>NC_134029.1:3856250-6587500 GCF_964204645.1 Tubulanus polymorphus | reverse complement strand
GAGGGAAATATTACGACCTTTCTTGGATGAATTTCGTTCACCCACTTCACCTTATTATTGCCTTGTTTATTCTTCAAACTTCATTTTCCAAATTTTGTTTACTCTTTATCAGAAACGTCGACGGTGTAATTATTTCAATTTAGAAATTTGAATTTATTGCATTTTCTCTCCTGTGAAGATAAGCAATTTTAATGTTACCAAATCACCTTTTCGAGTAGACGAAATTATGCTCGTAATTTCATTATTTCTTATCTAATCGCGGAAGGCGCCATTTTATATCCGGATTTCATTTTCATTTCGTTTCATTTCCGGATTGATATCTGTTTTTATTTTATCATTCCGCTTCGACCTCTTTTTCTCAGTATGTAAATTCAAATTCAGCCGTTACAGAGAGAGCACCAAGCGGAATGACATACCCGACCCGGTCTGCATCGGCAACGCGCAAAATACAATTTTAATTCAATCTCTTCGTGTATCGAATTTCGATCTTTTTTGTCATACGCGTCAGACAGAAATTAGGTTTATGGAGCCTGCTCAAGATCTCCTCATTAAAGCGACGATAATTTTGATCAATTTTTCTTATCCGTAATGCATTATTCGCATAGAAAATGGCATTAATGTTAAAAAAAGAAAAATCAAGTGTTTTAGAATATGAAAATGTCTAAAAAGTGTAACTCCATGTAAAGTAAAGGAGAAAAAAGAGTATCAAGAGAAATCTATTCAAATTCATGACATATATGTTAAAAAAAGATGTAAAAACATCAAATGTTTTAGAATATGAAAATGTCTAGAAATTGTTACTCCATGTAAGGAGAAAAAAAGGTATCAAATTCTAAGAAATTCAAACTATCAGGTGCTAACGACAGCTGTGCTTTTCTCAAGTCTGACATATTGAAGCACTACAAAGAATGCAATAAACGAAAATCCACTCTCTGCCATATAGAGTGACAGAAATTCTTATCATCATTTGGCAATAAAACGAACAATATAATATAATCTTCGTAAGATCCACGCAATGACCCCTCCACAATCGATCTTATTTTATGGCATGTCCATTGCACATCCCGACAGCATAAAAATCATCCGTATTATACATCTTTTCAGAACTGTACGTCCACTTTGCGATGAAAAATCTTCTCACCAAGAAATACCGACATAATTGGCGCAAAGAATTATGATATATAATGCAGGGAACCAAAAGTATGACTGGTTGATCTATGAATATGATTTTGAGAATTCGTCTGCTACATTCGCATTTGTTCATCTCCAGAAACCCAATTGTAATCTGTCTTATTATTGGATTCTCGGCGGAATATAACCCTGACCTCACGGGGAACTCGCCTGAACGGAGAGAACCCTTATATGCTATCTCTTGAACATGAGTAGAATTTTATGTAAGCTATACATACAATATGTATACGTATACATTATGGTTCGTAATAGCCCGATAACTCCCGCATACGCGAATGATGCCAAATAACTATTTGGAAGTGTAAATTATCAATCTCTTTAAAAAATGAAGATTTTGACCACCGGTTTTCCCAGAGGCCTATACTTGAGTCGCGTGAATTTACTTTTTTTTAAAGCAATCTCAGATGAATAACATTTGCAAACGTACTCTCTGAACCGACCGAGATTGTAGAAAAACCCCAACATTGAAACGGACAATATTGATGGATTTGATCTTTTTGGATCTAGGATATCATCATAAGATTGTTGTTGTTACGGTCATCACTGACACGCCAATGAACCTAATGAATTCTTCTTTCATTTTCATCAGTGCATTGATGAAAGTGAAAACCACAATTCATAAAGTTCATATCGATCGGAAGTAACATGCTATAATGCTTCGTATCGATATGACTAATAATGTATCGGTTATTATCATTATTCTGCGGCACAATAGGTGAGGGAATTTCAGAAATGGCCAAAAGTGACTGTATACAACGAGATGGGTTACCCTTAGATACTGGATGATTTTATTCGCAACATTGTTCCTGAATAGAGTGACAATTCAATTCAATAACTTTATTCATCGTGACATCGGATCCGCATATAATATGTACCTCGCCTCGTGGGATTTCTGGTACATAACTCGCGTAGTTAATGTATTCAATTCTAGCGGGATAATGCAATTCAATTGAGAGATGAATACATTTGACTCGACAATCAGAAGACAATATTCACGGACATCATAAAGTGTACACTATATATATATATCCGAGAATAAAATGTAATTAGGATTGTTCGCCGTTTATTGCGGTAAAGTATGGATTTCAGGATGTACTTGCCGCGGCCTTTTCAACTTCAATTAACATCACTATTAACCGTGACGTAAAATTGACTGCTATCATTCGAATGCATCACTCCCCATATATTGTTGTCCGTCCATATGGAGCTTTCAGCGATATCAATAAGCTTTCGTGTAATAATGAATGAATTCAAAACGTGAGGTTGAACGTGCACCATTTCTAAAGATGGGAAATCTATTTTTGTGACCATGATTACCAGTTGCTCATTTATATTCATATTTCTACTGTTTGAATAGTTTACCAGTTCAATTGGATAACTAATCTGATTCGAAACCGATGTTCAATGAAAATCTGAAGCTCATAATCTTTGTAAATCCTTCACTGATATCCAAAAATAAAAATTGGTCATTGGTTATGCGAACAACGTAACTTCAGTCAGGCCACATAAGAGCCAGAAGAATGCCATCGCGTATATCCGATCCATCGCGCCGCCATAAGGCGAATCATCAATGCCAAGCCTCAAATCTCAAGCATCAAAGAAAAACAGGTTACCCGCTTCGATTTTCCCAAGGACAAGTCTCTTACTGTGCCCCCAAGAGAATAAGCAGTCACTCACTACTACCGCACGTGACTAGTTACCACAAATCCTGAATTGAACAATATCGTATAATTTTCAATGTACATAGAAAAACATGCATTCTAAATTGATCACAAGCGTACAGGAACGACATCGTAAGAAATTCGTAAAGACTAGAATTTTTGAATCTTTATCTATCGCCGGTTCCTAGTATGCCATCGGTATCTTGCCAATTGATTCGTGCACCTTTATCGCGGAAAGCGTCATCACCAACCATATCATTTGCGGAAATTAAAAGCTGGCTTTGTCGCCTATCTGTAAGCCAAGTACAAAATGATGTGAATGCATTTAGACGACGTTTAGGGTTGAGAAGTTCGGAAGAAATGTGTGTTTCATATACGTTGCTATTATCACGTACTACATTACTTTTAGATATGGCGGATCATTTGGAATATTAACACTATTGTGGTAACAGCACGAAGTCGAATGACATGCCTACCGTGAAATCACCATCGCCCATTCTAATTAACCCAACTACACGTCTCTGGGCGCGGTTCACTTCATCAATCGACCTTGTAAATATGAAATTACCTTTGTTCTATCGTGGACAACCATCGAGGCGGATAAACATCGCTGTTTATATGGGATTCATTAGGTTCTAGCTCGTTGGCTTTTAGCTCGTTGGTTTAACCTTTTAGAACCAATGAGACTTCACATTTTGGCATTACAATCCTTGTTTATAAGCGCTGCACATCAAGACAGACAATGTTATTTCTATTTCACCCGAAGGCCAAGCTTCGATAAATCTACGACGATGAGGACTTTTTTTCTAAAATCAGAATATCTCATTGCATTTCACACAAAGACACTGGCTTAGATAATTTGATTACACGCACACGGAACTTATTTCTACCCGGAGATTGACAAGATATCGAGCTAACAACAGTGGAATCAACTCGTTAGATATTCCCTTCATGAAACGTTTGTAGAACGATGCACCGGACAGAAATCTTCCGATCACCTGGAATTTGCATAAAATCGTTTACTTCTGCTTCGTTTCCGGGTTAATCTTAACCTATAATCATTCGTTGTTTTCGATAGCTGATGAATAGACGTGCTACCCTTCTATCTGTAGGTATAACGTGAACATCCGAACGTATTACTATAAGCTCTCAAAGAATACACGTAATTCTGGCCCGTGCCGGAAGGGGGCGGTAGTACTCGGGGTTGGGGATGAATTTAAGAGCCCTTGGTTATCATATATATATATATATAAAGAAAACCTTTGATGACTGTGGTTTGTCCTGCATTTGGACGCAGCAATTCATGACTAACAGTAAATCTTTTTCAAAACGAATAAAACAGATACTCCGTGACCAGCACCTTCAAGAAACCGTATCTGCCATAGATACTAATCCGATATACACTAACTTTAGGCAATATTAAAAAATGATATTAGGTTAGAGAAGTATATAATAGAACTTGGTGATGACTTAGGAACTAGTTTATTTGAATTTAGGGTCGGGTCCCATGTTTTACCTGTGAACAAATTTTCAAACCTTCATTTAGACAGAGCCGATAGAATATGCCCCACTTGTAACACTTTAGGTGACGAATCCCATTTTCTGTTTGACTGTACCTTACTTAACGAACCCCGTAAAAACTATTTGAATTTGAATACCTTTAATACCCTTGATATTCTGAAAAACCCAACGGTCAAATAAGCTAAATTCAATAAGACCGGCTTAGATGTATATAGATCCCTCCAATAGTATATATAGTATTGTAAATAGTTGATGTATATATATTTTGTTACGTTTTCATTCTCTAAATTTTAACCACTTCAGTGTTGTTTTGTAAATATTTGTATATACATGTGTAATAGTTTTCCTCCATATACCATGGAAATGGTTGGAGTGTAAATAAAATCGTAATCGTAATCGTAATCGTAATCGTAATCGTAATCGGAGAATAAACCCCATCAAATCTTCAAAGTGCCCCTCAAAAGGTCACCTGAGGCTCAATGTAAAAAAGTTTGGGTCAAGATTTTTTTCGAAATTTGGACACTATTTTCGTCTTCTTTTAGGAAAAGTAATCCGTTATCAAATTATTGATTCAGGGTACCCGGGCATTTTATATTTAAGATTTGTCCTTTTTCAATAGGAAAGTGCTCTTTATAACAGCTAAAAGGTGCCTTTTTACTTGAGATAGAACTGCCCCTCAGTTAGACTTCTGATCATTTTCATTTATGTGAAGACATGGATATATCCTCGGTCGATCCCGACTCCGAAAGGATTCGACGAAACTACCTTACAAATGACACAATTCAGGGGCAAATTACAGGTTAGTATATAACACCATTACACTGCCTAATGAATTTTGAATAGAAAAATTTGGCAGGGAATGAGTTGAGGTGATACCATTAGCTAATGCTCCGTGCTATCAGTAAGGCCATGGTTAGCCGCGGTCACATCCCCCGAACATGAAACCCGCGGGGAATATAGAACCCGGGCAAGATAAAACTCGAGAAAATGTCCGTTTGCTAATATCTATACCATCGACAACAAGAACTAGACCTTGAACTTATCCTAGTAGACATATTATATTCGACTATATAGAGACCGTACAATTCAACTCCCTAAAAACCCATTTGACATTATTAGATTCTATCACCTAGCATTTCTTCAATATTGTGAATTATTTTTGAGGCAAAACTAAAAATTCGTACGCAAATCTGAGAATAATGGTCTAATTAATCGCTGCATGTAGAATAGATAGGTTTTGGTAGAGCTAACAACGTTATGAATAAGATAATTGATAATGAAACAAATCATTATGCGATTCCACGGTGATTTTAGACTAGTGGCTCATTTCTTGAGGGATTAGACACGCGGCATATACAGCCAAGATCCAGTTTGAGTTAACGACGTAAAAAAACCAAGCGACAAACGAGAAACGATTATATTTGCAGACGATGTTGATAAAGCGCGCCGGTATTGATAAATGACGTATAAAACAATCCGAGAAATCTGTTTATTACGATGTAATTACCTGATACAATTACCTGAGAGCGAATTTATGCCCTAACGACCAATTACTGATATTTACATCATCGGTAATAAATCAGTTTTGAGGCGAGAGATAGAGAACGAAAGAGCGAAGTAGAGAAAGTTGTTCGTCGTCTCGATTCTCACGTGGGATTTCGACTTTTCGACAATCCGAAAGGAAATATTCTCATATTTCAAAATGTCATATCGATAGAAACGAGAATTTCGTATTCTACTATCGACCTTAGCACATTCGCCATATAAAATTAGATTTATCGGCGAAGTGATTTTTCCGCGATCCTCGCTATGGATGGGTAATACGAAATGAATCGTAATATTTCACGATCATATTACAGGCTTAAATTTCCCGTTTACGAACGTATCGGGGTTTCTTATCTTTTCAACAGTTCAGTGGCTGTCTCCCTATGGTCGAGCGATTTAACAGTCGAGACGGAAATCTCAACTTCACTTCGCTGAACCTTACATGTTTACAGGCTTATGAGGTTTCTATGCGTGGAAATACGTTGCAAAGTATTGCCTTTTTTCTTGAACTACGAAGATCTGTTTTAAAGGATCGAGTTATGTTAATATCGCAAACGCTTCCTAGTAGAATTCCCGTTCAGAAAAAAAATCAACGTGAGGAAATGATGAGTGGTTGTCACTCTGACATTTTCCGACCTGCGCTTATCGTTGGTTTTTACGAATGCTATTCAGTGGTTTCATATTACTGGCAAGGACCGTCGTCTGATTGCAACTGCTGACGTACCAGTGACAAGGCTCTGTTTATTACTTGGTAAATATGATTTGTTAGTTGTGCGTGTGTCTATCAGCAGGGTTTACCGTGATTGCGGTGACGATCCTTCATCCAAACCACACTAGATCTTACCCGCTAATCCGCAGTAAGATGTGTGCTGATAGAAGTGGCCATAAGAAATGTATGCGTTGTTAAGTTCGTTCAGCTCATGTCATTTACGGTCCGTATATATGATGTATATAAACTATATACTCGTACACAAGTGTGACAATTTCTCAGCATTCAATGCGATAGGCGACCTCTGGAGACCGTGTAGTATTATGAGAATAATGAAAAAGCTATAAATCACAAAATCAACTAAAATCTGTCAACAACTCCATCCATTTACATACATGTATACTATCTACGTATACAATGTTTTCGGTATCGAACATTAGGAAATCTATCCAACATCTTTATTGAAAGATAAGCAAATTCTTGCTAATCAACTATTGATGGTCGTATACAACTGCAATATATTTTCATAGATCGTTCAAAAAATATTTGATTATTAATAACAAACACTTCACCTAAAATCAGATGATCGAATCTAAGGACTGTGAATTTATTGCGAATATTGTTGTTTTGTAGGCTGACTTCATGCGCACGCAAATTGTCGATCATCTGAGTCAAGACGTCGATCGTTTCAGATCGTCTGTGTGATCGTTTTATCTCTTGCTGTCGGTGGTGTCAATATTAGCCGCAAACGACCATTTCCTTTACCGCACGACGCGCCCGATCTGATGTTTGAGACCCGATCTTCGAGACATGTTCAGTCGTCATCTGCCGCCGAGAAGAGCGTTCATCAATAAAGATCAAGCATATGGAACTGATGTTAGTGTCAACATCAGTTCATGTATTTGAACCACTGTTATTCGGCCTTTTTTTCAAGGATCGCTATTCTTCCGCGGCATAACAACTTTAGAATTTGAAGTATTTTGTTAATTTTCACGACTATCTCTATGAAATCTGGGAATATGGTTAATCTAGTCGTTTTGATGAACTGATACGTATAGGTTGTTATCATATAATGTAACTTTCCTCTGAAATTTGAAACTGATAGTAGTGAGAAAAAGGTCATCGTTATCCTTGGGATGCCGGGGTGAAAGGCGTAACAATCAGGGGACGTGATATTCGTCATAAATTCAGCCCTACATCATGATCTGCAGTACAATCATAATAATCATACATCTTATAAACCTATTTTTCAGAAATCGGGATTTGCATCAGATTCTGGGTACCGTCCTTTTTGTGTATCAAACAGCATGGCAAAAATTTCATTTCAGTTGTGGATAGATAATATATACATACGAACTTAGTTTCGAGTGTGGCTCGATTTCGTGATGGGTGATTATATTAGACGTCGTTAATTGATATCGGATTGATATCTCTACGAGCACGTTTCCTCGTGCGCACATATTTATAACGTTACAGTTTCAATAATTGATGAAAATCTATCAATGTTTCTGCATCATTTCTTCCTGACGATTATCGCGCGCACGCGTATATACATTATAATGATGAACCGGCAACGCCGATGTCCAGCATAGTTTGGCATTATTCGTGATTTTGTGTCGAAAAATGTTTGCCATTATGACATCGTGTTTGTATATCATTAGTAGCGCTGGTGACAAAAATCACGCTTGCTCATGTTGTCGTTGTTTCTATTTGTTCGTGTTTCCATAATATGATTTCCGTCGCAGATAATTTGTAGAATTTGGAAACAAAAAAACTAATCTATTAACTGCACTAGTTGACATTTCGATTACCTGTTGACAAAACCATTAGATGAACTAAAATTACCTAAACAAATAAAAGCTGTTCAACTGTCACAGTGACGGTAGCTTAAATGATTGAGATTTTTTATCATTATTCAATAGACATATATAGGAATTGCTCAAAAACTTAAAAAAAGCCTGTGGGCGAATAAGAATGACAAGCGATTCGGATAAAAGCCAAAGCCTGGAATGGTAAACGAAACATTGTAAAATGCTCAAAAACCACTCTGTACTTGTTTTAGATATCTTCAGCTGCCGCTCGACTAAGAAGGCATTTTTGGATACACAAGGATGTAGTTACTATAATATTGATAATAATTTTCGGAAGTATATATGATATGAGATCATCCTTTGCATGAAATTCTTGTAGAATGTTTATACAGTGATTTTTAAAAATGTAACGAATCTACAGTATATGTCCAACTGCGCTTATGGTTTATGAATCATATACGTAGAATATTAGATCCATGTCGTGATGGGTCCTACACGGGGCATTTGAAGCCAAATGTCTGGAGAATTTTGCGTTTTGCTGTTGATATATAAAAGGGAATGGAAAAACAGTTTTTCTAAAAGAAATAATCCCGAAGCGGTCCGCATTCGTGATTATTACATATTGATCGAGAGTCTGCATCTGATAATAATGTTCTTACCTTCAAAGTAGTATATGTGATAAGAATAATCCGTTCTGTTAGTTTGGTAAGTTAATAATCCGGACGAAATTACACTTATGCCTATATGAAGATTCTTCGAGCCGGTTTTCGTTGTTTTACTATTTACTTAACACTCGTGGTGGTCTTACTCAAATAATTCTCCAAAATGAATTTCTTTGATCATCGACAGCTGTATATTCTGGATTCTGCTCTTAAGATCCAAATTTCCATTCGCAACACGTATATACGTACGGAATTCTCTTTTTCGTAAAGAACAGAAAATTCAATGAAATACGTATTTTCCTAAATGATTTATATGTTATCTATTCAAAGTGCGTATTCCATGTTCGGCGCGAGTCTATTTTGTGTCATCAAAGTGAACATTAACAGATAAATGCTGAGCAATTCACTGTCTTAACTAAAGTATGCGTAAATGATTATTCCGTCTGATTAAACTCTAGGAAAAAACCAACTGATGCGATGTTATCTCAGTAATGTGCGATAAGTCAATTATTTCTAGTAAAATAATACACGCTTCGCTAGCACCGGCTGATATACGGAATCGTCTGCGTGTACAGTTATCATCATCGTGACACCTTTTTCCGTTAGCATATCGCTTTCAATAGGTCGGAGTTGCAGCCTCGCGCGCCGATCTTGTCTGTTGCAACATCCCTGTTCATCTGGCTCCACTGTTTCGGCAGTAATAATTTGCCATACAGCATCATCCCGTTTCCATGACAACTCGCGGGAGATCTCAAAACATGCGTGTTTCTATGGTAAATCGGACACGCACATTGGTTTATTATCCATCCCGGGGTAAAGACGACCTAATCGTCCACATCCATAATATTATGACGATAACGCTGTATCGTTAATACTATGCAAATACGGGTACAAAACGATCCGTGATGGGGACATTTGATTTGTTCTAGCGATTCATTAGCAGTCAATTCATTTATTATCATTATTTGGCTTGGAAAAATAATTGATAAACGGTCGTGTTTTCATGAAAGGATAACGACTATATCAGTGTTATATTCCAAGATCATGAACTCAGTGTTAAATAAATCAGGTTAATGTGACAATTTATACTCCGGAATAAAGATTTTCAACTATCGTAAATCTATAATCTTAACTCAATGTCGGAACGGTGATCTTGTTTGGTGACGATTCCATCTCACCGATGATCGTGTCCATGTCTTCGATGGTCAAAATACTCGAGTGCGACGTGTAGAGGTATAGTAGAGTGTGGGGATATGTATTTCCGTACCCTCTTTTAAAAATCATACCATGTCATCAGATCGGTGATATTAAGAACCACCTTCTATCCAAACAGATTTAATATAGACGTAAAATTGGTTTTTCTTCACGTTGGCCGCTGTTGTTGTTAAGTTGAAACAAGCGCGAGCGAACTGGAAAATGATTAATTTTGATTCGGTTTACACGGTTATCAGATTTGTAGCGATTTGTTCGGGGCGGATCTGCGGATTAAATCCGACAGGTGCTCTCCATACAGAAAAAACCGTTCCGTCATCATTTCACGACGGATTCATTTAAACGTATCCGGGGTTAAGAACATGGCGACAGAAAAACGGTTTATTCGAATTCGTTCTCGGTAGCGTTTTTGATTATATATATTTATATTTTCAGCGCCTGTTTATCGTGTATGACGGATGTTACCTTAATTAGATTGGGGAGGTCGGAGTGAACCACCGCCCTGCTTAGATGCAGGCGCGGATCCATGGGGTAGCACCTGGGGCACGGCTACCCTCTATAGGTTTTCAGTTGGCCTACGAAAATCATTCCCATAAAAAATTCAGTACTACCCAAGGCGTTAAAAGACCCATGAAATGTTTTTCCTTGGTTGAAAGAAGCTTTAATGCTGGGAAATTGCAACATATTTTCACAATTTTCCTGGGGGAGGACCCACACCACCCCCCCCCCCCCTTTGGCGCTCGACTCTCGTGAAAAGTGCCTTTTAACAATAATTACTGCCCTTTTACATCAGGTGCTACCCCGCCATATGTGCCATGGATCTGCCCCTGAGATGAGATGAAGACATTTTCACATAGCACAGGGCATTTATTTATCTGCAATGAACACGGGGAACTTTTTACATACGTATCATTTCATAGGAAAATGATAATGGATGAAGAGAATCTGAATACTTCGACGAAGCATAGTAAAATGCAGCTGATGTTTTCACAAACCGTACGATGGTGCTGTTACATACCTTTAATCACCTACAGTTAACTAAATATGGAGCAGTTTGCGAAAACGATTGCATCGTTCTAATCATCATCGTTCATCTGATGTCAGGAACTTGCTAACGAGCTCGAGTCGCCTTAATTCACTGTTAATTACTATTCATCACTTTGTCAGGATATCAGGGTACGGCGATAATAACCCGGATATTTACGTCCTTAACATTATGCGCCAGATTTAATTGTACATATTTACACACAATTCAGCAAAATTATTCTTCACATTTTCTGACCATGGCTAGCCGGGTGGTATCGCTACATTCAGATAACCTATATTTTCGAAAAATGAATAATTCAGTGGTCTTAATCGCTAAACTATAACGACTGTTCTTATCTTAGACCCCGCGATTTATTAGATCCATTTTGGACGGGACTCCCCTCCTAAAGATGGCTTTGTATAATGCATATGATTGTATGTTTTACCCCAGACAGGGGCGTATTCAGGGTCTGATTTAGAAGAACTCTTCACATCCTTAACAACACATCCAAGGGGTCTTTGGTGTCCAAAAAGGCAATATTAGGTCACTCCACGCTGAGGGGCTAAATCAAATAGTACACCCCAGCTGTTCTATGGTGACAATTTTCTAAAAAAAACTTGTGTGGACACAAGCCTCACAAGTCCCCCTGGATCGACCCCTGCTCGAACATCGCAAATCGGTTCATTTACTTATTCCCGTATGTATTTCTCTTATTGTTTTATTTTGTGAAAGAGTCTTGGCTTATTCGGAATTATTGTCATTTTTGTCGCATGTATATATTGCTATTTCATCCTTCGCTATTCGGTTTCCATCATACACATACTTTATCACCAGAACACTGACATCAGGGACACTAGAACGATAATGGATGAGAACAAGTTCTCGTCTAGTGTCCCTGATTTCAGCTATTATAAGTTCATCGTATGACATACGCCGAGAGGCTACGGAGATTTGAATATCAAAATATATATGGGACGCCCATTTACACTTTATTCTATTTTATTGTCAACACCGGTCGGTGCGGCAACTCTGAAAGTAGCAAACCTCTTTCCCGAGCGGTTGCAGTAAGAAGTACGGTATGCCGTCGCCGAAATATGATATTTTCCAATATTTCGATGAGATCAATTTTTACAGCATCGATTGAATTACGACATCGCGTTTCAAGTATTGCAGGCAATCTATTTTACTGCCGCCTCATGGATAATGGATTTATTGACTTATCAAATCCGATGAATCGGGCACCAACACCGTCAAATATGTAAAATAGAAAATAATTCGGTCGAGATTTTTCTACATATCCTCAAAACATTAACAAGAACATTCTGAAGCACTCCGAAGCTGTGTTTTAAATGGAATGAATTTGAATCATGGACTTATTCCTCCAGTGCATGATATACGTAAATGTCCCAATGAAGCTCTTTGTGGCAACTCTCGACCTTTGAATCCCGAGTTAGCAGGAAACAGATATGCATAAGGTCAGAAAGTAAAAGAACATATCATTTAAACATTTTATTACTTGGTTTTTACATATCACAATGTATATTCGATGAAATGAATTCAAAGTCTACACAATTCATTCTTAAAAACGTTTAACCCCATCATAACCCACGACGTTTTATACAAACATTATCATACTAGGCATAACTAACCTCTCAAAAGGTCAATAAAATCTATTCTAAACACATTCTCAAAATCAAGAAAAATATATACAGAGTATTCAAATTCATAAATTACGGATTAAATGAAATTCACAAATCATAATCATATAATTCATTGGCACTATTTAACAACAATTCCCCGATTCATCATAACTTCGCCTAATTTTACGCTGATATTTTCGTAATACTGCAATCGCGCGAGAAGCTCTTTCGCCAGTAGAATATCCTCGGCGTTAAACGCTTTCGTTATTTTACCAATGAGATTTTCCATCGCCGATTTATTGTTCTTGTTCAACGCAACGGCTTCAGCGTCGGTTTCGATAGCGCTGATGTCTTCGTTGATTTCCATGATCTCCATCAGAAAATCCGGTTTCATTTCCGTGGACCCTTCCTCGATCGATTCTCCGTGTAAGCCTAACAAGTAAAGTCCTCGAGACAGCGGCTCGCTTAGCGTCTTGAATGCTTCATTGACTAATGTAGATTGCTGAATGGACAAATTTTGTTCGATCTGAAATGAAAATTCAGGCCTAATAATTAACAATCAAAATAGTAATTTGAAGGCCCATAGAGCATTTCTGAAGGTGAAACAAGGAAAGCCCACAGCGCGCAACATTTTCTATAAATTGCCATAAATCCTAGCTAACATAAACAAGACTAAGAGGCTGCTCGCAGGCCTATGGCCTTCTTTGATGGTAAATAATCATATGATATGATATATTTTCTACTTCTGTTCATTGTTTCTATTTGTTTTGTATTGTGTACATGCTTTGGCTATGATAGACCACCCCAGGAATTTTTAGTCTAATTGCTTATTGCTGGTGCTAATTGATAATTAATTGGGTTGGCTTATGGTTTATGAAAAAACTATCACTAAACCACAATCTCACCAAGAGGAATGTATCTATTTCAAGCCATCGAATGAGCCATCTTATCAATTTATTTAAAGCCATTTTCAAATTAAAACAGATTTTAACTTTCTAGGTCAGTTCACTTCTGATAATTACATCCGTTTTTTGTCCGTATCGATCAGGGTGAAGTTCCTTCTGTAAGTGCCTTTTCTTTGAGATTAATTCTTGCGTGTCAAGAACGAAAGACCTTTCCAAACGCATCACATCGAAATACGTTATATCATCGGGAACCTCTTGGATGACTCCGCATTTACAAAAGAACGTTTCCTTCTTCGCAGCACCGTTGTGACGCCCGCATTTCCAGCACTGACGCTCGGACATGGTTACGTAAGGGCATAGGAATCGGCATTGTAACGGATGATTTTGACGTTTTGACAGGTTTTGACAGTTCGATTTTGATTTACCGCAATCTTCGAGGAATGTCGAGTTGACAGCCACTGATGTAAATGATCTACTGACTCTCAGCGTACTAAAACACACATTTAAACAAGATTTTTTGCAAAATTGAATATATTTCATGGGCGCTGCCATCTTGATTACTCATAAATTTAGAATCAGTACACTAGACGACGAAAGCCATCATTATGGTTACTATCAATAAATGTAGTATTATTTCAGTATCTTATTTAATATTTTAATAAAAATCATACAGAAAATAAATCTCAGTGGTGAATATTTCGGTTATGCCGAACTAGTCAGTTTATTGAGTATGTAGTCATTTCGTAAAATAGTTTCGAGCTAAAAGCTATATCTAACAGTTCCGATTTCTAGGTTCGAATCCGAAAATTATAATGATAGCTTTCTTCATTAGTTATAATGATAATCCTCGATAACAATAAGCAAACAATCTATTTAACAAACCACACGATCTTTAGTGCTGAAAACGCCAATCAAACAAGTGTTAAAATGAAAAATGGGTTTCCGATGTATGAAAAAGCGGGATTCGAGACTATACTGAAAAATACGCATGCGTGCTTCACTTGTCCGTGGTCTCCACAGTATTGGAATTAACGGCAACTTGGATGTAAACAGATCGGTTTTTGTGGTGTATTCACTTTTTTGGCTGAATTCAGATTGTTCTCGTCGAGTTGTGGCTGGATGAACACGCAAACGAACATCACAAACATAAACATAAAACGTCGCGGATTCGTCACGACTCAAGACGATTAGAACCTGGCTCAGATGTTGGACGCTTTTAGTGTCATTTCCTCTTCTTGGCACGTAGGCTATACACACACACACACAGTTCAATCGACTTCGCCTCAAAAGTTACGTAAAATCACCACCATCGTTTTAGCATTTGGTAAATCTTCGGTTTGATTGTTCGATATTGATTCTTTTTGAGAAGGAAAAAACTGCATCTATTACATTAGTGTTACTTTTCGAAACATTGATTACGTAATAACACGAAGAGTGAAGGTGGACTGCATTGATTGCCATTTATTCACAGTTCAGTATTAGGAGAAACTCTCTTACTCTGACTCTTGGCTTGTGGGCTGTTTGATCGTATTTCTAGTCTTACATGTCAATCGCTGCCATGAAGTGTCTTCAGCCAATTGTAAAACAGCTGATGCAATTCCGGCAATACGGAACAGGAAGTTGCACTCGCCATTTTCGTAGTAAGTATAAATTCTGTCCGGTCACCTTCATGTAGTTCAATATGTCGGTATTATTAACTTAACTGGAACCCTCGCCCAGTGCACAGCGCCGAAATATGATTATGTCATTGAAATCCAGAATTAGGACTATTAGGTTTAAGGGATATGACCATATGCAGTTTAGGTCAACTTCTTGCTATGTGTTACTAAGAATTAGGGTTTCTCCGTTTGGTAGATCCTTAGGGATAAGGGTTAGATTTATTAGGAATATGATGTAAGTGGAAAAAATTTGAAACTGAAATCCAACCACCCAGTAGTTAGTAGAATGCCTCTTGATAGAGCATTTTCAACTCTTCCCATAGTACCTCTGGTTTAGGAGCTGTTGCTATGATACAGTGTCGTTGAACAACAGGGAATGATCTATTGTAACTAATCTCAGTTTGCATTCTCTAAATTGAATACATATTTAATGAACAGAAAAGAACTTTGATGATTTACTTGATTTATCAAAAGTGAGCTTTCACTTCTCAGTAAATCAGGCAAAGTCACTCATTTTCCTGATGAAGCCACTAGGCTTTGCACTGTGGTATTTAAAGCTTTCACTTTTCAATGAAATCAAGTTAACCTTCAAAGTGTTATTCGTCTTAAAGTTAACTGATACCAGATGACACCAGATTAAAAAAGCTCCTCCAGAACTATTTAATTATTTACCTTCCTTTGATGTTTTCACTAGGTTAATCTTAGGTACTAAAACAAAATATTCATTATATCTATATTATTGATGTCTCCAGATATCAACCCTTCATGCGTTAATTACACTCCAATCACTTGATCCTCTCTTCTAATGCTTATTTCTCTGGCGTCAGGTTACAGCAACGCGAGAGCTTTTGTGGGAGCATTCTTCATCGAAAATGGTTCTCCACTAACGCCGAATTCAGTTTACATCCTGTCACCCGTGCGGCGTACGTATAGCAGCGCGAGCACCGGCGGTGGCGATGGAGGTCGGAAACCGCCGTCGAAGGGTGGCTCCGGAAGCAGCGGGGATGGCGGCGATAAGGACAAGGATAAAAAGAATCAACTTTGTTGCCCGAAATGCGGAGATCCTTGTACGCATGTGGAAACGTTTGTTTGTAAGTTGAAAGGGAACAAGCAATATTCACGACTGCATTCCATTTGATTCTTAAAATACCTGATTCAGATCAGATTTCGGCCTAATTTTGATTATTAACAAATTCTTATTACCCAATTGTGGATTTGGTACGGCTCTACTTATTAACTCTTGATTGCCTTGAAAATCGTAACTGAGATTTGGAAATTTTTATTTCATTTTAAGCTTCGACGAGGTTCGTGAAGTGTGAAAAATGTCATCATTTCTTCGTTGTGTTGTCCGAGAGTGATACCAAGAAAACACTGAAAGAGGCTAAAGATGATAAAAACAATGCTAAGAGACAACCACCCCCTCCACCGAGAAAGGTACGTAACAAAGCAACGGTTTGCGAAGGCTTAAACAGGGTTTCCACTTGAAATCAGTGATAAGTCAGGAAATTTTCTTTTCTTTTCTTCAAAAAAGTCATGAGGAAAGTCGGGGAATTTTGGTAGAAAAACTATAAATCAGAAATTTGTTGAGATTGCTAGATACTGCCTAAATTAAAACAGTTTCTATCTATGTCTTACATATTTGACCATGTTAATTGATACCGGTAGATTAGATTCTTAGCAGATCAAGCTTAAAACAAAGTGCATCAGGAAATAGGGAAGTCAGCTCTGGAAAGCTATGATATTGATTTTGATGCACTGATAAGATTTTGTCTCTATCAAAAAAATAGGATTATCTAACATACACAAAAACCAAGAGATCAAATCTATGGATTTTACTGAGGATATGTTTCACATAGGAAAATGATTTAAATCTCTTTTCTCTTCGCAGATTTATGATTTTCTAGAACGATTTGTAGTCGGACAAAACTACGCCAAGAAAGTATTGTCAGTAGCGGTTTATAATCATTACAAACGCATACATCACAACGTACCTGTATCCGTGAAGAAAGAAGATATAAGCGACATGGAGAGTAAAGGTCAACATTCAACATTTTCTCCGAAAGGTAAAAACAAAATAGGCTAGTATGGAAGACAGCATAGTTTTCAAATCAGTTCTATAGTATCCATCATGAGAAACAGGGCCATTTTTGAACCATGAACTCTTTTTAACTTGGGGTATATTTCACAGGGCGATGCGCTATTAGAAATAATGGACTTTTGATTTAAAGTATTCTAAATTCAAGCTGTGTAATATATTTAACTTGCAATATATTACAGCTTTTTGATCACTTTTAGCATTAATTTAGTATTTGTGAACAGTTAATTTGTGGTACTTTCTAATTCAAATTTTACAATGATTTGTATGCTCATCTTATGTACCTTATGTAACACCGCACATATGGATAGATTGACCTTAAGAATCGAAGAAGTCTACTTGCACTCGATTCAAAACGTGGAAACCACACGAAACGTGAAGCTGATAGTAGGGCTAATACATATCGCTGTTAGTTTGAATTGAAAGAGATTTTGTTCATTTCAGAATTATTACAGATCGCTGGTATCAGCCACGGTACGTCGATAGGACACGGACCGCAGCAGTCTACGACGACAACAGCGCATGCGGAAGAGTCAAAGCCGAGCGATATTCTAGATTCACAGACGCATCAACTGAAACTAGAAAAGAGTAATATCCTCATGTTAGGACCGACAGGCTCCGGTAATCATACCTCATAACATAAACTCTATTCGCGATTAAATTAGACTCAGTTCAGTAGTTATGTCAATTCAGGGGTGAGGAGATTGATGTGTAAATTTGAACAATTCTAAAATTTTGCATTTCTGTGAAAAATTTGGGAAAATGTTCTAAGATGAATGAAATTTTACAGAAGTTTTTGCAGAAGATTTTGATATGCTTTTCTACAGAATTTTCTTCACTTAATTTCCTGAATTTGATTGAAAAGTAACAACACTTCCAAATCTCAACAAATCAATATTAAAAGTATCATTGTAAATCTTTTCAAATGAAGCAAATAAGCGGTATTCATTAAGCACATATATGCATCCATGCTAAGGGGTCAACAATTGGCCTGAAATAATGCTCAATATTGCTTATGTTGGTTGGAGTATAAAAATCAGCTAAATCGTTCGTATGTAGGCTTTAAGCCATGCCATTTAGATGTGATCATTTCACACAGCTGACTGGTTAACCTGATCCATCATAGTAGACCTTATTGTATATTTTTATATCTTTACAGGTAAAACGTTATTGGCTCAGACTCTTGCCCAGTGTTTAGATGTTCCATTCGCGATTTGTGATTGCACAACGTTAACTCAAGCCGGCTACGTAGGAGAAGACATTGAATCTGTGATCGCAAAACTTCTACAAGACGCGAACTATAATGTCGAGAAAGCTCAGCAAGGTATTCGAAAGAAAAAACTTGTGATATGTTCTAATATTAACTAACCTCTTTATTACAAATGATGACTGCTTCAGCACACAGTTATATGATTGAAAACTTATTTGATTACAAAAATAGAATTTACAACATTCACTGTACAAAATCTAAAGCACTTAATTTTTACAAAGTTTTACTACAAAGCGGGATAAACTCAGCAGGTTATATAAAGTGTTAAACAATGCCTGCTTCAGCTCGCAACTTTTCCAGAAGGATTCCTAGCCACCCTCTGCGCTACATAGACCAGCGCCTAACATTCATTTCCCCCTGTTGTGTATACGCCACATTTGGACGTAGCAACGTATTATACAGATATAGATACAAAAATAGAATTTACTATAAAAATAGAATTTACTATACACAATTTTGAGCACTTACTTAATGTTTCCAAAGTTTTACCGCAAAGTGGCATGAATTCTGCTGGTTGAACCGCTATAAACTCCAGCTATTTAAATTCTCTATGAAATCAAATGGAACTAGCTCCTCACCTAGCTCTTAAGCATCTAATCACTTGTAACTGCTTACATACCATAGATATACAACAGGTCATGTCTCACACGCGAATTGATGGTTTCAGTTGTATCGGGGTTTTGTCGACTTTCTTTTGCTTTTTGCGAGTCGCTTTCGTTTGTCCGTTCGCTCGAGGTGTCAGCGGTGCTGTATTTTCATCGACTGCGGATATGACGTCATCGCGCGTTCCGTCGAGGTCGATCTGAGGCCGTGTTTCATCGACGATGAACAGAACGTCTCCGTTCGGCGACAGTCGTTGAATGCGCGAGTTATTCAACGCGCGAATGAGAAGTTCGTTTCGAGGCGTACGCTGTACGTTGTTGAAAGCTCGCCACGGCGGATTTCTAGCCCTCGCGTGTCGGTTTGGGTTCGGATTATATCGTCTCGGAGCGATGAAATGCAAGTCTCCCCATAGCGTAGTTCCAACGTTGATTCGTGACGCCCAGATTCTCTCCGTCGGTTCCGGCGTGCTCGGTCTCAGCAGCGACTCGTCATTGTTATAATGTAGTCGAATGTTATTCTCGTAGTTGCCGCCAACACTTTCATCATTTGCATACGTCACAGCTTTAACCGGATTTCTGAAAAATTTGACAATTCTTACTCTTGTAAATCACATAACTTATATGATGTAGATGGCTATGAACGTTTGGTCAGGAAAATTGGAAGGCCGGGGTCCAGAATAACTGAAAATGAACTTGTAGGACAGTCAAGTCAAAGGCCTCTATTGGGGTTCCACATGGTTCCACCCTTGGTTTTAGTTTGACGAAATACATCCGAAAGGTTGCAATTTCCCAGATTTCCAACTTTTAGGTTTCAACAATCTCTGTCTTGACAAAAAGGGCCACTTCGATGGTTAGGCAGGGATCCGGACCCCGAGACCACTCCCTTTATCTGCCCCTGTCAGTTAAGGGAGGTACTCACCTTCTGGCAAACATTATCAGCAGAATGAAGCTAAATACAATAGCTGTAAACATACACAGTCCAATGATGCCGCTCATCGTAAGACCTGCTGGAAATAAACAATCGTATAAAATGATGTGATTGAATTCAACTCAGCTTACATACGCTTGTCTCATGGGTATGTTTTAACTTACGGTTATCTTTGGAGCCTTTTTCGTTCTTATCTTCATCCAAATTGTTGTTGTTGTTGACATTTTTCCCCTGGAAACCTGAATTTCCTTTGCTGACCTTGAATGTTAAGTTGATCCATGATTTTGTTTGTCGAGTCACAGTCTGTGTTGATACAGCAGTCTGCAATAGTGTAGCTGTCGTAGAGCTCGAGGCAAAAGATGATGTTTGATTTGAGAAACTATGAGCTGTTTTCTTGATACGAAGATCTGAAAAAAAAATCAACGCAACATCAGCATCATCAATCAACACCCGTTCTTTCAAAAACAACCCATTCTGATTTAAAGAAAAATACGTATAAACACTTCTTACCTTCAGTTGTAGTATTAGAACTAGCTGTAAAATGTATTCCAATAATCAAAACTATCTGAACTAAAATTGATTTATGAGACATGGTGTAGAATAGAGATGTTGTTGTTTCGTTTGCTGTCTAAAAACTGTCGTGTTATACTATCATGCTCTAGGTGTGTAGTATATGATAACTGGACTAGTCACTTGATTAGCCATCTCAGACTGTTTGACAAATCTCTTAATTGTCCCTAACAGTCCATATAAAACAATGGCAATGGCAAACTGATGGGTGGCCTACAGTCCCCATTAGACAATCGAGCACTGACATGCTCACTACTGATCAGTCAAACAATAAGAGACAAACACTAGAGCTATTAAGCCCTAATTAGTCCCATGTTTTCAAGATCAAAGGTGCATGTGGGATGATTTTAGCAAAACATAATTAGCAAAACAAAATATTATTCATGATCAATAACAAATACGTTTCAATAGGCAGTTATTCTTCAGGAAAAAGGAAATTTTTTATACACAGTCCTTATAGGGCCTTCACATTGACAATACTATAAATAAACATACAGTCCATTGTAGCATTGCAAGTATGGAGGGCTTGATATCTTTCCATGAAATCTAATTTGTTCAAATTCATCTGTAATTGAACATTTTCGTTGTGTTCGATCAAAATCATGAAATAATTTTCTTTTTGTGTCAGGTATTGTATTCCTTGACGAAGTCGATAAAATTGGCAGCGTTCCCGGTATTCATCAGTTAAGAGATGTTGGTGGAGAAGGCGTCCAGCAGGTACAACGAAACATTTTAATTATGCATATGCTTACTAATTATTAGTTCATTTCTAAATTTTTTTACTGCTGACTCAATATTTGCCGAACATGGTCCAGTTTGATGAAAGAATTTAAGCTTAAAACAGTAACCTTTCATTCATGAAACTGGACCCTGGGTACTCTAGTTTCCAGTTTTGACGCAGGACAATTTCATGTAGGCCCATTGAAACTGAAACAAGAGTCAACATTCCCATATTTCAAATCAAACCTCGACGAATTAACTACAAAATTGTCTTTTGCAGGGAATGTTGAAACTGCTCGAAGGTACAATAGTGAATGTTCCCGAACGGAATTCACGTAAACTTCGGGGAGAGACGGTTCAAGTGGATACTACCAATATTCTATTTGTTGCCTCAGGCGCGTTCAACGGTCTGGACACGATCATAAGCAGGAGAAAAAATCACAAGGTAATGGATTAAGTCCAAATATACTTTAAACGGATCACTTTAAACAGAGTTTCTTTGAGGAAGATTATGTACACCTCCTGGGGCGTTGGAAGCAATTTTTGATTGCCGCGGCCAAATGCCGATTTTGGACAGGTTCTAAATATTGCCGCGGCGAATTTACTTAATTTCTTCAAAAATGTGGTATTCAAATAAAAAAAAACGTCATTCAGTAAATTATTGCCACGGCTTTCGTCGCTGCGGTTCCAACGCCACTGACCTCGCCAGAATGACCTCGCCACGATTTCATTGCTCACATCTAATTGTTGGACAGCTGATTGCCACAACAAAATTTTGATATTCAATATAATTGTTCAAGCTTAATTTTGACTTTCCTCCCAAAAATATTTGGTTCAGAATTTTTGACAGCAAAATTTTGAGGGGACCTCAAAATTTTCGAGGGGACCCCACAGACGCCCCCTGTATCTGCCACATTTGGGGAGTGCTGCTTCTCTGATGATTCCTTTTTGATTTTCAGTATCTTGGATTCGGTGCACAAGGATCGACGAGTGAAGGTCGAAGGGCGGCTACTGCGGCTGATTTTAAAAGTCACGGTGAAAGTGTTAACGCACAGGAAGACAATGAAGAAAAGGATTTGTTACTAAGACAGGTATGATTGACGATTTTGTAATTAGACCAGAGCACTTGAGAACATGTTCTAATACTGAAGTATATCAGTTTTATTCGTCTAGAATTGATTAGTATGGAAATCTGCCATGGTTCAAATTTCGTTGTTACATTTCACATGTCATTGCTGATGTCAAACCTTACTGATTGCAATTGAACAGTGTCATTAATCGTTATTTAATCATATATAACACAATATAGATGGAAATATATTTTTAGTTCTGGACTGTATTTTTGACACATCAGGGCATTATGAGTGCAGGGATTCTTGGGTGGAGGTATTTTATTGGGAGGTATTATGACCCAGATTCGAGGACATCGTTCAAGCCATTGAATTTTTTGTTTTAGGTGGAGGCGAGGGATCTTATCGAGTTCGGTATGATACCAGAGTTTGTCGGACGTTTGCCTGTCATAGTACCATTCCATAGTTTAGACGAAGATATGTTGATACAGATTCTGACAGAACCGCGAAATGCACTTGTACCACAGTTCCAGATGTTATTCAGTATGGACAAGGTATTGGATAATGTTATTCTTGACATGATGAAATCTTAAGAACGAACGTTTGAAACTTTGTGGATATGGTTGAATGCTTGGAGTTCAATGTAAAAAAAAGTACTTAATTTGACGATTAATTTTCAGTGCCAGCTAGAGTTCACTCCTGAAGCTATCCGAGCAATAGCTCAAGCTGCTGTTGAAAGAAAAACTGGTGCTAGAGGATTGAGGTCAATCATTGTAAGTACTCTAATAAGCATTTGTTTTAGATATGACATTTTATTTCAACTGATATTTCTAATTGAGACTAATATATCTATATTTATCAATATTTTTTTGGAATCTTAAAAAAGAAGTGCGTAAGTATTATTTCTTGAATGTTTTTTCAGGAACGTATCCTACTCGAGGCCATGTTCGAGGTACCGGGTTCTGATATCGCTGTTGTGCGTATAACCGAGGACGTGATTAAAGGCACGTCGACAGCGGAATATATCCGATCAGCGCCGGCTGTTCCTATTGATACAGAGGACTTCCACGAGGCAGATCAACAAGCTACTGCAAATTAATAACTTTACTAGCGTATA
Source organism: Tubulanus polymorphus (assembly GCF_964204645.1). Taxonomy (NCBI): domain Eukaryota; kingdom Metazoa; phylum Nemertea; class Palaeonemertea; order Tubulaniformes; family Tubulanidae; genus Tubulanus; species Tubulanus polymorphus. The sequence continues at coordinate 6,563,586 of NC_134029.1, read as the reverse complement.
TGATATACGCAATACGGATTAAAGTAATGATAGAGACTGCACAATGGTATTTGCTTCGTTGGAGAATCACAGTATTTCAATGAAATGTAATTTAAGAAAAAGAAACTTAAACAAATTATATATAATGTATATGGAACATGTATGTGGAATATGACAAACTTTCTACATATTTGATATTTGTTTTAATGTTGTTACTATGAAAAAAGAAATGAATGATATTAAGTTTTTTCCCGACAACATACCAGTACATTTTTTGCCTGACTTGTAAGAAAATATTCTAACTTTTCAGAGAATGCGTAAATTCATAATTAAACAGTACTGAAAAGCTTTAATTTTTTTTTCTATATAACCAATTAGTTATTTTCTGTTTTTCATTTATTTGAAAAGATTCATGGTGTTCTCAAAATCTGTATAAAACTTTTGCAACGGTTTCGTGATGTGATGGACTCTTGTTTGCCCATATTGATTTAATCGTCTTTCTGGGGGGTTTTCTCTTTCAATATACTTCATCCAAATTTGATCGCACATCAACTTCTATGGAATTGAAAAGTTTTTAAATATATTTCAATTATGATTTAACTTACAGAAAAAAAACTCTTAGGTCTTCTATATCATGTTTCTTTTTCTGTATTTCCTTCAAAATGTTCTCAAAATGAACTAAAAATGGTTGTGTTGGACAATTGAAGTATCATTCTCGGTAGAATTTTGCTTTTAATCGATCAATGTAATCTGAATTTGCCTTATTTATATGTGAAATCTTTCATTCTGTTTGCTTATGGAAATCTTAATTTTTTTCACGAATACACTGTGATCCTTCTTATTGAATAAGGGGTCATTCATTTATTACGTACGCATCAAGGGAGGGGTCAGTGCAATTGCGTACTGTAATGCTTAATGTATATGAAAAAATGGCCGATTTTGAGTACAGAGGGGGAGGGGGTTGAAAAATTCAAATTTTATGCGTACGTAATAAATGAATGATCCCTAAGCAGATTTTTTCCGGGCTTGGTTGATCTGTAAAAAATGTAAATGTGAATATTAGTAGATAGAACTAATGAATGTACATAAAGACTACCAATGTATTGATCAGTGAAATAAAAAGAAATGTGAAAAAAAAAAAATTTTGTGTGGTCTGACGTCAGGACTCGAACTTATCGGGTTTCGTGTATCAGTGCTGAAACATGCTGGCAAACCAGGATTCGAACCCAAGGAGTATGTCTTGCAATTGGAAGTTCAAGAAACGACACCAATTTATTTGGGTCAAGAAAATATTATAAATATTCAGATATATGAGCAAGAATATAGTTAGATCTCTCTGTGATGGATAAAGAAAACGTAGTTACATCTGAAAAGTTGTAAAATTCCCATATACAAGGTATTAGTAATTGATTAATAGGCTATTTAATAAGGGTTTTGGTGATGTTTTTGATGGCTCATGTTGAAATATTGATGGGACAGGCTAACGAAGTGATCCTTTGTGTTCGAATCCCGCATTTTAACAGCAAAATATTAGATTATTTTTTTCCATTATTCTTTTTCGATTTTTTTTGTTAATGCAAACGTAGGTCTTTGTTCCAGATAAAAGCTTATCATGAATTTATTTTTCTTCATCTATAATAAGTGGAAATTTATGTTTTATTTTTACTTTTCAGCGTCTATATTATTATTACTAGTCTCAAGATGGAAAGTCGTTCAAAGTTCAACAAAGATGGTTCATTGAAAATAGAAGAATTCGAAACCGAAGCCGAAAAACAACTTAGAATTTTACTTCGCAAACAAATAAATACGAACACTAATTTACAAAATGAATTTTCGAATCGTAAAGAATTCGTTGGCGCGTCAACGCACCACGCGTCGACGGAAAAATTTCGCGGGCAAGTTTCATTCGAAGAGTTCTCTAAATTAGACGATCATGATCGTGAATACGAATCATTAAAGCAATGTGGACTGACAGAAAATGAGATAAGATTGAAATTGGGAAACAAGTCGAAACGAAAAACTATCGTCAATCCCGAAATTCGAAATGAACAATTGAAAAACATCGACAGTCAAATTTCGAAGAAACTAAAAACGCTTGACGCGCCGGATACTTTTTCGGGTAAACGACATCTCGGGAGACACGAAATGGATTTGGAGATATCGTTGATGGGGAAATTAGACAACGGAAAAGCACAGGTTTATAAAGCTTTTACGACCGTCGCTAAAGAGCACGACCGTGACGCTGCGCCGGTAAGCGCGCGTCACCCGATGTTTCGCATTAAAGCATTGGCGGAAGATTTGATCAAAACTAAAACATCGGGCGAAGATATCGGAGAAAAGAACAATCAAAGTTGTGAAAATGACAGTTCAGATGATGAGTGTAGTGTCGTGAAAAATAAAAGTTTGCCCGCACACGAGTTTATCGGTCCCGTGAAACATATCCCAACCGAGGATATAAAAAGTAACCGAATATCGTTGGAAGAAATAAAAAATTTGCCGCGTTTTAAAGATTACAAACCCGGAGAAAAGTCAAACATTCTTTACTTAAAAAATCTCCCGAGCAACATCTCGGAGGCGGATTTAGTCTCGTTATTTGTGCGATTTCAAAAAAAGGCCGTAAATTCTCCGAAAATTCTTTATCGTTTATTGCGCGGGAGAATGAAAGGTCAAGCGTTTGTTACTTTCGACAATGCTGAAACTGCTACTGAGGCGATGTTACTTGTAAATGGCTACAAACTGAACAGTAGACCCATTATTATCCAATATGGAAAAGGAAAAATTTAGAAAATAAAATCTATTCACGAAGAAAATAATCTTCAAATGGCTTTCTTGATTTTGTGGAACGCATGGTTTTTCAATTTTCGAATAAAGATCAATTTGCTTAGCTCAATTCGCTTAGCTTTTGTCCGGTTACCTTTGGTACTTTGATTTATCATATAATGATTTATCGAGTATTTATAAAAAATTATTCACAAAATCTGAAAACACTGGCAATAATCCGAATTTTTGTTCATTTCCATAAGGGGGGACAATAGTTTTGCACATAAAATACGGCTAAATATGCGTATCTCTTCGAAAGAAACTTCGTTAAAAAAAATGAAAACTTTCAAAACTTTATTTCATCCTTAGAATTATGAATTAGTGCTGCTGTAACAAAATGTTTTCAAAAAATTATTTTGTTGCAAAAACGATCGAATCGCATGTTTCCATCTCGACAGTAGCACTCGCCAAACCAGGATTGTGCTCAACGTCGAGCTAAGATGCCCGTGCCGAATTGCAAAGTACTCGCTTGAAAAAGGGACAAAACTAATTATGAAGAGATCAATGAAAGTTGCAGGACGCCGTCGCAGCAGTAGTGGGGCTGCAAAAGCTAAACAAGATGATAAAAACGGGTAATAAAATTATTCATTTCATACGGCCGATGATATCGCCATTTTGTTGTATGCTTTTCTATGCGTGTGATTTTCTAACTTGAAATAAACATAATTACTGACGGGTTAGGTAAAATATTTCAATACTGTTGGATTCATCACGATCTAAACGAGTAATCGGCTTTTAAATAATGAAAATCCGTTCTTCATTCGCCGAATTATTTACGATGGAAAAACGTCGATTTTTGGACGAGAAGAAAGCGGCAGCCATTTTGAATTCTGGATTTTCTCCGATTATTTTCACGCGTTTTTAACTGGTTTTTCGTTGTCGGGTTTTATTCAGGTTCGCACCCGACGATCAAAAAACGTCCGAAGAACTACATGATTGCATTTTGATGGCGAATCTTGTCGCGGATCGGCCGGGAAAACCTGAGAAAAAATGTCAACAAAAACCGTCAACGTCCACAACGGCCGTTTCGACATCGGAATCATCTGGTCAGGAAATCATCGGGGTTGCAGTGCCGACAACTACCAGGTGCAGCGGTAGATTGCTGAAAAGGGTTCGAAGAGATATTAGCCCTCCAACGTCACCGGTGAAAAAAGGTATTTATAGACAAAAACGGCAAATTTCAGAGGTACATGTTTTGCGCACAGAATGCCGCTTTCCGATTGGCCGAAATGCTACTATTTATAGTAACGACATGTAAACATTGAACACGTGCTTTTAGTTTGACAGTTCTCCAAAAACACTGCGGTGTACTTTTAACGGTTAATACGACACCTAACGATGAAATTGCGGAGTTTTCATCCGTGTTAGAGACTATTTGTATGTTTATGTTGACATTTTCAGCCAAAAATTTGAATATATTTTGAATATACTGAATAACTGCTTATGAAAAAGATATTTTAGCTTGTGATTCCATCAATTGATTTGGATCACTATATTTTTCCATTTCCGTACAATTTTACTTGACTTTCAGCAAAAGAGGAAAAAGTAGTAACACCTGCTCCAAAACAGCGTCGCACCTGGGATCTATGGTCGAGTCAAGATGCTGATTTGTTTTTCGAAGGACTTTATCAGGTAAAAATTCAGGCCTAAATTATCCATGCATTATTTCATCGATGATGATGATGATGATATTGATTTTAAGTCCTGTTGATTTTATAACCTGCAGTATGGAAAGAACTTTGAAGAGATTTTGAAATACATCATGCAAAGGTACAAACGAAAAGGTGATACCGCGTCGGTGAGAAACAAAGATCAAGTTCGCCATTTCTACTATAGAACGTGGCATAAAATCTCTAAATACATCAAAATGGGTGACAGTAAGTGTAGATTATTGTATGTTATATCAACATTCAATATGAGATGCATTTGATATGTATTTTCACAAGTCAAATTAAGAGTTTAGAGATTTCAGATTTTTGAAAAATGCTTTCACTTATTAATTTTCTTATGTACTTTTTAAAAGCCAACCTGTTTAGATTAGAGGTCAATATTCTGCTACGATTTTATATTGATGATTTTTTATGCAGATGTAAAGAAGAAAACTCAAGAATTGTACGGACTCATCAATTACAGTGAACTAAGAAAGAAGTTTAAAGGACGTACGTTCATTGTTTTAGAGCATATTCTTCTCTATAGGATCAATGTTAAGAAGATTTGGGATAAGCAAGTTCGTTGATGTTTTTCTTTATTGATTATTCGTGTAGGTTTGGATGAAAAAGTTGGTCAAAAGTTGAATGAGTTGATTCACAAAGGATATGTAGTCGTAAAATGGAAGAATAAGAATTTGAAGTAAGTTTGAAATATTGTTTTTGGTTCCCCTAGATCTTAAGCAATGTTGATGTTATTTCATTGATCAAAAATCTCTTTTAGACTGAAGACCCCATCTTGTAGAGCACTGAAAATGTTGAATAACATTGAAGGTAATCATTTAACGTGGTGAAAAAATAGATATTTAGGACCAATGATTCTAACTCTTGAGTTATAATTATTCAAAGTCTTAGGCTAAAAAAATGATACCTTCTTTTGTCCTTAGCGGCTGGGGCATTTTGTAAACCAATAAAATTTTTAATCAATTCATATCTATAACTGCCGGGTCTGTTATACTTAGCTTGATTATGATTTTTTTAAAAAGTAATGTGCAGGGTAGATAACTTGCCGGCTAACTATTAAACTCAGCAGAAAGGAAAAACAAGGTATCAATTTCTTTTAGCCTAAGAGCTAGATTTTACTCATAACTGTAAGATTGACTTATTGGTTAACTAGATTTATTGATATTAATTCCTAATTGATGACTGTGTGTATAATAATTACAGAACCGAAGGAAGATGAGGAGCTACACCCTAAAATTCCTTCCAAAGTGACGATTGAGCTGGTTCCGCGCAATAACAAAATGTGGACATCGATACAGAACCTGGCTCAAAATCCTCGAATCAGAATACACATGAGCACTGAACGAAAACTAGGTTCGATTATCAATTTCTTGCAGAAGAAATGGAAAATGAAAGGGGCCAAAATTGTATCCTTTTGAACAACTGACTACATGAATGGCAATTGTTGTACATTAAAATACTTCTTAGGAAATTTCCTTAATTCCTTGGACAGAAAGAATCGGCTAAGATTCCGTTAGATGAATCGGAGAGTAAGATATTGAAGTTGTATCCCGCACGTGACAGTCCGGTTGTTTCAGTGATGCTGAAAAAGCGCCCCGTGCCTACAAAACATAATCTCGCCTTTCAACATCATCAAGAAAATCCAGTTCATGCAGGTGGGTATATTATTAATTTCTTCGCATGAAGCCCAATGAACTTAAGTCAAGACTTAGTACCTGGCTCCAAAATGTTGATTTACCTAAAATGGACTCCCAAGATATTTCAGTATGATGGATCCAAGAGCTTTAACTTTACCAATGGGGTCAAATGATTTACTAGTCAACCAAAGATGTGCCCTTTGGGCACGGTTTAGTGACTGGTATTGACTTAACCCTGAGGGCTAACTCAATTACCGGTAAAATAGAACTGGTCCCTGGTTTACAGTTTAAACTGGTTTATAAGCAATCCATGATCCCTTGATTACTTAAAAACTCCTAAATGGAAATGCTAGGTGCTTGAAACTCCTTTAATTAATTCGCGCAAAATGCCCAAAACTCCTTCAATTTTGAGAAATAGGCAATCAGAAATTTAAAGAAGTTGCTCAGGAAATTGACTATTCCTAAGTCTACTGTAATTGGGATATGAAAGTGATGTAGACGCTTCCTCAAAATATGAAATTTTCTCTTTTAAACACCTTGAAAACTCCTTATATCCAGGTATGACTGATCTACAGAGACCCTGATAAAACTGGTATATTTGCTTGCATTGTAACTGGATTGACAGTCAATTTTACTTGAAATAAAATGGTAAACTCTGACCGGGATGTATTTTCAGCTCTTGCCGTAACAAACAAGTGCAGTATGGATGTCAGTGAAAAACCTCGTGAACAAGCGACTCTCAATAACCAGGTTCACGTTGAAACCGGTGAAGTGATCGATGATCGGTGGTCCTACGATGGAGAAAACGTCGCCATGTTGAAATCGTTCGCGGACGCTTGCATGGGACAGATAACGCCGCGTAAAAAACCGCGCCTGGATTACGCGAAAACCGATACGACGAGTAACGACGAGATGATGGAGGTCAGCGTTAAAACTAGTCCCGGTGAATCGATTAAAATGAACTGCTACGAGGACAACCTACTCAGCGGCAGTCCTAGTCAAAATATCGGATTTTCCGGTTTGATCTCGAATTCAGGGATAACGACTTTGTGCGCTGATTACGCGGGCGTGGCCGCCGCCGCCGCCGGTAATACGGGAAAAAATCCTATGGATCAATTGTTAATGTGCGAGAGTGCTGCGAGTCAGCTTATTGAGAATCAAATACACAGCGAACAGCGGTTAAAATCGCAACAATCGACTGCAATATCTTCGGACAATTGTGGATGTGTGATAGCGGGAACTTCTCAATCCGGGGTTCCGCCGAATACGCTCGTAAGGGATTTAGATGTGCCAAATTTAGCGTCGCTCTCGGAAAATGTCTCGAACGACGATGATTCTTGCGACAAAGATGAAGTCGCTCCAAAAACCGTACGGGTAACTGACGACAGAGACGTGGAGACGGAGAAACCGCAGTCGGTCATCAAAAATTGTCGCGACGACGACGATTTTGAAAAACGTGTACGCGACGGTTGGACGTTCGAGGACGCGCAGAAAATTACCATAGCCGAACTGCATCTGACTATGGGATGCCCCGAAAAGATAGTGCTAGATTACGAATGGGTTGAGGCTACTTCTGACGTGACTGGCGCTAAGAATCTGGCGACGATGCTGTCACGACTGGTGCAGATTGCTTGCATCGAATTCACCGATTTGAAGAAATCAAAACAGGTACGGTATACTGTACACGTTGCCAGGGTGGCCACTTACCGGTAAATCGGGGAAAAGTCAGGGAAAATTCTTTTCTTTAAAAAAGTCAGCGGATAGTCAGGGATATTTTGTAAAAAAAAAAAAAGCTAAAAATCAGGGAACAGTCAGGGAAATTTGTTTAATATAAATCATACTCGGATATTTTCAGCCTCCATTGACGTCATCTCCGTGTCATTGTCACTGTAAGAAAAATAACGCGCGTACTCCTCCGAATAAATTTCGTAGCAGTCCTATGAGATTGGATTCGCCGACTGCCAGTAATGCCAGCCCTTCGCCTGTCCAGAAAAAACGACGGGGCAAAACGTCAGAGGTATGTGGATATTAGAATAAACCCTTGATAAAATCCTAGATACCCTTCAATACTATAATGTGAACGTTTTTGAAAAATTCCTGTGTAACAGTGTGAAAAATATTACTTCTTTCTGCGCAAATATTTCATCCCATCCCGGCAAATAATGTTGGTAAGGTTTTCGCAGCATTACCTACGCGGCACATGAAAGTACATTGTGTAAATAAGTTTCTCGATTCTCTTATTGCAGAAACCTAAGGAAAATTTCGAGATTCCTGTCCTGCCAAAGCCTACTATGAACCCGCCGACAATTATCCCATCTGCTTTACCAGCTATGAAAGAGGTATGAAATTTATCACCATCCTGACTTATAGTCCACTGGCTTTGCATTCCGTGTTTGTTCAAGTTATTTTGAGAAAGTTTTCAACACGCTTAACAATTTATTTTCCTGATTTCTGGACCCCTAATTTTGTTTGACAACCTTAATATTTCAATCGAATGGTTGTTTGTTCCTACAGAATTTCTAACAATCCATCTTATGGTTGATCGAATTTCAGCCTTTGCCACCGAATCCTGACAGTATTTTATGGAAACGTTCGAAGCGTAACACGCGAGCGGTACGGAAACCGATGGTCATCAGTAATCCGCGTAACATTCTCCCGAAGGCAGCCGCGATACAACCTCAACTGATGACCGCGGTGAATATACTGCCGAGCCAGCAGCCGCAGCGTCGAGCTCGCGGCTCGTTCGTTCCCATAATGCCGAATCCGTCTGCTAGGACCGTCACTCAGAGCGGCAGTTTACCGCCGCGAGCGATGTTAACGGCGCGTCAAATCGTACCCGGTCCTGTTCATCAGGTCACCACGGCCAGCCAACAAGGCGTCATTAAAATATCGCCGGGTAGTTACAACAGAAAAATATCCACCACTTTGTCTTCATCAGGTAAACAAATTATTTTTGAGTAAGGATTTTTCTGCATACATACATTTTACGTAAGTGACTAAAGTCTTTCTTTGGGATATTTTGCTTAATCTTTTGAACATATACGTGTAATTTGTCATAATATGAGCAGTGAAACTGTTCAGTCTGAATAAACCATCATTTTTATATGCATTTTGCAATGTATTGAAAGAGTGTTAAAAATTCTTCTTTAACTCATCCGAATCGGAGAAAAGAGACATTTTCTGAACTAAATCAATTTTAACAATTCCAACGATTTTATGCCTACTATTGAAAATTATTTTCATATCATCTAAATTCATGGTTCATAGGCATGGTAACACAGGAAACATATTGTTAAGAAATGGCTGATCTTTTTACCTTTTCAACATGAGAAAATAATGACTTTTTGGAAATCCTTCAATATGTTGTAAAATTTCTACTACGTTACTAAAGGCTAAGAATTGATCTTTTTAGTGCAACCGGTTACTTTATGTGGAACTCAACCGGCAATCGGTGCTAATAAGATTCCTAATCAATCTGGTTAGTGAATCGGAAAGAAAAGCTTGTGAAAAAATTTGTCGTAGATCATTCGTCCTTAAATGATTGATGCACTTCTCGTTTTCAGAATCATTGATCACGTTGACTTCATCGTCGCCTAGTCCATCATCATTGGCTACGCACTCTCCCGGACCTTCTCAACCGCTGCCGCAAATACATACTCAAACACAGGCAATAGATATAAAAGTAAAAGATAGAGCACTAAGACCTATAATTCAGGCCCAGTTAAATCAACATTAGTTCATTTTCCTATGATTTTCTTGTAGTTCGAAAATATATTGTCCAGTCATAAATTATCGAGTACAGACAATGTAAGTAAAACTGATTAAAATCATCTAATCTGAATTATTGTGGGATTTCTCTCGTGTATTCATCTTACACGGATATTGTGTATTTTCTTGACTCGGGTTATTTTTTTATCGATGAATCCAGGCCATATCTGCGAGTAGCGCCGAAACTCTGGAACTACATAACATCAAGATTCAACCGCCGGATACTCAATCACGCGATTCATTTAATGTTTCCACATTCCTCGATGTTTCGCTGCCTCCGCCCTGTCACGACGAATCCACTAATCAAGGTAATTATATAATCGTGTTTCTGTATTTCAAACGTTTTCATTTGTGATGAATGAATGACACGTGTATTCAACTGAAATTCGCCTGTTTGTTTCCTAGCCACATCATCGATGTCGGACAAACTCATCGAGATCGCTCTCGGCACCGCTGGCATAGGTAAGATTTGCGTCTGAGAATATGAACGAATAGTTTTCGATTGTGAATCTATGCGATTCTATTGAAATCGTTGGCGATGATTTTGTAGATTTTAGCAGTATTCGAGGGAAGTCGCCGCCGCGCCAGGAAGGAATGAAAACACCGATTGGCTCGCCTTTCAAGACTGTTAATACTGATGCTTGGTTAAACAACGAGGTATGTATTGCTGATAGGAAAATTCATTTTAAGTGCGGGGCCAGTTTCTAAAAGGTTTGTTAAGAGTTCACCAGTGGATAGTTGACATATTGATAATTATAAGTTCGTCGTTCCTATGGTATTTATCCTCCGGTTATCTTTAACCAACTTTTGAGCAACTGGCCCCAGGTGTACGCCTGGGCTGGGTTTCATAGATGTGGAAGAAAAATAGTCCCTGGGAATATTTCGAAATTCGTCAGTTATAACCATGGTTTCTCATTGTTACTATGGTGGTTGTCACCCAGATTGAGGATTTACCCCTAGGGATAATTTTGATACTCAGTCTATAAAACCGGGCCCTGGTTCTTATTTGCGGTTATCTTTCTTCAGATTGGTGATTTTACGCTCGGACTCTTCGATTCACCTGTAAAGAAACCGTTGGATTCGTCGTCCGTTATTTCGTTTAACGGCTCATCATTGCTCGGTGATAATTCCCGCGATTCAATCAATCTTAAATTAGACGTAAGTACATGCATTCGTGAGAATAGTTCAGTTTCCCTATAGATCATTCCTGGATATATGCAGTTTTAAAATTTCGAGAAGCGTCTGCATCACTTTCATATCCCAATTACGGTGGACTCCTCTAAAATCAGTACTGTTTATCTCGGTATAAAACGTTAATTCAGTAGTGGATTCATAAAAAATTCTTTATCCTTTACACTTTTATTCGGTAACTGCCTAATTGGGTAAAAATAAATAAATCCTGGTCCCAACTGATTGATTTAGGCATAGTTTATTGTAAAAAAATTTCTTATTGCTTATTTTTTAAAATTGAAAGAGTTTCAGGCATTTTGCTCATATTAAAAGGAGTTTCAAGCACCTACAAACGCATTTTTCGTTTTGAAGGAGTTTTTAAGGAATCAAGGAGTTGTAGGGACCCTGTAGTTACAACAAGCAAAGATTGCGAGACAACAATCAAATTTTCAATTGAATGTCTTAGTTTCTGTATGAAATCTTCTTGATGTTTAATTTTGCAGGTGGATACACAGTTGCAGTGTATGATGGTTGAGAATAGTGTCGATTACGTGGCCAAATTTCAGGAACTAGCCGCGCAGATTGAAGCTGCCGAGAAGAAATCTGATTCAACGTAACTACGAGTTAGAGTCTTCCTAGAATCGATCTTTGGAATCAAGTTCTATTGGTCAAAGTTGTTTAGTACGTACATTGCGTTAAGAACACTTTTCAACTGTTCTTGGCATCAAGATTTTCTTTTTAAAATTTTTCCATCATATGCATCGTTGTTGTAAAGTTGTTATTGTTGAATTCAAAAAGAGTTTCTATTATATACTAGATAAGTATTAAGTTAGTAGAGTAGATTCAATGGGTTTCGATCACGGAAGTAGTTTTAAGTGCCTCATCAGTCAAAAAGGCATTGTTTAAAAATAGGTTATGGCTGGATTTTCTGAATCGTGCTGCTGGTATCTGTATAGTGGTCTTGAGTGCATGCACACACTAAGGTGAATCCTGTCAATAACCTAGGCCGTTAGTTAGTCTTGATGGGCTATTCTCTGATTTTGGAATACTCTCCTGGCACATTTGTTTTGACCAGAGTACATAACTGATACCTGTTCTGGAATAGCAAAATTATATGTACAAGGCGGATAGAGCATTTGTAATTCAGATTCCGGGAATTGTTACTCTCAAACCGGAATACATTCTTTTGAAACCTGCCTGTTATCTATACAATCATGGTTTTAATAGCAGTGTTAAACTGGGTAACTAAAATCCATCATTGGTTAAAATTTAGAAATCGCTCATATTTGACTGATATTCTGTAATGTATAAACAGAGCAATAATTAAGAGTTTGTAATTAAATGTAAAATTGTCAATAATAGCTATTTTGTAAAAGCTTTTGTTTTATTTGACTAAGAGGATTCTTGTCAATGGATGAATTCCATGATAATGCTCACTTTTTATTTGAAATTTGTTATAACCACTTCCTACTTAATTAGAATGTAAATTCTGCATATACTGACAAACTATTTCATTCTGAGGTCAAGAATTGAATGATGCAACTTTTTTCTAATGCCTAATAATCGTTCGTTAATATTAGACTGGACATTTTTGTAGATTTTCATTTACATATTGTTAAACAATAAACACTGATAAAAATGCTACAAGTACGATCTTCTGTCATTATGTTCTGTTGGGGAGGAGTATCTCTTTGGAGTTAAACTTGTTCATGACATACTACAGTACTCTTGACTGGCTGATAGCTTTTGATGCGTCTATATCTGAAATATCTGGTTGAGTATATGAGCAGCTGGGTTATAAGTATCAACAGTAGCCAGGTCACTGGCATCCTCCCTTGGCAGGGATTCGAACCTGATGGCGTCGCTAGACTCGGCTGCGGCCCAAAACCCTGCCATATTAGACCGGGTGAGTCTCAATACCATCAGGTTTGAATCCGGGGAGTATGGGTCACTGGGGGATGCAGTAAACCAGCACCGGATTGAAGAATAACAAGAGCTGCTTCTGCGTCTTTACTTTAGCTATCGGAAGAATGATAGAACTGGCACATCAACTGGAAACACTGGCAATTCGACTCCAATTGTCCCACATTAAATGGGTTTTATTCTAGTTCTCTGCTTCTCCGTTCCGGAGAAAGATTTCAACCAATGAATAAAGAATTGATGAATTCAGCCATTCCTTATTTATTCAGTCAATAACAAACAATGAAATGTATGATACAGCAGTATAATGCCATACACAACTATATTCAGCTATAATTGTTTAGAAAAAGATTTGGGGCTAACTCTTCTTCATCTTCACAGAGAATAGGGAGAAGTTCATTGAATACAAGGTTTCAAAAATCAGCCTTTTTAAAAAGTACATCCTCACTTGGCCATCTAACTTTCACTGTTAGTCGTTATACCTCGATAAATGTAGCAGAAGGATATGTTACGCATTGATAATGTCCCGGATACTGTTACTACCAAACAAGCGATGAACAAGCGATAAGACCCATAGGCGAGTGAGGATTTTCGTGAAGATATCGCGACCAAGATTTAACTATAAGGTCACAATAAATTCATTTTCAAACTGACTCCGTCAATCTAAATCACATTAGTGGAAACTGCCCCCGAGGTTTATTGAAAATAGATAGGAGAAATACTGGCCAACTAGGAATGCAAAGTTTGTATCGTTCAAAGGTAAGTCTGACTGGAAACTAAGTTACTTATACGCTGATTTTATCTACACGTTATTTACACACACTGGTAATTCTAATAAATTGAAGACACATTCTTAAAACATTGATTATATTTATCCCTCCGATGACATCGCGTTGAATACCAGTTCAATTTTAAACGTAAGAAATAGGAACAATATCATCACAAAATTTAGTCTAACAAAATAATCTGAAATCTTTAAAGATCGAAAAAAAAACAATGTGTAACAGATACATAGCACTATTATATTGTATCATTGTCTAACATGTTACAAGCTTTTACATAACATTCTCATAAAGGTAGTCCAGGGTTCATAATATCCATGGCCAATCTCATTTTATGCCTTTCGAAGACTTTTTGACTCCGATTCCAGGACTTGTATATTATCAGTATGCCTATGCCAGGAATCGGGAAATCCACATTTTCCAGGCATTCTTATAATCAGTCGATTTTCAGAGCTGTTACAGTGAACTTGGATCTGCAGATGATAACTAATCACTGATGCCATTCAAAGACCATGACAATGATTTAAGGATTTTAGAGCCCATTCCATGATACTCAAGGACACCGCTATGAACCCTGGTAGTCTGGAAGTCAAGATTTCTCTACTGATCTAGATCTATACTGTTTAGCTGAAGTCACGAGAATCGCCATACATAAATATTTATATTTTGAATTTCAAAATATTTTTCAGCTACTGAACATGGTAGACTATGAGGGATTAAATTTCAATTACACTGACCACAGGTGACTGTTTCATGATACAAACATTTCGAGGCTGGTTTTATATAGACCTAACTTTATTTGACCACAGGGTTAAGTCAAATACAGGTATTAGTGAAGTAAGTTAAGCCCCTGGTTTAAGTCATAAAACTACCGTAGTCTAATACCAACAACTTCTCATTTTCAAGAAAACAAAATGTATCCCGATTAGCTTTACGAAACTGGAGTTTTTGATGATTTTAGCTAGAAATTATTGAAAACAGAAACCAACCAAGAGGCATCGATTTTTTAGTAGAATTTCTTCAACCCGAATACGCAACGCATATTGAATGAAATGATCAGTTTTTACTTTCCTAAAATAGACTTGTCATACAATAATCTAATGTCCATTTCAACTTGACTTGAGAGGACATCGGGTGGCCTAGCTCAAGTCAGTTTAGGTAGTACATAAAATTCTAATCCATTTGTCACTGCATTGAAGGATTGTCAAAGAATTTTCATTGAAAGGGGTTGAATAAGGAAAAGTGATGTTTTGAATGTTTAAAAATGTGTTTCAATGCCTACATATCATAATTTCTGATACTTGGAAAAAACTTCAGTTGGTAGGCATGTAGACATTGTTAAACATTATTTGCTTAAGAAAACGGTGTCTCTTTTCGATGATGCAACCGCTTTCAATGAAGACTTTTCAGCAATCCTTTAATAAAATGTAAAATGGATTAAAAGTCAATGTTTTTGTCCAACTGCCAGTCGATTCTGGTCCTTCAAAGACCTATATCAGGTATGTAATACTGAAACTGACTGAGCTAGGCCAAACGACGTCCTCTCAAGCAAAGTTGAAATAGATGATAAATACACAACAGACTGTTCCATGCATATACAGAGTACCAGTAGTAAAATACATCAAAGATACAGGCTTTATATACCGTTCAAACGTTACCATAGTAGATATCATTACAATAATCAAAATTACAACCGACTATCTCGTTAACTAATATGTTAATTAATCTATCAGTTAGTAAATAGGCTAATCAAGATGTGATGAAGGCACTTCGACACAAAACGTTCTAGACAATATGAACACCATTTGATTTTCACCGGAAGAATTCTTTTATTACGCTGTAACAGATGGATAAAACTCTTTTGAAAGCTCTTCATGACTTGGCAGTTTCAAAGTCTTCATAATTCGTTTTTATTGGGTTGAATATTTTTTAGGGTATCATTACTAAATTCAGATTACCAGTATGAATAATATAGTTCCCGCACTTTGTTGATAATGGGGTACGGGCAACACTGCCGCGGCAAGTGAAATTCCACCATCATCAGCCAGGTGTCGCTAGTGTAGTAAAGTACGACGTCAACGCCGGATTTCTTCTCAAACTCAATTAAAATCTCACGATAATTTTCTCAAACTCTATGGACGGTTTACGAAAATTGTGCCACATATAAACAACTCTTTAGATTAATCTGAGTTATCTAGTTATTTGCCAGATTTTTGGAATCCATAGTATCGGAACACCGAAAACTGAGATCAAAGTTGATTGAAAATGAACTAGTTTCGTCTGATATCTTGTGGCACCATCTGACGGGATAGCTCGTGTGCCGGTACCCCATTCCACTAAATAATCTATATCATATAATATGATGGCCAGACTTCTACAAAGTGCGGGAACCTAGAATAAGAAGTATGCCTACGTATAACAAATAGATCTTACGGGAAACTAATGACTATTCGAACTAACATTTCTACATATGACAAGAAGCTACATGGAAGTACAGCGTTACATATTTCATGTAGTAATCATTGCAAAGTTAACCCCAAATCATTTTCTGAGTCTGGATGGATGACGTCTAGACCGATCTCAATTCCGCGACGCCGGTGGTTGATATAACGACTGCGTCGGCCGTGCTTTACGATCGCGTCCGTTGCTGTACATCGGTCCTTGGCCTCCGCGACGGAATTCCATCGCATAACCCTGCGTCGGCATCGGCGTGAACGGTGGTGGGATACTGAAATTCGGGGGAGGTGGCGGTATAGTGAGAATCTGTTGAAATGGTGGCGGTGGTAGAATGGTCGTTTGGACTCCGGAGTCCGTCTGCAAGAGAAAATATCAACACTTTAAAAATTGGCTGCAGGTCAAAATTATTTTGTACTACACCGGTCTGAACACCATAATACTTCATCACCAAAAATTTTCTAATTGCCAATTTCTCAAAATGAGTTTTGGGGATTTTATTCAAATTAAAGGCATTTCAAGCACCTTTAAAAGCATTTTCCGTTTTGACGGTGTTTTCAAGGAACCAAAAAGTAGAAGTTGTAGGGACCCTGTATAGATACGATTGAGACACAGAAATTGAAAAGGAAATTGAAATAACGTTACTTAAAATCCAGACCAATCTATTAACAGATAAAGCACGTATACAGTTTAACAGGGACAGCTTAACTGAGGTTGACATGACCGTATCCCTTTCAATGTACAAAATATACAATGTAGGGCTAGACTTACCCAAGCTTGTTTTGAGACAGTCTTAATGTCTGATAGAGATACTTCCTCGGTGTTACCATAATCGGTAAATGATACAATACAAGTTTTACTGTTCTCGTGAATATCGATCACATTCGCTCGGTACATCTGAAAGCGGTAACAACATTTTACTTAAGTCATGCGCGGTAAGAGGAAGACAAAATCTATTGAAGCCTGTTGAGAACAGTACCAATAATAGTAAATATCTAAAAACTAGACAAAAATTTGTAATTGCCTTTTATATGATTTATTTGATGTTTTAAACTGAATTCAGGTATTTTGCTCAAATTGAAGTAGATTCAAGGACCTTTAAAATCATTTTCCATTGAGAAGGAATCGAGGAGTCATTGGGACATGCGACTCCTGTTTTAACTCGCATACAAAATACTTACATTACCATCTTCCCAATATCGCGCTAGACAATAATCGCCCATCTTCCATTTACGCGGCGGCCGCTGCTGTCCGTCCTCATAGTTGACGTAGACTTCGCTGTTGCTATGGTCGCCGTCCGGTTGATTCGAGTATTGTTGCGTGTGGTGTTTATGATCGTACTGTTGTTGCACGTAGTGATCGTCTCCGTGTCCGTTAGTTCCGACGCTGTTACTTCCATCGTAATAACTATTACTCTGTTGATGTTGGTGCTGCTGGTGGTAGTCGCTCGGTTTCGGATTGTGTTGTTGATGATAAATCGTGTACGCCTGTTGATTAGCGGCGTGTAGTTGAGCCGCGGGCGCCAGTCCTTGTTGTTGATATTCGTAATAATGCTGACTCTGTACGGCCGCGTTTTGATGCAGCGCCGATTCGTAATAACTTTGTCCCCCGCCGTAACTCGTCGCGACGACGTAACTGTTCTCTTTATTGTTGTAACCGTCGGCGCCATTGTTGTTGTAATGCGGGGCCCCGCTTCGCGATCGCGCGCCGTTCGACCCGCCGTTCGACGACGTGTCGTATCGATTCGAATTCGTCGAACTCGACCGCGAATCCGACCGGTCTCCGTACGACCGCGACGACGCGCCACCGCGATCCGACTCAGTCGTTTTCGACTTGCTCGTACTTTGCGGGCGATAATGCGACGATTTACCTCCGTATTCGGACGCCGAGTTAGTGTAATAATAATGATCGGAGCCGCCGTTGTTATAACGATCGTAATAATCACCGTTGTTACCGTAGCGATCGTTGTAACCGTGCTGGTGATAGTCGTCGCGGTTAGAACGGGTTTTATTGTACCGATCCGATCCCTGCGACGACCGGTCGTAGGAACGTCCGCCTTTGTTGTACGAATCGTACGGCTGCCTCGACGAGTTGCGACTTTGATTTTCGGCGCGTTGTTTGTTTTGTAGCCGCGGTGGAAGATTTTGCGTTCGTCGGTAATCTGACTGGAAGCCTCCTCCTCCTCCACCGCCGCTGCTGGAGGCAGTGTTGTTATTGGATCCCTGAGAAGAATACTGGCGTTGATGATGTTGTTGTGGTTCTGATGAATTTTTACTTTCTGAAGAAAACAAATGTAGATTCCTGACTGATATTAATCTTATTCATTATATGAAACAAACGTATTAATGTTGGCTTATTCTGTCAGGTAATACTCGCACCTTTTGAGTATTGAATATAAGAGCAATCTCAGATCAGTCTACTGGTATTTATAAAATAGACTAATTACAAAAGTATTTTGAGGCGACCAGGGATTCAACATGGTGGCCATTTTTTACTTAATATTTCCCTGACTTTACTCTGACATGCACGTTGTTTTCCCTAACTTGATCTGCTAAGAATCCAATCAATTAACACAGTCAACTACGCAAGACATTTTTCAATTTTCAAACTGTTTGATCAAGCAACGTCAACAAATTTCCCCTGGCTTTTCGGTTTTTAAAAAATTCCCTGACTATCCCCTGACTTTTTTAAGAAAAGAAAATTCCGACTTTTCCCTGAAGTTGCCACCCTGTTCAAGAAACAAACCCCAGCTGGTTTCAGCCATTATCTTTGATGAATTTTAATCTATTCTTACCATCTTTCGGTACGGGGGTGATTTTAGTTTCTAGGAAGTCGAATAATGTTGCAGGCCCCGACGGTCTGCTCTGTGGAGCTCCAAAATCATCACCATCCTCCTCATCAGGTCCTCCTCTTCCGCGGCGACCTTTACCTAAATATACACGTTACCTCTTAAATGACTGATAAAAAGACGAGTACCCCGGTCAGGGTGCCAACAGATCAGTTATTCCTGGCTATAAGGAGTTTTAAAAGAGAAAATTTCAAATTTCGAGGAAGTGTCTGCATCTCTTTCATATTACAATTACAGTAGAGTAGACTCCTAAATCAGTACTGTTTACCTCGTTTGGTAATTTTGTAAGCAAATCTTTATCCTATACCTAAACTCTGTTTCTTAGTTTGTAACTGCCTAATCAGGTAAAAAACAAAAATCCTGGGATCCTGCAGAGTTATACAAAATTAAGCTCTTTCTATTTCCTCCTCAATCGAGCAATCTTAAAAGCTTTAAGGCCTGCTATAAAAAAAATCCATTCATTCAACCAGGTTAACGTTTAGAGATGAGAACTTACGAGGTTTGTCGGGTTTCGCAGCCACTCTAACACCACCAGCGCCCCCTAATGCCGTCGATTTCGAATTACGATTATTCGAAGAAAATGTAGCACTCGATGATGAAGAGATTAACGAATCAATCGCTTCTTGAACGTCAGACGTCTGACGCAACGAATTTGCTGCCTGTTCAGCCGTAAAACCCATCTCCACTATACGTGCAACATCTCTATCATTCGGCTTTAAAAGATGGAACAATTAACTTAAAATTAAGATTGATGTAATTGCAAGAATACATCAAAATAGTGCGACCTTATGGACACCATTATAACTAAGAAATAAGGCCACTGAGTGTCATATTTTTTTAAGGTGTGGAACAGTATTGGGCCCCTGATAATATGTACCAATCCTCTACATGTATTATTATTTACTGCTTCGGACTAAAGAGGGAATTAGTTCCCGATATCTACAACTGACACTGACCTTTTTTAAGAAGCCACCGCCGAATGTTTTACTCTTTCCATCGACCTTAGCTAATTGTGCTTCAGCTATCGTCGCTTGGCGTTGAGCAGCGAATTCATCATTGCCTTCCTTTTTTGTTACATCTTTATTAACATCCAACGATCGAAAGTTATCTGAAATTTGATACGTTTATCATCGTAAGCTACATTCGAAATAAGTAACAAATGAATGATTTTTTGTGTAATGACTGAAACAGGGTGGCCACTTTTATTTCACTTACTTTCCCTCTGACTTCTCCCTGGCATGTCCCACAGTAAGTTTTCTGAATTTGGTCTTTTAATTCAATCAATTAACCGTCAAATAAGTAAGGCATAGACGGAAACTGTTTCATTTTACGCGCAATCTAGCGATCGCAACATATTTCCCTGATTGGTAGCTTTTTTTACAAAATTCCCTGACTATTCCCTGAGTTCCAGGTAGTGGCCACCCAAGTGAGAGCAGTTTTGAAATTCACCTTTCTTCGTCAGAGTTGGTTGACTACGGTCCCTTTGACCAAAAGGTATAAATGGAGGAGGGCCACCTCCATCTGATTGTAGATTTGTTCGTGCATTCTTAGCCACAGATGCTAGTGACTGAAATGTAAAATAAACACAATAAATACTCGAGGCTTGAGATTCATAGAGAGGAAAATTGATTGAAGCCTCTCCAAAGTTGTCCTTGAGAACTTCAAAAATGTGTAAAAAGTGGTGATTTTGGTTGAACTACAATGGCCACTCGTCAGCCATCTTGATTCTGTTCTATACAAGTGTACATTCGCTTAACCCCTTTTCTCGACTATCCGCCAAAAAGCCACAGAATGGTCCTTAAGAGCGGTGGATAATTGAAAGTTGATTGCAGTAAAAATCTATCATATGTTTCCAGACGATTAAGTCAAACCTGCCTTTTTCAGTTCCCATGTTTGGACCATTTTCTCGACCACACCGCCGAGGATCTTAGCACATAAACTGTTGAGAAGTAGAAAGCCATGTTGAACCGGCACTAGTCCGATCAGTTTGAGCTTTGTTCCAGGAGGGGTATTTAAACTGAAAATGAATTGATTACAAATACATTGTTATTCCACTGTTAGAAATATACAACATCATTTATGGTATCAGGATTCTATAGGCTATACGCTAATAGCTTAATTTCAGATTTAAGAAATGACATGCGCTAAGGACCAATAATGGTTTATGATTCAAAACCCTGTGTACTGAATTAAATAACCTTGGATGTTCATCTTAGGGCATATTATATCCAGGGACGTCACCATGGGCCTGACATATGCTGGAACAGTATTCAAAAATAGACATTTCACAGCTAAAATTTGCACATTTTTGGAGAAATTCTCAGCCATACACTCCAGCTATATACCTCTGTCATCCTTTGGGCAGATGACGGCATACCAGTCTAATCTGCGACAATTTACCAGATAGCCTAGCCTTTTTTGAGATTCTTATGACAGAAAAATAGTACTGATATGGATTTTTATGAAATTTGCCTGTATTTGTTGCACCTGAATTTTTTGAAGTACCCAGAGACCTCCCTTAGTTTGTAGCAGCCAAACGGTGGTTTTCCAAATATTTTTTTGGAAATATCTGACCAATCAAAAAACTCAAAGATACGCTGATCTGTAGAAACTACGACACATGACACAAAGATAGCCTACCTTAACTTGTCTATGTTATCTAGAATCAGACCATTACAATTGCTTTGACCGTCCGTCAGTGTGACCTTCAAAAGATGCGGAGCGACCCGAGATTCTTCGTCCTGTTTCGGAGCGGCGACGTTTCGTATTTTCTGTATTTGTAAAACGCACGGGCCGCTGACCGAATCGATCTTACCGCGGTTTATTCCTTCCGGTAAACTCTTCTCACCGATTTCTTTCAAGTCAAGCTACAAAATGACGACGAGAAGTGAAATACTTGAACTCGGATCTAAATCAAACGCATATAGGACGACAAGGCAAATGAATCTTACTAACATTTACAGCAGTCTTAACAATGTCTGGAATGCCTTTTTGCCCATTTTCCGAACACTGCTGATAACCATTGGCAGACAAGTGCCTGTTGTGATAAAAAAAGAAAATAAACAACATTATAAGGCCTGCTCTAATTGTTCTCTTCCTTATAAAATTGTCTACATTTTCTGGGGAAAACAACAATTACGGTAAGATCTATTCTAGGCTAACAATTTTTTTTTCTGGGAGGTAAGACTAAGATAAGAGGACTTGTGGTGTAAGGTGGCCGAGTAGGGTTGGGTGCATTTTCTTTCAAGAAAAGGCTCATACAACGGTCCAGCCAGAAGAAAATTCGTCATACGTCTGTTTCGTGCGAGACTAGGAGTCTGGAGTCAGACTCAACTCAAACGAACGAAGTCGAAAGATTGAGTCGAGATGAGAAAGAAAAATCTTTTTAATCAATCAGTTTTTATGGCCGCCATGACGCACTTCGACTCACAAAGCTTCCGCCTAATTGTTTGCATCTTCGCCGGTTAAACGAAAAACACTGAGGAAAAATTAATGTCTCACATTCTAAGAAATTATTACGACAATCAACTTACCATCCCTGTTTCACTAGATCTACGTCGGCCATTTTGACTCGGCGATGTAACGGCTAGCTACTCATTCGCCATCTAACGTCGCTGCAACGAAATTAAAAAGCACAGAAAGATTCCTTACTCTCTTTGACCACTAAAATGTAGCCATTCGATAAGAAATTATCAGTCCCGTCACAACTGTTAACATGTTATAGCTCAAATGCCATGGTAGACCGATGCAAATGATGTAAACAAGTTTAAGTTGAATAAAGTTTTAATTTTCTTTTAATCGAAATACCCAAACTACTCATTCGCCATCTGGTGACTGCATCATCAACTTTCCATAAAAGGCGGAAGTGTTTTAAATCGTTGTCGTTTCAGTGCCAATAGTGACAGTTTTTTGGGCACAAACCTCACTTTTTACGTACATTTTGAGAATTAAATTTATTTGACAGTTCACCAGTTATTGCTCTCACGTGACGGCGGACTATAGTAAGCAAGTTTTGTGTCTATTCATCGATCCTTTCCGTAGATTTTAACGTATTTTTCATTTACTTCCGCGTTCAATTCAATGAATTGAAAATTGAATGAAATTTGAAAAAAAAATCGATGCTGCTTTATTCACTGCCCGTTTTATGTACTGGTCTCATTTTCTATTTATAGGTCACAAATAGTTCTACATGGACTTAATGATCAGTTTAGATCCGAAATGGCTTACTACTTAGGCCTACTGGTTAAATTGATTTATTAATGAACCTTAAACCATTGGATATTGGATTTATTTCTATGAAAGAAAAAAATCATGGATGTACCAAAACGTGATAAGGACAAGAGGAGTAGCTTTGTGAGTATTCAATGAATTAAATATCTATTTTCATTTCAGGTGCAAAGGAGAGTAAAATTTGTTCATTTTCAATTATTGAATTAAACTGTTTATCCACAACTGTTGAATTGGGTCCTGTAAAACTGTACAATCATAGAGGCCATAGAACAAATAACCAGCCTTCAGTTGTCACCAAACCAAGTTAAGTTGTTTATTTGTTTGGAGTATCCTCGAGATAAAGACGCCATTCTTCAGGACCAGTTCTACACTGTAGGCCTATATACTTGCCACTATATTTTTCCAAATAAATTGAAAACTGCTAGGTGTTCAGGCGAAATCACTCTTAAGTCATGGCAATGTGTCAGGATATTAAAAAAACATTGCTAAACCCTCTCCAAGACTAAAAAAGTTTTAGCCACAATTATGCAGTTGGTTGAATGAAATGAATTGAAAGTCAACAGATTACGTAAAACTATCGAATATTACTTAACCCTTCAAAGATTTCTTACTTATTCAATTCAAAGTCAGTCAATCCTATTATTGCTGAGGCCTATAAATAAAGCGGGTCATTGAAGTCGAGTCTTCTCAAATTCACATAATTGGCCGTTCGAAAACCACAATAGTCCACAGTATTTCTGTATGTATACGGTAATAATGTAAACATACCATACTTAGACACTGTACTACTAAAACTGAACTACTATAAAGAGACCAGGAATTATGGATATGAATAAAGAACTCTTGGCTTCACAAGTGTTGGAATACGGAAATTAAATGTTGTGCAACGCAGCTATAATTAACTGGAATGATTAATATTCATCTGAAATGTTTGCAAGGATTTTCAAATTTTGGAATCATAGATTTTTCTGATAGTGGCATTGTTCCTTGTGCGTGAAAATGAGAATTTTCGCCAATATACTGGCTAAATCTGCATAGGCTTTAGCCAATTAGAAAAACAAGGTTGAATTGGAGTTTCAGTAGGCCTAATATCTGTTGATATCACCGTGTACGCAATATGGGAAATGTAATTGGAAGCGAAGATGAAGTTGAGAATGAGGTATGTCACCGTTATGGCTAATTCAGAGAAATATTATCTATTCTAGTGTTAATAGGACTAATTCATTTGAAAATTCAATCGAACAGTTGCTGTAGTTCCCATGCAGCCGGTCATTCATGTGCTTGATATATTTCATCCATTGATGTGGTTTCAGGTTGTTTTATCACCTGGTTATATATTTATATCACTACACTAGTGAAAAAAAGGGACTCAAATCAAATTGATTCAGTAGATATAGTTAGGCCTGTGTATCACAAGTTTTTACCGAAAGTTTTGTTTTGCTGAGATGCAGTCAAAAGCGATAAAAACTTCACAACGATCGGTCAAAATATTTGGTTCCATTTGTGAACTGGGTTGTTCAAAGTTAATAAACGCAATCCTTTGAGAGATTTTTAAAAATCTATTTACATCTAACATTTTTGCCGAACGCGGAAACATTTATCAGCGAGCGTTCCACACACAGCCTTCATATCTCAAGGTTTTGTGGGTTTCTTTGAGTATTTATCAGCGCCAAACAGAACATTCCAACATTCCAACATTCATCGACGAAATCAAATTCTCTCAAGTCGAAATAATCAACTGAGGTCATTTATCTTTATATATGTTGCGAGTAATATACATACAGATGTTTATTTTCATATTTTTGCTTGACATCATTATTATGAATACTTGACCTGCTGTATGGTTTTGTGTTTTTGTGGAATGTCATGAAAGGCATTGACTCTCAGTTCCTTGAAGGAAGTGCGTTTAAATCCCCTTCAGGGCTGTAGTGCCTTGTGCGAGATATTCCACTCATTGCCTCTTTCCACGCGGGGTACATTGGTTTCACCCTTTCGCTGCGAGCGTGGTTGCATTATGGTGTGCAAGGTCTCCAGGTAGAATGAAAATTTAGATTTCTAAAACGCATTTATTTTTGATTGGCGCTATTAATGATGAGGTTTCGTAGAAATATTATTTCCAAATTCCGAACACTATGAGAATGCGATAGCATAGTAAGTACATGCGATGAGGCATAACCTGGCGCGCCCAGCCGCCCGAACCAACTGGCAAAAGTTTTGCCATCTTTCAGAAAAAAATCAGAACTAAGTTGTACGTTGGCTAGTGCTATTGGAGCACCTCAAATGTCAATTCTCTTATGAGTCCAACACTTCAGATGCTGCGAAAAGTTTAATTCAGCAGAGAACTTGTGAAAAATTCTAGACTAGAGATTTATCCCCTCTCCTACCTGACATCGGTTATTTTCATTATCGTTGAAATATTCCCTGTAACTTTTTCTTTCAGCTCGACAAATTTGGCAAGCTCGGCGCGAAAGATAAAAAAGAAAAAGCGTCGATGAAACAGTACCATGGCTCCAGTTCGGACAGCGCAGCGGCGGGGCTTAACGGCGGGCTCGAGATGTCACCGCAAATGGACAACTTGACCACGGAGGAGATAAATGAGAAATTTGACCAAATGTTGGTAAGTTTCATTTGTGTCGTTTAATGTCAGCATGAAGATGGATTTTGGAAATTTGAGCTTTGTATTATAGCATCCCTCGCTCATCAAACGCAGATTGGTCATGTTTTATTCAACGACCAAATTTATTATATCCTACTTGATGATAGAATATTCAAACCAACTTCTACCACTGGCTAGTCCCTATTGATAAGAAAAAAATGCATAAAATAAATTACCATAATAAAATGTCTCTCAAGTATACTTTATACAAGCATACTGTAATGATATCAATCAATGTCATTTGCACGTATGCTATTAGATAATCGAACTTCAGGGATTCGATTTGAAATATCACTGGGACTATCTTTAATAGCATTATGAACCAATTCTTGTCTATTACTCCATTGGGAGCATGATCCCTGTAATTATGACTACAGCACTTGGATTGCGCTTTTCTGTATTCTAATATCACTATAAACCTACTGTATGGTAGCAGCAGCGTAGTACAGACCTTCTAATATCAATCTAATGAATTAATTTAATAAATTCATTAGAAATTCATTAGATTGCTTTTACGATTAAATATTTCTACTGGCCTAGATATTGATAACATTTTTCCGTATACAGAAATTAACTCTTAAATGGTAGTTGTCGAAAAAAATGGCTGGAAATCCAACTTATTTAAAATCAGACTTCGGAGGATTTTTCTTGGTCACAATAGGACTTACGCAGGGTTTAGTGTATAGTACCAGTTTCATCGTTGATCGAGAAAGCTCTCTGGAAGGAAATTCGTATTTTCAATCGGAGACATTAAATTTTTTTTTTACAGTTTGCATATATGTATGCGTCATCTTAATTCACAATGGTTCAAATATTAGTTCATTTTAATCAAGGCTTACTCAATACCGGTTATCTGTGGTTATGATTTCTAATTCACAGTTGTGAATTGTATATGGTCTGTAAGCGATGATTGAGTATGTGCGATATAGGCCTACATACTACCGACTCTCAATTTGATGAATCTAATCAAAATATCAGTATGTTCATAAAAAAATAGGTTACATGACACATAGTTAGTTAGGCATTAGGGTTAAACAAGCGAGAGCCAGCTCTTTTATGAAAAATATGATTCAGACTTATAGAATTCATATAGGCCTAGGTGAATGATGGTTTGCTTGTCTAGAAGTTTGGCCTATCCCTGATAGCAAAAATTCATAAAGACTAGTAGTGTTAATGAATTTTTGCTGATAGTCATGGTTATACATGTACTCATGTGGGATAGTTTTCAATCATTGCCTAATAGATATCATCTCAGAGTTGTTGTATATCAACTTTGATAAGATTTCCTTCTATTTTGAATTTAAGGCAATGCCAAAATGTCTTACATTTGATAACAAACTTTATGAAAACACTTTGTTGATGGTATTGATAATTGGCACTTACTTTGAATACGCCTACATTGCCTGTTCTAGGTTGGTGATGTGTAACTTTGGGGTATGGAAAATTTATAATCCGTGGGTATTGAAAAGGTATGGCGAACTTATGGAAAATGAAATTGGGAAACCTGTAAGAACCCTGTGTAAGGAGTTCAACCTATTGATGCACCTCAGAAAGCAATAAGTATCAAAGTGAAGTGGCATATTTAAGTTGTTGAACCTATGCAATAATTTGCTATATCGATGACAGGTGGTGTTCAACAGACTGTCAAATATTATATATATTCAGTTTAAAAATAAATACTGTATTCATTATTAGCTCAGACCTACTTTACCCCTATAGTACAACTTAGCGTGTAAACAGTTGAATCGATGAAAATAAACCTTTTTACAGAATTACTTTGGTCAAAATCCAATCCATTCCTGTGGAAAGATTGAAGGGGTATATATGCAGGGGGTTAATGTAATTTGGAACTGGGTCCAGCAGAGTCAAATAAACCTATTACTGATTTGGAAAGGCGTTCATATTCATATCAAACCCATAGCAGTGGAGACGTATCCAGAATCAAATCCAACCCATATCTAAGTCAAGATGATACACAATATCCGTGTAAGATGAATAATTAAGAGAAATCCCACAATGAATCAGCGAAAGATGTTAAATTTCAGTAGTAGATGAGAATGTATTTAGAGCGATGTTTCATCTAAAGCCTATTAGCCATCATCAGTACGCCTGATGATGGCTAGTAGTATTTAGCCGAAAAGCTGCTCTAAATATATTCTTGTCTACTACTGAAATTTAACTCTTTTCTGATTTATTGTGGCATTTCTCTCGATTTCCAACCCATATCTGTCCACGGAAATAGACTGTGTAGGATTCGGAGTAAAATCCCTCGCTCAAACACCTCATCGGGGCTCGTTTTCTAATTTCAGGACGATATGAATTTGACCGAGGAAAAGAAAGGTCCGTTGAGAAGTAAATCGAAAGAGGAGAAAAAGCGTATGCTTTCGCTGCAGTATAAAGGCTCGAAACTGGTAAGATCCTAGAGATCGGAGACTTATTTGCGGCCGAGTGCTCTGACAATAAACGCTGCCCGAATGTGATTTTATTGCTTTGCCAGTAATGAAATCGGACCCTTGAGATTGCGGCTTGATCAAACAATCCTATGATATGTATTTTTCTATTCGTCTATATAAAGCTCATAAGCAGCTGTGTTTTATTGGAAAAATGGAACTCGTGGTCATGAAATATTCATCAAAATAGTTTTGGATTTTTTTTTTCAAGCTCGTATTTGAAAAAAGATTATAGTTTTGGTGAAATTATTCATACACGGTTTCAAATTAATGCTTAAAGGGTATGCTGGGTGGCCACAAATCTGGAAGACTCAGGGAATCAGAAAAATCAGGGAAATCTCAGGAAATTTGACCAAAAACCTGGAATTCGGGTAATTGGCCAGGGGTTTCTTCATCAGTACGTGATTCAATGAAAAATGAATGAATTATAGCATTTACAACCTAGACATTTCTCTGATTCATTCAGGGAATTTTGTGTAATCACATGGAAAAATCGGGGAGAAGTCAGGGGATTTGTAAATGGGCGGCAAAATGGCAACCCTGGTATTGATCCAGAACCTGAAATAAGGGTAATGCCACTTAGACAAGTCACGCCATTAAAGCCTAGCGCACATCGACACTTCGATTGGAGACAACTAGTTGCAAGGTAGTTTTCGGCGCATGAGAGGAACTGGCTGGATACGATCAGTTGCTTGAATGTGTCGATGTGAGCGAGCTTACGATTGGTAAGCGTCTATCTATCTCCAGTTCCAGCCAGTTGCCCATGTTCTACTTTTGAGCAACTGGTTGTACTCAATCGCAGTCATATCCGTCGATGTGTGCGCTCTGGATTTCGACGATCGACACGCACCATGCAGTTGCTGCAACTGACTGACCGGTTGTAACTAGATTTCGATGTGCGCAGGGTTATCGTTCGGTAGCAACTACCGGTAGTTGTCTCCAATCGCAGTGTCGATGTGCGCTAGGCTTAATGATTGATGTTCTCACTCTCTCTGTGGTAAAATTGACCAACTTTCTGTAAATATTTGGGACCAAAATGCATAGATATACTGAAAAGAATTAGTGCTCTTATTAAAGAAACAGTACCGGTGTTCTGCAATGCTGAAATATCTCTTTATATATAGTATTAACCAGTTGCACTTCACTTTTCTGAAAATTTTGAAAAATATCGTATTTCATCAATATTATAGAACACGACATCATCGTTGGGTCCGAAGAGATTTGCGATAGATTTGAATCATCCGAGCATAGATACGCAAACTCGTAGACAGCTATTAGAATCATTAAAAGTGTCTCTCAAAAATAACCCAGTCAGGTAAGTGAATAATCTGAGAGCCTCGGCTGACTGAATACGTCAATTAATGAAAATCGAGATTGCTAAAGTAAAATCCAAGTTATGGTTATAGTTTTAAGCAAAACATACGAGTTTGAAAACTTGGTTCCATCCGAGTTGAATGAAATATGTCCCAATTAGTGAAGCTTTACTTCATATCGGAAATGTTCAGTTCGCTGTAATTATTTGTAAATGCGCTGACTGTTTTCTTTTTCGTTTTTCAGCTGGGTAACTGATTTCGGTTTGACGGGATTAAATGCAATAATAAAAAATCTTCAAGAATGCCATTCGATGTAAGTAAACTGCAAGTTTATGGAACGAATTTCAATTGAAGTTCTTATGACTGACTGTAGTTCATCCAGATATCTAGGCGTTGGACATTTTCGAAGATTTGGTGATACAATATCTCAAGTTTTGTTTCATAGTTTTCTATACAATAATCAAAGGCTTTGCTTCAAGATGTGGTTTAATTCATCCTCTGTGAACAACTTCGACGCTCCATCTACAAAGCCAGCCCTTAATTTTTGACGTCTTTATTTTCAGGGGTGATTCCAAAGGTGTTCATGAATGTCTCCTGTGTTTGAAAGCATTTGCAAACAATAAGGTTGGATTTCAGTATACTTTACACATCAGTCAATATCGATTACACTTAAATCACGTTTAAAAGAATTTTTGTCACTATTTTGCGGCTATTCTATTTCAGTACGGTTTAACTGCTGTAATCAAACATCATGAAGCCATCACGATTGTGGCTCTTACTATCGACAAGGCTGAACCTTTAAACACTATGGAAGCTGTTGAATTCCTAAGTCCCCTCTGTCTGGTCAAAGAAACTGAGTTCGACGGGTAAGAGTTGTGCGTGTTAAATGAAACTACTGGCGATGCTGAATTAGTGCAACATGGAATATACCCTTCATGATGGGTACCGGTATATTCCATGTTGTACTGATTTCAATGACCCGAATTACTAGCTCAAGGAAACATTCTGACTATATAATTGAAAAAAAATTCCACAATTTTTTATTTTGAAACCACAACGTTTCGGCTGTTGACTAACAGCCCTGATCAGGTGGTATACTTCCACCTGATGATGGCTGTTAGTCAACAGCCGAAGCATTGTGGTTTCAAAATAATAAAATTTATCATATAAGATTCGAATTCTTCAATTATCTACAGTGTACACCAATTAGAGTGTTTATTCGACTACATTTTTGACTCTATTTTTCATTTTAAGTTTGGGATTTTCATTTTACGTGTGGAATTTTCTATATTATCATCACAACACGGACATAATGTTTCATCAATTGTTGTGTGTCTGTTGTATATTAGACTCCAGTATCAAATATTAACGGCAAACTATGTACGGTTTTGCTCCTGTTTCATGCGGTGATGATTTTTTTTCTTGCAGGCATGGAAAGGTATTGGAAGGACTGACTATATGCGCGGAGATGAGAAATCAAAAAAATCGCTTCCAACCGATTATTGATGGTTTGAAGGGTAAAACTCTAGCAGTCAGGGTACGTATCATCTGCAAACTTCAGAGTAGCCAACTGATCCGTAGGGCTAGGTTTTATAGATTGGTATTAATAATTTAAGCCCGATTTCAATTGAGTTAATCCAAGGGTTAAAAATGAGACTAGTCTATAAAACTGGCCCTAGGAGTTTACAGTCTTAGAGATTAAGTATCCATTGTGAATATTATTTTACTGTTTCATTTCAGACTGCCTGTTTAGTCTTAATCAATTCAATAATCAACACACCGGAAGAACTCGACTTCCGAATTCATTTACGAAATGAATTTGTCAGAACCGGACTACGTGATCATTTAGAGGTATGTATTCCAATCAGTTTTGATAATCAACGAAAAACAGATTACCGGTAGAAATCATTTATCGTGTAGCGCAATTTGACGTTTTTTAGGAACTCGAGCAAGATCAAACAGATATGGTCAAATTGCATTACGAAGTCTTCCAAGAATGGAGGGAGAAAGATATGGACGAGTTTCATGATCGATATGAAGACATCAAACAAGAATTAGGGTAAGATCGAGAAAAAATATATTACGAGATTCGAGTTGATTGGTCTTTTCGACATCTCAATGAGTGAAATTCCTGCGCCGGGGAACGTTTCCTGTTGTCTGGTCTCATTCGTTCGATGCGATCTTGATTTCAGGGATCCGCTGGAATGCTTTCAGTTGATACAGAACACAGTATCAAACACGGACGCCGAAACTTACTTTCTATCGATATTACAACATTTACTCACTATCAGAGATGACAACGAAGTCAGGTTAGAAGAATTTCGAATCTCGTGCATATCGGAAGCGAGACCTCTGGGTTCTGTTGAAACTGTCAGTTGATGTTGCCGGCATTTTTTCAGGTCAGCTTATTTTCAACTAATAGAAGAATGCGTTACTCAAATAGTATTACATCGAAGCGGTCTCGATCCCGATTACAAATATCAACGGTATAAATTTGCAATGGATATCGAGCCTCTCATAGGTACTGTATACATTTTCATTTATTCAATAGACATTGAGTCAAACTATTGGGCCTCCTGCAGAGTGCAAGGGATATTTTCCATTTTTAAAGGCTAACCATCTTTAGAGGAGCTTTTTGAATCAGTCTGTAGATTTTTTACTTATTGTTGTGTCATTCAGCTAATCTTGGTGAAATTGCCGAGAAAAAGAGTACCAAAGAAAACGAAGAACTACAGAAAAAATACGAAGATGCGCTCACGGACAAACAGGAAGCCGAAGCTAAAATATCGACCTTCGAAGAAAAGATTAAACAATTAGAGGAAGAGAAGAAAGACCGAGATGCTAAGGTTTGTAAATATACCGTGAATATTCGAAATCTTGATACATATATGATGTTTATTCACTTGTAAAATTTTCTAACAAAATGACATCAAATGCTTGTTTTCATGCTTACTTCTGAAACTAGGCAGCCAAAAAGTGCAAAAGACATTTTGTAGATGAGGTCGTAGTGCCTCATCTTCAATCTTTTCTTAGCGCACCCCCTATTGGTAAAACTGTTTTCATGCAGGTAATCTAAGCATGATTTTGTCTGAATTTGGTTTGATGACAGATATTGTACAAGATGAATTTGCTTCTCATCAGATCTATTGTTTTGAACTAGAAACTGTTTACTTTTCTACTTTTTCAAAACCGCATCAATTGTAACATAGTTTTCAAAAGTGTTACTAGATGACACCACCTTCCAAATGTCAGTACATTAAGGCACATCTATGATAGTGATACATCTATGCAAGAAAAGTCTTTTCACACCTAGATGTTTTCTAATCTATTAAAGTAACCCAGCTCACTGGAATATTTCAGTTATATCAGAAGGGTTCTCATCTGAGCTGGGAGGATAAGGGTTAGGTGCGGGCAGCACTACAAAGGCCGACCCGTCGTGAGGTTAAATGAATAATCCAATAGGGTTAGTCTTGGGAAACCAAGATCCAAGCAACATAAAGCCAAAACAAACAAACAGGTCAACCAATTGATATGTCCAATTTCAACAACCATATTTCAGTTTTGCATTGATGATTATTCTATCCAAGATGACAATTATTAAAGCTCCTATTTCACTTATGTTTCATCATTTTCAGACACTATATATGATAATTGTTTCTGAATTTTCAGGATAAGGCGGATATTAGTGCTGCTGTCTCATCTGTAATATCCCGTCCCCCTCCACCACCACCACCACCCCCTCCACTACCAGGCGGTGGACCACCCCCACCACCTCCTCCCCCTCCACCACCTTTACCCGGTGGTGCAGGCCCACCGCCACCACCTCCCCCACCCCCAATGCCTGGTGGTGGCCCGCCTCCTCCTCCCCCACCCCCGATGCCCGGTGGTGGACCACCACCCCCTCCACCGCCACCAGGATTCCCTCGAGCACCCGCTGCGCCGACTCCACCTTCTTCAAAATTGCCATATGGTATGAAGGCGAAGGCTAGTTTTAAACCTGAGGTGCAACTGAAACGAGCAAACTGGAATAAGGTATGAATTCTCGACAAATCATGCGTTAATTTGATCACTTTTTCATCACATCTTATTTTATATTACTACAACTCTTACAGATCAATGTGAAGATGTTGGAAAAGGATTCGTTCTGGGTGAAACTAAACGAAGATGAGCTGGCTAAACCAGATATTCTGCAGGGTTTGACGGAAAACTTTGCGACAAAGGTTTTCAGTGAGTGTCAGCGACTAATTGTCATAATGATATTCTAGAATAAGACTACATATGTTAAAATGCTCCATGGTTTGAGCAAACTCAATATTGGCTATAAATATACATATACAATATACTCAGAACTGAACTACAAATTGTTTTGTCATTCTGATTGTCAAACTGCTCTGAAAATAGTTACGGTAGCTGATGAAACCATCTTTCAGAATATTCATCCAACGATTTGCTTTGTCGCAACTCACAGGTGTATCATATGCTTTTGCTTAACCCATAAAAGTATAATTCATTATCAAACACTAAAAGATACTACTCTATATACAACATTTATATCTATTCTTATTAAAAATAGTATGCCTATACCGATGTTAATGGTTAACATGAATTTTATTTGTTCTAACAGCATGTGACTCCCAGGATGGCGGTTAGTATGTTCATAGTGAAATGACGATCATGAATCTAGTTGTTGTCACGATTGAGGTTGGGAGGCTGGCTTATGAATAATGATTTGTCTCTCAACAATCATTGATCTAATAGACCAGTTTTGTAATTAGACAAATTAGTTTTACGTCTCAGTGATAGCTAGGGGTAATCTAAAGATAGTTCCTGTGTGTTGACTTGATCTGTCGTTTTCATTGATCTCAAATGTTAGTGATTTTGTTGATAAATTTTCATGGAAAATCTCTTGCTTTTTAATCGTTTGAAATGATGATTTTATCGAACTGCATTTTGAGCATTTGATGTTGGCATTTGCCTCGTTGCTGTTAAAACCCTTCTTGAAAATTCATCAGATCTCAATTTATCAGTCATCAAATGAGTTTTAAGTTGACTTGATCAACTGAGTTCCGGTAAACTGCTGTGAATGTGTAGAAGCATGTATAGTGCCGAGATGTTACTTCCCATATTTGTGCAGCTAACGTCTAGGTAGTAATCGAGACATTTTATGAATAAACGTTTAACAGTTTCATTTCTGGGAAGTTTTTCTGGCTTCTGTACTCAATGTATCGATTCAGATGTTGTCTCAGTGTATTTAAACATACTAAACAATATGCATTCAATTACTTACGGTAATACCTTTATTTGTACGTATGTAGTTTGCATGGAAGGTAAATATGTATGTATATATCTTTGCATTCATCCCATTTTCCCCTCTAGCTGCTAGCCTTTCTTCCCAAATACCATCAGCCTATTTCCCAAGGCTGCTAGCTATGTTGTAAGATGCTTATGCCACGACTAGTTTATTGCGTGCTTCATTCGGAAGAATTACCTGTTCTTGCTAATGACCATCATTTTGATTGTCTTAATGTTAAAGATATTTTACGTGCTATTTTCCTTTTACGTATAGGGTATGTTGCTAGTAGTTTTACACATATTTGCATTCTGTTTTCTGTAGTCTAATGAAAAACTATAGTCTCTACTGTATAGACCGCTGTTCATTAGAATATGTGCATGATATGCTCTTTCTAATGACTCTATATTGCTGTCGGAAATTTTCTTCATCATTTGGTTGTATGTTTTTGCAGAGAAAAGTCCTGTGGATGGAGTTGATTCGGCTGCCAAACCCGCCAAGAAAGGCAAAGAGTTGAAAGTTCTCGATCCTAAATCGGGGCAAAACTTATGTAAGTGAAACAAACGACCTAAATCTATCGAATCAAACTCTTTTGGTTCACAGTGAAACATGTCCAAATTTTTTTTATTCCAGCAATTCTGTTGGGCTCAGTCAAAGTGCCATATCCGGAGATAAAACGTCGTATTTTAGAAATCGACGAGGACAAGTTATCGACGGCCATGTTGGAACAGTTGATTAAATTCATGCCGGAGCCGTCTGTTATGAAACAAATATCGGAAATACGCGAGGCATATGATAATCTGTCTGAACCTGAACAGTTCTGTCTTACGGTAAGTTGTCATTCTTCGAACTTTTTTCACACCAATGACCGGCAGATCCATGGTGCCTCACATTGGTCGCCTCTGAAATAGTGAAAAATCTCAGAAAACTTTTGAAATGTTTTAAGAGGCTAAGTTTACTGAGTAAACTTCTGAGTGTGTATATATAGACATTAACCCAGCTTAGGCTGTTTCCTTCCATCTAAGATGTCTGTCATAGTAAGTTGATTATTTTGTCCCTTTGCCCTTACATTTATTCCTGAAAACGTATGTACTCATTAGTTTTTGAAAAAGAGGCCGTAACCCTGTAAATACCTCTTGGGTTATGTGTGAAGATTATTTAAGATTGCCGATGTAAAGTTTAAAGTTCATGTAACCAAAATGGTAAGCATTTCGATTTCTTATTCACAGAAAATAAATCTTGCTTTCAGATGGCTGGTATAAAACGTATTGGACCACGACTGAATAATATGCTATTCAAGATGAGATTCCCTGAAATGATAGCCGATATAAAACCGGTAAGAATTCGAATTTTCAACGTACAAAATTGAAGTACATCGTGATTACTAATGCCTATTTAAACTTTGCTTGAGAGGACATCAGTCTGTTGTGTATTTATCGTCTATTTCAACTTTTCCAGCTCAGTCAGTTTCAGTAGTATATACCCGATATAGGTCTTAAAAGGACCAGTATAGACGGGCAGTTGATGTAAAATATTGATTATCAATGTTACGCAATATTGATAAATGAAGGATTGCCAAAAAAGTCTTCATTGAATAGGGTTGCTTCATAGAAAAGAGACACCAGTCCCTATTCTCTTTGCAACCTTATTCAAGAAAAGACTTTTTGGTAATCCTTCAATACATTGTAAAATGGATTAAAAATCAATATTTTAGTTCAGCTGCCCATTTGAGCTGGTCCTATTAAAATATATCAGATATTCTTACTAAAACTGATTGAGCTAGGCCGACCGACAACCTCTGAAGCAAAGTTCAAATACCGGTAGTCATTATTAGTGAATTATTTGTTTTTACACCCATCCTCTCTTTGTTCCGAACAGGATATCGTCTCGGCGACGGCAGCTTTTGAAGAGATTAAGCAGAGCGGAAAGTTTTCGAAGGTGCTAGAATTGATTTTGTTATTCGGAAACTACATGAACGCTGGCTCGAGGAACGCTCAGTCGATCGGGTTCGAAATCAGTTTCCTGACGAAGGTACGACACGCAGGATGTTACGCGAGAGTCTTCACTACGTTTAAACGTGCATCAATATACATGTGTAAAACAAAGATCTATGTCAATTGCCTGAAAAAAATTTATCGGATGCAATTCTGTTGAACAAGTTTGTTCTGTTGTGCATGTCGATTCTGAAATGCACTAAGATATTTAGTTCGCGTTGTTGATATTGATTTTATATCAGTTTCCTTCGTGTACAAGTTCTCTTAATGTCTAACACAGCATAACAAGAGGAAATGTATATTCGCTACTTCTGAAATTGTTTGTTCTATCAAGAATCAAGAAAAATCATATAAGCTATTATCGAATGGAATGCATAGGAACGATTTGAATTCGAGGTTTTTGAGTTTATTAAAATGTTTCTTTCGAAATTTCTTCGATGATTTTTTAGTTGACGAATACTAAATCTCAGGACAACAAAACAACGCTTCTACATTATCTCGCTCAAGTGGTTGAACACAATTATCCCGACTGTCTGGCTTTCCCGGAGGATTTCACCCATTTGGCGAAAGCAGTGCGAGGTATTGAAAAAAATGTAACAAGAAGCAATAAAGCCCACTTAGTCTGCATAATTTGGTATTTAAGGGAATTCATCTATAACAATGATATAGGATTCATAAAGATTGGTTTCAAATGATCTAGATGAAGGGGGTTTGAATTACATCACATAATTGAATGAAATTTGTTAGAGCAAACACTGGTTGATTTGCGCCCATTTTTTAGATCCAGCTAATAAATCGATGTCGTATGTCTTGTTTCCAGTATCTGAAGAAACGCTGTCGAAAAACTTGAAAGGCATGGAAAAATCGCTGAAAAATATGGAATTGGATGTCAAGAATTTCAAGAAGCAAGGCGATAACGATAGATTTGAAGAAGTGATGAAAATATCCTTTTATTCGGGTGCATATCAGAGTTACAGAATGATAGAGATTTCATAGATTTCAATGGGATAAATTAAGTTTACATGGGGCCCGCTTCGCTAATGACTTAATGCTTCCTTTACGTTGCATTAATACTGTATCATCATATAGAATTGTGTAGCTTAACTTACAGGGGCCAGTTGCTCAAAAGTTGGTTAGAGATAATCGGCGGATAGATGGCATAGTAACAATGAACTTTGAATTGTCACTATGGCAACTATCCACTGGTTAACTCTGACCAACTTTTGAGCAACTGGTCTCTGGAGCTTAAGGATGTCATCAGAGGAAACCCCAGTTAGTGAACGAGTCTAGAGAACTAGATGAAAGCTCCTTTAAGTCCAGCTTTATTATCCAGTGAAAATAAGTCTAAATGGTTCCACTGTATCATTGTGACTAATGGAACTTTCAGGTCAATCATTGACAGAGCCCGCTATAGTTTTATTTTCCAGTTCATACTGGTAATAGATACTACAAAGAGAAACCAGTGAAAATCAATACTCCAAGATTTCTCACTTGTTTTTTCTGATGCATACCAGAGATGTATCATTCTCATAATGCATTAGACCGACCGAAAACGTTTTTACGTTTCCTTGACATATCGTTCAACGATTTCGTCAATCAGTCAAAAGAACAGTATGGAGTGCTCGAGTCGATGCACAAACAAATGTCGAAGCTCTTCAAAGACATGGCCAAATATTACGCATTTGATCCGAAGAAATACTCGATGGAAGAGTTCTTTAATGATATCAATGTTTTCAAAGACAATTTCCAGGTAAGAATTGTTATTGGTTATTTCTGACTTATATTCATAGATATGAGATCAAGTCAGTTATATATATTTCATAAGCAATTATGCAGGCTTATACTCATGCGTTGTTAAGCAATGATCTTAGTCTTGAAGCGGTTAATAGTTCATAGTACTCAAGTTTCAGAGACCCCCAACATACTACCTACGAAATACTTTGTGAGTGAAACGTTATCAAAGCATTTCTTTGATGACAATAAAATCTAACACAAGTGAAATTTATTGAGGCTTTTAACACATTGGCTGCCAGCTACATATTCTTTGTACTTTCGGTTCTGTCACCGGTGCTGTCGATGAATAATATTTGTAGCTGATTCATCCTATTTACAGTTAGATATTTGCACCGGGAAATGACACAGTTCCTGATTGGCTGACAATGTGATCAAACTGTCTCAATCAGACTGGTCAATTTTGACCAAAGGCTGACTATGTACGTAACAGCTCCCATGCCAACCTACAAGTATTTAGATGTGTATTTGCAATTGGGGGCAACACCGTATTATCAAGCTGGCAGCGAACGTGCGAGGCTTACTTTTAAGCATTGGCACTAATTACTGAGACGGAATGAGTTTGTTCTTCGTTGCTGTTCGATCGTTTGTCGTTCCTCGACTTGTTTCCCTTCACGAGGCCGCACCTCGCGCAACAGCAGCACAGCAACCGCACGAAATTCTCACGGAACATCGCGTTCGTGCCCGCGTACAAAATCGGGTTCAACGCCGAATTGAAGTACAACAACATATTCAGAAATTCGTAGAGAAAGTTCAAATTGAGATTATCGATGAGAGTGCCGTCGATCGACAGGGCGAATGTGAATACCGAATACGGCGTCCAGCAGATGACGAACGCGCAAACTAAAACCGACAGATTCCTGGCGGCGCGTCGATCACGTTTTAGAATCGCCGATATCTGTTTGTCTTTTTGTTGCTGGGCGATGTTATTTTGATTACCGCCAGCGGCGTTGATCACAGACGGGGACGCCTTCGGCTGATGAGGTGTAATCTTCTGGCGCGAACGACGACGTATGCTGCGATAGATCAAAATGTTCAACACGAAAATCGTCGTAAACGGCAGGAGGAATTCGAAAACGGACATGACCAGCGTGTAGGAGACGTTGTCGTAGAATTCGACGTCGCAATCGTCGGACGGAACGATGCTGCTGCCGCGTATCACGTCCCACAACGTGATCGCCGGCACGTACAACAACACCAGCAGTATCCACAGCGCGAGCAGACGCAATTTCGCTTTACGTTTCGTCTGACGGATGTTGTAATGAGCGCCCTCCGTGATCAGTAAATAACGATCGTAGCTGATGAGCGTCAGCGTCAACGACGAACCGGCGCAGGCCAAATAGTCGAATACGAGCCACGTTTTGCAAAGCGGTTTTCCGAACGGCCACGTCTGGTCTAACAGCAAGTAGATCAGATTGAACAGATTGCTGTTCAGTCCGATCGTGAAGTCGAACACCGCCAGATTTATGATGTAGATGTTGGGAGTAATTTGTAGTCGTTTGTCTCGTACGTAGCTTATGATGGTGAATACGTTGCCGATGATTGTGATCGTCGACGTCGTTCCGAACACGATCCCCAATCCGATTTTCGTCGGGTAATTGAAACTGATTCCGGGGCTCGACGCGGCTGTCGTGTTTACGTGTGGCGCTGTAGTCGACGCTAAAGCCGTCATTACTACGCCTGAAAATATACCGAGAATGTTTTAGACAGAAACAAAAATATACAAAATGAATCTTACCTGGGATAAGTATTGTACTACAGTTGACGCCATTTGAGGCAGATTCAATGTATTGGGATATTTGGTAAACATTTTTTTCTGACCCTCGGATATCATAACCATATTATGAGTTGAACTACTGTAATCGATAACAGTAAAACTGTGTTGTTTTTGTTGACGCAGCTAGAAGATTCTACCAGATTCGCATGGAAATCAATGAATTATTAAAAAAACTATGAATACTTCGATAAGAAAGTTAAGCTACGCCTAAACTATCAATAGATACTCTCTACGCTGAGCATATCTGTTAATATCATCTAGTGGTTTTAAGCAATAATTTATGACTTAAATTGAATGTATGAAATATATCTATTCCTCATGTGTTGTCGCAGGATTGCTTCGTCGTAACCTGTAGCTTACAGCCGTACCTCCACAGTCGTTTAATCGCTTGTGGGCTTTCTGATTGAATCTCACCCATGAGATAATTCGAAACATCTATCAAGTGTTTGTCCTGACCTATCTCTGGCAGGATTAAAGTTTATCTCTCACGCCGCATGCTCGGTCGTATGACAAATACAGATGATGATAGCATTTCAACGGATAGTTGCGTGTTGTTTTGATACATGAAACCACGACGGGTTTTCGATGTTGACTTTAGATCGCTTTTCGTGATGATTATTGTTTACTCACGACTGTCCTCTCCTTGCCAGGAGAAGTTGATATTGGAACAACATGTGTTCACTTCAATCTTCAATGATTTGGCGTGTAAGCGATATTTCGAATTCGATATTTGGACGTGGTTTCTAGCGGTTACGGTGAAAGCATTTATTGTTCTCTGCGAGATATCATTAAGTGGTTGTGGAAATAGACGGTCAATATTATACACCATGTTTTTGCCATTTTGGTTATTCCTAGTCTGATTTCCAGGGGTATTGGAAGTCGTTCAAAGAGTGTCTTTTAGTTTCAGTAAGTGGTCTGAAATGACCCTTAAATGTTCATGGCATTCAGTTAGCTCCTCTGACCTGCGGCAGTCAGCATTGACTAGTTTATTGGTTCATTTTTGTACTGTCTGTGTCTGTCTGTCGTGTCTGTCTGAGTTTTTTTCCATATTATGCAATCAAACTATTGCTTTTATTCAGTGAAATTTCTCTCGAACGAAAAATGGAAGCACTATTTTATTGAGTCTGCAGCAATCGTGTTAATATTTCTATCATTACATGCAAATTAGACGATATAGACGTAGAGTATTGCGTGTAAATGTTTGAGAAACAC
The DNA here is from genome assembly GCF_964204645.1 of Tubulanus polymorphus. Taxonomy (NCBI): domain Eukaryota; kingdom Metazoa; phylum Nemertea; class Palaeonemertea; order Tubulaniformes; family Tubulanidae; genus Tubulanus; species Tubulanus polymorphus. The sequence goes on along the minus strand of NC_134029.1, from coordinate 6,521,825 downwards.
TCTAATGTTTTCAGTCTCGTGGATAGGATACGGGTTTGTGACAATGGTGAATGACGGTAAAAGCCTTCAATTTCCTATGATCAACTACGCCGTTTTTCATAGCGTTGAGGTCAGAGCTAAAGTATACCGGTATTCAACCTTTCCAGAGCAACCAAAGCTCATTGGCCAAGATCACACCAGTGTTTTTGCATACTGCCTGACTCCCTCACTTCAAAAATCCAACAAGAAACATCCGTAAGGCCTGTATTTTTACTTCGGTAACTAATGTCATGAAGCTACCGGTGTTTGCTGTTGATACTGGTTGAGACCACAACCATACAATCTTGTGGTAGATCTATCGTCTTGAGACATGTGCATGATTGCACAAGCTATTTTAGCCTGACCAAAATTGGACCAGGCCCGAGCCAAATTTTAGCACGGGTCAAATTATAGCGAATTGCAACTGGTTCCGGAAGTGACTCACTTCACTTTGTTTCAGCATTTAGTATTGAGTCAGTGGTTTTTGTATGAATGTGCTCTCTTATTAGGCACGGGCCAAATTTGACTCGGATCTGATCCGGGCCAAATCGTCTCCGTGTGACCATGGCTACCGGGTTCGGCCTGAACCATGTCCTGGGAGCTCGGATTATTCTTACAAGGGTTGTTCTTACGAGAAAATCTTCTTGTTTTGAAAATGAGAGCGATTCTAAATGCTTATAGGTCTTGCTGTAGATGATGTTGTATTAAATTCCTAAAATGTTTGTATTTTGCAGCACGCCGTCGACGATAACGTACGGAAACGTGAAACGGAAGAGAAAATTCGTCGAGCTCGCGAAGCTAAAGAGAAAGCCGACTTGGCTCGAAAACAAAAACAACAAGGCAAAATCGCCGATCTCACTGCTGGTAGGTTTTCCACTAGAATGTCAACACTATACTAGAACAGCCACTGACTGCAAAAACTCGGGGAATCAGAGAAATCTAGAAAAAATCTAGAAAAAGTCAGGGATAACTCAGGGAATTTGACAAATTTTACCAAAAAACCTGGAAAACTCAGAGAATTTGGATAATGCTATTGATCACACACATTTTTTTTAAAAATCAATACATGATTCATGAAATTGAATAAATTATAACATTTTAAAGAATGAATTTTCTCTTGATTAATTTAGGGACTTTTGAATCGTAATGTGGAAAATTCAGATTAAAATCAAGGAATATGTAAATGGGTGGAAATTGCACCATGTATTCAAAGATTCCTACATGGTATCGAGTGCATAATTTCGACCGAAATTCATTATATCACATTTTTGTCTAAATTTCAGAGGGTGACCAAGAGGGTGTCATGGACAACCTATTGGCTGCGTTGAAAACTGGTTCGGCTTTCAGCGTGAACCGTGAAAAGAAAGAGACACGTCGCCGTACTCCGAGAGCCACTGGAGGTAAGACAGTGTTTATCGTATTACAATTTTACATAAAACCATCAATGAAGCTATATGTACTCCAAAGGCAAACAATCTAATTTCAATGGCATAGATTTTAGCGAGGAAGAGCTGTTTTGTAACTGAATTAGCTATAAGTATTATAGGCTAGTAACCTGGAAAACCTGGAAGACTCAGGGAATCAGAAAAAAGATCAGGGAAAATTTGGGGACTTTGGCAAATTTTACCAGAAAACCTGGAAAATTCAAGGAATTTGGATAGCCTAATGCTATTGACTGTGTGTTCCTTTATCAGTATGTGATTCAATGAAAAAAGAATGATTGAAACATTTTAAAACTAGAAATTTCTCTCATTCACTCGGAATTTTGTGTAATAACATGGAAAAAAAACAGGAGAAACTCACGGGATTTGTAAATGGGGGGAGAGAGAGAGCGGCGGCTATGTTGTATTGATTACGCTATTTTGAGTAATGATATTCGTTGATTTGTTTTTCTTCAAGTGGGAATCTTCAAATTTCATTCATCAACTCGAGAGTCATCAGCGTGAATAGAACCGAGCCGCGAGTGAGACATGTAAAATATTGTTGTCGATTGCACGAATTGTCAGTTTTCACCTTGAGTTTCGATGTTTTTAGTTCACTAGACATATGTGTGAATGTCGACATCGATATCGAAAGATACTTATTTTCGAACAATTGAGAATTCAAGTAGTTTTAGTTAGAGCTGAAAGGAATCTTCAGCGCGCGATATGTCTGAATTTGATAGCGTGCATGCAGTATGCAGTGTGTTTAATGTTTTATAGGTTAATCCAAGCAGTTTTTGTTGCATATGAAATTTACCATTTAGGCACAATTTTTGATGTGTTTTGCTGTACATGTGATCAGTTCATGCATCTACAGCAGGGGCGGATCTAGGGTCTAATTCTGGGTGCACCCCCAAAATAGGCCACAAAATGAAAATGGCACCCGGAAAGAAAGCTCATCGCAAAACAATTCATGTTTGGTGATTTTTTGGTATCAGCTAAATACTTACGGTATACTTGTACGGTGAAATTTCAGGGCAAATTGACATTTTTAGGCCTTCCCCTCGGATCCGCCCTTTGCAGTATGTACAGTAGACTCGGTTTTACCGCGAATCTCACGGAACTGATAGAAGTAACCGGGGCAGAATTCCAGGGCAGTCTGAACAGGGATGGTTGTTACCGCGATGGATTTCAGTTAAAAAATGTGTTATATATTGTCTGGGGCACGCAATAGTTCGAGGCAATCGACTCCCACGTAAACGGAGTCTACTGTACGTATCAGAAAACTTGAAAACATGATGTAGTGCTCCACTCTATGAATGGAATCGGTTCGTGGAGATTGCGATTCGTTTCCTTTTCTGTCACTACCACTAGCGCACTAATTATTGCTTGCGGATAACCGAGCTAGCACTAGTCGTCGAAATTTACGCGTATCGACTTTTTAATGTCAAGTTCCGCAAGAGTACATGACTAACAAACAAAATTTGAATTGGCCAATTATTTCAATTAGTTCATACATTCAATTTGAAGTTGTTTACGGGAGTGAATTTCTTTCAATGATTTTTTCGATAATCTAGGACTAGCAATGATTGAGTTCATGCCACTCATGATGCGGATGTATTTCATGCCTCATAATTTCATTTTTTTGCGCCGTGCCAGGTTTTTTTTTACATAAAAGGAGTTGATTAGCCGTAAAATGTTTTCAATCCATCTCTAAACGGCTCTTATGACTTATATTTCAACAGCAGGAGACCCACTGAGTAAAAAGCCCTTGAAACAGTTTTGAATTTGCCTGATGTTTCAATGGTTTTACGTTGATGCAGCAATAGTTAGTTTGAATTCCAACATATCGGTTGATGCTATAGTAACTCGATCAAAGTTTTGCTGAAAATAATCCCGATTTCCTGTCCTGTCCTGATTAAAATTCAGTAGTGGATATTCGAACTGATGAGTGTAATAGATACTGCGCTTTAATCAAATATTCTAATGATTCGCTTTTTAGGTCTTATGAATTCATACCCGGACCAACCAACTAATCAGGAATGATATTAACCATAATACTAAGTACAGCTTGAATACAGTTTTAGATGTTTAAGGTCATAACTAAACATACCTTTACAACATATCCTCAGATATTATTCTAAACTGGCATTCCGAAAGTGGTTCAATAGATAGTTGACCTTCTATTTGGCTAGAGCAAATACGGTATATTTTGACCGGTAGCCAATAACTGAAGTGTTGTAACTTAAATCCCAGAGGGCTATTACATTCACTTATCATCCATCGTCGTCGATCCATTTGTCCAGTTATTTTACCCTTTCCGTGCTGACTAATTAATACCCTATAGTGCTTGAGAAATGTGAAAATTTGGGAAAATTCCACCCTAGTGTATTGAATAACGGGAATAGCACTATAATGCGTCTACACCCCGGCGCGGTGTATCATTAGTTACTAATATTTCAGTATGTTTGACAGGTGCTGCCATCTTTCAAGAGAGATAATTACTAATTACTAATTCAATCAATACACCGCAGCGCGGTGTACTAGCAAAATCCATCACCGATTTATACACCGCACTGCGGTGTAGACGCACTGAAAGGGTTAAGGAACTTTTGTAAACGTTTCAATGGATTTTCTTGATATTTGGCTCATACATGTATTTTCCCTATCTGCAGCGCAAAACCTATCTCGCCCAGATTCAAGATGGCCGACTGACAGCGATTGTTTTTCAATTCAAATCAGCACTTTTACGCATTTTTGAAGTCTCAAGGGAAATTTTGAAAGCCCTGATGCTCACCAGAGGGGCCGTGTTATATATTGAAATTGTTAGGTTGTCAAGCATTTCGTTCCCTGGACCCCTAGTTAATGATGTTTGCCATGAACATGACTGTAGTCACAAGTGTGCACAGTTCTATTTTTCTAAATTCGTATATTCTTTTGAAACGAGATCCCGTTCGCATTTGTGAAACGTAATATCGAGCACAGCCTGCAAGCAATTGGATATGATTCCAATAATTCTAACCTATGCCATGTTGTTACACGTTCACTCACACGTTGCATGTACTAAAAACACGAAACCAACATTTTGTATAAATCTGCCGGTTTTATGTAGTGCGTTAAAATACCTACATAGGGTGCTGATAAGATATGGCGGTATAACGAATTTGGTGGTATAATGAATTTGGTCGATGCCGCATGACCCTTCCATGATCAAAAAGGTCAAACTAGTCTATCTGATCAAATATCTGCGAAGCTTTAGGTATATTTGTTCAGAGGTTTCACTGTGAATTTTGTCAGACATTACAGCACTATTTTAGAAAATCCTAGAGTTCAATTCGAATGATTTAGATTCGTCTTTTTACGCCTATATCACTGCGTTTACGAAATCAATTCATGTACAACCGACAGCCGTGCTTTTACTACCGCCGAGAAACAATATTATATTGACATTGTTCCTGAGATTGAGGAAGCAAGTCTGATAAGGTTAAAAACGAAAGTTTTTCATATGAATTTGTTTTACTAGTTTGTGTGAATCAGTGGCAGATGGTAGCGGGTGGCGTGAAAACTGGCGTTAATCACATACATAATCGCATGTCTTTTTGCCAGCATCAGCTAAAAATCAGGGATACGATGGGAAATATGTTGAGATTACTAGATCACGCGTAAAATCAACCAGTTTCTGTCTATGTCGTATGTATTTGACTGTAAACTGATTGGATTCTTGATGGATCGAGTCAGGGGAAACAACGTGCATGTCAGGGAAAAATCGGGGAACATCGCGTCAAATAAATGATGCCACCCTGTTAACTCTTCTCTTTTTCATATTTTACAGCCGAGCGACGGGCGCAACTGACGCGGTCGCGATCTCGACAGAACATCCATCAGACGCAAGGGCCGGAGGTCGTTCGAGAGATCAACTTCGACGACGATCCGACAGCGCCGACGAATATCACGCCCGCGCGACCGAAACAAGACAACAATAACCGTTCATCGGAGTCATCGGACGCGGAGGCATTACTCGCGCGATTGAGAGCGTTATAGCGATCTACGTGATGTTCGGTTTTAGAGCTACAAACAATACAGATTGCTCCGATTTTTAAGTCGTCGATATTTGTATTGCAGAGATTGAATAGATTCGGCAGCATTTTGTAAATCGCCTTCGAACGCATTTTGTCATCCATATTTTTAGCGTCTAGTCCAGAATGGGTTAGAATCATGAGACCGGTCTTTGTGATCTTTTCACTTAGATCGGTAGTCGGACCAAAATGAGCAAGCAAAAAAATTATTTTTCTAATGCCGTCTGGATACGCCCCTGTTCTGATTCCAATTTGTCTGTACAAACTTATCGGATAAAAGCAATAGAACCATTTTTCCTGTGGAAATGGATTTTCACGTCTGTTCCTGCTGTTTATCGTTGCAGTGGAAGCAGTGCCATCGGCAAATGCTCAACATAAATCAATTTTTCGAATTTTGTCGGTGTTGCGTGTTGTCAGAAAGTTTTATCGTTAAAATCGTCAAACTTTGTTAAGTCTTGTAGGACTTTTTAATAATGTAGTAGCTAACTGAATTAATTTTTAATGTCACGTTTCATTTTCTATAAAACGCCTGCTTAAACCCCAGCTGTTAATCAAGAACTCTCTTCGATTAAACTTCTTTTCCATGTTTGTTTTTCAATGTCCTTTGAAACTGTTTAATTTCGTTTTTGAATATTTTTGAGATACGTTTTGATTCGAAATTTTCTTTTCAATTTTACCATCGGTAAAAACATTTCATCATTGATGTTTTCATGGTCCGTAATATTTGCCGAGATGTATAGATTCACTATCTGTTTACTTATCTGAATCGTTTAAGTAAGAAAATCTTCGAAACAATGAAGATTAGAATCGATTTTTACGCAAAGCAATGTTATATTATTTTGAAGTAGTCAAAAATATGGTCTAAATCGTAGTGCTAATTTTGCTGGTATTCTCTTTTTAATTGTAACATAATTTCCTCTTACCTTTTACAGAGTCTCTTTTCTGTGCTATTTACGTACTCTGTTGAACCGTACGCTTAGAAGTATCTTCAGGCGTATTTTCAGTAACTGCTCTTCTCTCAATCTATCTTTGCTCCAATTATGAAAGATCGCAAGCCTTCTATTCCGGGGTGTGACTTTGCCTAGTTATCGGGTAATGTTGCATTGCTCTTATAAATGTCAGGTAACTATTAGTGAACCTTCTCCATTCTTCCTCGGCTTGTCTCCTTGACATGATATATTCAACAACTCATTGTTGAAAAAAGTTTTTCTTACTATTCGTAAGAGGAAGTCGTAGGTTTTCGTTTGTTTTTCGATACATGGCGATCTTCTCCGTACGGTCTACTGTTTTTAAATCCGATTTTTTGGAGTAGAAAAAAATTATGCCCTTTGAAATGAATTCGTCTTCGGTTTTGCGCACCTGCGCGGCATAATCTGCAGTTGGTGATGACAAGCAACTTAAAATGTGTGTCGCACGGATTAAGCGAGTTTTCAGGCTGAAATATCGAAAGCGCTGGATATTTCTACCAGCGAGGAAGGAGAAACTATCGTCGTTGAAGTAGTGCGCGTTATTGATCTAATCGTTTAATAGCAGTTTAAACAGACGCGAATCTGTCAACTTCATACGACGACAGACATGGATCCGATACAAAAAAAAAACGTAGGACGGTTATTAATTTTCGGCCATGTGTTGTGTGAATATCGCGTAGCGCCAACTGTCTTTTACAATGAATTCGTATTGATGTGGATGTGATGGATATTGATGACTGTAGGTTTGAGATCAACCAGTTTTCTGGATCAATCAGTATGATGTGGATGTATTCAGTGTTCTCCACAACAGGTTTTTGAGGGGCTGCCAGCCTGTTAAATTTTGCATTCACCCCAGAATCAGCCACCCTTTGTAAGATATCTTCTACACCTACCAGAGTGGATGTGAATATTCTATCAATACTGATCATTGCTTTGAAATAAAATGAGCTGATGTAGAAAATAGAAGATGCAAAATTAAGCTTGAATTTTCTGTATTTTTTGGTGGATCAAAGGCCAAGATCAAAGATGTCATAATGCTGCCTCTTTAAAATTACATAATTGTTAGGGATGAATTAGTCATCAGACCTCAAAAGAAAGTAAAGCTCATCGGTGTTGACACGTTCATCCTGGAACAGTTGTCATATGGCGCCAAGTTTCCTGCAGATATCAGTACCTATTTAGCTTACTCTGCTGTATGATAGATACGTAAAGCACTTAGACATTTCGCACCATATTTCCGATAGCCCGGATCCGCCCTATTAATGGGTCTTAATAAGCTACAGAGGGTGTTCAATACGTATGACTATTCAACGACTCCACGTCAAACCAACTGCTGATTGAGTGATTTTCTTTTGTATGTCTACGCGGAATATCTAAGATATTTTTTAGCTCCATCAGTTCATGAACATGAATACGCTGTAAGTCTGTATACAGTGTTCATTTTGATGTACCCGGTATGAAGGATTTGTTTACAGCATATGGTGAAGAGTACTTGAATTTGAAGAGTTTGGAACATGTATGTTCTCATATATTTGCATGTGTTTAATCTGTTCGAATGTGAACGATTGTGTTCTCTCATGGTGACGTGAAGCAACAAAAATTGTTGTATAAAATGATCACGATGGCGTGTTGTGGGCAGTCGTTGAGCTTTCGGTTGCATAGTATTGGGTCCAGTTTCACGAAAAAGTTTAACTCAAATTTTTGGTGCAATCACCATCGGTTAATTCATGTTTTCAATGAGGACAACAATTGTAACTTAACTGATTTATGCTCAAACGTTTTCATGAAACCGGACCCTGCTGTAGTTATTACGAACATTTCGAGTAAAGATAATGCCTTGATAATTCTACTGCTCCATCTGCTGTCAATTAATTTGTATGTATTATGTGTGAACTCTGAAACTAATCTATAATTGTTTTAGACTTCACCGATGTAATAAATCATGTCGTAGGGTTGGTATAGTGGGGGGGGCCATCTTTTCTTGACTGGCGTCTTGAAAGCGTATCTCAAGAGTATGTTCTATACTAGTAGTATTTTTGTAATTCCTGTTATACATAGAAAACGTGAGTCTAGTTTTTGAATTGTTCTTATATACAATCTAATGATATTCTGTATACGTAACAAATTTGTATGATTTTCTGTACATTTGTGTCCAAAAGTTAACTGCGTATCGTTGAAAAAAATATAAACTGATGTTGGATGCAGCATTTTAGTGGCAGTTGTAATGTTTATGTATGAATTCAAAGATCTTTCAAATACACTTACCTTTGATGATGATAATTCCTTTATTCGAATTAATGTAGTAGTCTCCCTTTAGTAATTTCACTTCACCATTCCACCAAAGTCGTTTATTGATCGTGGCTTATTGTCTCGATGAACGAAATTGAATTCTAACTAATCAAGTTACAATGACTACGGTATGTGTGTTCTTCCTGCTGATTTCAATAAAATACTGGCAAATATTGAATTTGTGTCATGAGTATGATTTCTATCCTATGTATTGCAGAGACATCTCTCCTAAGCAGGGAATCATCGAGTGTTCTTGTTACCAGCGTATACGTTTTAATCGTAATTAGAATAATAGTTAGATTTTTTATAGTCGGGTTGGTTGCTTGAATTAGAGGATAAAATGGAGAGTCCAGGGTCAATGAACTCTGATTCAGGCTCGTGCTTTTGGGAAGCTTATGAATATATTCACTTCTTTTCTACCATGAAGGTGACATGCAAATAATGTATAAGAACACAAAATACGTGCTTACACAAAATACGTGTTGTTATAGAAGGCATCTATATTTCCAGGTTATACATTGATATTAAGTTTGTGTATCAAAGGCAAATGTGTATACTTTATGTGTATGTTAAGACGTTTCTTGTTAAGGGAACAAATGCAAGTTCAATGCTGAATAAATTTGTGATTACAATACAGACAACTTCTTCTTTAAATGTTTTATTAGTATACGATATCGGAAAGCTTTTCCTGTCTTTAGACCGTGCAAATTTTGTAGAGGAGATTAATATTGATAGATTTTAACACTAATTGTGCTTATGTGTTGCATGCGGTAAGGTACTGCAGTTATGCTCATCGTAGTGGATTTTTCACGCACTTATATGAAGTTGAACAGACCATTGGCAATCAACTGTTGAGTTGGTTCATGTAAGTGTTAGAAAATCCGCTAACGATGAGCATAGCACAGCACCTCATGGTGTAGTGAGGCAGCCCATTGATTGCCTGATCTAACCCTTTTAGGAGTCAACGGCATAGGTGTGCAATCATTAGTGAGGGTGTGCAACTAGACTTGTCAGTCACAAGTAGCAATTAAAACTGCCGAGAGGTTTCGTCATAGAGAGAAGACATGATGTGCAACTTGTTAAAATGGTTTCACTTATCACACCCGTTCCTGGGAGTCACTTGAGCAGTGCTTATGTTGATGGTATTATTGCGGGGGCTCGCAGAGAAGTGCGTGTGAGGTGTGGCAGGCTATAGCTCAGTCCAACCTAAAGCCTTGAAATTCTCTTGCTCGAGTAAAACCAGATATGCCATCTAATCATGGTAAGCGTATTGAAAAAGATCAGCATCCCTGAAAGTCTTGTGTCCCTTCGATGTCCTCCGTCATCCCTTAACTCCATTCATGCGCTGGTAAAACCAAATGAAGAAAAATTGTAATTTGAAAACAATTGTATCAGTTAAAATATCTAGTTTATTGAAGACACTGAATAAATATACAATGAATACAGCTGGAACAATTTGATCTACACAAAGCTGACCCAAGAGATATTTCCATTTTTTTGTATTTCACAGATTTTGTTAACAGTCAACGAACATACAGCCAATTTTAGAAGTTAGATGATTTAGAAAGTGCGAAAAACATTAATCATTCAAATATCAAACATACGAATGTCATGTGTTATTACGATATTACGGTAATGAAATAATCCTCCCGAATTTCGGAAAAAATATTTCCATATCGTTTCTACGCGAATAATGTGTATGCAAAACTATCAATCGAATTTATGTGTATCGGTAACCGTATGTACAAGACATTTTATGAATATTGAAAATGTTATGATATATTCTATGTACAGGAAAATAATATATTCAGTGAACTTCTCGCTCTCAAAAGCAATACGTATACACAGATTCTAAGAAAATCCAAAATCATTACTATAATATGAGCTCCAGCCGAAAATTCAATATACAGTAGTCCATTAAAATCTTTTTTTATCGACATAAATACCGGTATATCTATAAATGACTGAAAAAAACGGCCAATTCCTTTCTCCAACTATGAGATACATCACTTCCAGGTGAATACTATTAAAACGATTCATTTAACGCTATCAACCACGTTGTCTGATTTGATCAATGCAAATCCTCTTCGTTTCTCCTGTTTCATGGTGTCATATGATCAATAGTATGGTCTCCTCGGATTATTCTGCAAAATCGAAATCGAAAAAGTTTGTAAATCGAGCAAATAAGAATCCATATATGATTTAAAGTGTTATCTACTCACCAACGGGTTTGGTCTGAATCTGTAAGCTAACATCATACGCTTTCGATAGGCATCGAATTCGTCATCGGTTTTACTTAATTCAGCCGGTCTTTCGATACCGAGGCCACCACCGTTTACAGGCTGCGATCCTCTACAAAACACAAAATTATAAAAACTGCAGTCTCCACAATAGGTTTTAGAGGGATTGCCACCCCTTTTATTTTTACAAACACCCCTCTGATAATCAGTCACCCCCTAAAATTATCTGCTGCCAATTCCGAAAATAGAAGATTACACCAAAATTAAGCTTAATTTTCTCTCCTTTTAGGAGATCGAAAGCCTTGCTACTTTAGCAACCACAATGTCATACGCTTAACAATTAATGCAGCCCCTTTAAAATTCCAGCATACAGAGAAAACTGTAGTGTAATAATTCGAAACGTTATAGATTGTAAGTGGGACATGAAAAATTACTCCTTGGCTAGAAAAATCCCCCTGCATAATCAGTGGTACTCAGTAGACTACTGTATTTGATGAGGTTTTTTCTCTTGTTCTCACTTGTTTACTGGATTGAGGATTCCCTGGCCATCCGGACCTAGACCTTCGCCTTCTTTCCATCCCATTTTTTCCAACATTTGGAAACCAACATTTTCACAAGTGATCTTGAATTGTTTATAATCCGATAAATCCGGTTCACGGCCTTCTTGTAATGCCTACAATCAGTGAATACAGCCATATAGACGAACCGTAATTGATTCAGAAAGTGATATCAAATTAATGAATGAATAACATGGATAGAGTACCCTGAATGTTTCCATGAACTGCTCCAACTCTTGCGGCGGTAAGAAATCACCAATGTGATGTTTTCCTTGTCCCATTTCAGTCAGTTTTTGAGCCCAGTCTATACAAACAGAATATCATCAACAAATGAAATACCGATGTACGACAAGGCATAATTGAAGAAAATCAGGATGAATAAAATATTGACGGAGATTCTCAACCAACCTCTTGTGGCTTCCATTTCTTGATCTCTAAATTTATGTTCCCACGTTCCACCTTGAGTATCTTCATCGGAATCGTATTCGTATTTCGGTTTGATACGTAGACCGGCTTCGATAGCCTTCGCCTGAGCGGCCATCGCCTTCTTTTTCGCCGTGATCATTTCTACCATCATTTGCAACTACAAACAGAGAGAGAACGATAAGATCAGCATTTAATCATTCAAATTCGAAAATATCGACGCTATGATAGCTCCACCAACCAATGCTGAGCTGAAGTTTTCTGTGGAACATACGAAAGGTTAGAATAGCTTGTTTTTAAGTGATGCTAAAGTTCTATGTTCAGTAGAGTCAGTGGCAGATCCAGGGGGACTTGTCAGACTTGTACAAGTCCCTCAAATTTCCCTATGATTGCCTTTGTAGACATCGAAATGCCCTTATGGGATGTGACAAGTCTTTGAAATTGGCCTCTGGATCCGCCCTGAGAATTCCATGTTCACTACCGAGATCTTCTTGCATGAGAATGGATTTCTCAGGTTTAGCATTCGATTATTAGGAGGGAGCCTCCTTCCTCTGTTTTCATAAGTATTCTATACATGTTTGTCAAGTAGTTAACAACAGACCAGTAGGTTGTGGACCTTATACAGTCAATCTGAAGTTTCTCGAGCTAACGAATCCTCAACTGCTATAATATAGCAAGTGCTTACATGCTTTTGTTCTTGTAACTGTTTCGCCTGTTCAGCAGTCAAAACATCGCTTCCCGTTGTCTGCCTCGCGATATTACGAATAGCATCTTCCACACTGGCTGCTATACAATAGACAAAACAAAATTAACCGATGAAAACTAACAAAGAGTCGTTTAACAATGATTTTGTTCAGATCACTTACCCATTGGTGGAGGTATTGGCGGTGGTATTGACGCAAGAGGTGGCCCAGCAGACTTGTCCGAATCTGGCCCCCATCGACTTCTTCTTTTCTTTTTTCGTCTTTCCTCAATCTTTCCTAAAAAAACGCAAAAGCAATCTTCAATACGCGATACAGCAAATATTTTGCGTGCCGGTAATCACTTAGAATCGAGAGAAATTTGGGCCATTTAGGAATAATTCACCTCTATAATTGTCTTCGACGTCGGCATCATGTCCACTGGCAATATCCGACCTCATTTGACTTCGACTGCTGCCGAGACGGCCACCCGTGTGTTCGTGCAAACGTTGCATATAATACCTATACGCTTGGCTGTCGGGCTCGTATAGAAACCTGTAAGGATTTCAGCAGAACAAAAATGGACACACCCAAGTTTCGTGTACCCCTCCCGCGTGTGACAGCAGTAGCGAGAGAACAAGCACATCATCGAACCGAGCAAAAACAGCAAAGCAGCGACGAACAAGACATGAAATAAACAAAGACAGGGGCAGATCCAGGGGCAGACTTTGACAGGGGTGCAAAGAAATGAAAAGGGCATATATACTGAAAAAGGTCAAGTTAAGTAAGCCACGCAGCCAAAACAAGGCTATGGAAAATTTTGAAACTTCTGTGCATTTTCATACAATTTTTAGGCACTTGTGGGACATTGAGAGAAAGTCAGTCTTGCGCCGCAGACTGCTGTCTTATTAGTTGTGGGTGAAAAAAGTGCCCTGAGAAATATTGCCATTGCATTGTCAAAAGTGCGTGGGAAATTTCCGATGGGAGCACACGGAGCACGTGGATCTGCCCCGGTTAAGATGTGAGACAACTAAAAGATACTCGTGAAATGACTTATATACATACGCGAATGTACTTTATAAGATAATTTTCGTTGATTGAACAAGAAAGTTGTAATTAGATTTTGCAATTGTATGCAAGATTTCGCCAATTATCAAACCACTTCCTATTACCTATTAGTGTGTATGTATGCGTACCTGAAGAAACATCGCTTACAACATGTGGCAAAATTATGAATAATTCTAAGCAGAATGAATTAGATGCATTGAGTTAGTACAGGAGAAAAATATACAGGAAAGGAAAGAGAAATACGAACAATGGTAGAAAAGGCAAGTGAAGATTAAGTTTAACACAGCCATTGACAACACAGAGAAATGATCTAGTATTCAGACAAACCAAGCCCTTTTGACACAGGATGAGCACTGATATAGACAGGTTTCAATTGAACGTATTCCAGTTTTTAAAAATATCAATTCTGGATAACACCTTCAATCCGGTTTACAGAATATGATGTTCTGGAATACCGGTAGGATAAGGGTATCCTGGTCGAGAAGAAAGCGGTGTTCTAGAATCCGTTAAGACCAATCGAAACCTGCCATTTATCCCAAACAAATGCGCGTTACAGTAGCACAATTTGTTTTCTAATGCCAGTCAAATACCCTATCCACCAAGCAAGCCATAATGAATCAATCGTGATCCAAAATCGAACACTATCTAAGATGACAAATGTGTGTAGAGTGTAATAGCTAGGGTAATCATGCAGATGAAAGTTAGTTTCTATACTCACCAATGATTAGGGTCATTTCGACTTCTACTTGTCACTATTTCTTGCATGTGTGGACCAGACTTGGCCACATAACTGGCTAGTTTTTCGATGACCTGTCTCAGTTGAGGATCGTCTGGTGGAAAGACTAGAATAGCTGGCGTAAGTAAAGGTGTAACACGCCCCAAACAGTAGGCTCTCGAATTTATATACCTAGTACACATGTAACAGTCCTCATAGCATAATCTCATCGAGGCCCCGCAATCTTAACAGGTAATATGGCTAGGAAATACTACTCCGATTAAACCTTTCAGTGCATCTACACTGCAGTGCGGTGTATGAATTAGAGATGGACTTTGCTAGTACACAGCATGTAATTAGTTTTTTATCACTATTAAAGACAGCAGCACCTCTCAAAGTGCAATATAAGTACTAGCGATGCACTGCACCGCGGTGTGGACACAATATGGTGGCTCAACACACTGGGGGTGGAATTTCTTAACACTTCAAAATTATCTCTAGCACTTTTGGGAATTAATTAGTCAGCACTGAAAGGATTAATAATCATTTTTTAACAATTTGGTAGGTAGGTTTTCCAGATTGAGATATTGATATTGAGACAGAGCAGTTCATCTTATCTAGCGATAAAACCCGTATGTTTGCAGTTGAAATCTACATACAAAATCCAATCGAATTTTCATAGAAAACCCTTCCAGGAAAAAGTTGGAAAATGTTCGTTAATTATGCCAGTGAGAAAGTTCATAGTCCTATCTATCCCTATGAGATATCAACAACGAATGAACAATATTGATCTGAAGTACCTCGTTCATTTGGTTCTTGTTTGAATATATCAGCAGATGTCTGTCTGAGCATTCCCGGCTGAGGTTGACTCATCATCGGTAACTGATGCATTCCTACAAATCATATGTAACGAGAAGTAAGTAATGATGATTAAACCTAGAATTTTTCTACACAAAGACTCATCTTCGAATTGAATATGACATACAATTATTGATTAGTTAAGATGCCAGGTAAGAAGAAACAGTTACAAGCCACAGGCGACAATGGTTCTTGGGTTCATTTCACATACCCTCTTTTTGCGGGGAGTGTCCCTCTGTTGGATTCGTCGGATCATAAAATTCAGATTGTTGTTTCTGCGAAGGAGGCCACGATTGCTGTTGACTCGAACCAGCCGGCGGTGAACTGGTCGGTCGATCCTCTTCAGTCGGGTTCGTCGGATCGTACGTGTCCGAGTTTGACGAACTAAAATCGCTTATAGGAGGAAGATGAGATGGCGCCGACATCGGGAATCTTTCCGGTGTCGGGCCTCGGTGCGGAGGGACTCCAGTTGGAGGTTGGTGTCCGGGGCCGGGCATGCGGGATTTCTGCCAAGGGGGTGTCGTCGAAAACCGTGGTTCCGGCGGTGGCTGATTGAAATTCGGCATCGACATAGGCGGAGGTCCTCCGTGCATCGGCATTGGTGGTCGAGGTTGCTGATGACCTACGGGAGGTTGTATAGGTCCGGGTAAAGGAGGCAAATCCATCATTTGTGGAGGATGCGGAGGCATCGGCATTCTATTTGGCACGGAACTATGCGTCAATATCTGCTGCGGTAATGATAAAGAAGGTCTAGGCGGCATGCCTGATAGAATGGCTTCGTGTTGAGAATGACTCGGAGGCGGCGGAATAGGCTGACCGGGAGGTAAATTTGGACCGGAATGGTGCATCATTCCGGGCGAAGCTTGCGAATTAGGCATTTGCATTAGTCCAGGCGGAGGGCCTTGTGGTGGCATGTGTATGTTATCAGGAGGCTGAGACATGCTAACAGAAGTGGTGAAAGGGGATCCGGCATCGCGAGCCATAATTCCTTGATTGCCTTGTGATGTAGCCCAGGGAGGAGGAGTTGAAAACCGTGGTTCTGACTGATTAGCAGGTGTCGGAGGCCGTGGAAATGGCATGCCTTGCGAGAAAGGAGGCGGCGTTTGTCCTGGTTGAGGAGCTTGATTGGGAGGCATTGGTGGCAGGAGGCCAGGAGGGGGAGGAGTTTGATGAGGGGCTAGATTCGGCGAAGAAGGACCAGGGTTTGGTCTACCTTGCATCAACACATTACTCTGCATTGGGGGCAAGTTGAATCCTGGTGGGCCTTGTTGAGGAGGCGGTCTCTGACTGAAGTCCGGTTGTTGTGGTAGAGAAACCTGCTGGTTCATACCGGGTCCTGGCATCTGTGAATTTGCTTGACTGAACGGAGGCGCTTCTGGATTGAAATTACCCATTTGTGGACCTTGACCAAATTGTTGATGAGAAGCTTGTTCAGAAGGCTGGTTGAAATTGTTTGCAGGGAGCATGTGTCCTTGACCGAATGGAGGACGTGGTTGAGATATGTCTATAGGATTTGGATTGAAACCAGTCACGGGAGGCATAGCTTGAGTAAACTGAGGCTCCGGCGGTCCTTGACTGAAACCAGGAGGTTGAGGTGGCCCGTGTCCAAACGGCTGTTGTTCAGGAGGTTGAGGCCCGAAGTTTGCTTGATGAGGTGGCTGATTCGGAGGAGGTCCAGACATTTGCGGAGGACCTTGGTGAAATCCTGAATGTTGCTGCGATTCAATCGGTGGCTGATTGAATCCCTGATTCATTCCCGGTGGCGGAAAGTTAGGGGCTCCAGGTGGCATATGCTCTGGAGGTGGTTGGTTGAAAGGAGGAGGCCCTTGACTAAACTGAGGCGACTGATTATTAAACTGTTGATTTGGATTGAATTGAGGTGGAGGTCCTTGTTGTTGCTGAACATTGGGAGGCATCATCTGCGGGGGTGGTTGCGAACCGAATCCTTGAGGTCGGTCCATAGGATGGCCATGCGAAGGACCATCGTGTCGATGGTGCGGTCCATCCATACGATGGCGTTGTTGATCCATGTGATGCGGTGGAGCCATTCTCGAATGCATCATGCGCTGAGGAGGTGCATTCATATGCTGTGGTCCCATTGGATGATTCATATCTTGCATTCGATGTGTACCGTGATGACGATCGAAATGGGGTTTTATTTCGGGTAAATCAAGCAGACTGGGAGGTTTCTGTTTTTCGGGTTTCGGTTCGGGGGCCTCTTTCTTTACTTTCACCTCCTCTTTCACTTTTACGTCCTCAGTTTTCACCTGGACGGTGGCATTTGCTTTTTCTGTCTTTTCACTATCTTTTAAGTCTTTCTTCTCAGTTTTCACTTCTCCTTTATCTGAGTCATCAATGTTCTCCTCCTTCACTTTGGCTGAAATAAAGAAAACCTCTATACTAAATTTGACACATATATTAGACTCCACCTTAATGTGTACTAAATTTCTGCAACATTTCGACAAAACAAAGAAACACAAGTTCAATCATACCTTTAATGCCTTGGGTTCTCATGAATGTTTCCAAAAATGACCCATCACTGCTGAATACGTTCTGCCCAGGTTGTGATTTTTGACTCTCCTCGGTATTAGTAGCAGTGGCTGCTGCAGCTGTCTTCGCCTTTTTGAAGCTCTCTTTCCAACTTTGGAATCCAGGACGTTTACCAAACCTGAAAAGATTACCGATGTAAAGGGTCATCATTTTCTGAAAGCTGACCCGCACTCGACCATTAGTGACCAGTTGAGGGTTATTGCTGTTGAAGGCCCTAACTTACATTTTTGCACCGGAAAAGGTGCTTTTCGCACTGGTTTGTGGTTTGGCAGTCGTTGCAGGAGGATTTTTCGATGAATCGTCTTGTTCTTTTTGTTTTTCTTTCATCATCTTATCTTCGATTTCTTTTTTTTTCTGTTGAATCAGACGTTCCTGGTCGGATATTTCCTTCATACGGATTTTATAGTTCTGATTCTGTTGAGACTGGTTTCCGCCAGTCCCGCCCGTTTGATTAGCCCGACGATTCATCTTGGCAAAAAGTTTCTTCTTTTTTCTGATCAAATGTCAATTAAGAAAATAAATATCTACTCTCAGAGCTTTTTACATCTCATGATTCCAATACCGCCTACAAAAAATGATAAGAGTGACTTCAGTTAAGATGTGCCTAATCTAGCAAATGGTTAGGTCGATATCTACCTAACCATAACCCTAAAACCCTTAGGCCTATCCTTTAATAACGCTCTAGTGCCACAGAGTGGGAAGGTGACCTAGACAGCGTGCCCAGGCCGAAGAACACACATGCATCACATCGGCCACACCTGGAATTGTTATACCTAAACACTAGAAAATGTTTTCAGTGGAATCAAAATCAGCACTAGCTGACAAGGCTAAAAGACAAGGCTAAAAAGGGGTTATTGCCTTAGGGTAACTTTGGATTTCGTCCCAAGTTGGAGCTAGTAATAATCGAATGCAATATGTTTGATCTTACTACGTTACACATGCCGTAGCATCAGCCATCTTAGAACTGAGATAGGTCCGAACTAAAGCGACCATCGTGCTCACACGGTTGCGTTGCATGCTTCACTTTTCGGACTATCGGACTAAGCGAAATTCAATTTCGAAATTCAATTTAGTTCACAAAATTACAATAACCAAAGTTCGCCCTGGCTGGTGGAAGACTATTATTGACCGGATAAATTCATTTTGTACAAAAAAAAATCAGCAGGTTCCTTCTTTTTAATTTCAAACAACAGCAAATCTTATGGTGGTGTGTAAAACTGTAAGGTTTGCAATGATTTTAGGCCTATATAAATTGTTATTACAGCCAGTCCGTTGCGTTTTGAAGATTGAATTTGAAACAGATATATTTCTTGTAATAGACGATTATCTAAAAGGTCTGGGCATCGCTAGATCTTACATTTCTATCAGAAAGAAAACCTAAAAATTTCGGGATTTTTCTTCATGGCGACCATGTTGGATATTGTTACAGTCTAATAGTTCTTTCCAAAGTCCAAATCCAACTATTACGCATTTCCAAAATGTCCGCCGCTGAAAGTTCGGGAGTAATATTTCGACGAGGAGACGACCAGGTAACGTGCGCCATTATCATTTTTGTCAGTTTAATGCTTGATTCTAACTCGAATGATATATATTGTACGACTAAAGTGATTGTTTTTAATCCCAGTGTTATCTAACCTGGTTGATTTGCCAATAACTTGCGCGTAATTTCATCGTAGCATTCAACCTAGGGGGCGCCACATCCCGGTCCATCTGAATGAAAAATACGGGTCCGATATATGAAGCTCTTTACAGATAAGAATTGACAAGTGCTATCATCAAGAGTAACGTCATTATCTTTCTCATTGCTTCAAGAGTCCTGATATCAATCCAGCAAAATGGCGAAACAGCCGAATGGCAAGAGATGACAGAGAGGGTTATGATTACTTATGTCAGACTACGTCAAACGTCTTTTTTTGCCAAGTTGAATGGCGCTAGCTTCTGTCTTTCAATTATCGTTATATTTTACAGAGTGAAGATAGTGATGTATGGGACGATACAGCGTTAATTAAAGCTTATGATAGAGCAGTCAACAGGATGAAGGTTTGTATACACATATGATGGCCATAGATTCAGTTGACTAAAGCAGGCTTCGATTGAATATATTCCTATTTAGGAATCAAATAGTAATTCTCGATTACAAATCCTCTACTGGCTTTATCTTTTATCGAGTAAACAGAATATGGGATTCTGGAATAGGTAGAGCATATTCTGATGAAATCGAACACGCTAGAAGGGAGAGAGAGACCAATCGAAACCTACCACAGAAGGCTGATTATGTAGAAAACTTGCCAAACCCGACAAATGTTAATTTTCTCAGCTTTATATCTTTTAATCAAGGCCCAGATGTGTAATGGGGATGTTGCTGATAAATCATCCGAGCAACAAGCACAAACAAATGTTAAGAAACACCGTCGAAATAATCGACGTAAAATGAAGAAAGCAGTTCACGATAACGAGGTATGTGTGAGGGAGAAACTGGTAAAACTACTGCAGATAATCTGATTCTGGGCCCAGTTGCACAGTCGTGACTTAATTCCAACCGTGGTCTTTAAACTTCACACTGGACTGAAGTTGCTAGATTGGCTACAGAACTAAGTTGATCTTAAGACTGGTCTTAAATCTATGCAACTGGCCCCTGAGTGATTGAATTGTAGTCCTCTTCTGTGTTCATTCAATTTACAATACTGTGGAAGCATTGTGGGTGAATGGTTAAAGCATTGGACTCTGGGGAGTCTGGTCATGGGTTCAATCCCTACATTACATGCACATTTCTATAGTGTCCTGGGCAACACATGCCTCTCCTGTAAAGCCCTCTGAGTAGCCTGGCTGATTAGTTACAAATTAGTTGGTGGTAACCTTTTATATAACGGGATGGGCTTATACTAGTTAGTTACCTAATCATTGGTGGTAAGCTTTTTATAATCGGATGAGCTTGTGAAAATATCAGATCGTGAAACTAAACCACAGACAGGTTACTGACTAGGCTTATACCAACAGTGAAAATATCAGATCGTGAAACTAAACCACAGACAGGTTACTGACTAGGCTTATACCAACAGTGAAAATATCAGATCGTGAAACTAAACCACAGACAAATTACTGACTAGGCTTATACCAACAGTGAAAATATCAGATCGTGAAACTAAACCACAGACAGATTACTGACTAGGCTTATACCAACAGTGAAAATATCAGATCGTGAAACTAAACCACAGACAGGTTACTGACTAGGCTTATACCAACAGTGAAAATATCAGATCGTGAAACTAAACCACAGACAGATTACTGACTAGGCTTATACCAACAGTGAAAATATCAGATCGTGAAACTAAACCACAGACAAATTACTGACTAGGCTTATACCAACAGTGAAAATATCAGATCGTGAAACTAAACCACAGACAGATTACTCACTAGGTTATATTGTCAAATTGAGTGCTATAAGAGCTTCATTATTAATCATCATTAAGTTCTTTCTGTTTCAGCGGGATCATTGGGCGGTCGGTGACATGTGTCGAGCCATATTCAGCGAAGATCAAAGCGTGTACCCAGCAAAAATTGTCGCCATCGATAACGACTCCAAAACTTGTACAGTTCGTTATACCAACTACGAGAATGAAGAAGACATCAATATCGCGGATCTTTTGCCTCCCGGGGAATTTTATATGACAAATGAAGATTGTTTGTTAAACCAGACTGCCTCAGAGGTAGATATTGTTTTCAGGGTCGTTATGTGGTCCGCTAGGGTCAGGGGCATATTCCGCAGAATGTATTTTGAAATCTAAATGATCGTAGATGCATTCTCAGACATGTTGGCAGTGGTGTTACAAGCTACAGTCAAAATCTTCCAGAGCTATTGGTAAATTTTTTGTAAGGAGGGTGCTCTCTGCCCATGCTATGGGCCTGGCTTCTGTAGAAATTTAAGCAAGTTAATTTTCTAATGAATCTCTTTGGAGAGACAATTGCGTTTCCTTTGATACTCAATTTGATATGCGGCCAACACAGGAATATTTACAGTCTCTGCGCTATCCAATGTGCTGTACATGTTTTCATAAAAGTGAAGTGATCTTGAGAAACTAATTATATATTCATTTGCTTGGCTTATTACAGAGCGAATCAATGGATTGCACTCATGGAGGACACCCGAGTCCAGCTTATTACAAAAAGGGTAAAAGTGGAGGTAAAGGTGGAAAGAAATCAAGTCACAGAACCAACATGCCATTTCAGTATCCCATGATGCCACCATCGTTTCCCATGTCTGTAAGTATCTCAAGGTTTGGTTATGAAAATCAGATCTTTAGACGTTTGATATCATTTTCATGTTTGTGATGTAATTTTGACACATTTCAGGCACCTGTTCCCCCTGCAGTATTCCCGCCATGGAACGCTTACAGTACGGGGCATATGGTATGTACCTTACTTTGATTTATGATATGGAGCTATTTTGTGGGAAATGTCCAGTTTATGTATGTGAACATAGCTAGCGACGGCAAGCATTAAGGGATGGCTACAAAATTGGAAAAACTGTGGGTTGGAACTTAATGATGCGGAACCATTTACTTGTAACTACAGAACTTACTGAAGTTGGATTTTTCAATCTGGATTTTCACTTAATTCTGATGAAATATTGGGTCCATTTAACCAAGATCCATGTAAACTATTATTCATAATTCGGATGTTGCTTAATTAATGATATTTTGTTTTACAGAGAAATGCAATGGTTCCTCCGCCACCACCTCCGATTTCGGAGGATATCTCTGATCTGGATAATGAAGCGTTGTGCAGTATGCTGATGTCGTGGTATATGAGTGGATACCACACTGGATATTACCAGGTTATTACCCTCGATTTTAATAACTTCTTGTCTTCTGAAATTCCTTTGTGGTTATGTTTGTCCAGGGGCGGATTTAGGGGGATGTTCTCGTGGTTTGGACCCCTGCCTGTCGTCCCTTCGAGTTTGCCCTTTTCGTCCAGAGATTGTGTGAAAACTATTAGTTTGACACTCATCTTCTTTGAAATTGTATCTTTTTGGGTTTATTTCTTCAAAAAATATCTAATACCAAGGGAACGACCTGCTGGTGGCCAGTGACATGGCTGCTCTATCCTAGCAATGCCTTTTTTTTTCTTCTGGACCACAGCCTTCCACTTATTCTAGGTCTCCCTGTTGTCTTATGTTTTAAATTTTGGCATTTGTTGCAGGGTTTGCGCGATGGAAAATCGAGTAGGCGAGATGGGCGGTAGCAAACTAATATCCAAATGCGAACAATTTACAAGTTATCATTAATGATACGTAATTCATTGTTAAGAATGACATGGTTCTTTTTATTTTCGCCATTTTTGTAGAATCGAGATTAGATTCGAAAATGCATCTCATGTGTTCAACATTATTTAGTCTTTCATAGGATATATATTTTCAAAACAGTAAAAAACGAATTGTAAAAAAAATTGCAAAAACTTTTAAATAAAGATCTGTTCATTTTGATTTTTGATTTCTGTTTGACATCTATGATGAGGTTGGTTGATACGACGAAGTCTGGTGATTTGTGTGCTAGACACGTGGAATCAATTTACAGTAGGATAATTGTTTGCTGCACAAGTGTCACCGAGATGTTTACATTGTCAATTGTGATTTATAACCTTTGACAAGACCCACAGCCGTTACAATGATGCATGATTTAAAAATTGTTAAAAAAAACTGCACACATGTTGCAACACAATTACATTTGTGTCCTGGTCAATTGATTGAATCGAATAATTGTTTTTTGAATCAACATAGTCAACCCCGATACACACCGCCCACATCGGTGCAGAACGATTTTGGCGGTATATCGGGGTGTTTTATCATATATTTGTCTAGAGATATACACCGGTGTTATAAATGAGGGTGGTATATCAGGGGTTGACTCTACATACAATGACAAACAAATACAGTAAGTAAACTAGCACTGGTGAAGTTTGTGACATCCCTTCTTGCTAGAAAAATCTTGTTCACTTTTCACAGCAATAATTTCCTGCTCTAGAAGGATCGAGCCTACCATACCATAAGTCTATGTCCTGTGTAGGGGGGCCTGTTTGACCATTTTGATTTTACAGCGACAAAAAAATTAAAAGTGACTTAATTTCAATTGAAATGATGAGCAATATGGGTTTTATTACAATGAAATGGAATTATACACAAATATACAGTGCAATTAAGCAAGCACCAAATAGATCCTATTTCCATGAAAATCACACATATAAAAAATTAATACAATGAAATGATCAGATAGCAATGAATTGATGAGATATCCAATTGGAATGGGAGTTAGTCTGGGTCGAAAGAAACAAACATACTTATTATGTACAGTACTTTACTCGAGTTGAATTTCTTGAATCTTCACAAGATTTGTCTCGTTAAGCATGAGTGATATCTCAAACATACTGTTCTTCATGAATATGGTCAGAAAAATATATTTCAATATCATAATCCGGCCGATGGGACTATTTGTGACCTGTGGTTTGTTTATATCAAGTAGCTTACATATATGCGGTACAATGTATCGATTCAAGGGAGTATTACGTAAATGTTTATTGGAAACCAGGCGCTGAGTTCCACAGCCAGACTCACACCGTTTTGACTCTATTTGAAAAGATAACTGTCTTCAATCATTGCGAGTTACGATATCAGCACCAGTCACTTGGAAGCGAGTTCTGGGCCAGTTTACAATCGACACACTTCAGTGACTGAACTTTTCTATCTACTCACTATTTGGCAACATTATTTTCACTATTTTTATCACTAGACTGAGCTTCAATAAAGCTTGCCAGCACTCGACACGATAAGGCAGTTGTCTTGGATGAAAATGAAATGCATAAATGATGTGAAAACATGAACATATTTTAATGAGTGAATGATTATTTGCAATCTATTGATCCCAAAAATATTCCCATATATATATTTTACAAGCAAAAATACAAGTATACTACTGTTACCATGCAGCGCCAGCATTATGAATATGGCAAACTTCAAAATATTCTTCGAAGAATACCAATGAAAGCAAAATTCTACATGCATGCATATATCCCAATGTAGTGGGAAAATCTAACATTCTGATATAAAGAGAGCTTCGAGTTCGGTATTTTTAACTTGCTTTCTTAATTACAATGGTAACATACGAGATACAGTTATTTGCGGCCAAATAATAAAAATTACAAATTTTTTTTCAAGGTCTAGACTACCGGTAAGAGATATTTTCACAAGGTACACAAAGTCTTCCAATTGCCCCACACCTATGTTATATCAACCCCCTCGCCCATAGTTGACGTGAACAAACAGCCACAAAAATAGTCCCCCCCCCCCCAATCTATCCAATCAATATCTTCAGTTGTTTTTTGATAACCATTCAGAAATATTATTCTATTTCGACGACCCACCAGCTGCCCCGCCAGAATCTGACTGCTTCTTCTCCAGCGCTTTTTGTTGTTTCTGCCGCATTATATCTGCATCCCTAAAAATGAATTAACAAAAGAATTGACATATGTTGAAATTCAAATAGCATTTTGGATATGGTTTTTTGATGAAAATACTTTACTGACGTAAGTAAGATGGACTGGAACATAGCGTGGCGCAAAAGTAAAAAAGGAATGCCATATTTCTTACCTCTCTTTTCGCGAGGTGAGTTCGTTCGTTTTGTTGCCGTCACCCGGTGATTTTTTCGATTTAGCCGTTTGTTGTTGTTTCTTCAGATTCTTTTCTCTCGCCTTCTCGCGCTGATTTCCCCCTGAATGAGAATCACTAGATAGTCACTTTTTCAACACAAGCGGCTGAATATTCGAAATGGAGGAAGGCCACGGTTTACGATGATTGACAAGTGTACGTCACACAGACTACCCAGAACCCAGTCGAAGATAAAACTAAATTAGAAGATAGATAAAAATTGAGGACAAAAATCATTGTCTTACGTGTCATTTTGTTGGATTTATGAGTTCAAATTAAAATGGATAACGACCTAATTACGCAAAAGCGTCGAAGCGTTCGGTCGTTTTTTTTTGGACAATTCAATTCAATTAACGGCAAACTTCCGGGTTTCCGTATTTCGCGGTCACGGCATAAATTCTCAAAATGACACTACTAAAAAACTTTCATATATTCAATAAAATAATACCCCGTTAATTCACAAAAATCATGCGATTTGCAATTAAAGGATTTGAGTGTAAATTTTACTGACAAAAATGAATTTTAGTGCCGATGTTCGGATTTGTAAGAGGTGGCAGCACTTGCTAATCAGTTTATCGGGTATATTCGATAATGTTTTAGCTAGCTACGCTCCTCAATACTTCCAAGTCAACAACATTGTGTCCCGAAAACAGAACCATTACATGACAAGTTGAGCACTTTTAACCGGTAAATATCGGTAGATGCAATGTTGTCTTTTTAAGCTGTCGCAACAGGAATGATTGACTTGAACCCAGAAGCAAGCAATATAACCAAAAAAGTGTGGAGTGTCTTCTTTCTTTGACAACGTAGGCTAGACAGTCAAAGCCGCATAAGTCTTTAGTCTGTTATTCTTGCTCTACGTCGTTATAATTCGTTTCAGTCGACTCGCCCTCAATCGCCTGGGCACATCTCTCAACTAAATAAGTGAAGTTACAAATGTCTTTTCGAAATTTTCACTTTTCAGTGCTTCGATCGCGAGCAAATTTCGCCTAACCAACCCGAATCAACACTTACCTGAGCTGAATGAATGAAGAAAGTTGAAAGTGACCAGGAACACGCTAGTCGACCAGAATTATTTTTTACAAGTCAGTCAGTCAGTTAACGATAACAGCTCTTGTAAGTACATGGGTTGTCAAGTAAATTTGGACAAATAAATGGCAAATTTCATAAACAAAATAGTTACTGTTCTTATGCCATGGCACTCTTGAGTCTGATGATATTCAATTGTACCATAGCCTAAATCTACCGATGCTGGAATCAGATACATTCTACCCAGATCAGTTGGAAGGAAAAATTTTCGTTGGGCCTTTATCGAGTTTTCTGTTGAACTGGTTCACTGTTCTGCAATCACTTGACCGGTGGGAAGCCCACCAATTTTGTCTTGGGGCCTACCCTAGAAATTTTTTTATTGATTTCAAACATCCCCGCATTGAATTACCGCACCTCTTCAAAAAATGTTGTGGCTGCCCTCATTTCGATGGCCCTGTTACCGTACATTCAAATCTTGCAGTTGTTTTATGAATATTATTACAGAGCATCACAGGAGACTGGAGATATGCCGATGCAAAGACGAAGACGCAATTCACCCGGGTTTGATGAGCCGAAAAGCAAACGACCGAAAATTTCTGGGTAAGGGACTTAGTAAAGTATTGCTGATGACAATGTCTATGGTAAACTTCTTATTTCCTATTTCATGAACTTTGTTTTTTATGTATTTCAGTAATGGTGCAAATAAAAGGAGCTCTCGTTCACAGGATGAGTCTTCCTTCAGTTCTAAAAGCTGTATTGCCTGGTTTCACCAATACGCAGGTTCAGATGAGGATGTTGTCACTCCTGAAGGGATGGAGACATTCTGCAAAGATTTAGGCGTTGAACCAGAGGATGTTAGTATTTTTAAATTTTAAACTTTTTTGTGGAACTGGACCCTAGCCTATTTCTTTTGGAATTTCTTCTGCCCTTTATGATTGAAACCATTAACTTTCCTTTTTAGATCGTGATGTTGTCATTAGCATATAAACTAGATGCCAAACAAATGGGATTTTTTACGTTGACAGAATGGCTGAAAGGAATGACAGAGCTTCAGTAAGAATGCTAATCATGACGTATTTATAATATAGTATTGCATGGATGAGATGTGCAAAAATGTGTCAGTCATTGATTTGTAGACCCCAATTACAGGTCAAAATTGTTACCTTGTCTTTTAAACAAGTTTTTTTATGCAATTCTTGCATAAAACCTGGTTGAAATTGAAGAACTTGCGTTAGGTAGGCCTATATGTCCCTGCTGAAAAATTCTGTTTTTGGTATGAACGAATGTGAAGAATCCCGTTTTTGGTGTGGAAAAATGAGAAAATTTCAAAATCTTGCCTCACATCCTTGAATATTGTTCAGTCACTGATTGTCTATGTGAATCAAAAATTGATCCATGCAATGAACAAAATAATGGTTTAATTCTATTTTGCTGCAGATGTGATAATTTAGAGAAATTGCGAGGCAAGTTCACCTACCTCCGATCACTTCTAGATGATTCCACGATGTTTAAAAATATTTACAGATATGCATTCGATTTTGCAAGGGTAAGTTACATATGTTTCATAAAGGTGTTTAAACTTGTTGGAGGAATAAAATATAATCACAGATTTGTAGTTTAATGAAATCGTGTCCTTCTTTGAAAAATCTCTATTTCTTAATCTGATTAGACAAAACATTTCCATTTCAGGATAAAGAACAACGAAGTATGGATATAGAATTGTCAAAAGCTATGCTTCAATTGTTACTGGGAAAGCACTGGGTTTTATATAGTTCTTTTTATCAATTTTTAGAAGTACGTATGTCTCGAAACATTTTTCTGTTGTTTTTCTTCGATTTCTTCGACCATAAAAAATGTGAAACATTATTACAATGTACGAATGATTGTGTTTCGTTATTTCAGCAATCAAAATATAAAGTTATTAACAAAGATCAGTGGTGTAACGTTCTAGAATTTAGCCGAACAATCCAACCAGATCTGTCAAATTATGACGAAGATGGTGCCTGTAAGTAAATTTACCGTTGATTTCTGATGAATCATTTTCTGTCCTAGTTTAATTTAGTTTTTTTTTATAATGCCTTCTTTAGCTTCAAAGTGTCTTGTAATTTCATTCATTTTTCAGGGCCTGTGATGTTAGATGAATTTGTGGATTGGTTACGAGAACAACGACCTGTTATGACATAAAGAGAGATCATATCAAGTCACTACTTCATTAACCGATATTAGGTGCTCTCCTTTCTACAAAAAATACTCCACAAGACATGTGATCACTCAATGCAAACAAACCGTTTCCTCTTTCTTCGTTTTGTCCTCGATGAATCTGCATTTATTTGTGTACAAACCGGTAAATATGCTTGATTTTGTTCATAGACACTTGTATATGATGGAAATGAGCTTTTGCAGCGGACGAATTAAGAAATCTGGCCCAGGTACTGAGCTTGTTGGCAAACTGTATGCTGAATGTTTTCCAGAGGATTTATACATAATTTTATATTTCTCGATTGTATTGTACAGAAATGGATGGCGTTAGATGAAAATTTGAAAAATTTAGTATCGACTTGTAGAAATGTTCTGACATATTGACTCAACCTATTTAAAAACCTTGTTCAATGCACCGTAGGTCCTCTCTTTTCCGTGGACCTTATGCCAAGTTGAAACCCGTTCAAAGACATTGATATGGTTAACCTCGCGTAACTCGGACAAACTGGGACCGACAAAATTGGTCGAGGGAAGCGAAGTTTGAGTTAAGGATAGGAAAATACGTTATAAAGTCAGAAAACTGATCGGTCATTGTCCGAGTTAGTCGAAAGTCCGAGTTGGCCATGTCCGAGGAAGGTGAGGTTTACTGTAGTGTCTGCTAGTATAAACTCCTTTAAATTTGACGGTCATGTGATCGAGTGCTGTGGAATACTAGGATGTAATCCAAACTGAAAAAAAAATGTTGTGTATATTGTGTATATACCGTATGTATGCTAACAACTGTTAATATCTATTGGTTAAATGTATGATGTTTGAATATTTATACTGTAACACCTTCATAACTGCATTTCATAAAAATCATTTCACGAATGTATTTCAAAAAAGTTCTTAATTTTGCGGCGTATTTGTACGTCGAACTACATGTATAATGATTGGAGGCCTTTCTGATTGGTGATTGAAAGACATTTAATTAAATGCGATGCGCTTCTGTGATCTTATAAATAGGTAAAATACCGAAAAAAAAAACTACTGAACATGTACAGTAGTTGTGACCAATAATACATGTATATCAGATTCAAATACCTGGTTAATATATCATTTCATAGTGACTAAGAATATTGTACGTCATTTGCAAGATGCGCTGCGTGAAGCATGCCAATGTATTCAAATGATTACTGATATTTGTCAAAGGGTAGATTCCTGTATAATTGTATAAAGTATTGATGTGTCGGAATGGAGAATAGGTCAACTCAAAGTAAGGATTACATTATTTTCCGCAATTAACATTTTTCGAAGTAGAATTTTTGTAATTTGATTGATGGCTTCAGGAATGAAGACTTTTGATTGGCTATACATGAATCTATGTGGCTTACGAGCGAAACTATACATTATGGGAGGTGTTCACTATTGAGAGGCGTTCAACAAGGAAGGGAGGTTTTCCTGTCCATAACTTTAAGGGAACACGTACTTTGCAGTTAATGCATTGTTGGCTGGGTATGGAACTCCTTACAATTACCGAGTTGACTCAATTTTGCGTATTGTAGTTTAAGACACCTTGGGAAATGTATTACATAAATTACCTCTGTTATGTATATTTTCTTCTATTTCATTACGTAATGATTATATTGTGCATGATGTGCTTTAATTGTAATATAATTCTGTATCGTTTGTTCGTATGTTTGTACATGAATGTGTATTTATGGTAATTTGGGTTAAACTGTTAAAACGTGATTAAAAATGACGACTTGTTCGTTTTTGCGTTTTAGTGAAAACAAACTATATTTTCACTTTAAAACTCTGCGTATTATATTTAGTTTTTGCTGTAGAAAAAGTCCAGGACCAGGTTCCGTCTTACGATGGCTATGATGGGTAATTAACGCAGTTTTATCTACGTATCGAATGACCGTAGAACATGGCCCAGTATTGTACAAGTATTTGTACTCTTTTTTTTTTTGTAAAAAGATAATGTACCATAGTGCTGGTACATGTACATTTTCGGATGATGGTTTACAATGTCTCACCGCATATGTATAAAAGAATATGATATTTTTATGTTTGTCGTATCGTTGAATTGATTTTTAGGGATAAATGGTCATTGCCTGATAGTGTGAAATACGACTAATGGATGAGTGAATAAATACCATTGAAAATCCTATTGTTTTGTTCAAAATTGTTTTCAGGATTTTCCAATTTTGATATGTAAAGAGGTTCAAAGATACAGAAATCTTGGCAAGGTTGGGAGCCAGGAAAATTCCACAGTTGGTTGATTAATTCCAAGGCGCCCAAATGCTTGCTTGCATACTTCATGAATATGGGAAACCTTGAGGTTTCACTTTGCAATTGATGCCAGGTAACCTATGACTCCTCGATTCCTCAAAAATTACTTTAAAGGTGCTTGAAACTCCTTTGATTTGAGCTTTTTCAATTTAGAGAAAAAAAGCCGTTTGATGCAGATACTTCCTTGAAATTTGAACTTTTTCCCTTTTAAATCTTGAAAACTCCTTTTATCTAGGAATGACAGATCTGTAGAAATCCTGAGAAGTTCACTAGTGTACTATTTTCATAGATAAATTTATTTACATGTTAATTACACAAATTATATTGTCAATATAGAACATTGTCTATTTACAATAACGATCAGCTTTCATTTTCTCCCTCCTGAAATTTAAGATAAAATTGGTGTCAGCAATGGAATAAACATCAGGGTTCTATTCAGTAGTCGATAATGAACTGAAATGGACTCAAAATGGAGTTCATTAGATTCGAAGAAATCGGAAGTCGACAGTCTAAGCTTTACCTATCGAGAAGAGTTCCATGTAAAGTACCATCTACTCGTGCTTTTTTTATAGCCATCTTATCTTCCTTATTGATGCGGAGGTGACGATCTTGGAAACTTTGGAATTTCTTACTGGAAATTACCAGAGGTAAATTAGCATGTGACAAACATGGACAAGATGTTTATTAACCCTTTCGACAGTGCTGACTAATTAATTCCCCAAAGCGTTGGAATTCAATTGAAAATTCCGCTCCAGTGTGTTGTCTAACGGCAACTGCAGGTAGTGTGTCTACACTTTCGCGCTGTGTATCGTTAGTTACTAATATTTCACTATGTTTATGCTAAGGTGCTGACATCTTTCAAAAGGGATAAAAACTACTAATTTCATCAATAGAACGTGGTGCAGTGGCACTAGCAAAGTCCATCACCGATTTATACACTGCACTGCGATGTTGATGCAATGAAAGGGTTAAGAGCTTCCTGGTAACATCTCATCGAGTTGACTGGATACCAAATTGAGGATCAAGGAAATGATAGGTCTTTCCAAAAATATCTAATAGCGTTAAGAGTGAATGAGGTATTGGTTTTTTCAACTTACACATAATTTATTTCTGTGCTTTTCGATCCACCTTTTTCTTCTTTGGGTGTACTGTCATGAGGTTTCTCTAACTCTCCGTTCGATCGAACCTAAGTTTGGAATAATCTGATGACAATAACTACAAATATTACCAATAAGAACGATCAAAGCCTCAAAATGATTAGTTATATATTACCTGGATAATTTCATTATCACCAGCAGTTGAACTTTTACAAACAATGTCATCTTCATCATCAACTCCCATGAAACAATTGTTACATCCAAGAAAAGCCAGTTTACCCTGATAATGAAATTAACAAAATTTCGAAATAAGATATTGCCGAGTTCATGTTTGCTGCTTACATTTCGTCTACAATATAATTTGACCTCAATTCAACATTTAGAAGAATAAAATCTAAACCTCTTGGAATACTGGCTCCCATTGTTCTCTGGTTCCGATGGCGTCTGATCTACCAACAACGATTCCTTTCTCATCGACGGACAAATATTTATCGTAACCAGATTTTAGCGCCACCTTCGTGTCGTTAACGCGAATAGCTGTAAGAATCTCTGGCTGTATGGGGCCTTCGCCTGATAAAGATATATTGCCATTCATGAAAACTAAGTATTTTGTTCTTAATTTAGAACAGTCTCATAGAATAGGCGGAGTTGCTCAGTTCTCACTTCAGTCCAGAAATGAAAATGCACTCGCTCATGGCCTTGGTTTTACTTTCAAAGCAGGCTAGCATGACTAATTAAGATTGAGAAATTATAAATAAGAAATGAAATCTTCCGAGGAACTTACCATCCCCATGTGGAGCTCCAACTGTGAAGAGTCCGTTGTCAAGAGCTTGAATATATGCCATCTTAGACAGTTCAATACAAATCGGTCCAGTTATGTGATCATATTTATCAACTTCCCACCAACCACCTGCAAGTAAGAAATCTGAAGTTAGCAAAGCTACCGTGGTATAGGCCTAGTGCCTAGCTAATATATTTTAGTACCTAGCCATTGGTCCCAGCAAACCGGTAAATCGTCTGATATTTTCTTTTCTCTTTTATTTTAGCCTTACGTAATTTGGATCTTGGTTTTCCAAAACTAACCCTACTGGAATCATTTAGGCCTATATAACCTCACAACAGGTATTCAGACTATAGATCTAATGCACGAAAATTCAATGAAACATTAGTTTCTCAACTTACCATGTAATTCGATGTCCTTTTTATCGAGCCTTTTTGATTTTTTGGATGATGAAGCGCCATCGTCGCCACTGTGATGACGTTTTTTGCTTTTCTTATGTTTCTTGTGACTGAAAAGTGAAGGCGAAAAAATTTACCAAAATAAAACAGTCAATACTTAAAAACCTCAATTTCAACAATCTTTGGAACGATTAAAGCTTGACGAATTAATGAAAGGTTATTTACTTTTGTTGTGATAAATTAATTGTCAAAGCTCAAATTGATCATTCTTGATGACTAGGCCTATAAATAATTGATTTGATAGTAAAAATTCACCTTTTATGGCCTTTTAACTTCAATTTTCCAGGTTTAGCGAAATCGTACGCGTCTGCCATATTCAGGTGTCGTTCACCTCAACGTTGAATAGAGAAAAGAATGCAGGAAGATGAAGACAAGGGTTTAAATAATAAATTTTTTCAGATATTTTGAGTTTTCATGGGCGCAGACATCTTTGTTTGTAGAATAGTATTCGATGCAGTACAGCATAGGCGTAGAAAAGACGCTAGTTATTCTTAACTAAATTATATGCAATATTTTGAGTCGAAAATAATCATATTCAAATCAGAATCACCTCGAAAAAATATTATATGTGAACTGGATCATTTAGGTATTAACATAGACAAAAAAGGAAGCTTCCTTAAATAGTTAAAAATAGTACGGTAAATAAATGAATGTATAATGACATGCCCTAATTAGGAATTCTTATCGCGCCGAGATAAAGATTTGTGTATAATCTGGCATTCATCGTTTTCTTCATCAGATAGCTTGATGAAAGAATGATTTGCAAATCTATTGTGGAGTTTTAGTCTATGGGATTCGAACCTTGTTGCATTCGGCAAGAATGCGCGTGCGCAACTAGAGGATATTATGACAGGAGAGTAGCACGGAACACTTGACAAACACAATAACCTTATATTCAAGGGATTTTACTCAAATGGGCAACTTTCCAAACGCGGCTTATTCCAATTAATCAGGTGCGTAAATCCGTGGCAATTTTTTGCGCCTCAAAAACTCGCGTGCGATTTATTGTGCGTCGATGGAAATTTTTATTTTGAACTCCGACAAGATGATGAGGCGTCCATCTTCCGAGTCATGTGACCTGTATTGTTTAGTAAACAAATGCACGTGGCTGCATTTTTGACAATTGAAAAGGGATTCGATTAAAAAATTAATCATTCATATTCCTTGTCAGTTTGTTTTCCGAATCGTAATAATTCAATTGTAAAAGCCAATAAATTATTGTAAAATGACTGAATTTCGGGAAATTCTTACAATGTTTATATGTCAGCATCTGAAAAAAAATTCATTGCTTTTACTTTTTTGCGATATGATTAATCTAAATCTTAGTTCAGAACGTTTTGATTCCGTTCATTTGAAAAGTTTGTATATTTCCGTAATTGAGTTACTGTTTTTACTATGAAATAATGGGACAAAATGAAATATATTCAGCACCTTTGATAATGCCGACATTTCATTAATTGCTGTAGCATTTACTATGGATCATAAAAAATGTGTGGTTAGCCTAATTTTTTTCCCTTTGCTGTTTGAATCTTTCCACTTTATAGAATTTATTGCATACTATAATTATAATTTCCTTGCTGCAGTTCAAATAAGTACATAGCTCATTTAACAATGTGCTGAATAGTGATAGGACAAACACCATTAAGGGGTTAATACAATCAACAGATAGGCCTACCCTGGTTTTAATTTTAATCAGTTAAAATATCTTTTTCAGACCAGTTTCAATCAATTGACAGTTGAAATATCTTTTTCAGACCAGTGGTACTTTCTACATCGAGTGACCTTTCAAATAAGAACGTTCATTTGATATTTAGCTAGGCCTATATCTGTCTAGCTTCTTAACAATTAATCAGGAGTTGAAATTTATCTTTTGTTTATTCCCTTCTTGCTTTTTGCGCATCAGTTTCATTAGTCATTAAGCTAGTAATATTCACATTACATCATTCGAGGCATTGAATGAAGCGCTGGTGGGAGGTTTTTATGCAATATGAACTGAGCTCATTTTATGAAGGCTGCTCATGGGTATACTGCGGTAAGGTCTGCATAAATCAGGTCTCCGGGGACATTCAATCCGATGGTCCCAGTTCCCCAGTTATTTCTTAAGTTTGACTGCTGAATTCAAGCGAGTCTTGACCTGGGTGTCGAGATTTGAAGAACTGTGGAACTGGGTAGGCCTACTGGTTATATGGAACTCTAGGGTACTTGTCGGACAGTAAATGTTAGCGCTGATGATAGCTCTGCCATTTTTGTAAAGTAGATTTTTTTGAGGATTGCTGTGAAAGTGAATATATAGGATACCTGTGTTAATCATCTGATGTAGGACAGCACAGTGTTATTATCATTCTCTTGGCATATAATTAACAGTTTGTTGGCTCTATGCGGGTAAGGTTTAATTAGGAATTTCGGCTCTGCACTTTTCTGCATACCGGGTACTGTTGTATATTCTGTAGCGAGCTTAGTTACGATAAACAATGAATTGGGATTTGGAATAATTGGAATTTGGTGAGATAAAATCTTATCGCACTATGCTAGGCCTATGTCAGCTCTCTAGAATTGTTTAGGGACATCAGATTGTATTTGAAGGTAAATTTCAAGGAATCGTGCAGGGCATTATAGGCCTAGCAGGTTCCAGGTATTCAAGAGGATCTACCAGGGATACGAACAGATGGTTTAATCTTGGCCACTGCTCCTGACGTAGGCTATACAAAAGCTGAACTGACTAAGAATGAAAGCTCAGAAAGATTTTGCTAAAATAAATAATTCCTGTGCAGATTAATGCATGGATGAGACGATAGTTTCAGGCAGTGACAGGGAAGCTAATGTACATGATCTTTATTGGTTAGATGGATGGGTTGCAGCCTTCATACTTGTGAGCATCATAGGTCATTCGCAAATGGTATCATAATCTATTCATCTAGGATAGGTCATGAAAACGGTTAGGTTATGCAATTTCGGTGTCGATATTACTGTAAAAACAGATAAGTTAATTATTGACAGGGTATTTTAGTGCTTAAATCAATGAGCTGTAAAAACAGATAAGTTAATTATTGACAGGGTATTTTAGTATATATATATATATATACAGTATTATATATATATATATATATATTGAAACTGCACATGTATGCACCACACATGATACAAATGAAATTAAACGGTTTCAGATGTTATTGATTTCTGGTTACGGACCTGTAATTTCACGATTGTTCACTACCAAGCTGTTGGTTCCGGTTTTAATTTATTTCATTATACACGTCTCAAAAATCATTACAGGCCGCCGGTGCACGCCGGGTTTAGATTTCACGTATGTAAATTAGGCGGATCTCACAAGACACGGGATACGGCGCGCGGGACAGTTCGGTGAATTGACAGCTGTCTGCTCGTCGCCGACAGGTTTTTAATGAGCTCATTACGGAATCATTTCAATCCGATTTCGATTTTATGTTTTGCAGTATAAATGATGATGGCAATCTAGTCACGAAACTATTCTAGTCAAGGTCAACATGACGGAGTGTTACCCGCAAGAACAGCCAGAGGTGCGTAATCATCATGTTGTGGACATAAATTTTGTCTCCGCTTAAAATCTTTCATTCTTCTAGTTTTGGCGAGGTGTAATTTTTTCAAAGCATTTATAACTCAATAATGGAAATGATTAACCGTTATCATGTCTGTTATCTACAATTGACAGCTAGGGTGAACTAAAAGGCAAATAGTGGACTAAAATCCTTCAATAACTGAAATTCGCCCTCTTAGTTTTAAAAAGTGCTTTTTCGTATATTAGAGCTACCTATTCTACTACTCTAGTTTGGTATCAGTGGTGGAGGGTTTGCCCCCTTTTCTGTCCAAGTGCCCTTTTGAAAATCCACCTGTACTCAAAATTTCAAATTTTCAAATTTTTTCTTGGAGAGTACCTACAGAACCCTTGCAAACACTTTGCGCCTGCGGTGCTTGCCAGGACACCTAATAAGTGTCCTTTTCTCCCAGCCTGGTTCCGCCCCTGAACACAAATCGCATTGTTTTATCAATAATCTTGTTTTGGACATAGCACTGTTTCGATAACATAAATTTTTCATTTATCTGAAAAAACCAACATAGACCAGTATGGTTGAAAAGAAAGTTAAAGCCAATAGATGTGATACTTTTTTCTATAAGGTAAGGACTAAATAGTTATCCTCTTCAAGCCAAGCTTGTTTCAGGGCTTATTATTTTCTTCAGGAAAAAAATTTCGAAAAAGGTGCTCGTTTTAGATAACAAATTCTTTATTATGGGTCTACATATTTCACCTGAGGGGCACAGGAAATGCGCTTTTAAAAGAATGTGGGATTTGAACCCTCAAACCATAATGGTCTGATCACCACCTATCATGCTGTCATCGTCCAATTTGAAATGCCTACATATCATCATATGTATATTGTTATTTATCTCCCACTGATCAACCAGCTATTAAAATGTAACTAACCACCTTCATTAGCGAATATTTGTTTGTGTCATCTGACATTTATCTAAAACAAATACCAACTTTTTGATTTGGGTCACGGACCACATTATAGTCTAAAAGTACGGCGACTTTTTAAGGGTTGATTTTAATTTTTTTTCTAACGCGAGGGGTTCATATGGATCATATTGAAACTCTATATATATCATAACAGATAGAAATGCCATGTGTGTCTATCGTCAATGAAACCTCTTCAACAATTCAATCAATTTTCAGCGAAAATAGCTATTTGCAGTAGGTTTTTTATTCGTTATGATATTCAAACTACTGCCTGTTGTGTTAATACGTTATCTATACACGATTGATAAGTATTATGTGTATATACCATTGCCAGTAGTTCGGTTTCGGACATGTTCCACAAGGCCTAGGGTGATAGATTTAGGGCTAGTTTTCGCCACATTTTAATTAGAATCATGTTGAAACGAATATTCTGTTGTGGATGCTTTAAAACTGATGATCTCAAAAATGAGGATGATTTGATGGAATATGATCTCCCGCAGGAACTAAAAGATGGCATGATGTTCGACGAACTGGTCGGCCGAACGAGAGGCGGCGCCAGAGGAAAACGGAAATTATCGACGACTAAATTGAAACACGACGACGACGGTGTTGAAATAGTCGAGGTGCGTTTCGAAGAGGATCTGGAGCTTCCGTTGCAGGTAGAATTCATTTTGCCGGAGACGACGAAAGCAGTTCGAGAAAAAAGTGAACGTAACGCTGAAGAAGCTGTAGCTGTGAGCGCTCATGAAATTCCAGAAGCTGAACCCGAATTTTCGGAAACCGGGTATAGAAATGTGAATAACACTGCTGAAGATCAAATTGTGGTTGTAAGTGCTAATGAACATCAAGAAGTTGATCGTGACATATCGGTTAGCGAGCATCAAAATGACGAAGCCTCTGGTTTTGATGCCGCTGCTGAGGAGAGAGGTGTTGTCGAGCTTGACTCTTATAATGATAATGAATTTACCGGTGAAAATTCGCAACAGTCGAATATAAACGATATTCAGGGTATTCCATCCACAGATAGCGACGAATGCAGTTCAGACGACGAAGACCGCGAAGTAGCGACTGCGTTGAACCGTAATTCTCGGCTATCGGACGACGCTCGTGAGATTACGAATGGAAACGAACGTCTCGAGGACGATCGTCGCGAAGTACTAGAACGATCGGAAGACGACGAATCGCGCGAAACTCGTTTCGACGAGTCGGGCGATTCCGCGGCTGAACGTGATGAAACGGTAGATTACGTAACGCATACGCGACTGACCCATGGTGGCGGAGGTGTTGAACCTCATCAGGTATCGACGTGGTGGCGACAACGAGCTTACTGGGCGACTGTGATACAACCGTTAGCCTTGTACCCGGTTCTTATCTCCGACGACGGCTCTTGCTACGACGACGAAGAGGTGTGTGTGGTTTTCATTTTAAGATCCTTCTTCTGAAAGGTGTCGGATTTCTCGTGGTAGAATGGATTGAGAGGTTCGTGAAGGTATCGAACGCGTACCGCAACGAACCGCTGAATCCAATTTACTGTTTCGTCGCTTTAAGACGTCCTCCCCTGGCGGGATTCGAACCTGATAGCATCGAGACTCACTACGGCACGAAACCCTGCCACATTGGCCCGAGTGCGCAGCGTAGATGTTATCAGCCGATTGGAAATCTTGTTTTATTTTAGCCCAGGTTTTTCCATTTATAGTTTATCTGTGAAATTTTCCTTGGTGATTTTACAACGGGCAATCTGATTGGTGCTACAAGTTTTTTTACGGCAAACGTGTGCTTGTACCTGCGCACCCGGTCTCGTGTGGCAGGGTGTCGTATCATGGCTGAGTCTAGCGGCGCCATCAGGTTCGAATCATTGTCAGGGAGGATGCTTTAAGATCAATAATAGCTTGAAGATTCTGTTCGTAATGAGCTTGATACGAAAGTGATCTCTTCTCTCGGTTCTTTTGGATATTGTTCCTTTAAAGTATCCCTCGGATTGCCGGAATGTTTGTGTCGACTGTTCCTGCTTTTACATCACATCTCACTTATTTTCTCTCACCGGGAATACGGAGGATGAGGACCCCCCCATGCAGCATGAGGTGTTATGCGCCGCCAAACAGGTGTATTGAACATTTTCAATTCAGAACCGGGTGAAAATTTCTTTTCTTTGTAGGTCGGGTTTAAAGAAGACTTTGGTAAGATCGCTAACCGTAATATATACTATTTACGAAAACGGCTTTTCTGTTCTCATGCTTCAAAATGCATCTCGAATTCTGCATGTCCTGTCAGTGCTGCCCTCTATACATATAAACGATGGCATTAAATCGCTCCATAAAATGCACACTTGAACGAATTAACGTGCATATACGGTACTTATGGTACTTATCTGTAGCCATTAGAAAAACAACGAATGGCGGAAGCTTGGTTAGTTATTGTACGCAGGAATTCATACATTAATTCCATCATAATTCTTGTCGATTTATCATCTGAATTTATTTGTCATTAGATGAGTGGCTCGTATATAGTAGCGCGAATTGAGAATATAATCTGAAAATTGCGTCATGCTCATTCAATCTGCCCGGTTGTTTAAACGTAATGAAACAGGAGGAAAAAACAATATACGTCATTGATATACATGTACTAGTGAATAATCGTGGTTTTTAGTTCCTAGAAGCTTTTTGTTTCATTTTCCGTGAATTTAGTAGGAGCATAATATTACGTGTTAGGTGATCTCCTGTTAACCTGTGCTCTTAATGATTTAACTTAAAGAAGGAATTCACATTTTGCTGCCTCTAATCTTATTGTTGGGTACTTCATGTTTCATATTGAGCGCAAAGCTAAACGCTCATAAATTGTACCTTTGAGCTGGATATTTTATTCTTGAAATAGGAAATTGTTCCTCTTGTTGATTGATATGATTTTGGTATGTTGTCCCTTACAAACCCACCACACCAGCCGGGAACGAAACAGGGTGTTTTAATTTGAAATCGGAAATCGAAGCACAGATTAAGTTGGATGTCGTTTGATATTATAGAAATAGAAATGGAAATTTCAGTTCCGATTTATGAAAACAATTTTCCAGCGGCCCGAACAGGCAAACGACTGACTGACTGTAATGGATATTTTAACCCCAAGGTTATATATTAATATGGGTTGTAGAATATAATCTATAAAATCTGGCACCAAATTATCATAACTAAAACTCCCTGTTCATGTGAGTCATATACTAAATAGAATATGTTAGGGTACACATCATGATGATACTTTGGAACTTGAAGTTAAAATTTTCCAAAAAAAACTGGAAATCATCTTATTTTAGTACCAGTTCAGGACTGGGTTTATTTCCTTTTAGCGGTCTCTTTTTTATGGTATCTGATTTTTCGGTAACTTTTGTTCTCTGTTGAAATTAGTCGGGGTTTATGAAATACGGTACAATAAATATTCGATATGAGTCAATAAAGGGCCGTTTAGGATATTTATACCTCGTGCTTTCTCATTTTTTTCCCTGCGCTTTTCGAAGAAAGAATTTTATCAATCACGTTCGTGTTTTCCCGCTGCGTAAGATAATAGCACGAGTGAACGTCGGGCGTAAAACCGGTTTCATCGAAGCAGGTCAATTGAAATAATCGCTACATGTCGGGAATTTATTGACCTATTTCAATCTAGTGTGACAGATCGTTCATATATATATATATATATATGTATACATACGCGGCCGGCGCGGTGCAGATTTTCCCTCACTCTGTACGCGTATATATATATATATATACATACAGCTGCCTGTATTCGCACAATAGACGAACATTTTTTTAATTGTCGCAATCGATTCGGGTTCAGAAACGGCCGTCTGCGCGCGTGACAATTCGGTATCCGATTGGTTCGTTTACGAAATTCGAAATTTCTCGTCATCGTCGCTCGTGTGTGTCTGTTTGTGTGAACTGCGCGGAACCCCGACGCCGATCATGTCTCGGTTCGATAGCGAGATGCTCGATTTCAGCGACGCCGAGATGGATTTGATGAACTCGACGACCGTCGCGCGAGGCTCGCCTCATCCGCCGTGCATCACCAATCATAAGGTATCGTCATTGTTATCAGTATCTGTATTAGTATTTCGGTCCGATCTAGTTTATATCACGTACAACATTAGCCCAAATACTTTCTATATATGTATCTGTATGTTTTGTTTATATCGAAAATCAATGTCATTGAGCTGCCATATGGGAATGGATGTCTTATCGGAATGATATTTCGTAGTCAACTATCGCAGTTATTTGCGTTTTTAGAATCGAATGATTTTTAGGTTATCTGAAGTACATTATAATTTTTTTACGCAGTAAAAACCGTTACAATGATGTTTACATACATTGATATGCGTTATATAAGGGGTTCTGCGTGAGTCAATATGCACTACGTCATCAATATTGGCATTTGAAAATAAAATCGTGAATTTTGGCATTCATTTTGTAATCAGATATATTTCATAACATTTCATTTTTGATAAATTTTGATGATTATTTTTTGAGAGTGTCTGCACTGCGTACGTCATTTGTATTTATTGTAGTAGTTTTAAAAAATCACTATGTACAGGTACTATATACCGGTATTTGGAACTCGTAAAGGAATGTTGTATATCAATTAACACCAGCGAACTTCTGAGCGATAATTTTTATCGCAATCGCAAATTGAAGCATTTACCCTCGTTTAACAGCTCCAATGACGACACATTGGAGAATGCGATTATTAATAAGCGACGCGACAAATGAGAAAACACATTTATGATGTATGAAATTATAGGGCTCAAGTAGGGGTATGGTCTCCGGGTTTTATGACTGTTGATCAGGTAGGTTTTTTACAGTAGTGAGAAAAAAAAACCTTGATCCTTGGTGATTAGAGAATTTTCCCTGTTCATTCGTTGTTTCTGCCAGGCGCGTGGATTTCTTTCTGTAGTGAAATTAAGAACAGGAATTTTAAGATTTTTCTACAGGTGAATACAGTAAGCGCGTCCCACTGCTGTCTGAAGGTAGATGTTTTCATGTTTTTGTTATAGACTGATCTTTAACTTTAAGAAACTTAACTTATGATCTGAAAATCATATTTGATATATAATTTTCAGTTGAAATTAGAAAATACTTCACTGGCTATAATTATATATTACGCATTTCACATGTGACGGCACGTAAGTTTGAAATATTTGTACCGGATCTCTTGTGACACACTTCAAATAGGGAGCCGTGTATACTGTATGTACATTAAGTATTGAATTATTGCAGCTGTTGTCTACATCATCGAAGGAAATTTTTTTAAATGTTTCATCACATGTCACTAATTTTCTGCGCAGTCGGTGTCCCGATGATTGATTTGAGCCATCGTTAGGACAATATGCCCGTTGCGCGCAGATTGTTTGACAAGGAAGCCACTTACCTGGAATCGGGGAAAATTCTGGGAATTTTATTTTCTTAAAAAAAGTCAGGGAATAGTCAGGAAATTTTTGTAGTAATGTAAAAATCAGGGAAATACGGTATGTTGAGATTGTTAGATAGCACGTTAAATCAAACAGTTTCCGTCGTGAATGTATTGACTGATTGGATTCTTAGCAGATCAGGTCAGGGAAAACAACGTGCATGTCAAGGAATAGTCGGGGGAAAACGCGAGTCGAATAAAAGTGGCCACCCTGACTTGCTAATTTCGTAATATACCTGAATTATCTTTTTCAAATTGTCTGGCGTCTATGGTATAAAAACCCGTGAGAAAACATATGATCACCGGTATTTCGAAAAAGTTTGCCTTTGTACCTTTGCGTGTGTAAATGGCGCACTCAAGCACCCTGAACAGCCCTAAACCTACAATTAAATCGCCCAATATAGATTTTACGAAATATCCCGATTGTTCTCACCATATCAACTTCGTGACAACAATGCATTTCGTTACACACGCACACACACAATCTAAACAGCATTTAATGATCGGATATCCATAAAAATTAAAAGTTAGTATTATTCACGCATTTTCGACTGACATCTTTAGTGCTTTGTCTTGAAATGCGATATTTC
This sequence comes from Tubulanus polymorphus, assembly GCF_964204645.1. NCBI lineage: Eukaryota > Metazoa > Nemertea > Palaeonemertea > Tubulaniformes > Tubulanidae > Tubulanus > Tubulanus polymorphus. Next base: position 6,477,898 of record NC_134029.1, on the reverse strand, counting down.
ATTTGTGTCCTTTATTTCGTGTATAGTCGAAATTTTATATGAACTCGTATAAGAAAAATGACCGGAAAAAAAATGTTGTCACCAAATTACGTAATTACGTACGAAGGTCTGCTTATTAGAATTTTCGATTGTCATTAATGATGATGAATATCGCGACGTATCAGTTGTGTTTGCTGACGTAGTTTGAAAGCGGCAGTTATTACCGACCAGTTCGCTGAAATTGGAGCCAAAAATTTCTATGCAGCTCGACTGTTGTATTCAATCGGTAAACATCACGCGGAAAGGGGTGAATTCCAGGTTCAATGATGAATCATCAAATGTAATCGCAAAATGTTTTCTGATTTTTTGGTTGAATCGTTAATTAGGCTATTCGATTATTTTCAGTAACTTATATTAAGTATTGACTTTGGCTTATTCCATTCTTTCATATATGAAAGATCGAAACTTCCTGGTCTACAGATTTTTGACAATTGTTTACTGTTTTTATAAGTACTGAGAGAGAGAGACTTCTCATAGAAAAGCGAGTGCTCATTCATCATTATAAACTGTCTGGGCCATGAAGTGGATTTCAACAATGTCACAGCTTTTCGCAATTCCCAGAACCGGTAGACGAGAGAAAAAAACTTTCGCGAAAACAAGTTACCAGCTCAAACCATTGGCTTCGACGACGGATCTCCACTCTGTCCAAATCTTACTTGAAACGGTGGCGAAATATTTGAAATTAACCGCGTCGATTGTGTATGAAATGAATGGCGAAAACGAGCTGAAAGAAATCATGTTGTTTTCGCGTAGTTTCGACGGCGAAAATTATCGAAATCTAGTTGAAATTTATACAATAGGTATATCTAGTTGATTAAGCGTTTATGATGTTTTAACGTTACAGTTTTATCGGCCAATTCGTCGTGAATTCATAATCTCATGATGATTTGAATTGCCGCCAAAAAATGTCGCATATATACGCGGACTGTCGGCATTTTATTCATACCAGATTGTTACATTGTTAGTTTTGCTGTGGGACGATCTACCAAATAATCGGGTGTCTTTTGTACTTGATTTCAATACGTCGAGTTCTTGCACATATATTCATGTTGAATTAGCAACAAATTGCGTCGGTATTTTAGACGCCTGAGCGTGGTGGACAAGTGTCGAATTTCAGTTAGTTTAGTTCGTGTGGCTTATAAACATGACTGCCGATAGTGTCAAGGCTCCCGATTCCTCGGATTCCGTTTGTTTGAAAAATCCGGGAACGGATCTAGCTTTAACGTGTGGATATCACATATCGGAAGTACTAGGATGTGTAAGTTTAAATACAAATATGTGTTTAGTTGATTAAGGTTCGTATGAAAAAGACCGGTATAAGGTTCGGAGGCCGGTTTGCCAAAGTTGACCAAATGCTGATTAGAAGATTTGATAATTTTACTATTCCACCCAGAGATATATATAGCATTTTTACTTACTTAATTAAGGGGAGGAGTCAACAAAAATGAATGTGACAATGAACTCATTAGAATCATATAAAATCAATATATTAACTGTGCTATTAGTCTTTGACCGACATGCTTTGAGTGAAGATTTTTTCAGTTAGGTCTACTACACATTCTTCAGCTGAATGAGCAATAGTAAATTATTTGTAATTTTAATAGAATTATTGTCATTTTTGTTTTAGTATTTTTTACAACTAAACCTATAAAAAATGTGACATTTTCAATATGTGCCAGATTTCGTTTATTAGGTAAATCCAGTCCTGATCATTGATAGTTCAAATGTATCATAAAACTAGTGTTAAAGTGGTACCCCATTGTACACAGCTTTGCTAAATATTCGCGAAATGCTCTTGCGAATTCGTCACAATAGTTCAATAGTTTGTGTATACATGTACACCGCTTTTTGCATATAATGGTGTTTCAAATCATGTCCGTAGATGAAAAGGTAACATTTTTTTTTTCAATTGGTTTGAAACCACTGTTCCTCTAGAAGGCATGTTTGAACTGTAAATTTCACTATAAACATCGTCGAGGAGCCCTGTTTTAAACTCTTTTAACTCCGAGTGTTTTCAGGCTGTTGATAATTATCGAAAATGTCGTTGCTGTTTTTCAGGCTGTTATGGACTCGCCGTCGGACGAGATTCTACGAGATGAAGAGACGTTCATACTGAATATATCTCAGTTCTACAATCAACAGGCGCTCAGCGATGTACTGCTCAAAATCGGCGACCAGAAATTCTACGGTCACAAGTTCGTTTTGGCGAAATCGAGCGATGTGTTCCGCACAATGCTCTACGAGCGGCCGTGGTCGCAAGGCGTCACCGAGGACGTCGAACTGAACGAATCACCCGAGTGCCAAGCAGTATTCGATAAGTTCCTGCGCTATTTATACACGGCCGAAATCATGATCGCCGCCGAATCGGCCGTCGGTATTCTGTGTTTGGCCGACAAGTACAACGTCGCGTCGTTGAAAGAGCTCTGCGTGAAATACATGATCAATCACAGCAAGAGTCCGCGAGTGAACAATGCGTTGGCCTGGTATCCGTGGTCGAAGGCGCTACACCTGAAAGGTCTAATGCAACAGTGTATACAGACTATATGCTGGAATACGACCGATATAATCACGTCTCAAGAATGGACAAACATGGACGTAGAATTCGTGCAGGACATTCTACATTCGTCGGAGCTCGTCGTCACCGACGAGTACGCGTTGTTCGAGGCGATCACGACCTGGTTGCTGCATCCATCGCACGTGAACTCGCTCGGCGAATACTCGACGCGACTGCTGCCGTTGATCCGGTTCCCGCAGTTGATGGTGTCGCAGTTGTATCAGATCGAGCACAGCGATGTCGCGTCGCACGTCGAATGCGGCGATCTGATTCGCCAGCTGATCGGCCGCGCGTATCGATTCCGCGCGATCTGCCCGACACAGGGCGATCTCTCCGTGTCGTTCGCCGAGGCGTTCTTCTTGCCGCGCGATTACACGCACCTGACCGTCGACACGGTGCGCATGTCGAACACCGTACGCTTTCAGGTTGACGTCAAAATGTACATCGGGCCCGTTCCAAAGGAGGTGCGCGACGGCGACTGGCGCGTCACCTACCGGCGCCAGCTTGACAACTGGTCGTTGCAAATATATTGTCACGAAACGGCGATGGTACAAACCGAGGCGAAATTCCAAGCAGTCGTTCTGATTTATAACGAAGATGACAAAGTGATCCAAGTCGAACGGGCGCCGGTGTTCCGGTGTTGTCGAAGCAGTCACCAGACGATGACATTTACGATTCAGAACTCCGAACAGGCTAAAGTGCTCGGGCTGTTGATCAAGCCTCTGCCCGATTGACTAGATGCCGAACAAAGTTACCCCACTCTTCTCTGGCATCAGTACAGTTTTTAAGAATGCACGCATATACGTATATACATACATATATACATACATACATATAGTCAAGAAAGAGAACATTTATGCCAATTACCCGCCGATCGTTTTTAAATGTTTGAAGAATAAGATTTCTTGCCAACTTGCCTCGGAGATTAACGATTTTGAAACAAAAATTAGTTTTCAGTATTAGTATTACGACGAATGATCTTTCGTGGAACAAAACAAAATGTGATTTTAAAAAACGTCAGTGAATGACTAGTGCTATTTAGATGTATATGTAACGTGCATTATGAAGCCATTTGAGAATTGTGGAGCGACTTTGTTCAGATGTTTAAGGTAAAGATTGGCCTCAGGTTGATTTTGGACCTCGAACGAATATGAAATTCGAGGCAAATTCAACCTGATTTTTAGTTGTACGATTACCTCTTTGAGATGTACCTGTACACGACATTATGCTCGATTACTACATAACTGCAGAAAAACAGGTGCCCAGGAATTGCCATTTTCTCCTAATATCAAGTCGGTCAGATATTCGTCGTTGATTAATGGAAAGAACAATTAAGGTATATGTAGATAGATATACCGACTGCTCTTGCGAATGGTCACTCGAAATGGGTTGAACCCCGATTAAAATGTTGTCGATTCACTCTTTTTCGATGAATTTAAAAAAGTAATTCCAATTGTGGTAAGCATTATTTCTAGTTAGGAGACACCAGTAAGTGTTGTGATATGTGTTCATGGTATTTCTGCGGTGTTGTGTATTGTCGGCTAATGACCAAACACCTTCATTTCTTGCTAAAATTGCTAGGTATTCTTGCTATCGATACAAAAGGATCAAGCGTAATTGCTTACAACTCCAATGAGCATAATCTTGTCTCTAGATCGCGTTAGATACAAAGTGTAATGGTCTCCTCAAACTGAGTATGAATGAGCGCTGAAGGTTGGCTTCAGACTGTCAGCTCTGTTCATTGAGGAGCATGACAGGTCGGGAAGCACTGATAGACTGATCAGTTGCTATCGGGATCAGTTGCATCTTGGAGTAATTATTGAATGATTCCTTTCAATGATTACTCCGAGGCTGCATCGGAAGCTGACGAAGATCCTTCGAAATTGTGTAAAGCTTATTCCTAAGTGGCTAATTCTATAATATATCTAAATAGTGTCTAATCTATGTATTAATACTGTATGCTCCCAGCAAGTATGAATATTAGATCCTTGTTCTTTTGAATGAATGTGAATGTTTTATACGGTCTTAGTTTTTTTCTAACTCCAAGCTGCTGTAGACATTATATCTAGGCTAGTGCCGATAGATAATCTAGGCAATTTTTGGTCTTATACGTCCTTTCCATCAATTTTGATGAAGGAAAATTTAGCATTTTTATCGTGACGAGCTGAATGATGTGGTTGATGATAATGAAGACAGAATGATGAATGAATGAATGTGAAAGGTTTGTTTCGAAGTGTGAATAGGTTTGAGTATTTTTCATCGAGCCCATGACTAGTAAGTTTGCTTAGAAAATTATCAGTTTATAAATTGTTTAACTTATTTAAGTTTGCAGTATGCGTTAAAACAGCGCAATTCTGAAATTGGGAGTCAAAATTGAAACTGATTTAAGTTTGCGGTTTGTGTGAAAACAGCAAATTGGGAGTCAATTGAGATGAAGCGTTCTATGCCCTCTCAGACACACACCTACTGTCACATTGTTTATCTTTTCGGCTTATTTTACTGTCACTTGTTAACACCTACAAGGACGTCTGAATCGTATTTTCTCACAGCATTCACCCTATCGATCGATCGCGCATTATGTATATGGGTCAAAGTTTGTGTGAAATGTCTTTTTCCTGTGACAAAATCTTAACAATTGCATAACCGCGCATATATTGTCTGCGCATCCAGGCCTCGAATATGTTCTTTTTATTCATAAATATTCGTAAGAAGTCATTTGGACATTTTTGTCAGTATGATAAATGCAAATACCACTTGAATAACCAGTTTTCATAGAGAAATTGCGAATAATTGAATAATTCATGTTAAGTATGTACGTGTGTATGTATTAACCGGTATGTGTAATTTGAAAATGTATGCATATTAAATTTGCTTGATAATCTTAGAATTCAGGAATTTAAGTGTACCCCGGTATTCAACTATCAATGCAATTCATGTGCGCATTATGTATGAATGTTTGACCCGAGAAGGTTACTTTTGACCAAGATCTTCATTTAAATTCCAGTTTACCAGTTTTGAAAACCGGCGATTAATGGCTCTAAATGCGGGTCCTGGTGGCTTTCTTGGCCGATAAAGATCGCTCGGTTCGGAAAATGTTCTGCTAATCTTCTCAACCCCTCTTGTGGTCATAAATATATCAAACTTGATTATGAATCAGAGAATTACATAAACAATATCTATGATGGAATGTGTATACAATACGGATTTGTGCTATTATATTCTTGTTTTAGTGGGCTGTGCATTTACTATTATTGCTTTGTATATAGAGAATATTCATTTATATCTATACAAATATGTATATGTACATTGATTTATGTACGAGTATCAACTTCGTGTCTTGCTAATAAAAAATTAAACTACAACACTTCTGAATTATTGTGCATTTCTAATGGAATACATGTACATGGATATCAATGACCAAGTTGGCTCGTTCCAGTCCTTTATTGATCTCGATTGGTCAGGATCTAGGATCTATATTGAAGATTTAAAATGTGCATTTCAACAAAATTCAAAATTCGCAAGGTGAGGATGGGCCTATGCCAACCAAAGGCGTAGCAAGTTTGTTAAGATCAAGTTGATTATTCCAGATTAATAATACAGTCCTAGTGTTAAACGAATGGGCCATATCTTGCCATCGTGGATATGGTGTTTAATTCCAGATGATCCACTCTAAACCAATCGCGAAACTTTATGGATATAGCCCATTTGTCGACATTAGGTGATAAGCTCCATTCTATCACAACAGTTCTAGGTGTGGCCTACTTGTTTAGATAAAGACCAATTACAACACTAGGGTTAGTTAACCATAGAACAGAGAAAAATATCTCAAGACACCAACCAGGAAACCACCATTAAATAAAAACAAGTCATCATTATACTCCACTGTAGTTTATTGGAGTGAATAAAGATACAAAACAGGTCCAAATACTCTACATCAATCAGGACCTGTCAGTCATCAATTTTTGTGAGAATCAGAAATAGAAGATTAACCGACTAAAATACAAACAAAAAACGTTATTGTTGGTGAATTCATCATCAAATACATCCTATTATTATACAACAAACCACACCAAATTTAGCGTTCCATTGCTAGGTGTCTATTTTAGAGTTTGTACAAAGCACATGACAAAACGAGATTCAAAAACAAAGCATTGACGCAGTGAAGATACATTTTCAAGATAGTAAAACAACTACACCAAGTCAGAAGTGACGATGTATCAAAGAGAAAACGCACAGAGCGAAAGTGCAAAATTTATACAACAGATTTTGATTATCAAGTAGTAATTTGATTCCTTCAAAGTAAAGTATTCTCTGGTAAAATATTTCTACATTCAATACCTCGTTACAGCGATCAGATTTAATATGAATCACAAGATAGAAATGAAAACCATTTTTCACACAAAATGTCTAATATATTCAGCAGTTTTTCTACAGTAACTCATGCGTGTTACGCAATAACCTACAAACCCAACTCAACACAGTAACTACAGAAAACTATGATTACGAAAGTTATTTCTGTCATGGGCAGGAATGATAATAAACATGTATATATGAAGCGGAACCCTTTGGTACTAACATAATGTATATAAAGCTGAACCCTATGGTTCCAACTGCAATAGATCTAAAACTAGTTCTACACACATTTCTCAGTTTAAAACATTAGAAATGAACTATCAAGCAGATAATTGTGGAACAGGGTCCTTTATCATACAGTAGACTCCGCTCAAGTCGGGTCTCTCGGTACTGAAAACATGCATCCGACTTGAGCAATATCAGAGTTGGATGTTATGTATTTCTTGAAAAGTCACAAAAAATATCTTAACAAGCATCCGAGTTGAACGGTTATCTGAGTTGACCGGATCCGACTCGGGCAGAGTCTACTGTTTGATTAACCCATAGAGTTCATCATTACATCCCCTGTGAAATCACCAGTAATCAAATTGCTCCTTTGGTTCAAAATCTCAGGGCTCTTATATCTGACACCATATACGTAAGATTCAACTTAACATCGTATGTAGTACTAAACTAATTGAACAACAAGAAATGAAAGGCCACCCCCAGGTGAAGATAAATTCATCACAGCACTATATTATCCTTACTACAACAGCGCATATTATCTGCATATGTTTCATCTACAATCTATGCTAACTATCTAATTAACTATCGAATTCGAGTTATAGTAGCCCAGCTTATTTACAATTTGAAACTTTTGAAATTCTTTGTTTTTCTATCTAACAATGAATACAAATATTGTCGTATTAGGGTAATATTTTCTCTAACATAAAATTGAAATCAACGAAAAACCCACATTCATTAAGTACAAATTCGCGAAAGTTTTATTTGGTGGGAAATTTGAAAACCTCTTTTTAAACATGTAGCTGAAGCTGAACACAGAAAAAAATAATCTCAGACTCATTTATTAGGATAACGAAACAAATGAAGTTGTATACAAACTCAAAACTAGTATTACAAGATTTGATTGAAGTAAAATTCAACGGGAATTCCTAACACATCAAGTCTTCATATCACAGCATTTCAACACACACGGTTTTACAACACAGAAGACAGTTGCAGTAATTCAAAAGCTGGTCTCAGTTTTTAGATAGGCAACCAAACCATAATGAGCTAAAACTGAGTCTCAGAGTTAAGTCGGTTGTAAGGTTTGATGGTTTAGGAGTCATTATATGTTTGTGAGACAAATAGCTTCGTGCACAGTTGAAGACAGGATTACATACTAAGTATATCGATTTTATACACGGCAAAACAAAATTTCAAAATGCACAATGAATAATATATAATATCTAATGATATATTTATACGTTCCGTCAGTTCGTAGAATGTCACAAAATGCTTCCGGTACGTTCTTGTATATGTTGAGATACACCGTACAAATATGAATCTATTTTTGTACAGTATCTAGCATTCTGTTTCAGTGGCTGAAATATGAAAAACAACCTACGATAAAAATAGATGATGCAGCAAACTATCGACAGACAAAATGTGTACAAAGAGCAAAGTGTTCATGAAGGTTTGCCGATACAAGATCGATAGTTCGCATTGCTTTAGATTGAGTTTTTAAAGCTTTGCAGTAATGAAAAAGATTCAATAAAAGCCATGCAATGACAGAACCATCCTCCCTGGCTGGGATTCGAACCTGATGGCATCGAGACTCGCCACAGTACGAAACCCTGCCACACTAGGCCCGGTGTGCAGATAGATGCACAGCTCAGATGATGTCATTATTAGCCAATCAGATATCTGGTTCATTTTAGCCTGGGAAATTTGCCTCAGCGATCACACAATCGGATTGGTGCCACAAGAAAACTTGCGGCAAACCTGCACACCTGATGGTCTAGCGTGGCAAGGTTTCATGCCATGGCTGAGTCTAGCGATGCCATCAGGTTTGAATCCCTGCCGAGGGAGGATGTGACATTAATCTGATCAGTTACGGATACTTATAATTAGTGCATCAAGTAGGGTACAGGTATATCTTCACAATGATCAAAACAGTGACTTTGTTAACGTGCCTTGATGAAACCGAGTGCCACGCATACGCTTCTATAATTTAGTACCGAAGAAATAATGACCTGGAGGTTCGGGAGCTGCATTTCCATCACCGATCAGTTCGGCCTCACCCGCAGGAATCATATCATCTATAATGCTTATAACGGCCACCGTTGAGTCTGTTTCCTGTTCTTGGGCCTCCATTTGTTTCTGAATCTCAGACTGAAAACACACAAATGAAATACGGGTATCATTCAAACTCGAGCCAAAATTTCAAACCGATTCAAATCCGGATCAAAACGGTTCACAGAATTCGCATCAGCATGTTTTCTTGAAAATTTCTTAACATAGTTAACTGGTTCATGAAGTATACTATAGTTTCCATTGAGATCTAAATCAATTACGCCTAAATCAATCCAGAGCATTTGGGACCAAGTTATGAGAAATCCAGATTAAACAATCTCAGTACACTATTTGTATAAAAGGATTAATTTTGTCTGAATTAGATAAAAATCCGGATTCTATGAGGATTACTAGTTAAGCAATCAAGACAGCCACTTCAAGCTTAGCTGTTTTCTCAACTAGATTTATCAATATACTGGTTCCATATTATAGGAGCCCAACAGAAGTTTGCATCTGATGATGAGTCAATTCCTTGATTTTTCTGATTCCCTGAGTTTTCCAGGTAAGTGGCCACCCTGAATTAGATTAAATTAAATTCAATATTTACTTGCTTGTTGTTATTGAACAGCATCGGAGGCAAATCATCAACCGTGATTTCATCGCCGTTTAAACCAGCATTCTCTCGCTCTTCCTGTTCGTCGATATCTTTCTCGTAATCGGTGTCTTTCTCCTCTTTTTCATCGGCCGCCTGGCGTTCCTCTTGCGCGGCTCGCGACACGGCAGTCTCCGCCGGGTCACCCGCGCTGGCGGCGCTCTCATCGTCGTCGTCATCTTCATCATCCTCATCACTACCAATCCTGATTGAAAATCATGTACATCATACAAGCCAATAACCTTCATTTTCATAACCTTCATTCATGATAGGACATCTTCCCCACCCCAATCCTCATACCAAGATTCAAGAAATAGCAGGCTATATAGCGCTAACAACGACTCAAGGGCATGGCGGACACAACACGCTGACAAAAACGAGATGTTTCCAGCCACCGAGGAGACATAAATACATAGACATACCGAGTGTAAGGTATAGTTTCACTGACTGCTAGTTCTATTTTCACCGGTGATGTTCGTTCGCTTTCACCGTCCTTTTCGGTTATATCAATCGTTCTCGCCATGTCGTCATCACGAGCCTGAAAACATTCAGTGAAAACACAATAAATCTCGTATTGAAATTCACAACCACTTTGAAATTTGTATTTAAGCAGAATTCATTTCGAACGCATGAACCCATCTAATCATCCGAACGCATACCTTTCCTAGATCTTCCTCGTCGCTTTGAGTAACGCTGATAACTGCTCCGATATCATCATCTTCATCGACTGCATCACTTGTTCCCTCTTCATCCACATCATCGCGATCTTTATCATCACTTCCGTCCGCCGCCGGCTTAGGGTCATCTTGCCCTTCAGCAGCGCTAGCTTCAGTTGTAGTTTCCGATTCCTGTAAAAGAACAAATCACATCCACGTGAACTACTTGAAAATTCCGTGATTTCGGCGCCGTATGTGATATTTTACTTACTGGTTTCCAGCTGGGAATTCCTGGAATAGATTTGATAGTTGGATCGTCCATAGTCTGCATCAAGCGAAAGAATGCCAGTTCGTTAAACAGAATCTCCGACATATCGACTAAAATGTCCTCGCTACATTCACGCAATCTGAAAAAGAAACGCACATATTCCCTGTGAAATCCAAGTATCAGAACAATTGCCTCTGCCTGGGACATTTGCCCAACATTTTGGATTTAAGTAACCCGCATCTAAATACAAACAACTCATTCCAATAAATCAGGAAAAGCTAACTATTGCTCTTAAGACATGGGTTCAGTTTGTAAAATTTCTGGTTTAGTTGCTTATAATTATTTCATGTTTTCAATGAGGCCATTGATTCAAACCTAAACGTTTTGGGCTTAAACTATTCATAAAACTGGGCCCTGACCTAAGTAACAGGCAGGTAACTTTTGTAGGTTAATCACTAATTCTTAAGTTTCCTTTGAATTTGGAAAATGAACGATAATCTTGAGAAGGCAAGGAAAGATAGGGGCAACATTGTCCTTGACTCGAAATGACGTACCGGCGTCCTTCAAATCTGTGTAAGATATCCATCAATGCTTTGTTCAGTTGTTTGCGGAAGAATCGCGAGAATTCCATTTGATCGTCTTCTTTGATGCTGTACAAAACGAGTTGTCGAATATACGAAAGTAAGCTGGCCTCGCACAGGTCGTCCTGATGTTGCTTCAAAACCGGTATCACTTCGGTCATGATTGCTTTGATCTCTGAATCGAGCTGTTGTGTGTCGATGCGTGGATACTAAAATCAGGAAAAGGAAGAAAAACAGCGCTGTCAGATTTGAACTGAATAATTTTCTAAACATTTCACTTCCATTGAGTCTTCCTTAGAGCGATGAACTTGAACTCTTTATTGCGCCGTATAAAACTTATACGTTAAGACATGCAATAAATTGACAGAACAAAACATAGAAGAATGAGAACTCACAGATATTTCGGAGATGGAACTTTCACTGTTTCCGTCGTGCGCAGGTTGGCCGTCGCTGGTGTTAAGTTTGTCCGGTTTTGACATTTTCGGACTCGCTCCATCGGGATCTTTAGATGTTTCGCGTTCTAGCTGCCTCTCGAACTCCCTCATTCTCTGCATAGCCTGAAATATTACGAATACCTGTATCTTAACATTTTTTTCATGAAATACTTTCGATCACAGAATGTATACAAATTTGCAGAAAAGCATTTCATTTTCTATATTGTTGAAGGTCTCAAGGCAAGCAGAGCAATAGTTAGCGCTATTAGTCGCATTTTTAATGCATGCAATTGTTTATTGTTATTTCGTCAGTTTGTTCTCAGCCTGAACTTAGGACCCAGTTCCACAGTTGTGCGTTCTATACGAAATTTGAGCAATTGAAAATGAAAATCTAATTCAGACCTAACAGTTGAATTCATCTATCTCTTAACTGCAGAAATGGGTCCTAGTTTTACTTCTTAAAAGTTAAATATTGAAAACTTCTAAACTAATCAATATGTAATAATTGTTATCAGATCCTTCTTTTAGGGAATCGAAACATGGTATGAATCCCTCTTTAACATCATAAGATCCTTACTCTGTTGAAGGATTCTTAGCTTTCAACGCGAAAATCAGTATCAACGAAATCATAAACATTGCAGACAACAATGAACACAACAAAAACATACTTTATCTAAATGAATGACCGTGTTGCCAAGTGTTTCCTGAGCAAAAGGATTATCCCAAGCACTAGTCGACGTCGGGGTGGACATTGTGCTTATACTTTCCACTTTCTCAGTGTAATCATAGAATTCATTGCGAAGTGAACCAGAACGCAAGTCTTTCAAATTTGGCCGATCGGCAGTCTGGAGTTAACAGAAGATAAATACGGTAAATGAGAAAATGGTCAGAAAGCGTTTGACGACAGATTCTATATCGGTATCAAGCAAGACTAAACAGACTTAGGCCTAAAACAGAATAAAATATAGCTTTTGTGATATTGCACTAAAGAACACCTGGAACTAGTTTCACACTCTTAAAAGCAATTAAATTCCTTCACTATTTCAGATTTTGTCATGTAAACAATGTGCAAATCTGTATCTTGCACAGTTTTATTTAAGAGGTGAAGTAATCGAATTGCTCAGTCCTAAAAGCGGGCTCTTTATCCAAACAACAGTGTACCGCTTATATGAAAAGGAAAATGCTATCAAGGCTGGGTAGAATTTTAGAACTCTTAAATGCCTACCCTGACAACATCTTCATCTTCAGATGTCAACAAACTTTCACTAGGAGTTTGTTCGGAGTCTTTGGTTTGATTCAACCATCGTGGGGGAGGCTAAATAACAAATCATGAAACTCAGAATCAAACGTTTGACCGAAAACATATGGCTAATACTAATTAGTTCCTTACAAATTTTCTATAATGTCCGAGAGGCAATGCACATTCGCCAAACTATGAATTCCTGAATCAAAGACAACTTTTACCACAAACGCAATTAGGAATTGAGAAAAAGTTTATCAGTTTCAGGAATCCATTTACAATATCTCATGACTAAGATCGATAGAGTAGTCACTGATAATAATAATCAGAACGTTTGGCAAAGCGATGAAAGCTTTAGAGTAAGCGAGATATTTCTAAACATACATAGGAGAGGTATGCAATACTAGCTCCAGTAATAATAAACAACTATTGAAAGTACTATAGTTACTGTCGATGTAAAATCCCACAATTGTTGACTTTTTAGTCTTACAACGTTTGTGGGATTTTAAATTTACTGCTTCATCACGAATATTGTGATCTTACTAATTCATAGTTACTGTTGTTGTTATGTACTTTCAGATAATTCTCACACGTTAATCGGTTACAATACAAGCCTTATATCTATCAGAATTACTAACGCAAGGAGATACATAATCAAAGATAGCTTACCGCTTGTGCCGAACCATCAACGCTGTCGCTTTCCGTCAGAAATTTCGATATCAGATCCTGAACCGAGTAGAGAACCCGCTGTCGCAGGTAATCGTTGTTCAACAGCTGCAATTCGCGGAACAGTTCGATCAGGAAATGCGGCCTCTGCTCGTTCTGCGAGATCAACGTCGCCACCTCCGAGTAAATCGTCTTGCGTAATGCGTCGAACAACGATACATTGTTCGGGTTATCAGACTCTTCTCTGAAACACAGAACACGAAACATCTTAAGTATCTTTTTTTAAATTTTTCTGTATTGGCTTGTAGATTAGACAGTTGTTGAGAACAATTGCCAATTCTGTATCCATATACAATACTGCATGATATATAAAAATCTTTGCATTATGACTGATTCCATTTTCTTTTTAGTATTCCTAGTGAGATTCCAGAACTTTGTCACTTCAACCTAATACCAATCCCATGTCAATAAGTGCCAAAACATTTCAATGATAAACAGGGTGGCTACTTTCATTTGATTTGCTTTTCCGCAACTATCCCTTGACACGTTGTTTTCTCTGAAAACAATGTTTTCTCTGACTTGAACTGCCAAGAATCCAATCAACACACTTGAATACATAAGACATAGACAGAAACCGCCTATTTCAAAAAATTTCTCTGACTATCCTCTAACTTTTTAAAAGAAAAAATTCCCTGATTTCCAGGTCAGCCTAAGCGGGCACACTGATCAACCACTCTACATCGCTAAATTCAACACGTTTCTTATTTTAGATATTGTTACAAGTGGGTATTTATCGAATAAATGAATAACAAATACTAACCCGACACCACCTTCCCGAGGAGGAATACTCGACAGTGCACTCGATTGACTCATTGTTTCTAGGAATGCTGTACCGCTGATGTTTGAACTCAATCCCGGACGCGCGTAGTCTGTCGTATTCGTGTCGCTTCGTTTCGGAGGCGTTTTCTTTTTACTCGACAAACAGGCTCCGGCGATTTTCCTCGTCGATTTGTACTCTTTGCCGGTGACGGCTTCTTCGCCATCCATGTCGGCAGATGATTTTCGAAGCAGCCTGGAATTTGTACAACAGGAATGCGATGATTTCCCCCAGTGAAAAACATACAGCAAGATTTCGTTGACTTATGGTTACTAGTTAGATCTGTGATCTAGCAATCTCATTAAATTCCATTGACTATTCCCCGAGCTTCTTTACAAAATTCTCTGACTATTCTTAGGCTTTATTAAGAAAACAAAATTCCCTGATTTCCAAGTTAAGTGGCCAGTGTCATTAAATGCATAACTTCCTTTAAAAAGTGTTTGCTTTTGTTTGGGAAAAAATCCATTTACATAAGCATACTACGAAGATAAAATGGTGGTACTCACTTTTTACCAGAATTCAGAATTTCTTCTAGGTTTAACTTCGGAATGTCGTCTTCGTTCATGATATCTTCGATCGTTCGCGTGACAACCGGAACGCTTCGAAATTCTCCGTCCAATGACGGTCGACCTTTAGAGCGAACGGTGTTGAAATAGTCGCGCTCGGTCTGCGTGTGGCGCCCGGCAGACGGCGATCGTTTGTCGTCGGTTGTCGTCGTCTGATCGCGGCGTTTCGGACTCGGTTTTTTGCGCCCGCCGCTGCCGCCCTCCGTTTGCTGACCGACCGACGAGAAGTTTGCTCTCGCCGTTGGCGGCAGGTTACCGTGCGGAGTCAACGTGCCGAACATCGACGCCGGGAACATCGGCGAACACGCCGGGCTCGTCGCGGCCAGGAACGGTTGAAATCGGAAGTCTTGTTCGACGTGTTGACTGTTCGGGGAAGATAACGTCTGAATCTGTTGTTGTAACTGACCCATTTCCAACTGTTGAGTGTAAAGCTGTCGCTGACACTGCGCCAGTGTGAACATCAACTGCTGTTGCGTTAGCTGATTCGTGTACTGGGCCATGACATCAGGATACGGACGGTATGGACTGCCTGCAGTCATATTGAATCCTACAAAAAGTTGGGAAACACTTTTCACGAACTAATAGAAACATCAAGATGAGATTCCAAGTTCTGATTACACAGGGTAGCCACTGTTTTGTTCCGCCTATTCACAAATCTCGTGAGTTTTCCCTCATTTTTCCATGTGATTACACAAAATCCCTGGGTGAATTAGAGAAATTTCTAGGTTTAAGATTAATTCATTTTTTTCAGTGAATCATATACTGATAGAGAAACATGTGGTCAATAGCGTTTGTCAAATTCCCAGTTTTCCAGGTCAGTGGCCACCATATTCCGAATTAAAGAGGGTTTGATTTGAAGAATCAGATGCATTCGTACCTGGTTGCGATGTGATATTTGCTTGTCCTAACAACTGGTTCAAGTTCTGTTGATCGGCCATCAATTTTTCGCAAACAGCGTTTGTTTCGTTGAGCTGCTGTTTCAGGGCTGCGATCACTGGGTTTCCTTCTTCATTGATGATCTCTTCCGGCGAACGGTAATTCTGTAAACAATACCGAGAAAATGAATGCACGGATCGATTGAGGAAACCACCAAAATAGTTCATAGAACGACCGCTTACTGCTTGGATGTTCAAGATTTTATACACACCTCTTGACGCAATCTTCCCTTTCGTCCTTTCTTGCTGAATTTTGGCCAACCTTTAACATAGATTCCATTTCCCGGTGCCCAAGCATTGTATCCGGTGTGACCGTTGGCAGCTGCTGCAAATTGAAATGAATATCTAAACCTTTCCGTTTACATCGATATCGCAACTTATAATGGCGATTAATCATCAAATAATTCAGATACTGGTATTTCGTTTATGAAGCAAGAGAAAACTGTGTACTAGAGAATTAAGCCTCTAAAGTAGCGAAAGTACTGAAAAAAGTTTTTGAGGTCAACTATAGATTCATGTTACCGCTACAGGGTGGCTACTACCCGACAATTTAAGAATTCCCTGCATGGTCAATAACATCTAATTCCCCGAGTTTTCAGGGGTTTTATTTGCAAAATTTTCCCTGATTTTTCTCTAGATTTTTCTGATTCCCTGAGTCTTCCAGGTCAGTTGCCATCCAGCAGGCCTAGCAGGTAAACACTCTAAGAGGGTGCAGTTGGGTGATATCTACTAAAATACCTTGTGAGTTCGGTGATTGTTTTGGTGATTTGAATTTGTGCGACGAGGCAACTTTTTTCTTGCTATTACTAGCGCTAATCATGGGCATATTAATCGCGCGACGTTTAGCCTGATTATCGTCGATCGTGTAAGTATCGTGATCGGATTGACCTTCTTGTCCGGCTTCTTCCTCTTCCTCCTCGACCTGTACAACGCCGTCGCTCGGATAGGCTGAAGCAGAAAACACGCACGGCTCAAGGGCGCACCTACGATTTCTAAAGGGCGGTCAACCGGATTCAAACAACGTCAGATCTACGTTTAGATTACAATCTCTACTATGAGGTTTCTAACAGTGACCCTTCAATTTCACAAGGGGCACGCAGTATATACCAAAATCCAACGGTTGTTCGACTTGCGTCAATCACCATGATAAACACTTTACGCCAAGGCCCAGTTGCAAGTTTCATGACCGAAGAATGGTCTTAAATCTATAAATATTGGTCTGAAGTAGTTAGATTAGCTCAAGAATTATGATGGCTTTATAGAGCAGTCTTAAATGTACCGTAAACCTCGACTGTGCGACCAGGCCAAAGATTTGAAAATGTCATAAAGAGTATCAATAGTTTGAAGCCACAGCTGAGCCAGATGAATTCATAGTAAACAGTAAGATTGATAGTTATTCATAGAACCACTTTATCGAAACTTTTCAGCTTACCATCGTCATCGTCATCATCATCCTTCTCAGTATCGCTACTGCTGCTACTGCTGGTATCATCGTCGTCATCATCGTCATCCTTCTTTTTCTTCTTAGCCGCATTGGTTTCGTCGTTTTCTTCGATGTTTTCAGTTGTTGAACCGCCCCAAGTCGCCATCGTAGTCACTTCACCGCTGTACTGGCTCATCCTTAAAAATAACAACACTTTGCTACCAACTTTCTCTCGACTACGAAAGCGCTTGAAAATTTTCGTATTTCCAACCGTTATCCGATACGAACCTGAAGTTGTCCGATATGTCATCAGTTTGGTTATCTTGGTTACGCTTTTTCGATATATCCTTCTTCAGAATGGCGTCTAGTTCTTTTTTCTGATCGCGCAGTTCTTCGCGAAGGATTCTCTGACATCTCATCCTGTCGTAGAGCTCTTCATTCGAAATGACTTCGGGTGTCTCTTGGAAAGTGACCGAGTCTCGATGGCCCATTCGTACTTGCGTAGTTTTGCCCGTGGCCGGAGCGGCGACTGGCTGCGCCGGTGCCAATTCCAATATGCTATCACCTTCTTCATCTTCGAGCTGAAATATATTTTGAGTCTGAAAATTATTTCAGTTGTTCTTTTTTCCTATTAGTCTCACAGGACCCCAACAAATTTCAAATTTTGAGGAAGCATGTGCATGGCTTTCATATCCCAATTACTGTAGACTCCTAAATCATTACTGTTTATTTCGGTAAACCATTAATTTGGTTGTTTGAAAGCAAATATTTATCCACTACAAAACATTTATAATTTGGTAACCGCCTAAGTAAATCCAGGTCCCAACTGTACAGATTCAGGTGTAGTCTACAGTACAACTACAACCCAGGAAGAAAGCCACTAAATATTTGGATGGATATATGAAAGCTGTGGGTACTGGAGTGTGTAATGGGTAGTGTAGTGTGATCTGTGTGCATTTGTGGCCAGCACACAGATCACATTGTTCATTGGGGTTTAGTCCAGGACTCGCGAGATTTTCAACAACACGGAAGTAACGTGTAATAAATGATGACTTGAATTGCATGACTACCTACCACCCCTCATTATTGTTGGAAAACTAAAGGTTCCGCACTGACTAAAAATTAGTAATAATAATCAATAACATTTTAGAAATGGCCAGAATTTTAACTTAGGTTCTATCTCATTTTTATTTTACAATTGCGATTGGTATAATTTTTTTTTAAACGGCCGTTAAGGCTTCATGTTTCGTCTGCAATTCACTGCAAATAGTTACGCAACTACGCACATTTCAGTGTTTTTGGCAGCTGTACACTCAATCGGCACCGTTCGTGACTAGCTTCACTGCGGAATTATCATTAATTAACATCGCCATATCACATCATCAACTTATATTGTGCCTTAAAACCCTAACAGCCGAAAAAATTGAAATACACACACGATTTCTATCATTGAAAATTGAGAGAATGACTGTGTTTGTGTTCTGCTGCTTCGCGTAAATCCCGCGGGGTGGCGCCACCGCGCGGAGTGGGGCCGATACGTCTAGACAAAAATTTACAATTGCCTATATCTCAAAATCGAGGTAGTTTTCAAGATTTGGGTATTTTGTAGTTTGAAATTAGAGGAGTTTCAAGCACCTTTAACAGCATTTTTGTTTAGAAGTAGTTTTTAAGGAATCAAGGAGTCATAGGGATCCAGTATCAGATCTTTCTTTTGGATTGAATTGCTGAGTAGATAAGAGAGAAAAGAGATGACACCATCAACTAAGAAATGAGTACCTTGCTGAAGTTATCGTATATATTCTCTAATTGACCTTGAAGACTCATCAGTCGTTCTCTTTCCTTCAAAAGTGTATTCAATTCTTCTTTCTGCTGTTGCATTGTTGCTTGATAAAATTCATCTCTGTAAAAGGGACATTTCAGAAATTCAACGATACTGTGGCGCAATGAGGGATCTGGGAAGTAACCAGTCCAGTAGAAAGAGAACAGCAGTGCATGTGATTTAGTTTCAGCAGTCAAAGAATATTTGTTCACAAAATTTTCCAAAATAAATATATGTCAGGCATAGTCTATAGTACACGATACCCATTCTATCCCTTTGTTCTTAGGAGGATAAACATGACCCTCGTACAGCACCTTAATTCGACAAACCAACTTATTACCGGTATAGAAACTAACATTCAGTAGACCACACTCAAATCGGATCCGATCTTAACTAGGAAAACAGTTTAAACTCAGATGTTTGTAGAAATATTTTTTGACACTACATGTGAAATGTATAACACCTAGCTCGGATATCACAAGTCTGATAAATCTTCACGATCCGAGATTTTGACAATAAATTTGGAGAAATCCAGCTTACTGTGAAGGCATTTTCAAATCTTGTATTTAATATACATGTACAGTGAGCAACAAAATTGTTTTACTTACGCCGAACCTGGCACAATCTCGCCCTCGCTCATTGTGTAACTGGTTTCCAGCGTACGATCTTCAGAGTTGCCTTTATTCACCAACTCTAACGAAGACATCATATCTAAAAGTTCGTTTTCGTTGGCGTTCGGCAACTGCTGCACTTTAGCCATCATGTCCTGCAGACGTTTTAGACGCTCCTGGGCAGAATGCAGTTTCCTGAATAGAACAATTGATTTAGTTAATGGCAGTTAAAATATCAATTCCTCGCACAAAGAAGTTGTTAATCAGAGTATTTCTGAATCGAGGACAAGTACCATCAGGGTGGCCACTTCTATTTGATTTACTCTTTCCTGTTATTAAGTTTTCTTTAAAAATTGAATCCATTTACTCAGCCACAATACATATTTGTTACATATTGTTTGATTACAAATGCGATCTAACTATAAGAAATTCCCTGACTTTAAAAAGAAAAGAAAATTCTCTGACTTTTCCCTGATTTCCAGGTTTTGTGGCGACCCTAACCATATTCACACCATCGAGTTGCGACTGAGCCCAAGACCAAGTAACACGGCTGAGCAAGTTTAACTCTTAAATCTATCTAATTCTTTATATAATATGTATGTACATTAAGAGTATTGGCAATTCTGGATTTAACATTCCGGTATTAAGCAGAGGTAGTGTATTTTTTACTTACTCAACTTTCAATTTGATATCAGGGTCATCCTTCCACGGTCCAAGACTACCCATCTGAGAATCGCTTTCGTTGTTATCATCATCTTCATCCTCATTGACTGCAGCAGCAGCAGCCGCACCAGTATCATTACTCACTTCCTGTTCTTCAATTGCATCTCTTATTGACCTATACAAAAGGAAATGATATGCTAATTGACCTAAGATCCAGCATTAAAGCATTCTGGCTGATTTAAAAGGATATGAATTCGGCAAACGGAGAAACCTGATTCAGTTTCAAAGACCAGTCTTAATATCAGTCTAAAGAACAGGGCTCTGGTGTTAAGAGAATCAAAAGGCAAATTTTCAACTGTCCAAAAATTCAGTAAGTTCAAAATTAAGAGGCTGAATCCGGAATATCTACCTATTTCAAGTGGTGAATTTCAATCTGTTAAACACACTAACAATTTTCTGTCTTAGGGTTAAGAATTTACAGGCTAAACAAATGCTTAATAGTAATAGTATTATACCTCAAACGACGCAATAAATCTTCGTCATTAGTAGCCTCGATAGACGGTAAGGCAGCCGCTCCTCCATCACCATCGCCGTGGATGAACTCGGTATTAGACTGATAATACTGCATCATGCCTTTCAACTGATCGAGCCGTTCATGGACGTCATGCAGTTTCCTATAGTAGCAACGGCAAGCGGCATATTTTAGATTGCAGAAAAGGCAGAAATTCATAGAGCATTTCATTTTGTGATCATCTGTGACATACGGTTTAGTACAGCAATGACCATACGCAAGAATGCAATAAGAAGCAGAATATTTATAGCGCTCTTTTCAAGTACATAGTCATTCAATGGCTCTGTCCTACACAGAATACTGATACATTCAACTCAAGTTAGTTCAATCCCGAGTTAGAAAGCGGAATTTACAAAGGATTTCATTGTAAAGTGAAGTTAAACAATTTGATTGGTTCAGCATAGAATTGAGTCTACTATACTCAAATACATTCGAGAACAGATACCCAGTACATATATAGAGCCCTCCAATGGGACTTAATATTCAACAGCAATACAAGGCAAATAGAAGGCGATAGAGAAAATATCCAAAATTACTTACTTCAATTTAGCTTTGGCGTCGAGAATTTCGAGAACTTCATTCGCGTCGGTGACAGTTTTTTCGGCCATGTCTGACGCCATCTGCGATGCATTCATATGAACCAGCGACGATGTGATACTGTCATCTTGACTAGAATCGCGTTCTTCACCTGAACGAAATCATCAAAAATTCATAAAATCATGTCATACAAGATGTTAAGATCGTGGCCGCCTTCCCCCAATTTATGAAATCCCTAAGTTTTCCCTGATTTTACCATTTTAGAACACAAAATCCCCTAAGTAAATCCAAGTAATTTATTGGTTTAAAATGTTACAATTTGTTCATTTTTCATGAAATTCTATGAATTGATAAAGAAACACATGGTGAATATTTCCTGGTTTTCCCCAGAGTTTTCCAGGTTTTCCACGTCTGTGGCCACCCTGGTTAAGATACATACTGCCGCTGATTTCTTGAAATCGTTTTTGTCGTAATTCGCCGAGGTCCGAGAGCAATTCGTCCATTTTCTTCTTTTTCTCCTGTAAATCTTCCAGTTTCTGTCGCAGACGCTCGTGCTTCGTGTTTTCCGACATTTCCGATATTTGCGACATCGAGTCGTTATTGTCAATGTCGTTACTTTCCGAGAGATTGTTGAGCAACGAGTCGCCGTGTTCAGCGGCGGCGGCGATGGCCATCTTCTACAAATAAATCATTCACATTCAGTGTGGCCACTTTTATTTGACATGATCATAATCCAATCAATTAACACAGTAGTTTATCCTGATTTTTGGAGTATATTGATATTAGTATATTAGTAGTTAAGGTCTTTAAGAGCAGAAACTATTCTCAAATCAGGTCTAAGTGGCATGAATCTAAAATTCCTAGAGTACTACAGATTTTTCAATTTCACAGTGGAATCGATGAGCAAGAAATGTCTTATTGCAAGGACCTCACTGCCTATCAACCAAAAGGTTTTCCAAACAACTGTATGTACACTAATACAGATTTGAAAATAATTTGTACCTTTTTATTTTCTTCCATTTCGACTCGTGGTTGAAACATATTCTTCAAATAGTCGAGACGTTGACGAAGGTCGGCCAGTTCAGGTGGAATCGGCATTTCGGCTTTCATCTTTTCAATTAGCATGGCAGGCGGTTTGAAGTCTGGCATCGAACCACCAGTAGCGGCGGCTGAATTTATGATTGAAAACAGTGTTACAATTTCAAATCGCCGAATACAAATCTTAAAACTACATAAGATAGTTAGCTACCTTCTTCCATATGTTTTCCTTTCACCAATGTTTCTTCGGCGTCTTTCTGCTGCTGTAAGAGCGACACTTGACGAGTTTGCAAATCCCTCATCTACAACGGAGAAAACCAAAAAATGTTTCAACGTTTAATCTTTTTCGCGGCATTACGTAATAGCCAGGAACTGCTATCAACATGAAATGAGAACTTGAAAATTACCATTTTCTGTTGCTCGAGCATCTTCTTGAGAAGATCCCTTTGTTCTTTGAGCTGGTCGAGCTCTTCATTCTTCTTTTCCATCGCATTCTATAACAGAAATAGAGTATTATTCAATAACGAATGCAATCAGTATATCTTTAATGAGATATATTCTATGGCTGATAAGATATCGAAATCGCCGATCAAGACAACGGAAAATACATGGTTAGCTGATGTCGAACAATCCAATTTATAAGTTTATCTTGCGATTCACAATTGGTCTTGTTAGACTGTACAAAAATAAAAGCGAAAAGCTCCAGACCTTCGCTCCTCCTGTCAGAAGATCTTTTATCATTTCCTGTTGATCTTGCATCAATTGCAGTTTAGCGTTCGTCCTTTCCAGTTCATCTATATCATACGTTTCGCCGTTCGTCGCCCCGTTTTGTTCGTAAGCATTTGAATCCTATGAAAATCATAATAGAAATATGCCGGTGAATTTTCGTCGCTTCAAATTCGGCGATTCACTCCTGTACACTTGAGAGGCTACAACGAGCAACATCGAACACGAAAGCAAACCGAAAACATTGAAATAAGTCACTTAAGATTAGGGATTTAACATTAAACCTAACTTAAAATTGTGTCTGAAGATTTGGGGTCGGAGGTTGTTGAAAATGTGCTTACACACAGACCGGCGTGCGCATTTTAAAAGCAAACATGAGACTGAGTATTCACAGTAAGGAGTTTCTCTTAAAATATCTAATTTTGTCGAAAAATTCTCTTTTAAATCGTCAAAACTGAAAATGACACAACAGTAGCACACATCGGATACTCATTATGACAAACTTCCAGTTCGTGAAGCATGAAATCAAACATTCTTCAAGAACGGTTTTGATCAGCAGAGCGCACTCACGATTTTATTAAGTATTAATTCAATTTTGATTAGTAGTGATATCTAGTTTAAATGGTTCCGAAGATGGAATAGTACAGACACATTGGCAGCAGAGTCGAAGTGTGAAAACCAGTGTGAATATTAAATTAATCGATCATGTGTGATTAAGAAACTCTCTACGTGAGGTTTTGTATCAGCAGTGTGAGTGTGTATACCTCTTTAGCCGCCCTACGAGACCGACCACCGCCCGTCGCTTCTTCCAGTCCTATGAACAAGCCTAACTTGTCCTCGATCCGAGGCCGACTATTAGCATTGAATGGCATGTCCTTTTATATAGAAAAAAACACCAGTGCATTGGTTAGATACGACACACCGTACACGAGGTACCGTTGTCGGTGAAGGAAAAAAAATGAAAATCAGCCCAGTAATCTGCAACCGGAGTCAAGAATAACGAAACAACCAATCATAAAACAATCTTTGTCAAAAGGTGAAATGTTAGATTTATAAGTTCGTTGGAATTCAGTTGAATAATAGCTTTTCGAATCGAACTGAAAATCTACTTCAACTTTCAACAGGGATTCTCTTGCCTTTTTCTTGTCATAAAATTGCAGGTTTTCATTTTCGTTACAAGTTTTTAAAGATGGTTATTCCTCTGTTAAGAATCTCATCATCGTCCGTTAGAATAAAAAACAGTTTAGGAAAAAATCATACGTAATGGGAATGTTTCACATATATTTACGGAAGCCATGCAACTAATAATGACTATACAAATATGTCTACGAATCGGCTATTTTCGAAATCAAAACATGCAAAACTTTTTTTTATGTACGACTAAAACCGATTCACACAAAACAATAACCATCTGACAGATTGTGCAGATTAATGAACTTAAACTGGCTAAAAAATTCTATATATAAATTCTATCTTTGAAGATGGACTGTCTCTAAGTATCTAAGTTTTTTTGTGGGTTACGATGAAAATTGCCTGAAAATTCAACAAATACATTTCTTTTCTTCAATAAGAAACGATGTATTCTTTTACCAAAGATTTAAGATTAGAAAGAACGAATATCAAAAACTTGTTAAGATCATAAACATTGTGAAGAAATATTTCGGTTATGTTATCAAAGACATCGATTTCGAAAGGATACAGAATTCGAATAAAGCGAATGCGAAGGAAAAAGGTTATTTTCATCTAATTGAATGAATGAATAACTTACGGTCGTGGCTTCCGAAGCCTGAGACTGAACGTCGATATCTACCGACGTTGTGTCATCATCTTCATTGTCTTCGTCATCATCGTCGTCGTCGTCATCATCCTCATCCTCCTCTTCAGCAGTGGCTCCGGATGCTTCTTCATGCGACGACTGAAAACATTTCGAATCAATACGTTGCGTTGAATTATCGGGTATTACAGGCTATGATCGATGAAAATGAAAAATAAATCATCGAAATGTTTTGACATTGAATTTGAAGTGATGAATAAAGCTTTTTCGAACATTCATATCTAACTACTGCTTATGCATTCAGCTACTACAGCAAATTTTATCGGAATAATTTGTTTCAGTAGTTCATCAGAGAGTTGGCTAATTCAAAGTAATTTCGCTATCAAATACGAGATATCTTGCATTGCCGGTTAAGCCACCATTACCACTATATCAGTTATCTCTTAGCCGAACTTTCTACTCATTTCCACTCTTGGTCAATTTTGAACAATGGCTGATAAAATATGGCTGTCATAGCTCCATTGCCAACTATGAAATAACTCTTAGTAGCAAGTTGAAAGAAACACTGCGGTAGCAAAGCTGTTAACTTTGTTTTTAACGAGTTAACTTTGTAGAATTTCGAGTGTTTTAACTCATATCCTAAGACAGGGTCCCTACAGATCGGTCATTCCTGGATATAAGGAGTTTTCAAGGAGCTTTATAGGAGAAAATTTTGAGGAAGCGTATGCATCACTTCCATCCAATGAACTGCAGACTCCTCCTAAATCGGTAGTCAAATGAAAGGAGTTTCAAGCAACTTAAAAGTATTTTCCATTCAGAATCAAGGAGTCGTAGGGACCCTCTAAGAAGAACTGATCCCCGAGTTATGTGGCCAGATTTGACTTTTGTAGAGCCACCCAAAATCGGTTCATTTTCAATTTTTTCATCTCTTAACCAATAACTATGGAACCAGTTCTTTGGGTTAGATCAAACGATGACTCGCTGCTTTCTCATTCACTCCGAACGGCTGGAAGTTACATACCAGCATATTCTGCAGCAAGCTCATATAACCTTGCTCCTGATCGTTCATGTGTTTGAGCATGCGAGACAGCTTTTTGCGCTGGTCGCGGTTCGCCGGCTATAAAGAGTTAAAGAGGTCGTGCGTTTAAGCAGATTATCACGATACGTCTAAGCACCACCTAGGTTAGCTACCACCTTTAACTGCTATCATATGCATTATTACTTCATTGATCATCCATTTCTTGAATTCAAACGAAACAACCGATGCGAATTGATTAGAAATGAAATCAATCCACCTGGTACGTTCATAAGTGCGAATCTACTCGAACGAAAGCTTTAATAAATACTACAGATTCAGCTAATTATAGCATCCACCAAATGAGAAAACTGAAGCAGTTAGTGCGGTGCAGCGAAGCTAGGTGCGCTTAACAATAAATGAATCTTAAAACTAACCGAAAATCTAAGAAGCAAGTCCATGTAACTGCTTTCTTGTGTGCGCAACTGTTCAATTACTTGATGCAGCTTTTCCACTTTACTCTGATATGCCTGTAGAGTGTACAATTATCACAATTCCAACCAGCTCTTCAAATTATATCTGATTTACTTATGATCTACCTATTTCCTTACTGGTAGTAATTATGGAATAAATGATAGGCTAATAGGCTAAAAGGTTCCGAGACCAATCACTATCAAACGAAAATTTCTTTTATGTGCTATCAAAAGTAACAGTGATTTACTTATGATCTACCTATTTCCTTACTGGTAGTAATTATGGAATAAATGATAGGCTAATAGGCTAATAGGTTCCGAGACCAATCACTATCAAACGAAAATTTCTTTTATGTGCTATCAAAAGTAACAGGGGCCCAAGGGTATACAAGTGGCATTTCTTTAATGGCAGTTAGCATATACAAATAATGACAAACTTTGTCTCATCGAAGTTACCAGTGGAGAAGATTTAATTACCGGTATATTATTTCATCATATCCAATCGACATATTTAGACTAATTTAAGGGGGTTACAATGATGGATTAAGTTACTTACAGTGTCGCCGCTCCGTTCTAACGATTCCATCATCGCTGTAGCTTGCTTTATGTAATCACGAATTTGCATCAGACGACCGACGATGTGGTTACTATCGGGCTGTAATCAGAATTTAGCATTTTCCCATGCAGTTTTTTCAAAAAATACATTCACACCATCAAGGTGGCCAAGTTCATTTGACTAGCTTTTTCCCCTGACTTCTCCCCTGACATGTACGTTGTTTTCTCCGACTTGATCTGCTAAGAATCCAATCAGTTAACACAGTCACATACGTACAACATAGATGAAAACTATTTCACCTAGCAATCTCATCGAATTTACCTGATTTTTAACTTTTTTCACCAAAATTCCCTGACAATTCCCTGACTTAATTAACCAAACGAAAATTCCCTAGCTTTTCCCTGATTTCCAAGTAAGTCGTCATACTCGCCATCATTCAGTGACTAGACAGATTTGAAATTGAAACTTACGCGCTGATTATTGTTTCTGTTGTCGTGATTCTCAACTGGATCCGCAGACGTATCCTGGTGTTCATAGTTCAATGAACGCACCCGACGACTCGGTACGTTACGTTCATTATTGCGTTCACCGCTATCAACACTCAACTGAAAATTACACACAAAAAACGCACTCAATTTTGATTGAAAAAAAAAGGAAAGAAGAAAAACACTAAAAGTTTGTTCTTATCACCTTTTGTCAGAATTCTAATCATACAGGGTGGCTTTTAAAATTTGCTTTTTATCTATCGATTTTGTTTATAGTGGTTTTTAAATGATCCCAAGAATTGATGAATATTGCAAAATTGAATTTACCTCATCGCCGTCGCTGAAATTCAGCTGTTGTTTCAGGTTTTCCAGCGCCATTCTCTCGGCGACCGGCGTATCGACCGTTATGCGGGTACGAGGGAACGTCGACGGCGTGTGATGTCGTATGTGACTCGGCGGCGAATCTTGTGTAATCAACGATTTCTCTTTTTTATCGCGTTCTTTATCGGGATTTTCCTTTTTGATGCGTTTGCCGCTGTTGTAGCCGAGACTCGGTCTCCAATCAGAAAAATCCTGAAAAAAAGAGGAAAAAGTCGAATGATAGGTTATTGTTTAACACAAATTTTGAAGGAAAAACAGACAGGCTATATAAGTATGTCACAACGCTTCTCAAAATTCCTTAAACCTCTCAGTTCCACGGTTACAAATGAGCTTTAAATCTATTCAAAATAGTTCAATTTACTGTACTACGTTCAAACGCATACAGAAATTCATACATGAATTCAAAATTTTCCTCTTTTGCTACGCGATTTTGAAATCAGAAAAAGAAATTCTCTCTCTTTCAAATAGAATTCAATTCACAGACATGACAGATGAAATGTTTCTATATTCCTGGAATCCTAACCTAACGCATGAAATCAGTCACTCTAGATGATTGCGTTGACCTCAGACGTAATGATTAAACACTGCGGCTTTGCTGTCGAGTAAGTTGAGCCTATTAATAATGCGAGACAGTAACAATGGACTAAAAAAGAGCTACCCTATTCACAAGTACCGTTGAATCAAATTAACCAAAAATATTATGACCTAGTTCGCAAAGTTCTGTATTAACACAAGTGCACTTCATAATCAATCCACAAATTCTCATACTCGGCAAACTTGCAAGAAAATGTAACCTCATATAGGCCTGCTTAATGAACTAGATTTTAAGTAAGAGCTAGTGAGGTCCTATGGAGAAAACCTGCGAATGAAACAAGTTGAAAATTCAATGTCCTAATAAAAATGAATTCATTGCATGTTCTCGAGTTAATAGTCGATTTCAATTTTTTTTCGATTAGGCTATTTCTCACCAACACTTGTGAACTTAGGCTTATTGTGTTATCAAGGCAGGTTTCAATTGAACGTATTCCAGTTTCACAACAGCAATTCCACATTGAAAACTCTCTATCAGCCTTCTATCAGGTTTACGGATTACCCTACCCTTTTACGGAAAAGGTAGAGCGTATTCAGTTCAAATAGAGGAATTCCCGCTATCACTAGTCCTACCCAAGCCATCAAATTATTTATTCCTAGGGGATGAATTTGGTGATCCAGTAGCTCAGTGAGATAAGGCGTGATGCTGTTGCATCCACTATCAGTACAGAGTCCCAAGTGGGTTCAAGTCCTGCTGGTTGCTTACAGTGTGAGCAACACTTCAATGGATGTCCCCTCGTGAGGTTAAATGAATAATCCAATAGGGTTAGTCTTGGGAAACCAAGATCCAAGCGACGTAAAGCCAAAACAAACAAACAAACTTATCTGTGTAAACCGTAGATGAATGAAGTTCCACAATAGCATTTTATATGATAAAATTTATCAAAATGAAACCACGTCTCAGCTGTTGATTAACAGGTGGAATGATCAGGCGGAATGACCAGAAACAGAAGAACTTAACAATTGTGTTAGAACTAAGGTTAACAGAAGATATTACTACTATTTCTGGTCATTCCACCTGATGATGGCTTATTGTCAACAGCTAATTTTACTTATTTCATCGTATATAACTATTGTGGGACTTCTTAACTCATTGTTCACTGTTCACTTGTCGAGTGTCTTAGTGATCATTCACTTAATCACCTAAGTCAACTAGGCCTTATCAAATCATCATTAGAGAAAGTTTGATATAGTTCTTATTTTTCGCTTACCCAGTTGTTAGGTCGTCCTACTACTGTCGATTGTTGTGAGGCACCTTCTATGTATGAAGGTCGTTCATCCAATCCATCGCTAAAATTTGAGCGAAAAGACGACCCTTTTTTACGAGGCTCACTCTTTGGAAGTCGTCCACTGCTGGCCATTTTGCCTCTGCAAAAAAACATATGTGTAAATAAATTCAATCGAATTAAACATTGGTCGAACCCAGGGCTGGATATTTAATCGAAGTGGATATTTAACCGTATACCGCAAAGTATTTACTTCTGCTATTTTACCGTACTATTTTACTATTAACTAAAAAATCATTATATTGGGTTTAGGGTTAGGGTTTCGATAGGGTTAGTGTCGAGAGGGTCCAGAAGGTTCCGTTCTACCCCTAGGGATAGGATTAGGGTAAGGTGAGGTACTATAGAGTTAAAACATTCGGGTGGTTTTCAGCGTGCTCGGTGGTCTAGTGGTATGACGCTGCGCTAGTAATCTACTGGCCCGGGTTCCAGTCTCGCTCTATCCGCTCTATTTTCTCTAACTCTGTTCTCCACACTTTTCTTGAATTTTCTAAGTCGCGTACCTCAGTGCGCATGCGCGGCATAAGTCAGCGACGATGTACGGTAATATAGCGAAAATAAATACTCAGCCGTATACAATAAAATATCCACTCACTGCGTTTTCATTTAGGCCTACTTAATATTTAACATTTCAGCTTACACACATTAATTTGTCAGTCACTTGCAGCAACTATAAACTTTTTAAAGTACCCATGTTCATGATGGCTACGCCGGGCCAGCCGCAGTATGTAGGCCAATCGAATCCTCAATTTGATTTATATGAATCCTCTCACCTCGACACTCACTCGGGCTGACTCGGCTAAATCAGTCGTAGGCCTTAAAAATGTCTAGCTAGAGGTGCAACAGGGGGAAGCATCTCATCTCTAGTACGTAGACTTGCCTCGGACATGAGATTGCATTATGACGTCAAAGTACGTAGTGGATGGAGGGACGATGATGCGATGCTATGCCGATGCGATGAAGGATGGAGATTTGCCGCGGCGGGCATCGAGGCAACGCGCGAGAGACCCACTTAAATCTAACTTTTACGCAGCCGCATTAAAATATTTCCGTTTTCTATAATTGTTCATTTACCTTCTGAGTTATTGTAGAAACTGCAAGTCAGTTGTCCGAACGATATTAACGATGACAGGCGTCTAAAAAGTGCTCATTCCGTGAGAAATTACAAATTTATGAAATCTTGGCGGCCATTTTGATGCCAAGACGCGCAGGGATATCTCAAGAAATAGTCCTTTATCAATATGGAATTAATTTCTTTCGACATCGGTTTTACCACATGAAATTGGGAATAATAACCAATATCTTACGCTTTAATTGATTAATTGTGACACTTTTGTTTAGAATAGTGGTTTTTATTAACCATTCATTTGAATCGCAGGAGGGAACGGGACAAGAACGGCTCCATCCATGGTGAAAGATTAGGAGTGCTCCAATTGGTGCTCCCAGAGCTTGGCTTTATCAGGATCAGTACTAATGTTTCTCTCTCGTAAACCGGCCGATCTCTCCGTGTTTCTTCAGTCCCCTTTGCTTCTGCCCTTCCGGACGACTTGAATTTTCTTGACATTCGTGGATACTAATATTTTGTCCCAAAATTGAACAATCAACAAAATCCAATGATCACTGAGACGGAACAAACTAAGTCAAAATATTTCATTAATATCATCAATATCTACATTTATTTATATTAACTAGATATTTCAAGATTTCTCATTTAAAATATTTAAAGACCATTTATTTGTAGAGTTTTTTATAACAGGAGGAGCCTTCAGGACAGGATCTGAAAAAGAAAATGTCATTACCAGTATTATCATCATGAGCACGCTGTACAGTCATTTTTGTGATTTGAGTATCTCATCTATATCGTACCTTTTTCCAATTCTGACCGGATAAGACTTCTACCTTGCTGCACAGCCTGTGCTATAGTATTGGCAGTCGCTTCAGGTCCAAGAGACTGTAAGGAGAAAATCTAGGGTTATTCAAGCAGCAAAGTAAACGATTAGAAAGTATACTTTCCAAAAATGCATGGCCCTTAAACATAGAAGGAGGGTCATCTGTTATCATTCCTTATGTAAACAATGGTGCGAATATAAGAAAGGTATTAAAATGAACATTTCTTACCACTTCTTCCTGGTCATTAGTTTGCCAAATAACTGGGATTTCTTTTTCTGTTCGGGCCACAGACATTTGAAGCGTATTTTGTAGATGTGAAGCCTGTTTCTCATAACTGTACAATACTAGCATTTTTAACAATGGTGATATTTCATCTGAAATGAGATGGAATATGTTTCGTTAAAAAACTATGGCTACAATTATCATGTATTACAGCTGTTTTCTTACCTTTCAAAGTATCAATTCTTGTGATGATTTTAGCCAGTGCATCAACCAATGCTAAATCTTCATAAGCACTTCCTTCTTTCAGGCTCCATTTTTTCTTCTCAGATTTCTTTTTGTTCCTCGACGATTTCCTGTTTGGAAAATACAGAGAAATAAAGTAAAAGCACTCCATCCAGAGAACCTATTGTTTGGTTCAACATCCGTTCAACATCCCTTACTAAAGCTTAAGAAATTAAAACTATTCAAAATACCCCGTGGTTCTCGTCATAACAGATGATTTTTGACTGCGCGAGCTAACGACCGAATCACCAGTTGCGCTGCTAGTATCAGAAAATAAATCTGCGTCAGCATGGTTGAAATGGCCTTCACCTTCTGAAACGATATTTGGCAGAATATAAAATTCTTAGAGCTCGAGATTTCAGGCATATAATAAACGCTGAAGTTGTCCATCGTTCGTTCACCTAAAAGTTCTAATCGATCTTTTTCTTTCTCTTCTCTGATTCTGTTCAACCGTAGCGAATATCGTTCGAAATCCGCGATTAAACAATCGAGCAATTGAACATATGAATTGTAGTTATCCTCTAATGCCGGCTTGAAGTTCGTTTCCAGAAAATCCAACCGCCGATGTTTGTACATCTGAAAAATTCAGATATTTCCGTTATATATATCGTCATACATTGAAGACACTAATGTGAAATCCAGGAAATTTGGTTTGAATGAACTCACTAATCTTAATGCTTCCTCCCAAACTTGGCCTTCAATAAGTGTTACTATACCCTCTTCATAATCATCCGCATATTGCTCATACAGGAAACCGGCATCTGCATGATATCCTTTAAGCTTCAATTCACCTAAATAAGATACGATTTTTCAGACATAAAACAATATGAAAACCGGAAAATCGATGATTTCAAAGTAGGTTATTAACTGTATGACGAATTGAGAGTAATCTGAACTGACCTGCTAAACGATGAGCCAAATCTTTCATCTGATCTCCATTGTAATTCAGCTGTACAGCCATGCAAAAACATTGTCTCCAATTCAGACATCCTTCGAAAGCGGTTAACGCTTGTTGCCAATGCTGCCCTTTGCAGTAGATGATACCAGCTTCTTCATACTGTTTTTTATCGCTCAGATACTGGCCATAGATTGAAGACAATTCCTGCGAAATACAAAGATGTGTTTTCACAGAAAATCCACAGATAGAATCGCAAAATGAAGCCTAAACAGTTAGTAGAAATAATCTCAAGAATTCCGAAATATTTACCTGGTATTCTTGAGAAGAATTCGGATACAGCTGTAAAGCTTGTGAATAAAGTCTATGCTCCTTGACCAACGATAGACATTCAGGGAAACGATCCGGACCTATGAAATTAAAAAAACATAAACATTATACATGTTATCAAAAATACATAAAGAGATTTTTAATGTTATAGATAGTGTCAAAATATTGAACACTGAAATGTCTGTAAACTAACCACATTTTGATATGTGTTCCAGAGCCTTTTTATATCTCTTTAAGAACTTGTCGATAGAGTAGTGTTGGTAATTTTCCTCTAAAAGTCGCAGTTGATTCAAGAAAGGTAAATATTCCTTCGGATCCTAAGAAATGACAGGAATAAATCGTTAAGTTAAGCCTGCGCACTAAGATATTGGTACATCGTATATCACTGAGACAATAGGAACTTACCTTTTGAGACTTTTCCGCAACCATAATGACTAGATCAAAATCATACATTCCCAGTGCAACGTCATACAGCTCATTTACATCGACCAGAAACAGTAAGTATTTCAGCGCTTCTTCAGGTGACACATGCACCGGTGTTTGGTTCGATTGAGTTGAAACAGCATCTGAAAGAGGAAGGGAATTTCTAGTTTAAAGTAATGATGGAAAAGGGCCACCAAATATCATAGTAACGTAAATATGGTGACTGTTGTTCTGTGTCGTTACAAGATATATCTTCCATCTTGTAGATATTCCGAGATACACACCTCTCAACTGTTTTATTCGAAGCAGAGCCGTTTCCAAATCAGGAGTTTTCTTGCGAACATACGCAGTTAATATTGACAGGAAATATCTGCAATAAATTTCAAGCATGGTCATAAGTACAAGTGAAACACGAAAAAAAAGACCGTACTAGTAGTCTTAGAATAAATCTGGGCAGCCTTTGCCAGTGAACGTACTTGTCGCTATCGAATTGTTCCAAAGCATGTCTGACAGCGTCGCATATTACATCCACTTTGTTGACATTAGTTTTACTGTTTGAATCTTTGTTATAAGCAGCGGTATACATGGTTTGTGTCACATCATCATCGCTAAAACAGATAGAAATGAACCTTAAGATATAATATCACTAGAGCAATCTCACATTTTCGACCATCAATTTGCGTGTGAATCCCAAAATATTTACTACTGGGGTATCGCTATTACAAATTAACTTACATGAGATCGGTGAGAAACAAGTTTATATGATTCACAGCCTGAATTTGTTTGACGAAGTTGTCGACGCATTCGAGGAACTGTGACGGATTGTGGTCGTACAAGAGATTCATATTGATTCGATGTTTCTTCATACAGATGAAAGCTTTGTCATATCTTTGCCTGAAATAACAGAGCGCACTTTCAACATTGTTCATCGGTTATCAGTGAATTGTCTGCGCTTCAATACTATTTCATACTCACTGGTCAATAAGCTTTCTAACTGATGACAACACGAGAGCTCGCGGGTGAATAGTTTCTAGATTTCCCCGTGGCATTTGGAGTACAAGTTTAGTGTCATCGGGCACCACTGTTACGATACGAGAGCCGCGCTCAACACGACGTATACTCTCATCAAATGGATGAGCTTTCCCATCAGACAGCGACGGTAGAGCTGAAAATTAACAATTGAAGACTGTAGAGCCTTTAGCTTAAAGCAAAAATTTAGCTGTCCTTATGAATTTTTGCGAAAAGATATAAGGGTGGACCTTCGTCGATTTGATGGAACCTTCCTCGCATATAGGTGGATAGGTAGCAATATTTAGATAGATGTTGATTATCAATATCTTCATACAGGTACAGGAACTCTACTGGAGCGCAGTCGACTTGTTCGGCAAATTTCAATGGATTTTTTTTGTGACTGAGAAAATTCAAATCTTACCGGAAACTTTAGTTTTTCGACAAATACATCGACACGTATGAGCATGAGTCGTCAACAGTAAGAATTCTTCATGCAAAGCAAACGATGTACAATTCGAGGCGACTTCTACATTATTCACATAAAGTCGATACCGCTCTGTTAAACCAAGCACAACTTCCTACAAATAAATCATTTTGTTTTACATTTCAGACTGATTACCGGTATAAGAATTCTTGTAAACTAAATCATGTATCAATGGCAAAAGCAGCTTCATACCTCTCCACCAATGTCACAAGCTTGTATTTGAGTGCATGGCTGTGGAAAAGCGAGCTCCATTCCGTCAGATGTTTGCCATGGAACTAACGATTGATTATCTGAAACGATGACATAGGTGGCATTCAACGACTTTAAAAGTTTCAGATAATACTTTGTTACGACTAACTTGAAAGCCGAGTAATGAAACCTTTCCAGCATACCTTCAAGGTATTGAAATACAAGTCCATCATGAACTTCCACAGCTACATGTCCGGACTCACTGCTAACAGAAATGGCTATAATACTTCCATCCACAGATTCTGATGAACTGAAAAATTGCGTTTAGTAATGTTACGTAAACTCAACATTTAAATCATTACAAAATGCTTACTGAAAGATTAGTACAAACCTGATTATCCACGAGTTTGTCTGAATATCGAAACTAGCAGTTTGTAATACAGAATCCTGGTTATAATCACTCTGTTGAACAAACAGCAGTTTCCCCGATTTGAGCCATGTGAAGTGTGTATACATTAAAGGATATACAAGCTTAGTATTGACCCTGAAATATACAATCAGTCAGAGAATATGATCATTCTATGAATATCAGTGAATAGCCAGTTGCATCTTAATCTATATACAGTTACCTCACAAGTTACAAGGCCAATGTTTTGGTCAAGTTATGACTGTGAAACATACTTCAAGCTACATCAAAATTTTTACAAAGCGTCATCTCATTATAAACGAACCTGTCAATTTTGTATAAATTACACTTTGATATTTTCTCTTCAGTTGGCTTTCCACTTCCATCATCTGAAGAAAATACCAGAAATTAGATTATTATAAAGATAACCCATAAACTTTCCTTTATCATAAACGCTCACCAGCTGGAAACTTACTCCATTCGTATGTAGCTATTTGATTATCCGATAAGATAGCTGCAATCGATCCATTTGAACAAAATAGTGACTGGCTCACTTGAGATGTGGTCTGCAATGTTGTCGCGCTTATCGGCGGGGGTACCACCATAGTTCTAAACGGGGTTACCAATAACCCTTCTTTACATAGAAACAATATAGAACATCATTAGAAGTATAAGGGATCAGCTTAAAAAATGTCTGACCATTGCAAATGAATTGATTGGATGGTACAGCACTATTATCTGTACTTCTAGATGATTAATAATGCTTTGATTGAAAAAACTCCACCCGTTTTTCGGAAACAAACCTTTATCAATAACAGCTACAGTTGCATCATCTGAATCAGTAAACCAACACCATGTATACTGTAAATAACGGCCGTTTTGACACACGATATGTAATCTATACGGTGATTCAGGGTCCCATTCGATGACAGCCACGCGATCAGCGCTAGACGCTTGAAATTCTAATTGCTGTTTCAGATACCAGTGATAATTTCCTGTAGTCCACAGCTGAACTGAAGAGGACAAAGAAAACCAAATACATGTATTTCCGAACAGCTCATAATAGATATCTTTAGGATGGCCACTTTCCGCCAATTTACAAATTCCCAGGGTTTTCTCTGATTTTTCCATGTTGTAACAGAAAATTCCTTCAGTAAATCCGATGAGTTTCTTGGTTTAAAGAGCGATAAAGAAATGTGTGGTCAATAGCATATGCAAATTCCCAGAGTTTTCCAGGCTTTTTCTAGGTTTTTCGGATCAGTGGCCACCCTGATATTGTAGCAGTCTATTTAAGGAAGAGCTTCTGTGTATGGGCTGCAACTTACCAAATGATTTTGGTACAAATGCCTCAGAATTCTCCGGTTTCAGCTCCTCACACCAGACACACAGAACAGTCGAGTCTGTATTCCATAGAAGTTCATTTACTTGAACTTCCATTCGTTTGAATGGAAGTGTAAATTCACCGTGTCTCAAACCATTTCTTTCGAAGAAAACAACGTCATGTTTATTCGGTTTTCTCTGCGTGCTGGTGATCAAATTTCCGCTGGGTCTAAAACATAGCCATCAAGAAAATATGAATAATTTTCTTATCCAATATACAGTAACTTAGACAATTAGTCTAGTACCTAGCCGTTATTCGCAAACAACGACTGGTATTCAGACTATTTAGACAATATGTTGTTTAAGATCTTTACCTCCATGCTAAAGCATGTTCAATGCCATCGACATTTTCACTGGTCGAAAGATGAACGCAATCGCGACTCCAAACTCTCAATTTTCTGCTGCCCGTCTCTGGACAGACGCAACTAACAACAAACAACTCTCCATCACCACGCCAACTAATACGAGGACATTTATCATCCCACGGCAGCGCAGGTTTCACTTCCTGTAGGAACGAAGTAGAGTATCGCGAAAGGGAAATTGAGAGAAATTAGAGAATTTCACAGGGAAAGCAAATAAAGTATTCTTACTTTACCTGTTTTTTCACTTGCGCAGCTGCTTTTCCTTCGGAACCATGAAATTGAGTTTCTTTCTTTCCCCAACCGACCGTTATAAACTTAGCTTAAAAGTAACGTTAAATCATTGATGTATCTTCTGAACCAGAATAATTGAAATATAATTCTTTTGTTCAGCATACTCCGCTCAAGATCGGACCATAAAAATGTGTCTGACTTGAGTAATGATTATATCAGACTAATGTACAAATTGTGATATGCAATTCAAGAAAATAAAATTAAAATAAATGATGAACCCTGTGTAATTTTCTTTCTTACCTTCCCCGAAATCACTCGGATGCATGTTTACTTCTGTCACCGGTTCAAAATCTTTAGTCATCATGATAATAGTAGCTTGTCCTGAAATGGAGATAACTACATTGAAGTTTCTAAAAGACTTCCCCTTGATAAGCCCAGGAAATTCTCCAATGTTTTTTACCTGTTATAAGAAGCAGTA
The DNA here is from genome assembly GCF_964204645.1 of Tubulanus polymorphus. Lineage (NCBI taxonomy): Eukaryota > Metazoa > Nemertea > Palaeonemertea > Tubulaniformes > Tubulanidae > Tubulanus > Tubulanus polymorphus. The sequence goes on along the minus strand of NC_134029.1, from coordinate 6,439,274 downwards.
ACTCATGGTCAGGACTCCATGACATGCACTGTAGTCCACTATCAACACTTCCAACACATTCCAACTGTCAAAATAGAAAAATATACTTTCTACAATCATAGATTATTTCTAAGGAAAAAAGGTTTATGGTAAGAACTTAAGGTCATGATATCAACTTATAACACACCTCTTCAGTTTCAATACTCCACAGTATCAGGTCACCTGAACTGGTAGCAACACAGACTGAAAATTGATCTGGGACGTACTGAAAACCGACAATCTTGATACTATCATTCAAATAACCAGCAGCAACTAGTGATCCATCAGTTGACTTCACCATCTGCAAACATAATGAATACCGGTATTATATCAAAACAATTTCGCACAATTGATTCAAAAAGTCAGTAGATAAACGCCACGAATTAAGATCTCAAAAGTGTACTATATCTGCATTATAGGTGAAAAAACATGGTAACTGATTGTTACCAAATAGACTGGCTCTTACCTAGCAAAAACAAATGGAAACAAGACAACTATGCTTATATTAAAATGCCTTCTTCAATAGTTATTAACCTGATGTGATATGATAGTCATCGCTGACATCATCTAATGCCTGTCCACACCTTTCTCAAGTAAGCAGGTATAAGCGGCCAAACTTTCTAGGTTATTTCATGAATTCTATGAAATTCTGAAATGTATTCATGTCAAGTAGAAGGCAGAAAGTTACTGCAATTACTGAAAGTTACCTGTTTAGTGCGATAGTCAAAGCCAAAAATGTCGCTCCTAGTGCTGACAAATACGCGACCAGTATCGAAGTCAATACTGATATGTGAGGCATCATCCAATAGACCGCACCAATCATCATAGCAATAACTATGCACCAACTTCAAATTTCTCATACTATTAGCTCTGAAAATAAAAAAATACACAATTTGGCCATCAATGAAGAAAAAATATTTTGGACGAATAAAAAAGTTATTGATTGAATTGAATTGGAAAGTAGAACGTTTTAAGATTAAAACAATAAGAATAAAAGGCATATTAGACTCATTTAAACACGATTCATGCACAGAATACGGTGTCTGCTTACTTAGGCTATAATTTGGATGAATTTAAATTGATTTTCAACCAAAATTTACTTCTAGAAAGCAAGAAAATGCAATGATTACGACGATTCCATCGAATCCATGGGCGCAGCCATCTTTATTGTAGGTGGCAGCAGGTTACGCTGCACCGTGTTCCGCATTCTACAGAACACGCACCGGGCTGGAACGTATCATTCATACAGAAATTAATAATTCGGTAGGTTTTCCTTATTTGTTTTCAATTCGGTGGTGAACTAAACAATTAACCAGATTTGTTTATCGAATTTAGAAACCGGTGATTGTACCAAATCGAATCATTTTTTAGTCTAGGGCGATTTTATCGCATTCATGCAAGGCAACTTCCCGAGCATGCCGAGACGAATCAATTCAATTAGTAATTGATTGCTCTTATTAAACTAACTTAAATTTTCAATTTTAGATTACAGAAAATGTCGTCGTTCGATATGCCAGACAGCACGCACTCAATCGGCAGCGAAGAAGAGTTGCAACAGTTCATACAGTTAGAACAGCAGAAAGCCTTGTTTCAAACGCAAATCCATCGCCTAGCTGACGTTTGTTGGGATAAATGCATCGATAAGCCGAGCAACAAATTAGACAGCCGAACCGAGACATGTTTAACAAACTGTGTCGAACGATTTATCGATACATCGATGTCTATCACGAATAGGTTCCAACAAATGATTTCGCAACGCTCCGGAATGCAATAAATAGTATTAATCATAGTTATTATTATTAACGACTTTATTAGATAAAAGTGATTTGACTGGGTGTAGATACAAAGCTTTATATGAGGAGTAGAAATACATAATTTTTTTAAAACAATTTCAAACTTCTTATATCATTTTTTTCATTTCATTCATATTGTGCAAGGTTTTAAATTGGCACATCTTTCCCTTGAACTACCACTGGGACCAGGTCTTTGAAACTGATGCCCTTGGTAAAACATTTCTTGATATTCATTTTGTGTTGACCAGAAAATCCAGTAAACCAACTGTCATTAATGAAAAAAAAACGTTTTGTCAAAAAGAATCTAACTCGTTGCCTTTTATTTTGTAAGAGTATACATTATCATTTATGTACAACTATAAGTAGCTAGCATATACCCCGTATAAATATTTGAGAACCTTAAACCTTATAACTTTCACCTTTAGATTTGACTGCTCATAATCTTATTAACAAAATATTTGTGAAAGAACTAAAATAGTTTTATTAAAATGAATATCCCTTTTTTTAAAATGGAATGTATGAGACTCTTGAAAAAAGTTCAGCAGCAGTAATGTGATTAAACTCTCATTGAATGTCGATGAAAGAGATTCAACCAAGGCCGACATCTAGTGCCATCATGACTACAAATCCGACGATTGCTCCGCACGAGGCGTATTTTCCATTTCCACTAAAAATTGAAGAAGACATTTAGATGATGTTGCCAAGTAGCTTCTACAAGTGAGTTAAGATAGGTCTGTAACTGGTTATTAAAGATTTGATTAAACATACCCCATTTGTGCTTCAGGAATGATATCATCTACAACCACATAGATCATTGCTCCAGCAGCAAACGCTAAAGCATATGGAAGTAAAGGTTCCGCATAAACAACTGCTATTGCGCCAAAAAAACCAGCTATAGGTTCCACCATGCCGCTTAACTGTCCATACCTACAAACGCAGAATGATAAATTGGTGCACACTACAACTTGGTTAGTGCCATTTCACTGTAAATCGCTTTACTCACCAGAAACTTTTTAAAGTAGACATCCCAGCTCCTCTCAATGGAAGGCTCACTGCTAACCCTTCGGGAAAGTTCTGTATACCAATTCCTACTGCTAAATTTCTGTAAATACATATCCATAGAAAAAACATACGCACATTTCTGTAATCAAAATGCTCGTTTTCAAAGATTTCTTTTCAAGTACCTTGCACTTTCAAATGTAGCTGACTTAGATTTTCCGATAGCACCAAATCCTACCCCTACAGCTAATCCCTCTGAAAAATTGGAAACAAAATTGATAACTAAGTGTCAAAGCCCAGTTCCACAGTTGTGCATTTGATTCTGCAAACCTGTGGAAAACCGGGTCCAGCTATTTTAATCAAGTCAGGGTCTTAAATCAACGTACCTGGAATATTATGAATAGTTATTGCGATAATAAGTAACAATATACGCTTCCAATTCGCTGTATTTTTAGCTGCTTCTTCGTCCCCTAAAGACGAATTATTATCCAACGGATGATATTGATTTCCAGCAGCCGCTCGACGTTTCGTTACCATATCTAAACTATCTACTGAATTTCCTGAATAAAATCAAAATATGTGAACATCTTGTTATTTTCTTTGCGAGGCTGACAGAGTGGACGTGAATTATAACTCACCCGTTGTTGGTATAATATCTACTTTACTAAAATTAAAATCATCTGTGAATTCATCTCGCTTTTCTTTTGGCTCGGAGCCAAGGGCGAGAGCTATATTAGGCGAAGTAATACCCTTAAATAAGAAAAAAATTCATTATGTTAATCATGTTGTAATCAATACGTGTGGTCTTTCGTAAAAATTTCGTTTGAGAAAAAAACAACTGTAAGACATTCTTACCCAATTGGATATCAATACATCAGCGTAGTACACAAATGCAGCACCGATAGAAAATCCAACAGATACAGGAATAAATGCCAGTTGACCGTCTTTACCATACATGCCAGAATTTTCGGCCATCTCAATGGCTGGAGCTAGCAGCGACCAGTACGATGCAGCTGTCATCACCTGGAGAAAAGGGAGGCAGCGTAACTTGTAAAATAAGTCGTCAAATCCTATAATATTTGATCCTTCCATAAGTTTTGTATGAAAAGTGAGTTGTTAAATATATTTACCCCAGCCGCAAAGCCTAGACTACCATCGAGCACTTTTCTCTGAAATGAGGCATGATGACATTGGAATACAGAATAGATTGAATTTGATTGCTCGAATGGCTTTTTTTACTTCTCATCGGGAGATTAATTTTTCGAACGATTTCAACAAATATAACGCACCTGTCCTTTGCTAAACACGAATACCAGTGCCGAGCCAGCTGCGGTCAGACCCCACGTGAAGAACGTGCCTAAAATGGCTTGAAAAACAGGATTTATTCCAGCCAACATTTCATAAACAATAAAGCTTTTGTATTTTTATTGAATTTGATCGACAGCAGCGCCGTCTGAATTTATTAGAATTGATACAGCGACTTCCAAACAATTTTATGCCGCGCAAAGTTTTGACTTTTATTTCACTTCCTCATTTGCAAACATTTCGAATCCAATCTCAAAATTACGAATTCAGCATCATCAAGTCGCTGAACTGGTCGTTTGGATTGGATCTTTGGAATTTAAGTACTCAATGTAAGTTAAGTTTTTTTTCAATGTACTGTTTCAGAGTGTATGACATGACATGATCTATTGATCAGACAGACAGATGCCGATTGAATGGAAAAGGTAAACATGATGGTTCTGGTTGGTTGGTAAACTGGCGCCGCTACCATGGCTACTACTACGTCTTTTACGACGCTGAATACCCAAACTCATTTCTTTCTCAATCCAATTATATTTTATTTTTGTACAGATGGAGTCTATAGATTTAGATATGGATGATCTGTTCGATAACAACGCCAGGGATATCGACAATGATGAAAATATACAGCAGGAAGCTACCGACAATGTCGACGGTGCTCAACAAGATGATGAGGATGAAGGTAGGTACCGGTATTGGCCTAGCATTGATTTAGTAAAAATAATATACATGTCTTGAGTTTGTGTTGAGTTAAAACTATTTTCTAGAATAGGGGCAGGCTCTAGGGTTTGGTGTATTATGGGTTTCAGGGAATAAACTGGTACCACAAAGTGTACTGTCACTTAAGCAAGTCTCCTGTTGCGATTGGGTATAGGACTGATGTCTTCAATAGTTAGTATCCATAATTATCTTGTTCAAAAATTTTGTTGTTGTTTTGTAGATGGTGAATTGGGATCACAGGTGATGAAACAGTTGAGGGACATGTCAAAAGGTGCTGCTAAAAAAGTCATACGGAAACCTATGCCAAAACTTGATGCTGATCGGTGAGTGTTTAAATCAAAAGTCTATAAATTCAAAATGTTTAGAAAATACAGCAAACTCCAATCTTTTATTGATTCATACAGTTTAGAAATCCTAAATGAAAATCTGAGGAAAGTGATCAAGATTTAGGAGGGTTTGACAATGAAATGTACGATTCATTTTCAGTCTGACGGGTGAAAGAGGGATTCCAGTGATATCGTCTATCTTTGAAAACGTGAAATTCAAAGGAAAAGGATATGAGGTAGGTTTTGCTACCCTCATGAACTAAAATATATCATACCGATTTCTTTGTTTGAGAGAATCCATGCTGTAATTCTTTTTAGAGAGACGATTTGAATTTAGTCATGCGTAAAATGGAGCACTGGGCGCATCGTTTGTTTCCAAAGATGCCATTCGACGAGGTCATAGAGCGCGCTGAACGTCTTGGAGCCAAAAAACAAGTTCAGGTGTGTATGACACAAAATTAGGACCATTCGGGTGACCTTTCCTCCCAAGGGTTTATAGTAAGTCTACAAAGTGCTAAATTTTTAGAAAAAATTTAGAAAAGCCCTAAAAAAGTGCCATCTTTTCTCCAATATTTCAGAAAGTGCTAACAAACTGTTTTTGACTTTGATTTTTTCTTTAAATTATCTGTTATGCCAATATCAATGCCTGTAGGCCTATGAAGATTTTGTTCAATATTTTGAACAAAATGTCACAATCTGACAGTGAGACAGTCACAATGACAAAAGTGCTTAAAAAGTGCCTACATCTACAATCAAAAAGTGCTTACCCTGCGGCGGATACAGGGGGGGGTGCACGAGGTGGCTAGCCACCCCCCCCAAACAAATTTTTAAACACCTATATTTTCTTGATTCATGCGTGAGAATGGCCCAGAACGAGTGTTATCTTATTTTTCTGGCCGCCCAAATGTTTTTTTCATTTGCCACCAAGAAGAGTTTTAGAATGCTTCTGAGAGTCTCTGAACACTTCATTTTTCAAAAAAAATTTATGAGCGGGGGGCCCATCCCCCGCTCGTACATTACAAAACCTACAACAGCCACCCCCCTTTATAAAATCCTGTATCCGTCCCTGTTACTTTTGGCTCAGCGTTACTACGATGAACCCTGCCATTTGTATTATGACCTTAGGAAAAATGGTAAATATTGAACCACTCAACCGTTTATGAACAACACTTAGTGGAACCCAATCATTATGAAATATTTGGCTGAATTATCAATCTTTCACTTACTATTCCCATCAATCAGTGTTCAAAACCAGATGAAGGGATAGAATAAAGTTTCTGATGAAAATACATGTATTCATGAAAAAGAATGTTTTGATTTTATTTAGACGGTTGTGAAAAAGATCCGATTAGATATGCCACTGTTGGATAATGATTTCGTCGATAATGGAAATAATGAAGGCGGGGATAATGAAGAGAATGAGAATGAGGAGCCAGTCGATCCATTTGACGAGATCCTGCCACAAGAGGGCGATGCTGTAGCAGCACCACAAACTAATCGCGCGGTTAGTGACGATGATGATGACGAATTCGAAAATTTCTTAACAAATATGGATGGTAGTGCTGTTAATGGAGCCGAACCCGAAAGACGGAATAAAGTCGCTGGTGCGTCGGAAGATCAAAGCAATTCAAGAGTCGTAGAAGTAGATGACGGAATTAATTCCAACGATGACAATGTAGATGAACCTGTAGTATCGTCTAGGAAGAATCGAGTAAAAAATGTTATCCTCGATGAATCATCGGATTCGGAGAAAGAATCAGTAGATTCCAATAAACTGGTATTGCGAGCAGTGTCTAGTCAGGATGGTGTGGTAGAGCAGGCTGCAGAATCGATGGAAACGGAGATGGAAGCGACTGGTACTGTAAATACGAGTTTACATCTGCACGTTTCAGCGTCCAGCGATGAAGAAGAGCGTATTGCTGAAACAAATAATTTAGAAACGTTGGATCCATCAAAGCCAGCAGAAAAAGAGAGTGTTGAAACTGAAGCCAATTTGAATCTTCATTTAACCGAATCGGAAAGCGCTGAAACTGAAACCAAATTGGATCTTCATTTGACTGAATCGGAAAGCATTGAAACGGAAGCCAATTTGAATCTTCATTTGACTGAATCGGAAAGTGTTGAAACTGAAACTGATTCGAATCTTCATTTGACTGAATCGAAAAGTTCAAATTTATGCCTTACTGAGACTCAGTCTATAGACAATAGTTCTGCGAGTGTGGAATCGCTTTCTCAAAGTTTACTTAAACCTGGTATTGATTATGAAATCGACGATAAAGGCAATAAATCTGATATTGTAACTGATATTCCTAATGTGCAAAATTCAAATGTTGAACTTACCGATTCTGAACGTGTTTGTGGAATATATGACAGTGCTAACTCGGACACCGATTTGAACTTGAAATTAATGTCTAGGGAAGAAACACCGCTTGTAACTGGATCGCAGGACGGCATTTCATCAGTGAATGCTGCAGCTGAGAAACAGATGCCTACCGAAGACGAAATTCAGCAACTTACTCAGGTGGGAATAATGAAATTCGTTGATAAATTATTAAATAATAACTAATATTACTACGTGTGATATATGTACGTGTATTACTGTTTGTTGTTTTAGAGCTTGACTGCTGAAGATTTTGATGATGATTTTTAACATCTTTTCTCACGGACGGAAGACTATACTGGATCTGCTGTATGAGATGTGTCATTCCTTGATGTAATTGCGTATGTCCGTACCGTTTGTATATTTGTTACAAATTTTGAGTTTAAGAAATATGAATACGTATGTCTAATATTTTGGAATTCCATCGAATTTACGTTTTCAAATTTTACAAATGGATTGCACGAGTTCTGTTCTAAAGTTCTAAAGAGCAGCTTGAACGGGTGAGTGGTCACAGTCTACTCTGAAACATGTATGTTTAATCTACGTACTGGCATATTGTGCTGCTGTGGAAGGATTTTCTTGGAAGGGTGGTGATACATCCTCAGACCTCTAGTCAAAAAGAGCAAGAGTTTAGATCTATTTACATACATTTATTATTCTTTTAGGCATAAACAATTATAATCATAGACAAATTTTACTGAAAAAAAAACCCAGGATAAGTGGTATGAAATATCTAGACCTCTTCAATGCCACCGAGAAGATATTCCTGCGATTCGCTTCTCGCCAGTCTTTGGTCGCTTTTCTTTTTTTTCTTATTTTCCTTTTCCAATTTCTTGAGACGTTCGCGTTCTTGTATACGCGGTAATATCGGCTTTGTGTCTTTCGACCAGTCTTCGATGTCTTTCGGACACATTCGGTAACCGCAACAAATAGATATGATCAGGAATATGATGATACAAATGAGGGTTACGAAGACGACCAAAAAGGTCAACATCATTATGTCACTCGTAAACATTTTCTGCCGACTATTGCTTCTTCCTGAAAATGAAGCATGCGAATTTGAAATCATATTTAATTCTTATCAAGTTCTATCGACATAAGTTCAAACGCGTTTTCTAAGTGCACAAAGTATCAGAGCCATCGGAAGGAATTTTTCAGTGGCGAGGCTTATTTCTGAAGGGGGTCTGCTGCGGGCCCTCCCCTAGAAAAATTTTGAAAATTCAATCGCCGGAGATGCGTTTTGGGGCCATTTCACGGTCTCATTCGCAGAAGCATGAGAAGTCGTGAGCCAACCACCTAGTACAGAGAACGACGAGCTGCTACGCGGTACAGGGTGCTTTTGAAAAAAAGTTTGTTAAGCAAAAAAGCCCCCTGTTCGACGGCCCTGAGTATAAACAGTTTTCTTTGTTATATAACCGGAATTCGAATGCCGTCTGGAGCTACAATGGAACCTCGTTACAACGAACTTCCCTGGACCAGAAAATATGCTCGTTGTAACCGATAATTCATTATATCCAATATGAAATTCTTTCTTGGGACGAAATTCTATATTTGTTATATCCGATTAATCCCTGAGTCCGAGTTCGTTATTTCGAGGTTCCACTGTAGATAGTTGCAGAAATACATGGAATTCGACTGAGCTGGGTCGAAGCCCATACCGCCATCGGGGGTAGCGAACGAACCCCTAAAACCTTCAAAGCGTCCTTCAAAAAGTCAGTTTAAAAAAGTTCGTGTAACGATTTTTCGAAATTTGGATACAATGGATTTGGAAAGTGATCCATTCTCAAATTATATATTCGGTTACTGAAATCTTTTATAAATGATTGTTGTTAAATTTAGGTGAACCTTGTTATGTTTACGTTATCGCAAAAATCATATTTAAGAACTGTCCTTTCTCAATAGCAAAGTGCTCATTTTCACGATGAAAAAAGTGCCCTTTTTGCAATAGACCTGTTCGTTACGGGCCTGGGGTCTGTACGTGCGTGTACTAAAATAACGCAAATGCCCAACGTACCTGTGTTAGGTGAAAAAATGTATATTTCAAAGTATCCAGACAGAGCCTGCTTCTACCAATATCCAACTCTGCCAGTGTTGCATGCTTATTATAAATACCGGGTTAATCCCGTATTCCAATTAACTAGAAACTAGCAGGAAGTTTTCTATTATGACGATAAAATCGTTTCATAAATGTATTTATTTTTTATTTGATAACAAAATATATTATTATATCAACAATGAACACAGATTTCACGATAGAATTAAATTATTTAACAGTTATGAAAGTACGACAAATGGAAATACAAATCATTGCAACACTGTTAATATCTTCAGTTTTTGTGACGCTGTGCCTTTCATCATTCAGTAGACTTTGCGCCATTTGCAGTGAGAGTTCCTAACACGGGTTCTTCCGAGTCTTTATGGGCGCTCAAACGATGAGTACATGGTCTAATGTATATTAGTTGCGTATATGTTTTGTCCACCTTTTTGGTTGAAAGTTACAACATTCACGATAATGAGCAATGAACTCCGAAACAGCTCGTCCGCCACGGGCGCGGGTAGTTAGTTACATAATCGTTGGTGGTAAGCTTTTATAAACGGATGGGCTTAATATGAAAATATCCGATCGTGAAACTAAACCACTGACAGGTAACTGGCGCGGGCACCGTACTGCAAATGCAAAGCACGTTTCGACGATCAAATGACACATGTTGATGATCAACTCATTTCTTCTCTTCATCCTTGCAACACGGACACTTCATACCGCAGAATATCGACTTGATTAGTAAAATAATCAGAATCACGATCAGTACAATCAATCCTAAGAAAACTAGAACCATAATAGTTCCTTTATCCATGGTACCGGTAGTGCTAACGGCTGTGCCATTAGTTTTGATTCCAGATTCCATTGTTAACCGAATTCCACTGTTTCCACCTAAACATTAATGTCTCTTCGCGTTTTTGAGATAATCCTTGGTTAATTTCTTTCGTCGATTTTACAGCACAACGATCTGGCCTGGATGTACATTTTGGTCTATTGACAACAGTCCCCTTTATTTTCTAGCCTATATGTATTACATTATTGTATGCCTGTAGAGCAATACCGTTGAAAACGAGTTTCATGCACACTTAAGTGACCTCAACGAATCTTTACAAAAGAAATTCTTCCAGGTTCGCATACCGTAGTCGCAAAACGTTACCGCATAATAATAATGGTTGTATCGGAGTGTTGGAAGATCTTAAAAACTGAATAATATCTTGTCATTTTAGAGAACTAAAGCTCTTATTCTATGAATATTTATTCTTAATCGTGATAATAATTAAAGGATTTGTTGAAATAAAACACGCAATTTTGGGAATTCTTTCAGGCAATTATTATATTTGCAGCCCCCGGCTCCACTTTCATAGCTGTAACCTACTTCACCATCATGCAGTTCTCATCTTGTGTGTCCAACCCAAACTATCAAATTCGATATCTTGTTAATCGATGGGAAATTTGAAGATTGATCCTTTAAATACTCGATGACGAAGGCTGGATCCAAGAATTGAGCGTTAATGTGCTATTAATCCACATATCACTGCAACAGACTATTTGTTTTTTTTCTGACACAAACATTCATCATTATGAAAATAATTTTATTCTTATCATTATCAATTTTTTCTACGTTACAATTAACAATAATCAATAGAATTGATTACTGTATACATTAATATTTTTACAACACTATCAAATGCAAGAATTTGTTATTTTTTACTGTTTTTATTGTTGTTTTTCTTTTTCGGTAAAAAACTTTTACTATATATCTGAGATTTGAAACCAAAAGTAAAGTTACAAATCTACGCATATACGTATATTCTATCTATTTCTTTTCATTATCATGCGACGTTTTTTTTTCTTTTCTAAACGTTTTACCAAGTTCGTAGTAACTAAAATCAACGATCTGAATAACGATCTCATTGGCGAGTACTAAAAAATATACAAGTCAACTTTGACTTTCATCTAATGCAGCGGCACCATCTACAGTAGTTATCACATTACGGTCAGGGACACGAGTGCGACTTCGGTTACCGTTCATGTCGCGACTGCGTTTCCTGATTTTCTCGATGTCTGAATCCGTTTTCGATAAAGATGATGATTTCTGTGGTAAGCCCAGAGCCGTGGAGGAGGAGGTAGACATGCCCGAATGAGAAGCATTTGTTGAATCGCAAGGCGAATCTAGCGACGTGCGGCGCGGTTTGGGCTGCGGGGAATGCGACCGGCTGTTCGGAGTGCTTTTCACCGATCGCATCAGCTCTGAAAGTTGTTTTTGTTCGAAATGCGAAAAATCACAGCAACACGACGGGTAACATTTGCATTCCTCGGCGTTCGGTAGAACCGGTGACAGGGAACTACGCGACTTTCGTCCGGTTTGTGGCGACTGGTCGTTCACGTTTTTACAAACGCGGCACGGCGACGGAGTCCGATCCGAGTCCTTACCATCAGATATCCCTGAGTGAATTTCGATATGATTATCTAAACGACTATTTTTCACGTTCGGCATCACTTTGAACGTCGGTGGTTGAAGATTACGAACCAATCTTTCACATTTCGATGGAGAAATGGATGTCCTATTAAGTATTTGGTTATCTGCTGCTTTCACGCATGTATCACTCGACTGCCTTTCCGCATAATCTTCGTCTTTAATGCAATTTGTTCTTGCGTCATGCGTCGGTGGCAGCGAATCATGTATATTACTTTTGTTATTTTTCAATATCGTATTTAGATTCAAAGTAAGACAACACGATCCTTCGGAACCGTCGTAGCTTTTCTCCGGAGTGGCGATAATTTCGTCAGGCGTCACATTGTTGACTGGGTCGAAAGATTCTTCGCCGGAAAATACGCTGTCGTCTGGAGAACTTCTGCTGACGTCATCTACAGTTAGATTTTCCGGAATGGAGGACGACGGTGAAACATTACGACGACTAGGTTGTAATCTACTGCGTCGGAATTTCGAAATTTCATAATTCATGGATTGTTCACTGACTTCACGCACACTGGCTAGACTACCCCGTCTGCGCGACATCACACGCGGGCATGTTAACGAAGTCGTTTGCGCAAAGTCTAAGATCTCCGACCGTTTTGGATTATTCGTCGGTTTTTCTTGTTCGAGAATTTGTAAGATGTCGGTCGTATCTTCCCAATTGTGAATAGCGTTCCATCGCTCTTCGCGTTTATTGTTCACGTCCTCGGCATATTCAGCCAGTTTTTCGTGTAGAACGCGCGCTAAATGCGGATCGAACCGACCCGAGGTTAGGTGCGGTTTAGACGTCGTACCGACCACGATATCGCAGTTTGAAACGAGTTTTGCCCGTTCCTCTCGGCGGAAGAGGAATTCAGTTGGAGACGTCGATCGTCCCGCGTAACTCCGACGTCTTCTTGAAAACCTATTGAATGGACATTTCGGCGGTTCTTCCGTGTCGCTATTGCTATCTACAAGAGCATCCTTCAGGCGTTCGTCTACAAGAGTATAATGTTGAATCTTGTCTCCGACCACGGAAACCGACTCAGAACCTTCGTCTATACTTGATATTTTGATAGTCGGCATCTACAAAAAAAGAACATATATCAGGCATGTTTGGGAACAGAATTCGGTTGCTCAAAGTTTTAAGAAATATATCGAGCATCGTGACTTTAAATAACTACACATATCCCTATAGTATACAAACCTGGAATGTAGGACTGTTGATCTTTGGGGAATTTCTCAGAGACGAAGCAGCCGACAGCTCACTGGAAGGCGACAAGTCGACAGTCGGTGACGCAGACGGTGATGGGCACGGTGTACGAAATAATCCCAGCGGTAATGATAGGTTTAACTCAACTGGTGACAGGTGACACGGCGAATTCGGTTGGTACGAGATGAAAAAGCAGCTGCATGGTAGATCCGGTCTCGTGTTGTTTTCCTCGAATACGTAATGCATCGGTTGAGTAATGTGCCTACAATCATAAGAAATTGTTAGTAAATCTCATTTCAAGCTAACTGATCTTTTTAAATGTAGATGATTAGTTCTATACTAACTGTTTTGCCTCATCGCTGATATTCACACGACCAGGGAGGCTACAGCTTTCCATTTTGTTGGCCAACGTCACCGTCCTTCCAAACAGGCAATATCGTGGCATCTTCTGACCGACAACGCCGGCCATTACCGGCCCTGAGTGAATTCCAATACGAATCTGAAATAAACATATGTTATTTTCTATTTTAAACATTGAGTTGGCGGATTAATTTTTAGTAAATTTTTCTACGAAAAAATGGTTTTGTTTCCCATGTTAGATGCCTTAATGGTTTGGTTTTTTGTGAGTGACCAAAGAATTGAAGTGACCAGGGAATTTCGAAACATAAATCTGTATTAATTCATTCAGTGACAACAATATGGTGGTCACCAATGAATCCAGTCTAAATCCAGTACAAGGTTAATGACCGAGGAGCGAGTGTTTTGTATCATGGAATTTACGACATAATCTGTTTCCGCTCGAAACATTCTACAACTCGATTATCTTCTCTTTACGTAAAAATATACAATCGACTCAGAATTCAAGTCTTTTCAACTCCTTCTGTTACAACGAGAAGAATTTGTATTTGGGGTGCTCATCACCCTATTGAATTCAAATCCAATTATCTTTCGAATACGCGCAGCACGAAGACTTCTGAAATCGAAATTACCATCTCGAGATGACTTTTGCCCGGTGCGCTATTCGGGATTTCCGTTGCATATTTTAAGGATTTTTTTTTCGGTCGCAATTCTCACCGTATACGAACGATATCGGATCAGCGCGCTGTGAGTTTCGAAATGTATCGTCGTCGTTAATGATTCATTCATTCAGAGATATTTCGTTCCATTAAGCGAATTTAATGTCGTTTTTAAGGATTTATAGCTTGTTTTGTTGATACGTGATCACAGCGACATAATGTGCCCGCATCGGAACTATACAAACGGCCATTGAAGCAAGTCTTTATCAGCACAATGTCACGAAATGACTATTCCGCTCAAAGCGAATGGTTATCAGATTACTGACGCTCGTCGTTATAAATAATTAAATCCTTTCCGGGCAAATTAAATGCTTTCGTTTATATGTATATATAAATTATAATATGAAATGCTTCAGATTTTCCACGTAATGAACACAAATTGATCAAAGCGCTTGACATTTAAAATGGGCGTTTCGACTTGCCTACGCCGATAGCATAAATATATCGAGCATTAGAATTTTGCCGCTGTTAATAAAATTAATCATTTTCATGATATTGTTATGATAAAAGATGCAATCAATGGTTCGTGGCATAAGTTTTTCGTTCTTTGTAGCCAGGAAACTTAAGCTTGTCCTCAGGAAGGATGAAGCAACCGACCGTTGCGATATTCGCCTATTGCTTCCCAGTGAACATTCGTTCGGATGAAGCTCGCGGACGCGTGGGTGTCGAGTATATCCTACCCTCCAGCTCTGACAAGGCTGAGCGAAAGCAGATATGGTGTAGTAAATATGGGTTCAAGATGAAGTAAATTATTACCTGAATCTGTTTATTATCAATAGGAGGGAAAACAATACTCTTAGAGCTTTCGATCATCGCCAGCGCCATGTTTACTACGCGATCAGCGTGAGTTGGTTCCTGTTCCGGTAAGCCGCCTACCACCATATATGCATCTCCGATTGTCTCCATCTGAAAAATGTTAATAAATGTCATGTTAAATAATATTCTAATATATTGATGTGGATTCTAGATGACAGATCATGATTAAGAAATAGGTTATAGTCGCAACGTTGAATCAATAAATCATCTCATCAAGTTCAATCTTTTTGCCATTTTCTGCCATCTGACAAGAGAGTGTGATCGGGTGTACGAGGGTGACATGAGTATCTTACAATTTTTCTTATAATACATAAAATAATCATCATTATTATTATTAAGGATTTTCTCCTGTGTCAAATATTTTTAAGATGCGTTCATTTAGTTTTATAAGATTCGTAGAGGAGCCATGTAAACCGGGTGTAAAATAAATACAACCAGACCGATAGTACTTCATAGGTTAACTATTTGACGCTGAGCTTTCGCTACTATAGTATAGTTTCACCGGGTAAATGATATAGTTTTATATATAGTATAGTTTCGTCGAAAAGAGGCTTATGTTGGTACGAGTTTAGAAATTGCCTTGATTTTCTCAGTTCATCAACGAGGAATCGTTGAGTAAGATTTTTCCCGAAGTCGAATTATTCAACTCTACACTCAAATTCTAACACGGATCAAATATTGTTCAAATTGAACTTTGATAATGAAAAGAAAATCGGTGGCAGCGCTGGAGCCTAGCAGAGTATATATGTGCAGATAACGGAAAAATCTATCCGTAGCATTGGTAGTTGACCATTAATCAAACGTGAAAGGAAGGCAACCGCCGATATACTAGGATATAGTCCCATTAGACGCATCATTTAACACTCGTTTGCCATGTCACGGAGGAAATCAAACTGCAGTAATTACTTTGCACAGACTCATATCGAAATCGGATTTCCCTGCATCGCCTTTAATCCGGGCATCTATAGAATTTATGGAAGGTATTCTGGGTCGCGAACTGATATGGTATACGCCCAGGACGCCGTTCCACGGTTGCGAGCTAGAGTTAAAGCTGAATCAAACCTTGATTCGGAAGTGTGGAACTGCGTTGGTCCGGTTGAATTAAAACATCGAGATGGCGTGATTGCAACATTATCAATAGGAATTTTACGTATAAGCAGGGGAAAAAGTACCCGAGCCTTGGAAACTTTGGCGTTCTTTTCATCAACGACCTTGATTGAAATATAAACACTGATTACCCGATGAATATAGTTTTCAGAGAATTGCTGTAAGATCATCAGGGAAATTTACCCCGATCGTTAGAACAACTTATTGAATTAAATGTCGTTCTCCGCGGTTTATCGGTAGTCAAAACTAGGGTATTTATTACCGCGTGGACGTGTTATATGTGTTACCAGTGGACCCAAAAGAATCATTCGTAGCATATAATTGGGAATGAATGTAACAAAGATGGCTCTCGTGGTCTAATTTTGCGGTTAAAACCACACGTAATTGTTCTAAATAGTACTTAAGTCACATTATGCAAATATGGATTAGGGTAGATTTATGTCACCAATGGGATTAGCACCGCAACCTAAAAGCTATAGCTTTACAGCGAAAACTTACCTTATAGACATCAGTCATGGAACAGAGTATGTCGAATTGAGTGTAAAGTCGATTGAGCAAACGAACTATATCCATCGCGGTGACTTTTTCATTTCCGCACAGAGCAGTGAACTCAACAACATCGGAAAACAAAATAGTTACAGTTTCGTATTGTTCCGCTTCGACCGATTCGTTCAGTCGCAACTTTTCGGCGACATCAGCCGGCAAAATGGACAACAGCAATTCATCGGTACGTTGTTTATCCTCCTGTAAACGGGCTTGTAACATTTTGAGATTGTTCGAAGTTTCTTCGAGTTTCTCGACGAGTTCGCGTTCAGCTCGACGGGCCTGCGTGATAAGTATTAGGTCTCGAGTTGCGTCGTGTAACGGGATATCGCTCAGGTACAATCCGCGCCCTTTTAAATCGTCCAAATTTGCCACCCGCGGTGAACACAGAAATAATATCATATCCACTTCAGGAACGTACATCATTTGACCTTTAAGTCGCATGCTAAGGTCGTTTTCGTTAAGGTCGTTAATTTCGCCGATCTCCCCGATCGGACCAATTACTCCGGGATTAGTGGTGACTACGAAGACAGTGTTCGCGTGTTCGACCAGCGTACTGAAGCTAAACTCTAACACAGGCCGGATTACACGAAATAAATCGAGAAACAGCAAATGCCGGCGTTTGATTCGGAAATTTTTCATGACCCGCAATAACGCAGTTCCAGCCTGCTGTATTACCAATCCTCTATCGAACATAACATGGAACGGAAAAGTTCGACAGAATGTTTCAACCGACAGTGGGAGCTCTTGTGGGTCTTGGCTATAGTTTCTCTTAACTAAGACTCGCTGCATGTTCGTTGCTTTCGGTAATTCCAAACTATGATTCCGATTTAGGAGATTCGTCGGATCACCGACGACTAATTGCGTAGGGATCACTTTTCTATCGATTTTAAATCCAGGTTCTGGGGTAACCGAGAATATCACGTGATCGCTTACGTCATTGTTATTCGCGATGACCTTCACGGTGACGTCGGTATGGAAGAAATATTTGGCGGTCGTTCGCACCAGTCCGACTACGATTGGATGTAAGCCGCGTCTGTCGCTGTAGTAATGTAACACAAGACTTCCGTCGTTTTGCTGATTGCAGCGGAAAGATGGCGCTATCATACCGGGGTATATCGAGGCAAGGTGGTCGTGTAAGGCATCCAGATTACAGAGAAAATCGAGCAGATTCCCGCCCAGCACTCGTAAGATTCGGTCATAGCCACTTTCGACGCAATAGTGGAAGAAATGCTCTCCGAATCGCTCCAAACATTCATCTCGCTTCAGACCTGCAAAAGCAAATATGAATTGAGCAACAATGATCATTAGATATAGTACGTCGATGCGACTACCAAATCTCGTTCTTAACTTGGAATTGGATTCTCGTTTCTGTAACACCCGACAAAATGAACGAATCAACCGAAAACTGATTTATCTGATAGAGTTGCTACGTCCACGCATGCAGACGATATGGATATTACGTCAGTCACTGACCTCTGATATTTGTATTCAATTCTGATTTTGGTAACAACATCATTTAGTGACCACGATGACCAATAAGTCACTAACGGTTGCAAGCGAATTTAATTTTAAGACACCCGGTTTTAGAGACAAATCAAGTGGCGATGTGAAAAAAAGATCGCGTTTTTATTGTGGAACAAAATGTTCTAAGTCAAAGCAAGTCTGGATAGCGATTACAAAACGTGAATTCTTAGAAACAAAACTTGGTGACTATTAATAACCGAACGTTTCTTCGTCGTGACATTTACAACCATCATTTGAAACTTCAAACTTTCCCGTTGCCTTTGAAGATCCTCCAGAGATTTGTCAGAAATTATCACCGGACGATTTGATCCGAACGTTCGAAAACCGCACTAGATCGTGTTACTACTGAATGGAATTAACTTATTCGAAACATCGTGTTTTAACAAAAAAGGACTGCTAATCACGTGAAAGCCTTAACGTAAAATCCCACGATGAAATAAGTATAAACCAAAAGGGAATCCGACTCAATTCTATGAGCCATTTTCAAAATCTATAGCAGATTTTGAAAAATGGTATATAAAATTAAGTCGAAACGTCAGATACAGATCTAGTTTTTCGTTTTAGTGATATCAGACCAACGCGCTACAGCCTTGTCGATATGTTTTGAATTGTAACGTCCATCGCGATTTTCACGTGTGTATAGTATGATTTAAATTCGTGTTCAATCATTTTTCATTAATATGATTAAATCTTTTCTAGTAACCTTGGAGACGCTCTATTAATTCGCTATAAATCACTTATCATTCGGATCATCATCGTCTGACTTTAATAAGGCATAAACCAAACGATCATATCTGCACAGGTTTATGTTTTAAGAACTCGTCATATTTCAACGGCTCCATCGTACAGAAATTAAGTGACACAGATTGACCGGAGTAATCCTATATCCATAAAGCATTGGATGATTTGATTATTATGAAGCTACGCCAATTCGAAAACTTCCGAGCATTTGATACCGCGGGAACCAATTTCAATAGACTGGGCATCAATCATAATAAACCTTAGCGTTACATGTATTTTCAACCAAAGAAACCATTTGATGTTCGATTCGGGCCCGCCGGTGATTTATTTGAATTGTTCGCTGGGTCCGGTTATTCTCGGGGATATTTGTTCCAACGTTAACACCGCGTTGAAGACATTCGGAGGGACACTAGTCCGGCGCATGCGGATATTTTTCCGTCGTGATATTAAGTTGACTCTGAAGGCTTAGTGTTGCAAATATTAATTTCCTGGCAGTAACTATATTCCTATTAGCGCTAAATGAAAAATCCTTCGAAAAGTCGATCGGGTTACGACGTCGGAGTCGCAGAAAATTAATTATGTGTCTAATGTTCATCATCTTGATCTGATGATTATCTTTTCATTCGATCGCTCGAAAATAGAAGCCATCACTTTATGCGCGTGACCCAACAATATATAAACTGTGTTGACGTTCGTTCTAAACCGTCGCTCGTATGCATTACCCATATATCACACCAAATCAGACGCCAAGTATTCACATGATTGCCACGCGAAACCGTTAATTGAAATTGTGTTTAAAAAGAAAGCCTAAGCATATTTTACGGCGATGGAATGTGGAGTCTGCTCCAGAGGTAATTTCCGTTGGAGTATTTGTCGAAGCTTTACACCTTAATCCTTCGTGTGGCAAAGACGGGACTGTGAATAAATCATGTCACCGATTTGCAATTCGGTGGTGCGCACTCATTTTTTACGCTTTCCACGTTCGGCAATAAGCCAGCTGTACAAGAAGGCTATTATTGAACGCCACCCTTAACGATTAGCGCCAGCCAACACCTCCTTACACCAGAGTACACGTAACGACATGACTGTCCATATTGATGAAAAACCCAAGTGCCATATTGGAGGATACATTTTTCCGGTTGCAGTGAAACGCAAAAAGTGGATTGCCGTGGGAAAACACAGACGAAATAAAATGTACTTTCTATTTGTGGTTTTTTTCTCATTTTGTAATATTTGGTGGATTACAATAAACTTGATATTTGGTGGATTACAATAAACTTGATATCTGGTTGGTAACAATAAAGTTGTGCATCATCGAAAATTGTCCGTGGGAAATAAAGCTTTGCAGCCTTTCCTGCACACGCTAGTGAATATAGAAATAACATCTTTCAAATCCCTGGAGATATAAAAATAAAAGAAGTTTCTATTTGTTTGTTTTTTTTCGTAAGAGACACCGAATCAAGATATGCACGCAAACTAAATAGGAATGATTATTGTAAGCCAAGCCTCGTATGGTCGGTGCAGCCGCACGAAGACGGAACCCTGGTCGCTAGCTGATGATCGAATAATGAAATATCACAAACAATCCCGCAGCTGACACGGTTATCATGCAATAAAATATAAAATCTATAGGAAATATATATACGAAAAGTATATAGCACTATCTATAGCGAACATTTCATTGATAAACCATTGTATTTTCAGTCACGTTTCCCAGAAATTTCCTCAAAAACATTCACACATATATATACTCACATTAATCTAGGAAAAAATCAGCAATCGAAATAACGATTCATATCTGTATTTACTTTGCTTCAACCGTGCTCAACAGAGATATAAGTGTATATCATACACGATAAATCAGTTTATTTTATTTATCCAATCAGTTCGAGATGTGAGATGTGAGAAGCTCCTGTTGAATGAGACAGCGACGACACTCCTGCGCCGTAACCAGTCTACACACATGCGCAGTTCCGACTACATAGTTAAGTATTCATGCGCGCATCATTTAACTTCTTGAGTTGCCTAATAACGAAATATGCAAGTGATATCCAATACTATAGTTCAATTAGCAATGAAGTTATACTTAATCGCTATTACGTTTCTATATGTAATTCTTTTTTATTCACGGGAACCGAAAACCATTCGTCAGTAATAAATGAACCTCTCTCATAACATATTGAATGACGTTTCAGTTTAAAGGAGTGTGTATTAAAATAATGCACTTTTGCTGATTGCGAACTGAAAATACATATATCTCTAAACTGATTTCTGGCGGATTATATCAATTCGACTTCATGTGACAGTTCAGTTTCCGTTAAACTTCTTGTCTCCAGGGACCTAGAGATCCATCAGTTGACATTTGACAGCGGCAGTAAGTTGACAGATTGGTATACGCCGGTTATTACCGGTCACATATGAGTTCTGAACAATGTAATTAGGCCACACTGTCTCCGGGATAAGCCAACATAGGCCGCACGCGTTCCGTTAGGAAATCGCAGCTAAGATTAATCAGTACTTGAGACTTCGATCATTTATATATGTCGAAGAAGGCACCGGTATCACGAAAGGATTAGACGGCCAGTGCGTCAAGTTTGTATCTCAACGCAGGCAAAAATTACCGATTCGAAAATCGTCGCACGGCGGAGATTTGTAACGACGATACCACTAGCAGACGAGACTGCCGCGGATATAAATCAACAGCCAGTTCGCCACATTAAGATGGCAATTACATTTTGAGAATTGGGGCCATTTGTTCAAAATGACGGTCGAATCTTCTTCGCAATTTCTTTCATCTATTTTTAGAATTACCGCTCTTCAGTTTTCCAGGAGCAAATTTATCACGGGCCTCGAATGCACGCGTGCTCCACCATGATGCCGAATGTTTGGAAACATGACGTTTGGCTGGAAGCAAGAGGTAACAATTATCAACCAATTATGAACGAGTCGGCGAAAAAGCTTTTGATGGGTGATTCCCAGACGCCGCAACTGATGAAGAATCTGGGCACGTTCGTTAAGTGCTAGATCCCCGGGAAACATGGCGTTTCCTACACACCACTCGTTAATGATTTCAACCGGGAAACTTTCCAGGGAATTGATGATTCAGAGACGAAAGACCTTTTTAAATGCAGCTTCAATTGGGGAAACAACTTCAGTTGCAACAAGTGTAGTAGCATGTACTTTATTTTTGCTAATTAGATCCGTGGCACGTCGGTACATCTGATGATGATGATTTTGTGCTACCGCTTAATACTAGTTTAGAATAATGAATCTGAATACTGAAATATGAAATGCACCAATGACGTATCGGGAAATAAACTATCGGTCGCATCACGTGATGGATGTTTGGCCATGACCTTGCGATTTCACCATACAGAATATTTCGTCTAGAGAAACTGTAGGATTAGTTACTAATAATGAACCCAAACGATGTCGTTGCCGAAGGTAATTGCGGAATATTTGGTTGGAAATGGTCGCAATTTATTTGCCGTATATATCTGTATATGAGTCCGGGCAAAGGTGACCTGGCAGTTAACGACCCAGCCGCCAGTTTGACGTCCGTTAGACATAACCAATAATCATATCTACATTAGAACTAGTCGCAATATTAGCCCTCGATGACAGTCTATTCGTATTCTTAATATCCACTTTAAATAAATGACCATCATAATGACCCCAAAACTCATGCGCATATATACCGTACCCGTTTCTACCAACGCCATTCAGCTTGCTGGTTAGGCTTACTCGGGTCCAGGCGGCGGTCTGCTGTCGATAAATTACCGAAATTTCGACTTTTCCGATCCGAGCAATGTGATGAGGTATAAACGGTAACGTGACGTAAAGGATTAACCCTTCAGTATACCGACGTTCCAGTCGATAATCATAACTTTAGATTATGCGTCTGCGTATAGATTTTATGTAGTATGGATCCAATCCGCGGAAAAAAATGTTAACAAACTTATACACGGAGAACTTAGAATTGCAGGAAAGAAAACGACGCTAATTCTTTTGTAAATTTCAGTTCAAGCTGAATTATCGAAGCAGAACATGCGCTGATTCTATGCACAAAGCTTGTTGATGATCATCAATCGCGCGAAATTCAGAATCCTCGCCGAGATAGTTACAACTCATTGGATCCTATTTTACTGTTCACTTGGTTGGAAGTTGATCGCTCTCTTCTCCGAATATAGATGGGCGACGATTTTCACGGACGATTTTGCGCAGTGTTCGTCCTCGTTATCTAAACAATTCAGGCGACCTCAGCTAAACTCGGGTAACAATAAAACGAGGAGGCTTCACTGCCGTTAGCGATGTCGTTGTAAATAAAGATTATGACGTAATCATGAAGCGTTTTGTGCGCTACGCTCAAAAGGGATTCAGCCAGCTTAACTGGCGATAATTGGCAAAATGTCGATTTCGTTTTATGCCTTTTTTCGGTCTTGAAGAAACCCTACATGAGACACATTAACTCGAACATCACGAGTGTTTTCCCATGTTCGCACATCTGATTATAACGCGACCAATTTATGGATTGTTAATTCGCGCGAGAAAACCGAGTGCCGAGTCAACTTCGACCCGAGTTCGAGCACGGATTCTAACTCGGAGCTCATTCACCCGTTAACAGTTGCAACATGACTTTTAACGTCCGTACCCAAAAGTTCTTCCGGTACCAACATTATGTCCATATCCGTTGCCTGACTGACTGTCGGGTTTATTATTGTTAAGGGATATTGTCTGAATGAATTATTTTCTCTACGGCGACGACCACCCGGAAAAATATGTTGCTATTGGCTGCTGGTTAATTAGAGAGGCAAAATGTTACAGTCGGGTGTTACAGTATTTTTAATGCGTTCTCGGGGGGTTAGGGAGGCAGGTGGATTAGTGGTTTAGATATCTCCATGGGGAGAATTACGTGACACGTTTATACTGCGTTTCCAGCTCTCTTCAAACAGACGTCGCGTTATTTAATGCTCCAGATCGTGATCAATTTTTTCTCCTCACAATGATTTCTAATTTGCCAGATTGTGTGCAAATCATGGCAGAACTTGCCAAACAGTGGTTGCAATATGTTCGAATTGAATTGCAGAGAATCGTCGCCGGTTTGTCACATAGTTTAGCCATAATTTGTACAGCTCATCAGATTCTGACTCCTCGTTTGTCACGACCAGGTGTTTACAAAAGTAGATATGTGTATTGACGTCATAACGTGGCCTCGGTTACACCCACGTACGAGAAATTCAGCGCACAATTTCAGGACTAAATACATGATCTGCCACAAATTAATTAGATTTTTTTTCTCGGGGAATACTTCACGCTTCGTGCGCGCGAAATATACGTGCATCGTTTGTTTCTTCAGAAAGGATCAGTTTTTATCATTAATGCACGGAAGCGTAAGCCCCGGGGACATCCTTCCTTGAGGAATAATAAAAAATTTGATTTTATGCCGAAATATATCTCAACATCAAATCATTTACGATTGATAAATGGTTTCCCGATTTTATGTCGAGTTATTATCTCAACATTAATTCATTTTCGATTAATAAAAAGTTTTTCCTATTTCTATTTTATGTCGACACCTGGACAAATAACACGTATTTTGTCGACAATAAATAATACAGTAAATGATCTTAATTTTATAATATCAAGGAGCAATTAACTTTTTCTTAAATTTGAAAGATCGATACATAGATCGATTAAATTGAATTGACCGGCAAGCAGTCCCGGCCCGATTTATCGATGACCTAGTGTACATCCTCTCAATAAATATTCAAAATTTATCAAAAATCTATCATAGGATTTATGAAATATATTCAATTACAAAACGAACGCCAAAATTCACAGTTATTTTGAAAAGCCAATATCGATGACGTAGTGCACATCGATTCACACGAGGACTTAAATAACGCAGATAGATATCAATGTATATAAACGTTATTGTAACGGTTTTTATGGCGTCAAAAAATTCGAACCCTTTTACATACATATTATCAATAGACTGGTGACGTCATGTAGCTAACGATTCGATATGAAGTAACAATTGACGCGCAAATGCATAAAATCAACCGCTTTTTGCGCCACTGCATCGTTATCATCGGTTTATCTATTTAAGTCGATTAGTTTGTGTTTTATGATAACCACTGATAAATGACGTCTCGATCTCCGTGTTGAATTAAAATGACTGATCTATTTCGGCGTGTGACACCTCGTCATGTCCTCCCGCCGTCAAGCTGCCGTCGACCTTCATTTCAAAAGCTAATGAAGGTCACGTTGTCTTGGCGAACAGAGATAAACTTATCAAAAGATGAATGAGAAGTTCACAGACATCCCGATCAGCAGATTTATGAATCATGCCGCGGCGACTTAACTCGATCGCCGACCACGGTAGCCAAGTGCAGTACTCAGTACATGGCGCTTCTTATTAATAAAAGTAATAACTTTTTTTGTCAGAAACTAACTCCATTTGGATTGGCCAAGGATACATCAGCCAGCAGGAAACGAAGCTTTTTTTCGGTAAAAACGCAATATGGCTAAAAAAGTACGCTATTCAATAAATTTTTAAGGGAAATTCGAGATCTAGTCTTTGTTTTGGCGCTTGGGTGCTCTAGCGCTGTGGCCCGAATCAGTCAGCAAAATAGGAATTTGCCAGGGCGCGGTAACGAAAGTTCTAGATTTTTTCATTTTGGCGCACCGAAACAAATTTAGAAAAGGAAAAGATTTTCGACGTGTTTTCTCGTCTTTGCATTCAGGCGTTCTAGCGCCACCATTTGCAGCCACTGAAATATGATTAAGTCGAAAGAAATTATCAAACCATTTTCACGAGACAAATTGATGAAAATATCTCGTTGCTTTTAGCGATGATTGTTTTTTTACGACGGAACCTCGCACGGTGCTTCTACTGCACCAAACGACATTATTCAATCAGCTTAATAATGTCGTCATAAAAATGGTTCCGGTAAACCCATCGGAAATATAAAAAAAAGAAGAATTATGATATATAATCTCCAAGCGCCATTCATTTGTAGATTGCATGAATATCGAGAAAAACGTTCGAAAATAACTCGATTATGTTTTTCTTTATTCGAAAAAACGTATATGGCAACGAAACTTCGCCCACACCATGATACCAGAAACTTGTATGCGGGTGTTAAAGGTCACGTTCTCGTAAATTCAGATCGTTCATTGTCTATATATACCCGCATCGTTTGTCGCAGTTGCCAAAAATCCTTTTTGAAATAAAAAAGACGCTTTCATCAGCGCTAGCACGATTTTCGGACATTGACATCGACTTCGCCACAATACAAATTTTCGAGATTTGATTAAAACGGCGCGCGACGACAAAAAGGGATAAAACACACAATTTGTAGGTGAACGCAAATTTACACAAATCCTGGACGACAGTTGTACACTTGAGTGAATCCGATGGTAATTAAGTCTCAGTCAGAGTTATACGGCATTGATTTATACGACGGTAACACACAACAGCTTACTCACTAGACGGTTAATTTCTGACGGCGCCGAGAATGCGAAGATGCGATTTTTTAAACCATCACTGGCCGTGAGACTGTCTGTTGAATAATTCACTAACATTGCCTGGTGATTGCACATAATTGTCACGGTTATTTTCTGCGATCGGCAGTGCGCTAGCCCGTGTATTTATACTCGATAAATGCCTTTTTCAGGCAGATTGCGTTTATCGGGAGGAAATGATAATACAATTCGCCTTGGAGCAGGTTTTTTTTTTTAATCGGGAAAGTGACGAGCAGAACCCCGTTACCCCCACGAAAACAGACATCAATTGCTCTCTGTCAATTGCTCTCAAAACTGTTAATTTCACCGGTTTCATTTTCAGCTTTAAGTAACGTTTCGTGTTCGACACTACCCGATTATAATACTAGAAAAAAATCAGCTCTCCTACGTTTCGCCGCAGGGTATGAGAACCAGGACTGTTTTGTGTGAGTGTGTTTATACATGCCAATAATCAGAAATAAGTAATCGATATCAATATTTCAGTGATAAGAACCGATGTATTTAGACATATAGCTTCGATATCCGCCTGCGGGGCATTTCTAATGTTTACAAATACAGTATGAAATAGAGAGTTCGCTGATCAAATTATTTCATCTCTAAAAACGCGCCGAGACCGGGGGAATGCTAGTGTCGGATCGTTCTTTCACTGTCAGCATCGCAGCAATTTCCCTTGCGAGATGAAATCCTACGGAATACAAGCCGAGGACTAAGATATCTTGTTATCAAGCACATCAAATATAGCCGGCGATAAGGTTGACAAAATTGATGATAAATTGTTATTAAAGAACGCAACAAGGGGCGATAATATTCAAATTGGTCATCGATGGCTCTAGCAGTATGAGATTATTTGTCTCCCGGTTACATTAAAGTCCCGTCACGTCTTGCGATACTAATTAAAAACCAGGTTACATCGATTCAATTTCAATGTCGCTGAATGAATCGGATGTCATCGATCACATGGGAAAAATGGGACATAAAAACCTCCACAGCAGATGGTTTATTACTTTTGGTGCCCTATATACAACATGAAACGATTCATTTCAACAACGTTTCAATGGCCTTACCTAGAACGGCGCACGCAGAATCGAGCAGATCAATGGTGACGTCATCACTGTAAATTTTGTGGATAAGAAATGAACCGCCACCGAGTTCAATTCCACTTTCTTCCCTGAAAATACAACGAACAATGTAGCATTAGCGATTATGTCATTTTGACCTTTCCAGGAATTGCAGAAGCCGTATTACTGCAAAGCGACTTTCTCAAACTTTTACGTCATCTTTTTGAGAGCAGTTTCCCGTTAATAATGTTTGCGCGAGGTTTGAACATCAAACAGCAGTAAAAAAATAACTAACATCCCTCGTTTGTAATTTCAATTTGAGAAAAACCTTTCTACATCACTTAGATATATGA
The DNA here is from genome assembly GCF_964204645.1 of Tubulanus polymorphus. NCBI lineage: Eukaryota > Metazoa > Nemertea > Palaeonemertea > Tubulaniformes > Tubulanidae > Tubulanus > Tubulanus polymorphus. The sequence continues at coordinate 6,411,279 of NC_134029.1, read as the reverse complement.
ATTAGGACGAAAATTTAAACTAGTTTAGATACAAAATTGTAAAACCGTCCACATTTTTTTTCACCGAGGAAAACAGTACAGATCTAGATAGGATAGAAACGCAATATGTAACGATAAACATAAAACTAATCAACCAGGCTAAGCACGAAATTGAATTACATGTATATATGGGTAGATAGGTCCTATATAAACACATTACTGTCAAAAATGCTGTTGTCGAGAATCCTCGAGAATTCTCGAAAATGGTAAAACGAATCCGCGTATTTTGTGGCAGGTGTTGTGGAGAGAGCAGCGGTTAATATTGTATTGGTTAGACATTCGAGTGCTAGATCGTTCAGTCACGATAATCATGTAGTCTAGTCATACAAAATACTTTTCAATCCATTGATCGTCGTCGTCTTCTTGGGACTTTTTTCCTTCGATTTCGGCCCTCCGTCTGTATCTATTATATTGGGCCTCATGCCGGGATTGGATCGATGCTTAATTGAAAAACCCAACAAGGTTTAATATATCAATATTCTTTAAAGAGCGCACGGTGTAATGGCATACACGACAATTTATATTGGGTTCGTACTGTCAGTCGTTGACGCTTTTGTTGGAACCCAGCCGCTCACGATGCTACCGGATTTGAAAAAAACACCTTATAACTAATTCATAATAATCTACGTACAGTAATAACATCCGTTTAGAATTGACTGACAAGTCTATACTCGAGTTCACTCGACGAGTTACGCAATGATTACACAACTCTTTTTTGCCAATTTGGCCTGACAGTTAGGGAATTAATTTAGCATTCATGAATTCGGTTGCAGTAGACTTTCAAGAAATAATGTATGTGTTTACCGCAATGAAAACAACACTGACATATATTCATTTCTTCTATTATGTCATTGACTTCTCCTGTATGAATATCTGCGTCATTTTTTGGTTTAGTTTACATCCGCTAATACGTGTGACGGAACACCTTCCACTTGAACACGAATATGATAATTGGCTCTTGTCCATAAGAGAGTCCTTGAGGTAATCAGATTCAGAATGAATTATTGTAAGGTCAGTCGCAGGCAGGAATACAGGTAAGTGATATCTGCATCAACGAAGTGAGTCAAAATCGAGATCTGAAGAACTGGGTCTATGCGATACAACATTTTGTGACGTTACAGCCATATTTCCATTAATTCTAGCAGATATAAGAAATTAAGAACAAACATAAAATCACGACCTTTTTGCGAATTTTCTAATTTCCTCGGATTAGCACGAAGATTACTATATCCTACGTTATCATCAATCATTTGAAGTAACGTTAATTCCAATTAATCCCACCGTTGAAAGCTCAACACGGTAAGTCTTACTTCCTGGTGGTAGCCACAGCCCTGATTTTCTTTTTTTCAGAAAGTTTCAAATACTGCCTCCAGGCAACGTTATAGATGGAATCAGAATATTCTACGAAACCTTACCGACCCGAAAGGATATCGCGTTTGGTAAAACACGGATAAGGCGTCTTTCCGGAGATAATTCTATAGTTCGAGTTTAGATTTTAATCATTACCAAATAGAATGGTTAACCTAATCCGGTATAAATCCGTTTTACCTTTCCCCGCCACTATATATGAATTCCATCCAGACTGTTATCCTTTTTGAATATCGATGGACTCGGCGTTTATTACATTTATTTTAACAGCTGCAATTCAAAATCATCTAGAAATAAATCGAACGCTTTTCGAATGTGAAAATATCGAACTAATTTTTTTTTCAACACGTCGAATGTGAAAGTATACCTTCACATCATTCGACATGTTGAAAAAGAAAATTAATCGAACTAATTGTTCAACATGTCGAATGTGAAAATATCGAACTAATTTTTCAACATGTCTTAAATTGATCCTCATTTTGCTCATTTTTTCCTATAACCTCCGGCACAAGTAGGTTTTTTTTTACCACGGCGGAGTTATTTATCCCAAAGCGGGTCTCTCGCCGTCTGCATTCAATGATTCAAGATGAATTGAATTACCCAATAAGTGCGCGCAAAATACTTCAAATAACTGTCGCATTCATTGCCAGTTCTTATTTTCACTGAAATGATTATGCACGTTTGTAAAAGTACAAGAATCAATAGGATAGAAAAAATTTAATCATTACCTGAACTAGGAATGGGTGGATCACAGACTAACTCGAACGAGGGGTGTGCTGTTAACCAGTTTATTAAGACTGATGTTAGACTTCATTTTCAAATCAGCTTAAGAATTGAACGGTAAAAATCAGCAAGGAAAACCTATGGTCTTGAATATTCAAGTCAGAAATACCAAATAGGGCAATATAGAGAGAATCCCACAATGATAACGAAATACAAAGTATTCCTAAAGATGATTATTGGGATGTTGTCGAAACGTTGAATAAACTACTAGCTCTAGAAAACATTTTTGGACTTTGTGTTTCGATATTATTGTGGGATTCTCTATATTATCGCAACAACACGGATTTATCAATGGTGAGCAAATTGGACCTTGGTGATAATCACCGTATTAACAATAGAAACCATGGAAATGTTCTCTAGGGTAATTAAAGCATCATGCTCATAAAATCGGGCCCGGATGTTTTGCTTATGATTACTATGTTATGTCTTAAGTAGATCATTGGAAACATATTGGATTTCTCTGTATAAATACTCGTGATGTGTACAGTTGATTGATAAATGGTTTTGGCTGAAAATGTCCTCTGTCGACGTTGAGCATTATCGTTAGCGTTTTATACGATTTCGCCATCGGTAACATCTATCTGTCCACTGTAAATAAGCCGTTAGGCAATTCTTACCGGTAATTGGCGAATTAGGAACGGTGTGATTCCGTATGACGCCGAGTCTCATAGCGCCAACCCACGCGTTGGGGGACGTGGTGTAACTGCTAATGCAATAATCGCTACGGACGTTGACGAGGACGATTTGGCGGCTCGAACAATTGGATTAGCGAAGTGAGTTTTTTCGAAGTAAGTTTTGCGCCTTTATTGCCCCCGAAGAAATCAAGATGAAGAATCATTATTAATCATTACTAGGCTCTGGAAAAATTGCGACAATTAGCGGCAGTTTTTCGGATGGTAATTCCCGATTTACGAGGCTAATTGTGCTCGATAATTACGCCAGACGATCGAATGCAGTCTCCTCAAAAAGAAATGTTTATTTGAAGCGTGCGTACGATGAGACGTTAGTGAATTTTTAGAACGAAAAATGAACTAAATTATGCGAACAACACGTTATCATGTGCAGTGACGTTTCTTGTCAGACGGGCAGATTTCGCACGGATATTCAAAGAAAAAACTTGTCTCTTTACAAATTGAATCATAATTTCGCATGTAGCAAAGTCGTCGATTCGAATTACGCCCGAGGAGTCGAGAAGTGTCGACGCTTCGTCAAACGAGAAATAACGGTTATTGCCGTTTCGTTTCGCGATCTGCTCGAAACCGCTAATTTTCCGATGAATGGTAATTTTGATGCCGGCTAGTATAAACCGAATTGACGAAGATTTACAACTCGAAGGCAGGAAATCATTTTTCAAACGACTCCTTTTACGATCGATAATAAATCAATGCGAACCCGTGATCTCAGTCGATTGATTGAAATCGTCCATTATTCTGAAAGTAAAGATCGCGCTGCGGTGATTGATCGAAGAAGAAGAATCGTTGATTTTTCCATGCGAATGATGTACTGAGTTCACGAGATAGACATTTGATCTAAAGAATGAAATTATGTATTCGGGGTCGTGTAAATGGACTCGATAGGGGCGGATCCAGAGGCCAATTCTGAAGGACTTGACACATCTCAAAAGGACACTTTGATGTCCTAAAAGGCAATATAAGGTGTACTCCCGCACTGAGGGGCTAATTTTGAAGACCTTATCACATCCTTAAAGAGCACTTTGATGTCAATATAAGGCGTACTCCCGCACTGAGGGGCTAATTTCGAAGAAAAATATATCAAGTTCCAAAAGGGCACTTTGATGTCCAAAAAGGCAATATCAGGCGCACTCCGACACTGTACAATACACCAGTATATGTTTGTTGACAAAGTGAAAACGGGAACTCCATGAAATTTGATGGACTTTTACAAGGCTCAAAGTCCCCCTGGATCCGCAACTATTGAACTGGTCAATGCAAAAACCGACTGATATGTAAACCCGGGCGTGACGTCACAGTGGAGTAGTTTTGACAGGTAGAATTATTTTCGATTTGGAATGATAATACATAATCAAAAACCGGCGCTTCGAAAGCTGCATTTCACATCGAAAAAATGACAGCTGTTAGAATTTGAGACGTCAGACAAAATTGATTTATCGCTGATGATAATAGAACCGTTTTTGATTTTTGAATCATTGTGGATTCGACAATACGGCTTCACTTGTGGGTTTTGACAGTCCGCACGAGTCACGTAATTTTTGCGTTGAAAATGACAGATGGGCAAATCATTCTTTAAAAATGTTCCCTGACCTTGTTGCCCCAAATGAATAAACCGTTGAACGGGATTAATAGTAGCAGAAACATTATTCATGATTCTTTTACTTGAATTTTAATTTTCTATATTTTACTGCTCGACTTTCTGGTTTATGGAAAATATACGTTCGTTAGTTGTTTTGAAAATATATAATCAATCATCTTCATAGTCGAAATACGCATTTATGATTGCTGCAGGTACCAAACTTAGAAAATCCGATACACGGCAAAGTCCAAATTTTGTTATGTATATAGAGCTTACCTTGATTGATTGTGACACTTTATCTATATTTCCACTGTGTCTGTCTCTTCCGAATAATTCATTCATAAAAATGGAATGACGAAGAGGCGGCTTAGAGATTAGTACAGAAAGGAGCCACTCGGCGGCGTTATTCGACGCCTGTTTCTTGCGCGCGTCCAATCAAAATGAGAATGCGAGCGGCGCGAATTCATACATTTCGAATCAATGCGATCTTGTTGTTATTGGGTAAAATAGAATTTAGTCCGAGATGGACGAAACTTGAATCATATTAAGTATGTTTGGATGTATATCGCGCCATTTCAGCGCTGAGATGAGTGAACTGGTGACATCCGTTTACCGAACACTGATAGAATCTCAACTTGCCTCCGACTAACGAGATAAGTATGCTCGGGAACAGCCTTAATTAGCAAGACAATTTAGCGTATATGAATATGTGACCAGACTGACCACGTATATTCCATTACTGACCGAAGGTATTCATTAGTAGTGCTAATAGAGTTTTCTGATCAACCAAACCTGAATAACAACGCATTGGAAGCATTTGCCAACGACTTTCTTTTTGAGACACGTGCGCAAAATTGAATTCACTACGTATAACGTCGATATTCGAACGAAATTCGGTCGAAACGAGATATGAACTGAGGCTTATCGTCAACTCCGTGGTTTATCACTATTCGACTGAGACAAGCCTCGCGTGTCGATGCATTGAATGTTGACTCTCTGAAAGTATGCGGGATTACGTTGCGCCTCTGGACTTTTTCGGTAGCGCATTTTAACAAACACGGAATAAGTTTATTAATCAGGTGCTCACTGCTTATTAATTAGCATATGAAGAGTCACGAAGTGTGGAAATGCGTCGAGAATCAGTTTATTCGTCTAAGCGCATAAAAGCGCACATTTTCATCCTGCCCTGCACTGCGAAGTCATAGTAGGTGGCGTCACATTTCTCACCATATGCTATACCAAAATAACACATGTCTTTTGATTCCCTCGTAAAAACCGTTACAGCAATGCTCATATACATTGATACCGAGTATCCGTTATACAATAGTTTCTGTGTGAGTCGATGTGCACTACGTCATCAATATTGGCGTTTAAGAAAAAAACCCAATTAGGTACTATTGTGAAGCTTGGCGTTTATTTTGGAATTAAATGTATTTCATAAGTTGTATTTCATTTTTGATAGATTTCAATGGTAATTTTTTCGAGGATGTGCTCTACGTCATCAGCTTATTGGGGCTAGACTGGTTGCCGGTCAATTCAATTATCGATATGAAAATCCGAAATAACTGTATTGATCCCCAATATCATATTATTTATATCATATCATTCATTGTCGACAATATCAAGCAATATATATATGTGTGTTATCTATGATAATTTTGTTTTTCTTGTTTCAAATTTCGAAGAAGCTGTTCTATTCTATCAGTTAGCTAACCGGCATTCAGCGAACGAAACGACTGTAATACACCTGCAACTGCAGCGCACATACGATTTGCACTATCGCTGCTCACTACGTCCCTTCATTGTTGCCGTTTCGTAGAAATACATTCTACTTATAAGTAGTCTGTATGAATGACCGTATGTCCGTAAACAAACGTTCTAAGTATATCCACCTGTAATCGAAGAGCGGTACAATTTGTGAAATTGATTCTAAGAAAGCGAGAGATATCTAATTTGTGCTCTTTTCACATTAATTTTCTCGGAACGTAACCTTATCCAATGCAAGATTGTTTCCGCATATCCGATGAACTGCGAGATGTATCTAATGTACATGTTTATCTGTCACATATATACATATATAATACGTTTTTCATCGAAGATAGTCACGCCGTTGTAAAAAAAACAGCGCAGTATAATGTGACTATCACTTTCTCTGATTGTCTCTCGCTCCCCAATCTTCAAACTATGTACGATATCTACGTTTTCTCAAACTTTATTCTTATAAATTATAAACTATTATGAACCCTTGGTGTCCATAGCACAACGCAGTTTTCATCATGACGTGTCCTAAATGTATTTGAGCCCAAACAGGAACGAAGAAACCAACCACACTGACAAAATCTTCAGTTTCCATATTGCGGTATACGTTGTAAACCGTTGATCATAGTTTTTTGGCTATAGTTTTATCTAATTTATATTCGCCCTTGCATACAATGCCACTTAGGCGCTTTGTTAGGTTAATTATATAATTGTGTTCACTTTTGTTTTTTTGAATAAAGATGAATGGTAAAAGAAAATATCTACATTTTGGAAAAGGAGTCCAACTCACTATGAGCCAGGCGGAGAACCGACAACTGGCGTGACAAATGAATATTGAACAACTGTTATGCTAATTCATCTGAATTAACGACTTTATTGAGTCTATCTTATCTCGTCGATTGTGAGTTATTGATACATTTGCGTGTATGAACTGAATGGAAGGTTCTATCACACACGACAAAACATGCTTTTCACCTCGTTGAAGGAGTTAGGTTCATCTCTATAAAATGCCCATTCAAAAATGGAAGGATACGGGGTTAGAGAAATAAGTATAGGTAACGTCATTGGCTTACAATTCATTTTCCCCAATGACAGCAGTTAGACTACATAAGGACCCACCTCGCTCCGATGCGCGGATGAAGAATTGCGAGTCTTCTTATCATGTCCACGATCAGGTTAAAGATTGTATAAAGTCGACGTGAACGCGTTAATGTGTAAAATGACCAGTTTAAAGATTGGCGCGATCGATTTGAAAACAAAAATAACGGCGTTTGTGAGCGAGTTTGTATAACATCGGAATTAATTCGGTTTGCCATACCTTTTGCCAGGGACGCAGCGGCGTAATAAACGCGGGTTACATGCTAATGTTGCCGAGTAAATTGGCCAGCTGAAGGAGAAATGTCTACCTGTAAATGATAAATGGGCCTTTTCCTGTGTAACGCCTTGAGTACGCCATAAAGATACGCCATACACCATGGCGACGTGAATAAACCACACACCATCACCCGATGTATGTACATGGTATGGATGGACCCATAGGTGCACTGACTCGACTGATAGTTTTCCTACTTGACCTGTGCTAAATGTAACCAATATTACACTACAACTAACTTGCTTTCGACCGATAATGTTTTTAAAACTTCGGTAACCAGATCCAAACAGTATAAAAATTGTTGATGCCCAAACCAGTTGCTAGCATGGCAGGGTAATTTTGGAAAGATGTGCTCCATTCACGACAACCCTAACCGTATTCGGCACTGATCATCTGACCTAGTTAAAGATGCGAACCTTCTACCTATCGTGTGGACATCTATTTGGACGAATATATAGACCATCAATTTCAAACAGGAAGAAAGAGACTGTCTAATACTCTACGTATATCGGAGATTACGATTCCACACCTAGTTTGACCTCACAAACCTAGATATTACCAAATCTAATCAATCCATCATTTCAGAGTCTCGCACGGCTTTCACTATTGATATTTGATTTCGAGATAGAAATGCTGTTATTGAAAAGATTTAGTCGATATTCGTCGACAAAGGCGGTTTCCGTGCGACCACAAGTGAATTTCTTGATCTTCGTGATACTACGGATCAAGTTCATTTTCAAATAATTACATTTCGATAGACACAACATGACTGATCGCAGGGCAGCCGAAAGGTTGAAAACGCAACACGAAATAACCAAATTGGCCAGTAATGAAATCAAAAGTTGATTCTTCGAAAATAATCCACTCGTCGTTTCAAATGCCAGTAGTTCCGTAATTAATTCTAATCATAACGTACTCGGGAACGAAATTGTAGGAAATAATAACATATCACTCCAAACATGACGTGACATACTGTGGTAATATCGAGTAATAATTTTTAAGAGCATTCTTTATCTGACTTAATTTAAGCTCTCCTCTCATCGACTCAGAAACCATCGCCACATTAACTAAAGCCATCGAGGGATCCCTTTTATGTATTAGTTTTTACGAAGCCATGACAAAACTAATCATCAACGGCTACGCCAGATTATTTCCTGTGCGTCCATTATGCCAGCCGCGTTGCACCCGAGTTCAACGTTGCGAAAAGAGCTGGCGTAGATTTTGTTTTTGTTATTGACATACTACCTCCGGAACGACGGGTTTGATCAATGATCTCACGGGATACTTCTAACGATGTTCAAAGGCAGATCGAGTAGTATAAGTGATTATGTCGCCATTGATGTTCAAACACTGTCCACAACGTCGGCTTTTAACGTCTGGACGCGAGCCGAGACAGTGCCGCAGGCTTATGTCACCACTATACCACCCTTCTCATGCGTCCACCACTCATTGATAGATTACTTATAACACTTTTCGAAGAAAACATGGCCATTACGTTTTTTTACGTGGAAATATGCAGTATCTCCTTTAGCATAGAGGTCATGCCACACTCTTTGAGTTAAGAGATATGTTCTTCGTAGCATTGACCTCGAATCAGGGCATCCCACGAAACAAAAGTTATATGAATTTTGTGGTTTCAACCGCGTTAACGAGGGATAGATAATATAATCAACAACATCAGACACCGCAACAGTGTACCGTCGATCATCTATTGTCTTCATCGTAGACGTTATGTGGTTGAGAATACATAGAACTATCAGACATCACTTCGATTATCATCAATTCAACTATTCTTTGTCATGCGTCATTTCCGCGTGTTGTTACCGATTATCGGGTTATTCAATCATTCGTTACTTCGATTACAACATCATGACATTTTTAAGTATTCATAGGGATGTCCGCTAATATGCTACATGTGCTTTAGTAATTGGAGGCAGAGACAAACATCGTCAACCAATGATTGCTTTGCATATTCATTAGACGATGAAACCATCTTGTATGTCGAAGAGAAATTGATGATTTATCAGATCAGCGCAAGATCGGTATCTGAGATTATGGGTACTGATTAATTGGCAAATGAAATGGTCGTGTATGCAAAGTATAGTTTGAGAAATCGTTAAGATCTGCCGTGTGTAGCTAGGTCGATAACGCCAGAGTTCACCCGAACTATCGGTTGGCGTCCGAATATAGTTTATGATAAAATATTGTCGAAGTTTTCAAGATTTCCCAATGATCATGATGGAATCTCCAGTCCAATCAGCACTACCCGGTAATGCGAATAACCAATTATAACCAATTATATAGATGTGCAAAAGAACCAATTCAATCGTGAAAATTCCATCAGATCATTTTAAATCAATAAGTTAACTTCAATCATTTAATTGCCAATGTGTCAAAGGGCCAAATATATATAAATTCATTTTGGCAACTACAACTGCTTACAATTATTTCCTATCTTATTTGCATACCGGCCGTGTATTTCCTTTCCGTTATTCTCAGCATTGTGACAGACCCATTGTCACTGCGAATAACAGTTCCGGCCAAAATGTCGATATGGAGAGAATGGATCAGTATTTTTTATTCTGTCACGTCAATTTGCTGCCTGACAGTTCACATTAACGGACGCGAGGAGAAAAACGTGTGCGGAATGAGCTTAGGACCTTATTTTTGATCCCTGTCTATTGCGTTTTGTCGTGTTTGACATCTTTTAGCTCAGAGAAAATGAATGTTTATTATTTCAGGACACAGGCACAGGTGGTCGCATATCTCAACACGCATTAAATACAAGGCAAACATTAATCTAAACGACTTTATTGAAATATAATGAGCCAATACAGTAATACAATGTATACTGTAAAGTGTAGACGAAGCAATCTTTTTCTATTCTTATTTTGGATGTTACGTCTTAGCAACGATCGGGTAGATAGATGCTCTTTCGAAAAATAGATTAAATTGATTTAAATAGATTCTCGTTGTTTTGTAGTACATAGTCCTACAATGTACCTTGTATTATCTGAAGAAAATTAGTGAACGCTGGGACGTGAAGTCGAGTCACGGCCAAACGTAGACTCGTCAGTGTCAACAACCAGCAAGATGCAGGCACCACATTCTTCGATTGTGTACCTACATACCGTAGACTGTGGTATGGCAATTATCGCACACATAGTTCATTATGAACAAGTCTTCACCGAATCAAAATGATAGAGAGTTGCTTTTGACTCTATGCTCTACATGTTTAATGAGGGGAAAACTAAAGATTCGCGCGTAATTGAGTGGATCAAATAGGATTCGTAGTTCAATCGTACGAATAATTCCATTGCAAATATACCACTTGTGAAGACGGCGAGACGTTCTGCTTTTGCCTTAAAGGGGTTCCACGCACGCGTGACTTACTTCTAATTATACATCTAGTATTGGTAAGAATGATGAGTAGATCGATTTAATTTTCCCACAGAAAAAGGCAAATTTAAGACAACAGGATGAGCTTGTACAAAGACTCGTTCTACTTTCTATGGGCTGTAGCGGTTATCTTCGTGTCCGAGCATTTTGATAGCATTTCATTTGGTTCTCGATGTAGAACAAAGTCGGTCAAATTTTCCGAGTGACAAAGAAATAGAAATGACCTTGACCGAAGGCATCTTCTACCGGAAGTGATCAGCAATCATCTATCCCAGTGTTTCCGACAGATATATGGGCAGTGGATCCGCAGTCAACATCACATAAAAACCTGTAGGTTTACATTTTCAACAAATCAATCGGATATTAATTGCCCGTTGTGGAAATAGTCCTCCTCTTAACATCTAGTATTGAACATGCAGAATAATTAATTTTCTTGTTGATCAATGGATGAGAACATTTCAATATCACGCGGTTGATAATTGTGCGTAGGGTATGTTGTAAAAACAAAAGAGTTGAATATTCAGCGAATACTGAGACGCAACATTCAATACCACAGTTGCTATTGTTTATGAATACTGCAAGGTGGAATAATAATTGTTCATAAGTTTTCGTGCAACAGTCGGCCATTAAAGCTGTGTTGTTAACGGCCGTTTTAGCCATTCCGTCACATCGTTAATAAAACTAGCAGCAGATTCCCGTTTCCTCTTGTACGGTACTAATGTTCGCCACCGTCAAACAACAAAGCGTGAATCCAAAACGCTGATAACAATTTACATTCGCGCTGACGCTCGATTAAGGATGACTGTTTTTCATCAGTCTCGATCAATTTTACGTTGATAATTTCTTGCAACGAAGAGAAATTAGAATAGCTACGCGCGTTAATATGCGTTGTCTAGTCAAAGACATTGAAGAATCACTCACCGATGTTATGGTGTGAAAGAGTATAGGTCGTATGGTAAATTGCAAACGCAAGCACATATACGTCAAACCTAACATAATATTGAAATAGAGTGCTCGTTAAGCCCGCAGCTTGCGGGATGCGTAGATCTTTTAAAATATTAAGCGAGCAATTTCATTTGACTAATTGGAAAATGTGGTTAATGGAGCAGATGGCGAGAAAAGATTTCTACAATCATTGAATGCCATTCAACGTACGTCTACTAGGCTGCACACTCTTCGTGTCATCTTATTGACAATCTATACTGTCTTACCGGTTACACTTCAAAGCCGAATTTCTTCGCGGCTTTCAACTACTATAAATATACAACGTAAGTTGGGTAGGCAAAATGTTCTGGAAGCTTGCCGAATATGTGCACAATAATAGCAAAAATGGGAATTCGGACACGTAGCAAAGGGGTGCGACGGGTGTCGCACGGAAGTTCGAGGTCCACATGCTTCCAAATGTTAGAAAGAAATACTAACTCTTGCGTACGTGTTTTACTTTTTAAGCAATTTGGTTGAAAAATAAAGCCACATACATTACGTGATTGCCTCAGAATTCATCTTCATGTGACTATTTTTCAAGGTTTTATAGGTGAGGCCCCATGCAGAGCTTTGACCGCTCTCCCTGGCTACGGATCTGGAATTATGGAGGTGTGTATACATACGGTTTATGCCATTTATCAAACAGCAATAACAATCACTCACTGCATTATTCCCTGGCGTGCATCTGGAGCAATGTTCTTTAATAAAAAAATGTCGTGTGATAATATTCGTTCATGTCAACCATTCCGTCTAGCTTACTAGCATGATTAATGAACATCATAACCACAGCGAATGTATTAGATAGTCTTCTATTTTGTAGATTGAAGACCAGAAGGCGTTATCCTACCACGAATCAGTCCCCGAAACACCGTTCAATGGCCTGATGTGGGGAAACTATATGTTCATCGTATTCATATCCGATAACCTTAACATCACATCGTGTGTAGGTGATACACCAATTTCGTGAATGTGCGATGGTGACATGTGCGAATAAAGTGCGCAATATGACTTTCTCTTCATGGTATCCAGTAACCAACCATTTTCATTTGGGGTCAAATAACTAACCGAGTAACAGGTTCACAATAGCCTGTCGTCACAAAGTAACACTCTTCAAGCAATCCCGATTTATAGTTTTCAGATATGTGCCCGCAGCGTGTGACAAGGAATCGGTTTACCGTTAGTACCCTGTGGGAAACGCTAGGTTTCAAATTGCTAGCAATCCTGTTTGAGTTATAATCAGAACAAACGCACATGTTTTCCATTGTAGCTATGTGTATTTGAAATAATATACTGACATCTCACAACTTATAAATAGATATGATCAATAAAAGCCTAATGCTTTAAAGGATGCATTTTGGAGTAACTTCAAATGCGCATACGAGACGTCGTGACGCGTGATCTAGATGGGTAATTATTGACTACAAAATGAACAAAGTAAATCAGCGCATCAAAGACAAAGCTAGGCCATTTAGGCGAGGTAGATATAGTAGCTGATCATGTTATTATTGGAGACTCACAGGCTCACAGAAACTCACAGGCTGTATGTAAAGGCTATATAGCTAACGTCGGGCTGCGATGCGACGGATACAGATGCAGCTGGGATTTCGGCAACTATATATCCAGAACTAGCGACGCAAGGCTCTCTTAAAAGGGGATTAGGCTGGAGAATGAATGCTCTCCGCGCATAGGCAAAGCAGGCTATTCCGGTTCAATTAAAAGATTATACTCTCCAAGAGTAGGGTTAAAGGACCTCGTGCGCTGCAGACTAATGAAAGGTATATATATAAGCCGCGATCACACAGGGACGATTTGGTCGAGGCTAAATTGGCACGGATCATGCCCCTGTCAAATTTGGCCCGTGCCTAACTAATATTTGTTTAGTTAAACAAGCTCGTGTTATCGCGGCTATATGCTATTAATGATGTATATTCTATATATCCTTAGAAACATTTCCATTTCGAACCTGTTCTGCGACTTGTTGGTCAGATATCCGGAAAGATTGTTAAAAAGGAAGAAAGAAACCTGGACGCGGTAGAGATCGGGGAAATGTCAACATAATCCATTATTCTAATTAACCATAATTCTTTACGAACAAAACTCAGCAAACCGTGATTAATGCAGCTATGGCATGCTGGTCAGCGTTAGCTTATATCAAGCAGTGACCACCAGTGCCAACAGAATTCATATCAGGACATTCATCATCGTTAGATGCTAATTACAACTCAATCTCAAAGAACAAACGTCAGAAGCTCGTTGACCGAGTAGCCGTCCCTATATACGCGACAAATAACAAATACGTGGGCGCGTTGATACCTTGTATATTGCAATTGTCCGAACAAACTACTTTCTCCATTAAGAAATAGCAAAATACAGAATTCCTTTCGGATAACGGTAAGGCGATTGTAGATCAGGGCGAGCTCATCATATATTTCTTATATCACCACCCCATATGAAACTTACATGGGAGTGAAGTACCTCTTCAAAGTGATTACTGGGACAATGTGTATGATCCTTGTCCAGAATCTGCGATGTACATATACTATATATCCCATAGTCTATTGATAAAAATGATTGATGGACAAAACCAAATTCACACAGACATCGGTTAATGCTTCTGCGCTGTTAACCACCTATATGTCAACGGAAATTGTGCAGTCCGATGTTCAAGTGTATTGCTTTTTGCGTGAATTGAATTGAATTCTAGTTCTTAAGTTCTTAAGAAAGTCCTGCTGTTTGTCACGAATGTAGCCACTAGATCGACGACGATACGACGAGAAGGTCCGTTTAGCTGATTATTGGTCGCCCGGCCATAGACCGCAGCTGGGGAATACGGAACGAAAAGTTTGGCGCAGACGGTGACGTCATCTAGCAGATAGATATTATCTATCTGCTAGATCCATATAGCGTTACAAGTAGTGATGTCATCAGTTTCTTCGATGTCTTTAGGGGATACTTGTACATCGAGTCGTTCAATAATTCATATCCTAGTCGATACTGATCCTCTCATCTAGACACGCGGGCTCCCGTGAGAGTCGCCCCTTCTGCAGTTAATTTCTTAACGAGACTGTGAACGGCGAAGGCTAAAGATTAAACTGCTAGTATTCGTTGCCAATTTTAATCAAAAAGTCGGCATTATCAATGAGATAAAACGATGAAGCGAGACCGTGTTAAGAAATTTCAAATTGACAATCCACTGTCGGATGTATTGGGGAAATACATCAGTATGTATAACTATATAGAATTCATTATCGTTGATCTTGCGTTTGAAATAAAGTCGCTATCGTCGATAACTCAGTGAACATATGAATTTCTTTGTACACAAGACTAAATAAGTCAACGTTCTGCACCAGAATCCCCTTCAATAAACACCGATAGAAATAAAACATGAATATCTATAAAACGGCGAGTGTTTATCAAATCATTACAACACCTATCATAACTAATAAATTCACCATAAAACAACATGACATATACGACAGCGGTGCGAAACAAAGCAGCACTTCGTACGTCCCGTGGGCCATATCGCTAGATCGGCACGGAACACGGATGAAAGGTAAATTCCGCTTTCATGTTCGCCGTGAAATAATAAAATATGGGCACTGTGATCGGGGTGTTTAATATTCAATCAGAGCGGCTCCGATGAATTATTCAGTTGCAAGCCGCAGTTTTGTACTCCTCTCTAACAGTCGTATCGAAGTCACGTCGTTGTTTACTATCTTCATCGTCTGGAATGAAGACGGCTGAGATATGACACGCGCGTTTGCCATATATGTAGGCCTTATAATGAATGAACGAAGTCCCCATTTCTTTAAAAAGCAACTAAAAATAGAAATTAAACCTCTTGGAAGCCCGGTCTTTCTTTTCTTCAGCGCAATGTTCTTTAACCTACACGTAGCTGATTAACGTCTCTCCTACAGGCTCTCATCCTGTAACCTTCTATTAGGCTAGGGATATATCTACGTTATAGACTGTTTCTCTTCAGCAGGAAGTCGCTTAATTGGTTTCGATGGACCACTCGGATCTTCAAGTCATCTAATTAGTTTCTGCGTAACGAATGTATCCGGATTCGTTCCCCGGTTTACCGTGTTTCCATCCCGTAATTGAACGCATGGTGATTTTAGTCGAACCGACGAAAGTCGACAAAAATGTCAAAAATGGCACTGTACACTTTCTTCATTAGAAGATGTGGTTTGAAAGCGATTACGATTTGGCGCAATGCCACTGCTTGCGACGGTTGACTACTAAAAATCGTTCGAATCGATCGCTTATTTTGCAACCGTCGACGATAAAACTGTAGGGAAAACGTATCAGAAAATATTCGTGTCGAAATTTGCGGCAGTTTATGGCATCTTTAGGTTACTCTGGATCACCAAACATGGACCAAAATGTAATTCGTTATGGACTTCGTTATTGGCTAATCGTCGGCATCAAATTTGCTGGTTGTTTGGGAACTGTCGGCTTGGGAGCTATGACGTCATGCAGAAATGACAAACTTCGTGGCGTCATGAGGCTTTAATGTGTTGATTTAGCGAGGTGTAATTTAGATAGCAACCACGCTATGTTCGTTTGCTCTTTAGCTATGAACAAGCAAGAAAGAATTTCTTCTGTCGTTACCTTTCGCTTCGAACATATCGAATCCCTCGATGCCGGCGCACAATTACGCGTTCATCACGCAACAGCCACGTTTCATTTCTGCTTTACGTTTTAACTAGGGTGTTTGCCGATACGATACACGTGGCCCAGGACAATTTACTTATATATGCTTTACACGTATCTCATTTTACGACAGCATCCTATTTCACGTCTCGATGAATAAATGGTCCAGAATTAATCTATAAAAAGGTCAAATGGCTGCAATTGGCCAAATTATGGCCGAAATGGCTGAACGGTGGCCAGTTAATCGATTTGCTGACCACATAATGACATTTTCTATACGTCTCTCAGGTGGGTGCTATTAACAATGGATTGATATCATCTCGCGTTCTGAGCGGAGGGTATCCGCGCTCAACAGTATCGCTGATGAATTCAATATATAGCAACAGGGAATTTTCTTTTTTTTGATGACTCACAAAATATTCACATATATTCCAAGAATCTATAATTAGTACTAGAATTAATTCAGAATAGTAAGATTGACAATTGAGCTGATTTTGGTATAAAGAACAGTAAGTAGCAGAATGTTCACTGATGGCAGATATTCAAACTGGGCTGAGAGATCAGATGTTGAGATGATTAGGTTATGTCTAGGTAATTAAAGGCGAGACGGCACTTTCTACTTGAGCTGAAACCACCTTCACAATCCTCAATTATCGCCATCTTGTTAACGATGTACACAGTTTACCGTGGTCTTTAATTCCTATATCGTTTGCATACTGTCCCCATACCGAGCTCAGACGACCTTGACTTTTAGATGACATTCATCAAGTACCTAATGTGTATGTTGTCATAAACTATACACGATAGCCATATAATCCGTTCGGATGATGTTCAATAACGGTGTTTTCCAAACAGCTCCCCATAATGTTTGACATGGCCAGGCCACAATACTCTAATTGCCACACATGAAGATTAGACGCACAGGGCATAACCGTAACATTACCGAGATGAGAACAAGAAAGTCTTCTTTCTGCTGTCAACTGATTAGGTCTACCAGGGAACAGGAAGATGGGAGACCCATCTGGCTCTACCTTTCAATTATTCTAATTTCAAAACAAGATGTTTCATTACTTTCTGTGCAATAACAACAATTTTTTTTCAACGTTCAAGATCAAAACTACTTAAAAGTTCTTCTATCTGTCTTATTGATCAGTTACGTATTTTGTTCATATTTGTGTCGTATCCATGATATATGTATATACGAAAAAAGTAATATTATTATTCATAGGCTTGCTGTCATAGTGTATGCCTTATATTTTCTATCATTTTCTTTATGACAGCAGATACGGGTGCTTCTAGACATATCGAATTGCCTCCACGGAATTGTCCGGTTATAGCATCGTCCAGACTTAAGGGGAAACGTATTTATCTTATTATTTGCAATCAGGGACATTATCAAGAGCGATTTCTTGCGACAGCGTAGTTAGCGATTCACGAAGTCCAATATACCGGAAGTAGCTACTCTTCCTACGCGACATAAGGGTTCATCCGGTGATGTAGATGTCTAAAAGAAGACGCAGATAACAGGAAATATTTGAAGCAATTTTTCTTCGTATGATTTTTCCAAACAAATTCGCTCGTGAGTCTTAACGATACCGATCCAAAATAGTCGTATTTCCTACCCAGAACAGAAAAAGCAATCTAAGCGTTGCAAGCAAAAAAAGGTAGGATAACGCGACAGTATGGATTTAACTTTTCTAACCAAAAAGAAGTCTGTAAACAGTTTTTCAAAATTTTCATCTATATGTATTTGCGTTTTTCTCTCCGAAGCCCTTGGTTTGTTTAATATGTGAAACGTGTCGTCACCTGAGAAATATCTGGTTTCTTATTTCAATATCCGCATTCCAGCCCTTAAAGACCGTACACCAACCACCTATTATAGTGTGGGGATATTACATTTTATTAAGGGTACTTCATATCTTACGTTCATGTATTATTCATAAAGACCAAATCTTTCACCGCGCTATCGAAATACCGTATCATCTACTGTAAGTTATACTTTACAGATATTTTTTCTTTTCTGATTTGAAAAAATGTACCTATAAGGGTGTCTACATAGACACGTTATTACATAAATACATATATCGCGCATGGAGCTCAAGATGTAGGTCATCGTGATGAAACCAGAGATTATGTTTTGCTATGACAACTCCGTTATTACCACTGGAGGTAATTGTAACTGACAGAACTAAATTGACTGAAAATTTCTTCGAAGTCGTTAATAGTCTGATGCCAAGGGTCTTCGTTCAAATGCTCCAAGGCCTCTTTCAAAGGCTTGACGCTATTCTTAACAATCTAAACGTCGGAATACGCACCGGTGACAACTCAACATTAAAACGCATAATATAAAAGATTTCTCTTATACAGATCTTGTGTTATCCGTCACCTAAAATTCTGGTGTTCCATCCTCGATACTAACTTGCCTTTGGTTTAAGCACATACAAATTGCTTTAAACTCAATCAATCGACATCTCTAAATTCATTTAATGTTTCAATTGGCGTAGTAGAGAAGAAAATTGTTTGATTTGTCACAGACCGAGTCCGCAAATTTCATCAAATAGACTTGATTCGTACTAGTTTGTCTGATGAGCTCTGCGGAATAAATTTCATTAACTTTAACCAATAACCTTTCGGCCAGGTATATCTGTGACCACACTCGGCGGTGCACATGATTTCACTGCAACACAACCAACCAACGGTAATACTTAACTTCAATTATATCTTATACGGATTAGAGGGGTCATAATTTTTTTCGGCGTTGCCCGCCATTACATCCCGTTACGTGGAGGCAATAAATCCTTATTGAATTGATTTGTCCGAATCGTAGTCCGTAGCCCCTTCCTAACTGTGGCATTCATCCGCCATCTTTATCCATATCAAATCTGTTTTTTGATTCTGTTTCAAATTTGCATATATGTCGTGAATCCACCATTCATCCACCGTGATCTTGTGGTTCATTTACTTTCGTCATAGGTTTATAAAAGGTTAATATAATTTGGAGATATATATATGTGCTTTTTAGTATATCGAGAGAAATCAATAGATATAACATATTGAAGTAATATTAGATACATGAATGTGGATAGATTGCTCGGTCGGTTCGGATTGATGTAATTGACCAATTTAACACGCGGTTCAATTACGCTGTCATCTGAATATCCGTCGTATGCAAATTATGGTTGTGCGGTTCGTCGTTAACGATTGTAAACCTGCGGTAGAAAGGCCCGAATTAAAGTTTAGTTCGTTTCATAAACGCGTGTGACACTGCAGATTAGAGCCGTGAGTATCTCGTGAATGGGGAAAAAGCGAGTTGTTACTGATGTCATTTATCATCATTCACGCTGAATGCACCCACAATGCGTATTGTAATCTGGACGTGCTTACTTTTTCAAACTAGATCTATCATGCCCGAACAACGCGACACGACATGGACCGACCACCGCTACGGATATGCCGACGATGCAGAGAATTCAACCTTAACTAAAATGAAACGCACCAGCGACAAATAAAAAAAGAATATCAAAACATAGGTAGCTTTTTGTGAAAACTTGAAAGCTAGATCTATCGTCCTGGTACAACACATCGGACATGCAGACTGCCCTGCTGCTGTGGACATCGAGATCATGCATTTCAACCTTAGTAAAACTAAACGCATCAAAGAAAAAAGCTCAGATAAACTGTGTTTTGTGACATTAAGCTTTGTGTTGCAATCCTCGGTATAAGCTCTGAGAATGATCAGCGAGTTTCTTTTTCTGTTTTTCCGTAATAATTTCATCCCCTTTGGCGCAGCACACGCGAGGCGCAATAAAAGCTTTTCTTCATATTACGGCGACAATATAATCGTTGCTTCATATGTATCGACAATACGGAGCGGAGGCTGTTTTCTTTAAGCCAAAAAACTATTAAATCTGTCGTTCATTGTGTGTTTGATATATTACGCAGTAGAAATGTACGGGGGTAGTTATTACGCGGTATAAGTCGATCGACTGTCGGCTGATGCGATGGAGTGACGAGTAACATTCATCAATGGCCCGCCTACTTTCACCGTCGATAATTTGATACACCATTGATCAATTGATTTCTGCATTTAAATTAGCGCGACTCTGAAGAATACTCCATCGCGGAATATGATTTTGCTGCTTCCTTTTTAAACGCCCGTCTCGTGAAATTGCTAAGCGCCAATAAATGCATTCGTTTTTGCATTCAATCCTGTTTAAAGAATCTCTTTTTGGCATAAGCCCCTCGATGCAACTCCCGGTTCATCTCGATGCCCAGGATCAACGAAATAAAGATTTTAAATGAGATGTGTTGTAACTAAAGGTAAGAGGCTTTTCTCGAACAGTTTGTAAAAGCTCCAAATATATCAAACTTGAAATTCAAAACTACACGCGTGTGCAATACGTGAGGTAATATGAAGTAAACAAAGGACTTCAAAAACGTCGGTTTTTGCTATCGAACAAACCAGCGCGAGTCAATGTTCTCCGACTCTGAATTGCGTATTTTATCTTGCATCTAGGATCGGTTGCACCGAAGCGAAATACCGGTAATCGTTTCCTTAAACAACGACAGTTTCTTTTCAGTACTTAAAAAACATCCGATACGGTACATGTATATAATATATGAAAACGGAGGATAAGGGTATATGGTTAAGTGCCATTCCCATGTGCAATTTGTAGACTACCAGGTTTATAATATCAAAGCCAACCCGTAACTCAATCATTTGAGTGTTTTTACCGTGGTTTTATATAGCGTGACTTCATTATCGATTATGTTACGCTGAAATTAACTCAATAAAGGATAACGATGTAACTATTGCCAAGACAGGAGATTAATTCTGGCTTACGTACAGCTACAGAATATTCTTTCGATGCATTACGCATACGTTTATTATATGGAAATGGAAAACATTTTCCATAACATCTTGCTAGTGATATAATAACGACCGAAAGGTCTGTATAGAAGATCAGATTTGCCTTCCTGAACCTTAGCCTGTCGCCATAACTCGAAGGCCTTCAATGCCACCATCCATTCCAGCTGTGTATATGACCCGTCTACGAGTCCTAATACAAATTCTAAAATGGTACTGTACAGTTAGTTCTCAATATCGACATGGTGGGATTTTTTTTCGAAACAACAACTGACCAACTTAAATGGAGCAAAAGACAGAATTGCTGACATTAAAAGAAGCGTCGTGATTTCACTTACCGGAGCACTTGTAGAATCCGAGACATGGGTACCGAACCACCTGTTGGTGCAGGTCGGTCGTATGTCGTCATGAAAACAGACATCGTTACTGTCATGTTCCTAAGATTTTCAACTCCGTTCAGAAAACATTCTCAACGCTCCGCCAAACGTCGACAAGCGTAAGATCATCGCTTTTGCAAGAATGGCACAATGTTGTTGCATGAAGGCATCCTTTAAACTACGAAGACTTTTCGGCAACCGCATAGAAGAAGCATGTTACGGGCGCGAATCTCTTGACTTCCTTGCGATAAACTCAATTTTGCGAAGTGAGGAGAGCTTTTGATTAGTTTTTCGATTTTACAAAGGCTCTTTCTGCGATGGAGTCACGCCTCGGAGCATACGCATCCTGGATATATGTCAATCCATTAGATGCACGTTCAATTTAGAACGTTAATGCAACGTTACTTTCTGTACTCATTTCCGCTTCATGTCTCTTTGTCTTTTCGCGATGTCTAAAATTGAATTTATAACAATCTTGAGAAAAATTATACACAGTATAAAGTAGAGTCTCGAATTTAAAGCCTCGTTGCTTCTCAGGGTTACTATCGATATCGACGAATCATTTCAACTCAAATCACGTTGGGCTCGGCAACTAAGTTGTCATCACTTTTTTCAGGTATCTGTTGTCATAGCTACTTCTAGAGCAAGTAGACCGAATCACTCCGAAGCTCAAACTATATAATTCCTGTATTCGCGTGTTATTTTAATTGCCGACACATAAGGCTTTATCGTCTAGCATCATTTTAGTATTGTTAACGTTGAGTTCCAGCAGCTTGTGTCGGCTATACGTGCGTGTCCGACACAACGAAGAAAAAACAACGAGATGTCCGATAAAAATCCAACGCGTGTTCAGCTGAACGCTATTACAAGAAATACGAAACCGACGGCGGTCGTCGGTTCACGTATATCGTCTGTTTAGGAACGCCGGGTCCTGGATAAACTGAATAATTCATCCCGAATTTCCGAACACGATATTTCAGAGGATATCTCTCGCTCACGAAACGTTTTTCTTCTAATCTTCAACAACGTTCAATATTTCATGCCGGCTCCAGTCATTACTTGAAACTGGGATAGAGAGAGAGAGTGAGAGAGAGAATAAGAACACGAGACAGCGCCAAGCCGGTGGGTGTCGAATCAACAAATGTTCAGTATAAGATATTCCACCGTTCAGATTTGTACGCTGTATCTTAAACCTGATGAAAACTGCCGAACACTATCGAAACAAGACATAGCTGCTAACTTGTGATGTTATCCAAAAAGAAGACGGGAGACGATCCGAAACAAATGTAAAATATCCATTCTTCCGTTTTCTATAAGATATGTTAAGAAATTTCGTCATTGTCGTATTTACAGTAACGGCACTGCAGTGCCTTGATGGAACCATACACTCGTCTCTGACAGTTGACAGCCGAGTGCGATCGCGCCGTTTAGACAGAACCGTATCTGAGGCCACAACACTGAGAATTACCAATAAATCGTAGTTGTTGTTGTTGTTACCTTCAGCACGATGGATCGGAATCCGACAATAGAGCGAATAATACGACCACCACCGGCGCCACCGCCATCACATTCTCCTTCTAAAGACTCGCTCAAATCGATCAAAAAAAATGTTCGTCGAATCGAATTTCGTTTTAGTCATGTAAATGCGCGTGTTGAACAACAAAGTATACGGAAGAAATGTTCAATTTGACGGATGTGCGGCACGATGGAACGCCACTGAGTATTAATGAAGAGATACTCCAACATACTTCAGATCAAATCTATGATTAATTGACGCTTGTATCCGTTATGTATCTCCTCCTGTATTCATTGTTAACTTTAAACACTTGTTTAATATTAACTTTAATATGAAACAGATTTCTATATATCATTTTATACGAATTTAAAATCCATGATTTTTTAGAATACATGACAAACGTTTGGTCATGATTCAGTTAGGTTGCTCGGACTGTTGCAGCAGGCTCGGCGGAACTGCATCAATCATGAAAACCAATAATCCGACCAATGAAATATAGGCTAGCTTTCGGCAAAATGTCCTCAAAATAGAGAATTACTCACTATATAATATTTGGTATCGCTGACCTTTTATACAATTATCAACATAACCAAAACATTTTTTTGTTTTGTTACGATATATAACAGTTAGTTTTTAAGATTTACCAAGCTTTAAGATATACCATGTTTTTCTCTATAGACGCGCGTCGTTCAATGATATGTTCACACACCACACCCTGGTATGGATACCTGCAAGCGAAAGTAATCCGTCGATATATATATATATATATATATATATATATATATATATATATATATATATATATATATATATATATATATATATATATATATATATATATATATATATATATATATATATATATATATATATATATATATATATACTCACTTAATGCTGCTGAAAATGCGGTCTAATTGCGACATATTCACGTACGGTGATATACATTGATAAATCTAGCAATCTTCTTAAAGCTTAATACGTTGGAAGTCGGGTATGTCGTTATCCATAGACCTCGGGCCATGTTCGAAACTTGAAAATCCTTCATTAGACGTATTACGCGTATAAGTGCGCGCGCATGCAAACATACGGGCCTTAAAAAAATTTGCAGATCTTATGTAAAAAGAAACGAACAAATGTTAGAACAAAAGGGAGGCACACTGTCCGGGAAGTTTCAGCAAAAAGTCGGGTTGAGCGCACTGAAATACCCAAAAGCAGCACAGCGTCTTTGGCTGCACGTTGTCGATTAACATGAACGATTTTGTCGTTAGCGTCGGGTCGTATCATCGTGTACAGACGTTGACACGAGGGAGAAGGTGAGCACGTTTTAATTACACCGGTTTTATGATAAGCGATCGTTTGTATCGTCTGCCAATATTGACAGTCGATATAGCATCGCGATTTCGCGCTACGTTGGTTATTGATAAGGCCTCGGACGTGGCATTGATTAGCATGCTCTCCCCTCCGTATCACCATCTCGATATCTCTCTCGTCCAATTGTTCAAAGATGGATGAAGCCAACAAAACGTGGAAAGAACCCATCTTCTAACTGTGCGTACCGACGATGAGTCGATCGGCTAAAAGCGATCAATGTCGAAGTGATAAAAGAAGATCAGGAAAGAAATATTGAAGTTGTCAGAAATATCGACTTTTCACAATATAAGCCATGCGGATTTGGTGCTAATATACTTTTCTACATCCGAATACATGATTTCTTATAGTAGTATGCCTATATAGTACTTTACGATTTAACAGCAAACAGGTCTAACAGGCCGTGACAAAACCGATTTTTATGAGAACAAAAAGTATTAATCTTTATTCGTTATACCCGTGAAGAATTCACAAGAATTACAGAATCACCTGGAATTCCGACGGTTAAGACAGATGACAGACTGCGGGCGGAGATTGGCCGAGAAAATATTCAAATCTAACGATCTGATGCTTTAACTCCCCAGGGTAATTCCTCAAGTCGCTCGTCGAGCGTTTGATCAAAGTCTGGAAACTAAATCCGAGCGTCGTTTGTGCGGGTGAGCGCATTGATAGGGATTCTGAAATTAGCATTCTTTAATTCAGTTCACTCGCAATTTTGTATGAGGTAAGAAAAAGCACAGAGCGCCAAAGCGCAATCGTGATTTACAGCAAAAGGGAAGGAAATCACGAGGAAAATTGAACAATGTTTCCCCCATGTCTAGTTAGAAATGAATAGTGGCATTGTTTCTTTCTATGTTCTACTGGAAAGTGTAGTATATTTTTCCCCTCATCTAATCATGAGCGCGCTCAGAGAAAGATAAATATACTCTAAAAAAAACTACTAGCTGCCTCCAATAATTCTTTTGAAAAACCTGGGCTATCATAGATTACGTAAATCTAGAAATAAGAATAAATTATCCGATACCTTTAGAATTTGCGGTCACATTGTCAACGAGTTCAATAAATGTTTTGCTAATGCCAGGGAAAATCTGGCAAAAGAATTCAGGCCCAGGTTTGGTTTTCATGACTTTCTAATTCATCCCCCCCAAATGAAAATTTGAATTTCTTTTCCACTACACTTTTGACATTGTTAATCAATTTGATATAGATAAAGGGATCGGAATTGATGAAATAAGTAATTGAAAGTGGTGAAAGTTGTTATATACTTTCTCATATCATTGATTTAAGCCTTTCGAGCGAAATCCTTTCCGATGACCTTAAAACTGCTCGAGTTCGACCACTTTTTAAAAGTGGAAATACAGAATTATTCAATAACTACCGCCTGATCTCTATTCTACCTAAGGAAACTAGTAATTTTTAGGAAAAAGTTCCACATAATTTCTTCAAGTCAATTCGGTTTCCGGAAAAACCATTCTCTTGCAATTACTTTGATCAAATTGATCGACAAAATATCTTATAACGTTGATTATACAAAGATTTCAATTGTATTTGAAGATCTCTCTAAAGCATTACAAACCATCAATTCCTACTAGAAAAACTTCAAGGGATTGTCCCTACTTTGGTTTAGAAATTATCTTCAAAATAGACGCCAAGTTGTACAAATAGAAAATAGTATATCATGCCCCTTACAATTAATATAAGAGTGCAATCATAGTATACGATCCATCTAATGTTGAATTATAGCTTCAAAGTTAACACGGTTTTATCGCCAGATCTATTTTAATTTCACTTCAATTTGTAATTCGTCCCAGAGGAGCGTGCATCGTGCGGCGGATTCACTATATCGGAACAATGAACACACGATTTCACTAATCAAAACCAGCAGTCCAAATTTGATAAACGAACAGTCGTTATTTCAACAGATCTCCGTGATACAATCGTAGAATTATTTCAAAGTTCGTTAACATGACTGGGCTTTAAATCCGCTATACAGTGATGTACCTAATGTCGAATTATGCTTTACGTAAATTTTCGAG
Organism: Tubulanus polymorphus; assembly: GCF_964204645.1. Lineage (NCBI taxonomy): Eukaryota > Metazoa > Nemertea > Palaeonemertea > Tubulaniformes > Tubulanidae > Tubulanus > Tubulanus polymorphus. The sequence continues at coordinate 6,384,482 of NC_134029.1, read as the reverse complement.
CATCGTCGAAATTAGCATTTCTCAGCGCACCAACTATCCCACGAGATGGTGCAGCTTAGATGTATGACGTACTTTATCAGAATAGATACTCATTTTTCAAGCCGCTCATATCAAAGAATTATCTATCACATCTCTAGGTAAACTTGGATTGATCTCACATATGGCGCAATATATATTCGCCGATTATCTTATTAAGAATTATGGATGATTTTAGTTGAATTGGAGAAGCCAGCGTTAGTGGCGTATTGCACACTAGCGAACCTTACTAGCGAACCACTAGCGCAATATATATTCGCCGATTATCTTATTGAGAATTATGGATGATTTTAGTTGAATTGGAGAGGCCAGCGTTAGTGGCGTATTGCACACTAGCGGACCTTACGGATCACCACATGCCACAGTAGCATTACGGACCGTCCTCACTGCCGAATCGCTGACTTAAATCGGCGGTGATTGAAAATGGAGCGTCCAGTAACTACCATCAGCCACTGTGGAGGTCGCGGGGTAAGAATATCCACTCATTAACGGTGAAGCGTTCCGTGGATGTTGGTCATAGCAACCGACGTTCTGTCAGCAGGTAAAGAGTCTGCAGACGTCGATCCATTTACTAGACAGATTTTACCCGATCGATCGATAATCAATAACCAATCAATACGCCCCATCTGCACCCCTGCAGCGTTCGAGTATACAGATCTTTCCATTTACTGATCAAAAATAATCTGACTGAATAAATCGCGACTGAGGAACTATCGACTTTATGCACAGGTTCCGAACTGGGTGGGTGAAAAGATAGGCATAGAAGAATATTCATGCCGATAGAAAATCAACTCATTGACATCCAAAGCCACTTATTAATTTTTAGCTCGAGTACTAATAAACGTGTAATATAAATAGTATAGAAAAAAATCAGATATACATATTTTGAATAAGGCTCTGTTAACATAATGTAGTTTTAAGAAAAAGTGTTTCGCCAGTAAACGCTCATATAGATTATTTGATTTTCTCCTGAAAACTAGAATTTCAGCCAGGAAACAAACTTTACTTACCTCAATTTTAGTTTTCATGGTAATGCGGAATTGAAAAACAGTCAAGAGTTCCGCAGCGAGACTCGAGCATTCGTGGAAAAATCCAGAATTATGGAGTACAAACGAATTCAAAAGTGTACAAACAGTTTAACAAGCAGATGTTTTCTTTGAAATGTACAGTTCCACTACAAAATCTCGTTACGTCGCATGTGCATTTTATATATCGTAGGCAAACATTTAACGTTTTGATATCGACGAGTAATAGCCCTTACCGTCGATCGTATTAATAATTTATATATATAATAACTTCATTGATAATATATAATGATTGATGGACGGTGTATACGAGCCCTCGAAATGTCTCTGAAGATAGAATAATAAAAAAAAGCCAGACGGTGGTGTGTCGCCTGTGTATACACTGACTATGACTGTAACAGCTGGGAAAAGTCTTCGTCGAGATAAAGATCTATCTTACTTTTTTTTTTGAAAAAAATATAGGCCTACAAGGAGTTTGAATTTAAATAAATGTAGAAATAGGTATTTATTTACTTAGATGTGACTACTAGTATATACATAAGTCATAGAATCGATGTACGGTACTTAATGGTGATATGATTTATATTACTAACGATTTTATGATAATCATAAATGAGATTTATTTCCGTGATGCGTTTAACGTCGAAATTGTGTTTTGTTATCTATCAAGAGATTCATCTGGGAATTCCCCCGTATTCGTGTCAATTCTCGGTGCTGATTTTTTTATTGGCACAGTTGATAGTTAAGATAGCCCAATGAATAAGATCTAAAAAGCTAACATCTCAAGTTCAGTGCCGTTCAGTAAGCCCGATTAAATTCAAAATGTTCTTGAAAAGTAGAAAAGCGAATTTTGTTACTGTTATTCGTCCATGTAACAATTTGGCTCGATGCTATACGTACACGCGGTGTTTGCCATCTATCGTCGAACTTATTCCAACATCTAGAATATCATTGGAGAAATCGGCGTCCTTGATTGCATTTATAATCTGCCAATGTCGAAATATAACATCAAACGATTCTACAAAAATCGGGTTGCTCAATAGTCGTCCGTAGTAACAATAAAATATTCGATCAGCGGCACAGAGGGCTGTACCTAGCATTTTAATTCCAATTTTCTTTTTTTGGGGGGGGGGGGGAGGCAGAGAAACCTGAATAGACAGCTCTTTTGGATTGGACGATCTCTATCTTCCTTGTCTGGCCTTCAATGCGCGTTGCTTATAGTACCAAATGACCATAATATAGAGCACGAAGTAAATATAAACTTTTTTTTCAAAAATATTCTTTCTGAATGATTTCCCTGTTGCTCTCATGATAATCATAAATTGTCCTCAAAATAGCCTACAAACTTTATAATCCCTAGATTTTAATTCGATTAACATTAAAGCGAACATAGCTTTGATTTCAGACGCATAAGCTAATTAATTGATTACGGTGCTGCCACACTGGGGTTTATTGTGTTTAACCCCCATGGGGAGAGAAGGGATTTTCTTTCCTCGTGCGAACGAAGATATACGATTTGAAAATTGGTTTAAACGTAAAATTAATTTTTCTAGTATATTTCATACCTCGGTAATTCTTTCCGAGGTTTGTAATGCAATATATATTTCGAATTCCCAAAAAGAAATAGACTTCGCTGGTAAAAAGTAATTTCTAATGTGTATCGTCCAGTTCCTAAATTTTTCTCAAACTTTCAAAAACGAATATACATATCGTTACTTACATAATCGCTCGCCATTTCTCTTCGCCAAATTGCTTGATGACAAGGTCGGCTAATGCGCAATGGATAAACCCATACTGAAATTAAAACAAATGAACGTATTCTAAATCAGATCCATTATCGAGATACGTTTTAAAGATATAGGTTAGAATATTTTTGGGAAAGGGATGTGGGGAATATTTCTCTTAGAAACTTACCATGCTGCGTCGGATATACGTAAAATCTATTGAATTAAAAAAATGTCCCGATCGAAATAACTACACCATCTGTATTCCTGATGTTTCGCGTGATTTTATGTGAAAATAAATAAATATAGAAAGTTAAATTTGCAGCGTTAATGGACATCGTCGCAACGACCATAAATTGTATATCAGTGACTATTTTCCAGTAGGTGCGTGAATTTATATTAAAACGTTGCCTGACATGTCGTCATGAGCGTTAATGAATTCGAGTACTTCGGGAATAAATAGGAAGCGTCGACACGTTGCATTATCATATACGGCGCCGTTGACAGTTCTAATTAGGAAAGTGCCGAAGTTCGTCGCTCCGAACACTATGCAGAATATTGCACCGAAGAGGAAATTCCTGACGACAAGTATAATCAAGCGTTAATTACAGAGTCACTTTCGTAAGAATGATTTTCTTCATTCTGACAAGACTAATTTTCTAATCACGGTAATCTCAATTTCTATGGGTACAAAAAGCGGCCAATGCGGCCCGGATATCGTAACGGATGACGTCACTGGCAGTATTCACCCAGTCCTTGAGCGTCACTACGCAAGACTGGTAAGCCTAAACCACCTGTGGTACATCAGACGCTGGTGAATGATGCAGTAGAACATACTTGGATCACTTCCTCAAAGTAACGACTGCATTTCATTAAGACTTATATTGAAAAGGTTTTAAAACAATCGTCATGAAGATATTTGTTGTTGTTATTGATGTTCATGGGACGGGGCCATTACGAAGGACAGACACTAATTTGATTGCAATTACTTAGTTTGCAACGATAGGAGTAGGCGGATGTTTGTCTACCGACAATATTTTGAACTAATTTTGTTGCCATTTTCTCGATCGCGCATGTCGTGCTGTTTGCTACCTGAAAAACTGTGCAACCTTTTAGCAGATCAAACAATTATATTGCCGCTGGTATAACATCGATTTCATTCTACGCACCTATATACAAAAACACATGTAAGCTTATATATGATGATATTATTATGTTCTGCCATGACACTGCACGTCATTAGACTTCATCGGTGGACAAACTCCTATCACCAAGGATACCCGAGATAATTATTTCCAGTATCTTAAGTACTCTGTAAAGGCAATTACTGTTCTAATAAGTTTTCACGTACAATAGGCCCAATACAATATATCAATGAAAATATTATCATATATACAATATATGTGTATATGTATATATAGTTGTATTCGCAGCTGGTATTCGCAATTCATCGCGATGGTTTGGCGCGAAACTAACGACTGGACAGTATGTTGCGTAACTATTTATGTTAAGGCGTGTCTGATTCCAAGGTCTTCGGAAATGAAATAAGAAACAGGTACAAATATTCTGTTTCGATAATCATATTCAATAGAACCAACTAAACAGTCAGGTTGGTTGACTAATGAAAAATCGCTAATGATCTAGGAGCTCGGTACCACCACCGGTCAAAAGCCTCCGTATATGATTCATACCTTGTATTGCCTGTAAAAATCGTCATCCAAACTAAAGTCTCGTTGGTAATTTCTTCTCATGAAATCGCGGCCAGTCTGACTCCGCACTGACGCCGGTCGTTCGGTCATCTTTCTTTCCGATTCATTTCATTTCGACTTGGTAATCCGCGCACATTTGATACGTAAATCCCTATAATCTACGGGATACTTTTGAAACAACTATATCCCAGCGCGTGTACGACAAATGAATGACGGAAAATAACCTGATGAATTTTCGACAACAGGGCGTCTACACATCATCGTGACAACCTCTCATTCAAACGCCACGAACACATGTCAAAATATAACTAAACATCGCTTGCCGGGATCTGGTGTTGTAGAATCGTCGTCTTCGATTTATCCTAACGTTTTGATTTACGTAGACGTAATTATAATCCTTGAATAATGAATGTCAATACCCGATTTACAACTGCGCGCAAACCCCATCGAAACGTATTTACAAACTGTCTTTATCGTTCAACGTTAATATGAATCTAACTATTGATAGATGGTTCTGTCGTAAGAAGGTAATAAAGATATAACATCGATATCACACCGGTCTGCTATTATTTGTGACGATGCCATTTCGATCATTGCCTTTAGTCGACTGCCAGAGGCGACTTTGACGAGATCGAAATAGATATTTTCCAATCTGTACGAAAGCGTACTGGTGACATTATTTTTTGGTTTTCGTTTTTTGGAACAATATTTTTGTATTTTACTGCGAGTTGGTCACTCGGAGTGAAGTAATTTCGATAAATGTTTTCTAACTTTTTGGATTCAAAGTAATTGATTCAACTCCGAGTTTGTAACATAGAAGAAATTATTTTTCTTCGATTTCTATTTCTATTTATCTCCGGGGTTTTCCATCGGTCATGGCTTAAAACCAGGGGATATTTTCCTAAACAGAAAAAACATTTTCCATCTATGAATGAGGACTGATTAGACTAAGACAGCTATCGATTGCATGACAATCAACAGATCGAAGATATCCATATGGTAAAGATCCCTTCCCAAAGTATCAGCCCAGTGGCGTACGGCAGGCCCTTTCGCACACGGGTAAGACAATACAAGGCAAACAGTAAACTTCAGGGCCGCCCTTTTGTTGGGCCGCCATGAAACTAGGCCTTTCCCCTTGCTGAATGAAGTACGTTCTCGTACAAGCTACCTGTTGCTTCAAAGCAGTCCTTCATCTAACATTATTACATTTTTAATGTATATTGTTTATTCATTAATTGTGTAAAGACTTTCTACGAAAATAAATCATATCACATTATATCATCAAATCTGGAAGTTTAGGGTATACGGACTTGATCCGTCCGCCGTGCCTCCAGATTTTATTTCTAATTGCCCCTCATTCTGCAGTTCATATGCCTCTCTTTCTGAAACTCGGTTTAATTTGTGTAGTATAATATCATGTTTGTAAATTTTATGTAAATTAGAAAAGTAATTTTCTTCTTAACAATTTGCAACGTCAGTTGCAGGTTACAAAAAGATTTAAAAATCACAGACAACATTTGACAGAAAGCTGATGAACGGACGACACCGGAAGCTTCGGGCTTTCGGCGTGAAAATCATGTGCCTGTATTTTAATGGCCAACTCCAGGAAATCCAAGAGTAACATCCAGGAAATGAAAGAGATTAATCATTTTGCTCTAGAGTCTCTTACTCGGGGCAAAAAATCCGAACCGGTATCTCCTAACCCATCATCGGCTAACCGCTTAAAAAGGTTTACAATTGAATTCTGAAATCCTTTTCAGATTCCCAAATAATAACTCGTCATATGACTTATTATACCACTTCAACCGAAACAAGTCAAGACCGAGTTCACTGTACGTTATAAACAACATGTTTCCTTTTGGTTTCCAAGTGGCTGTCTAATGTCAATACGTTGTTAAACCCACAGTAAGAAGAAGAAAAAAACTAAGCGATAGTTTTACGTTTCAACCGAATTCTATCAGCCATTTTCAAACTGTGGGTTCATCAACTTATCAACATTTTTCATGCTTCGTTTATTTTACCTTCGGTATCAACATATAATACGTAGATGAGCTTCCGAGCTAATTAATTTCTTAATACGGCCTTACAATTAATGAATACAGAATTAGATGATATTTGATAAGTGTGTCAACGCCAAGACTTAATAAGCTTTATCGAATGAAGCTATATTTCATCTAGATATGTCAATATGTACTGATATGCTAGCACGTATTTCTTATTATCAATAATAATTGATTTAGGGTGCATCGAAAATATTTGGATAGATTCAGTTTCATGTCATTTGCCACGGTTATATATTGTATACAAATACATTATTATGTTGCCGACAAATTCTCGTGAAAGCTCCACAGGCGATACCGCGGCGGCGTTTATTCAACTAAAAATTATTCTGAAAATAGACGTCAGGATCACATTACATGAAGCATATTACAATTCGTTTACAGTCGAATATTTTCTGCGGCTAGAAACAATTGACTCCAACTAAGATGATAATATCAGACTTTGGAAACTATGATACCTGTAGCATCAGTACTCGTCGTCTTTGCATCAGCACCGCTTTGTTCTGTAAATCGAAAACACCTGCACTCGGTGTGGGGGAATATTTAGTTTAAACAACACAGTACAGTATACGATTTATGTTACATGGACCATAAAATTAAAAAACGAGTTATGGTCTATATTAAAACTGGAATTGAGTTACAAGATGCTAGGAGAAGGGAAAAACGAAAAAGATCTATTGCGAAACTGTGGAATCTAAGTTACTCAGAGAACATGGAAAAAAATTAAAGTAGAGCTATATTTCAAAAGAATGCAAATTACCGTGGATGGTTTCTTTCAGATAGCGATGGCTACATTAGCGCTGGAAGTAGACCACATTTCATCGGCCACATTTCGGGACAATCTGAAATCACTATCCAGCAAATTATTCAGTACACTGTCATTTGATTTGACAATCTTTGAAATTCAATACTCTATCATACATAAGTTCTATATTATCATGATAAAATAATGATGATAACATTTATTTGTATACCGCTCTCCACTGCGTTTTAGCGCGGTCAACATAAAATATGTAAATCATCATATATATGATGCAAAAAATGTTGATATCTATAAACAAAAATTAAGAACCTATCATATAATGAAAATATCGTTATACGGCGATATATTCGTTTCTTCTATGAAATGCCTCGACTGTTATAAAAAACCCGCCGAGCTATGAATAAACATTTCACCAGACGTGGATGCGCAAAAAATGTTCTTTCTGATGACTTCAAACAATGATTTATGTTTCAGGAGGTATTGCTTTTAAACACGATCGCACCTATTGAGGGAAGCGTAAATCATTTTCTAATTGTAAACGACGGATTGAGTTTTCTTAACGCGGCAGCACGACGAAACGACTGTCCGCAGTCAATAATATTTCAACATTCCAGCGACCATTCAAGACGTGGCTATATTGGACATGAGTACGTGCGTCGATACATATAACACAAAGGGGTGGATTTAGGTGAAGCCCAGGGCCCCATTTTTATTTTGTTTTTATTCATTTAATTTTGTTTCAGAATCACTCTTCATGTTCCATGATCCATTTTTTCAAATCTTCTCGCTGAAGACCCCCAAACCTTCCTAAAAGGCTTCGCACCTACGGCGCAGATTCTCCATTAACCATATCGTTTGTTCGGCCTGGGAGGTTTTGAGAAATCCTATTCTAAATTCCTGGATCCGTCCCCGACACGGATAACTATAACAAGAGAATAAACAACTTAATACAATTAGGAAAAATAGTTAATTGATGAATCACATTTAAAAAACTAAGTTAAGCCTACACGCAATATGTCAATATGTTATGCTATTGACAGTTGCAAATGAAGCCATCAAAACATTTCTATGTATTCAAGCTCTTTGAGTATATATATACGTATGCATTTTTAACTGATTCATAAATATTTCCAAGTACCACGAGGAAAACAAAATGTATTGTACAATTTTGTCTTGTTTACGACCCGACCTTAAACAACTGTGCACTGCGTATTTCGTTAAAAATCCCTGATGATTTCATCTCATAATTTTTGGCGGAATAGTACAGAATAGTACACGAATAGAAGGGAAATGTGTACAAAATGTGGCTTATTCTATCATTTTCCATGTTGATCTGAGCTGCCAATATGTTTTCCGAGGCGAAACTTTTCTGGTCCAGTTACCTTTACGTACTCAGGCTCACCCGCGATATCTTCACTTATTTTCATGAATCCTAGACATAATATGAAACTTCTGATGAACTCATGTAGGAAACATGCGAAATTTTTTTTATCAAAACTTCCTTCTTTCGCTTTTATAGTTTTCAGGTGAGCTCATCTAAATGTATATACAACGCACATGTAGGTGTCTGGTGGTGAGGAATTTAGGAGACGAGCTTGATGGATAACCCCCGTATTACGCAGTTTAATACAACAGCAACGGTTGGAAAGTGTCTGTTGCATTCTTAGTAAACTGGTGGGTGTTTTCTCCCGTTATAGCCCAGTTGGAGGTGAATCCAGGGAGCGTTGATTATTTTTCAGGCCGTCTGTCAGTATAATCAGATCTATAACACATCACCTGCTTGATATACCCAGGTACATATACATATGTAAATACGTGCGTGGAAGCTCTCCGTATCTTTTGTGCTTAACATTTTTGCATACAGACATTTAAAATTAGCTTGAAGTTTGCATATGAACTGCTCCCCTCATTATTGCGGTCTAGGTCGGCTATTGATTAGCGCCTCCTAGTGTCGGTGACGTAAGGCACGAGTTGATACGCTTGGTTGAGCTGCATCGAACACCAGTCTTCCTCAGGTCGGTGGCTGCAGCGTGCGTATTAGGATCCTAAAACAGCACCTTTCGACTTTAGTGTGATTGTAACGTAACGCAATATAACATAACCATGGACACAAGCACTTCACATAGCAGCTCGTCTCGCATCATCCGTGAGGTTTCCACCAGTGGAGGTCCCGGGATCGACGATGCAGTTAAAATCACACGATCCTATCAGGTTTACCGGGGTATGTCCCCAACCACTTCAAATAGATTGGAGGTGAGTTCAGTTATAATAGATTTAAACAAATACATATGATTATACTTATGCAAAATAAGAAATGGCTTTATTAAAGTTAATTTGTGTAAATTCGTTTTAATAAGATTTAAAGAGAATCCCACAATAATAACGAAAAATGAAGTCCGAAAATGTTATTCAGAATACCTGAGGATGACTGTTAGAATATCGTCGAAACGGCGAATTAACTGCAATAGCTCAAGGAAATGTTTTCGGACTTTATTTTTCGTAATCATTGTTGTGGCATCCTCTCGATATTATCGTAACAACACGGATGTTGTGTCTACTTTATGGTGATTGTTATTAAAAGAAAAGTCGCTTTTTTCAAAAATTGAGAGCGAATTTCGGTTTTCTAATAACTCAACTTATCGTTAAATTACCCGTCAGGCTTGATCTTATAAGATTTCAATGTTTATTACATTTCGTTGCTTTAAATCAAATCACTATGCAATGAATAGGTGGTAATATATACAGCCATTTTATCTCATAATACACGTACGTCTACGCACCTACATAAAATATCAACCACCTGTATTTATTAATACCCGATTACCTGAAAATCTTGTCCTGGGTAATATGTAGATTTTGTAAAACATAAAAAAATGTAGATATAGATAAGTAGCGTAACTTTGAAATACAAGTATACTTTAAGTAGCGTTTGCGGATTTTATATTAGCTGTCAGCTGCGATGAAACTTCGCAATTCCTTATTCAATTCAATCCATTTACCACACCGCTTAAAATTGGAATTAGTTGTTTGTCACGTGTTTGTTGTGTAACTTGTCAATGTGTCTTGTTAGCCTAATAATAGGCTAGCTTCTTTTACATAAGAGATGACACTTTAATAAAGATATGTACATAACTACATAAATTATTAGGCTTAACACGCGCTAGGAGTGATCGAACTTTGGGTTATGTATAGATTATGCAATGGCAATGTTAATTGGTTTCGCCACCCTCTCGTTCAGACATACCAAGACGAGGTTTTTATTGCAGCAATCCTCCAGATTCATTCCGATGCGATGCAGTTGTGGATTTATATTTAGTATATTTCCACGTATCTTTTGCATTAGCTCCACCATTTCCAGACCGCATTACATTTATTAACAAACGAAAGCAAGAATTCTTCGTGAATTTCGTGGAGTACATTAAGGTTGGAGACGGTTGGCTGGCCTGTTTTTAAAAACACGAATCTAAAAAAACGATCCCATACGTTTATTCGATCGAAAATGTAAGTCTAAACAACATTACCATAGAAAATCATTCTACTGACGATTCCTCAAAAAAATCTTTTGAAATTAGAAAATGAATATACGATAAATGTTATAGTTTTTGCCGCCGTTTAACATAATTTGATTCGTAATGATTAAGTCTTTGGAATTTCACTAGACATTACACATTTCTCTGGCAAGCAACCATCACTCCCGCAATACCATTTCAAGAATTCAAAGATCTTTGAGGAAAGCGAAATTCGTTTCATTTATAATCTAGAAACATGATCATTTAAGATTGAATTGATAATGGTCATGATCTACGTTTCTGTAAAAAAACACTAGTTTATCAAATAGCGATCATTGACCATTCACCAACTTACATGCTTTTGTTGGGTATGAGGTGGTTAGAAATAAATATATTGTAGGTGGACTGGAAGTTGTAGTGAACGGTAGAGTTAGTTCCTCACAGGGGAAGAGTTGTACACCAGTTGATCAAGTTACCAGCATGATACACGGTTGTACTAAAATAGAAACCGTGCATAAAACATCGTTTCAACCAACCTGCACACGTTACCGCACAAACTTACCCTTCACACCAGAGATAATCGGGTATACAAATACAACTGAAACTTTCTGAATCTGTTATCGAAAGTGTGTACATGTATGTATTTTTATAATGTAAAAGCGTTCGTTCATCAACGATTTTGATCATCTGTGGTTTTTCTTTCGATGAATCAGTTTTTCTAGCAAAATCCAGTCATCGCCCAGGTAAAAGGATCAATGTTGTTTTTTTTTTAAGAATTAGTTATTCGTACTAAATCATTAACACATTCAAACTTCGAGAAATACAAATCGATAATTTTTGAAAATCTGATGGCATTTTGCATATTGTATCAATGTAATAAATTCATGTAATAAATTAGCAATTTTCAAATTGATGCCATTCGATCGAATACAACCTCTGATGTAAAATATCGATTTTTAAACAATTCATATCGATCGTATTCAGTAGAAAAAGAAAAAATAACCGTGTGCTGTACATATGATTTGGGATATACGGGAGGAACAAACACACGAAAAAACAATGTTGGCATGGCCTCCCTACTTTACCTGCCATGTTTATCTAAGATACAAAAAGACAATAAATATATTTGAAGAAAAAAAACACATTAACAGAAGAACAAAATGTTGTGCGTTGTGTAGGTGTAGTGGGGGTAGAGAAGAACATTAACTGGAGGATGAACGGTGCATGCCACGTGGAAAATTCCACGGCCTTTTATGGCCGGCTATAGACGTGTGTAGTCAGCCGCGAGCCTCCCTCAATGTGGAGGTATAAATAGAGACTTGTATTTACCTGCCAGCTTGGATAACGCATACAACATCCCGAGACTATCCTCATTTACATCTACTTCAATAAACGTCTTCGCGGCGGATGTCTGATAAAAATCTTCACTTGAGGGTTTTCATTCCGAGAATTTTTTTTCCCATTTTACACTTTTATACTTGGCCTATATTTACCCAACGTGCAAAACGAAATAGAAAAATAAAACGTTTATCATTTCGAGCATATTTGCTACATCATTTTCTGTTTTATCTTTGGGATTTAAAACACATCTAGAATACCTTAATTTTTTTTCAGATTTTACTTATTACTAAATGTGTTTTACGTTTAACTGTGCATTTTCTTTTTAAATTAATATTTAAAGGCTTAGAAGTGTTAGTTAAATAGGCAACCGGTTACATGCCTAATTGATAACGATTGAAATTGAAAAAATCCAAACAATTTTGATGAGAATTTCTTTTGAAAAGGATTTTTTAGATGAATCTCTTACAACTAATCGAAGGAATCTTTTATACAGACTCGTATTATATAATGTATTATGATTCTACAGTTACGCCTATGCTATATAACATTAGTAGAAATGAATGGTAAATATTAGTTAATTACTACAGCTGTCTGAAATATCTTCACCGTCTCTGAACTGCTAAATAACTTCTATCAACATAACTCCCTTCTTCATGAACACGAATTCGCTACTATCAATGTTTCAAGTAACCGCACTATCTTTCTAATGTACGGGGTATATTTAGAAAATTGCTGTTGTTTTCAAACCACCTTTCTCCAGCACGAGAAGGATTCGTTAAACCGCTGTATGGTTAAAACAAGCTTCTTCTATCAAGGTGATGGTGATGATGCCCCGGTTTACAAACCATCTTTCAAAAATATAAACCTCGGAATTTCTAAAACAGACAGCAACATTTGCCGAAACAAGTATTATCTAAACAATCCTCAGTTTGTCGGGATGAATTAAGTCTTTTTGAAGTTTTTCTTCCTTATACCTTTACATTCACATTCGAGGTTGGCGAAAAATAGTTTCGTAGATACTGGCGAATGTTAAATAATACGCTCCGTACCTCGCGAATAGTATCTGAACGTATCTTAAAGATTTGGTTCTATTGATTGGAATTCGTTTTACTTTGTTTTCAGATTAGGATCAAAGAGTTAGAAGATGCGCTGGAATTTGAAAGAGAAGCTAGACTCAGGGTTAGTATCTCCGTAATTCATCCAACAGAACGATACCCGCCCCAAGGAAGTTGGTGATCCGAAATTGATAATTCTATCCAATGAAAAACTACGAATAAATTCAGATTTTATAAATCAAAAATTCAAACTTATTCCAAACATTTTGTATTGCTATCCTTTATTTCATCGAAGATACGATACCATCGAAATTGGAAATCTGGGTACATGGTGCCCTTACCAACACCAATATCTAATATTTTAATAAATTATATATTCTGTCTAATGAACTCCACAGCCCCAAACAAATCTTTTATTCGAAAATGATAAAGTCATTCTAAACATCATGAATATTCATTTCAGGCGGAAAAGAACGCCAATGATTATCTCTTTCAATTTGAAACACTCCAAGAACGATTCGATGAGGCCGGAGGACTTTCGCAACAACATATTGAACTTTCCAGGAAGAGAGAAATCGAAATAACCAAACTGAGGAAAGACTTGGATGCGTCTAATGCGCAACTGGAAATGAACGAGACCAGCCTTAGAAAGCGATACCAGGCTACGATCAATGAATTATCTGAACAAGTCGAAGCTCTTCAGAGATACAAACAAAAGTACGTGGAACATGTACAAAAAGTAATCTTCATATTTCATCATTATGTCAAACTCAAAATCAGACCAGTATTCTATGGAGATTTAATTTTCTAAAATTTTCAAAAAGCTAGCATTGGTATCGGACACCTGATTTTATTTTATTGTCTTTTTCTAATAGGGGTGAAAAGGAAAAGAATACCCTCCTCATTGAAATTGATAGCATTTCCAGCCAACTGGACTCTGCTCTCAAAGGCAAGGTAAGTAACAAGTAAAAAAAAAACAAACGCGTTTTGTCACTAGGTGATGTGTGGCCATCTTATTAAGTTATCATTTTGTACCTACAATATAATGATGCATGGATTCATTGGTTAGGCTCACGCTGAGAGCAAGGCCGATGGCATGGAGGCGCAGTTGAACCGACTGAAGGCTCAGATCGATGATCTCCAACGTCAATTGAACGACTTGAACAACCTGAAGGCCCGTTTGACGCAAGAGAACTTCGAACTGCAGCACCAGGTTCAGGAACTTGATAGTAACAACACAGCTTTGGTGAAGGTCAAGTCCACTCTCCAAGCGTCTAACGAAGACCTTAAACGACAACTTGATGAAGAAATCAGGGTAATGCTTAACAGTGACAAGAAAATGATTGGAATTTGAGAAATTGAATATCATAACTTAAACCGTATATATTGTAGCTGAGAAACAACCTGCACGTACAACTGGGAGCGCTCCAGGGTGAATATGACAATCTGAGTGCCCGATATGAGGAAGAGTCAGAGGCCGCCGGAGCACTGCGCAACCAATTGAGTAAACTTAACAGCGAGTTGCAAGCCCTGAAATCCAGATATGAGAGAGAACTCATGCAAAAGAGTGAGGAACTTGAAGAGATGAGGTCAGTATTATAAATGTACTATCAAGTTGACTTAATTCGATGACATTAAAAGGTTTTTGTAAATTGTGATTTCTTCAGGCGCAAGTTGATGGCTCGTATTGCTGAATTGGAAGATACAGCAGAACAGGCTAAAGCTAAAGCCGCCAGTCTCGAGAAAATCAAAATCAAACTTACAACTGAAGTTACCCAACTCAGCTCAGAGGTTGATGCTGTAAGTTTCCTATTTCTTAAGGCGAATCATATTGTCTTTCGTACCATAGAACGTCTGCAAGAGCCTGTTTCCTTTTTTTAAATTATAGCTCAGCTCACAAAATGCTGATCTTGCCAAGCGGTTGAAGGCAGCGGAGAGTGGCATGGCTGAATGGCAGAGGAAGTATGATGAACTTCATCTCGAATTTGGAAACCTTCAGTCAGAGAACCGAAACCTGGCCGCTGAAAACCATAAGCTGAAGGTGACAGTTAACGAACTGTCTGATAAGAATACTAACTTGGAGCGTGAGAATAGAGGACTTTCGGGTAAGTCTGAATAGTTTATATGACTACATGTATATGTTCGGATGCCACATATTCATCGTATAAAACGATTTATTTCAGAGGCTCTTCGAGAAGCGAAGGATCAACTCAAGGATGCCAATAGACAATTGACTGAACTCTCCGCACTTCGCGTACAACTCGAGTCAGAACGAGACCATCTCGCTAAGGCTCTCGGTGATGCTGAAGATGCTCTAAGAGATGCTGAAGGTAAACTTCAAGCTGCCCAAGCTGCCCTTGCCCAGCTACAAACTGATATGGCCAACCGACTTAGAGAAAAGGATGAAGAATTGGAAACCATCCGGTAAGCTTTGAGTCGAATAGGTATAAACATCGCTTTATCGGAGTGGTTAGTCTATAAAAAGAATAAGCATGGAATTATTGTTTCAAACATCTAGAAAATCAAGCCAGCGGGCCTTGGATGAACTCAATCGTCAACTCGCTGATCTTGAGACCAAGTACAAGTCTGACATGAGCCGTCTCAGGAAGAAGTACGAAACCACGATCCATGAATTAGAGGTTCAAGTCGATAATCTTGGTAGAAATAATGCTGAACTTAACAAATCAATCAAGAGTCTTCAGATCAGAATTAAGGTAACCTCGATTAGTGAAATATTCATAAATCCTGCTGCCAGTAAAATTCATGTAACTTGTTAACAAACGTATATTTTGTCTTTTAGGAACTCGAAACTATGTATGAAGAAGAGAAGCATGCGCACGAAGCTGTCAAACAAGAACTTGGAGCTGCCGAGAGAAAGAGAATTGCTCTTCTTACTGAAATTGAGGACATTAGATCTCTTCTTGAAGCTGTAAGTTTTTAAACGATCAACTACAAAGTGTACATGAACTGAACAAAAGCAATTGCCATTTGAAATTTTCAGGCTGAACGAGGCCGCAAGGGGGCTGAAGCCGAATTACATGAGGCATCAAGCAGAGTTAGTGAACTTACCGTCACCATTCAACAGTTTACCAATGACAAACGCCGCATGGAAGGCGACATATCTGGCATGCAGAGTGACCTTGATGATGCTTTGAACGGCAGACGTACCGCAGAAGACCGTGCTAACCACCTGCAAAGTGAAGTAACCCGACTTATGGAAGAACTCAGACAAGAACAGGAGAACTACAAGAATGCCGATTCTTTGAGAAAGAAACTTGAAGTAGAGATCCGTGAAATAACAGTCAGACTCGAAGAAGCCGAAGCCTTCGCTATGAAGGAAGGCAAGAGAATGATCGCGAAACTCCAGATCAGAGTAAGTTCCCGCTGATCATCAAATGAAACCCTTGTGATTTGTCAGAGCTCGTTAATATAAAATTGAAATGTCATTGTAGATCCGTGACCTCGAAAATGAATTTGAACTGGAGCAACGTCGCCACCGAGATGCCCTGGCGAACGCCCGCAAATTCGAACGTCTTTACCGAGAACTTGTGACACAAAGCGAAGAAGACAGACGAGTGATCGCCGAATTACAAGATTTATTGGAGAAGACTCAACTGAAACTTAAACAATACAAGAGACAACTGGAAGAATCCGTAAGTGAACGAATTACTCGATGACAAATCTTTAAAATACGCTGCAAGGCTAATACGATTCTTTCGATTTTCATTTTTAGGAGGAAGTCACCGCTATTACATTGAACAAATACCGCAAAGCCCAACAGATGCTTGAGGAGGCTGAACACAGGGCGGACGTGGCTGAACGTAACATTACAATCAGGCACCATAAAATCACGCATGGTGGACCAGGAGCTGGACGGTCCGTATCAGTAACCCGCGAGTTCCATCGCCGATCCATTCAATCATAAAGGTATATCTGTCTTTTCTATCGTCTTAAGAATGATATATATATTGAATGAAATGCAGGGACCCGTTGTTCATAAAGTGTTAGCTAATGGTATCAAGCTTTGATCAACTGGCCCCGTTTATGCATACATGTAGTTAAATGCTTTCACAATCCATTCGTGTATATATATTCTATATTTATCGATATATGTTTTATTTATTTTCCAGTGCCTAAGATGATCAATTGTTACACTACGTGATGCCGCTCTTATGTTATTATTGAACAATGAACTATGATGACGACCCTAGACGTACGGGGTTTACAATATCTACTTACTCCAAAACAAAAAGGTCAACGTGTCACGAAAGAAATATCTAAAAAAATCGTTGCAACTTATCTTAATTTCACTCATAATTTATATTCCATTACTATTAATCTAGATTTTGTTAGAACATATTTTCTTGCAAATTGTCGATATATGAATATAAAGTGACGTCACTGTCAGGCCAGAGGAAATCAAATCTTGGTTTTTATGTTATAAGTAGTAGCTTAGGCGATGCAGATATAAAGCTTTAATGATTAATGCCTGGAAGATTTTAGTTTTCTCTGGCCTGGCTACAAATATGAAAAATACCGGTAGCGCAACTGTCGAAAAGAAGAAGGTATCGAGTCACAACGATATCCTGCCGCACCGGTATACGTTTATATATTACTACGCATCAGCGGGATCGAAATAAAACCGAGTTCGTAAAACATCAGGGAATCAACGTTGAAAATGATCATCAAAAGTCTGAGGGTAAAAGCGTTCAGCCCTCCAACGCTTCTTCGCTTAATTATTTTTCACTGAAGAAGACCCTCTCTGAACAACGACTGTGATAGTATTTGAAAAACAAAATGGTGCTCTATATATCGAAACATCTTTTACAACATCATTGACGAAAAAAAATGCAAGACTCATCATTATTGTTTTGTACCACATGAAATTGTACGAATTGCTTTTTTATGTAATGAAACAACGTGTACAGAAAAATTGTTGTATCCAACAGGATAAAATTAGTTATAGCTTACGATATTATTAAATAGTTATTATCTATGTTACAATCTAGTCTTTTATTGGAAGTTTTTCATTTTTACTTCGATATACGTGACGAATAATACGAATGAAAAATAAATATGAATATGTAGATCGATTATTAGAAAAAAGAACTACTAAAACTCTAACAACCAAAAAGTTGACTTAGGTGTAAAACATTGGCATGTTTGTATGTTTTTCATGTTGGCGGAGATATTCGATTCTAATACGGATCACTCGTACGCATCAGACGATTATTGAGTTAGCAGTCGCTTTGTTTTACGTAGTAAATTTATTTTACTCACATTTTATGTATATGTTTCTTGTCAAAAAAATGAAACGAGAACTATTATCTATTATTAACTACTATTATTACTATTAAATGCATTCTCATTGCTGTTCGTTTTTCTACATGCGTTTTGTCATATTTTCTGGTTTTGGTTTCAATATTTCTGGTTTGGATTTTGGATCGTCAGATAGTAACGACTGATAGACATCCGCTGTTCGCTTTCGGCCTAGGTATGATTCGACTCTCCTGCGATATGACCAACCACGCTCGAGACAAAACTATTACTTGAGGCGGATAATGGGCGACATAGTAACAACTTGTGGAGGACCTACGTATATTTCAATACTCATTACATGTGTACTATCCTTGGGCAGAACTAGGAAAATTGGAAGGTTGGGAACAGATGAAAATAAAAGGCATTTCTCGGATAAAGCAGCCATGTCAGTGGCCTCTATTGCGATTCCACCCTCGGTTTTAGATATTCTTTGAAGAAATACATCCAAAAGGTTGCAATTTCCGAGAGGATGAGTGTCAAATTTACAGGTTTTAACGATCCCAGTCTTGACGAAAAGAGCCACCTCAATGGGAAGGCAAGAGTTTGGTCCCGAGACCACCCGCTTAATCCACCTTGTGATAACGGAAACTATCAAAATTACCACCATGATGCTCGGATCAGAATTTTGAGGTTTAATGTTCATTCCCTCAACGAAAAAAACAACGGCTACCAACGCGGGATTCCCGACAACTGGGCACGACGACTAGATACCATCTATCCACTGTAGCTCGGTATGACATAAAATCTGCAGATACATCACATAACAAGGTGCATATGGATTATATTCAATCGTATTTTATTTTTAATCTATATCTCTAACTACATGAAAAATCGTCTACGAATATTCTTTTTCATCGTTTTTGACATTCCACGATTCGGTGCCTCTGGTTTCGCTGTTTTCTGGACCGAGTAGAGCGCAACACATGTTATCCTGCCGTTTCACCAGATACCTGAAAATTTCCAGGCAAATACAATGTACTACGTAGTGATTGTACATCAATGATGCAGTCAATAATATGCACGGTTTATTTTACCTTTCAGCGGCATCGCTTATGTCTGATTTGGTAACGCCGAGTAAAGCTTCCCGGTGGGTTTGTCTCATCTGATCAGTAACTCCAGTTTGGAACAGCGTCATACCTTTGTTTCCGGGCGCCACAGGACTGTCCAGCTGTCAAATATAACATTTTCATTTCATTTACTGACCAACTATCACTTTTAAAATTCTAAAAGAAATTCATTTTGATGACATAAAACCGTAGCGGAGGTCTACACATAGTACATGTACTGATATATTGAAAAAGAATGTTCTTTCTTTTCCTACTTCAACAAAGCTAAACTGCAGCTCAAACTTCAGGAGATTGAAAGAGTTAACCACTGGATAAATGCAGTTCTAATCATCTCCATCGATATTCCAATCATCTTGGGAGTTACTGCCTCCAGGCTTATCAATCAGACATTTCAGGACCCTGTTCCACAGTGGTTGGTTCATTTACTTCGAAATGAACTATTAATTTAGACTTCAATCCAATCGGTCCGAGTTATCAAGCGCAATGTTCCAGTCTACTAGCTCACATACCTGTTGAAATACGGATAATTTAGCCTCATCGATGTCCTGTTGCGTGTAATTGCTACCTGTAGATACCCAGCGAATCGATTCATCAAACGTTGAAAACGTTTTCATGGAATTCGGGTCCCTGAAATAAACAATGAATAGAAACTTCCATTTCAAGTATTTGCTAAGAAACAATTGACTATTTTCTACTAAAATGGTGAATCTAGTAGCCCCTGTGAGATAACTGGAACCTGGATATCTGATATGTTGTACGTACGTTAATGTCTATTGTGCAAGGAATATCCGAGACCACAAACTACCGAGTTATGTAAAGACCTGATTCATCCAACCATCGCCTTCGCAATAAACTTGTCCATTTGAAGCAATAATTACTTAAAATTAACGAGTTCGTTTCAAAGGTAACTATATACCCTTTTTCTTGCATACATACACGTGGAGGCTCTGAATGAACGTATGTTTGCGTACAGGAGGAAGGGGGGTTATATGTACGTAATAAATAAATGGTCCCAATACAAAAAGGATCTTCATCAGCTATTTTCAAACCCGTCTCTGATTTTATGTAAGGGGGTACTTTATAAATGGGCCCTATCATAGAAATATTGTCGCCTACCTATACGAGAAATAACTAATGACACCGGGATTTGCAGCTGTACACCCGCCACCGTAGGCTCCACCTTTCTCTCTGATTTCTCTATGCAAGAACTTTGAGGATATCAGACTAGACAACACTCGTAATCTGAAATGTAAATGAACATATCGGTTAAAACCTTTGATAGATGATGATAAAGTGTACATATATCACGTCACTGGGCAAAATTCCAAAAATGAATATAAGGGATTCTCACTTGGGAAAGTCTTCATGACAATATGGAACTGTGCGGAAACTCTGACTGGCATAATTTACTGCGAATGGTAATTCAATGTGAATATTCTTTATATCTGGCTCAAATATGCGTTCCTAGAAATGAACAAAAAATGTAAATAACCAAATTAAAACGAATGTTTTCTATTACGAAAACCTACACAACGCGACACCATAGGTAGGGAGTGTAAATCGAGAACGCTTTATTGATACTCGCTTGCAAAATTCTAGAAGCGTTTAAGTTTGGAAAACGATCGATGAAATCCTCCACATGAAGCACAGCACTTTCCATCCAATCGGGACTAGCATTTACAGCACATCTGAAACACAAATAACATGTCAGCAAAACCTCCGGTAAAGATATATTAAACAAATGCGGTTTTTATTGTTACCTCATTCCATCTTTATGAAGCACTAATTCAGCAATGTTTCGTAGTTTAGTAAGGATCTCTGAGTGATCAGACATTTTAGCGATATCCTTCATCAAAGTGACCTAATAATAATATCAAGACAAAAATGCACTTTTTCAGACTCAGGTCTTATTAGTTTAACAACAAAATAGTTGCCGCGTCAAAGACATTTTCCAAATCATTTTCCTTAAGTATGGGTTACCAGTAAATGAAAATGCCATTTAATCTAAAGTTGTGTTAGGAATCCTGTCATTTTTTGCCGAATTGACTGAAGGATGGACCTTTCACCATTGAATAATTTCAGCAGCGCACTTTCGACCGCAGTAGTGCGAGGGGATATCAGCGGAATTTGCCTGACCTGACTGACTCCATTCCATTGTTCATTGATATGCGAAGCGTGTGTTAGATTACCGGATGCGAGACTCATCGCAAAACGGTGTCCGCTATCGGCTAAACTATTCGCCATGTCAGCAGCAGTCATACCAATCAAAGTCACGAGTCGATTAGTATCTGACAGATCTAATCTATAAATACAAATCAATATTCAAACAATTGCAGCAAAAATTGCTGCTCGTGAAGTCATTAATGCTGATTGTGTACTATCTAATAATTAATCAGTATGATGATGGCATATGAGATTTCGATTTTGAGATGAGAATCTGGCTGCAACCATCAGCCACACTTGAGGTAAATATCTTGAGCAGTTGTAGCAATCGTACGACACAAACCTGTGAAAGATTTTCAATAGCAGATCTAACATATCAGACGTATTTCTATTCAAGCAATATGACGAAAATATGATGCCCTGAAATCAGAAAATCAAATTTCATCTAAATATTAATGGTTTATTACACTTATTAATTAATAGAGTGATTTAACTACTTGTACGTTCCGAATAAGAAGATCTTTAAAATACCTCTTCGAACTGTTGTATATTGCTGTGGTTTTGGCAGATATGCGGTTGAGCCGCAATTCCGCCGGTTTTTGATTCAATCTCCTGAGACAACTCTTTAAAATCGTAATCGTCGGCTCCCATCCTTGAAAATCGAAATCATATCTCAACACAGGACGATTTTCAAATGTACAGATTTATGCAGCTGCCAATCAGTCAACTATATTCACCCCTCGACCCCATAAAGACCAGGGGCCAGTTGCTCAAAAGATGGTTTAAGATAACCGGCGGATAAAATACGATAGTACAATGAACTTTTAATTGTCACTATGTCAACGATCAACTTTTGAGCAAGTGGTACTTTCATTTGAATATTACCTTTTCTTTTAACGCAAACCCAAAGACTCCACCTATGTAAAGATGATTGTCTGATGATGAGGGGACCGTATTACAGATCACAATGGATGTATAAGGTGATGATTCCGTTTAATAATTTTCACTAGTCCCCTCTCCATCGCTAAACACTTCCCACAACAGTAGACTACTGTAGCCGATGCTAATGGCATTCTGTGTATTTTACCTGGTCACTATATTACAGAATAATGGAATATATGGCTGAAGATGTTGAGGAACTATTGACGTGTCACACAAAACTCTTATGTACGTCACGCCATTAGTCGTCTGTTCACTGGTTTGTAAAGGAACTTGATTATCTAAAGAAATCAATCAAAATATGTTACGATAAAAGCATGGATTCAATACTAAAACGATATCTAAAATGAAGAAATTGGTGATGAAGGATTTCTACTTACAGATTCTGGATTCCACCAGTTCAGGTAAAACACGGCGATCGATATCCGAAACTTTAATACAGGGCAAGCACGACAAGTCTTCTTTCATATTCTGCAATTCTGCCAGCTCCAGACCTAGGATTGAAATAACGATAAAAACTAAGCAATCGAACTGCAAGGAGGGTCATTGATATCAATGACTGAGGGGTCTATTCTTTCACTAAGGATCAGCAGAATATCATTTACCAGGCAATGTTAATGTAAGAAAAAATCCCCGATATACTGATCAGATAAGCTATGTCATAGTTAAGTCTGTATCTGCAGCATTTAACAGATTTTCCTGTGTTTTTCCCACCTTTTTTATGAATCTCAATTTTTTCATCATCTGTTAAAGTTGACACTTTCGATTTTAAGAGTTCCTCTTCTTTCTTTTTCAATGTGGCTTCGTAATTTTCGTCCGGCACCATCGTAAGCTCTAACACATGTTGATTTTGCTGAAAATCAGTCAAAAATAACAATATACCGGTACTGTCCGGTCAGAACATTATCAGAAAAATCACAAAGATATAGCTTTAGATAATTAAAAAATCTGCAGACCTTCAGTCACAGCGAAATTGTTACCTGAAAGTACTGTTCGACTTTTTCTTGTAAATATTTTGGATTCTGAGCCAATTCTTTTTTGAATCGTTCGACATTTTGATTAATCTGCAGAGCTTCTAGGGGACATCCATCGTGGTTCCGTAGCGTTGCTAAATTCTTAAATACATCAACATATCCACTGAATAAGATAACGATGATTTTAATATTTGGAAGAAATTCTCTAACTCTGGTAACTTACGATGCATAAATCCAAACCGAATCGAGTCGTTTGATGTTTTAAACCTAATTCTATCTTGTGTAAGACGGCGTCAATTCGCCATGCATCAAAGCCAGATCTACATGAAGATATTCAAAAATCATGATTTCTCAGTTCATTTCTTTTATAGCGTAATTGTGGACTGTTCATCTGATCAATCTATACGCCGCAAATGTCAAATACTTACTGGACGACTTTGTCAATAGTATTATGGATGATGTCACGAACTTCAGGAATACTATCCGATCTTATCCCTTGTAAACCAATTGAAAATGAGCTTTCCTTCTTATGACTATCATATCTATGTACAATAAAGATAATGGTGTTTTACCAGTATTAATTTTCCGTTATAAATCATTTAATCACCATTACTTTTCTGACCCAATTATTGACCCTACATATCATTACTACATGTATTATCATTTTACTTATCATTTTTATCTCTTTCATTTATTTTATGTAGCTTTTTATATAGCATTTGTATGGGATAATTCTCACTGGATTTTGTCTTTCTGCTGTTATATTACTAGATTATCAAAACACATTGCAGTAAGATTTTCTGTTAAGTCTTCTCTTGAAGGTAGAAATATAGAAGAACGACAACACTTACCCAACGACTGGTGCATAATCAGAACCGATGTTTGCTTCTAACAGAGACTGATAAAACGGAGCAGTTTCTCCATCGACTAACAATGAAGCGACTACGCCAGCAACAAATCCTTCATATGAATCAGTTACACTGAAATACAACAAATACTGAACCATAATAGATAATTATACTATTACAATATCCAAATGGATTTCATTTACGGAATAGAAAAGGTATCATCAAATGTATGATTCAGATAAAAACTCATATCCTTAGTATCAACTTATGAGGTTCCCCATATCTATTCTAAGTGATTAAACTTACTCATTGAGAAGCCACGTGATGGCCAATGATGTTTGTTTGCTAGAATCTGGTACCATAGGGTCAGGACGACAAGTTATCTGCTTTTGAACCTGGATAGATAATAATCCCCCTAATGAATCAAAAATTTACTAGGACAACAATTTTTGTCAATACGGTATGTGACTGTAGACGTGGGATTTGATGAAATATTTCAAACTATACCGGCTGTGACCATCTAGGCTCTGATGGAACTTTAGTGTCGACGTCGATTTTTTCGAAATGACGTAAAACTTGTTCGTTAATCTGTTCTAAATGCTCTTCTAAACTGAAGTTTCCATAAGTATAAAATCTGCAAGAACGAAAACAATATTTGATTAACAACTAAGTCTAGAATTCAAGTAAAGTTAGTTTTCAAACATTGAAAATACACAATTTCTGAGAAAACTCACCAGAGCGTTTTTTTTCGGCTAAATCTATAGATCTTCGTTCATGTACTATGCATGCATGTGGATTTGTAATAAATTGTCCCAAACATGGGGTAACTGGTATTGACTCCAACAAAGATGCATGGATTTGGATCAAAGGCACTGGTGAGTCTTTTTTTAATAAATTGTGTATTCAACATTTGAAATCTTAATTGATTGAGAGCACAGATGAACTTATTTCAAGCCAATTTCATCGTCGTGGTTTCCGAGCAGCATCAGGTAGGACAGTCACTGCCGATTCAACTTTGACTTACTGAGAATTGCTTGGATGGTAATAACGGCTGTGAAAATCTTTCAACTGCTGCCACGTTAAATCCGGAATATGAACCGGATCGCCTCCAGATACTACGCCATACGTGTGACTAGGCAGTAAATGATTTTGAACAGCTTCGGCGAATAAATTCTGCGGATTTGACTGAAAAAATAAAACGAATACATGCTTGACATTTAGTTATTGTGGATACCAACGGATCCTGTGATCGAGCCACAGCAAACCCTTGCGGTAAGGATTGAACATCGGAAAATTTGATATGCTTGTCATAGGATGGGTACCGTATGGAGGTCATTCATTCATTACGCACGCATTAGGGGAGGGGGGTCAGTGCAATTGCTTGCTGTAAAGCTTAACAATTTCAAATTTTATGCATATGTAATAAATGAATGATACCTATGTATGCTTTAAACTTTGGGGCTTTATTCATAATATTCGCAACTAAATTTACTTACAAATACACCTTTCATTTCATTGAAAACGACTCCTTTGAAAATTATGGGCGATTTCGGGTCGCTCAATTCGCTTTGTTCTAGTCGCCAACCCTCTTGCCTGCAAGGATTAAAACAACACAAAGATGTGAAAATGTGGCAACCTCCTCAGAATCTGCTTATATATCGAAGCACGTACAGAAAATCGGTTTCATTCAGTCTCGGAAAAAAAGCAGCGTCGAGATAAATTCCGAGCAAGTTTTTGAAATCCTGTTGATTTTGACTTGAAAACGGGTACATAGTCCAGTCGCTAGCTGTCACAAAAATAAAACATACCAGACAATGAAAATAACGCCGCCAGGATTAAGTAAGAAGTTTTTTTCTTCAAAATTTCACGGTAATAAATCTTCCATCACATGGAATCAACGGAAGAAATTTTGAATGTAGTCTACAAACCTGTAAACGCATTCATGAATGTTGATAATGATCGATTGAGCATTTTGAAGAAGGGATCCCGGATCGGATATTTACGCGAGCCACACAATGCTGTGTGCTCCAGTATATGGGGTACCCCAGTACTATCCAACGGTGGAGTTCTGAATGCAACGCTGAAATTCATATCACAAACTCATATATTACATGAAATTCTAATTCTGAGCGATGCCATCAGATTCCAATCCCTGCCGACGGAGGATGGGTTTACTGTAGTTAGCCTAGGGAATGTTATACCTAAAAACATTATTAGGATCATCCCGAGCAACATGTAAGTGTTGAGCCCCAGTTTCATTGTGGTGTAATTTGATTGCAATTAATCCTAATTCAGTCACTTCTGTTACCTGCAAAGACACAAAATCTGGTTAACTAGCTAGCTATTCATCGTTCAGTGTCCAATCCTCTTAAGCAGATGAATCCTGGCCAGTTAAGCAATGTCTACCGCCATTTTACCTATAATTTTAAATAGCTTACATCTTCAACAGTATAAGGACCTATTTGCGTTCCTGATTTGTACTTGATGGCTTCAACAAGGCACGGAGCAGTGCTGGCATATCGATAGTGTGCAACACCACTGAAATTAAGAATCAATGGTGGATGATTTAAGCGTCCCCAGACCTTCCTGTTGATAATATGACATGCTTCTACTTTCAATCCACATTGTAGTGGGTAAAGTGCAACTAGCCTAGCATCAACAGCTGGGGCGATCTGCAATCTGTTGATATGAGGTGCGGTTTACGGTATCAGCATTAACATTTGGTTTGTTTTTGCGGAGCGATGCCTCAAATTCCTCAGTTCTGATACCAGAGCAGGCGATATCATCTGACAGTATAATGTACGGTTTATTGAGACTGCACAGTATCACTAGTCACATGACGACCAAATTAAGGAGTGCGTTCAAAAAATTAAGAATATTAGATAAATTAAAATATCCATAAGAGCGACACGTCACACAAAAATAAATGGACATTGATTTATGGACATATGGACAAATGGACATATTGATTTATGATTTATGAAAATTTTATGCATTTCACTGAATAACGCTACAAGATAGTGCACAAAAATGCAATACATCTTTTTCTAGTTGCGTAATACTATACTACTGGATCAATAAATATTAATTGAATTTGCCGGGTGGGATTTCCTCGTACCGTAATCTTGGTTTTTGTTTGATTCTAATAAGAAGATTTGATAACGATTTTGATACACCGCAGGCTTTTGTGCATAGTGCCATTACAAATAAATTAGGCTCCTAGATTTTATTCTAAATCCTTTATGCGGAGTTTAAAAGCGAAAATAGCTTAAATTCAATTCAATAACTTTAGGTTAGCATTAGATGCAATTCGCCATGGTCGTGACAGTCAGAATAATAAAACACGTAACCGGCCTTGAATATATAAAACACGGACTCCGGATTAACAAAAAAAATATTCATTATTTTTACTTCAACTCGCATCGGCGCGTTTTATAGCGTCAGACTAAAATGATTCACCATTGCGGACTCCGGAATAACAAAAAAATATTCATTATTTTTACTTCAACTCGCATCGGCGCGTTTTATAGTGTCAGACTAAAATGATTCACCATTGCAAATTTGAGTTTACCATCACTGACCAATTCAACTTCTCGAACATGAGAATATATTTTACATGAACATATTTTATTATTATGATTGATTGATTCACTTATTTCTAGCAAAATGTCTGATAGTCATCTAATTAATTGGGCTAACATTCCACATTTCCTATGAGGGATGCTTTTCCCGTGCTCAGTCTTCGAGGCTTTTGCCGGGCCTGCATGTGCCGTCGAGGAAACCCGCGTTCCAAAAGCATAATTGCGGCCAGAATGGTTAACGAGGGACCGGAACTGGATAAGCCGTACGTGGCAACTCTCGTGAAATGTCTTTTTTCTTTTTTTGAAACCCAACGGCGCTAAATTATGTTCCACGACCCAACACCCATGCCTCTGTCCGCCTGGTCTGCTGCCTTGATGTCCTTATCAAGCGGCACGGCCGCGACAGCCTTGTGGCCGACTCTAATCTAAAGAAATTGCATCGAACCCCCGAATTTAGACCCCAGCTATCGGGTTCAAGGCTCTCGAGCGTACCCACGACTCCACGAAAAAACTAAAAGCCAAACCATTTATGGATATATCATTCATATTTATTCGGTTAAATAACGGATAAAGCTAACACCAAACTTATTTTCTAATTGATTCCCGTTAGTTTCCAGTCTAAGGCCGCGTGCATATCCACGGCTGAAAAGAGATCAAAATCCTACTTTGGTCATTCAGTTATGATAAATGCATATATAATATAAATATAATAATAGACGATATATCCCCGAACTCAATCCAGTTTCCTTACCGAATTGTTAAACTACGTCGCTACATTGATTACGTATAAACATGTGTTTAGCCCCTTCTTTTTGAAAATCTAGATCCCTTTCCCTTCTTCCCGGCAGCAGTAGCAGCAGTAGCATCAGCAGCACCTGGACCTCTCTTTTTAAGTGCAGCTTTCGCTCGTTTAATAAACTTTGAGCCTTTGCCACCTAACTTAGAACCTTTGCCACCTTTAATTCGTTTCATCACCTTCGCACCGATTTGTTTTACGTGCTCTTTCATTTCCTTTTTCAATTCTTCGCCTGTAATTAAAATCGTTAATATTATCAACTGCGGTTACTATAGTCTAATTAAGTACTAACTAATCAAGTTAAGTATCTTAATATCAATCTTATTCACAAATGTCACACGCGTCGTGCATTGTCCGTCAATGGCAGCCAACCGTGACGTCTTACTTCAGTCACCGCCAGGTTGCGCTTGCCGACTGACGCGCAGTGACGTCCGGTGAATAAGGTCTTCTGCACCTGCTGGTTCAAACTCGCGAAAAAGTCTAAGCTTAAATCGGTTATGGCTGAATTGGTGTCCTCATTGAAAACACGAAGTAACCGATAGCAATTACGCCAAAACTTTGTGTCACTCTTTTGAAATTGATCGCATGGTTGCCACAGTAATGTGAATTCAAAATTCCGAAGTTTTTCCCAAGTATTTCGTGGGTGATTTTCCCAAATGGAAATCAACACATATTGTCATGCTACAGTCAACATTTCAGCGGTGACTGGTTGATAAATATGATTTTCAAGGGAAATTGCTGAAGAAAGTTGCCCTTGGCAAATGCAATATGTGAAATGTAATGAATTTCCCAAATATTTCTCTGATTTGAGGAATATTTTTCAAATTCCCAAATATTTCCAAACTCGGAATTATTATTTCAAAATTCCCAAGTTTTTCCCAATTTCCCTGTTCTGTGGGAACCATGTGATCGGTCCTGACCTGGAGTACCATACCGAAAGTGATATTCAGGTGT
Organism: Tubulanus polymorphus; assembly: GCF_964204645.1. Taxonomy (NCBI): domain Eukaryota; kingdom Metazoa; phylum Nemertea; class Palaeonemertea; order Tubulaniformes; family Tubulanidae; genus Tubulanus; species Tubulanus polymorphus. The sequence goes on along the minus strand of NC_134029.1, from coordinate 6,354,619 downwards.
AGTTCTAGGATGTGCATTTGAAAAAAATAATCATAAGACACACTAACATGATTGATCAGGTTGCATGCCGGTCGTGCCATCCTTGCCAGCTTCTGCGTCACGGGCAATTTTACATTTTTTCAACTTTTCCGGTAATCTACAATATATAATGTACACAGAATAAGACATGTCGTTCAGCGAAAATTAATTCTCAACATTCAGTTTTTAGGAATAAAGACTTATAGAACAAGAGGATAGAAAAATAATACCGATAATCGATCAAACTCAACTTACTCGATGCAAAACCTAGTGCAACTTTTCAAATCATCGAAACCCCGTTTCAGATTCTTTCCACATGATTTCTGAGCTTCGCAGACATCGGTGTCCACGTTGAGGAAAAATCTATCAGTCTCTGGTTCTGCGCAGTTAGTTGCTTGTTCGTTCTTCGGAGGTTTAGCCCCACATCGCCTGAAAGAAACAAATAAGGTTATTTTATCCGCGATCACACGAGCGTTTTGGCCCGGAACAACTGTTCACACGGTTGCCAAATGTTCCTGTTTGGCCCTAGCCAGATTTGGCCCGACCAAAACCGTCGAACCGGGACCGAACGCGAGCCCGATCCGTGCCAATTTGACTCGAGTCAAATTTTCTCCGCGTGATCGCGGCGGAATTTTGGATGACACGTAAACCTAATCGATATTGATTTCTCATAATGTAAAAAATGATTGTTATACCTTTTGATAAATCCGTATATGAACTTGTGAGGTTTGTTTTTCCTACCAGCTGCTGGTCTTCCTCCGCATACAAGCGCAACTGATAATACCACCTGAAATGAGCACGTTTAAGCACATACTGTACATATATTTGCGTCAGTCTGTGGTTTAGTTTCACGATCGAATATTTTTATGATATTCTATCAACCCTATTTCACACCAACGATTAGGTCACTAACTAATATTTAGACACATTGATTTCACTTGCCGGACAAGAAATATTGATTTCCCCATGGACGTATAAACTAGACTAGTTTATACGTCCATGATTTCTCATATAAAAAAAACTTACCAGACAAAGTGTCAGTAAACCTTTCATTGCAACGGTCATTTTAAAAATGTTTACTTCGGATTGATCTCATGCTTCATAAGGTTCAAGAATTTGGCTAAAAACTTGGTCCAAGTTCAAATAAAACAATGACGATGTTCAGGGGTTTAGTTTAGTTATAAGCAAACCTCATGCAGAGAGAGTGGACAATGGAATTCATGAGATCAGTTTTTGAACCGTGAACAGAGAAATCCATAAACAACACCTTGACTACGGCATAAGGTTCAAATAAATAAAGAAGACAATTTTAATTAGATCTATACGACCTTTCTGTCACCTGTATGGCGTCGTCTTTAAGTTCACGCTGCATGGACACTGATTATTGATGAAAGGAAATTTGATAAAGTTGTATATACAAGTTCCGTTTCTGCGAGTCCCGTCCTATACAAACCAAATCGAGCGAATGCGTTAAGCGTTCTGGGAACATATTTTCTGGAATTTCTGAAAAAAAAGAAATATTAACATGCATCTCGAAACGACCAGCCCCGTATTACACAGCCTCTTTTTGGGTGGGTGCGAATTTAGATAAGGCGGGATTTATTTGGCGGTAAAAGCGAGCGCCATCAAAAGTGGGACAAACTAGCGTGGGGTTTAGGGGTCCTCCCCAAGAAAATTGTTGGTCAACCAAACTTGTAACCTTAATCGAAATCATTTTTCTCTGAGATATCAAAATCATTCCAATTTGTCTTTTATCAATGGAAATAGCCACTTATTAATCCAACTCACTGGCAAGCTTCTAATTCATTTAAAAGAGTGGACCTGAAATCACAAAAAGTCGATCTAAATCAGTCCTTTTCTTTTAGCCTGTTTAGAGACGGCCAGGCTACCCGAAAACCGGTCACTTTAAAAAGTAATCACAATACCTTATACGTCGATTCCAGATGGGAAGGGTCCCGGTGTAGGTCTACAGTTGCCTTCGCGCGTCCACTGTGGAAAGCGATGCCTATGGGCCTTCGTATGGTTTAGGTCTATTGATGTGTGGTGGAGTGACTATCACCACAGAGAGTTGACCAGATCCGAAGGAGTAAAGTCGAAGAGCGTGTTGTATTTTGTGAATCTAAACAGCATCTAACTTTATTACTACAGTATAGGGTTACAGTATAGTACACATGGCGCGAAACAGCAACCAATCATATAAGAGAGACATCAACGAATCATATAAGAGAACCAACACATGTCGTTCTCGACACTCCGGGGGCGGCGGTAAGCGCCGAATTTGAAAGTTTACTCTAAGATAACATGTATCGCATTAAATTGAAAGATATTAATAATCACTATACTAAGTAATAGTTTCACGTATGAAATTGAATCGCCATAAGGGCTAGAAATAGGGACATTGCGTTGTGTTGAATAAATGAGTACATAAAGAATATTATATCTATAGAAAGCAAGTTAACATCGTATCGAATAACATTTAAATTCATTAATCCGCTTTATAGTAATAATAAGTAATTCCCAACACCAAGAGTGATTAAACGATATTTCAAGTCCTTTCCGGTAAAGAAAAGTTTCGAAGCGAACGCGTTATTTGTTTAAGATCGGAAACGATTAAAGTTCAGAAAACGCGTAAAAACGATAACGTGTTTGACCTCGCGGCCGACGAAGAATTTAACGTAAACACGCATGCAGAATCACGTGATGTAAACACAGTCGAGTAAAAAGGCAATGATAGCCTACGCATCGGTTTCATACATATAATCCAGACACAGTTCAGTCTTTCAATAATTTCGTCCAATTTCTAATCTTTCGCTGAGCGTTGGCTGCGGCCAGCCTGGTCGCACGCGTTTTCGGTTGATTTGTATCGGTATTCGTACCGGTATCCGATGAATCATCGACAGATTTCGCGTTAATTTCCAGCGGATATAATTTCGATACGGGTCGGTTCGTACGGCCGGTACTTGTTCGAATATCCGCTGATCGCACAAGTCCATCGGCGCTAACGTTTAATTTCTCGACGAGTGCCATACGCCAGTGTATTCGCTTCTTGTTGTCCTCGTGCACTAAAACAATGTCGCCAGTTTTTATTTTGTTTTCGAGTTTCCCGTTGAGTTTCGCACGTTCTCTGAGCGCTATCAAGTATTCACGGCTCCAACGTCGTTTGAATGAACTCAAAAGTTCTTGCAACGTTTGATTACGGCGTTGAATATCGGTATACGAAACGTTAAAGTCCTGATCATTTAGATCAATGTCCTCATACGGCAACAGAGTTAATTGGCGACCGCATAACAGTTGTGACGGAGATAACGGAAGAGGCTCGTCTTCCGTACTATACACATACGTGAGAGGTCGATCGTTGATCGTAGCCTCAATTTCACACAAGAGAGTTCGTAATTCATCGTCCGTGACGATGCTTCTACCGAGAATCTTTCTGAGGCATTCTTTCGTTACGCCTATCATCCTTTCCCAGAATCCCCCGAACCAAGGGGCTCGTTTGGGAATGAATGTCCATCTGATTCGATTGTTCGCCATATATCTCGCGACGATCGGCGAATTGACGATTTCTTCTATCTCTACGCAAGATTTTAGAAAGTATGACCCGTTGTCACTGATCAGTTCATGCGGTAACGATCTACGCGAAACGAATCTCCGGAATGCTCGAATAAACGCGGCAGGTGTCATATTAATGACTGATTCGAGATGGACTGCTCGCGTGGTGGCGCATGTAAACAGACAGATGTAACGTTTATGGCGCTTGTCAGACGTGCCTCTGACCCAAATTTCGCCGGAATAATCTACTCCGGTAAAGGGCGGAGCATCCGTAACGCGCGAAACTGGAAGTGGTGGTGGTATAGGTCTACAGTAGGCGGAGCCTCGTACTATAGCGCACGTAACACATTTCCTGAGAACTGATTTTACGACTTGTCTAATTTTCGGTATCCAGTATCTTTGCCTGATAGCAGTAACAGTCCCGCCGATTCTTAAATGTTTACACCTCCTGTGGTGAAACAACACGATCAAACGCGTAATATGGTGATCTGGTAAAAGAATGGGAAATTTGGCATCGTAGGGTAAAGACGAATTTTGCACACGACTGCCGCATCGAATAAGTCCCCTGTCATCGATAAAGATTTTCAGTTGTTTGATTAGGTTACCGCGTTTGAGTTTCTGGTCTGTCAATTGATTCAATTCAGATTTAAAGTATGTTTTCTGTAAGTCCATGACCCATTTGTTTTCTGCTGTTTTTATCTCATCGGCGGTGAGTTCCCCGCTAACCCGATCGGCTGGATTCCTCAGATTATGTAAATATCTGAGGAAATAAGCGGTAACACGCACGAGTTCGGTCAACGATCCATATTTTTCCGGATCAATGATCTTTAAGATACCCGCTTTTTCTAACTTTTCGTGTTGTATCGACATGGTAGTCTCGTCGACAGATTCATCAGTTTTAATTTTGTTATCGGCTTGAAATCGCGAGACTGGCCAATCGCCGACTTTCAACCAGTCGGGCCCGTGCCACCATAGTGTTGAATTGGCCAGTTGATGAGTGGTTATACCGCGTGTTAGTAGATCCGCTGGATTATCTTGAGTCGGTACGTAATTCAATTCCACATCGAGATTGTTTAGCTTCAAGGAGTTTATCTCGTGCACCCGATTTTGAACGAAACACGGAAGTCGATTTTCACTCCTAGTCCAACTTAGGACTATCTCGCTATCGGACCAGATAATCGCTTTGCTGAAATTGTAGCATGGATTAAGCGCATCGAAAGAATATTTGATCAAACGGGCGCCGACGACGGCGGCCATTAGCTCGAGGCGCGGTAACGAGAGCTGTTTAACGGGTGCAACTCTGTTTTTCGCTATGACAAGCGCGGTGTTTTTCCCTTGACGTAGATAAACGGTGGCTCCGTAGCCACGTGAACTCGCGTCCACAAAGCAATGTAACTCAGTATCGGTATCCTCCGACGGCGCAGAAAAATACTTTCGGTTAATCGTTATTTTTCTCGCATTTTGTAGATCGCGGTACAAAGTTTTCCAGTTATTGCTCACCTCGTCTGGTAATAATTCATCCCACGAGACATTCGCTTTCCATAATTCTTGGATGAATATTTTTGATTTGATGTGAACCGGCGATAACAGTCCTAACGGATCATAGAGACTCGCCACGCTCCTGACGATTTCGCGCTTCGTAATAATTTCTGGTTCGCTATGCTCGATCGCTTGCTTGTATTTAAGCCTGTCCTGATTGACATCCCACAGGAGTTCTAGGTTGTTGACAACGTCATGTCCGTTCAATAAGTTGTCTTTACTCGCAATATGTCTGAGGTTTTCGTTGTTACTAGTCCACTCACATAGTTTAAATCCTGCGTCGGACATCATCCGATTCGCGTTATGGTAATAATCGATTGCTGTCGATTCGTCTTTCACCGACGTAACGACGTTGTCTACGTATATGCTCGATTTCATATCGTTAGCTACCGTGCTCTTATCTTTGTCCAAATGTGATTTTATGACGGCATTGAGAATAAACGGCGAGCACGCTGCTCCGAATAATACAGATTTAAATTGATACGTAATGAATTTGCTTTCGGGGTCGTTTGGATCGCTTAGCCAGAAAAATTTCGTGAATTTCCGGTCTGGCTCGGCTAGGCCCACTTGAAGGAAGGCCTTTTCGATGTCGCTACTAAGTCCAACGTCGCATGTACGAAAGTTCATCAAGATCGAACCAAGATCGTTAAGCAGTAGCGGTCCTTTTTCCAGGCAGTCATTTAAACTCGGAGACTGACGCGTACGGAAGCTACAATCGTAGACGACGCGAATTGGTGTTGTAGCTGAGTCTTTCTTCACCGAGTGGTGCGGTATATAATGCCCTTCGGATTCGTTTTCCTCGTGGATCGACTCGATGAATCCACGCGCTATTTGATCTTCGATAATTCGATCATAGATTTTTCGGGTATCGTTATTTAGTTTCCTGACCATCGCTCGCGTTCGGTTGGCTGTGTTCAGTCTATTGGTCGGTAATGGAGGGTGTTCCGGCCTCCATGGTAGCTGCGCAACGTATTGGTTTCCCGCCATTTCGATACAATCCGTCGCGTAATTTTCAAACGTAAGTTCTTCGTTTATCGGGTGTTTTATCCCGAGTGTTTCGACTCTCCAAAAGTTTTCGAGTTGGTCTCGTTCATGAGTATCATCGGTGAGGATAAAGTTCGCGTAGTCACGACGATCGTGACTCGAATTTTTTAGCGGACCCGAAAGAAGATTCCCGCTTACAGGGTGCGCCAGTTTCAGACCCGATAGATAATGCAAATTACGTGTATCTTTGATGTGACTACTCATAGGTGTCGTAATGTTCGATTTTACGAGTGCGCTTATCGGCACGTCTCCAGTTTCGGTTTTAATGGCTAACTTGACCCGGTCGTATTTCCTTTGTTTAGATTTAGTATCTCCGAAGATCGAAAGATTCAGTATTTCGCTCGACTCCGGTTTCAAGTTTAATTTCACGGCTGTTTCCTCCGTGATCCATGTTCGGGTCGAGCCTTCATCAAACAATATGCTGACGGTCTCGGAGTTTTGCTGTTTTTCATCAGTAATTTCAGCAACAGCTGTCTTTAAGACGACTGGCGTCGATACGGTGATTGAGTCTTGTGAATTTAGCACGCTGATGTACATTTGCCTGTCATCGCATCGCGGGTTCTGATCGTTATGACCAGCTGATTGTGGTTTTTTGCCGCATAGAGATGTATGGTGTTTATCTGAACATACGGAACAGCTATAGCGTGACCTGCAATCTCTGGCTTTGTGATTTTTTCTCAAACAATTTCGGCAGAGATTTTCTCTTTTCACTATATCCATCCGTTTTTCCAGAGTGTTATAGATCAGACAATCCCTTGATTTGTGGTCTTTCTTGCAGTAGTTACATTGAATTTTATAATTACGGTCTAGACGGCTTGTTTGATTTCGTTTTCTGTGATGAATTAATAACGACGTGTCTGTGGTTTCGTCTTCTGAATCGCTGATGAGCACACTTTGAATGGCTTGTCCTGCCAGACCCGCTTGAATCTCTTTCTGTAACGCTTTCTTCAATTCAGTTAAATTCCATGCTGAATCACCATGGTCGCGTGTGATCTGAGTTTTAATTCCCGATGGGAGTTTCTCGAATATGACTGGAATCAGGAGATCCCCATAGCTTTCCTCGGTCTTACCGAGAGATTTTAGACCCCTGATATAGCCTTCCAGTTCATCGTAGAACTTTTTCATCTGTTGTACATTTTCGCGTGGTTTTGGCAATTCCCACAATGCCTTCATATAAACGTTGATCAATTTATGAGTTTGTCCGTACCTGTTTTTCAAGAGTTCAATGGCTTCGACGTAGTTGTTATTGGTCAGTGATAAGCCCTCGACGCATCGGGCCGCTTCTCCGCTGAGTTGCGCACGAAGATACTGGAATTTTTGGATGTCGTCTAATCCGGTATCGTTGTGGATAGCTGATTCGAATGCATCTATAAAGCCGATCCATTGTAGTAAATCCCCGCTGAATGTCGGTAAATGTAACTTAGGTAGATTGACTTGCCTTGATTTGTTGTTAATCGGTTGATGGGTTGTCGTTGTCGTCGGTTTCGTGTCGTTATTGAACGTTTCAATAAAGAATCTATACTTTTGTATTTCGATAATCCGTTCGAATGCGAAATCATCTGCTTCTGCGATAGATGATTGTAGATTTTCATCAGGCGTCAACGAGAGAATTGTTTGATCTAGTTCTTGGATGAGGTTTAGCTTTGCGACCGCTGATGATATGATTGCTACCAGATCTTGAACTTCGGCTAGGCCTACTTCTGTTGATCCGGATTTTAGGCTCTGGTAGACCTCTTCTGCACGATTGAGGTATTTAGATAACTGCCCTCGGTGGGCCAACCGAGATGCTGTAGGACGCTTCGTTTGGTCCATTTCGTTTTGACGCTCAGTTTTGTCATTCGCATTTTTCGATGTCGTCGACATAATCCTGGTCACGGCACCAAATGTGGTGGAGTGACTATCACCACAGAGAGTTGACCAGATCCGAAGGAGTAAAGTCGAAGAGCGTGTTGTATTTTGTGAATCTAAACAGCATCTAACTTTATTACTACAGTATAGGGTTACAGTATAGTACACATGGCGCGAAACAGCAACCAATCATATAAGAGAGACATCAACGAATCATATAAGAGAACCAACACATGTCGTTCTCGACATGATGCTGTCGTAACTCCTCGTCACTTCCGTTGTTTCGTCAAACTAACTTCGTCAATCTGCCAATCGTCGAATTTTCTATGAATATCACTGAGTTGTCGTAGAAATAGTGTATGTAACTACTACTTATTTTTACATGAATAGATGTTAAGCAGTTGAGTAAAAATAGCAATGTAATCGACCGATGGAGCAATAACCAAACGACGTTCACATTTTATCCAAAATCGAAAATCCAGTACACGCACACTGTAGGCCGAATGTTGTGAACCCGCTGTGCTCGAGGCAGTCCATCTGTAAATGCGGCATCTATACAGCTCAGCAGCAGCTGCTCTCTCTATAATTTGTGCAGTTCGATCAAGGGCGTCTCTGAAATAAGATCGTAGTATGCTACATCAGTACATGGACGTATAAACTATACAGTCGATTGGACAAGGGGATGATATATACGCTAACTGGTAATCCAGAGGCTATGTGCCAATAATGGAGAAGGTAAACTATTGAAAGGGCACATGCCCAATAATGGCATCCAGATTACAATATATTCTACGGCATACACTGGCGGTACTGATACTGGTTACCAACCAACACCTGAACAAATATTGTGAAAATCAGGGTGGACATAGCTATTTTAGGCAAATTTAATGACACCGATCTAAGCCATGTAGGCGTTACGCGATTAGAATTAGAAGTTTGTGCGTAAAATCCGATGGTAAGAATTAACCCGCACCATATTATTGCCGTCTGCTGCAGCGAATTTAAGACGTGGAATGTGTACTGTGAAAATGCCATCGGATTAAAAGACGCCACTGGAAGAAAGTCCACATAAAACTGCCACAAGTGTTGGTAAATCAAATGCCATCAATGCTTTTTTTCTTAAACAAAGGAGATACAAAAGGCTACAGTTTCACAGGATTTTTACTTTTTACCGGCCCGCCGGAGCGGTCCTATTTCAGTATTTTTCCTTGGTTTGATCCACGCACAGCTTTTTGCCTGAGTTTTTCCCGTAGAATGCGTAGCGTAGCTACGACTACGCGCCATCGTCATTTTTTTGTTAGTGATTTATAATGTGAATCTCGCTTATCACTCCTAAATTCTCTATCTGAGAAGATGATTACACGCAGCTGGAAACGTTCTGTAAGTTGTACGATTGTACTATTTAACCTTTTGATACTGATGTAATTAGATCGTTTTTTATAAGAAATCTCGTCAGCACTATCCAGGAGGCGCCACTGTATGTATGATTCATTTTTTAATATTTTCATATTTCTGTATCCACCATCATCATCATCACATCAGTTTGTAATAAACGTTGGTCTTGGAAATTTTCAATCGTTTGTCAATTGTCTCACAGTAGGAATAAACCAGGAATAACATGCCACCAGTGTTTTTTTCAGTGGTGTAAACAAAGTGTGTCAAAGAATGATGATAAAATGCTACATTTTTCACAATTCTACTAACTGGACACGTAGGAATAGACTAATCTAGGCTAATACATTAGGAATTTGCTACACCTATCATGATAAATCAATTGTGAAGATAAGATAAGATTGGCAATAGGCAAATGGTCTCTGCTGTGATAAGTGAACTATTATTGCTGGGTATGACAGGTTCATGAGATAACCAAGAGGGCATTAGACATGCACACCAAGGTATCGGTATATGTTTACATGTATACTTGATTTATTTTGTAGGGGGGCTGAAATTTGTCAAATCTGGGCATAGGGGCATGTAACAAAATGCGGAGGGTCCTAAAGATCGAAAACAGTATTCTAGGTACCATACTACAACAAAAGGGGACTATTAGGGTGATACCTAGGCTTTGATTCGGGACCCCCAGCATTATGTGAAAGCCTCTGTGGAGAAAAGCCTCTGTGAGTGGTGTCTGTGATATAAATATATAATTCATAATATATTTCGTGTATATATGAAATATGAGGTTGGTATATATGCTATCTAATAGTGTGTGAACATTGTTTGGCATGTAAATGTTTGGCATGTAAATACGAATACCGGTAAGTGGATGTGTGAAATAAAGTCCTGCATTAAACCTATCACGCACACACACACACACACACACACACGCACAAAACGTCTTGTGTTTTCCTGGGAATGTGGTATTTGGTGCCATTTTCGATCAATCAATGAAAAAGTTACCGGTAATACTAATTTGATTAAGGCCAAAAAAAATTGATACCTTGTTTCTCCGCTCTGCTGAGCTTAAATGTTGACCCGGCCGGCCGCCTATCTACCCTATACATTACTTTTTTTAAAATCGTGATCAATTTCACCATAACAGACCCGGCCGCTATAGAAATGAACTGTTTATAAATTTTATCATATTTTACAAAAATGACCTGGCCGCTGCGGAGAAACAAGGTATCATTTTTGTTTAGCCTAATTGACTGAGATCAGGTAGGCCTAGGCCTAGTCGACAGGTGATTCATAGGACAGTGGTAGCTTCGATTTTAATGTGACGAGCCCCTGTGCTTGAAGCAAAGACTTTATATTTTTGATATTTACCATCTCCTCTATTTTTAGGTCACTCCCGCGAGAATTCGTTGCATTTGTGTTGTAACCGCATGCGGACTCTCCTTATTGTTGATTCTTATGATACCATTTAACCATGGACCAACTCCTACGCGTAGAAGCCTCGAGTCTCCCTATCCGAAATCGGTTGATGGCTTTGAATTTTCTATGCCTAATATCGGCGTTTGTTCGAACAGTTTTGTAGAAATAGTCGTTATCGTAATCAGTGCCGTGAAAAGGTATGAACAACGGCAGCTAATCAGGGGATCGTGGGCCCAGTGGAAAAACGACAAGTACAAAGTTGTGTTTTTCATGGGTAAACCCGGTAATGGTACTTCGCCGAACGGATTGGCGAATGAAGCGGAAACGTACGGCGATATCGTACAGGCAGACTTTCGCGATACATACTGGAATTTAACGATGAAAAGCGTGTTGATGTTGCGTTGGTTGAACGAGTATTGCCCAGACGCGAAATATGCGATGAAGGTCGACGACGACGTATACGTTCATATACCGAACTTGGCGAATTCGTTGGAAGAAACTTACAAGCTGCATCGACAGTTCTTCCTGTGTCGGGTACAGTATCTCAGTATCCCGAAACGGTATAGGAATAGTAAATTTTACGTGTCGTACGATGAATGGCCGGAGACCTTCTATCCGAATTATTGCATCGGCGGCGGCTACTCCTGGACGAATTCGTTAACCAGACGCTTATATTCATTCCACAAACGATTCCCGATGTTTCGGATGGAGGATGTTTACGTGACGGGGATTCTCGGACGCGCTGCCGACGTCGTTCATCTCGACAATCACCTCATAGAAGCCGATATTCAGTCGACTTTGCCGAATAGTTGCGAATTCAAAGATATTATATCGTATCACGGACTACCGAAGTCTCGATGGTTAGAAATGTGGTCCGATTTACAAACGTTCAAACCGCTGTGTCGGACCCTTGATTTTTTAAAAATGATTTAGTGCCGTAGTTTTTGATAATGTGCAGGGGCCGGTTTTATTGACTGCCACAGGGTTCATAGTCTCCATGACTAGTCTCATTCCATGACTTTCAAGCACCTTTTTGCCCCCAATTCAATGACCCGATTCGTTGATCAAATTGACAATAATAGATCACAACTAGCTGACTTTGACTATTAAATGTATTAGATCAAAATACTTTGAAATATATTTGGTAGAAATGTTAGCTTCTCCCATGTTACTAATACTGAAACTTCGATGTCATATTTTACGCCTGGCTTCCCTTACATCTTCACATTTATCAATCCATTGGCCAAGAATCCTGAAATCTACATCTTCCAGGCATTCTTATGATCAGTTGATTTTAAAAGCTGTAACGGTGAACTTGCAACTTTGACCTTCAGATGATAACTAATGACTGATCTAGTAAAAGCCATTTGAAAATTTATCTCAGCAATAATTAAACTAGTACAACTGCTAATTTCAAATGAAAAAGTCATTGAGAACACAAGCAGCCCACTCATGGATCATGAAGGATCATGCTTAACGTTTTGCCTATAGCAAATTACATTCAATTGGAATATAAATTAGACAGTGTGTTACCATTATTTTTGCATTAACCAGACAGAATCATTGTCTTCATTGTAGTTGAGATAAATTAAGACAAGTGTGAACTAGACCTAACAATACAATGATCAGATCTGATAATGTATAATGCCGAAGCTATAGATTATCTGTGACTAAAAACTTCAAAATCTATTCGCTATCAATGATCATGACCATGAATTTTTTTTTTTTCAAGTTATAAAGATGTTTATGATCATGAATCAATGACTTTAGAGGCAATTCAACGACTTTCAAGGCCTTGAATTGACCCATTCCCATTTCATGACTTTCAATGACCACTGTGAACCAGTCACTGGTATTACCTTAAATCCAGGGACTAACTTAATTCATTTTCAATGAGTTAGCCCCCGGGTTAAAGGAATTACTGGTCTATAAAACTGAGCCCTGTAGGGTCCTGATAAAGTACGAAACTACGAAATATGAAACGAAATTACGAAATATGGAGCGAAATTACGAAACGAAATTACAAACCTACGAAATTACGAAATGGAAATTTTTTTGCCAGTAGTGCTAAAATACGAACCGAAATACGAAACGAAATGGTCACATTTCAAACACACGCCCTCAACTTTTAAGCTCCTCAGCAGAGGAGAAACGAGGTATCAATTTTTTAGCCAAAACACTGCAGGATATATTTTAAGGCACACTTCGTTCTCTAACCCGTAATTTATTAATCGCTACCTTCCAGTTGTATATGAGCATGCGCAGATCATTCTCCCTGATGGCATCGCTAAACCCAGTCGCGGCACGGAACCCTGCCACACTAAACCGGGTGCGCATGTTTACGCCAGCTCCACGAATCCGTTGCTATAGCGCCAAAAATTACAAAATTTTCGTTTCGTATTACATTTTATACTTAAGCAGGACCCGCGAAAAAATGACCATTTCGTTTCGTACTTTAGCATTTCTTGATTTTCGTTTTGCATTTCATAATTTCGTTTCATAATTCGTAATTTTGTTGCATATTTCTTAATTTCGTAGTTTCGTACTTTAGAAGTACCCAGCCCTGTATGGTAGCGATAGATTGGTGAATCATTTAAAAAGAGTGAAATTTTCCTCCTATCTTTGGATTCCATACGAATCCACTAGTTTTCACCAAAAATTGGAAAACCATGTATATACCAGTGACTAAGCATGTCTTTCATGATTTATATACGAGGAAGTTTTTACATGTACATATCTAATGTTTCTATTCTTTTATGTGCCTCAATGAACAATGAACCCAAATTCGTTATATATACGTTGCATTTTGACAATTTTTTCTTAATATCTTTTTATTGTTAATAAGCCTTTTTGTTGGTTTACGGATATTGTTAGCGATAGTAGAGTTGGTATTGAGCCATTTATGTAAAATCGGGTGAATGTGGGCATTTGTTTCATTTGGTATTGGGCCTAAATGAGGACATGCAAAACCTTTGTCGATGACACGGTTGGCTTTGTTAAAATTCGTTGAAAAAGTTTTTGTTTCAGGAATTTCAGCAAATTATGGAGAAACCTCAATTGAAAAACGAAATGGCAAGCATTTCATTCGACTAGGTACTTACTGTACATGGGTGGTTCGCTTATAATATGTTATAAATATGATTAGGCTATTTTATTTAGTATCTAAACTAGTACCTATGGCAATCTCATAGAGTCCTGGATTAGATTTCTCTAGTCTTAGGCCAAAGATTACCTTTGTTCATGGGTTCCGACCAACCCTGTAAAAAGTGCTGACCGAAAATATTTTATGGAATCACTGGACGATAGCATATTTACGGAGAAGCAATTCCATGTCTCAGCTTCTGAAAATCTAATAAAATATATTTTACGTATACATCTGCAGTCAGTATCGTTTCATTGAATACATGTAGTTGATTGACCATGCCTTTGCGCCCACGCGAGTCCATTTCAATAGACTGTTACGCTCACTCCCCAGTATACTGTACACTGTAATTAAGAGTGTAATACACACTATAAACACTGCTTGCTAAAATGCACGCTCAGGCCCTGCTGATACTACCCTTGGTTGAAGAGAGTTCGGGAGTGATATCAGACCCCTGGCAAGCGAGGATGTGACGAGTCTCAATGCCATCAGGTTCGATTTTATTGGTTTCGCATAATAAAATCTAACAGCGGAAAAGACCATCTTCAAAGATTAATCTTCGAATTGTTAATATCCGGATCGATAAAAACAAAATTGAAAAGAAACTTTTTATATCCTAATGGCAATTTATTCACTTACAACAATACACACGTGAAATACACAATACATATGTATGCATTAACACATTAGTATTCTCGAGCACCACCCAAAAAAAACAATACAGCATCTGTACATTGTACCAGAATATTTTGCTCTACCCTATTAGTAATATTCATTAAGAATGAGGCAGTGCGTTGGTTTTTGGCAGTAAATCACTTATGACATTACAATTATAATAGTATCCTTAAACTAAATGTTAGCCATCATCAGCTACCCACTGGTTGAGGTGGACAGAAGAAATGCAGTTTATCCCTAAGTACGGATATTTGAATCGGTTTAGCTTCGAATTGTTCTCCATCGATGTGAAACCATTCCTCTGCCTCCTACAAAAAGGATTAAAATGATTCATTGGTAAAGGGTTTTAATACAAGGCAGTATTTGATAACACTTCATTCCTTGAACACTAATATCCTGGCTGTTGATGAAAATTTGTTATGAAAAGGACATGAAAATTCATTAAACAGAAATAAGAGTCGTGAAAATCACAAAATGAATGGCAATATCCTCAATTCTAATTGTTTATTTTGATGAGTAGTGCACACTACCACTACCTCTTAAATAATACATGGTGTAGTCATCAATATATATATATATATATATAAACATTTCAGCAAAAAGAAAATGACTTCAGTCCAATAACTCACTTGTTTTACTTCTGGTTGTATTGATAATTTGCCGACTCTCTGCTTTGATTCAGTACCACATGATTCATATGGTTTTTTCTCTATTTTCTTCCATCTGAAAGTGAACACAAACTTTTTTTTGTAGTTTTGATGTTATGTTGGATGCTATCAACTGTCCGATCACAAAAATCAAGCTGATTCTGCTGAACATCAATCGCCACACAGGTCAACCATCCTGATTCGGGATGGGCTCACTTTTGGGCTGCAGAAGCGTTTGGGGGGTATATACATACCCAATACCATATATCAAAGCATGACGAAAACATCCCTGACCCAACAGTGCTAGATTGTGTGAAACATACCCTTGCTGGATGAATGCTGTTCGAGATAAAGTTGGATGGACTTCTGTTTCAATAGCTTTCGCAACATTCTGAAGAAAACATGATGAAGTAATATCATACAATAACAGCATAAATCAATTCCCGCATATAGGCCTTCATGTATTTTCTTCTTACTTGTGGATCGAAATTACTGGATTTAGCCGTAAATTGAAGTCCATTGATCTTACTGCTATATTCCACTCCACAGTCTTCATTGACCACTTTAGAGAAATCTGCAGTACATGAAAACTGGGACGTATGATTTGGTGAACACCAATAACAACAGGTTCAGCTTGTTCATTATAAATTTTCTCACCTTCATATCTTGGCTTGGAAAGTATATGCCACCATTTCCACTCGGGGGGTTGTCGGCATTTATTGCAGCCCGAACAAGGATTACTGTACGTAACATCAGCGACGACTTCTAGTGGCCATTCACGTGAGAATACGGCGTGCTTGATGTAAGCCCATCTTCTCCTGATTGGTCCTAGAAACCAGATACTACCAAGGAAAAGGAATTTCCATATTTTTCAGGGTTTTTAAGAAGAATTAGTTTCTAAGATCATCAATCTTACTATTGTATAAGATATTGAATTAAAAGTGAGTAGATAGTATAACTGGAACGCATGAAATTTGAATTTTTCAACCCCCCTCCCCCTCTGAATGCAAAATCGGCTATTTTTTCATATACATTAAGCATTACAGTACGCAATTGCACTGACCCCTCCCCTAATGCGTACATAATAAATGAAAACCAATAATGACCCCAAAAGCAAGAACTACTTATACGATATGTTTCATCGGTTCATTCTTACCCTTTGTAATATTCTTCTGTTTCTTTGTATTTACCCCATTCGAGGCCGCTCAATGCGTACACCGACTTTTCATCATCCCCCTTAAAAACATGATTGAATGGGTTGAGAAAAATTAGATTCGTATTCGGTTAAACTTGCCAAAAAAAAATCTCACCTGAACATGAAGAACATCGACTAATTTTGTAGCGCCTTTGATAACTGCCATTGTACTTTCAACTAAAAACCTGCAGATAATGAAATCAATTTCGAATCAAAATTTTAACATTGCATAAATGACTGTGGATTCATCACTTGGCCATTGGCATACAATTCATTAATCATTGTTTTGGCGCCTCGTCAAAATACATACTTGACGTGTTCCTTCGATCTGTGGTACCCGAAGAGGAGACTGGCGAAGTTGTTCGTTTCACCGACAGGTAAAATACCGATCGGCAGCGTTTTATAAAGAGGTTTATCGTCGAGATCTTTACGCCGCAGCAAACCAGTAATTACCTGCAATTTAATCAATACCGGTATGATTGTTTAGACAATCTTGTAGGAAATCGAGTTGAATTTGACTGCGTTTTCACATTCTGTATAATGATTATCTTAAATTGATTGTATTCTCTATTTACATAAAGCAACATTCCTATACATTGTTTAATGTTATCACAGTTACATGAATTCAAAATTTCCAGTATTTCATGAGTGATTTTTCAATATTCCCGCATGGAAAAGGGGTCGGTCTCTAACGTGTCAGTCTCGGGACGTTTATATCGATTCAATATTCACCTCCTGCAACGTTCCATCACCGCCAGCTACTAACACTATGTCACAATCTTCCTTTTCGATAGCTTCCATGTATTTTTTTGCCTGGCCTTCATATTCAGTCTAAAGAAACCGTATTAGTCAAAATGAATCATTGATCTATGACCGAAGGCTCCGCACAATTGATCACTCATTTAGAATAATCGGTAGTATTTGAAAATTTCAGTTAAATCTAATTGAGAACTGCTTAACTGTGTCCTGAAATCAGATCAAAACCTCAATAACAGACTAAATAATTTCTTGGATTATTCACCTTGATGACTGCAACTTCATACCCGGCTAGGGACAGCAATGGAAAAACATTTTTCTCAAACAACTTCCTTGCTTTTCTAAAATGAAGAACGCAATGCAGAGGTGAATTGCTCCTAAAAAGAGCGGAAAATCCATGAATGAGGGGGAGAATTTATTACCCATCTTTAGCGGCAGGATTTAGGAAGACAGTAACTTTTGTTGGTCTCTGACTGCGACCTAAACCCACATCACCGTACGACTGAAATAAATGATATTACAATATGAAAGCAAATGTAAATAGTTGTAAGCTGAGGATATACCAAAAAAGTATTTCTCATCAAATCAACCCAGCCTAGTCAGTAACCTGTCCGTGGTTTAGTTTCATGATCGGATATTTTCACAAACCACATTTGGTATAAGCCCATCCGATTATAAAAAGCTTACCACCAACGATTAGCCTAGTTAACTAACTAAACCCAGCCTAGCCCAGAATATTTGATTCACAACTCGCGGAGAGGCTCTACCGAATATCAAAATTTCATTTCAGGTCAAGGGCTGAGCCACAGGGACTTGACACAAAAGGATTTTGACCCCAGTATCCTAGGTACTATATATACAGTATTTTTATATATAGTACCTAGTCCTAGGTCTAGGTCTAGGATACTGGGGTCAAAATCCTTTTGTGTCAAGTCCCTGTGGGCTGAGCTTTTCTACTTTTCTCATCTTGTACCTTTGCTTCTAAACAATATTGCCTTCTTAATTCGGCATCACTGTAAAAAGAAAGAGAATATCGTTTAGCCTATGCGTTTATTCAATAATTGAAGTCAAATTCGTTACATTTCGGTAATTAGTACCACCACAATTAACTGACAACCGGCGAATGAAAACTTACGCAGATCTGCCTTGATACCAGTTGTATCCCCATAGAGATAACCCAGCAGCGAATACTGTCTTTTTCCAGTTATTCCGTATAGTTTTCAAACCGTTGACTACTTTTGAAGCCATTGTGGTTTTGTTGATTTATAAAATGTATTTCTTACATTATTTGTTGGCTAATGTCGCTTGGCCAATTTAAGAAATGTTGAAATCATCCGCGAAACGGAAGTAATACCGGAAAAACAAAATGGCGGCATTTTGAACCGCAGATGGGATAGGGTATGAATAAGAATCAGAATATGTATACTTTTACGTGTCGAGAAAAGAGAATACATGTAATACGTATTACGTGATATATATGTAATAGATGAAATCGAAGTGACGGACGCCTCGTCACAGCTTGATTAAATTTTTCATAGTAAGAAATATAGCGATTCGGGAAAACAACCTCAACTGCTCAAGTACCTCAAGTACGGGGTAACGAAAACACTCAAAATATTGTCAGTGACAAGGAACACACTTAAATGTTGTTAATGAAACTGGAAAGAGAATCAACTCAAATATTTCATATTGAAATTGTACTGTAGTTGGACCAAAGCATTAAATTAATGAAGAAATTAAATCAATTCTTAGTCAAAACTTGGAAAATTGAAAATTAATGCCAGAGTTAAGGGGTGGGAGGAAAGAAGATGAAACTGTAACTCCGTAACTGTAAGTTTTGATTAATTTCTGAAATTTGGGCTTATAATATAAGCCCAAATTTCAGAAATGAATCAAAACTTAGTTTAAACTTACAGAATCAAACCTCATAATTTTCTAATCTAATTATAATCTAATCTAATCTTAATCTAATTATAAGATCAAATGAAATTTAATTTTTTAATTTTTGCGAGAAAAAAACTTGAATAATTTCTTATAAATTAGGTCTCGGTACCACTGTCTGCTAAAAAGATTATTCTTTCGATTTAGATAAAGTGTCATTTTTTAATGGTTTAAAACTCTGTGAAACATAATGTATCCAGGGCATTTCTATGGTGGAAACTGAGAGGGGTTTTTGCAATATTGAAGAATTTTGACCTGGTAGTTAATTTAGAAATTAGCTCCATTTAATAATAATAATAATAATAGTAATTTATTTACTTATAAAGCGCATTTCTATAAAACATGATCATTGCACTTCACATTATTAAAACATATAAGACAGAAGCAGATTAAAACACTGATTGTACAGGTTTCCAAAATAAAAAGTTTTTAAACGTGATTTAAAACATGAGACAGTTGGACTTTCACGAATTTCCTGTGGTAAGACATTCCATAAAGTTGGTGCCATGAAAGTAAAAGCTTTACGTCCAGCAACACGACTGTTATCAAGTTTAACTAAAATTGTTGGGTCATTGCTAGATGTAAGAGGTCGACTTGGAACACCTAGTTAAAAGACTCTGCAAGTACACTGGAGCAGCACCATGAAGACATTTATAGACAATTAATAACATTTTAAAATTTAAAATTTACTCTATCTAAGATGGGCAGCCAGTGCAAATCACGTAAAATAGGAGTAATATGGTCATTTTTTCTAGCCCTAGCATTTGGAAATAAAAGGAAGACGAGAAGATTACAACGCATTTCTGAATTATCTTCAAAGAGAAAAAAATCGAATACCCGTTGAAACGCACAAATCGGAAAATTATTTTCTGCTAGAAAAAAATCGAATTAGCAGGAAAAAATTGATTTCTCTTGTGAAAAATATACATTTCTTTCTAATCCGCTGGGAATACGGTTCAAAATAAGCAGTGCACGTGGCCAGCAGTACCGAATTCTATTTGGTGAAGAAGGGGCGGAGACTAATGTTTTTGCCGACCACGATGTTGCTGCTGCTCGAGAGCGAGACTACGCCGTGGTGCCGAGATCCGCCGCCGCGCTGGCCGAGAAATTTTACGACTCAAACGCGACTCTCATCGCAGTTTTTAGGGTAATTACTTTTGATTAAAAAAGCGTATTTCAGTGCTGCGGCTGGAAATGACTGCTGCGCGCACGAGAGCGTAATTCTCCGTGATTCAAACCTGCGCGCCGAACCGCGTGGCACCGGGCCGCGTTTTGTTATTACGCGCAGGTATGGGTTTAACTACTGGCGCCATCTACATCTTACCCCAGACCCAGTTCCAAAACTCATTGAAAAAACTTAACTTACTCAATGACCGTGGAACTGGAGGTGGTTCCACCTTGATGGTCCCCCTTGAAAATAAGCTTAAATCCTAATTAGGACTAGTTTAAATATATGGAATTGCTTATAAATAAGCTACCGCTAGGCTAGTGTGAGATCCATTTAAAAAATATCAGCCATTCGAGCGTTTGAGACTACCATAGGCCTACGATTTTTTATTTTAGAGGGTGGGACTAAATTGTTGATTGACAGCTATGATTTTGTAGTTTAGAGGGCGGTACTAAACTTATGATTGACGATGAGGCTATTGAACAAGTGATACAAACTATGGAAATTCATCAATTCAGTGTAGGTCAGTTATATTTAACTTATGCTTTAAATAGAGATAAAAAAAACAGTTGATTTCGAAAAATTTTGAATTTGACTCAATGTATCACAGCAACACGATGAATGTTGTTATTTCAGGTATTCAGAAACGTGCTATGGTTGTTTTACAAATATTCCCTGAAGATGGCAGTTTCATGATGAACAGTTATTACTGAGTCTAGCATCTGTGTTACAGTCCGTTCTTGATGATTTTTTGATGATATATTTCTACTGAAAAAGGTAAGAGTGATGGATGGAGAGGAGAGAGAAGGATAGTTGGGCAGAGAGAGGGAGAGGGGAGAGGAGAGAGAAGAGAGGATGTTAGGAGAGGGGAGAGAGAGAGGAAAAGTTGGGGAGATGGAGGGGAGAGAAGGGACAACTTATTCATGTTATTCTTCGCAGTGACATCAGCTTTATAGAAAATGACTATCACTACCAGTTACTCTTGAACTTCTGTAAAATTTATAATCTAGCTTTCTTTTTGCTGGGGCACTAGAGTAAAAAGGGCTGCAACTGTAACTCACAAAATCATCCTTAAAATCTGCTCCTGACCTTATTGTTGAATATACAGTGCCCCCTGGTGACGACAGCATTGTTTATTTCAGACGTGTGTTGCTATTCATCTATTGGCTGAAGAAGGTAGCAATATTTGTCAGGCTTTTATCGATCGAAAATTTGAACGAGGACTTTTCAATATATTGGAACAAAAACAGGATTATGCCGGTAAATATATATCTGTTCTACATCTCAACTTTCAGACTGAGTGCCACATCCAGTTCATTAATTGACTCTTGAGCAAAACTTTGGTATGGTTTCTGTATCCTAATGTTACCTAGAACTGTGTTAAACCAAGTCCTAGAACTTGAACCAGGTCCTAGAACTTGAACCAGGTCCTAGAACTTGAACCAGGTCCTAGAACTTGAACCAGGTCCTAGAACTTGAACTAGGTCCTAGAACTTGAACCAGGGCCCAGTTTCACGAAAAAGTGTAAGCTTAAAACAGTTAGGCCCCTAAGTTTGAATTGTTGTCCTCATTGAAAACATGAAGTAACCAATGGCAATTAATCAAAAAATTTGAGTTAAACTTTTTCGTGAAACTGGCCCCAGGTCCTAGAACTTAAACCAGATCCTCTAAAACTTGAACCAGGTCCTCTAGAACTTGAACCAGGCCTCTATATGGATATATGACCTGTATATAGGCCTATATGAAATCCAGCAGTGATTTTGTAAAATTTGTTGATGTTATGTTGTTTTTTTCAGATTTATTCGAGTATGCTAGTCATTGTATATAATAGGATGGGTGGCAGGATTCAATCCAAGACTTCTACTATCGGCGTGCGAACTCGGTTTACTAAAGGTACATGTGCCTGTTATATATCTGTATTACATGTACATGTCACATTCATTATTGATTATATCAAATCCTGACAACTGTTCAGCTGGATGCTGATTGTTTGTTTGCTGTGAGATAATCTAAGCTCATCTTGCTTTTGGCATCTTCATGTGTTCTTCAAACTTTTGAAACTTTTCCCGTTGAATTACAGACTCCCCTCTCCATCTCCTCTCCCCTATTGAATCCATCAGAATGCATCACTTATTTATATCATATCATTATTTACCATCAAAGAAGGACTCAGACAGCCTCATTAATCAATTTATTTATTTATTTGTCGTTGGAACTACTTTTTGTTCGGAAGAATATGCGCCTTCACGTATATTCGGCCGTGCTTCACACACATGCGCGCCACAAGACTCGCAATGTAATCTGTGCGTATATATGAAAAGCATGCCTCTCATGTGGTGGCCCAGTTTTCCAGGAAACTGTATCGGATTCAACTGCCAGGGTTTGTAAATGATTCACGGGCTGGCCGTGAAAAGCAGTGAATTTAATAGAAGGGTAGTGAAATGGGGGTGTTGCTAAAAACTAAGTGCTACTAAAACTAAGACCTATGCACTTAGAGGTGTAAGAACTATGCAGGACTAAAACGAAGTCCGATGGGCTATTGCACTCATTAGAAATCATCACTAGGGGTGCTATCTGTGTATTCAACCACCTCTGCCAATGAGTGTAGGCAATACCAGATATAAACAAATGCATCTGAAATGTAAATTGGTCGGTTTTCTCTGGTGCATATAGTCTTTTTATTTAGTAGTGCTTTGTTTTAGTACCGGTAACACTTGTTGCTTAATTCAACGAATGACAAATTTCAAAATCATATTTATTCTCATAAATTATACAAAATGCCAGGTTTGTGCTCGTGGAAAACGTAAGCTCCTCAAACACGTGGACTTTCAAAAACAATTAGTCCAACCACCAAAGGCGTATAAACTATAAATGAGTGTTTATACGCCCCTTGGTCCAAACATAGACTCTAAAACAAAAAAGTCTATGGCACAACCATGGACTCAATTGTCCATGGCCCCCGCACTAAAACCAGAGATAAACCTGGCCAAATACTCTGGAAAGCGTAGGATTAAGTAATAAATCTGATTTACATTCTTTACATCATTTTATTTTCACATGTCAAATTATTAACTTTTAGCTTATCTTCTCAAATTTTAATAATAATTTCATTATTTTATTGTGTATGAAATTGTACTAACTTAAGAACCACAAAAGTTACATATGTAGGGTATTTAGAAGTCTTTATCTACGATACATTTCCACTACAGCTGATTTATAAAATTATCATCAATAGGAAAATAACAAAAGTACATGACGAATTGTAATTTTTGATCCATAAAACACCAAAAAACGACTAGTCTGAAACTCTTAAGATTATGAATTTGACAATTCATGAGGTCAATATAACCGACACTTTGTTATATTTCATGAAATATGAATCTATCATCGTCAACTTTTCAAATGACATCGAGATTGAGGACATCTCAGTTGTCAAGAAAAAGCTCAACTTTCTTCGATAGGACCTTAATAAATCAGTGTTTTATGAACAATTGTCATGAACGAGTCATTTTATCCCCACAACAACAATCATACCTAAATGACAGGTATTCATACTTGAGGAAGTGCCTCAGTCATTTACAAAAACATGACCTGTATTTCAAAAAAGTCTCCAACATAAAATATAAAAACCAGAGATAAAAACACAAATTCAATCTGGAAAGCTTATAAATAACTAAACAGTCATTGATTTAATTTTCATAAATATTATTTTACAAGAGTTTTGCCACCTTTGCCTTGTCTTTAAGAGTCCATATATTGCTGGCACAATCTACTGTTCACTGTTAACACTGTTCATTTATCCTCATTTATCAAGAGACTGCTCCTCTATTTTGCTGCTCTATTTTCCATAAGGGCCTTAATGAAAATAGTACTTTATGAACCATTGATGAGCACCACAGTAAAAAAGTTGCAATACACGTAACTAAACAATTGAACAGTTTTAACATGAATGACGAACATGTCTGTCGTTTTATTCTTGCACAACAATTATACCCTGGTGGCTTAATGAGTTATTTTAAAACAGTTCAAAATAAAAACATCAAACCTACAAATTCACTCACTCTGGAAAGCGCAAGGTTAACTAATTAATCTTAATTATTACTTACTAGAAAACTTAAAAAAATTGCCAAATTTTCCTCGTCTTTAAGAGATTTCTTCAAACATTATCAACTACTTTTTTCACAAATTTTACATTTGAAACAAAGCAGGGTCTGATCTAAGCGCTAGTCCAATTGCGCGGGACAAGTATATTTTCATTAGGGCATGAAGGTTATCATAATCACTCATCCACCAGGCTTCCTTGTGTAATTCTATGTCTCAAAGCTTTTATCCCACTCGATGCAAGGGATTATTATGTCACGATCGGACTATTCGTGTAGGACAAGTTGATTTTTGAGGGGGCAAGTGATATAACATATAGGCTTGCCCCAAGGTCAAGTGGCATTTATTCCTCAGATCAAACCCTGCAAACAATTATAAAGGTTTTCTTCGTGATAATTTAAGATAAATCGAGTATCTTCAAACAAATATGGTTTGACTGACGAAGCTACGGTAACTTCTAAATTATATTATTCAACTTGATAGTAAATATAGATACAACTCTATATAACGATCAGAAATTCTTCTTGTCCAGATATTACAGGCCCCACACAGACGCGGTTAAACTGATAATCAAAACAAAGCTTTAGGACAATTATTCTATGCTCCTGCTATTTTCGACAGGGCCTTGATTAGATCAGTATTTTATGAACCACTGAAAAGTACCTAAGTGAAATTTTTACTATAAAACTTAACAACTGAAAAGTTTCAACATAAATGATGAAAATGTACATCGTTTTATTCACGCAACAATAATAGGCCTATCTTAATCATCATGCAAGTTCCTAATTTACAAACACGCGAACTGTGTTACAATAACAGTCTCCAACATAAAAGCATTAAAACTAGAGATGAGAAACTCAGATTCACTCTGGAACTCTTAGTATCAATTAATCATTACTTTCACTAGAAAACTTGAATTTTGCCACTTTTGCCTTGTCTTAAAGATTTCCAAACACCTTGACATTACATACTAAGTATTCTGACGTTTTTCCTGGTAGCTTCAACATAATTATACAATCGGTAACTAATCAATAACATCAATAACTTAAGTTTATAGCTGTTTTAAATTCTTTCTAAAAAGTAAAATGTATGTACCAGATTTTAGATAGTAAGTCTACCCATGTATAACAATAAACAGCCACAGCAGTGATTGAGCGCAGCTAGTTGAAAGGACGGGTTCTTTCATCACAGTTATTCAAAGCATTCTATCATATCAGTTATTTTTTTAAATGTTTTCGATTTAGTTAAGGTTTATGGTTATTTGTTTTGTTCATTACAATAACTCAGTCCGATAGAATGCTTTGAATAACAACAGAAAAGATCTGGGGTTTTCGCTACACTTAGGGAAGGTTGTTCGATAAATGAATAACCTTGTTGATAAATATTTGAAAAAATGCCTTTTCATGTAAATAGAATATTAATTTGTTGTTTGTTTGTATTGTTGTTTATTATTTTTATCTATTTTTTAATATTATCTATTTATGTATGTACTTGTATTTTGTATTATTTACTACTTATTATTTATTGGGTTTTTTTATTTATTTTTTAATTAATTTATGTACTTGTAGTTTGTATTATGTATTATTCATACTTCTCTATTTACAACTGCAGGCATTTTTTCACTGTAAAGTTTCTGGGCCCATTTTAGAAAAGCACTACCGATTCACCGACACTCTTTAATAATCATAATACACCCAATTTGAAGCTAAGTGATTATTCACGAGAGCAATCTTGTGATATGGATTTACCCATTACAATAAAAGAAGTTCAAACAGCTATATAAACGATGTTAAAACGTACAAAAATAGTCCTAGCTATAACTTTATGCCTTGTTATTCCTAGCTTTACCTCTCAAATGTAAATAATGGTCTCCTTTCAAATAAAGCTTTTGATTTCAAATACGTAGCTATGATCATCAAACAGATTGATGGAGGCTCAAAGTTAAAACTCGATGTGAAAATCGACATATACGATTCAATTGTGAAATCAGTTACATGGGCCTTCGAAAATATATATCCATCAAATTAATACATCTACAATTCAGCAAATACTTAATATTTGTACATCAACACTGGCCTAACGTTATGTTCTATGTTTCCTAACTATATGATACCTCCACGGACAAATAGTCATAGTTGACTATGTTTAAACAATGGTAAGGTTTAAAGATTAAACTCACAACATGTTGAAACTATATCTCAGTTTAGGAGTTAACTCAACAGACCTGCGAGCCCAAACAAGGCGCTCGACGCGACCATTTACCCCTAGTGACTAACCTAACTTGACTTCTCTATCAACCAAGGATTGAATACCAATATCGTGAATTAATGGAGCTTAGCTTTTATAAGACTCTCACATTGCATTAAACATTATTAAATAATTTCCTTTAAAACACTATATCAGACTGGTTTGAAAAAGGGTGATAAGTAAAAAAATCAATACTTTACGACAGAAATCCGCTATTGTCTTTGCCGCTCCTGGATCTCAGTGTTTATAAGATGCGCTATTATCTATGCTGCTCCTAATAAGATACACTATCGATTTGCTGCTTTTAAAACAGTGTTTATCCTGAATCAGTGTTTATGAGATAATCCATTAGCTTTGTCGCTTGAATCAATCTTTATAAGATTCACTATTGTCTCTGCTGCTCCTGATATTTAATGTTTTATAGAAATCAACCACCAATTGTAGAAGAATCCATCATTGAGTGATTAATCCGTTGTTGGTTCCTCAACTTTTCATCTGGGCTTCTGCAGTTTTCATCAGCAAATGGGTCGTAATCAGTATTCATCTACTTGTGATCGAGTGTCTTCTTCGCGCCAATTTTTCCGAGATGTAGTTTGGCTGAAACAAAGTGAAGAAAGCAAAACATTTAAGACAGATTTATCATAATTTACGTGTCATTTCAAATTACAAGCCACCCTGTTTTTCACGAAGTAAAATTCATTGACGTCAATTGCTGATTTAAACCCCAATAATTAATTGCAGTAGTGGACTGGTTCATCACTGCTTAAGACTAGTGAAGATAAAAGTTCAGCCATGTGGACCGGTAAATAGATTTTGATGATAGCCACTTATTGAATGATATTCATATGAGGCCTGAAATTTCTATATACAAGTAATTTCATGTATATCAACTTACCTTTAAAGATTGCTGGGTTCAGTTCTAGCCTTTTCGATGCCCCGTTCCAGTTTTTAGATGTTGGACGAGTAGTTGATCTCAAGCTGGGCTTTTTCTTATAGTTGAAATTCAGCTGCAATGATTAAAAGAAGATATCCCGTAATGACAAAATATTTCATTTAGAATTTATCATAATAATTTCCATGAAAAATCAACTTACATTTCAAGTTTGCTGGGTTCGGTATCGGTTAAAACAATTGGTTGATGCAATTGGTTGATGCATTTGATTCAAGCTTGGATTGTTTAGTGGGCTGAGCTTATCTGTAGATATTTGATGAGTCGTTGATTTAAAGCTGGGCAGTTTCATATAGATAGGCTTTAGCTGAAATGAACAAACAAGATATCCTGTAATGAAAAAATATTTCATTTAGAATTTATCGAAATAATTCCACGTATATCAAGTTACCTTTAATGATTGCTTGGTTCGTTATCGGCTTGGATCATCTTAAGTTTGTTGGTTGATAAGTTGGATTCTAGTTGGCCTCATCTGTTTGCTGTTCCAGTTGGTCGATTTTGGACGAGTAGTTGATCTCAAGCTGGGTTTTTTCTTGTAGTTGAAATTTAACTGTAATGTTTAAAAGAAGATATCCTGTAATGACAAATTATTTCATTTAGAATTCATTGTAATTATTTCCATAAAAAATCAACTTACATTTCAAGTTTGCTGGGTTCCGTATCAGTGAAAATGTTCTAAGTTGATCGATGCATTTGATTTAAGCTTCGATTGTTCTGTGGGCCGTTCTAATCGGTAGATTTTTGGTGAATTGTTGATCTCAAGCTCGGCAGTTTGATTAAGATAGGATTTAGCTAAAATGAATCAAAAAAGATATCATGTAATCACAAAACATTTCATTTAGAATTAATCGAAATAATTTCATCTATATTAGGTTACCTTCTATGATTGCTTGGTTCGTTATCGGTGAGGATAAGTTTGATTCTAGTTGGCCTCCTGTTTGCTGTTCCAGTTTGTAGATTTTTGACGAGTAGTTGATCTCAAGCTGGGTTTTTCTTATAGTTGAAATTTAGCTGCAATGATTAAAAGAAGACATCCTGTAATGACAAAATATTTCAGTTAGAATTTATTGCAATAATTCTATATATATATTAAGTTACCTTTTGTGATTGCCGGGTTAATTAACGGTGAGGGTCTCCTAAGTTGGTTGTCTAATTTAAAATAATTTTTGTTGTTTTTTTCGTGTAAATAGTACGAAAGTTTACAAGGTTGTAGGTAATTTTGTCTAAGTTTTTTCAAAATCGGAAATCGAAGTACAGATATAGTTGTGTGATCGGTGATCTAATTCTGCCTAATTTAATACATTAAGATTTGGAATATCTATATTACAAGATTAACTTTTTTTATGCCTCATTTAATACATTAAGATTTTGGATATCTATATTACAAGATTAACTTTTTTTTATGCCTAATTTAATACATTAAGATTTTGGATATCTATATTACAAGATTAACTTTAATATATTAAGATTTTGGATATCTATATTACATGTTACCTATCAGGCTGGTTTGTAAAAAGGTAATAAGCAAAATAAGTCAATACTTTACATATTCTATTGTCTCTGCTGCTCCTGAATAAGTGTTTATAAGATACGCATTGTCTCTGCTGCTCCTGAATAAGTGTTTATAAGATACGCACTGTCTCTGCTGCTCCTGAATAACTGTTTATAAGATACGATTGTCTCTGCTGCTCCAGAATAACTGTACATAATATACACTTTTGTCTCAGTTGCTGCTGATTAGTTGTTTATGCATGTGGATATACCGTATCTATATTATAAGGTTAACTTTTTTCTGCCTTATTTATTACATCGAGATTTTGGATATCTATATTACAAGATTAACTTTTTTTCTGCCTATTTTAATGCCGGTACATCAAGATCTTGGATATCTATATTATAACGTATTATAAGTAGTTTAGCTGAAAAAAAGAAAATCCTTTCTAATATCACGGATCATAATTAACATATAAAAGATCAGCAATGTAGACCGATACGTAGATTCTGATAATAAAGGAGAGAGAACTCGGGAGGGGGCGTTAGGAGATCTTTTAGACTCCAGTGTTTGGTGTAGACAGTTACTACAAACCCACCACACCAACTGAGAGTGAAACAGGGTTTGACTTCGAAATCGGAAATCGAAGTACAGCTATAGTTGTGTGATCGGCGGTCGATTTTACATAAATGTTTTTTTCTTTAAATCCAAGCACATAATTGGGAATTTCGGTTTCGGTTCATTCAATTAATCTTCCAACCAGTCTGCAATCCCACAGATATGCCCGTCATTGACATCACTCAGCACACTTTGTAGATAGGTGGGGGCAGTGAGGCCTCGTCATCCTGGTTTTCGTGTTCCGTATGAGGGCGTGTAGAGGGCAGAATTTCCTGACCGACTCTTTGTCTGACATCCTCGACACATGACCAGCGAAGGAGAGCTGATGCTTTCGGACATTAGTTTTGTTCCAGCAAACGTTGAAATTCGACAGAGAAATCGGCCCTGAAAAATAAAACGGGTTAAATGCTGAAAAATAGAATGGATTAATAAACACGGAACAGTACAGGACAGCACGGAGACAAACAGTAACACATAAAACATAAAGACGTCGTTCCTCAGGAAGCAGGAACAGAAGCAGGAGCGGGAGCGCAGCGAAAATCGCCAGGAGGAGAATACACGGTAGCATGTTCACAGTGTGAGTGTGCAGAGGTGAATGGCCTATGCTTGTGTACACCGTGGTCACCCGGTGACGTATTCAATAGCGCCTATGAATGATATCAACAACTCTGAAAAGCCGCAATTGTGTCTCTATAGTTGAATGGATTTACATTGAGAGCTTATAGAAGTTGAATGAAAAGGTTCTACTGCCAGGTTGAATACACGCCAGTAGCCAGCTGAACAATATCGTGGAACTCCCCTCCTAATTTAGCCGCTGCCTGTTTTTTTAATTAAATTTTAGAATAATTTATTGAAATCGAAGAATAAAAACATTAGCATTTATTGATGAAAACCTCTAGCTTTATTTCTCATAAATGCATAGATACCCCGAAGTGGTGACATAAATAATTCCAACTTCAAGGCTAAACAAAAATGATACTTTGTTTCTTCAGTTCATTTCTATAGCTGCCGGGTCTGTTATGGTAAAATAGATCATGATTCTAAAAAACAGTAATGTCCAAGGTAGATAGGCGGCCGGGTCAAGTTTTAAGCTCAGCAGAGCGGAGAAACAAGGTATCAATTTTTTTGCCTACGATTTGTTTTGTTGAAGTGAATTTAATTGTCTAACGAACTTCATACACAGTGTACAATCGATCGGTAGTTCACATGATGTAAGTGGAATGTATTTATAATTAATCATCATTTCATGCTGTTATCACAGAGATCCCGTACCTGTAGGGCCGTATTCAGGGGGGAGGGTGCGAACGCTCCTACCCCCTAAAAGTTCGAGTTCGGCTTCATATTTTCCGTGCGTAATGTGTTGTTTATGTCTTACAATTTATGTGGTTGGTATCCTGTTGTTTTCCAATCTGTATAGGCCTCATCAGTAGTATGCACATGGGTCAAAGATCATGATGGTACGGTGGCACGATGGACCCATTGCATAGAATGATTCTATGCAATGTTTCATCATGGGATTCCTCAAATGCAAATGATTTGAAAAAATAAACGTTACATTAGTCGCGGATTTTCTACATGAGTCGATCTTAGGTTTTTTTGATTGCATAGATAAGTTTTCTGTGGGTTGGAAGCATTAATGATTACATTGCTATGAGGTGATGATCATCAAATCAAATTTCAGATTATGAAAAATTATTTAGATTCTGCCGTACATGGAAAATGTCAGAAAAGAAAGATAGCCAGAAAGCCTTAATAATACACCTTACACCTTAGAATACACCTTAGAGTGCCTTAAATAAATGAAAAAAATTTGACCTACCCATAGACAGGGCTGCATACGGCCCAGCCGTCAGATTTTCATAAAAACTCCCTGATTCAATTCAGGGGAGAAATATTAGGATTTTTTGAATCACTCGGAGCACGGATCCTCTGAAATTCTGCCAAAAACTTCATGCCTACCATTCATGATTTGAAAAAAAAAATGTTTTCTTTAATTTTGATTCTAGATTAAACGGTCAAGTCCATGAATTTCGTTTCTTGTTCTTCTCTGTTTTAGGTTGTCGAGTGTTTAATAGAATTAGGGGTTGATTGTAATCAAGGTGAAGGTCAGGATACTCCGATCTGCTACGCCTGTCGACATCAGAACGAGGCTATGGTACAGTGTCTGCTTCAACAGGTATATATCGATATATCGAGTATCAGTGACTCCAGTGAGAGAGCCAGCCAGTCCAGTTTATATCTACTGAAATCCATAAATCACATCTGGCTGAGCTCATTTTCATCTTAAGATCAGTTTTAGATAAGAACATGCTATGAGTGTCCCTAAGACTAATCGAAGAAGCATCTTGTATCTAGATCTTGACTGGAATTAACCCTACACTGAGTTATAGATAGAAATTATCAAATTTAAAGGTTAACTTTCTTTGAGGTCCGACTGTGAAGTGGTTGTATACATTTTCAGGGTATGAATGATGTACAAACACCGCTGAAATTAAGTTTAGATTTAGAAGCTCATAATATTACAGGCATGCTGCTTCATATGGGATTTGATAAAGAAGGTTAGTACTGAACAAATCTTCTAGTTTCACGGTTGTGAGTTAGTTTCAAACTTGATTCGAAACTATGAAACCGTATCTTTGAATATTGTGTTCAAGATAAGAATGTTTTGTAGGTGAAGATGTCTTGTTTATTTTGTAGCTGGCATTGTATCGTGGAGTGGTTTAAACCTCAGGAATATTCAACCAGAATGGTTGATAGCTACGCTATTAGACTCCCCTGATAGGGTATCTAAACCTACTGGTGAGTGTCTAACTAGCAGAACTCGGTTCCCCTATTCTTAGAGTAAGAATCAATTCATTATCAATTGGTTTATTGCGCAGTTCAATTCAAACTCAAAAATCGTGGAACTGCCTCCAGGACTTGGTCAGAAATACCAGTCTGTGGTTGAGTTTTACGATTGGATGTTTCCACGAACCTTAATTAAAGCTTACAAACAATAATAAGATTACCCTACTAACTTATCAGGAACCAGATCACAAAAAGTATCAAGATGCCTCGCAATGGGATAGATACAAGTTTTATAAGATTTCCGATTTATTTTCGCGCTGTAACATTTCCGATTCATTAACACAAAATTTAAAGAAAATCCTATATTTTTGCAGAAGACGACCAACTGAAGCCATTAATGCAACAAACAAGAGCTCGACAACAAGCGCGAAGCTGTCTGAATTTATCAGTTGAGAGTCAGGTTTTAATGGGTAGTCGACTGGCGCTCAGATACCCCGTAGATATCGGTAAGTCAGCAATCTAACTCTTCTCTTGTAGTCTTGCTTCCTAATTGTGGGTTATTCTTTCCAGTAGATTATTAGTTATTTGATTTTTGTTTAGATTTACGAGAAAATGAAGACATATCTAAACAGATGTCGACTTGTCCCGATACGGTTTACCGACAAAACATCGAACGGCGATCATTTCTGTCGAAGTTGCGTTTAAAACGACAATCTTCGCCGGACGTCTGCAAAATCAAACCGTTCGATTTCAACAGTGCTCAACCGAATTCTCCGTTACTACGGAAACGATATTCCGAAAATTATTTATTCAAAGATTATCGACGTAAGTAGGAATCTGAATCTGCTTCCCAAAAAAACAGAGTTGACAAAAGTTGGTCTTTTGATTGTCACCATGTCAACTAGTTAACTATAACCAACTTTTTAGCAACTGCAGCCCCTGATTATGAATTATTCCACATTATTCTTGATATTTCAAAGTTGGATTATTCGAGGGTTTCGAGATTTATCTAAATCCTATCTTAAAGGAGCAATAAGTGACAGGGCTGGGTTTCATAGATGTGGAAGAAAAATAGTCCCTGGGAACATTTTTAAATTTGTCAGTTATTACCATGGTTTCTCATTGTAACCATGGTGGTTTTGTCACCCAGATTGAGGATTTACCCCTAGGGATAACTTCGATACTCAGTCTATGAAACCGGGCCCAGGTTTCCCAATACTCAGAAACAGTGATACCAGTGCGGGGTTATTCATTATAACTGACTAGTTTTGAAAGTCGTCTGTCTGTAACCGGTAGATGAGTAACAGATATTTCCTTGTATTTGTTCATGTATTTTGGTAATTGTTTTTAAATGCAGCAACTCGTAAACAGTTTGTATTTGTCGACTGGCCACACAAGAGATTGAAACGTGGAAACAGCAGATGGTTAGTGGAGCGAATACTCTGTTCAGTAATAAAGATCCCAGACGTAAACAAGCAGCGGTCGGAGATAAAGTCATTTCGGAGATAAAGTCATTCCTGTCGGTAAGAAACAAACATCTCAATCCCAGTTCTACAGCTCGACTTGAGAATTAGAATTGAATGTTTTAACCTGAGTGTGAAACTGATCTCTGGAATCAGTTCCACAAAATTGTTTAATTAACACAAAAAATCTCAGTCCAGGCTTAATTTTCACTGTACCTCTTCGATACCTCCCCTAGCACAGCTTAAGTTTTATTTGAATTCAGATATAAAGATTTTAGGGATATTTTCAACAAGTTCTGCTTAGTTCCCATTTCTTTGACATTCAAATTAGGTTTGATAATCATTTTCACGATTTTCTCAATTTTCTAGAGGAAATTTTGATTACCAAAAAAAGAGGTACAGTGAAAATTAAGCCTGGACTGAGATTTTTTGTGTCTCTGTAGAACTAGACAAAAGTTAGTTTATCCCAGTCTTATGTTTAGTCTCAAGTATGGACTGGACCGAAATGAGATTTTCCTAGTTCTACAGTTCTAAAAAAGACATTGGAAATGTACTAATTTCAGCTTTAGATTCAAATTAAACCAACAACTTATGGAATTGG
The DNA here is from genome assembly GCF_964204645.1 of Tubulanus polymorphus. Classification (NCBI taxonomy): domain Eukaryota; kingdom Metazoa; phylum Nemertea; class Palaeonemertea; order Tubulaniformes; family Tubulanidae; genus Tubulanus; species Tubulanus polymorphus. Next base: position 6,320,025 of record NC_134029.1, on the reverse strand, counting down.
ATCGTGGGGTCTAGTAGTCCAGATCGTATTGAAGTTAGTATTTGATTGTTGATTGTAGATTGCGAGCTCTAGATATCAGCGGTAATGGACTCGTAGGATTCCCTCCAAAAAAAAAAACAGACAAATAACCTACGTGAATTACTGCTATCAAACAACAATATCGATAAGCTGAACCTCGGGTTAGATGCTAAACGCTGGACGTTTCCCCTCTCCTTTCACCTCTCTCCTCCTTTTCTCTATCCTCTCTCCTCCCCTCATTATTCTGGGTCCAGTTCCACAGTTTGAAGTATAGATTTCACTCTGAGTTACTCATTGAAAATGAACCAACTTTAACTGAGAGTTAACTCTAACTGTGGAACTGGGTCCAGCTCTACAGTGGAGCCTTTTAGATAAGGCTCTACTGTTGGCACTACGATTAGAACCTCATAATCTATATTTTAGTCAGAAGAATATTACCGCATTAAGATGATGGTAGTCGGATTCGGAGGTCGTACTTCGTACGCTGCAGAGACCGAAAAAATCAGCACATAGCAACGAAAAAAGTGTCACCACGGTCGGGATTCTCGTTAAAGACTGGAGGTGAGATCATAGAAATGCTTCACACCTCAAATATACCATTATGCCAATTTTTCTGTGTTTGTGACCAGGCTCTAGATGGATGTAATTTATTTCTAGAGTTTTAACAGCGAGACCGGTTCGAGATGGAAGAGATAGAGATTCTAGACCTGTTTCTTATACATTGAGTACGTGGGATTTCGCGGGTCAGGAAGAGTTCTACAGCACTCATCAGTGTTTCCTCCCCAACAGAGCGCTTTATCTGGTAAATAAAAACTCTTCCTCATTTTTATATCTCTTGTGGATCTGGAACTAAGTTCACAATCAAATTTCTCAACTTACAACTGTGGAACTGGGTCCAGAGTCAAATTAAACCCACACAACTGTGCAACTGGATCTGCTGGAACTGTATCCAGAGTCAGATTGAACTGAAACAACTGTGGAACTAGAGTATGAAGTTTACTGATAACCATTACCCAGAACTTTGGTCAAATATGAAATTAACTTTCCCTCCCCTTAAAGTAGAAGTCATAGAGTCATAGAATATGATATGTATTTTTCAGGTGGTTTATGATTTATCTCGCAGTCTCAGTGAAGTCGAAACATTGAAACCGTGGCTCGTAAATATCCACGCGAGAGCTCCCGGACGCCCTGTTATCATCGTAGGAACTCATAAAGATGCTATCCCTCCTGAAGATCTCGAGAATTGTATTTATGAAATGAGATGTGCTATTCTAAGATTGACCAGTAAACCAGGTAAAATTCAAACATCTTCTGGAGATTTGCTCTGGAAATATGCATCAGAATTTTGTTCGTGTGTACTTTGTTGCTAAGGGAATATCAGCTATTTTCAACTCAATCGATCAACGCGGTTCATTGTTAAACTATTCATCGACCCAATCTTGTTTGAAATTTCATGAAATAAATACATTCTGAAATAACCCGATCCATAAGTTACCGTATTTTAGTTAGTGGAATGCCAGATTTTAGCGTGACGTAATTCTACTTCCAATTTCCCCATGAACTTCAAACCAGACGTCAAGTGACGTCATTTTTTAGCCCACTTGGGACTTTAGTCCCAGCGGGCTATTGCATTCACTTTTCATCCGTCGTCCGTCCGTCCGTATGTCCGTCCGTAAAGTTTTGAAGACTCTTCAAGGTAATGTCTTGATATTTGGTTTATACATGTATCTACCCTAGACACATCTTCAGCCCAAAAACTGGCCCTATTAGAATCAAGATGGCCGACTGGCAGCCATTGTTGGTCGCCAAAATAAGCACTTTTTACACATTTTCGAAGTTTACGAGGGAAATTTTGAAGACGATATGATCAATTACCTTGATCTTTCGAATATATTTGAATCTACCAAGGGCCCATCAGCATAAGAAAAATTGGGTCCATCTGACTCAAGATGGCCGTCCTATGACCTTTTTAGTGCCCATAAATGTCAATTTTGGCCAGAATTCTAGGTCCTGTAGCTTCCTACTGGTTCCTACTGGTTTGCCATTTCTCATTGCAATTTGTGATTGGTATTTTTTGTAAAGGGATGTTTTATACCTGAGATAGGTATTTTTGATCCGCCAATTATGACGCAATTGGCGGCCATCTTGGTGTCATTAGTACTCATTCGTAGGTGGGAAAAAGTTTTTCGACATTATATTGTTACCTAAGCATATTTTGTTACAACAATGAATTAGAAAGTTGTAGCGTATAACGTGTTCTATGATTGGGGTGAGTTTCAAGTTTTGTATATGGCCACCAGGGGGCGTTGAATAATACAATATCTTAGTATTTCTATATTATATTTGTACCAATACATATTTTGTTACCGCAATCAATCGCAAAGTTGTAGCTCATGACATCATCTATGATTGTGGTGAGTTTTAAGGAAATTAGTTATTCTATATGGTCACCAGGGGGCGTTGAATAGTAGAATAACCTGGTATTTCCTTATTATATTGGTACCTAGGCATATTTTGTTACCATGATCAATTGCAAAGTTGTAGTTCATGACATGTTCTATGAATATGGTAAGTTACAAGGTTATTGGGTTTTGAACATGGTCACCAGGGGGCGTTGAATAGTAGATTAACTTAGTATTTCCATATTAAATTAGTAACGAGGCATTTTTTGTTATCACAATCAATTACAAAATCGTAGCTGCTGACATGTTTTATGATTGTATTGACTTTCAAGGTCATTGGTTTTTGTATATGGTCACCAGAGGGCGTTGAATATTGAAATTGTTAGATTGTTGAGCATTTGAAACCACTTCCCAAGTGGGCATGGTGTCCCTGGACCCCTAGTTTCTGACTTTGTCAGCTAGTCAGAATCGGTTAAGAAGACACTTCGTAGTATCCACATATACGCGTTTACCTAAGGGACGTCCTCCGCGCGCCTTCCGTACTCAACAGTTCAAATCCTTTACATGCTCTCCAAGAATGTATTCCTCAAAAAAGAATGTTTTAGTCTGGTTGCGAATCCTCAATCCTTTACAGCAGGCAACAGAGAACACCCAGAGAAAATTCGTTTGAATCTTAACATTAAGTATGGCGAATCCAAACTGAATAGATATGTTCTCTAAAAAGAAAGAATTTCACTATTTACTCAGTACATTCTTCATTTATTTAACTTGAATGTGATAGCATTTAATCATTATTATCATTAATATCATTACTATAGACATTTACTCTAGTATTTTATTTATAATACACACGTATATTTTCACGATTTTCCAATAGCAGTTTTTTAACAAGTGTACAAAATTGATACAAGCACACATGTACATTCATGACTATATATATATCTAATATCATATATATGACCACAACGAAACTCTGTAATAATAATGGTAATGCTTAAATTCATACATTCATTATATATAATTTACACGAAATATTACAACGTATGGCGCTTCAAAAGTTCGAGAAAGCATCGGCGACCAGTATGAAATGATGAAAAAATAATACGCACAAGCGTCATCCACTGACACACTTGTCGAATTAATAATAATAAAAAACCATCCATTAATTATTTTGGTTCAATCAAAATGCACTGACGAAAAAGACTCATGATAATATATCGAGTGATACGAGTACATGCACTAACAGTTACAGTGTTTTATTATATCGATTAAATATCTATGTTTCTTTTTTGCTACAAGGTTCAAATAATCGGCACCAAATTTTGAGTGCGCTTGCACTGTCTTCATAAGTGTTCTTGATAAATAAAAGTGATCTAAATTCCTTGGATTGGTTAGAGAAGAAATGAGCTGACACTGGTCTTTGATTGAATGACCGGTAATAGCTAATGCAAGGCGATGCATAAGTGCAAAATCATGGTTTGGGACATCAATTGTTAGATTTATTATGAAATAATCAATTGAGCTTAAAACTCATATGAATAACTCTTATCATCAAAGGACCAGAGAGAGCTCGATCTGTGCAAATAGAACCAGTTTTAAGACTGGTTTTATTATTAGAAATGAGCGAACTTTTAACTATGCAATCATCTCTGGTACAGTTTAAAATCAGTAATTCAGATCAGAAGGGGTAAAATTTTTGTCTACACAACACCAATTAGTAATAAATGTGTATCTAAATCATATATCATCATATTAAAGTCGACCACAATATAACTGTTGTTGGCTTATGACTGCAACCTGAGATGTAGAAATTTTCACATACAGAGAGAAAGACAGGAGGGATTTATAATAGTAGTAGAATAGGCGATATCTCATGATATCAAAAATCTATCCATGTACGGAATATCATTATTGCAAAGTTATACGATATGATAAGATTAAGCTGCATTTGTCAACTCAAAACATAACTGAATTCAAGACCAATTTTTTTTCTCTTAGAAGTGATACAGCAAGTGATGCAAAACAATGAAATCTCAAAACAGAAAGATATACGACACACTTGATGTTCATGCAGAGTGAAGCACCACCCTTTCTCATTGATTTGAATCAGTCGGGTTTTATTTACAATAATGCGTTGATGAGATCTCTGAATAAAAAGCAAACAAAATGATCGGTGGTTCACAGAAACGAGTGCTTACATTCGAAATGACTCGGCGAATTTATATAATATGTACACGCTAAAAATACGCGCATGATGAACGAATGAATTATGAAAATTACTACTCTGAATTTTTACGCATCCCGAAATATCCCCAGTGGCGTCAATAATGGCGATAGAGGAAAGGCAGATATACCATAATACGGTTTTCCAACTGGCCGAACAGTTATTGGCTGCAGGCGATCTACTTATCAAAGTATATTTCGATGTGGTCGGGGTCAATTCCACGATTAAATGCACGTATCTCACCCAATCTCAAAACAATTCAAAGTCACTCGAAACTCAATTTCAATATCATATTTCTAATTAAGTACTATACTTTCTACAAATATTTTCGCAGCGGAGATTCTCATAAATAATGATTTTGAATACGATAAATCTAAATAATCGACAATCTAAAGTTCCTTCGAATTGACAAATCTATTTAAGGACTATTTTACACATTTCGTTTTTTTACTTGCGAGAAGCGATCACAAATTATCTTCGAATACTGGTTTCGATACATCTTTCCACGTCGAGATATAATCACAGCAAACATTTTCTATTTTTCTATACAAGTTTTTTTTTTAAATAACCTAATGACGTCCATTATCAAAACGTGTGCGCGTTTCGACACACTCCGCAGCCGAGGGCGAACTCTTCACCGGTTGGTGGATGCTGAACGTGTAGTGGGCATTCGTCGCCCTCCAATTGTTTACCTTTTGGACCTGAAGAGAAAAGAATACCGAATTTGCAAAACACACATGGTCAGATATCTCAGAACTAACAAAAACACATGCAGAGTAAAACAGGTATTCTTGTCTAACATTCACATTCAGTATGAATCTTTTCATATTTAGTTACACACTGTATCTGGATTTATCGTCACACAATTTCCAGTACATCACGTAGTAGTACCGGGTATTAATTTTACCTGCAGGACAGTGAGGCAGCTCACTCTTTGGAATGTTAGTGACTCGTTGGAAAGCGTCGTGACACGGATTACAGAAATGCGTCGTTCCGAAACAGAAAAACACAGCCACTGAACAGCAGTACCGACATTTATACTCGAGGAAATCGGTGCCGTGTTTGGGGCACATCTGAAAAATGATGAATCGATAAATGATTGCGGGACTTGACTCGACGTAAAGAATCAATATATCTAGGGCACAGTGGGCGTTAATGTACCTGAGCTCTAGAAACATCTGAACATCCCCCGCACACTAACTCCGTCTGGTCGTAATCATCACCACCTTCCAACTGTTCATCGCAACGTGCCTCTCCTCCGTAATACGCCTGAAAATTCAATCCCATACCCATGAAAAATTAAATGCCCCGAACAACGAACTTTTGTCACTGAATGACAAAAATCAAAACGAACCTTTTTGCATTTATAACAAACGTAATAGGCATATCTATCCATAGCGTATCCGGCAGGATCATTCCAGTAGCGTCCACCGGCGCCGGTAATCGCCTCCGCTTTGTGCAAACCCTCGTATTCCAATCTCATTAAAGCCTTCCTTCGCACGTCTTCGTACAGGACGTTAATCGGATCCAGGAGATCTTTCAGCACGTGGTGACTGATATCCGCCTGCAAGGAACACACTTAACTATCGGCAAACAAGTTCTCGGCACAGAAATAACGATGCAGTAAGCATTTAAGACGAAGTCGAAAGACTGCACCATTGAAATAATATTTTCAAAATTTGTGCCATACTTACTTTACAAATGGGACATTTAGCAAAACCGAATGTAATCCTGGGTCCGACCCATTTACGCGTGAGCACAGATCGGCAACAGCGGTAGTGAAACACGTGGCCGCACGCTAACTGCTAACGAGAAGATTGAAATTGGTTTATACAGAAAAACAAGAAGGACAAGGGAAGGTTGGTAGTTCAGTGCTGTACCTGAATGGCGGGAGCAGCTGCTAAAGCTTCGGTAAAACAAATCATACACATATCATCGGCATCCTGTTTCAACGAGTCTTTGTTCTCGTCGCTGTTACAGCCGTTCAGGCAGGGCAAACACACCTGTTCATCTCGTATACCATTGCACAAGTGACCGCAATTGTGTATTCTAGTACAAGCGATCTTACCGTATTCCTGTATATGGAAAATCATATTAAGTGATGGTGATTGCCGACTCCCTTGAGACATACCCTTTACAAATCATATGAATTTACAGAATGAGTAAGAGTATTTCAAACCTGACAGTCTGGATCTGAGCAAACGTTTCCGATTGCGAGAATACCCGAATTTCCTTGCGTACCGCAGAATCGACAAGTGCCGACCGTACCCGCTGGACTACTAGCACCGGTGATTTTTCCTGTAAACAGAAATGATGAAGCGATGTTTAAAATCAGTTGCGTTAGTATCGTCTATGGCTATCTCAGTTATCAAGTACCTTTCGATCCTTCTCGAAATTCAACCATGGCTTTCAGCGTTTTAGAATCGGCTAGCGCCATCACCCAGAACAGCTTCGTTCGACCACATCCTTCATGTAGATCAACTTTGATGGATTCCTCTTCTTCTTTGAATACCTGCACAGAATTTCCAATGCATGTATCAATGAAACCCGTATACATATGGTGCAAGAATGCTCAGATTAGAGACAAACCTTTCTGTAAGGAATGTTTTCAAGTAAGGGAAAGAGAGCAAAAACTTTGCCTGGAAATCTGTATCCTCTGTATGAGGCCCAAAGATTGTGGAAAAATTTACCAAATGAGATCATCTGACAGCATAGACCAAATTAAGATTTATTTGTAAACATTGCTGTTTCGCAATGAGGAGGAAGCGCTTTGAGCATCATATGTGGAAAGGTTTACAAATTGCTCAATATCATTATCATCGTTTTTGCGTTAGCCAAGTTAACACCATCTCCGTAATGAAGGGCAACGTTTTTAACGCACCTGTCTTTGATGATTACGAGTTCGACGATGAAGATGCAGAAATCGGTCACAGTCGGCGCATAGATTACCACACTCTGTGCAGAGAATAATCGCGATGGTTTCACCGTCGTCATGGTTATCACAGGTTGGCTGAAATAAATCGTTTTTGCAGTGCAGATAAAATTACGTCATTACAAACTGGATTAGATTAGATATTCGAGATACACGCATATACGAATGTATGAAATTTCTCATGGAATTGTTGCATTTTGTCAGATGTTTTAATGGATATTCAAGTACAAATTCAATAGAGCACATATCAGCAGACACACTTACCCGTTGTTGGTTTTGCCCGTCTTTGGACACCCACTGTCCCGATGACAATCTTTCGACGTGATCTTGATCCAAAACACACAATGATGACAGAGCCAGCCACAACTGAAATAATAACCGCAGCGTCGGAAATGCATCAAAGTATGCACAAAGACATTAAATTGTAAATCAAAGGATAGCAGGCTTCACGTGGGAATGCTTTGAGTAAATACATCAGAAATTCATTAAACAAGTCAAAATATCCACAATACAATATTCTCGGAAATATGAAATGTACTTACGACTGGTGTTCTAATACATTCAGCCGGCAACCGGTGTTTGTCATCTAACTTTGTTAAACCGAGTATTGCCTCGGCTATAGCACCTTTAGTAACTGCTGCCCACGCATCCGATAGTTTACCAGATGCCATATCTTTAAGTAGCTTGACGATATTGCTTGCCAGTTTACTCGAAAGGCAACCAGTGAACCACCAACGAGGGTCTTCATTATCCCTACAAAAGACAGCAAAATCAAAACATCCAGAGCAAGGCTACTATGAATAAGATTTTGAAAGATGCCCACTTACAAAATCAGACCGCAGTCAGCGAGCGTTACGCTGGTCACGCCTTTTCCACCAACGTGATTTTTCACTTTCATCTGTACTGTTAAAGATTTTGCGATACAAGCGAGGAACACGTCGATTATACCGGGCTTCATCGGATCAAAGTTAATCATCGAATGACTTCGATTCGTTGAGTCGACTAGAATGCTGAAATCGCGAGGCGGTAACCGCATCACGGAGAGTACGTTACCGAGCTGATGAGGAGCGACTTCGGGAAGGACTCGACGCAGCAAAGAAATCACCTAAAATATATTGGCACGATATTCAGCACCAAACCTAATGTTTTCGAAATGTTTAATAACCCCCCAAAATGCAGACTGTCGATTATAGTGCAGTTTTCATTGCTAGTAGATACCTGTCTCTGAACTCTGGGTGTCGCTGTGTGTAGAAGACTAAGGAGATCTTGAAGCAGCTCATGCTGGTGGGCCAAATATGCTCGACCAACTGACGATCCGCTTAGAGCTAGCACCATCGACAACAACTCGAAACAATAACCATCAGAACTTCTGCAAACATCAGACAGTCATATACATGTATTCAGTAGCAAATCAAAAAGTGGTTTTTTTTTGCTGAAGTAGGTTTGGATTATTTTTGATCACTTGATAAGTCCGTTTGTTGGACTATATATATTTTACATTATTTCTGTTGTAATATTAGTGGAAGATGAGATAAGACAAAGATGAAACAGTGAAATAATTTACCAGCCCTTTTCGGACTAGTCTTTCTTTTTGTATTGTGGTCTATTAATGTGTCAACATTTCAACGTGGACAGTGTTTCATAAAGATTAGGTGACACTTACCTGGATTGATCCTCGTTGAGCATCTTAGCCTCAGTGAGAGAAGACTGCCATTCTTCCCGTACACGACTTGTTTCTTTCTGTATTGCGAGCACGATATGAGCGCACACCTATAAAATCGTAACCAACAATTCATCAGTCATTCAGTCATCAGTTACATCCCATCGAGAAAATCTATCAGTTATGAAATGGTATATTCGCCTTACCTGTTTCTGTAGATGCGTCAATTTACTTCTGCTGAACAATATACCAACCATGTGTTCTTTGAGATCGTTTTCGCCCTCTATCGAGCCCTCGCTTCCGTCATCTCGACATTCATCTCGTTTTTCATCTTCGGGTCCTTCATCCGATATCAAGCGGCCGAATACCTGATGGAAAAATTGTAACATGAAAACGACACCAAAGCTGAGAAATAGCAGTGGCATTGGAACCGTAAGGCACAGCAATAATTTATTGAATGACGGTTTCCTTTTTTTCTTTCTATACTATGTTTTAGACGAAATAGATGTAAATTCGCTGCAGCAATATTATTAGAACCTGTCAAAAATCGGTAATTGGCGGCGGAAATCAAAAATTGCTTCCAACGCGCCTGAATGGGATTCAACGACCAGTACAGATAATCAGAATACAATGTACTTACTTGCGAAGTGAGCAAACGGAAAACTTTCAGAGTCTCAGATTCACAGTTTCTCTGTTGAATAACCGACGATGACGGCAGGCCACTCAATATCAGTTGTTCGCCTTCCATTCCGCCGAGTAGTTTGATTTGACGCAATCGTAAATTGTTATCCGGTCCTCGCATCTCGAGTTTGATGACTCGCGAATTATCGGGTAGACTACAGCGAACCCAGCCGACATGTCGAGACAGTACGTCGACCTGTTTCACGCGTTTTAAATCATCTGGCCCCGAACCAGCGCTGAATATTACAACCGATACCTTGTTCTAGAAACAAACAAAGCAGATAGATATTTTCTAACCCCTTAAGTGTATTTACCAGCTTCTCGATCTACCACTTTCAGAACTTACCCCTAAATCTCTGGTGTTATCGATATGCACATAGATGATAGATGGATTAGCTTGTTGAATGCATGTTATCGTTATGGTTTTCGCTTTGTTACGGTCTTCGTCCCCACTCTCCCAGAATGTCTCAGTTGAATTATCTGAAGGTCAAAGAATAGAATTGCCATACATTACCGACTACAGTACAGATCAGCTAACAGCCAGCTTGAGTTTCAATGGAATGTGAACAGATTTTACAAGTAGGTACCAAAAATATGCATTTTCATATCTGAAGATAGGGATTGTCCCTACATACCCACAATACCTGGGGGGAGGAATATAGGTTTTTATTTTGAAATCAGAAAATTGAGGCACATGTACAGATATAGTTAGGTGTTCAGTAGAATTTACAGAATTGAAGTAAATGATTGGAAATCTCGGTTGTTCCTTCATAAGATCAATATTAGTGGTTTTGTTTCTCACTTTCGGTTAAAATGGCTGCTTGGAAAGGCATTCAAATAACTGGTAGCTGCTATTTGAGAGTGGACTCTACCTGTTAAGCTATTAATCATAGCCTGGCGACTAGAAGCTTTGAGATCAGCACTGTGAGTTATATCTTTCAGTACTTCAATCACAGATGTCAACTGAAAATCAAAACATAGTAAACTGACATCATTGTGAATTCATTCTCTTCCATAAAAGCCAATACCCAGTTTATGAATCTGGAAGCTGAAGTACCAGAGTAAGGCCTATAATATGTAGGCTAATTTTAGAATGATGAATTGAGTCTGAACCAGATTTCCAGAACTTTTCCGATTTGAATGTTTCAATAATTTCTTACCTCTCCAGTGTCAGTTATTGTAATTGGTTCTTCGTTTTCTTCATCGGACTTCGATAATATTTTGCTGATATTACTGAAAACGTGGCTCTTGTGCAGAAACAAGTGATCCGATTGTCGGAATTTCAGATACCAGCATCGAACAGCCATTTGCTACGAGACAAATACAAAATAAGGTGTGATTGTATAAATTCAAGTCAATTTTCTTTGAATTCAATTTGGAGGATTTTCTAAAATGCTCATCGCACAAAATTATTCTATTTGTATCAACCTCGAAGGTTTTATAGACAGGCAATATAACATTACCCTCAGGGAACATTCCATAATCATGACAGTTCCATGTAAATAAACATAAGATCGAAAAACTTTTCCTGGTTATTTGAACCCATCTGTTTCTGCACTCAACAGGCGACTGGAATCACCTCAGCGACAACTTAGTCAATCAACAGACTCAAGAGGTTTTTCTAACCACCCTCTATGCTACACAGGCCATCGTCTAACATTTATTCATCTCTCTCTCCCGTTGCATATATTCCACATTTGGATGCAATGACGCATTAAACAGAAACAGAAGCAGACAATAAACCCTGGTATAATCGATCAGACACATACCTGTAAGGGAGTATTCGCAGGTAAATACATCATGACGTCGGAGACAGTTTGTAGGAATGTATGAAATGCTGTAAGCAGTGGTAGAGCAGCATCGCCAGCGATGGTTATATCATCCATAGGATGTTCACAAACGCGATCCTTCTCCTTTAAAACATCAAACAGAAATTCAAGATCCCTCTTATATCAAACATATCCCATAAGTAATGCAACTGTTCCTACATAGAGCTCATCTATCCAGTTCCGTATTCTTACATGAGATAATTGCTTCAAGACAGGAAGGTCGACCAGTTTAGGGGGTTATGATGGAGTTATTCTGTACAAACCTGTTCGTGGTCCCTACGATCTCGTTTCACTTTCTTCTCATCGTTCGGATCATCCTCCTCTTCCTCTAACGGCGGAGACAGCAACGACGAGACGAAAAACCACAATAAATCATGAAGACTTGTTGTTTGTGAAACACTGCGTAACAACCAGTTCAAAGCCTACAGTTTTTCAAAAACAATTTAGAGTAAATATTCGCAATTAACACCGAGGCCAAGTCGCTTAGTCAAAGCTATGGTATAAAACCAGTCTAGGACAATTTTAATTTTATGGCTAATCTAACAACTAAAGACTAAATCAAGGTCATTTTCAAACGTAAGACCAAACTACTGGTATGCAACTTGGCCATGGGTCCATGTTCATGAAAAAGTTGAACTCAAACTTTTGGTTACTTAATGTTTTCGATGAGGACAACAATTCAAACTAAACCATTTCAAGCTTAAAACATTTTCATGAAACTGGACCCTCATCCTTTACATGATATAGGCAACTATTTGTAAGAGTATTCAAGGTTCTGCAAAACACATTTATGTAGAACGGAATCAAAACCTACTTGAAATGCATAGATCCTACATGCTGCCTTGCGTAACGCTTGTCTCATCGCGATCTGTAAACTATCGAGGTCATGGCGTTGCATTATGAATGACATCACAGGACGTTTCAACGATTTCTCGCTTCCCTTCGACGGCGAAGTTTCGACAGAATTAATCAATTTCGACATCGCCGCTGACGGATGTTTGATCAAAGACATTCCACCGTCTAAAAATTTAAGTAGGAAGTATGCCATTCTTTTATCCATGATACATTCAAGAACTAGTCCGAGCTTCGCGATCGACACTTAAAAACTCATTTTGGGGCAATGACCGAAATAACAGATCAATATCGTTTAAGAAAATATGTCTAATTCCCTGTGTTTTCCCTGATTTTTTGGATTCTCTAAGTTTTCTAAGTTTTCCAGGCAAGTGGCCACCCTGTTTCAGGGAAATCTATTGAGAACTGCAGGCAGTGTCGTGCTAAGAGGACACAGTGACATAATAGAGAATTCCCAAGAAATCTCCTACAGTATTCGATGATGATCCGATAAACATTGACTCACCAGAAACCCCTCCGCTGTTATTCCGTCTGCGAACCGCTACTCTGTTCGTAACCGTGACGATCTCCGTGCTGTTGCCGCCGGCGATGTGATCGGAAGCGATCTCCGATATACTGCGCTGGAAAAACGTGCGTCTATTCGTGTCGAGGTCAGAGTCTGGACTCGCTTGAGCACTACGTGATACTTTACCAGCCGTAGCTGGCTGACTAGATGACATCTCATCCTAAAATTCAATCAAGAAAATTAATTTTTGAAAACTGAAAACTTCAATTCGGCTCGAGCTTTTTCCTATGATTCAAATTGTAACCGATAGTGTAATTCACTAATACGACTAAATCGGAATTCTTTACACTTTACACTATATCTTTGACTGGTAAACTGATGTTGGTCTCGGTATTCAGAGTTAATAAGCAAAACCCACAGTTGATGATTCAACAATGGGGTGCCCGCAAAACCAGCTATCCCGTTAGATGGCGCCACGAGCAGGAGGTTATTACTATCACAGGACTCACCGAATATGAAATACTTTCATTCTTCTAATCAGATATCGATATATTTTTCATAGATAATTGATTCATTTAAGAGAAAAGTTCATTCAGATTTAATTGAAATGTAGAAGGAAATCGAACGTGGACGACCAACTATCTACTAGCGAACCTGGCGGATCCTCGCCTGCCATGAGTGGAATCCTCGATTGCCACAGTAGCACTGCCGGTACCCCATTCTTTCTGATAGTTTCCAAATTTGACTAAACTTCGTCATCACAGAAATAAAACTTCAAAAACGTTGGAAGAAATTGTTAAATCATAAATTGTTAAATGGGTTTTGCTTATTATATATTGATCTATTCACCTGAGGACTGATATGAGACATATATATTCCATTACGTTCCTGACCGGCTGAGCCGCAACGCACGATTCTATGTTTAGTGTCCATGCACAAACGAGCTGGGGCGTAGCCTTCGACTGGCGACTCGACCTTGCCGATCGGTAAACCCTCCTCGTCGTAAATTACCTCCTCGGCGAACGCCGTGTCGGCGCCTTGGGAATTTTTCAAGCACAGATACAGAAACGGCACCGGCGGGAACGGATTCTGGTCCATTGCGACGTCCTCGTTCACGCTTGGCAGACTCGTGTCCATTTGACCTTGACACTGGTTGCCGGCGGCGGTCTGTTTTCGCTGCACGTGATTCGGCAGCGTCAAGCCGGCGGCGCTGGCCAAATCCATCAGAAACATCGCGTTGCTTTTCATGATCAAATGAGGCTCTAATGGTGGTACGATACTCGGCTGTCGAATCGGTAGCGATTTCTTCTTCGTCTTCTTCGCCTTCTCTTTCAACGCTTGGCGTTTGTCTTTCAGATATTTCTCGCGGCATCGATTGCAAATCAGGTACCAACTGCTGCCACCAATACCGCCGTCGCCGCAATTGCCGGCCCATCCACCGCAGAAATGCCCAGCGCTGTTATAACCCTGACCGCCGGCGTTTTGACCGCACCCCGGGTGCGCCTGTCTCATGTGATATGTGACCGGATATGGGAAGACACCTCCGCACAGTTCACACACCGATTCCCTATCACCTCTACCATCGACCCCTCCAGCCGCTTCTCCGAATAAATTCCCACCTCGACCTCCGCCGACCTTCGCGTCTTTCTTCGTCGCTTTCTTATCCTTTTTGCTCTTGTCGCATTTCTCCTTCTCTTTCTCCTTGCGATCGACCCGCTTGCCGCGTGCCGGCACGATCAGATTCTGGTCGATCACTTTCAACGTGACCGTCGATAGCTGTTCCCAGAAATACACGAGGTGCTGAAGAGTCGGCGGCAAGTCGGACTCCTCGTCCGGCTCGAGGGTGAACGTTTCGCTTGTTTCCATCGTGAAACCTTCGCCTTCCGATATGTGCCGATCGCGCATTTTCATTTCATGCCGCGAATTGATAATGCACTGGTTCTTATTGAAATTACGATTCACCGCGCCGGACACCGAAGGTTCCGGATCGCCACCGCTCGCACCGTCGACCATCGTAACTTCGACCGAATGTCGGTTGGATTTAGGCGGCTGTTCTTTCGACGGCGTGCTTTTCGGCGTTTTTTGTTTGTCTTTCAGCTCTTTCGTCAGATTCGGGTGAAACTTCAGGAATGACGCGCACGCCATGGCGTCGTGAACGATACCTTCGTGCCAAAGGAACGCGGCGAAAACGGCGCGCAAACACTCAGCGACAGACGGAGACAGAGCCTCCTTCACGACGACCACTTTATCTTTACGTTCCAGCGTGCTCGATCTGCTCGAATGACTAGAACTCGGTTTTTCTTTCGATACCGGCGAAGCTGCTCGTTCCCTTTTTGAACGCAACTGGCGACTTCTCTCTTTTCTACCCGCCTTCGGTGACAATCTGAAATTGTTTTTGAAATCTCTGTTTTAGTTAAGGTGCGCATGGGCAACATTCATGTCAATATGCAGGACTGAAAAGTGCTATCAGTGACAAATTTAACTTTTTTCAGAAACATCTCATTGAAATATGAGAGAAAATGTTCAAATCAATCAGTTATCAACAGTAAGACCCTCAGTAACATCTTTCATATTTCAGTATGCATCAATCAAATCAAACCAGTATTTCGTGTTATAGAATGATAACAAATACCAGGGTACTAAAAATTAGGAACAGTTGGCAGCTCTGAATATGGATCAGATATGTATTAATTGAATTTGTTGGATGTTAAATAGCTTTTCAATTTCAATCAATTTCCATTTGATGGGAATGATTCGTTGGTTACAGAAAGCGCACTAACCTTATAGTTGAATCATCTTTAGGTGGCGAGGCACCGATACTGAAATGACTTTTGATTGCTTCTTGACTGGTTTGAGTAGCCACCGGCACAGCGACTTTCGACGCGGCCAGCCCCACGGGGCGAGGACCTAAAGGACTGCCACTCCTTTGAGGACTGTTAGCACCACTGCTAGCACTGCGCGATGGTGAACTATACCGCGAACTGGCTGGTGGAGAAGCTCGCGGCATGGGAGGTGTCTGCGGGGGCGTGTAAAAACTACCGGCCGCCGCTTTACAAGAATCGGTCAGATGAAGAGGCTCCTTCCGTGGTGAGGTAGAAGGTAATGGACTAGAGACTTTGCTTTCTTTTCTCGTAGACCCTAAAAAAATGAGAACAAAATTTCAGATGAATCCAGATTATTTCTCGTGAAAAAATGAATTTCAATGAATTTTTCATGGGGAATTTATTGAGATCTACCATGCAATAATTAATACTTGTCCAATACGATAATGATAGAAACTGAACAGACCATGCACAATATTTTGCATGCATCGAATATTTTTCTCAGATTAGGAATGGTTATACATGCTAGCAAACAGTTCAGTCACAGATTAAAATTTCGATCGAAGAATAGAAGAGTACAATTTGAATTTTCTTCGAGACTAGAATTCGAACGATGAAGAGCGCACATCAATTAGCCACGGCGATGATATGATGAAATATACGTTTAGAAAAGTTAGTAATAACCTGCAGCAGGCATGGGACTAGAACTGCGTGAAGATGTTTTCTTTGGCGTGCCGGGAGGAGTGCGAGGTGGAGTCACTCCGTTTCCATTCGCTCTACTTTCACCTGTATACGATAAACAAAAATAACTTCACATCAAACTAAACGACTAGACGCATGCTTTAATCATACGGACTAGTATTGATTTCACATAGTTGCGGGTTCGGGGGAATCATTTGTATTTGGTTCATTCAACCGAGCAAGGATTTGAAACTGATGACATCGTAAGACTGTCCAATACGAACCCGTGCCATAGTGAACTGCATGTGCAGCTATTCGCGCAAAAGCTTGCATACCCGATTACAGGGTAGCCACTCTCCGCCTATTTACAAATTCCCCCAGTTTTCTATGTTATAGCAGAAAATTCCCTGAGTG
This sequence comes from Tubulanus polymorphus, assembly GCF_964204645.1. Lineage (NCBI taxonomy): Eukaryota > Metazoa > Nemertea > Palaeonemertea > Tubulaniformes > Tubulanidae > Tubulanus > Tubulanus polymorphus. The sequence continues at coordinate 6,303,005 of NC_134029.1, read as the reverse complement.
AATTCGAGAATTTCTTCTTTAAAATGTTACAATTCATTCATTTCTTATGAAAGGTCACAAAGTGATAAAGAAACATATGGTCAAAAACATATCCAAGAGTTTTCCGTGAATTTTTTTCTAGATTTTTCTGATTTTCCAGGCTTTGCAGGTCAGTGGCCACCCTGAATTAGATGTATATTAGCTCAAAATTAGATTTTAAATTGGCTTATTATCATATCATAATAAGCCCTGGCGGCAATGATGGCAGGGTTTCATTTTGTCACGACAGAATCCATCATCAGGTTGAAATCTTTACTTCAAATCAACCCGTTATGAAATAAGCTTCGTAAACATGATAACGCTTTGCGCGATAATCGGCTGCTACAAACTTGTGATTAATCCGGTTAGTGTTTACGTAGACCTTCCCAGAAAAGATACAGCGATCTCCGGTAAGCCCCTAATCGATATCACTTCCTGATCTGGTAGGGGATTTATAGAGGCATCAATCTTCCCTGAGAGTCGACAACGTTACATAAACACATGCGACCTGCAGAAAATTCCCTTTCATCAGGTGAACATACCAGTTAAATTGTACCTTACTAAATGGTAATTCATAACTACGTATATATAAATGTTCCTATTTCTTGCGCAATAATACAGTACCTCAGAGGACTTTCGTTAATGATATGACACATGACACAAACACGCAAAGATAAAAAAAAATTTTCGAGAAACTTATGACGTTAATATGAAATATAGTGAAAAAAGAGAAGATCTGCTAATGGAAGGACATATCTAAGTGTAGAAAACCCGGCTAAGAATAGAAAACCCAGCCAAGAACCGATTGAGCCAAAATTCAGGAGAACAACATACGCCAAGGGACCAGTTTCACAAAATTTAACCTTCCGTTAAAAACTTCTTTTAACAAATCGACCGAATTGAGCTGAAAAAACTTCATGGGTTTTGTGAAACATAACCCGTGGAAAAGCAATCTACCAAAATATCTTCGGCTTACGTAGGATCAACTATTATACACTACACAAGGCATTCACTATATCTACACGAACAACATTCGATAAAATATAATCGAAACGAAACACGACAACATACATAATGAAAGATAGCTGCTTTACACGACACAAAAACAAAACAAAAAAACACGACGACGACGACGACATAGCTATAGTAGCAGCAGCAGCAGCATGCACAGGTGAATCCTATATCTTACCTATCACTTTAATTAAATCGCGCACGGACAGCCCTCGTAACTCGGAGGGATGACGAGGTTTAACCTGCTGCTGAGTAGCAGCTTTTCGCTCCGGGGAAAGAAAACGCTCCCACGGTTTGTGGTGTGTTTTCTCCGGACTACGCGAAGGAGGTGGCGCCGGTAGTTGTTGTTGTTGTTGCCGATGAGATGGTTGTGGCGACGGTGGACTGCTCGTCGGAGTTTTCTCCGGGCGCGCTTTGCCTGCAATAATCACCGACCGGGGCATGGTATGAAAAAAATCAACACAACTTAAAAACCGAAGAAATGAAAACGTGACACAAAGCAATTCATAAGCAACAATCCATGCAAAAAATCCCATAGCTTCAAATAATCATTATCACAATTCTTTGTAGCGTGTATATTATTTTCAATAGATTCCTATTTGAATCATCGAACTATTTTGCCGATTTTAGAATAGAAACACGTTTTATCAATTTCAGTTCGCTGGCTTTGAAACTATTCGTTTTACAATCATGTGTCATGACATAGATTTCTAGAAAATTTCCTTGAATGAAATGAGAAAGTGCGAGTACAATCTGAATAACTCATTTTGACCATTTTTTTGCGTACCCAATCGAAAAATGAATACGTAAATATTCATTTTAAGCAAATAAGGAGCCGTAAAAACCGAAATATGAAAAGAATATGAGTAGCAACTGAATTGAGGGCGGCAGTAAAAACGAGGCAGCACATAATTTTCCAGCCAAATAATAAAACGTAATTGCAACTCACATCCACACTTGAATAGTCCTTCAAGAGGAATGGAAAAAATATGCCATGTTAGTTATTTTATTTGTAACCGTGTGAACAAAAGTTTGTACCAATCGAAATAAAAGTTTGGCAACGCGACAGTGCCACGGAAAGTCCTATTCTACGCGTACTATGCACGTATGCCTGCGTTTTCATGTATTTCTATATCAAAACTTCGCATAGAACACAACAACGAAACAATACTTATTCATCATTTCACCTTAAGGTGTATTATAGTGCAATTCTAACGATATATATACATCATTACAAAAAGCTTAAGTCTAACGGCCTTCTACAAAACACATTTCGTATGTGAGGATGTTCAATATGGCTGATATAGCTTCATTTCTGGTAAGTTCGGTGGTGTATAAGGAAGTGGTAAATGAAAGCTCTCCCTCAACCGCAATCAGAGTCTCAAAAACCTGTTGCCAGATCATTCTAAAATCAGCAGCTAGTCGCTGGTAACTTTCCGTTGAAATGAATGAAATGAATTAGTTAATATCTCACCTAAGGCTTTCACGAGATCTTTCACCGAGACACCTTGCAGTTCCGGTGGAATTTCCTTGTCTTTCTCCGATAATTCTGATGGTGGAGGAGCAGACGGAGGGACCGCCAGAGGTTGCGGTTTCTCGGCGCGTTGTTTCGGACTCAGTTTGGAAACCCCGCGATGGACTGGCGATCCAGGAGGGGGTTTGCCGCTAACTCCGGCCTTGGGCGGAGAACCATACTCTATCATGAAGAGAATGAAAAACTTCAAATAATCCGGCAAAAATGAGACACGGGTAAGATGGCTATAGGAGTATATACCTGTATATAAGTGGCTATCATCAATGCGTTTATGGTTTTCATCAGTTGGTTTTGGTACATGCATTGGTCCTTTGGTGGCAACTCGTAGCCCTTTCTTTTCATCAACTGTTCAAACAAAAAAATACGAATACTTTTTACTCCGCGGGTAAAAGATGAAAAGGCTACACTAATCATAATAAGGAATAAAAACAACCTAGACTTAAAACGAGACAAGAAGATATACTGAGAATAATCAAATGACGTAAAATGTAATTCAAGTAAATTGAGACATCGTAAACTAACATTCAAAAACTGTCTAAAGCAATTCGATTAAAATCAAATGACATAAAATAATGTAATCAGGGCCCAGTTCCACACTTCTGAGTAAAGATTTAACTCTTGAGTTAACTCATTATTGAAAATGAACTAATTTTAACTCGGAGTTAACTCTAACTCCTGTGGAACCGGGTCCAGGACTTTAAAGGGTTAGAAGAGTTTCAATCAAAGCGTATCGACATAAATGTGGCCGAGGAAAACAGCGCCGGAATACAAACTTTCACGTATCAATAAATCGGATTTTCATGTTTAAAAAACTTCACAAATCTGTGCTAGAAAACGGGTGTGAAATTTGATCTAAACTACGACGTATGCAAGACAACCACGACGACGACGACGGATTCACAAATAACGAATCACTCACTTGCACGCATCGGCGTCGGCGCCGGGGGACGATCTAAATGGCCGAAAACGACCGGCCGAGGAAATGCGGCAGTATCTGCAACAGTTTTCATTTCTAATACATTGATCGGTCGATGTTTATTTCATTCGTAAAATGTAGAGATATCGTTTTACAGAAAAACGCAAATGCTAAACCACACTTGATAATGTAGATGAATTTCAAATTCATTTTGAAATTGGATTATTTGCATGTGCGTAAGTGAAATGAGTTAAAATCAGATCCTAGATGAAATTGATTCGAAAATTCGGATTTTATGTTTTTCGAGAAACAGAACAGGGTGGCCACTTTCTGCCTCATTTCTATTTACCTCATCATGTGATTACACAAAATTCCCCCAGTGAATCAGAAATATTTCCAGGTTAAAAATGTTACAATTCATTCATGTGGTCAGTAGCATTGTCTAAAGTTTTCCAGGGCTGGGTTTCATAGATGTGGAAGCAAAATATTCCCTGGGAACATTTTGAAATATGTCAGTTATAACCATGGTTTCTCTTTGATACTATGGTGGCAGATTGAGGATTTACCCCTAGGGAAAACTTTGATAGTCAGTCTATGAAACCGGGCCCAGGTTTTTGGTAAAATTTGTCAAAATCCCTGAGTTTTCCCTGATTTTTTCTAGATGTTTCAGGTTTTCCAGGTCAGTAGTTAACCTGCAGAACCTAAAACAAATACAGCCAACATAGAAAAGATATACAAATTCTTAAAATGTCAATTTACATACATGTATATGATTTACGAGCTGAATTTACTGGACGATAGATCGGCAGTCAAAACAGTACATTCAAAATTAAGTTTAAGATCAATCTAAGCGGTTCAGTGTGGGTCTTTAGTTATTAATTTAGAAATAAACGAATTGAAATAAACATAAACAACGGAACTGAAATATACATGTAATACATTAATGAAAATATTTTTTCATTAAGTGATTATCTACACTTACTTGTATTTTTGATATTGTTGAACACTGTGAAGGTAGGAACTTGTTGCGCGTTTGTGAAATCGAATCCCTTCGGCGGCGGTTCGAGGCAGCCGTTCGCCATCGGTGCCGGTTCGACTACGGGCGCATTGCCGCCGGCGGCAGCGGCGTACCCGAACATCGGTTCGCCTTGTGAGAGGCCGCCGCCGTTATCAGAATCGGCGCTGAGTTCCGATTCGTGTTGAAGATAAACGATATCGTCGACCCCGACGGCTAACGACCACGATTCTCCTTCCATTTCGTGACAGTAATGCTGTTGACTGGTGTGGTCTAATTTCACCCAAACGCCTTCAGCATTCACGATCTAAATTAAATACAACAACGAGGAAGGTGCAATACATTATCTAAGTATTTTGGAACGACAGCCTCCACATTTCTCATACCAGAATCGAGACCTTGTGTATGATATGAGATTGTTTGACTGCAAATCAGAATGTTTGACTTCATTTTGAAGTTAGTCAGCTACAGAAGGGCATGCATTATCAGTGTCGGGCTGATTTCATGGAGACCTTTAGAAATGAACTAACTTTAAACAACTTACATCTTCAGTAGCTGTGAGTTGATTTCCGAGGACGAGCATTCCGACTGGCGTTGCTTTCATCGTCGGATGGCAGCGAATATTATGACCCGACGGGCCGCATTTGACGACCTGATAAACCCCCGGACCACCGGCTCGACCTTTCAACGACGGCTCTCGAAGGATATCCGGCATTTTACGAGTCGACGTTTCTTTGATGATCTCGTCGAGGATCGATTTCGGCTCATCGACGGGTACGAGCAGGGTTTTGCCGAGGTGTTGATTGTACTGTAAACACCAGGCCTCCGTATGTCCATTTGAGCAGAATTCTTTAATCGAGTGATTGCTCAATCGAACCCACACACCGTCGTCGTTATGGATCTGAAATATCAGCAACAATTTGCGCATTTCAATTTGCCGATCATTTCTAGCGATAGAAGCATTCGTGTTTATAGCTCAACTACTATTTACCTCATCGGTGAAGGCAATAATGCCATTCGGAGGAATAATTCCGATCTCTTCACTCTGCAAAGAAGGATTTTGTCGGACGCGCAGACCGGCGCTGTGTTTCCCGATGAATTTACGAGTCTGGAGAATGATAGAACACTGAATAGCAAATGATATCTTAAGAAAACATGTATTTACCGGGTGTAGTTTCAGTAATTACCTTGCTCGGAATATGAGAAGGCTTCTTAGTAGTGCCTTTTGTAGGTGGAGTGACTCCAAGAGGTGGATCTTTGACTTCAACTTTATAGGCTTCACCTGAGAATTCAATATAAAATGAAATAATAATTTTCTTTCTTTGAAAATGGGGTTTTTGTGATGGTAAGTCAGTTAAAACCCGACCTGCGGATGCTAAGTCATCCGAGGATTGATAATATTGCATTAATGAGTAGGTAGGTTAATGGTGGAAGCAGGTTTCCTCATTTCTTCTCGGAAACACTGCGCGATGATTACGCAAACCGTAGGCGGCGCATTACCAGAGGACGCAAAAATAACCCGTCTCACCTGTTTCAAAACCGTCGATAGTCATGACGATGTTATAGAAACCAGTGCCTCCTGGTGTCCAACTCGCTGCGTACGTGCCATCGTTATTCGCGCGTACGAGCATATTTTCACTCGGTCGACGGATCGTCGGCGACGCAAAGCGAAGTTCCTCGAAAGAATAATTTTCATAAGCCTGGAATCAATTGAGAAGAAACATGAATCACTGACAGAGTCGATCCTGGTGTAACAAACAGATTGGTAACAAATCCCAGTTAGGCCTACAAGAAACCCTTTTTTTGGTAACCCGGTCTCTTGAACTATGTTCGCTGTTAACTACGAGATACATCGTATTTCGGGTGCTGCCGCTATTGAGACTACGAGTTATCTTGTAGCGTATTCCTCTTATACACTAGTTATTAGCACTCTGGCTGGTAATTGGAATGACAGAGTACCTGATTAGCTGGCAATGTGAACTAACTTTTCTTCATTCACAATGCTCATTATTGAATTTTTAACAATAGCTGACTACGTTAAAGCTCTGTTGCCAACTACGAGATAACTCGTAGAAGCAACTTGAAAGAAACACTGCGGCAGCAGCATTGAGACTAGTATTAATCCGAAACCAGGCCCTGTTAACTTTAACCCAGGGGTTAACTCAATTGAAAATGAATTGAGCTAACCCCCCGGGTTAATGACGACACCAGTCTATAAAACCTACCCGAGAAGTTTATTTCAAAACCAGATTGAAAATACGTTCATGGAATATACCAGTACATACCTTCATCATACAGATAGAGTGATAAGCGTCTTTTTTATCTTTGATCGTGACATCGTACGGAACGTCCAGTCGCGGAGGGGGATGACCTCCGAATATCAGACAGGTCAGTTCGTCGGGTCGACTGAAACGGCGTAGTTTTTTCGTATCTTCGCCGGAGGATTCTTTATTGTCAACAGGTATGGCTTTCACTTCCACCTGAAAATGTGCGGGCATACAGAAATTAAGGATCCCACATTTTCACCGAGTATTAAGTAATTTTTAACTCGAACCTTCAGAATGGGGACATCGACGAGGTGACCGTATTGATCCTTCGTATGAACAGTTATTACAGTAGGCCAGCTACACTGTAAATCATCTTTATTACACATTACTTCGCATTGTTTTGGATCTAGATACGAGTCGGGCTGTAACCACCTGAAAATACAGTGAGAATATGTCGTTAAAATTGAGCTAGAGAGCATGTACTGAAGGATTGCCAAAATTCTCTTTGATTGGGGTGAAATAGAGAAAAGCAACTCCGTTAATTTGAATGTTTAATCATATGTTTCCATGCCTACATCAGACATAAGACCTATGTACTACTAAATCTGACTGAGCTAGGCCATCTAATGTCCTCTCAAGCAAAGTTGAAATAGACATCAGGCTCAAGAGTGCATGTTTTTACAGATGAATATAACTACATGTACATTAGTGCATACAAGGGTAAGCCCGGGGGAAGTACAGACCACTCCACAAAAGATACAAAATCATACCTCGCTAATCTGCCACCGCTTGTACCCGGTGAACAAGCGACGAAGTCTTTCAGAAACGCGCGTTCGTTTGACTGCCAGCTGTACGGAAGACTGCCTTCTAATGCCTGAGATATCGTCAGAGAATGAGACAGAGCAAAGCCTTTACCGAGCAATCCGGAATGAGCTTGGAATACTTGTTCGGCGCTTTCTTCTAGCGAATCGAGATCTTCTTCAGCTTCTTCTATTGTTACTGAAATTCACACATAACAGACGATAAAAAATTGATCGATATCTTCTAAAGTATAGGTTTTAGTTAAGAAAGTCTAACATACCAGGAGGTAGGATGATATCTTTTCTCATCAACGCAGAAGCGCACATTCCACCTAGATAAGTTATAGCTTTTTCCAATTGCAGCAATCCCTATGAATGGACAATATATGGACATAATCAAACCTAAGCCTACATCGAATTTCAGAACGATTTAATGGATGGTTTCGAACTAAATACTTCTTCAGGTTTTCCGGTCCATTCGTAGCCAACTGCCGAACATTTAAATCCATAAAAGCAAGCTTTGTCATCTTTCACGTAGTCGGACGCCGTTTCCAATGAAAAGCAAACTTCATTGCCTGGACAAAGACGAAAAAAATTGTTCGATGATTTTTCTGCAGGGGGTGGGTAGAGGAGTACAGGTTGATTATCACCGACTTACCAGGTAAAACGATAGCCATTTGGGGCCAATTGTCTAAACCGTAAAATTTCCGTAAAACCGGCACGCTATCGGTCAGATCGACGTCTTTCTCTTCGATCGCGATGGCGGATTTCTGCGTAATACTGCCGGTCAGCGACGGAGCTTTAGGGCCACCGATCATCGCGCTGGAGGGAATGTACAACTGCAACGTATCCTCGACCTGGGCCGTTCCGCACTGCGAGTCGAACTCAATCGAAATCCACTTCACCTCCGACGGAAACGTCAGACGATAATTGGCGACCGTCGCCGGCTTGTACGGATGATCGCTTTCGATTTCGGCGTAATGACTCGACGTCGTCGACGACTCGAAATTCAATGGACCGATCTCCGGTTGATTCGAACTCACTAACGGCAAGAGTTTACTGTTGATCGACGCAACAGATGGCAAAATCTCCTGAACCAAATTCAGAACTTGTACAGCGCTCTACAACGACAAATCGAATCATTTTACAGGATGACCACGATCTTCAAATTCTCGATTTTAGAAAGTCGATTAGAAAACCTACCCTAGGATCCTGAGATGCCACCGGTCCGATGTAAGCGAACACCAGCGGGAGCAACGTACAAAATATCTGCGCTGAACCGAGTATTCTAATCACTTCTTGATCTACAACAATCATAGAACACGTTAAAGCCAATTCTCGACACAGGTCAGACTGTTTACAAAATGTATTACCGGGTAAGTGATTATATAACCGTTACCTAAACAACTGTGAGCTTTGTGTAGAATGTCAGTCGCCGCTCTGATTATCGATCCGATCAACGAAATGATGCTTTTGCGCGCCTGGTATTCGGCTATCATTTTACTGCTCTGAAGTCGGTTTTCACCTTCTTGAGGGGCACTGAAATAAACAAACACAGTAATACAACCGTGTACCAATTCGTAACTGACTGTTGCATATTTGCGATGAAAAAGTTCTCAGACAATGACTTCAACTGATTTAGCTATGCAATTGTATTTGTTCAATGTAATACAGACCTGTAGTATAGAATATGTGGTATTTGTCCTCGCGTGTGATTCGTACCGTTACTACTTAATGAACACGCGCTGAATAGAAATGTAGTTCCATCTTGACATTTGACTTTCGACTGTCCGCCATCACCGTTGAAGGTTCTCGGCCCGTGATTGCGTAATCGAATAGCGTATTTAACTCCCTCCTGTAAAAGACCGATGCGATTGATCAAATTGTTTTGTTACCCAGCAAATTAAAGGTTTTAAGAATGAGATTTTTAAAATTCTACACACAAACATACTTTAATCGGAATGGGTCGTTCGAATTTCAGTTCGCTGATGTTGTTAGTGCAGTCATCGGAACCGTAAGATCCTTTAGCCAGTTCGATACTATTCCAACGTTGAGTGTGAGATGGGTCATGCGTGCCTTCCGACTGAAAATAATCGAAAACATCGAATAAAACATAATTATCTAGTATTGAAGATATAAGCTTTCGCTACTGATGCATAGTAGCTTCTTTATTCAAGATACAAGCTACTACGCATTAGTTGCATATTATCTATCTCTAACAACGCTTCTCTACAAATCTTCTAATCAGTTCTTCTCATGATTATGATTCATTTTTTTCCTGATATGAGTACATTGATAAAACTTACATGGACTTCGTCTAGAAGTTCTAGTTCGTAATCCCAGTGAGAACCCCCACCGTACACGCCGACACCAGCTATAACAATTCCCGGCCGATCGACGCTGAAACATATCGCGTCCGGTGAACCGTTGCCCGGGTTCCAGTAGGCATTCTGACTCATGCGTGTAAATCTGTTCGGTGTTGTAAACAACGGTCGACTTGCAGTCGGGCTTTCACCCTATGAACAAACAAAACAACAGATAAATTAAAGTATACGTAACCATCAAGGGGTCAGATTGATGAACTATAGAATTATCACATTTTTTTCAGATCCTTACATTCGTCCCCTTTATTCGAGACAAAATATCAGGACTCTTGAGATGTGCACATAATTTTCCAAGATTTTTCAAATTTTTTTTCTTCATTAAGTGCAATAACATTTTCATGATCAATCACAGATTTCTCATATTTTCACATTTTCTAAGCAGCCATCTATTCTTTGCAGTTTTTCACATCAATCCCACCCCTGACGTTCTAACTACCAGTTTTTAACTACCGTAATACGAAATACTATACAGATGAAAACATTTTTTGCAATCCTACGTAATGAAACACCTACTTAAAATTTCTATCTTATCAATTAGTATCTCCACGAACTATTTTCCAAAATAGCTGAGGATTGGGCAACCATCTTTTCGGCAAGGCTCTACCTGCACTTCGTTCACAGCCTAAACTACTTAAAACAATGCTTATATGAAATAGATAACATACCTCAGATCCAGCAGCCGCAGCGGTCAGTTCACTGATGATTGCCGTTAACAGCGTGCAGGTATTCAGTACTAGTTCGTCGGAATACGAAACGCGTTCTTTACTCAAAGCCTGTTTCACCGACAAAGTGACTATTGATAGTAACTTATCGAGAATATCTTTGAACATATGACTAGTACCAATACCTTCAACCTTTAATAGAAACGATGCAAAATCTCTTTATCAGGTTCTGGTAGAAATTATTTATTCCAAGTCAAGTGTAGTCGGAACTGTGGCCGAACCCAAGGTTCCAAAACTCACATACATGTACACTACAATGCTAAGTATACATACCTCAGTTCGGTGAGTCATGTGAGCTATAAGCAATGGGAAACTATTGAGGTCTCCGCTCTGTGGAGAATCCGGGCTGTTATCGTCGAGTTTATATTGTTGTTTTAGCAGTAATTGCGTTTCGTATTCACACATAACTGGCAGCACGTTACTGAGTTTAACCGTCGGATGACATAACGCTTCCATCACCGCCGCTAATAAACGACCGATTCCTTCTACGTCGTGATAGCTCTATATATGAACAAGAATGATACAATTTCAACATCGCCAGACCAATATCTATTACTTTGAAGTACAAATGTGCCACTGCCGGATATCTCAGATATCTGGGTCTTTCATCATAGCCACTACGAGTGATCGTTCCTATTCACAGTTAGATACTTGTACTCCGGCAAAAATGAATGAATCAGTTACTGATTGGCTGGCAACGTGAACGAACCCTCTTTATTCCCCCAATGCTCATCGGTCAATTTTTGAACAATGGCTGACTACGTACTCGTTCGATTGCAAACTACGAGATAACTCGTAGTAGTAACCGAGAAGAAACACGGCGGTAGTGAATGTATTAAAGAGAATACAACAGAGTGTGATTTCATAAATTTAACTAGCTTATAAGATTCTACAAACCGGGTCGATTAGATTCAACAGATCACATAAACACAACCATTTCAAACTTCCAGTCGGATAAAACGCGTGGAAACAAGCGACGAACGTCTCGTGGCATTCTTCCAGGATTTGGTGTCCGAGTTTGATGTATTTTGGCTCGGAACCGGGCACTGAAATGCTCTCGCGATGGTAAATGTTGGCTCTATTTTCTGTTAGAATACGTCTCAGTAACGCGCGAGTTTCACCTACTGCTTCAGCGAGCTTCGTCGATTCAGGTCTTTGCTTTTTCGTCCCTGCAATTAAAAGGATATGTTACGAATCCTCTTTCATTACTTTTCTCTTTTTTGATAAGTAGAATATTGAATCTCTATATATACCTCCATTCGGGAAGACCTCACAGATATATGTGCGTAACAATCTCAATGTGGCTGTAGTTATGTACACCAATCGTTCTAAATCCAACATGGCCGCCACCATGTTCGTACCCTTCAGCTCTCTGATCTCCATCATAACGGCGTTGAATGTGTTCCAACTCCAGTGTAACAATTTCAACAACGACTCGAAACAATCCTAAAATATTGACAGATTTCACAATAATTTTTATAATGGGACAATGGTCTGTGGAGAGTGAAAATGATTAGCCGCTATACGATCGGAACTTGAACTGCCGGTAATGAGAATTGAATGAGATAAGTAGCTTACAGGAGTAACTGTTCTGGGCAAGTCTGGGCTGATTACATGGATTAGCTCCGAGGGATAATGAGTACGACTTCCTGAGTTACTATCTGCTGTGGGCAGCCTGAAAAATCCAAAAATATTTATATACAGTATGTCAATTTACTTAAAATTTCATGAGGGAAGATTGTCAAGGAATAAATAATTCCATTGTTCTGAATGTCCTTTGAATTTTACAGTGCCAATTACCTGTACAATATCTGCGGTATTTGACCGGCGTTTACGTCCGTTCCATTGTTCGACTTTTTTGAACTTTTGAATTTGAATGCCACCCTATAAAACAAATACATACGCATTTCTTTTGGATATCGACGAGTCAAAAAACTAAGCAATCACTCAAATTCTAATGGAAGATTTTCGGAACTGCTTCAACGCTAGTTGGTTATAATAGAAAATCATGCTAAGCCACAATCCACATTATGAAGTGGGGTTGAGGTGGCCATTTCAGGCTCTAAACTATCAAAATGAACACTTTCTACTCTACAAATTCCTTTAAAAACGTGCTTTTCACAGGATGTACATACATCAAGAATGCAACATGTGTCAGTATTAAAGCAACAGAGAGCAATATTTTGAACAACCATAATAGCCTAAACACAATATATCTAATTTTCAAACGAGTAAGCAAATTTATTCAATATAGACGTTTTTGGGAACATATCCCCTCGTTTAATGAATCTAGTGGTGGAATCTATTCAATCAATTAATCTTCATGTTTAACCCTTTCGATGCGTCTACACCGCAGTGCGGTGTATAAATCAGTGATGGATTTTGCTAGAATACCGCACTGCGGTGTATTGATGTAATTAGTAATTTGTAATTATCTCTATTGAAAAATGGCAGCAAGTGTCAAACATAGTGAAATACTAGTAACTAACGATACACCGCACTGCGGTGTAGACGCACTATAGTGGTATTCCCATTGTTCAACACACTAGGGTTGAATTTTTTAGAATTTTCAAATTTTCTCCAGCACTATAGGGTATTAATTAGTCAGCACTGAAAGGGTTAACTAGTCAATTTTAGGTTGGACTATCAAAGATTAGTATGTATATAAGTACCTATGTGATCCATTTCCAGTCACTTGATGAGGGGAAATATTCCCCAAAACGCTCGCATCAAATGAATTTGCTTATTCATTTGAAAATGATATTTCATTGTGTTTAAGCTGTTATGGTTGTTCAACTACCTAAACTCTACTGAAGATTTAATTTCGAATAATATCAGTTTATCTACATAAACTTCATAGATTCATCAATGCTGTTATAGACATAAACGAAATTCAATGAAAATTTTCAATCAATCATCACAAATTCAAACATAATGTAAATCAATGAATACATATCGAGCGCGCGAGATGAAAATGATGCATATTAACGATTATAACTGATCATTGTACACATATGAAACAATTCATTACTTTTTTGAATCAGTTGCTACACGCTGTTAATCAACTTATCAGTGCCATAGTCAGTTTCCATAAATTTTAAAACTGATCTTTATTCAAGAACCAAAACGAGTAATAAATTCAGTCACTTCTTCATCACATTTAATGAACAAAGGTACAAAGTTTACAATTCATGAAAATAGATCTATTACTTATTTCGATCCTGAATATCAGATGAAATAATGGAATTCATGCAATTAAGCTGATAACCACAGCAGCTGATTCATCGTATAAACGAAACTAAGAGAGGGACACTGGGCATGTGGTTTTCACGACATCCAAGACGACTATAATTTGAGAAGAAATAGTGCACCGAAGATGGTACGTACGTAAACACTAAATAAATACGAATATGAAGCATGTGTTTAAGGTCTGCACAAGTTTAAGTGCATACGTATATCTACAGTACAGTGAGTTTAGACTCCACATATTCAATAGATTACCTACATAATACATTGACAGAGTCTAAAAATGAAGCTTTGAGATTTAATGGAAAAAGATACACTATTCTGCGTGTACGGTGATTAACACAAGCCCAGTATCTATCTACTCAGAAGTACACATCCGCGCGCATAATAGGAGGAAAAATGAAGAAAAAAAAACACATTCTTGAATGAAAAATATGCAACTGAAGAAATCTACAAGAGCATGCCGTCAATGTATGAAACACAGCCGCCTGAAACGTGAAACTAATGTCAGTGAATTGAAAATAAACTGGGTGGACATCAAAACACACGACTCCGACCGTTACTTACGGGTCCTCTGTAATAACCATCGCCTGTCCACAAGCGCCACAGTCACTGTTTGGGCCAGATACACTAGCCCAGGCACAGTACCAGTAGTTCGCTTGTAACGGTACAGGGTCATCCAAAAGCATTGTGTATACCTCCCTATAGTAAGAAACAGATACACGATAAGATAGACGGGTAGATTTAGAAAGTTTATATACTCACTGATCGTCGGAGACTACGTGAGATTGGCCACCGGATCCGCAGTCACTGCTCGGCCCGATGATTCGAGCCCATACGCAATACCATTGGTTTGCAGTGAGTAATATCGGTTCATCGAGGTGAAATAGAAATTTTTCCCTTAAAAGTTTAAACAGTAAACATGCAACGATAATACAACTGCATTAGATATTGTATGAGCATCCGGACCTCATAGGAAGTATCTGACAGGCAGGGTTCTGTGTGTTTGAGGCCGATTAGAGTCAACAGCTATTTCAAAATGACAGGACAAGCAATGCCACATAACTCCGAATCAAACATATCATGATTCAAACCCACTACGGTTATCTTCAAATGTTCTTAATTTTACCGGGGTCGGTCATTCCTGGATATAAGGAGTTTTCAAGGAGTTTTACTGAAAATTTCAAATTTCGAGGAAGTGTTCGCATCACTTACAATCCCTATTACAGTAGATTCCTCCTACATCGGTACTGTTTATCGTGGTAAACCATTATTTCTGTGGTTTTCTAAGCACATTTTTATCATTTGTACTAACTAAACTCTGGTTCCAATTTGGTAACTGCCTAATTGGGCCTAAAAAAAGTCCTGTTCCGAACTATCGATTTAGGTGTACTTTATACTAATATTTCTAGTTGCCTATTTCTCAAAATTGAAGGAGTTTTAAAAGAATTTTAGGCATTTTGCACAAACTAAAGGAGTTTCAAGCTCCTTTAGAGCATTTTCTGTTTAGAATGAGTTTTTAAGGAATCAAGGACTCGCAGGGACCCTGTTTACCACCATTCATCAATGGTTTTTTTTGGACCTTTTTCAGCTATAAGTCCTGATAGTGTGAAATAGTATCAAGCAACCGATGTATGTACGCAAACACAGTACTTTTAACTTGAATTGATTTTGAGCCATTTTATGATTTCATCAATATCGATATTACCTAGGGCCGCATTCAAATGGTATTTCTTCAGTTTCTGCCAGTAAATCGCCGTAGGTTTCGCTTTCTCCACCATCATTTCCCAAATCGAACACCTTCAAAAACAAGGTGCAAAATTCGCGTTTAAAGGATTATAAAGATTTCATTTCATTTCCACAGTCCGAGTGGAGTAAGAATCTACCTTTATTTTGCCGAAATAGAGTCCACGTCCACCGAAGAGGCCAAAACCACCTAATAGGATATCAGTGTCCGTACTGAACCGGATTGATTCGACAGAATGATCAGAATAACCCCAACCTCCACCGTGACCTTAAAATAGGTGTAACAAAATTAATTATTTGAGGAAATAAGATATGCGCATAATTCTGATTATCTGTAAGAATAATCACCAACTCACTTTTGAATCTGTTTACGACGCTAAAATCTTCCTTCGTGTAGATTTTATTCGGAGCGTGTTTTTCGTGTTCCTCGGTCGCGACTTGTAGCCCAAGTTGTGAAGCCGTCGTCAACGTGTCCAAACAACCTGAAATCGAACAAAAAAGGTATAATTACGCCGCGAGATTAAAACATCACATCACTGTAAGAAATATGAACAAGAACGGAACTTTTAGTCAATATGGCACAGGAGATGCACAATTTCAAAGATCTACCAAAACAACAACAGTTTCAAACATTAATGGTCAACTATCAAATAACTCTAGCAACTTTCACTGAACAATGTTGGAGTAAAAAGAGTTCATGTTTTTTCAGTGCCACTTGAATCCATTCATGGATATGTCTGATCAATGAAGTTGGTATTGTATAAGCCCGTTGAGGGCTGAGTAATGTTTAGGTATATAACATTTATTTGTAAAGAAGATATTTATAACTACATGTCATAATAATAGAATATATATCATCCTTTATGGAAAAGGACGTTTTAAGAATCTTTTCCAAATGTCCATAGTTTCACTTGCCATAAAGTAAACACTTACCTAACATATAAAGTGCACAATTGCTTCGTGATATGATAGAATTTGGACGTGTAGGTACGGCCAGTTCAGGTGTGAGTATACTACAAACACTTGGACTTCGGTTCTCGAGGTCGCGGGTCTCCGAACGTAAAATATTGTAACACGTCACAGTCGAACGCTGGGGTGAATAACTGAAATATAGTTATCGATAATTAGTTTTTTAAGTCAACCCAGAAATCTTTTTGCATGAAGGATTTCATTTCAGCCAAGATGTTGGGTACCTCCATAAAACGTCGTAACAAGGATCAAGGCAGACGCTATTCAAACCGAGATTAGCCTGATCGGTTCCGCTAAAACTTCGACACGTTCCGTCCGTTTTACTGATGACTAGACATTTGATTGGCGATTGACCTTCTTCACAGTTTGGAATCAATCCTACAAGATAACAGTGAATCATATGTTAAAGAGTCTTTGGTGAAATTTTTCTCCAAACGTTCTAAGTATTGTTATCTGTAAAGTATTGCGATTGTTAACAGTTTTTGACAGAAAGGTTTGCATAAGTTGAACATTGACAAGCACCATCCTCAGATAATACCAATAACCAATGTTTTTACAAACTCTCATCTTTTAATTTGAAGACATTTAACTTACGAAGCACCACTGTTACTTTACTAAACCTGCTGAAAGTTTTCGTGAGTTATCACTTCACTTACCGATTGAGCTCTGATTGGCAAATATGCTCGATCTCGTCAATGTATGAGCATTGATCAGTGACTCGTCAATTCGCATGTAAGTCTGGTCACCGCTTGCACCGATCCATGTACATTTCCTGCCATACTTTATACCTATGAGTAGAAAACTTCAACTGAAGAATCCAAGCAACAATATGCAGTCAAGTTTTTACAAGAAATCCGAATCTTTCGTCAACTTACCAATGCCTGGAACGTAACCTGGCAATGAGAACCATAATTTCTTTTTGTCCTTGCTTAAGCCATCATCTGGAATTTCACGACCTAGTTGTCCCTTCTGAAACATCGAAACAAACCAAACAAATTAGTTAGAAAATGCCATATATTTTCGAAGGTTTAGTACGCATGGTAAACGGATATTTACCTGAAAAGCGCCGAAAGTGTAGACCATCCCAGTAGATGTCAAAATCACTGAATGTGAACTGCCCGCCGCAACTTGAACTGCTTTATGGTGTAACATTACTTTACATGGGGTACCACTACAAAAAATTTAAGAATCAATATCAATCTTTTTAGGTTTTAAAGGAATTTCCTGCATTTTGTTCAAATCAAATATACAATTCATTTTTCACTTAAAGATAACAATGAAATGAACAATATATATGCCGAGTTAACATAGTGAACAAATGAATAAATCAAAGGAGTTTCAAGCACCTTTAAAAGCATTTTCCATTCTGAAGGAGTCTTTAAGTCTTAGGGACACCGCACAATGTATAAATTGCCGGTATTTGATATTTGGAATACATGAATGAAATGTAAAACTGATACGTACCGAGTAGAAGTATCACCGAGGCCGAGTTGTCCACAAGAATTGTGACCGAACGTGTAAACGTCGCCATTTTCGAGCAGAGCTATCGTGTGATGTAGACCGCTTGCTATATGTATTACAGGAATCGTGCCGGTACCGATAGTAACCAAGGCTGGTGACAAACTGACGGTTTTGGCTTGTTCAGTCTCGGCATCGGTGCTCGTTTCACTTACTGAAAGTATGATTGTGTAAAATTGCAATCATTTCCTAGAGTAATTATCAGAGCACTCAGCGATAGGCCAAAGCTTCGATGAATTTTGATCAAATATGGGTTGATATAGCGGTTAGGAAAATTTCAGGGTGGCCACTTATATTTGACATGCTTTTCCGCTGACTTTTCCCTAAGAATTCCCCGACATGCATGTTGTTTTTCTCTGACTTGATCTGCTAAGAATCCAATCAATTAACACAGTCCAAAACATAAGACATACCGGGTATATGGAAACTGTTTGATTTTATGTGGGATATCTAGCAATCCCAACTAATTTCCCTTATCTTTTTTTTGAAAGAAAAGAAAATTTCCTAACTTTTCCTTGATTTTCAGGTAAGTGACCACCCTGAATTTTCTAAGTCACGAACTGCGCAAATTCTTCATTTTTCCTTGTATAATAGAATGAATATCTTTTGAATACGTACATGATTTAGAGTATTTTTTTACAGGGGACGCCGCAGCAGCTCCTTTGTTCTTGATTCGCTCGCGGTATTTCTCTTCACTGAATCGTTTGCCGATATTACCGGCAGTACGAGAACCGCGACGACCTGAAATACAACGACAACAGCATAACCATCTCAATCTGGACTTGTTTCAACATTTGACTCTTAAGTAGAAATTAGTTAATTTCAAGAGTCAGAACTGTGGACTTGATTCCCAAGTGGGATCTTTCCATTTTATTCCAAGTACATGGACACAGATCATTGTTAGCCGTTGCTTTACTAGTTCAGTTAAACCATGATTAACTTGGGCATACTTAACTCTGATCTAAGTTAAGCCAATAGCTTTCCTAAGCTTAAACGCAAATTTTCTAAGTTAGTACTATGTAACAGTATTTGATAATCAACCCTTTACATATGGTAGTTGAGTATATATCATTGGAGGCCACTCAGGCTGAGGACAAATCTATCAATCTAAACCTACCAAATATACCTAAATTATGTGCCACTTTAATGGCTTCTTTCGTTTTCGTAAAAAAATCAAACAGTATCTCCTGTTTATCATCATCACCAGCAACTCCGGCACACGATCGACAGATACCGCACTCGACGCAGCCAGCATCACCAGATCCACATCCACACGGTCTGAAACAAGTGTAATACATGTAGAATTCGAAAAGAGACTTCGTGGAACTGGATACTCGACTGCTTCACTACGTATATAAAACTTACTGGCCAGGATTTCGTTCGGTTTTGAGGCTGTTAACGCACGAGTTTCCGTATCCGGTACACTCTCCGCAAACGATACACACCATACATTCCTGATCTTTCCATTTGTGATTTCCCGGTGGACAAATGATATCCTCGAAATAGATATCATCTTCTTCGTCTGCCATAGTTACAACGCTACTCACTGCGAGAACATCAAATCAAATAAATATTTAGATTTTCCAAACTGGTTTGATATCTTTAAAAGCCACAAACGTTAGTATCACAATTAGCATTCTCTTACAGGGCCATTCACAAATCCCTCGAGTTCTCCCTGATTTTTCCATGTGATTACATAAAATTCCCTGAGTGAATCAGAGAAGGTTTAAAATGTTACATTCATTCATTTTTCATTGATGCAAAAACACGCACTGAATAGCATTATCCAAATTCCCTGAGTTTTCCAGAACAGTGGCCACCCAGTCTAACCCCTGCATACCAATTTGTTTTTGGGTCCGTAAGATGCGGTGGAATTGAGCACGGGATGCTTTCTCAAATAACTCACCTTCTTTCGGAGCAGACGACAATTCTCTGCCGCACTGTCCCTTGTTGTTGAGACCGAATGTATAAACGAATCCATCACTGGTCAGTACGACTGCGTGAGCTTTACCCAAAACCACTTGCGTGACGGTAACTTCTTTCAAATCAGTGACAAGACCTTCAACGATAATCACAGAAAATACCGATTACCAATATTGCATTCTAAGTGCCAGTACATTATAAGATCAGAGACAATGTCCCCACTTACCAGTGGTGGCATCACAATGTTGGTTGTCTTTGCCGAACATGAAAAGCTCCCCATCTTTAGTAACCAAGGCACTAGTTCCGTAGTTACAGGCTGTTGTTAGCACCATCTTGCTTTCCATTTTCACCATTTTCTTTGGTTTTATCGGTTTCGGTGCTCGTCTGCCTTCCACTACAGTAGAGAAAACGTTGGATATCAACATCATACATAGCATGGAAACGAATTGAAGTTTTCATAATTTACCAAAGAAATTCAACGTTGACAGTTGAAACTGGTCACACCAATTAGGATAGATAATTTTTGCCACAATTGTTAAGGAAGATGTAGGTCATTTTGCATATGCTTTATCATTTACATACCTAATCCTGATTCACCATCTTCCCCTCGTTTAGGAGTTCCGGTGAAATAGACCGTGCCGTCTTCGGTGACCAGTAACGCGTGCATTCCTTCGTGACCGACAGAATACTGAACGAACCTCGGTGACTTCGTGACTGGCAGTTCGTTCCATCGACCTATCGGAGCGCCACCGTGTTTAATACCTACCACAGATGATTTACCCGTATAAAATATCTATGAGAAAAGAAATGAAATAGTAATAGATTATCAAGTCATTGAAGTTGAGGTAGGTTAAATCGAGATTGTAAGCCTATACAGGTCCCTACAGATCAGTCAGTCCTGGATATAAGGAGTTTTCAAGGTGTTTTAAAGCACAAGATTTCAAATTTTGAGGAAGTGCCCACATTACTTTCATATTCCAATCACTGTTTCGAGCACCTTTAAAAGCAATTTCCGTTCATAAGGAGTTTCTATGGAACCAAGGAGTTGTAGGGACCCTGATTATTCATTGCCTACCTTGCCACTTGCTGTGCGAGCAAGTGAGAATTCCTTGCCAGACGTAACGGAAAGAATCTCTTCATCACAACCGAGATTAATACTGTGAATATCGCACAGGTTGTCAAACGGCGCTGTGCCAAAAACATCCATGCACTTCCGAGCGAGCTTCAATGGTATCTCACTAACGATAGGCATCGGACTGTAAGTCGGATCATACGTTCGTACGACAAAGCTATCCTACAATGAAATAATCAATCCACATTCATTGTATAAGCTATGTTTCTTTGTAGCAAGGGCCAGATTAATGAATTCTGGATTCACATTTTCTCACAATAAAATACCAGGATTTATCTGAGCTCCATTGTATATGGCAGAAAGATGATTAAAATATTTTGACATAGACATCTTTTTGATTTTTTCACAGAATTTCATGATTTTTGACAGATTTTTAAAATTTGTCACAATTTTTCAAGCAGACCGCCATTCATTGCAATTTTTCCCATCAATCAGGCCCCTGTTAAGTCGACAATCTTGCGATGAATCAAAATTAACTCACATCTTTAGAGGCAGCTACTCGTCCAATATGTTCACCATCGCTAAACAGCACAGTCGAACCAAAATTATTCCCTAAGGAAGAAAAATTCAGATTCAAAGAACCTTCAAAGACTCATAACCTAATTTGAGTTTCCTATTTCATGATGTATCTATTTACCTTCGAACTTGAAGAGTTTTTCCTCATCGAGGGTTTCAATATTTATTACGGCTAAAGCTCCGGAGGCACTGTCCATATCTTTATAGAAAAGCATTCCCTAGAAAAATCAACAAGGCAGCATTTTATCAAAATGAGTAGTATCTACATAGACAAGTTAAACCAATCAGTAAATTTTGATTTCTTCAATCTTAAAATAGGTAATTGTCCGTCTTTTTGATTGATTAGTTTGATTTCTAGATTTATTTGTTGATGTTCTGCTCCCCATCAAACACACTCCACCCGGCCAAAATGAAACAGAGTTCTATTTAGAAATCAGATATCAAAATACAGATATAGTTGGATGGCCCAACGAAAATTTATTATCTTTTAAGCTTAAAAATATAAAACCGTTGGTCGTTGAAACAGATTTTGTATTAAGAATGTAGTTACCTTAGCATAGGCTAGCCAGCCTCGTTCTTTGGCGTGGAAATCGGTACGCGTTAAATAGACGTGGCCTTTAATCGTACTACTGTAACCGGAGCCGACTTTCAGCAGTTTGTCTTTGTGATGAATGTAAAGGTATTTACCATCCGAGGCGATCGCGCTGTGTAATACAACCTCCGGCGATACTACAATAATTAAGTTACAAAAATTCGAATAAATTCTGGAAATCTTTAAAACGACTTTTATTTACATGCAGCAAATACCTGCCAACAGCACGGGTGGAATAGCGGTGATATTTTTTGGGGTTTTCATTGAACTCTAACACCGCTAACTTTTCTACTTACACATTATCTCACCGACAACTATGACACATTCTCGACAATTACATACCTTTTTTCATTTGAACAGGTTTTGCTACTTTCGGTAGAATAATTGGTATTACTTCAGTTCTTGCTTTATCCGGTATGCCGTTGTTAAACCAATCCGGATGAATCGTAGTTCCTAATAACGCCGACTGTACGCTTTTTTGTAACGACGTTAAAATGCTCGGCACCTTGAAATAATTAGAGTAGAAATATGAGTGCGGCAAAATGTGGGACATCGAAACGGATAAATAAAAATTCAAAAAATGAAAATTCAAAAGATCCGTCAAATGATGATGAGTGAAAAATTTTGAAAGATCTTAAAAATCTAAGTTGTTGAGTTGAGAAAATCCGAGCTTCTTAAAATAAACTATTTTAGTTACCACAGCATCATAGAATTTGCAATGAAATCAAAAATTGTTTGTCGATTATCATTGCTAGAAAAAGAATGTTTTATCAGTGGCTTTTCCCTTTTTCAAAAAAATTCCTACATTATTCCCATAAAACTTACTCGAATGTCCTGTGATGCTAACTTCGCCGAGCTCATCAACATAGCACCAATAGCAGACAACAGCTTGCCAGTGTCTCCTCTTCCGACAACCAGACTGATCAGGCAAGCGCATGCTACAGCGCTTAGAGAATAACTGGACTGACAATTTTGCTCTGGATTCGACTTCGATGTTAATTCCATCAATAACAAAAACAGCGAATCTGAAATCATCAAATCAGAGGTGAAAATATTGAAAGTGCCATTTTTGCTGATGGATCTCCTCCTTGCTGCTAAATTATGTATAATCGCTCTCTCAAGAAAGAGAGAAATAGGGTGTCATCAATTTCAACATACCGATCACTTCTCCGGGTTCGGTTTTGAGACCCTCGGGAGCTTGACCTTGTAACATGTCGAGCAAGGCTTGTAACGCTCGCGTACATAATGATGGTTGAGTTATACGAGTCTCTTTAATCAGTTCGAATACACCGCACAAACCAAGACCAACAATCTACAATTAAATAACACCACCACAGTATTACTACTGTCCTCCAGTGCCATGATTTACCAGTATATACAAATCTTTGTTTTGATAAACTCAGCAAACTATATTCATTTTTCTTACAAATTTCATAAATCAATTTTCTCGAAATACCTACCAAATTCAGAGGCCCTGGGGTCTGTTACACAGTCATGACTTAGATTTAAGACCAGTCTTAGACCAACTCAGTTATGTAGCCAACCTAGCAATTTGAGACCTTTATTGGTCTTAAGTCACTACTGTGCAACTGGGTCCTGGTGATTAAGGTATATGTGAAAGGATGTGCCCGGGCACTATTACATGTCTTAATGCGGATGAGGTTTTGTTAATATACAGGAGCAATGCCATGGACGCACTTGAAGATCTGGGCTAAGATCAGTCAACTCCTTCTACAATGGGTAGCCAATGTAATCTACAATATATGGAATAATAATGAATAATTTTGAAAGCCTACCTTAGGTATAGTGATCTGTGGATCTTTCGTCTTTTCTTCATCTTCGTCGCTGTCGCCGTCTGATATTTGAGCGCTGTGAGCGACGACGAAAGTCTGTCGAGTTTCTTTCGTTTGTTGTTCTAACACGAGTTGTTTGATGCTCGCGTAGACGCTGAACGCAGACGGATTCTCATGCAGTTCAATGTGCGGAGGATGGAATTCTGCATTTTCCGGACTTTTGTCTCTCTATCGATAATGTAAGAAAGCATAGAATGGCATTACATTATTAGGATTATCCTAGCCAATTGTTTTATCTGCTTCGGGGTGGCCACTTTTCGCCCATTTACAAATCGCCCGGGGTCAGTCTTATAGACTGGTATTATCTTTAACTCTGGGGTCAACTCATTTGAAAATGAATTGAGTTAGCCCAGATTTTTCCATGTCATTACACAAAATTCCCAAGAGCGAATCAGAGAAATTTCTAGGTTTAAAATGTTACATTCATTTTTCATTGAACACATATTGATAAAGAAACAAGCGTTGAACAACATTATTTGAATACCCTGAGTTTTCCAGGTTTTCCAGGTCAGTGGCCACCCTGTGCTTTAATTAATAATATTTAAAAGAAGCATCAGCCATGGTTGTAGTCCACAAGGCCGCATTAAAATTTTGAGATTCAAATTAAAATGAGTTCATTTTCATAAAGTCAGATTCTAACCCCAACTGAGGAACTAGGCACAATATTGTAGGCCTAAGTTTAATTTCATTGTTGAGTGGTAGTTATTTCAAAGACAAAATAAATTCGAACAAAACAAAAACTAAATCTGTTGAGTCAGCCGACTGTGAAAATCTAGCGGTACATAGGAAAACCAACACTTGGGCTTACCTTAACTGCTTTTTGTTTTTCCTTCGGTTTGGGTTTGATTTTCTTTTTAGTTACTTTCTTTTTTTCAGTCTTTTTCCTACAAGAAAATCAATTCATAGACTCAACCTCTGTTTTTTAATGATGCACCAAATAGTATCTAGCTTCTGTAAAAGAGTAGGCTAAGCTGTACGCTATAGGCCTATTCAGACTACTACAATACAGTTTTATCTATTTTCCAAAAACTGTTGGGGGAGGGCCAACCGAATTCTTACTGGCTGGTGATCAAAAAAATCTCCACATAGAAAAAATAAAAAATTTTATCACTTATTTCCTTTACAATTTGTAGATAATTACATTAGTGTCAATGATAATTCAGTAAGCCAGTTTATTCAGATAGTAAGGGCCTCCTTAAAAACTAATTTTTTAGGCCCAATTTTTTCTCAGCTTCACTTTCGGTTTTTACATGTACTCATTCATTACAGCTACAAGAAATAGTGGGAACAGAGAGAAAAAGAAACGTACTTTTCTGTCGGCTCCCTGCTGGTGATGAATAACTGATGAAATTTCGAGCCGAGGTGGCCTCCTTGAAGAAGCTGAGAGACGTAAAAACGACTGTTTTCTAGCGCTGCCGTAGCCGTCATAGCGCCTCTAAACCTTCATTCTTCTATTTTCCGATATATGCGCGAACATTGTTAATACGCACAGCGTCGCATTGTCTCCAGAATCAGCCGCAAACTGCTGAATATTCCACCGTAAAATTCCTGCAAAATCCTCTCTAAATCTTAATTTCTCGGTGCCATAGCTGTCATCACCGCAACGACCTCTAGCGGCTGTAGTTCATCAGGTATAAATTTGTTACTTCTCAAACTCGACGATAGACGGCGCTTTGAGCATTTTTCCGGGAACGCCGGATGACGTCATAGATTTCTGGCGTACGTAAACGAGTCCAGGAAGTAATTGACAATCAAATTAAGTTTATTGATTGTTCCGAGAAACTTGTCTCTTCTGGTTCTACTGATTTTAAGGCCGCATCTATTCCGGTGGGAGTTTGATTTAGGTGAAATACTGGTTACTTCATGCATAGAATACGTGGATTAACGAATGTTTACAAATAAATGCAAATGAATAAAAGATGAAATCGTCTCGGTCTTCCCTCCCTCCCCGTCCATCTCTTCTGCTCTGTCTGGCCTCTCTCCCCCTCCCTACTCCGTCCGTCCCCACCCTTCCTGACCTGCCCTGCTGGTTAGGCCCTGCCCCGGCTCCCTCCAGTCATTTGCCTCGTGTTCTGTTCCCTCGCTGAATCACCCACCCGGCTCTACTATGAAGGGGCGAAGACTTAGCTCTCCTGAAAAATGCTCTCCTTCCACAGCCGTACACCTAACACAGCCTCCAATTGAGTGGTTGGATCATTGGAATCCATCTTCGTGGCAACTTGTCACATCTAGAAGTTGTCTCTTGTTAGTTGTAGGGCTTCTAAGTCAATATTTTTCTGCAACATCAGTGTCGTGACTGACAGGTCACTGACTATTTTTTAATGATAAGTTATGTTGCCTCTAGTAGGCCTAATCCCTATTTGAATATGCCTATGTCTTAGTTAGACCTAATTAAATAAGCCTTTAATCTATTTTTTGTCTTCTGGATACCGTATTCATTATGCACATTTGTTCAATTTGATTGCAATTTTTCAGGATAAGATGACGATTGATCGTGATAGAATGTACGAAAAAGGAATAGATGAAAATCCAAATTCGTTAGCTATACGCGAAAAAGAAATTTTACAGAAATTCACCAAAGATATTAAAAAGATACAGGTTCCACCGCTGCAATTTATGTAGGTTTTGGTCCCTTGCTGTATTAACTATTAACTAGACACAATCTACCTTCACTGATTTAATGATCATCAAAGGCTTAATGCAATGTTTCTTCTAGGGCTGCATTTCAATGGAAGCTGTGGTTAGCTCTTATGATTGAAAACTGGGTTCTAGATTTTGGAAGACCTATTGCTATGGTGAGCTCTATAATTCTCAATATCGTTGAATAATTCACTAGTTCCCCTGCTTTCTTTTGATCATTTGATCTACTGTAATAGAATATTCACAGACAATGTGTAGTTTGTCATATAATCCAATAGGCTTTAGCTGAAAATTCCCTATTTTTCTGTGCTCTTGTGGTTCCTCATGTGATATAGATAACTTCACATGCTAGCTCAGGTTTCTACAGCCCCTCAAATCCCAAAAAACCCCTAAAATTCCCCAAAAAAATTCTTTTTTGAGGGTACAGCTCAAATTCTGAGCTTTAGCCCTTGGCCCCTCAAATTCTGAAAATGTGCCTTAGAAAATCTTTTTAATGCCAGTGAGTAAATACATTGTGAATTATATTACTTGTGGCTAAGTTATCCACCAGTTAGTCCACCCCCATTTCCCTATGACAAAACGTACATATGGTGGTAGAAATTTATTAAACTGCTCTTGTAAATCAGCTCCACAGATGGCTCGAGAATACTGTTGCACATGTTACTGCATTTTTGTGATTTTTCTTGCAGTCCTATGTTCCACTGTCTTGGTCTCCTTTGAACTTGCCGAATGTTGGTGATTTCTTCCATATGGCTTATAACATTTTCACAGCATTTATTCTAATGAAGGTATGTTGAATACTCATTAGCAATTCATTTTGTGTGAGTGATCCTGTCCGGTATCTATCACTACATTAAATGCTATTTATACTCGTTTTTCAGTTGGTCAAGAAAAGCTCACAGAAATTGCCCGAGTTTATGATACAAATTCTGATTATAACATTTGTGATGGGCGCTAGTATACATCTGGTCGGTGATTCGGTGAACCATCGTTTAACCCACAGTGGATATCAACTTCATTTATCGGTTCAAGATAACCCGATTATGAAAGAACTCAAGCCGAAATCACTGGTAAGGGACCGTTTATTTACATGTACCAAATTTGATTATTAGTGATTTAGCAACTTCAAGAGAATTCTAAAGATTTCTTTAACTTATGCATACCTCGTGTGCAGATCATAAAATACATGGTTCATATTGACGTAAACATTGAATTTTAAGTGGTTGAACATTTGGACATACCAAGTACATCTAATTTCAGGTAAATGTATTTGAACTACTCTATTTTTATGATGAAGAACTTGGACATCTGATGTGGTAAGTTTGTCTCACTGTATTCAATCAATTAGTGATGAACTATTCTACCTTTTAGAGACCGACATCACAATTTATTAATGTTCCATTGGTGCTGCATTATGACATGAAATTATTAAGACATTAAAGTTCTCCTGAACAACAACTTATTGTATTCTTCAAGCCATTTCATTCTTGTTATTTTATTCATTGAGGTACATCCCGTTTTTTACGATACTGACACTATACTTTGGCAGCAGTTTTACTTCAAACAGTTCACCGGCAACACTATCAGCAGGTGGTTGGAGCTTAGCTATCGGTAGTGCCTTATATTACTGGTATGTATGTTGTGAATGTACAGAATGTATCATAGACAGTGGAACCTTGTTACAATGAACTTCCACAAGACCAGATAATCAGTTTGTTATATCCAGTATGATATTAAATAAATTTTCTTACATTGGATGAAATTCTATATTTGTTACATCCAACTTATTGTATCCGCATTCGTTATAACAAGGTTCTATTGTATAACAACCACAATTTTGACCTAAATGGTGTATAATATTCTATTTTACACAGGTATCTGGTTACTGAAGGACAAATATTTCCCTTATTTGCCTTATCTCTGTTAGTAATGACGCTGATTGTCCTATATCAACACCATCGAGGACACCAGATGGATTCGAACGGATTATTTCTCTACAATACGTTCATGATGACCTTGGTGCTGGTCAGCGTCTGGGTGGCTTATCTATGGGATGATGTAGATCTCAGAAAGAAGTACCCGGGCTTCATTTATGTACCGGAGCCATGGGCTTTCTTCAGCCTTTATTACTATTAGAAGTTGTTACACATGGTGTAAAATTCATACACTCAATAATTTGATTTCATACGATTTAACTTCCCACAATGGAAGAGTTTTCCTCACCAATGATCATACACAAACTTACTCAGGGTCCCTACAGTCATTCCTGGCTATACGTTTTAAAGGAATTAATTTCAAATTTTTAGGAAGTGTCTGCATGGCTTTCATATCCCAATTACAATAGACTCCTGAATCGGTACCGTTTATCTCGGTAAACCATTACGGTAATTTGGTGGTTTTGTGAGCAAATTTTTATCCTTTACAGGTTTCGATTTAGGTGTAGTTTATCTTACACACATTTCCAATTGCCTATTTCACAAAATTGAAGGAGTTTCAGGCATTTTGCTCATATTAAGCACCGTCAAGAGTTTCTAGCACCTCGAGAGAATTCTCTGTTTCGAAGTTTTTAAGTAACCGAGGGGTGGTAGGGACCCTGTAACATTTTTTAACAGATAAATCTGGGTGTAGGGAGCGAAAATTTGCCAAAGTTTTAATTGTAATAGTGCATTTACTATTTTTTATATATCATATAATTATACAGCCTGTTAGTGATTTGTAATGGATAATATCAAATATTTTGTATTCAATAAAATTTTATCAATATACCCGTAGCTCTCCTGAAATGGCGAAGGAAATCGTTTTAACTCCAATCCTTACTGGATGGACATTGTTCCTCCTCGGTCATGGAAAGTTTTACCTTGTGATTATTAGAGGTTGCTTACGAGGATTTTTTTGCCAAGGACTGGAGAACTGTGCAAATTATCTAGTAGGTCACACATCACCATAAACCACAATAAATTCTGGGGTCAGTAGCAGTCATGGCTTTAGATAGAATCCACGGGCCAGTTGCTCCAAAGTTGCATGGATAGTTGACATCGTCAAAATCAAAAGTTCATGGTTACTTTGGTATCAATCCTCCAGTTATCTTAAACCAACTTTTCACCAACTGGCCCCAGGTTGATGATCAAGTGATGATTTTAAATCACTTTTTAAGACTAAGTTATGACTGCAACTGGGCATTTTTATCTTAATTCTCTTTGAGTAGATTCTAGCAGCAGTTGTCAGGATCGGCAAATTTTTTTGGATTTTTTACACATTCAGGACCCAGTTCCACAGTTGTGAGTTAGAGTTAACTCTGAGTTTAAGTTAGTTCATTTTCAGTGATTTAACTCAGAGTTAAATCTTAACTCGGAACTGTGGAACTGGACCCAGTACAGTAAGAATAGATGATTTGAATGGATTACTGAATAGACCTGTCCCGCACATGATATCCTGAATCCATTTAAGACATGAGAGATTATTCGTCAGAAAGAAAAATATACTGTCAAAATGAATTAAGATAAGCACAAAGCACTTTGTTTATTTGACTTGATTTTGAACAACACACACTGAACTAATTACTGATAAACGTCATGCATACGCGCCTTATGCATTCAAATTCATTCTCATTCCCGTTAGATTTTACACGATATTCCTATTCCTATACCTATACTTTCTTCTTATTGAACTACATTCAAAATTTCACACATGTCTAGCATTTCAGTTTTAGTATCCATATACATTTCCTTCGAGAGATGGGTTTTCTATAATATACATTTCGTCGGAACTGAATCCAAGAAATGTTTCCAGACTAACCGATAACACATCGCAAATACACTGAACTGAACAATGAAAATGAAGAGATCCGACCGGACAGAGTTGAGAGTTTTTCTTCCAAACGATAATCAATTAAAATAATATAAAGAATTTGACTGGTCTCAAACACTACCCAACATCACACTACCCAACATCAAGCGAGTGTGTACATAAAAAAATATAAACACCAAAATACTATTCGGAATGACAAATTAAAACGAAAAATCGATTAAAATAACCATATTTTTTGTTTGTTTGTTCATGATTAAATGTCTATGTACATGATTTATATGAGCTATCTCGACTTTTGGAGATATTGGAATAATAATATTTACAATTGAAGAAATGACGTCACCACTGTGGGACTTGCACGACTACAAATATACAACTTCTACTATGATACACAAACACTGGGATCGATTTCGCCAATATTCAATTGCAGATATCATCTACGAATATATACTCGATATAATATTTTACCAGCAATCGACACCAAAAATATTTCTATTCAGTCGTTTCCATTCCTTCCTCTTCTTTCTTGTCTTTCTTTCCATCAGCGACTAGAAAATGACGAAGAATTTTTCGTAAAATATTTGCAAAATAAATCGAATTGTATGAAAATTGTTTGGATGTAGGCGAGTGGTTTGAGTATTCAACTCGAAGAGATGCCAGCTCGTGCGATCAACTCAAGAGGTGCCAAGTTGTGGGTTCAAACCATGTACCCTTATCCAAATTGCTTCTATCAACTTCTGAGCATTAGAATTACCAGTAGTTAAGATGTTAGAGCGGCTACAGAAATGTTCAGAAAATCACGGTAATTGACCCCCTGAGATATTTTACAAGAAACCGTAGAGTGAGAATACCCGAGAATTACGCAAAGATTTTTTTGTTGAAAACTACTTACCATCGCTTCCATCACCGGTGCTGTTCGTTCGACGTCGCTTTCTCGAGTTGAAACGATTTCGCGAGAACCGCGGAGCCGGCAACGCATCCATACCCAATACTTTATGAATCTGTCTGAAGGCTATCAGGCGTAGAGCGTGCTACAAAAGAAGACATTCATACACTCAATTGCAGAATATCACGTATCATTTCTTATTCTTTAAGTTTTTGGATCCCAAGCTTCGTCTGATTTGGTTTATCTAAACCACAATGCAGGGAGGTCCGAGTCTGCAAATTATTCCTAAAAAGTTATGTTTGGTCAAAATATATCTCATTTAATACCTGTGCACTGGCAGTTATGTCTTCTCTCTCCTGGTTGGTCAACGAAGCTGCAGCATCCGTAGCGTCCTTCTCGCACGGGTCGTATAAACCAGGTCCACCTATGAAAATAAACATTGAGTTGAAACTAATGACTAAACCGAACAGGGTGGCCACTTTCTGCCCATTTACAAATTCCCTCCATGTGATGACACAAAATTCTGAGTGAATCAGAGAAATTTCTAGGTTTAAAATGTTTGTGACAATTCATTCTTCATTGAATCACGTATTGTTGTACCCATGGTCAATAGCATTATCTGAATTCCCCGAGTTTTCCAGTTTGTTCGTTTTGTAAAATTTGTCAAATTCTCTAATTTTCCTGAATTTTTTAGATCTACCTGATTTCCAGGTTTTTCAGGTCAGTGGCCACCCTCGTTAAGTGTTAATAAATTAGTGAAGTGAAATTGATGTTTCGATGAGAAGTGATTGTCTTACCGGGTAATAGAATACCAGATGCTATACATTCAAAAACGCGTCTAAGAGCATCACCGGGACTCATACTCGGACCTCCGCTGCCAACACACTTCTCGACCAATAATTCCATCGCCTGTCGAAAAAGTAAAGCATTGACAAATATCAACACCAAACACACACAGAGAATAATACTCGAGTCATCGAAGTGACCGACATAGGAATGTGCGAACCCGCAAAAAACCTACTAACAACGACCGTCAACCCTGTGACGGCATGAAAGTACGTGTGAAGTAGTTCGAAACTGATTTAATCTATGATGAACTAAAACCGCAAGAGTTTGTGTCTTAACACCCTGCAGGGAACGTCATCAATATTCATGAATATCATTCAAGACTTGTACAAATTTTAGCATCGAATTTATATTCCTTATAACTCAAAACCTGTCCTAATAATTTGATTAGAGCATGCCTTATCTGTATAGGACAGGGAGTTTACATAGAATACTTTATTAACTAATTTACAGAGGCATATTTCAGAATTTAAGGGGAATTATGGGGATTTAAGGGGAAAGCTCAGGAATTAAGGATACTTAACCCCTTAAATTTCTATTTCCTGAATTTAAGGGTATTCAAGGAATTTAAGGAACCCTGTAGAATACGTACCCATTCGTTGAGCGGGGCCCAGGTCGGCACTCGTTGACACAAATCCCGCAGTATTCGAATAACGACGACGCACGACTGTAAACCGTTAGCTCTAGCCTAGATATAAACGAAACAACGCGATCAATTAGTTAAAATACGTTCTCGCACGCGGTAACCTACAAGATAAATACGTCTGCATTAATCGTGACGAGCAGAAAATCGTGAAATCTGGACAACAGAAATTGTCGAGTTTTCAGGATTCCGACATCGATATACATTGATTGAAATGTGTGCTTCATTAATTGTGTTTAAGTCATCAACATCTATGGGTAGCGATGCACTTTCTTCACGCTATCTTATTCGTTGAAGTAAGTGTAACCTATTTTTCTATACTGCGATCACTGACTGAGCCTAAGTTAGCAACGATGGCTTTCAGGGTTTTCTCGTCTCCAATTCGTTAAGGTTTATTATATCTGTACCTACCTTAGCAGGGGGTAACATTCATCAATACAGATAAATTTATTTGCGGGATGGTTAATCGATATAGAAATTGCCATGCTATCGGAGACCAAATCAGTAAAATTGCAGCTTAAAATTTAGTTATCATTAAATATTATTCTATACCAGATATACCGAAATACCAGCCGAATTCAGTATTAACAACTGATTTTGCAGCATTTTTGTAATCTATTGAAAGGATGAAGACAACTAGCTAAGGATAAGTAAATTTCTTCAAACGAAAAGCTTGTACGTGTTATTTCAAAACTGACGAAGATTATCTTCGAGTCTAGTTGTCTTCATGATATAAGACAAACACCACACACATATGAATTGAACATACAATAATGTACACAAATTCTGAAATAGATACAATTAAAGTTAATAAGTATCGAACCTGGAACCATTTTGCATGTCGCAGAGCTGCTAGAGCGTTCAGACATTTCTGTCTATCCAATACATCTGGTGGGTCTTTCAATTTGTCACTCTCTAGAACACACAATTCGCCAGTGTCAGGAACGGGTGTTTGACCATAGTTAAGATCCCGACAATCAACAGGCTTATCATTGAAAAACTCAAAATCATCTATTCATGACATCATTTCGGCCGACGCATTTTCGTTACATATTTCGGAATGAGGGGTTTTAATAAATCATATGTTTAGTTAACGCATTACCAATCCCCAGACCATAAGAAATCATTAGAATTTTTCAAATAGATATTACATCATCTCCCCCATAGAAACTAGCCGAAAACAATCTTTTTTAGTTAAACCCTTCCAGTGAGTTGATAAATTTGTATTTTTCTTTTTGTAATATTTATCATATACTCAATTTTTGAATACTTAATCTTTTTTGTATAGGATAAGCATAAATTTATTGAATGAAATAACCTCTGCGGATGAATGATTAAACCGCACCAACAGTTATCAGTATCTATTATCAAAAGCATATGATAATAACATCCGGCATTTTTAGTTCAATCTCTTGTCCTGAAATCAATCTCAACAAATTCAAAATGAACGTTTCTCAAAAATACAAATTTTGGCACATTGACGAAAGACGAGGGAGCCGAGTGAAACGATGTCGCGAAATCGGTGAAAATAGTTCGCCGCCGACAAGCCAGTCGTCGACAGGGATGGTCAAAAATCCTTCCGTGTTGTACTCGGGTTAAGCTACCTGCAGATTATAACTAGAAGGCTTTCGACAGAAAAACAGCAGTCAACAGTAACACAAAGTTAAGAAGAACATTTTAATTCATTCATCATCGGTTTACTGTGTACGCGTGTCGCAATAATAGTAGTATGAACGTAATCTATCAAGTTAAACATGCTAAAAGCCTTCTTTGTTGTTTGTTTTGTTCGTTATTCATAAACCTCAATTAAAAGGCTGCATTGTTAACGCCCAAGACATGATGATACATATACTTAATCTCTCGAGAGAGCAAATTCCATTCTTGAATCTTAATAATCAATCAATTTCATATCATCGCACAGAGAGCTTACATGTCCTCTTCCACGCCAGGTTCAATGCATTAAGGCTTATTTTCGGACTAGACACTTTAATTCTTCTGAGCAATTTAAAACTGGAGAACTATTCACAGTTAAAGACGTGTGAAAGGTTGATGGGACAGGTGGAGGCCGGCGTGGTAGGGAGGGATCTCCACTCAGACTGCATTTTATTTCTATATCAATTTGAACCACCGGGGCCGAAGCCGACGGGTGTTAACAATGACAAACAATCATTGAGATGAAAAACGGTACGAGTTCGTAGCTGCAGCAGCAGCCCGCCCGGCCCTTCCCGGATCTGCAGGTTAGCGAGGCAGTTACCGCAAAAATGATAGACATCACAGCTACGTAACAGATCGAAAGACTTCTCTCAAAAAACGAACAAGAATTTAAATAAAACATATCTCAAGTTGTAGATGGATTGAATATACTAATCAGTTCGGCATTTATAGATTAGACGCGTAGGACTAGTAGGGAATCCGAGGACGTATTTAACTATAGAGGACTGAGGACTGCTCAACAGGTTCTCCCTCTCTCCTTAATCTACACATTTCCCGTTTGAAATATATTTTAAACATTGTCATTTATTTCTCTCTTTACGAACAAGAAGTATCGACGATGCGTAAGACAAGCGTCGAATTGTGATATCTATCTTTCTGCGCGGTACTTTCGATCAATTGTTGTTTTTTTTTTTTTACCTGATACCGAGGGGGTCATGTTATTTACGCAATATATTTCAATTGTTACCTCCTGGTACGATGTTCTCCTCCCTCATTATCGGCGACGTCAGCGTGATCGTGCACGACGTGCGCGGGTCGATTTCGTTGCAGACGACGATGGCCGCCTCCTCGACGCTCAAACGCACCGAATACTTCTCTTCCGTGGCAGCCTAGAAAACATTCGCACCAAAATAGCTCAGAGTCGATTCACGAATCTGCTCGATCTTTACACACCAGGGCCCGGTTTTATAGACTGGTATTATCTTTTAACGGAATCGAGTTAGCCCCGGGGTTAAAGTAAATACCAGTCTATAAATCCGGCCCCAGGTATATCATCATCAGTATATGACCGGTATTGGTCTTGTTAAGTCGATGAAGTTTTTGTTAGCCTAATGGCTTTCAAATCAGAAAGAATTGATGAGAAGAGATGTGCGAACCCGCAAAAAACCTACTAACAACAACCGTCAACCCCGTGACGGCGTGAAAGTACGTGTGAAGTAGTTCAAATCGATTTAATCTATGATGAACTAAAACCGCAAGAGTTTGTGTCTTAACACCCTGCAGGGAACGTCATCAAGTAAAACAATGCTTATGCATCGTCATTTTAGTTAAATACAGTTGTGATCCATTTGGGATATAATCTAGTCCTAGCGAATATCATCGGCCGGACCACAGAGATACAACAATGGTCAAATGTTTGCATTACTTAGGACTAAGCAGAAGGCCTACTGAGAAACTGGAGTATAACTTACAGTCAGTTGTTTTGGAAGGTTGTCATACACTCGTTCAAGTAAGGTCCTCGTCGGTTTCTCCGAACACAACACGACCAGATGTACGTGTAAATCTCCGTGAAGCAATAAACCTTTCGCCAGCACACCGACCCTCATTACTCCCTTCAACGCACGCGGCGGCGCCGACGCGCTATCCTCGGTCTCTCTATAACAACAAATACAACATCATCAACACGATGACCACTTTTATTTGACTCGCTTTTCCCCTGACTATTCCCCGACATGCATGTTGTTTTCCCTGACTCGATCTGCTAACAATCCTAAGGATTAACAGTCAATTACGTACAACATAGATGGAAACTGTTTGATTTTACACGCATTATTCTTTCTTTTTTTTTCATACAAAATTCACCAACTATTCCCACACTTTTATCTAAGGGCCAAGTATCATGGTTGAAACCCTAAATATTGAGACAAAAGGCTTTTAACCACTTCTTTCTCAAGGCTCTACTTGGCAGAAAACCATTTCTATACGAAATAGGCACCCCCCACCCCAGGTGAAAATCGTCGCTCAAGTGGAAAGTTGACAGTAGCCTAACAGCGTTAAACACAGTAGGTAGATTGACGCAAGATTATCAGCTCATTGTCAATGAAGGCAAAGGGGGCTAATCCAGGAATTCAACAACTCACCCTTCTTTGCTTTCTTCTTCTTTTTTCACCTTTTTCGCAGCGGGTTTAGCTTCAGCTTCCGTTGTCTTAACGGTCGGGCAGTCTTCTTCAGCGATAAAATCAGACACTTGTTTCAACGCCTTCTCGCAGGCAGACACAATACTTTGAACCGCTTGAAGCTACGAAAAATAATCACAAATTCCCGTATCAAAATATGAAATTATTTGCTTTCTTAACTTTCTTAATTCGGTAGTTCACAATAATTTCGTCTTGTACCTCGGCCTCATTTGGATAAATGCTAGCGTGTTTAGCCATAACGTGTCTGTCATCTGAAGTATCCGGCCGTCTCATCGGGCCCATTGGCAGACGCCCAAATCCGGGCCCTGACATCGGTCCACGTCCACCACCCTGCCATTGCATCGCTGCTTCCATTTCTCTGCGAAATATCATAACATAAACATTACTAAAATTGTTCTTACTTAAAATATTCTGACATATTGATTTAGTGACATTACCTCATCTCTTCTCTCCATCGTTCCTCTTGGTCTCGTCGTTTCCAGAATTCTTCTTTCTGCATTTGCCGACGGTGTTTGTCCTCTTGTTGTTTTCGAGCGCGCAGACTCGGCTTCACCTCCACTTGTAAATACGGATCAACTTTTTTCTGAAATTATGAAATCGACAAAACTCTCAAATCAAACCAGTACTTTCTGTATACCGAATACTTTCTAACAGAAACTATTGCTTAATTGTAATTCACTCATTATATATGAACTCCAATTGACTAGCCCTCGTAGGAATTCTTACATAGTACTTCACAAATTTCATCATTTTCAATCAACTATGAACTGGGATTATAGTCCTTCGAAAGCAAATACATGTATGTACCAAGATGCATTATTGTTAGGCGAAAGGCTACGTGACCAAACTGTTTGTTCGCTATAATATCGTACCTTATACTGTAATCGATGTCGACGTCCTTTCAGATGCATTTCCTTCGCGTTCGGATCGTTGAATTTACACTCGCACAGCTTGCACTGAAAGCTAACGACTTTACCGGCCTCATTCTTCACTTCTTCGATGTACTCGTGTCCGACTGGTTGCGTTTCGTTCTCCTGTAGAGCAGCCAAACTCACCTTCTTTTGTTCTATAGTCTTATCTGAAATCACATAGCACACAATCATTGAATTTTCATAAAATTTATTTGAATCCACTATCTAGTGACAAAGAAAATACTTGTTGATAACGTTGAGTCAAAAAGCGGCATAAATATTTCAAAGTCTTAAAATTCAATTGACGAGATTTCTTTATTTAGACCACTGCATCTGGATTTAAGAAAATCCGTTATGACCTTTCAATAATTCAGCCAGTAGTATGTTAAACATGAATTGATGAATATACAGAACATACCAGTAGCCATCGGCTCGGCATCGACTTTTGCTTCAACCTTTACTTCTTGAGGTTTAGCAGCAGCGGTAGTATTAGCAGTGACCGCTGGTGTTGTTGATTTCAATGTATTACCTCCTGAATTATAAGGCATAATTGTCATATTGCAATGAAACGTACACGCTTAGAGTCCATAAAAGTACAGGAAGAATGAAGCTAGACACTTGACTCACCGACAAATGTGATTTTCGGTTGGCTGACAACTTTCTTCGCGGCGAGAGCCGATTGGGCAGTCGACTGGGAAGTGGCGGCTGGAGTTTTCGCCGGAGCCGGTTTAGGGGTCGATTTCTGTTCGGTAGACGCCGGACTAGAATTACTCGTCGATGTTTTCGAGTTTGAAGACGTCGTGATCAACACCGGTTCCGTCGAAGGAATGGGTTTGCCGAGAATAGTGTGCAACTTCATCACCTAAAACAATCCGAACAATTTTCACCGTAAGCAGTCCAGTTATGATAACTAGTCGACCGATTTGAAAAGAGTAACTGCATTTTGCAAAATCTCAAGACATTCTTAATGGCAAGAACAAATTTCCTGATTTTCCGTGCTGGAAAAATAAATCTGAAATTACTTGATATGACTGGTGAACATACCTTGCAATGTTTAGCGCCTCGAATATGAGCTGCATACGCGTCGGTTCCCGTACAGGTCACGTCGCACAGTTCACAACACAACTGATTCTGTCCACCGCGTGGAACCACTGCGGCTACTTTCTCCTTCTTTTTGTGCTTCTGCCCTTCTAAATGCTCACGATATGTCTATAATAGAAATAAAAAGTTCATCCCAGCATTTTCAACCGATTGTGCCAGCGTTGTAGAACCAGTTTCAACTAATTCAGCTAGATACATGTAGATTCTACAGTATTACGTACCTGTGGTCCAGCGCAGCTGATTTTACAAACGTCGCAATAGTGAAGCTGCATCTGTTTCGGTTGCGGTTTCGGTTTTTGCGCCGCTTTATTGAACGGCTGTCTAGTCTTCCACGCGGCGCTGGCAGGTTTTGCCACAGGGGAGGCAGCGTGCTGCTGAGTTTGCTGGTAATAGTTCGTTGCGGCGGAATAGACGGCATTGGCAACTCCTGATAAATAAAGAGATAAGATACATTTCCCTACATACTCTTTAATGACATGAGTCAAAATAAGACCTGACAAAGGTATAAAGCGAAGGAATTTTTCGATAATGAATTACATTTCTAAATCTTAAATTTGTGTAAAGCGCCCTTTTCACAGGGTCCCCACAGATCTTGGTCTTTCCAGAATTCAAGGAGCGTTCAAGGAGAAAATTTCAAATTTCGAGGAGTGTATGCATCACTTTCATATCCCAAACTAAAAACCTTAAACTTCTCTAATTGCCAATTTCTAAAAATTCAAAGAATTTTCAAGGACTATTTTCCCTCAAATTCAACGATATTCAAGGAATCAAGTCGTAGGGACCCTGCTACAGGTCGTCCCTGGATATAATGATTTTCAGGAGAGAAAATGTCAAACTCACCGGTATACCCGGTACCAGCGCTAGTTGTATTCGAGTAGCTCGGCGTCGAGGTGTAAGACGTCGGTTGAGTCGTCGCGGCCGCGCTCTGGTACACATAGTTCGCCTTCGGCGCTGCCCTTTGCGCGTTCGTCTGGTAACTAGTGGCCGTCGTCGAGTAGGCTGGCTTCGCTACAACAGATATTTTCCTCGTATTTACTACAGATGACCACCTGCGTGAGCCATCTGCCCTGGTATACAATGAAGTAGTGCATATAATATGAAAATTGTAAACTACGGATAAACGTATCATAGTTGTCATTGTTTTTTAACCAACAATTCTATCTATCTCAAAAAGTTTTTTCCAATTCGCGCGGAAAAATCAAGAACACGACAAGTAAATATCCATCGAAACGTTACATCCGTAGTTCACTTGTGCTTTGCATTCGAACCCACATTCCGCTAATGGATAATAAATTGCAGACCTAGATAGACAAAGTTTAATGAGGAAAGTTTAGCGTCGGTTGGAAAGCTCGTAAATAATTCGATCAAAAACAAAATGAAGTGGGTACGAATGATACACTCAGCAGCTATCATACATGATTATGAAATACGTGTACAGCAGGACGTGCTTTAAATGCAGATCGATGTGGGGCATGCTATTTTCTTCATTTCACTGAATTGATTGATTGCTCCGAGGGTCTCCATACAGATTGGTCATTGCTGGATAAAGGAGTTTTAGAAGGGAAAGTTTTGAAGAAGCGTAGCTGCATAAATTTCATTTCCCAACTTAATGCGTCTCCTAAATCGGTACTACTGTTTATCTTAATAAACCGGTGGTGGTTTTGTAATCAAAGTTTCTAATTCGGTAACCGCATTGTACCGATTTAGGTGAACCGGTAGTTTTATGTAGAACTACATTAATTTTTAATTGCCCATTTCCCAAAATTGAAGTGGGTTTTTTTCAAATCAAAGGAGTTACAAGCATTTTCTGTTGAGAAAAGGAATCGAAGGGACCGTGCTCTATTAAGCGATCTGATCTAAGCGGGTCGTACTCCACAATGTACAGCATTTGCGAATACTTACATGTTTGATATTGTGTATTGGAGGCAGCAAACGACGTCTGTGCGGTCGGCTGATAGTACGCTTTCGGCGCTTCGTACGGCGTCGTTGCCCGCGCATAATAATTGTCCGGGTACGTGGGTGTTGTAACCGGAGCTATGGCGGTCTGCAACGCAGAGACCTACAGTCAATTTCAACAAAATGTTTAACATTGATCAACAACGAGAAGCATGAAAAAGGCATATATTATATATACGTGTCACAACAAGCATTGTATTGCCGTAAGGATATCGCGAAGAAGAAAATAGGCGAGTTGTAGCAAGGACATGAAACAGGGCGCGGTTTCCCAGAAAAAGTTCATCTGCATTATACGAAAAAATCGACCCAATTGGTGGTCAAATAAAATTAACTACATGTTTTCATTTTTAGGCTGTTAGGCAAGTTCAAATTCAATGGCTTTCATTCTTGAATACTCAGTTGAAAACTGGGTCATGTTTTTCATTTGCACCTCTTTTCCGTGATGAAACCATTCCCTAATATTTTTCTAAGCGTTTTAAAAGCATTGAATATTTTCCCAATTTAAGAATGTATCCGCTTGATTTATCACACCAGTTTCCAGGAAGGCATTAATCGAAGTTAACTGGGTAGTCTTAAAAAATCACCTAGATATTAATTCATCAAGCTCCAAATGATCATGCCTTGGTAGCCCTAAAAACATTTATAAGCGAACAGCAATGAAGACAATTAAAAAAGGTTCAGGATCCTAGGTAGAAACCAACACACCGCAAATTTGATTCCGTTATATTAGGAAAAGATCGTAAAATCCATGTCATATTTTTGTGACAAAAAATATAGTATAGATTTTATCATCTGATCAGAATCCTGATGGTTTATACAAGTATTTTCCTCTTCGTAGCACGATCATGCAGTTATAAACAGCGATCTAATCTTCAGTAAGATTCCTAATCCATTTACAGTTCAGAAATCCTCTACCGGAAACAGGTAAAGCTTCTAATACCTATATCTTTAATTTGTTCATTTCAATTTTTAAACGTGTGCACATTAGACACATGCTGTTCTCACGAGGAACCATGCAATCCCTTCACACCGCAAAGCAATTATTCATATTGAAACAGTGTTCATCTTCTGTAGGCAAAATTCATAAGTTTATCACATGCTACACTCACAAATTTCATCATTTTGAAATTCGGTATTACGGATCTGCATACTGTCGGCAGATTTCATATAAATACACACAATGACCAACTTTATGAGGGCCCATATGATTAGAGGCGCCTTGGAAAGCTCATCAGTTTAATGCGCATCGAGGTTAGGCTAACATTACTGCCGAGATTCAACCTTCTCCAACTAAAATTTCCAGGGACAGCAGTGAGAAAAAATCAATGTTTTGCATGCTGCGAATGGTTCTTTCACCCATCATTGATCTTCAACAGGGTTCTTACCAGTTTCCCAATTTCATTTTCCATAACTTTTTTCCATACCCCTATGGTTTAATTCACCAATCTAGAACGGGCAATCCAATGTAGGCCCATTCAATGTAAATAAGTGCCAACTATCAATACCATCGACACTGTGTTTTCAAAAAGTTTGTTATCAAATAATTAGTAAGAAATTTAGTCCTACAAAAAATGGAAGGAATTTCATTTTTCTGATTTTCCATACCTTTTTCACGAGCTTATTGAAAAAAAAAATCTCATTTTCCGAAACTCGTAAGAACCCTACAGCTATAACAGGTTATCATTAGCCAGTGCAGCTCTAGCTGGTGAGCCCCTTATTTGGAGACCATTCGATGCCGGATAACAAAATATATCAACCACTTGCTTATTGCGAAACATACTTTTACCGTGCTGACCGGTTGCCGAGCGGGATACGCGTATTGTTGACCGGTAGCTGCAGCCGTCGTCGACTGATAACTTTCATACGTCGGAGCAGTCCTTGGTGGCGCCGCTGTAGCGTACGCAGCGGCCGGAGCAGCCGGTTGTACGTAGCCTTGAGCTGCAGCAGCCGGATAAGCAGTAGCCTGGGCACTGAAAAAAAAAAAAAAAACAATACTAACACAAGGTTTTTCTGTGGTATTTTGAATTTATTTGCTGTTTGAATTTAGCGCCATCCTCACATGATGATTATCAACAACCCGGAAGTATCAAAGCCAGTTTACAAGCCCCTTGTGCGACCGTCTGATAATGATCGTTCTTAACGACCAACTATTTATCGGAATTTTATAGCAGATAAATAAGCAATATAAACAAAAGGTATTTCCGTGATATTTCAAATTTATTTGCAGTTCATATTTAGCCCCATTCTCGCGAGATTATCAACAAGCTGGAAATAAATCCAAGCCCATCT
Organism: Tubulanus polymorphus; assembly: GCF_964204645.1. Classification (NCBI taxonomy): domain Eukaryota; kingdom Metazoa; phylum Nemertea; class Palaeonemertea; order Tubulaniformes; family Tubulanidae; genus Tubulanus; species Tubulanus polymorphus. The sequence continues at coordinate 6,259,634 of NC_134029.1, read as the reverse complement.
CCAAACCCCTGTGGAAAGATCCATATGAGATGAAGTACACTACACATTTCTATAACAAAGTGGCTATTTTTACGTCGCCCGTTAGAATTAACTTCCGGCTATATCTACGTTCGGGAAGGGATAGGGTTAGCGTAAGGTGAGGCTTTTAAAACATTCGGCCGACTGTCAGCGAGCTCGGTGGTCTAGTGGTATGATGCTGCGCTAATAATTTACTAGCCCAGGTTCGAGCCTCGCTCGATCCGCTCTTTTTTTTCTCTAACTCTATTCTCCACACTTTCCTTGAATTTTCTAAGTTGCGCACCTCTGTACGCATGCGCGTCAGTTATTAGCGTACAGATCCTAGTTCCGTAGGAACGGACGTAAATAAAGCCGGAAGTTAATTCTTACGAGCGACGTAAGAATAGCCACTCACTCAGTTTCTATAAGTATAATAGTACTAATGTCTATTTATTAATTGATGAGACCTGTTTTTCTTGGATATTTTGCTTACTTTTTGGGGTACATACCTCATTTATGTCTTAACAGAATGCCAAAAATCGTGGACAACAACTGAATATTCGATGTATTTCCAGTTCTGTACCAATTAGATGGATTGGCAAAAAGACTCCTTAAGTCCAGTTGAATGAGAGAGAAAATCCTCCATTTTGTCAAATTTCTTGGATTTGAACATTGTTACCATGCCTACGCCACCCTGATTTAGTTGTTGAAACCCCACAAGAAAAATAACTTCATTTCGTAGGCATGGTGACAATGTAAAAATTCACGAAATTTCACAAAATGGAGGATTTTCTCTCTCATTCAACTGGACTTAAGCACAGGGACTTGTCACAATTGATAGTGAATGAATAAAACCAATATCAATGACCAGGTCCACTATCCCTGTATAATATAAAAACAAGGGTGGCAACAAATTGTCAATCTGACAATGACTTCTCCACTTCAATCGACTGTAATTCCAAAAATTCTCAACCGATTCACATAAAATAAGCTTTAATACAACCTAGAAGACTTTCTGGTTCGAACGAGCTTTCAACCACCACTCTCCGACAATTATCTCACAACGAAATCACCGTTTTTTGACGAGAGATAGCTCTCATTGGAGGTGTACCGATTCTATGGTGGACAGCAAAATGGTCGTATTTTTCACTTCAAACGATGATTTCTATGTGAAATCTTAGAGATAACCCCAATAAACCATACATTTTTTTAAACTACGCGGTCATACCTAAATGCTAATCTCATTTATTTGTATAATCCACGCGATGGGTGAGGTCACAAGCTCAAAATCGAACAAATATACGAAAAAGTCACCTCGCACTATCACGCTGGCGGCCATTAATCACGTGACGTGCATAGGTTCGGGCTATGTTAATAGATCCGCGACAAGTCTACGTCTGTAGACTTGAAAAAAGGAAATATTTACTAATAATACCACCCCTCAGACGAATGTTGCACTATATTTTCATAATACGGATATTTTATTAATTAACAGAACTTTTAATAAATTTTGTAATGTTTTTCGAAATCTCTAAGCCAATCAGTGCGCGTGAAATATTTAGCCCGTTACTACGATATCACGTGATTAATGGATGCCCAGTTGATGACAAGTTGAACGCCGTGTTCGTCCTCATTTTCGATTTTGAGCTTGTGAGGCCACCCATCGCGTGGATTATACAAATAAATGAGATAAGCGTACAGGTATGACCGCGTAGTTTAAAAAAATGTATGGTTTGTTGGGGTTTTCTCTAAGATCTCACATAGAAATCATCGTTTGAAGTGAAAAATATGACCATTTTGCTGTCCACCATAGAATCGGTAGACCTCCATTTTGAGCTATCTCTCGACAAAAAAGGTGATTTCGTTGTGAGATAATTGTCGGAGAGTGGTGGTTGAAGGCTCGTTCGAAGCAGAAAGTCTTCTAGGTTGTATTAAAGCTTATTTCATGTGAATCGGTTGAGAATTTTTGGAATTACAGTCGATTGAAGTGGAGAAGTCATTGTCAGATTGAAAATTTGTTGCCACCCTTGTTATTTTATTATACAGTTGCAAGGATACTGGTACCCCCATCCATTATCAATCGTGACAAGTCCCTGTGGACTTAAGGAGTCTTTTTGCCAATCCATCTAATTGGTACAGAACTGGAAATATATCGGATATTCAGTTGTTGTCCGCGATTTTTGGCATTCTGTTAAGACATAAATGAGGTATGTACCCCAAAAAGTAAGCAAAATATCCAAGAAAAACAGGTCTCATCAATTAATAAATAGACATTAGTAGTAGTACTAAAAAGGCAAGCACACGGCCCCAAGCACACACCCGAAATGTTACGTAAAATGCAGTCTAAACGGGTCGCTTTTACACTGACATTAGAATAACCGTAATTTGCAGGACTGAGTGAATAAACCACCTATTTGAATAACCGCAAAATGAAATTGTACGGGGACTCAAACTTAAAAGCGGCCGCCATTTTGTTTTAATTTTCTATCATCGTCGCGACGCCGGTATTTTTTTTTCAATTTCAGAGACGAATATTTCAGTAATTACAACAGTTGACGGTTGTAAAACTCGTTACGGAGGTACCTTGAGTTATTTACGAATCGCAGAATAACACCGAAAAGTCGGTCTCATTACCTGTATTGCGTGCCGCCGTGCGTAAATCCGAAATAATTATTCGCAGCCATGTTCTCCAAATCCAGACACAAAGCTAGCAGGTGCGCGTCATAGCTCATTAGCATACGCTGGTTGATACTAGTTCACGTAAGACGCAGATCGATTCGATTCTTACAATTCAAATACGCTATATTGTTTGAGATCTACAGATAGGGATTGACACTTATTTATTTTGATTGGTAGATTTCGTTTGATTCGTCTTGATATGATGTCCCTTACCTGGGGGTTTGATTTGAAATCGGAAATCGAAGTACATTCGTGTCATCGGTGGTCGAAAGAATTTTTTAGAGTTTAAATCGAAAGTACGTAATTGGGAATTCGGTTCCGGTACATTTTAACAGTCATCCAACCAGCTGAAATGGCAAGCAACTGATTGACGGAGCTACAATAAAGCGAAATAGATATGATACGTACGAAGTGTAACACGAAATTAAAAATGGAAGGATAGATAATCGGAGAGCTAAAAAGCATGTGTATTGATACAAGAAATCATCCAAAATCCGAATGGGTACCCGTTTATTTTTTCTTTCGCATTAAAAACTATCGACTATGAAAACACTGTTTTTCGATGATTTGGATTAACATTCATGGGTGACCCTGCCATCGTGTTAACATGTCTGTCACCTATTATCAACCCATTAATTATTCGCTCACTGTTATTCATGTTTTGCTCAAGTCTCGCACACTCCAGCGTCCCGCTGTTTGTAAACCTGTACGTATACACCCTATATTCTGTAAATAAAACTATTCATTCATCCTGCTTCATCCTGAGGTCTAAAGATGTTTGATTTATATTGTACCGATGGTTACTTCTCAATTTTCAAATGCTGAAAAGATTTTCTTTTACTGAACAGAAACTACACGACAAATGTGGAACCTCCAACCATTGCAAGCAAAGATCCACTTGGTTCGCCAAAAGTTACTCGGTCTTCAACGTTCAAAATGTCTTCTACATTTCAAAATCGAATGAACCTTTCTCTTAAACAAATCAATCATCATTCAAAAATATAATCATATACCTCGTAGGAGAATTAAGGTTTGGTGGATCCTGTGATAATGTATGGATTCGGAAGCCTAAAAAATTATGAATCAACGTTCCTTGTCTTGCCGGGTAGATTATGGGAGCAATTATTGAATTTCTATATTTAGGTGCTGGTTCTGGTGTTGTTCTCAGTGCGGATAGAAGGAAAGATCGCTATCAGTCCGCAGCCAGCAAAACCCTCTGTTTTGTACTCGTTGTATACATAGCACTTGTTTTACCGAATTCAATATTCAAATTTTGGAAAACTTTCACGGAGTTCATAGTTCACCAGAGCTGGGTCAATCATGGCATCGACCTTTTACGAATACGAGTTATTCCAAGAGCAAATCGTATTTCCAAGGGTTGGAGAGGATTCTTTATTTTCCTCGACAATTTTATTCCGTGTCAACTTCTTCATATACATGACGACATTGAGGGTTTTTCAGGAGTCAATTAATCGAATTATCCACCGGTTTTCGTCTTAAAATTACACAAACAACAAAGAGAGTGAACAATGTCCGGAGAAAGAAGCGATTCGGCAGATTTATTTTTTTGCAAATTTGGTTAAGTGTTTTATTTTTTCACGGAACATTCAAAAATAGATGTTTTCCTGATAGACGACGATATTTCATGTTCGTGGCATAATAGATATAACAGTGCCACAGCCTATAATAAATAACCATCCGTCAGGCCGCAGGATGATGAAATAATAATCACATCGGTCTTGAATATAATCTGTTGATTATCTATGTGTTTTGTATCATAATGATACTATAGATCGTTAAGATGAAACTGTCAAATATGATTGAAAAATAGAAATAACGATATTTCTTTGCAATCGTCGATGAAATCACCTAGATTTCAGATATTGTCGGAGGTGGTTGTGGTTTCCAAGTTGGTTGTGGTGGGGTAGGTATGGTTCGTCGGAAGTATACTGCAATGACGGTTTTTCGTAATGAACTCTGAATTCGCACTCTATATCACTAATAGTCGGAAGATCCGATGGAACTGAGCCCTCAATTTCCATATCATCCAGATTTATATAGGATATTTACCTCGGCTCATGTACTGCACTGGTAAAACCACGTGGAAGTGTATTTGAAGCTCCAGCCTGTCCCATGCAGTAACCCTGAGCTCTAATTTGACTGGTTACAGAGTACTGGAAGGGCATCTATATCATAAATAATTTTGAATTTTTACGGATCTGAGAGTCAATTTGGGTTATCAAATCCTTTTCTGCATCCACAAAAATATGACATCTTGCCTGTTAGTGAAAAATCATTCATGAAGTAAGAAGTCTACCCTTTCTCGATTATTCAGATTGACAATTTTGAATTACTGTCGCTGTAAGCAGAGAGCCTTCCCAAACACAACTGCGACCTTATACGTACAGCCTCCGATTCTTTACTTAAATCCTTGATTAGCACTCTTGTACACCGAGTTGCCAATCTAAAATCATCCACTAAAAAGACTACCGTAACAGAAAATACAAGAATGGATATTCTGGGCAAAGAATTGAGGAATTTATTTGCTGCTCACTATTTTTTGCTTCTGTAGGATTTTCACACATAACATGCAACGTATATGAACTACTTGTATATTCAGAATGTATCAAACGTCACTCGTTGTCTCCAACCGAAAAGAAATGAAACGCTAGAGGCTCAGTGTATTGCTTGAAGCTTACTCAACATTTTATTATTTTAGAGATCGGTTTCACAATATGCAGAAAGAGAGAAATGTCTAAAAAAGTTCGGGTAGCAGTAACGTCTATTTTACGCTCGTGGTGTCGTCAGTGGCAGTGCAGTTGAATATGCACAACTTCTCCAGCGTTTTGGAAACGGCACTAAATCGAAATTCGACAGTCTCGATCACTACCATTGATAGCGTACGGATAATCGTGGGGCGAAAGGCTCCCGCTTATTCGTTTAATCAGTTCATTCGGCATGTTAGCTATTATAATGACTACTCGATGATCTTGTTCCTGTTTCCACTGGGATGTTTCTTCAATGGTCTTACTATCATTCTTCTGATAAAGTGTCGGAAATGTCAATCAGTTCGTTATACGTTCCCCTATCTAATGACTCTGGCCTGTTCCGATCAAATTTATGTACTGTTCGGTTTCAAAGTGTTCCCGTACTACATGCGACGTTTCCTACACGATGTCGGGATGGCTCCGAAAGAGTGCATGGATAACTTGTTAACGGTAGCTAAACACAAAAAATTATGCCCATCATTATACTACTATTATTACTATTTTGAATATTTACCTAGACGTTTGATTCCAATGTGTTTATTGGATTATCAATTCTATAAACAGGCCTTATCTGTATCAAACTACACAGTTCTTGTGATTGCTTTGGAGAGATTTGTTTCGATTCGTTTTCCCTTCTTTCACATGAAACATTTCACCGTCAATCGACGCAAAATTGTCGTGGCCGTCGTGATTTTGTGGTCGCTTGTTATGAATTTGGATAACGCTGTTCAGATTAAAGAAATCTATATGCGCACGATCCGCATACAAAAGGAGTCGTTTAGTAGTTTACAGTGTCGTTACTTACGAATGTACGGATATCATACGGCATCGTTAAATGCATTAAAGGTATTTCTTCACGACATAATCCCATCTGTAGTTATCATTATAGTATCAGTACATACTGCTGTATTACGTAATAAACGATCTGGTGCTGCTCTCTGTGCGGATAGGAAAGATCGTCATCAGTCCGCAGCCAGCAAAACCCTCCTTGTTGTAGTCGTTGTATACATAGCACTTGTTTTACCGAATTCATTATTCAAGTTTTTGCAAAATTTCATTGAGTTCGTAGTTTACCAGATCTGGGTCAATCATCGCATCAACCTTTTTTCGAATGGACATTACGCCACGAGCAAAATGTATTGTCTTGGGTTGGAAAGAATCTTTTTTTTTCCTCGAGAGTTTGTATTCTGCGTCAACTTCTTCATATACATGGCAACGTTGAGGGTTTTCAGAAGGCAATTAATCAATTCATTCACCGGTTTTCATTGTAAAGTGACTGGAATAAGAAAGCCAGGAAAACACGTCTAGGAGAATATACTAGTTGGCTAATGCTAGGTTCAACAAAATACAGAAAAAATTGTACATTATTTTGCAAATTTGATAAAGTGTTTTATTTTCTCACGGATTTGAAATAAAATGTTCTCTCGATAAATCACGGTATTTCGTGTAAGTGACCTAACAAACACAATTTAAGACTCGTCATCCGGAATGATACGAAGAATAATAATCACATCGGTCTTGAATATAATCTATTGAGTGTTCATGTCTTATGTGTCATAACGAAATGATTGATCGTAGAATAAACTGTCAAATAGAATTTAAAGATATGAAATCGCGATATTTTTTTGCAATCTTTGATCAAATCCTCTAGATTTCAGATATTGTCGGAGGGGGTTGTGGTTTCCAAGTCGGTGGTGGTGGGGTAGGTATATATGGTTCGTCGGAAGTATACACTGCAATGACGGTCTCTCGTAATGTACTCTGAATTCGCCCTCTATATCACTTATACTCGGAAGATCCGGTGGAATCGAGCTCTCAATCTCCATATCATCCAGATTTATGTAGGAAGTTTCCCTCGGCTCGAGTGCCGCACTGGTGAAATTACATGGAAGTGTATTTGAAGTTCCAGCCTGTCCCATACAGTAACCTTGAGCTCTAATTTGACTCGGAGGTAGCGGTGGTGGCGGTGCGAGACGAGTCGGCTTATTTCTGGATCCCATTTGAGCCAAATTCATTTCGGACATCGATCGTCTGTTACTGAAATGCTGTCTCTCACTATTCCAACGTCGTTGCGAAAAATCCGACGCTGCATCGATTGAGCTCGACGGTGCTTGTCGGTCGCTTGGAAAACCGGACTCCGCGTTCCGGTCAGCGAAGAGGTTGACGGAATCGTCTCCACCAGAATTGGGACGGAAAAATACGGAACTCGGGGCATATCTGGTTTTCTTTCGATGAATCTGTTGTAATGACAAAATACAAATAGTTACTCTATTCTACGAAATGCGATTTCACCCTAGATTGATATAGATCTTAAAATAGGGATTGTCCCTGTTGTTTATTTTGTTTGTAAATTTCGTTAGATTTTTTGATTGAGTGTCCCTTACAGACCCACCACACCTGCCGGGAGCGAAACAGGGGGTTTGATTTTGAAATCGGAAATGGAAGTACAGATATAGTTGTTTGCTCGACGGTCTAATTTACAGAATTTTCTTTTTTAAATCGAAGTACATAATTGGAAATTCGGTTCCGGTTCATTTAAACAATCTTCCAAGCAGTTGATATAAGCAGATAGGTTTAGATACAAATCTTTAGTAGTATTAACGTTAGCTGAATTACAAATATTAGAATCTTTTCACATTACGCCTAATCAATTCAATTCTGTACTACTTCAGTGATTCTATTGCAAACAAAACTTTTTAGTATTCTTCACACCTTAAAACGGGAAGTAAAAGTCAATTTACCTCGCAAATCTGTTTGCTGACGATGCGAATCACGTAATATTTTGTCATACATCAGTATAATGATCATCAGTTCGATTGACGCAATTACTGTGATACCGATTGCCCAATCTAGAGATATCCATGAGCCGGTCAAATCTGCAAACCAACATAAATCGAATTAACGTTGATATACAGTTTGAGTTGATATGCAGTGTTCTTCTTTAAAAAAATCTTCAAATTAATTTCAAAAAGCCGTAGAAGTAGAATTGAGTAGTCAGGAGATTTTCAAATTACTTACAACTTGTTTCCCTACTATCGGAGCAGTTAAATTGAACAAACAACAAAGAGAGTGAACAATGTCCGGAGAAAGAAGCGATTCGGCTGATTTATGGTTCGACAGAATAGAGAAACATTAGTATTTGTATATTTTTGCAAATTTGGTTAAGTTTTTTTATTTTTTTCACGGAACATTCAAAAAAAGATGTTTTCCTGATAGACGACGATATTTCATGTTCGTGGCATAATAGATATAACAGTGCCTCAGCCTTTAGTAAATCACCATCCGGTAGGCCGCAGGTTAATGAAATAATAATCACATCGGTCTTGAATATAATCTGTTGATTATCTACGTGTTTTGTATTATAATGGTACTATAGATCGTTAAGATGAAACTGTCAAATATGATTGAGAAATAGAAATAACGATATTCCTTTGCAATCGTCGATGAAATCACCTAGATTTCAGATATTGTCGGAGGTGGTTGTGGTTTCAAAGTTGGTGGTGGTGGGGTAGGTATGGTTCTTTGGAAGTATACTGCAATGACGGTTTTTTGTAATGAACTCTGCATTCGCACTCTATATCACTAATAGTCGGAAGATCCGATGGAACCGAGCCCTCAATTTCCATATCATCCAGATTTATGTAGGATGTTTACTTCGGCTCATGTGCTGCACTGGTAAAACCACGTGGAGGTGTATTTGAAGCTCCAGCCTGTCTCATGCAGTAACGCTGAGCTCTAATTTGACTCGGTGGTGGCGGTGCGTGACGAGGCGCCTTATCTCTGGATCCAGGATGGATCTAGCCTGGTTTCAGAGTACTGCTCAGCTATGGAAGGGCATCTATATCATAAATAATTTTGAATTTTTAGGGGTCTGAGAGTCAATTTGGGTCATCAAATCCTTCTCTGTATCCACAAAATATGACATTTTGCCTGTTATTGAAAATCATTCATCAAAAAGTACGAAGTCTACCCTTTCTCAATTATTCAGATTGACAATTTTGAATTACTGTCGCTGTACGCAGAGAGCCTTCCCAAACACAACTGCGACCTTATACGTACAGCCTCCGATTCTTTACTTAAATCCTTGATAAGCACTCTAGTACACCGAGTTGCCAATCTAAAATCATCCACTAAAAAGACTACCGTAACAGAAAATACAAGAATGGATATTCTTGGCAAAGAATTGAGAAATTTATTTGCTGCTCACTATTTTATGCTTCTGTAGGATTTTCATACATAGCATGCAACGTATATGAACTACTTGTATATTCAGAATGTATCAAACGTCACTCGTTGTCTCCAACCGAAAGAGAATGAAACGCTAGAGGCTCCGTGTATTGCTTGAAGCTTACTCAACATTTTATTTCAGAGATCGGTTTCACAATATGCGAAACAGAGAAATATCTAAAAAAGTTCGGGTAGCAGTAACGTCTATTTTACGCTCGTTGTGTCGTCAGTGGCAGTGCAGTTGAATATGCACAACTTTACCAGCGTTTTGGAAAGAGCACTAAATCGAAATTCGACAGTCTCGACCACTACCATTGATAGCGTACGGATAATCGTGCGGCGAAAGGCTACTGCTTAATTCGTTTAATCAGTTCATTCGCCATTTTAGCATTTATAACAAATACTCGACTAGATTGTTCCTGTTTCCACTGGGATGTGTCTTCAATGGTCTTACTATCATTCTTCTGATAAAGTGTCGGAAATGTCAGTCAGTTCGTTAAAGGTTCCCCTATCTAATAACTCTGGCCTGTTCCGATCAAATTTATGTACTGTTCGGTTTTTAGGAGTTCCCGTACTACATGCGGCGTTTCCTACACCATGTCGGGGTGGCTCCGAAAGAGTGCATGGATAACTCGTTAACGGTAGCTAAACACTACAAATTATGCCCATCATTATATTACTATTATTACTATTTTGAATATTTACCTAGACGTTTGATTCCATTGTGTTTATTGACTTATCAATTCTTTCAACAGGCCTTATCTGTATCAAACTACACAGTTCTTGTGATTGCTATGGAGAGATTGGTTTCGATTCGTTTTCCCTTCTTTCACATGAAACATTTCACCGTCAATCGACGCAAAATTGTTGTGGCCGTCGTGATTTTGTGGTCATTTGTTATGAATTTGGATAACGCTGTTAGGATTAAAGAAATCTATTTGCGCACGATCCGCATACGAAAGGAGTCGTTTAGTAGTTTACAGTGTCGTGACTTAGGAATAAACGGATATCATACGGTATTTTTACTTGCATTAAAGGTATTTCTTCACGACATAATCCCATCTGTAGTTATCATTATAGTATCAGTACATACTGCTGTATTACGTAATAAACGATCTGGTGCTGCTCTCTGTGCGGATAGGAAAGACCGTCATCAGTCCGCAGCCAGCAAAACCCTCCTTGTTGTAGTCGTTGTATACATAGCACTTGTTTTACCGAATTCATTATTCAAGTTTTTGCAAAGTTTCATTGAGTACGTAGTTTACCAGATCTGGGTCAATCATCGCATCGACCCTTTTTCGAATGGAACTTACGCCATTAGCAAAATGTATTGTCATGGGTTGGAAAGAATCCTTTATTTTCCTCGAGAGTTTGTATTCTGCGTCAACTTCTTCATATACATGGCAACGTTGAGGGTTTTCAGAAGGCAATTAATCAATTCATTCACCGGTTTTCATTGTAAAGTGACTGGAATGAGAAAGCCAGGAAAACACGTCTAGGAGATATACTAGTTGGCTTATGCTAGGTTCAACGAACTACAGAAAAAATTGTACATTTTTATGCAAATTTGGTCAAGTGTTTTATTTTCTCACGGATTTGAAATAAAATGTTCCCTCGATAAATCACGGTATTTCGTGTAAGTGACCTAACAAACACAATTTAAGACTCGTCATCCGGAATGATACGAAGAATAATAATCACATCGGTCTTGAATACAATCTATTGAGTGTTCATGTCTTATGTGTCATAACGAAATGATTGATCGTAAAATAAACTGTCAAATAGAATTTAAAGATATGAAATCACGATATTTTTGCAATCTTTGATCAAATCCTCTAGATTTCAGATGTTGTCGGAGGTGGTTGTGGTTTCCAAGTCGGTGGTGGTGGGGTAGGTATATATGGTTCGTCGGAAGTATACATAGAATACTGCAATGACGGTCTCTCGTAATGTACTCTGAATTCGCCCTCTATATCACTAATACTCGGAAGATCCGGTGGAATCGAGCTCTCAATCTCCATATCATCCAGATTTATGTAGGAAGTTTCCCTCGGCTCGAGTGCCGCACTGGTGAAATTACATGGAAGTGTATTTGAAGTTCCAGCCTGTCCCATACAGTAACCTTGAGCTCTAATTTGACTCGGAGGTAGCGGTGGTGGCGGTGCGAGACGAGTCTTATTTCTGGATCCCATTTGAGCCAAATTCATTTCGGACATCGATCGTCTGTTACTGAAGTGCTGTCTTTCACTATTCCAACGTCGTTGCGAAAAATCCGACGCTGCATCGATGGAGCTCGACGCTGCTTGTCGGTCGCTTGGAAAACCGGACTCCGCGTTCCGGTCAGCGAAGAGGTTGACGGAATCGTCTCCACCAGAATTGGGACGGAAAAATACGGAACTCGGGGCAAATCTGGTTCTCTTAGTTTTCGATGAATCTGTTGTAATGACAAAATACAAATAGTTACTCTATTCTACGAAATGCGATTTCACCCTAGATTGATATAAGCAGATAGGTTTAGATACAAATCTTTAGTAGTATTAACGTTAGCTGAATTACAAATATTAGAATCTTTTCACATTACGCCTAATCAATTCAATTCTGTACTACTTCAGTGATTCTATTGCAAACAAAACTTTTTAGTGTTCTTCACACCTTAAAACGGTAAGAAAAAGTCAATTTACCTCGCAAATCTGTTTGCTGACGATGCGAATCACGTAATATTTTGTCATACATCAGTATAATGATCATCAGTTCGATTGACGCAATTACTGTGATACCGATTGCCCAATCTAGAGATATCCATGAGCCGGATAAATCTGCAAACCAACATAAATCGAATTAACGTTGATATACAGTTTGAGTTGATATGCAGTGTTCTTCTTTTAAGAAATCTTCAAATTAATTTCAAAAAGCCGTAGAAGTAGAATTGAGTAGTCAGGAGCTTTTCAAATTACTTACAACTTGTTTCCCTACTATCGGAGCAGTTTACTGAAAATTGGAAAATAACGTTACAGATCAAACCGGAACCACGAAATTGAAGAAAAGGAACTGTTGAATAGAAATCCTGATTGAAAATCGGATTGAGTAATAATAGTGTGTAATCCTACCGATTGTTTTGTTGACGGCGGGGCATTCCACAGTTCGGTTCAGAATATCGGTTAACGTTGTATTGAGCGACGTATTATCGATCAACGTTGTTGTTGTTGTTGTTGTTGCCGTCGTATGTGTTAGATTCATACGCTAGAACATTCAACAATCGATCATAAATTGATTTTATCATAAAATGATTTTTAGTTTACCCCGAAAGTAAAGAGAAAAATAAAATCATTCATTCAAAGAGGTAATTTTTCCTCGAGGTAAAGCCTTAATTTAGGATACAGTCGTTTCTTTCCACCCAATTCAAAGTGTATCCAGAAAAAAGAAAACCATTTTTAAATGCACCGATTAGCAAAACAGCAAGGCCAAGTAACACAGTTGTTAAGACTTGATTTCAGCGATAAATAAAAGAAAGTGAAGTTTTTCAAACCGAAAAACATGAAAGTATATGCTCATACCTAATATTCTCACGAAGAGAATACTGGAATGATGAATAGAGCTTAGAAAAATACTACAGAATGATCTTTAAGACAAACCTCCATTTTCTTCGCTTCCAAGATCATCCACGGATCTTTGTAGCTGTATAACGCACAACTTACTGGAGGATAATGAAAAATTGATTTCCATGTAAGATTAGACTATTAACACGTACTAGGAAGTATTTATAAGTTCACTTGAAGTATTATTTGATATTCTATTATGTTAAATCGATAAATTCGCTATTTATAATATATAATTGCTATAATAGAGGTATTCAAATATATACATGTTAAAAAGTAAATCAAATAGGATATACATGTATAATTCATTTTCCCCAACTATTCCCCATACATATGAGTCACTGTTAATGTGAATTTATATTTACCTTCCCGCTAGAAAATAAGAATAAAAAAGAATGGCAGTTTTTTTTCATTTTTAAGGTTGAATGAATGAATGAATGAACGCTTTATTTGATCATTCGATCATTTGATAAGGGCTTGACTTGACCAAATAATAATTGTGATCTCAATACTCTTTATTCTAACCCACTGCTACCTTTGCGTCCAGTCGATTTGGTTGAACCTTATAGGCGTTTACTTCTCACGTATCAGTATGCGTGAAGCCACGGACATTGTAACATTTTCGAATTTCATATCTACGCGACGCAATAATGATAATATTCATTTGCCATTTATGCGATATACATATGTACATATGTATAATTACAAGCATCATGCGTATTATGGCTGGATGCTTAGAAAGCAGACTCTATGCACTTCAACTGCTTTGCGAAGGATACATCATGTTTAAATCAAACTAAAAGTTTTCATTCCAGCGTTATTTTTGTTGAAATTAGACGAGAATATGATCAACGTCTAGTCGAGGTAAAATAAGGAATGTCCCGGGGCCGGTTTTATAGACTAGTATTACCATTAACCCGGGGCTAACTCAATTGATAATGAATTGTGTTAGCCCCCGGATTAAAGGTAATACCAGTCTATAAAACCGTGCCCTGTATCTCATAATGTAGATTGGAAGCAATCAATATCGTTTGAAATCATGGTCATTGTAATTAATGATAATAATTTCAATGCAATTCGATCTAACGATTGAAGCCGTTGCGGATTAATATAATGAAATGGTCATTGAGAAACAGTTCGTATATACTATTATACTCAATGATTACGAATGAACATATCGAGCTGAAATAAAATGGGATTAACTAATTCAGCCATGCACGAGGGTATTATTTTGTTAAACGACGAGGGTGCGAGGAGCAATCAGCCCGTGTAAAGAGGTTTAATCTAATTTTCCGTGTCGACGAGTGGAGCGCTGGCCACACGCGTAGAAACCACCAGTAAGCGTTATATTCATTAATATTCGTTACTCCAAGAGAGTACATTATGTCTATCACCACGATCGATACTCCCCGATACTGAAGTTTCCGGTACATCGAGACCACAAATTAAGCGCGTAAGTAGTTTTGCTAGTTTTCAAAGTTTAAAATATCTATTAAGTTGATAGTTACCTGTTTACGTTCTAAAGCAAATGAATCATTTTTACACTGCGGTAGCCACCTTATCACTTCGAAACATTCTTTAGCGTTGCATCGAAATTGGCAAATTTCTTCCCAAAAGAATTAAAACTATTTAAACTATAACATCTGAAGAAATTACATTTTATACCGAATAGTAAATTCGCATCCATTATAGGTATGTATATAGCCGAGTACAATTTGCTAAACTTTAGCCGGTGACCTATTGAAAAAATCTTATACTTTATTACATTTTTATTGCATTTTTATGAAGCGTCATTTTCAAATGTCGCCTGCGTTCCATCTAACAAAACAGTTCAATGTTCATTTATTTTTGTTCCTGTTCGATCTCTTTCGGTAAGCAATAATTCTTAGACCATGATATTTCCCAAGACTCGTGTCGCACAAAATTTAGAGACGTGTAATGAACTTCATAAATATCGCATTTAAAACTGGTATAACAGGTATAGTTTTTTCGACAGGTGTTCGGACTTGTTTAACTGCCAAATATCTGGTGTTTTGATCAAACATTCTCGTTGCGAGAAACTCGCGTCGGCGCTGATATTGAATAGAATGTATGCCGCTTATTGATAAGGGGATGAATCGATTAGTCGTCGGTATTAAGACGACATTTATTCGAAAATAAATGGGAGTTAGAATTCGAGGAAATACACTAAAGCTTTTCAGTCAATCTTTGACGTATACACATACTAACACAATCAACGCGTCCCGGTTTTTATGATTGCTGTTTTGTATGTACGTACAAAATTAATAACTGATTTGTTCGGCTTTTTTGCAGTGCGCCCAGTGGAAAGTCTGCTTTGCGACCAGCGTGAAAGCGAAACGATTTTGTCCTCAATGCGCAAAAAGTCACCAGTTCACCATAATTGACTGTACAACGCGCATCGTTAAGACTTTGGTGAATATCTGATCACTTGAAACCGTGGTTTGGATACCGATCGTTGCGAAACGCGGGCCTGGACTTTGTCAATACAAATAACGGCAAAATTCAAATCGTAAACAGAATCGCTGTCAACGCTACTCATTTCATATTTACGCCAGCAAAACGGGATTTTATTGTGTGTATAGGTTTTGCGAACTCATGAACCCATGAGTACTTCCACGATTAAGCTTATTAATTGAATGAAATGTTTAGTTGGTCATTGTGTAAATAACAAAAGCAGAAATCATTCATTATATTTAGACAGTGGTGTCGAAACCCGTGCGGTGATTTCCTTTCGATTGTAGAGGTGATATATATATCTCAAAGACGAAAAAACTGGAGCTGTTTAGAAGTATTGCCGTTTATTTCTTCGACGAAAACTAACGATAGCTCCTAGTAGAAATTGGATTTGCGGCGAATATTTGTCAAACAGGAAGTCGATTCAAATAATGCCAGCAACCGTTGCTAACTGCAGCCGATATCGCGTTTATTCATCGCTGATTTAAAACTTGGTTATATTACATCGTGTATTATAGACTTAATCGTGTAATCGTATGAATTTTCAAAATGGGCGATAGAAACAAGCTACCGAACATTCAAACGCAGCCGGCTAGTCGCAGGACGAGCGTTTGCTCACAGTCTAGCGGACATACGAAAGCAGTGGCTTTTCATAAGGACGAGGAGCGAAGGGACTCGTCGGAACAGACACTGTATCCCGGTCGTCGATCGTCGCGAGCCGGTATCGGCCGACCGAGCATTACCAACATCAGCCATGCTGGTATGTTCGGTCGACGCACGTCGATCAATCGCGTTTTCAAAGGTTTCCCGCGTCAACAAAGCAGACGGGATTCGGCGACGTCATCGATACTGGAAGAAGAGCGTATCGAGTTGCCGCCCACCCCTCGTTTCCTATCCCTGCTCTCTGCCGAGGCGCAGTACGCTGCAATGAAATGTTACGAGGATATTCTGTATGAGCGCATTACGGACGTCTTCCCGGAATATCAGAACGTTTTGAGCAGAACGTCATCCCCGCCTGTTAGTAATTCTCGTCTGTCCATACGACCGCCGCCCGAACTGGAAACTCAAACCGAAAACGAGAAACAACTCGCGATCGAAGCGGTACAGAAACACCGCAACAACCACAACAACATGCAGTTGGTTCCTGCCATGGCAATTACGATTCAACATCAACCAGGGCTCGGACCTCGAGCAGTTTCCGAGTTAACAAGTGACAAAATTCCGAAACTGGCCAAAGACAGTAAATTGTTCAAACAACTGATTATGTCATATCGTTTCCAGAACGCGATGGATATTCTAGATACGATAAGGAAGAAAGATGGACAGACTGTTACATCAGCGCGTGTTCACACTTTGCGAATCGACCCGATCCATAATTTCAACTTGTGGAACAATAATATGTCCCGTGAATTTGAATTCGCTAGAATCTGACGATACATTTATCATCTTCGTTTGCCGATGATGTAACTATATGACCATGTTTCATGTGTTTTCGCCTAGATTTACCACTTTCATTAGATACCGGCAATACTATTGTGACAAGTGATGATCCACCAGCTTTTCTAGTAGGAACTCGGACGTTGCTGGTACCTTATTCTTAACCAAAATAGTAAAACATCAGAACGACAATGGATATATAATTCATGTGTGATGTATATTCTGATGTTATGTGTAATGATACGAATAGTTAAAATGATGTCTCAATTAAATTTTTTGACGTAGGTGACATTGCGTGAATATTTATAACTAGTATTGTAGGGTTTGCAAGCTGTAAATGATGAATTTGTTAGAATTACCAAAAACGATTGGAATAAAAATGATTTATTTCTACAACAATGTATTTTATACGCTTGAATGCCTACATATTCTGTGATTAAGTCGTGATACCTTTACGTCTAGTACGTTTATGTCTAGACCGTCTGCCTCTATCTCCTAAAATGAACCATATGCCCGGGATCCAGTTCATTTGGGGATTTTAAGTATTGAACTCCCATTTTTTTTAAGAGAAATGGGCACCGATCACTCCATTAGGGAGAAAATCTGATTCCGTCTGTGATGATGATAAAGATGATGAACATAATGATGACGATGATGTTGACGATTGTAATGATTCTTTGATTGGGCGGAATTCAGACAGACTAATTGTGTCCACTGATATACGATGAGTCAATTCGTTATTTTCACTATCGAAGTGTCGCGTGTGAATACCGGGAAATTGGCCATCAATATGCCACGGTTGTTCGTAGAGAGTAAAATTGGATTCGAAACCGGAATTCACGTGGCCATTCCCCGAGAAGTGCCCGAGTCCATCTTCGACAGATGGTAGTATTTCATTTGCGTAACTCATATGACAAATACTGCAATTTGAATGGTCGTCAACGCTTGGCTGCACAGCGTGAAATAGATCAAAATTCTGTTCCGATAAATCGGAATCTTCCATCCGTCGTCTGACCAAAGTATCGATGCTGTAAATGCGTTTAACACTGGACAGTTCTAGCGCATGGTTGCACGGTGGACTGAGATGTAATTTGAATACTTTACGTCGACCGCACATCGGCGACAGCCCCGTCAGGAAACAATAAATCGGCAGCAGTGAAATTATTCCCAGCATTACGTATATCAATAAATACGACGAGTAAATTCCGTATAAGTCTACGAGAACGAGTGTGAAACACGCTATAGAAGCGACGAGGGCATAAATACCGAACACACGCAACGAGTCGAGAAAAATTCCGCAGTTCGATTTCACTTCGTATTTCTGTTCGATTATGCGCTGTGGCAGCCATTTCAGCGGGTGGCGGGACAACGCAGCGACGATGCCCACGAGTAGACGGTACGTACCGACAAAGATATCAGAGGTTTGTTGCAAGATCGACGTCAACAATTCCAGCGGCAAATATTTCAGCAGATTTCTTCGGAAGACGAATAAACGCGGAAGAAACAACCATACGACCAATGCACCGCCTAGTGGAATATACGGATAGCGAAACTTAACTCCGTAGAGAAAACTGTGCAGCAATATGTACGTTATCAGGAATGGTTTTATGAATAAACTGAAATGAATTTTAGCCACGAGGTAAAGCCCGGTGAGGTTACAAGGCGGGTAATTGCGCACGCGCCGGAATGGCTCGCAGCAATTACACCAAAATACGATTCTTAGCAAGCGAATCAGCATTCCGAATGTCAAGTTCCAAATATAGGTGGCGTTGATCACTTCCCCCGTAGTCCATCGTTGTTGTCTGTGAGACCACGTGATGAGATTTGTAGTGGGTTGTTCCTTTAACGAAACCGATGTTAACGGAAACGGGTGCAAAATCAACGATTCGTATGTGTCGTGACTCATGACGTCAACTGGTATCATTTCCAATTGGTTCACCGGACTACCTATGATTTTATCTACGTATAACTGATTATTAATTAAGGCTTTGCCGCAGAATAAAGTTTGACCTAAGAAATTTGTAATGGCATTGTTTTCGGCCGTTGTCAACTCGTTTCTTACACGCTCCAGATACATGAAGAAGGTCGCTTCTTTCGGCAATTCCAGTTTTATATTCGGTTGGATAACGGCAAGACGTGGGTTCCCCGCGGCGGCGGCTAGGAGTTGTAAAGCTGTACCTCTCGGTACGACGGTGTCGCTATCTAAAACTAGCGTGTAATCGAAATGACGACCATCGAGTCTTCTAGAATCGGGTGTGTTTTGGAATAAAGGTTCCCCGTGGTGCCGGCAAAATTTACCATACAGGCATTTTTCCGTGTAGGTATACGCTTGATCCTCGCCTTCCGATAAAAGTATTAGGTCCTGATATTGCCCACATTTTTTCAAGACATTTGACACTCGATGGACGCAGATGAATTCGTAGCTGTGACGACTGCATAATTCGGCTAACTTCTCTTGTACGTAGGTGAGACCAAAATGGTCGCAAAGATCGAACCAAAAATGATGAAGTCTATGCGAATCGACCGCTTTGAAACGACCTTCCAGAAATAATTCGCCCTCTGCAATCAGCCGGTCGTAGATCCGCAGCCGATATTCAGCCACCTGGGCGAGCGAGTATTCGCGAAGTTCGTCGGTGGGAGTCGTACTTACTAAAACTAAAGTCACGTTCGGTGATAGATTATTCATAAACGTTTGATACATGTTCGTAAACGTCTGGTCGATACATTCTTCCGATATTGCCAATAAGTTGTAATTGATGACTAGTTTGAGTTTCGATCCGTCTGCCATTCGTAACCCGGTCTGCCTCGTACTACATCCGCGGATGATTACTACCACAGTGCGGAGTAGGGCGTCAGCTACTCCCAGATGGAGGACGCATGTCATCGCTACGATCGCGTACGTTTGAATAGCTTCGCTGCTTCTCAGGTTTTGTAAACTAGCCCAGTCTATATTCAAACAGTTCAGGACGACCAATGTAAGCCAGATTACAATCAATCCAGTGAAAAAGATAGCCCTTCTTAGCCACACAACACCCATGATCGTGATTCATGAACACATCTATAAAAAACCAAAGAAATAGAGACATGATATCCAGGTATTCTTTCGAGAATTTGAAAGATTCCTGGAATGTTTGCAAACTTACTTGATCAGCTTTCAAATAAAGACTTTCTGTCAACTTATCATCTGACGCTTCTTTCATTTGATGATCCCATATTACAGATCCACACGAAAAAAAGACACGCGTCTAACTCCTCTTTTTACAGAATAAATGTACAGCTATTTCTATTCCGAATCGCAGTATTGTATTTTTAGATATCCAGTACTGGAGAAACACACCCATATAGAAAAGGGATCAAGTGGTCATTGTGCAATTGTTGTTAAATATTTTCTCTTTGAAGAACACTTCACGCGTTGTACAAGTACGTTGGATCGAGGGTACGGGTGAATACATCCTAGAGAAGATGAATCTACGGCAGTGGGCGTGAGAAATTACATAGCCATCTTTATCTAGGAATTTACATTAGCCAAAAAACACTCGGATGAATGTGTTTGAAACATTTTTAATTTCATTCTACTAGGGGAACCTTTCAAAAAAATCGAGATGAATTGAAACTAATCCAAAGCTGGTCTTAGATTGGTAGATATGTCATTGAACCTAATGACGTCCACGACAATATTTAAAGCAAGTGCGCAATCGCACCATTTTCATAGTGTTTGTAGAAAACACAGATGATTAAAGGTTTATTCCAAAAGCTCGTAGCTGCTTACCAATAGCCACTTGTAGCAGGTAATCAGAAAAATGGTGTGAAAAATATGTGAATTATCGAGCATAAACAACTCATGTGATTACATTATTTTTTACACTTACAGGTCCCACGCAGAAATACGACGATTTAAGACCGTATTGTGAAAACGAACTATAGAGTTTGCATTTATCTTATTAACCCAGATATGATTATCTATATGGGAAGGATGTTGTTGATTTTTTTATCAGTGATCAAAATATGTCGTCAGACCAGTTTAAAATCTAAAAACGAGCTTCAAGTCAATTCGAACGTGCTAACCGAATGACATTCCTGCGTGTGACCCAATTTACCCGCATTTCTTTCTTGTGCAATATTTTTATATTTATCTTTTGATAAACGATCACTGTTATTATTTTCAGTTTATACTCCTAATGTGATATTTCGAAGCACGATCCGAATGGGATTTATATGGATTGGGTTTACGTTTGTGAAATCTGTCAACATTACGAAAAAGTTCGAGATCGACTTTAATTTTCTGAAATTCTTTATATTCTATTTGCGACCTATTTAAACACATTATATATCCAGCCTGAATGTGTTAAAACGAATCGTCACTGTTGATCGGAGTTGGAAGGTTTTACAAATTTCATAATGAAATCCGTGGTAATTGAAAAAAATGACTGCCTATTGACGCATTATATATAGACCGGTTAGAATCTTGTCCGCCGGGCATTGTTAGTTGCTTTACATGCGCACCCAGCACTGTTAAACAATTCGACACTTCGAGAAAACTGATCACGTATTTCTCACTCTAATGAACTGCATATACACAGAAATTACTCGTTAGCGGATTTGAGATTCGACAATGTAGCGCAGATTCTATATTGAGACAACGATGGAATTCGTGAAGATCACGTTCGGAATATTTGTTATAGGGAGTTGTAATTTTCTTTGAGCGCGTATGTTACCACCCACGTCTTGAATATACAGGTGAGTAACGCCAAAAACGGTTACACCTTTATATACTACTGAGGAACTTTATTTCAATGTATGAGGTACAAGAATGTCTGGTAAATTCCCCTCAATTTAGATGTTATATATGTCATTTACTACATATTTAAATACGTGTTACAGATGGCGATTTGCTAAAAAAAAAGTTGCAAAATGTTAAGAAAGCCAAAAGACACGAAGCAAAAGACCAGTGACGCTAGGCGTCGGTTTCGCAGAGAAAGAAAAGGTGGGAAAAAGATGTCAAAGGAAACTCCCAAGTCAAGAAGTATAAAAGACATGGAACACGAAGAAAGCAGTGTTTATTACGACGGATACGCCCCAATGAGTGTTATGGTACCAACCGCTGACACCATGATTGGGTACGGAATAAATGAAAACCAGGCGAACGTTCAAACGGTGAAGGGTCCTCGTGTAACTGAATTAAGATCGGTATCGACAACTTCTAGATTGCCTGAAAATGTCGAGAGTACTCAAAATGTTCGTGGCCATGTTCGTGACTCACATACCCGCTATAAGCAACGAGCAGTTCACACAAGCAATGTATACAGTAGCGAAGACGAGTCGTTCCCGAGCTCTGGTTCTATGGCCAGTTCCATGGTCATCAGTGAGCCCGTTAGCTTAGCGACCACGAGCGGAAATGCCAGTAGTTACGCTGTAAGCGAGCCTGCAAGTATCGACTTGAACATCTATTTGACTAATCCCACAGAAGCTAGACATATTAAGCGGGTAGTCAGACGCGGCAGTGTATCAAAAACGAAGGAAAAATTCGAAAATCCAAAACATTTTTATGCTGCGCAGACATCTTCGCCGGATTCGGTACGAGTGTTGACGAAAGGCAAAACAGAGGAGCTGTTGAATAAATTCGGTGACGGAACCGACGTCGACAGACGATTGAGACGCTTGGAATCGTTAGAAAAACGCTACAAATCGAATGCTGATCTAGATCAACGCAAATTGGATTACGTTACCACCGACATGGGCAACGAACACGGAAAAGTTGACAAAGACACGGCAAATGTTCGCGTAGATTACGACGAAAGTGGGAATAAGATCGTTGTTATCGAAGGCAAACGAATCAAAGTCGGTGATCTAGACACTGGTCACGGCGGCGTACAAAAGGTCGTAGTTGTTGAAGATTCGAATAACATTCCACAAAGGTACCGCATCGAAAGTCGTAGTTCATCTACGAGCGACGATAACTCTATCCCCGCGAAGATAGTAACAGAGGACAATGGACAAAAGCGATATAAAAACGTAGTCATTAAAAAGGAAGGAGGCGGCAAGGCTGATAAGATTCCGAATCTTAACAATGCTGTTATCCGAGTTGAACGATCTGAGCCTGCGCGCGTTGATAATGTCCGGTTTCTTGAGAGTCGAGCGGTGAAAGCCGAAAATCACGCTGAAAATCCTACTCTAAACAATGGCGATCAGTACGTCCGTGTGGTCAAACGAGAGAATGGCAAACCGAACATTCTCCGAGCGATATCTCCGAAAATGATTCGCAAACAACATCACATCAAGCATGAAAAGTACGCGCCAAATAATCACTCTGCAAAAACGCAAGTTGCGAAGACCGAGTACGTCACTAATGGTTATGAGAAGCCACAGCCCGTCGGCGTTAAGGTTCAGAAAAGCCCGCACAATTCCCGCAAAGAAATACAAGATAATATAGAAACTACTAAGCGTATAGTTCGCGTCCATCGGGATTCTGATCCGTCGGAAAATGAGAAATCGTCGAAAAAGCATAAAAAAGGAAAAAAGGGTAACAATTCGGACAACATTTTTAAACCGAATTATCACGTCCGTCGACAGAACCCCCTGTACCAGAGCAAACCTGCGGAGGCCAAAAGTAGCAAGGCGTCACCGAAACCCGAGCACCATAAAGTAGAAATTGTACCGGAGATAAACGTGGAAGAATACCGCGAAGTCGAAGAGGAACCGCTTCAACAAACATTCGCCGATAAAAAGACGAATCTAGATGATTTACCAAAAATAAGAGGCATCGTTAAACGTATGAGTTACGAACCGCCGTTGGTCGAAGAGAAGCCGGTTACGACTGATAGAGAGATAAACGTTTATGTAGAACAAGAAATCGAACAACCTGTAAACGAAGTCGAAATACGTCCAATTTCCAAGTCAATAACGAGTGTATCAACCACACACACGACGAGCGAACAAGTTGAAGCAGAAAAACAGAAAGGTATGAAATCAGCTTATAATTCAATCTATATCACAATTCCGGAGAAAACAGTAAATAATAGACAGATGAATCACGTCCTGTCTCCACAAAGCGACAATATTCGTATTTATCGCGACACACCCGCTTACAATCAAACAAACACTGAGACCACCAAAACCTACGTCCACAGCGCCCCCTACAGTCTCAGTGGTGACAACGATAGGGTACGTCACACCTCCGGGCAGTCGGTCTTCGTGAACTTAAATAAGGAAACATTAATGGATGTTAATCTAGAACATTCGGATACGATGTTCGAGTTCGGCGATGGTGGTATTTATGTCGAAGACGCGTACCCTAGCGTCGACGTTAACGATGACCACGCGTTCTTAGAATCCGGCCGGCGGTACATGTCAGGCGTAAACATCGAGAAACCGATGAAACTTGATGTCTCATCGTCGTCCGGTTCGGACGGTGAAGATACAACGAAAAATATCGCGCAGATCATCATCAGCGAACAGCGGCCGGACATGCAGGTGGAGAGAGGAAGAATATTGATTTCAAATCAACTAGAAGGCGTTGCTGGAGCACCACAGTTTATGAATGTGGTCGAAGATGACGACGGAAAGCTCAGTGAATATGGAGATGATGGTAATGTATTTCAGACGTCGTTTTACGTGAATCGAGCCAATCCGATGTACGACAGCAACCCCGACCTGAGCAGACGTGAAGAAACGTTTACCACGAGAACGCGTACAAACTACCATAGACCTCCACCGCCGCCAGAAAAGGTAGGAATCGACGAGTCCGATTTTATCTACTCGCTACCGAAAGCAGTGTTCCAGTCCCATTTAGACCAACAAAGGAGGAATCCGGCGACGCGAGTTACACGTACGACCACAGAACGCGGTGGGTTTGCATGCATTTTGACCGCTGCACCCTCGCCTCGTAACTGTTTTACCAAAGCGCTCTAATACGTAGATAGGATTCGTAGCTAACGTTGCCCGAACTAATAATGAGCTAAATAATCATATTTATAATAACATGTTTGCAACTCTTTCGTAGTTTAACACATTTTAGTAATGATTAGGTAAATTAGTTAACCATATAACTAGTTAACTTAACAATATAACAAAGTTTCAGCAATTTTTTGGTTTCATCACATAAACATGGCTTATTGCGTGCCAATCCTTGACTTCCTATCAAAACACGAACGATATAAGTAGATATGCATTAAAGAGTTGTTCAAATAACCAGGATGTGATATTTCGGATAGTGTAGAGTCTTACGTATTTGAGACCAAATCTGTACGCCGCAATCGACGTAACTTTCAGTGCTCTGTGTGTCAATTGTTCTTATCGAACAATGCACACATGGCCATTGAAACTAGTCATCCAACTTTTCACTGTGTGGGAAAATAAGGGTACTACGTACCGATTTATATTCGAACTGCGCAGAAGAGACCCACAGAACGTAATTTCGGAAAAATATCCACATCAGATTATTATGCTTTTCGTGTATGTTTGTCAATACAAGAGGTCCAGAATAAGACTTCGAGATTATTACATGAATTAAAATAATGGGCTTCTTACTATATTTTCCTTTTTTGATTGTTCGCTAGGAATGTATATACGTTAACCCAAGCACTCCTAGAAATATTTGAAGCTTTTCACACAGAGAGTTTCACCCGCTCGAGTGTAAACAAAACTTATTCTGACGACGAAATATAACAAGCCAGACTGTCTATATGATATACTTGAACATGTATAATTTTTTCAAAACCTAGTTAGAGCACGTCCTAACTCACTGCATAACTGTATACGTATGATATATAACAAGAACCCTGTTTATGATACTAAATGTCTGCGAACAATAATGATTATAATGTTTTATTCGCGATTTAAATTACAATATGAAGTTGCAGGAATTGATACAAAATAATGTGATATAAGACGCTGGACGACTGGTGAAGTTAGAATAAACTTATTACCTAAAGGTCCCAGTCGGCCACAAGTTCGGAATAAAAATCTTCTCTACACGATTATAACATTCATCATATATCAAATCATATCTGACATGTCTTACGCCATGTTATTTTTTATCGAATAAGTATTCTTCAATTTGTTTGTTACAAACTGGTATTTTTGGTAAATGCTTGGCTCAGGTAGGTCACGCCAGTAAAATAAGAATATAAGCTTTAAGATATAAAGGTGTGGGTGGAAATATCTACGATTAGATACTTGAAAAAGTTTCAACATCACAATTTTCTATTTCAGAATCAGTTCTTTTAGATGATGTCAAGTTGCCTGATCGGTATTTTTATAAATACGACGGTAGCGCCCGAAGAAAGAGTAAACAAAGACCGAGTATACCCGATTTCCAGCCTTCGACTTACGTAAATGAGACAAGAACTGATCATTCTAAAACGACGACTGGAACCCATATTTACAATAACGAAATTGAAACTGAAGATTTGGATTATACCGATCATAGGAGTTACATGGATAAACTAAGGTCCGAATATGTCTATAAACCAAGACGTTACGACTATTACACTCAAGCTGAAAATTACTTGGAACAAAACTCCGTTGTCAAATCGAAAAGTAAACTCGTAAACCCTACAGTTACTTCCGTTAATCAAAATGTACACGTAGATCGCGAGGAAGAGGAGATTATCGGAGAGCCCCACCTAGTGCACGCTGACGGAACTATTCCTAGTTTAGATTCGATTGAAACTTTCGATTCGGTCTCCGAGAATGTTGAACTCGGTGTGAAAAACGGTCGCGCTCAGGTGGAAGTGAAAGTGAGATGCGAACGAACTATCCCGATTTGGGGAACAATGGACATGTGGCGCAAAACGGCGGTTATCATAACTCGTATCATTGAAATCGATCTCGAGTCGAATGAAGAAAGTCGAGAATGGTACAAAAACATGATGTCACGACCACGTGGTCAGGCGATGATCGCAGACGGCAGTTCGACCGGAAGTTTTGACGCGGATGATAGGTTGCTGTCGCGTAGAGAAACGTTTAACGTTTATAGCGAGTTGATGGGTCTGGCTAGTAAACACGAGCACGCAGGTCCAGCCGGTAGGTCGGCCCTTCTGCGCAGACCCAGCGAAATTCTATCAATCGAAGAACCCAGCCTTAATTCAGGGCAAGATTCAATTCCCAAAACATTAGACGACTTACTTTACTAGAAATTACTTAAATCTGAAACAAGCATTCGATGCATCTTCACTTTTCGTAAGGACACCGCTCATATTGATTTGATCTTTTGAAGAAATCGTTTCATCGTTGATTGCGGTTTCAATCGACGATATATTTCTATTGAAATATGTAGATCCATTTCTTCTTCATACCTAGGCTCCATTGTTGTTCGTTATTGTGTCCTGTGAAGAGGCATCAAACGTTGTGTTCCGTTATCATGACTCATTCTAGCATCGACAAAATGTAAAATATCCTACATATTCGCATCTGCTTCGTCTTAGCTTAGATTATTCCGACGCTCTCGTCTCAGAGTTTAAACCGTGCTTGATACAACTAAGCAGACCGTATAGACTTCATTCCCTTAACATTCCTGCCCTGAATGGCTCCCTAATCTTTACATGACTCCGGCTGGACTGCGCCCTCACCGCAAATCATAAGCGGTAGATTCGAATGGCTCTTTTTAACTATCACGTAATGTATAAACGAAATATATATGTATATTTATGTACGTACATGTTAATACGCTAAAATGACCGGTCCGTATTAGCGACTTGCATTTATTATTCGAATATATTACTATTTCGGAGACACTATGCTTAAAAAGCTTTCAGTATTTTATCTAGAATCATTTAGTTATTTTCGTACTAAAAGGTAAAAACCGTCGATGTATATAGAATGTACTCGCTATTACGTCACAACAGCGTATAGTGAAAAAATACGGAAAGAAATATACATACCGATCACTTTAGAATAGACTGTTGCACGATACATCAAATTTGTCCTCTGTTCATTTTCCTGCGTGTCAAGAAATCTTTCGTGCTAAACACGAGAAGTTTCTTAGGGCACACAGGAATCAGATGATCAGTTATATTGAAAACAGGCCCGTTGTCAGGATTTACGGGATGGGTCAAACCTGAGCAACATAGCAAAAAGGGCAATAAGCAAATTTCAATAGCGCGTAGAGTTTCTTAAGGACGCGCAGTAATAATTAGTGAATCATTGATATTGAGTGACATTCTTTATATCAATATTGTGCATTTGTGCAATTTTCAACAAGAACCTGATATCGAAATCGACAATTAAAAACCTTTCTACATACATTTCGTACGAGTGAATCTGTTAAAAAAGGTACTTGGAGATACTTAAGCACGAACCCCTAGAATGCCCTCAGGGCATGTCATAACAACCCCGTTAGACCAGCGGTTGGTGCTGTGGCTACATATTTTTCGTTTGTAGAATCTATGTCGTTTTCTAATGGTTCGTTTCAATTCCTTCCAATGTATCGTGTTCTGGCACATTAAAACCATAGAGCTTGGGTAGGAATTCTCACAAGGTCCCTTTCCCTTGTGCTTAAAGTTCATCTCAATACTGAATATAATGCTTAACCCGTATTCTTGCTCAGTTATCGTTATTATGCTTCCATTATATGTAAAAAGCTGAAAAATTGTTGCCAATAAAGATACATAAAAAACCAACTGATCCTGTTAGTCATTTTCGATCGTGAAATCATATACATCCGGCATGCGGCAAGCGGTCACATTCAAATGGTACTAATTAATTTTTCTTAACAAAAGTTTTAAAAATAGATTTGTTTTAAAAAGGCATGTACGTGAATAGCCCTCATATGCAGGAGGACTTCCGATATAGAAATAAAAAATGATTAGATCGTCTATATTATTTGTTAAGGAGTGAGCGTCAATGACAATTTATAGATCCAATAATGTTGCTATTTTTGTAGCTCGCACAACGACGGTGAAATCCTGATGAAATTATTCCGATAATAGCTTCAGGTAGCTTTAGCTACGTCTCTTCATACTAAGCGTAATTAGTTTTGATCAGGGTATTTTACGCACGCTACTGGTGACATTATCGTGAATTATACGCGCGAAACGATGATGCACAAGATGTTGTAAAATACACAGAATTATCGATTCTAGATAAAGCGAGATTCGCTTTGTTTCGGGAACACATTTTCCCGTGAAAACGAGTGAGGGAGGTAAGTTCAAAGATTTTTCTAACTATTCCACACAGCTATATAGAATGTAAGTTTATCTACGATGGGCGGTAAACCTGCAGACTTTACGAATATACGTGACAATTTCCAAGCATTTTCTTCATATTTAGCAGGTCGATAGAATTTAAATGGTTTTATCTTCTCCAAGCGAATATTACAACTTGAACGAGATATGATCTTGAATACGAATCATTTCCTGAAGACGCGCGTATACACGAGATCTCGATGTAATTAACGAGACGAAATTTACGAGGTACTTTGTGATATCTAAATACACAGTTGGGATTCGATTTTTATTCTCGGAAGTGGCGAATATTATGCATTCGTGCTATAGTGATTGATGGATTTTGTATCAAGGGTCGCACTCCACTGATTCAACCGTTTCGGGGTCACTGAGCACGAATCTTCTAAGTTTATGAGTCTGTCAGGAAACCCCTTGGCATTTGTCTCTGCTCATATCATCATACACTAGTTAACTCGTATTCGAAAACGTGCTACTCTGAAAATCGAAGATTTCTTACCCGATAAGCCATTTTACGGTTTCCAGGCGCCATGTTTTTGGGTACCCCCTGGGTCCGCCTTGTCGAATTTTTTCTCCTTATTTTTTCAATTCAATTTTTCATTTCGTTCATATCGCTGAAACAAAGTGGAAATATCGATCAGACCCGCTGATAGTTACCTTTTTTATGACGTAATTCGTTCGAATATTTTCTGCAACAATGCGCGCTGATGAGGATATTAACATTGAAACCGTATTCTTGATAATTCGACTCAAATCATTGTTTATCGCATTTAATAGCTCGTGATAATAGTAACAGTTATGTAAAATTCTTGAAATTTTCGAGATCGACAGAAATTCATTCGTATTATTCAAAGGCTTTTTACAATTTTCAATTTTTTGTAATAAGTTTTTATGTAATAGTGAGTAAAACTTCCAAAAAACTTTTTATCGATTCTCATGTCTCTATCGGGAAATTTCACAGGTTTTACAGGTCCCTACTTTGTTTTACATTTTCCAAGTTTTGTTTCATTATACACTTCTAATGCGAACAATCGAAGCACAAGTATGAACAAATGTCAGTTTTATTATCGAATCAAAAAGTATGGCACGTAAGGTTTTTACTGCCGTGTAGGAATAAACTTACAAGTTTGCCATTTTATGGCGCTAAATTCTCTTTGGTCGATAAACAGACGAAATATCATTGTTTTTTAACGAATATCTACGAACATAACACAGTTAATAAACAGGTCATTATTTTACGCATTCAATGTCATTTGTTTCGAGGAATTTACGGCGATTATTCGTAACGCTGTTCATTGACGATCTCCGTCAATAATTATCACTGAAAACACAGTAACCACCGATGAAAGAACAACCGCATCCATTTCCTGGAATCGTCTGCGTTGTGCTGAATCGATCGGGGTCGACGTACTTCCGGGACCGGGTAAAATGCTGGAATCCTGGAAAATACGGTTTTTATCCACTCGTTTGTCCTTATGGGGGTTTTATTTGACGATGATCTTTGTTTAGTGGAATTCGGGTCGTGTTTGTTGTTCCTAGATGTGTGTATGTATATAGACGGCACCCGATGGATGAGTATTCTATTACTACTAAACATCCGCAACGGAAGGAAGGAGCTCAAACGAACATAAAATCTTGGATCGGGATTACTAAATGATATAAACTTAATCAACGATACTGCGTAGTTTGACTTATTTAGGCAATTACATTTTTTTCGTAAGTATTCCATCAAATTTCAATATTTTTATCTTTTGGAGTTCATGTTATGATGGTCTCAGACCATGAACTCCAAAAATTGTCTTTTTTCTACGGAGGAGAATTGCGGCCATATGATTTTTTTCGAAATCTCGACTTTTTAATTCGGAATTTCCACTTCTTATCGACAATATCTCGAAGAAAGGAGACAACAATGAAATACACTTATTCACTTGATCATGTTGGCTAAAAAGAACAGGAACACACATTTGGATCTAGATAAATCTACCAAATATGTATGAGGCATTTATAGATAAAGGATTTTCAAATTATGGTCCATTTGCGTCTAATTTCTCATAAAGTGTCTTTGTTCTCTTTCAATCTTAATAGCTTTGATTTCATCATCAGTTTACTCATGGGTTGCGGACAGAGCAATGTTTTACCAGCTGATGACAATGTGGAATTGATATTAGTTGGGGGATGTCAGTCGATATCCAACCAGATTTCACATTTCACAGACATAGAAATATATTCGCTCGATAACAAGTAAGTGCAATACATACGTCTTCAGTCTATGAATACCGTACACATCTTCTTTTTTTATGTAGATCGTAACGAATGCGTATTCATTGGTGGCTGATTGGGGCCATACCAAAAAATCTGTCTGTTCGGCTAGAGCAACAAAAAAAGAAATGTTCACATTGGCCCGTTTTTTGGTTTTCTCGCGCGATAATTTAAAAAGTTTGGTTTTCTCGCACGAGAATTCAAAAATTCTCACGCGAGAAAACTAAAAAACGGGCCAATGTGAACATTTTTTATCGTTGCTCTAGCCGTACAGAAAAATTTTTAGTATGGCCCCGAATCAGCCATCATACATATCAAATTTCTCTATGATTTTTACATTTTGATTTGCGTTCATTTATCTTTAAATCTTTTTATTTTCTACTGATCGATTCTTTCTTTTGTTGTATTTATCTAAGTATATTTTCTTATATCATATCATTTTATTATATGATTTCTATTTGAACCAATTCAATTACGCGGGTCGTGAACCTTTTATATGTTTCTCTCATTAAACAGATTTGGTCAAAGGGGTAAGCATAGACGGGTGCCATTACCCTGTTATACATTCAACAATGGTAGCACACGTATGCTGACGCACAGCTTTTCTAGTGCATTCAATACGGATAAATCCTTAGTTTACCTCACGGGTAAGTAGTTTATTCTAATGATTCATTCTATGACTCAACTATAAATATCACCAAAAATACATAAAGACTTTATGTATTTTTGATATCACTTGAATCTTGAAAAAGGGATATGTTTTCATAAAACTGGCCTCAATTGATCAGACTTTGATGAAATGAAATGCTTGAAATACGTAGCACATTCGATGTTATTTCACTATTGTCTTATCAAGTAATTACTAATAAGTTTTCAATAGAACCTTCATTTATGTGATATCGCTCAAGGCGAAGAAATTGTAGATGGTTAGGCGAGCATTTTAGCAAGTAAATTTTTCGATGATGACTGCTTACGGGTTACATGGCTTTGAACCAGTCTCTCCGTGAACCCAAATGATCTTGTTGTATTTTTCTTACTTAATACCTTAACTTTGTAATAATGTCTTAGAGTGCAACATCTTAAAAAATGAATTGCAAAATGAATTGCTATTCTATTCTAAGACAATGTTGGTGGCAACTAACTCATTTTCCGTATGTCAAGGATTTCTACTGAAGGTGTAAATACCCATTCTAGTACTTTTCATTTTTGTACATAATATACGCTGAAGTTAACATAGCGTTTTTCTGAACAAACTTTTTTTCTAAAATGTCGATTTAAACCAACACTATTTCTCTGTTTAGGCGGTTGTTACGGTGAAGAAGAAATACCAACAAACCACTTCTGGGCAGTGGATACCAAAACAGACTCGCAGATTATAATGGAAGCGCGAATCAAGTACGGCAATACAATTCCATTGGACGCTATTCAATACATTAGACCTCTTCCTGAAATTCCAAAACCGATGAAGAACCATAAATCTTTCTTCTCTCGTCACCAGGGTTCAGATTATCTCTATGTCGTTGGTAATCTGGATTCGGTATATCGGTTTAATTTCACGAAATATTGCTGGACAACTTTACCCAAGATGCCGATGCACATTCGACAAGTGTCATCGGTGTTGGTGATCAACCACTATCTGTATGTGATGGGTGATGACAGCTTGTTGGTGCTGAATCTGGCCAGCGGTCAGTGGATTATCAAATGCGAGGGACAGTTTCCATGCGGCAACGCCGTCTCTAATGGAAATCATATTTTCATTCACAAGTACGACTACTACTACAACGTTATTTACGTCTACGACTGTGTCAACAATATATTATTCAAATATATGGATGTGGAAGAGAGTGACGTCACTCAGAAATGTGGTATGGCGGCGCTGGGGCGCGATAGTATCTATATGTGCGGTGGATTTGACGAGGAGCTTAAACGGAGTACGAACAGCATAATACAGCTGGGGATTCGAATGAAAAGAACTTTTGTCGCCGGATTCATCCCGGAATCTCGTGAAAATCATTCCCTATTCATTCGGTGCAGTCGATCTGATGAAAATCCGTGACGTCACACGATCACGTGACCCGCCTTTAGCGGCATGGAACAATAAACAAAAAATCGACATCATTTTGCATATCACGTGTATGAACTTTATCTACATGTATATATATATAGTTTTTAATTCCCCTATTATCGGCATCATCAAGTTCCACCGGTGACTCTAGGTCTTTGTTTTACCTTGTATATACACATATGTTATTGAGAAAATATCATATAAAATAAATAGACTTTTATATATATATATATATATATATATATATATATATATATATATATATATATATATATATATATATATATATATATAAAAGTCTATTTATTTTATATGATATTTTCTCAATAACATATGTGTATATACAAGGTAAAACAAAGACCTAGAGTCACCGGTGGAACTTGATGATGCCGATAATTCGACAACTCTGAGTATCAAATCATTATTTACAACTAAATTACAACAAATCTCTAAACTATCCGCAAGTGGTCTTGAATTGGATTATTTTTTTTAGTACAGAACTAAAACCTAAGTCAAATGTGAATTAGATCTCGAATAAATTTACGTTAAATTACTATTACGTTAACGAAAATGAAGAATACACTAATATTGTTACTGTTAACAGTGTCCAAGTTTTGTAGTTCTTTGTAGCGGAGCTTATTGTTACAGTAATCGGTGTTGGGACTCTGTTCATTTGAATCCAGTATTGTATTCCTATGTCTTCTTTGGTCACATTCACAATTGTCAAAGTTGAATTGAATTCGATGTTTTCCATCTGTAAAAAATGACGCATGGTTAGAATATGGATTATTTTCTCTTGGAAATATAACGTATACAACAACCATGTATGATTCTTGTTCCCCAGGTTTAATGCACATTATACACCGGTATAAAGACTGCCTTTTCGAATAACACGTACGATGTTTGTTATTTGGTACTGCGCCGAGCTACTAAGTAGCCTGTCACCTTTGGTTTTCCATATAACTTCTGAATCCGCGGGCAACGGGTTTGCCGAGAAACTGATTGAAACCTTTACGTTCAAATCACCAGGTTTAATGCCCGTGGCACTCTTTCCACGAAACTTTTCTGGAAAAACTGAAAAATGTATAATACGTTCAACATTCAAGACTAGCTAAACGAGTCACTCAATATCTGATTCCCACATTTACACTAATATTTACGTGGAAGCTATTCATCAGAATCTTTGATTACTTTTGATTACTTTACATGCATTCGAAAACAGCTTATAAATTCGCTTCCTTTCAATCTTACATTTAACAAATAGAGTAACGTTTTTGCTAAGTTCTGAACCAACAGTTGCTGCGGTACACGATAGATCCCGTCCGTGATCATCTGTCGATATAAGGTCACTGATCACGTCGTTCGTCAGAACTAACTCCGTCTTGGCGACCCACCAAATATGGATCCTATGATAATGAAATCATTACAAGAATGCATTGGAATCGAAAAAATCTAACAGTCGTCGTATGCTCCTAACTTACCCATTTACGGGGATTCCATTCCCGATGCTGCCGTTTTTACGTATCGATAGGTGGGAAGGATTTTCTGGAAGGTCTATCGTAAGAGAAGGAGCCATATAACCACCAGAATTCGCTAAGCACCTGAAACAATAAAAACATATCTATTCATCGGCCCATTTTATCGAAACACTGCTGTTAGAAATAACAACGGCTTACGTTATATTTGGGATTAGAGATATGTTTCGAAGATCTACCGTTAGCTTTTCGCCTGTAGTCAAGTAAACATTGTGCCCATTTACTTTTTGCAACCAATATGGCCCACCACCAATTACCGATCCTGAAATTGTGTGAAGTAATATAATCTTCATTCGTAGATGGAGCAGCCGCAATAAACATCATTTCGCTTGGCATAATGAGATGCGTTGTAACTATTTCAATACCTGTGACAGTAATATCTTTAGTCTTGATTTCACCTGTTGAATTTTGCACACAACCATATGTTCCAGTATCACCCCCGAGCGCACCTTCCCAGTAGATATAAAATTAAAACCATTTTCGACACATTCTCTATTTCTCATTGGAAAATAACCCTTTTCTCGAAACGAACGAAGGAACACATTCACATTTTGTTCACCTGTGAAAGTTGCTTGAAGTGGGTTCGATGTGACGGTTAGTCTGTGGCTGCAAGGTTGGGCACAAGTTGAACCGTACGTCAGATTATACGCGGGCAAACCAATTACACTTTTCGTGATGTAAAAATCTTCGACAGAACCTTCGAACTCCGACCCTATCTAAATCATAGAGACAGAGACATGTTGAATTTGAAATGCGTGCATTAATAGACTCTTTTTTTATTTCTTATCTCTCGAAAACTGTCCTGATTCTATCTACTGAAATAAGCATTTTTCTTCTCATGAGAGAAACCTCCCCGATGTACAAACATTATTTTTTGAATAATAGACAGAAAATTCGCATAGAAAAGTAATGTTCCGAGTTGGTAACAATTTATCGGGATTTGTTATTAGAAAAGACATCGGATGAAGAAAGATATGATTCATACAGTCTACTCACAGTACACGACACAGTAAAACGCGGTATCTTCGTGGTCAAATTGCCGTCGTCGGTGACATGAATACAGTAAGTGTTACCTTCGCATGGTGGAAGAACATCAGCTGCGCTTGTAATTACCGCCAATGACCCTACTGTAAAAATAGATAATAGAATTACCAATGACATGTCAGATTCTAAATAGGCAAAAGAGTTACTGATTACAATAATCTAGAGAGAGCGACTAATTCCTGGTTCCGTATTAATCGTTTCGTAGGTAGTCAGCGTATGTCTCGATCAATGGTTAAAACACTGGGGCTGGTATACTGGTTGAGAATAGC
This sequence comes from Tubulanus polymorphus, assembly GCF_964204645.1. Taxonomy (NCBI): domain Eukaryota; kingdom Metazoa; phylum Nemertea; class Palaeonemertea; order Tubulaniformes; family Tubulanidae; genus Tubulanus; species Tubulanus polymorphus. Next base: position 6,223,104 of record NC_134029.1, on the reverse strand, counting down.
TGTGAAATATTTATAGATATATGAATATTCAAAGGGCTTTTTTAAAAGTCCGCATTGTATATTTTACTCTATTTCCTTTTTCTAATTAGATTTTTCTACTTCGTCCATATCTCTAAATTGTAGATTGGATGAAGATAGAAACGAAGGACAATATGATTCGTCAACTCCTGACTTGCATGTAATTGATAGAACAAAAACTATTTCAGATTTTCAGGATTTCTTATGTAATTGTGTTGCCTTAAAACACATCCATGGGAATAAGACCAGGGGTTTTTGTCTTTTCATGAAGATATTTCATGAGCTATTTTGATTTTCGTATCGACTACAAAAAAACTAGTGAATGGAACAGATGATTTATCCTTATCAGCTACCGTGCTGATAACACAATGTGTTGGTAAAAGCGATCTTTAATTTTAGGGCGTTGGTTACGAAAACCGGTTTCAAGGTGCCTGATCGTACGTATCCGAGCATATCGCCATGGAAACCATAGTGTCGTATAAATCACAATCTCCAGTCTCTTAGTCTTAGAGACCTTATACGAATTATTTGAACGATTATTAAACGTTACCCTCTCAATGATGGACAGAGTGAAAATGAAATAATTTAAGTGTAGAGTCAGATTGAAAGTACAACTGTGAAATCAAACCACAAACTCAAAAACGCGCTGATTACTTATCATTTCAGGATCAAAATTATTGAGAAGACGATGAAGGTATACATATATTATGCATATGTACTATTTGTCTAATGTTAATAGAAAAAGCGCCACGTAAAATCTTACCTAGCATGGCAATATACATATTATTCGAAGCCATTTCCTAAATACCATGCGTGAAAACTGCTTTAGCGCCGCAGGTAGTGCTGACTCAATAAAGAAGCAAAGATCAACAGTTTATTTCTATCAGTTCGCGAGATACTCGCGGCAACAACCAGCGTCGTTTTCACGAAAAAGAAAAAATCAATTGAATGCTCACGTTGAAATATTCAGATTCCAGTCTTAGAACTTAGAACTTGATTTCATGGACCATTTTGTGCCGATCCCGATCAACATCGTGTCCCATGGTTTCCCTCCGGTATACGATGGTATATAGCTTCTAGGCTATAAGTAATATTTACTGTAGGGGCGATGTTAGTTCCTTAAGTCAGAACCCAGAATCCAGTTCACTCTGTGCAACTTGCTCTATCACTTTACCGACTTCAATGGTTTCATGGAGGTTTCTAAAATATCATTGACAAACTTTCGGTACAGGGTCGAAAGTTTTGTAAACCCACAAAAGATGAGGTTTTTAATTGTTGTGATTCTTTCATGGTATTACAAATCATTGATAAAATTAATTTGATAACTGCAATATATCTTCTTCGGAAATAAGCGTCACAATTTACTTTCATGTTTGGTCTAGACCGCAGATAATTTGTTTGAAGTATACTCCATTCTATCTGAAACCGTTGTCTGTGAATACAATGGAAGTTAATAAAGAATTTTTTAAACCGACGATTTATATTATGACTCGTAATCCCTTCTAAATTAACGCACAGTTAACCCGGATTTTATGCTCATTGTAATTCTTTCGGAAATGTAACCTCATAAAGACGTTTAGAACAAAAACCATTGTTATTTTCAATGTACGAATTCATCTCGAATATGAAAGAGCTGTTCAAAATACAAATCACGCATATTGCAAAACCTTTCGTAATCTTAATCCAAGTCAATCCAGCACCTGTTAAAGCAACTTGTATATATAAGTTAAATCGGAATGATGAATTTTGTCATTGGTGGGGTAAAGGAAGGCGATGAAACTACATAATCTCAGGTAAGTTACAAGCAAATTATACCCACGTTCACTCGACATAGTAATTGAGGATACTCTATATTTCTATATCACTTTCATTGCAGCCTACTCACCTTAATTTTGGGCATAGCGGGCGTTGCCTTAGGGACAAAGGCACCCGTGCCCGATGCTAATCTGATCAATGAGAGTGTTAATAGTAGAGGACACAGCGTTCGCAATGGTAAAAAGTTCAACCCGAAACGGTTGAACGAGGTAATCACTGACAGATCCGCCGAAAATGATCTATGAATTATCGGATTTAGATATATATTAACTTAAGATCTCTTAATTGTCGTCCGAAATGGTTCATTATTGGTACGTTTATTTGAAAAACACCTTGTTTTGTATAATTACAATTGCAGATCTTTTTGGACGGCGAAGGACTGTTCAGAACATTGGAGCCTTCCAGCGGTGAGAAGTCGCGGTTAAGTCATGTGCTAAATGCAGGAAGCCATTCCAGAAACGCGAATGTGTGTAACAAACTTAAACTTGTATTCCAATCGTCGATTCCGAATGTCGATTCAAAAAGATCCAACGCATGTATTTTCAGGACGATTTTGCAAATGAAAATCATCTAACAGCCATGGATGTTGAAGTTGAACGACTCGATAGAATCGTTAAAACAGGGAAAGGGAAACTCGACGGGGAAAGCCAGAAAGAAGTTCTTCGTACTGCGTTTGACATAGCGAAAGGGAAATCGACGGTAAGAAAGCACGGTGCACGGATTATAAGATAAAAAAACTCACTTTGTATAGATTAAAAGTTTAAAAGAAAATAGAGAATTTATTCAATAAGACAATTAAAAGAACACGATGTTTCGATCTCACCCTAGAAAGATCATTGTCAGGTGTCGGTGGGTTTTTTATCTTCAGAAATCATCTTTTCAACGCATTTAGTCAATGTTACGCTCTCTGTTAACGTTATTCGCTAGATCGACAAGGCAGTTAGTTCTCTAAAATCGAAGAAAGCTAAAAAGTTGAAATCAAAACAAAATGATGGATCGATATTAAACGTGGGAAGTGGCTCAAAATTGAAGAGAAAGAAAACCAGGAAAACGAAATCGAAAATCAAGGCAAGGCGACGCTCAAATAATTTCGTTACTGGTAAAATAACTGAACACGAAAAGAGAGAACACGACGAAAAAGATGCGCATGATCGAAGGACAAAGAGCCGTAAGAAACGGGACATAGCCATACAAACCGATGATTCATTGGCTTGGGAAAATGGCAAGGTGTTCTACACATTCGATGAAGCAGTCGGTAAGTACAAAGAACATTCAGGTGAATGTTGCACTTGATGATGGTCAAAAATACCGAAACGTGTGGCACTTCAAATAATTACCGCAACGTGTGGCACTTCAAATAATTACCAATACTGTAATTGAACAAGTGAAGTGTAGGTGGGCAGAATGTGAGTTGTAATAAAATCATTTGTAGGCACAGGGCAGATAGAGAAAACGATTAAGGTAATGGAATATTTGGAAAAAGTTCTGTGTTTGGAGTTCATTCCTTACTACGAAAACGTTCATGCAGATTATGGAGTTTCGCACATCGGCTTTTTAAAGTTTATTATCAGGTAATTCATACATTTTCTGGCCTTGATCTAAGTCCGTTTCATTGAATCGGACTCTTCTTGGTTGTCACCGAATATGATCGCGATTATTTCTTTTCTGGTGCATTTACAGTGACGAGGGGTGTTGGTCCTTCATTGGTAACCTCAATGTTTCGGCACAAGAAATATCATCATGCGACTTTTCCGTTAGTATAGAACCAGTAATTAAAAAAAATCAGTCATGAATTTCGCTAATTCTGAAACTCTTTCAGACGACCATATTGCACGAGATTATGCACTCCCTTGGATTCTCACACGAACAAACGCGAGTAGAACGTGATCAGTACATCAATCCTTTGGATCAGAATACTGATAAGGGTAAAAACTAGATTTCAAAGATATTAAAGAATTGCATATCAATATCGGATCTACTTACAAGGATGAAACTTGTGTGCGAAATTAATTCATGTCTTTCCCTACTTACAGATCTTTTTTCGGGAACCCATTACACAAAATACCCAATAAATTATGACTTATCGTCAGTCATGCATTATGGCAAATTCGTAAGTTGTTAACTACCTTTTGAACAGAATTCGGTGAGTGAAAGGATTTTCGAGCGTTTTTAATACACATAATTTCCAATATTTTCAATTCTTTCAACAGGATTTCAGTACTAACGGCCATCCGATATATAATGTTAAAGACGAAAATAACGTATACTTAGCGGATGTTTCTAAACTGACTCTCAGTTATTATGATGTTATGTATGGTCAGATATTTTATGGCTGCGTCGGTGAGAAAAGATTTAATCCTTTTACCTCACATACACGACTCGTGGAAGTTTCACTTACAGTTTATTGCACTTTCAGCGCAGAATTGTTCAAATCAAACACCACTCGCTTGTCAGAACGGAGGATATTGGGGATATTACGATGGCACATGTAAATGCATATGTCCCGAACCAACTGGAGGTCCAACCTGTGACGGCGCCAGCTACCCAGGTAAATTCAGCCAGTCTACTTTATCAAAAAACTTACGCCAACACAATCGACAAAATATATTTGCGATAAATAGGCTTTAGAATTGAATGAGCTTAAAACAATTTCATCTAAGTGGTGTAAAAACATTCGATCGGGGAACTAAACCACAGACAAGTAACTGAATAGATGATGTGCAACATTTGGTATTTTAGATGTAGTCGAGTGGCCATCAGGGAGATACGGTATTCCAATGGTAATGGATGAGGAAGCCGATTGCGGAACCGTTCCAAACTGGACCCCAGCAATGCGGCATCAATCGGTGCAACCTGGTGCCAATAACTACTGGTGGAACCCAGTATATCAGCCAGCGAAAATGCTAGACTTCTACACTATTTACCAACTATTTTGTATGGCGGATATACCTGTCTCGACCGATAATCAGGCTGTTTGGGATCAAGGAAGTTACTGCATTTTTGCGGGAGCCAATAGCGACTGTCCCCAAAGTACATAACTTTTTAAGTTGATTTTTAAAAAGAAAGCAAATTATTTACAAAGAGGGAAACTGCAATGAAGTTTAACAGGATCGCACTGTTAGTTTCCGCTTCCTCCTTTTTAGGTATGTCGACAACTACGGTATCATTTGCTGGTTACGGATACTCTGCTAATCAACCAGATGAGACGTACGGACCGCTTCCATTTGGGATTTATACAAACGATTCGACCGTCATTACATTTTGCTGCCATGAATACACCGGAAATGACGATACACACTTACCGCTCACAGACCCTTTTTATCTGATTCCACTCCATGGTCACTCCGAATGTCCAGTGGTTTCTGGTAAGAATCTATGATTAACCTATATTTGTGGAGGGCTATTTCATCGAATGCTCCAATTCAGTCAGTTTCAATCCTTTTTGATATTAGTAGAATCTTCATTTCATCAGGTACAGTCAATCGCATGGAAATCTTCTCATTTGGTACCGACGATCACAACATTACGGGAACCTTACAACCAAAACACAGCGGATGGTGGGGAGAAATCCAATTGTATTACTGCTATTACTATCCTCTGTATTACGGTAAATTCATTTCACCCGATTAATGAGAACAACACCACACCACACCACACCACACCACACCACACCACACCACACCACACCTTCCACACCACACCACACCACACCACACCTTCCACACCACACCACACCACACCACACCACACCACACCACACCACACCACACCACACCACACCACACCACACCACACCACACCACACCACACCACACCACACCACACCACACCACACCACACCACACCACACCACACCACACCACTCCACTCCACACCACACCACACCACACCACACCACACCACACCATACCACACCATACCATACCATACCATACCATACACCACCACACCATTTCCCGATACTAATACTTGGATCATACTAAATGGCATTATTCGTTTAATCTGTTTTTTTTTCTTAATATTCCAGGATGCGGACACAATATCATTTTGAACAGTACGAACACCATTGAATCGATTACGTCACCGGGATGGCCCAATAACTACTACGACGGAGATCACTGTACATGGCTAATTCAGGTAGACGTCAAATACAAAGAGTCTAAATTTGATTTTGTATCATTTTCGAAAAGCCTTGCTATGGCAAAGAATTTGATAAGTATCTTCTTAATATCTTCCAGGCTCCAGAAGATACTTTCATTCAAATAACAATTCAGGAAATCGATGTTCAAGTAGAAACTCACACAGTCGATTGCGTGGACAAGCTAATAATTTACAGCAGGTTTCCCGGTCAAGCTGGCGAACAGTTAAGTGTTCATAGAATTACACTTCTAGTTATACTTGGCTTTTCTGAATTTAAACGTCTTAGATGCAGCAATTCCTTCCATTTAGATATATCAAACGCTTTGTGCGTCATTGTGCCAGGATTTCCGTTTCGGTAGATTATCGATTGAATTGTGCTAATCATTTTATTCAGATTTTGTGGTACCAGTAATGTCTCAAGGTCCGTCATCAGCCTAACCAATTACGCAAGTGTTGTTTTCGAAAGTAATGAAATATACAACGCCAAAGGATTCGTTGCTTCTGTATCATACATCACAGGTAATTTCTACACGATCGTCTGGTGGATGATTTCTATTTTCCGGATGTTTTGGCAACACCGAACTGGTAAAATGATTGTATTACAACAGCTCACTGTTGGATTTGGTCGGCAAAGAATTGTTTAGACGACGTTTTGCTCTAGTAGATGGTAGTCTTTAATTGTTGGGAGAAGAAGTGGAAGAGTGAAAATGAAATACGTTGTCATTTTCTTGTTTCAGAGGATGATTTCTGTTATAATCTAGCGGATCGAGGCGCTTCATACGCCGGCAATGTAAGCTATACCAAAGAATACATACCATGCGTAAACTGGGAACAAGTGGATCCAAAATGTTCGGTGCATCCGTTGAATCCTGAGTAAGTGGAAGAAATTCTATTATTATTAACTAGCGAAAATGACCCATCGTTGCATAAAATAATATGTAAAATATAACTTTCAGTTATATAGGAACCGGCATCCAGGGCGGCCATAGCTACTGTAGAAATCCAGATGGAGGGCCTGCACCGTGGTGTTATACGGATACCAAATCATGCCAGCAACATCTATGTGACCCATGTCTATTAGGTATCGAAGCATTAATCTAAAATGAAGATGTGATTTGATAACTAAAATCCGACACGTCTTAATCCATTGCTCACATATTGCCTATTTTTCCAATAGATGAGTGCACCGATTCGTATTCGAACTGTCTAGAAATGAAGACTTCCGATTCGTTATTTTGTGATTCCCTCGCAGGATTCATCGGCTGCCACGCCTCCTGTAACCACTGTGGGAACCCGCCTGTTAAAGGTAAGGCATCGAATGATATCCCTCAGTAGATTCGGCAAGTATAAGCATTTATTAAGTGAAGAAAATGAATGTAAAATCAAAGATTACAAAGAATACGATTTTGAAGTAAGCTGAAATCATAGAATTGAATGTATATTATTTTCAGCGTTTTGTGTTAGCTGCCAACCCCCGGAATACAATGCAACGGTAGAACAGATGATTTCCATTGCCAAGTCGAGCTACCATGTCGGCGATGTTGTCCAACTATCTTGTGCTAATGGCGGCGATGCTATACACACTATCATGTGTCTGAGTAATGGCGCATGGTCTGTGACGGATCGAAGTTGCAGCGGTAAATGATAATATACCATCGTTTATTGCGTTGATAATAATACAATGCGTTTCCAGAAACCGAATCGAGCGACGCTATATACGAAGTTTCAATGCGTCAAATCAAACAGATTCTGTCAAAAAACAACTTTGATCAGTCGCGAATGACGCCATACCCCGAAGATTTCTAATTTCAATTTCTAGGTTGTAGTGTTGGTGATTATGAGCATAATGGTCACTGCTTTCGCTTATCTAAAAAGCGAATGTCCCAGGCTGAAGCGAAAGCTACTTGTCCAAATTCAGGCTACTCGCTGGCCAACATTCATGACTCACAAGAGAATGGAATCGTTCGAAATCTCATGTACGTAATCAGCGGAATGATTTTGTGAGTAAAATTGGAAATTGTAAAGATTTTTGCCATCTTTTGAATTCAGTGTCACACAGCTCGACTATTCTTCATCAGCGTGGATCGGTCTAGAGAAAAATGTAAATGGAGATTGGACATGGGGAGGCATGCCGTTTGCTGGATACAGCAATTGGGATTGGGGAACCGATAATGACGACTGCGGAGTTTTGATGCCAAGTGGTTCGTGGCAAAGCTCTGACTGTGAATTAACAAAACCATTTGTATGTGCGGGCAGTGCATCTCCTGGTATGTGACTTAATCGTCTGTCGAAAATAAAAAAAACAATCGGCTGGGGAATATTGCTATTTTTCATTGTCGATTTTCACATTATTTTCAGTATCATCCAGTTGCGAGGATGTTCAAGACGAGGACTGTCCCGGCCTCTTGTTAAGAATACCAGTGATGTGTACGCAATACGAATCTTATGCCAAGTCATTTTGTCCTCGAACTTGTGGACTATGTGCCGACCAACTTTGCAAACAAGGTTGTTCTACTTCCTTTCCTTCATTTAGAATCACCATACTTGTCACCGTATACCTAACGAGTAATCGAGTGAGTGGCTTTTTTTTCAGATGGATGTTCTGTCCCGCCACTTTACCAGAATGCTTCTCTCATGGATGGAACATTGGCGACTTATCATCAGGGAAATGTAGCGTCATATGCCTGTCTAACTGGCTTCGTCAGTCCCACTGAGGAGGAATTTCACCGAGTTTGCATGGGAAATGAAACATGGATTGGAGCTGTTCCTAACTGCCAGAGTACGTACATTAATGCAATAAGAGTCTACAGTAGTAGTAGCCCAGCAGAGTTTGCTATCTTAATTAGATATCGTTGATGGTTGGTTGATTTTACTATACATAACGATAATACAATATCAGCTGGACATTCATAAAAATGAAGTTAATGAATGCGTTAGGGTGTTTTACTTTCTAGGCATCCACGAACTACAAATAACAATCGGACACGGTATGGTGCCTCAGCACTACAGAGATGTAAACAGACATGTCAACATTATTAAGTCCCTAACTATCCCTGTCGATGGTTCCATTATTGAATGGGCATTTTTCACTGACAGCAGTAGAGCCGTCCATTTTCAAGTATGGCGGCTAGTCAGCGATAACACTTTTCTGCTCGTCGGCGAGACCTACGTCCAAACATTTGCTGGTACGATGATGACCATCCCTCTTAACTCGACCGAGCGAATTTCTGCCAAAGCAGGTGACGTATTGGGATGGGCGTATGTATCGAACGAAGTCCAGCCATTGGCATATACTAAATGCGTTCCAACGACTCCTGAACAAGAGAACGCCGTCATGAAAAAATGGATGATTTATGATCAGTTTCCAGCGGTGGGTGAGACACTGGGTGGTTTCTCGACGTATTGGTCCGAATGTCGAAACTATTCAGTTCAAGCCATTTTAAAACCAGGTAGACTTATAGCACCGATTGGCACTTATCATAAACTCCCTAAATTCAAAATCAAAAACCATTTTCTTCGTCTTGTTTGTTGTAGACGAAGGCGCTGTGTGCAGTCCCCCAGATGATATCAGCGATGATACAACCACGATAGACCACGACGGGGTTCTACCATCAAGTACATATTATCAAAGCCAAATTATCACATATCGCTGTAAACCAGGGCTCATATACCAGTCAGGAGATGAAAGTAGGACTTGCTTAGCCGATGGTACTTGGTCCGGAGCTGCATTAGTGTGCCTTTAATTCAAGGTATAAAAATGCATAAGGAAGAATATAGTCGTCTAATTTCGTTACCAAATTATACAAAATCTATGTTGAACTTGGACCTTGAACTGATGAAATAACTATATAAATGCATCGTATTTCCAGCATACTTACATCCATCCATCAATTTCAGGAGTATCATTTTCAAACTCAGATTGACGGAGACTAACAGAAAAAGGGAATCGACAATGAAAACGATGCCTCGAAATTAAAATTATATTTCCTATATTATGACTGATTAAACAGATCAACATAATAGACTTCGCTTTCCCTACTATCTATTTTCTTTTCCAATCCAGTGATATGAATGAAATAAAAAGATTGAATTAGAAAAAATAGGGACAATACGGACCCAGCGAGTACCAAAAATATAGCGCCTGGAAACTGTAAAAAGGATTATAAACCCGAGTTAGTCGAGGCCTTTTCTCGTTGTTTTCTCGTAGATGACCTACGAAAATGGACCCCGACTTGATATTCTACCGCAATCCGCGTAGGTTTTGAGAATATAATTCGATACTTATACTTCTTTGCCTCGGCCAAAACTAGCATCCGCATGCACCGAATAGTCGATTATCGCTGAAAGCGCGTTGGTGGTCGCCAAACGTCCGGTAGGTCGTCCGTTATACCAAGGAGGCGTGAAGCCTCCCTGATCAAACCTATCACGAAACACACAAGAGAATTACATGGTAAAACATACAATCAACATTGATTCGTGTAGTAAAAAGTGCATCTAACGGAGATCACCGATTGCAAGTTTGGCGTTCTGTCAATAATGGTTTTGGAATTCACGCAAAATTGCAATTTCCAATGAACATGCGTCACACGATACTTCGTCTGCTGAATATCCGAAGGTTTTTTTGTGAGCTGTTCACGAGGATGCTGCCATATACTTATCATTCGGGATACATACAAAACCACGAATACATCAACGCTCTCCGATGGATGGCGTCATCGAAAGATGATGATTTCTTGTTGATGAAATACGATCGATGTATATTTTCGTATTTGCGCGCTGAGTCGAGTGAAGAATGCATCAATGTAATCGTATTATCTGAATTGAGGATCGGAAGCAAAACTCTTTTCTGACATCAATTTCCGAGAAATTTGATAAATACCATTTTCGTATAGTCTGTAACATTTCATATTGCGGTAGACTTCGCTCAAGTCAAATCTTTTAGGACAGTAGAAATGTGTCCGATTTGAGTGATATGCGAGTTGTATGCTGTTTATTTCATTTACAGTGTCAAAAAATATATTTAAAAAGATCCGAGCTGAACGGTCATCCGAGTTAAACGGATCTGACTTGGGCAAAGTCTATACAGTATAGTTCATTGAGTGGATTTCAAGCTTTTCAGATATCTAATCCCAATGAAAATTTTACTTGATAGGTATAATTTCACATATTGACAACAACTATCTGTTCATTCGTGGTTCAATGCTATGGTGAATATCCGATCACTCAGCTGTAAGAAATTACATCCAGAAACATTTCTAACCGTCACTTACGAAAAATCTGTTTTGACGTTTAATCAGCACTGAATGGATGAATCAAAAAGATGTTAGTTCTACGAGTTAGAGGCGACATTTCAATAAATGCGGATGGACGATGCGAAGCCTAGAATTACATCAATTTGAAGTCTAATAGCTCTGCCTAATTTCCTGTTAATTAACGTCAACAGTCAACAGCCGTAACTACGTACTTTCAGTCGATTAATAAATATTCAAATTGATTTCTAGTGTGAGATTTTTCATCTTATAACTGCGTCCACATCAGTTACATCGCGAAACTAATCATTATTGCAACTAGTCGACGCCGCTGACAAAAGTGTTAACTGAATTCAATTATACCGCATTGCTGATGATGCCGAAACTGATCCTTGATTACTGCTAGCAGAAGAAGGCTGATGCTTTTTTACTGATTGTTTAAGATCACAAGATATGACGGTGAAAAGGTCGTGCCTTACGTTGTCTCTATACGTATATATGTAAAGAGGTGGGCGATTTTTGTTTTGTTCGGAGTAAACTCCGACATTACGCTGTTTTTACAACATCAAAACTGCTCTGATGGGGAATAGGTAATGGTTGGACTCAATACTTGCGAAATTCTAATGTATCGGTAAATCGAATTTTTACTAAAATAATATCATGAGGCGATGTGTGTTTGACAATGACGTAAAACAACGACTGAGCAAACAGTAGCTAGACTGATACATAAACAGTGAAAGCCCGTTATAATGTCCCTGTTGGGACCAATGGAACACGTGGCGGTTTTTTATCGAATTTGAATTAGATTAGGAAAATTTGTTCACTGAAAAACGTTGGCGTATAGCGATCAATGGCATCGAAAAGGATGCCATTAAAACGGACCCTGACTGTAAATACGATCTGAAGGTCCATACCGGATGTTCACACTGGCCTTAGTTTCAAAATTCCCAGCCACTCGAGAAAGCAGTTTAAATTCTATCAAACTCATATCTTCGGCTAAGCCATGCGACGAGCAATGGTTAAGCAGTGGATTTACCGATATTCCGGTGTTATGTCTAATTGACAACGTCTGCAGGGGCAGTATGTACGCTATGTCATACTTATCCCTGCCGCTTATATTTTTCATACGCCCGCGGCGTTGGGCAGTCTACCTACAACATGTCTACCGCAACGAAGATTAAATTAGTATTTTTCATTATCCGCTTTCATTAAAACCCGCAGATCTATCAGAAATCTACGTAACATAAACCTCCCGTTGTCAGGAACACGCTTTCCTCTCTGTATTATGGATTTGACGCGAGCAGCTCGAAAAGAGAATGGTGTTTCGGCGACGCTCGCAAATGTGATCGATAGAAAGATTGACTTGCTCTCGCAGTTCAGTGTAGCAGCAGAATCTTCCGACATCGACAAGCTTCGGATATATAAATATATCTATATATGAAGTTAGCAATATACCCTACGAATACAAACAAAATGGACGGATGCGAGTTGATCGAGTGGAAACGCTGGAGTTTACTTCAATTTTCAATCGCAGGTATGTACCCGTACATAAATGATGATTTTCCTTTAGAAAATCTGACTCATCAACTCCAATGTATGAAAAGTAATGATCATCATAGGGTCTTTATCCGTTGTGTACGTTTCGATCTTGACTAATCGATATACCTTTATTTCAATTTGTTAGATTAAGACTTCGGAATTTATTATTTGCATTCATAACTGGATCAATAATTGAGGATCGTGGGTTTTCCATACGAATCTCGTTGAATACGGTGAATATGATTTCATGATAGGAATAAATTGTTCAAACACGACGAAATACCCTGATACCTGTATTCAACGAATTCAGATTCGATGGAAGAATCAGAAAACTTATCGCCCGTAATCACGTAAATTTAATTCCCAATTAACTGGACGTTCATTGTCTTCTAATCACACGCACTTTCTGGCCTCGAAACGGTTTTCTTTGCTGCCGTTATAGTACGAAGGGCTTCAGCGATCAGAACATATCATTAATGGAAATAAATTGCGCTTGTTTTTGTTGCAACGCAATCATAAAATATTTTATTGATGTAAATGCGACGATCTCTTATTTACAAGGCAGCAAACGGAAATGCAAACAACGTTGTTTCAGCGAATCAAGCCGGCAATTATTCTAATTGTAGTGCTAACATGATAAAAGTCGTCCGTTGCAATTTCTCTTATTCCGACGCTATTGAATAATTTCGTTTTGTTTACGAATTAGAAAATTCAATTTTCGTGTCGACGAAAGGCAAATTGCCATCGGGATAGCTCGGGTTTCACCTCTGGTTTGTAGTTATTCATGATCATTGCGAAAAGGTTGAAGTTCGTTCAATTGCTATGAAATAAAGAAATGCGCGCCGAATGTGATATTTCAGCTGTAAAAACCTGTTTACTGCCCAAAAGGCAAGTAACGATAAAATAACCTGAACGCAATTATCCGTTTTCACGCCGAGATGGTGAACATCCTTTGTCTTGGTAGGCGTATCGCTATGAAATAAGGTATCTTCTATTTTTGCTGGCGGTCTATATTCCTAATGGGGTTCTCTACTTGAATACGTGTCTTACTCATTTCGTAGCCATGATCCGGAAATTAAGCCAATACCAACGTTGATAGATATACTTATTGGAAAGGTCTTGTCGAGCTTTTTTGCGGCTATCGTGCAGATTCTATGAAAAATTAAGGTAATAGTGGTTATACTATACGGCTTAGCATATATACATGGAAGCTTTGACGCACCTTTACGGCTGAAAATGGCTTCTAAATCCTCATTCTCGTGCGCAAAGACTTTGACATTTAGATCTGATCATTCTAATAGTATCGCATTACTGCCACATATCTGGCGCTATATTTTGAAATCAATGCGCGCACATCGAACGAACGAAATGAGAATAAACGTAAGAAAAAGACTTCTTTCAGTAATGATTGACGTCGAACCAGCGCGTTACACCGGGCAGGTGAATGGCGATAATAAATCTTACAGCGTACAGCAAACAACGTCGTCTATTTCACCCAGTGATCATTGAACTAATGACTATCGACCGAAGCGTCTCGACCATGTAATGATATACCTTGTCTCAGTAAATCATATCTGACCCGGTATGTCACCTTTCGTCGGAGAGGTGTCGGTATCCGTTGGGTTTAAGAGGTTACTGTCTTCTTTTCCATTGTGGTAATCGATCTATGCGGTAATCGACGACGGCGTGGGAGATGAGAAACAATTCGGGCAAAAACCATGATTGATTTCTGCAGTAGCGGCATCATATGCGACACGGAAATTATTTCCGACTTAAGGATGCCTATTTAGTCCGTCCAACATTTACTAATTCGCCCTTCAAAAAGACCCATTAGGTTACCTGCTTATCAGCAACGAACGAGTGGTTGCACTTTCATCCAGGCATTAAGGGTAGCGCTTGATCACAGAGAATTTCGTTTTCAAAAAGCTATCAGGGCACTGGCTGAAGGGGATCTCCGTTTCGGCGGGAACAGATTTAAGCGGATGGCGACGGTTGCGGTGGTGGTAATGAATAATTTCACGTCGTTATGTATCAATCAATCGGATGCAAACTGGAATTCTAGATGATTTGAAGTGACATTCGTTGTAGTCATCTCCGTCTTAAGCCCAGCGTACAATAGTCTCATGTATCACACGAGATTTCGAAGCAATCTAAAATGAAGCCATATATCGGCCTTCAATCCCACAACGCACAGTTCACCATGTCAACAGACGATTCAATATAAAGATCGTAGAGTGGTGCTCAAATAACCCTCAACGTGAAATTACTTCCTAGCTTATTTAATGTCGGTCCATTACATTATTACACGGTATTAATCAACCATCAATCGCCATTGTATGTAATGAACGGGCAAAGTTGACCAGCTTCTGGGAATTGGTGAGGGATTTCTCATTTTGACATATATAGATTACTGTGATTTCTGCCAATTGTGACCTACGCAACGAATAGCCAAAGATATTCAAGGACGTTGAGCAGACGCGTTACATTTTCGACCTAATGACAACTCAATCAGCACCAGTTGAGTGCAGCACTTTTATCAGGTTGCTATAATTTCAATGCGTCTACAAAATATTTACCATCAAGATCAATAAAACGTCAATAATAAAACATCACGTTGACGTCTGAATTGCGGTGCAGCAAATAGCAGCCGTTCATAGATCATACTCTGACATACTGACGATATACAGAAAGATAATTTACATTTACTGAACATGAAATCGATAACCAGCTTCGAGGTGATGTGACGGTATAAACAAATTTGTGCATCAGTCACAGCTATTTTTCGGTCGCTCACTAATTAATTTATCAATGTCATGTCTAATTCGTGGAATGACATCAAACTGTGCGTGGATGGAGCTTCGTTCCAAATCAATTTGAATTTGCAAATCAATCAGATGTAATGTTATATATGTACATGTCAACCATTTGATCTAAAATCGAAAGTACGTTGTTAAACGAGGGTTAAAGTTTTTTTTGCCACAGTTTGACGTAGATGGGTTGCTCGTTTCATTGGCAGTAGAGACGGGGAGGGAATAAGGTGACATCATGCGATTTTATTCTCAGAGATTTGGTTTTATGAAATGTAAAGTACTTTTCCTTGCTTTGGTGAAACATGATAATACCATTACCGTTTCATCTGTCGCAACTTGTCATCCGAGACATTTTTCTAGGCTTTATTTGATTTCGGTCTGGTTCAAAGGAAATAAGGACGTGCGGATAGATATATGGTCAGGGGTTGAGGCCTTATTTTCCGCGATGCTCAGTTACACGTAAAGCTATCGGTACAATCTTAATCGACACTTCAACTATCCCATCCCCATGAAATGCAAAAATTGTATTAGCATCGGCGTAGATGGAATAAACCTGCCGAAAGTCGATAAGCATGATAAGCCTTTGTAGACGATGCGTTGAAAATGAAGACTTTTAATATCCAAGGCTATTTACCGACGAAAGAAAAATGTGCCTTCTCAGGATGTCAGTTGATATAACGAATCATACAACCCACATTCTAAAGGATGAAAACTGGTCCACACGCTATCACATGGAGACGACGGTTCTTCTTTTAACTAGAGATTCTATCATGATGCACAATGGAAACTACTTGATGTTTATATGGCGCATATAAAATGATGATGAGGATGGATATGACATGCCGGAGGCTTATCTATAAATAAATACATACCGAATACGCTTGATTTGCTTAACCCTTAAACAATACACAAAAATTGATTCTACCCCTGCCTGATATCAAAAACATGAAAGCGTTGAAATGCGCATACTTGATTGCCTGATGGGTTTTCCATTTTGTATGAAGAAATAACATAAGTTTCGATTTCATCTATTAGGTAAGATTTCATCAATTTGAGGATTATGTATGACTTATTCGGTATCTTGTTCGTTGATATCACGGGTCTCAGTACTGAACAAAATTTGTTCCGATGGAAATTTTTCCCTAAAAATGTTTGGCACTTCATGGTGGATTCTAAATAGTTTAATAGGAAATCCGTCGTAGTAGTAGGTATAGTAGCGTGTAGAGCATAATGGATAAGATTGATCTCACAGTTTTATGTAGCTTTTTCTTGCAACTTATCGCCTGTTTGGTGGATGAGGTCTGTGTGGATATTGCGTGGCCTTGAAAGAGGATATAAAAAGTTATACATGTTTCTATGGACAACCCATGTGGACGGCGAAAATAGATATGACATGGAATAGATACGTAATTGTTCTAATAAACCCTAAACAGCTACAATGGCTGGACAATAATAAATTGAGTCCCCCTTGGAAAAAAATTCGTCGCCATACCAATGACGATTGGATCTCGTCATTCGAGGTATTTTTACGTATCTCACTAAAGCATACAATCTTTCTCTCACACGAGTTTACTCCTAGAATTTATAACATGGAGAAAGAAAATGTTTGACAAAAAACAAAATGGTAAAATATGTGAAATATATGTACATCACGTGAAGCTGATGCAATGCATAACGAATAAAAACCGACTGTAGATCTGTAGAAACAGTTTATTTCCTTACAGTTTCGAGGTTAAAACTAAACATCATCTCAAGAGGAACAAAAAATACAATTTTACTGCAATGCATCTTTGCTTGTCAGAGTTCGGTTGCCTTCGGTCGAAACATGGCAAACATGAGGTAGATGTTTGATGCGTAATGTAATAATGATGATAATCAATTCTAATCAAATTACATCGCTGAATAATCAAATAATCGCGGTAACTTTTTTGCTGATGCAACTCTCTGAAGCCATACGATTCGAATTCTGTGAGGAATCAAACATTATCTATTATGCAAAACCCGCAATAGACAAATGCGTATATATCTGTTTAACGAAGTTTTCTCTTATACGATACTGATATACCGTGCTGAGTTATCTCAGGTGAATCTCAGTATTGTCGAAAACCAATTTCTCTCGACGGTTTCGAATGACGCCTGACTATCAGCGTTCATGGAAATTGATACGTAAATTATTTATTATACGCCCCAACGTTTAGTCCGTAGGCTATATACATGTACGTATAGTAAATATATCCGCTCAATGTGACCTTAATGAAATAGGAGATGTGTATCACTTTATTTCACAATGTCTTGTTTTCAAAGATTTAAGAATGCATAAGAAAATGTTTAAAGCTACTAATATAAGATATTATTCTTTTCTTTCCCTGTTTTATATAGATTTTTTAAGGAAATATCGTAAGAAATTTTATCTGTTTTCATATGTATATATATATATATATATATATGTATATGTGGAGAAAATAAAATCTAAATCTAAATCAGTTCATACTCAGACACCAATTTCCAATGCAATTCAATAATTCCTTACTTTCAAGTACTCGCGTATTTGGGGGGGGGGGGGGTGATGTGGAGCCGCGTGAGTTTAAGTAGCATTTACGTTTTACGTAATTCTAAAAAACGAATCTCATGTAGCGACTTCATTTCTATGTCAAGTAGACTCTTAGTGCCTATCGGGAAAGAGCTCCTTTCCTTCTGCGGGGAACGATTTTCGAGTGATACCGCGGCTGGTTCTATTCCCATGGAATTTCTTCGAGAGGCTTTTATCTCTACGAAAGGGCACTTTGCATGCTGATGGCCAAGCGGCCGTCATTTCCAGAATTTATTGCGGCGGATGACACTGGAACTGAAAGTGTAGCTTTATGATGCATAGAGCCTTTTTGGAGCTGTATTGTATCAATACGATTAGGACAAAAATCTGAACAATCCGATGCATCTTGTATACACAAAGAAAACGAATAGCTCCAACCTCGGGACGCTTTCACGCTGGCACCGTAATGTGACGCGGATAGATTTTCAAATTGCTGTCGCATCCGACCAGCTCTGTCTATTGTTCGACTTTACGGTAAACAGAGCTTTCTGTTCAGATAGAAATTACTGGCTCGTGTATGAAATTGGTGACTTCCGTAATCGGGTAAAGAAAGGGAAGCGATCAGTCATTTTGAAGACGGGAAAAAACCATCCAACAATCCCGAGGGTTGCAGGTAGATCAGACGAAGCAGAATAGTTCTACCGAGATATCTGATATGATACTGTATGTAAGGAACATTCTTAATATGACATTAAGTTGATGCTAACGCAATAGCTGCATACCCAGGTATTCAATGTGTATGATGTTCTGGATCTTTTCTTCCTTTTTTCGTTTGCATCATTGTCGTACTTATCAATCAATGTCAGCCATTAATTATTCAGAGAATTAGCCTTCAAATGCCTTCCAGTGCTTAATACACAATGTATGTTATGGTCATCTAATTTTCATTACGATTGATTTATATGGACAGACGCAATGAAGGCAAAATTGATTATTTATAGATGTTTTTCTTTCAAACAAAGTTACGCGCGCCGATCTCAATCTACGTATTCCGCGTAGCTTCGAGGGAAGACAATTTTCTCATAACTAATCAGTGTCACCAATCCAGGTAACGTAACATCACGAACGCTATGAGAAGAAAAATCTTTACTGACAAACAACTAATAGGAGACTTCTAATTTTTGTGTAAAATTGATCAGCTTTGCGGTAGGAGACAATAAAAGGTGGGCGCATAAAATGAATCAGAATTAACAACCAAGAAAGGATATGAGCATTACGAAGTTGGCTCGAGGAATACTTTTTGTGGGACCTTCCCAGTTTGGAGGAAGCCGCGTTAACACCTTTTATCGTCGTTTGTTCGGTCTATAATGAATGTTCCAAATATATCACTGGTGCAATAGGTGCGACACGTGCGCCCTTGTGGAAGGGAAATTGGCGGTAGTACAATGACACTTAATATCTCACGACGGGGTGCGGCGTCCAACAAATTTTCAATCCCACACATTCTATTTCATATAATGTGGGTATGAAAATTAAAAGAGGAGCTTTACGTAACGCATCTAAGGTCGTTTTTTATAAGTTGGATTACGGAGATCCACCGACGCACTTTTTCGGATTTTATCTTTTTCCCGGTGTCCGCTTATTTTTAAGCATAGGTATGAAAATAGAAATAAACATTCATAATTTTTCCCCACAGTAAATCCAAATTTTAAGTTACTGGCGCATGAATAGGTTTCAAGAGATTTAATGTTCTCGTTGATATACGAGATGAAGTATTTGTTATCTAGTGCTAAAACCATCCATTAACGTTTGCACGTACTATTTAATTCGGATTCGGAATGCTGATATGGTGAAACACAAGACAGTTTTGATAGCCTCATTCATCACTAATATCCGTAATGTCTTCAAATAAACAAATTGAATTGATCACATTTATTCATTTAGCTCAAAGTCGACTTTGACAATTTCTTAGTCAGCTAGCTGCCATTTTTGCAATTTTCGACACTTCGACCGCGATAACACCTGCGTATGCTTGTAAATGTGTTAATGGATCATACGTCAATTAGAGCTTACGCGGAATATCATTCATACCCCCCGTGAAGTTTTTGTGGATCATTTGGTAATAATTTCATTTATGTCTATCAAGACAAAGAGGAGAACAGCATAGTCTGCAGAGTTTGTGTGCTTTACATGTATGTTACTAGAAGGTAAATCATTCATTTCACGAATAATTGATAATTTCATAAAGCTTTTTCATGTTCTTTAAGTTGTAATACTGTAATAAAGAAATGATGTATTGGAGGAAGTCGAGAAGAAACCTTTCATTTAGAATTTATGTCATATGGTTAAAATCCATTGCGGTGTCAGTATATTCTTGTCGCAAGACAAAACTATTTTTATATCGAAACCTAATTACAATTAAAAGTAAGATCACGAGTCGGGTTTTTTCATGAAAGATGTTCACAAGTATGTCGTATACATTGAATTTAGATCCATGAAACTCATTTCATTCCACCGAGTAAAAACTTGCTGATAAAATCGATATTGACGCTGTTTGGCCATTTGGCATGAAAGAGGAACTTTGAAAATATCGTTTCTTTTATGTTTAGACATGGACTCTAAAACGTTTTAGGGTCCATGGTTTAAAACTCTCGGGGTATACACATCAATAATGCTTGGTTTTTAAATTATTCTTTCAGATAAATCATATCTATACTGACCATGGATTCAGTTAAAGAATGGGTGATAAATAAGTGTAAGCTTGTCATTAACGATGACGAACTATCACCGGGTTACACTAATGTTGTTACACCAAACAACATCCCAGCATTTACAATTCCGAGAACGTGTAGTTTAGAACAACAACACCGCTCCAGCAAAGAGCTGAAGACCGATCTAGGTGAGAATTGTAGTATCAACAGCAGTACAAGTGGCAGTCTGTCATCCTGTTCACCGTGCAGGTCTCCAACGTCGTACACGCCTCCGAATAATGACTTTCTGTTGCTACCTAGTTCACTGAAACATCCTCGATCAGCACCGGTCAGTCCGAGTCACAGTCCAACACTAAAATTCGGAGACGAACAATCCGTGTCGACCGATGATGTTTCATTTGATAATACGAATGCTGATCCACAGTCGTTGGCCGCCATGGGATTGGCGCATTTCAAAACGAAAACGCCTTTCGGGTTTGATACTCTAAAGCAGGCTCCGCATACTAGGCGAAAAGAAAGTTTATTCCATTATTTGGAACCGAGTGAAACGGGTGTACATAATTCTGTATCGACCCTTCAAGTTGGGAGAAGAAACTTTAGCTCCTGCGATACGGTGCGGATTGGCCTTTCGATACCTAGTTACCCAGAACAAGCGGAAATTGAAATGGACCGACCGATTTTGCAACGGGTACCTTCTAGTAGAAGGCGTAATATACAATCATTAGTTTCACCCTTGGCTATGCTTACGACGCCCGTAGTAACGTCTGCAAGCGTGGATTTAAGCCCAGGTGGTGGGAGCCCATCGCATGGTCTACCTTGGTCGACGAGTTCATCGCCCGTTAGTACACCGGACGCTGGTACAAAAATACGATTGAATTTCGAAGGCCTGATTCGTCGCGCCAGTAGTCGAGGACAGGGTGAACCGAAGATGCGAAACAGTATTTATCGTAGGCGAAGATCGTCGCTGCCCGGTTTGAATGAAAATAACAACGTGGCTAAAACATACGGTTTCAGGGTCCACGGACGTTCAGTGTCTGAGTGCGTGAATGAAAATAGTCAGTTCTCGATTAATGGAACCGAAGCTCGAACGAGCCTGAGCGCTAATTCAACGGAACTGACATTAAACGGTTCACAAAACTCTTTATCAACATCTTGTTCTTGTCATAGCGTAAAAGCTGTTAATCCGTTAGCCGAGTTCGGGGAGCTCAAATTCTCAGTGCGCTACGTACCCGAAAAAAGACACGTTCGCGTATTGCTGATCAGGGCCGAGCACTTGGTACTAAACGAACGAAACGAACAGAACACGAACCCGTTCGCGAAGGTTTGCTTGATGCCCGGTAAACTTCAAAAGCAATCGTCGAACGTCGCTAAACACACGACTGATCCGATTTTCAACGAAGAGTTTCACTTCCACGATATCGACGCGGATCAGCTGAGGTCGCTGCGCCTCCGCATCAAGATACAGAACAAAGTGGGCAATCTGCGACGTCCCGAATTGATCGGCGAAGTAATCGTCGGACTGGGCGAATTCGATCTACTCGAAGAGCAGCGAATGTGGAAAAAACTGGAAAGAAAGAACGAAAGCGACGTAAGTATATATACATATAGTTTTATTGCAATAAATATAACGTGCATTACGCTGATCCATTGCCCTAATAGTTAATGCCATGATTTCGTTTATCTGTGGGGGAAAAGAAACTAATCCGGTTTTCTGAAGAAATCTCTCGTATATTCTTGATTTCGGCTGCGCGCAGATCCGTAGAAACGCAATTACTGCACGTAGAGTTCCATCTCAACACCCGATGTTTTAACCTGGGGCGAATGCGTTCACGATGATGAAAAAAACCAATATTAAATTACATGTTTCTCAGTTCTTTGCGTACTGAAGCTTTTCTATGAAACACGTGCTTATCTATAATTACTATAATAAATCTATTTTTGGGTTAGTTTGATGGACTGGGATTGGTACAACAAACCCTATAGTAAATATGACTTAGTTGAGAGTTCCACAATTGTTGTTAAGATTAAACACTCGGGTGAATGTTAAAAAAGTTAATGAGCCTTTATACAGAATTCTCGATAATTCAACTTAAAAATCATCAAAGGTTCATCTTATAATTCTAACAGGTTTTAGTTGTATTTCTTAAATTTTCAGGATCAATAGACATTTTTATGTAGTTTTTTAATTATTCTTACAATTTTGAAATTTTCTTTATTACTTTGTAATGAATAGTGAGTCGAACTTCCAAAAACACAATTTGTTGAGTCTCATGAGTGTATCGGAAAATTTAACGCGTCGCTACTTTGTTAGAAATCAAATTTTTCAATTACGTAGGAAATAAGGGCACCAAGGTATTTGAAAAATGGTAAATAAAGATACAACTCGAAGATTGCATGCGTCATATTCTAAATTGGTTTCGATTGTGGAAGGCAGCGAAAATTATAAGCCTAATTAACGTTTATTTATTTACGCAAGCAAGGTGGTGTCTGACGTAGGCACGTAGGCGATTTGGTCTCCGTTTTGATAGTGTATAATGATATGTTCTACCCTTTCAGCGCGTATCGTTGTGGTTATTCATGTTCTACCCTTTCAGCGCGTATCGTTGGGGTTATTCAAATTATCCCTCAGTACACGCGATGAAGTCATCCATTTTACATGCTGGGGTCAGCTGACCCGTATATTTAAGAACAAGTTTAAATACTAACATTGAAAAAAAAACACAATTGAGGGAAAGTCCAATGGGCCACGCAAGGCATCCTCGCTAGTATATTAACATTATACTTATGGCTTTCATTTACAAGCATTTTTATTTCCCCCTTTTTCAGGAACTAGGCTTCATGCAACTCCGTTTATGTTTCGAGCCGAAAGACGCGCGACTTTCAATCACGATCGGTGAGATAACAAATCTACCGAAGCACAAGATTCACGGAGGCGCAGCAGGTGGGTACAGATGTATTTCGAGTTTCGTTTCGCCAGATATTAAACTACTAATGGCGTGTTTTTTTTAATCATAAGTTAGATTACGGATTTGATTGACTTAATGAAATAACAGGGTAGGGGGAAATTCTTTTTAGAAAGAATAGTTTTTTTCTCAAAACATTGAATTCGTTACTAATTAAGTGATCAAGGAATTTGAAAAGAAATAAAATTGCTTCATTCTGGAAGTCATTTTGGGTAAAAGAAGCCGAATATTGTCTATTTATTGCCTATTAACGTAGCTGACGCCGCCATTTTTTGCAAGTCACGCTATCTCCTGAAAAAAAAACCGATAAATATGTCCATTAGAACACCATTGTCAATGGCGATTTAATGTGTCTGATGTCAAAAGATGACTGTGGCAGTGGAAAAAAATTAAAAATAAAAATACACTTTTTACACCTACACATCGGAAAAGTTCGTCGGCGGATCCGTAATCAAACTGATTAATAGAACGGCCTAGATAAAGCTTCAAGAAGAACAAGTCGTTATTTACAAGAAAAATATCGCTATTCAATTTTTCAAGTAAATCCCTCTGAGCCCTAGAAAATGGGTAGTCAATAAATAACATCGGTTGGATCAAAATGCCAAGTATCTTTTTATCGTAAAAATATCCATCCGTTTTACACAGTTGTACGTTATCTAGATTCTGTGTCAATCGTTAAATTCCAGATGCGTATGTGAAAATAGAATTAATCCAGCAGGGTCGAAACGTCGAGAAAACGAAAAAGCAACAAACGTCGATCAAAAAGAAAACACTAAACCCAGCGTTCAATCAAACGTTTACCTTTGACGTCTCGCCGAGAATTGAAGATTTGAATTACACGTCCATCGTACTAACGGTATGCAACCACGAGAGACTGCGCCACGACGAAGTTATCGGGCAGGTGAAACTGGGACTGGGCGCAACCGAAGAGACCGAACTGCAACATTGGGGTCTGGTTATTCAGAATCCGGAACAGGAATTTACAGAGGTTCATTGGATCATGGAGCCGGATGGAGAGTAGGCCTAATTACACAGAATAGCGTGGGCTGTATCAGCAATGCATTTAGGTAAAAACGGTTCAATTCTGATGACTTTGACGTCAGTACAAGCTATCCATGTTGGAAGCGACGTTTGTCAGCGGTTAAGCTGCCGAGTCTTATCTAATATTAAATTTTGTTCGTCGGCTTTTACGTTTCGATCGATACGTATTTAGCTGGGAAAATATATCGCTGGTTTGCCATTAATCTTCGCATACGCCACGACACAGGAGATGAACGTACATCGATCGTCTGGCGAACAAACTTTCAATTTACCGGTCTTAATGGCTTGTGTTCGTCTTATCATCGTCTAGTCCCAATTACTGGGATTGTGATCGAGATGCGCCATTTTACAACACGTATGAGGAAGCCGGCGTCTTCCGTTGGCGGTATTTTATACGATCACGACATCGCTCCCCCCTGACAAGATGAAATGGTCATGTCGTTACTTGTCCATAACAGAAAAAAATATGATTACATTTCTACGGCGGGAAAAGCTAGTATTCGGATAATGGTGATTGTCAGTAGTTGGGAGTCGGGTTCTAATTATCACACAATTTCCAACTTGTATTTCTTCTTATACCTTAATCCAGGCGTATATGCACACATCGGCGTAACTAATAATATTAGTTGCTTCGATGCGAGAAGGTTTTAAAGAGAAAATGGAATCTGACCGATCGCTTACAGTTCTGTACATCCGCTGTGACCAATGGTCAGTCGGGCCTTCCTCTATGAATTTCCAAAGGCTAGATTTAGAAAAAAAGTGTATCTTTCTTTTTGATCATCCCTTCCTTCTATGCTTTTCGTTCATGTCGAATTTGTATGTCGTATGTATGTATATATGTAGCCCCTAGACTAATAAGAGAGATCAACCTTATCATGTATAATATCACATGTTGTTATAGAATGATAGTATTAATGGTATTTTTGAAATTGGACACAAAAAATTCATAGTTGAATCATCGATTGATTATTACATATTTCAGGATTATGTAAATGACAAAAGTGGTCTCAAAAAGGTTTTTTACGTGTCAAATAGGCCCAAAATGCGCAATAAATTTAAGTGGTTTGTTGTAAATACGTGATATATATTATGAAATATCTGTTGAATTGGTTGAGATAATAAAACGAATTAAATAAAGATTTAATATATGTTTTCCTTTCTGGGGTTCCACAGAAAGCGCCAACATGCGGCGTGAGATGAGTGAAGATAAAACGCTGAAATTCATATTCTATAAAAGCTAATTATCCCACAGTAGGAGGTTGAAATGAATTTCGTACCTCGTTCGTGAAGCGATAATCACAGGCATATTACATTTCGTGTCTGAACCGCCAGAGCAGTCGAAAGAATAGACCCTAAACAATTTTCTTGTTTTTGTAAAACTCGTTTGACATACCGCATATCATGTCGGTGAGATAGCCTTGTGAAATACATGTAGACTTGCTTTAGTCGTTAGATTACTCGGAAAATCCAATTCTCATTCCATTGTATCCCATATTATATAATGATAAATAGAATGATTTCCAGATTCTGAAAAATTAAACACATTTTCATCTGGTTTTTAAAACAGAGATTATCGTGTAGGTACTATTGATGTAAAAACCAATAATATGACTATCTATAAAATTTAATTCAATAGCATACATAGACAAGTTATTTGGAGATTCTTTCTCAATTACCGGGCGGTGTTGTAAAGACGAGCCCGGTTATGTAAAAAGAACAGTCCCGTGACCATGTCACTTCTTTCCAGCCTCTATACTCATCGTGGAGTAAGTATTCGACACCTCTACTTGAATAGAATATACACGTTCTCTGTTTTCTAATGGCTAATCCTGTCTAACCCCGGTTAGCCTTAATGTACAGATCGTCGTATAATCGCGAGAAGTATAGAAGCTATTGTATATCACATTAATGTCCAATATAAATAAGTTAGATTAACATAAATGGCATTAACCGCGGACACGTTACTGAGAGCAATCATAAACATATATTGTTATATACCCTGAGCACGACTAGTGGCCATTACTATATGTAGAATTTGATCAGGTGAGTCTCCTATTTTTTAGATGGAATAGATGTCCGAGTTTTCGTTTGGAGTTTATGAACTCGAGATAAAAGTTACGCAATGCAGGAATCAAACAAATCAACGGTGAATTGGTTGGTTTCTTGATTTTCTTTTATTTTGTCGGTTGTAACCTACGATATTTCAATTCCATTTAGTTCCAATTCATATTTGCAGCTGGAAAAGAAGACGACGGGAAAATCTGAAAGTGTAAATTTAATCAACAAACAGCACTAACCGTATCACACTACTACTGATCTCTTATCATAATACATGTTCATTTAATTTCCAGTCGGATCCATCGACAAGAGGACGAATGACTATCGCTGATGAAATCTTAAGAAGTCGCATTTGAACAAAAATACCACCATTTGGTTATTACTGCGTAAAATGTGGTTCCACAATAAAGACCGGACCTCGCATCACAATACGCCCAGGAAGGATTCGGCCAGTTATATTTCGATACTAGCGTGTACAGAACGAGTACAGTCGTTCAAATCGTCTTCCTCTTCGGTCGGCGCTCACAAACAACAAACCGTACCACAGCGACGACCGCGAAGTCTGCCGCATATGACGGATAACAGCAATCCTGCGGTGTCCGGACGACGGATGGAATGGCTGAGAAATAAACTAACACGCAGTACCGATTCGTTATGTAATCCGAGGATGAAGCGTGACGCTCCTTTCAACTGCACTGCATACCGACCGACGTTTACAAAGACAAGGCGGTCTAAACAGCGGCTTCAGAAATTGCCTCCGATTCCTACTTTTCACACGGAAGGCTCGATCGTAACACTGTCCGCTCCGTCAAATTCTCCAGTTGATGATATTCAAACAAACTCTACTGACGTTATGAATCTAAATACAGCGGTGAAGGAAAGTTCATCGGCTGATTTAAACGAGATAGCACGAACGGTCCCCGAGGTGACTTTCCATCAGCAAAAGATGAGCAAAAATTCGACGCAAAGAACCAACGCAAATGAAATTGCGTCAGAGAGAAAAACATTAGGAATGAAATCGAATAGACGTATGAAAATTCACAAAAGCGTTCTTTTTGCTATACCCGAACTTGATGACGATGACGATGACGACGAGGCAAACGAACTAAATGATAACAGATGTAAACAAAACCACTCGTCAAAATACGATTCGTCGAACGTCGAGACTTTGAATTATATCAGAAATCCCGAATTAGTGCCGATGAAACCGGATGAGAAAAACTTTTTTCTCAGCGTGAAGATCATCCGACAGAACAACAGGGCAATAAGTTCGTCGTTGAAGAAGAGTTCGGGGAAACTGTCAGAGAATCGTCTGCATAATTTAAGATCTCGAGATGTTCAAATCATTCGTCGTATACAGAACAGTTTACCGGAAGGGACTCGCTTGCTTTTACCGCCGCTCAAACCCCACAAAGGCAAAAAGGGGAAAAAAGTGAAATTTCTGAAGGACGGATAACATTTCGAACCGATCTATGAGAATCATTTAAGTATGTATGTGATATAAGAATTCAGTTGAATATAAAACTATTCTAAAATCCTAGGCTTGTTCATCAATCATTCATTCATTTTTCTCAGATGATGAGTGATGATTTTTTATAATGTTTTCTACATGTAAATGGGCATGTTATTTATGGGTAGATGATATTTTGAAAAGATGATCGAAGATAGGCATTTCTTCATTACTCAATTTCTAACATTTCATATTCGATCTTATGTATTTGGGCAGGGCTAAGCCTCAAAATAGCCAACCCTGAATATACAGTCTCCGAATATTTCAAATCTATGAATCTGAATAACGTTCACCAGCATCGACCATTCAAAAATAGCTTCACATATTCACAATATGAAATACTTTTCGCCGTTGCATAGTAAAGCAGGTAATGACATAGACAGGACAACCATGAAGTTACGTGTAGAAAATCAATACAGGAATGTACGGTACATTTTTTCCATTTTTCCTTAGGGGTTTATACTTTGAAAAGAAAATTGCTATGATCGGCACTTGCCACACAGGAGTTAGTTGTAGCAGCATGAACTGGGACCGACAAGGGTTTGGAACGATCCTTTCTGTTTGGACCCAACACGAACAATCTCTCTCCCCTCAACAATGGAAAACAAATCCTCAGTTATTGCAGAGAACTTCACCGCTGACGTTGTGACCACTGCCATGGGTCTATTTAAGCCCCATCCCCGGTGTAAATATATACACCACGCCGACTACAAACCGTTTCACGTGAACATGTATCTACAGGTAATGAACTACATTATTTTCGGTATTGCCATTTTTGGAGTGAACGGAAATGTGTTGTCTTTTATTATACTGAGTAAAGAACGTTCGACTAATACCAGTATATTCTATCTGAGATGTTTGGCTGTTGCCGACATTTTTTTGTGTCTTTCGTATATTTCAATAGACTTTCATTATCAGTTATACAGTCGAACTTTGTTACTAGACATGACTGCTGAAATAAACCACGCGATGAAACGGATTTTTTCATATACTAGAAATCTTCAAGTTTTTTTCTCGAATATTGGAGATCTTATCACGCTTCTTATAGCTATAGACAGATATATCGTTGTGTGTTGGCCTCTTAAAGCAGTTCGGGTTATATCCAAGAAGAAAGGATATGTCTACATTTTATTAATTCTGTTGATTTGTGTCTGCGATGAAGCGAGGAACTTTTTCATATATAAAACTCATCGTTCCATAAATCCATGTACTGGACACGAGAGATGGACGCAGAAATTAACTCATTTTGCAAAAAACATATATTTGAAATATTATGAGTCATTTATCCGTATTCCAATATTCATTTTCATTCCAACAGTAATAGTAATCGTTATAACTATACGATTAATTTTCACGTTGAGATCGGCAGGATCTGCGAGAAAAGCCATTTCTACAAATGCAACGAGTAGCGACCGTAGTTTAACGATGGCATTAATCTTAATTTTATGTTTCTTTTTATCGAAGAAATCATTTGCAATCAGATCAGCTGTTATCAATCTAATCAAAACTTTGAATGGTAGCCTCGGTTACGGTTATACGGCCCTATATTTGAATGCTTTTCAGAAATTGATAAGGATGATAGTTGCATCTACGAACTTTTTCATTTACTGCGCTTCTAGGCAACGTTTTCGAAATCAACTGAAAGTGTTATGCCACTGATGAAGAATTGAAACAACTATCTACATACGCGTCAAGGAGATGGAATGAATAATTTGAAAATAGATACTTAAACTGCGCTTAGATTGATAGTACGCTGTCGCCCACATCTTTTCAGATACCGTTGCATTTAGAAAGTTCCCATGTGTGCCCTTCGCTTACTTGTCGCATACTTTACTATTATCATCCATTGACTTAACAGGCAGTAGCCCTTTTTCATTGTCTAGACTCCCGCAGAACCCCCAGAAATTCATTTTAGGGTCACTGAAAAGAAGATGAAGCTCGTTTGTTTTATTATTCCAAGTGACGCAGATGGATAATTCAATGTACGAACCACCAATTCATTCATATTTCATTTCGGAGCAGGGGGTTGGATGTGAGCCCTTCTTGCATGTTACACCGTAGACAAAATTCGTTTTATTCACCGATAGCGGACGCGCTTAAACTAAAACTGGTTGTTTGATGAGATGACCCTGCGTATAATGTTTAGTAATCTATTAGTGATAACCTAATAAATGCACGAGTAATGTCGTTTTTGAATTCGATCCAAAAATCTTATCCACCATCAACATCATTGGGGCTTTCAAACTTTCTGCTTTCGGGGGAGGTGTGTTTTTAACAAAACTGATAATCTTCATTTGTATTGGTTGAATGAATGGGTTTCTATTCAATGAAACACCATTCTAATGTATCGTTCGTCATTCACGGCGATTGTATGGTCGAAAGTCATCCTGCATCAGTCAAATACGCCGAGAAGTTTCATGTCCGCGGGTGATCAATACTACTTAAAACAATTATTCAAACACTTTTTTATCGTGAGCTATCGCGAATAAAGATATTACTAAAATCGATGTGGTGCCTGGGAGAATGAGTCTAGATGTGTGAGAAATCATTTTGCCACTCTTTCTGTACCACCCATTACGTTCAATTTGCATTGAAAATCGTCGAAACAAAGTCGCCGTTCTTTGAAAGAAATTTCCATTTGCAACCATGGAAAATGCATCGTTTATTGAGAATTCTTTCACAGGTATAACCACAACGGTTGGAAGATTCAAACCACATCCCCGGTGTAAATATATACACCACGCCGACTTCAAACCGTTTCGCGTGAACTTGTATCTACAAGTTATGAACTACGTTATTTTCAGTATTGCTGTTTTTGGTGTCCTTGGAAATGTGTTGTCTTTTGTTATACTCAGTAAGGAACGTTCGACTAATACCAGTATATTCTATCTGAGATGTCTGGCTGTTGCCGACATTTTTCTGTGTCTTTCGTATATTTCAATAGACTTTCATTATCAGTTATACAGTCGAACTTTGTTACTAGACATGACTGCTGAAATAAACCACGCGATGAAACGGATGTTTTCATATACTAGAAATTTTCAAGTTATCTTTTCGAGTATTGGAGATCTTATAACACTTCTTATAGCTATAGACAGATATATCGTTGTGTGTTGGCCTCTTAAAGCAGTCCGGGTTATATCCAAGAAGAAAGGATATGTCTACATTTCATTAATTCTGTTGATTTGTGTCTGCGATGAAGCGAGGAACTTTTTCATATATAAAACTCGTCGTTCCATAAATCCCTGTACTGGACACGAGAGATGGACGCAGAAATTAACTCCTTTTGCGAAAGACATATATTTGAAATACTATGTTGCATTCGTCCGTCTACCAATATTTGTATTTATCCCAACGACGATGGTGATAATGATAACCATTAGATTAATTTTCACGTTGAGATCGGCAGGATCTGCGAGAAAAGCCATGGCTACAAATGAATCAAGTAAACCTAACGAGCGAAGTTTAACTCTGACGTTAGTTCTGATCACATGTTTCTTTCTAATGAAAAAATCGTTTTCCATGAGAGCATCCATAACTAATCTACTTAAAACGATTAATGGTAAACTTGGAACCGATCCCACGTACATTTATATGAACGCTGTTCAAAAATTGGTAAGAATCATAGTTGCATCTACGAATTTCATCATTTACTGCGTTTCGAGACGTAGTTTTCGGAACCAACTCAAAACCTTTGTTAGCATGCTGGCGAAAAAACGTCCCTAGCTCGACATAACCCCTGAGGAAAATTAATTTTACCATTCCGCGTTTTGGCCTCTACGCGGGTTGTTCCGGGGACCAAATTGAACACTTCAAGTGGGTTACGGACTGTGCCGCGACACGTTGCGGCTGCTGGTGTCTGCGGGCGGTTGCCATTTCGGCGTTGTATGTGATTGTTTTTTTTTTTTCACTGGGCCTACTGAGATATAATAATATATATCTATGAACACTAAACGCGCCGTCGAGTCGGATGGATTCCGCGGCTTTTTGGTGCCGATGTAGAAATAAGTCCGTATCGGTGTCCGCAGCCGAAGGTAGAGACCGGCAACCAGTCTACGTTCGTCGACTCATCTCGTGTCACATGATGACAAGATGGCGGATCATGTTTATGTTGAGAAAATTGACAAGTCGAAGAAAAACAGGTAGCAATGTGTTTCGGAAAACAAATATCTGTTAACGCAATGGCAATGTTTGCAAACATAAACATCAGACAGTGGTAACATCTCGGTAATAAGGAGGACCCCCTTCTCTAGTCTCTGCCTTTGGGCTGTACCGGTAGTTGTTACCGATAACCCCTACATCGTCTGGTATCCAGAGTAGCCTAACTCCATCCGCACGGTCATCCTTATTCAATGAAATTTTATTGCTAACCGAGTTTACGTATTCGAAGTCAAAATTTTTTTTAATAAAAAAAATATGTAAAATATGACTCTAGAAGGTATTTATTAGTAGATTTCAATTGTTAAAATCGATAAGGAATAAATAAATATGCTATATTTCATTTCATCTCGGTAAAATGTGTCATCTCGGTAATAAGGATGGCCCTATGCGCATTCTCTTCAGCGCTGAATTCTAGGATTTAAGAATAGGCCTACCAGCTTTATCTTTGTGGACAAACCTAAAATATATTATTTAATAATTCGTATTGTAACTCAGTTTTTCTTGCTCATTTGAAAATTCTTGGTAGGCCTAATGAAACAAAGTAGCTGTATTATTCAGAGTTATGTATTGTCCACAGTAAACTGGTATTATATCCCTGCTATTTCATCAATCTCTTGATCATATGATTTGATTTTAGGTACCATGAAATTGAAAAGCGTTTTATCGACAAGTATGGTAAGCTGCCAAGTTTTTACGCCCGTGCGCCTGGACGTGTTAACCTAATTGGTGAGATCTTGTTTACATTTCCATTATAGAGGGCCGTTTCTTGATACCTTCTCGTTCTGATCTGGTCACAAATATATTGCTGTTATTTGTATCCCGTAAATATTCATTTTGTGATTTTATTTTCAGGCGAACATATCGACTATTGTGGCTATGCTGTTCTACCGATGGCCTTGGAACAAGACATAATCATTGCTGTGGCAGATAATAATGTCGGAAAAATCAACCTTTGTAACTTCGATCTTCAGTATCCGTAAGTGGCCAAGATGTTTTTGGACTGAGATACCTTCAGTTAAGATATTCCCATATATATATCAAATTTTTTATGAGACCTTAGCTTTTTGTTTTGTATGTCTGGTCTGCATCTTTCCATAACTTTTTCAGAAAATTCCCCATGATATGGCGATGAATTATTCAGTGTTTAGGCTGATTCATTTCTTCGAGCGTTGAAATGTAAAGAATTGAATGGCATTGAATTCGCTTTTCATTACAGGCCATTCTCTGTTGATGTCGATGCAATAGAAATCGACCAAAATCAGCCCCAATGGTATCATTACTTCCTTTGTGGCTATCGAGGTATTGCTGAACAGATCGGGACTAGTAAATTATTGGGAATGGATGTGCTTCTTTGTGGATCAATTCCTCGCAGCGCCGGTTTGTCAAGCTCTAGCGCTCTAGTCTGTGCTTCAGGACTGGCTACTATGCATTTGAATAAGAAATCGTTTTCACGGGTACGTGTGTAAGAATTTGTTTTTGAATCTACACATGCTATGGAACTTTCCTCATACACTTACGCATGGAAGAAATGTCAGTGTTTATAGATGGGATATGTTGTTCCTAGAACTCATAGGCTCACATTCCCGATTAATGACTGTAATACCTCCGACAAGGCTGCTAACTAGCTGTAGACTTTTCACTCGAGAAATGCTAGAAAATTAATTTTACTGTTAACTGAAAATCTTTGTGAAATTGATCTGGTAGAACATTCAATTTACTTTCAGTTAGAACTAGCTGACATATGCACCAAGTGTGAGCGATATATTGGAACAATAGGTGGAGGCATGGATCAATCCATCTCATTTCTAGCCGAGTCTGGAACTGTGAGTTTTCTCTATCTATATCATTCTGATTTGTCATTAAAATTTGATCATTTCAAGAGTTTTTGTTGTTATCTATTCGCAGGCTAAGTTGATAGAGTTTAACCCGTTGAAGGCAACGGATGTGACATTACCGACCGGGGTAGCGTTTGTTGTTAGTAATTCATGCGTAGAATTGAATAAAGCGGCGACATCCCAGTTTAACACTAGGGTCGTTGAATGCAGACTCGCGGCACAGGTAACATCAAAAACGAATACAGCAATTGACTCCTTAATTGGAGTGTGACAATTGTGTGAATCATTTGACAGGAACTTATTCCAGGTTTGGAGAGTCATAGATTAGAATTGAGCTCAAAATTACCGAAGTCATTTCAATAGATGATTTCCATGATAGTATCTATAACCTAATGAGGCTACGAACCCTGTATTAGATTGTGATCGTAATTTTGAAACAGAATTGCAAAAAACATCAAGTTGTGGTTCATTTCAATTTCAGGTTATCGCGAAAACAAAAGGTTTTCCTTGGAAAGAACTGAAAAGGCTGGTAGACGTGCAGAAATCGGCCGGCTTATCACTGAGCGATATGGTTCTCCTTGTCAATGATGTATTACATAAAGAACCCTATACTAAAGAAGAAGTGTGCAAAATTCTAGAGGTCACCGCGGATGAATTGAATGGCTTGAGTCTTAGTCACAATACGTTACATGGTAATTTATGATGTGTGATTTTGAATGACACGCATGCAATTTATGATGCTGATTGATTGATCGAGATTATTAGATCGAGCTACATGTATTCGAACTAATTCGAACATCCTGTTATATATGTATTTCAGTCGATAAATTCGAACTACATAAGCGAGCGAAACATGTCTACAGCGAAGCCAGAAGAGTTTTGCAGTTTAAAGAAATTTGCGACGATAACCGTTCGAATGCGATTCAGCAGCTCGGACAACTGATGAACGAAAGTCACGCTAGTTGTAGAGATCTATATGAGTGCAGCTGTACCGAACTCGATAGTCTTGTACAAATTTGCCAGTGCGTTTGAAATTCAAAATCTTTAAAAACCATACAAGGGAATCTTGTCGTTTTGGGTCGAATTTGACTTATTTCATACTGAGTATAGAGTAGGCAAAATGAACGAGGTCATTCATTTATTACGTACGCATAGGGGTCAGCGCAATTGCGTACTGTAATGCTTAATGTATGTGAAAAAATGGCCGATTTTGCGTACAGAGGGGGAGGGGGGTTGAAAAATTCAAATTTCATGCGTACGTAATAATTGAATGATCCCAACATGATTGTAATGAACTGGAGCCAAAGTGACTCAAAATGCTATGAAAATGAGCCTACTTTATCTTGAATAATTATACTAATAAGATTTTCTCATTTCAGGAATTCTGGTGCAGCAGGAGCTCGGTTGACCGGTGCTGGTTGGGGCGGGTGCGCTGTCTCATTAGTTTCTGTAGATAAAGTCGACGAGTTTATGAAAGCAGTCAGTACATGCTACTATCAAAGCACCGATCTACTCAGGAGCCAAGAAAAAGTAGCATTGTTTTCCACTCAACCCGGGGCTGGCGCTGCGCTTTACAGCGCATTCTAGTCAAATGGTCTTTAGAAATATCATAGGGTATTTTCGTCATATCTTTTAACGGAATGTAGGGTTTAATTATGCAAAATGAAAAAGAATATTGTGTATTTACCTATTTTAATATTTCAAATTTAAATAAAAGGATATATTATTAACTTATTGGTTCTTCTAATATCATAAGCATGTGCATGTGGTCTGTTGGCAACTTTACTGTTGTGGTTTAAACAATTGCTGCATAGGTTACTGACCTTTTAACATTCCTTAAGAATCTCTCAATAATCAAGATATGTACTTGTACTTTGAACTTAGTTGTTACTTAATTTCCGCTGGTGCTTTGATGACTGTAAGACACAAGACAGTCTTAAAAACTTCTTAAGATATTATTGTTCGTATAAGGTATACGTTCGTCTATGAATGTGTAGTCAGAAAATAAAGAGCGATACCTTTCTTTTAAATGAATCTCTCTTCATGCCTTTATTTCGTCTCGATTCTGTTACTCGATATTGTCTGACAGTCGTTGGAATGGCCTAGGAACCCGGTACGTACCTTGTACTATCACCACATCGTTTTCATTATAACGTTAGTTTGGGCTGAAGATAGTTGCGTCCCATATGGCCGGTCGGGTCATTAAATTCAGTGAAGAAATAAGGTCAAATCCATAAACGAATAATAACGTTAGTTCCATGACACGTTTTTTACTAGTATAAATTTCGATTTTTTAATTCGAAATTTGGGCTTTTCTTAACTCACGTGCGCCCGCTATATTTGCAAAATTCACACTATGGCGCAACAGTTATCTTTCTTCAAAAACAATGCCGAAATACGATACTGCCTTAGCAAGCACGATACGCGTGACTGACCAGATACATTAATTTGTTCCACTGTGAACAACGTGACTTCAACGATGTTGTAATAGTTTTTTGTCGATATCGCCCTAACTTTGCACCCATTCGACGAATAGTTTGGGAATGACGTTATCGTGTTTGCTTAGACCATAGAAGTGTTCGCTTACACTTCTATGCTAAGACAGTATCGTATTTACATATATCGAGTTACTTAGTCGAAATTCGAGTTAAAAAAACTTCGAAATTTCGACTTAGAAAAGTGAATCATATGGCCAGCAATTCCGTAGGTTTCAACCTTCATGAAAATTCGCATTATACAAATGAAAAAAAAAATGCATGATTCATTCTGATTCACTTCACGTGTAAGTTGTTTATATCCGAAATTGCTGTTGTCTGGAACAAACCAACCATGGTTGGTTACCTATCAGCGTATCTCGACGCAATCAATATTCGCTCACCGCAGGCGGCTCGCGGCCTTCATCGGTCAGTACCGGATGGAATATTTCATCAGCGGGAAGTCAGCCGTGTTAATAACCCGAGGTCTCGTCGTATTATCGCATCATTTCTGCTGATATAAACAATCAAATCGATATATATGGTCCAATATCATATCATAATTAATAAATCAGACATATTACTGGCGCTTGGTTGCGTTCGGCCTCCAACTGACGGCGGGTGCTGTCTGGGCAACAAGTAATATATCATCCCGCAAATACATTATACACCATGACGAATGTCGAAAGAACCCAAACAAACATAAAACTGGGTTCATGATGGATTGCAAATGATTGAATACAGACGAAAGACTAATGACACGGTGTCTCTGAATGCTCTTAGCGATATTGATAAATTCCATACGGATTTTCATTCCGAAACTTTGGCCGGGATTATATTCGATGAAATCTTCATCTTTCAAACGGGGCTTCGACGACAAAAGTCAACTGATCTACATGTCCCAGGCAGTCGTTCGCTGGCGTCGCCGGTGAAACGGATTCTCTCGCTGTCGCCAGAATTCATACTTAGTTAGCTCGTGAAGAGTCGACATCATTAATCATGCAACTCTCGTCGATCGTTTGGCCCTGTCGGTTGCTATACATGGTTAATGTACTGTTAAATCCTATCTACCGAACGCTCCGTTCTCCCGACAGAGATCACCATAAACGGCATAATATTATGCGATTCGAGCTAAATAATCCGCCCGACTTTTTATCTATTTCCGATAATCCTAAAAATATATGGGTCTTCGTCGGTGGTGCGTAAGTGCATCGCGCATACAGTTGGTGGAGTTCGATGACTCCTAAGACGGTGAAATCATTTTCTATCTGGCAATGTCCTAAAAAACACACGTAAGATAACATCAATAAGTATATTGATAATTGGTAATAGATGTTATCTGGCACGCATGAACCTGTAAAGGCTTTGGAGAACTTTTTATATCGGGTCAAACTGCGTAGGGTTTTCGTGATGTTGTTTTCCCGAGTCTTTCATATACGTCATAATCTTATTACAAACGCTTTGCGTCAATTCCGAGGAACTTCTGACAGCCAGGCGTCGTCTCTCGATGGTGGTGATGGCCAACGCGATTTTTCTCGCAGAGAAAAAAAACCTGAAGCGTGGCAAACTAAGTTACTTATTTCATTAGGTCTGCGTGTTTCACAAAGACGCCAAATAAATATGTAATTCGCAAGGGGAAACACTTCGGCGCGCAGGATAGAGACTACGTAATACGCGTGTACTTTACCCGAGTTTGATATTAGCCCGGCACATCCGCTACATAAAAGAAAAGAGGATACTTTCTGATAAGAGCGCGCGACGTTCCTCGAATGAAAATTAATGGAACTAAAAGAATGCTACGCGATTGGCTTTCACTAATCTTTCGCAAAAATCCTGTAAACAGTCGACGCAAAGATAACGACCGAGCCGCGGGTGTCAGGCATTCTTCTTAGCCACAGAATGTCGTTCGCAAATGCGACTTTTGATATTTTGATCAAACATCCTGCCTCCAACTGATAGAAAGAACAGACAGCAGAGAAGTTCCGAGTTCATCAGATAACATCAGTGGGAATCAGCATTTTTTTGCTTAGCAATTGTACGGCGGTTTTCGATTACCTGATGTATTCTATTCTAGTTTTTAAAAGATTTGAATACTTATTAGTTTATCAGTCATTGCAAGAAATGGGCATTAGAATCGACAGCAACAAGATTGACATTTTTTTCAACAAAATTACTTTTTGCTTTACCGGTCATTGTAAGAAATAGGCATTTGAATGGCCAGCTTCGTGTAATAATAAGATCACGTTTGCTTTTGAGAAACGTTTGAAAAGGTTAGGTTTGCTGCGCACGAACGTGTTACATTATATTGTACGATAAAAATGATGTTGCACTACGTTTTTGATTTGAATCCATTATTGATCTACTGAAAATCTTAGATCCGTGATTTTAAATGTAAGAACGGGCCGTGGGGAACGGAACAAAATGCTTTCCGCATTTGTTGTCATAACGTAAGGGGAGAATATTGGTGATTTTCCCGTGGAATGATATGCGATATGCTCGGGATATAACTAGATTTTTGCGTAATGTGAACTAAATGCCGCCGTCCGAAAACGACAGCGGTATTTTTCATATGATACGTCCCTTGGTTCTGGGTAATTAAATCACCACTGCAGCCAATGAAGCCAATACTATCGAGTTGAATATTCAATAGGGGATTATAGGGGATCATATTACTAAAGATTATGTTCACGTTCTCGGTACATATGAATAGTCGTTTGCTGAATTATATATTTGTTATAAATGGCGTTATCTATCCGCGAAGATGCATATATACTTTATACACGTCGATGTATCGCGATTCATCATAGTCTAATGAACGTGACATCCGGGTCGTTTTTACAGACGAGAATTCGCTATCAATTCGTAATCATGTCGCCGCGAAAACAACGCGTTTTGCATTCATCAACGCCCGTCTGGACCAAGTGTCAACAACAATTCCGTACATCGAATTGATGAATGATAAACCGAACGTCGCTCGCTGGGAATTGATGGTTCCACCTTTGGATGCGACGGTTCACTGTCGCGCGATAAATAAACGTAAAAATTAGATCTGTAGATATCATAAATTGCTTCAGTGCAACTTATATTTCCCTGTTGGGGATGTCGACAGGAAGTCACGTACAATCTTTACCATCCGATCCGTTCGGCGATTATGTTTCATGCATCACCGCCGAACATGCTAATTGTTCCGACGAGATCGTCTAACCTGTCGTCGGGGATCCTATTTGCCTCGAGCGAATTATATCTCTAAGTTTGTGTTATTCAGACCATATAAGACTCCAAAAGTTAGTCCATGGTTAAACATACATAACGAAGGCAAATCTTTGGCCTGATCTACGGGGAGGTCCTTGCCATAAGTATTTTGAAAGAATAATAGTGTCTAGTAAGCTCATTTCCTTGTGTCACATAGCTTGATGAATTTGAATACCATATATTAACTAGGTAGGGGCCGTGTGAAAATTTTCATTTTATTGCGGAGATCAGCCCTCTGGAAATATGAATGTTTCAAATTTTTCGACATTCTTCAGGTGATGTTTGCCGTATAGCGTCCACTTGATAGAATTAATTATTCAAGATTAATTTCGTTAATTGAATTACATATAGGCCATTGGAAGGTTAATACTGATGTACTGCACTGCAGAAGCGGCGTATAACTTTACACCGTGGGTACTTTATCACTGTGAAGATTGAAATTCCCTCGTGCATCATCCGGCCGCGGATAAATCCCGACAATTATTAGAACGAGAGATAGAACGCAGATCATTTAATCCCGACCAGAATTTATAAATCGAATACCGCTACACGCTACTATACAGAGCGCCGTGTCTATCAAGAGGATTGCGAACTGTAAGCATCATCTCCAGATACACTACTGGGATGTAGAAAGCGATGGCCAACATGGCACCGATAATTGAAAATACATCAAGAATATCAGAATTATGCTATTTTCGATTGAACACTCGCCACCAAGTCCTCGCGGATAAACAGCCGAGTGTAACAGATATTTTAAAAATCAATCCAGGGCCCAGCTTCATAAAATATTTGATGTCTTAATCGTGATTTCTTAATGATTTGGTTTATACATGTAACGCCGTTTCGTTTTTTTTTCAAGAAACTGAACCCGGTGGTATTTTGTTTATTAAATAAAGAAGAAGTCTTGACATGTATTGAAGAATGAAAAAGCCCCATATACTGCGGTATAAAAAGTGCGAAAATCTATATATTTCCTATTTCTTAGATGTTTTAATGTTCTAGCTAGTCTGTCAGTGTGGTGGCTCGACAAAATTCACGTTTTTACGAGGAACCCGGGGACTGACTACGATCATTTCGGAGCCATGCGAGCCGCTCATTCTTCGATCGCGCGGCAACGATCTGGTCGATTTTGGCGGCATATCTACTTGCGACCGGTCGAGAGTTATTTCGTCGACTCGCGGCAAAAACGTCTTCAAAATCGGTTTAATCGTCGCCGACTCTTCGCCGTTGGATTTCAGCCAAACCCCGCTCGAGTCCGAGTCGTCGAACTCGCTGGTACTGCTGCTCGTTCCGCGCGGTAAACTGCCCGCGTCTCCGGGCAACGCGTCGTAATTCGACCGGAACGGAGGCGACTGAGGACGGTTATGAGGCCGGATGCGTGTCATAGCTAATCCCGAATCGGTCTCGTCGTTTTTGCTACTTTTACCAGTGGTGGCGTTCCTACTGGAAGCGTTGCTCGATAAAGTGTT
The DNA here is from genome assembly GCF_964204645.1 of Tubulanus polymorphus. Lineage (NCBI taxonomy): Eukaryota > Metazoa > Nemertea > Palaeonemertea > Tubulaniformes > Tubulanidae > Tubulanus > Tubulanus polymorphus. Next base: position 6,181,529 of record NC_134029.1, on the reverse strand, counting down.
GTTGTTGCCTTTGTTATTACTACTGTCTAATTCGTGCAAATTTATAGTCGACACAGATATGAGATTCTCTTCTTCGTTATCGGAACAATCCGATAAATCGTCGTCGTCGTTTTCCACATCAGTCCGCTCGTATCGGCATGTATCTTTGATATTGTTACTCTGGGCTTTATATTTGATCTCCTCCAATAAATGCTGCTGTTCGTCGGAGTTATTCCGGCGCGTATTCAAGTCCATGTCGCCCAGTTTAAGTGATTTTATGTCGTGTTTCAGCTGCTCGTTGCGCAGCACGTACAGAATAGGGTTAACAATAGTTGATAAAAACGTAAACCAGGTTGTCGCAAAATCTATATATCGATAAATATACGCATTGTCGTTGCATTTGTTCCCGCAGGAGAACGCGCGGAATAGGTTGAACGCGAAATACGGCATCCATAAAATAACGTAACACGAAATAATCTGACAGCTTGCGGCAGATTTTTCCAATTGAAAAACTTCCCTGGCGGAAGTTTCGTCGATCACGACGACACCTTCGCGCAACAGTTCGACGGTAGCCTCGTTCTGCACGCGAAGCTGCTCCATTTGATTGGTCGTAGTGCGTCTGACGTAATATTTCGAGCCGCTATTGCTCGAGTGACATCGAATCTTATAATACAGATATACAATGACCATCAGTGTAGTGATGTAGATTATGAAGACGTTCACTTCGACCGCGTATTCTGATTCCGAAAATGATGAGATTCGATCCATCATAAAACTCGGCAGCGCGAAAGTCGTCAGGCAAACAGCGCTTGTTGGGGTTGACAACATACGCGGTAAAGCCGTGCTTAGCAGGCCGTGCCACCAAATTAAAACCACAGCTACCACTGTTATATTTGATTTATCCGTTCGGTGAGCCGAATCAGTGATGACCACGTAGTATCGACTGATGGCAATTGCCAACACAGATGTTACCGAAATAAACCGTAAAACCCAGCACAGATAGGAGATTAACATCGGCAAATAGGTAATGATCATCGGCCAGGGTGGTTGGGAGATATCCCAGTCGTCAGTCCACATGGCTACGATAAACCAAGGCAACACCAACAAATCCATAAGAAAGTCAGCCATTGCGAGTGATATCATAAAGGCGTAAATAGATCCCCTTAGCTGACGCCTAGTACTGATGGTAAGTGCTGCCCATGCGTTTAAGACCAACCCGCACAGAACTATTATCCCATACGCGGCCGTCATAACGGCTTGTTCGGCTAGGATATTCCTCGACATCTTCGGAGTTTTATCCATCGGCAGATATAGAACGTTTTGCGCTTTTACTAAGAAGCCGTAATCGTCGGTAATGAATGCAGATTACCGGGCATGATATACCCAGTTTGCTGGCTGGCACTTAAATATAATTGTAGTATACGGGAACGGAGATCTGTCGGGTCGAATGACAGGTCTCTATTCGGTCGCCCGCTTCCTGCGGTTTCTGCAATGATTTCGCACGGCTGGTGTTTTACGACGAGGTAAACGTCGTCTCACGGACGGCGAAGTCAGTCTGAAATATAAAGCGAAAAATAGAGAAATGATTCATTAGTCTATGAAAACATTACCACGTATAAATAATAATCGGATTGTGATAAGAAATTTGCGCGGTGCTAGTCGTAGATTAGTTCGAGCATGCCGTTATTCGACGTGGCTTCTCTTCGAATCGCGTTTTAGATTCAGTCCGATGATGCGTATTAAGGAGATAAATCAATCCTAGTAGTCTTCACTTGGTACTCGCAGATAGGGGACACTTTGTTCTGACTCGGTTACTTAATGCCTTCTGAGTAGAATTGCGGCGTTTTATCGAGTCATCCCCATAAAACCGTATAACACATCGGAACGTTATGATTTATAGAAAATAACAATGATACATTTTCAGTATTGTCCGTATAGTAAGTAACTTAGTAAATCGATAGTCTCATGGTTTGCCATAGCCTTCCATTAACTTAGTATTAGCAGTTTCAATTTCCATCGTCGATCTTAAGAGAAGAAACCATAGCTTTATGGAATGGTTAGTTTGTGATAATATGTCGAGTTCCTAAGAACTTTCTAGCCGGTTTCAAACAGCTAGATTATCTCAAAAGCAATCTAGACCCGTGACAAAAATTTGCTGTAAGTATTTTGTATCGCACTAATGCTTACAACATCGTTAGTCTATAGCTTAATGTATCGGAGTAAAATCTCTTCTGATTATAAGATTTGTTGCTACGAAATTGACAGAATATGGCTATATTTCATGACTGAAATAATAATCTGAAAGGGTCCTATCGGATGATTTATGTTGCCGAAGACCACAGTGATATTCATACGTAACATTAAAGATGCTGGAATTGATGTGGAAATTAAGTCCATATCGCACACCTGTCGAAAAATGAACTCAGCAAAGGCTAGCGCGTATGCATCATAATTATGTTAAAATAATTCTAAAACACATTTGACCGCGTCGAAAATACGTATATTCACTGTTTACATTTCGCCTAATCCACACCGCCTGCGGCGTTACAAGTAACTGGTCACATTAGGTCATTATAGTTTGCCGTTAATCAGCTGGGCGTTTGACCAAGTGGGGTCTTCGGTTAGGTCATATAAGGTTAGGATTCGAAGCGTGTCCGCAAACCGCATCGCTGAGGATTTCGTGGAAGATTTCTCTTCGAATTGACTTTTTTTTTCATTTGATCTTATCTTTCTTAGTAATCGAATTAGGATGTTTCCTCGATTTGAATTAATTATCTCATCCTGTTTTGCCAACCTGCCTTCAAATAAATGACTCGGAAACTCAAACCCCTCGATTAGTCGTTGGCTACCTCAGTCACAAAATTCGCAGGGATACGGACAGTTGTCTGTCGCTAATTTCCGCCGTGTTTTAAACAAACCCGGCCTTCTCTCCGAAATTGGCAGAACAAATGTTGGTATAGCATCAATAATGGACCATTCATTATTCGCCGTTATTTGTTCTAGGGTTTCTATATGTCTGGAATTTCTGATGTTTGCTTTGTCTCTTTCATTGATTATCTTTCATTTGTGCGAACTGGAGCATTTCGGATGTCGATCAAGTCGCTCGGTGACCATATGAAAATGGACATTATACGATATTCAAAATAAACATTGGTGAAACGCTATTTCATGTTGTAACGATATAAAGAGAATTCCACACTCGAGACGAGAAAATTGAAGTCCGATTTGCGTTAGCATTCCTGAAGAAGACTATAAGGTTATGTTATAGGTTATAGTCGAAAATTCAATAAATTACTAGCTTTAGGGAAACTTTTCGGACTTCATCGTTCTCGTTTTATTGGTGCGGGATTCTCTATATACGATATTCAACTTTTTTAGCAACATTTGATATTCCATTCGCTTAAAAAGTAGAATGTGGTATAATGATCAGTATACTATTACACAACGATGCTAATTCTAAATAAATACTATTCAGGAAATTGTTACAGTATGTATGGGAATTCTAAACAAAAACGCATGCTCATATACATATACATATGCATTCATACAAATCCGAAACCCGAGATAAGAAACCGAGAGCCTGCGTTTCAATGTTTCGTTACAATCGGTAACCGGTAATCCTCTTCTACACGGGTAAATGCCGTGTCCTGTAAAACGAAATTCTATCTCACGTGCACTTAGCTACCGAATACTTTTCATTCTGTTTCTTACGTTAGATTCATCAATAAGTGAGCGAACGCCTTTACGAAAATAACATTAAGCAACCCGCACAAGTAAGCACTGCCTGTACATATATCATTTAAAACAGCGCCGACATTTTTTTACTTTTAAATGGAAACGGTTTAAATCGTTGGGTTACCTGATCCTCTTCCCAGGTTATTGCAAACGGACCCCAGTGATACGTTTTTAATGGAATAATTAATTTTCAAATCCCGAATCGAATGATGAATTACCGGATTTGTTAACCTATTACTTAATTATGCTCTATGATGGATTTCGCAACACATACTCGATTTGACAACATATTGGACGGTATAAATATAAGAGTGTGTATATGTATTCGAATGTGATCCAGTCTGCACATATCATAAACGCGAGGGTAAAAGGCCTCTTAAACAGCTGCCGCATCGTGGCGGATTTGTTCTCTATTTGCTAACCGAATGACTACGTTAAAAACGACAGACCCAACCGTACTGATCAATTATAGTTGGCAGAGACTACAATATAGTCTACAATATAGTATAGAAAAAACAAAAAGACTATTGTTACCATTCATCAAGCTAGTAAACGCAATATGTAGTAAGACTTTAAAAATACAACCACGATGTATCCGTGTTAGTATTCGATAATGAGCGTAAACTAACGACATGATTATGAATGACATCGTATTTGGTGTTGGTTGTTATCACGACGTACCAAAAAGCACCATCGCCACGGTACTCTCCTTTGAAACGGCTCCTATTCCGAACTTGATGATACCGTGCGACTGTTGAAGTTAGGTCGCAGCTATTATCACGCACTATCAGCGAATTAGACCTCGTCAAATTCAAAGTAGCTTCAGAATACGACATTCATTGTATAGGATTCCCGGTGACATTCAAAGTTAATGGTAATCTGATTACTAATGACGCATTTTATTGGTTATCGATCAGTGAAGGTCAGTGGTCATCGCGTGGCTAGAAATCTCATTCACATTCCCATTATTCCGCGCCGAGCGATGATGAAAGCGGCTCTGGCATGCGAGGGATGTGTGTCAGCTGACGCAATATTCGGCTTTTGTCCCGGGCTCTGGCGCAGTAGTCATTGATACAGTCGAGATATGTTGTATATTTTGCCATTACGTACACGCGTGTCGTGAATAACAAGATCGAAACGTCTGACGGCAAAAAACACTAGACAACGGCTACCATTACTTAACTTTGTTACGAAAAACGTGGCGAGCTTACCAAGATAATAGTGATACTTTCTATGAAAAATACATCAGTCGGGCGGCATGCATTCACTTCTACGATATTTTCATACGTCAGCAAAATCACTTTTCATACCCAAAGTTAGTAAACGATTGGGAATGTCATTCACCAGGCGGAATAACGGTCAGTTAAGTCTGTAGACGTGTTTTTGACCAAGTCACGTAGAAAAGTCGTTTGCGGAAGATCGAATTTATCTACATTTGTCAAACGGCTTAATGACGTACGACGTAAATGAGTCGTTGAATAGGTAATCAACATTTAAATATAGGATCGAATACTCAAGTACAAAACTGTCCACTAATCCCCTAATACCCATATCACCGCCAATTAATCCTTTTTCAGAGTACAGTTTAGTCAAGTATTTGTTAGTTAGACAGCGGTTTGAGACGCGTGACGCCCTCCTAAGTTGATTTTGGAATGTCTCAAAATGAAAGCAAGTAAAACGGGGATGATTTTCTGTCTCGTATAACTATATTCATTAGCCAAGAATGTCGTCCTTATGTTTAACCCGTCGTGTGCCTTCGAGAATTATTGCCAAAACGTCAAGTTTGCCAAAAGTTCACGTTTTGAGTCTGCGGAGCATCGGAAAGGATATCATAATTTCGAGCCAACACGCCATATCGCGCCATTATGTTCCATATTATACCTGTGGGATCCTCATTATCACGTTCTGATGTTGATAATCATTAACGCCTACTGTATAGAATTTATCTACTTACAATTGCATACGTACTTAATTCACGTAAAAACTCACCTTAAAATTCAACGCCGAGTGCGCCCCTTTCCCGGGGATTTTAATGAGTCCCGATTAGCGATGTAGAATTAACTCCGTTATATTCCCGTCATCAGTATATGACTAACAATATGTATATATATATATATTAAACAGCACACAGCGTCACAGCTTCATATGTTGAAACAGAACTCACATATAAATAAATCTATATCGCTATTGTATACCGGGTCCTTTATAACAACCACCTGCTACAAGCCCCGGAATTCAACGCAGATTCAGAAACGATCAAATCCGCTCCCGCGTTTTTCTGGAATAATCCTCGCGATCGGCGCGCTATAACTCGGGGTGTAAAGTCTACAGCCGATGCGTGTTGTCGGATTTCGTCGACAAGGTTGACAGGTTTATCGAAGACGGCTTTTACGGCAGCGAATGAGCTGGCGGTAGCAGTTGTTACGCGCGATATCACCGAGAAGGCGATGTTGTAATCGTCTTCGTCTTGCGTCTGTACATGTTCGCATTTTCTTGTATATGAAAAACGGGTGCGACCACAACGCGTCGTCAGTGGTTGAAACTTTGCGACGAAAGCCAGTAGAACGTCTTCGAAACTGGTACGAAATTCATGCGACTTATAATTACCGGGTGTTATATAAGAAATATCCGATATCGATGTGGCTGTAATATATTTTCGAAAATATCACCGCGCGTCTGGAAAACAATCGGAAATCGAAGTTTCCAGAAGCGTTTAAAACGCTGGCGTTTTAAGTATCAGCGACGCAAATAAATGACTAATTATTCGACGAAATTTGCAATCCAATTGACAAAGTCGCTTTTGCGTCGATATACACGGTAGTTATCAATAAACGGTAGTTATCGGTTTTGAAACCGGTACCGGTACCGTTTAAGAACTATTATCTTCGCTAACCACGCGTCGACAAGCACCGTTGAAATGTAGCGCGCTCCGAACGCTTTCTGGCATCGGGATTACACACGACTAACGCTTATTATTCTCAGATCCTTTACCAATAAGCCCGATACTTGTCGAGGAAATGGATGTCGACTGAGCCGATTTGTTTGCCGCAGTCGGTTGCGATGGCCAATTTATTTAACCGTCGCCGATAGTCAACACGGAATATACGCTGATATGTTTGTATTACTAACAGAACGTATCACACGTCACTCGAATGGAAACGTGTTTTCGCACGAAATTGCAGCCTAGCCTAATACGTATGATATAACCCACGCCTTCATTCATCGGCAAAATCCAATATTTGAATTCGTTCGAAGTTTGCAGTACTGGTCGCCTTTTGTACTGTTATGAGAACGCTCTTGTACGTTGTTATGTATTCGTATGAACATATTTTTACAATCGCAATCTCGTTGTGATATAGATGTTTGCTAAACAAGGCCTCAATTAGCCCGCTCAATACGGTGGAAACAATTCTACTGTTTCGCCAGTTGTGCCGAAAATGATATGTTTAGAATTTGACGCACATGTTTACCAAAGCGGAAAATCGCCTCGGATAACTTGAACACGCCTACGAAGAAAGTGCAATCAACGCAAAGAAAGGCCACAATGACGAATATTGAATAGTCGCATAAATCCCATTATCAAAGGAATCAATACCTACACGTTAGACTTTGAAGACCCAATTGAAGTTAGACTCCGAAACGCCGCAAAATTCTTTATTGTCCAGATAAATATTTTCGCATTCCAGTCGTCTCCATGTGTCCACGGGACAGCCCACCGATTACAATAACGTGCAATTACTGCTTTCAAAGTGTCAGAAATCATAAAGTGCTGTAGACCCGCTGCTGTGTCGTGCTTCGAGCCAGAGGGCTTTATTTCGCGGTAGAAATGGATAAACCGTACACTCTATAAAACGAACACGCACATTACCAAGAGATATCATTTTACAATAAAAATTTTTCTCAAGCAGTCTATGTTGATTCTCAGCGATTCTCTTCCAATCCCAAACTTTCAATTCGCGACAACATGTTAACTATACTGTCTCTGCCATATTAGATCGTAATCCTGCGGGACGAATAGCATGGCTCAAAAATCATTTCACATTTTCAGACATCCAGAAGGAAATCCGATATGATATACTGGGTCCAATATCTTTCAAATGGAAATTTCGAATGAGCGGAACCGGCCGGCAAGTATAGTTATCAAGACACGGACTGAATCTGACTAATGGTACATTGCTTTACTCGTATTTCAAAATTATACTAATCTGCTTTGAAAACGCTACTCGAAAGATAGAATTTCTGATCGAAGCATACACAATTAATAGAAGGTGGAATTACATATATCCACCCGCTAAGGGTACTTCACGTCGCCTAGTCGACGAGAGCAACTCGCGCGAATTAATGGGGGTCACTTTTTATGGGTGCAAACCTCTCGTTTAAACGGAGCCAAAACGGATACGTTTCATTTGAATGTATGATGTGAGTATTGCGTATAGTCGTAGTGAGAGTGGTAAAATGAAGTACCAGAGTATGCAATGCCAATAATATACATGTTAATATCGACAAATACGAATAATGGAAAGAGTAATAAACTTGTACTTGATATTGCAATGTTTCACAAAAGGTTGGTGGAATGTTCAGTTCTATAGGATGACGTTATGTGCTGCAATACCCGTGAATAATACATAAAAACCCCCAATGAATACAAATTCATTTAAAAAAAGAGAATTGATACGAAAAAAATGTAGTTTTATTCATTATTCAGTTATCCTTACGCGACGCTTCGGGAAATACTAACACGTGTTGCAAGAATATGAAAAACGTTGCGCGATATTTTTTGCAAATATATTCTGTGTATGTGACGTATAGAATCCCTGTTGACTATACTGGCAGAGATTCGGTTCGACCACTTCGATACTAAAGTGGCTCGAGAGTACGTTTAACAGCCAACACGAGCAACCACGGTTTCGAGCATCCTGTAGACACTGTCGAAAAATGGTTGTCATCAATTATACGAAAACATGTTGTCACTAGACGACTAATGAATGCTCATTCGGCTGCCCAGAATACTGTATTAAGTATACCACCACACATCCATACATAAATACATACGACGAAGTTCATTATCAACTCGTTAATTCTATCTAGACCCGTATTCCCTTTCCCTGTGTCGTCTCCCTGTTTCTCTCGAGTGGCCAGGTCACCGCGGAGATCGTGAATCTGGCCGTGTCAATTTACTACAATCACTGTCACTTTCTGCTTCATTGATAGAGTTTGTCAGCTTCGTTTACGGGCGACACGGTTCCCCGCGGAGACTGGCGCATTTCATCCAAAATGCATAGATGTCAGGTAATACATAACGGGATATAAGTAATCAGGTAACGAATCAGTTACCTAGATTAATCAATCGTATTCAACAAACCCATCTGATACGGGCCATACTAAACAAATTTTCTATTTGGCTAGAGGCACGATAATTTTTTTTACATTGGCCCATTTTTTCGCACGACAATTCTAAACGAAATGGCCAATGTAGAAGTTTTTCCCAAAGCCAAATGATTTCTCTTCACGCCGTGTTTCGTCCCTTCGTCTCTTTATATTGAAGAAAGAAGTCTCACGGTTTTAACGACCGGCTAAGGCTGTCGTGTAACAAATTACTGACGTCTACACCATATCCGATGAACTTTCGCATTTATAATGGTTCTCCCGGTTATAATGGCCGCGTCTTGATGATAAATAGTTGACGCATCGCACGAGACTTAATTGGCTAAAATGTGTTTTAGATTGCTTCGTTGTCACGTTCTTTCCGGATTTGCAGCGTCAGCATCTCCTATCTAACGCGAAATAATGTATAAGCCGAAGATGAAATCGTGAATTGATTGAAATGTTCATTTGAAAATAAGAAATATTACCGTCAGTCTTCAATCTGAAGACAATCTGAAGATTTAGACTGAAGAAGGGTGGTCGTAACACCACCAAAAAAAACATTTCTGATGATTTTTTGACTAACTTTTCAATCAATGTTCTGATGTGGGATTTTGCTTCTTATTGCTGTATCGCGGATATTGTAATTTTAAGTGATTGGAAACCGATATGCTCAACCTACGTACTACGATATAATCAAACTCCATTTCCTTTTTCCGTTTTGTTGTACTTTTTTCTTGTCATAGTTTCTGAATACGTTGAGTACTGTACATTTCCCCCCTCTCTTTGATTTATTCTATCCACGTGCTTATTCGTGAAATCGTAGTATACTTATTTGACGAATTAAAACCACTACTATGTAGATATATGAAATAATCCAAACGCGTCGAGGACAGAAACGACTGTACAACAAAATCACAAGCTGTGAGAATGAACTGTCAGTAGACGACCGGATGGCAACAAATACATCTGTCGTTTTGTTTTGTTTTCATCTTTCCTTGTCGTTCGGATCTTGGTTTCACAAGACTAACCCTATTAGACTTTTGAAGTGTTACCTGCACACTCTGAGCAGCCAGCAGGACTCGAACCCACTTGTGACTCGGCACAATGCAACGACATCACGCTTTATTCCGCAGAAGCCGGAAACAGAACGATCAATATCGAACGACTAACAGTATCCAAACTTCTTACTATGTAATATCCGTGTTAGAGTTTCATAATTTTTCCTGGCGGTAGCTTTTGATTTCAATGATGCAATTTGGGCGAATTTCTCCTAATGTGAATGATTTTCAGTCTACTATCACGTGTGTAAACTCTTCCCACAAGTTATTCCAAAAAACCGAAACCTCATATATACTTTTCAGAGATAGATGGATAGGGAATTTTGTTAGATGGAAATTGACACTAATTCTTGGTTCCAGAAGTTGATTCATCGATCAAAGTCAGGGGCTCCGTTGAATGGGGCCGTGACCATACGACCAGCGCAATTTCTACTTTTACTAGGATTATCACTCAGTTAACAAACGGATAACGGAATAGAATAAGCTTTATTTGCAAACTTAACAGTCATCATGTAGGGCCGGAAACTTAACAGTCTTTCAGAACAGAGATATCCCAGTTACCTTCTTACGATGTAAAGTATAATCATCCCATGTCCATTGCCCTTCATTGGTTCACAACAAAACTACTGGACCGAATCGAAAGTTTTTGGTGCATGTTCAAATTCCCTTTCCATCTATACCATATCACTAGTGTAGGCTTCCGAAAAGTGGGAGTTACACGTATGAGTTTTACAATTTTTTGGTATAACACTTAGTTAGTTCGTATCTTGGATCTTGGGTACAGCTGATTAAAGGAAGAAAATGTAATAAATTTCATTTTCAGAGTTTTCATCAGGTTGCCTCACAGTAAATAAATGACTTTTTTGGCTCTTTTCTCACATGGCTTCAATCAGTTCTGATCGTATGTTCATCACCTGAGAAACGATTGTGAACATGTGACGTGAAGTGCTTTGACAACAGCATCAGAGAAATAATACGTCAAATGAAATGAAATTTTACGCCTGTAAGCGTCTGGTATCACCGATGTAACTAGTAGATTGAACGTCTCGCATTCAGCGATGAAATTTTCATTAATTTCAACGTCTGTGACAGCTCCAGGAATGAAAAATCCGCAATAATAAAACATCTCTGCCGTGCCGACGAAACCAGTGCAAACGACGACGAATCCAAATGAGATGATTAGTTCTTTTTATACATAATGCGGGTTATTCGAACATATGAAATCATGTAAATCATGTAATCGGCGGCTGAATATTTTGAAATGTCATCCACCATTTTGAATGAACTAAAAACTAATTTTACAAATACTGATAATTAGTGATATAACTGATACATAGCGTTGAAAAAATGATAAAAATTGGTATTTCAACCGCACGACTGACGATCAATGTTCCTTTTGTCGCGCACTGTTCTTTCCTTGACCTATGGAACTATCGGCAATTCAGGTCATTCCTGGTTTCCAGTCATCTTCCATTGAGCAATACGTCGTCCAATAGATGATGTTAAAAATGAGAAAACAGCCGGGGAATACGCGTCTGGATATTTTGTCTACTCTCATTGCCGCCATTTTACCGTCAATTTCAATCTTATTACTCTCGACGGGCGCCTTAACCCCCTGGTCCGCCGCCATCGGGTTTTGCTGAAAAAGAAAGAAAACCATCAATCATATTCAGTTTTGTCACGTAGCGATGAACGTAATATGATCGTCCTTAAAACCACAAATTGGTCGATTTCAGACGAACGTGCCGCGGGATTCGGGCGATGATAAGGTTCAAACCCAATTACATTGCCGTTGACCTGAAACGGTTTATCGAATATTAACAAGTACGCAGATCTGCAATTCTCATCACAGTCGACTTGTCAGTTTGGTGCAATAATCAATTTGTCGGCAAACTCGTACTTATTCGCGTTCCAACACACAAGCTCAACCGGTTTGTCTCGTGCGCCAGGATCTGTGGAAGTTTGCCGCATCATGGGAATAATCCAAAACGAAGTTAAAAAGCAAAATTTGTTTTCCATGTTACAGCCCCGATATACGAAATGGGTAATATTCCGAGTGTGCGTCATCTTCCCTCGGCAGGGATTCGAACCTTATGGTATCGAGACTGCCAAGGTACGAAATCTTGCCTGATTAGCCAGAGTGCGCATGTTCATTCGCAGCTTAGACGATGTTGTTATAAGCCTATCAGACAGCCCGCATTACTCCATTATTCTAGCCCGGGTTATAACATGAGGTTTACCTCAGCGATTATACACTAGGCACTGTGATTGGCTAATTCACGCATGTGCTTGATAGGTTAACCCACAGGCTAATCAGACAGGGGTTCGTGCCGTGTCCGAGTCTGCTGAGGGGGGATGAGGACGCATCCGTACCAAAATACAATAACCTAGGCTTATACGGCGCCACCAGGAAATAAACTTACTATGTAATTTTCATCACCGCACGGCTTCATTTCGCTGAATTTCCTTATGCTTTTTCGAATGTTCACCGGCTTCATTTCGTCACGCACGTACATGCTGATCAACGCGTACTGCATCAGCGCCGCAAACACGAACGCCAAACAAGCCGACATCCACACGTCGATAGCCTTCACGTACGACACCCTCGGTAAGGTCGAGTGAATTCCCGAACTCTGCGTGATCATAGCCAGAATTGTGACCACGCTCAGGGACACTCGGGCCGGTACAGCGTCAATATGTATCCAGAATGAGATCCATGATATGACCACGATCAGTATCATGGGCAAATAAACTTGCATTAGGTAAACACCGATTTTTCTTCGCAGGAAAAACCGCGTCTCGAGACACGGATAAGTAGCTAGAAAGATGAACAGGAGAGTTGTATCAGCCTAATTACTAATGTACGCGGATAAAACACGATGATAAATGCAGCTGATGTCGAGAATTCCCATGTGTTCGCTGACGATAAATATATCTACTCACTTGAGACACATCACGCAAACACTAATAAAACTTTCTGACAAAACTAACTTTTATTGAATAGAATAACGAAGATCAGGGGTTTCGTTAATTAAAACTTACAGTTTATATACGTTTCCTCGCATTCTTTGACCTCGTAATTTTCAAGGTCGTATTGAGATAACTCTAAGAACCGATCGAATGCCAGCGGATACGGGTAATTCCATTGCATTTTCATTCGCGATGTCGTAAAAGCAACTGGAAAAAAGCACGAACAGTTCGATTGACAAACCAAGAGTTCAGGTTGCCCAAATTAATCACGATATCTTCGTCTGATTCAAGTTACTTGACCTAGCTTTAAAGACGGGTACTAAATTCGTGGATACTTTCAATGGTCCTTTGGAGTTATCCAACTCCAAGTGCCTAGGTTTATTAGTGGTACATAGTTAAGGATACTCGAACGTTAGCGGAAAGCCATCGGCGTCCCCGTGTAATTGCCCTCAATCCAATGCGGTGAGTAGCTTAAATTGTTTATTTCAATATTTAAATCATTCACCACTTAACAATTAGCATTGGAAACCTCCGACATTTCATTTAATCAAATTAGCATTGATTTTTGAATGAAATACACGATTGATTTGTTGTAACTTCACATACTCGGTCGGTTAATTAGATTTAGTGAATATTTCATTCGTCGCGTTGCATATAGTTCGGGCTGTTCGAGGCAATTTAAATTCTTCGCGCACACCGCAATACGATACTTACAACTCTCCATTCTCACTCGACACATCTGCGTATCGAGTGGAAATTTGTACAAATTCATCGGGCACGACAGTGTCAGCGTTAACCTGGAATAAAAATAAGGATAAGGACGAAGGTTAGAATGAAGCATACATCACCGAGCAATAATTGCGTATTGATCTTCGCGACGTTTACCGGGTTTAGATACGACTGACGTTGTAAATCCTACGAAGCGCTCTGGGATCTCGTGCTCAATCGCACGCTAATGGTCGAAACTTTGAATAGTTTCCGAATTGCAAACGATTTGGTCATCCGGGACATTCTTGCGATTAATCAGACGATCTTATACAGTATGAATTTCAACCGAGTTCTCGGCGCTTGCTTTATATGGAGTCTCCGTGCGAATCTACATGATTTGCAATTTCCCCCGCACCAATCGCCCTCGAAGGGATATTCGAGTGTCTGGTCGTATGAATATGACATGTCTTCAGACAGACATTGTTTAGTCTGGTCACTTTCCCTCATCGTAACCACATCTATATCTATTTGTCTCACGATTTCTATTATATAAGGACGGAGCGAAATGTACTTAATTAAATATTCGTGTTAATTTGATAGGTTATACGCTACCGTTGCGTCCCCCGTATAATTGGACTCTTAGTTAAGAAGAGTTTTACGTCCCAACTACGAGTAACATTGTAACCCTAGTGGGTCTTAAGGGCCTTTTTATAGGTTGTTATGGCATAACCTTAATAAGTTAGCATAGCTTAGTCCATTTATGCGTCTCGAGAACCAACGCCAGAGGTGGTTTCAAACTAGGGACCTCTTGATTCCCAGTCCTCCACTCAACCAACTGAGTTAACTGCACAGGACGAATCTTGGTGAGTTATATAGTGAATTATATAAGAAAAGGCATGCTTTAAAAAGGCCTTCTTTAAAATAACATAATTAAATCTTCTGGCATTTATCGTAACATGATCATGATGTTAATTTACTGTCAAATTTTGTGTACTTATAAAGTCTGCCATTCTCATGTATTTATTTTTTTGTATTTATCTGCTTTGTGCAAATTTAGTTTGTTGACCAATAAACTTTGAATTGAATTGAGTTGGCCACCAGACGTACCTTACGATATAAATGACCCAGCCGTCGTCGTAAATTCGAATAAGTTTATTGGGTACAGTGATGTCGTGAAACATTCCGTGTTTGCTATTGGTGAAGAATATATCAGGTATCCAGAACTTGTTGACGAATGCCGCGTCGAGGGTTATCATCGGATCGTTTATTAGATCGTCAAATTTCAGTCGAGGGTCTCGCCACGACAATTCGAGGAACGTAGTAATCCGGTAATCCTGCAAAAATTGATCCATTATACAAGGCGTTATAGAGAATTACAACACGAGAAGCCTCCATTATTGATATAGATTTAAAAATATATCGTCGAGCATGGAAGATTTCCGCTAAACAGTTTGCCACGCATAAACAATATATATCAGACAATTTCACTAGTTCGTGCAAGTCATGGTTATGATCGATGTATCCAATGTCACAGTATGCCAGAAGTGTTATTACTTATATTCTCCCTTAAGATACTCCCGAAGTTATTATTTAGAATAGCCCGTCATAAAATAATTAGCAAATAGATGCGATGCAGAAATGACCGAAATTAGAAAAATGGATTTTGAATAAAATTATCGAATTTCTTCGAAAAATGGAATTACTGGCATTTAAATAGATTTTCCCCTGTCAACAAATGATAGAAATTATCTAATATATTTACCATATTTATTTCGCTGATTGAGTCGAAACTTGATATGTTGATGCTGCAGTTGATTATAGTCGGATGCTCTGTAAATAATCATCAATAATGAACAGATATATAAAAAGCGACCTATTCATGGGGTTTTTATTCAAAGTTACTATGATGATCCTAATCGTATTCTTCCCCGACACGTAGGAGAAACTACGTATCAGGTGATGCGAACGTTGTTCTCGCGAGATATTTTACCTCAGTCGACAGGTTTATTGCGCCGGGCTTTAAGCATCTGTCAGTCCCACAAGTCACGCTTTAGAAGGCCAAGAGGTCACAGGCCGATATTTAAGAGACGTAAGCGGAGTCACAGAGCAGGTACATTGAATAATTCAGTATCTAAATTGAGTTCAAATATGTGTGCAATGACACATTGACGTAAATCAAGTAATTAGAATAATTTCCCGTATCTGGATTGTTTAACTGTAGTTCTACGGGTCTCTTCTGAACATAAATGGGACCAGAGTATCTACGTATGCAATGCGGTTTCAAAGGTAATTTGTATTGCCGTCATGGAAATATATACATGTTGTAATTAAATTTGGGGGATACCTTTTGATAATCTTGAGATGTAGCCTCTAGCGGATCGAAAAACGCTAGCGTATTGCAAATAAAAGTGGCATTTGATGTTTACAAACGGGGAAGGGTAATGGCTATGAGTGAACGACATGGTATAGTGGCTATACCGAGTAGCTGTTCTTCTCTTATTTGAAACACTACGTTCATCAGAAACGTTATCTTTGATATGCATAAAGTTATCGGTCGTCATTTCCAATTTTGGCAAAGCTGACAGGATCAACTTGTCACGTCGAGCATTCACGCTGAATCTTCAGTTTTGTATAGTTCGTATATTCATCAATTATACGTATTGACTGCTATAATCAGACGGATGCCCTCTCCTTTGAACGACTTGCCTTCTACCACAGACCAAAGTCATTAGGGCGACAATGTTGCCTTCGAAAAACTTCATCGCAGAAGATATTCCGATAGCCAATCATATATATACGACTGGAGGCTTTTTATAGAAAATGACGTTTTATTAAAACGGAAGATGGCTGGCTTCATCAAGTGTTATAATAGCAATGACTCGTGAATAGCTGTAATTAGTTACATAAGTATTCCTAAAAGCTACGTCAAATGAAGTAGCATGGTAGTTATAAAACGGATTCACGAAAGCCTCTTTTCGACAACTTTTTTATGATGGATCCTAGATGACAAAAAAGTTTTTTATGGAATAACACTTTATGTCGTGGTTGATAGTTAGCTTTTCCGCAATTATGCGTCAGTAAAAAGTGTCATCAAACACGAATCTCGCGCTTTTCTATCTTCTGTTTCTGCGTATAAAAATGACGTATCTTTATCCTCTCGGCAGATGGTGCTTTCTATAACTGCACTGTTAAATTGACAACTGTCATCTTGTCTTCTGTTTTAAGCCGATCGTTCGATATGCATCGTGGCTTTTCGATTTGATTAAGCTTGCGTCGTTTATGAGGAAAACGATGATTTTCGATCAGAGCGCAGAATCAGGAGCTCAAAAGGTATATTCTGATAGATCACACGCTGGAAATCAACAAGAAATAACTAAATCCCCCAATAATCCAATCAATATAATTAAAACGTCTCATAGTTCTTCATTAGTCACTGGCGGTCTACCAGCGGAACTTTATGT
Source organism: Tubulanus polymorphus (assembly GCF_964204645.1). NCBI lineage: Eukaryota > Metazoa > Nemertea > Palaeonemertea > Tubulaniformes > Tubulanidae > Tubulanus > Tubulanus polymorphus. The sequence goes on along the minus strand of NC_134029.1, from coordinate 6,164,251 downwards.
TCCAAAAATATTACCCATACAGAATACACAATGCTCATTTTGTTAAACCACGCTGAACAATGATTGGTCACAAACGTCTCGTATCTGTTGGCTAATGCGATGATAACTTACAGGGGAATCTTGAAAAACGTCGAAAATACCATTTATTTTGTCAAATATAATGGAGAACGACGTACAGCCAGCTCGAATTATCCTTCGGTATAAAAAGCACGAACATGGTAAATTATTTGCGACAGTTTGGTTTCTACTAATGGCCATTTATGTAATGCCCCTAATTCATATACTGGAACATGCTATACCACTTGAGGAAGAAAACATGACTGGACTCCAAGTATATATGTACGCATATATCATATTAACATGTAAATTGCGTACTGGAGAGGTAGTCAAAAAATCTTTCCGGCGTTGGATAATTGACTATGCGCGGAGATACGAGAATCCAATTACTGCAGAAACCTTCGCGGAATTGTTATTACATGTAACCAGTTTACAATAAATACACTTTTAATCGCATAGAAAATATTACGTAAGATTTAAAAGTTATCCTATTTTTTCGCAGAACCGGTATTGTTGCTATACGTTTCAAGATCATTCGTCGATTCATTGCGTAATAAATCGTTGTTAACGATATATGTTCATGAGATTAGAATTCTAAGATGATGGAAATAGAAAAATTCATAGCTTTTCACACGGATCATAAGACTTATAGGATTACAAGTCAGCCATCTTATTGATGCTACAATTGACGGCCTGCTATCGTATGATAGCGGTGATAGAACATTATGATACGGTTCGTAGCGAGTTATTCGCTACGACCGGATACGATAATGCATATTTGAGATATTACGGATTTCCGTTTATACTATGCGTTTTACCTTGATCTATATTCGGCGGGAACTTTTCATCATAGTCGTCCAACAATTTCTTGACGAATTCGGACCTGCAGTAATCGAAGAAAACAATATACGTAGTAACGGTTACCACAAAATGTTTTCTAGTTTTTGAAATTTGACTCGGTGCTCGTTGACAAAATGTCATAGAAAGTCTCACGAAGAAGGGCCCATGTCCCACTTCTTATTTTAGCATCTTTCTCTTTCGTTTTCAATTAACTCTACATCCGACTCGAAATTCAACTCACAACTCTCAAACTTGATACTGCTTCTTTCTTTACACCTGAAAAATGGCCTCCGGTGAAAGACTGAAGTATCAATACTTTAATTTTAAAATTCTCTAGTATACAGTAGTTTTTTGACGCCGTAAAACCGTTACGATAATGTTTAAATACGTTGATAACTACTATGAACTTGATATTTCTGTTTTTTTCAACATGTAATTTTGTATTAGATTATTTTGTTAAGATTTGTTATTTTGATTATCTATCATACAAGTGTACTAAACACTTTGATAAAGAATAAACTACATTTATATGACGGGTTTCGTGTGAGTCAATGTGCACTACGTCATCGATATTGGCGTTTCAAAATAACAATCATGATTATGACGCTGTTATGGTGTTTGTTGATTATTCATTTGGTAATTGAATATATTTCATAACTCTTATTTTGTTAATGATAAATTTTGATAATTGTTTTGAGAGGATGTGCACTACGTCATCGATATATCGGGGCTAGACTGGTTGCCGGTCAATTCAATTCGATTATCGATAAACTAAAATCCAAAACAACTTCATCGATCCTCAATTTCAATTCACATTACATCATTCATTGTCGACGATACTACGCAATTAGTTAATTTTCAAGGCCTCAATAATCATTTTAGTTAGGTTTCTTGTTGAATAATCGTCCATGCTTCATATAGCGTGGCGTATATGCATATATGCCGTATACCATATCTAAGACATGGGCGCTCGATTCGTCATGACAATTGATCATCAAGGATAAATGGCTTCGTAATCTCGCCATGTTATATCATAACATATATAACATATACGTATAATTGTTATGGCAACGTCCGGTGCGATGAGAAGTGAATAGCGCAATTTGTGTTTTGTTTTTCGTATACCATTCACATATCCTCGTGTCCATATACATTGATGTGTTTCAGATACACGGAGTTGAGTGTTATGTCGTGTAGACGGAAGCAAATTGTTTATGAAACAGTTAGCGACGCACTCATAATTAAGCGTGTAAAGAATCCTCTCTGAGCACCAGGGGCTGAGTGCTTAAAGAACAATTATTCAAATGCCATGCCAGTATTGAACAGGTTTCCGTCGCTTAAAACCGTTCAATTTCCACTTCCTTAGTTGCGTGTTTAATTTTAGTACGAATGTAGTTCATTTCCAATTATTACAACTACAGATTCGAATTCGACTCATGGGAATTTTGAGTAACGGGTATATACGTAGTATATACGTTAATAAAGGTATATATATATATATATATATATATATATATATATATATATATATATATATATATATATATATATATATATATATATATATATATATATACGTATTTTGAAACTTAAGTTCAGGCTCAGGGAGCTTCAGGGATCGGTATCGACCGAAACAATGTTTACACATACCCGAGCCACATGCTAACTTTATTCTAAAACCTGTAACTTTTTCAAGTAAAATTTAAAAGATAGAAGAGGTTAAATATGAAAAAGATCGAATTGCAATCACGCTTATATTCCATTTCAAACCCTCACGGTGAAAGTTGTGAAAAAAGTAATGAGTAATTGAAACGAAGTAATTGTAATTCTATCATTTTCTTAATCTGGCAGGCTTAACTATTGATGTAAATTATTCAGGAAAAAAATGAAATTAAATTATAAAACATTATTTCACAGTGTTGTTTGAATATATAAAATAAGAAAAATAGTTTCGAAGTGTCAAATGTTAAGCTAACTATACTTATTCACAATTGATTACGGGAAAACGTAAGAAAACACACTACCTTTTCATTTCTTTAGCAGCAATGGCAATATGCATTGATCCCAAAACAAACGTGCAGCTGAAAACTACCGCAAATAAACAGAAGACATCCATTTTTCATGTATCCATACGTTTTACAATCTTGACACTCGATAATGCTTATTTATATCTACGGGATATCAGCATTATTTCCTCTGTTTGGTCGATGAGACCAGGCATAAACTGCGCTTTCGGACGACCACGAATCGCTTTTCTCTGCGCTGCTCAAGTTCCTATTGCGTTTCCCAGTGGAACATGTGTATCCTATCGCTAGGATAACGCGGATTTCCAACAAGACGTCTGTTGACATCGGCTTATATGCGAGAACAACTCTGCTTGTAATCGCGAGTTAGGCGGCGCTAGTAGTCCAAATGTTGATGTTTCACGTCGACACCGATGTCAGAAAATTGATCGTACGTTTCAGTAGTCAGATATAATTGATGTAATCCATAATCTATCGGGTCTAATGCGAATACCCATATATCGTAGTAAATTGAAGGTCACACACAAGATGTTGGCTGCGACGAAGAATCGATATCATCATATCGTATTCAAATGCAATCTACGAAAATCAGCGTATTAAAAAGGTTCTCATATGAGACGCGTTTTACTCATTGGGGCAATTTTTATTACTTTGTTTGAAAAGGGGACTAAATCTTTCAGTATCATGGCATAATTTCACTATTTCTTATCATCGTGTGAAAATATAGAATATAACAAATGCAGACATAAAGACTACCGGAAATTGACTGCAAAATACATGGACAATTGAAATAGAATCAGTCCAACAATATTAACTAAGTTGATCGCGGGAGTATATTGGTATTTACGTAATACACTTTTTTTCTATACTTTCCATGGGTCGGGTTATTGAGTACGCTAGGTCCGCATTGTTTTCGCATTTTCTTTCGTATTTTTTTCCTACTTAATTCTTTAACTTCGTTCACATCTACTAGATCGGATGAAGATAACAACGAGACAAAAAAAACATCAAATCAGAAATAGGGAGAAAATACTATGCGGAACCAGCGGTTATTCAAAAAGATGGCGCCCGGAAACTGTTCAAAGCTTTTAACGACTTACAAAAAGCCCCATCTAGATGTATAATAATCCAACACGTTTCGCTGTTTACTTGTGTAAGAATAGTTGCAGCACTGAACTCACGGTCAGATAATACACCCAATGATCCCTAAATACAACTGCTTATCAAATTCGAGCTTCGCCTAAAATTCTTCACAAATATGATATTGACTTTACGAAGGCAGTTTGAACTATTGCTCGGTCTTCGCCTTGTGATTCGTACCGCGGCTGTTCTAGGAAGAATTCGCAAATTCGGAAGCAACGGTAAACGGCGTAACAATCTATCCCTCTCTGTTATGTCTGTATGATGGTTTTGTACGATGTATGTTGTTTAATAATTGAACATCTCATTTCCTAACCAGATACACGCGAGGCGTTTGCGATCATTACCGATGAATCTTTTAAATACTTGTAATGGATGTGCATTAGAACGAACACGCTTTTTGGCCATGGAACAAAAAGAAAAAATTACTTCATCCATGGACACGAAAAACGAAATTTCACTTCGTTCGGATGGACACTAAACCTCATGATAATTCATTATTCAAAAGCGATATACTCAAAATATGTGTTTTTTAAATAAGTGACTAGTTATAAAACTCTTAAAAAAGTGTTTTTAAAGCTTGTGCAAGACTCCACTTATGGCCCCAATTTCCACAAGTAAGTCAAGACTAGAGTTTCTGAATCTAGCAATAGTTGATCATTTATTTCGGATAATCCAAGTACGGCTCGTAAGTAATATTCTATGCCCTTCTTGTCCTGAGCGAGTAGTTGAGACAGAAATTCACTTTTTGTGTGAATGTCTAGCATATAGTGATTGCCGTATTACATTGTTCGCTAAAATTAAGGAACTCTAAGATATTGATATGGATATTCTATCCACTACAGACCAATTGTCCTTGATTCTAGCGAATGATCACATTATTAATCACGTGTGTAAGTTTGTAAATGAGGCGTCCATTCTGCGTAATGCACCGCCATTATGCACTTAACCAACATAACTCCTTTTTGTCTTGTAAGCCTATATAAGCTGGTTTTTATTTATGTATAAAAGATGACAATAAACTAATTATATATATATATATATATATATACTAGTTTTAAATTGGCGGTAGGAAAGTGCCCTGTTAGACGCGCGAGTCGTGTTAATCCAACGTTGAGTATATGGATCTTTTAACCGCTGTTCAACCGAGCGGAAAAGCCATGATTCGTTCGTAATGATTTGTGTCAGAAATAAAAAACGTGGAAAGCTTCACGAATTTGCGCGTCATCATTGACAACATCCTCAAAAGCCTTCAAGAGTGTATGCGAAGTTATTTGCACACACACGGAACCCACACTAGAAATAATGGAATTAGTTAACAGTAATCGTAACAGTAACAGTATTCAGCATACTGGAATCATTTGTTTATATATACGAGCGTTTATGTGATTGGGCTAGTTATAAACTCAGTGCACATTAATTGACCGATGGCCAAATTTGCCGAATTCGCGGCGGTCGTTGAGTACAATATTTTGGTATTACTTCTTTTCCGTAAATATCACGCCATGTCATCGTCGACTGAAACAAATAAAAACGCTAGCGTAAACTCAAAAGAAGGAGGGCTTCGGATAAGAAAAACTGGACTGATTCGACAAAGTTAATCTACTCCAACTAGAACGCTAGGAAGTACAAGGAAATACATTCACATTTTCGCTCGATGGCTTTTAGCAATTCTTGCTTAGTTTATTCATCCATGGTTAGCTGTATCAGCTGTTTTAGGTACAATGTACATGGACATTTTATCCACTTTATTCGTTGATTTTTATGCATTCACATTTTGATTAAATTAGCCGCCAACTCCTATGGTAAAAATTTTGGCCATCGCGGATAATCATTTCGTCCTTGATTGTACCGTGGACTCTAAAAGCGTTTTAGAGTCTATGATTGAACTACCTTTTTATGACAGTTATATTAGTGAAATTTACGGAAATCGTCAATAGATAGTGACATTGCAGTAGTTATTTTGCAATTAAAAAAAATTGTGGCGCACCCAATATACGTTTCTCCAACCTCGCTTGCCAGGTTGGATTGCCACCCACTGAAGCGCGCGCCAACGCAAACCCTTCATTGGTCTAGGCCTATTACATTGCCCAAGCTTTCAATGGACAGGTTGCCGCTTAGCGGCCACTATTCTATGTATTTCGCCAATCAGATACATAACGAATCTGCCAGTGAAAAACAACGCATCTGATTGGCTTGATACATGATGACGACAACGTATCTCATAAACCTGCGTAAAAAATCTTCATTTCATAAAGTCACCCTTGGTGATGTATAAAAACTCCCATACTAAAAAGAAATAAAGTCGCTGAGTAGTTTATTCAACGTTCGTTTATTCACAGTCATCTTCGGGAATACTTAATGATAATAGATTACAGTCGAAACGTTGAATTAATAATCAACTCAACGACAAATTTTCTAACTCTAATTTTCCATTACAGGGTTTCATACATATTATCGTCACAGCGCGTACTGAGTGCTTTCATCAATGGTTTTTTACCATTGTTACTTGTTAAGGCGTGGAGTTTTTAAAGACGAATCTACCGAAGATACTCAAAGAAAATAGCAGCCAATCCGAAGGTGGATGAGATTTCTTCAGAATAAAAGAGAAAAAATGTGAAATGCAAATTTCACGCAACAATTACTTTTTGACGATGTTGCAACCGCTTCATGCTGCAAAAAATTCAATTTAGCAATCTGAAACTGACGCTAACTCCAGTTCGACTGGCAATAAAACTGTTTTACGTTTACCTTTCGGACTATAAACATTGTTTTTTTTTTAATTCTGTGTTGCTAAATGTATTTTTGACATTTCGGTGTTTTATTTTTTTTCGGATATACATGTATCTTGTCTGTATGGTCGCAGTTTTAGAAGCTGTTCTAAAATTCCCATATGAACGTAGTTATATCGTTTTTGTGTGCTTTTTTGAGACAGCAGATTCTATTAATGCAACGACTAATTGTTGATTGAGACAAACTATATAATCGCGGAGTCACCAGGGATGAGCCAGACTACATAAATAACAGTTTACAGTTTACAGTTTACAGTTTATTTGACAAACTCAAGGTCTACAAATTAGACAATATGAGTGAAAAATAGAACATTATACAAAATAACATAGCAGCGAATGCCGTGTTTACACAAATATTTTAGCAATTTTACTTATAAAGATACATAAATTATAAAGTGTTCTGATGTTTTTTGTCTGCATAAGGGAGGAGAATTTATACTGGTTTGGATAAATTGAAAATTTTCTCTCAATGTACTTGGTCCTTAAAACGTCAAGGGTTGGACAACATAATATATAATGATATTCGTCCCCTATAGCACTGTTGCAAAGAGGACAGGTCCTGTTTTCTCTGGGTACTTTCATCCATCTACCAGTTTCAATTGGAAGTTTGTGGTTACACGTTCTAAATCTACTTAAACTATATAGCAGGTCATCAGGAATGTCCGACGTGTAAATAAACTCCAGGCTATGATTATCTTTGAATAGAGAGTAATAGTCACCTTTAGGTGATTCCCTTATGGATGCTCTCCATTCTTGGAGGAACTGGTCCATTATTTTTTGTTTTAAAGTAGATTGCAGCCATCTAGTGTTTGGGAAGGATTGATCATCCCATATATTGTTTAAACCTACAGAATACAGAATATCTTTTACATTTCTAATCCATTTGAAATTTGGAGCTATGCCGTTAATGTAAAAAGGTCGCATAACTGATTTATACAGAATGCTAGAGAGTTTGTTCTGAGAACTGACTAAATTAGCCCAAAAGGAGACAATTCTAGATTTAATTACTATAGAAAGGGGGAATCTACCAGTTTCTCCGTACAACATGAACGTTGGTGTACTATTTCGCGCTTTCAGTACGTGTCTCAGAAAACTTAAGTGAACAGACTCAATAGAATCTATGTTAGAGAACCCCCAGACTTCACAGCCATATAATAAGACGGGTACCACCGTCTGATCAAATAGTTTTAACTGACAATCTAGAGGAAGATTTAGACTATAAGTCTTACAGTATAGAGCGTGTAGTGCCTTTTTTGCTTGTGAGACTAGGTATTTCTTAGTCGACAAAAAACCTCTATTTTGATGTAATAATAATCCCAGGTACTTATAGCTGGTAACAACCTCAATATTTTGATTTCCCATGTGGAACTGTTCATTTCCTAAGCCTCTAGAACCAAATATTATAATCTTTGTTTTTCTAGTATTGACCTTTAGTTTCCATACATTGCAGTATTCATGGAAATTATCTAGGTTGCGCTGAAGTTCTTGCGCATTCTGCGCAAAAATTACCGTATCGTCCGCGTAGAATAGAATTACCAAGTTTGCATAAACGATGACATCGTTATGATCGGACAAACTGATCCCATTACTGGCTCTATTATGTAAAAATTCTTCTAAGTCGTTTAAGTACAGGCAGAAAAGAAGCGGTGACATATTTTCACCTTGTCTGACACCTGTCTCACAAGGAAAAAAGGCAGATAGGTTACCATTAGCTTTCACACATGATTTAACATTGTCATACATGTTCTTCACACAGTTAAGTAATTTACCGTTTATACCATTTGTAAGAAGCTTTTGCCATAGTCCGGCTCTCCAGACTGTGTCAAAGGCTTTGGTAAAATCTACGAAAGCACAATATAGTTTCTTCTTCTGAGTTTTAATAACTTCAGCTAAAATATGTAAAATGTAGAGGTTGTCAATTGTCGAGTAACCACGACGAAATCCGGCTTGGTTGTTATGGAGGATGTTGTTTGTTTCAATATAACATGTTAGTCTATTATTAAGTATTGCTGTAAAAACCTTTCCCAAACAGCTTAAAATGGTGATGGGCCTGTAGTTCTCTGGTAGTTTGTCATTTCCACCTTTAAAGATGGGACAAATGACGCCCTCTAGCCAAGATTCTGGGAGTATCCCAGTATCTAAAACGATATTAAAGAAGTTTACATAAACTGGGAGCATGATATCCTTAGTGGCTTTTATATGTTCGTTTAGGATGCCATCACTTCCAGCTGATTTACCATTTTTGAGTAGTTTAATTGCCTTTAAAATTTCCTCCGCAGATATAGCATCATTTAGTGACTCGTTTTCATTGATCATATCATTTGCTACATTAGGTAATTCTGATCTATCATCTTGCTGCTTATTGGCATCCCGGAAAAATTCATACAAGTCCTCCAGTGGTACTGGAATATTAGTGTTTCTAGGGGTGTTTCTGTTTAAAAGCTGCCAGTATTTTTTAGGGTTATGAAGATTAAGGTTTCGAATTTCTCTTTGCATACGCTTTCTGTGTAAATTCACGTGCTTTCTTATAGTTTTTTTATAACTACGACTGGCTTCGGCAAGATCTGTATGAGTACGGTCGGTTCGAATCCGATTATTAATGCGCTTCTTAATATGGTACTTTTTCCTTGCATTTCGACATTCATGACCAAACCATGGTTTATCTAGTTTATTAACTTTTGAGGGACAGGGAGAATTCCATTTGTTACCAAAGGTAATAATACTGGCGTCATTGAATATTTCATTTATAACAGATGATAAGGAATCGATTGCATCTTTATCAAGTACATGCGGGTAAGATAGTAGTGTTTGTTCGTACTTTTGGGTATTCAAATTGCTAGCAAATTGGTCTGATTTATCTCTTTTCCAAGTTGGCCTATGTTTTACTTTTCGTGTAACTGGCCGTTCATTGCCTTTATATGGGGTAGGTGGGATACCACTGAGTTTTAGGTTGAAAGAAATAGTACAGTGCACATCGGAGAATAGGTCACAGAAATCATGCACAAAAAAGTCACACAAAAAATTAAAGCAATTCGGCGAAAGGACTACATAATCGACTACAGACGCGTTTTTGCAAGTTAATTTACCTAATCTACGATCTTTACCGAGTCGACCGTTTGCTATATAGAGATTACAATTCTTACATAAATCTAAGAGTTTGTGGCCATGGTTATTCACATACTGATCTTGGCTGATACGATCGACTGGAATATTGAACTGGAAAATTTCGGGCAAGTAATTGGTATTGTTCAAATTGAGTCTTTGCGTCAGGAACTCATCTGGTTCAACAAAGTCGGTAAAATTGCTAGTTCTTGAGTTGAAGTCACCCATTAGGATTACTGACTCATAATTAGATTGCATTGATATAATTTCGAGTTCAATGTCCGTCCAGCATTCAGGGGTTAGGTATTTTGAGCCCTCGGGCGGGATGTAGCACATACCGACGCATACGTCACTCGTTGAGTTAGGGAAAAGCTGTTTTGACACTTTAAACCATAGTATGTATTCTGATTTAATAGGTAAGACCGTAACACATTCAATGATCGAATCGTGCACAAGGACGGCTATTCCACCAGACACTCTTTTGTACTTTTTACGATTGTTACCAAAGAAGTGGTAGTTCGGGATATTGAGTGTATGGAAGTCAGTTAGCTTTGTTTCACATAACCCAATAATATCAAATTGTTTGATATGGTCTTGGAATTCAGGGATATCCAGTTTATTTTCTAATCCGCATACATTAAGAGAACATAAAGTTAATGATTGACGGCGAGAGTTTGTCGCGTTTCCCTACGCTGGACCGTCTAGTACAACTCTCGATGCTGCAATTAGGTCACTTACTGGAGTATCACTTGTTCCAGACGCGTCCATCGTCTCCACTTCCGCACTCTGAATATTTGTTGCGTTAGCTACTGCAGGCTGTTTCGAGGCCGCCTTCAGCTCTTCGGGTGATTTCTTCGGCTGTGTACGTGGTCTAGGTGTCCGGTATGTTGCCTCCCCGACGCACTTTACTTCGTTATTAATGCATTTGAAAATTTTCCCGTCGAGAATCAGCTTATCGAAGGAGACGAAACCATCCACGGATGGATTGGTAGATTTCGATGAATTTAATTTTTCGAATAACAATTTTCTTCTATTCCGCACTTCGATCGGATAATCCGCAACGATTCTCACAGTGTTATCTTTTGCGTTAAATCGAGATTTATATACTAATTCGCGGTCAACATAATCTCTGAATTTCGCGGTCACGGAACGTGGTTTGTCTTTGCCTGGATTTCTATGGATCCGCTGGAAGACAATTTTACTCGCTCGATCACTGTTGATTCCGAAATTTTCGACTAACTGTTTCCTCACAACGTTGTCTATGTTTTCATCAGTCGACTCAACTAAACCAAGGAAAACAAGGTTGTCGCGCCGTGATCTAGCCTCCTGGTCTATTATGCGATTTTCTAGTGCTGCAATGCGGTCATCCTTTGGTTGGGTGCGGCCACTGGTTTTAAGCTTATTTTCAAGGTCGCTAACCTTCGTGGTAAACTCAACTCGCAGTTCGTCTTTGGCTTCTTCAATCTTGAAATCCATACTAGCTTCAAAATCTTTTCTGAATTGTTCCAGGTCTTTCTTAATTGAGTTGAATTTACCATCGATTTTTCGTTCCAGATGTTTCCGCATCGACTTAATTTCTTGGAAAATGTCCTCTAAAGTAAGTTCTTTCTCCGTTTCGCTGTCGGATTCTCCTGCAGATTCGCGGCTTTCGGTATCTGTATCTGGATCAGTTTCTCCATAACTTTTAGCTGGTTGCGATTTCGATTGTGTATGAGCCGGTCTTTTTGTTGGAGGGGTACTGGATTCCGAGCCTTTGGACAGAGTTCGTTTAGTATTCCCACTGCCAGCATGTTCTGTTTGTTTATCGACTTTGTCTTTGGTATTACGATCATCATGTTTACTACGATTACGGTTACGATTGGTATTCGAACCACTGGCTAAGTGCTTTGAATTTTTCTCCATTTTACAGTTCTCAATAACCTTTCACGACCGAAAATAACTCAAGCGGAACGGTGAACAGGCTGTACTATACAGAGTGTGCTATAATAGCCTGTACTCTATATACGAAAATGTCCACACTTATGTTCTATGGAAACTTTAACTTGTCAAATTCAGTAGTTAAAAGCTTCAAACTTCGACAAAATCTCACCAGAATGCACAGTCCGATGTTACGGTTCTTCCTTATGCGGTTATTCCTAGGAAAACCAAATGTTCTTGTTCCCAAAAGGAAGTTTTTAGCTCCCGTGCCAATGACACGACTCTACAGTCCGCCATGTTGATTTCAATTCCCAATAACAGTATCAATGTAAAAAAAAAACCAAATTAAATAACGCTGATTTATATATTACATAATCTGTGTTGTTTTTTTATATAATAGAAGTCTACTAAATTAGTCATCAAATCTCTGCTGAGCAAACCGAGCTTTTTAACGCAACCAAATCCATCGTTATCGGCCGTGTAAAGCGACTACTCTAATTTCCTTCGGTCTAAGATACAATGCCGTATTGTTATGTTCGCCACGTTTCTGCCAATAATTCGATAAGACCGAGACGAAAAGATTCTAACTAATTCTGAACTGTCTGTAGTAGCATTCAGTTTCAGTGAATATCCTGGAAAAAAAAAACGTTTGCAAATAAGCGAGGTGCAAACAAACCGAAACAAATCCATCGTTATCGACTGGTGGAAAGCGAGTACTCTTATTTCCTATAGTCTAGTACACAATGTCATATCATTTAGGCTAGAAAAAAATGGATACCTTGTTTCTCCTTTCTGCTGAGCTTAAAGCCGACCCGGCCGGCCGTCTATCTACCTTGGCCCTGTACATTGTTTTTTCTTAAATTATGATCAAACTTACTGCACAACAGACCAGTCAGCTAAAGAAATGGACTGATTGCGAATTTTTATTGCGGTTTACGGAATGACTCAGCCGGTTAGGAGAAACTAAAGCCGCGATCACACGGAGACGATTTGGCACGGATCAGGCTAGGGCCAAATTTGGCCCGTGCCTAATTAGAGAGCGCGTTCACACGCAAACCATTCACTCGATACTAAACAATGCTCAAACAAAGCGAAGTGGATCATTTCCGGTGCCAGTTGCAATTCAAATGCAATGATTTTTGTATGGTGCTAAAATTTGGCTCGGGCCTGGTCCGACGTTTTTGATCGGGCCAAACTGGCCCATTTGGCACCCGTGTGAACAGTTGTTCCGGGCCAATATTTGGCACGGGCCAAAAATTCTCGTGTGATCGATGTGATCGATGAAGTATCATTTTTAGCCTTAGGTTTGACACAATTAGCTGAAGTGACCTTTGAGAAAACCAAACACGTCTTGGCTGCTAATAACACGACAGGATCGGAGACAAAAATTTAACTGTTCACCGTTTCGGTGAATATCCTGAAGAAATTTTGCAAATATGCGAGAAGAATTGAAATGGCGGAAGTTCCTGCGGTTTGTCGAGTCTGGCGAACGATACCGAAATGTAATATTGATTTGAATGGAATTTGAAGATTTTCACTACACAGTGAATATTGGTCTACACATAACTGCGCTTGAAACTCAACGTCATTAATGGAACATTTTGTGAATATCTTTCTTCCTCTAGATTATACGATTATTTATGATAATTTGAACTATATATTGAATAAATGTGGTAAGGTTTTCCATCTAAAACGCTGTCACGTATAAACCTGGTGCGTCTCATTACCTGTCTTTAATGTCATTTGTCGGTTTCATTGCAGCTTTCCCTGAAAATTGCGATTACAGGAATCAAATTAATTAGGTGGTCATCCCGAATAGGGGGACATTCAGATAGACATAATGACCCGTCTGCCAGTGCGTATGCCGCCAGACGCCGGGTGAATACGTAGTATACATAAACCTGAAATACCGTCAGCGGTACTTCACTGATAGAAAAGGAGCGAACCACTTTTCATGTAAATACTGTAAATACGAAAGCGATGCTTACATGGTCCGATCTCCGATTGTATTGACCAAGTCTTTCATCAGAACTAGTGTGCTAGACGATATATATAAGAAATAGAAACATTAAGCCTTTACCTCAAAAGAGATCACCGAAAATCATGTATGAACTATTTATGCATCGTTTGAATTCGTGCAAATGTGGTCACCAATATAGATTTCCCAGCATACATCATCTGCGAGATAGTATTTGGATGTTCTGGCCGATTCATTCCTAGCATAAGCCAAAATCCTTTTTAACGGTTCATCCATAGTTTGCTGAACGTACTGGCACTGAAAGAGTTGTCGTTTGAGCAAAGCGGATGCAAAAATTTTCCTGCGGATGTCACGTCCTTCTTTGATTGCAAAGGCGACGAAACCGTCGAGTTTTTTTCGGTGTTCTTCCTAAGCACACTTAGCACTTGATAGCAAGCGCCTAATTTACGATGCGCGTTATTACCGTCGTCTCAACACTATAAAACATTCATTAAACTGTCAGAAGACGCGTTTCAACTTTCGTAATCTATTTGAAAAGTAACACCGTCAATGATAGAAAAACCAACGACTAATGGGCCAGTAATGACACATTCTTCATCCCTAAATTTTATTAATTCGATTGCTATAAAAAACATGTTACTGACATAATAATAAACAGTTCACGTATATTAATTTATACAATATATATATATACATATGATTAAACTCTCTTAAACGCTCTAGATTCCCATAGGAAAATCTTTATTTCTAACGCATTACTACTGCGTTTTGATGAAGCAGCAGCAACATCTAGTTAGTTAAGAGGTAGGTATGGTCCTACGTGAAAGTTGAATGACCAGCGTTTCACACTTACAAATTGAGCATTCATTTCTAATATAAGATTATACGGTTCGCTAGATGAATACGAGATTCAGTGAACTTATTTAGAATGTACTACACTAATAGTTGATAGCGGTTTATTAGAAATATCGAAGTAGATAGTGCTTAAATTTTCACCCCACTTAAACCATACCGAAGCAAAGAGGTAGAATATTCATTTGACATAAAGTAGGCTAAACCCAGTTAAAAACACTGTGAAATAGAGCGTAACTGTGATAAACATGTAACTTGACGCTATTTGATGAGATATCATTAATTACTATTCATATATACATATAAAAATGTGAAAAAACCGTCACATTAAGTAACCAGACGATGCGCTTACATCTCTCATGACATGACATTTTTAAGTCCTGAACGTTATGCACTCGATTAGACGACAGGAATTCTCTTAAGTTTGCATTAGAAACGTTCGCCCGAATAAACAATTTTATGCAAATCAATGTTCAAATGAATATATCTGAGCTGTTTCTTCAATTTTTTATCGATTTTACGTTTCTCGAGTCCTTTTCGTCTTTTCGATGCGCGGGTAGCTGTCAGGTAATTTTAAGGCATCCCCGGTACCCATTTGTTGCTTAGAGAGCAGTATACGATCCAGTAGACAATGTTGAACACGAGGAAAGCTGTTGGATAGAGCCACCGGGACATGAAATCCAAGCGGCGAGCTGTTCTTTTACTATCGCTAATCTTCGTCTCGGGATGTCGTTCGTCGTCAGTCTTCTTCGATTGATCCTG
This sequence comes from Tubulanus polymorphus, assembly GCF_964204645.1. Lineage (NCBI taxonomy): Eukaryota > Metazoa > Nemertea > Palaeonemertea > Tubulaniformes > Tubulanidae > Tubulanus > Tubulanus polymorphus. The sequence continues at coordinate 6,148,787 of NC_134029.1, read as the reverse complement.
AAAAAACATTATGAAATCTTAGTATCAGAGTCGTCGAAAAATGTACCCCATCGAGATTCGGTTTTTATAGCCAGTCGACTAAGTGGTCGGAATTGATAACCGTACGCACAGCGTATTTCACAGTGTCGGCCATCTTGGAAATACGTCCGAACTACAGCGACCGTGCTCAATTGCGTGGTCGACTATTTCCGGACCAAATAGTTCCGACTAACTGAGATTCGGTTTCACTTATAGTCGACTAACTTTGATAACCGAAAGTCACCCAGAATGCCACGTGTTACGTTACGTAGCTTCCAGGTAGTGGTAGAGCCCAGTTCCACAGTTCTGGATCTACATTTGTCAATTTGAATATATACGACATTTCACACGACTGTTGAACTGGATTCTGAATATTATTATCCAGTACAAAAACTACCAATCAATTCAAGTAGAGACGTTCGTGAATCTAATCAGCTAAAATTAGATATTCGATCAAATCGCCGCTGGCTTGTAACGGCATGTTTAGCGATCGTCGATATACGTGATTGGATAGAATCTAGTTTTGAAATTCAATTTACCATCATACGCATCTCCTCGGCGTCTCCGTTTGCGGGTTTTTTCTTCCTGATCTGTTTGAATTGAACGGGCTTTATTTCCTCCCTGATCAGCATACTTATAAAGGCGTACTGAATCAACGCGGCGAATACGAAAATCTGACACATCGCCACCCAGACGTCGATCGCTTTGACGTAGGATACCTTCGGTAGCGCGGCGTTGATACCCGAACTCTGAGTGATCATCGCCAGTATTGTGACGACGCTCAGCGATACTCGCGCCGGTATGGCTTCGGCGTTGATCCAAAACGATATCCACGACACGGAGACTATCAGCACGCTCGGTAGGTACACTTGAATCAGATAGAAGCCGACTTTTCTTTGCAGGAAAAATCGTATTTCGAGACACGGATATGCTAAACGAAAAGAGAAGAAGAGAACAGTTTCGTATATCGATTCGAATTCGAAAATGTTTGGCTAGATCAAGGACAGATTTGAAAGTACAATTCATCTAATACGCTAAGAAGCCCAATGAAAATAGAACAGTGTCAATCAATGCGATTTTCGAAGAATCTGCTGTACTTTTATCGTAATTGATGAAATGACCTGTTGTATACTAATGATAAAAAGTCGACGATAAAAGGGACATACACCGTGTAGTGATAACTGAAATTGAATTATCATGGAAAAATTATCAACGCATTTACTATCAACACGTCAATAACAATATAACATTCCACATCGAGTTATCGGAATAAATTGCGCTTAAATGTATCGTTACGCATGTGAGCCAGCCAGTACAACGTTTCAATATTCCAAACAGATTAGATATATATCACCTATCACCGAGATTCGTTCCTAATTCCCCTGCGATTACCATGACTTATTGTTGTGTAGGATATCGCGTATAAATATTTCAAAGACATGGCCATTAGCTGGAGAGCCCATATTGATAAACGATTCGACAGACATGCATAATTACAGCAGCGATGATGTCCACTAAAAACGTCAATTTCTATGCATTTCGCACATTGGTTAGCCTATTGTTATCTGACGAGAACAATATTTTTCTACAGTCCTTGATAGAATAAACGATGATTCACCAGTAGAAATGGGGCGTCAAGCCACTTTAATCTGGTAATTCTAATGCACTAATGACTTAACGGTTACAGTAAAAAACCTGTAAGACGCAAACGTTACGCCCACCGCACACATTTGCGATCATTACAATCAAATAGCAAGTGCGGTATCATAGAATCAGAAGCCCCCCCCCCCCGATGACAGATGCCCCCAACAATAAATGGAGAGTCATAATGGGCTGCTGACCCTTACCCTAACCCTTAATCCTGAGATCTATTGTAAACAATTTAAATAAAGATTATTATCTTTATTTTATTAAGGGGTATGAACAAGCGGAAACATTTCATTACATGACACCGGGCTAAATCGTCTGCGCCTGTTCGATATCTGTGCCTAATACCGGTCTCTTCGTCGTTTATTAGGTTGAGATGATGTTATGGTATGTTGATTATGCAATCATCGTGTACTTATCAATTGATGGAGTTGATTACTCGAGGTAAGAGTGCTTACCATGGACGTGACTGGATCCGTAGCATTCTTTATTTTCATGCTGTACAAGGTCGTATCTGGCCATGCGCAAATGTCTATTGAATCGTACCGGATTTTTACCAAACCACCGCAGCTCCATCTGTGATTTCTTAAATGCAACTACAAAGATGAAATAAAACAAGTTTTTCGTAGAAAACAAGTTAACGTTAGCTTTTGTTTCGTGGAAAGCAGATTTACGCGCCCAAAAGGGTCCTTAACTGTCAATGAGAAAAGTGGAAATTTACGTGTATCACTTGAGATCAAAGCAAAACATTGCTTGGTATCAATACTTTGTTAAATGGGCTCAATGTATGCATCGAATCGAATGGTACATTTCAGTTCAAGCGTATCACGTATCACGATGGACAAACGACCGTAAAACGGCCATAAAATAGTTTATCTCGACGCCCATAACTGCTCAAATGCCTAATTTAAGAGATCGTACGTATATGTACCAACACTAAACAGATTTTCACTTACAGCTTTCCAGTCTCAGAGGGCACATTTGTCCATCCAGCGGGAACTTTACGAGATCCATCGGGCAGGACAATATCAACGATAACCTGAAATAAAAGCGGCTGCAAAACTAACATGCGAATAACTGGAAAAACAAAAAAATAAAGCACCAATGGGAGGGAATGCGATGCCTTCAGAGTGTTTGGATCTTCTCTTGTTGATGAAATTACGGATGGTAATTTGCCGACGTTACGTTGAAAAAGTGGTCGCTAACGTTATTAGACTTGTTGCGCTCGGTTTACCGCAATATCTGCTGAATTTTCATCAACAAGTACGTAAATTACCAAATACTTTTCCATACAAATAGCGTTGGCGTTCGTGGTTAATTTGCAGTTAAACAGTCGACGATCATTACAATATTTTATGTAATATTTCGATAATAGATTTTCATACTATTTTCTCTATCAGATACGTGACCCGTATTTCATTCATGGTTAATTCGTAACTGTCATTCTTAATTATCAAATTGGGCCCAGAACGGATTGCAACGATGATCGAGCATCTGCCGAGTTGGATTCATTTCTAACGGCTCAAACCTTCCAACAAATGTGACGTTTCCATTTCTGAAAATCTCCAAGTATTTATTCGTGACGGTAAGCTGGTGAAAAGAGCCGCTTTTGCTGTTCGTGAAAAATATGTCTGGCACCCAAAACTTGCTGACGAAACCGGCATCGAGGGTGATCATGGACATGTTAACCGCCTTATCAAAAATGAGTCGAGGGTCGTTCCATGTAAAACGCAAAAACAGCGTAACTTGGTATTCCTGTAAAAATAAATTCAAATGAATAATTCATAATTAGGATCATTAGTGCGAGGGGCGACCGATTTTTAGTATCTTTTTATCAATAATCAATGCAAATGCGTAGTTGAAAATGTGACACTCTCAGCTTCATGTATTATTAGAGGAATTGATTTCAATTCTAATTTGAAAAGTATTGATTCAAGTAGTAAGAGAGTCTTTACGAGGCATATACCGTTGTTATATACGGTTGTTTCCCGGTAGACTCATTAACTATTAATAGACATAACTTGATATCTACTAATATTGTTTCATAACTTATTACAGACGATTAAGTATGTATGCTTTTCCCTATGACAGAGTACAGAGTTCACGATGCAACACCGATAAGAGTGCTCAACGCTTACCATGTGCAATTCATTGATTCGATCAAAGCTTTCGACGATAACATCGCAAGATACAACAGTAGGCGAATCTGAAATATTGATAACGGACGATCGTTACATATTTCTCCGAACACAGGTGGTCTCGTTGAGACAAATAACATCATATTCACCTGCGTCGATGTTCGGAGGGAACTTTTCGTCGTAGTCCGACAGCAGTTTGCTCACAAATTCCGATCTGGAATATATTGAAATCAAACTAATGCAAATAATACGACAACGTATTGAAATTTGTTTTCGAAAATAATATCTCCCCGGCAAATACCAAATAGTAAACTCGACAGAAAAATCATGTTCAAATATTTGTTTAAACTTCAAAAGCCAAGAATAATGGCCGAGTTAGAATGAATAGTTAAACATCAAACGATATTCAGTTTGTTAACACTTTTAAGAGTCTTTCAAGCGGTATTCTCTGTATGCCCTTATGTTCAACTCCTGTATATGAAAATAATATGACAACAAAACTGCCCAAATTCCTCCAAAGCTATTGAAAATTTACATGAATTGTTACCAAGCTTGACAAAAGGCCGCGTTTAGGTTACTCCGCATCTGTGACATTACTCGTATTGTCACAGATGCTTCGACGTCATAAAGCACAACCCGTACATGGCACTCAAACTCGGCTATTGTTTTAGTCGTTTTTTAATCATTGAATGCACACGTATTAGGATAATTATCTAAGAAGGAAAATTTATCGTGCTTTACGAGAGACGTCGGGTCAATTCACATATCGAAAATCGATCGGTACATGATATTTTACATACACAACACGCTGTTTATAGCAACTAATATGTGTTATGGATATATTAAACTATAGCTATTCAATGTGTTTTTACCCTATTCCATGCATTCAACTGAATGTGCCAGGTGTTCTATGGACAAAAAATGTGACATTGAATAGTTGAATGGTACCCATGGTTAGCTATGAATCACCATTCATCATTTACTATTAAGAAAAAACTGAGACATCCTAACAATATTGTAATAATATCGTGTATAAACTACAATTACATTATACATGCGTATTATTTCAGAATTCAAATTTTTTCAAAAAATTTCCATTGATTCTCGGGTAGACTTTTTAAACGCGATGTCAGCTTTTCTTCCTGTTCTAAATGGTGGAATTTTATTCGCTCATAAAACGAGTCCTTACCTTTTCATCTGCGGTGCGCATTCACCTGTCCACGTAAGTATCGCCGTAATAACGAAACAGACGACAGCGCACTTCATATTCTTCCGTTGTAAGTCGGACACGAACAGTTCCACGAAATTCGAAAGATTTCCTATTTCCGCCAAAACGCCGAGCGCTCGCCGTGTGCTGTCAGCGATGCTTACGCCGAAACGTCAAACATATGCGCACGTCACCACCACCGCCGTGGATGATCCCAACCAGCTGAAATATTACGTACCAATCGTAATAAGCGTTGATCTATAGTGAACAAACCATAATTGCGCCGCCCTGACGGTGTATAGAAATACCCACTCATCAAAACAGGTTACGCATCCTTGACCGAGTTTTTTCCTATTCACTTTCCCTGAGTGAATCTGGGACTGAAGTAGTTAATACATGGTATATTCATGTAGGCTCCGTGTAATTAATTTTCGATGTACTCTCTGACTTGAAATTATGTAATTTGCTGATACATTTGTTCATATTACATAACTCGAAAAAAAATCTTCCCCGTATAACATGGCGTTTCCGTGCTCATATATACAACTTTAAAGTTGCGCAGCGGTATTTTCGAACCGCACCACTATCAGATGACTTTCAAACAAGTACTTGTATTATCTAACCCATCGACGCATTTCGTTTACCAATTTTTCTACAGTGCTGAAAAAAGAGAGGGGCAAGAAGCTTTAGAAACATCATCTTGTTCTGATGAGCATCTGCACACGTCGTGTTGATGATATTGGAGACGAAAGCGATTGTGTATATATATGCACCTGCCTCTGTGTTAGAGGAATGCTACCTAAACTTCAGTTCTAAGTGAATAAAGAAAAACAACAACTTTTTTATTCGTATCAATGGCAGAAAGGGCCTTTCGAACTTTTTGAAATTTTACGATAGAATGAATAGTTAATGATGCACTTGACATTTATTACAGCTTTCTTGAATATAATTGGAAAATTCTTTTAAAAAAATTCTTTGCATATCATCAAAATACACTTAGTATTACAATAGCATTTTTGATCTCAGCCATCTGAACGATGGCAGATGGCGAAAGTATTCTTCTTTTTTAAAATAGTTCCGCTCTTGTAAAGTGATATTGCTATTGCTGAAATTGAATAAAAGATAGTCCTATGTACTCCCGGTCTCATAGGATTACAAGTGCGTAGGACTGGTATTGGACACCAAGGAAGCCCTGTCGTAACGTATATGCTGTCACTAGGTACCGTTTTTACTTTGACCTCGTTTCAAAAAGGTCCACCAAAATGGTCCGCATGGAAAGCGAACTGCCCATAAAACCAGTCACTCTACGGGCGTGTGTATGCGTTATATTACATCCCGTGGGAACACAGCCTCGGAGATATTTTGTAAATACCCAACTGCATATGATCAGATGGATCGTACTGGTTTGAGGCAATGTGGTCCGTGCCAAGCATGTTAATAAATAACATGTTCCTGCATGCTAACAAAGTGTCCTGTGAATTTATACAGCTGTTCAATAAACTGCCAATATAAAAATGTGGTATTTGTCTTTCACGATTTTCATTTTTATCAACGTTGTGTTTTAACGGTGAGTATAAGCCTATGTGTAAGCCAACATGAGTTTTGCACCAATTGAGCAAATACTGACGCGCGAACACTCTGAAACAGGCAAACAATAATTATACAATTTTCTCTGTTGCTGCATAATTTGATCCAGAAACAAAGTCGATTACTCCTTTATTTTATTAGTGGATGAATATATTCTTTGTCGACGCGATGCGATTTGGTTATGGGCTTTCTGACGGAATCGCTCTAAAATATAGATGTACTAATTGTGGCTTGTATCAAAGATGTTATAAACTAGTTTCTACGTCTATGCTTGTATCAAGATGCCATTCACTATAATTATGACGAAAAGATCTATAGAGATAGAACGGTGAAGGTCTTTAAATCTGGGAAAAGTCGTACAGTCGTTCACAGACGTGTAGCTGTTTGTTTCACGGTTTCGATGATCTGGGAATATAGTCATACAGTCGTTGCCGTTTGAACGCATAGATCTTTATTATTGTTGTATGTAGATCCAATCCAAATCATATCATATTACCTGGCACAACGCATAAATATCGGAAAACCAGGCTAGTCGAGTCCGGATGATTAATTTCGCAACGAGCTTTAGATAGTGTACAAAATAAGCACATGTTTTTTTTTTATTTCGCATGTAAGTATCACAGTTTAATATTTTACATAAAATGATGTGTGTCATGTTAGTATTAGCAGATAGATAGTCACAATCTAAAATGCGTAGTACAAAGGAGCGACGGAACGTTCACGGCTTTTTTCGCGGCTGTTCGCTTCATCTACGTAGCCAATAAGTGTAAAAATGACATGGAGGCGCTGCGACTAGTCATAATTGTTCAGGATCAATGGTGCCCTCGGGGCGTTAGAATGTCGTCTGTCCCCATTACGGTGTTAGATCCCTTGGCGTGCGAGTGATCGTTTCCTAGATTCCATCGGTCATTCATCAAATTGTATATAAGCCAATAGGAAATGTTGAAAAGCGTAAAAAGAATGGGGAACATGTGGCGGCTTATTTTATCGATCGTTCGAGCTGTCTTTTTGCCCGTTGGATCCCTCAGGTATAGCTCCTCGCGAATCTTCTTATTCTCGGCACCGCCGCCGCCGTTCGAAGAATGCTGAAATGTTCGAATGATTTGGAGGTAAAATTTTGCAAGTGAAGAGTTGAATATAAGTCCCACAATCACGAATCCAAAAAGTTGAGATAAAGAAACGTTGAAATTTATGATAAAAATTCCGAATCTTCGGTTTTCCACTACCGGTATTCCTTGACAATGGTCTTTAGCGGAAAATCGAAAATTCAGATTTTTAATGATAAATTCTAACGTTTCTTTATTTTGACTTTTCGGCTTCGTGATTGTGGGACTTATATCTAATTCAAATGATTTAATCACGATTACCTTTGTGTATGTTAACACAATTCATTTGAAAGTTGATACTATCAAATATATCAATTTTTATATAAGGCAAAAGGCACCCTTATTGTCCTCCTGGGGTAACCGCAGGGGAGTTTGTTAAGTTCAAATTGAGAAAAACTACGTTAACTACAAATATAAACATTATACGCGTACTGTAATAACATTCACTCAGGGTAACCAATTTTTTCATTTAAGATTTACCAAAGCGACGCTTTCCGAAAAGGTAGATTTTTCCGGCTTCATGCGACGTTTTATCGTAACGCGTTTCTTGATCTCGTGTCGGCTGTAAACATTTACGATAGCGTATTCCAGCATCGCCAGGAACACAAACGCCAAACACGTCGACATCCAAACATCTATGGCCTTGACGTACGACACGCGGGGCAAAGACGCCCGAATTCCGGAACTTTGCGTGATCATCGATAGGATGGTAATGATACCGAGTGAAATTCGCGCCGGCACTGCTTCCACGTTGATCCAGAACGAAACCCAAGACAACATGACGATCAACATGCTCGGCACATACGTCTGTATTAGGTAGTAACCAATTTCGCGACGCAAGAAAAACCTTATCTCCAGACATGTGAAATTTCCTGAAAGATAGCAGTAAATAGGTTTTTTATTCGACGAATAAATAGGCGATGTGGGTGTATCGTCTTTCCAACGATGTAATCAATGCTCCCTTCCGGTCATTAGTATGAACCTTATAGCGATACGACGCTCACATTCGAAATCCAATGAAACATTTTTAAGTAAAAAAAAAACATATGTGTCACGACAATGCTACCATGAATTGATGAAGCAAAATTGATGGCCCCAATAATCCGTGATAACGTAATACATAAAGGTACATACATATGTTTGTTGGTTCTAGATTATTACGTAGATTCATATTCAGTTATATTTACTACGAGATGATTTACAAGGACTGATGTAATAGATTTGTTTCCGGGCTAAATATGTACCCATATACGTCGGATTTGCATGCTTATATCTAGTTCAAAGTCTGCCTGGTTGATGCGCTTATTACCTACCCGTGGAATAGGATTTCCAGCAGTTCATCGTTTCGGTGTGATCGAGTTGGAACTGAGGAAGCTGCATGTATTCGTTCAACTCTACGGGCGCCAAAGCGTTCCATTCGAACCTCATACGATCGGTCGTAAACGAAACTGTAATGAAGATGAAGTCGTTAGGAAAATCTACGCAGATTTACAATGAACTCATCTATGTGGTTCTACAAGAAAACTTGTCATTGAATTTATCAAAATCGTCATGCAAAATATGAAATATCTAAACGGCTCGAATGTTTTCATTCTCGGTCATCCCCGTGATGAGATGAACTCATTGAACCCGTGGACAAGGGATTAATGATTTACATGACGAGCATAATGTATAATATACAACATATCTATAATTGCATCGCTGCCGTACAAAGTTCAAAATAGATCATACGCATTGACGATAGCAATCGAAGTCATTTGACATTCTTGAGTTATCCGGGAAGTGATCAGTAGCCCATATCTGTAACTAGTACTGTAGCGAATGTGCTGAATAACAATATGGAAATATAACGACACATTCGTCTCAAAAGCTATCGAACATTCAGTCATCTTCGATTCTTACTTCTAGCGAATGTACTGAATGAAAACAAGGAAATGCGACTTTGTCTCAATAGCTATCGAAATTTCAGTATTATTTCTAACAGAAGTAAGAGGAGCTTATTAGCATGGGCAAATAGATAAAATCATATTTTTTGTGATCAATCATTCAGTCCTCTTATCCGAAAACTATTTATAGGTTATGCAACTGTTTTCGCCCCAAATGATCCGAGGAGAATATTGCAATACGGCGCTGTTAAAGCTCGGATCGATACAGACAGACGATCGAGTAATTGCTCCGATGATCGGCAGGATGTATTTTCCGACGGGATCCATGGAGGATTCTCGGTTGATTGATGATACGGGATCATCTATATCTAATTTCACAAAATATGTAAACATCCGCTACATCCATGATTTCCAGTAATCTTTGAACAATGTTCATGAAAAATTAAAGACATGGCGTTTCTACGGATAAGGGGCCTTTAGTTATCGCGTGCCAACAACGTGCCGACAATAATTATGTCGCGACAATTTAAGTTCCCTTATCGGTTCTGTACGTTTCGTATACGTTTCAAATGGGTATTCAGAATACAGGAGAAAACGGTTCCTTTTGATATCGCGTACAAAGATTGATTACATTTAATCTACATAATTATGTATCATAACCAGACCAGTAAGTAGAAGAAAACATTAGCAAAACAATCCGATGATACAAAGATGTCGCTTTTATGGTATTGCCCCGCTCTGACCGAACTCACGACTGCACAATGCTTTATTTTTCCAGGGCGAACGCGCCAAAATAATCATGACGTTTTCAAGATGACGATCTTTCCACTAAATAGCGGGTAACATATACAGCGTTTTGTATATCGGATAGAGATCCTGGCACGAACTTACAGCTCTCCATTTGAAGGTTGCACATTTGCGTATCCAACGGAAATTTCATTAGGTCCATCGGACACGATACAGTTAAAGATAGCCTGAAACAAGAGAGAATTATTTAAGCGCATAAAACGCGATGGGATTCTTCACACACACAGTCATGTGAATACATACATATCGGATTCCGATGGAAGAATTGACTAAAATATTATATGGCTTGTCGTGCAAAGCTGAAATACGACAGAAATACGACGGAAATTCTGTATCACGAATCGTCACTAGCATAAGCGATATCGGCTCAACATACGTGTTTAGTCATTCCGGATGCAAACCCGAATGCACCGAGAATGAAAGGTCGGATAGTACAAATTTCCAAGGTGCAATTGATTTCTTTCAAAATACTCCGTTCATATTCTACCGTCTACTATAAGAGCTAACGGTTAATCCGTCATATCATCTCGCAAATATTAATGAATATTTGCCTTGAGCGGATACGCAGCTCTTATATGGTGTTGAAACAGGACTAGTGAGGGTCAACATATTGCATTTTGTCACGGCTGAGAGGTCTAGTGCGTGATAGACTTAACAAGCGCACTCACACTCGCGCACCGTGTTGAGGATGCGCTTAGCGCCCGACGAGTATATTCAATTAGCGGTAATACGAAACATTTAGAATCACTTCCAATTATTGACAGTCGCAGTGTTCTCTACTCCTTCAACGTATATCCTTTGAAGGATACCAAAAAGCGTAAACATTACATTCATATAGATTCATTTAGAGATTGACTTCGGCACATAATCCATCAATTCAGCTCCTGTAAGCAAACCTGTTTTGACAATCTATTGCGATATTCGTTGGATAAATTTGACAATCTACTTGCGATAATCGTTTTAAGTTGTTGGATAAAATGGACGTATCGTGACGGCTAAACGAAATTTGTAAAATTAATGAGTATTGATTAAACACGAGAACCGCTCTGGAAAAAAATCCTATCGCCATTTTCCGCCTTAAACATAGTGCGTACTCGGGTTCATGAATAAAGCTACGATTTATCGTCGTTAATGTTTGCTTACATTAAAGTTACCAATGGCAACTAAATTCTATGAAGTCAATTGAATTTCTTGGGTGAAACTTCCGGGTTTAACGTTAACACATAAGTAGGATTTAGCAATTTCGAATCTGAAGAGGACAAATAAATTTTCTAAAAACAAAAAGATTTATCACATTCTAATCGCGCGATCATTAGATGTGTTCACTTTTTAATCATTGATATTAAGCATCTTTTTTATGAATGGCAATCAAGAATTGCCAAGGATTCATAAATAAATGCATTGATTTTTTTTCTAAATTTGTAATCGAAGTACTGTACATATTTGACACTTGTATCATTTTGATTTCACTAATCAATCATTTCCAATCACACGAGCTTTTAACCCACCTAACACTGTACAAAACTCGTCCATCTTCGTAGAGACGGATTAGCTTGTTAGGCACGGTAATCGTGTGTATGTTTCCTCCTTTCCCGTTCGGGAAATATAGATCGGGAACCCAGAGTTTTTCGATCATCGTCGAGTCGACGGCTATCATCGAGTCGTTGACGAGATGTTGAAAATCAAGCCGCGGGTCCATCCAGGATTGTCGCATATACACCGTCATTGAGTAATCCTTCATGTAACGAAAAGAAATGTATTTTTTTCAATGACGGCTGCCATATTTACATCATCATCGTTAGAAAAGCCATTTGATAGTAATTTATTCATTTTTCACTGTGATACAGTGTTCAACGTCATTTTCCATAATTAGCACCAATCTAAACTCAAAACCATTTGTCAGTCATCTCTCCCTGGGGAGAAGTAACACCCGAGCAGCCGATAGGCGCTCAGGAATCATCTATCAGACACCATGGTAATGGGTTTGAACCCACGACCTGGCTTCTCAGAGTCAAACGCTCAAACATGTCCAACTCTGTACATTTACTTACATGTGTGTATGATTCCTTTTAAAAGAAAATAATTCCCATTGCATATTGTGTATATTCTATCATATTTACGAGTCTGGTTTTGCATTTGACTTTTGGATTTATTAAATGACTCGCGGTAAACGCGTGTCTGTGCACCATGGATTCCATACGGTCTTACTACTGCGAAGATTATACTATAATAAATGGTACATACCATATTCATTTCGTTTACAGAATCAAAACTAACTACAAAAATGGAGCAATCAACGATCGTAGGTTCGTCTGTAAATAGACAGAAGAACTACTTGAGGTCGAGAAATAGGAAGACCTCTGATATGTGATACCAGTTCACTTCAAGTTAATGCATATATTAAAAAAGCAGCAGTCGGAAGTAGATATCAGAAAATCAGGCCATAAATTACATCGATATCGCATTGACTCCATCCATTATTGCAGCATATCATTTGAAGATATTTATCAATCAACGCCCCGGTGTTCCAGTGCCGTAGAACGTGCTGTCACATAGCAAATATGTCTTATATACAATAAAATCTAATACGTAGAATAATTTCACGAATGTATTCTCAATATAAAAGGAATTTTCAGTAATATTCTTGGCAGATTAATAACTATTTTGTGTCAATATATATATATATATTATATATTTCCATGTATTCACGTTGTTACGTTTCTCAGAAAATTGACTATTTACAATTACATCTATATACCTGTGTCAATATTTGGAGGCAGCCTTCTGTCGTAATCGACCAGAAGCTTCTTCAGGAATTCCGATCTAAAAATTAAAAAAAACAACACGTATTCTACGAGTCCGAAGCAAGAATCGAGATGATCCTTCGCAACGTCGCCCTATAATTTACTTTTATCTGTTTCACCTCGTCACGTAGAGAGGTGAAATTGTGTGCTAAATGTTAGGCGCGCGGTGATATGAATCGGTAAATTCGTAACAAAGTGTTTCTTGATATCGGCTAAGATCTCATGTGAGATACGAGAACGTGTAAACGTGACGTGTTCATGTTCGAAATCTGCTAAATGGGCTTAATTCCAGATGAAATCCCGAAATAAACAGTAATTCTATATATCTATGTGTACGTGTATGAGATAACTGGTTAATCAAATGTGTTGTTAAAACGCACGTGGTTTACCTAACACGCAAATGTTAGCTGCAGTTGCAGGTGGGCGCGATTGCAATAACTTTCTATCCATCCATCTATAAGAGTTAAGAGTATACGCTAACGAGCTGTTTCGGTCATCATGAAAACAACCGAGTCTCGACTTATCTACACTACAGTTTTTACGCAACAATAATCTAATTTGGATTTGTTTGCCTTATTAAGATAATGGACAAGCCGAGAGGCCTCATTCGGTATTAATTGGTTATTTGATGAATTATTCCGGGCTGCTTTTAGTTTTTTCCATACTACTCTAGCTACCCAATTTTAGTTGCTCAAACATCATAAGTAACGATTGCAATTTAAAGCATACTGCGGCATTGCAGAAAAATTGTGGTGATTGATTGTTTTCCGAATTGCGCATAAACTAAATATAACGTCTAGCTAGCCAGCTTGATGCGACAATTTTTGAATAGAAAAAAAATACACATCTAATTTGAATTCATGCATATAGATATTCAAAGGAAAACTATCGTATATACGTTATGAAATTGTCAATAGCCTACCTTTTCATTGCATTTGCTGTAGGATGAGCAGACACACTGTTTCTGGAAGTAAAATGGACCACGACGGAAAGAAGAAGTGTCACCCACATCTCATACTGTAGCACAAAAGCCCATCGCATCTTCACATGAATTGATTACCCCGACTCTAAAACGATCGTTAAAAAGACAAGCAACTGGTGAATTAGATATTTTTGCTTATCTCTAACATAAGATATCGAATTGGGTCTATATACAAAGTGTTCTGAATTACGTATCTCCTTCGTAATCAGCTGTTCCCAATTGAAAACTCTTTCTTAGTTCGTCAATCGATATAGCGTATCACTGTAACTACGAAGTGGGAAATACTCTAAACATCAAGCATGAAATGAGGATGATGCACGATCTCCACTGAGTCCAGTGGCGAATTACTGATCTAACTAGCGTGCGGTATTGATTGAAATCAATCGTGACAAAAAAAATTAACGATCGTGTTGTTAGAATACCGGGTTAGAATATAGCAAAGTATATTGCGTATTCTTCTAAAAGCGAACGATGCTATGTTTACTTAACACTGAACAAACATGAAAACCTACCTACACTGGAATTCAAACAGTAACTTGTTTTACTTGAGACGGATGGATCCGGCCACAAACGAGAAATTCAATAATCATTAAAATGCTGAATCGATTCAAGTATATTTGGATATAAAAACAATACCATCTGTTGTTTGATACAATGAATGAATTTTTTGTGCAAAATATACTTTTTTGTGGGACAATAAATGAAATGGATGACTAGAGGTTGTTGTTAATAATCATGTGGCAAAATGTACTGGAGAATCAGCCTGTGGTTAAAGTGGAAACATATGTAATATAATGCTGAATGTCCCATCATACGCTGTTAAATACAGGTGTTACAAATCTACATGGGATAAGTCATATTGAATTGAAAATGACGATCTGCCCGGCGGCATTACCATGACTAAATTCAATAATTCTGTAGTAATATATAATTCTTTCCATTGATATCATACATTCTATCTCTACATCCATATAACATTGCATATTATGTCTTTTTTGCATCATATCTGTAAAAACATGTCTAAAATGTGCTGTGCAGCACTTAGTATGTCATGTATATGTTTTTGTGATCTTTCTCATCTTATAGACTGATTTGATTCAAGAGATTTGATCCAATCAAATCATTAGAACGGTCCGTATACTCATAGAGATTATCTCGTTAGTCGCGACGGCTTTTTGTGACCGTGCAAGCGAATGCCGGCTCAAGTGCAACGGGTGAAAAGGGTAATATAAACTCTTGCACTGGGAACATGGGTAAGGAGTTGGTCTCTATAGCTTCTACATACAATATACATGTAATTCAATCATTAATTATTATGCATTTGAAGATATTCGAGATCGGATCATCGCGCAAACATCGCCCGTTTGTTCGGTTCAAATACGGGGCGCAAACACGAGTTAACGATCGAATCTCCGTTCGATTCCGGATGTCAAACATCTCAAATTGCAATCATGACAAATTTGCCGCGACCGCGGAGAATTAAACACGTCTGGCAAACGAATGAATGCTCGTTCCCAAGACAACGACAAACGTCGATAGTATTATATATCAATTTAGGTGAGATTTGGTTCACGCATAAAGATGAATTTGTTGGATGCATATAGGCCTATTGAAAATATATATCACTCACGTAAAAAAAGTTTCGCTTCTATTCAGGGTAAAAAACAATGCTTGCGCTAAATTCATTAGGCATTTACTCCTTTTCGAGTGGTGGATCTCAAAGCTAAGAAAGGGCCTATGCTGCGTAAGATCAAGCGAAAAGAGTCCTACCTAAGCCAATCACTACCCTCATATTATTTATAGTAAATAGTTCATTCTCACTCATCTTCTTGGATACAACGAATGTATACTTCAACATTGAAAATGATTAACGTTTTTCATTGAGACTTGATAAAAGAACGAATTATCAGGGAAAACTTCCTTGATAAAGTGATAATGTGTTTTTATCAAACGTTAATGATTGCTTTTTTATATCTGCTTCCTTATAAACAAATGATTATAGGAAAGGATTTACGTTTTTCATTGAGACATGTCCTTTTACGAGTGTTGATAAGAGAACGAATTGGTAAACTTCTCACATTTCTAGACCCAGTTCTGCAGTACCATAGTTTAGGACCTATAGTTCCGTAGTTCTATAGAACCAGTTCCACAGTTCCACAGATAAGGACCTATCGTTCTGCAGTTCTAGACCCAGTTCCACAATTTCACATGTTCAGGATCCAATTCAAATTATTTGTACACTTCAGGAAAAAAAAATCATGCCGACGATTTTAAAATCTCGTTTTCCAATATCAAGTTTAGACTAAGGAAAAAAAGTAAAAACATTCTGAAAAATTACCTTCGAAAATATGTACTGTTTTCGTTCAGCGAAAATGCGCACATTAAGCTATTCCATATTTAGGAATACATTTGATTCGACAGAGAATAAACAACGTCCTATTTTCGTTCACGAGAATAAAAAAAAAACAAAAACTGGAAGTCGTAATAAAGATGACAATGTTTTCTGCATAATCGTCTGCGACGTTATAATCCCTCAAACAATGACGATAGAGACGCGATGACTCCGTGTGATAGATCGTGGCATCGCGCTGCACAGCTGCACGATTATCATTCTCAATCAACCACATTCGAGTTATGTATTTGTTTTCCGTCATTGGCTGGCCTCGTTGTAAATCGTTATAAAGGTCTATTTTCTAATCTATATCGCCAATTTGCCGGCCCTAGTTCATTAGATTGGTCGAGACATAAAGTTTGAATCGATTAGTTGCGTGGAAACTACTTGGCATCAGCAGGGGCCGGTTGCATAGTCGTGGCTTAGACTCAAGACCAGTCTAAGACCAACTTAGTTCTTTAGCCAATCTAACAACTTAAGACCAGTCTTAAGATTTAAGACCGCTTTCGGACTTAAGTCACGACTGTGCAACTGGGCCCTGGAGCCTGAAATGCGTCAGTTAAAATCTGACACAAGAATGTGTAAATGAACTGATTTACCATATAAAAATCTAGAGAAGCTCAGTCAGTCGTTAGAAGTCATGTCTGTAAATGGGCGTTTGATTGTCTGAGACAATTTCAAATAACATGAAAAGGATTTCTAAATGCTAAGACTAGTTGCAATTTGGAAATCATTTTATTGACACCACCATCCGTTATTTTATGACTATCTTACCGCTAGATTATTCGTCAGCATCCATATCCATTGATTTACACAATTTGAATATTGTTCGCAGTATTAATTTTGATTACATTTTAACAGCCACTTAAATCCACATTTGACATTCCGCACGACATGCCCTGTCTATCAGCGGCATTTGCAACAGATTGCTGATGTTAGAGGATTCATTTGCCTTCATAGATAATTATAGTATATTTTGACATCATTTTGCTATTAACTGAAGCAAAATGGATTGTACTGCTATATGATATCCCAATAGGTGATTATTTAGTATATTATGATAAAGCCGTAACTCCAGCGTATTCATAACCAACAGGTGCTAACAATAGCCAACTTTTAATGAATTATCATATAGTGTTAACATATTTAAGTTCAATCCCCGGGATTTAGCGCCGAGATAACGCGCGGAAAAATACAGAATAACAGCACAGATATGAAATAACAGCTATGAAAATAGTTGCTCTTATGTAACTTGTTTTATTTTTCATTCGCTTTTCGAAAATGATAGGTAAACATCGAACTTACCTCGGCTAAATGCTTGTCTGAACTGTGCAGTCGTCGTGCAGCCGAGTTCACACACCTTATCCCTGAAACTTCGCAACGCGCGGGAAGTAACCGAGCAGTTTTTCTTACGTCGTCAAGTGGCTCCTTAACTGCTTTCACATATTACAACTTGTTGCTTACTAAGTGTACGCATTTAGCATCGTTCATCGGCTCGTTGGGCAAGATCTTTCGGATTGTTCATCCAATCTAACAAACCAATGAATTGACGAGCGAGATCGGTTGTTGATTATGTAAGCCACGTACGCGTTCGCTCTGCCACCATTGGGCGATACTTAGTTTTGATCCGCCTGGACCCATACTGATGTGGATGCAATTGAAGATTGATTCAGGTTACTTATACGTCCTTCTTCGTTCATCGTGTATACCGTCTAGTATTTCGTCTACTTAGCCTTTTCACGGCGCTCATTATGACATGGGAACCTCATATCAGCATTCTCGACATTTTGCCCGTGACGGCCTCTATAAGGGAATTGATTATCGTTTTCAATTAATCATTCCCCGGCTCCTGCTATTCACTGGAACACGAACCGAATAAGGTTTCGTTCACAATGCGGTGAGGTTTTTTCTACATATATGGAAAAATGAGGTACATCGCGTGGAAACCACCAGGCACGTGTAGTCCGGATCTCAGTGCACTTGTTAACCTTACCTTTAAGATTTTATCTCGATTCAATCGCGGAGGCTAAAATCGTTTCAATCGAGTACCACTCGTGAGTACCTGCCTGCCCGATAGAGACACCGCTGTGGTCAACAACGATTGCCAAAGCCTCCAAGACTACTGGTAAAAGGCTGTCCATATCTGCCAACAGACTGTACCTGACAAAATCGGTCAACTTAGAAAAAATTATGTTCCATTTCGAAGTGCAAAGAGTTTCTATCTTTTGTTTTTTAGATATCAATCCCTGATTCTTTATACGAAAACTATCAATTTTCGGCGATTCAATAAACAATGCGGAGAAGCTTGTGTAATAGTCGTCAGGAGCAGAGTCAAGCAATTCAAGTCCATTCTGGTTCTCTTGTCATATACAACAACTAAACGTCTGACATTTCTTATCCTCCCTGATCTTTCTGGTATTTTTCGTTATGCGTAATTTCGCTCGTCCTTGTTCCGTTAACGAAATAAGTGCCGTGTACTTCGTTATATCCGCGGGTTCGTAAATTGACGTCGAAATTGATAGCAACGCGTCACCGTTATCAGTAATGTAAAAGAAAAACAGAGGAGCGCAAGAGATAAAAATATTCGAAATCCACAGCTCCCGTGTATTTTCACATGAAGGAAGATGTTGTTGGGTAAGTGTTTCGTGTTCTCGTAACCAAAAACCCTCGATGAAGGTCATTTGAGGGATGAGTGGTGTGAAGGTTTCGGAATATTGGCCTAGTTTTGCCAATGATTATACATTTGTTGAATAACATGATGTACTTTATGCCCGCTTATATGGTGATGTTTATTGCGTTAACTATCGGTAAGGGTGATATATCATGTTAAATACGCAAAAACCCTTTCAAATAAACGACTTTTCACGGAATTTGAGTATCAACAGTCGTTTATTAAATCGCTATTCGGGAATACATTTTAACGTATATTATCTTAGAATGCCGTGTGTTCTGAGTAAAAAGTCTTGACCATTTGGCGACGGTCGTCTTTACCGTAGAAATTATTAATGAAGAAATCGACGTTCTTATAGACATCACCCGTCGTTTTAATGTTATTCAAACAACGTAGAGTCAACTCCGAAGAATTCCCACGAAAACTGTCATCTAAAAGTGAAATATATATATAAGTGAACAATTATAGTATAGTATAAGTTTTTTGAATAAAAAGTCTTATTTCTACTGCAATAACATTCTTGTTTTGTACAATTCTATCATTTAACTATATGCAATAATTCATAATATACACAAGGTCAGTGCATGTTGTCCGATGTTTTGTGTGCAGTGCAAGGTCAACTAAACGGGGTATAAATCATCCTAATTGCACTCAGCGATGTATCGAAAATCGCAAAAATCCTACTCGCAGGATTTTTGGATGCTGTCTCCAGTGACGATAGAAGCGAACTTTAGCGTGATATATCATGTATAGAATGACAACGGTTGTGTGGTGCTGTTCAATCGCGTGATCACTTCGGTATTTCGTCTCTCAGGGTTTCTCCCGCGAGAATTCGCTGTCCAAAATCATCGGAATGTCTCATCACGAACTACGCAATAAACGGTCCAATATACCACGTTGAAGATGGCAAAAACACCAGGGAAACATTGCCTAGAAAGGCTATCTATTCGGCGCGCTGTCACGCGACCAGCTGGGTCAGTTATATAGACCTCCTTCGTTTCCTCTTTGTTGTTAGCAATATCATTGTCAGCTATATTTTCTTTACCAGATGAAATCTGAAAAATGGAAAATTAGACCATGATCTACTTAAACTACTGAAAAAATTTCAAATTCACAACTGTATCCATGATTCATCAGTTAGGTGTCGTCGCGTTGAGAATCTGAGGGTGCCGATACGTAAACGAGGCCCTGAAGTAGTTCGGTTACTGCACACAAGTTGTGCAACTCGTGATGAATAACTGATTAAGAGACGTATGTGTTTGAAGAGCCTTGTTTAAACTGTGGATATTTTTCCCCCACTAAATGACAATTAGGAGCACCTCGGGGAAATATTACATGTACCACCTAAGAACCTCAGTGGACTAATTACGAATTGCAAATATACGTTGGACATTACCACATTGACCGAAGTGTCGTCATTCGACGGCGATGCAGATATTTTCTTCGTTCGCTGTTTTATCTCTTTTCTCGAGTAGACGTTGACGATGGCGAACTCGAGAAGCGCAGTGAACACGAAGAGCAAACACGTAGACATCCAGACATCGATGGCTTTGACGTACGACACGCGGGGCAAGGATTGCTGTACCCCAGATGTTTGAGTGATCATAGCCAGTATAGTGATGACGCCCAGTGATATACGAGCCGGTATGGCGTCCACGTGTATCCAAAATGACACCCACGACAACATTACGATCAGACAACTGGGCACGTATGTTTGGAACACGTAAAATCCTACGTTACGTTTCAACGTAAAGTTAACTTCAAGACAACTGAATCTCCCTGAAATGTGAAAATATTTGAGTGACTGAATGAGTTGCAACCAAGATTTAGTTTTTACTTGATTTTCCCATATTGCTGATGTGTAAGTCAGAAAATGTAGATAACCTATAACTGTATCAGTAATGAAAAAAAAACATCACCTCACCTGTCGAATAATTCCGTTGGCATCCGGATGTAGCGGTGGCATCGATCAAATCAAACTGTGGAAATTCCAGGTGTGGGTTGATTTCTATCGAGTTTTCATCTGCCCATTTGAACACCAGGCGGTCTTCGGTAAAGGCAACTGCAAAACGTTGGAAAAAACGGTCGTCATCAGACATTTCAATCACGTATCACGGAAGATATATTATTGTACACTCGTCGTTGTTGGCAGTGACTCGCCGGAATAGAAAATATGAATTTCACATGAAGTGCCATGTTATTGACATCTGCTCTAATATCATGCGCATGTATCTGAGTCTATAGCTAAGATACCTTATCCATAGCTTTTGAACCGAACCGTATCAATAAATGGTATAAACGGCAAATGGCAGCTTCTTGAAATTCATTTCGATTGAACAACATCATGTGCACACTAAGACCCTTTTATTATAACATGAATATCACGATGGATGTATAGAGTAGATTTTACCCCCAGTCAAAACGTTCATGAGCATACTTGATAGTACCCGTGTATTCTTTTAAATACTTTGTTTGTAAAATCGTGTTTTAGTTCGAGGGAAAATAAAGGTATTATTACTGTTATAGTAACTCACAGCTTTCAATTGCCAAGACGCATTTTTGTACATCCATTGGAAATTTGTGCAACACCATCGGGCAGGAAAGTGTTATAGAGATTCTGCAAAAAAATGAATCAAATGAGCAACATTTCTATTTACGTTCTGAGCGATTTTATGCACCGAAAATCAGAAAACCGGCCTTGAAAATGGTAATATACACGGTATACTGTTGAAACTCGAATGATAAATGTTGAGTCTGATAATGATAAACGTGGTTCGTGGTTCTCTTTTGCATTCAGTTTGATTAACATTTACGTGACAAAACTTTCAAGTGAAACAAATGATTCTAAGTCAATCTTAGCTACGAAGGAAATTGGAAAATTAAGCAGCCAATCTTATGGAAAAAGAAAGGGAAACGCAAAGACCTCGTGCTGTAATATATCCGACCATCTTCGTACAGCCGGATGAGCCGATTCGGAAGGGTGATGTCGTGAATATGTCCCGACTTTTCATTTGTGAAGAACGTGTCCGGTACCCAAAGATCTTTGATGATGCTGGCGTCCAACGTTAACATCGTGTCGTTGATCAAATCGCCGAACTTCAGACGATTATCAAACCACGACTGTCTGAGAAATATCGAGATGTCGTAATCCTTTAAAAAAAGAATTTCAAAATGTCAATATAAGCTCGGCTTAAACCCGCAGAGATTTTGTAATTCAGAATAGACAACTGTAATGCCCAGCCCAAGATGGCCTGCTTCCTCAGTTCATTAAGTAAGTTGATAAGCGTGTGTCTAAAAATAGCTCCACCACAGATTAGAAGACGTACCATAGTCCTTTCGTTTATTGAGTCGAT
Source organism: Tubulanus polymorphus (assembly GCF_964204645.1). Taxonomy (NCBI): domain Eukaryota; kingdom Metazoa; phylum Nemertea; class Palaeonemertea; order Tubulaniformes; family Tubulanidae; genus Tubulanus; species Tubulanus polymorphus. Next base: position 6,126,189 of record NC_134029.1, on the reverse strand, counting down.
ACTTCCTACCAATATATTTACCAAGACCTCGGTAGCCTCATCTGAATTAATGATAAGAATACGTTAATCGCAGTCTTGGGAAATATCTTGACAAAAATGCTTGAAAGCAATCTTGTATGTTAGATTCTCGTTGAGTGCAAACGAGGGTTTCCTATGATTTTCTGCGATTTTTGGGACGTGTGGAGAATGCAATTCATTCATCCATGCACTATGCTCGTCTATTTAGATTGGATTTATGAGCTTCACACTGTGGTCAAAACCAATAACGACAAACTGCTTAGGCGACTGGAAAGCAAACTACTGAAATAAAAGAAAGGCTATCGACTGGACATAATGACTTTCTGGACAAAATGGTATTTTATGTTTTGCGTTCGCTTGCGGGAAGATACATACAAGGAAATAGATGATCGTAAACGAACATGTTCGCAATAATCAATTACTGTGACGTATCAATTAGCACCCTCACTATATACTCTGAATTCCAAAACTCGTCTAATTCCTAATGAAATTTAGCTCGTAATTCTCGTACGATGCATGATTTTTGCTGACGTCAGGTGAGAGCAGTTCAAATGAACACTGAACAATCGCTGATAGCGCGAAGCGAAAATGGATGTTAATTGGTTTACAACTTACCGTCGTCGAAATTTGGGGCCACGGATTTGTCGTAATGTTTTAAAAGTTCTTTCATCAGTTCGGATCTGCGTTGAAAAAAATGACACATCTTTACAGCGCAGCATATATGATATACATTGTATGTCAATAATGTAAGCACGCTATCATCCAAGCAATTTCAACATGTCTATTCGATTTTTGTGGACATATAACGACAAAACACCGGCTTTAACCATCTGTTATACCGCCAGGATTACAGCCAAAACATATGCACAATCTTGTTTGTACCAACGCATATTTTCTTTTGTCAACCGGATTATTGCCTGATTTCATGTTCGTCCGACGCCATTTCTTCGACAAGTGGACACGCTGTCCATGGGTGTCACTTACCGTTTCAGCTTTCTGGCTGCAGGCTGTACTATTTCGCATTGATAAGCGATCGTCGCGAAGCATAGCGCCCATCTGTACAATTCCATATCCAAAGATGATCCTCTAAAATTCAGTATGCTTTAAACTATTAAAAAAAAACACAGTTATAAATCGTTGTGGATTAAATCTGTGGGCTCATTTGGAACTATATATACAACAGGTGCAAGCTGAATATCTACGTTTCCTAAATACAAGGATCTAAAATATCATGTATACAGTGGATACCAAAATACAGCGCTGTGAAAAACATGCGCTTTGCATCCAGTTAAGATAGATTAGAAATGATTTCATACGTTTCGGCTAGACATAGCAATAACTATCGTCTGGGGGGGGAATGATTCGCCTTTATTTAATATACTCATTTCGCCTAATTATGGCTACTTGTGGCCGACTGGCGAATAAAGCATCTGGTTAATCTTTATTATCGACAGATTCCTTACGATTCAATTAAAAAGGTTGCAAAGGCCAAAATCGAAACAGAGCATCGCTAATGTTGGTTGGAATCTTTTATCATCGAATTGTCTAGATTACACCTCACCTCTAAGAATTATCTAATAAAGTTCAGTGTGATCGGTACGTAAAAATACTTCGAATTCATCACAACCCACAACCTATTTTTCTCTTATAAGAGTGAAATGATTACAGAGGTAGTATGATAATTATAATAGATTCTTCGTCAAACTTTCTTTTCTGACAAAAATTATGATTAAGTACGAGTTTAAACAGATGAAGTGAACACTATACTTAAGATTATAGAGATTTTCCGATGTTGATTTACGACGTTGGATTTTGAAAGAGAGCGAGTTAAATTAAATCATCATTGAAATGACTGAAGTCTAAGTTGTATTGCACCTCTAAAAAAACAAGCGAGTTTCTTCATGTTGCCAGGAACTTTCTCAAATGTTTAATGAATATTTCGGTTAAGCAACATATTTCTTGGCATGTATCGCGCGTATTCTTCCTAGTACAGTGGATACATTGACAAAATACGATGTTCATTTTCGACACCATTTAGAATACAGTGTCGACGTATTATTTGATAGGGTAAAATAGGACGCAACTAACGGCTATGTTGTTTAACCAGTGACTAAAAGACGGACAGCTGATTAATCAAACGAACCCCCATTGCTTGTATAAGCTATGAATATGAAATTCGAACCGTAAATACGACACTCGTAAGTATATGGATTTTAATTGAATTCATTGCTAGAGAGTTGTTAATTGACTAAAATGGTGTTGATGCTAGCCAGCAACATCATCCGCTTCGCAACCGTCTCGATCCGCTCTCCTGGTGATGAGTAAAAAAACTCCATTTGATAAATATATGAGACAACCGGAGCGGACAACAGCAGATCTACCGTGCTTTAGATCTACCGTGATAGTCTCTTCTGACTCTTTGGAGATCTTCAGGGGAAAGCATCCACGCCCCATAATACTAATTATACTATCCTATCAGATAAAATATCTAGTAACGTAATTATCCATAATATTCGTCTTAAAAATGAATATGGAAAAACATTTTTTCTGTTACATATGCAAATCATTTACAGTGCAGTAGTAGGGCACTGGAAAGTTTTGCACAATAATTTGCCATGACCAGGCTTGCAACACCAGCAAACCATAAAAAAACTACCTACGTAGCTGATGTCAGAAATATGCAGGCTCACAAAAATCAATAACTGAAATACGGACAAGTCGTCAGCTTCCGATCTGATAATGGGTTCAATTAAAAACCCCAGTATCTACTAACTATAGTTGTGAGGAACTGAAGTCATCATATTTCAAAAATCAGATACCATAACTAAGCGATTTTTGAATTTCAATTTAAGTCGGTTGTGTCAACAATATTGGCCCATATTACGTTGATATAACATGAACAGTAGATATCATTTCAGCCAGATGTCGGTGATCTATTTTTCTTCATAATTCATGTAAGTTCAGAAAAAAATGTTGACTAACTATTTTAAATGGAATCAAACGTTTTTTCGCACATTATCGATTCATTCGCTGACGAGATCAACAGATGATATTTGTTGCTGGAATCAGGAAGCATTTTTGGAAATGATGATACGCCGATACGCGGAGTTACTTCGATAGTAGAAACTCGATTTACATGATTACGATAGAAACGACATGGCATATGATACGATAAATGATATGATAAGACAACCGTTACAACTTGGTAACGTACAGCACGTGCATCCTATACCCCGAACCATGTAATCACAGAAACCTTTCTTTCGATATAACGAATTTATTCCAATCTAAACCTTTTTCAGAATGATATTTACATTGTATACGCAAGTTTCTCATAATGAAAGTTTATACTAATACTGAGAGATCATTTTGAGCTTGAAAAATAAAAAAATGATTACCTCTCTTCACAACAGAGACCATGCTCGCCATTCGTTAATCACAGTTCACAATCAACACGTTTGATCTATGCTTTACGCGTATTCCAAGTAATTTTCTATTCTCGGATTTCTGCAAGTAGACTCGAGTTTGGCTCAGAACAGCGCAAAGTACGCTCTAGCATTCACTCTGCCCTGTGCTGCTTGCACCATGTGCGTTGTATATTTATTTGCGTTAAGCAGTGAAATACCCATAAACTCATATGTCAAATAATCAAAACTAGACCATTTGCACAACCCACCACCTTCATATCTCATAAATAAGCAAACCATTGATATCAAACTAATTGAGTATTTTCAAACTAACCGATTTTGAAATACCCGTCCTAACATATGCTATTCTATCTACGACAAGAACCAAGGCACTCGAGAACTGTCGGAGATTTTTCCCACGAAACAAAAACAGGAAAAAAAATTTCGATTTCAAAAGAATATTTCGGAAAAATGCTTGGTATGTCAACCGATTGGTATGTCATCTATCAAGTGCTAAATGGAAAAATAGGAAATTATCGGTAAAATTCTGCACAGAATATCGAAAATATTTAAAATATCTGGTATATAACGCACATTCCCCAGCACAAATTGTCGATGATTGTAAATAATTCATAGTCAGAATAACCTTAGCTAACTACAGTTTGAAAATACCCCTGAAGTGGGCGCATGCAATTTCACATTGGTATCTATATAACCGAGTTCAAAAAAATGAATAACCCAATGCTGTTTGAAATCCACTGTATAAACCGAGATTCATCCGAATAGAATCAAATCCCGATCGAAAGACACTTTAAGGAAAGTGAAACATTGAATGAAATCAAAAGACAAGTCGTTTCATTTTACCGATTCTTCTGAATATGATAATAGATATTGACTTACACAGATTCTTTGTGCGGGACGATTTCCAAGCGCATACGACAGTATCTCGTCGGATTGACTGCCTCAATGAAACTTACTGTGCGCGATGTGCGGTGACTGATCGTTTTATACCATCGAGGAGACAAGCGTCGAAAATATTACTGCACTCCGTTCTCTCCTCGGCGCCGGTGTTTCGGTGTCGTATTCAATCGGAAACGCCATTTGTTTCGTGCGAGTGTTCATCGCTTTTACTCATATAGATAACAGCATTCAATCATTCAAAACCTTCATTTTCTTTTAATCCTTTTTTATCAGAAAAATATTTCGCCCGTAAAAATTTCAATTGATATGCACGACGTCATCTCGTGACTCCAATATACGTAAAAACGTGTTTACTTTACTTTACTTAACTTTACCTTACTTTATTCGACGTACAGTAGGTAGATACCTAATTACTTATTGGTTTACATGCGAGCTATTTTCAAGGAAAATCTCACAATTTTACCGATGAAAATACACAATTCACGAAGTTCTGCTTAGTCTTTGGTTTGCATTAATAACTGATGTTGTTGGCTGTTTAGTTCACATATATAGAATGTTGTTAATTTTGTTTCATTTCATCTGTCTTTTGATAAATTCTGTATACTTCTGTTATGCTATGTATGCTACTTTTCCTGTTTTCGTCTTACTTCGCTTTATTCAAAAAGCCGATGATGTTTTTATTTCAACCATATATTACGGCGCAATAAAGATAACATTGAATCGACTGGAATTGTATCCCGGATAAACTAACTTTATGTTGTGCAATTTGTTCTTCTGCTTTATTATTTTTGGGTGAATGTTATGAACTGTGTAATTTTGGTGACACCCCGGAATTCGTTCGTTCGACTCACAAACTCAAAGTTCATCTAAGCTATGCACGTTGAAGCAGATTAAAAACCAACCAATTAATCCCGTTATAGTTTAGGGAAAAATAGCATTGCACAAGTAGGAAATAGATGTTAAATTGCCTTCAACGGCAATACAATCGATCATCCGTTAAAACTCATTTCATTGCGATTTCATTGCCCTCGGCGGCAACGGATCCAAGTTGAATTTCGTTATCAGGGAACTGCACGGTAGAAAATTGTGGCACCCTTTGGAAACATAATATACTAAATACGATTTCAGAGACGAGCGTGCAAAATGCCGGGGGAGATAAAGTTTGGGTTAACGAAGATACGTACGTAAAACTTATGAATAGACGAACACTGTCTCCAATCAGATGCGATACTTAGATGCTCAACTTAAATGTTTCATCGGACTCAACAAGGTCATAAACGTCCAGGACCCAGTTCCACAGTTCTGAGTTAAATTTGACTCTTGAGTTAACTCATTGAAAATCAACTAACTTTAACTTAAAACTAACAACTGCGGAACCAGGCCCTGAACATAATTTGAGATTTTACGAGTTGAATATCATATTGATTTTGACTAAGTTCGTACCTCTAGAGTAAATCTTTAATGAAGATGACTTTAACCAGAAGCTGGTTACCATCACAACGAGAACGTTTCGATTTTTCAAGCATCTGTTGAACACCCAAATTGAAATGAAATAATGGGACTTCTTTTATACTATTTAATAATATAAATACATGAACTAACGTTTATAAGATAATTATGAGGTCTATTTCAATATAGAGGTGCGATGTTTGCGGCTCTATCGTATGCCGCCCGGGCCCATCTGAGCTCTGTAGTTTGTAAACCGGGTAGCCGCGAGTTCAGTAACGATCGTTTATATCTGGACAGCGCTGGGGTCGAGCTCTTCGGGCGCTGTCGTATACGCACCGGTGGTGGGATACTGTTCAACAAAACGACCGTACTGGCAGGAGATGAGTAACGCCTTTGTAGCAAAGTTCGTTTCTCAGATGAGTTAGGGTCGAAACTCGCGCACGACATCTGGCGTTTCGCGCAATTTGCATTTCTGCCTTTTTTATCAAAACCGTTTCGTTGATTTAGGCTTCTTAACATATTCACTTTTGAAGAGTTTTCGTAATCAGTTTTTTGCGCGTACCAAAACCTTTTTTCGTCGTGGTAACTGCCGATGGTTCGAACACGGTTAGGGGAAACCGGGGGTGGATAGTCATACGCGTTCGGCTGTATACCCTGTAATACATGCGGCTGGCGAACGATCGAATCACCGCTATATAATCTTCGCCGAGCTAACGAGGTCGTATTTTCGTAATATTTCAAAATGGGCCGGCGAGATTTCTTGGTACTCGCGTCTGACTTTTCATCTGTATTCTGAGATGCTTCAGAATTGGAGCGAATTTTTGAGTCGCTACATTCTTCTGTATCCAGTTCGACTTTTTCGTTTACCGATGTCGTTAAAGCATCGGAAATCAAGGAACCTTCTTCGCTTGGTTTAACATCTAGCTTACTGAGGTCAAGTTTTAAGTCATCTTTAGTAAATGATTGAACATCTGGATCATAACGGGGTGCATTCTTGTCTATATCGATATTTTTCAGGAGGTCCACTGCTTCTGTCAGCTCAATATCACCTTCAGATTCGGAACAGTGCTTGTTATGGTGACGACAGCTATGTTCTACGTTATCCTCCTCGTCAGCCAAGTCGCCATCATCTCCGTGACCTTCACCGCAATGGCAACACGATGAAATATCCGAGCCTTGTTCCAGACGACGTTCCTGCTCGCGTTCCTCGTACGGTTTCCACAGACGAATTTCTCTATCTCGTAGTTTTATGAACGGGAACAACGCGCCGCTCAACTTGTCGATGAGTTCCACGACATCTGCCATTCCTGCGTCATATGCCATCTGCCGACAAGACACTGTATACCAATTCAGGCGCTTCAATTTGTCACTTTCACCACGTACTGGATCCTGAAAATATACACATACTGGATTTTGGATTTTGCGCTCAGAATCTTAATCCCCTCTTATTGAATCTTTCAATAAACTTACAAAAACGATCGTTTCAAATGAATAGTTGATACCGTTGTCGATCAGATATAACGCCATTTCCTCTTGTCGCCCGCGGATCGCCGCCATCAGCATATTTTCACCGTACTAAAATTAGAATATAAGATGATATTGGTTCCTAAGACACGCTAACCATAACTTCCGATGGAACTAGAAAAACATGGTTTGTTAACGCATATGAAAACGAAACAGTGACCCTAAGACAATAGATAGTGCGTAAAATGGAATTTATTCTGATTATACTTTTGTATGAGAATAACACATTTTACAACCCGCAATACTTTTACCGTGTTTACAGATTTCGACAGATCTTGTTACTTACCCAACACGTGTTTATATCGGTTATTGGCGAATCCATTATCACTTCGAGCTGGTCAACATCACCTTCTCGGACTGTTTCGTACATCATCTGCAATTCAACGAGGAACAACGATTATTCATGTTTCACAATTGCAAAGCGTGACCTGAGATAAAAGCATCCAGTTTTCTCACCTGTTTCTCTTCGGTTGTCATATCCCGGTCTTCTTCGCTGTCCGAACAGTTCGAACTGGCGGTTTCGTCGTTATCCGCATTCATCATGTCCTCGTCCATGGCTTCGTCTGCAGATTGATGTATATCGTTAACGTCTGCCCCGGAGCCTTCTGTACTTATTGGTGGCCTGACTTTACTTGGCAACTGTTGCACATTCTGTATGGTATGAATACACGCACGCTTATATTAGCTAATGTTATTTTCCGATATATCATTGAACGGGAAAAGAGGATTAGATAGAATGAGTCGGTGCAAATAGATATATGACTTACAATGTCTTTAAGCTGATCGGGAATGGCATTTTCCAACGCCTCGCCTCCATTTGCGGTATGATTGTTGATTTGAGAGTCTTGTTGCACGCGATCATCAAGTTTAGGCAGAATTGTCTTATGCTTGGCACGCTTTCTCAGACGTTTTACTTTCTTAGATTCGGCAAAGAATATCGGGTTGGCTTTCTTCGACTGTTCGGTATGAACGCCAAATTCGCTATCATCTTCTGTTGGCCTCCGTTCAACAGATTTTATCGATTTCCGTTCATTTCCGTTTGCCGAACCGTTGACGTGAGACGAATCCTTTTCTACTTCGGCTGTCATAATCGCTGTTTACTTTCTCGTGGGAATTCAACGAATCTACGAAATACAAACACTGGAATCATTAGAGTAAGCCACATAAATAACTTAGTTCAATTTGCAAGAATTTATGGCCTGTGATTAGTTTGTTAAAGCGTTATTCGTCTGAACTGTTTTATTGCGATGTAAAACTAAAGCAGGTAATGGCACATTATTGTGCAGATTTTTCATTTATGAGCAATTTTAGATTTGAATGAGTTTTGCGTCCGATATTGAATGTCAAACACGGCGCACGCAGAAACGTGTTTGAATATGAAATTATGTTTATCTTCCTTTCAACGAAACTATGTACAGCTCGAATCGATCCAGAACTGTCTGTTTGCCAACTATACTGTGAAAACGTGATTAAACCAAGCTTCGCAATATTCTGGACTCTATAAAAGAGTCCAAGATATTGAAATTTCTCGACAGTCTTTGTGAAACATCTGAAAATAGATTTCTTGAAGCCATCCATGTCTTTAACGTTGTATATACCAATTTAGAATAATAAATCGCTTCCACGTTAAAATGATAATTGCTTGTGAAGTAGTGAAATGAACCGTGCAGAACCTAGATGTTCACTCAATCATTTGGACCGTATCGTTTAGTGCATTCATTCGGGCGACCACTGGAGAACAAATAATATCCGGCATACACGATTAATCCATCACGTAGTGGAAAATTGAAACTATCGCTATTAGTTATAAATCGACAGTTTTCGCCAAGACAATGATATATATGACGAACATTACCATTTGTCATAACGTAGCCTTGCATGGATACTAGGGATACCCGCTGTATTCCAGTAAAGGTGCATTCAAGAATGTTGAATGTAGTTCATTCTTATACCAACCGTAACACTTGATGAACTGACTTTTTATTTAACGTAACTAATTGGCCTGTGCACATAACTTGTTAAGTAGTCGGAACTCTAAAGACCTATTGATGCGTCGCTGGCTTGGAAACAGTAGTAAGCCTACAACCTTTTCAAGATGATCCGTTAACGTTAATTGAATTAATCATTCTAATACGTTTGTTAATCTCTGGTGTAAAACTGTATCCATTGTGAGCAAAAATTTCGATGAGCTCCGGAGCTGCATGCTTGATTTTTAAACCGAAATATTCGTAGGTGTCGAAACAATGCGCGAATTATTATTACGCTCGCTCGATAATGTGATTTTCTATCTATTGCCCATACGATAAATCGTCGATATTGCATCCGAATGAAAGTGCAGATGGCGTAAATCAAATTTACTGGTTGCGTTTACTGAAAAGAGCACTCGCAATTTATGCGACCCAAGTGGTAATTACCGTAAAACGTACTTACCTCCGGCTAAGCATTCGATCGTTCGATCCGTGCTTGCTTCACTCTGGCGTCACGCCATCGAGACTGAAGTAATTAGATGGCATCGTCTGCAACGGTTTAATTACTTACTGTACAGCGTTCGTGTAAGCGGCGCGACCTTAACTTTACTTGTCTGCCCAGTCAAGAACAGGATTTATAAGGTTGGCAACGCGTCATTTCACCGATAAAAGCGCTACGTTCGCGTTGACAGTGAAAGCATATTTGTTTATCAATAGACTGTGGCGTGTTGTCGTAAGGAATCCATTAACCGACAGCAAAAAGCACTTTTAAAACCGAAGATAGCAAGCACAAGTGTATACGACAGAACGTTAAATCTTAGACGACGATATTTCAAAAGCCGAATTGTTCTGGGTCAAGAATTTTATCGTTTACACCAATGAAACGGACAGGTTATGTTTTGATCACGAAGTTTTTATGAGTTAGCTGCATACGATTTACATACCGGGCAGCTTTCTTGACTTGATTTTTCCAACCGCTAAAATAACTTATCGCAAACAATACGAGCATTTCCGTTCTGCACGTTTTTGTTCGTTATAGATAAAACATATGCGGGGAAAATAGTTCATATTGAAAAATATAAAGCACGTGCTTTTAATTCTTGAAATTTTCTCAAGCTTGTCTTAATGCATCTTATCAATTCAATTCTATTGTGGTTCATACCCCGTTTTTTAAGTGTTTTAAAGTACTTTTGTTCCGTTAACATACGAAGACCTCGAAAATATATCGATCAAACAGAATATATTAATGAACTTCTTCTCGAGCGGATGATTCTTTTCTTGAAGAAACTTGAAGAAAATGGAACTCTCGATTAATTCTACGACTTTCGACAATGAAACTATTATTCTAACAAATAGCGAAATCCTCTTTCACCAATAATATGGGTCAGATTAGTTCTTAGTGTCAGAAAACTTGCTTTTGTGACTTCTTCAGCTCATAGGCCTACACACAAATGTTTGTGTTTGTTCATTCAGAAATCGCACTAAAGAACGCGAATTGTATATTTGAGGGAATTATTAAATGAATGCCTTGGATAAATGAATAAGGCAGTTAATGGTACTCGGGAGTTTTTTAGTCCCATGTGTTACGGGACACCATATACTCTGCCAAGTTAGCGGGAAAAGCCGTTGACACAACGCGGGGTTTAAAAATCGTCGTCCCGTTGTGAGTCGTTGGAGTGGAAAAAAAACGATATTGGCACACAAAATGTCATTATCTATCACGATGTGTCGGGGCAATAATTCCCCTGACCAACTGACCAACCATCTGCTGCCCACGATGTGGACAATGGTCAACGGAAAAAGGACTTCCGTTGTCCGATCGAGGTTGTATCACAGAAAATGCTGCTCCGTCGTATTGATGATATGTCTAAAAGTGATAATGAACGGATTCCATCGCAGTTCTCCTCATGTGATTTATGTTGTTAATTCGATATTCGTTGGAAGTCGTGAAATAGATTTTATATATATTACATGTTGTTTTGTAGCCCTTACTCGACCTGCACACGTGACACATATGTTTTTATTGCTCATTAAGATATCAATTAGCGTTCCCCGTTGGCTGAATATCCGCCATCTGAAACCTTGAAACCGGCCGATGGATATCACTACATAGCCATACATCGAATAGCGTTGTATCATATATTACACGATTCTTCATTTACTAATGCAATACGATATCGTTTTTTACTCAGTAGCGTATCATTAGTTTTGCCGACGATGCCAGTAATCGACCGTGTGAACTCTTGAAGTGGTGGTGCCGTTATTTCTGGTGATAAACTAACCGCGCACGCCGCACCGCAAGGATTACCAACCAATGCCGGTTTCATCAGACTCAGTAAGTCGTTTTGAATTATCTTTACCAGCAATACGCTCTTCTTCGTATCTATTCATTATCAACCATTGGCCAACTTTCACCCCGAAAACATTAGTTTTGATTAAACGATAATTGCAATATCGGAGGAGTCGGATTTTACGTGAACGCAGCTTTACATACTTCGTGTTCATATTGTTCATGACGACTTTGGTTGTTCTTAACCGTTCACTCAATCACTATTATCAATCCAAAACCTGAAACTTGTAAATATAGATCTTTTGTATGTACAAATTGAACGCGCACGTCTAATGAAAAATTTTGTCGACACCTATGAATCTTTATTTCCATCCTTGGAATCTTCTAATTGCTACTTAAAATTATAATTTACATTCGCGTGGTTTTATATACGTATCATTTTGTGACTAATAATCAACCTAATGAAATCGATTCAGTGAGCGATGGCCGTGACATGTCATTGATACCGGACCTATCCACTCGCCTCCCACTGACTGTTTCTCAAACCCGCTCGTTAGTTTACTATATGCTTGGTCGTGAATGGCACTTCTATCGGATTCATTAAATGAATTTTACACCAATCAACACTTTGTCAGTCCTCAGAGCTAGGATACTACTTTTGGGTTAATTTGGATAGAGAAAAAAGCACGAAAGTCGATCGACTGCAACGAAATATACGTCAAAGTAATAGCGGGGACCACAAAACCGAAATACACGCATGCAACTGTTACCGAACTATCATTTTATTTCTTCCCCGACTGCTGGTTACATAATCATAGAAGCCTAGCCATATATGGGGCGTAAAATACCATATGTTTACACATTAAAAAGGCACTTGAAAATTTCAAGTAAATCACTAACATGCATTAATGAAAATTTAAAAAGGATATATATTTGTTTTAAGCGCAACGTTGAATGGTCTTTTGTGTGTGTGTTGTGCAATGTGGATTTGACGTGGCACATTGATCGTAAAAAGAGCTGTCATGTAAAACAAAATAGATTGAATTGTGTCCTTTTTGTTATTGCGAATACGAATGTTTTATGAGAGACCAAAATGGCGTCGGCTGGAACCCAGGCAACGAAAATAACATTGCGTGCGATTTTTTTGCGTTCCAAAACAAGGGAACATGGCGCATAAATTCGATTGAAAACGTCACGATATTGACATTCATCCATTAAACTGGTGCAGTCTCGACTGAATGCGGGTATTTCCGCAGAGGACAAAAAATAATAAAGATAGCCCGTTGAGAGATTGAGTAAACGAGTTAAGTGCACCGCACTGAACTGACGGATGGAGTCCTGAGATCGTGATTGAAATGGCAATTATGCACGATTTGAAATTCACCGAAACCAAAACGAATTACACAGACAAAATGACAAAAACGCGAATGATTCCTCTCGAGTGTTGGAGCATGGAGCACGTGACATACTTCAACCAGGATCAAGGACACGATAGAGTTCCGTTTGTCCTAAACCACCGTCATATTTCTCTACATCCGCGTGTAAGAGCCTCATCGCCTGAATTCTGAAGAAGATGCACTTGCCCGTCATGGCTGACAATTTTCGGATGTCACTATCGATTATTAATGAATTCGTCCGCGTTGGTGAACCAGACCAAGCGTCACGAATGTCTGCGATAAAACCAGCCGGAAATAGCCCCAGCTCTCACGAGCTTTTTATTATGGCTTCTAAGTTCGGCTGTACACGACGATGATTATTAAACTGATTCCAATGTCATTATAGTCGCAATTGTGGTTGACAATTTTCCTGAAAAATCACCCGAACGCATTTTAAGCGGTAGTTAACTCGATGAAAAATCTAACATCGCATAACAAGATAAATGCATTCTAAAATCATTTTCAAAAGTATCCCATTAATTGGTCCGAACTCTTAAACATTTAGTAGATAATTTGCAAAATTCGAGGAAAGATATTAGATCATTGGAGAGAATATGGCTATTTGTATCATTATTTCATTTTTAACTTGACAAATGATATATTGCGAATACAAAAGTCCAGACGTTATAAATTTCAAATGCCGGCCAGTTGTTATTGTTCTGTTTTTCTGTAAGCAATGCATCCTAATCACATCAGCGATGGAGCTGGTTGAGAATATGCATTCGCGAAAAAACGAAATATTGCATAAGCAATGAGGATATGGTAAAGGAATTTTATTTACGTTAGGAAATAAATGTTTTATGAGAGCCAGCGTAGTTTATCTATCACGTGATCAAACACGTGTCTTATCACTTGTTGAACTCCGCCCACTGAGTAACGTCGTGGCGATTCAGTCCGTCTGAGTTTCCTAGACGCATATGTTTTATTATGTATATAAACTTTATTGTCAAAGTATTACAACTTTTATGACAAAATTAACATAATATCATAATTAATCGGAGACAGACAGTTAGGGTTCTCCAAATCATGTAGGTTGAAATCAATTTACAAGAGAATGATTAAATGATATGGAGAACTTACTTTATTAAAAAGTTATATTTGATTAGAAAGTTCTATCGTCTGACGAGGATCAATTAGGAAGTTAGTTGTTATTTACACTGCTATTTTACGTTCGTATATGATTTATATACTGCGAGAGTACGTATAACGTAAATTCTTTCAATCATGGCAGTTAGAATTGTGGTCCTCGGGAATTCGTTTATATACACAGGCTGAATAAGTATTAATCTTTTCCTAATTAAGGATTCGAATCCAATCGCGTTGACATACAGTTCTCGGTTTTCGTGGCGCAACTATTATGCCCGGTCGATCATCCATTCAGAGATGTCTGCCATCTGACATCGATTATGATGTGGCTTTTATTCATATTGGCTGTAACGGTATCTCTGGTGTGACCCAGTGTATGCAGCCTTCGACACGAAATGCGCGTAACTAAATTAAATTGAAAATTGAACTTTTCCGTCATCAGTAACTTTGGGAGTATGCCACGTGTACTCTTACCTGGCATCTGCATTGAACTGTTTTATCAGTTGGCCCGTTTACGGATTTAAACTCAGAGCCCCGGCTTTATCGATATAGTTACTTAGCCGTACGGCTTGGCTATTTGTTACATTAACTTTATTCAGCCTTAGTTAGGCATATCATAAACACCCTCAGATCCGGTCGGTACGTTTCCTGTATACAGTAACAATTGGGGGCTTGTTTCCTGTACGGGTACCTGGCGTTTTACTTATCGATTGTGTTTTAACGCAGGTACGGCTTTTCTGTAAATAAATGACCTTTATCGATCAATCACACAATCTTCTTAATTTTGCTGCAAACCTAGTTCGGTGTTTTATTCTCACGGAGCAAGGGGTATCATAAACATTTTTATTCGTGCAATCGCTTCGCAATTATAAATCCTAAACACATGGGCGGGGGCGACGAGGACGAATCGTCAAATACCAAGAAAAACATGCCAATATCGCTTCGGCGCTTTGCAATTACATTTCAACAAGACATCTTTTCAACAGTTCATTCATTCGGGAAAAAGGCTTCGATTGTTTGAATTTTCTGTATGACGATTTAAACACATCGCATCGGATGCAACAGTTCATTGTTCGGTGACAGTTACATTTTGAGTCGAGTACCATCGAAAATGCTTGAGAAAATGTGACTTGAAATGCACACTAATAACAGTTTTGAAAATAGAAAAGAAAAAAGACGTCGACGAAAATGCACTTATAGTTTTGAAAGCAAAACGATCTCGACACGTCCTGTGAATAAGTAACACTCGTCTTCTCGTAACTTTCCACGATGCAATATGAATATATCAAACTATTGAGATTGGAAAAAAAGATTTTTCGAGGCGCAGAACAGAGAACGTCATCCTAATCCCATATTCATCATTAGGGATTAATGCACTTTATAGTCGAGCTTTTACAAACCACTCGCCTAGTGTGTCCATGTTCGAGTGCTTATCGCCATCAGGAGTGCTCATCGTTATAGGATTGTGGCGTGAGCTGGTTACGCAGCCAGTCTCACTCGTCATTTTCAGTCTCTCTCGTTTTTTTCTGGTTTGTGTAATATACGGCAGTAATACGCGAAAGTAGACGTTCAGGTACTATTCTTCCCACTGGTACTCCAGTGTCTGGTATACGATGATGCTATTTTTTGTGCGTAATTACAGATCATAAAATGATCTGGAAAAGGGGGAGGGGAATTCAGATACATTTCTATTCTAAATCAACGACACCGAAGAGATTTCAAGTTTGGGAAGGCTACTTCGTTATTTGATACCGTGTGAATGTCAAGATAAAAATGGTAATTAATTTTACTGGTTCGGAATAACATAATATTCCTTAAATGGCGTCATCTAAACTTTATGAGCTCGAACACTGACACAACTAAATAACATCCAAAAGTTTGAATGCGATATTCAACTGAAAATCAAATATACTATCGGTTGCCGAGTTCTTGTAATGCTTGAAATTTGTTTTTTTAACGGAATGAAACGTTCTGAAATATATTCTTGTGTTTTGGTGCAGTTAACATAACAAAGCAGGGATCTTAAAGATTCAATTGGATTCAAGTGATGAATATTATATTTGTACACACATTACTTTCCATATCTCCTTTAGGACTGCGTGAAGATCTTCGAAGTTCAAAGTCAACTTGCAAAGAGAGACCTTAATCTAATACAATATTTCGTTAATTATTGGGCGGGTATTGTGTACGATATCGTTTGTTATCGAGGCTCTCAACCCAGTTTATTTCATCGCATGCGCGGCGATTGCAGCAACAATAGTCGCATCCTCATTAGCCCGAGTGCTTCGTAAATAATTGAAATATTCGATATTTTCCATAGATTATTAATAGTTTATTTCAAAAGGAGTGAACAATTTTTTTATCAACGTGTCAATAGAATCCAATTGTATGTCGATAATTTGACGAAATGGAAAATAAATCTACTACAAGTAAAATGTTGATTTTAGTGGCAGTAATCTAATATTCGGATATATAGGTTTTTTAGTTTTTCATCTCTTCATAATTGTCTTCGAATGATGGCTGTAAATCTATTTTTTGTCGAAAGCAATATGAGTGTCTTCCAATGAGAATAGAGCGAAGAAAAAAATACCGGAACGTAGTTGAATTGAATATTTCATAAAAGAGATGTCAATTATTATAATTTGTATTTTTGCTATCCGAATCATAATAATTGATGATAATTTAGATCGTGCGATCTATGCGATGGTGAAATGGAATTTGATCGTACTACTCATGTCAAATTCAAACCATATTAGTCTTAGATTCAATACTGCAAATGACAATCCCTAAATTCAATTTCGTTCGAACAAAAATTAATTTGCACGGTACAATTATCTCTGCATAATTTATTACAGATTGCATTAAGCACAAGTACGTATAGAAAAAAAATTATACGGTAATCGTAATCTAATGTACTTACGTGTAGAACCAGTGGTGGCTCGTCATTGTAAGTATAAAATTCTTATCAAATTTACGAAGATTAATTAGTTATACCGCTAATCTCTGGTTATTGCAGGGTTTCTTCATATTCGCTTTTGGGCTGGTAACCTCCAATGACGATACAAAACGATGTCCCCCGAGTAGTTTTCTATTGTTTTTCTATTACAAGACAAGTCCATAATTTAACCATTTATTCCTCGATTTCTGAGCTGAGGGTCAATTATAAATGGTTAATTAAAAGGCATTACTCATTTACGATCCACAATGTAGAAAGCGAGTCATTTATACCGGTGCTAATAAGTCAATTTATAATTTTCATTATGTCATACAAGTTAAGTTAAACTTTGACTCAATAAACAATATCATTATATCGTTTATTGCTTATGCTTTACAAAAATTAAGTACAGACAAATTATCAAAACATTTTCGAATTTCGTTCCCACTTCCGAGTAGAACAGAGACAAACATTTCATCAGCTCATCAGCAGCTTAAACAGTTCATCAGCTATACACAGGCAAACGCCTTGAATGATTTCTATCACACCCCGTCCTTCCGTGGAAGTTCACTCCAATTAGTCCCGGTATGGTTACACACCACAACGTGTTAATCGAAACAGAAGGTGGCGATCGACGCATAGAGGAACAATTTGCGTGAACGGCCAGACAGACTAGTAGACGACGGTATACACGCGACAGAACTATAATTAGGCGTGATGATCCCGATATACCATCGCAAAAGCTAAATGACAAAGACATGCGAAATTGTGGATGGTGACATTTCCATCAGTAATCTTCACATTCCCCCATCATACGGCAAACTGGTCCGGGTCATAGACCTCTATCATCGTATTCATTAGATTAATGGAAGCGTCGTAGACATAATCTATAAGATATTTTCGACGTTTACTCCGAGTTTGAAAATCATTGATGGTTTGAATTCGAAAATTCACTTCAAAACTTTCACTTTCTAATTGTTTTACAAACTTTTAGTTGCTGTCTTGCAAAAATAAACTTTTCTGAAACGTATGAGGTGCCATCATAGACCATTTTCAACGAAGTACTTTTTTCTCATCTGTTACAGCGTTTCACCAAGATTTACCTAGATTTAACCACCTCCCTGTTATAACTAATCTCATTCATGCAGTGGTCGTTTTTATGATTCCCAGAGAATGTTATTGCTGCAGTCCTCACTTCGGTTATAACCTCAGAATTAACCCCACGGGTAATCGATTGTTCCCTCGTCCGTCTCGAGCACGAAAGCTCATAAACATTGCCGCAATCTTGCGCATCTGAAGCCAAAAGGTAAACGCATCGTCTGAACCTTCGAACCCACAGTGCATCATTATTCAACAGGTTACATACATTCTTGTATCATCTTCGCGTTGGAATTATGCCCCTACCCCATAACCGTCTCCTTTCGTACGTTTGATGCTTAAATGTTGAGTCATTGAACTCTGCGAATAACTCGCTATAACATCGTTATCGACTCAAAAGTACCGGATAATATCGAGAAAAGAAGTATTTCTATGCCGACTATCTCTAAGGATATACTGCCGGTGGATGAAAACATCCAAGGCCAGTTTTATCCCTACGGATAAATCACGCTCACTTATCTGAGGGCCTGCATCCGCAAGATCAATTATAGCGATATGAAGACGTGTGAAATTCAAGTTACGTACATGTATGTGTGTGCTCTGATACATCACGGACGTATAAACTAGATCTAAACTTAATCTAGTTTATACGTCGATAGGTACATAAACTTCTGTAAATGTGTCTGGTATACAGCTCGCGCACTGACATGGTATTTTTGTAATCAGCTGCGTTTTGGACGAGATACTTAATCGCCACTTTTCCTATGCATCAGAAATGAACTTGTTTTTATTTATTAGCTATCGGGCCGCGCGCTTAATATCACGTCCTGCATGTCGAGTGGTCATCGTTTCATCTCCACTCACCATTATGGCCTAATCAATCAGAAACGATAAGGTTTTCTCGGCGTAATCACTTTTTATCATGCGGACCGTAATATTGTGCTGCATTGTAAGTGTCGCATAGTGGGGGTTATCGTGATTAATAAGTTTCGGACATGGTCTTATCGCTTGGATGCACATATGCGGCAAATGCATCGGACATCAAACGTCATCTCTCGCTGAATATATATTACTAAATGCGATTTTTTATATTTTCTTCACATAATAAGTGGAAAACGCACTTGATGTTTGACGTTAAGATCACGTATATCAACTAGTTCCACCGGGGTTTAGCTTTCACGCATTGTCCTTAGTAAATCTGATATAAAATAATGGTTTAATGTTCCTACATCGCTCCCTTGAAGAAACGAATAAAGATCTTTATTGTCATACGCTATATAAGTGTCGTTTTATCAGTTGTCGTTATTACCCTTACCATCATTACTCCAGTCCATAGCGCTCTAGGCGTGGGTCCAGGGGGTATCTTTTATTCTCATCGTTTTCCCGCGTATATAGAATTGATAGAATAGAACTGACGTACTCCAGCGTTCCGTTTTGATATTTTAACGTTGTCAGATAATGCAGAATTGATGACATCATCAACAAACGCTTAGCGTAACCGTTTATCATTTTACTCGGTCGCCCTTAGTGATCTTTGAAGAATCGAACGGAATGATTACCACTAATCTTAAATCGGATCCGCGTTTTGCTAGTCGTTCTGGAAATGGGATAAATCGACGCAAAATGCATTCACGTCGTTGCATTGATACTGCAACGCGGCTGTTCGTGCCCCTCAGATTTCGCCGCTCTCTCGATCATCAGGAGAGTGGATGAAATTGCAATCACGCCATCGGTGTAGCTTCGCGTTCCCAGCCGTGTTGCGTCGGCCTCCCACTGCACTTACTCTCCATATCCCAGAACTAGCGAAGTTTTAAACGCGATCGCGACGGTATTTACTCCAGGGTCTGGATGGAGGAAACCGCGCGATCGACCAATCAGCGTAAAGACCGCGTGCCATATGTCCCTTTCGTAACAGGCTTTCGGGATCTATAATACGTATTTAAAAAGTTGCAGCGTTCATTATAGCGCGTATATAAAGAAGAACGCCGCACGTGGTTATTATATAGATACTTAACGGCAGTAGTGGGAATAACATCGACCAGGACGAGGAGCTTTAAGACGACGCCAAAACTTTATTCATCTGTCAAGTCAAGGTAGGAGGCTATACTTTAGTAACTCTAGTACGATATTCATTCAACTATATAAGTCCGTTAATAACTCGTTCTTTGATATGTTGCAATGCATTGGTTTTTTTATTTGCTTCTCATTTTGAAATTGATTGATGAGTTTCCAACAAAATCGTGTCATAGAAACTGGCACCTATATTAAATACGATTGTATAAATCAATAAGGTATTATTGCAAACAGTATTCATTGAGATAGTATCTAAAAAGGACAAGTATTTAACGAGGGTGCTCTATGTCTAAAGTTATAAGGTATAGCGATATTAACAGTATCAATTCTTAATCATGCTGTTTCCTATTCGTTTACGTCCTAGGTTTGAAATCCTCTTTTTACCAGGTAAAACCAATGAGCAGGTTTTATGAGGATATATAAGGCTCAATCGTTTATCATTTTGTTCTCGCTTCTACACGAACGTAAAAGAAATCATTGAGTGGTTTCTAACGATCCAAAATTACAATACATTATATACCCTATATCAATATTTCAATTTCTTGTTGAGTTCTTTCATTGACGACGAACGAACACGTATCGCGAATTCTTTTCATTCTTTGCACTCATTTGCATTTGATATGCTTGAGACCTCTCACGACAACAACAGAAATTGAAACAAATTGCTCGAAACGTACGCGCCGCAAGAAAACTGGAAAAGAATCTCCCAAATGGCCTTTCAACTATGAATAACCATAAGCATGTGCCTCTTATTGAAACAAGTGCTTACAGTTTTTTTCGATCGTGTGATTGTCGGACTTACATTTCATGTGCTCACAGTGTTGAGCCGGTTTTACGTCTAGAGTAATTTATCATTTGTCAATGAAACAAACTCGATTTCGATATGACTTAAGAAATCTAAAATCTGAAACGTTCAGAAAAAGCGACCGTGATCTTTATGGGGTATGTGTGTATTTTTAGATAAAAAGACCCCGTCAGTGTGTTATTGATTAAACCACTCTTTTATTCAATTGCGTTATATTATCAACGGAATCCATTGTGGGATTTGCATTGTGTAATGATATAATATTTGGTTTAGTTATGTTTCTATTCAGTAACAGCTGGAACTTTGCAGGAATCGTTGACATTATTTTATTTCTTTAAAAACCGCAGCGGAACGCGACGAAAACCGCAAAAGAAGGAGTTAAAAAGTGAAAATGCCATTAGCCTTTTCAATACCGTTGACGCACTTTTTGTCATCGGCGAGACACTTGATTCAAATGCAAAATGGTTGATGATTATTCATAGTTATTCATTAAAAATGAAAAGAAAAATGCGTTCTGTGCTGCGCCATAAATCATCGTAGTTTGGTAAATCAATTTAGTTAAAACTCTCGACCTTATTTCAACGTACGTTCAAGAATTAGATTAAACATATAAAAATTGTAGTGCATTGAATAGATTTTGTTTTTGAGCAAGATAGATAAAAGAATCAACATTTAAGATGTCACTCGAAGCCATATAAAACGGAAAAAATTGTTTCTGTATTCCAAATTTAGGAGACTTGATGTTTACCGTCGATCAAGTGACAAATAGACGGCGTAATTAAATGAAATAAAACATGTCGAAGCTTGCAATACCCAAAAGCCAATGCCATAAAATTCAACCCCGCTTAACACGATTTTCTTCAATTTAGAAGTTTTATACCAATATGGGCGTCGTCGACTTGTTACGGGGAGATTGTTTCGAACGAATACCGCCGGGCATCCGAGCAATTCTCTCGGGGATTAAAGCGAGACGTCTTTTCGGTTTTAACGACTCCGGTAAATCAGTCGTTTAATCAAATTAATGCCGTAGCAGTCGGAGCCGGCAAAATAATTCCAGACCACAGCAAATTTGTCACTGTTCCCGGCGCGGCCTTGGAGCGTAGACGAAATGATTACTACAAGGCGCGACTAAAGACATTTACGAAGAAATTGATACGCGGACAAAAAAAAAATAAAAAAAGATTAACAATTCAGGATGCTTGATCAATTCGATCGACCAGACTCGGTCGATAAATTGACGGGCTATTCAATCAGCTAATTAAACGCTCACGTCTGGCGTCGAGATGGCTGAATTCGATCAGATAAATTAACGATCGCTGTAAGAGTTTTGACTGACCACTATATTCACTACATTGCGCCGACTGCGTCTAGCTCATCATAAACATTTTATCGGGTTTTCGCCACCAGAATCTAAATATCAACGCTTGGTCTCTCAATTAATCAGAATAAGCTATCAGTATTTAGCAATGAATAGAATGGAAATTACTCGGGTCCGCAACAACCATACCTTATCGAAGTTAGTACATTATATACAAATAAGTATGTACATGCATGTACATACAAATCGCAATATTGACCAACTCCAATCTAGGAAATCAATTGGGAATTAATTCATCGCTAATTAATCAATTTTACAGTTCACACACGTCAATATTAATATTCTGACTAGAGGCAATGGGGGTACATGTGCTTCGGTTTTGTCCGGGGAAGGGGAATTCGCGTCCGGTGATTTGGGGATCTGTGGTAATTATAAACTCCGTTTACAGTATTATTTTGACGGATTATTAAATCCAACAATGTTGGCTTCTTAGAATTCCCAAGGGTTTTCGTCGACGCCCAAACCTCTAGATTCGGGTCACCGCGACAACATCCGCGTACATCATGAATGATGAATAATGAAAAGAATAATGATTAAGTAAGAATATTCAAGTATGTATAATCTATGACTAATTTGTCTAATGATAGATTCCATATGGAAAAAAAATATTTTAGAATCGCGTCACGAATCACGAATGCATTCAAATCCGGTTTAAAAATGAATTATGAGATGTCACATGAGAACGCACGTGTAAGAATAATCACCAAGGCTTCTATGTCGGTCATTGGGGATCTGTGTCGTCCTAGATAAAGAAGGCATGTGAGACGTTCATTCTCAGCTCGTCTTCTCGCGAGTCCCAGTTCGATTGACACTTTGCCAGCTGCCTCTTCCTGTCAACTCGAGATAAGTTTCTACAAACAAAGCACGCCAAAACTCGCGCGTGTGGATTTGAACACCGCAGCCGAAATCCCCAGCCATGTCGGGGCAGAGAGAAAATTGCGGAGTGCCGTGAGCTATGCAAAGAATTGAACATGATGTACTTCTAACATTAACGTCACGACGCTCTCAATTAAAGAACAAATGATCATGCCGGATGAAATGTTCAGCGTTGCAGCGAGACTAATATTCCTTTCTTCCACGGTTCATAAAAAGCGGCACTTGAACGTTTCGCACTTTCTCTCCACATCTTGCCGTTACTAACTATCGATTTGACGATTCGTCCCTGAACTGATGTGGTGTCGTGTATCACAACTCACGTTAATCTCGCTTCTAACCCCGATATATAAAATGCTTCACACCGTCATTACATGCAACTATAAATCGAAATCTGAAATTCCTTTGACTCATATAATTCAGCCGTAAATACCATTCCACGATTTCCGAGAACTACGTTCCAATTTGGAATAAGTTCTTGAAATAAGCATTCAGGGCGAACTTAGGTTATCGGAGTTAGTCGAAGTAAATGAAACCGAATGTCAATTAGTCGGAACTTGTCGACCACGGGATTGAGCACGGTCGCTGTGGTTCGGGCCCAGTTCCAAGAGGGCCGACTGTATACGTTACGACCAAACTAGTGCGTTCGGTTATTAGTTCCGACCACTTATAGTCGACTAGCTACGAAAACCGAAGTTCCCCCTGGTCGTTGAAAGCAACAGAACTGCCATAATTCGCTTAAAATGATGCGCTCAATACGCTTATGCATTTTTAAACTAAACCTTCTTACACTTGAACGTCATTCAAATACTTTCCCCGACTCCTGAATAAACAAAACGCTGATACGCTGATGGCTGATCCGTAGGTGCCATTTTAAGTGCGCATGTGTCGTGTGAAAATTGTTTAAGCGCACGAACAACCACATTTTTAGACTATAAACGTAATCTAGGATTTGGTATTTTCCAAGTTCACGTGTAATGTATGTTACTTATCGAGTGGACTCGACAGTGCAGACCCATTTACAACGCCTGTTGGATAATCAATTAATCCTTCGGTCTGAACATCCCGAAAATATAATGTGATTTTATTGCAGATTGCTTTCATAGACTCTAATAAAACAGTCCTTGCTCTGTCTAAATGAAAGCATGTATTAAGCAGTATTGGGATTACGGAGTTCCGTAACGTTCCTGGAGTCTTATCTGAGTTGAAGATAACTAACTGGTCGCGACTAACTAATGACAAACTACGACGCTTTCTACTTCTTAACATGATTCATCGTTGGTTACTTCGATCAAATGCCGTTGAAAATAATGGCGCCGTTCATCGAATCAGACCGTCATAGAAAGTTTTTTTCTTTTCATCAGATATTCGACGGCGCCTGAACGTTCGAGATCAAAGTCGTCAGGATCTATCATTAGTCGGTCGAGATGGAAGAACGAAAGTTGTAATATGATACTTCAAGATATTCCCCTTCATGAGTTGGTCTTTTCATGTTATTCTATCGAATATCCTCAACTCCGTAATCGTATTTGTGAGCGTGTCTGCGGTGACGTGTGGATGCGACAGCGAGTCCCATAGAATCTCTTTTTATACTCAAAACGATCGTGGAGTGGTTGTTTAATAACGGTTCCTTCGCGTGGACCGCGATCCATCATCTATGATCTCAGCGTGGTCTTAATCATGTTAGAATTCGATATAATGAATTATTTACAAGACGCGCTTCGAATTCGCCGGATACAATTTGTGTTTATAACAGTAAGAACTCTACATTCCTGCATTCTTTCGAATGTCGGAATAAAAAACGACTCCGCGAGGTAAAGATTCTAACGATAAGGTTAATATAGTCCGATTTCAATATTCTCGTAATGTCGTTGTAGTTTAAATGTTATGCTTAAAGCCGAATTCTTCTTCTTTTTAAAAGAAAAATGTCAATTAGAAATGATATAAAAATCTCGAATTGAACCTTGAAGTCTTAAGACAGTTTGTGACATTGATCTCGGTTTTATGTTGCGTGTTGTCCGTTGTTGTGAGCAGTTAACCATTGCATGTTCTATATCTTCGCTATGAACCTAAATCGTAAAAGTGCGGAAGAAGGATGTCGAGGATTACATAGGGCGGCAATCCGATTAATTCTTATCAATCAACAACATCTCATTCCGCGATCAAACCGAAAATCTGGTGTTTCTAATAACGAACATCTGATTTGCGGGAAGCGGCAACTACACCGGCTCATGGTGCAATTACTCAGCCGTAAATAAATATAACATGATATAACACGAAATAACATGATCCAACTTCCGATTTAACACTCGTCTCAAGAGGGCACAGTAGACGCTAAAAAAACAACTCGTCGGCAAATGATGTGCAGATCGGTTTATAAGTATATTTACAGCATTTGTTGCTGTAAAAGAACAAGGTTTATATCTTGACTACTGTGTAGATAAAAAAAGATCGAATATTTTCACAACCGTTATATAGGAAATAGAAACTCGAACCTGTGGATTCAATACTGTGGAAAACATGCCGTTATCATACATCGACGAAGCTTGTGGTTTTATCGCAAATGATACATATTCAGTTGATTTTCTGCGAATGAATTTTTCCACTCTGCATGAAAAATGTTGTCTCCAATTTCAACCAATTTTTAGAGTGCTATGGATGGGGCGGCGCGCAATGAGATTTTCTTGCAGTATTTTCATCGCCTATCTGCGATACTCTTGTGGGGGAATGTGTGTTAAGATGACCACGATAAAGCCATAAAACCGGTGGATCTTATTTGCGTTTATCTCCGAGTTTAAAAAGACAATTATCTTGAGAGTCAAGGATAATTTGCCAAGGCTGATTTGTCCTTCGTTATTTTCAATTAGGCGAATAATTTTAGTGCTGACCTTTCTCTTTATGGACTGCGGAGAACCATACCGAATACATTCAACAACTATTGAACTATTGAACAACTATTCACACGCGACCAATTTGGCCCGGGTCAAATCGTCTCCGTTTGGTCGCGGCTATTACTCTGATTACCACAGAGCAAAACAACGTAGAATAAAATTAATCTTACGAAATCAACATTTTTGATCCAGTGCTGCGGGGTTAAATTTGTTGACTCTATTCGTACTGGGTATAAAGATTTTCCAATTCGAGGTTTCTCAATCAAAGAAAGGAGGCAATCCAAAATGAAGTCGAATTAATTTCTCAGTGGGAGCGCAAAATCCAATTTGCTTTAGAATACCCTTGGAAGTTTTAAGGGCGCATTAACACAATTTCAACGCGGTAATTTAGACAAATGTGTGCTCAGCATAGTCGAGATGAAGATGGTGCTCACTTGTCGCGTTGGTGCGAAGATAATCAGGATGTAATTACGCCGATAAATGTTAGCACCTTTACAACTGTTTAGTTGCTATCAGACGGATTGAGCGCGTTTTAATGGACGATTTTAGCCATAAAACGAATTTGTCGATGATTGATATTTCCTGATACGGAACAGGAAGGGGGATCGTTAGTAGCAATTATGAAGTAAATTCCAAGGTGTAACAACTTTTATCCGTTTTTCAATCGACTTGTTTATCGTGTCCGGTTATTTTTGCGCGGAAACTGGGACTGGTATAAACTGGTGTCAACTTTTAATCTCAATTAAAAATGAATGGAGTCAGCCCACGGTTTCAAGTTGACACCTGTCTATAAAATTGGGGTCTGGGGATTATGTTTGGTACACCTGATTATATGCTAAAGAATTGCACCCGACAGTATCATAATGACAAAGATTCACTTCAACGTTTGTTTAAGACCATCCCTCGCTATATGCTACGTAGAATCCTTAATTCGGTTCTATCGTGTATGCAACCGAAAACATGCAGGATTGATTTCCTATGCTTGGCTCTGCGGCTTTTCGTTTCATGGAAGGTATAGGATTGGAATTCATTAGGAGTCAGTCGTCAGTAATCGCTCAGTTGTAATGCTATATTTTCATTGATATACTGTATGAATATGTTTGAAATGTTCTAAAACTATTCAATTATAGAACCATACAGAAATAACAGGTGCTACAAATTACTAGAAAATGTGCCGATACTAAAATATTTATGGCCATTTACGCGTCCGTCCGCACGGATGAATTATATGCAAGTTGGGAAACAGGGCATCATCAATTGGTTTTAGAGTCCATAAGTTGAATTTACCATGTGTACGTGGTTATTGTTAAGTATTTTCAAATATTCTATGAACGCATTTAAAAAATATCATCAACGTTCCCTTATATCGACTGTAACCTATGGTTGGATTTCGAGTTCCGAAGCATTTTTTGAAATATTCATATTTTTCAGTTTATCCAAGCATCCGCTGTTTATAGGATTTTCTCTGTCTGTCTACGCATCAAAAACCTTTTGATATTCCCTGAGCAATCTCCGTCCATTCGTACAAAATTCTACCGAAATGAACCTGTTTGATCTCCGAATGGTCAGCACACGAATCCCCAGAGATATCTCGAGACGACATTCACTGTAACACGGACACGACGACTCATCTGCAGTTCAACATGTTTCCTCGATGTTTTTCCCCTCTCCGCTGAAGTAATGCAATGCGGTAGCTATAAAAGTCGCTAAGAGGCACTTTATGTTTATTGCAGACGTTGGCTTGGATTTTATGGACGGTCGCGAAACACTTAGAAATCGCCGGTTATCAATTCCTCATCTTGTCACACGAATTACATATTTTTTTGCGCTGTGTATGCAATTAAA
Source organism: Tubulanus polymorphus (assembly GCF_964204645.1). NCBI lineage: Eukaryota > Metazoa > Nemertea > Palaeonemertea > Tubulaniformes > Tubulanidae > Tubulanus > Tubulanus polymorphus. The sequence goes on along the minus strand of NC_134029.1, from coordinate 6,098,193 downwards.
TGAAAATAGAAATGTATCTAGGTGGTGAATGGTGCTTGAAGTTCACAACCTCCGAGATTGGCGTTGGCGACGTCTGATGCTAATTTTCGTCTCAAAAATGTCTTACATTATTTATCTCCCGCCATTATCATCTCACCGAAGTGCCAAAGAGAATTCCTTTCGATACATCGAGAATAATTGACCCAGCGATTTTCCTTTGAATCAAATCGTTTATGATCCCGCGAGGGGTGGATTTCGAAACGAAATAGATACAGCTCCTTGACTTCTTTAGTTTCTTCCCCGAAAGACAAGTATCGTCGTCTAATGTCGGTTTTGTACTGAATCCATTCTGTATTCATGATAAACATAGCGTGACATCATAAAGGTGTAATGTCTCCGTAGAGACTAAGCGGAAGACTATCTCGTTAACTTTTTATTCTTTCATTTCTTTTTCCAGCGGTTTTTACCATCAATTTGCCAACCTACCTTATAATACACACTTCACGCGTTCGAATCCTATTCCGCTCCGTTCTCGAAGCGCGCATATTCTTTCTGCGTTTCTTTTCTGATAGATATATATGCGTTGTATTTTTGCACCTTCTCGATTGTAATAAAGTGGCCATTTGTCACATTATCCCCGAGGTATTTTCTCCATTATGTTGTCCAGTCACGTCAATCGATGGCTTCGATTTTCTCTGGTCTATTTGTCACCACGCAGGTGAAAACTTCTCCAGAAACGGGCCCACTCATCGTCCCCTTTAGACATGTCTGTCGTAATGAATACCAGGAAGTAGATAATGATTCCTATCGTTCCCATACATACCTATCGTCCACGGCAGGTGATATTTCTAGCTGAGTCCCTAATGATGGATATATTACCCGGACAGACATTAAAATCTCATCTATGTGACACCTTACACAACCTCTCCGTGCGTGCTATAAATATAACGCATCATTTCCTTACTTCGTTGTGCCGAACGTTTCCCTACTTCATTTTTTTCCAACATCGCGGGTTTCCGATCGATATGTGTGTAAAAAGTCACTTCTGTTTTCAAGTGTGAATAGCTCTACATGTATAACCGAAAGTGAAACCCGACTTGGTTTTGTTTGTGTTCAAAAAGCTTTTAGCAGTCAAAGGAAAACGACGAATAAGAGCAATCTGCCGTGTGTTTCAATAGATCTTAAACAGCACGAGCTCGCTTTCATTTGTATAAAATAGGACGTCAAATATTGACAGGTCTGATGATAAAACAGACTAACCTTATTACACTAGTCTTTGTCTGTCTTATCTACTTTACTGGTGTTTATTTTTCCGCCACCGCGAGGACGGAAAATCAATCGTTAAAACATTCCGATTAGCCAATGCTCCCGGAAACATCTACATGCTCAAAGAATACCTATGCAATTTATCCGACGGAAGTTTATCTCCTTCGGTATAACGAGAATATTATGCGCTAGTCAGGAATTCCGGAGTTCTCTGTTGTTTTTGTTATAGTCGTCCCGAGGGACGTTCATCTCATCTGATACAAAGCCCCAAAATGTGCGACGCTATCGCTAATCAAACTTTACATCTGGCCATCGATTCATCACACTAGGACAGTAATCGTTATTTCGCCGACCTTCGCAGTTCAGGGTCGAAATTCGCCGCCCTTAAATCATAGCAAATGCACCAATCGTCAGCCGTAATCACACGGAGACGATTTGGCCCGTACCTAATTGGAGAGCGCGTTCACACGCAGACCACTCACTCGATACTAAACAATGCTTTTAAACAAAGCGAAGCGAGTCATTTCCGGAACCAGTTACATTTCATACGCAATAATTTGACCCGTGCTCGAATTTGGCTCGGGTCTTGTCCGACGTTTGTGGTCGGGCCAAATTTGTGGCCCAGGTCAAAAAGGCATGGGCCAATTTAAACACGGACCCGTGTGAACAGCCGTTCCAGGCTTAATTATTGCGCACCTGGTCAAACGTATCCGACACTGGGGAACTGTATAGTTAATAGTAACGAACATTGGTCTAAAGATTAAACGTTCTAACTAATTTTTAGATCGTTATCGAACTGTTTTTCGATTAACGTGAAATTAGAACACAATGCGGGCAGTGCCGACGAATTACGTCGTGATAAGAATTTATGATGAAATTCCAGTTGAGCAATTGATTAAGGTTTCAATTGAATCCAACGGCTCTTCGTTCAACTTTCAAGCTACGCATCAAATTGGGTCCTCGGTGACTGACGAGACGCATCACTAGTTTTACCGATAGTGTCAGTTTGATTCTTCGATCGTGTGACAAGATGCCGTTAATTCGGCAATTCAGCAATTCAATTTACATTTGCTCGTGTTGATTCTAAGTTTTGATGAACCGGCAACTCCTATTTTCGAAGAATCCCATACACATTCATGTCGACAAAAACGCCGTTTACATACTTAAACAACCGTTGCGGAATGAGAACTTGGCGTGTCTTCTATCGCTTCGTAAAATATTCTTTTCTCGAAGAAGTATTAAGTTAATTACGACATCGACAAAGTGCTATGTCTTCATTAGCAACCTGCATACACCTGATTAATGACGAAATAAACACTACACTTTTGAAAACTGATACGTGCATCGGAGCAATCCCAGAACTTGTTTTAGAATTCTCGAGTTTCTAAAACGATTACTCAGAATCCACACTTATATTATATATGATATTTAACGTACCTACGTATCATAAACAATCATCTCTGGCAGGTGCAGGTGTTGGATGCTAACATTATAAGCCGCAATAAAAATGGGTATTTAACTATGTGGAGCATTTTAACTAGCGACAAAACGTAGTGTTCTGCAGGGATTATCTGTGATAAGTATTACATATAATATAATATAATATAATATAATATGATATGCGGGTGAGGAACATTGTGTCGACGATATTCTTAACGTTTAAAGGCAAGAAACCTCGGTCACATTTCGGCGCGAGACGTAGAAATGTGACTGAGGTCTCTAACCGAGTTAGCACCGCGGTCAATCTACAAGAAATAGAAACCGCAAATAAGGCCATTTGTTTGATCAAAGGCGATTGGCCGGGTTATAATGCGTGTGAATACCTTCTACGCCCTTTGATGCTGGACGAGTATATATAACATTTTTTTTTCTTTTCATAAGTAACAGTGCTAAAAGTGTCAACATAATCGTTTCGTCTTCATTGCAGGGACGATGATCAGAGTTTACAGTAGAGAATGGAGTTGAGAAATAACCATGCAAACCGTGACTGTAGCCAGCAGATTACCGCCACAACAAAAAGACCTATTTTCATACTGTTGGTTGTTCTAAGGTAAGTCGTATATGCAAACACTAAAGACTTTATAACTCAAGGTTTATTGAGAAATAATGTCCTTTAATGAGAATGTTTCATTTCATTGTTTACGAGAATCCGTTCCGGAGAGCTGGTTTATCGGATCGCATACAGCCTGATGGCCTTCTTTCTGGACTGCTTCTGGATTTTTTTCCGGCATTTTTCTCATTTTGTATACATTTCACGGCACGCCAAAAAGTCGTCATTCATCGTCATCATTAGACCTGCCAATAATCTTTGGGGTTATGAGTTTCAGTTTTCGGCTAAGTATTAACGCAAATATATAAAGATATTATATATTTGCGTTATATATATTTGTATACATATATATTGGAACATATGGTACCATATGGCGATGAAGGCCTACAGTAAATATCCATTGAGAGCTTCTTCAAAGGTTGTTATGAAGATACAAAAATTTACAATCATTCCTTTTTATCGATAACGCAGCATTATTGATGCCACGTTGAATGATCGCACGAAATGTCAAACGATTCTTTACTTGACGACTGCACGAACTCGAATCGCTGTTATTTTGCAATATCCCCTCTTGCATTGCTTCTGAATAAGCGGAAATAGACCGAACGGAAGTCGATTATACGTTCCTGCAACTCCGCCATTCGATGAAGTCGGAATTGATTGAGCTATCTCTAATCATTCAGTTGAAACCATTCGTCAAGTAGTAGCAGTCTCGATTGTGCATTGTGTGTAGACCTTTTCAGATTTTTTGTCCATATATCATTTTCCTCGTCCGGAATCAGTATACGTATGCTCAGCATTATTATTTCATTCAGGCTCTCTTCACCATTCCTATATATACACTATTAGATGGCGTCTAACGGCATTGGTGCTATCTATGTCCCATCGATTAAATCCCAAATTACAAGTCGCGATAATTGTTTGTATTCCTAGCATAAGAGGTCGGAGGCGTATCATTTTTCTGTCAGTCGATGATGATCCACGCTATCGGATGATTTGATATCCTTCCATTAACTGAATCCCAAATCAAGTTACACGGAGCGATTGTGCTCACAAAAGTTTGAAAAGGTTTCGTTTTTCCGCCGGTCGCCCGGGTCCGCTGATGACCCGGGAAAAAATTATCCTCAACGGTGCTTCTAGATGTTAATCAATACTACGAATACTATTGACGAAGGTTGACACTCGAATTCTTCCAATATTGCAATCCAATTATATCCAAGTAATTATACGAATTTGGAAAGATTTTGTCGCGAACGAAATGAAATGTCATTATTCAACGGTCGCTATCGAGTACATGTATGCAAAAAGTAGGAAGCTCATTAGCGCTTAGCATATTGATGACTAGGGAAAGAAATATCAGAAGTAGCGGAATAGGTCAATATTGGTATCTGGCTACTCGACGTCGTATCCATTTTCATTTCAGCACGTTTCACAGCCCGGTGAATTCTGTACTGGAATCTGATCATCTCACAGAGAAACTATCTAATATTCACTACGACAAATACGCTCATCCCGGCAAACATGACAGTAAGATCGCTTCCATCCAAAATAAAAAGAAATATCAGCAAACAACTTAAACAGAACTACCAATATGTAAAATAGGAAAATTCCGTTGTGGTAATAGAAAATTATACTCTTTTTTTCAGAGAAAACAACGGAGGTACACGTGAGTGCCTACATCAATGATATCAGCGCTATAGACGAGGTTAATATGGTAAGTAGACGACGGCAGAAATTCAATCTATATATATATTAATCAATCCGTCTGTTGCGAGAAATCAGTTGTGACATGTTATAGAAATCCGTACGTAGACTGCTGGTGGTTGATTGCAGTCGGTAAACACTACAGTAATATGTTTTGTTGAACGAAGCCGACAGTCGTTGTATAAGTTCGATTATTTCAAATTGATCGCGTTTGCCCTGATTGATGAAGTGATACTTTTATAGTTCTGGATCTATATCTATGTATAGCATTTATTGCTACTCGCTTATAAAATGATATATTGTTAGAACATACAGTTAACATTTCAAACTGATTTTTATATGAAACGTTGACGAGCTGCAGGTTTTCCAGTCGTTGAACTGTAGATAACAAAAAGCACAAGCAACACTTCACGTTTCCCTCGGCGTTTTTATTTACTGAACTATGAGTTATTTCAGAAAACACATGTCCGGACCAGTGTGAGCATTGAAATATTCGTTGTTCATTAGAATTAGTAATTATATTTCGTTTTCACCCCTAGAAACCACAATACTCCAAAACACGATCGAATGATTAACGAATGTATTATTATACTTCATTATATTCATATACATATCTTTTGTGATAATCTATAGAAGTAAAAACAGTTCTAATTTCATTTTCTAATGAGTTAATGAATTCATTCTAGCAAATGTTTTGGGGAGTTACAATTTCCCCTCTTCAGGCATAGCGCAAGTGATGTAATTTTTAAACGTTTGCTAGAATAAATTTCTATACTCATTAGAACATGAGATTAGTACTGCTTTTGGCTTCTATGAATTTTCAACTATTTGAACTCTCTATCCAAGATCCATTCTTTTGTTGTGATGTTTCATCTTTTAGTTGAACCAATACAATTTTAGAATGTACAAAACATCCGTTTTCGTCGCTCCTAACCACTCCCGCATCTTGAATGTTGATATCGAAGCTTCTATCTTTTCGTATGAGCTTGTAGTTTGTTCGTTTAGGAATTCTATATTCACGTGTATCATCCTATAGGAAATGAATATGGACTTCATCATACGACAATCATGGATGGACCGGAGATTGGCGAATTTTTCCGAGCACATGCTCTCGATAAACGGCGATATGATCGATTCCTTCTGGCAGCCGGACCCGTACTTTCCCACAGCCAAGTTTGTCAGAGTCCATTCAGTAATCAGCAAAACCAGAGCTCTTTACATCAATCGTAATGGTCACGTCACCAATAGTATGCGGTAAGAGGATAGAATTTTGCATATAATCATACGATTGGGATAAAAAATGTGTTCTTTTATTTTTTCTCGATGTATAGTTTAAAGCTACCATTATCGTGTATACGCACGTAGATGCAAATATTTCAATTTTCAAACACCGGCTGCGCGTTCGCTTTTGGTATATTGCTTTTAGTTTCCACTCAACCATCGATCGTTAACATTTAATTGTCAGGCATTCACAAAACTTTCTAGCGCAGTCGTAAAATATATTTCGACACCTTGCGGTAAACTCAATAACAGTTAATTATGGGCTCAGGCGACGACTGTTAACGTGATTTAGCCAACTGGTAACACATTGGAATATCAATTAGATACGTCGACACTTGCGCAATCCTAACACGTAGCGAAACCCCCTCGTCGGTCGTATCGCGCTTGACGGCTATAATGCGTTGTAAACGGATTTTCAGATGATCTAATTAGTTTGATTCATCACGCGATAAACTGTTATTCAAACAACTGCAAATACCCTTATGAATAAAGGGATATTCAAATGTAATATTCACTGCTTCGAATGTAAGCCATGAAAATGGAATGAAATTCAAATGTGTGAAGTCCGCGCCAACCTGCTGAAAAATGCATTAAAGGAGACCCAGTTCCACATACTGTGACTTAATTTTCGAGCCATGACCTGTGGAATTGGACTCTTCGGATCCGTCCTTACGACATTAGCAAAAAATGAAAATTTTACGTCCGATTTAGTGAGCTAGTATAGTAGCCAACTCGGAATAAAACTTCAAGATTTATTCTAACAGTTTCGTTCCCAGGACGCCTGCTAACAGTTACTAAATCTTACTTTAGGTCACAAAACATGTCGATGTTTGTTTGCAAAATGTAGACACCACCGACTATATGGAAATTTTATGGGGATTTTTTGGAAATCCTTTCTCGAAATGATAGTCTCAAGAGTCTACTTGTAATGACAGGCTCGGAAGCTGCTGTCGAAAAGCAAGCCATTAAGCAGGATTCGAAAACGATTTAAAACCGAAACAGGCAATATGCAAATCAGTATCATTCCCTCACACCTGTGGGATTATTTTGCAATGCGCCGCCATTCGACGCGATCTAGCGCGGGGATACTTATCCAGTTCCTGTCGCGTTCCTCGAGGAGTAATCAGGCGAGTCGTGCATTCTACAAGCCGATCACATCACGAAGACAAAATCAAAATTAACGACCATAAGGACTGTGTATCGGCACTTCAACTCGATGAAAATATTAGCAAGTGTGTAATTACGACGAACCGATGATTCTCTCCCTCTCCCCTCTCCCTCTCCCCTCTCCCTCTCCCTCTCCCTCTCCCTCTCCCTCTCCCTCTCCCTCTCCCTCTCCCTCTCCCTCTCCCTCTCCCTCTCCCTCTCCCTCTCCCTCTCCCTCTCCCTCTCCCTCTCCCTCTCCCTCTCCCTCTCCCTCTCCCTCTCCCTCTCCCTCTCCCTCTCCCTCTCCCTCCCTCTCCCTCTCCCTCTCCTCTCCCTCTCCCTCTCCCTCTCCCTCTCCCTCTCCCTCTCCCTCTCCCTCTCCCTCTCCCTCTCCCTCTCCCTCCTCCCTCTCCCTCTCCCTCTCCCTCTCCCTCTCCCTCTCCCTCTCCCTCTCCCTCTCCCTCTCCCTCTCCCTCTCCCTCTCCCTCCCTCTCCCTCTCCCTCCCTCTCCCTCTCCCTCCCTCTCCCCCTCCCCCTCCCTCTCCCCCTCCCCCTCCCTCTCCCTCATCAATCAATCTCAAGATCATCAATCTTCCCCTCAATCTTCCTCCCCTCTCTCGGCCTTTGTAATATATATATATATACATCGTTTTACTCTTTCGATAGGCATTCTTTTCAGATTGACTGTTGGAATATCGTGCCCAATGGAATTTTTCAACTACCCGATGGATGATCAGCAATGTTCACTCAACATCGAAAGTTGTAAGTCTTTCGTTGCGACATAACTTAATCAATGCGATTAGCGCACGATTTTGTCCGTCCACGCCCGGCCGGGATTAAAACTTGATGGCATCGAAACTCGCCGCAGTACGAAACCAGCCCCACTAGACCGCAGGGCTAGTATGGCAGGGTATCCAGCGATGCCATCAGGTTCGAATCCCTGTCGAGGGGATGGGCTTTGACTCGTAGACTCAGTACCAAATAATGAAAATAATGAAACCAAATCAAGGCCAAATGAATTCGAATTATCTAAATATACGACCTTTAGAGCTGGCATAAATACTTTACGATTATTAGATTACATTAATGCGATACATGTTCTAGATTCATTGAAGCATATTACTGGTACGCACGGGACCTATTAAATCTTGCAGTTTATTGGAATGATAAGCCTTTTATATACCGCATTATAATAAATACGCACACTTGATTTAGAAATGGAATTCCCAAGCAGTAAGTCATCGAAAAATGAGCATTGATTTTAGCTATGATTTTTATACTGTATTTCATAGAATTTGACTTCCTATTCAGGAATTTTTACTTCTTTTAAAGCTATTCGAAAACGAAGAGAGCTGTCGCGCATAGTTTTTTTACAAAGTGCTTTATCATTTACTTAGTAAGATTTCTACATTAATATTTTGCACAGTGGTAGAATATGGCATATGCCATCAGAATTTTTTTCTCGTCAATCCGCGGGTCTGATCCTAAGTTTCTTGCTCGATGGTTGTTCTTAGCCTCTCATTCCCATCACTTCCATTAGACAAAAAGAAAAACTCACGTCGTTGTCAGTACAATGCCCTGGATGGCGTTCTATGGGTTGTGTAGTGTACGTGTACGCTACAATCGGGCGATAGTAAACTATCCATCTGTATAAACATCGATAATACTATCTTGAATGCTGAACACGTTCGCTTTCCATTCAAGAACGAACCAAACGTTGACGATTAGTAGAAACGAGGGGCTGTTAAAAACCTATTTTCCCAATTATTTCCCGATAGATATCCTGCCAGCGAACGATTTGATTTATTCGTGGACAACAGAAGAAGAACACGCCGTCGTCGTCAATCCTAAAATGCAATTGTCGAAATTTAACTTCGAAGGTGATCCACAACTTGATTCGTACATCAATAACGGAATGTACAGACCAGGTACTCAATCGTTCTCTTCTGGACGATTGGACGATCAAATCGTGCAGGGGTCCTAGTACAGGAGTACTAGAAGTTACTTCCAGTACTCTGTACGATTTGACTGTCCAACCTTACAGTAAACTGGTGCATTTTGTTCTATTAGTTACGTTGGTTGATTCATAAATTTGATTGATCTCATATGAGATTTTCTTCTCGGAGATCATCTTTTACCCATTTCTTATTCAGGCAATTGGAGTGGAATTCGAATCAAAATATTCCTGCATAGACAGTTTATATATTATCTGATACAACTGTACGTGCCCAGTGCGCTGGTTGTCGTTGTATCGTGGGTGTCTTTTTGGTTGGACGTGGACGCAGCGCCGGCCCGTGTGTCGCTCGGTGTATTGACTGTTTTGACGATAACTACGCAAAGTGCCAACGCCAACTCCGCGATGCCGCAAGTATCTTACGTCAAGGCGATGGACGTGTGGCTGGCGACCTGTCTCTGTTTCGTCTTCGCTGCTCTTCTTGAGTACGCGCTCGCCACGACCATCGTGAGAAAGCAAAGGAAGGTCAACACGTCTCCCGCTCATGTAAAGGTTCGGAGAATATATATTCATTCTTTAGATATATCTATGTGTTAAAGTACCATAGATGGCATCGTCATTAAAAATCTAAAAGTAAAATCTCTTTAGAAAGAAATATCAAATAAATCATGAGTATCGACTATAACATATCAATATCTAATTCAAAATCTACTAAATGCATTGAAATGAAATAAAACTTCTCTAAAATATTTCTGCTTAAAATCTTATATTTCCCAAAGTATCATTTCTCAATGTATGCACTTAGTTTGTTTTTACAAGTTAAAAGGCTTTAAACTAAATGATTTTCTGTAATAGGGTCGAAGCATGTCGGAATCTGGCGATGGCTGTGCCATGGTTAGTAGTAATATTCAAATCCCTCGCTTCCCATGGGAGAACAAAAAAGTACCTCGTATTACCAAAAAATACACTGATATTACGTCTCATGAACGTTACCTATAGTGTAATCCCTTGGTAAGCGAGGAGCTTTCATGTAACGTTAACGTCTGTTTTCAATCTAATGGGAACACTGAAATTTCTCTAACCAATTCTCACCAAAAAACCATGTTGCTTCACAACACTTACTCTCACAACACTTTTACCTATGCATATCCTATTTTTAGTCTGCAAATCTAGCTAACTTAACGAAACTATCTATCTGTCGGTTGTGGGTAGTTACTTCAACATCGATCTTTTGTAATTTAGTCGATGATTTTTTAAGTTCTATCTCCAAGCACTTAATTTCACTTTTCGTCGATGTGAATATAAATACACACGCACACTAGAATTCAATATATCTTCGATCTTTTATGAATATGATTATTTTGATGAATAATATTGATATTGTTATTACTATAACTATCAAAATGCACAACACGGGTGGGCACCTGCCAATCTTGATGAATATTGTCGTTTTTCTAATTGTCGGTGATGATATTGTTATAACGATCATTTTGCTCTTTTTTGCAGACAATGCTCATTCCAGAGGGATCGAAACTCGGCGGGTCGTCGAACGGGGCAGTGGGAGATAACGACGACGTCGAGATCAACAAAACGGACCACAGTTGTTACCTGATGTTGACTAAAGTAGCCAAACGATTAGATGCCATTTCAAGAATCCTTTTCCCCGGAACTTTTATCCTGTTCAATCTGGCGTACTGGCCCATGTACATGTATTTCCTCACGGAAGAAGCCAATGGTAGTAGCCATCATTTTTAGTTAGTCCGCTAAAATGCTAATAGCCTCATGCTTTCTATTCGTAAATGGTGCTTGTTTATTTACAACGAAGTGGTTTTTGAACTTTTAGATATTGTCGTCACTAATTGCTGATTATACTCCAAGAACTCAAAATACGTGTCGGGGGCCACATATTTATATTAGATATTTTCGGGCAATGCGGGTAGTTTTTTGGTGTACCTATTTTGTATGTCGCATCACAGTTTGAGTCTGGGTACGTAGCATTTCTAGTATAGCATTTAAATGAACCAAGTTTGAGTAAATACCCTATCACATTACTGATGGCACGAAGCGTGAAACGTTTTAGAAGATAAAGCCGCCGTGCACTTTCCCAGTTATAGCGTGATTACTGAGGTTATAATTCAGAAAAATAGCCGCTGACTAAACCGGGCTGCTGAAATATGATTGAAAATACAAGGCCAGTTCGTGGCCCAGATTTTCAGCGTATAGGACACAGGCGGAAAAGACAGGAAAGTGTGCGCGCGCCCTGAGTTCAATTATTATCATTGTTCTTGTAATTCTGTATACGGAATTTCGGAATGAATCAAATCTCATTTTGAAATGTTTAAAACCTATTTTTGTTATTCTAGTCAGAAATAAATACGATGTTTCTATACGGGATTTCTTGGAGTATTTTTTTCCTTCTTGAAAAGCATAAGCATGATAAATCATGATATTGCGGCATGTATGGGCGCTTGCTATGTTTGCTGGTTATATGTAATTCTCGTAATCATTACACCTCTTTGAATGGTTAACTTTTCTTAAATTTGTTTTCTTTTCATATTTTTCATGTTGTTGTGTTTCTGAATTTTTCATTTATAAGGACATCATAGTAGCACATAAAACTGTTCGGGCAGAAGAGGAGAACACACCGCTATGCTTCTATGACGTATGTAGATTTTTCAGACGGACATTTTAAATAGTATTACTTTACTGAATACATTGATTTGAGAGAGTTTGCAATTAATCGAAGGTATTTACTTGACTTTTTGTTCAGGTAAATAAAAGGACTACATAAGAGTTTTATATTTTCTCCAAGGGAATGCACAATATTTTTGATGGTTTAATTATGGCATTTAATGCATGATGAATGGCACCTCCAACTATAACTTTCCAGTCTATTTACTTTAAAGACACACATTCTATCCGATTGAGATCAAGCTCACTCAAATATCGAATATGAATTGCCGGCAAAACACACCTTCGTTTGCTAGGGTTTGATTGCCACCACCAGCACAACCCTGTGCTGCAGCCCCTTCATTGGTCTATTACACCGCCCAAGATTGCTTGCCGCTCATCGACCGTCAGTCGATAAATCTAGCCAATCGGATGCGTGGTATTGATGGAAAGAATCTGCCGGTGAAAAACAACGCATCTTTGTGGCTAAATATATAGACTGGTGACCGCTGAGCGGCAACCTGTCCTAAGAAATCTTGGGCAATTAACGAAGAGTTCGCGGCCAGAGTTTGTGTTAGAGGCAATCAAACCCTGGCAAACGAGGAGGCGGCAAAACATCACCTAGTCCTTTGAATTTGTCACCTTATTTCCAAATTAAACTAGAATCAATCGCACATGATATGATACATAATATTTTCCGTGTTGCATTTTGCGATGGATCATGTTGTTGCTTTAGTCACGTGGCCGGTGGTTGTATTCACTCAATCCGTTTCATTTCAGAAAAATGAACTGAAAAACTGCATGAATAACGCTTAAAGTGAATTGGCAAATGGATTCTGCTGTAGTGTGCATAATAAATAATAACACTCGTAGCTAATACACGTTAAAAACACTGACCTTAAAAACACAAGAAAACCTCCTGACTTATTTGATGCATATAAGGCACGACGTCGCGCGTACGTTCCGGATTAGTCGGACGATCTTCGCAACTGCAACGAATGTCAACGAGATGGCGCCTGCGTATGTCAGCACCAACATGTAAACGGATGTCGCCACTGCGTTTCAAGCGTGGAGCAATACGAATGTAAAATATGATCGTATCTAAACAAAGACGAAACCTTTCAATTAGATAGTAACTAAAATGCATGAATTATATACGTGTTTGCGTACACTTTATTCGTATTAGTGCACTTTTTAGAACGTTGCTGCGCACAATTATCCATTGTTCTGTCTAGCACCTCAAAAAATTGGTATATAAGTAAGAGAGGTCAGCATTGAACAATTGACAGTTTGTAACTACTAAGTTGAGATTGTGAGGTAATTTCAGTAAATCGCTGATTGGAATGATAACCGACTGCCGAATGAGTGGTGCGTACTAAGCGAAGTTTGTTAGTTGATTTGATTAGTTTGAGAATTTATTTTTAATTTACTAATTTAGGGTATGAGGTTTTATTAATAATACGATATACATTTGTTAACTCAAAATATCTTGTTCTTCCCGGTAGTATTACACAATCTACACAATATGTATGTGAATATATTATACATGTATTGATTTTTATTGTATCAATTTGCTATGTAAAAAGTCACATGTGATGAAAGAAAAATAAATCGACTTGTTTTTTGTTAACAACGGTATTTGATATTTTCTATGAATGGCGATGGTTTTTTTTAAACCCAATAGAATCTAAGATTTAAAGGATTCGGATGATAAGGTTCGTTTGGTTAATGCAAGCAACGAAACGAAACTGGGATTTTTCCAAATCGAAGAATAGCGTGCAACGCATATTGGGTTTTCCCCATGAGTTTATATCGTTCAATCATGGTCGGAATAGTCGTGATAGCGGGAGACTTGTGCATCTTCTGTTGCGTTTTGGTAAGTAAGATTTCAGATGTTGACGTATTGGTACGAATCCCACGATCCAATTCTGATCAAGATTTAAGATAAATCCCTCCGTAGTTCATCAGAACGTCAAAAGAGGACGCCGCAATGTTTCTAATGTCTAAATTTAGCATTATTATTTCACTTTCAAACCATCTAACTCACAAGGGCTCGTATCAAGGTTGAAGGTACTGTAAAAACTATAATCTATTAATCCAGAGTCTGTCAATACATTGAAGACACTAGATTAACAGATTATCGTTTTTACAGTACCTACAACTCTGACACGAGCCCCTGTGATTTAACTTACAACGTATTCGTAGTCACTTTGCACTCATTTATTTCGTACTTGAAAAAAGTCGAATGATCTACATGCATCTAATTATCATGACCAGATTTCTGGTAGTTTTGGCAATGAACACTCCTGTCCTAGTGATGATATGTTCTACGATAATAATACACTATCGTGCCGCTGGTGCACCATATGCGAGCCAGGCTTCGGGAAACGGAGACAGTGCGGCCCGTTCTCGGACACCTATTGCGAACGCTGCGCCGATGGCTTCTACTCGGACACGTGGTCAACTGACGAAATGTGCAAACCGTGCAGTTTCTGCCCGAATCGTCGATACAAGCGAAACTGCGCGGTTACTCGAAATTCCATCTGCGGCGACTGTTCGACTGGTATGTTGTTATCTGACTCTCATATAATAGTTTCATTCTCCCACAATAGAACGATATGAGCTATATTTTTAGTAACCAAACAAATTTATGCACATAGGCACTCTATGGAGGCTGATAAGGGCCATAAAACATTTCTTGACGAAAACAATTTCAAAACAAATAAATTCCCATCAAAATATATGCGTAAAGTAAAAATTATTCCTTCATAAGAAATAGATTCCATCGAAAAATTTTCGAAAGTGAAAATGATTCCGCTCTGAAAACAGAATCGCATTCAAAATATGTCAGTACCCGAAAATGATTTCGTTATGCAAAATAAGCGCCTTCAAAATATCTACGTGAATATGAATATAATCTCAATAACAAATAAATAATTCCATTCAAATTCGTAAGTGAAAATGATTTCGGTATATTTAAAAGTAAGTCGCTTTCGAAATATATTTCAAAAATAATTCCATCTCCGTCGAAATGTTTTCGTATGTCTTAGATTTCTTAGCTGTAAAAATAATTTCGGGTTTCCCCATTTGCGGCGCTTGAATGCACTAAATCTAGGGGGACGGTATAGTGTTTATGTTGAAGAGTGGTGAACGGGATATCAACTAAAAGATGTCTTCGTTTTTATCCTACGGCTAAAGCAACTTGTTTCCGTTATTTTTGGCCCTTCTATTAATCTACGGTAGTCCAGGATTGGTAGTTTGACTGTTAGGTGTAAGGCTTGGCTATTAAACTAGGTCGTACCCAAAAATATCTATTTCTACGTATTTCTATTTTGGGATCCAAAACCAAAGCTCGCACCTGGGTCACCCTGATTCACGCGTATATATGAGGTGGGTATTGAAATTGCGTCAGCCCCGCGCCGCGTAGTACGATATCTAGAATGCGAAACGTCCATATACTTAGGGCTGTTGCGGTAGGCCTGCCGTTACCACAGCATAGTACTGCGCAATCGACAACGTGCAACGCGTGCAACAGCGGAAAAACCCAAATCATTTTTTACACTGCAAAAATATCTTAGTCACCGGATGTTGAAGGAAGGCGGTTTATTTTCTATTGCGGGAATACTTTTACTGACGCAAATATTGATTTTTTTCATAACGAAATGATTTTAGGTGTAATATATATTTTGAACGAGGTTTATTTTCACTTCGATGGAAATTCATCTGTTATGACGCAATTATTTTTCTGTCGAGAAATATTCGTATGGCCTTTTATCAGTCGCCATAGGATTCCCCTCGTAATAAAGATATGCGCGTAAGTGCATGCGGATGTCCATGCTGACTAATATGCATGAAAACCTTAAAATTTCCCTCATCTGTCGCCAGATAAGCGATTACCAATGTATATTTCAAGTCACGAATATAAATCTAAACGTAATTGGCATATTGACTCTTCTTAGTATTTCAAATTCCATGATTTTTACAGAAGTGCTTTGGGTACCGGCACACACCAGATGGCGCAACAATGCACTCGGTTATAGGTACTGAAAATCAGTTCGTTTTCAATGAATTTTGAACTGGATTTTAAGGCTCCCAAATTAAAATATTTTTTAAACAAACCATCAAATAGATATAAAATTGACTTACCCAATGAGTGTATGATATTGTTTCACTCAAAAATGATTTGCCAATGCGAAAAGTTGATTCGAATTTCATTGAAATGTAGAAGAAATTGGAGCGCGGTGACTGAGTAACCACTAGCGAACCTGGCGGATCCTCGCCTGCCATAAATGGAATACTCGATTGCCGCAGTAGCAGTGCCGGTACCCCTTGTTTGAATGAGTGGAAATCGAAAAAAGAACTTTCGGGGATCTAAGTACAACTTAGGAATACATTTTCAGGATACTACGAGAACGAAGCGTTTATGTGCAGACGTTGTCAACAGTGTCCGGTAAACGACGCTAGTCGCTTCAATGTGACAAAATGTTACGTCGACAATGTACCCTATAAACATCACTGCAAAGACTGGAAATGGACCGTCGCGGCAGAAGCCATCCCAACACTCGGATATACAATCAGTAAGTACATTTTCCCTTGCTATCGACAATGAATACAATTTCCTTGCAATGAATACCGGTACGTATATGATAGTGATTATGATAATCTCTTAAAGATACCTTAAAAGGCAATTGCAATACACATTCAAATACAAATACAATCTGCATCTATATTACATTCATCTATGTGGCGAGAGAGGTTAGGCTACACATTGATTCGAACTTGGATGATGTCTCGCGCATGGACGATAGTTAGTAGGGTTAGTGCGCCGTCACTACAGTCACTCGTCAACCGAAATTCCGGAGCCCTTTTTGTTTTGATGATTGTAAGTCTAATTGATATTCAACGTGTATAATGTAGGTACGACGTCGGAATATCCAAAGGTGTATTTTGTTTCGGAAATATTTATCACCGGAAGTGTTGCGCTTGGAACAATGGTCGTATGCGTTACTTTTTTGCTTCTCGTTAAGATCCTACACGGACATTCATTGCAAACTGTAAATGTGAAAAGTCGGACTACAAAAATGCAGCAGCGCAACGATTTCGAATCGGCTAAATCGAAGATAGTTGATCCAAACGGCAATGATTTGCGTATGGTATAAAATAACCAGAATCATTTCTTTAGTGCGTGTATTATAAAGTAAAAATTTGATGTTTATTGTTATTTTCGTGCTTTTTTAAAAATAAAATTTATGACCAAATGGTTTTAAGGCGATTCCTTTGAATATCTCTTTGAAATCAGATATCGGATGTACATAAACCCTTCAGTGTGATGTTGTAGAACCTTGTTAAAGCTGTTTCAAATTACATATTTCATGTATATGAAAGAATTAAACAAGAAAAGATTATAACATCATACAATTTTGGTTGGTGTATATCAATAACCTCGGAAACAGACACCTAACAACCCACGACAATCCAACAATTACATCTGTTTTATTCGTATCGGCAAGCAAAATGGTGTCATCCGTCGATGATGAAGCTGGATGTGGAATTATCGGGTAAATAGACTCGTGCATTTCTAAAACGGTCGATTTTGGCGAATCATAATCTCCGGACGGATTAGATTGGCAAAAGAGATGCATGTATATAATATTTATGTGGCATTAGTCATGATGCGAACTTATTATTTTCACAGACTTATATCATCTTTCATGGTTACGTGTTTTTCGTGGGCATCGACTGCATTAGATGACCTTTTTGTGGTCTTAGTTTGTACGGGATTCATCGTCGCCTTCCTGGAAAAACAGAGGGCAGGTAAACAAATTAGAAGTCCCTAGAATTGTATAAAAAAACCATTTGTTTTGATCCGAAGTTATCCGCGATATTGTACATCATTTTTCAGAACTAAATGGCTCTTTAAGTAAGGTCAGTACGTCATCGCAAACTGAAATAAAAAAGGTTCATTCGGAAGAGGTTCAAGTCGGTCCTGAGGTCAATACGGTATTCACCGAAACCATTCACGTAGCACTGTCGGAGGCATCCAGTAATACATATCCATGTTCGACTTCAGTATCGACCACACAAACTGATTCGACTTCGCTGACTGATGCCGATACACAGGTCACCAACTCTGAACTACAGCTTGACCTTGGCGACGCTCCACCATCGTTTTACGAGCGTATGAAAGCGTACGTGTCGCCGAAGAAATCCAACCCATTGATGGCGGCTTTAGGATCACCGAGAAGATCTGATTCTTCCTTGTAAATAAATGAAGTGTCGGGCCGATCTTAAATAAAGTTATTTTCTAAGAAAAAAAGGTAATTTCTTATATATCATCTTGAATTCATCCCTAAAAACCCCGACGTCAAATGAAAGGAAGAAATGGATGCTTTTACAAATCATTTTACATTAATTCAGAAATAACGAATTACACGCATACATTCATGTTTAAGTAGACTATACACCATCAACCAGTTACCGATTAGGTCTACAGCCTTACCGGTATCGATAATACACACAGAAAATATCGGTTCATTATCAAATTGAGTACAATCAAGTTCGTATCATCATTAGATTTGTCGTATATAGTGTATATAAAAGACCCACAGTATTTGACATCGATGCAGAGTTCCATAGAGATTCTAAATCTTCCGCAGAGATACACTAAACACAGCACTTCAATTTTAATTGTCACAGTACAATAGTTCTTCAAATAACACAGACGGTCAAATAGTAGGATCGAATACACTGTACTCCAGGTCAATTTATTTTTCCTTTGACTAAATGATTTGTATGTTGAATAAGATTGAATTGCAGTCGGCGTTTTTTTGTTGAATTGAATTCAATTGAATTGGATCTACACATAGTGGGTCTTATACAAAACTATCAAGTTCAAAACATCTTAAGACGCAAACGCTGCCACCGTTACTTAACCTCAACGGCGAATGGTTTTAGATACATGAACTTTATCCTTTTAGATACGGTAGGGAATTGCTCAAGAGGGTTATCAGATTTCTACTTAATCAACGTCAAAAGATATTTGATAAAGCAGCAATAAACGGTATCACAGCCATCATAATGATTGTGTAAATCGATGTAACCCACTTATCATATCAGTGGTGAAATACCCAGCTGATAATATCATTTCCCTGGTGTGGTGTGATCGTTGACACACCGATTCTGCGACTCCTGAACTTTTGGTCCGATAAACCATTCACACTGCAAACACAACACACAAATTTGCATATATAAGACCAAGGATGAGCTCCGTGGTAAGACAAATTAATAAGTAAAGTGTAGTCCATCATATAGCTTCAATGGACGTACTGACACAGATATCACAACATTTCATAAGAAGCAGCAAAGTTTGGCATATATATAGTGATTATCGTTATCAATACATGGATTTCATTTATACAGCGTAAATCACGGTGAACGTTTCTCTTGTTGAATAAGCACATCTATCATTCATAGCGTACTATCTTTATTCCCTTATCAAAAATAGAACGGTCTTTTGTTCATATATATTTAACTACTTCACGTAATAATTCGACGGGTAAGAAGAAACGACCGGTTATGTTTGGTAGTGCAGTCTATCGGATACAAAGTCAAGACGTAGCCAGATAAAAGACAAAGTTGATAACAAATTGTTGTATGATTTAGGTAGCATGTATGAATTAATCAACGAACTATGGAATCAGTTATTCGTGGAATAAGTGTTCCATCTGCATTACAAAAGCCATTTGAAGGACGTACGTAATGTACTGACCAGACGAAAGCCCTTTTGACTAGAAAAATGTCACTCGTTAAAGTCCATCTCACCCACTACATCATTGAAGCCCACACGTTATCTTATTCCTACGTATCGCGCGTTTCCTTTCCATTCTTTTCGATGAAGTCTTTTATGAAAATCCCTAATATATCTAGTATTGTTGCATAAGCCCCCGTCCGTTGATGGAATTCATTGCAGATATTTATAAACTTTAAGACAATGATTGCCGGAGTCGGCGACTACGACATTTCCATCTGACGTCACGGCTAGTCCCTGCGGTCCGTACAACGGGTCGACAGATGAATTTATATACGACAGAAATGAACCGCAGCTGTCAAAAATCTGCAACATAAAAACAATTTCTGTTTAAGTGTTTGTCTTAAAATGACACAAATCAAAATATTTATCTACCCGCAGTCCTCTTCAAGACCCAAATTTAATGGATTTTTTTATTAACGACTAATGTTTACGATACCTGTATCCTAGAGTTCCCCCAATCAGCAACGAGTATATTTCCATGCGAATCCACAGCGACCCCTGTCGGTGCATTGAACTGACCGTTACCTTCGCCATTGGAACCGAAACTAAATAAAAATTTCCCTTCGCTGTCGAATACCTTTATGCAGTGGTTATGGAAGTCAGATACTATGATATCATTGTTCGAATTGACGGCTACGTAATGTGGTCCGGCCAGTTGACTTTCGCCATTGCCGCGCGTCCCAAATTTATGCAGCATTTTTCCATTCGATTGGAACACGCAAATACAACTAGCTTTATTGTCTACGACAATGATATGACCATTCCTGTCTACCGTTATTCCTTTAGGTCCAAGCAGCTTTCCCTGACCGATTTTGTTTAGGTATTTTCCGTCCGGGCTATAAATACTCACCCACCGATTGTCGTAATCGGCTACTACATAGTTCCCATACATAGTAACGAACACGCCCGTTGGCCTTTGCATCTGACCGGCGTTTCGGCCTCTTATACCGAAACGAAATTTGAAATCGCCCTTATTGCAGAATACTTGTATATTTTGGTTATTACTATCGGCTACGAGAATTCTTCCAGCGGATGCGCAAAGTCCTTGCGGATTTGTAAACTCGCCCTTGTTTCGACCTTTCGTACCGATGCGGTCGATGAGGTCGTCTTCGATCGGGTTGCTCTTGCGATGGTTCGAGCCGTGCGAACGACCAGAACTGGACATCCTTTTCGAACTTCGTTTAGCTACGCTACTACTAGATCGCGGGATCTTAGTCGGTGACCGATCTTTTTGGTAACCCTCCGGTATTGGCATAGATTTAATTCTAAACGGCGAAGCGCGTATCGGTTGGCCGAACAATTTCACATCCAAATGGTATCGCCCATCCGTTTTGGTACGAAACGTTATGTCATACGTACCATTCAAATTATCGGCAATTTCTATAGGAACAACGTCCCCATTGTTACTCACCAGTTCAGCGTCGATATCCGCACTACCGTCGGCTACTAAAGTCCCGTTTCGGTCCTTCGTTGTTACCGTAATAACCGTTTGTATATTTGTAAAACAACGTTTCAGCCCATCCCCGCTAGCCGTCGTCTGGAAAGCTACAGCGCTGTTCGTCTGCACGCGACCGAACGTCGATATACTGGCCTTGACGTCATCGGTATCCGTGTCGGTAAACATTAACATATCATTTTCCTCCGGTAAGAATTTCTTGTTGGTCGACGTCGCCAAAATTTGTAGTTTTTCGGCCATTTCTTTTTTGATTAGGATAATTTCCGTGTCGTTGCCGTGTTCTAAAGCGTTCGTAGTCAGCTCGCAACAACTGTCTATCGTATTCAGGAGCTTATACAGATCGTCTTTCTGATTTTTTAACACGGCGACCTTTCCACCGTACGCCGACTTCAAGTCTTCCAGCAACATCGCTTTTCGTTGCGTAAGCAGTTGTGACATCGTATCAAACCACGTGTTGGTATCGTTTTCAGCAGTTTTGAACGAGTTCGTCAATGATTTACAGATATTATCGACAGTTGCGATAGCAGCGTTTATTGCAGGAGCTTTGGCCTTTGCATTAGTTAAGAGCGACTCCAAGGTCGCCTTGTGTTCTGCGATGGCCTCTTTCAGGGGGATAAAAGCGTGTTCTTGGTGTTCGAGTTGTGAACAGCTTTCGCATATGGCCGTTTCGCAAGATGTACAATAGAAATGAAACGCTTGTCCATCGTGCATAGGGCATTTGATATCCTCTGATGGAGCATTGCCATTTCCAACTAGACCGTTATCAATATTTACGATATCGTGCGTGTTTGTTAATTCGTTTTGTTTATGAGCAGACGAACACCCATCGCAAAATGTCGTCGAGCACTGAACACATTTCTGAGTGACGATTTCCTGTTCTTTGCAAGTCGAACAAGTCGACTTTTCGTCGCTGTGCTGAGTAGCCATACTGTTCATTATGCCTTCGATGTAGCTGTTCCTCTGCAATGCGGAAACCCCATCGACCGGTATGATCGACTGGTGCTTACAAATCGGACAAGTGACCGAAATACTTTCCGCCGGAATGTAGTCGTTCAAGCACTGTTCACAGAACGTGTGCAAGCAAGGAAGAACTTTCGGTCTTTTATAAGTCTGGCAGCAAATAGTACAGTTCAAGCAAGTGTTTGTCGCCGAGTTTGAAGAAAATGATGCATCTGACTTGCTCTGATTAGCCATCGTTGATTCGGTAATCTGCAATGAAATGAAATTTGATACCCTAAGAGAATAAATCGGTATCTTATGTATTCTTATGGGAAACAAGGATGTTCATTTATAGAGTTCAAGTATAGCTAGCATGTACGAAAACTTTATGCGACGCTATACTCCGAGAATGTATTCGAAGCAAGTCATTCTAAGAACGTTTAATTGTTTTCCGTAAATTGAAGCTTATTTGCCACTGGATTGGGCCATCATTGACCTTTAAATGTTTCCATGACAAGAATTGTAAAACAAATATGAATTTCATGATATCGGAATATATAAATACATATCATGATAGATACCGTAATAAGCATAAACACACACGCGTCACGCCAATGTTTCAATTATTCCCTTCTAGTCTACATATCTATATATTGCATTTAACATATACAATGCATAAGATAGGTTGGTTTTCTTTGAGCAGCCGCACAAACACTATCGCCCAAGAACTAGGGGGGTAGGGTTTAGGGAGTCTCGAACCCCCGCTCCGTGTTCGAAAGTTTTCTGATAGTCATATCAATCATATTAATGATGAAACTAACCACATTTCAAATCTTTACTGATTGCTGTTTCGGTGCCTGCTAGAAATTACTGTCTGCACACATTTTTACGAATGCATTTTTCATCGAAATACGAAAAAAATATATTTGGGAAAACACTGCGCATGATAAGCCATCGTTGCTCAAATATCCGCCCCTGAATATTATCGAAGTAAATTCATGAAAAACCACAATTAAGTTGGAACCCAGTCCCTAGTTCATATAGCACATTAGACATGAATCCTTGCCGTCACCAAACCGGAGTCTCTTCTATTCCTCGCGCTACATTATTCTCCCAGGACTTACCGTTTCCAACCACGATCTTATTGAATATAACGATTGCCTTGGTTTCGGTTCCATTTTGAGATGTAGAATATACAATTACTGTTAACTGCCTATTGTTCCATCCGTAGAATACGCAAAATGCACATAATATGTGCATGGGATATAAACGACTGAACTTATGAACTCGTTATCCGGGCAAACGGTCTCGTTGTTTTTAACCCTCGCTGATAAGTAGGAGCCGATATTGATAGTTGTTTCGAACGCGCTGACGAAGTGTAAGCCTGACTGCTCCTAACATCTGCGCCACTTTATATCATATATACATAATACCTCTCTTCTCCATATTAAACGCATACGATGCTCGTTAGAATAAACTATAATCTGGTTAAAGCTCGTGTTGTTTTCTGTTCACGGCGAAAATTTAATTCGTTTTTCGAAAATTGTTCACTGTAGCCAGAAAGAGCTGAGCCGGCGTCAGCCTGCGCGGCGCGACGAAGTAAGGCCGCGAAGTGCCCCGTAATATTATGTATATCGATGCAAATATAAGTGTTTAGTCCGTTTTAAAAGCACTTACCTTTGTCGAGGCCGTTTGAATGAAGTATGCAAATATAGGCGTCGGTGTAAATTTCGACAGTTTAGAAATGTAAGAGAATACATTGAAATTGAGATTCCGATTGAAAAACGCGAAAACACAGGGAGAAAATGCGTGCCTTGAATTCTAAATATCTGGTATGACATTTAAACAGTACGAAAAAATATTGCTCAATTACAGAACTTCATACGGAATAATACTCGAATGTCGTGTTCATCTTGACATAATTATTTTCGACATCATTATCAAGCAAATTTGGAGGAGCGTGGCTCTCCAAGCAAAATACGTTCAGACTGAAGTGTTGTCCGAGTGTGTTTGGCTACGTTTTCAAATCGGTGCTTAACGAACCCAGTGTAGCGCCGAGTTTGGATTATCTGAGCTTATAAGGCGTTAGTCTCTGATGAAACGATTACCATGTACAGTCGTATAGGCTACATGTTGTAAAATTATTTACTATTTATAGAAATGAATTATGATTTATCAGAACTAAGATTTTCATGTTGAAATAAACGTAAACGTGATCTCTGGCTATATCACTTATAGACCTTCAAGTACAATATAGTCTATTGTCTGTCTTTAAGATTAAACATTTGACAGTTCTGCGTCTAAAGTAATTGAAAGCACCAAATTAAGTGTGAATTGCAGTTAATCCTTTGAAAATACTCAATAAAATGTTTATTTGTTTGAGAATTAACTTGCTTTCATTCGCAGTCC
The DNA here is from genome assembly GCF_964204645.1 of Tubulanus polymorphus. Classification (NCBI taxonomy): domain Eukaryota; kingdom Metazoa; phylum Nemertea; class Palaeonemertea; order Tubulaniformes; family Tubulanidae; genus Tubulanus; species Tubulanus polymorphus. Next base: position 6,073,529 of record NC_134029.1, on the reverse strand, counting down.
TGTTAAATGCAGACCTTGTTCGTGCTAAATGTGTACATAGTTGAGTATTCGTTGTGTGGACAAATGAAATGTCATTGCTCCTGACCTTAATTCAAATATCCGTAACAACCTTCTTGGCATTCATCTAAGTAATGAGATTTAAAACGTGGTATCATCGAAATACATCCTCGTAAGATGATTGTTCCTGATGAATGAAAATTGCAATAATTACTTACATCGCAGCAATGCCGGGGCGTCCATCTTGCCGGTTTCCATATAAGGCAGAATCCATACTAGACTGCGCAACGTGTACAGCAGTTATACTCTAGTATTATAGCTGATGGTGAGAAAATCACCAATGCGCTATCGCAGAACCGGTTACTGTAAGCAGGTAACAATAGATCCAGACTCAACATCTGAGTCATACGTGCGGTTTTAAAAATCCATTCATTTGAAGAAAGAAAATTTTCAGTCATCGCTTCGGCTATTCCTGAATCTAGGAAGAGCTAACACCCATGGAGCTAGGCGTATAGATTTCCACTTTCTCAAGATTTAAGAGTGCTTCAGTCGGGTTTATTTTTTTTGACGGGAGGGAGTAGGTTGGTTGTAGTTTCCTTTGAATCAGCAGACGAAAACGGGAATATTGTATGCGGGAAAGGTGACCAACTAACAACATAAGAACAGACTTAACAAGCTCATCAGGATATTACGATATCCGAAGTCATCGATCCTACCGATCAATATATCTGATTACTACTGCATTAATGAACATAAAATATTCCATGCGCAACAATCTTTATGACAGGCCGTTAATCTTCTCCCTGCTAAATCTAACGTTTGGTACAATGTAGTTTTTGTATCCGGAAAATATAAGATGAGGACAAATTATTATCCGTTCTATCCATGCATTCGACATAGCACCTTCTGCTCCTGAATTGCATGCGTTGTTTACTTCCAATGCCACCTTTACAATGCCGCTTCCCAATGCCGCTTTGTACTACATTTCGTAATGGTCAAAATGAAGTTGAATCTTCAATTAGTTGATTTTGTTGGCATTTATAAAGAAAGATTTAGAATAGGCGCTGCAGATTGCTGAAATAGCTAATTTCCCAGAAGTTCATCCTGATTAAAATTGAAATGACACCAACTGCGTCTACGTATCCTCATTCCTTTACCATCAGCGTCAGACGTCTGCAAAATAACATAAACCTTACCCAAACCTGCACATCATAACATTACTTACCCATCAGAATCCTGCTCTCCGAGCCGTTTACATATTAACTAGTATACGACGCAGTGTCTCCTGGTACATATTTTAGCGTTTTATTGGTGACATGAATCAGCCGCATCGATATGCTGATGACATGAAACCAGTACGGGATGCAGTTTCCATAGTTACGCGGCAGACGAACTACGGAATGGATTTTCACGTCTGCTAGGTCGTCGGATTCAGCGTTTCAGAGTGTTTCACATAACAGATACGTGAAAATGCAGATTTGTGGAGCAGAGTGTACAAATGAAGGGCGCTTATAGTTCAGCAAAATACAACTAATTAACTAAATTAGTCTCTTAAAGCAAAGAAATTTAGTCACATTCCCGATATCCCGTGGTGCAAGATATATATTTCAAAATCTAATTGCTACGAATACACTTTTATATCGGTAATTATTTGAAACGAATATCCAACCGAATTTCATGTTCGCAAGGTCGAGTTCACATACATCGATTAATACTCATCACACATCGTGACAACATTTGTAATTTCAAACAATGCCAATGATAAAACAGGCCAAATATTTGCACAATCAATCATATTTTCTGTTCTTGGGAACTCATCGCAGTGTTATATATTTATATATATTTATACAATGACTAAAGTTGACATCGATGCTGAAATGGTAAATCGTGCTTTGTCACTCGTACGTGTCGGAAAGATGCTCCCTGTTGTCGCTCGGTTATGCCTACTGGCATTATCAACTTCTGGTAATAAGATACTTTAACAATTACTTTTCGAAATTTTGAAACCAGCAGCTTCAAGATTAGTGTGACATTTTTGTGCATATCTGAAACCTATAAATGAAAATCCATTGTAGTTATATTTTCTTCGGCTGGAAATATCCATGTAGAAGTGAAATTAGTGGCTGACAAAACCATGTTTGATTTCTACGGTGATCGACTACAGTCATATATCGTCGAATTGTTCTATTCCGTGAGTAACGTTCGAGTGAACGTTATTTTTGAATGAAATAATTTCATATCGCATTTACGAGCAGCTTATTACAGCTGTATTAATAGTTTTAGGTATTTCCGATATTTTGATGGTTCGGTAAATATTACGTTTTATCGTGATTGTATATGATTTATGTATATGAATATTTTACAAATATAGACACAATCTCACTTTGAGGAAGGAAAGCTTGGATTTCCCGTCAACATTGCATTGGCAAATATTGAAATAATGAAGGAAAATCCAGTAAGCATTTGCGTGAACTGTAATTGTGGCGTTTGTGAATGAAATTGTGCTATAAATATTCAAATGGTAATTATAAGTAAGCAGCTTTACGATGTAATTTTGTAGAAGGATCTCGATATCCAATCTTTCGATCTGACGTACGAATTGAAACTGGCTTTCGATGAATATATAAGCAGAAATAAAAAACCCAGCGAACATTTCGATACGGCTATCCTTTTAACACGGTAAACCATCGCAATATCTGGAACACTCGGTCTTCGTTAGATTGCAAATGTTACGACGCAGATTTTTCTGACTCTAGCCATAGAATGAATAATGTGCAAGCAAACGGCTTCCTTTGTGGTCCTAGCAGCAATGGTGTCATTCGTGACGAAGGATTTGCATCCGCAGTCGAGTTGGCGAGTTTGATTGCGGCTACGTACGTTATTTGTCTTTTTCGTACGGTGCTAAAATGTTAAATCTGAACAGTTATCGAATAGGAATGAATAACCTTTCTGTTTAAGGTTCGGGATGCCACAAGACGAAACATCGAAAAATATGAAATGCCAAGCCGCATCGACGATAGGCAGTATAATGGGTCAGCACTGGGCGTTGAGTCACACCGAAGTCCCTAAATATTTTTGGACCGACTGTTCCCTTGAATTTGTAAAGAAATGGATAGACAGGTATTAATAGTATTTGAGTTACAACAAAAACTTTAGAAATATTCATACAGTTTCATTGGACATAGATATCTCATATAGAGTAGACAGAATGCCTTGTATTCGAGATCAGCCTAAGATTGATGCGAGTCCAATTTTTGAAGCGGAGCCCGGTCACCTGATCAATCCGATTGAGCAATGTCGAAGCTCGTACGGTAACGATTTCGAGGTAACAAACACTCACGCATTCCGTCAATAACCGAATATTTAATCTTACCGAGATTTTACGGACTCCTCAGTAGAGAATGGGCTATTCTAATTTCATGACCAAAGCCTGTATAATTTTACAACCAAAGCCCAAAAGAAGCTTTGTTTAATGTACGGTATATCTAATATTTTTCTATCTCTAAAGGATCTAAGAATAATGTCGCGTATTTTTTCATTATGCTGTAGGCCGTTCTTAGCGCTAGTTTGAAAAGACCGGATATCTGTCAAGCTCTCAGGTGTATACGTCGCGATAAAACGTGGCCGCACACAGTCGTCGAGTCGCACGATCGTAGAATGTCAGCTCTAGAAGGCTCACTATGTGCCAACAACAAAGTGGGTTGGATTTGCGTTGGACTTATGTATACTCCTGCATTTGCTTTATTTTGTTCTCAGATTCGTTGTGCAAAATGCTCTTTCATTTAGGTTTGTAATTCCGGTGCGTGTGTGAACGATGACAAAAAGACGACGAAAAAAGTAGAAATTGCATCCAATCCAAGGTAGAATATCAAGAGATAACTATCTCTAATATCATCACGAGAAACCAGTAATCCGTTCGTTTATTACAATAGGTGGCGCATTGGAAAATGGGCGGATTGCTGCGGTGAAGCGACAAAAACACGAACGATTAAGTGCGCTAAAGGAAATAAGGTATGCATGTATTGTATAATAAATCCACATCTTCTTGTGACATTTGATGTTTGTTAAATCCGGATTTCATTAAAGGATTTGCCAGATAGTGAATGTGAAAAGTATCTATCAAAACCAAGGTCAGTCGAGAAATGTCAGCTGGCTGATGTGGCATTCTGTACAAAGGATCTGGAGTCGGACACAACGCCAGATAGATCCGGTAACGAGCGATTATTTTGTGTAAATTGCATACTAAGTAGTTGGTATCTGATCGATTAATTGCAATCAGTATTCGATTAGGTTGTCCTGTTGGCTGGACGCGTGAAGGTAAATTCTGCTACAGAGGATGGCCTCGAAACGGAAACATTGACGGATATATGACTGATTTGTTCTGCCAGGCTCGCGGCGGGCTTACCGCGCAAATAATGAACCAAAAACAAAATGATGTTGTTCTCAGGTAATGTATCGCCTGTATCGAAAAGCTATTGTTTGTTTGCCACCGATTTTCGTAACCTGGCGTACGATAAACCTTCGGCACGAAACTACGTTTCAGAATGCTTAATACAGGGTCGAAAAGTCCAGACGATAAAAAGTTAGCTCACATCGGAGTGCGTTGGACAGTACCCGGTCCAAACGGCGCTGTATGGGGTGCGCTCCAATGGCTTGATGGTACTCAGGTGTACAGCGACGAGCGCAGGTAAGGAATCATTTCACTACTAATACATAAACTGCAAAATATCACGTTCCCTTGGTTAAAAATCGGGTTGCAGGTCATTTTTAAATTGGGGACGTTGGCCAGGTGACAAAATGCTTGGAAAATATGAATGGAACGGGGATAAGTGCACAGTTATAGCTGGATGGACTAGCGGTGATAATGCTGGCAAATGGCTGCCTATGCCATGTGAATTCCAATCAGATTTCATCATTTGCAGTAGAGGTGAGACTAAGTCAAATCATTTAATCACTCAAAAACACCGTTTTTTCTTAATACAATGCATTTTTGTTTTCAGAGGCAACAGACCAATAAATGTCTGCAATAAATCGGTCAAACATCCTCTGTTTTTATCGTTGATCGGGATTTTATATCGCAACAATATATCAAAATGTCTAGGTTTTAATTCACTAATTATCTACAATCTGCATAGCGTAGTAATGTAGTGATTTCGGTGTGGGATACCACAGCAATCATGCAGTCCAAATTGCCTCCCTCGAAAACCTATCGTCAGCAGTGAGAAAAAATCGACAACACGAAAGCGGTCAGTTTTGTTGAAAAAGACAATTTTAATAGGAACGTCACTGATTCAAAAGGAACAAGGACAAGTACCTCGTGACCATTTATAATGACACGTGACAAACATAACAACGAGTGACGTAACGCACGTGACATTTAACTTGAGTGCAACGAAAATCAAAACATTATTGAATGAAAATTCGGTTACAAAATAAATCAATTGTTATGACTGTGAAATAACAAAATCATACATCAACCATTCGTTTCTCATAAGCATACGTAGTTAGTTAATAAACACATGATTATTATATCCATTATTTTCAATAAATAACTCTCTTAGAAATATCCAAAACCAAAACCTCTATAGAACCATATGACATCACACGGGGTATAGGATGGGTAAATACGGTACGGTAGTTTAAAGTTTTAACCGTTACTCGTTTTAACATACTCAAATTCTATGTTGATAATATATCTTGCGATTTGAGGGTAGATAATCTCGAAAAAAGGGAAGTTCTATCGGTTATGACAACAATATTTGCAAAAACGGCACTTCTCTAAATTTTCTAGGGGGTCGACTGCCCCTTCCCCCTCTAGGTACGGCCCTGCTTTCGCCACATACACGTACAGGAATTCAAATCGTTTTTGAGTTACTAAACTGTAAAACACCATAAAATCGCTAAAATCAAATGTCTCTTGTTGGCAGTATTGTTTTGTTCATCTTACAACTAATAGATATGGTTGTACTAAATTTTCTAATTTTGTAGATTCCGATTTTTTGAGGCCGTTATGAACGAGTCATTACGTATACAGCATTTTCAATACTCTATCAGACAGCGATGAATAAAATCAAAAACCAAGTTATGATGTATATACTACGATGAAACAAATTCTAATGTGAGATATATATATTCTAAGATCAACTGGTGTCCCAAAAGCTGCGCTGATATGGCAGTGGAGAAAACTAGTTCGCCCTCAATCTAGTAATACAATAGAAAATACTGTTGCTTGCTTGTGCGACCAAATGTATATATAAGGCCTCAGGAAAAAGTATATCGTTTTCGTAACAAAATTGAATTCTTGCCAAAATGAAACTGAAATCAATTTGTTCTAGTCTTTCATGATCAATCTCACTGAATTGTTTATTTTGGTCTTTTATAATCAATCTAACTGAATTGTTTATTTTGGTACCTTTCTTTCGAATTCGATATCTGATTGGTTATTTGGCAGGGGTTAACATCAACATCACTATTTCCGTATATGACCTCTGTTTACAGAAAATATAGATGTATATTAAATAATAAATGTTTTTAAGTTAAGAATCATCTAAATATGTTATAAAATCATTATTCGATTAAGCTGGACTGGATACGCTAAGAAATTACTGCGTAAATGAAGATCAAGCTTATATAAACGTTACATATTGTTAAGTCTTCATGGGAAGCAACGCGGTTGGAAGCCCTTATATCTATTTCGGCTTCTCGGTAGCTTAGTTCGTAAATTAAAAACTCGTCACGCAAAATATAGAAAATATACGCAATGAAATGGAATTTTGAAGGGAGACATATTGGAATTTTCTTGCATTATGGAATTGATAATAAATAATGATGATATTACAAAGAACAGGATTCCAGGTGACGAGGAGTTTTTTTTTAAGGTTTAAGCAACACAATGTCATGATCGGTCTCGATTTTAGAATTTGTGGTTTTTTCTATGCAACGATGATGTCGAAAAATATCACTTTCCCCAGCAGCAAGATAGTGAGTACATCAGTATATGTAGTGCGAACTATAATGCGACATCATGATTGAGCAAACACAAAATAATGCACCGAGATCGCAGATCTTTACAGAAAAAATATGAAAATACAAACCATAAAAGAACAAACAAACATTCCGTCAAAAGATTAAAACGTTTAATTACGTCTTCACCATAGAAGTAGTTAATTTTAGTGTCATATTGTAATACGTACGTACTTTGAAACACACAGCGAATTTGGCAAATATTCAAGTAATGTCTTTAATGGTGTAGACCTAACATTATTTGGATTTCCCATCCAGACCCGAAATAAATTCGTGTTATGATGACATGAGAACATCCCAAAGCACGCAATAGATGGCGCTTGTTTTGTACCATGTGTGATCTTTTGTACCATGTCTGCGTCGGTTAAATTACGGATGTGGTCGCCGTGGTATTTCAATTTTTATCAATGTACAGCCATTGTATAGCTCTACTATTCTCCTACGTTTGTTTCAATGTATCTATGTTATATACTTAAACAATCACCATATCACCAACACTGAACAATAGTAAACTCATAATTATTGAAATACAGTTATTATCTTCACTACGAGTGGCCATTTTTACCCGAATGTATATAAAATATCTAAAAAGGCACGTGTCTATCTGAATGACCATACAGCAACACTGGTGCGATCACAATAACTTTGACTTGTTCCCCGAAATCAAGTTTAGTTTCTTTCATCCGTCGTTTGCAATAGAAAATCTAACCGAATTTATCAACAAATAACCTAATCATCAATCACACCACGTGTTAAGTCACATATTCATATATTACACATAGCATAATAAGCGAATATATATGAAGATTATCGATCTATACCGTCAAACTTATTCTTAATGATAGATAACACACCGGTTAAGTGTAACAATATCAATTATGCAATACATTACAATGTGACACCAATATTCGAGACATACTACTATACTTTATAGCCAACTGTACCGACAGATTTTGCTTGTTCTTTTTTGATAGATGGAAAACTACCTAGGGAAGTATATACTACAGGGGAAAACTATCAAAGAACTGTATGCTTTAGTAAAAACATGGCGGCGTCCAGTCTTTCCGCAGTTTATAGTTCTTAGAACACGACAACACAGTCATTATCATTATTATACAGTACGTCAACTGATATCGTTAGTCTTTTAAGTATCTGAACTATTTGCGAGTGGAGTGTGCGTATTTCATATGATTTAAATCTCAGAACACTCCCTTCTTACAAGAGGGCGTCTAAACTATAATATCATTGATGCAATCGATATTTCATATTATATAAAGCGCCACTATGCTTAATATAGGCAGCTTATTTCAGTGGATTCCACCGATAAAAGTAAAAATACTCGTACAACACGTAGAACACTCCGCTCTTTTTCGATAGAACTGAAAAATAATCCAAGTCCAGTTTTTCGGAATCAGAAGAACTTAAACTCCTTCATTTTTCCCACACTACCATCCTCACCCATCATTATCATCATATACGTATATCACAACGTTGTTCAAACCATACGACGAAATCAAACGCGTTCACTCGACGACTATACGTTACGAGAAATTCGCCGCTGCCAGTTTACTCTTAAAACATTGCATCTATCTCATAGTGAACGTACACAATCCATATAATGGTTACCGATACATTGAATCCAATATACGACGTATAAATAAACGCTCATGACAAAATATGAGGAGCGGAGAACAAAATTGCAAACGTCGATATGAAAGTGAAAGAGGTGAACATCACCAGGCAAAGTCTATCGATGACCATTGCTGCAAATTTCCAGTCGCTGGACACCTCCGAGTCGTCCTCGTCCTTCTTCATTTTGTTGGTGATGAATTTAAGTTCTTTGATGATTGAGTGAAGCTCGTTGCGAGTTGTACAAACATGAAAATTATCGTCTATTTTCACGCTGAAACTACCGTTGCTCGTGTCGCGCCTGAAGTCGTCGTCCAAATCTAGCACGTTAGCCAGTAGACTCTTCGACGAACGTTCTTTCATCTCCAATTCCCTAAGTTTGGCATTTTGTATGAGTTTCTTTCTGGACAGCTCCTTTCCCGGTCTGCGCATCCGTAACCCCCACGCTAACCACTCACATACGCCTTTTTTCACCTAGAATAGAAGTTTTTCCGTGATTTTTCCCGAATTTCATCGGACGGTTAGATAACGGTTATCAATTGATCAAATGCTTTTTTGTTAACCATTTTCTAGGTCGCATGAATATATGTAACTTTTCGAAGATTAATCAATTATACGATGAAGCGATTAGCACGCGATGAATTATGATTAATGAATTATCTAGCAACAGATTATGTTCGAACAAAGTATCTCATTTTTGTCGGAAATCTTAACCTACACTTGGATTAGGTAAGCTGCCTTAGGGAAGGTTCGCTCGTTACAACGCCTTCACATTAAATGGACCTACCTCTTTAGTGTAAGCATTTAGTCGAAACAGCCACGGATTATGTAAGATTAAACCCCCACGACGCGCATTCAATATTCAGCACCACATTTTACCGTGCAGATAGACAATATACCGATATTATTCTTTATTGGAAGTGGGTGCATTCGATTGTATTGATCAGCCGATCTGTACTTTGAAAACTGTTCCGAATGCGGAACGTATTTAAGTTAACCATTTTTAACGAGGCAAAATGATTCTCGGTAAAGCGAGGCATCGCTCCATTTAGAAAAAAAAGCCCCGAGAATGCCATTTTGTTCTAAGCCACCATAGATCTCAATACATTCTACTGCAGTTCGACTATGTATTGAACAAGTCAGTAATTATTATATCTTACGTGGAAAAAATCTTGTTCGAAATATAACCGTTTAGAGTTTTGGAAAAAGAACGATTTCTAATTATTTTTAAAGGCGGGATCGTTTGCCATTTTAGACACCAATAAGCCGCCACATCCGTTCGACATACGTCCAACCATACGTACGTACCCACGTTGGCATTTCGTGCGTTTCTGCACTTCGATGATGATAATTTAATACTAGGACCGTGAACACTACAGATAGCGAACACATCATCATAATACACGCAAAATACATTCCTATACGAAATATAAAGAAGCAAATTTGTCGTGAACTGCTGAAAAGGAAGGCATATATGGTCATAGTGTATACAGATAATCGCGTTCTTTCCACCGAATTTCGTTCATCTGATTAATGAATTCTTTCAACACTGATACAAGAGACGTTGATTGCTTTGTTCAAAACGTTGCTAAGTCAATTCGCTGGCTTCGAAAGAATTTCTAATAGTTTTGTGTTTCCACTATAGTTAGGAATCGATTTTTGTCGATGCAAAATTGCTTTCTCCCAGTTGGACGCATCAAAATTCAACGCCGCGCATTAAACCGTTCACGTTAGATGATACGGTAGATATTCTTAGCACCGAAGCGAAAGCAATGGATTTTCTCTTTTTTTCTAAATCGAGGGTTCTAAAAGAACGCGCTTAATAATAGAACATATCATCAATATTAAGATGCGTATATGTACATAGTATATATACATTTATATAGAAGAGTGCAATTTGAAATATCTGGCAAAAGAAGCCAAGATGCAAGAACATGAAAAAAATATAAATAAGAAATTGTGCGGTTCTGGCCCGAAACGGATATTCCCCGGTTTGGAGATGAGAGAATTGCAGCGATATGTATGCCCAGATATGCACATTCTCTTTGTCAATCCATCGGCCGAAGGTCGTCGTGCCAGCTACGCAGAACAAAGAAACAGAGAAAGATAATTATATATTTTGATATTCTTACTAGAAATAGATAGTTTATGCAAATGACGTCCAATATCAATCAGTTAATCATTGACTTTAATATTGATCAATAAAAACAAATGAGAAAAATATTTCGAAGAAAATAATTCGGGATAAGCCCACAGCTCAGAAACAACTCGGTCTATATCCAAAAATGACAGAAAAATGAACTTTTTCATGATTTTTTGTGGAAGAAAATTTAAGTTTTTCCGCAAGAATCAGAAAACCTTAATTATATATTATCAGCAAATTAATTCTGCAGAAATAACAACTCAACGTTATAGTTAATTTACGAATTTCGAATTGTGATATTCTAGATTAAAACGGTTCTATCATCAAAGACCGTGCAATTGGAATAGTCTTTTAGCCGTGCATTTATTTATGTCAGGTAGTGTCAGCTAACCAAAATCAAATTATCACGTAATTAATTCAGATATCTTTTATATAATTAACATAGCCGTTGCCGTTTTTGTTGTTGTTAAAACGATGACGTCACACGCTGTCTACTCACCTCGCTTGGTCGGTATACTTACAATAATTCTCGGCATTTTATAAAATACCTGTTTCATCGTCCGTTACTATGGTGATACCCCTGCTTAGACGACTCATGTTTGGTGTATTTTGATTGTGTATGATTAACAGAGAACGGAGTTTTAAATATAGAGACAAAGAAACAGAAAAAGTGGAAGATTCGAGGGGAAGGGCTTTTTGTTGTTGTTTTGTACCAACTGGCGCCAGCAATACCCCTGCCCCATCAAACCACCAATCTTATACATTTATCGCCATGAAAACATCTGGGTTTAGATTTTATGTTAAATAGCGAACAGGCATTGTCTGGTAGTGTCACATACTGATGAGAAGGTGTAGTATCGTTTCGTTGATAATAGTTTTTTGATCAAAATATGTGATTTGATTTGAAAAAAAAACACTGCTTCACCAGAAAGTCCGATTGAAGCCAGGCGGTTGGTCGTTTCTGCTATTTAGACCGCTGCAAATCAGTTGACCTCGCAGTAACCAACCATGGCCTCTACACGGATAACATCTTGCTTTTAGGACTTTCAGAAACTACCGCGATAGGCGAGAGCAGACTTTCCAATACCAACCAGGTAATGCCTGTTCGCCGTATTATGTTAAATCATTTTAGGGAAGTTTATACAGATATTGAGGGAAAAGTGTAAGTAGCCATTCGCAGTTTATAGCACTTTAGATATCAACTTTATCCACTATTGATTATGAAAATTCGCATGCAAGTCTAAAGTAATCTACTCTTGTACCAAAGTATTATATTCAAAGGTTTCAATATGTTTAACACCGTTACCATCTACACCTTTACGAGGAAAAATATCGTAATGCATGCGAATCGTTTTGACATTAACTAGGTTTAAAATTCCGACTTGGCTGGTCATGATGAAACTGATTATGATGATTCACTTTACGATATGATTTTTTATTTTAATGAAGCTCATGTACGAGCATTTCACCGGGCAAAGAATTTCGAAATATTTGAATTTGAACTTTATCAAAATATCCTTTAGCAAGAAACAATAGTTTCTTCCGCCATTTAGCACATTATATCTAGATATAGCTGCTGAAATAATGGTAACAGTTTATCAGTAATGCAATGAAAGCTTTGTTTGCCGAAACTGCCAAGTCGGTTGATTGGATTGAGGTGACTGCGGCAGGTTAGGAATCGTTAATGGAATATTAGGAAAAAGTTACGTGCAGTGTTAATTTTGAGAAAAGTTATCTTCTTTTTTTCGAAATTAGATGCAAACTACTAATTTCGTTTTCTTTTTGCACTGATGTTTAGGTTATCATTTTAGTCTAGACGATACTATGTTATCATGAACACCACTCCACCTAAATGGAAGCTATATACAGGCATTTTAACCGCCACCTTCAACTCATAACCACTGATGACTCATGCAATGACTTTTTATTACTACTAATCATTCTAGAACTATGCCTTATTTTATCCTCAAAAAGTCAGAACAATCCCTATTCTTAATTCATCTTATGAAAGTATATTAGTTTTTCAATAACTGCCGATAAGCTTCACGACATGCGCTTTATTCAAAAGTTTAGATGTTACTATTATCGACGTATGATAATTTTGTATCAGAATTAATTACGAAAGAACTGCATTCAAACATTTTAGAACTCCGAGATTCGAAGGTTATGCGCAAAGTGCACGAAATCCGTGTTCTATGTTACGTTTTTATGTTTTCCGAACTAGGTTGGATTGGGAGTATAAAAATCACTGGCGATTAAGATTGGTGAGTCGCTGGTTGACCATCAATCATTCTTCAACAATGGTGGTCGCACGATAGTCCATTTTCGGGGCATTTGCTTCTTGATCGACGCCGTTGATCAGGACGTAAATATCGGGACACATGTCCGCTCTTCGAGACAGCAAATCTCAACGGAACGAGGACAGAAAAACAAAAACGAAAAATATAGTACTACTAAAACACGATATATACGTTTTGTGCTGTGAACCTTCGATGCAGTGCGAGCTAGATTTCTAGTTAAAAAAATAAACAATTGATAGAAACTTAAAATGAATCGTTAAATAGTTATATAGTGACATTATGCATTGCATATTTCGAAAGTATCAATATTCTATGTGAATTCTAAAATCTGATGCTAAAATATCCCAAAACGCTGCTAGTAACGAGCTAGTAGTTCTTCGAGCATCGTAAGATAAATCACGGATTCTTTCTTTTATGGTTTTACTTAGATATTTTTTTTTTGTTTCAATAGTTTTAAATAAAACGTAATAAACTGATCTTATAAACTCGACATTTCGCATTGAATTTGGACCCGTCAAGTATCGATTGGGAATTAAGAATCAAGATGGACGAATAAATGCACTGCATCGATGTTTAAGCACCTTCAAAGCTCTTCGGACACAGAAGCCCCCTCTATCAGTGATGAAACTCATTCCCATATAGCCAGAACGCATTTTACGTTTAAAACACTAGGGAATCAGAGGATTGGGGATACTTCACCACTGAGACGCTGTATAGAGGGGCCTATCTGCACTCAACCGGACTTGACAACAGGGAACATATCGGTTGGCGCCTAAGTCTAACACATTTACGGGGAAACATGTAGAAAATGTTCATGTCAACATTTATGGACGTAGTCAGCGTGTAACAGTGGAAAACAAAAATTAACTTAATATTGTTTAGCGTTTTCAAACGAAGTCAGTCTTGAATAAGAATAAAACTGAAGCGATTTTTAAGTAAAGAAATGTGTGCTAATATATTGGCTTCACTTTTAAATTCGAATGGTGCATTGCGTTTATCTTTTATGTTTGAATAGCCACAATTTCCTTCATGGAGGAATGTTTTAAGCAGCATATCAGCCGCAGCAAATCGAGCTAAAAATTGCCTACTCAAATTTTCTACTAATATCCATGTAATATTTCAAAAAAAGAATAAAGAAAACTAAATTCTAATTGTGATTTGAGATGATTGGTTGAATTCGAGAAAGAATGCATGCTAAATAGCAATCGATTAATTGTGAGTGAGTATATCGTTGCAAAAAGCCAGGAGGGAAAAATGGAATGAAATCTACAATAAGGTAATATCTAAATAAAATATCGCTATGCTGAGAAAATAAATGGATATTTAAAAGAGTTCGTCGCCTCTACCTGGATTTGACTGGTGATCAGAGTAGTCAAAAATGCTGGACATGCGAACGCACTATGAAAACCATGTCACCAGGCGAAGTTAAGTTACCGGCATCGGAGAGAAGAAAAGGGGGGATTTTGCCGATCAGATTAACTTTGCCGTGGCCGACTCAGTAGTAAATGTCTTTGCCGTACATATCAAGATCGTTTGACGTCTCGATCTACCAGCACTCGAGCGCATCGATCCCCTAAGATTTTGGGCCGAGTAACGATCTTCGGTTTGTGATAGAATCCAAAAAGCAATTCACGTATTACACTACCACGCTTAACAACTGAAACCGAATAATTTGAAATTTGCTCTTCTCTATTGGCGCATACTTCATAATTTTGGTGAAGTGGCTACATCACAACTCAATATAATTTACGCAATATTTCATCAATTATTGCGTGGAATAATGACGTATTCCTTTCAGAATTGTGATCACATTTCAGGTGACTACACGGAAACACTCATACAGGCGATATATATATATATATATATATATATATATATATATATATATATATATATATATATATATATATATATATATATATATATATATATATATATATATATATATATATATATATATATATATATATATATATATATATATATATATATATATATATATATATATATATATATATATATATATATATATATATATATATATATATATATATATATATATATATATATATATATACACACTGTGCAAAAAATTATGAAATATGAACTGAAATTGGTCTAGACAAAATGGCCCGTATGGGAATCAGCGGTTTTCAGAGATGAGAAAAAGTATCATCCAGGTAGATCGACGTGCTAAAAAGCCAGCTAAGGATCTAAGCAGGCAGATTGGGATGGATAAAAAGGTACGTAGTTGCGTCGGTATCACGTGTCCCCATGGCGGCGACTGTAGCTCTGAGATAATTTGATGGGGCAATTCCTCACCTATTAATGGCACGGCGTCCGAAGTCGGGGGCATTGTTTCTGCTACCAGCAGTAAAAACACGGTCAAGGACAGGAGAATAGTTACACCTGAAATCAGAAAAAAATAAAAACGTAATCATTTTCACCGTCTTTCACCGCGCACCTAGAATATCACAATAGTTACGCCTTTGAAAAATTGGAAGATTTTACGCTTATTCATTCTTAAAACATTAGTTTAGAAAATTAGTATTAGATAACTAATCCGTATATTTTTCTATACATTACCTCTCAATTTCTTAATGATTTAATTAAGATTGTATATTTTCAAAAATAAAGTTTGAATTTTAAGTATATATATATATATATATATATAAACAATTCTGTTTTGAATTTACGATAGGCTTTAGGCAAGTAAGCATAATTATGCGTGAGTGATATAAGCAAATTATGATTTTTTAATATTCACAAATTTGTTTCAACTAAGTAAACAGAATCGCTAAATGAAAGCATGAATCTAAATATTTTACGTAGTACAATGCCGGATTACGAACAACATTAATTTACTATATATATAATATATAACATTTGTGTCGGATTTCTCAACTGTTTTAATCGTGGGATTAAAGGTAAAACAAATGTTTAAAAAAAAAACAAATAGTTGTAGACATTTTCGTTGAGCATGCTGCTATCAAAAGAGAAACATATAACTTTTCGGGAGACGTTTTTTGTTTTCGTTTTGAGAATTCCGACATAAAACGCGAAAGAGTGAGAAGAACAGAAGGGCGAGAAAGAGATACAGCGAAGATTAGAGGCAACAAAGTTTATAAAGAAAATGAATCCATCACGTGACACATCACATGAACATGTACACGTGACACCGTTTAAAAATGGCGGTGTGTCCCTTGCAAAACATTTCTTTGCTGTCGAATTTTTTCGATTCGATGATGAACGAGGCGAAATTTCAAGGATTGAGAACAGTAGGTAGATTCTGGAAGTATGCCCTTATAGTTTAGAATTTTGATATTTGCCGCACAGAGATTGTAGCGCGTTACATTCTTTTTTTTTCGGTGAGAAATTTACTTGTTAGGTAGGTTTTTAGAAGCTGCTTTTGAACGATCAGTTCCGATGGTTTCGATGGTTCAAATATGAAACGAAATAGAGGATAGTATCGGATGTTAGTTTGATGTTAATTAGCTATAATTTTCCGTGTACGTACCTAGAGAAATCTTCTCGCCAGCATCAGGCGGCAAAACGAAGGTCAAAAGAGCCATAGACGAGATGAGGACGCATGGAATAATCAGGTTAAAGCCATAATACAACGTTCGTCGTCGGATATGTATTGTAAAAGTAATATCTATGTATGGTTCAGGGCAGCACTCATACTTAAAGACAGTGAGTTTTGCGGGGACATCTAAAATAAAAGAATCGAAAGAAAAAGTCAAAAATCATAAGAAACGGCTAGGGAAACACTGCACGTGCGTGCACAACACCCTGTCCCGCCGAACCAGAAAGGCAGATGAGCGAAGAAAAGGCACTGACAGCGGCATGTGAGAGATTGACATATTTTGTACCACAGAAGTATCGTTTGTACTTCGGATATGAAATGGAAGCCGATTAAAGTGTATTCTGTGTGTGAAAATGTGCAGCGATGAAAAGTTGCGTCCGAGTAGAGCGTTATACAAATACACGATGTGAATGTAAGGCGCGAGTGAATTAAGCCCCGCATATACAACGGCGAAATGTAAAGATAAAAATAATGATGATAATCGTAAAAACGTAAACAAATCAAGCCTTTGAAATTAGAATTGCGATGCGAAACAAATAACGAAGAACGGGCAGTTAGTCTTGAAGTAGTCACGATCTGATATGAAAGGACTACTGACAAGCTTAACTAACCCTCACGGTAGAAAAATCTAGCGCCCATTGTGAAATGACTGGCTCTTTTTTTAGAAACTACTTAAGTTCAACTTTCATCAGCACAATTTCGTTTTTCTAATTACTTCGAATTTGAACAGGCAAATCAAACAAAATTTGAATATACATATATAGGAAAATTTAGAAGCTTCTTAAATAGGTTATCAATACGTCAATGTCTCACAATATGTTATCAACGCCATCTTTTTCATCGGCCTTACGCTTAACGTTCGGGACCAGTGTGATCCTATATCGACCTACCAAACGTGAGTTTTTCGCCGGCATCCGGGGGTATTAGAAAGGCTACCATCGTCATAAGGGAAAGGATGATACAGGGGACAATAAGATTAGTAAAGTAGTATAATTTTCGACGTCTGATCTCGACTGTGAATTCGAGATCAAGGTAGGTTTCTGGGCAGCATTCATATTTTATTTCGTGGCGAACTCCTGGGAGACCTAAAAAAGAACATATGCCATTGTCGATAACAGAAAGGCTTCAGAGCTCGGTCCTTTCCTGGTACAACTTCAAACAGCCCCGTAAATATCGAAGGACTTAAGTTTGCCGTGAATTGAAATCTATATAGACGTTTCTGATATACTCCTTTCTGTTTTTAACGCTCAAAAAAGAAATAATTCTGATTTGAAAACAGAACGACAATCCTCACACACCCCCGGTGAACGAATTCGTATACCAGAACAGCAAAGAATCCGAAATGTAATCCATGCATTTCGGATATGGTATTTGCAATTACATTAGATTTCAAAGCTGTAATTATCTTCGTTATGGATTAAAATCCCTCATCTGTTAGAAAAGCTTTGGCGGTATGTATCCAATTTCTATATACATATTTAGATGTATTAGTCATGCTGAATCGGCTACATATCCCGGCCTGCCCGAACATTCGAAATTCCAATACGGCTACTGGGGAAACTCTAAACAGTTCATTATGCGATCAAAACCTTCTTTGTTTTATCGCTGGAGAAAAGGAAAAAATGTAATCGACCATTACTTACCGATCAAATCCCATTCACCATTTTCCATGAACGTTGAGCTGTCTCCTTTCTCGCTGGGTAGAGTTAAGTTGATCTTCGTTCCGTCGTAGGTCCACGATCCGAATTTCATGTCACATCGCTGGTCGTCAAACGGGAACCACGTGATGTCGATTTTGCACGTGGATTTGAACATACCCGGCGGGATGTAGCTCACCGAACCGTCATGGCTAATTACTACATTTGTAGCGTACGTGCCGTCAAATGATTCGTCAGCACTGAAAAAATTGACGATTAAGTGCGATCAAATCAGAATGAAATAATCGGAAGATTCGTATGCGCACAATCGCTCTTGTTGAAATGAAAGATCTGCTTACCTGTTGTACATTAGAATGTCCGGCCGCCACACTTGCTTCGGAGGCAATCGGATTTTTGCAATTCCACCAAACCGTTGTGGATCCCATGTTAGCGAATAGTCGTTCCAGCTCTGCAAAATAAAACCACTGACTCCTTTTAACCCCCTTTAACATTTACAGTATAAAACATATATAATCGGGGTTCTAATGAACCATTCGCCTTCGACAATTTGATCGTCTGCGGAATCTGAAATGGAAATGTTCCTGACATCTTCCTCCAGTATCTCTTCAGGCGATAATGAATGACATTGCAGTTCGAGTAGGTTGAACAGGTGAATCATTTAAGCCTAGCGCATACAGGAAAAAACTCAAAAATCCCGAAACCGAATTGTGCACATGTTTCGATGACCCGGTTCGTCCGCGACCTCTCGCAGCCGCGTCGAATCAATAGTCGTCGCCATTTTGATCAGCCACGTGATCCGTACGCTGCCACCGGTTGGTTATTGCGTAATCGCGTTGAATGTTTAGCTGCTTCAACTATTAAACACGAAGGATTTTCCTGTTTCGGAGTACCGCATACAGCCACGAAACAATCCACGTCAAAGCGTTTCTGTTTTACGTTTCGGGTTGATGTGCTGTATGCGCTAGGCTGAAAGCGCTACACACACGACTAGATGCGATGTGCCTTTGGCAGTCGAACACAATGGTGATTTACATATGATCACCGATTCCAATAATTTAGTCATTTTGGCAATTCCTCGTGACGAAAACCATATCAGTTATGGCTTAAGCGTTGAGGATGTTTTGACCGTATTAGAAATCTAATTGATATTTAAATGTTGAGGTGGTTTGTGAAGTGAATCCTTTAAAGCATGAATAACACGTGTTTGGCGTCCAATATGGCGTCATGAACAAACGATGACAATGAACCAAATACAGTGTTCCTAAACTCAATCTCCGTCGTGTGTGTTGGGCCTCAATAGCACAGGGAGTGCATATTCATATCAGCCAAGAGAAAATTATCTTCAATCTTGTAACAGTTTTTCATAATCTATATTATTATCCAGTTGAACCAATGATAGAAATTGTGATATTCTTTCACGAATAACCGGGATACGGCTCAAAGGGTAACAGTTTAACACCACTTTTGAATATTCGTGACTGGCTGAGATGAATAGGCATCATTATTGGTAACATTGTAAGCTCCTGCAAAGATGAAAATCCACACGTAAGCATTTATTGTTACATCTTAGCAATTACCTGGTACCGAGTGCAGCTTCCCACGAAAAGGTTTATAAAGAGTGATGTTTTTATCAAGGTCATTCCAAATTTAGAAAAACATTTTAATCAATAGAAAGAAAAACTGATTAACTGAGTATTATTCCTGATTTTTCAATTGCTTACCTCTTGGCTATCGGCTTTATGCCACTTAATTTTGATTAACTCATCACATTAAATTGTTTAATATTTGAACCAAACTATTAGGAAAACTATTAGGTGAAGAACCCTTTAACTTATAACAAATTTATTTACACTTTTTACGTTTCTACGATAGCAAGCAATCAGTGAATCAGTGGCTTTTTAAAAATGGCCCAATTCGTATTTTCACTTTCGTTGAAATGGAGCAATAGTAAAGATCGTTAGGAAAGATGATCTAGCACTGAAAGCTTCCTAGGAATTGCCCTTTTTCTCATGTGATAGTGCCCAACACCCTGTGCAGCATTTCCCGAGGAAATTTTTAATCATGAAATCATTTTATGTTTATCTTTTTTACAATTTTATGCTGAACTCTTTTGGCAGCTATGGGTCGATTAACCGAAATATGTCATCGCTTTCTGGTTGGTACTTAAAATTTTACTGCGTTCAATTTGAATCGTTTGTCATTCAAATTCTGCACTGATTCGTTTTTCTAGATTTCCCGGTTAGTTTGTGATCGCGATTCTACTATTCGTCGAAGGAAACCGCGTATATATACATTCAAACTGTACCAAAAGAGATCAGGGACCGAGATAAAGAAATCGTACTCGATTTTTATAAAGAGATAATGAAATTTAAAATCACCATGCAGACAATATACAATATCATTTATAGAGATGACGAGAAATTATATTTTTATATAAGATTTGTTTTAAGAAAATTGTCTAAACAATATATTTCATGCATGCGTACGTATACTGGTTCATGTGCACTTAAATTATATAATATGTAAATTAGCTCAAAAATCAGCCGTAATAAACATATCCCCTTTACCTCGTTTAACATTAAGCTTAATTAATTTGTAATCAAATGAAATCGATTATCATTTCGAATCTATATGATAATCAATAAAAACGATGATTATAATACGTATATATGATGAAACTGAAATATTTCCTCAATTACGGGCCGCAAAATAAAATACCATCTATAGCTGGGAAAAATTCGGGTGGTATTTATAATCAAATCGATTTTGGCTCAAACAGAAAAAAACAGAATTTTACATTTAGAGAAGAGTTCATAAACTAACGATTTAATGGAATATGCAGTAAAGCTTTGGCTTTGGTGGTTTGATTTATTTTTTTCGATGGGATGGGATTATAATTTACACATATAATTCGGTAAATACATCGCAGTTTTTTGCTCGCTTTTTTACTTATATATAGGGCTAAAAGTACATGTACCATGATTCGTTGCCATTTCTAGTAACCAAGTTCTCATTGATTGAACGTGGGTGACGTTTTTCGGTGAAAGGTGAAAGAGTGTTGTAAGAAACACATATAGACGCATGATGTGCTTGCCGAATATTCTTTGAGCCATTGTCGATTTTTTTCGAGCAGTTGGAAACTTCTCAATATTGTATACATCGAAATGGACTTTTTCGATTCACCATTTGAAAAGATCTGATGCGACAAAATTCGCGCGATGAATACATGCAAAATAGAGACAATGTGGTCACGATATCATGACATGCACGCATGCGCAACACGAACGACACCACTGCTTCCGCTGGCGTAAGTAGAAAATCATATAAAAATAGATGAATTCAGAAGAAGAAGAAATGGGGTAAAATGTGTATTTAATTCGTTGATTATAAATGCGAAAATAATTAATTGAGGGCTTGAGGAACTTTAAAGCTACGCATTTGAGACAAAATTCAACAAGGTCTTAACGGGTTTCAGTGCAGTTATGTTAATTTGCGCCGCCATAAAAAAGGCAGCGAATGTTTAGATTTAAAAAGTATTGACAGCTCTATCAATAACAATGAATAAAAATATATATGGAATAATCACCAATAACCAAGCGTGAATCAGCTCTAGGCTCTGAGTGAACTTACTACAAGAAAAGATACGGAGCAACGTGTATGTTGCTTGATGAAAATTCAGTTATAATATTTCTTCACGAAATATGATCCTACTGATACTTTATGTTGAAATCGTTTTAGTTCAAGTGCAGTTCAGTTCTAGTGTTTTTGCATCATTTCTCCATAAATATGACTGAAATTTTTGATTAAAACATCTAAGTTTCATTTTCGGGATGTCTCGGTGGTTTGATGTTTTCGTGTATTGCAACGAAGGATGGGAGACTCTTCAGACGGGCTTATCGATGTCATTGTTCAGTTTATTTTCAATCTAAGACGAAAGCAGCAGTGTCTTTGGGTGTCTGGCACATGATGACAGTAGTATACGAGTCACTTGAGCAACGAATGATGGACAATATGATATGAGGGCAAATCCTAAAATTTGGAATCTGAGGATAAAAGAAGTTGATGCATTTTTTTAGAAACTGTTTTTTAATTACTAATGCCTAAATCTAATTATATCTCTTCGTGGCATACCTAATTTTTCATCTATCAGTTTTGTGTCGATTGACATCTTGTAGAACTAATGGTACAAGAATCATTATATTCATCAACGATTCTGTTTATTTCTATTGCATGCTATTTCGGACACATTTTTTTTTTTACCAAATGGATAACATTTTAGCAAACATACGAACAAATTTCAAATTTTCATTTATTCTTCAATTTTTTATCGTCCATATTCCGAAGTATATATCTTTTTTTAATATTTCATTCAATCTCGTGGATTTATCTAAAATTGCTATCTCTCTCTTTCTCTCTCAAATTTTATTTAGCATGTTAAGACTTCTTAATCGTCATATCGTCGATCGCGTACTGTTTTATCAATAGCTTTTTCTCGAATACATAAACTAACGATAGTTAACGGGTTTAAGGAAAGTTACGCAGAAAACTCACACCAAGTGTCAGGATTGTCAACTTATTTTATCCTCTTCTCATTCCTACGTAAATATCATACGTTACCGTGCGGACAGACTTACCAAATCTAACCATACATTAGTGTTGATTATTTGATTTTTTTCGTCCTGTAGAGAGAAAATATCGTGAGTTTCATGATGCTCGAAAACAACATTCAACCCTTTACAACTAGGGTGCGCCACTGTGGGTCAACTCTAGAGCGCAAACCTGCTACACCTCTGTCGAACAGCTCGGAAAAACCTCGTCAAATTTCTCTCATGATTTTGGTTAATAATAATCATGAACTCTTTTTTGTCTTCGTGGTTCGTGTTATCGTCGAGTTACGTGACGACAGTGTCGCATCCCGTTCGCCCTGGAGGCAGCACGCACGCACGCACGCTGATGACATAAACACCGTTGTCATCAAGTAACTTACCATATCTAACCAGACATTTGATGATATAATTTGGTTCTTTTCGTCCTGTAAATAGAGCAAGATGATGAATTGACAGTAAGGACAAGCACAGTGCCAAAGAGTTCACAGTATCCAAACTCCCCGGCACTGATAATCTAGATCGCCTTACAAAATGCACGCCTCAGCCGGAACAAGAGCTAAAAAATATCAGCTGGAGAAAGTACCAGTCAGTCGATCAAACTGGTGTAGATTGGATTTCCTCTTGTAAATCGATTCGACATTTTCCTTATTGTAGAATACTTTTTTTCATTTTATTAAACTATGACATCATGCATCTCAAAAACCTTTTCTGCTGTCTTCTTATGTGCCTGTCCGGACGGGAAACGAAGTTCAAGTTGAATTCCGCACTGCTGGGGATGAGTCTGCTTAACGGCTCCCCCGTTTAATTCCAACTGTTCGAAACGATGAAATTCACATATGCATTTTCGGATATTTCGTTGTCTCCGGCTGGTGCGTAAAAACGTCGCTGGTAAGTCATCAAACGGATCCGTGGCAATAAGAGAGCGCTTTACACGACGGCGCCGGAGTCCCGCGACGTTTGACTGTTTAAGAATTATTACTCCCCGCGGGGCTGACGAGAAAATTGAGTGGAAATTTCACTTTCATTCCAGCTGAATGCGTTGTAAATTCACGCGCTGACACCAAACTTGGAAATCATAGTTTGATTGATATCGGGTTTTTGGCGACAGATTAGAAAATATAAAACTGACTGTCATTCCCCACAGGTTACTCTATTCTTAAAACTCGATATCGATGAATTTCTATACTAAATCTTATTGATTTTTGTTGGAGCGT
This sequence comes from Tubulanus polymorphus, assembly GCF_964204645.1. Classification (NCBI taxonomy): domain Eukaryota; kingdom Metazoa; phylum Nemertea; class Palaeonemertea; order Tubulaniformes; family Tubulanidae; genus Tubulanus; species Tubulanus polymorphus. The sequence continues at coordinate 6,049,372 of NC_134029.1, read as the reverse complement.
CGTCGGTTTTTTTTATAAATCTTAAGATGGGGTTTGATCCCGTAAGTTGTTTGATGGGTAGATTTCGTTTGATTTGTTTTGATTTGGTGTCCCTTATACAAACCTACCACACCTGCCGGGAGCGAAACAGGGGTTTGATTTTGAGATCAGCAAATGAAGCGCGGATGTAGTTGAGTGATCGGATCGGCGGTCGAATTTACAGAATTTTTTCTCTAAATCGAAGAAAAACATTGGAGATCTCGGCTGCGGATTATCTTCCAAACAGTCTGAACCGGCAAGTGACTGGGGTTTAACTTAGTTGATTGCCTAATTCAATAAATCGAGATTTTGGAAATAACTGTATCACAAGGATCGTTCTGGGTTTTCAAGATTCCAAAACAGAAGTGGCCGCTTACCATTCGGGCTCTTTGAAATAAAACGGTTAATATCGTTATACACCAGCGACGAGACCGCAGCCAATCAAAAAAGCTACATGCATCTTCATATACGTTTTCGTATTATTACCGAATGAGTTCCTCCGGGGCCGACGTGCTATTCGAAGCCTGACGATACGTCAAAAGGCGTATGTCGTTTGAGAGGATTTTAGGAGTCCCAGTTTAATAAGCGTATCAAACACCGTACTACACAGTGCCGTACCACCTGAGACCGCGTGCGCGCTGTGATTCCTCTCGGTGACATCGAGTCGTTTTAATCTCTCCGACAACATGAAACGGCGCCTCGACGCGAAATCGAAGTGCGCACTTTGATCCACTCGCGGTGATGATTTCTGACGTCCCGATTCTCATGTTCGGTATTCTGTTCGGGGATGATCAACACCGCCAAGGTGATAGTGACAAAGATATCCTAATAGAATTGATGATCAAAAACCCAGCGCGTGGATCGTATTGTGCAATTGAATACTGGAATAGTGTCGGTATATACGCGCACTTCGGAAATTTGAAATGAAATGCTAAATCCAAGCTCACTTTTTTGAACTATTGTTTTATTTATTGTGCTGTCAAATTTCACAGAAATTCTACGCACTGTAGTACATATTCAAATGTCTGAAATACCCCGATTGAAATATGCCACCGCTATCCCTTGAGTTTTCAATATTTGATATGCTAATACTAGCCAAGCACTCAAGATCTGAATTAACTAAAATGGATGAATACTATTATCACGCAGTTTCGATGCACTTTCAAAACTCTTTATACATTTATCATACAAACTTGCTGTTTTTTTGTTTTGTACTGGTTCAAGAGGCTGCTATATGAATTCATATATCGCCTATTATTCTGCGGACACGTTATGCGCTTTTTAAGAGTAATCCGATAGCTCTGAAACACCGTATGCCCATACGTCAAACTAGAAAAACGAATTGTTACCAATAACAACGGACCGAAGAGCGAAAGAAGATGATACATCCAGTTGAAAAAATAGACGGCTTAAATGAGAAATTCTACCTCCGAGAACGACGACACTATTCGAAAATGAATTCAACCGAAATCACGTATAAAAAGGAAAAAATGAAACGATGATCCCCGAAGATGAATAGAGGAATCTAAGGCGACCCCGAGGGAAACGTTACATGTCGAATATATTGGAAAATTCATCTCGCTCAATTAAACAAACGCCATGCCTGCGTGAAACTAACGTACCGCGCCGAAGCGAATCCATTACCGTAAAAACGAGTTTGAAAGGGTTAGCCTAATTAAAATCTCAAACGCGCTCAGACCTAACAATAATGAGCCGGAATAAAAGAAAGTCTCATCGTCTTTGTTGTTTTACCAGTGATCGTCAGACTAGAGAGAGAGAGAGATGATAAACGTGTCGAGCCGTCTCTCTCACGAAGAAGGAAAGGAGCGGCGACAGGCTCCTAGAACACGTCTTATATTACGTCTAATCCTTAGTTGAAAACTGTCCTTAAAGATGCCGTATACATCAGAATAACAATACGAGATTATGAAATCGTCGTTGAATTGACAAAACCGTTCCGACAAAAGCTTTCGAAATCCATTTTAAGATTAAAAAAGAAAAAAACTGAAAGAAAAACGAAGTTAAAAATGATTTGTTTACTTACGACGTCAATGATTTGCTGCAAAGTAAGTTTTAATTGTACTTCCAGGGGTTCGCTGTCATTCGCTGCTGGTCGTTCCAATATGTTGTATTTGTTGGTGACGAATAGATACTCGAGCAGAGCTTTTTCGTAGGGTCCTTGCAAGCTGGCTGTAATATAAAAACAGAGATGTCTGAGTAAAATTCATATTTTTCGTACGTATCATTGTGCCACCGTCTTTTGTTCGTCACCGAAATTTTTGTTGACGGACCGCTCATTCGAGGGCTGCTGGGAGAACTCACACGTTATAAGAGAATTACGTAATACATAAAATAGGACATGTTTTACTCGATTCCTGTCAAAGCTTTTTCTAACTATTCTTAACTAAGCAAACTTGAATGCTGATACCTGTGTGGTCAATAAATGCGAACAAAAATAGAACTTTAAGAATGAGAAAATAACGACGTTTCATATTATATTTATTTGTAGTAAATTTTATCTTCTCATTATGACAGGTCGATAGTTTTCAATTCATCGTTTAAGGTCAAAAGAAAGACCCAATTTCTGCGCAGACGATTTTTATGTACACGCGTATCGCGAATTTTCCAATGGTCGATTTTTGTTCATTCCGTTCGCAAACGCGGCTGTCGAAAGACGACCATCGGCACAACACATCAATATTCTGCGACTACCGCAAAACGAAACCCGGCGAATCACAATAACAAAATCCTCAACTACGGCGATGTGAAATCGAGTGAAGGGACTCTCGTTTCAGCACGAGTGAATTTACTAAACACAGCCCGCTAAAGGAAAATTCCAGTTGATTTACTCGCGGTAAAAGTGACTCGTCACCGGGGTGATTATAAGTTTCAATCGTGCATACGTTCACAATTCCCACCGGTACACTTACAAGAAAGATTTATTGCTCCGTACGAGAAGGAGCCCGCGTCCATTTTGTGGTTCCCGCGCGGCGAGTATCGGATTGAGATGAAATAACTGCAATGACGAACAGTAACCGGAACTGTGCGTCAGATTTAATGCGTATACCACTGTCATTTCGTAGCGGACGCAGAACAAACATTTCAGACGCTTTTTATTTTCATTATAGCATTTCATGAGTTTCGATCCTCCTGCATTACCGTAAACGAAGCCATTTCGCAGTCGCTCACGCGCTAATTGGTTCACAATCTTGGAATGTTTACGACGGTCAGCGTTTAGCGATCGGGAAAATCGTAGCCAAATAAGACTTTTTCTATTGTAAACAAATTGAAGAATATACGACATCGCCATGACTACCCCTATATGTTTCATCGTTCTGCTTTACCTACCGAAGCGAAGTAATCGCTTACATTTATATTATGTTGTCCTTCAGCTACTTCCAAGAAAGACACACCGACAAAGAGTAATCTGGAGTACTACTTGATTGTTACTGCGTATACAGAGTTTAAGTGACTGGGCGATCAGAAATAGGCAAAAGTTTTTCGGTTACCTCCTTCCTTCTAAATAAGCTATCTTGAATAACGCGGTTGAAAACGTGTCGATGAGCCGTACGTTAATTTCGCCACATTGGTTTCGTCTATTTAGCCAGCGCAACGGACACGAGGTATCGACATCAGAAAACCCTGAGACGCGTTAAGTCATTAACAACTATCGATATCAACGATTCTTGATGTCTCATCGATTTTCTTATATTCGACGAAATTAAACAGGCTGAGTGGATAAGATACGCGAGACATCTTCAAAAACTACTGCCAAATTAGGTATCGTTAAATCACGGAGACGGAACTCGTAATCTCAGAATGACAGTTAGTAAGGATTTTCACCCTTCATTTCATTTCTATTCTGAGATACGATTAGAACAGCGAACGACTGGGTTATTTTGAAAATTAGCAAATTCACAACGATATGAAGAAGATATGAAATATGAAGAACAAAAAATTGTATATAGGACCTAACCATCGTATATAGGACCTAACCATCGTAAAGCCAAATGCAGACGACACAGGGAAATACGGAAACAGGAGACAGAAACATTTTCCCTGTATCGTGTGCGTTTACGAGAAACGTAGTTCCGGGAAACAATGTTTCCGAAATTGAACTTGTTTGATTCCGTGTTTCTGTATTTCCGTGTTTCCCCTGTTGTCCTACTTCGTGTGCGTTGGGCTCCCTATTCGGTAGCTTGTTTCGTTAGAACGACTAAATACCGTATTTTATGATATGAATTTTTATAAATTTTTAAGAGACACCGATGTAGGTAACGTGGTATCGATGATTTGATATACACTGACACTTTGATTTGATATACATTGATTTACACTGACTTGTAATAGGAATTGGTCTAAACAGGTTTTCTGTACAAACACAGTGGATATAATAGATGATGATATAGATGGTGAGTAACTGTTGGTTGTTATTTTATTGTTGCGGCCGCGCAAAGAAATTAGCCCGGCTGTCGGGTGTTCATAAATCACAAATCGTGAATGCGACATCAATCGTCGATACCGAACCGTCGATTCGTTCGTTCTGAACTCGCGGCGCCGCCACTGCCGCCGAGACGAATGATAGATCGGAATCGAAGCTGATAAATTAGAAAAACGATCTGCGTACGCCGGGGCGAACCGCGCAAATATCGAAAGTCAATCGTATCAGCCACAAATGTGTCAAAATTGCCTAAATGATAAAACTAACGGCGGAAGGAATAAGCACTTTATTAAATTTGCGACTTGGCGCGTTCTCTGTCGAACTGTTGATGCCGCAACACAAAGGATATTCAATAACAAAAATGAAGCGATTTTCATTCGATCTATTAAATAGCGATTTTCCACCTCAGTTGTCTACAACGATTCGCCTTTTTTCTTTTTCAAAAAAATATGATAGATCACCCGCAGAGGCTTTGAATTATTTTCTAATAACACACACTTCCAACAAAATGCATGACGCAAATTTCTACGATTTTTCTAATGTTCGTAAACATTCCAATCATTCGAAATATTGAACTACTGATTATTATCTTCATTCGGCACTCGATTGAGTAGAAATGCAAGTATAGGAACAAGGATCCATTTCAAAAGATTAAATTTGATTCTTGGTAAAATCACTGAAAAAGATATTAAAGCCCTCGAGACTGGCGCTGAATAAATGGGCCTTTTCACGACCCACACTCGAATTAGGTTGTTTTTCCTTTTTTGTCTCAAATCATTTTGTAAACTTCATCGAGCTATGTTGACGTACACACTTGGAATGAACGTGCCGGAATCGAATCGGAAAATCCGAAATTCACCGTAATAACGATCGATGAAACCGAAACCGTTCAAGCCGAAACGTACATTTCGTGTTTTGACAAGTTAACGTTCGAAACGCTTCGTAAATCAGAACTCCACGGGGAGAGGTTAAACATCCTCTCCTTACGGCCGCGACGTCATTTTGTTCGTCGATCGATTGAACGTGACTCACAAACTGTGTCATTTCCGAGATTATTCTATTTTTTCGTTTTATCAAATGTTCGTTTTGTAAAATATCAACACTTTTGATAAGGGGGGCGTATTATTCAACATTTTCGTACATATGAAATTTATCAATCTTTAGTGCAAGTATATTCTACTCTCATCCATGTTTCATCGACAATAATATAGCCAGACCTACATGGACATTTCATAAGCGACACATTATTGATATGGGGGGAAAATCCTATTTCATCGACGCATCCGTTATCACGTCCAAATTCGAGAATCGTCCGACGGGAATATGAAGCACAGCTGTGCCGGACGATGTCTGAATATTGAGCATCTTTTGATTTCGCGTGTTTGCTCTACGGGCATAGGTGTTATGTATGTACGATAGCGATTCGATCATTTCTTATGCAAGCAGCAGGAGCGGATCTAGGGTCTGATTCAGGGCGAGGTACATCCCCAAAAGAGGGCATTACATAATAAAAAGGGCATCGAAAAAGAAAGCTCGTGAGAAATATTACTCATCTTGGAAATACAGCGAACAAGCTCATGAATATTTCTAAGTATATCAGCTTTGATATTTTCTATTAACCATACACGCGTAAAATGTAAGGGCAATTTGATATCTTTAGGAGGGGGTGTGCATCCCTGCACCCACCGCTTGGAACCACCCCTGCCATATTCCTAGATTGATTTAGTGCATTTGGCAAATTTCCTAAAATGCTCATCAACGTCAAAATCATTTATGTATAATTCATCATCACATTTACAGGATTCGATTCAGAGTTTCGAATTTTAAGTTTGTTATCACAGTTACATATTAGTAGAAATGTGGCTTCTCGCCATTGGTCAGTTCTAGTTACAAGTATATAGAGAAAGTGTCGTTTGGAGTGCCGGAAGTAACGAACGAACAGTGATAATTCATCCAGACAAAATAACTCGTCGTCGATTTCGCACGTACCGAGTGACATGACTTCGACTGGCCATAAATATACGCGGCACGGCTACATAATTATGGGCCAAGATCGCGTTTAAGTAGCGACTAGGGTGTTGATCGCCGGTTAGGTTTCAGGCTAGAATCAGTGTAGCGACATTTGACGACCACGTTCAACTGGACCCGAATGATTTGTGTTGATTATACTCGCTTCCGAGGTCATCGATAAAACGTGTCGGGTATTTCGAGGCGTTAACAGTTCAGCATCTCTTTCGTCGCGTACATGATATTGGGATCTAGGTATTTGAAGAGTCTAAGGTCAACCAGCTACCGAGGAATTGCTTTCTCCATTAAAAAATGGGTTTACCAATCCCCGCCATCCTCCAAATTTTTCTTATGCACTAAGAAATCGATTGCTTTTTGGTATGCTGGTATGGGGAAAAATTGGCTAAAAACAAAACAGATTCATTATAGGCTGTAAGAACTGTTATACGGGGATACCTTATTCAATATTTCATCGTATTTCATCGTTACGGATACTGTTAATTATCAATATCAACCTCCACTTACAAAATGCCACCGTACGCGGTATGTTTTCATAAATAGCGTAACAGGCACACGCAATTATTGTCCACTGACTGAAATATTGCCAATATTTGCTTCGGCTAATGTTGATGGCTGTGGAAATATGTTCGCAAGACAACAAGCGGCATGGTGCTGAATATACATCGCCGTTTTCATGATTCTCGGACTCGCGGCGCCGGATTTCAGGATAACGTAACATAGGTGAATAATGAAATAGGAGACCATGGTGAGTATCGTTTCGATCACGTATATATGAGAAGAAAACCGAGATATACAATTCGAAAGACGATGAATAACACGGAGCTTCTCTGCAGCTGTAGAGATGGTTTATTAATGAGAACTGCCGCGAGCACGACACAAAATGCGGGATGTTTTTAATAACAAGCCAGCGTCGTGTTTGATAGAAGCTTCGGCGTGAATAAAGCCTGGAATTCGCTTGACATTGAATGCACGTCGATCCGATGTCCGATTGTCCTTGTCGTGCTGAATTAATGTCCATCTCTTGGCTATCGTATAGCTGCATCGGAACGCGAAGGAGATAGCCAAGGAAAGTCATTAAGGATATCGCCCATCTCGCTCGAACCCGAACACCTGCGACACGATTCACGATGATGCAACAGGTGCGACGGTATCTCTGCTGTATGTTATTAATTAAACCTTCATTAGAGACACAGTGCAAATGATAGAATCATTTGCACTAAGAACACTCTCAACACTGAGAGTTGATCAAAGCATATTTCATACGACGCTATTTCGGGATTAACATGATGGAGCCTTAACACGGACGCAACTAGGTTACACGTCCTTGAGCCTAGATAGCATTTTCAATTCACTACCGATCACCTGATTGGTCGATTGCGAGCCAGCTCACATTCGACATCAGTTCCGATTGGTTGATTGGAGAGATGCCGTGTCTGAGACCAATCAGGCGTGGATTTTCGTAATATAGAAAACAAAATCTCAATCTATAAACCCTAGCTTCTATTCCATCGACATAACGCATACTGCTTTGATACCTTATCAACTATTAATTATACTGTGTCACCGCATATTGCCATTGGCGAGTAATTATGAGTTCCTTTAGAAAATAATGATTTTAAAAACAGCTGGAACCCGAGTGAATAAACAACATAATCGCCTACAAAAGTGAATCTATATTCTGAGATGGAAGACGAAACTTTTTTCGTTATAAACATCGATCAGCGTTCATTAAAACGGAAAAAGACATTTCGTCGATGGTATCCGAAACAACTGTTAAACATTGAGTAGATCGCGAAAAAGATGGCATCCATTTCGAAATGAGAATGAATCTGGCGTATGGAAGTACTTGAAAGCTTGATGAGGAATACCGTTACACAATAGCGTCTCAACGACGGTTGTTTGAAAAATGAACTAAGTTGCAAATGAACTTTTCGTCGTTGTTGACACAAGTGTATTTCCTGCGCGTTCGTGCGACAATAAGACATTGAATCATCGGTTCATCTTAGTTCATATAGCGCCTCATAATACGCCCTTGTTGATTGGTCGAATCAATTTACCGGACAGAGAAACAAACAGCCACGTATCCTACTACAAAAGAGGTGACCTCCAGTTCAAGTTAATTTAAGAAAAGAAAAAGATATGTACAAAGTATTAATTAAAATACAGTCTATTTGGACAAAGTTTTATTCAATTCAAACGTATACGATGTATTAGGGAACATAAATTTGGAGTACGTTGATCATTTTCTAATTTCTCTGACGACTAAGCAAGGCCGCTGAAGCGAGCACGCAGATAGAAAAAAAACAAGGTTGATAAATATGTGTACGAATATTTACTGTGTCCCCGAATAGACATTTTCCCTGAACCTGATGCGTTTCGTTATTGAGGGAAAAAAGCAGAAATTTATGCGATTGGAACTTTGACATTTGTTTCGAGGAGACGAGATACAGTCGTGTCATATTCGGTAAAAGTTGTTGAATGTTTTTTGCTATCAGTTTTTTCTCGTTTCTCGCCAATGTTCAATGAAGGCTGGCGGGAGATGCCTGCCAGAATGCGTGGGGTTCCACCCGCGTTGGATCGGCTAAGCTGGCGACACAGAGCAGTTCTTTTTTCAATGTTTGCAATTCTTGGAATGTTTGAATGCGTACGCATACACCGCTGGAATAAGACGGCGATTAAAAACTAAGATTCTTTCCGCAGTTTGCAACTCGCTATCGATCGATTGTGTCGTCTCTTATCGCAGAATGAATTTCTCCACAGCCAGTTTCACAAAATCAAACAAGTCAAGGAAGACAAATGGAAAACTGGAGTTTAGCAAGAGAACGACGAGCATCGTCGATCTAATTACATTTATCAAACGGCACGAATCAATGAACACCGCCGAGTTACGAGATACGAGTCGAGCTGCGGAACGGTCCAATAAAAACTGGTGGGCTTGATGCGCGACTCCCGTGTGGTGTTAGCCAGCTAAACTAGCATCAGCTTTCTCTATATCTCATACACCGTGTCTCAGTTTTCCTTCTCGTAGTGATGCCTCCAACATTAGTAGACAAGAGAACCTATCTCCCTCAAGGGCGGATCCAGACGGTGTGTGCCTCTATCCCTATTTATGCCGAGCGAAGAATATTTTCAAGACGCTATAATATGCAATAAACTAGTTAACTGCGCAATTTATAGTGGGTTATTGCTTTTATTTGCGCCCTCCCCCTTTCAAAATGCTGTATCCACCCCTGTCCCTGCCATTCACGTGGATTCGTTCGGTTACGATTATATTTGTAAAGAGTACCATCATTTTGGTAAACATATTTCGTAAAGATATATATAATTTAGGTCCGATTATCTCAGATCGAAATGATAGAAACTTTTAGAATTGCGATGGGCGAATTAGCGGCAAATGAGACGAATGATGGATGCTTCTGCAACCGGAAGTGGTTTTTAATGAGGTAACATATACATGAAAAATAGGTGGAGCTGTTGTTAACATTGCGAATACGATCACTAGACATTATGTGCTCCATAAGTATCTCCTCAATTACCTTCGATTCGACCATAAAATACCACGGGGTGAAATATTTTCAATCACAGCCGGACAAGGCCGTCAACGAGAAAAAGTCAAATGGCATAACTCATCACGTCGGTTGCATTTGAATTATCCGTTATTCGGCTTCCCTTCGCCAGTCGCGCGCCTATTGTTAATAATATCAAATGCCGGTTGACAAGTCGAGTATGTGGTGGTGCTTTTTTCAATCGGCGATATTACCGTCATGGGAACTGGAATAATAAGTCGTATCGACAGACGGATATCCGGATTGTTAGGAAATCGAATTCATAAAGCTTTCCTGTTACATACATCTATACGCGAACGCCATAAGTCTGAGTTGTCGACGCCGAATATCTCAAAATCACATATGGCTTCGTTTTTACTACATCAGCAGAGTGTAGATACGTTTTCCAGTTTTTCAGAGAGAAAAAAACCTATATATCTACACATTGTCGTCAGAATATTGACATGATGCCCCTCTTGGGATGCCGCCATCAGGTTCGAATCCCTGCGAGGGCGTATGACATTGATAGATCTGCTCGTTTTGCTCGACAGGAACGTGCGAGAAGAAAACACGACGAAGGACACGGTAATGGCGGCTGAGCCGTACACTCAATAGTAACAATTACGAGAAATTATAGATTTATTTCACATTAAAATGCTTTCGTGGCGAAATATGCACGAATAACACAGATGTTGGAAACGCAGTTTTGTCAGGACTGTTGTAGCCGCATCGTACGCACTCGCACGGTATTCATTTCAAATAGTTGCCTAAGGCTTCGCGAGGAAAACACGCGAGAATTGCACAAAACAGATAGAATATAAGCGGCCCATTACGTTCACGTCACACAAAGATTCGATTTACATTTTAATTGTGAAATCGACGCGCGGTTTCCATGCCTGACAGTAATTCCCATTGACTGACACCTTACGACTTAATGGCTATATTGTAATGACATCAATTACGACTTTACGATGACGTTATTCAGTTGATAAAGTTTATGGCAGAAATTTTCCGTTCGACTTAACAAAAATATCAAGAGCAGTCAACGAATTCATGGCACTAAGGCGAAGGAATACAAATCAAGGATAAGAAGCCAATTTCATCCATAGGGCATACAGATTTTACATATAGAATAGGCATTATGCTCAATGAAATGAAATGTTAAAGGGAAGGCTGACGCAAAAAAAGAGAAGCAAATAGAAATCTGTAGTTATCGCAGTCGGAGGCTGGGTTTATATCGTCGCAAGAATGGGGAAAATGATCAATTAGAACCAAACATATATTGATCTCTGTCGTCATGATTGATGAATGGCGTGGTCGGGTGTCGCTGAATTAATTTATCTCGGTGATTGCGGCCGGGAGTGATCGCCAGTGACCACGGCCCCACTTCGGGTCATTGTGCACAGCAATCTCCCTGCTACACCAGGGGGTTTCAGCGGTCGCAGCGAGCCCTATATTTAATTCACCTAGTAATCAAATGAGAAATTGGGTCGTATATCATCTAAGTATAACTCGGAAAATTCTACATAAGATCATTTCGCAAACTTTTGGTGGATAAGTTTTCCGAAGATGGGGGATATCCGTATCGACCGACACAAAAGGGCCCTCAAGGAGAATTCTCATAACAACATCCAATATTTTCGTGTGTTGGTGACTTTGCGTGGAGTGAATATTTCCATCAGGTCTTGAGTGGCATTCTATTAGTGGTAGAACTGATGATAAAAGCCACTTAACTCAGATTTTCAAATCAATTACTGACTTGCACGGTAAACGCGATAGGAAGCGAGGACCGCAGACGGTTTCCGAGACTAGTGAGGACGATATAATCTTCAAATTTTACAAACAATTACGCATCATCATCAGCAGCTATCGTATGAGGCGGCGGATGTCTATAATAGTATTCGCGCGCTTTAACCAGTGAAAGTAACCTATCACATGGGAAATGACATTTCATGAATTCCGAACTTGTTGACTTCCATATCGACTTATTCATGTACACTATCATGTTGCCCAAGATGTTTTTCAGCAAGGATAACGATGGCCTCCATTCTCCGAACACGTTCGCTAGGTACATTTGCGAACAGCGATAGTCGTCACGCCCACAAAAGAATGAAGAACGCAGAGTCATCTTTGAATCATCGTTTCGGCAAATCAGTCATTGTCAAACTGATAGTAATTATTGACTCTACTGAGACGAATTCAGTGATATACGTGACGTAGACAGCGGATGGAGAAACCACAAGGGGCGGCTATAACTTGTATATTCTGACCGATACTATAAAGCAGTGCTGTCTCCAGTGTGTGTATTCAAGAGATCCCGCGAGAAATGTAACTATCGGCGTTACAACGAGTACGAGCACGATCATTGCGGACACGACGCACCCGCAATTCCACGAAAATGTGCAAATGAGTGGATAACCGATTTCAAACCATAGGACCCATACAGTCATATCCTAGTGCAAATATACAGTATATAGGTAGATCCTTTGACCAGCATTCGGGTCAGTTTTTAATTCAGCTTTTGGCCGAATAAACTAAAGGTTTTGTCTCCGAATCACAGCTGGATCATATTTATCGTTTATTTTCTAGATTCCGAGTGAGTACAGGTTGTAAAATCGTTAGTAGCTTCTCTTAAGGCTGCATCAATCTCTAAGACCTATCTTTAATTTTCATCGAAGATCAGTGCTTATTGTGCACCAATTTGGCCGCGCAGTTAGCTAATTATTTTTCATGACATTTCCAGTCCTGGCACAATGACTATATTCGGCTTACGGCGCAGCTCAAATCTCCTACATCATCACCAGGAACTGTGACGCATATTAGAATGTGTAGGATAAATGAGTGTTTACAATCCCAGAAAACAGACAATTATCCGCAATGAGTGGGTAATATTGACTTAACGAATGTAATACATTTTCTTTTAAATGTCTATACGAATGCACTCCTCGAGAAGCACTGACGAGCCTTTTCGTTGAGTAGTTAGTGATTTATCTATCAGCCAAGTCGTCTGTGCTCGTCTATACACGGTCGGAAAATACAATTTGTAATTCAAGGAGTAATATATTACATCGTTCGAACCGACTCAAGTGTAGAATGTAATGCGAATTTCGGCTGCAGTAATTGCATGTAATGTCCTAGTACATAAAAATCAAAGCATGCTTTGGGAATAAATAAAGAGCTGCCAATATACGGCAGTTACCCGCAACGTGACGGCGGCCACGCTGTTAATAGTTACCATCAGTCAATATTGAACGACTGCGCCGGCGCTGTATTTTACAAATACGCTTTGTGTTTGATTTGGGATCCATTGTTGCTCACATGGAAATGTTCTTATGTACACGTTTCGCGTTCTCTTTTGATCGTGCATCGCAATTCCAGAGTTTTATTCGTTAACGTATATTTACGGTTGAAAACTCGGGGTGCCTGCTGCACGACAACAAGATATACTGGGCGACTGGGTAAAATGGACGATTGGACAACTGGATGACTGGACAACTCGTCGACTAGCCGACTGGATGATTGGACGACTCGTCGACTAGCCGACTGGATGACTGGACGACTCATCGACTAGCCGACTGGATGACTGGACGACTCATCGACTAGCCGACTGGATGACTGGACGACTCATGACTAGCCAACTGGATGACTGGACGACTCGTCGGCTGGCCGACTAGAGGACTGGACACTCATCGACTAGTTGGCTAGTTGACTAGTCGACTGGGTGACTGAACGACTGGTCAACTGGTTGAGTGGATACCATCAGCACCATCTCCACTGCATCCACCAAAATACGTAAGGAGTCGTTAGGAAAAAACTTCTCTATGAAAGAAATGAATATAAATGTTCTAAATCCAGCATCCAGTCACTCAAAAATGTCAGATATTAACAATTGTTAACATTAAACCTTTGACGGCACATTATTGCGTTGAAATGTCACACGGTCAAACGCCTAATTCAAACCGCATGAATCAGAAAATGCGCACGCGCGAGAGACTGAGCTCCGCGCCGGGTAAATGGATGACACGGTGAAATCTAGCCAGAATTAGATTGTGTATAAAGCAAATAATCCGGAAGCTTAGGGGAAATTGTTAAATCACCAGTTTCTCGTATTGATCCAGGCATTCTTTCCATGCACAGATCGCGTTAACAGGATCGAAGAGGCCTATTCGATGTCGTTTTACCGCTGAGCACCCGAGTAGTTGAAGTATTATTGACAACGTCAGGTTATAGCATTCAATCCGACACCTCCAATTACTAGATTGTTACCCATATACCCGATGAATAGAGCGATCGGAAGAGTGTCGGGTGGTAACGTAATCTTCACCTTGCGACGCACGCAGATGCGTGGAGTCGTGACGCGAATATGAATTTCGCAGACGATTATACAGAACACGTGAAGTGCGCGAAAAATAATCGCAGTATATGATCATACAAACGATCGATTTTTGCCATTAAGATTATCTTCTCCATATTTCGGTTCGGTGAAAGATTCTGAAAATGGTTAAAAAAGTAACATCCCCGAATGAATATCGTCGTGACAGAAAAGTAATACGAAGAAGTATTGAGACCGGAATGATTTGTTGATTCTATGTAAAGCCAGCGTCACTTAATGCAAAACGCATCGCTGCTTAAATTGTTTATATATACTTCATTTTCGGGAATCTTGCTCCTTATCACGACGTACCATTAGTCAAAAGCAATTATTGCATCTGAGACGAATTCCCGATAATTGATATATTTTTATACACACGCGCACACAAATAGATAGACCCACTAGTTGGAGACCGTCGCGACGCTGAGACCAAACTGAGTGACGAACCACATCTACGGATCAAATGTTTGTGATCCGCTGTTTTTCAAACGGATTAGTCGACCACAGACCGTGAAGAGTTGTGAGCGAGGGATGAACTCGTTCTGTTTACCATGAGAATCGTCTGTCGATATAATTTAGTTCTGTCCCGTCGGGCAGCAATCACCGAGAGGGCAACGCACAATTGGTACTGCTATAACCTATCGAAGCCGCGGCGTCATCGCATGCTGTAATGCCTGATATATGCCACATCACAAAATACATTGAACTTTAACCTCGTGTGAAATTGAATTTAACAAGCAATAGTCCGTTTAGCTATACACAAATTAATGAGTTCAATTTCGATTGAACCATTCCTATTTACAGAACATCCAAGAGGTTTGATGAATAGTCTCCCCGATCGTATAATCCAGTGAGAATGTTGCCTAATCAAATGATACTGAGCCATGCGAGTATAATGGAAGTGTATAAACAGGATGGCAGCTATTTGAAAAACATCGGCGTGTTTTCTGTTTAATAACCGATAATTAATGTTAAACATCGATTTCTCGCCTGTTGTCTAAACCTATATCACAGTTTTGTAGGAGAAGCGTCACTTTCGAATATCATCAGCGCGTAGATATCAGGAATTATGCATCTCGCGCGGTAGTAAATCGAGTATTACGACATCATTATGAACAAGATTAGACATTCTTCAGACCTTGAAATGAATCCCGAATGAGAATCAATTAGCCCGAATTATTCCGGCCATCGAAACGTCCGAACCTATTTAGTCGATGCAAATTACTAAAGACGATTAATGAAGTTGCAATTAGGAACAATCTGCCGTTCAGCGGACGTCGTTACAACATACACAGGCGATCTTAAAGTACGTGAGTCTTTGGTATTTGCTGCGACCACAGAGTCTGGGCAAAATTGGGGCGAGTAGTGGGCGTAATGTAATTTCAGTTCAACAAGCAGAACTAACTAGCTGGCTATTCCTAGTGGACACCATTTCATCCCATAACCTTGATATATACGCATATATTTACCATCAACTCAAAACTATAAGTTCTAGACTCGTGTATACGCAGAACATGCCAGATGGGCTTGTGAAATGTAAATGAATAGTCCTCGTAACATTCCCCGCAGTGAGAACGGTTTTCGGCTCGTCAATTATTTCTAATATGTGCGTCGCGTCGCAGTACGATCCCTTCCATATAATTCAGAAGTACGTGTATGAATTGATTTCGATGCTGAATGTCTCCTGAAAACCTCTTCAGCTACGCTTAAAGGATATTCGGTCGGCGGCAAATGAGAGTAAAAACGTTCTGCGTCGTTGTTTATTATTCCGTTCATATGGAAATCGTCTGCAATCGGAAAATATTTCGTTACGGGCTTCGCACAAGACAAAATATCTTAACGCCAAGATGCTTTCGGTAGATACATCTCCGTCGCTGATTGGGCCGCCTGCTCGTGTACTATCACATTCGATAGAATTCATGAAATTTTACTGAATATGATACCGTCATGAGTAATTCAGTGTGATTTTCCGCTAGTATTGTACACCGTAAAATACCACCGAGAGCATCGTAAGTTCATTCTACGGAAAGCTTGAATACAAGTATTCAAGTATTTATTAGGTATAAAATTAATTTCCATGAGTATATTCTCGTGGTTTATTGATTCTACTGAACAGGGAAGGGAGAGCGTTTATTGAAATACACTTCCATACAGGTACACGTATCGTGTACCAGTCAACTCAAGGAAATTTATCCATTTTTTATTTTCCCCTGATTCACAACATTGTAAGATACGGATATTATGCGTATACAGCTGACGAATGATCCATTAAAGTTGGTGAGGTAATTAAGCAACATGATCATGTCTGAAAATACCATCTCGAAAATACCATCATTTGTAGATATGAAATCTACGGGAAGGTGGAAAATCAGGGCCATATCTATCTTATGATATTTGGGGGCAGAGAAACCCGAAAAAGGGCAGCGCTATAGGATAAAACAATGATATTTGCAAAAAGTGCACTTTCCTAAAATATCGGCAATCACACCCCGCCCCCGCTAAATACGGCCCTACTCTTGTATCATTGAATATCATCAATCGCTCCTCCCCCAGATGTCGCAAACGCCGATCTCGACGACGAAAAAGGAATCGAAAATCACAATCCCAAAGCAAAGCTATATCAAAATAACACGAAAAATCAGCAGACCGTTTAGTGGCAATGCATCGTAAAAGCTTTATCGCGAAGTATTTTGAAGAAAGTTTTAAATCCTCTTTGTTAGCAAATAACAGAGGATTATACGTCGCTCCATTAGCCAGTGGAGAAAAAGTGAAATAAGCATCCGGTAAGGGAATAGGCTTACCGTCATCGTAAAAGACTTGTAAGAGAGTGTATTTCATCGGGTATCCAATTTCTCTTGTCTCTAGCTACGCGGATGACTTTTTCTCTTCCAACCGGTTATTATGCTTATAACTGTACTTTTTAATGGAAACGGTACTGTGATTGTGAAACGTTTTTCTTTGTTTCTTGTCTCTCTCGACAATCGATGCACGCTCTCTGAGAGTTGTTTTTTTTCGCGCACTTGAGACATTACATCGACGAATCCAGGCGCTAATGAACCGACGTCTGTCGCAGTTTTCGCTATGATTGAACGTACTTTCCGACTACTGTTGTCGTCGAGACCTTCCTAATTTTCGGGAACACTTCGTGGTGTAAGGATAGTTCATGTAAATTACAATATTTAAATCATGATTGATAAGACACTTTATCAGTGTTGCGATGATCATATAAAGAGAATCCGACAATAATGACGAAAAATCAAAGTCCGAAATGATTCCTTGAGCTGGTAGTTTATTCAACGTTTCGACTATATCCAAATAGTCATCTAGTATCCCTAAAGGTAACTATTAAACTCGAAACTCAAGGAAACATTTTCTGACTTTTTTCATCTGGGATTCTCTTTCTGTTGCTATATTTTTTAGAATTGACACTTTAAAGAAATTCAAGAAAATCGATATTTGATATCGATGAAGATTCTTTATATACAAGGCGATGATAACAAATCAATTAGAATGCGCTCACATCCGAACATCTATTTACATATACTCGTTTAAGTGTCTGGGCTAACAGCCATCTTTAAGTACATGCTGCAATACTTGGCTTCCTTTCGACAGTCGTCAAATTCCAATATTTGACCTGAAACGTCGGGATATTTTGTCGTTGATTGTTACAAGTTTGTTTTGTTCCAGTATATGATATGACGTACATTCCTGGACCGTAATATCGGTACTGTAAATAAATTAGCAAGTCACAAAGTGGTATCCAAATGGTTTCTGAAAATAAAAGCCCTAATCATCAGCGTAACTATCATCTCTTTTGACAATAATGTTTATATACATTGATACCTAGTGTGCGTTATTCAAGGGGTCGATGTGCGCTACGTCATCACTATGTGCGTTTCGAAATGACAATTACAATTGTGAATTTCAGCGTTTATTTTGTAATTTGATATATTTCATAACTCTTATTTCATTCATTTATGATAGATTTTAATGATCATTTTTGAGAGGAGGTTCACTACGTCATCAATATATTGAGGCTGGACTAGTTGCCGGTCAATTCAATTATCGATATATTCAAATGCAAAATAACTTCATCGATCCTTGAAATTATACAATTCATATTATTTTATTTATTATCAACAATATAAAGCAATATATTTGTGTCACATTTTTTAAGGCGCCAATAAACTTCAAACTAAGATTTCTTGTTTCTATGAAGTTTTGCATCGACGTCTTGGTAGTAGACACGTTACACGCGTCATCCTGGTTGTCAACTGTGACACATCATAGTATAGTTGAAACGTATACAATGTCACGCCAATAACCCAATACATTTATGACGCCGTAAAATCGTTGCGATTATGTTTTATACATTGACAGCTACTTGGGTTATCTAAGAGTACGGTTTAAGTCGATGTGCACTACGTCATCAATATTGGCGTTTCAAAATAACAATTACATTTGTGAATTTTCGCGTTCATTTTGCATGGCTCTCATTTATCTAATGAATTTTCAAGTCTTTTTTATAATGAGTTTTGAGTGGATGTTACTGGTTGCTGGTCAATTCATTTCGATTGTCGATATATTCAAATTAGAAATAATTTATTGATCTTAATATCATACTATCTTATTCATCATCGATAATATTAGGTAACATATGTAAGTTTTATTTTTATTCAAAGCATCAATAAATACACAAGTGAGTTTTCTCATTACTCTAAAGCCAAAAGAAGGTTCGAAGCCAGCACGATCTTTTCGGGCGGTATAGGGCTGTTTGATATGCGCGTCACCTCGTCTGCGACCTCTCCGTCGACTTAATCGAATTAAACCGTTCGGTGAATGGCGAAACACGACTAAAGCCGAATCCGAAAATTACACACGATGACGGGTATCGTGATCTAATAAAACCAGAGCGAATAGCAGCTTTAATGAGTCAATTAAGACGGGGCTTGTGGATCAGTTTATCGTAAACTCAGACGTGGCTTATCTATCCTGTATATGCTAATGACGTATGCTTCCCGCGCCTGTATCGCTAAGACTTTTTTCGTCTTACCTGATCTGCAAATTCGATAAGTCAGAAAAAATGGTTGAAACAGTTCCTACGCGCCCAGTTTCTCTACTCTCCCATGGAACCATTTATATCTACTACTTTACTTTTGGTGTCTAATCTTTTCACGTCAAGATAATGATTTCTCCGGAAACATAGCCATTGACATAGCCATTTTAATTAACATTTGTTATGCCTTAAATATGTACGTAGAAATTATATATGGTATGAATATGAGTAACATGACACAAATAAAAATTCTGATTATCCATATTTGTTTTGACTAAATTGCCAGGTGTCCCCCTTGAACCAATTTCAGGACAACGGATATTACTAGACTCGTTGAAAGTCAATGCAGATATAAAATGCATTAAACACTGGCACTCTACACTGGTGATGATATCATTTTTTCGATGTCTGTGATGTCATGTTTTCTATTCAGCCTTTCGTGCGCTTTGGCATGCGCTTCTTATTCGGGAAAACTTTGGGATTTGGACGCGTATGCGTTTTAGCGATTTTTGCAAAACCTTTCAACAGATACTAAAAGCTCCGGTAAAGTCTTTACCGTCTGACGAAAAAGAACAAAACGGCGTGTAACAATGCCGCTGTTGCTATATCGACGTTCTTTGATAAAGAAAGTATATAATTTATGCAAACGGGGATCCATTATTACACGATATTAAGAAACGGTATAAAATGCATTCAATAAACGCAGCCACGGGCTTCTATTTGGTGGATTATTGGATGAGATATTAGCAGAAACATTAATCGACTTTTTCGGCGTAAAATTGTATATGTTTCGCTCCAACGTCGCAAACCTGTAATTGGCAATACAATACCGCGCCGGTGCAGAGGATTCATCTATATTTCCTTTGGAAAATATCATCGATCGCGCGTAAACCAGCACCTGGAAAGTGCTTCTTGGTGATCCGCCTGCTGCCGTACGAAAGAAGAACGGCTTTTAAAAACGTAACTAAACAACGAGCGAAATGCAATTTAGTCAGTTTCGTTGAAATAGAATTACATGACAACTATGGCGGCTGATTCGGGCCATACTAAAGAAAATGTCTGTACCGCTAAAAGCACAATAAAAAACACAATTGTTACATAATCGTGCCTCTAGCCGTAGATAGTTTTTTTAGTATGGCCCGAATCAGCCACCATACGAAAACCTATGTACTTCCCATGTACTATTCATTATTAATGTACGTACTTATGATTCGATTTGATATACCATTTTTGTTTTTAATCGACCATGTAACCGAAGAATATTTGATTAAATTCTCGAGTTCTTGACTTATTTACCGAGTGCTAAATAAATACGTACGCGCCCCACAACTAGAGGAAGTGCGGAGTTATGTAGTACGTATGATATATCTATTTCCTGATGGCAATTATAAAGGACGAATTGACATCGTTACCGGTATTAGCTATGTCATAGATGAATCAATTGAGATCATTCGGTGTGTATGGACTGATTGCATCTCAAGATACAGAACGGCTGATCGTCAGAAAGCCACGAATGACTCCCTATAGAAAGTGCCGTACCGACACGGTGCTGAACTCTCCTAACGGAGGGCAGTGCCGCGGCGGACGCACTATCAACACAACTCGTCCGTTTTGCAACAGAAAATCGAGCTACTTTCCTGCGTGTTTGAGCTATGAAGTATAGCATTTCATTAGTTTTGCCACGTATATCTAGTCTGAGATATGATAATATTCAAAAAATATACTATTTCAAACGATATCTGAGATTTTCTGCCCTTGTGAAATCGTTTCCGTAATTCATAACAGTACTATATGCACGCAGATGTTGTGCGTGATCGTTAATTTCAAATGTGAATTCGGCACAAGTATAAAGATCGAGTTTAATTGATCATCGAAATTTTCAGGTCAACAAATCCGATAGTATGGCATTTTACATAGATATCGATTCGCTTTGACCGATTATATGTTGAAGTACTCTCATTAATTTCAGAGAGTTAGATCGCGATTGACGACTGCTCTTTTTCCATCTATTCGTTAAGAATATTTTGTACGAGGCTACCAGTGCATTAATTCAATATCATTCTTTCATTCTTATTAGATATTTATCAAATGTCATTAGACAAATGTTTAGACAAATGTCATTAGACAAATGTTTGTATGATCTTTAACCATTCCAAGACTATCGTTCACGAAAAGGGATACATCTGAATATCCTATTACATGCACGAGGTATAAGTACGATCCCAGAAGTTACACAGCCAAGACTTGAATTTAGGGCGAGTCTAAAACCATCTCTGGGGTGAATTCACTACAGAGTTGGACTCTCGGTCCAGTTCCAGTCAAAGCTTAGACTTTAAGACCAGTCTAAACCTATCATGTTTCAATAGCCAATCGAGCAATTGATTATAACAACTTAATAGACCAATCTCAAGATTTCAAACTAACTATTGAGTTGTGTCTCGCTAGACCGAACACTCAGCCATTGTACAGATTGATACCGAATGAAAGACGTCCATCAGGTAGTTGAAAGCGATATATGGCAATGAAGGAGTTTGTCAAGACACTCTATTACGAAACGAATAGTGCTCGCATGACGCAAATGGGGCTAATGCTTACATATCCTACTGAACTATCAGTAGCAGTATAAGACTCCGGACTAATCTAAGCTAATCTTTGCATCCCGGCAGCATCGTCTAGTGGTAGTTATGTTGGTTATTGGTCGAGTGCACAGTTAGCGTCGAATTGAAGTGATTATTTTGGCTGTTTATACGAGAAATTCGCCGACTATGCGCGCTGCGCATGACGTGGATTCGAAAGAGGAAAGTAGTGATTTGCTACGAACATTCGGTGAAAAACAATCTAATCCAATAAATATAGTTGAACACAATAACGTAATGAAAAGATACGTATACATGCAGTTCATTAGAAACCGAAGATTTTAACATCGACAAATCTTTCGTGCTGCGGTTGCATACGACCCATTATCTAACCAAATATGTTATGCTGATTCTAAATATTTGAAATTGAATATTTAAGAAACCCTAACATAAATGCCAGTCAATTAAGGGGGCGCAGGGGTGAATTGGTATATACGTGCGTTGTCTTGAAGGTGTTGAAGGTTATACGTCCAGCTGGTGAGCGCTGACTAACACCACTCTCTCTTGCACACACTGTAAGTATAGACCTCTAAAGAGGGGATAGTAAAGAGAATGCACATGTTTCTCTTTTCCTTGATAATTACCGTAATGATCTTACGAGTTTTATCTCTGACACGAGAATTAAGGAACATGCTACGGTAACAATCAAACGAAACATCCGGCGAATTAGAACGAACATATCTTATCCCGGAGTTTCATCAGGCTTATCTAGCACCTTTACAGATTTACGATGATGTAATTGCGTATTCTTGGTTATTACGATCCCAGGATTTCTGATAGATTCGACCAAATAACCAGGAATCCATTGCTGAATGCTGACGAGCATGTGGACAAATTGCTAGAATCAAATACAACCACCAAATCAATATAAATGGTTAAAGCGAAACGTTTAAAAGAATCAGAATGATTTCAATTACGTCAACCCATTGAGCAACTTCTGATAAGTTTTCACCTAAGCTCATTCTTAAATATTTCCGAAAATTACCCCATTTGTTTAGAAAATTATGTTCAAAACATTTCTAGATTTTTAAGTTATGGAAATCCTGAGGACAACTCGATTATTAGCTGTATGATATCGTGTGCTGTTGATTCGACTGTAAAGTGTTGCTACCATCTTTATGAATGTGTAAAAACTTTCTTAACTGACAATAAAGCTTAAGTAAAATTTATAGGATTTATACGGTTAGTAGTGTCTTTACTACTACGACTGTTCGTCCTAAGCGACGTTTTGCCAACAAATTAGATTTTAGATAGGAAATTTTATCGAAAGACGATAGACAATACATAATGTATATAAACCATTGATATTGACTGGTTCATCTGTCATTAGGTGCACCTGTCACTAGATACCACTTGTGATTTTCAACGTCAAGTGATTGACAAGTTCATTGTCACGACATCACTACATCAAATATATTTATTGACTTTTCCAATGCTGCGGCGATTGTCAGTTTCGATATGAAATTGCCAGCACCGTTTTGTAATTTCGAATATTTTTTCAGTAAAAACTGCTGTCAGCATTCATCATTACTGTTTCACAGATATCTATATTCAGTTTGACGTATCAACATATGAAGTTTCTTGGCTTGATGGCCAATTTTCACACTATCATGTATATCTCCATTGCATCTATCAATATTATACAAAATTCAATTTTTAAAAAATATCAAAAATTTGGGACAACCGTATCTTAATTACTGGTTGTCAAATGATAAAAGAATTAATTATTGAACTAAGAAAACTAATTTGAAAGTCTAATGACACCTTAAAAATAATGCAAATAAAGCTTGATACTGTCGACAAAAATATACCGGGTAGGAAATTATTTTGGATTTGAACATATCGATTATTGAATTGAATTGACAGGCAACCAGCTTAGCGCCGATTTTATTAGTGACGTAGAGCGTATTCTATCAGAAATGACTATTAGATTTTTATCAATAATAGAATATGAGTTATATAGAATATGCTTATTTACAAATTAAACACCAAAATTCACAATTGTAAATGTTATTTTGAAACGCCAATATTGATGACGTAGTGCACTTCGACTCGCGCAGAACCCCTTGGATAACGCATGCTAGGGATCAATGTGTATAAACACTATCGAAACGGTTTTTACGGTGTCCAAAAAGAAAAATCGTCTTGTCCCAGAAGAAGTAGATGTTTCATCACGAACACTGAGGCTATATTTCACCCTATGTAATCACCGTATGTAATTCAGCCAGTTCCACAACTAGCATTATTGCTCTAATAGCTAATCAATGGTCGTGTTATTTCAATAATCTATATTTGCGCTAAAAAAATACATCCAGATGTTTCGTCGGGTAGACGACTTACTAGTTCGTACGTAGCATACGATTGCGGGTCGTAACGAACGCAAACAAGGGACTATTACGCGAGTTGAATGATACGAGATGTCCGGCTCTAACGATTATTCGTCACCAAAATGAGAAAACCGAAATGAATTATTTAGCAGATGATACTTCCGACAAGGTTGCAAAATAACCGAGCGTGATGATTGAGCATTTTGTCGTGAGCGTTTTAAAAATGGAGTGCATGGCGCATATGCCGAAACTTTATGGCTAACTAATGTTTAGACTTATATGCTATCCATCAATTTCAATGAACATCTACTTTACTCGGATGATTTATATAACAACGATTAGTAATTCGAAAAGTAATGTCACCTTTTCTTAATACATTTATCGTAAATTCGTACGAATATACACGCGTAGGCCTAGCTGATGTATTTGACACTAACGATCGAAATACAAACAATAAGAATGACACTAATTTTCCAAATGAAATACATTGTAGTTATGTATTCATTTTTTAACGTGAAAATAAAGCTTCACTCCATATTTCGTAAGTAAACAAGTTATCGTAAATCTGGAGAGGATAAGAAACAATAACTGTCCTCTGGGCGTGTCGTCACCGGTTAGCTTTGCGAACATTCGCCATAAATTTATCATTAGCCGGATGTCCATTTCCATATCTTTGTCGTATCATATTTAGTGCTTAATGACGTGTCTCTCTATGTCTCGCTTGTTAATTATGCACGATGACCAGTGCAAATTATACGAACGATAACTCAGTACTGAGAATATATACTGATACTAGGAGGGCGATTTTTCTATCAAATCCCTCATCAAGTAGTATACACTACAATAGACTCCTGTCGAGTCGGGTCCGATCAACCCGGATAACCGTTCAAGACGTTTCTAAAAATATATTTTTGTGACACTCTTTAAGAAATACATAGCATCCAACTCGAATATCAAGTCGGCCACATTTTTACGGGCCCAAAAGGTCCAACTAGAGCTGAGTCGACTATACTTCTCAGTTTAGCTAAACTAGAATAGCATTGACCAAATATTTTGTCCTGTGTAAAAAAATGTACACTCTCGGTCGCTGCGTTACTACATCCTAATAAAAGCAATTCATATACTGCATCCGCTACTTTCGTCAGAAAATTCTGACATCATTATAGGGATTCCATATTTGAGACTTGTGGAAAAGTAAGATTTGTGGAAAGTGAATGACTTTGTTCAATTACATTAACCGCGTCCCTTCGTTCACCGATGATATCTGTTATATACATACGCAAGGGGTAAGCAGTCAAAACTGTGTTATCTATGATACATATCGGGTTTTCAGAATCATCAGAAAATACTTAGACAGTGTGGCCTGATATTTAGTCATCAACGATACATTGACACCGCGGTCGTAGTTTTTAAAGCGCTGTTTCGTTTGCCAGTGATGCCGGCGTTCGATAGAATATAATCCAGAAAGTTAAAAGCTCATGAAATATATGAACTCGCTTTTATTCCATCTGATCTTTTACACGAAGACCCTGCGGCAACTAGTGACGCTGAAAAGAATCTACATTCGACACGCAAATTTGCCACTTATTATTTTTTAGATTTAAGTAATAAAAGAAGGAAATTACAGATAAAGGCTTGATGGATGTGGTATGAATGATAATGCTGCTGAAAAATGTGCGCGGCTACTCGGACAACCCTAAAGCGGTATATAAACGCGTTCCTCGCCGGTAGAGCAACATACGGTATGCAAACTACAGAACAGTTATGGCTATACCCAATACGTCACTGTCAATAACATGGACGCGGAAAGCATTCAAATGCTCATGTACTCCGGTCACATTTCAACAGAACATCCGAAAGCGAAGATCAGTCGTCGGAAAAACTAATAGACCGACAATTCTATTAAATTAAGGCACACTTCTCATGTGCGCGATTTATCTCTGGGTTCGGCTCTCTGTGTGTGCACGTCCGTCACCAGATTTCTGCGAGGATGCATAAATTGCGACCGAGCCCGACGCGCTTGCATGCATAATCGGTCGCGGAAATCGCGTCACCAGAGACAAAAAATGATGTCCCATTTGTGACGTGCGAGTAGGGTTTGGAAGATTTGTAAATAGTCGAATTTTGCCTGATACCGTCAACGCTCTGTAGCGTACGACACGGCTGAGCGAAAAGAAAATGCTTTATCGTTCGCTTTTTCCTTCTCGACTACCGTCAGTTTTTTTTTGTCAACACCGGGTTATAGTTGCAGCTTTGGAAGTAAGTCACGCATTGGTTCGCTAATTGAAACAAGGCGACCAACATTCGCGGCCACTCATCCTAAATTACAAGAACGACAGAACGACGACAAGGAATAAGAGAATATTGCTGGGACTGAACCAGCTGTTAATGCGTTGTAAATCTACTCCGGGAAAACTACCTATCCGAATCCGTTAATAATTGCCAGGTACATGTAATGACTCGACGTAATTCCCTTCAGGGTAGGCTGCGTCAAAAATATGATGCATGTACGCAGCGATGGTTCCGTAGACGATTTACAGGAGAACAAGAGTTTCTTAATTTCCGTGCTCTCGTTATTATTTATAGATGAAAAACGATCGCTGATTTTTCAATCAGCCATCCGCTTATGGGAATGTTTATTCGCAACGAATTAAGCCGTTAACAATGACAGCGAATTAAGATAAATAATTAAATATACTCGTCTCGCAGTTCGTTCTTGTCGGTTCAGACTGGTTGGAAGATGAATGAACCGGAACCGAATTTCCCGATTTACGTACTTCGATTTAGACAAAAAATTCTGTCAATTCGACCGCCGATCACACTTACTATACCCGTACTTCGATTTCCGATTTCAAAATCTAACCCCCTGTTTCGTCCGCGGCAGGTGTGGTGAGTTGGTAAGGGACCCCAAATCAAAAAATCTACCAATCAATTAAATAACAGTATCAATCCCTATTTCAAGATTTTAAAGAATCTGCGTTTTGCAATTTTCAAACAAACAATTCCTCATGTATCAATGATAACTAACGCAAGGCCTATAACGAGTTTTAAAACGCGTGGACGAATGAGTTTGGTCGGGCGGTATCACGCCTCTACAAGCGTGCATGAAGGAAATTCCTGTTTATTTTCTAGACGGATAGTCTGCGCGCGTGCAATTATCGGCAAATACCGGAACACAAATTTCTCCAGAACGCTTTTAAGTACACGAATGTGTTTACACAGAATCGAAACGTTCGACAACGATGGAAACTGGTTAATTTGTTACGTATGAAACTAATTCAATCAACTAGACAAGTTTTCGGCCGTCTTTCTCTCAATTAAACTCATTGATTCGTGAGGGGAATACGGAGAAAGTCGGAACACTGTCCAATGGTTATTCCACTATCCCAGAATTCTCGATCAAATAAGACATTACGTAATGTCCGTGTATTGGCGATAGGAGAATTCCACAATAATACCGAGAAGCATGGTCCGAAAATGCTTCCTAGAGATAGTAGTTTACAGTATTCCTGAAGATGACTATTAGAATATAGTCGAAGCGTTGAATAAACACTAGCTCTAGGGTGCATTTTCGGACTTTGTTTTTCGTTATTATTGTGGGATTCTCCTAATATTTTCCCAAAACTCTATTAACGCTTTATCTGCAGGAATGCCGGAATGAAACACCTTTACATAACATTAGCGGTCATTATATTTCGATTCCGATTACTTTCACTACTATCCCATAACTGCTATATTGCAACGCTTAAATATTCGGGAATGTAGCTTAAATATATAGTCTTTGGCAAACAATTCGTATCCCAAATTTCATTTCTACTCAACAGTCGTAATGATGCTTAGATTAGCGGCAACATCATTATATTGGCTGTTAGTGCCACGTTCAAGATCGAGATCTAACTGTATTTACGTAACCCTGTCGCGCGCATCGTCGACGAAATAGACGAAAAACGCGGATACAAATTTCATTACGGTCATCAGTTAAATCAATAAGACGTATGAGACAGCTTCGTTGAACTTTCCGCCTTTTCCGTCGATAAGAAAGTTCTCTTCGTATTTAACGAAAACCTGTTAGTCGGTATTTATCCGTTGGAAGACTTAGCTGATGAACAGCCATGCAGTTTAGACCAGTAAGCTAATTAACCGGATGTTCAACGTGATGTCTCCTTTTATTCATCGCCTCGTCCTCGTCTTGTCCTGACGCTGGCAGTACGACAATATTTAATCTTCGCCGTGAAAGAAGCACAGATTCGTAATTACTTTTGTCAGCGCGTAAACCAGCAACTTAAGTACCCGTCGCTAAACTCCCGTGCCGCGGCTGTGGCGCGCTGTTTGCTCAACATCTTTAACATAGGCCAAGGGATTCTATTCGCTTGCGTAAACATACGATGGCCATATTGTTTAATCGGTATAAATGCGCTAACTACAACGAGCAGCGCGTATGCCTCACGATTAGGTAAGCCTTACATCAAAATCTCAGATTTACCAACACAAAAATTCACAACGAAAGAAAGCACGTGATGCATTGAGTGACGAATAATGTCGTATCCTAAACCTTTGAACTTTGCTTGCAGATACAATCGTTGGTCTCCGGGCGTATTTTTAAATGCTACGCTGGCTCTTATCTTTCCCCCAAGAACTGATGTTCTCCGATCGAAGTTTACGACAGTGGATTCCATGGGTGTGCAGGTAGGTATCCTGCCCTGTGGTGTAGACGTGACGTCTGCCATTACGGGTTAAGCTATTTATATTCCATCGCTGCCACAAATGGGTTCCCCAATCAGTCGCTTGCCGGTTCAGGCTGGTTGGACGATTGTTTGAATGAACCGTAACCGAAATTTCCAATTATGTGCTTCGATTTAAAAAAGAAAAACTTTCTGTGAATTCGACCGCTGATCACACAACTATATCTGTACTTCGATTTCTGATATCAAAATGAAACCCCCTGTTTCGTTCCCGGTAGGTGTGGTGGGTTTGTAAGGGACACCAAATCAAATCAAACGAAATCTACCAATCAAATAACCAGGTCAATCCCTACTTTAAGATAGAAAAAAGATTTATCCACGGACATAGTTTATACGTCCATGAATTGTGTGATTTCACAAATAGCCAAGACATGGACTCATCCAGCCAATCAGCGTGAAGAAGATTTCCGTCGCTTCTAGGAATACAAAAAGATCGTTTTGTTACACGGCCGGTGAAAAATTTGACAAAAAACATGCATAGATTTGAGCAAATATTCATTTTTCATAAGGACCGGGGTCTCGGTATACACGAAAAATCGCGAGCGTATGTCGATTAATAATTCTCAACGGCGATTCCTGCTCTTGCCGGTTGTGGTATTTTATTCATGTAATGGTATAAGCGGCTCGTTAACTCCACCGGTTTCCCCTTGTCGCATGTGAACGGATTTAGTAATTTGCATTGCCTAAGTAAATCACCGTTAAGTGGATGAATCCCTGCGGATGTTCGCTAATAAAATAAGAGTTCAGATAAACACTATTCCTTCGGCTCAGACGACGACTGCGGGCGTGAGTCAATTGTTTCCGTTAAACTTATCAAATATGTACGGGTATTTCGTTGGGATGAAAGTTGAAAAATCACAAATCTCAGCCCAGTTTCATCCCAGCGAACACGCTAAAATGTAAAGTTTATTTTCGGTTTCGATTTTTGGGAAATTTTGGGAGAAAGTGCCGAATCAAAAGCCACCAACTATTTCATCTTGGAGCCATTGCCTCTTTCGTATAAAACTGATACTTGACGTGGACCTTTAGTCAAAGCTAACCAATCCTTCATAAACTTTGTTATCACCATACCTTTGCACGACTACGATATGTTCAAGAAAACTCAAGGTTTGCTGAGCGCACCAAGCCAGTAGTCATGCATGAAATATGAATCGAAGAAACATCCTGACTTTAAATTTTTATTTCGTCTGCGCGTCAATCACCGCTGGGCTTATGGATTCAGATTCATCTTCGTCTCAAATATTCGCATGATGCTCAGAATATGCTCCTAAAGGCGCCATGCGAATCGCACTTTCGATGATGTTTTCGGCCATTTTCAAGATGAATGCCCTTTCGTCTGAGATTCAGTGATGCCAAGCTTGTCCACGCAAAACGAGTCGGCATGAGAAAAACTTCCCTGCGCTCGCTTGACGTAGAATTTGAAACGTACGCGGATGGCACAACAAATACAACGAGATTAGAAAAAATAGATATGGAAAATTTCATGAAATTGTGCGTGCAAGTAAATATATAATTGCAGCTGACTACAGAGCGTATTTAAATGTCGATGTTATCGAAAATAGATATCGAATTTATTCTATTCATAAATCAATTACACACAAAGGTTATTGCCTATATTCGGTATATATATCATAAACACACGTGAAATTGTGCAATACAGATCCATATAGAAAATGCTTTACAAAATACGAGAAGTAAAGAAGTCGTGTCGTCTGAAAACTTCCATGGTAACTGTTGTTATCGATTCGTTTGGAGACGTTCATCATTATTTCTTAACACGCTCATATCGGAATTCCATATCTGCGACCTCGGGCTACTTTTTAGAAATTTATTTTCAATGAAGCTCGTATCTATATGAAAGGCTACAGGCGGTTTACTTATAGAGCAAGTGTTTGAGCATTCATTTGGAAGATGCCGAAAGCTTTTTCAACCGATGGCAACGCGGGGATGATTCTGTCTTTCGAACTGATCAATATTTTGAGTCATCTTTCCGCAGATATCAACTCGTTCCTCTTCGCATTCATAGGTCAAACAGAAAGCAAAACAGCTTGCGCATTCTCAATGCACAGGTCTATTTTGAGCCGAGGGTGCGATCGATTTCTATCGTCGACGAAAAACATCAAAACCTCAATAGAATGTAAAATGTCTCCGCGTACATACACCTATCTATATTTGTATATATCTATTTAGAAAATGGCATCGGTAAAAAAACACACTCGAATATATACGTATACGCTTTACGCAGCATAGCAATTACAGAGTTCTGGTATATTCATAGACTACTCATTCGATGGTCCTCGTGTCTACGAAAAGTGTTATACGAAAACGTGGGCTATCTCTGAATGGGGGATATTTCCGCGAACATGCTTCATTAGAAAAACCGTGTCAAACGTGAAACAATCGAGAAAAGACTGCCACAGAACAAGCTTTGATGTAGCCAAATCATCGTAGCGCTACTTTGTCCATTTACCTCAATTAGAGCACAAGAGTTCGACATCACCGTTCCGTCTTGTTCCTCGACGACGATGATGGAAACATCATTTTGCGCGTCATTAGTTACTGTATTGAAGGGTCAGTGGTTAGTCCACGTATCACCAAGAGTGATCTCCAACCTCTCTTACATATAGACGGTCAGCACCCCAGTGGTTAATCACTCTACGATATTGTCGCGGAGACTGGATCATACAGTTTAGAATTAGAAGTTTAGCTACTGAGCCTTATTTCAGACGTTAAAACAAGAAAAGGCTCTGCGTAATATACTACATATGTATTTTCAGATACGTGTCGAAATATCTCGCGGAGAAGGCCCAGTGTCGTTGGTATATCGCTATCCTAGTTCGGTCGGTGCGTCAATGCGGAGAATCAGCCACTTCCGCGTAAAAAAATGAAGTGCAAAAAAGCTACGACACTCGATAATGAAGGTGTGCATAAAATCCTATATACTGAGCTAGGTCTTGAAATTTTCGTTAAAAGGTTTTATTCTTTGTGGCATTCGGATCTTTTAAAGGATGTAATTGGTGAAGTTCTTTGAGTTCGTCGCGTTCTTTTGGACAAAATGCACCATTTATCATCGCCTTTCATTAGGTATATATGTAAATCGATAAGTCAACTGATATATAATGCTTCGGTGTCTTCGGGCTACGTAGTTATAATCAAATCGAAAATCAGCCGTTGCAAATAATACTATATACCCTAAACGCGCACTTATACAATATGTATAAATCATCAGGTCTGTCTCTGATTATTAGAAATGCTAGACATATTTGTAAATAGCTCTATAGCGCGCGACACGTATTTACATTGTTTGACAGATTTCTATTCCTCGGGGCAATTCCTCAAATATAAACCGTAACGGGGTAGCATTTAATTTCGAAGTGAAGCAGCAGAGAAAATAGAAATTAGTTACATTGATCGTATATGGATTTTCTAGCATCCGCCCTTTGCCAAAACCCCAGTATCGGTATATAATCTTAGACTGGTTGCCTGGCTAATTCTGTACCACCTGCAGTCAGAATCTGATTGGGAACCAACGACCTCCTGTGGCAATCGTGGGTTCCACTTATGGCAGGCGAGGATCCACCAGGTTCTCTAGTAGTTACGCCATCTAATTAGATACATCGTGGTATTGCGGTTCCCTATTGGAATAGAAACCGGCAACCAGGCATCTTAATCTGAAGAGCAATGAAATCACGTGGAAATCAAAATAGAAATATTTAGAATTGAATGGAAATTTTACAACGTTATTGAGAATTTCGTTCATAACGTCGTTTTGTTGGTTCGGTGTTGGTCAAAAAGAAACAAAACAAGTAGATGGAGCTTTGAAAATTCAGAACAGCACGTGTATACATGAATCAATTTACCTAACAAAGTACGATGCAAGCTGCGCCCTTGCCATGCATATTTAAACGCGTATTATCCATCTAGATGAATTGTATTATGTCGTGGATTTTAGATTTTTTCAACGATTTGAAAAGACTGAAATAGAATAGGGAGCTACCAGCGCTATTGTAGCAATCGAGAATTCCGCTCATGGCAAGCAAGGATCCGCCAGGTTGCGCTCAATAACTTCTACATTTAAGTTGAAATTTAATGAACTTTTCTCTTGAATAAAACGAATCAATTATCAATGAAAACTTTTGCAATCACTGAATGGGGAAAATGAATTTAAAGAATATTTGGCGGGTCCTGTGATTATGTATTGATTCGGGAGCATAAGGATTCAGTTCATTGATATTGAATTGATGTTGGCAACGTTAGGCGCGCTCGTAACGCCAACTGGCGGAATAACTAGTGTTACAGCTTCCCATTGCCACTGATCGGGATTTTTTCTTTTCGAAGATGACGGTTGCCCAAAATACAATGGTGGATCCGTGGCGAACGTGCCGGATTGGAATAAAAGGCGGTGTTAGTGAGCCGGACGAAATTTAAGAATAACGGACTATAATTGCTGCGTATGCACGAATACGTAATAAATGTCAACGGTAAAATGATCAAATACGTGTAACAGACAGAAAACTCCCGATGACATTTTAATCAAATTTAGATTCACTTTGATTCACCTCTTCCGTAACAGATCGATGCTGAATTCGTTAGAGAAAAGATGTCGGCATAAATTAAGGACATATCCTTTTGAACTTTTGCTGCCATTCTATTTCAATAACATGTGAAAGCTTCGCGATTTTTGTCGCGGTCTCAACCGATCGATTGCAATGTGAAATCGAAACTAGTATTTTGTAGTATAATATTGTTCACTTATTTGAAGTACCCATTCGATGCACAATATAAAATATCAAATCGCAAAAAGTGTCATACACCATTGAAATGTTAGGTTTGAAAATGCGGTCAGGTCGAGGCGTTCAGTTGGCTAGAATTTCACGTCACCAAATATCGACCCGCTACGCGCACATATTTCAGTTGTTTTAGCGCGTTGGAAATTGATAATCTGACAAACATATCCGATTAAAAATCAAAGGAGAACATTTCCGATGAAAGGGGATCGTGTGGAAATGAAAGCGAACGTAGCGAGCAGCTGTGACAGGGGGGCGCACGAGGCAATTAATCGTGCGAATATAAACTGCGACTATAATATAGTAATACTCGTCACAATCGAATACTGATACAGGCTATTGTGTGACATTTTGTAACCGCTTGCTTGCAGCGTTTGGCCCCGGCATTATCAAACTCGGCACTCAATAGTTTAATAATGCCACAACCGAGGGAGACAATTAATACGGTTTGCGGTAAGTTATTGTGTACGAAAACTATACGTGGCCGGCTTCATCGATGCTGCTAAAATTACGCGCTGCTGTACACTTTGCAGATGCCGTACTTGACAATTTCGAAAATAATCACCTTTCCCTAGCCAATTATCATTGTGCCTACCATACAGCTATGGATTGGGCCCAACATGCTCATACCATGGACGTAAAAACTACTCTAGTTTATACGTCCATGCTCATACACAATGCAGAAGAACTAAAATATCAGATTTGTTTAGATTTAAGGTTTTTTAACGTAAAATAAGAACGAATACGTAAGGGTAAATTTTGAGGTTTGTGTTCTGGCCGTAAAACAGGGAAAAATGGGTTTCTTTACAGCGTGTGGGTGTGTAGATTAAAGATAACAACAGAAACCTAAAGGCTCCGTCTAATAAACATTTGGATATATCTAACATAGTTGTCTCCCATTCTGGAAACGAGTATTGTATATCACGTAAAATAAGAGATATTTTTTATATTGCGCAACAACACTGCTAATTTTCCAGCTCGGGTAACAACATCGTTACCGCTAATGATACACAACGTGTCCGAAAGAATTTCTTCACGGTTGATATTAGCGAACAACTGTTCACCCCCTGAAACTGCCTTGCAACTGTTGTACGCGAAAAGCGAGATTTCATCCGCCTTGGAGAAAATTACAGCCTGGCATACATTAAAACTCAGCGTGCGGCGTTGCCATTTCGAAATTGTCATAATTACAAACACGAATTCTATAGCGAGCCAGCGGAATGCACTTTCTTAAACTCGTTTAATTAAAACTAAATGGCAAATTTAGTTCAGTATGTAGAATAAGATTACTTTTAATTCGAAATGCCATAACTTGACCGTTAAAATCAGGTGATATATATATATATATATATATATATATATATATATATATATATATATATATATATATATATATATATATATATATATATATATATATAGCCAATATGATGAAACCGACTCCAAAAGGAAGCGCCGGAAATACCTACTTATATGTACATATTGTTTGTGTGATTTCTAATTTGACTTCCATACATTTATACCTGTGCAGTTCTCGAACTTAGTATGCCATATGTTGATTTAAAAACAACATGACGATCTGAACACTTGAAAGACTTGTGTAGCAACGTTTGGAGAACGAGTTGAGGATAGGTATTGACGAGTACGTTGTGTTGACTAGGTTTGATACCGATGGCGATTGATACAACGATTAAATGGAAAGGATTCTCGGTATTTCTATTACATCACGATCGTGATATACACGTATGCAGTATACGCAAAAATGTCGTTTTATGAATAATCAAAATCAATTGATGCCGCAGAAATAAAACAGGCGCTTCTGGAATGGGCATGTGTTTCGAATGGAAATATAGAATATATACGCGATATGACACTTGTCGGCACTATTCAAATACATATACATATATATACGAATCGATGCTACAATATACATACGTATGCCTATACGCATGGCATTAATTTAACTAAAAGTGCAAGTATGAAGAGACTGCCTTTTTACCGGCTTCGTAAATATTTGAAGTATCTGATATGAGAAAATGACGGATTTATAGATTCTGCCATCAACTCGTTTTTCCACTCGATTCTTACCTAAATGTACTATTTAGCACTTCGCACGTAGAGAAATTTCACGGATTGAAACAGCCGTAGGGGACGCGGGTGAAATCGTCGAAATTCCATGTTTGAATCGACCAATCTAATGGCTCGATTTGATCGCTCTTTTGGTGGAAAATCAGACATTTCTCAGAGCATAAAATTATAATCCTTGACATATCACAATAGACTCCGCCCGACACATATAGTCGATAGCATCCCGAGTCGGATGCTATCGACTCGGTAACCGTTCAACTCAGATCTTCTTTTTGTGACACTCTTTAAGTTATACATAACATCCAACTCAGATATATCAAGTCGGACAAATTTTTACGTCCCAAGTGGTCCGACTTGAGCGGAGTCTACAGTATGAAGAGGCGTTTTCAAATTTACAACATTGTATACTCGATAACTGAGTGAATTAAACCGGAGATGGAGTTTTTCGCAATTTTGGAAACAAACTAAAAATTTTGCTTTGTATAGAGAAGTGACGAAAGCGATTTTTTTTAGAAAATTTCCTAAATTACTCACGTTTTGGAAGGGTGATAAAAGTCAGTGCTAAGAGGACGGTCTGTATCCATACGCATCCATCCATTCTACAATAACAGGTCCCGTCTGGTCAGGACAATTGGAAAATACATCGAGCGCGGCGACCAGTTTCCTAGAAAACAAACAGAATAACTGAAAATATTTTTTCAGGTGCTTACTGATCATACTTTAATAGCCGATGACTGAAATCGAATTCCCGAGTAGTTTTCACAAGCACGGTCATAGACACCGCTTAACCAACGAATCTAATTAGTTGTTTTATCGTTGACAGTTAACGTAGGTACTTTCTACCGCTGAAATACGGTTTCACGTGTATCCGAGGAGTAGAGAAATCATGAAAATTCATCATATATATAATAAGTGTTAAATCGGGTAAAGAAGAAAATGACGTAATCCGAAAAAGTATCTTTTTCGAATAGCGTTAGAAACAGAATGAATATCGTACGAAAAGTGTCTTGAGCTTTCATCCCCAATGTTTTCTGTTTGTTTGATAATGCGGGCTATTTCTCTCACAGCGCATGTAATCGCCGACTTCGATTTCAAGATGAAGATTCGAATTGAATTTTTTTCCAGTTGAAAAGAACATATTGGAATTGCGAGATTAAATGGCTATCATTTCATGGATCATGTTTTAACTCATCTATCATTTCACTGAAAGAATAGTGTATAAAAATGACAATATTTGGAATGGTAATTTTTTCTCAATCAGGAATATCAAATTTCCACTGTGAAAACAAATTCATTCCGAGATTGATCTGGCTGGATTCGTCTAAACAATCGATTCAATGTAGGCAGACAAGCTGAGGCTTAAATTTCAATGCAATTTAGAAAAAGAGATGTTTAGAAAATGTATAATTCGAGCGATTACAAACCATTTAATCAACAATTTCACCTCGCGTTCTTTACTCTCCATGAAAATCCATATTTTCAACAATTATATCCACATTTTCCCCGAGATTCAATAAGTATGAATTCTGAATATTCAAAGAAATTCACATTAAATATTCCGAATGCTGATTTATTCAAATCACTCGCACAAGTCCAATCCGAGTCGATCCTCCGTAGCGCCAGGTTAAACGCCAAGCAAAATCCACCGCAATCTCGTAGTAGTCAAAAAATAACCTAAACGACTTCCAAAAATGAATTCGCGTAAAAGTCTTCGTCGCTAAATCTCGTCAGGCATTTTTGTCGGCGATGGTATTTCTATAATAAACACTATCCGGCTATTCCGCGGAATTGTTTTAGGAGTTTGCGGCACTTGCGGGATTAGTGTGCGCGCCCTTGCGCTATTGGCCGGATGAATTAACTATGAATACTGACGTAGACACCGGGTAGTAGTGCGCCGGTGCAGCTGCAAGTAACAGACAGAGCGCGGTACTAGTTGTATTGGCGTGGCCGATTCTTGCTGCGAGGGGGAACGTCGATATCATCAGCCATCAGACTATCTCTGCGACGATCACGTGTGCTCAGTCAAAGACAAACGGCTTTCCCTATTCGGCGACAACAACTGAAATAAACTCCTCCGTTTTCGATCGTCGGGAATGGCGGATAAATTTTTAATTCTATTAAACCAAATAACGACGCTCACCGCTAGTAGGCCTATAGGTTTTTTCAATAAGTGTTACGATAGATTTCATCATCATTATATTCAACGTAAGTATTTTTACATGGAAAGCCATGTCAATTGTCACGACTACAACTCGAAATATTGAATTGAGAGAAAGAAGATTTGTTTTTAAAGTCGTCGAACTGTGGCATGTTGGTTTAAATACATACATATATATATATATATATATATATATGAATGCCAGGTACGTTAGCTCATCATCTTGTAAAACAGACGTCAAACGCCACATATTCAACCAAGCCCCCAAAATCCAATATTCGAACATTCGTTGCGGGCCAACCATTAATTGAAAGCTGTGTGACATCGATTAGTGCTGTACACATTTACCTACATTAGCAGCCAGCGTCTATATGAAATAGTCACGGCCGATATTTTTTCTGGTTTGGTCGTTTTTATCCAGTAAAACGCGATAGTAAAGGCACTAGCTGAGCAAGACGGTGACTTTTAAAAAAGATATCGTATGCGGCCATCAAGGGAAACAAAATATCGACGGAAGACTTACAATAAAAATATAGTATAATCAGAAGGGAACGCCGAGTCTCGGATAAGAAGAAAAGTCTACGTCACCAAGATGAAATAGAATATTTGTCTCTTTCTGCTTCGATGACAGGAGAAATCAAAAGAAACGAATCGTAAAGCCTGCCATTTAGAGGTAGTATCGGATGTGAGCTTCGCGTTGAGGATAATATCAACCGTTTACTGCAATGAAGAAAATGCTTTCGTGAAAACGGATTTATATTTTTTTGTATACGTTGACGATGATGATTATGATGATGAAGATGATGCTGTCGGTATTGATTTAGTTCGGTCGATGGAACAGATTCGGATTAGCCTTCAGTATCTTCTATTTCTTTCGCTTCTATATCTATCTATAGATTTCATACGCTGAAAGCTTGATTTCCTAGTATTAATCCAGCGCCCAGAATAACAATACAATAGCCGCCATTTTGTGTCGTTTGCCATTAAGTCGGCAATAGTAAAAGCTGAACATCTTTTGAATCAACATCTGTTTGCGGGCAACATCGGCTTTTGCATTTACAGGGCATCGAGTAGGTTGTCAATGACCATCGGCCAGCTTGGCTTCAACATTTGTTTCAAAATCGAAACTTTTGATTAACATAGGCCTACATACTACTAGCTTAGATCATGTCGAGGTAAAACTTCGCAATGATTCTCGAATAAAGAGTTACAAAAACCGTTGCCATCCATGTTTGGGATACATACTTATAATCATAGATTTTGACAATTCGTATATAGTTTTTCCGTCTAGCAGTAATTTATCCGACGCCATATAGTTGAATCGACTTTAAGAAATTCACACTATAATTCTTGTGTCAATGGTAACCTAGGTTCCTCTGCCGCATATGTTAAAGTTGAAAACTTATTTTAAGTTGGTTTAACTCAACTTAGTGAGCGAAATATTTTTCCTAAAAATCTGAAAAGTGTTGTTCAGTATATCGTAAATTAATCCTTTGAAAAAAAATATGAGTTTACTACGAGTTTTCCACCAATTGGTTTTCATGCGATTAATAAGAATAAAGCTAATAGGTTTGCCGACGCTGGACCGTTGAATAAAACTAATTACGCAACGGCCCCGCGTAGTGAAAGCGAATCTGAAAGAGAATGTTGTTTTTGTTATGTGTAATACCATCAACACCTGGAGTTAAAAATTGTTAACAGCGAAGTTACTCTCTTGGACTAAGAGTATAACGATACTCACTGTCAGTAAGCACTGATGCGCGAGTAAATCAATTCCAACGTCAGAAAAATGCTGCAGTTGCCACCGCATCGGTGCAGCATGAATAACCATTGAGTCAAAGCTGCTCGGGATGAACTGAACAGGTGTCATTTCTGAAGCACGAACAGGCAGGAAAATTCGTTATCAAAATGGCCCTATATAGACGTTGCGTGATACGTGCGTGTGAGTGTGCTTTTTTGTATACGGCTAGTGTGAGATTCGCGTGTTTCGTCTGAAGATTAAATTCATTATAGTACGTCGACGAATATTTTCTCTTTAGTTAATCAATATTCGCAGTAATAAAACTAAATTGCCCCGCAACTATACGACGACAGTGACAGTACCCGCCGGTCCATCCCATCGCGCGAGTCGTGTCTGCGTCTATTGGATTCGACGAGAGAAACCCGATACCGAGATTCATTTCATCTGCATCCTCTTTGAAAGAACGAACAGGAGCGCGGCATCGAT
Organism: Tubulanus polymorphus; assembly: GCF_964204645.1. Lineage (NCBI taxonomy): Eukaryota > Metazoa > Nemertea > Palaeonemertea > Tubulaniformes > Tubulanidae > Tubulanus > Tubulanus polymorphus. The sequence goes on along the minus strand of NC_134029.1, from coordinate 6,008,947 downwards.
TCTTATCATCTTCGGTACACTGCTTCTTGAGCTGCCGATACCCGTTAACCCTTTCAATTCCCCAGATTTTCTTCATAAGAAAAAAAGTGGCTGATGCTTGTTCGACTAGTTTTCGTCTTGTAGCGCATGATTTAAACGGGTATAATCTAAGCACTATAGATTGTTGATTCAGCTAAAAACCACGTGTTTAGGATGTCATATACATATTGTAAATGACAAGTTCCAAATCGTCTACCGTCCCCAAACTCTTATTTCACGGGGGCCTGAGGTAGTGCAGAGTGTATCACTGACAAATCTATTTGAAATAAAACCGCTAAAACCTTGCACTCCGCGTCGTGGCAATTAGATATATTCCTGTCATGTTTCAGGCATTGTTTCTTATCGACTTGTCACTAACCATTACCGCTTCGATGTTGCCGTAATACAACGCAGAAAAGTAGGCAGACAATGTGGACGACACGAAACATCAAAATACTCCGAATCAATAGCGCCGGAAATCTGACGGATATGTATGATTTACAAAAGGATGTGCGTTTACGCCAGATTATTGGAACAAGCGAGCGACAGAGAGAGCGAAGAGAATTTCAGGAAATCTATTTGGAAAATTTGTTAAGTTTTCACGAAAAAATACTTTTTTTTCTGTCTTCAGTTTATCTTAGATTATAGAAAACGTATCACGCGTATCTCGCGTGGAAGCAATCGGAGCAATTGATTTATCAGGCTGTTTATTAGTTTACCCGTCTATCTATTTGTCGTAAGGTTTCACCTTGTGAAAAAAAGGTTTCGTCTAAAGAACGACTTCAAAGGATTCAGCTGACATTGCCGCCCGACATTTACAATAACCGTTGTTTTGTATGAGTTCTGTTGCGCGCGCGCGAGGGAAACAAAATGAAACCGTTACGCCAACCGTCAAGATTCGGAGTGATAGTCCAAAAACCTGATCCAAAAACCCATCATCAAAGACGTGTTGATCGCAGTTCCTGTGATCTGTTATACGTGTGTGATACATAAAACGGAGATTAGAGAGATTAGAGCGAAAAAGTCATGGTTATTTGTTGTTGGCGACATATTGTTCCGGAGATCCGGGCCGATAATTGATCGTATGTTAGTTAATACGAGGCCTGGGAAACTTGTACAAGCTTATTTTCCACCAGAAAATTCGAGACTCGGCCTATAGTTCAGCTCAACTCTGGACCTGACTCTTTAGAATAACGAACACTATGATTTCTTGCCTTGTATAACAATAGTTGTTTTTATTCTGAGCGAACCTGTCATCCCGAATATCGTTCATATACTTTGGTTGAAGCATTGAACCTCGTATACACTGAAATGTGTCATTATTAAGAAGCAAAAACACGCGGGAATTCCTTTTAGAAAATGCGCACCGGCTTATTATGAGTGGGGAAGATATCACGTTGTTTAACCATGGTAACGAACATGATACGCGTTGATCTCATAAAAAGACAACATGAAGATTTCATTTCTACACAATTGCGAACCGTGTAGCATTACTGTTCCGAACAGCCGGTCTCAACTATCGGTTTTCCGCTTGCAGATTACTTTTTTCGCTCATTCGAACAATCGACTCCTCGATGACGTCGAGGATATTAAGTCAAAGGTAAATAACGATGCAGATTTATTGAATACCCAATTGACAGAAAAAGCCACGAAAAAAATATAGGAAACATATGAGCCACGGAGAAACGCATTTGCGTGGCGAAAACCGGACGTCGACGACAAAATTAGTCATTCGTTTCCTGTTATTCGATTCCAGCCTCCAAAATTACTTGATTCGTCATCGAATCCCAAATTATCGATGACCTCGACCTTAAAGCGTATCCGCGTATACTTCCAATCATCAGCGGACTGACCGAGGCTCGAATTTAATTGGATATAATTAAAGACAATTTCCGCGCTGCTGCGTCGGTATTTGCGACCGCGGAATTATCAATGAGACAAGACCTTCACAGCGAATAGGACGGCTCATTGAGTAGAAACTGATCGGTGGGATACGCAAACGGGAGACGCCGCACACGTCGCGCTGCTACAATTTGATAAATTAGAAAATTTAAGTGTCGGTTATACACAGTCGCTGAGATATATGGGACGATATTATAAGCTAGTTCATTTAGCAAATTCGAAAATGCGATAACGCGCAGTAACAGGCAACCGTTTTCTCATTAACCTTAATAATCGACTAAGTCCCGTTGACTCAGCTTTGCTCCAAACAGATTCCGCTTCTTTCTGACAATATTTTCGATGTTCTAGTTCGTTAATACAGTTACATATTTGAGCCGCTTTTTAAAATGTCTTCATTATATCCATCGCACAACCAATTATCATACGAGGCAATACTCTCATCACAGAACCATGATCTGGACGGGTTGAGGCCTAAATTGAGGTCCAAGGCTCGATTCTTTCTACGACTGTTGCCTCGGGGTTCCCCGTCCCCAGAAGAGTCCTTGACACCGTATTTGTTCTGACCATCGTCAATTTTAGGGACAAAAGCACAATTCATATTTTCCCATTGGTGCTGAATAGACAGTAACCCAATTCTTTCGTCAAGGGGTCGAAAAGACTAATGAAATCTTGCTTCATTTACATCAGTGCGGCAGATCTGAAAAAAGGCTTATTGTATGTATATATGCGTCGTTATTTGCTGTCGTGAATTGAAGCAGCATTCGTGTAAATACAGCCAAACAATTTCATCCAGTTTTCATCATCTGTACGTATAGATGGACAGGTTTATTTCTATCGGCGTCTCACGGAGTTTGTTACCGTGGAGTTATCCGTACCCGTGTGTTTATCTACGGTCTGATGAAACCTGCAGATTGTTGTTTACCCGTACGATTGCTGCCTTGTCCGCGCACAAAGACGACAAACGTCGTTAAGTCGTCGAGTAATTCGATTAATGCACACGTGACAACGATCCGACTGTACAGGCATTTGATTAGAACCGTTTCCGCCACTCAAACATATATATCACACATGTCTTTTACCCAGAGCTTTTGTTGCTAGCTTGAAGGTAGCAAGAACGCCTCAGAATTTCCAGCTGATGTAAAATATGGATGTTTTCCGTGATTAGAATGTAAAAAATGGCCGCAGATTCGTTACGGATTTCGTTTGCGGTCAACCTGCTTTTATAATCCCGATGTTGACATTCATCGTGGACGAGTAATTCATCAAAGTGTGATAAAGTGTGTTGAAAGATTTATCCGCAAAAAGATGAATGCAATTTGAAGTATATCCTACGCTATCCCTTGCTTCCTCCCACCACCTTCGCATGCCTGTTGAAAATATGAAATCATGGCGCGGTCTCATCAGAGATCTGATTGTGTATGTTCAGCTGCGCGCATTAGGGCAATAGATTTGCTAAGGATCGATGGAGCCGATGACCATGGTTTAATTGACTTGTTATTAAAGACATTAATCTCATGGACGCTTTCGAGCCGACATCATCGTGAAAATGTCTTGGGGATATTATACTCTGTTGCCTTTAACGACCAGTACGAACCATACTCGTGAACGAACTCAGAGCACTCGCTTGGTTGCAATATTTGTCAATATCCACCAGGGGATGGGGGATTAGATAGTAATAGGTATGCTTCCAAAGTTCGATAAACTAGCGTTGCTCACGAGAGAAGTGTCGAAATTTCCCGGGCATTTTAATCTTTTAGGGAGCCGTGAAGTGCAATGCTTCGCTATCCATACCAGTGAATAAGGGGTATGGGGTCTTTCTTTCCACGGTTAATTCGGATGAACTCGAATTGTGTTCAAAAATTTCTGATGACACTTAGAAAATCTAGCGCACTTCGACAATCGCACACTAGCACCGCAATATCGGAAATATGAGTGCAAAAAATGGATTAAATTTTTGCACCCACCTTTTCGAAAATCGAATGATCGATGAAAATGTACACGTGCTTAGTTTTTAATCATATGATTGGAGAATGCTCCGCCATTATGAAAAAAAGTAATAAAAACCTGAAAGCGACGCGCAATCCTAAATAGAGTTATTGAAAGCGTTTCAGTAACAGCTGAAATATTAGTCGAGAATTTATGAGGCAGTTCATATACAATTTCTCGGAAGTAAATTCACTACGAGAAAAAAAGGCGATATGCACACGTTGTTGAAAAGGTGTTAAGGTGCAAATTAGAATTTTCTATACTTTATTCGGCTCAAAATGAAACGAAATTCTTCGAATGTTCTCGGGTAATCTTTGGCGCTCAACGACACACCGCAAAAAAAAATCAAGGAATTCTCGTGAATTATAGCGTGTCTGCGCTGGTTATTGGGAGCCTGAATCCATTTCCTGATAAACGATCGACATAGAGTGGAAAGTTGTGTTCCATTGATTTCAGTCGCATCTTTATCATAGATAGTTCCAACATTAACCCATCTGCTTACTGAAATTCCGAGGACTATTTCATTATTTGATCGGCCAGAATAGATATAAGACATTTTCTCCTCTGAGTGAAAAAGAACGAAAGTTCGTTGCGTTAGCTGAACTTAAACTTTCTATGAAACTATTCGTGATATTTAGGACCCTTAAACCTGTTCTTTGACTTAAACGTTGGAGGTCAGGGAATCGTTCTTTTACTTTAAGTTGATTGTTAAATTGTAAGTTTACTGCGAGCTAAAAAGTTTTCCTACCTTGAAAGATAGAACAAATATCAAACGATCAATTATTCCACTTTTCCAACGGTACTACTACATTTCCTAATGTATTGGTAGGACAGGGGTAACGATAGCCCTAACCAGTGCCGGCCTACTGAGACATACAAATTTGAATACGTTTGCATGCGAACTAGATAATATCGGCAAAGTTTTGTATTATTACTGTGAGAAAACCGAACGATAACAATAGTTAAACATTAAATAAATTATGGCTTCTTTTGAAAACAGCATAAACTCGTCCAATGAATCACGAGGCTCATTTCGCTGGCGTGAATGGCGGAATTGATATATTAATGCATTTCAGTGTAAATATTCAACATTTTAGCCGTATAGGTATATGATAACTGATATAATGTATGCATGCGCTAAACTAATGAATTGAAACTCCAATGAGAATAAGCGTGCCATTAAAATGATATCCTTATGAACTAACGATTCTTGTACCTGAAGCCGATAATGCTAACTTAAAGTATCTGACGAGCAATACAATGAATGAATGAATTTATTTTCATGGTAATATAGATATAAACAGTATAAACAGTATTCTATAAATTTTGACGCAGTGAAGGACCCCGTCAAGCCGATGGCTGTACACTTTGTAGCGGAGGATAGCTCGAGTAGACTGATATTTTCATCATATCAAGGATTATCAATTCTCTGAAACCGGTGAACCAACCATATACTGAATTCAGTGAAAATTCATAAAACATGCACGGTTTGTTAGCGAACCAATGGTAATAAACGTTAAGTAAAAAGTCAAGGATGATTCGAGGATATGGCTGCGTCGTACATGACACTGGTGAAATAAAACGAATCTATATTTCAGTACTGATCCTCTTTGTATAAGCTTGTACAATATATACGTCAAAAGTGACCGACATTCTCACGTATTGACCGTCGCCGTCGTTAACATGGCGCATTCTCGGATTCTAGAAGTGCTCTGTCAACTAAAAAATCGACGGCAAGATGGAGACCGCTGATATCGGCGAGTGGCCTTTGGCAGTCAAGTTGAGTTGAGAATACTAATGTCCTCTACTACTCTCGAAGAACATCACTGCGAAATTTAAGACGGCGTAGCGATCGTTAAGCGTTTTATCTATGGAATCCAATAAAGCCAATATCTGCACTTAAATTCCATCATACTATTATGGGTGACCTTGACATTTTAGTAGAAGGAAGTAGACGCCTTTTCAGTAAACAGAAGCATTCTTAAGTTCAAATAGAACTCCGGAAGAAACTATACCAGAGAGGAGAAGATGAAAATAATACCTTGTTTATCCAATTCTGCGCTACATTATTTCATATCATAGCAGTTTCAATTACCTCTTTCCAGGTTTTGTATATGTAATTCCTAGTCTAAACGATTTATATCTCCAGGCAGATTTTTACTGGTCATATTATCCTTAATCTAATAATTACATGCTCGCAGTGATTCACACTTCGTTTAAGCCCAAAGAATGTTTGATATTTATTTCAGGAACTCATTAAGTGGCGAGTCTCTGTTCGGACAATATGTACTTTGACAATCGTAGTTTGAGGTAAACAACCGACCAAAGTGTGATATATAAAGTATTTCTAACCTAGGCGCTATAGCTCACCTATTTCGAAGTGGATTTAGTCTATTTTCATTCGCGCTGCCTAAAGATGGATGGTTGTTGGGGATGTCTAAAAATATGAAAATGGTACGGAAAGTGCCTAGGATTCCAATCAGGCGGGTTATGCCATATTGCTTACCTTGGTATATGCAAAAAGTCTTTTTGACAGAAAAAACTATTTACAAAAGTACTACTATAATCAAATTTATTATTAAGTTTTTTTAGGATAGTTTAGTATATTAGGCTATAGTATTTAGGATAGTAGGTTAGTTTTGATATATAAATGAATAGCGCACCTTTACAGATAGCCATCGTAAAGCCTTACCTTGAGCATTGGACACCGCTTGGTAATATCCTACAGGATGCAATCAACGCCTCTAACTCTATCTACCCCGACTGAATGATTACGAAGATTTTCTGCTTGAAACCCGATAGAAGAATAATATTTCTCGGCGAAACAAGTTCTAGGTGTCTTAGCCCGACATCAGTTCATATCATAACTTCTCAGCGCATTCTAACAAAACACTGCCGTATGAAAACATATATCATCACGTTTTTCATATATTTCTCGAGCGTTTTCCGCACCACTCGATTTGAATCGAAGGAGCTCCTTTAGCCCCATCAGGTCCGATCCTCCATACTTATTATACGACAGATTTTGTGATATGATTACAAAATGTATCTGACCTCCCGATAGGGGTACGTCTGGTGGTAGCTGAAAAATGTGGGTATCCAATCGATGCACGTTAAACACTAAAACAAAATGATGAAAACTCTCGTTTTTAGTTGAATAAGAGGGCGATTTGAATTTCAGTGGTATTTGCATTTTTCAAAATTCATTCAAACATTCCATTTAGACTATTAGTAAGATGGACGTTAAATGTGGTCTCGGTCTCCGAAAAATGTCCAAGTAGTAGTTTTTCCGCATGTTACGATCAGCTTTCAGCCTCAACAGAAAACTGTCGGTGCAATATGTAAATGATGGGCTGCTTATTTTGAAGAACAAACAGGCGTAAGTCGAGTGGCTCCGAGTTTGATCGTCGGGTAAACTTTTTTGTTTCAGTGAAATCGCTAACCGAAATATCGGGCTAATTTGTCTGAAACATAATGTAATCAATTCTTTGAACACTCGAGCTAACTGCGGAAAACTCGATGATGTGACCGGCATGCGAAGGATGGGCCCGTCATTCAATCTCGGCGGGGTTTATATTATGAAATTCAAATAATCAAAAATAAAGCGGCGGATGCAACCCAAAAAACGCGTATTTAATCTTAGAACCTTGGGTTTTGTCGAACGGCATATGATCGACGGTCTCCAAGTCCAAGTTAACTCAACAAGTAGAACTTCAGGACAAAAAAGTGTACCGTTGAGTCTCTGACTCGGAGAATTGACAGATAATGTTACTTTGGAAGTCCCGGGCCTTAAGACCACTTTCCGCAGAGAGGCCGGCAGCAGTGAACCGGCCGAGATGGAACGGTTCCGGCCGGGAGCCGAAGATCAATGCCGGGCTGGGAGCGACTGATGCCATTGCGGCAGTTTAGAGGTTTCCGTTATGTACCTAACCTTACCATGATTCTTTATCACTACACTAGCGCCACACACTGGAGAAGACTGCATGGGACCGAGTTGAAAATATTTTACCAAACACTGAGTACTGCCACCATTACTGGAATTTATCGGAGCCACCCTTCCGACGATACTTTCCACCACCGGAAATACCAACTTGCTATCTTTTCACTTCATCTGGAATAAATTTTCCAGCCCGCTTGCGCTCTAACTGTCGTCAGTTTCGAGACAGCTCTGGTACTGGCCGTTAGTTTGTTCCAGGGGGTAGCAGCAATGACGATGGAGACGAGAAATGGTTATTTATTGCGCCAACGTACGCAACAGGACCACGATGAAAACGGCAAGAATTGCTGCAACTGTCAAAAACGAGTGGTACAACAACAACAAGAAACAGTGGAACCGCATCCGACTACTCTAAACCCTCAACAACAAACAAGTTTGAAAGTAGATTCGCTTCATTTGCGGGTATCGTTTAGATTTTTTGCTATAGCTACCACGTGTCTACCCTTACTGTCGATGTTCTTCTGTTTCGTTACGTCGATGATCTTCCAATTCGATCAAGTCAATCACACATTCTGTAAAGTAAGTACGAACCGAGAGAATTAAGTTTTTATGCAAAAATTAGAAGTGGATATTTTGGCGATATGGTATTATTTCAGTAAAGGCTATTTTGCCGACATCTTTATATTGTATGATATACTAATTTTTTGATTTGGTATAGAGTCTAAAGGGTCCAGTTGGGTAGGTTTATGGTTTGTTTTACAGCTAGGGTAGGGTAAGCGTAAGGTTGAATGCTTTTATGTAGTTAAAACAACTCAAACGTATTCAATAAACCGCAGTGGTCTTAGTGGTAAGACGCTACACTAGCTGTCATGCTAGCCTGTGTTCTGATTTTCAAAGTTTGTTTGTTGGGAAAAGTTGTTAATATTTTGCCCAGCTCTTTAAGTTGAAAGGAGGCGCCACATTTTACGCTTTAGCCTGCACATTTGTAGATTAAGTTCAGCCTTGCGAATATTCTATTTTTGGACAGGTAAATTCGTTTAATTTATTGTGAAAATGTCCTAGAATTTGTGTCCAGAAGCTGCTGCAGTGATCAAGATTTGTTAGATAAGTAACATCCAGGGACTCATAAATCTGTTATTTAGGCCTAGATATAAATTTCGGGCAACAAATTTTGGATTTTCACCATCATTACAAAAAAGACGCAGTGAGTTTTCAGACTAGTGCTTTAAAAATTACTTTTATTACTATTATTAGGATGTTCGATTCTCATAAGGTACAGGCTGTGGTTGGGATTTTGGTCCGGCCCAACCGAAAATTTGGACCGGACCCAAGCCAAATTTCAGCACTGGATAACCGAACACTGCAACTGTTTACGAAAATGACTCACTTCGCTTTGAATGAGTGCTTTACATATGAACATACTCTTTAATTACGCATGGGCCGAAATTTGACTGTGATCACGGCTATTATTGTATATTTGCCTAGTGAATTACGTATATCCCGGACACCTTTTCTGACAAAGCCAATCAGACATACCGGTAATTAGGCATAGGGCCTATGCCATTTTTGCATCGATTAAAAATTAGTATTCACATTTTTACGACCCCAGTTTTGTAATTGATTATAATTCCAAAATCAATTTTTTAAACATTAGCCAAATTACAATAATGATGATGAAAATAAAATGATTTTGGAAATTATTTAATTAATTGAACAAATTAATTGAAATCGATCTGATCGTTAAACTTTAAGGCTGATATTGATAGAAATTTAATGTTTTCGAAAACTCTAGACAAAATCCTACAATTTCGATTATATTTCACAGGTTCAAAATTTCATACCTTCGATCAGCGCCATTACGGGTATCGCGCCGCAACGGTACGTTTGGCGCGTGTGTATCGGTCTACATTCCACTCCGCGATTCCTCGTGGCATTCATGTACTGGAATTACTTCCTCACTCAGATGCGTCACGTCGCCCCGGAACATCGAAGCATATTCAAAGTGTTGTTACGCATTACGTTTTGGTTGAACGTCACCGAGAATGCTTGTCTAATCGGCGTTACTTACGTGTCAAACGTTGAAAATTATCGTAAGTATCTCCGTCTAGGTCGGCCATGTATTCCGTTCATTAAAAACCGATTACTGACTGATAATAAGTACCACTGGTCTAGCAGTGTTCTCCATATGCTGGAATTTGTTGCATTCTGTTTTAAGTGTATGACATCCTGGCTGCTGAAGTAGCAAGGCTTGATCCCCCCCCCCCAAAAAGCAGAAAATTAAGTAAATTTTGCAGTAATCCTTTATTTTTCACATTCTCAATATAACCTACCCGATGTTTCAAATTAGCATTGATAGAATATTGACATCCCCACTCTGGTAGGGACAGAAGATATTATGTAAGGGTGGATGGGAAAATATATAAGATTTTCAAATGGGTGGATGTAAAGATGAAAAAACCTGCTGTGGAGAACACTGTGCTGATATCAATCAATTAAACTCCCACGTAACCCGCCCAGCTACTCCTCACTGTCGCCTGTTATCAAGCTACTTTTTAGGATAAAAAAAAGGCATTGGTGGCACAAAATGTAACCCCCCACAATAGCTGAATTGTTAGTCTTGTTCTGCTTGAAGTTAGGAAGCTTTGTGCCGTTGTACTCTGTTAGGACACTAACGTGCGCACATGAACCCAATACCCAAACTTTAGATTACTTTGTCTAAAGTCTAGTACCTGTATCTTGTTTGGTTTGATTTTTTCTCTCCTGAATATTTTTACTGGTACCTCGCTAAAACTGTCCCCTGAAACGCCTGTATGTCACGTTGAATTTTTGTTACAGCACTTCATGAAAAGATCTTCATTGTTTTTATGGTGGCGTCCATTGCTTACATGATTCTTCATTCATATCTATTTAAATGGTCATATGGTCCAGATCCGACACCCACGGTAAATATATTTCATTACCCGATTCTCGTGGTCTAGACCCATAACTTTAGAAACTCACTGAAATGCCTCTGAATCCTTTCCTTAGCTTTAGAGTTGAATTTTAGAGCATTCATGTCATTTGTTTTCTGGCGTTATCGATATGAAATGCGCGACGATTAAGATTTATGACCTTCTGCCTAATTTCAGCAATTGAAAAGTCTGAAATTGAAATTGTACATGCTGACTTTAGTATGTATCAGCACAGCTGGATTATTGTATTTTTTCTACAAACATCGAGTTTACTGTGAACCTGGAGGTAAGATTCTTATATAATACGTATTTCTTTTTTAGCTTTCTGCGCTTAATCTTTAATTCAATTCTAAGGGAGAAATAAGAACAACAGTCGAGCCTGCTCAGTCCGAATTGGTTTAATCCAGACTTGCCCTGATCCAGATAGTGGTTGGATTAGATCAGAATTATCAATGGTTCACATGTAGCCAAGTACAAATATAATGAATTCAGCCATATTTCTCATAGATGAAATAACCGGTAATTTCATTTGGTCCCAAATGATTTGAATGATCGCTACGTGGGATATTGTCATGACGTTTTTTAAGTCTTGTCCCCTTCTCATAATAGAAATAACACCATGGGCTTGAATTTGGATAGTTTATTTTCAACTTCTAATTTTACGATTCCGACTTTGAAACCGTTTGTTTTAACAAATATTTTGCTTATATACAATGGAAATAGTACTGCTGACATGTTTGCGATACTGATATTATTACTTTTGAAGTAATAATATCAGTAACAAATTACCTAAAATCTAATTAATGGGATCAACTCAATTGGTGATTAATCGAAGATGGAATTAGATTAAGCACTATACAACATATATCGGCGAGCTACTTTATTACACACACTTTCGGGATAAAAATCTGAATTAAAACAAAGAAACGTACTACATGATGAAATACTTACAGTAACCCTAGCTTTGAGTTTAGAATAGTAGACAGTTCGAAGCTTTGAAGACAAAGACACAAGACAGTTTTCATCCGGAAATGTGAAATGTTAAAAGCTATTTTTAACTCGGGCATAGCGAAAGTGGTATCTTTGTCAAACGGCTAAATCACTTCAAGAATCTTGAACGGGCGTATGGATGAATTTTTGATACACGCGCGGAAACATATCGGGAGAGTTTTCACAATACATGTGTGTATTTGATGTCAAATTTTCATGCATCATTCACCAGTCTGAAAACCGCACGGCTGTATGTGCAGAAGTACTCGTAAACATTTTATTGGTGAAAAGCTCTGTGGAGTTTCATGTATGAATAATTGAATTTCGTTACGATATTTGGTCATGTTTGAAGCACACAGATAATTATCGTTGTAAAACGTTATATTAGGCTTATTACATGAAGAAGTGCCGTGTTGACTGTATTATTACACTTTATCTATGCGGTGTTGTTTTAATTGTAGATATTTCGTAATATTTTTCATCAATGATTAGGCTCCATAGCCGATTGAATAACTTAAGACCATTTGTAAGATTTCAAATTTACTCTAAGTCACAACTCTAGGGTTCCACAGTCACGACTTATGTCTGAAATCTTAAGACTAGTTTTAAGTTGTTAGATTTGGATATATTACCGCAAGACTGGTCTTCAATCTGAGCAGCCTGGGCGAACTTCGGTTTTCGGTAGTTGGTCGACTGGCGGTCGGAACTAATCTTGGTACTAAGTCTGATCTACAGTGAACCAGGCTCAGTTGCTATTGAAAGTGGTTTGCTATTTCCAGACTATAGTTCCGACTTGCGAACATTTTGTTTCACTTAGTTCGCAAGAAGTCTGATAAGTTCACCCAGTGCCAGCTGTCCCTCAGTACTATTAATTTCGGGGGGGCTAGTTGCTCAACAGTTCGTTTACATTGACTGATGCATAAATGCCATGTAGAATCCACCATCTACAATTGAATTTGCACTGCGACCAACTCTTCCTGATATACAGTATTTGTTACTATGCTATAACGGGAAATGCTGAATTGATTTGTTTGGTGCTTTTAATACAGAAATATGAAACATGTTAAGGGTCGTACTGTTGATTACTGATTAATTGAACACATTTCAATGAAATGATACTGAAAAAAATTCAATGCGTTACTGGTAGCACTTATCAGAGGTTGGCAGCATTGTATTTATAACTTAATAAATCTTTTGAGCAACAGGTCGCTGATATTTCATCATGCGTGATGAAAAATTGTCTCTTCCATGAAAACAAAAGATTGAAAAGATTTTTCCTCAATTTCTGCTCTCTCTCTCTATTTTCAGCGTTCAGTTGGTTTTCGTTCAGCGAGTACGGCATCGCCGCTTTCAGCATCTCGTATCATTTCACCGGATATCTCGAGTTCTCCGGATCGTCGTTCCTACTCGGAACGGTCGCCCCGTCTGCTCCGGTTTCTCCGGCCGCGGTCGATACGAAGGCGCGTTGTGCGGAGAAAAAACTGTAAAATCGTCGTGCAAATGCGGCGATTTCGTCTTCGAATCGCGTCGTTCCGTATTCTGCGCTACAGAACGCAATCTGTGGTATGACACTCAAATGTTCAAGAGAAATATTGAATATCACCGTAGTATGAAAACATATTTTCGCTGGTGAGCAGCAGCCGGTTCTGGTAGGATACAGTCCGTATCGAAGACAAACGAAAAATTCTTAGTTAGATTTTGATCTCCGCGCGTTAACTCTCTGTTCTCATCATTATTACGTATATGACTATGTTTTCCGGTCCTTTACGTACTTAAACCTACATGTTTTTTTTTTCCTTTTAGTATTATTAGATTGAGCCAGATATGTGCATGTACTTTGAAAAAAACTTATTACTTTCTTCTAGTCACCTACTGGTCTAACGTCTCTTAGGCGATGCTATATCCGGTTGGGGACCATTCATTTATTACGTACGCATGAAATTTGAATTTTTCAACCCCTCGTCTGCAAATCGGCCAGTTTTTCATATACCGGTACATTAAGCATTACAGTACACAATTACACTTACTTCTCCCCCTCTTATGCTTACGTGATATATGAATGACCCTTTGCTCGCTTACTATGTTTTGCAACTACAGTAGACTCCCCTTGCCGAGGGGCCACAATCTCAAAAAATGTTTAGAATTTTCCTACTCCATCCAATTTATGCTATGCTCTGCTTGCTCCTGAAGAGAATTTATCGATCCTGCGCAATCCGAGGCAATGGGAGTCTGTAGTCTCAATCTCGAGACGTATTTCTCAAAAAGTTCAATTTTTTATTTCAAGTGGCCGATTGGAAAGTTAGGTTTCAAAGTTAGATACGTATTAGTTTCCTGCCCCGCTATTCTGTCCCAGTTCCACATTTGTGAGTGAAGTTCTTACAACTGTGACACCTGTGATATCTCTTTAGTTAACGGCTGTTATTTAGTCGAAACTTTACTCTCTGACTATTTATCAGGGTACACATTTCTTTCTTATAAATTTGTGAATGTTGTTTTATTGTAAGTTATGTTTAATATGTTATCATGTAAAATACCTTCAATTTTCAACCTCGTTGAATGTGGAGAATGCTCTTTTAAAATCATCTCCGCCAATGATTATGTGAGTAGCGTGCAAATTGTAACAAGAATCATTTTGAATTGTAAAATCCACAATCATTATATATAGTATTGAATAACAAGGTCCCTACAGATCAGTCATTCTTGGATATAAGGAGTTTTAAAGGAGAAAATTTGAAATTTCGAGGAATCGTTTGCCTCGCTCCTCTTAAATTGGTACTGTTTATCTCTGTAAACCACTTATTCAGGTAAGCAAATTCCTATCCTTGGAAATTTCCCTAATTCCCTAATTATTTGGAAACTGGGTAATTGGATAAACTCTAATCCTGGTCCTTACTGTACAGATTAAGGTGTAGTCTATTTACTTGCAACTTTTAAGATTTCTAATTGCCTATTTCTCAAAATTTAGGGAGTTTTTGGCATTGTGCTCAAATTGATGGAGTTTAGGCACCTTCAAAAGCATTTTCCATTTAGAAGGAGTTTTTAAGGAATCAAGGAGTCATAGGGACCCTGGATAAGTCCCTTTCATAGCTGTTTGACAACTGACAATTCGTTTGATGTAAATTGTATTTCTGCATGTATTACTCGCTTTATTTTTCCAAAGAGTTAACTGGTTTAGTATGTGACAGTGGTTTATTATGTGACCGTTTTAAAAACAAAATCTCATTTTTCTCATTCAATTTTCTACCTTCACATGAAATAGATACTGTGAAGGATTCACTTTTTTATGCATGTGAATTGTTATAACATTTGTGTGGTAACTATTTTAACCAGCAGTCAGTGAGAAACCCGTGTTCAATGATTATGGTACCGGTATTTGTGACTCATAATATCTTTGTGAAAATTCTTAGTATTGTCGACTGAGGGAACAGTTTTAAAGACCAGGAATAACTCAGTTGAGTTAAACCCTGGGGGTATAGTTAGTATTGCCTCAATCGAACAATGAGTTAACCCCGGGTTGAAGTTAATACTGGTCTATAAAACCGACCCCGCGCGTATTCGTCATTTTCGATACCGATTGGTTTCAAGTTTTCGCAAATCAAAAAGGTTTTTAAAAATCTTTTGAACTCTCCTGTAGTCTGTCTTCAATAATTCATGAATATATTTATGATGTGCAATGTAAAGTATAATAATCGGGGTGTTTTTAAATCATGAGATTTATCCGTCGTTTATAATCTAATTCTAATGAGGTATTATTCTTCGTTTAAGATTACAGAACCTATAACCATAAGGAAAAATTTGATAAGGATTTTCACTGTAGATTCAAATGTCAGTAATAAGTCAAGCTTGGTTTTGACTTGTGAACTGTTAAGTATAAGTGTTTATTAGATGCATGGGCCAATCGGCCTTTTCAGAGTCAAGAAATTTTATTTCCGATCATTTAACCCGATTTAAAGACAAATTCTTATTCAGAACTATGAAATTGATATTACTGATTATGACAATGAAATATTTATTATACATTAAGCACGCAATCAACATTTTACGTAAAAGCACATTTCGCATTTTAATATTGTGTGTATGTACCGGTACGTGAAATTAATTCATTCAATCTGTTGCTGTTTCGGTAACAAATTATTAGTATTAATGTAATAAATAATCTCTTGTTTTTTATTACAAAATTATTCCTTCATTGTGTAGTCCTTTCTATGGAACTCAAAGTGTTTAGCCTAGTTGGATGTTATAATGTGTCACAAAAAATATTTCAACAAACGTTCGAGTTAAACGGTTATTTATCCGAGTTGAACTGATCTGAGTCGGGCGAAGTCTACTGACAGTAGTGATATGCATTTTTGCAAGATCTAAATGAAAAGATGTGCGTCATTTCATGAATAACACTCCAAATCCATTGAGATTTTTGTAGAATCTTCTTCTAAGGGGTATACACTCATGGGTATTTTGCACTTTCTTGCCGTGACTCTCGTCCCTCAATCCACATCCCTACTATACAGAATAAGTTCTCCGATGTCTTGATGATGCCACCTCTGCAATCTCACAACTAAAACCTCCAAATCGAATTGTATTATAGATATATTTATTTTGAATTTCGAGTACAAAAAATAGCATTGATTTTGAGACGGATTCTTATTCCTTAGTGTTTCAATCAAAATAATAGACAATTATAGTAATCAGTCATAATTTGTGACAACAATTGTAAATTTATCCTAATAGACTCCAGAATTCCTCCATTACAAAAAAACTTAAACAGCGACTATGTTTATGGAAATTAAGTTGCCATTAGCTTTGTTACATCAATTATATCGAAGCATTTATCAGTGCCATAAGAGGATTTATTTCACAAAAACGAAGCGCTAATCAATCAACTTAATTTAAATATATTACGATTTATAATCATTCACGATATTTACATCCTTTCAAAAAAAAAAACTGTGAACTTATAAATACGTCGCCCCTGGACAGTTTAATCAATCAATTGAATGAATGCTTTTTCAAATATAATTTACGGCATTGATTACGTACATTGATACAAAATACAGTAAATTAGAAACTAAGAAATAGTTTATATAGAGCAGGTCTCTCAAATTTAAGAGATTTAAATTAAAAATATTTTACAACATGATAGCTGCAGTATAAAATAAGATTTCATATATATTGTATAATATAAATATAACCAATTGATATGTGTGAAATGGAATGGATATTTGAATCAGCTGCTGGTTCATTTTCAGCCTGTTTGATTCTATTCATTTTAAAAGATGATAAAAATACTAAATCATACGTATACATTGAAAACACGTAGACACAGTGTTCTCCAGATGCTGGAATGTTTAAGTCAATTATATGACTTAGTGGCTGCTGAAGTAATAAGGCTTTCAAATCAATCTACCCCCAAAAATACAGATAATTTAAGCTTGATTTTGGTGTGATCTTCCACTCCTGGTCGGGGCAGCAAATATTCTATCTAAGGGGTGGGTGATTTTCTGGGGGGTGGATGTAAAAATGATAGGGGCGACTGCCGATCTAAAACCTGTTGTGAAGAACATGATAGAAATTACAACACGTGAACTTTGTATACATCGCAAACATGTAGACATAATAATCTCCTTAAGACATGACACAGTCAAACTCACTTCAGTCATCCTATTTCTTGTTTTTATTTTACCGATCCGAGTGTAAGTCGTCAACACACTAACGATAATCGTGCCTACTAAGATGACTCAGGTGAGGTTGACTATACAATAATTTGTAATTCTCTTCGTTACTTACATTTCTCTTAATTTTACAGCCCTCAGGCAGGAAAAATATACCTACTGTAGAAATAGCCGTTTAATGGTCCAGTTATTGCATTTTTTTGGTCAGTTGCTCTTGCTGACAAGTCCGTGGACAAAACCATAAGGTCTCAAAATTTATTTCATGGCACAGTTCGGATTCAAGTTAGATCCTATCAACTTGGACAAAGTTTAACAGGGATGTTTCCCAAAATTCTTTCTGATAATCTAACATAACCGGTATAGGAATTGGAATTTATACCGGTACCATCCAACTCGGATATCACACTTAAGTTGGACACATTTTCATTTCTGAATTGAGAACTGTAAATAGAAATTTTAGACCAACCAGCCCCTAGCCTGTATAAAACTATGAGATAGGTTTAATATTGGATGGAGAGGACATGTAAATATATATATTCGTTTATATAAACTAGATGCAAACCACCTCGACAGGAATGTACGCAAAAATACTGATTTTCTGTACAACATTTAAAATCATGATTTTCTTAATTATGATACAATAACGATACAACAAACATCTTTCAACTGGGATGAGTTAGAAGAGACATGTGTCTGGAATGTTTCCGTGCTGCACATAACTAAAATATACATATATATTTCTTTCCACATCAACAAAGCGATAAAAGCTCTCTATTTACACAAAGCCTATTATACGTAAAAAGCTTAAAATATTGCCGAGTAGATCCTGACAAGTACGGAAGGATCAGTATGGTACTTTAGCTGAATTTTTGTTCTCGACAACCATGTCCAGTTCGGTGTGTTCGAGATCCATGGCGTCGCGGTATTCCGTCAGTTCCTTGGCGATTTTGATCCGGGTATAATTAAACGCCAGCGTGATCATGAACAAAGACTGAAAACGTTAAAACGAAATTACGTTAATGACCGAATGACAAACTCAAGTGAATAACAGAGACATTTCATTATAACGGTATGCATCGTTTTTAAGAGCTATCAATGCATCAATCATAGATAAAAATAAAACCCAAGAATTTGTACCACGAATTACGGTAAATTCCCTCTGCCTTCTCTTATATAAGTAGCGAAATGAATGCAAGATGTTTCCGCACATGCTAAAGATTCTGCGTAGGAAATCTCAATGACCAGCACACACTCATCCTTGCCCGGCAGGGATTTGAACCTGATGACAAAGTTAGACTGAGCCACGACATGAAACAACCCTGCCTGTGTAAGTAGGTACATAGGCTGGTTTGCCGCAAGAAACCAAACAGAATCCTTAGCACACCACAAACTCAGAAAGAAAATTCATTTCTGGAATTGTGATTAAAGTAGGTAGGAATGTAGTGGATTTTGTCTAAACGGCCAGAGAACAGCCATGGTGACCACGGTAAAACAGCCAGAGAAATCGACTGATTCCTGGTCGTGACATCAACAGCAGCCGAATTAAATGAACATGCCTTTTATATTTTTATCTTTGTAATTCGTCCATTTGTATCTGATCTCGATAGTCATTCAATTCTCGACTGTATCGAAGACGCGTCATATTTGCGGCGATCGCAAGCATAAAGTTCACCTAAAAAACAATAACCAAATAACCCTCGAATAGTCAACTAAAACCAAACAATAACAAGACAAAGAAAAAAAAAACCGTAACCATATCGTGCCCAGCCAACTAGGAGATAAATATAAGAAATTTCAAAATGTTTCGAAAAAACCGCAGGCATAAGGATATAACTCATCATAGATCTCAAATCAAATTTGATTTGAGTTCTACGAAGATTTGAGTTCTACCGGTAAGCTAGGAAGTGAAGAAATCTAAATCACGATTTGAGCAAAATGTGCAATAGCTTTTAAGAAAAAGAAGGCAGAGGGTATAATATTCTCTAAAATGTACGTATCATCCGTATTGGCAATTCTCAATGGCTCAATCTTGAAGCTAGCCGACCACTTGAAAAAGACTTTTCGTTTGAAATGTATACTACAGTAGACTACGCATACCTCGGAGTCATACACCTCGGAATATTGCTTAGCTCAGAACAAATCTAAAATATTTTTCTTAATGCAATTATTTCTTAAATGAAAATCTCAGAGTAGCTCGGAGTTGCATACGTCGGAATATCGCATACCTCAGAATGATTTTTTTATAAATTGAGTCCTAAAATCGTGTACCTCGGAAGCGTGCCAGTCGCGCTAGTTCTCGGCTGTCTTTAATACGAATAGTCAATTGAATGGATGTAGGCGGAGCTATAGACTTGTCACTGCACATCAAACCCACGTGTTTTTAAATTCTCTCAACTGGGAAGGAGGCTTTACTTGGTGTACTACAGTACGATGTTTTTATATTAAAGATGACAAGTCAAATCTCCCGGGGGATATGAGGTTTTGATTGAAATTACAATAAAAACCTGTCAGATATGGTACATATACAATGTTTATTCAACATAGATTAGTATAAGAAGGATAATTTGAGCCCACGTGTCAGCAACAATTTTTTCTATGACAAAATTTGCGGACCTTATATACCTCGGAAATCGCATACCTCAGAAAAAATTTTCCAGTCCCAAGAATTCCGAGGTAAGCGGAGTCTACTGTACTATGAAGGCTTAAGTCTGACTTAGGTCTTCATACTTCATTAGTGCACAGAATGATGTTGAAACTGTCGATGATACGTATCTTTCACATCAGATTTTCACAAAATGAAGTTTTCATGCAACCGCAGCCACTGCCACCAGTTTCATGATTACCGGTAAATAATTCATAATCGTTTTAATTAGTGAGTTAAACAGGTAGAAATGATACTCACCAAACCGAGAATGAGAACTACCCCGCCGCAGTAGGCCACGATGTATAGAGGCCCGGCTTCATCGACCTAAACAGAATCAAAATACATTCGCATCAGTCATCTACACATCTTGTAATGAAGGGTCAGCGATTTTAACCCTGAAAGGCCTTATAATTCAAGAATGGTCTAAAACAAAATGAATCGAGACCAGTCGCTGCCTATGAAGTGTATACAAGACATACAATACGAATGAACACTAAAGTTTCAGATAGGATGCGCTTTTGAGCACTTTTTGATAGTAGAAGTAACATTCAAGGCACAGGGCATAACTAAATTTTTTCAGAAGTTTGGAGAATGGCTGTGGACCTCGCTCTAAGCATTCAGTGACAGAAAAGGTTGTAAGATGTACTTATACACATGAAGGGTTTATTTCAGTATGAACCAATTTTAAATCTAAGACATGGGTCATACTGTATTACCCCAGTCTTAGATATTCATACAACAATATCAATCAAGTTAACCTTTAGGTTACATTTTAAACTGTTAGGCGAGCGAGGCTGGTCTGAACTTACCACTTCACATAATCTCTTCAGTTCTTCATTGCACGCTTGATTTCTGCCACCTTCAATTGTCACATTTCTGTAGATACCTAGAGATGGGAAATTCGGAACAAATTCACGTAACAGCAAGTCTACAGTCGATGAATGGATAACAACGAAAATAATAATAATGATTTATTTCTTAAAAATGCTTTAACTGTGGGTCGAACGAAGTCAGGTCATGGGTTCGAATCAATCCCGTACATTTCAGCAGTGTCCTCAGGCAAGACACTTATCCTCATTGCCTCTCTCCACCCAGGAGTAAATGGGTACCTGGCCTGATAGATGACTCCTAAGCGCTTAGTAGCAGCTCAGATGTTACTTCTCCGCAGGGAGAGATGACTGATACATGAAATAAGAGCTATAGGTTGGGGGTAATATGATACCAAGTTGGAGCGCAACTGAATTCACTCAGGTTAGGATACATGCGCTATATAAATGTAAATTATCAATCATCATCAATAACCAATGATTCAAAAACGTCTAATGATGATACAGCCCTGACCTGTTAAAGCAAACTATACACGTGTACACATACCAAACTGAGCCAGCTTGAAGCAGTAATCATTTCGCGGGATAAAATCCGTATGCCCGTACAACTTCAAATAGTTGTTCACTTCTTCGTAGCAAATCGACCTCAACATGAAGAACGCCATCACCGGAATGACCATGATACTCGTAGCTACGACCCAACCGAGGTTGAAGATGTACGTAAGTACCATGAACTAAAATGAATGAAAATTATATACGATACGCGACGATCCAGCTCAAGAGAAGATCCGGATTTAAATCATCGATCTCGAAATGATCGGGATTAAGTGGGTTTGTTTATTACTGTATGATAACTTACAAATCCGGCAGATATCCGACCGCCCATAATACATTTGTTTCCTGAATAGACG
Organism: Tubulanus polymorphus; assembly: GCF_964204645.1. Taxonomy (NCBI): domain Eukaryota; kingdom Metazoa; phylum Nemertea; class Palaeonemertea; order Tubulaniformes; family Tubulanidae; genus Tubulanus; species Tubulanus polymorphus. The sequence continues at coordinate 5,987,112 of NC_134029.1, read as the reverse complement.
TTTTTTCGCGTGGCTCCCGTCGATAGGAATCCAAAAATCAGCAGAATGATAGCTATTCCACCCATAACTGACGCGACTATAATAATTATGATTCTCAACATATTCATCCTATAGAAAAAAAGACAAACATCAAGAATTTTGTTCCAGGTTTTCCAGGTCAGTGGCCACCCTGCGTAGGAGACGGAAAATACTGACCATTCGATGTTGATTTCAAAGAGTTCCATGAAAATACTGTCATCGGTCAAACGTAGAGCCTCGTAGAGCGTTCCACCAATAACACCGGCGCCGACGCAACATAAAACTGTCGCAATCAACGATGCGTAAGGAATACGCCCCATACATTCTAAACAACCTGAAATAAATACAAACAAACACTTCCATTAAGCAAGGAAGCAAAAAAGGTGTAGGTATAGAATGGTATTAGTATAATTTTTTAAAAAATTGGGTATAACCTGCTGGAATGCAGTTAGGCTAATGGGATTATCTAATAATCCATGCGGGCAAAAACTTAAGAGAACGACGGGGCCATCCATCCACTACAACGACAGCTATGCGGCTTAACCCCTTTTGCTGTGTGAACCTGTCAAACCTTAAGGCAAGCCTAATTCAGCCACAAAATCTCGCAATAAAAGGTACTATAAAGCCAGACATGCGCTGGATAATTGTTGGGCGGGGCTCTATTCTTTTCTTCCGAAAAAATGAGAAAGAGAAAACAAGAATCTTTAATCAATCAGTAACACTCACCCCCGGCCATGATGCGTACAGACTGATAACTTTTACGATTTAAACATGTCAATCTACATCGAAACCTTTATCTAGCCGTAACCGTTTTTAAAACTGTTGGTTATTGGTAGTTTTATTGTGCAATTTTCTGGTTTTTTGTGATGGGTTTCTGAGAACGTCTTCAGAATGAGCTGTAATGGCGAGTGTGGATGCGATGCCGTTTAGAGCAGTGTTCACTGAAGGATGCGCAGACACGTTTGCGAAATACGGAGCGTTCCGACGAACGCTACACCGCGTATCGTGGACTATTCGTATGCAAGATCAGTCCAAAGGCCGACGAGGCGGCGGGGAGTTGACATTGCAGTAGTTTTTCGCGCCCGGTGGTATATAAAGCTAACAATATACCAAGTCGATACATGTAATACTAATTAGGCTGCTTGGCATCTATAGTGTTACGGTATTAACTGAGGTCGCATCGTTCGGTACTTATTTAGACTAGGCACCAGGGCAGTCAAAATTATAAAAACACGAAATAGCAAATGAATCCCGGGAAGTACCAACGAACGTCTCCGGGTTTCGGTCATTGTTTCGGCGAAATGTGCTCATCTTTGATGTGTGCCGCCCCGCCAAATCGACCCCGGTGCCAGCGTTCCGGGAAAATCCGATTGTCAGCCTGGGTTTCAATCACGAGAAACGCCTGTTTAAAATCTCGCAAGCACCTCGAGACTAAATTGAAATCATATGTTCAGCTCACTCAGATTTTTAAGATTTGTGAGCATACAACAAAACATTACCATTTAGCTGTTGACCAGGGGTTAAAGCGAGGGCACGAGGCTGCAACATTGTGCAGTTGCCAAATGGCACGGAGAGCCCCCCCCCCCCCCCCTAGTTGGAGTTTGGGGGTCCTCCCACAAATAATTTTGTAACAATGAAGTATAATAAGCAGACACCTATTTCATTCGAATCGCATGGACACTTAGAATGAAATAGGCCTAGACCAAGATTTGAAAGATCATATTTAGAAATGCATATATCACGGGTTTGGTTTGTTTACCGTATTTAATTATACGTAAACTTTGAGACACACAACGATCGAGCGGTCACCTTAATGGCTATTAAGAATGAAGGCAACGGATATCAATACTTAGATAAGGCAAAAACGGAATATCCTGGCGATATTGTATGTCCTCAAGCGGGTAAGGTGATATCAACTAACTTGTCAATAGGCCTATAGAGCGCGGAGGTTTCTAATGTAAATACATATATATGCATATATAAATTAATGCAGACGAACGATTATTATTATTATCATTATGCTGATGGACCGGGACGAAGCGATCATCAATAGGTATAGATATATGCGTGTATATGTATAAAGTTGCTGGTATTATGTAAGTAACATTATAATCGGATGACAACAAATTGATTTGCAGCAGTCTGCAAACGCGCCATCCATTCGTTGCTAGCTGATGTCGCATTCGAAACGAACTGTATTATTGCCTGTGGTTACCTGTACCGTTCTCTCTATAGATTTATTATCGATGAGGGAGAGAATTCTCTGACAACCATCAACCCAACATATCACATCGGGTGAAAGCTATGCTGAATTAACACTGCCGCGTCGATGATGCGCTAGTAACTCGAGCTCTCTCGAAAGCGATGTCAGAATAATAATCACAGTACCACCTTTCATGAATGAGACAAGAGGATGTAACCGGCTTTTGTATTGTAACATTCCATTTATTCATATGGGCGGTTTCAACTTGTTGCTAAAGCCCGTCATTCTGGTAAGTTATATTCATATTTGAAAACAAGTTCATTGCATAAGTGAAAGGCCTAGATATTTTCCAATTTTTAATTGATTAGATATAGATATAGGCTACGTATCGGATTCATCGGATTTAACTTGAATCATAGGGTTGTAAATTATACATTGTTTAAGAATGTGATTCCGCTTATCCACTTGACCATTGAAACATGGCCATTTACCATCGACTTAAGTCGAGTTTCTAAACGATTATCACTAAATGTTAGAAGCAAATTTGAATTGTCATCTTTCACAAAATTATCATTGTTTTCCAACGTCGGCTCAAATTTGTCGGAAATAACATCAATTGCAGATTTAGGCTCTAGGCCTATAGCCGGTTGATATTCAACGTGGAATAATCCCTGGCACTTTTGGTCTCCAGGTCGAGTGCAATGAATACTGATAGACGGTCGTTCAGTTCCATCAAGCAAATTCATCTTCAACCTAGAGTATTGACTCGTAATGCAACTGAGCACGTCACTACTTAAATACTGCTTATCAAAATTATTTGCTTTGTAAAGATGAGTAATTTGATACAAGGTTCTGAAGTATTTTAAGCCCCACAAAATATCATCGAATACATGAAAAATTCATCATCAGTACTACCTAGCAATAAACGTATAACGAACCATCCGTGACATGTATGAACCCGGATTAAATGTAATGTCCTTAGTATTTGCATGCCTAATTACATACAGCCGTGTCCAACAAAGAGAAACATTGCATTAATTTTCTATTTATAAAGTTTCGTTTGAAAATGTCAAACAATATTTGTTTTCAGTGGTTTGAATCATATTCATATATTCATACCATGTGTATCGCAGTAGCTTATATTTCCCACGTTCAAATGATTGGCTCCGAAATAATGCTAAAAGCAACGATTATGTTGCCACGACAACACCCATTGGTAGGCCTAGGCTATCGTATCCACGTTATTGAGACCACTTTCCCTATCACGTGAAGTATTTATTTCTATAAACAAATAGTTCCCCTATTTTGTAATGATATTCTTATTGACTTATTCTATCATTATTGACTTACTTTATTTAATTTCTTATACTTATTTTTAAGACCAGCCGTCATGGTTAATACTAATAGATATTAGTCAACAGGATCCAGTTCCACAGTTCCGAGTTAAGAATTAACTCTGAGTTAACTCATCGACAATGAGCTCACTTTAACTCAGAGTTAACTCTAGCTTACAACTGTGGAACTGCGTCCAGTTATATAACCCAAGGGTAAAATGAAGGTAAAATAAAACTGGTCCAAAAACGATCCTAGGTGTCTAAGTTAACCTGAAGAGTTCGTCACCAACGTGACCAATGTGTTTTAGACTACCACAATCACATACGAAATGATAAAAAACGGCCCTGTGTTAAATTCTACATATTCCGATCTTTTTGATAAAACTGATACCCTTCTAAAGTATCGGTTTCAGGAAAATCCTAACACGCATTCCAATCTACGTAGTTTAATAGCGAAATCATAAACAAATCTTCACAGCAAAAACGTTGATTTTCGCAATATTGCTAGAAAATCCTTTCTTTATTTATTTTCGTTTGCCAGCTCATGTGCAGTTAGAATACAGCACACGCGCAAATGAAATATATGTTCGCTTCTTGGCGAATTGGGTGGGAATAGTATTGAAACGTGCTGTGTAGATGCAATTTATTATAGACCGGCACAATATTTATTTTATGCAGATGAAGAACTCTGAACACGGCGACCTTTGATATATAACACCTCAAAGCGTAGAATCAATTGCGTGGTGCATTCGTTGAATGGAACAAGAATTAATACATTTTTATCGAATCGGTACAGCGCACCCTACCGCCGACCACGCGTATAAATCTTCGAATACCGACATATAAAAAAGAACATTCAAAATGAATCGAAAACATCATTATGAATTTTTTCTGCGAACCGCTAAAATGTAACGCCAATACGGTTATAGAAATATTATTTGCCTCCATTCCAATTACGAAGGTTATAAACGATTTATTTTAGAATCAATAGTCGTTGGCTTCGCTTGTCCTGCGTGGAAATATTTGCCGGTTGCTAATGTTACAAAACAATAAATACCCATAGCTGCCGGACTCACCTAATGGCATAAGTAGCATTCGTTGTTTGGACTGGTGATTTATATCCGTGAAAAGCGTCAACAACGAAATTGCTAAACATTTTTTTCGCGATGAAATTACATACGAAAGAACGGTTCTTACGTGTCCGCGCGTAATATGTAACCCGACGAATAAAGAGCACTTTTCGTCATGAAATGATGTCGAATATTCTTAACATATCGCGCCAACGACTTTTATTCGACGGATCTTCATGTCGTTCGCGTCGCAATAAACCGTCACCGAAGCGACCAGTAATTGCATTCTAAAAAAATAAGAAAGGTTTCGTCACTTCTTTCCCAGGAAATTCTTGATAGCGTGTGCGTATCACATACGCCACTACCAAGGCAATTGCATGTCGACGAGGCGGCCAAAACACTATGGTTTGAATTAAAACGGTTATTACTCTGTTCTACTGTATTCTAATTGCAGGTGCTTTAAATAAAATAATAAAGTGCGTGATGATGGCAACGCACCGGAGTAAAAGCGATTCTACGTTACCGAGAGGTAATAAGTACTCGGTAGTCACGATGGAGCGGTATGATCAAACCGTCGCTTCGGTACTGTCAAAAAGGACTCGTATATTCCGGCTCGGTATTCTGCTCGGCGTATTCTCAATCGGATATATATACACGATTCTTCCAAAAATATCGACCCCGCCCGACGGACAGACGAAACGAGTAGAGGTATTACCGTACGAATCTCCCGGACATTGGCCGCAAAGACAACTATTAGCATCGGTAACACCTTCTTCTGTACCATCAACGACCGCTAACATAACCAATGTAACGGCTGCTCCGGCGAAATTCAAAACCCTATACCCCCCGGAACTGTTCACGGCACACGAAATTCTACACGGGGCGATTCTTTTATACGTACTGGGAATATTGTACATGTTCGTGGCACTCGCGATAGTCTGTGATGAGTTTTTCGTTCCTTCTTTAAATGTGATCATCGAACGATTGAACATTTCCGAGGACGTGGCCGGAGCGACGTTCATGGCGGCGGGCGGCAGCGCTCCCGAACTTTTCACGAGTATCATGGGCTTGTTCATCGCTCATACCGACGTCGGAATCGGCACCATAGTCGGCTCAGCCGTTTTCAACATTTTGTTCGTGATTGGCATGTGCGCCATGTTTAGTAAAGATGTATTACAGTTAACTTGGTGGCCACTTTTCAGAGATGTCGTGTTCTATAGCATTGACCTAATTCTGCTCATGGTTTTTTTTCGTGATAATAAAATTGAGTACTGGGAAGCCCTTATACTCCTGGGCATGTACGCCCTGTATGTGATTTTCATGGTGTTTAATGCTGCTGTCGAAGGCTGGGTGAAAAGTCTCCTACCGAAAACCAATCAAGTTCAAACCGTGCATAGTGCTGAAAACCTCATACTCGACGAGGTAAGTTTTACAATTCTCATTCTCGTTTTCAAAATTTTTAGATATGACTTCCTATTCAACAGGTGTTTTAACGTCATCTTAAATATCATTTCTCTTTATAACCAAAACCGTTGTGTCTATGAATGTTCTTCGTCTTTTTGAAATATAAAATGACCTAAAAGCACATCACAGAATGATATAGGTGCCTATGTTTTAAGTGAGAGTCTATGGAAGGTAGCCGTTACGTGAATTCTACCGTAATTTCATAGTTGTTTATGCCAGAACCTTCGCGAATAGTAGATGCAATCGTTGGTCGCCAGGCAACTGCATCCTAAAGATGATGGAAGAGTAGGAAGCGGTATTGTTGTAGTATTTTTCGAGCCATGCAGATGTCTTCATTTGAGGCAACACTGGATTGAATGGCATCATTGATCTCTATGATTTTCTAAGAAATCCCTCCAGTTGTATCATTCTCGATGACCTTAAGCACGTACATGGGGAAAACGGCAATTCTCATAAGCAATTTAGTACGGTTATTAAGCGTCTCGCACTAAAGTCTTGAAGGAAATATATTCATTGTGTCGAATCATTAACGTTTGTACGCCCGTATTTCGTCTCGCCGTTAAGATTTCCTTTCATTTCCTACCAATTGATCTCGGTCATCGAGATTATAGATCATAGAATCTTTTAATATTCGCGCTGATTGCCGTTAGACAGTGCAGCGCACGGCCCGTGCACTGAACGCGTCGTGAGAGCCCGTCAATTTAACTTGATGAATTGACGGATTGAGAAATCTGATGAATTGGGGGCCATTAATGTTGCTTTGGCGACGGAACAAAAGACAAAATGGACATTACAGTTGCCATGGAGCAGCGCTGAGTGGCACTCATTTTATTTTGTGTTAAGACCATGCAAATGTCACTGATTTACAGCGGGCGGTATTTTATTTATGAAGTGCGAATGCATCTTTTACGGACAATATTCGATTTCTGCATTAGGGGGACGTCGTTAATGAAGTTGGAAGTTTCTACGACGGCTTTCATCGATAGAACATGGCGGCGCAACAAAAACATATAATGAGGAGACAGATTGATATTGCGAAATGTACGGTCACGCACTCGGCAGAGATAAAAACACAAATCAATGAATCGGTATTGATCTAATATCATAACAATCTTTGCACATTAGCTGCAGATTCGACTTGCAGAGTAAATAACTATTGCAAATAATAGGCTTAAGGGATGAATTCCTAATCATTTAATGAAATTCAATTGATTGCAACTGCCGTCGGTATATAAACGCCACGTTTCTGTTAGAATGACAGTTGCAATTTCTGCCATGCCGCCAAAATGTATTTCAGATACGCAGCGCTCAAGATATAGACCCATATTTTCACGAATAAAACTGATCAAAAACTCCCCGTTTATAAGTTACGGTTTTTTCTAATTCGACTTTAGCTTTAGTCGCATTCTCCTGCACATGTATCACACCCTCGAATTGCACATACTTGGCGCGCAACTGTGTGTTAACTATTCGGTGTGCTTCATATCTTTCTCTTCGTCTGGCTTTAATTTCAGATTCCCAGCTCTACTCCTCCAGTGCGGGTACATCAGGTAAAAAGAACAACGCTAAATTCAGTGTGTAATTATACCATAAATGTGTAATCTATTGTCATGTTTACGCTGTAGCGCATGAAGCTGGTGTCTATGACGATAATAATGTCGATATGTTACTGAAGAGAATTGCATCTTAACCCACCGTAACGCGCGTGTGCCTTAGTGTTGTTGTTTTTGATTTGCTTGCCACCCCCATTGATGTTTGGTGGTAATACTGTTAGATCTGATAGATATTTGGCTATCGATGTGCTTATACCGTAGTGACACTTCGAAACACTTGAACAAGTAACCATTTTTCCTACGATTAATACGATATCGGTAAATCAATCTTAAATCGTAGAGAGAAGTCAACGGATTAATCATCCTCTCGATTGCCAGGATTTGAAAGGCTACCGCTGAAGTAGCTGATGTCAACACTTACCCTGGCCGCAAACACTTCATTGGTCTATTACATTGCCCTAGATTTCTCGGGCGGACAGGTTGCTACTCAGCGGTCGCCATACAGTATTTCTAGCCAATACAGATTGGATGCTGCATGGTGGCCGCTGAGCGGTAACCTGTCCGCCCGAGAAATCTAGGCCAATGTAATAGATCAATGACGGGTCTACGGCCAGTGTTTGCATTGGCGTAGGCTTCGGCGGGGGCAATCATTCCTGTCAATTGCGAGGATGAGCGGATTAATACAAATGCCCACAAAGTATTTTTCGCAACATCATTTCATAGTTTCTTCAAATCTACGTATCATTCAAAATGCATCAAAAAGTAGTGCTGAATGGAAATTCAACTCGTAATAGCGGTCTTGACTGCTTGCGGCTGAAATTTTTCTGCTGCGAAAAGCGTGTTAATAGGCTTCCATTTGCCTTTCAAATATCAATATCCGACGAAACCGTTCCGTGTACGCGTGATTTACCGCGATTTACGGCGCAAGAGCTCTCCGTCGCGCTGATCAATTTAAATCAAGTCAATAGCGATACGTCAAAAATCCATTTCCTCCGTTTAAAACCGGTGAAGTAATGACAATATTAAGATAACGGGTGAAAGTCGGCCCCGGTTTCCGCCATTAAACGTTCAGTAAACTTGGAATTTCGGACATGGGACCGGTCTTTCCAGTAAGGTCTTCCGTCCAGAATTGCGTATTGCCATGTCAAACTACCAAAATATAAGCGTATAAAAGTTTGTATATTATTATGTTATTTTTGATTTTTTGTTAGATTATATTTTTTCGCTTCCCGATGTGAAGTTGATTTGGAATATTATGTTTAGTGATCTGAATAGATCATCTCGGGAGAAGTTAACTAATTAAACCTATGAACACCAGTTAATTACCAATTCCACTGACGTCGTTCAGCTCATTTATGCCTTATATGGAGCAACATTAAGCCGCACGTCCTGCTGTTATTACAGTAAAGCCTTGCTATGGCTACAGACACACTAAATTGCCATAATGGAATAATATCTCGATAGGCCTACTACACGATCATTAAAACTAACTTTATACTGTATTTACATCAAAACAACAAAATATATCTATCATGCAGGTAAACTGTGTATTGTTTAACTTATAGCTTCCAGATCTAAAACGTTCATCAATAATATATTGACGGCTGCATCCCAGTGAATAAACAGTTTTAGGTTTTGCGAAGGGTTGTAGGGCTGTCGTATCTGATTCAATATATACGAAGGCCTATATCACGTCTCTTGAGACATCTCGAGATTCTATATCATTTCACACGTCCTCGTCACGCCTACAATGTAGGCCCTAATTACGGCCGTAGAAATCATATTAAGTTACATAAAGTGACAACAGGTACGTACGTAAAATGATGGGTTGGGTCATCCTTGTATAAATTCGAGGACGCTTATTCAAACGCAAATATCATTATTGCATTACCAGGAAAATATTCTAATGATATGTACCTACTGAAAATGTTTAGTCGAATACAAAATTGATACGTCAATTTTTAGTACAAGGACCAAGTCGTTGTCTGAAAAGAATTTACGAGGTTATTACGTATAGGCCTATATATCGTGATCGCCGATGGAAACATAAATTTTGTAAAACGCTGGGAAATCCTTCGTATCATCATAAAAACCGCGAAGCAAAGTTCTTGGCAGATTTATCCTGTCCTGGCTTAGGTCAACCTCGGGTCTCCGTTCGATATTGCGAACGATACATCGGCTGACGATCGATACGTAACTTCGCTGGTTTTGAGATGATGACCCGGCCCGATCGATAACCAACCCCGCGCGCAAATAATCGATTCCGACCAACCGAAATTAAGTCGACAACTCTCAATCAGAGTTCGATGATTCTCTCAGTCAGAGACGCCATTGGCCGTTCTCGATTTGTCGTACGATTTCAAGTCTAAAGCCCCCCCAGACTGTCTTTAATTAAAAGATACTGCCTAAAATTAGGAAAAAATAGGATTGATATTCGATAGAATTAAACTCATGTTGAACTGTATCATGGCTTTTCTCACATTGTCGCGTGCTAAATTTGGAATCGCTGCACAAGGCGTGGCAGAGTACACGCTCTGGAAACTGAGTGACAATAACAATCAAAGATGATGAATATATAGATACGTGGCCCTTATATCGATTACCGTGATCAAATGCGCAGGTTTGGATCTGTTCGAAAATAAATCCTAATATTTAGCCTCGAGTGGATAGAACTTCGGGATGAGTCGACCATCCGCGAATAAGGCAATATTTGGAAGCGGATAACAGAGAGTATAATCTATATTTAACGAATCGATGCGAAGACCTAAGTTTATTCATTTGTGACATCGCGCACCAAATCGCGAGGGAAAATAGATCTCCGCAAATCGATATAGATGCTCATGAATATTTCAAGCCGTCTTCAAGCGGCTTAAGCGATGTCGTTTTCCATTCTTCCTCTTCTCCACTATTTCGCCATATCGCGCGCCTCGAGACAAACACGACGTATCACTATAGCTAAGCTAAACTTATTAATGCTATAGTCTAACATCCTGACGAAGAAATAAAATCACCGAATCTAAGTTGAATAGATCGACACGTAAGAGTTGTTAACGGATTTCAAAATACAAAGAAATTGATACGTGATAGGTATAGATAACCGAGTAACAAGTTCAAGCGAACCCGTCAATTGCACTTGCCAGGACCGTGCCGGGGGTAGCGAACGAACCCCCTCAAACTTTCAAAGTGCCCTTCAAAAAGTCAGTGCAAAAAAATAAGGATACAATTTTTTTTACAGTTTTGTTTGTTTATTAATTAAGAGAAGACTCTTCTAAAGTCTTAAGTTTTTTTAGTTAAAGATGTTCATCAATAGATAAAAATCCATAAGTCACTCGGATACAATTTTTGACCCTTGAAAATTAAACTTTAAATGAAGCACTTAATGTGTATATTGTATATCTATCGCGGTTTGATAATTCAAGGTTGATGTGATGTAGTCTAATGATAACTTGTACATTTTGGAAAAGGTTAAAAACTGCATAGGGTTGAACTGTATTCTGAAATCATTCCGTAAAGGCGTCATAAAAATCATTAATGAGACGTTGTTTAAGTTTAGGTCACCGACAAAAATCTTATTCAAGACCTATCCTTTTGCAATAGGAAACTGCCCCTTTTCACGGCGAAAAAGTGCCATTTGTCTTGAAATAGAACTGCCCCTCAAAAAAGCACGGTACGGACATGCTTGTCGTGAGTTGAATTCTCTCGAATGAAGACCGGAGTGCCACCTTTGATACCTGTTTCTTCAGTATGTAAACGCTCGCCAATCTTTCACATTATAACGATTCGGATTTGGCTAGTATATTGAGCCCATAATCTAATTAGCGGAATGTCTAGGGTAAACTTGTGCGTCATTCAGTTTAAGTCATGAATAAGTGATGTAGGCCTATGCGCTATTTGCAACTAGTTCGATTCGTCGCGTGGAATTTATATTAAAACTCATTCAATATTGATACGAAAGTATGAAGCAAATCATAATCGTTTGAATTCATCGGTATTTCTAGTTGCGATACTTTGTGTTATTTGCCGGTCGCTATGGGCGCCGATGCGACGCTTATAATTGATCTATTCATTTTGAAATTAATATCCGTTCAAAAAGCGTATGTTCACTTTCGACTTGTTTTCTATATTGCTTGCTTTTGGTTGAAAATAAATGATTAATTTTTTTACTCATGATTCAACCGTAAATTCTATGAATATGATATTGCTGAGCGACTGAGTTAGACCTCCGGCGCAACATTTCAATCTAAGTCTACGATTAGATAGCGCATCTGGGGTGTTGTGCGAGGCTGTTGACTCGTTTCAGTTCCTGGGCCACCAACGCCGTTTATCTGTCAAAATATGATATCTTAATATCACCAATATTCATCCAGACCTACCCCGGCAATACGGAAACGGGCGAGTTATTTCCCGATTTTAATACCTAGTGTATCAAAGGGGCGACGCTTACCAACAAAGCGTGACTTCAATGTCGACGAATTATTTATCGCGACGTGTCCCAAATGACAATATGTGACAAAACAGTTAGTGGCGCGCGTGTATCCACGTACTCGAATGATGAATATTTTCATATCACACGAAACGAAAAGATCATTTCGATTCTTACTTTTTAAGATAAAATCTTAGAATGATCTGTAATCGCATACCTACTGAATATATTACAGAATGTGTATCGATCTTTGGATAAAAGCGTAGTGGGTCTCGTCTCGGGGTTCATCTTGACGCCCAGGAGACTCTCTTCTGGTCTCTCACTGAACTATCTTACAATGCCCTGCACTAGCGGTGCTCTCAGAGGGTTGACCCTTAGAAACAAACAAGAGCCTCAAGCAATATCGCCCGTAAGGCGCATCGGGTTTTTATACAAAATTTTTCGAATACCGGTACCACTCCGGGAATATATGATGTTTAGATGTGTGAATAAGTGATCAATTTTCTGATTTACGTTGTCATGGTAATCGTCTATAGAATAGGTAAGGTGAATACCACAATAAGTGACGCAAGTCGAGGGGAAACTAAGAGCTAATTAAATCTACTTTCTCCCTGTCATCCCTTCTCTCTGCTCTATCCGTACTTCCTTCCCTTCGCCTCTCTAAAATTCTATCTCCTCCCATTCCTGCAGTCCTCTCTCATAACTAACTTCTCGCTATTGATTTATCTTTCTCGTGTTATTATTGCTTGCTCACTTTCACAAATTTCTGATGGCAATTCAATGAATATTTACAGTGTCAATGTGTTTTACTACAGGACCCATATTGGTCGTTGCCGCCAGTGGAAGTAAACGATCTTAAGGTACCAACGAACATAATTCAAGAAAAAATATAACATAGCATTCGAAGAAAAAAAAACATATATATATATATATATATATATATATATATATATATATATATATATATATATATATATATATATATATATATATATATATATATATATGGCACGATGGCACGCGGTTTCATATCAAACGTACACAAATACGCGAAATATTTGCGGATATATGTAGGCCTATCAGGCATATATATAAATATATAAATATATATATTTTGTCATTTAATGACACGCTTAAAGACTGCGATACGATGATTTATATCTGCACTAAAACATGATCAAATAAACAGCGGCGGATATTTCTGTTCGATATATATATATATGTATATATATAGAGCCGTCGTAAATACTCTTTTCGATCTAAATTCGTGGCAGAAACTCCGACAAATCTTTCCGTTTTGTAGTTCAGTTTCGTACTACTAATCAAGCAAATTGATCGATAATTCGCAACGTATAAAAAAGCAACAACTATTTTCATGTTGTTTGAACGTAAAACCGCGTGCCACGTTTCTTTTACAAACCATTTCGAATCAATCAAGCACTTTTATCCGCCCACCGAAAACCGGGTTCTACTACAACTACTGATTCGAAAATACTTATAATCCGTACAACATCGGGATGAAGAAATAACAAATCCGCGGGTTTCACGAGAACGCCGCACGTGGACCGCACGACGGATGTGGAAAGTCTGTTGTTGGAAAAAGTGAAAATCCTTATTGATCGGAGTTGTGTGAAGGAACGGTCACGTAGAATATATTCATTCTTTAGAGAAATTAATTCCTCACAGTGTTCATGGAATCGTGTAGTATTTAACAACAACAGCATGAAGAAATGTGTGCAGCTTTTCCTTTCCGTTGCCAGTTTAGTCTTTTGTTTCGTTTGATAGGATCATTGCGGATGGATGTTTCACAGATTATTAAGTTCAAGAGTGTGCGATAGGCACGCGTATCATTCACCGTTTTAGAGAATGTCGTTTCACGTGGTTTTCTGATAGAAGTTTGTAGATTTCATTTCGTACGTGTTAGTAAGAGTTTTTCATTTATTTTTGGATTTCAGACACCGTTTATGGAAATCAGGATCGATGACGTATTTTCGAATATGCTGCTGCGTGTTTATCTAATATCTGTAACAGTTGACTGAACAAATAGAGAAGAAATTGTTAAGAAATATGTGCAAAATTCTATTTCTATGATTGATCTACTGGACCGAGTTTCTCGAGAAAAACGATTTTCGGTTTTGTTGCTGTTTGTTTGGCCTAGATCTACTTCATGTTTCAATGAGGACAACAGTTTTAAGCTTGAATCTGTCGATGAATCTAGATCCTAAATAATAATAATAATAGAAATACTACGACCATCGTGCAAAATGCAGCCTCATATTTCGCAAAAATAGCGTCTAAAATTAAACTCCGGGGAGGCATTTCCCCGCTTATCATTCGGCGACAAACATCAGGGATAGAAAATTATTATCATCAAGAGTTGCAAATTGATGACATGCATAGGGAGTGGTATCTTATGATATTTATGTATTTCCATAATATGTACCTATAATTCTCTTAGTTTCAGCGCAAATGGCTGGTTTTTCTAGCATTATGTTATCAGATTTCTACATGTATTCGACATTTGGTGGTTACGCTCGGGGCTTTTCATAGACGAGACATATGAAAATACATATTTTTCCAAAAACTGATTTTTGTATGTGATGTATGAAAAAAAAACGCCGAAAACAATTCATAACTAATCGTCGTTTTTTGTTGTTTCCTAGCGACCGCAAAGAACGACGAGTATGCCCGTGTTACATTCTGGAAGCGGACGATTCCGACAAGGGGTTCTACAACTAATGATCCACACCATCGATCCATTAGCTGAAGGTAAAATTTCTATGAATATTTTATAGAACACGATATCTCACGATATTTTGTTATTTGAACATAAACAAATAGATGATCGGCCAAACGCTGCTTAGCCACACAGGACACCAGATAAGTAGTGCCTGGAGAAGGCCATCCTGATCAACATTGATATGACTGTCTAGTGGGGGTCTTGGCTTCTTGCCCATATCCTGTGTTAATTAACCCCTAACTCACCGTTAATTTTACGGAAATCAATTTTGGAAACGGGCCCCCCACGTCTGCGTTGGCTTCGGATACACAAAAAAAGCTTAAGATGCAAATTCTTATTAACACCATCAGTAATACTAACGATTTTCGTGATGGATTCTCGGCTTGTATTTCTGATAACATAAGAGTTTCATCTGGCAAGATGAAACTTCCATCGCACATAGTGAATGGAAAGTTTTGGGCAATATATATATATATATATATATATATATATATATATATATATATATATATATATATATATATATATATATATATATATATATATATATATATATATATTGCCCAAAACTTTCCATTCACTATGTGCGATGGAAGCTTCATATATATATATATATATATATATATATATATATATATATATATATATATATATATATATATATATATATATATATATATATATATATATATATATATATATATATATATATATATATATATATATATATATATATATATATATATATATATATATATATATATATATATTTATATAGATTCTACATGTGTGTATACGTCATCTCAATTCTGTTTTCATAAATCTATACATATATACATGTGCACATAGGTAATTACATAAGGATGGGAAGAGACATATTGCGAGCATGGTAATGAATCAGACTAATGTAGCGTGTAATAATTTCTGTTCGATCTAATGGTTACATAAGTCACGACGTAATGAGCAAAGGAGCTCTTCTCGTATTCAGTATGAAGGTTTATGCCCCCTGTTTACTGTTCGCTTGATCGTGTGTGTGTGTGTGTGTGTGTGTGGGAGCTGCTTCTAGCGATATCGGCAATTAAATGAAGTAAATGGAATAGCCATCATTTTGCCTGTAATGGATTAAAAACTTAGTCGACTTCTTTCAGCGTTTAACCGATAATAACTTGTGCTGCGTTAGTTCAATCAGTGCACCATATCAATCTCCCTATTCCAGTTGATGTTACCCTTTACCTGTTAATCATTGTTGATATGGACCATTTTGAATCTAATGAACACAAAACCCAACTATCTGAACATTTTGAGATTATTTTAACTGATTTTTGGAAAAAGTATAATGGATCTCAACTGTAAATTCTTTATTTTTGTTCACAAAAACTGCTTTAACCAAATTGGGAAACGCTATCCTGCTATACGGACGGTACTCGTTAAAATGCTGAGTAACAATAACGAATGCTGAAAATATCTAATTGATGACTTTCGTATTGCTCTAAACTTTCTTTAGGTCGTTTACACGATAAGGCAGCACAGTTGCAGGCAGTTGTGCGAATGAATTCCCCGAGAGAAGTGAACGATAATACCGGTGACAATAAACTGACGACCGATAGCGAGAACAATATCGCCAACGGCGGCACGCAGAACAATATAGCCAACGCGAATACTGAAAAATCGCAGGTTTATCAAAACCCGAATTTCCGTCGCGATTCACAATCAGGCGGAGGGAAGGAAATGAACTCGGATACGGAGAAAAGCGAAACCAACGGCCCCGACGCCAAGTCGCGACCGAGTACGCCTCATAAATTAGACACAGCGCCAAATAAAAATTGTGATACATTAACGTCAATATCGAACGGAGATTTGAGCGCGATTCAGGACAAACCCGAGTCAGAAATGTGGTCGCGCCATTCCAGTCAGCCAACAACAATGACGTCGCTGGAGACGGTACTGGACGCGGACGAATCGGACGAAACCGCTGCGACGGCGCGGAACGGTAAACAAAAATGCAATGGGCAATCTGTGATGTCAAACGGGATTGGGCCGCCTCCGCCGTACCCGGCTAACGGTACGAGCAATGCACCTGAAAACCCGGACGATGATAATAAATCAACGGTAAGGGAAATCCACGTAGAATGACTCGCGTACGTGCAGACGTAACGCTTGTCGATTATTCAATAGACTGTGTAAAATGAGGAAGATGTGGCATCGATTTTCAGTAATCTCTCATTGCTTCATCAACTGTAATTCATTAGAAAATGGTGGATGAATTTCCGAACCTTAGACAAACAGACGTCATTCTTAGTTCGGTGCAGAATAACAAAATCCATTGCGAATGAAAGAAACAAATCGAACCTTTATCATTGATTTGTCATTTCATCCGTTTTGCATCATATATATCCACGCTGAATTTATATCCGTAACTCTTTTCATGATAAAAACTACAATTGATAATAAATGTTAAACCTTCGATTAATTAAAAAGTGCGAGAAAATTGATTATTTCTGAATATCATGAATAACGATGTAGTTATTCATACTTTTGAAACGTATTGAAATACGTCTGAGACTTAATCCTCCTTGTCTTTGTAGAAAGAGGAAATGCTTGAAGAAGAGGAGGAACCTTTGGACCTTAGTTGGCCAAAATCACACCGGAAGCGATTCACGTACATCCTCTTAGCTCCGATCATATTCCTATTATGGGCGGTTTTACCGGATGTACGAAGACCGGTACGTATAAAACTGCTGTTATTTTTTATGGAAAAAATAACTTCGTTCAAATCCGGTTCATTGCTATTCCTTTTATCTCGAGTTTATTATTCTCCAGATGGGGTGAAATAAAACTGAAAAGTCTTTTAATCATGTTTTAGGAGAAGCGGAAATATTTCCCGATGACATTTCTCGGCAGTATAATGTGGATTGCGGTGTTCACGTTTATGATGACGTGGTGGGCAGATACTACCGGCAACGCAATCGGTATACCTCCGCAGGTATGTATCCGAACAGAGTCAGAAACAAACCAACCTGAATTACCACGAATAAGCTTTACTTCTATCATTTATGGAGCCGTGCTCAGTTTCGTTATATATGTAGGAGATAAACTGAAATGGTTCGTTTTTATCGATAGGTGATGGGTGTAACATTTTTAGCTGCCGGCACAAGTATACCTGATCTCATTACTAGTGTTATCGTAGCCAAGAAGGGATTTGGTGATATGGCCGTTTCCAGTTCAGTCGGCAGTAACATTTTTGATATAACTGTTGGGTGAGTGTATCTGAATGAAAAATAATTCTTTTACAAGGAACAGATTTGATTATATGTCATCCACTTGGTGCGATTTCACATCGAGAACAATATATCGAACGTTTTGTTTAGTGGGTTTCAATATTCTACTTGTAGATTACCATTCCCGTGGTTGCTGGCATGTATAATCTATTGGAAGCCGGTTTCGATAAACAGTTCCGGTCAGATTTGCTCTGTCGGTTTACTATTTCTAATGCTGATGTTCGTCATCAGTTCCATAGCTGCATTCAAATGGAAGATGACGAAATCGCTCGGAGGAATAATGTTCGTCTTGTACTTCATCTTCCTAACAATCACATTACTGATCATGTTCGACGTACTGACGTGTCCAGTCTGATCCCGAGAACTTCGGCGCATGCGCGTGCGTACCACACCTGACAATGTCTTCTTGTACAGATCTGTGAAAAACGATATCAACGATAATTACAATGATGATAATACTAATGATAACATGATAGCGACTGATAAATGACAGCGGTAATAAATTTTATTACCGCCATTGTTATAAACTAGAATTATTAGGTGATTCTATGCACTTCCGGCGAATATGAATGGAGAATTCATATACAGCGAAGAGAAGTGAAAATGATCGTTGTTACCGAAATGAGTCTCATGTTTCTCGAGAACGAAGATTTTATGACTATATAGACGGGCTCGCTCAGGGAGAGTTTAACATTTAAACGTACAGTTTTGGAGCGGGGATGGAATTCTGTTTGCGCGGCGATCGCTCGTATTTGCTGATGTCATGAGCGATTTACGAAGTACATGTTGCTTTACTCGGAACACACAGTGGACTGGAATAAACTCGGTTTTGATTCGAGCCGGTCTAGTTGAATTGCACGACACTATAGTGGGAGGTCGATTCTTCGTGATTTCTTATCATTCCGTATTTGAATAATGCAAAATTCTGCTGGAAACCAGGAAAAATGAAGTCTTGGTTCTTTTAACAGTATAGAATCTTTCAACAATCGCTATCTCTTTAAATTGTATAGCAGACACTTGACTAACGATATGCAACATGATTGTGTCCAGTATAATATTGTCGTTAGTATCCGTAGTGTCGTCATGATTGAAATGTGTAACCTCTGACAATGATTTATGTACAAAAAATGTATTTGAATAACTACAAAAGAAATTCATTTGAAATGATTAGATCGGTAATTACTTGAAACCAGTAATATTGGAGTGAAAATTCTCAAAAAAATTTTTTAATCTCGTTTTTGTTTTAGAGCATAATTCTAAGGTCACTGGTATGGTTCAATATTTTTGTCTCTCCTTCTTGGAGTCGGATCTCTAGGGTTTAGGCAGTGTCGTCTGACGTCAGTACGGCTGCCTCTTTAACAAGATATAGACAGTGATTTGTATGCTTCGCAATGAACGAAGGGCTTACAAGTAGTTACTTCGTAATGCCTTACCCGATATCTGCTGTATAGCAAATTACTCGATAATCGAAAGGAATCAATCATTCTTTCAATGGGTTTTTTAATCGATCTGTATGAATATCATTTTCGTTATTCTGCAAATACCATAACCAGAGACAGTAGGTTCATTGGTTCCCATGGAAACTTATCACTGATCAATTCTGGAATAGGTAACACAATAGTTAATCAATCAACAGAAAGGTTGGTCACTAGTTCTGTAATATGTCAGTTGCTAGGACACCGTATAAAGCAATATTAAAACTGTTCAACATCACTTTCCGTGCGGGATAAATACTGACACATTTCAAGTGCGCCGCTCTGTCACAAAACCAACATGAAACCACTTTCACCCATCTACAGCAGTAAAAAACCTAATTACCCCCATTGAACTTGTTAACACGCCTGGTACGGTGTATTGTCAAACCCGCACTGTTTATTCTGACTCTCGATTCACTGAGCACCACTCAGGTTTCCTTTGGCGAGAATTAAAGCTGCAACCGCGGATTCGAACCACGAATCCCGGATTTATACCTTAATGTAATAATGTTAATAAATCAGCGTATTTCTATTTCGAGACGAAATATATGTCAAAATTATTTTTCTTTTTAAACTTATGAAACGAAAAAAGATATTTTTAAGTTCTTTTTTGTGTACAACGATTATTCATACATATGAGTACACATTTCTTGGTATAGTCAATATTCAAATTAGAATGGAACAAACACAAAGAAAAAAACGTTTTAAAAGCTACCGAATACCGTGGCACGGTTTTTTCGGAAGCATTAAAACTTTATTGGAAGATCGGCAATGTTGATAACCGTGGCAGTTACAAAAGGTGATCGATGGACCATTGACAATAACGGTATTCCACAACCTGCTATAAATGATTTATCTTCAGAGCGCTTTCAAAATATTGTATCATTTCAGTCGAAGCTTAACTGTGATTTTAGTACGAAAACAAATTATTAGAGAGATAGGCAAAACGGTGGAAACGAATCAATTCTTATAGTCAAAAATTGCTCAATTTATTATGAAATAATCTGGGGCCAGTCCTTCCAGTCCTGTGGCTCACTTGGTTACCAAGTTCCAACATGGACTCCAAAAGAGAATCGTTCTAATCCACGGTTCAAATAATAGACTGAACTGATTCAGCCCGCAGTCATAACGCCAACGTTTGGACTCGATTTTGGACTCATCCTAGCTTTGGAGCCAACCTAATTTAAACTCATACACATCCACTTATCTGACTTCACCGATATCGAATATTTCCTTCGAAGATACACTTTATATCTCCAAGATGTATATATATGTAACAAATATCTAAACGCCATTTTTTACTCAAGATGTGTTCATTTTTGTGTATTCATTAATTTGACGGTTCATAGTACAGCGTATATACATGTACATTACGATATATATCATTTGATCTTCCGTTTTTAGTCGAGACAAAATTTATTGCCTTAGCAGTATTTTGGGTGTTTTTGTGTGAACGGAAGATTTTCTGTCGTGTAAATGTATATACTAATACTACACAGTGTCCAGAAATTGATTTTTCGCATTTCAGATAATTCAACCGCTGTGACTCTAGGGGACCACGTTTTATTTGGATGTCGAATGTATTTACTGAGTACATAGCTGTGTGGTTTGTTCATGTGGCAACTCCTTCTTAAAAGTAAACAATTCGGCACAAATTCTCAGCGGTTGGCGATGATTACGTAGAATATGATCTCGACCTAATCGTTAGTAATAAATGTATTTGATTAATGTTTTTAGTATGTTGTAATATAAATCATTATTATACATTATCAAAAGGAGACTGTGTACGTATATTGAGACCACTCGCTCGATCACACATGGGCATATTTTATATTTACGTAACTCATATAGAATCTATATATATATATTTTTCTTTCTATAGAAATTCTACGAAAGTTTCTGTCTCTCAAACTGTTATTCTAATGCATCCTATGTGTTTCTAATCGCATTTCGAGGGCGATCTTTTTATTGCTCTATAACGAATCTCTGACGATTTTCTTTCCGCGATCTTTTCGTCTTATCGAGTAACGATACCACGCGTAAACACGCGGTTTATTTTTCAAACGGACGCCCGACGGCAAAGAAATATTCATTTTCACATTTCTTCATTGGTTGTAAAAATTACTACGACATCTTTATGATATATTTATGGAGAATTATATTTTCATTTTTGGACGCATCTTATTTTTCGTGTATTAAGTTCGTTGAATCAAATAACCCGGCATACCGTACTATATGTGAATGAATGCCAGTTCTTAAGTTGCCGTCGTTGCGGCAACTAATCTCAAACCGTGGTCGTATCCTATTTCTAAGTTCACAGCTTTGATTTATAGAATATTTTTTCGCATTTTGTTCATGATATATATTCAAATATCGTCTTAAAAAGAAGCATCCTATCTATCGCTTTTAGATGGAAATATAAATTTTCATTTGAAATATTTAATCATCATTCGGTTTGCCTAACAAGACTGTGGAAATATGCCTAATAGGGGTACGACCACTGTACTGTACGTTTCTAAGTTGTTTAATCTGCAAAGATTGTTCGCCACCCACTGTGGAACTGGATTCAGGGGCGAATATGTTATAATTTACTGTAATTGAATGTATAAAAATAGTACATATTGATATGTTTTAAAATATACATATATCTATTGATTAGTTATATATTGAGCGTATCGTGTAAAATCGATCGTATATGAAAATAGATTTATCCAGTTGAAAATAGCGTTTTGTCTTTGATTTTCTCGAAATTGGATAGAATGAAGTCATGGTTTAATTAATTGGAGGTTGAAACTTGTAGAGAGAGCTTCGAAAGAGAAAGGCTTGAATTTCAAAGTCGAAAATTGAATTGAGAATCCCACATTGAATATAAGAGAAAGGTGAAGTCCGAAAAATTTCCATCAAGCCTTCAATAACTCGACTAATTGCTTCGACGTTTCGACTATAACTAAATAGTCATCTTTAAGAATACAGAAGATGACTATACAGTACGGTATTGCTGAAGAAACGTCGAACGAATAAATTTATAGCTCAAAGGAAACTCTTCGAACAACGCCTTTCTCGTTAGTGTGGAATTCTCAATGTAAAACACGGACATAGGGTTTCATCAATGGTTTACAGTTGAAAATCCGCTGAGGAGCTGCAAAGTTAAGTCCAAGGAAAGGATGATCCGCTATCGTCAAAGTCGCAATATTCAAGTAGCACCGCGCGACGGTTTTCTCGATCGGTAGAAATTTCAGTCCGATGTTAAAGTCCCCCGTGTCTCTTTTTATTTAAATCAGACACAGTCGATGGTATACGGGTCAATAATATGGAGCAATTGAAATCTTAAGATAAACAAAAGACAGACACTAACTGTGTCGATTCACAAAAGTACAACCCGCTATGCCGACCTGTAATACAATCACTATACACAGATAATAGATAACTATGTTTATTGCAATCAGTCACGTAGCAAGTACTGTTTGACCACAATCCTTAAACAGAGATTTGGAATTACAGTACCACTGTATTGTGTTGCAGCCTTGCATGACGAACCATAGAAATTGTGAGTCCCGTTGCAAAAGATATGCTCATTCGCGATTAGTGACCACGGTATTGGAAATATTCACACGTTTCTCTTTTCATATGGTTCGCTCTCAGTTCTTTATTCGAATAACTCAAATCTAGCAAGGTAAGATTATTTTCACGGCGATTCAATTAGCTGATTTGCGTTGACTTAAAGCGATTAATTTGCATTGGCATTTGCGTTTGCAGAATTTGGATTTTCGGGTTCGATTTTTGGGCCGGGTTTGACCTGACACTTGAATTATTGTATTCACCAGGGTATGCCACTAGAAATTCTATCAGTTTTAGACTTAAAACCACATCCACAATAATTTTAGAGAGACCGTTTTGCATTCTCTACTAATTAAAACGTATAAAACGGGGTTCGACCCTAAGAGCTGAGTTCTCGCGCCCACTGTACTAAATGAACCAATCGGCACAGAGTATAAAATTCTTCCAGCCGACTATCGGTCGAGTAGTTTTTTTAAAAACAAATCTAGAATATTCCGTAGACCATTCTTGCCATGTTATCTTTTTCTGGAAGTTCTCATCCTACGGGACATTGCACATTATTCGCAATAAAGTAAAATTGTATTGAATTTGTACAATTTCTGCGCACGCGTATTGCTAATATCCGTTAAATTACTTCCGGGTTATAGATTGTTTACGTTTTCGGCGCTGAATTCAACTGTTTCTAAACGCGTTTCGCGTCGTTCGAACGCTCTCTAGAGGTAATAACTCCTACTACCCGGAGTAGGTTTCTACGATTTGAGAGATTGTCTTTAGGTCTTAAGCGTAAATCTACTGTGATGAATGCGATCAGTTTTCTCGAAAAAAACTAAAAGAACCTTCCGTTATTTTCGCAATACACCATCTCATCATAAATTAAATCAAATTGTATTATTAGAATTTATTAAGGCATCTCTATCTCTCTATCATCTCTATCGTCAGGTGTTTTTCCCTTGGACACAACTAAGCCATGTTATGCATTAAGACTGTTACTGTTAGTTGTCTATTCTAAAATCTATGTTATCAGTCAGGAACACTTTCCAAAAACGGCTTATTCTGCCAATTTCGGCGTTTTCCGCCAATTACGGCAGAATCAGCCGTTTATGGATCACTCAGTTTTGAAACTTTTACAGTCGTTTATGGCTTAATCAGCCAGTTTCAGCTCACTAAGTTTCGAGTTTTGCTTCAAAGTTTTTTGCACACTTCCGGTTCAATTAGCGCATGTTGCCGATGACGCCATAATCTCGAGCAGACGATAAGCTTTCATATGACGCTAGGATGGAAATTTTTGAGCTAGGTAAAGTGGTCAAATTTACGTTTTTCTAAATGATTACGTCATATGAAGCCAAAAAACTCTTGGAAAACTCTCAAAACTACTACAGCATGAAACAAGTTTATTAATCATGATTTTTGTTAAAAATAAATTTGGGAACTAGTTTTAAAAACTATTATAAAGTTTTCAAGTAAACGTTGCCATGGGTACACATAAAAACATTCGCCATTTCTGGCGTATTCCGCCGTTTTTGGCGTAGTTAGTTTTATAATCATAAACTATTAAGCCATTATTGGCAGTCCACTTGTTATATATGAGGATTCCCCCACCCACTTAGACGTTTTCCCTAGTGTCTACACGGTACCTTTTTTCGGAATAAAATAATTAATTTGCTGAGGTGAACGGATGTGTAAATATTATATGTTAAAAATAAAAATAATATTATTATTATAATTATCATTCTCATAAGACAAATCAATCATGGATGTATAAACTAGTGTATCAAAAATCTAGTTTTAAGTTTTGCCCATGGTCTTATCTTGCCTAATAAAGCATAGAATGGTTGAGGGATATATTGGACTGCATATGATGTTGGTTAATTGGAGGTAATTAACATCTTCGATGCCTCCAAGCTAATTGGACTTGTGATGGATAGTGATTGAATGAATTGGTGGCCGATGACGTTACAACTCAAAATCAATACAGCTGTATCTAGACTCATTTCAAAATACAACAAACATTTTCGAAACAATTTGGGATACATGTATGTATATATTTATTACATAGAATACAGGTATACAGAAGAACAGAATTCAAATACATTTATATTTAATTCTTTCTTGAAGCCTGGAATGGATCAATGAGATTAATTTTTCGGCGCAAATATACAAATGTATGCCAGCAGAAAAGCGATGATGTCATAATAGGGACTCCCATCGAACTAAGCACTATAAATAGCACCTGTAAAACTATCTAAGCTAAAAACGCCGTTTCTGACGATGTAGTTTTAAAAACTGTAACAGCTGAAAATGGCGGAAATGGCGTTTTTTAAGAACAAGCCAAAAATGTCAGAAAACGCCGATTTCGGTTAAATTGGCAGAAGCAGTTTAAAACTGAGTAATCCATAAATGGCTGATTCTGCTATTGGCGGAAAACGCCGAAATTGGCAGAATAAGCCGTTTTTGGAAAGTGTTCCTGACTGGTTATTAAGATTTGAACTTAGAAATTTAGATTTTGTGGTGCCACCCCACCCATGGTTCCCACAGAACAGGTAAATTTGGAAAAACTTGGGAATTTTGAAATGATAATTCCTGGTTTCGATATATTTGGGAATTTGAAAAGTTTTCCTCAAATCACGGAAATATTTGGGAAATTCATTACATTTCACATGATGCATTTGCCAAGTGCAACTTTCTTCAGCAATTTCCCTTTAAAATGACCTTTATCAACCACTCACCGCTAAAATGTTGACTGTAGCATGACAATATGAGTTCATTTCCATTTGGGAAAATTGAAGAATCCCCCATGAAATACTTGGGAAAAACTTGGGAAATTTTGAATTCATATAACTGTGGGAACCATGCCCACCACAGAGAGGTATGTTGAAAAATGAAGAGTTAGGCCCTAGAGAGCCGGTTTGATTGTTCTTGTACAACCTTTAAAGGAACACTACTGCAATCACTGGCTCATTTGGTTTTGATTTAATGCCGATTCTCGTCCTGTTTTTCAGCTGATAATTGAAAATGTCTGGAGTTGTAAAAGGGGACAGTCGAACCCCTGCAACAGCAATAACGACAACATCGCAGCAAACGCAAAATGAGAAGTTACCTCTCTCCTCACTTCCGCCGTTGCCGAAAAGTCCGCCGCGAAAAATGTCAAAATCGGGCTTGACGTCGAAAGATTTCGCCGATCAAATTCGACAGTTGGAACTCGTCGGAAATCAATTGAGGAATTCTACATTACATATTGAAACCGAAGAAGGCAGAGGGGATAACGATTGTTCAGGTATGTGCACTTATTTTCACTTTTTTAAATGTAGGTCCTGATTGTCAGTATTTGTTAGACTGAAAGCATTTTTGCAAATGATGTGTTTAGGCTAGCATATATTGGAGTATAAGTATTCGGAGACAACTAGTTGTAAAGCAGTCTTTGGTGTACTTGTTACAAGTGGAACTATCTGGATACAATCAGTTGCTTGAATGTGTCCATGTGCACGACCTTACGACTGGTAATGGTGATCTATCTTCAGTTTCAGCCAGTTGCTCATGTTTTCGGCAACTGGTTGTATTCAGTTCGGTGGTGTCCGCCAATATCAGGGTTCATAGCGATCATGGAAAATGGGGAAAGTATATTGAATATATGCGCCCCATAAACAACAACACATTGCACAACTAACTAAAACGTGTGACGCACGAATGTCTTCTATCCCAGTTGTTGTTGGTGGTATGCGCTAGTCCGATATAGGCTTAGCTTAACTGAGCGCCTTGCTTAAAACTGATCGATTTGATCATTTTCTTTCATGTCTCTGAAATTTTTTTCTAAAAAGTTGTCAAGTTGTTAACAACTAGTGTGAATGCGCTTAGCTTTACGCAGTACGATCCCTCTTTAGAATTTTTGAAGGCAGAAATATTGTACAGCCAGTCCTACTCATGCTTAGTGCACGAGTGTATTTATATTGAGTATACATTTAGTACAGAATTTAGTCCATGGCAAAAAATGTACTCACACTCGGAACTGGGGCAAGCATCTATGACCATATTTACTGTACATTAGGCCTATCTGCAGCATTATGCGCAACTTTCATCACCCTGTTCAAATTTATCTAAGTATAAAGGAATTCTTGAGTGTTCCTAGTGTTACTTCTCCATAACAAAAGAAATCTAAATATAGAGGGTTTTGCAAGGAGAAATAATGATTTTATTTATTTTGTAGTCGAGAAAGTGATAATTATTTAATAAATTGATGATTTTCTTTTCCAAAATTTGCTAGCCGTGCTTATCGCTCATTAACGCTGCACACTGGCAATGAACATGTGCTGAGTATATTTTGTGTTGCTACGGAAATTGTCAAACACAGAGACAGAATTTCGTGTCCGTTACATCTGACAAATATCAAATTTTCTTTTATGAGAAAAATTCACAGTTCATGATTTAGGCATTTATTCTGACAGTTTCGAAGTTTTTATGATAATAATTCTAAAAAAGTTTAATCTTTGAATTACTGTATATCATTATTATGTTATTTTTCATTTCTGTGATGATGAAATTTAGTCAAAACTTCGAAACTGCCAGAAAATGAATTGTTAAATCATCAACTGTGATTTTGCTTATTAACTCAGACGTTTAACACCAGTCATCAAATGTTCCTGATGAACTTTCGTTTTTCCCTCGCGTATATCATGAATGGAAGAGATAAAACAGAATGCCTGTAAAGCCCACTGTTTGCTGTATGGTCTCAGGTTTATAGGTGTCTAAAAGGATTAGTACACGTTGGAGTCAGTAAATACCGTTATCGCTTAAAGTAATGTAGTTTATTGCAGCCTGCCGTGTTTGCATATATTTTGCCGAAATCTTTTCTCGAAAAATATATCGGAGTAGATTATAATTGTTGACATAATCCATATTTGCCGTGTATCAAGTCTGAACGTATGTAAAAAATTTGGTCCTTAGTGCATGTTACGGTATATCTGATCTTATTTGGCTAGACGGAAAAACACCTGTACATGAGTGGAATTTGATGCAGCACACATATGTCTGGTGTGCGGGGGGGGGGGGGGGGGAGGGGGCTCCTCAATATTTTAGGCTATGGAATCATTTTCAAAACTACAGATGGCACCATTCTCATTGAGCACTATACCCTATCCGTACTAGGCCCAGCTTGTAAGTTTAGATCATTCTGTTTTTCTTTTTTTTTACAGATTCTAGAAAAAATGAAGCCGAACAAAAATTCCATCAAAGAAATACATCAGTTGATGCTGAACATGTTGTAAGTTTAGAGTTTCTTTCAATTTTCGCCACTGTGCCAAGTTAATGTCACCCCTCCCCCCATGAAAATAAATTTGTTAATTAGTTACTGAAACTTCAATTCCCAGATAATGTATTTGCAGTCAAAAGATTTGAGTTTTTTTGTTCATAATATTTTGAAGGGCCTTTGATAAGGGCCTGATAATGAATTTGCAGTCAAAAGATTTGAGTTTTTTTGTTCATAATATTTTGAAGGGCCTTTGATATTAATTTCTTACCCCTAAATCCACCATTGATTGCGATGTACATATTTCCATCTGTCATCTTGATTACGCCTATTCAACATTATAAACGAGTATTTCAAGGAATCATTGTTAGTATTCAATTTTCCGTCGATGATTTTTCTCATAGCTGGGAATTTTATTTCAAAAATGAACATTTACATTCTTTAAATCGAGAGAAAAATGATTTCAATCAAGATTTGATCATCTCAGAAGCTATCGGGTCTATTGTTGTTGAGATCCCGGTAAAAGACCGCATGGGAATTTCATTTTTGGATCGATTCGGAATTTTTTTTTTCAAAAGTCGTAGAAATTTGAATGGTGGAGGGTTCTCTTCTTTTTTTTTTGTTTAGTAGACAAACAAGTCTACCTAATTCAGTACTAGGGCATTGTTCGGAATAATGTACGTCTCTCAGCGCAAACGTCTTATGTTTCATGAACAACAGCTAGACGCAGTCAGACGTCTTTTGTATTTCTGACGTGTGAAAGGACCGATCAAAAATCTGTCCGTTTCGTAAAAATTGGGTAATTAGAAGTCATTGAAAAGTGAAAAAAGGAAGGCCTCGTGTTCGGGCAGATTGTACGCGCGTACACAATACCGTTTTCAAAAGCCATTCACTTTCGACTTGTGAAACAAACCGTGTGCAAATATTTCGTTAGCCGTCGTGTCTGTATGATAAATCTATTCGCGCCCATTCATCGGCGCGCTAAAAATGAAAGTGCTCAAATCTGGTTTCGCGGTCGTTGACAATTTCGACAATTGATCGCTACATATAGGCCTATAGCGTAATTCTCGACTCGCGATGACAGCAGCAGGGTTTCGTGCGGCGCGGTGGTAAAAATGTACTCGCGTCGCGCTCTTCTATTTAATACTTACACGTTTTCTCGTACCGGTGTATATATATATATATGTTATTACCGATGATCAGTCCGATATTTCCGACGTATTGATTTAATCGACGAGACATGCGCGAATATTACCGATACGACGATCTCTCCGCGCAGGGATTTATATAGATTAAGGAATCGTCGCGAATATGAGTCCGATCGGAATCGACGTCGATTCGTCATTATGAGCGGATGTATATCGTGTATATTCGGCGGTTTACCGGGGCCGAGGGAATTGAAATATTCTCGTCGTACGGGATTTTATTGGGTTCCGTTACGCTGTACCGGTTCCAATCACGCCGCGCTCGTGTCGCCGGCGATAAAAATCACCTCTTCGCAGCAGCAGCAGCAGCAGCAGCGACAGACAGGTCGTCTCAGCGATGATGATGATGTAAGGCTCAGATATCTGCTTCTTCAATTATGTGTATAGTAAATTACGAATTTATAGCGTTGCGAAAGCATTCGGCAAAACTTTGTCGCGGCGAATTTTAGGGCTTGATAATGAATAAGATTCAACCTTAAATTTGAAAAAGTCATTGAGTATGTAGAGATTTTGAAAATATTTTACCACGGTTTTAATCCTACGTAGGGGCATTTTTCAATATCGACTCCTGCAATTATTGATCAACGTTTTAGGAGACGTTTTTTTACAAAGTTCAGCCCCAAGAAATTGCTTTAAATCTGCGTTTGTTTATATAAAGCTTGCCAAAAAGTTTGAATTGTATAATTTTGCGTAGTATAGATTTTTTTCATTTGATTAACTCTTGCTGAAGGATGGATATTTTGTGAAAACAATGGTTTATCTTCTTGTCTAAAAAATGCTTCTTGTCTGCTTGATTTCAGGTTGAAACAAATAGACCTTTACGAACAAGAGCAGCTTCATTGTCATCGTTACCGAGTTCAGTGGATGTGCAAGCACCAGTAATTCCCGATTTCAGGTGTGTAAATATAATGTCAAATCGAGTCCATTTGAGATGTATTTCAAGCTGTCAGATTCACATCACAAACCAGAGTCTCCTGAAAAGAAATACCTATGTATAACCTCGATTGAGTGACACTGAGTGAGTTGAGGACTTGAAAAACCTCTACTATTTACGATTCTTAAAAATGTATTTTATTCAATTTAAGAAAAACGCCTATTCATACGCAAACTTGTATTAAGGCTAAAAAAATTGATACCTTGTTTCTCTGCTGAGCTTAAAAGTTGACCTGGCAGGTTTTCATCTACCTGTACATTACTTTTGATTTTAAAATCATGATCAAGCTTACCATAACCAGGCAGCTATAGAAATTAAAACATTACAAATTATATCGCAATCTACAAAATTACCCGGCCGATTAGGAGAAACAAGATATGATTTTTTTAGCCTTACTACAAAAATTCCTACTAAAAGCTTATTTTAAAATTGTGGTAATTATGCCATCGAAGAAGTGCTGGAACCTATTTCGAAGCGCTTTGCTTTTTACTGAGTAGAATATTTCACCTCGAATTCAAGGCTGAAGTGTTCATTAACCCGGATTTCATGCGGCAGAAGAGAGTTGATTAACTGAGATTTCGTCGTTTCAGGGGTGAACTGTCGCTTAGTCGACGAAATGAGTTCGTTCAAGGAGACAACGGCGTCATTAGTAGTAACGGAATATCGGCATCGAGTTTTCACCTGCCCAGTAGATACTCGTTACCTGCCACCTTCAGCGTCGGGCAGTCATTGCCGTCGTCAAATGTGGCGACTTCAAATCTGTCACAAAACGATAATCCCGATTATCTAAATAAGTAAGTTTTTGTTATTTCAAGCGTCATGGTGTAGATGGATCACATTTCCTAATCGGATTTTGTCGAATTTTTCTTCACTTATCAGGGTGGCCACTTGACTGGAAATCAGGGAAATGTCAGAGAATTTTTTTTAATTTAAAAAAGTCAAGGACTAATCAGGGAATTCATTTAAAATGTTTTTAAGTCAGGGGAAATCTGTTGAGATTGATAAATTACACGTTTAATCAAACAGTTTCCATCTATGTTGTATATATCTGACTGAGTTAATTGATTGGATTCTTAGTAGATCAAGTCGTGGACACAATGAACATGTCGGGGAAAAGTTGGGGGGAAAGCAAGTTAAATAAAAGTGGCAACCCTGCTTATATACGGCCAAACCTACTTAAGTCTGATTGGGTTTTTAATCCAATCCGGATTGATACTATTTACAGTCAGTACAAGATGTAAATGTATTACATGTATTCAGTTGTGTAAATTGTATATTTATGGTTTTTGTTAGGTGGATGTTGGAGAAGAAATTGACCGATAGCGAAACCGAAATAAACCTACTGAAAACAAGAATTACTGAGGTACAAAAAGAGCCTGAATGGAATTTTAAAAAAATTCGCTGCTTTTAAGCAAACTTGCCTGATATTGCCTGTTCTCATTTGTCGGTTCATAAATCTTGTATTACTCTATTTTCAGCTGAAAGATCAAGCCGACCATTCTAAAAGACATTATCTTTCATTGATTGATGAGTTAAAAACGAAGCTACAAGATGCGGCGGCAAGTCGACAATCAATTATGGATCTAAGGTTTGACTTCTACATGTGTTTTAACGGAGACAGTTTACGTGATATAATACATGTATTTTTAATGTATGCGTATATTTTTTCTTTAAAATATACTTAAATAGAGAGAAGGAAGTGAATGGACAGGAGACTTTGATTAGTAAACTACAAGTCAATGTTACTCAGCTTCAAGAGACGAATCGTGACTTGGAAGACGTAAGCATACTGATTTCTATTCTATAAAATCGCTGTTACCGACCATCCTGCCAACATTGTGCCTGTGATGCTCACTAAAATAGACCCTCATAAAAAAAGCCGTCTTTCGTGATTGAAAAATAACATCAACGATGTTAGAAATCGCTTGTTTTTCGCATGCGTGCTAGAAATAGATTATTTCTTCTACTCTGTGTCTCTACCTGCCTTGAAGTTTCCTTCTTATTAGAATTGGCTCCACAGACAAGGTCATGCCAAAAAAAATCAATTTGACAGGGCGACCACTTGCCTGGGAATCGGGAATAGTCAGAGAATTTTCTTTTGTTGAAAAAGGTCGAGGAATTTTTTATTTAAAAAAAACTTTAAGTCAAGAATATTTGTTGAGATAGATAGACAGGTTCCATCTATGTCTTATGTATTTGGCTGTGTTAATTGATTGGATTCTTAGCAGATGGATCCGGGTTTAACTTTTATATCCGCGAAACTGAACAGGTTGGCTCCTACATTAGTAATGTCAATGATTTTTATAGTGTTTCGAGTGCAATTTTCTCCCGTCCTTCAATTCAGAGACTCTCGAAAGCGACCTCGAATTTAGACGGTTATCAGCAAAGTCAGTACGTGATGGACGCCGCGGTCAAACAGTTGAAAATGTTACTCGCGACGATGGAAGCGAAACGCGGAAAAGCGTATTTCGATATGGAGCCGCTTCAAAACCAGAACCCGACCATGCTCGTTCACACGCTCGAACGGTGTTTACAAGATTACGAAGTCGAAAATGATTACGGAAAGAATAAAATCAAACACGTACGTAATTTGCATTCGATTCGCAGTTGTTCGTTCGATGGTAGAAGAGATTGTCTCTAGATTAGGTTATTTTCCTTCTATCTTGAATTTTAAGCTATAAGCTTAAACGTTAGATGAAATTAGAATTCTAGACCCTCAGTACCACTAGAATCGCGCAATAAGTTCATTTTCAGTTGAGGTTCTTGAGTAACCTAAGTAATAATCCTTTATTTGGATGATCCAATTATTAGGTAAAACCCAGATCAGGGGATAAATGAAATTATGTGAACCTTGGATGAAAATTAGTATTTTCTGTATATTTAAGAAGTGTGTCATTCAGGTCAAAATCTTGATCAACCCGATCCAGACTTAAGAAAGCATGATTCCATTTCGATATTGTTATTCATGTGTATGATGTTTGTGTATTTCATATCAGTTGGAAAATGAGCTGAGAAGTCTGACAGATGATTTTCACGAATTCCGAAAGACGACCGCGAAAGAAAATCAAGAGAAGCTGACGCACATCGCTGAAGAGCACGAAAAACAGATTTCAGCGACCGCTGAACGGTCATTGAACGCTCGCAAACAAGCCCTATCACTTCAGGAACAGCTTGATGTTTTACAGTAAGTGATGAAATATGGATATAGAAATTTCGAATGCTTCTACCCATCTTAAGAGATTTATTATTCAAATATTTATTTTGAATAGTATTATTGATTAAGTCGTTACTAGTCTGGCTAGTTCTAGAAGTATCCAAATAACAGCACTTGGAGCCATCGTCAATCGTAGTTGGGGTTGGTTTAAATTGCTTATCGTAAAAACGTGTGCCATCGGTTGTTATTTCCAGAACTCAAAGTCGAAACCAGCTGAAAATGAAGGACGACCACATCAGAGATTTGGAAACGAAGTTGAATCAAATCAAGAAAGATTTTGGTACCGATAAAGAACACTGGCAACACAAGGTTTGTAAAAGCTGAGACATCTAACAATGATTGAAATTCAAAGCTGAAAAAGTCCATTAAAAATTTGTTTTATCATGAATAGAAATGTGGATTGGAGTCGACTTTAGACGATACGCAGAAGGAGTTACTGGCCACAAAAACTGATCGAGATGATCTTAAAGTCGAATTGAGGACACTTCATGAGAAGACAAAGCAATACGAGGTGTGTTTTCATACAATTGCTTTCATTCTACTGCTGGTATCTAGCCTCTGGCAGACGGTCTTTCACATTTCTTGTTCATTTGGAATGTTCTACGCAAAAACATTCATCAGGAACCGGATTTGGAAAAATTCAAAAGACTCCAAAAAATACCTGGTTACTTTTAAGCACCTTTGAATACTTAAATTGGCACTATATAAGTATTATTTCATCACCATCATAGAAAATCTAACTGTTAATCTAATTTTTGGAGGAAATTTTTTTTGCGTGTTTATTTATGTGGCTTTGATTTCTGTGTTGAATTTAAGGACATGTTGGGACGATTGCAAAATGAACTCGACGTCGAAAAGGACCATTTGAAGAAGGTGCAAAATCGCGAGGAACAACTGCTTGACAAAAAACGCCAACTAGAGGACGCCTTCGAGGAAAAAGAACTTACCGTCATCCAGCTGCAGTCGGCGATCGAAGCGTTGCGAAATGAATCGCTTTTGAATTTGAAAGAGCAGGTACTGTATTGGAGGGATTTTATATGAAACTTGATTCTATTAAAAAATCTAAAAAAACTGAAGTCTGAAGTCTAATTAATTGAATTTGATATGCTTTGGTATGTTCACAAAAAAAAGTTTTGAACCTTTGGTTTATTTGCTAGTTCAGGAGCAAAATGTGTTATTGACCGATTTAGGTTTAGTTTTGTCATTCTTTGACTGATATTTTCAAGATGGCAACTATGGAAAAGACTGAAAGAGGGCGTGCGCTGGATCAGATGTCGGTGTTGCAGGACGAGCTCATGTCGATGACTGAGAAGAAAAATGCGGCGAACGTCGAGCTTGAAATATTGCGCACGGAAATAACGGGTCTACGTTCTAGAATCAGCGAAAGCGAAGAAAAATCCGAAGACGTCAACGCTCAGTTTACGGCGACCGTAGCCGAGAAAGATCACTTATCGGCTCTGCTTCAAGATCGCGTCGGGGACTGTCAAAGACTTACAAGCGAACGTGATTACTATTACAGTATGTTGGATGAGAAAAATGCCGAAATTGCAGTTTTAACGAGTGAGGTATGTCGGTTAGAATTTAGCGTTGTTATTATTTGCTCTTGTCTAACTAAGAACAGCCTGTTAATGAATTTCAAGGCTGGGTTTTGAAGTTAAACGATGGTGGAAAATTTGCTAAAGAATCTAACAATCTTGATTTAACTCTTGGTAGGGCCAAAATATAGCATTCACTGCCTATGATACAGTCAGATTAGTCTCACTGCACCAGCTGGCTGATTAACGCCTTAATTTGTAGGGCATTAGGTCCTAGGAATTCCTAATTCTGAAATTTGTGATTTTTCATAGCTGAAAGACATTCGCGCCGACGTTCATGAAAAGAAGCACGATCTGGAAACGCTGCTGAAAAAGTCTCAGGAAGTGACGAGCGCGCTCGAAATCAAATCTCGCCACGAGCACGTGATGAAAGACGAACACGAAAAACTCGGCGATATGATCAACGAAAAGATCGCCGAAATCGAAGAGCTGAAAGTCGGACGAGACAGCGTGTTGAGAAAGTTGAAAATTCGCGAAAAACGTCTGAAAGAACTGGAAGCAGATTCGGCAAAAATGAAAGATGATATTACTGTAATTATCTTGATGATGAGATAATCAAGGATTTACGGATTTGCTTGTTGCTGAATAGAAAATCATTTTTCTATTTCCTCAGATGAAGGTTAAAGAGGCTGAAGAAATCAAAGCTGATAAAGAAGGTCTGTTCCTCGAGTTGAAAGAGAGTCGATATGAAGTCGCCTTCCTGAAGGACGAACTCGACGCGTTGAAAAAGGTGCTCGATGGAACCGAAGGTGACATGCAGAAACAAGTGAAGAAACTTGTCACAAAGTTAGAAGGTAGGAATGATAGGATCTATTTCCAATCCGAGCAGATCACCTCCCGATTTGTGTTGAATTACTTAACATGGTTATCTATGAATATTGTAGCCACTGAAAAGGACCTTCAACTTGCTAAGAAAGCTTTAAAAAGAAAAGAAGGATTTGGAGGAAAAGGTAGGTGTTTATATGAAAGAACATGTACCATTCTTCAGTTGTGGCTTAGGTTTGACTCGAAAAGATTAAGAATTAGTTTATTTCCTATATTTCAACTCTGAATTCAAACTTTTACCGAAAACTATGATAGCAGGCCCTGTTGTTGTTCATATATTAAGCTTGAATTTAGTATTGTTTCTCTTTGTAATTATAGCGATGAAGGCAGCTGGAAAAATGCAGAAAGAAGTTACAGCAAAACGTGGTCAATTGGACTCACTGCATAGCAAAATATACTGGCTGGAAGAATGCATAGAATCTTTGAAAAAGGTAATTAGTATAGTATATTTTTCAGACCGAGAATGAATCACACTTCTTTTACCATGCCTAAATTTGTTCTATTTACATTTGCATAGGAAAAAACTGTCCACGAGGAAGAAAATGAGAAATTAGCATCCCTCGTAACAACAACCGGTGCTCAGAACGAGAAGCTAACAAAAGAACTGGAAATGTACATAACAAAATACAAAGATATCCGAGAGGACACGTCGAAAACTGCATCCTCTTATGAAAAGGTAATTTTTAGGTAGCCTAAAGTTTAAGTTTTTCTTAGCGAGTCAAAGTTGTTACTGAAGACTATACTCATGAAACTTCTTCAGGCTACATTGAAGAACGCAGCGGCACAAAGTCAAATAGAAGCGTTAGAACAAGATATCGCGCGTCTGAAATTGAAACATCAGTTAGAATTGAAGGTTTGTCTGTCGCTCATCCGATGAGAAAAAATTGAATTCATATCTTTGAAAGATCATTCTTTTAAATTGTGTATTAATCATTATTTTACAGGAAGTACTAAGAACCGGATCTTTAAACCGAGAATTGCCACCCATGATTAGTTCTCAATGTCCTCAACTGTTCAATGCTCACACATCTATTGTACCTCCATCAACAAGTGATAGCAAAGTCATGGTACGGGTACGTTGTATCAAATTCTTCCTCTGCGATTAAAGCTTAACTTTTCCGCTTGCGTCGTAATAAACAGATCTTTGCATGAATTTTCTAGGATAACGTCGTGCCTGTCGATGGCGCTGGACAAGAGCTGAAAAGTTTACTGCATGAAATGCGAGCCCTCATAAGCCAAAGTACAAATCTCGCCCAGACAAATAACAACAATATTGACACTCAGGAACGGTAAGCAGTTTTGTCAATGATCTGAAACCAGTGCAAGAATTCTTTCTCGTATTCAGATGTATTTTTGTTCATCGAGATAATACAATTTTTTTATTTTTAGACCACCATCTCGAAGTCCAAAAACGGTCCAGTTTGAAACTGATTGCCAGCGACATTCGGCACCGCAAAAGTTGGATCTCTATCTCGAGATGAATTCGGTACAGAGTCCTGTAAAGGATGAAACTACTGGGCGTTTATCGCCAGTCAGTGATCTACTTTCACCGCGAGAACCACTTACATCAACGGCATGTAAGTTAAAGATACCGCATTCACCTGTGCTGATCAGATTTTTGCCACTTGGCCAAAGAATATTTCATATGGTTAAATCCTGCAATATGGAGAGGGAGAATGAATCCGAAAGTTTTCCTTGAGCTATTTCTTGCGAAATTCCTGGAGATGAATGTTAGGATACTAGTCGAAACAATGGTCTGGTGGTTAAGTTTATAACCAACTGACCCCGACACCAAGTTCAGGGTTAAGATTTGACTACAGTTAGAACACTGATAATAAACTAATCTTAACTCTTTTTCTGAGTAATACTTAACCGCCCCGGTATGATTTCCAGTTTTTGAACATGTATCTTGAAAAATGCTTTCATATATCATGTATATATATATATTTTCAGTTAACGGTTCATCAAAACCACAACCGACATTGCTATCATCAACGTATAACCATCGGTCGAGTGGTAGCAACATTGGGAGAAAGTCAACAGCTTCGTCGATGGCCTCGGAATCGCAGCAACTGTGTCAGCGTTTAGAGCAGAAAATACAAAATCTGTCATTAGTCGGAGCTCATTTGAAACATGAAAATAGAGGTAAGATTTCGCAGAGAATGTCTTGGCGTTTATTGATTAGGGACCTCGCGTTCCACCTGTGGATTTCATATTGAACCCAGCTGTATACGATAGTATACAAATTTTAAGTGGAAATGAAAATCACAGTAAAAAATGTGTTCTTTTATTTCAAGAAATGGCTCAATTGATGAAAGATCAAGACAAAAAACTCAGGAAAGTTCGAGAAGCAGAGCGAGCTGTACTAAAATCAAAATCTTGATTTTGAACTGAATTTATTGTTACCATGAGAACTTATTCGCCGCGACTGAACTGTGTGTCAGTGGATAAAACGTAGAAATCATGATGAAAAAATATCCATGTCTGTACTTTATAGAACATATATATGTAAAAACTACATCAAAATCCAGTGCTGGTTTTGAATGCTATGGAATTTCGTTACAACGAACTTCAAAGGTACCAGAAAATCTATTCTTTATAACTGTTATTTCGTTATATCCAGTATGGAATTATCAAAATTGTCCGTTTTTAACCAAATTCTAGATTAGTAATAATTGATAAATCATTAAATCCAAATTTGGTTATAATGAGGTTCCACTCTACCCTAAAACTTGTCTATAAAATCATTCGGGTCTTCCGTGAACAATCGATCAATATAGAATAATCAATTCCAACAGATCATCTAAATTTGGTGGAATTTACTGTTTGTTACTTTCTGTCATTTCGATTGTTGATACTACACTGATTAACACAAAGAAAGTTTGTTCGATATATTGGTTGTGTTTCGTATTAATTTCGAAAATGTTTTCGTCTTCTTTTACGCGAAGAAGGAAATGTCCGATACATAAATTATTTGTAGTAGAGGTATTACAAGTTCAGTATTTGGTCTTCTAATTTATTTTGTCTATTTATTTCCCTAATGTATTTAACAATTGGAAATTATTTTTATACGGTGATAGAGATGTAGAAATTGAGTATACATGTATATGGTTGGCTTGCTGGACGAGCAGCCCATATTTTATAGAATAAAGATAATTATTTTGACACTTTGTCTTATACTTGTTGGCTTTTGTATCAGGATATTAAAGGAACACCAGGAGAGGATAGCAAAAAATTACAGATTCCTTGTATTGAGTGCGCATAAAACAAATAATTACTTATGAGTTAATTATGATTTGTGAACTGCCTGTGGGAAATGGGTATTTGATGATCCTGTGAAATAATCCGATTCTAAAAGGCAAAATGGCACCAGAGAATTGTGACCAAATTACAACCACGAGTGTATGAATTTGCACGAGGCAAATTGAAAATTACCACTTTTATTGCATTGTGATTAATAAACTCAATATTATTACATGTATTATCATTTACTGAATGGTTTTTCTTTTGAGTTTATTTTTCTTCTATCAGAGGACCGGCATCAATGATGAAATGATTTTTTATGCTTAAGCAAAATTTAACACTTAATGCGGAAAAAAGTGGCAGGTGGCAGTTTTTCACTTAGTGAATTGCATCAATGCCTAATCATGACTTGTCTGACTTATCACAACTAGTATCCTCATGGACAGACTGAGCCTGTACGCATGATTTGATACTGCCATACTCTGACCAAAATCAAAAATGGGATAAGAGTAATTTGGAACAAGAAACGAAATTCTAATATGGACTTTCCTAAATTTACATGATGATGTACCGTTTAATATAATCTGCAGTACAGTATCAATATTAAAGAAAACAATTTGTTTTTTTTAAAATTATGAGTGGTAAGCATGAGTTTTGGCAGAATTTAAGATGATCGGTGCTCCAAGTAATTAAAAAAGCCTATGTCTCCCCTCAATTGAATCAAGGAGTTTTTTCTATTGACGGGATTCTGTGATAACGGTATGAATGCATATGAGTCATTCTGCAGATTTTCCAGAACCTGCCCTGAGAGGCCACTTGGCTTAAAGAATGAACGGTTTTCCCCCCAATGACTCAAATAGACCGCTTTCTCGTGCATGGTGTGAGTTAGTTATCTCGGGGTACATGAAGACCTGTGTTGGTGTGAATCTTTAACTGAAGTGCTATCGGTCGGTATAATTTATAAATCATTCTAGAATTTAAGCAGAAAAAACAGGTAGCTGTTGGGAATAAAGTAATTTATTTCATGGCCTTATTAAAGTTCCTCCACTATATTGTTCAGCTGACTACTGGCGCGTATTCAACCCGGCAGTGGAACCTTTCATAATGTAAATCCATTCAACAATAGAGGCACAAGAGTTGTTGATATCATTTATACGCGCTATTGGATACGTCACCGGCTGACCACGGTGTACGTAAGCATAGGCCATTCACCTCGGCTTACTCACACTGTGAACATGCTACCGTGGGTTCTCCTCCTGGCAATTTTCGCTGCGCTCCCGCTCCTGCTCCTGTTCCTGCTTCCTGAGGAACGATGTCTTTATGTTTTATGTGTTACTGTTCGTCTCCGTACTGTCCTGTACTGTTCCGTGTTTATTAATCCGTTCTATTTTTCAGGATTTAACCCGTTTTATTTTTCAGGGCCGATTTCTCTGTCGAATTTCAACGTTTGCTGGGACAAAACTAATGTCTGAAAGCGTCGGCTCTCCTTCGCCGGTCACGTGTCGAGGATATCAGACAAAGAGTTGGTCAGGAAATGGCTGCCCTCTACACGCCCTTATACGGAACACGAAAACCAGGATGACGAGGCCTCACTCTCCCCACGTATCAACAGAGTGTGCTTGGTGACGTCAATGACGGGCAAATCAGTCGGATTGCACGGGTTAAAAGTGGAGTGGTAAAGCCTGACTGTCTACTAGTATTCATTGATTCCTTTTCAGGAATAGCTTCGGGCAAAGATTTAGTCTTGTCTTCCTTTGCGTTCTAGCATTCATTGATTCCTTTTAAGGGATTGCTTCGGGCAGGGATTAATTTCCCTGTCTTCCTTTGCGTGCTAGGATTCATTAATTCACTGCGGGATCGCTTACGTGCTAGCATTCATTGATTCCTTTTAAGGGATTGCTTCGGGCAGGGATTAATTTTCCTGTCTTCCTTTGAGTGTTAGTATTCATTGATTCCGCGTGGGTTGCTTCGGGCAGGGCTAAGTCTTGTCTTCCTTTGAGTGCTAGTGTGGGCAATCCAGTTGCGCTGCCCTATTTTTGGCTTGGGTAATTTGATAGGTTTGTCAGTTACTGTCGTCACCCGGCACACCCTGTCGGTAAATGGTGAAAGTAAGGCGTCGTCATATTGGTTTTCACGTTCTGTGTGAGGGTGTGTAGAGGGCAGTATATTTCTGGCTGGCTCTTTGTCTGGTGTTCTCGGCATGTGACCGGCAACGGAGAGCTGAAAAGCTTTCGGACATTAGTTTTGTTCCGTACCAGGTTTTCATCGCTTTTCTCTTTTTTTTCATTTCAGGACTCCCGAGATGAAGAAGTTGATGCTGAAGGTGACTACAACGAAGACGATGCCGAAAAAAGAACACTAAATTCAGCAATATTGACAGTTAAGTTGATTCACATGTAAATTACGATGAGTGATACGGAAAGGATTATGTAACTACAGAATATTGTTCTTTTACTCATTTCAGGTTAATCCGGAAAGGCCCATCTTAAATCTGCCCACCAGAAGTGCCCACAAAAGACTCCACCTTGAAGTACCACCAAAGACCTGCCGCAACCGAACCTGGCAGTCTTGACCTCATCCTGCATGGCAACAGGAATGCATACATACATAAAGCTAAGTTGATTTTTCATATCTGGGGTAGAATGCATAGGCACTGGAGAGGATAGAGACGCTGGTCAAGCTCACCATCTCCGCACTCCTTTATTGAAGCTCTGTGGCCGGTAGTAAATTGAAATATAGCTAGGCAATGTCCCTTAGGACTTAGGAGTGAGGTCCCTTAAATATTTTTTGGTCTGATAATTAAAATGTAGATTGGTCAGTTATTGATTAAAAGATTTTGTAAGTATGTACAATTAAGGTAAATTCAATATCTTATGTGACATTTGAAATTTTTCGAATGTACCGTAGATATTTCAGGCCTCATATGACTATTGTTTAACTGATTATATAGATAAGACAATTTACTAATTAACCAATTGCTTAGATATTAGCAATCATTCAATATCGTATAATGTTTGATGAAAAATTCTTCTGGTGTAGATATTTTAGGGCCCCATATACATTAAGGCTGGCTTTACGTGTAAAGATAGGCCTATATATCAATTAAACTTTATCGTCAGTAAATAGATTTTTTTACAAATAATATATTGATACATATGTCATT
Organism: Tubulanus polymorphus; assembly: GCF_964204645.1. Classification (NCBI taxonomy): domain Eukaryota; kingdom Metazoa; phylum Nemertea; class Palaeonemertea; order Tubulaniformes; family Tubulanidae; genus Tubulanus; species Tubulanus polymorphus. The sequence continues at coordinate 5,944,578 of NC_134029.1, read as the reverse complement.
TATATGTCACTTATAAACATTCAGGCACTTCACAGTATATATTATATGGTGCTTTACCCATTGCATTGATGAATTTCTGGGGGAAAGATGTATAAAATAGTGTCTAGGGCTGTGGACACTAGATCGAGATCTGGTGTAATATATATGGGGAAAACTATGGACTGTGGGTCTTTTTGAAACTCTGATTAGGTCTCAGCACTTTGACAAATCTAGAATAAAACAAAGCTTCAATTGGTTCAAATCATTCCCGAAAGCCATACTCTGTGCCTTGTTTTGTGCTTTGATTATTGTTTGACTGACAATTATCATATATAGCTAGGAAAAATTGCTCATTAACCAATGGCTTAAATCCACAATTAAGATGGATTCAATATTTCTAAGATCAAAAACTATTTATACGGTATGTAATACAGGTCCATAATATAAATGTCGTAAAACTGAAAATTTAAATATAGCTGATATATGTATGAGCACATCTGAATCAGTCTCATCGACTGATCAGTATTTCCATCTCCAACTGCAGTGCTTATGGTCCTCTTGCTAATAGCTCTCTTTTACTAACCCCTCTCCTTCAAACTATTTTCTAGCATCATGTCTTGCACCGCACCAGGGAGGTCCGGTCATAACAAGGTCTTTCGGTCCTTACACACAGTGTACTACTATAAAAGGGAAATAAAGATTATATAGCAATTCGGCTTTAAGGGAATTTCTTATTTACCACTTAATTGTGCTTTTATCTTAATTTCTGATGAATTCTAAAGAGTGATGAATTCACCACATCTGAAATTGTACTCATGTAGATTTTCAGGCTCCATGTTCAACTGACTATTAAAATGTAGCTAGTATGATTACTAATAAACGGATCGCTTAGATATCTAGAAGATTAATTAAAATTAATTCAATGTAATGAATATAAGTGAAAAGTATTTAAAAGATAGTGCAGTGGATGAGACGACTGTAACGTGCAATGTCACCTGCGTCATAACTGGGCGACATGTGTGTGGGATCTGTTGAATCAGTTAGGTTTTGGGGAATTCTGTATTCGTCAAACTAGATATCAAAAGCTCTGATGCAAAATAAGCATTTTGAAATAGTGATCAATCAAAACCAGATCTGAAATTCTTGTCGTGTAGAAATATCAAGCCCCGTATAAAATATTGTCAGAGACAATTTTAATTATAGCTAGGAAATAAATTGAGTGATTCAGCATCTTCATATAAGGTAAAAGTGCTCAAATCTAAACCGTAGGGGTTGATAAGAAAACTGTATAATCTAATTGGTTGATATCTAAAGAAAACAGGGTGTGTTCACGCTCTGTCTCTTAGACGTGGGATTTATTGAATCTTTTTAGGCTTTGCAGAATTCTGGATTTGTCAAGGCGTTTGAATGATTCAAGGTTTCTTAAATCTGTAGAACCATGTTGACCAGGATCAGTGTGCTCAATGCTGGCAACGCACAGTTTGTTATATTATCATAATTACAAGATATATATTAGGAGCAATATTTAGAATTACTGGAATGGATTAGAATAACATTCATGGGCACAGGTGTCGCCTTCTGTGGGTAGAAAACATATCTCTTAAAGTTTATTAATTGACGATGAAGTTAATTTGATAATGCGAAAATGGTTTAGCTGACAATCGAAATGTATATTGGGAATCAGTACAAAAACAATTTGATAAGATTGATTATGCATTACTAAATTTGTTGTAACTCTGGTATTCCTAGAGATGACTAGAGATGCTTTAGTGGAATTGTTGTTAAACTATAATAATCAACCGTTGCTTAGATATCTAGAATATAGATGAATTACGATATGAGTTGAATTTCATATAGATATTGTTTAATAATTGACTATTATCATAATCTACTCATAATCTACTTACCGGTCCACATTGCTGATCTTATATATATATATATATATGTGTATATATATATACACATATATATATATATATATATATATATATATATATATATATATATATATATGAATTGACACCTTAATTATTATCAGTGATATTTGAAAGGATTTTCTGCTCACAAGACTCTGCTCTTCTTTTTTCAGCTATACTACTAATCAACTAGTCATAAAATGTACAAAATGATCTTCAACCTTGTAATATAGATATTCCAAATCTCGATGTATTGAAATAGGCAGTCAACTTAATTGACCCCAATCAGTCGCTTACCGGTTCAGACTGGTTGGAAGATTAATTGAATGAACCGGAACCAAATTTCCCAATTATGTGCTCGGATTTAAAGAAAAAGAAATTTATGTGAAATCGACCGCCGATCACACAACTATATCTGTACTTCGATTTCCGATTTAAAAAAAACTTAAACTACAAAAAAATTTGAAATTAGACAAAATTACGACCTTGTAAACTTTCGGACTATTTACATGAAAAAAAAGACCAAAGAAATGTAAAAATTAGACGAAATTATCTTAAACCTTGTAAACTTTCGGACTATTTACACGAAAAAAGAGCAAAGAAATGTAAAATTAGACAACCAACTTAGGGGACCTCACTGATCATCTTTTAATCATTGCAGCTAAATTTCAACTATGCGAAAAAACCCAGTTTGAGAACAACTACTCGTCAAAAATCGACTAACTTGTACGGCGCACAGCCAACTAGGATCGAACTCATTAACCAATCAACTAATAAGATAATCGCCGATAATGAAACCAGCAATCATAAAAGGTAACTTGATATACATGAAATTATTACGATTAATTCTTATTGAAATATTTGGTCATTACAGGATGCCTTCTTTTAATTATTGCAGCTAAATTTCAACTATAAGAAGAAACCCAGCTTGAGATCAACTACTCGTCCAAAATCGACCAACTTGAAAGCGCACAGATGGGGCCAACAGAATCGAACTCATTAACCCACCAACTTTAGATGATCCACACCGATAACGAACCAAGCAATCATAAAAGGTAACTTGATATACATGAAATTATTACGATTAATTCTTTTTGAAATATTTGGTCATTACAGGATATCTTCTTTTAATCATTGCAGCTAAATTTCAACTATAAGAAGAAACCCAGCTTGAGATCAACTACTTTTCCAAAATCGACCAACTTGAACACCGCGCGAGGCCAACAGAATCAAACTCATTAACCCATCAACTTTAGTTGATCCACACCGATAAGGAACCAAGCAATCATAAAAGGTAACTTGATATACATGAAATTATTACGATTATTTCTTATTGAAATATTTGTTCATTACAGAATATCTACTTCTAATCATTGCAGCTAAATTTCAACTATGCGAAAAAACCCAGTTTGAGAACAACTACTCGTCAAAAATCGACTAACTTGAAAGGCGCACAGCCAACTAGGATCAAACTCATTAACCAATCAACTAATAAGATAATCGCCGATACTAAAACCAGCAATCATAAAAGGTAACTTGATATACATGAAATTATTACGATTAATTCTTATTGAAATATTTGGTCATTACAGGATATCTTCTTTTAATTATTGCAGCTAAATTTCAACTATAAGAAGAAACCCAGCTTGAGATCAACTACTCGTCCAAAATCGACCAACTTGAACAGCGCACAGATTGGGCCAACAGAATCAAATTCAATAACCCACCAACTTTAGATGATCCACACCGATAACGAACCAAGCAATCATAAAAGGTAACTTGATATACATGAAATTATTACGATTAATTCTTTTTGAAATATTTGGTCATTACAGGATATCTTCTTTTAATCATTGCAGCTAAATTTCAACTATGCGAAAAAACCCAGCTTGAGATCAACTACTCGTCCAAAATCGACCAACTTGAACAGCGCACGAGGCCAACAGAATCAAACTCATTAACCCACCAACTTTAGATGATCCACACCGATAACGAACCAAGCAATCATAAAAGGTAACTTGATATACATGAAGTTATTACGTTATTCATTACAGAATATCTTCTTCTAATCATTGCAGCTAAATTTCAACTATGCGAAAAAACCCAGTTTGAGAACAACTACTCGTCAAAAATCGACTAACTTGTACGGCGCACAGCCAACTAGGATCGAACTCATTAACCAATCAACTAATAAGATAATCGCCGATAATGAAACCAGCAATCATAAAAGGTAACTTGATATACATGAAATTATTACGATTAATTCTTATTGAAATATTTGGTCATTACAGGATGCCTTCTTTTAATTATGATTATTCTTTTAATTACGCACAGATGAGGCCAAAAGAATCGAACTCATTAACCCACCAACTTTAGATGATCCACACAATAACGAACCAAGCAATCATAAAAGGTAACTTGATATACATGAAATTATTACGATTAATTCTTATTGAAATATTTGGTCATTACAGGATGTCTTCTTTTAATTATTGCAGCTAAATATCAACTATGAGAAAAACCCAGCTTGAGATCAACTACTCAACAGAAAATCTACAAGTAGATGAATACTGATTGACCCATTTGCTGATGAAAACTGCAGAAGCCCAGATTAGAAGTTGAGGAGCCAGTAACAGATTTATCACTCAACGATTGATTCTTCTACAAACGGTGGTTGATTTCTATAAAATATGTTATCAGGAGCAGCAGGTACTATAGTACTTATAAACACTGATTCGAGCGACAAAGCTAATGGATTATCTCATAAACACTGATTCAGGATAAGCACTGTTTTAAAAGCAGCAAACACAATAGTGTATCTTATTAAGAGCAGCATAAACAATAGCGCATCTTATAAACACTGAGATCCAGGAGCGGCAAAGACAATAGCGGATTTCTGTCGTAAAGTATTGATTTTTTTACTTATCACCCTTTTTCAAACCAGTCTGATATAGTGTCTTAAAGGATATTATTTTATAATGTTTAATGCAATGTGAGAGTCTAATAAAAGCTAAGCTCCATTAATTCACGATATTGGTATTCGATCCTTGGTTGATAGAGAAGTCAAGTTAGGTTAGTCACTAGGGGTAAATGGTCGCGTCGAGCGCCTTGTTTGGGCTCGCAGGTCTGTTGAGTTAACTCCTAAACTGAGATATAGTTTCAACATGATATTGTGAGTTTAATCTTTAAACCTTACCATTGTTTAAACATAGTCAACTATGACTATTTGTCCGTGGAGGTATCATATAGTTAGGAAACATAGAACATAACGTTAGGCCAGTGTTGATGTACAAATATTAAGTATTTGCTGAATTGTAGATGTATTAATTTGATGGATATATATTTTCGAAGGCCCATGTAACTGATTTCACAATTGAATCGCATATGTCGACTTTCACATCGAGTTTTAACTTTGAGCCTCCATCAATCTGTTTGATGATCATAGCTACGTATTTGAAATCAAAAGCTTTATTTGAAAGGAGACGATTATTTACATATGAGAGGTAAAGCTAGGAATAACAAGGCATAAAGTTATAGCTAGGACTAATTTTGAACGTTTTAACATCGTTTATAGCTGTTTGAACTTCTTTTATTGTAATGGGTAAATCCATATCACAAGATGGCTCTCGTGAATAATCACTTAGCTTCAAATTGGGTGTATAATGATCATAAGGAGTGGCAGTGGCAGTGAATCGGTAGTGCTTTTCTAAAATGGGCCCAGAAACTTTACAGTGAAAAAATGCCTGCAGTTGTAAATAGAGTAGTATGAATAATACATAATACAAACTACAAGTACATGAATTAATAAAAAAATAAATAAAAAAACCCAATAAAAAATAAGTAGTAAATAATACAAAATACAAGTACATACATAAATAGATAATATTAAAAAATAGATAAAAATAATAAACAACAATACAAACAAACAACAAATTGATATTCTATTTACATGAAAAGGCATTTTTTCAAATATTTATCAACAAGGTTATTCATTTATCGAACAACCTTCCCTAAGTGTAGCGAAAACCCCAGATCTTTTCTGTTGTTATTCAAAGCATTCTATCGGACTCAGTTATTGTAATGAACAAAACAAATAACCATAAACCTTAACTAAATCGAACACACTTAAGAAAATAACTGATATGATAGAATACTTTGAATAACTGTGATGAAAGATCGACCGTCCTATGATCTAGCTGCGCTCAATCACTGCTGTGACTGTTTATTGTTATACGGGGGGGGGGGGGACTTACTGTCTAAAATCTAGTACATACATTTTACTTTTAAGAAAGAATGTAAAACAGCTATAAACTTAAGTTATTGGTGTTATTGATTAGTTTCCGATTGTATGATTATGTTGATGTTTTTGGAGCTGCCAGAAAAAAACATCAGAATACTTAGTATTTAATGCCAAGGTGCTTGGACATCTTTAAGTCAGGGCAAAGTAGGCAAAATTCTAGTTTTCTAGTGAAAGTAATGATGAGTTGATACTTAGATTCCAGAGTGAATCTGTATGTTCCATCTCTATTTTTAATGCTCTATGTTGGAGACTGTTATTGTAACACATAATGCATGTTTGGAAATTAGGAACTTGCATGATGATTCCTCGTTTAATAAGATATAATTGTTGTGTGAATGAAACATGTACATTTTCATCATTCATGTTGAAACTGTTAAGTTGTTAATTTCTTAGCAACAATTCCACTGTGGTGCTTTTCAGTGGTTCATAAAATACTGATAGAATGGAAGGAGCAGTTTCTTGATAGGCTAACTCGAGGATACAGTGCTAATTGGTCAATTGTCCTAGCTTTGTTTTGATTATCAGTTTAACCGCATCTGTGTGGGGCCTGTAATATCTGGACAAGAAGAATTTCTGATCTTTATATTGAGTTTGCATAGTTTGCAGGGTTTGATCTAAGGAACAAATGCCAGTTGACCTTGGGGCAAGCATATGTAATATCACTTGCCCCCTCAAAAATCAACTTGCCCTACATGAGTAGTCCGATTGAGACACAATCATCCCTTGCATCGATTGGGATAAAAGCTTTGAGATATAGAATTACACGAGCCTGGTGGACAAGTGATTGTGATAACCTACATGCCCTAATGAAAATATACTTGTCCCGGGCAATTGGACTAGTGCTTAAATCAGACCCTGCTTTGTTTCAAATGTAACATTTGTGAAATAAGCTAGTTGATAATTAAAGAAATCTCTCAGACGAGGAAATTTTTCGCAATGTCTTTAGTTTTCTTGTAATAACTAAGAGTAATTAGTTTACCTTATGCTTTCCAGAGTGAGTGTATTTGTAAGTTTTATGTTGAACTGTTTTTTAAATAACTCATTTAGCGGGGTATAATTGTTGTGAAAGAATAAAATGATATACATGTTTTGTCATTCATACTGTGGTGTTCATCATTGGTTCATAAAATTCTATTTTCATTAAGGCCCTTATGGAAAATAGAGTAGCAAAATAGAGGAGCAGTCTCTTGATAAATGAGGATATATGAACAGTATTAATCAGTAGATTATGCTAGCAATGGACTCTAAAACCATTGTTTAACAATGTCTATATGGGTTCTGAAATATCTGCACAAGAAGCACCTCAAAAAGTTATTTATTGAATCTTAACTTAATTGTAGCAAAGCCATTAGTTATTAGTAATTGCCCTAGCTCTATTCACTTGGCAGTTGAACAATATTGATATACTCTTGCTGTATGCATAGAAGAGAATACCTTAAAAATACTTTGCATTAAATGTAACATTTGAGAAAATAACCAATTTGATAATGTCTTGAAACCTCTTAAAGACAAGGCAAAGGTGGCAAAACTAGCTATCTTGTAAAAAAATGTTAATGAAAATTAAATCAAAAGACTGTTTAGTTAAGTTCTTAAGCTTTCCAGATTGAATTTGTGGTTTTATCTCCGGTTATAATGTTTTTATGTTGGTGACTTTTTAAAATACAGGTCACGTTTTTGTAAATGACTGAGGCACTTCCTCCAGTACATGAATACCTGTCATTTAGGTATAATTGTTGTTGTGGAGATCAAATGACATGTTCATGTCAATTGTTCATAAAACGTTTATTTATTAAGGTCCTATCGAATAAAGTTGAGTTTTTTCTCGATAAATGAGATGTCCTCAATCGATGTCATTTGAAAAGTTGACATGATAGATTCATATTTCATGAAATATAACAAAATGTCGGTTATATTGACCTCATGAATTGTCAAATTCATAATCTTAGACTAGTCCAATTTTCGGTTTTTTATGGATCAAAGTTTATAATTCTTTGTGTATTTTTGTTATTTTCCTATTGATGCAAATTGTATAAATCAGCTGTAGTGGAAATGTATCGTAGATAAAGTCTTAAATAAAAATACCTTACATGTAACTTTGTTTTTAGTTAGTACAATTTCATGCATAGTATTAGAAATAAAATTACTATTAAAATTTGAGAAAATAAGCTTATATGTTATAAGTTAATATGATATGTCAAAATAAAATGATGTAAGAATGTAAATCAGATTATGATTACTTAATCCTACGCTTTCCAGAGTATTTGGCCAGGTTTATCTCTGGTTTTAGTGCGGGAGCCATGGACTCACAGTTTAAGAGTCCATAGTTGTGGGCCATAGACGTTTCTGTTTTAGAGTCTATGGTTGGACCATGGGCGTATAAACTCTCTAGTTTATACGCCTATGGTGGTTGGACTAGTTGTTTTTGAAAGTCCTTGTTTGAGGAGCTTACACTATAATTCCTCGAGCACAAACCTGGCATTTTGTACAATTGTTGTATGAGAATAAATATGATTGATTTTGAAATTTGTCATTCGTTTAGTTAAGCAACAGTGTTACTAAAACGAAGCACTACTAAAAACGAAGACTTTATGCACCCGAGAAAACCGACCAGGCAATTTACGTTTCTGGCAGAGGTGGTACAGAGCGCCCCAAGTGAGGATTTCGAGTATCTTCGGACTTCTTATAGTCATGCATAGTTCTAATACCCGAAGTGCATAGGTCTTCGTTTTAGTAGCCCATAGTCATTTTTAGTAACACCCCCATTTCACTGCCCTGCTATAAAATTAACTGCTTTTCACGGCCGGCCCGTGAATCATTTTCACGAACCCTCGTGTCTCGATTTACGTTCCATGGACCGCTTAAAAGTCGATTTTTACACCAATCAAGAAAGAAACTCGACCAAAACTATTAGGTAACGCTTCTGCGGGCACCTGTACTACGTGTGGCTTCGAAAATATCGATATACAATTCAGGATGTCTCCGTTACAGCGCCGTCTAAATCTACCCTGCTTGAAAGACTTCAGTCTTTTAAAAATTGTGAACAGTAAATGAATACTTATTTACAAATATTCTGTTGATTGTCTATATTATAGGTCATATTGATTGTGTTCTGATGAAGATTCTCTGAGATACAACTCAGGATCTCTTAAGAATTAGAAGTTATACGTATTATTAAATTAAGTTTACGCGATCAAGAGGTGCGGATCTGCACTTTTACCTAAGATTAATTCGATATAGTAGGGCCTACCTAGAGATGATACTTTTGTTGGCTATATAATCAGAAAAATTCCCAGGTTTCATTGTAGGTGTGACCATTTGGAATGGAAACACCAAATACCTATGTAATCAAATAAATTAGAATGGAAATACCCATTTCAAATGATTACTAGTACATGGGATACATGTGGGATACTCCCAAACAATCTAACAAATTATGTAAATTATGGGATTCGAACCTGAACGCCTCGAACCTTCCGTTCCCAGCTTGGAATAAGTCATTACCCCTGCAATTCAGCAGGGTAAATAATAAAACTGACCAATTTTTAACCTGGTCAAAGATTGCTTTCACTTATCAATCGAACTATGTCATACATAATGTGAAATTGTGGTGTTCGTTAAAAGCCGAATCCGCGGCTTCTTCTGCTTGTCGTGTAAAAATGTAAGTTAACTGTCAAATTTTCATTCAATTCAATCAAATTTTTTGTTCAAACTCAAAGACTAAAAGAGTTCTTTTGTTTTTGAATTTGAATTATGATCATCGTTTAACTCCCTATCGCTTCAAACTTTGATTTATGTGTGATTGGTGTTGATTTTTTTTATATTCATCATGGACCTGATGCTATTGCTAGGTTAAATAGCCGCCCGGGCCAATAACCTTGTGTCAGGTCCCCGGTGGCCCGGGCATACCGCCTGGGCCCTGGTTTGTTCAGGAACTAACCTCGTCTTGGTTTTTAGGAGAGGGACCTTCTTGTCATTAAGGTGTCCCTAAAAGTTAGGCCTATATCTCAGACCTAACCAGGTTTAAGTTAACCAATGCCCTAGTAGGCTTACATTTCTAACCATGGTAGGCCTTTTTTGTTGGAGCAAGCACCTAACCCCGGAACCTAGGCCTGACTCTTAATCTTTAGACTAAGTAACACCAGAGTACATACAGCAAGATGATCTTATTGCTAAACTGCAGTCTTAACTTGGTGTTGGCCCTAAGATATGGGCCTAGTGCAGGGGTGGATCCAGGCCTAAGGCCTTAGGAGGGCACCGTAGGTCACTCTCAAATCACGGCAAAATAGGGCACTTAACATCAAACTAGGGGTTTTCAGGGGCACTTCCTATGCCAAATCATGCCAAATTGGGGCATTTTTAAGTCAAATCCATGGATTAAGAGGCATCTCCAGGGGCGCAGACAAACCTCGACATAATTCTAGAACCCTCGGAACCCCCTGGATCCGCCCCTGTAGTGACTGTTACTATAAATATTCCCTTTCTAAAAACAAACCTCGCCACCTGCCTGTACTACCACCAAATTTTCAACTTATACTAATATTAACTTTCAGTTAATTTGAGAGATTGAATTCTAGAATGACTTCGACGAACAGCGAAAAGGGAATTTTCTCGGCAACCGACGTCGAAGATTTGAGCGATATTTTAAACGCGCTTAAAGAAAGGAAAGTCATCGGCAATGAACGAGATGAAGTGAGTACGAATTACGGATTAGGCTAAGAAAATTTATACCTAGTGTCTAATTACTGCCGAGCTTATAATTTGACCCAGCCGGCTGTCTATCTGCCCTGTACATTACTTTTTTTCAAATCATGATCAAGCTAACCATCACAAACCTGGCATTTATAGAAATGAACTGATAACAATGTCACGGCCGCTTAGGAAAAACAATGAATCATTGTATTTTAGCCTTAATAGCCGTAATAGCTACGTATGAATGCAGCTGAAATAAATTGCAAATTGTGGTTTGCAGAAACATTTTTTTCATTCGATGTGGGATTGATTTCATTATTTCTAAGTATAATGTACATAGGAGGAACTGTTGCCAAATATATGAACCATTAATGATCATAATCTATATAGCTTGATACATACAATGGCTTTGTATTTGCTAGAATTGACGTTAGTACTGCGATAAGGAAATGTCCATTTGTTGATTGATATATCTAGCCTACGACTGACACTGGTCAAACTTTTGAACCCGGTGAATTGTCAGTAGAGCGATTAGGTCCGCCGATACATCGTGATTAAAGTCGTCGCTTGTCTTGTGTTCACTCAGTGATTGTGCGTGACATCTGTTGTCATCGAGATGAACTAATTCATTATTGAAGATATATGCTTACTGTATGAATAACTTAATCCCTTATAATGAATAACTTATTCATACTACTGTATGAATAACTTCTATTGCGTTATGTACTAGAGAATCCCACACTAATGAGAAAGATGAGGTCTGAAAAGTCTCCTTAAAGCAATGATTTATTCATTCGACGTTTCGACTATTTAACATGATAGTCATCTTCAGGAATACGTATCGTAGCAACACGGTCTTTTGGGGGTTCAATTTTCAAGAAAGTGGAATTTTTTGTAAGGTGCTCATGCAAATGTCTGGCCATGGGTGTGCTCCCACAGAAAAGAGAGCAATTTACACAAATTCTTGCATTACACAAATTCTTGCATAGGGCCTACAGTTTTTGGGTTGAAAATTTGGCTTATTTTTCTACAATTTGACCTCATTTCGAACAAAAACAAATGAACTAATGTGTTACCAATGAGTGCATCTTTTGAAATTAATGCTCATATTTTCTTATGGCCGGCATGATCCGGGTGGACCTTTGTCGGCGAGCGGGGTGTGGGTTTGTTTGTTTCGAACCCCCAAACCCCCTCAATATGGGCCTGTTGAAGTTTTCAAGTCTGTACGGTGTCCATGGACCCTTAGTTATTTCCTTGGCCCTCTACGTTAGGAAAATTATCCACCTTTGCGAGGTAACTTTTGTCGTATTAGGTTCTACGATGATTTACGAGCTTCCTTAAAGGTTAGCTCTTTATCTGACAAGAGATAAGAGATCAAGCCCTTCAAAGATAAAACAATGAAGACAATAACATTTTTTTAAATCCACACTACACCTAAACAACTGAGAGATAATAAGAAAGTTTTATAGCATTTAAGAAATTTTCATAGAGAATAAACTTTTACTACGTAAATAAACGAGTGGGCTGGCTTCAAAAATTAGAGGTATACCTCGATATCTGCAGCACATGGAAACCATTTCCATGCATTAAAATCGACCTGATGTACTCTGAATATTATTAGGTTGAATTCGATTTTGAAAATTTTTAGAAAAATTCCCAATTACACATGTATTTCATATTCTGGGCGCCGTGTATCGCACTGAGTTTTTTGATTGTTGAAATCAGAGATATTTCTAAATCGTCTTAAGTTCGTATTATGTTAGACAATGATTAAGATCATCTTAAGTGAAGAATTATGAGAGTTTTGATGATGGAAAAACTGCCAGTACCTGATGACCTGACGTCTAGCTTAAAGATTAAGTACACTTAAGAAATGGCAGGTAGTATCAACACAAACATCCGCGTTCCAATTTCTAATTCACGAGTGATTTTTCCAACATACCAACCTTAATCCGACATTGATAAAAACGAAATTACGTTATACAGGGTCCAGACCAACGACTCTTTCGTTTCTTAAAAACTCTTTCATAACGGAAAATGTGCTTGGAACTCCTTTAATTTGAACAAAATCTCCAAAACTTTTATAAAGCTCCTTCAATTTGGAGGACTAGCTTGTTGAAGACTGTACTGTGTACAGTAGACCCCTAAATCGGTACAGTTGGTACCTGGATTTTTTTTAACCCAAGTAGGCGGTTACCAAATTAGAAAACGAGTTTTGCTACTGTAAAAGATAAGAAAATTTGATTATAAATCCATCTTATTGATGGTTTACTGGGATAAACAATACTATTTAGGAATTTTGAAGCGTAGAGAGTATTAATATTTTAGAAAATAGTGCTGGCCTATATTGAAATAAAATCGTTTTTTAAAATGATTTTTTTTCGATTTGCATTTTTACTATGGACCGATAAGCTTTTTTTCTAAAGAAAAGAATATCATACGTTAGCTTAAGAGGTTTTTTTTGGTATTCATTTCATGATTGCCATTCGGGCTATTTCTTTGTAAAAATTCATGTCAAGGTATAGCGTGAAAACCAGTTTTGAAAAAGAACATGCATTTCTAGGAAGAAGGTGTACGTTTGAGTTCATACAAGAAAAATTTATGGGGAAAACTTGTTCGGACGAATTTTCATTTCGAGTTTGAAAATTTAAGCGGAACCTAGACGCTTGTAACAATTATTGTTTATTCAGGTTTTTTTCGCAGTCAGGAATCAGGTTTCGTTTTAAAACTTTCGAAATATACGCGATATATGTATATACGTACACGTTCGTATCTGCTATGACTGAACACGTGAAATAGGATTAGAGCGAAGAGAGCTTTCGAACAGTTAAACACCAACTGTCGATGTCATTAGTCAATTCGAACGAACTGCATAAATTTCTATATTCGGTTTTGGAATATTGTGTTATTTGGTTAATATATTATCAATTCAGCTGTGCACTAGAGAGAACTCCAAATGGACATGCTTTGTTGTTAGCGTATATTGTGTATTGTTCTATGCGAAATTGTACCAGGGCCCGTGACAATTATATATAGGTCATAGATTACCTACTACCTTCGTAATAATCGCTTAATTTGGACTGTGTATTTCGACATGTAGTTTGTACTGGTTTTTCAGTATTTTACTGATAATCAATATCGTGTGTATTATCAATATATATATATATATATATATATATATATATATATATATATAGGCGCGTGTATAGTCAATAGTGTGTATTGACGTGAATTGCACACGCGCGGCGGTCAATCAAACAATCGCGAATCTCTCCGGAGGATTATTAGAACGAAATACTTTGCATCGATCAATTTTTGCGCTTGCGTTATTATGACATCGCGCTTTATTCCATATCGACGTATACATTTCCGAAATAGGAGCGAAAACGGCGTTCGAATTTTAAGCGTCGGTTATCATCGGTTTGAAATGTCAGTTTTTGAAATAAACGGAATTGAGTTTAATACTATACGTCGTATGAAATGTTGATGACGCCGATGGTCACCGAATTGACCCCTCCGCGGTCTAAACGAGCCGCGGAGACGTCAGAACTTTTACAACCGTCCACATCCGGTGATAACCGAGACGAGGTACGCGGGAACTTTCCGATTTTCATTTTTTTATGCGATCAGTCTCGTGTATGGAAGAATTGGAAGAAAAATCTTTTTCGTCCATTTCTTCTATACAGAAAAATCTGTTCGAGTGAGATTTATTCGATGGGTTATTCGATGATAAAGATTATTGAATGTATATTTGGAATGTTTTTCAGAATGGAATTACGTTTCTTATGTCCGCATCTCAACAAGGCAATTATGAAGTTGTTAGGAAACTGATCGATCACGAAGTCGACGTTACCGCGGTTGATTACGTAAGTACCGTGCAGATATATTTCTCCAATTTAAATGGGGTAACGGCTACTACTGTGGCAAGCGAGCTTTAGGCCAGGTGGCACAGGGTTACGGCGCTTCAGTTTTTTCTACCAATTAAATTCAAATTGACTATTCTCATTAGTGAATCCACTTGGAGTTTAATCTACACCATACACTGATTGAGAAAACTGAATACACAACTATCCCATGACTTGTTTGATAATTATCGGTTTTGGAAGACTAAAAATCAAGTTCAAATTTCATTCAAAATTAACTGATTTTCACTATGAATAACCCAATGTGTAGTTGCGGCATCTGGTGAGTGCTAGCACCACATTGCATAGTCGATTATTTAAAAAATAAGTCTATGTGAAGACATTTATACAAGTTTCGTGATTAGATCTGTTATATTATCAAAATTCAGTTTTGGCCAGGTATTGAATTTTAAAAATAAGCCCATATTCACTCAGCACATTTGACATTTTAAATGAAGACTTTGTAACAAAGCGTTGACTCGGTCATGAAATCTTATCATCAATAAGTTTTTTGAAGTTTCTGTACAGGAGTTCATTGTATAACGAGCAACCAACTGAAGTTATGCTTAGTTTACCGGTATATGAGCCGTACCTGACCAATACCCTTAAGACCACTGTAAAGACTTTCTATTCATTGACGATACCTAGACCAACAGAAGCGTTTGTTTCACCGTGAATTTCTCAATATTTTTCATCTCTTTCCAGGATGATTGGACAGCTCTTCATTACGCCTGCAAGCACGGACATCTTGACATCGCTGTTGCATTGTTGGATTCGGGAGCAGTTTTAGAAGCTAGAGATGTTGTAAGTACCAGTCTATTCTCGTCTGTTAAAAAGTGGTATATTCTATTGAGAAGTGAATTTCTGAAAGATCGCGTACCAAGATTTCTTTAACAGTGGGGTAAGATTCTAGGGTTAAGCAACTCGTAACTTAATGAAATTTGAAATGCATTCAAACTCGCTTACATCATAGTTGGGACGATCATTAGGTATGTTTGATTGGGCTGACTGAGCTAGATAGTTGTCTCGGTTCCCCGTTTCATTGCTGAACTCAGTCAACTCGGTCTAAACTGAAATAACCAGCTCTGAACTGAAGGCTGCTTCAGTCACACCGAACCGCTGAACTCGCCTATTATGTTCACAACTTGTCAAATGCATGAGAATTCAAAATACAAATTTTGCACTCAAAAGTACAGGCAACTTTAGTGATGTGATGACTTATCTGATGACGATGACCTAATAAAGTGAAACCGACTGTACGGTGATGTTTTTATCTTTATCAGGGTGGCTGGACGCCGCTGATGTGGTCGTGTTATAAAGGTCGTACGGACGTCGTGCGAATGCTACTGCAACACGGCGCGAATCCGAACATCAAAAGCGAACACCACATGAGTTCGTTGATTTGGGCGGCCGGACGCGGTTACGTTGAGATCGTCGAACTGCTGCTCGAGCACAACGCTAAAGTGAACACAGCCGATAAATACGGGTCGGGTCCATTATTGTGGGCGGCGAGGAAAGGTCTCGAGGAAATTGTCGGCATGCTCATCGATAATGGAGCTAACGTGGACAACGCAGGCATGGTGAGTACTGTTCATTACATGAACTTAGCATTAGAATTTTGATGGAGCAGAGAAACCCTAAAACAGGCAGTTACAGGCAATTCTTATATGCCTTGACAAAAATGCTGTCAGTCCTATTACAAAATCCTTGTAGGCCTAAGTCCCAAATGAATGATTCTACATTTAATTTCTATTGGATATAACAATGATATTCAAAAGATTTTTTAAAAGGGCACAGGCAGATGCAGAAAGGGTACTTTACCATAATTTCTGAGGGGCAAGTGCCCCCCCCCTCCCCTAATTATGGTCCTGTTGGCTTCAGTATTCGTGATGATATTCAGTGCAGTATTAACTGTGATGCCATGATTGTTTACAGTACTCGTGGACTCCATTGATCGTTGTTGCGAAAAACGGTTTCTTAGAGTGTGTTAGATTGATTTTAGATTGTAATCCGAATACCAATGCCGTTGATAAGGTTAGTCTTCGAAATGTTTGAAAAAACCCTGTTATTTTTACAAATTTGTTTGAGCATCTTTGAGTAAAAATGGATGCGTTTTTCATGTTTTAGGATGGTTTCACAGCTTTGACTTGGGCCGTGCGCGGTGGACACTTAGAAATCGTCGAAGAACTGGTCGAAAAAGGAGCATATGTGAACCTGAATGATCGAGTAAGCAAATGTGTTCACAAATATGAAGTCAGTGCCCCTACGACTCCTTGATTCCTTCAAAACGGAAAAGGTGCTTGAAACTCCTTTAATTTGAACAAAATGCACAAAACCCCTTATAGAAATCCTTCAATTTTGAGAAATAGGCATTTAGAAATGTTTGGCTAGTTTGTAGTTGTGCAGTAGACTACCCTTAAATCGATACAGTTGGGATCTGGATTTTTTACCCGAATTAGGCAGTTACCAAACTAGAAACCCAGTTTAGGTAGTGTAAAGGATAGAAATTTGCTTACGGAACCACAAAATCAATGGTTTACCAAGCGATACTGACACTCCTCAAAATTATCTGGTGATGACCGAGCTGAAGGGTTCCCGAAAGTGAAGAAGAACGTTGTTAGTTATTTCGATACATGTATATGTACATATTTCTAGGATGGTGACAGTATATTGATTCATGGTGCTAAAACTGGAAATCGTGACAGTAACCGCAGAGATATAGTGAAAGTTTTACTGAATAAGTATGCTGATATCGACGTCCAAGGCTCCGTAAGTTCTGTTGTATGAAAACCAGTCACTGATCTTGTCAATCCAGGGTTCCTGAGTTGGAATCCTGGTGGCAACAGAGTTTCGAAGTTGAGGGTCTCGCTCCCATTAGTTGGGATAAAGAAACGTTGAACCTGCTAAATATCCATGCCCTGCGTGGCACTCAGTGGGTTGAAGTTTAAAAAAGTTCAATCGAGGATATTGTTCCAGTACAGCTTCAATTTTGATGCTAACTGATTTGTTATTTTAGGATGGAAAGACAGCTTTGTATCACGTAGTAGAAAAAGGTTATTACGAAATTGCCTGTGATTTGATGGAGTTTAGTCCTGATTTGGATCTAGCGACTAAGGATGGAGACACGCCATTGATGAAGGCAGTGCGTTCTCGTAACATCGAAATGGTGACCTTGCTCCTCGCTCGAGGTGCGAAGGTCAATGCTGTTGATAAGGTATGCAAATATTTTATTTTCAAAAGCATGCGTATTGATTCATTTCACCACTTCTTCGTCCTACATTTGATTTGAATCTTCTTTTCTTCAACTATGAATTATCAGGGTTTCGTCCAGTTCACTAAAATCCTGAGCCCAGTTGCAGGGTCAAGTTCAAAAGTAGTCTTAAATCTTAAGACTGGTCTTATCTTTGGATATATAGAACTAAGTTGGTCTTACATTGGTCAAATCTTAAGTCATGACTGTACAACTGGCCTTCAAGCTCTGAAATCTGGTAATTCGATATTCACTTGATTAAAAACATCTATTAAATTTCAATGATTATTGAGCTTTTATATCCAAAACATAGACAGTTATTGCACAACAAAGTAGATAGTAGAAATACAGTTAGATTATGCGTAGAGAAAAGATAATGAAAACTAACAAACAACAGTCACTGATCTCTGTGTTCATCATAAGTTACTTAATCAGTTTCTATTCAGTTAGCTGGTACTTATCGTTTTGAAATATTATTTTACAGAAAGGCGATACGGCGTTGCACATCGCGTTGAGAGGCCGTAGTCGTAAGGCGACTGAGTTGTTATTGCGAAATCCGAAGAACAGTCGTTTGCTGTACAAACCGAACAAAGCCAATGAAACGCCTTACAGCATTGACTCCAATCATCAACGCAGTATTCTTACACAAGTGTTTGGTGCTCGTAGGTTTATTTCTTTTTCCTTTATGAAAGCCTACTGTATGTAGGTGATGCAAACATATCTAGCTGCAAATTACAATGGGCTTCGGACTGTACTTAAGTTTGAATGAGGATTTCATTTTCCGCTTGAAAATTATATGAATATTTTCTAAATTTTCAGGGCATTTGAATGCCAGTGATACGACTGAGAATCTCTTAGGATATGAATTGTATGGCAGTACAATTGCCGATGTTCTCAGTGAACCATCATTATGTACCCCGATCACTGTTGGACTCTACGCCAAATGGGGCAGCGGTAAATCCTTTCTGCTCGACAAATTGAAAAGTAAGCTGAACTTACATCGATTATGAATGATTTGATTTGAAACGTTCTGGTAGCCACATAATGTATTTAAAGCTATTGTTTGGCTGAATTTGTGTTGGTTTCTATTGTGTTCATCTTTCTATTTAAGATGAAATGATGTCATTTGAACATCAGATGGGCGAGCCGACATTCGAACCTTCCGTACTCGTTTTCTTTCTCTGTTTCTCGATTGCTTCAATCATTGGAATAATATTGGGCACAACGACTATGTGGCAGATCGGTTTAGGAGTCGGTCTTGGTCTTCTGTTAGCCGTAGTGGTATTCTTAGGTGAGTGAAAGAAAAACTCAGAACTGTGGAAATAGATCCAGAATTGTAATTAAGTATATCCTTGAACTCCTTGAATGGTTGATCGATCAAGATTTCAATGTATTCTTACAAGGTGTAATATGGTTTGGTACGGAGAGAAGGGAATGGAACATTGCCTACACAGTCAGTGTCTATCTAGCGAACAAACTCGGCAAATTACAATTGATTCTACAAGTTTTATTCATGAATCCTCCGAAATCTACTCGAGAAGTGCATCTCGTCAGGTAAAACACTAGTTCATATTATTTGATCAAATTGTAACATCAAGTAAGGAATAATGACAGGAGTTGGTAAATTCGTGCATAACTTTCCCGTTCCTTCATCATTTGTAGGTTTTTGTTTAGCGGTTACACTAGGATTGTCAGCGGAGGCGGAGAACAGTCGATAGCCACAATGTTAGCCTCTTTATGCGAACAAATCGAGAAGGAATTCGGAATTTTAGCGACGAGACTTTACTCCGTATTCAAGAACCGAAAAGGTGAACGAATTCTTAATCTTAACGTCAATTACCTCCCTGTTCGTTCAACAGCTTCGGGTTCAAAGATAATTTCATGGCTGTTATTGAAATATATGAGGTAGAATTTCATGGGGAACTGCTAACACTACTTCGGCAATGGAGGATTCCGATTCATTGAAATGATTCATTTCAATCAAAATGGAATCATTTATCATTGAATGAACTATATCAAACACAAAGTAGGAAGATCAATGTGATATATATTTGGCGGCCTTTTTGATAATCTAATTTGAGAGCCTGAAAATCCACTTCGAAGTTGATAAAAATGTCCCAATTTTGCAACTTAAGACTGTAAGATAGTCCACTACTCATCTGGTGGGATAACTGGTGCTGTAGATCCCATTAAACTAATTTTTTCTTTTTCTCAAAATTTCAGCCGACTCCGGACGTTACCGCGCGATCTGCTGCGTTCCGTATTTCGTCATCGCGATCATATTCTTCTGCAGTCTGGTGGCGGCCATATGCCTCATCTCGATCTACCCGCTGAAAGACATCGAGAAGAACAACAAACCGGTGTACGGGGCGTTGATCGGTCTCGGAATCGTCGTCGGCGTCATCATCATCGGACACGTTTACACGTGGATCAAAGTGATCGCCGCGTTATTTCGATCGCAACGATCACGCATCCTGCACGCGGCGACCGAGATGAAAAGCTCGAAATTCAACGTCGAACGATTCATACAACACATCAAACATGAAGTCCAAATCATCAACGGAATGGTGCGATGCATAAACAGTTTCACCGGACGTCAGTATCGTCTGGTTATCTACGTCGACGGTCTGGACTCGAGCGAACAGGAGAAACTGTTGCAAGTTCTCGACATTTTGAACATCCTGTTCTCTGAAAACGAATCGCCGTTCATTACGATTCTCGCCATCGACCCGCACATCATCATCAAAGGAATCGAGCAAAATTTGCCCGGTCTGTTCCGCGATTCGAACATCAACGGTCACGATTATCTGCGCAATATCGTACACTTGCCGGTGTTCTTACAGAATCAAGGTCACCCGGTGCCCACGGTAGTCATCGGTAGTCATTTGCGGGCCACGAATGAGAGTCACGATCATCGGGAATCTCCACCGAAAATACATGTAAGTAATCCTTTGCATCGAAGATTCTTTTTCCGTCACTACATTTTCTATGATTTACGTAGACCTTCCCTCAACTCACAGTTTATATACAAATCTTTTTTAAATGATGAACATAGAAGAAAATATTTTAAGTTTAACGACTTTAAATCATGCAAATATCTTTTTAGTTCTCGGTTTTAAATCTATTTTATCTTTGATTCATTTCTCTTAGCACCAGGTAAATACGGCTAAAACAGTAGGCCTTTGTTGTTGTCTATTCGTACCATGTAAGCACTTTGGCCCGCGTAAATGCAGTCATATGTGTCGACATGAAATGATTAGAATTGCATCGTTTACTATTCACTATTAACGCTTTCAGTTTTGACTAATTAATACCCTATAGTGCTGAAGATAATTTGAAAATTTTTAAAAATTCCACCCTAGTGTATTCAATAACGGGAATACCACTATAGTGCGTCTACACCGCGGTGCAGTGTATCGTTAGTTACTAATATTTCACTATGTTTGGCAGGTGCTGCCATTTTTCCATAGAGATAAAAACTAATTACTAATTACATCAATACACCGCAGTGCAGTGTACTAGCAAAAACCATCACCGATTTTCACACCACACTGCGGTGTAGACGCACTGAAAGGGTTAACATAGTATTTGTTGTATTTTTATTTAAACCCCTTTAATTTCATCGTTTATTTGTTGTTTCTATGAGTTAACTGCAAATATGGATCAGCACATGTGAAAAAATCTATTCATGCAGAAATGTGTGTACCCATTCAGATTTCCTGTGCTGTAGATTTTTCCTAACGCTGACTGAATGTAATGAGAATTGCGATATGGCTGATAGAGATGTGGGTGATTAGCTGTGTTGCCCGCATTCTGGAACAGGGTTTTTTAAAGCAGACTTGATGCCATCAGGCTGATGAAGCTGAGGGAAGATGACCAGACAAAAAATGTCACAATTTATTGACAATGCTTTCAGTTTTCTGAATTGTAATCCAGCTGAGCCATTTCACAGACAAACTTCATAGGCTATTTGAAGTACGCGGAGAATGGATAATATGATAAAATCCCACTCTTTTTTTAGATTTAAAAGTTTTAAAACCAAGAATTTATTTAATCGAAAATTTCAAAAATACACAACATTTCGAACACTAGAGATCATCGTCATCACCACACCTGATGATGATCTCTTGTGAGAGATTGAAACATTGTATCGTTTTGAATTTTTGAATAGATAAATTCTTGGTTTTAAAACTTTACATAAATGGGTTTTCATTATATAAACTTATTTCATAAAGTTCTATTCGCATAGTGTGTGCATTATGAGGACTAATGAAACTTAAAGACGTTCTGTGAAATGGCCCCTTAGACCCTTAATCTCTATCAAACTTCGCATTTTGTGAGTTACATTTAACTCAAGATTTAATTTTCAAATGATCATTTCAACTTTTTGTTTTCTAACTCACAGTTCTGTTTTATTGAATACTAACGTATTATGTTCACAAATACAATTACTCATGATGCACGTATTATTTTCAAAGATCAATGATAAGGAATATCTAACTGTGAAATCGGCTAGTAGACGAAGTTCGGGCGCTGATGAATCGGTACTAGTATACGCAGAGCAAATGAGAAAACAATTCTAGGTTTATATATCATACGGTTATGATATAAAACACACGTGCATTTATATACGTACGTACAGTATAACCCGATTAATCCGGATCAGTTTAATCTAAATCTTCGGCTGATCTGTAGATTATCTATTAACGGCCCGCTTGTATTTTGGATATGATTTTTCTTCCAAAATTATGTCAAAAATTTGTCCCGAATGATCGGAATTAAGCGGGTTCTACTGTAATGTACGTATTCTGTAAATATGGAATATGTCAAATTGCATGTTCTGCTCTCGGATGATAAGCACGGCCTATGGGAGCCATTTACCTGAAATCCACTCTCCTTACCCTCTTATTTATTTGATAATACTCGTTTCTGCATCATGTAACTTGTGCCCGGTTCTGTGATAATGAGTTTGATTTGACTGTGTAAAGTTTTACTAAATTGATAATGAACTACCAGTTATACGGTCAAATTTTACCTCACAATTGCGGAACAGAGCTCTAATATCCATCAGAAAAATACATATCATTACCGGTATTGGTGAGCCTTTTGAAATTCCTTGGTCATATCCATTTTGGAAAATTGAGGTAACAGATTGCATGTCTCATCATTATGCGGGTTGGTTGAGTTTAGTCCTTTGAATGAAAAAAAATAGGCGATGTTTGAAACATCCTGTGCCGGTGTGTTTTATGTCATGGGATTAGTTTGATCATAAGTATATATGACGATTAATAATCATTATCATGATAATGATATTATTATCATTATTATTATTATTATTTATATTAGCTTTCGTGCTAACAAATTTCTTATATCATAGGCCAACAAGCGTGAAGTGCAGTCCCCTTTGCTGGCCCGGCGAGGCAGGCCCGAGTTCCTGGTATAGTCATCGATTATATTATGTATCCACGATATTATCATCATATTAACGAAGATAGCTGTATTTCTCGCCGAAAAAATATAAATCACGCCGAGGCCTATTTTCGCATATTCAATCACCGCTTTTCAAATTTCGCCGATACGCTTTTATATACTGGAACAAAAAATCTTTAAGAATTAGAATTTGGTTTCAAAAACTGCCTCTTTAGAAGATGCCTTTATCCAATGGTTGTATTAGTGTTTAGTTTAAGAGCCGCTGCATGATTTGGGTATAGTACTGCGTAAACGATATCTCCATCGTGCTTCATCGGGGCAAATCCATAAAGTACTTACCGGTAAGCATCCACCAACCACATGAGGGAACGGTTGAAAATTGGTCACATCTTCCTATGAAGGTACATGTACAATGGGCGAAGTTTTGCCTTCGTACTTTATGGCTTGCCCCCATACTTATCTGTTAGTCTTATTCGAATAGTTATGAGACTACTGGTTGTTGATTATCGCTTTGGGCTCGGCTTGGGGCAAAAATGATTTTCGCTCGCTGTAAAATTGATTGATTTGGACCCGATCTCGAAGTATCGAAATGTGGTAGATGGTAAAAATTTACATTTACGAAAACTCTGTTTCAGCGAAATGAGTCGATAATGTCGTCGTTGAGTTTGGATAAGTTTTCAATTCGCGGCAATAAACACCGTCATCCCGACCGGTTTTCGATGGGCAGCAGTTCGTACTTCGCGTCGACGACCGACTTGTCGAAAACGTTGTTAAAACACGACTATTTCAGCGACGTGAATCCTCGCAATATGAGACGTTTGTTGAATATCATCGCTGTCACAGGTAAATTGATTTTACAGCTTCACTTAAACTTATATTCACTTATGAAATATGCGTAAAATGTTGAAATTTTCTTAATGCATTTTTTTCGAGCTTTAAAAGAACATTTCTCTTCCTTATACCATATCAATGTGATATTGTCCGTCCAGTAATGTAACTACTTAAACCCTTTCAGTGCTGTCTGATTAATATCCGAAAGTGCTGGAGATGATTTTAGAATCTAAAAGAAAATTTACCTCATTGTGTTGAATAGTGGGCAAACCGCTTAAGTGTATCTATGCCACTATGGTATTACTAGCACAGTCCATCACCGATGCACTGAAAGGGTTATTGAAAATATATTTCTTCTCTGTTTTGTGCTATTCTATCCGGGGTTTGTGCAGCTGGGTGGACAATTTCAGGGGTTCTGGGCATGGACTGCATCCAGGCTTCTTGAGGCGACCTTACTGAATGTTAGCCAATGTTCCCACAATTGATTGATGAAATTATCTGCCACCTCGGATTCCAGCTGAATAAACTTGAATTATTTACCCTGAGTAAAAAAGTTTAATTCACCTTATTTTCTGGAAAATTGAATAGATAAATCTAACTGAATTCTCTTGGATGGAAACAATCATAGGATGCATGTGTGACATGGTGAATGCTATCTTTATTACCGGTATTGTTTTTAGGGCGTTTGCTTCGAGCGTATGATGTTGAGTACAGCTGGCATCGTTTAGCTACATGGATCAATTTGACGGAACAATGGCCGTATAGAACGGCTTGGATTGTCTGGTATTACGAAGACACAAGTGATCTTGACGAATCGACGTCTTTAAAGGATATTTATGAAAAGTATGTACCCCATACAGTTATTCTTGTTGAACTCAGAGCACGAAGCAGTGAAATAAACTGTAGTTATTTTTCTTGTTTAAGGGTACTTCCGCGTGTACCGGTGTCTCGAGAGCAGGAACCTCTGCTTGAAATTGATCGTAACGCTCGTAAACTGGAGGCTTTACTGTCGGGAATGAGTCCTATGTTGAACGTCAGCGATCTAAAGAAGTTTCTACCTTGCAGTATTAACATGGATCCGTTTTTACGCAAAATAATACGAGGTAAAAAATAAGGCATATCTTTCACTTTCAACTGACGTATCATTTCCTTGATAAAATCTTTAATTTTGATCTGCCTAATGATATTTCATTCATGGTTTAAACATATTCTTGCTGATCAGAACCTATTTCAAATTTCTTCTCACGCGTCTATTTTTCTATAGATTACATGAAGAACTTTGACAGTCAGTTGCTCGAACCAGTTCCTGGATTTCCAAAAACGAGTTCTTACGACAACTTTTCAGGTAAAGATTTGATCTAATCCGCTAATGAAAACTTAATTTCGTGCCAGAAGGTTTGCTATGTGTTTTCCTTCTGATGTGATTGATCATTGAAGTAATGTTTTTTTCTGATTTTCTAATGATAGTCATCTTATCCCGTTTTCCAAATATGCTTAATCCTTCGACTGCTACTGATGGGGTCATAGTACCATGACAAGCTGACCTCAGTTGGTGTATTGATAAACTAAAAAGTTATTTTGGAAAAATATGATTTTTTCTCAAAATCCCGGACATAGTGACAGGCTCGTAATCAATAAATCAGGTCTTGCAGTCAAAGGGTTAAAGTGTTAGATTATTTCATAATCCATTATTTTGATTGTTTTTAACAATAAGATTATGCTAATAAGTGATCGAGCTGTTTAGATGTTTTAATCAAATTCTGAATTGATTTAACTTCAGAGCTGCCAACTGTTCCTGATTTTCTGTATTTGTAACTATTTTATAACGAGAAATACTCATTTGATTTTGTTCGATGCATAGAGAAATATGAAAGATGTTACTGAAGGTCTTACTGTTGATTACCGATTTCTTTCTCATATTTCAAGGAATGTTACTGAAAAAAAATCAGCTCAGATAGCACAGATCAGATCAGATAGCACTTTTCAGAAGTTGGCAGCCCTGTAACTTCCATCCTACAGAGCTGAAATGGAAATGATGTACTTAAGAATGATTTCAAATGATTTCTAAATCCGATCTCCTATTTCTCTTTTTCCCTACCTGACCGCGCAGTTGTCGCTGGCACTCCTCAAACCGACCGATGGTATCCATTTTTAGGAGCAGGTTTTGCACCTCCAATGAAACCGTCGGACTCGAGGTTACGACAACTCGGCTCATTCCCGTTGATGCAACAACAGATGATGCAGTTGATGTCTCCGGCTGCATCGATCGCGGGTTCAACGCGTACGATGTCTCGATTAACCCCGAAAGTGTTCTTGAGGGTAGGTGAAAATTTATAAAATCGATATGAATTTTTATTTTTGAGAATTTAATTTGAAAAAAGGAGATTTAAAATAGAATTCGGGCAGACTTATTTTTCATCTGATTAAGAAGTGAATTCATTGCTATTGATAGCTTAGTTGCCTTTATTCTTTGGTCTTAGATGCGCAGGGATTTTAGTTCTCATCGGTTATTTTCTGAGATATGGCATTATATCACCATCATCGTTAGATCTATTTTTTATTTAAGAATAAGAAAAATATCTTAGCCATATTCATGAGTAGAGGGCAGGGATAGAAATGGAACTGTTGTGGTACAGTGGCTCTGTATTCGTGGTTGTAAATAAGGCATATATGTATTTCAGGGTGGAACCCCGCAGAAGCCACTGAGTGGTATGAATCTAACTCATATCTGTGATACGATCAGTCGTCTCGAAGGTCTCAATCGTAACATGCTATCGACATACATCGCGACGATCAAAGAGAACAACCTGAACGGCTTCGTTTTATCGCATTGCGACCTCGAAGAACTGAAACAGGTCGTCGGAATGAACTTCGGCGACTGGCAGCTGTTCAGAGCGATGATTTTAGCGTTACGCGAACGCGAAGAGGAACAAATGAATGGTATCGCAAGCGGTATCGCGCCGCACTTCATGGCGATCAGCACGGAGCATTTGAATCAACTCGACGACGATAGTCCGAGTCGGAATTCGAACGACAGCACAGAGAGCAACGAACAAGCCGACAGCGGTGTCAGCTGCGGGCGGGAAGCGATGGCGTCAGCTGCAGCGGCGGTGACGACGACGAACGCGCAGTTGAATATCCTCGGTCATCACGATCGACAGCAGCCCGACCCGTTTCAGAATTACACGCGTCGTTTCATACCGCGTCGTAACAGCATGGCGATGCAGGTCGCGTTAGAAAATCAAATGCTACACGACGTCATCGACGAATTCAGCGAGAGCGGAAGCGACCACGGCGCGACGGCCGCGGGCGAAACGTACGACGACATCGACGCGATGAATCGTTTAACGGCGCCCCCTATCGATCATCAGTCGTCCGATACGCCGGATATCGACGCGGTTTCGAGCCCCGACGATTTGAACGCGAAGTTCAAGAAGTTGCAGAAAAGTTCGCAGAAGAAACGATCGAAAACGTCGCGACCGAATCAGAAAAATCTTACGATCAGTGAATTGAGTTCTCGAGTGACATTCTCATTATCTGGCGATAGCGAAGGTGCGGTTCAGTTAGAACTGGCACCTGCAGCGGAGGTTAAAGGTAAGAGTTCGAAAGACAAATCGCGTTCGAGGAAAAAGTCGCCTTCGTCGTCGTACGCCGACCAGCCGGCTGCTCTGAGTACGTTCAGCGACGAGGATCTATCAGACGTAGTCGATTTGATCAAAGATGGTCCGAAAAATCAGTTCACCGCGAACAAAATGGCGCTGCGAAATAAATTACAAAAACGTGAAGTACCGGTGGATATTTCGAATAACGAGGTCGAATCGTATTCGGTCGCTTCACCATTGTTGCTCGACGTTCGAGATTCTAAAACGAAACGCCACGGCAAAGTTGAACGCCGCGATTGCGTCGATGTTTCGCCGACGAAAGGTTCGACCGACGCTGCCTCCGCGACGACGGCGGCTGCGCCATCTCAGGAGCCGGTCGTGCGAATCATCCAGAGACAACCGTCGAAAGACGGCGACGGCAGCAAGCCGACGAGAACGCGTACGTTCAGCGTGACGACGATCGAGGACGAGTTCACCGATCAAACGATGCCCGCGTTGTCGCGCGACGATGTCTCGCCGGAGAACTACCGCGGCGGCGACGACGCAGACGTTTATTTCAAAGAGAGTCTCAGCAACAAATCGTCGCGTTGTTCGTCGGCTGAGAACAGACTCGATAGCGTGAAAATGGTCACTTGGAAATCCGACGTCGAAGCTCAACGCGGCGATGATGATGATGATCATGAAGTCGACGTGAAGATCGATGTAGACTTAGAAAATATTGATACGTATCTAGTTTAAATCATTATAGGAATTATTGCTCTCTGCATGAAATAGTATTATTCAGAAGTATTAGTGTTTTAACGTATGTACCACATTTAGCAAACTACAGAGTTCAGTGTTGAGGACTCGAACCCCAGCATTCACATAGCTAATCAGGATTCATTTCTATTGTTGAGTTAAGGGTGGATCTAGGGTATGATTCAGGGATGGGTGCACCCCCAAAATAGGCCATATAATTGAAAGGGCACTCCGAATGAAAGCTCGTAGGAAAACATTAACTAATTTTTGGAAATACAGGGAACCAGCTTATGAATTTATACTGCTTTAGGAATCATTTTAATATTATTCATTTTCCCGTTTAAGTTAGGGCAACTTGACATATTTAGGGGGATACACACCTCCTGCACCATCCCCTAAGATCCAACCCTGATAGTCATTGAAAATGAGAAGGTTGTCAGAAACAACTGATCGCGATTTTGTTTAGTGAACCTTTTAGAATGTCATTTGTTCCCAAACAGTAGTTTACTAGAAGGTTAAGGGTTCAATTAGATACGCAAGTCTTCCAAACTAGCAATTGATATGACATATTTTTTATTACTATCCTGTAGATGGTTCTATCTACTTGGGGTAATTTCGAATCTTGTAGATTCATCCATCCAGGAAATTAAAAAATAAAAATCATTTTAACGATAGTACTATGGATATATTAGGTAGAAACTTACATCAAGCTTTTCGATCAACGGTCACTGCTGTCTTGACCACGTCATGATCACATTCAAGACGTGATCACGACGGCAGTGACCGTTAATCGAAAGGCTTGATGTAAGTCTCTACGTTATATACCCAGAGTAAATTTCGTTAATATGATTTTGATATAGAATCTGTTATGAGCATTCCATAGCAAGATGGATTGTATTTTCTGTTGGTCCCAGGTGATATAACGTATTCGTAGTTCACTTCAATAGTTTCATGTAAGCACTACTGATTAATAGTATCATTATAGTCGGCTATAGTTAAACGTTCCTTAAATGATAATCTTCCGTCGTTCAAATACCAACTTTGGATTCTGCAATCGACAGAAACCGAAATAAGAAACAATTTGACTATGCATTTCAAAGTTTTTGCGTTTCGATTTTTTCGAATGTGTATCAGTGTGTTGTAGAGTATTATAGCAAAATTACTGATGTACATTATTTTCTGATTACCAATCAGTTCCATGAAACTTTTACCTCTGTAGAGTAAAAGTTCGCCAAGGATGGGATCCTAGTAGGAAAATATAACCATCAGCTAGAAACTTAAGTCATTTTTCGATGCGTGTTACATTCACATGTGCGAACATTCATGTTTAGTTTATCTAACATTCTCATGTTCAATCGAGATAGAACTTTTTATAGCATATTTTAATCTATTAGTATTGTTACTTTTACACTATTGGATCGATTCTTTATTTTTTATCTATCAATTTACTGTATGTAGTTGTGATTGAAAGAAATGTGTTCGTACAATCTAGGCTTGGGTTTGGGGAGGATCGAAGTTTTTTGCTGGCAAATGGCTTTACGATAAAAAGCTGGTTCGATGTTACTGAACTGAAAACTGCAGTGCTGTCTGTATTAATCTCTTCAAAGGTTATCCATAAGATGCATGCGGTAGCTGTTATCACTAAACCCACTGGTCTGTCTGTCAGTCATAAATGTTAACTTTCTCAATGTACTACTGGATGTTTTTTGTAAAACATGACAATCTTATAGAACAAACTTGTCTAGTGCTGATAGGAAGCTTCATGACAATTTTCTGACAATTTTCAACTTATTGAATACTATACATGTACAGATATTTAACTCGCTACAAAATGAATCATATTTCAACCTTTGGTGCTCATCTTAGTGCATGTATCCTATATAAATCCTATATCCTCTATCAATCTGTTATGATTCAAATGGTTAATTATCCGGTAGTTGTCAAAACTATTATCGCTGAGATTCGCCATGTTCTAATTAAGTCATTATAGGAACGAACCACCAGTAAATAGACCTCTGACCAGAATATATTGTAGTACTGTACATAGGGCACAATATGAACTTTGGTAGGTTCTAATATATACGTGTTTTGTTGTTAATGATATCTGGTTTGCAATGGTAATTATGCAGTGTTTTTGTGTCTGATGATGTTTTCAGATAAGAATAAACAAGTTAATTATTCGAATAAGAAATTCTATAGCCTTTATTTACATATCTGGTTGAAATACAGTTCATTCTTTCTAATCCAGTGCTCTTGTTCCCCCTCAGACAATCCACGCACTATGGCCATACTTAGTGCAATAACTGATGACCAAGACTTCATCAAGCTCTCCTGCCTAGATGCTAGGCATTTCTTTTAAAATGGGATTTTGGGATCAGTTACTGTGGCAATTCAACTCTGGAATTGAACAATGAAGCTTCGATGATCCAAATATCATTTTTATGGACTTACGCTTTAGGGAAGTCCATAAAATAATTGTAATTCCGCCGAAAACTTCATGCTTGCCACTCATTTGAAAAACACATTTTTTTTCTTTAATTTTGATTATGTTGAATTTCGAGATAAGTCGAAATTGTGAAAAATTTATCTCGTATGTCACCTAGGGGCTTCGTACTGGATTAAACGACACATCATCGTGTAAATTTAGGAAAGACCATAGCATATTAAGAATTTCTTTCTTGTTCACCTTTACTTATTCCACCAATTCATTCAGTCGATTGAAAAATGTCTTCCATCAATATGAACCAAACGGCGAAATATCATTTAAAACAACATTTATTTTGACCAACTATAATACTTTTTGTTGGGAGTCGACCTGTAATATGTACATATTTTATATACATCCCCATGTACACAGTACAAAGGATTCATGATTTGCTGTTACAATTTTTTTCCATATACATATATATTTCTTACAAATATAAAATTCTTTATAGATTCTATCGTTAATTTACTGAACAAACAAAATATTATACGCATCTTCTAATCAACATATTCTTCATAACATAATAACAACGTTACATATGTAAAATAGATACATAGTTTGATTTTCATTTATTAAAAATACGATTATTACACTTCTAAGGAGACGCTGCGATATATTGACCATATAGTAACTGGCCTGAAAGCGATACTATTAGGCTACTGAAAATTGTACGTAGGCTTCAAAATGAGTTGAGATATTCAGAAAAAAAGGAAAAGATTTATAAGTCGATTATGCTCAGCAGTTGAAGTTAAAACATGTTGTGACAGATGATTG
This sequence comes from Tubulanus polymorphus, assembly GCF_964204645.1. NCBI lineage: Eukaryota > Metazoa > Nemertea > Palaeonemertea > Tubulaniformes > Tubulanidae > Tubulanus > Tubulanus polymorphus. The sequence goes on along the minus strand of NC_134029.1, from coordinate 5,912,682 downwards.
CATTAATACTACAGTGTATTATGATAAGGCTACAGCATGCTTAGAAAGAATAAGGCGCCTGAGGTACGGCGTTAAAATCACCCACGTAATAATTATCGGCCCCAAATGTTACACGAATTGGTTTTTTTTTCCGGCGAAATGTTAGAAATATCCTTGAAATACAGCACGACTATCACAGCCCCGATTACAACTAACGTCATGAAAAACAACTGGAATTTGTAAATACTGGTCAGGCGTTCCTCCAGCCTACTGTTCACCGCGTATATTTGGTCCAACTGTTAAAATGCAGAAAGTAATTTCGCTACAATCATGATTTGGTACCGATCTTGACAGCTCATTTTCAGCATGCTTATGGGGAGATTTTTTCTTACCTTTTTAGTGAGTATTAAAACGGTAGTTTGAAGCTGCGTAACTTCCTGTTGTTTCATTGTTTCGGGTGATTTTGGCGTGACGATATTACAGCGTAGCCTAAAAATGAAATCAAGAACGTATACCAAAAAGCCAGTTTTCCAGGGTTGGAAAATTGAGAATACACAAGCCATAGGCGACAACAGTTCAAGGGTGCAGGCTCGAACTCAAACCCCAAAATTACCATGTGTTAGTTCCCATTGCATTATGGATAAAGTTGTATCTAGGGCCAATAGCTAAATAATTCAAATTTTTAAATTTCGACCCAGTTCCTAAGTTATGAGATGATCTTCAACTTCATGACTCTGAAAAACAGTTTTTAGTGCCTAGTTCGGCCATTAGGTAGCGCACTGGACCAATTCTTTGCACTGCACAACTAGACCTCCACATGTACATTGTACCAGAGTTTCATCAGGATCGACCCACTTTTAATGAAGCTAAGTCGCTGAAAGTCAGACCCAAAGACACACACACACACAGCATGAGAATAAGGGTCTCAAGCTGCAAAAGCGGAGATCGAGTCAGGCCTTTTACCTGTGTTCCATAATGTCGTCGCGAGAGGCAGTCCGCCATAATTCCCCGATTTCTGAGTTACTGACACCGGCTTCGACTTCCATAGTCATCACGAGGAATTTATCCCGATGTATCGTACTGCTGTGACCCGCTTGGAGAAACACGCTCACCTCGCCGGTCCCCGCTGGCTTTATAACCCCCGAACTCGGACGGACTCGGTATTTTTCTGGGGCAGTTGTTTTCACCTAAAACATCAATAAGCCAACATCTAGATATTGAAATGTTTTAGAAACATCAAGTTATGAAATACCTTCAAAATGAAATGAAATCTCACCTTAAAGGCAACATTTGATTTCACAGTATTCGTTATAGTGATGATATATAGCGATTCTTTTGTGCCATCTCCCAATTCAAACTCCAATTCTTCAGCCGGGCTGGAAAATTCAGCATATAGCAATACCGTTAAAACCAATACGTAATAGGACATTTTTTCGAAAGGAGGCTTACCATATTGTAGCATATTTTCCTCGGAATGAATTTTCTTCACGATCTGGTCGTCTAGAAGCAATTGCTAGGGTTTTAGGGCGTACTTTAATCAGCCGTGCTTCATTCTGCGAACAAGGAATTAGTGAAATCAATTCAACGTGCTCATCGGTAAAATCTTATATTTGAAAAACATATTGAAATATTGTTCCTACGTACCTTTGGTGGGCTTCCAGCATCTTCTTGGTCAACACTGAAACTCTGGTACGTATTATGATCGTTCTCGGCAAATGTTACCTGCATGGGACATGTGTATATATCACAATACTATAACAGCACTTTTAATTTCAATGAATTATGATATTTTCATGTCAAGACAACAAATTGAAAATGATCAAATTCACACACACACATGCAAAAACATGTATGTTAAATGAAATGTAGAAGAAAAGAGTTATATGACCAATGCGAAACAATCTTATCACATTCCACAGTCTTGCAGTTTTTGACCTTAACACCTAGCTTATCAAACAAGGGGGTCACTTATACCTAGATCAATTAACAGGTCACATGCTGTAAATTATTTTTCATTTGCCCTATTTTCCAAGTTTCTTCGAACATCGATTTAAGTCCATGCATTGTAGATCGAATACCCGTGAATTGTATGGCATACCTCATTGAAACCACTGTCATTCAAAGCTTCATAAGTGTCGCAAAGCTCCCTCACATATCCATCTTTGATCGAATCATAATCATCATTAGACACCATCCTGACTTTTGAGAAGGTCAGGTTCAGTATCACTCACTACCATAGTAATACTGCTTTAGTAGTGCTAAGTGACAGTGGCCATAGCAACGTTGTCATACCAACAGCCATTCCCTTGATGACATAGTTACAATACAGCTAACTGTGATCTACAAGTTACCACTAAAGGCAGCGTTCTAAAAAATCTTACCCGTTTCTTATTGGCAGCAGAATCTGGTGAGTGGAGTTCTCCATTTTGCTCATTCTCAGGAGATGGTGACGGGGTATATTTATATTCAAACGAATCCTGTAAAATTTGAAAAAGCATGGAACATAATTCATATTCATTTTGAATCTCTCAACTGTTTAGACTTATGATATTACAAACTTACCGTGCCACCCATATGCTCCCATAACTGGTCCCTGTCGATATATTCCTGAATCTCATTCTTTTTTACGAATATCACTTTTTTCTTCGCTTCCTCGCTCAACCAGGCTTTAATAATCTTCCACGCAGCTATATTTAAGGAAATAAACATCTCGATTACAGACTTTTCGGGAATGCTTGTCTAAATGCTTGTCAATGTAAGCGAAATACCACTTACTGTTTAGAACCCATGGCATGTCGTATATCAGTATATAAGCTGAAAAAATAGGGAAGATAATGGGAAAAATATCAGTTACCTGATGTTGCCAAGTAAAGTTTAAAGGCTAGCCAGCAGTAAACCAACAAGCCAGACTATTTTAACAGTTCAATTGGTGGATAAAAGGCAATAAGATACTAATTGACAAGGAATCGTAATATTAGATGGTAACTAACCTAGAAAGCTTGGATAGTAAGAGGTGAAACAAGTGATGATGTACTTGACTAAATCCAGGTCCATGTTTGTGAGTCCAGCCTCAGCCATATCGAATAGAACTACAATCCGTTTACCGATGTTTGCTTGGAAATACCGTTCTAACATAAACGCGACGTACTTTTGTAGTAGAAGCAAAGTTGAAGAGTCTTTTTTGTGGTCTTTAATACGGAAATACACTGAAATTGATAGATGATTTGAATCGTTACTCAACCCGCTGTCAAAGATGGATGCACTCTGAACGCTCGAAAGCTTTACATACTACGGTACCCTGAAGCTTTGGAAATAATATTGCATAATACACTTACAGATATCATTGCCATCTTTGTCATGATTGTGGTAATATATAGCCCCTTTTTCATGCGCTTCTTGAGGAAATGAATTCTCATTTAAATCTACAAAAAATACAAGTGATACTCCATGATTCTATGGAGCCCTTTCGCGGATATAGCATGTGCCAGTAGTAGTTGAAAATATTTACCATTGACACCAATTTCTTTGCGCCATGAAAATGAACCGTTCACAATCTTTGCAGCTTCTTCCACATCAGTTCGTAATGCATTGATAAAACAACCAGCATAGGAATCATTTGTATTCAAACGATTGATATCTCTTTCATCGTAGGCGCCTTGTGTAATTTTATCTAAAATACAATAAATGTGATATCGAATTGCATTGAAAACTATTTGAGGTAACTTCGAGACTTGGCCTATTTCAAGCAACTTCCAGCATTGCAAAAACAGTCCAATTTACGACTGAATGCAGTCATAGAGGCAAAGTTTAATCTATTTGGGTCTACCTGCAGTAGGTCACCTTTCCACTATGTGGCACTAGTGTTTAGTGTAATGGTTATTAGGTAGGCCTATAGGTATAACTATTACTCCTAGGGAAACCTTAACTGCAGTCGCTCCATCATTTTTCTTATGTCTTACCGGCATATTTTTCTTGGAATAGTGTTCGTAATTCGTCATATTTATCTTTTTGATCCTGAAAATAAAACAAAATAATGATTTAGCAGTTCATTGGGGGAGGGTATCTTCTTGGTCACTGTTGCACCATTGGCGGCTACCCAGCTAACAAAAAAACGTTCAAAGAACGTTTTCTAAAAGTTTTTCACTAACGTTTTAACGTTAATGTTGAACGTTCGTGCAACGTTTGTAGAACGTTTTTTTTGTAAATGTATTTTAAGGTTCACAGAACGTTTTTGATAACGTTGACTGAACGTTACTTCACAACCTCTCTGCAACCATTGAGCTTGATAAAAACGTTCCAAAAACGTTCGTATGACGTTACATTATAACCATGATGTCCTCTTTCATGAGCTAGAATAAATCCCTTTCAACTAACTAATATTTGAATTATTTTACCTAACTTTTATTTTGTAACTACGTATATATACATGTATAATATCGAAATTATTCACTCGTAAGTTAGTTCTCCAGTGCACCAGTCGTCGTTTTACAGCGTAGCTGGCAGCCTTTGTGATTCCTAAAATAAAAAGGAAATGATACAGAAACTTTTATTTTCATGGTTGTGTTAAGCCTTGAAGTTCATTTCATCCATACATACAGGGATTGTTATGCTTGTTATTGGAGAACAACAGTTAGGTCATTTCATTGATATAAAACCCGACGAAAAGGTCTCTAACGTGGGTTTCTACATAAAAGATTGTTTCAAAAACATTCTATCTGTATTTTTCCATATATTGAAAGTATCAAAATTTGTGGATTGAATAACGTACCTTAGTAAATAAACGATTTTTAAATCCCTTAAACACGCCGCTTAAAGCTGATTGATGAACAATGGCGAACACTTCCTGCTTTGATATGTCACGATATCCATCGGTTTCGAATCCCATATTTTTCTTTAGGCCTACTCCCGAAAGTTTGAATCTTGCTTTCAAATGGTATTAAAATGTAGGAATCCACGTCGGGATTTGCTTAAAACGGACTATATTGATGATATCTGACTTAACTAATAATTTGCTGCAGGCTCTTGGATGATAACGTTTAGAAAAACCTTCAGAAAACGTTATCGCCTGAACGTTACATTATAAACTATCACACAACTTTCACGAACGTTTCCGAATGTTGTATGAACGTTGTGTGCTAGCTGGGTAGGTCTATTAGTAAGTCGACTACGTAGTCCTACAGATCAGCCAGAGATATATGTAGGCTTAGGCCAGGGGACAGAGTAGAGGGTCATCACATTATAATTGTCATAAATGTCATACGGACTCTATTAAAGCCTCACCCCCAACCCCTTCGGCACTCACGGTATCAAAGCAAGGGCCCACCACCACAGTACAATGAAGGAAGAAGACCATTGATGGCTGGTAAGTGGTGTGGGTCGTCTTTCTTTCGACACTTTTTTGATTTTTTGAGTCAGTAGTTTTACTACTCTCACTATAGTAATATTTAATAATTCAATACCGACCGGTGTAACGCAAACGGGAACGCAGTCGCATGACAATTTCTATTAATTCTCTCGTTACCAAACCCACAGAAATGCGCATAAAATTGCGAAAAATAGGTTTAATCCTATATGATTTGCCCAGGCCTATGATCAAATAAATGAAAAAAAAAAACCTTAGGACTTACAGCCATTATCATTTCGTTGGGTCAATTTACTTCCGGGTTCGTGCCACCAAATGATACATGATCTGTAATTGGCTAATTTAGTTGTAAAACCAAATTCAATTGGCTAGGTATCTGAATGACGTCATCTAAATGAAGTAAACAAAACCATGTGCTTTCGATAATGATTAGTTTTAATCAATAACAACCGTCTGAGATAGAAAACATAGCGTGAAGATCAAAACAAAGAAATACTATGAGAAATTTACATTTTCGGTGAGGGTTAGAGCTGAATTGTTGGAAAAATCGTAAATGAGAGAAATATCATATTCCCCATTCGGGTTAACACGGAGGTGCTGCCATCTTACAATTTCATCGATTAAACCTATTCAATTCAGATTTATTGCTTCTACGAATAAGATTACGATTTTATTTACACTCCAACCATTTCCATGGTAGGATGGAGAAAACTATTACATGTATATACAAATACTTACAAAACAACACTTAAATGATAAGACATTAGAAAATGAAAAATTAACAACAATCTGAGACCAGCAAGTACCGCCATCTATAAACATTGTATGTGCATCAACATTAACCACATTCTGATTAAATCCATTTCTTCGCAGGTAAAATTCATCGTATTCTATCTCATTTGACACCAAAATTGTCCCTGTTTAATTGTGTAAGATATTAAGAAACTAATGTGTCGCGGATGTTATGGTTTATCAGTTTATGGACGTTAGGATTTTTGAGCGTTTTGGAATGGGTGGTAGTCATCGACAATCATGGGGCGTTCATTCCATTCAGCATTCCATTTCCTCCGCTCCAATCCATTTCAAGAAGCACACATCACGTGTGCCAGGTTTATGCAATGATAATGATGACTAATATGTTCGTAATATGTTACCGGTATCCACGGCTGAGACTCCCTTCCCTATTGGTTATTCATTTAACTCGTTGAATTAGGAATTAAAATCAACATGATTCGTTGTTAATGGTTAATTTTAACAATTTTATACTCATGATTAGTTAAATGGTAACTCATTGATTAGTATTTTTGATTAGTAATTGGAATTTTCATAACTTTTATTATAAACATTAGATTGAATTTGAAGAATTGGTTAACAATGATTGATTGATTGCTCGAAAATTGGCACACGGGCTAGTAAACCACCCCACCGGCACCGGCACGCACCCGGGATACACCATTCCAGCTAGGGTAGTCATCATCAATGAGTTGTTGGTATGAAATTCAATTTGTAACTATATACTTCACCTCCAATTTCCAAATCTAAGAAAAACATGAAATAAAATAATTTCATCTTTCCAAAATTTAAAACAGTGTGTAGAGGTGGCCGATACCACTTTTTTTGGGAGGGCATTTCACATGTTTAGTGCTCTTTGGGTAATGAACATCCTTCTGATTTCTTTTTTCGACCTTAATTTCTTGATTTTCTTACTATGCCCTCTAAGGTGCCCTCACAGGTGATAGAATGTAGGCCTACTAGTAGGCCTACATGCATGGATTTATCGTCGCTTTTGTATTTATGACACACAACAATACTGACGGCTAAGTCGCTTTTGTATTTATGACACACAACAATACTGACACCATTTAGCCGTCGCAACAAAAAAGGATTGTTTTGTACTCTCGAAAGATGGTGTATTGGGTAATCCAGTTCTGGCATTAGGCCAGCCAGGGGTAAATAGTTCAAGATTTGTTTATCAGCATGTTATGCTGTAGGCCTAGGTTTGAATGCCAAGTTAAAGAGGGTGGACTTTTCAAGTTCTTTCCTTCAAATCTTTAAAACCACTTGTGATCACCCACTCCTAGTGTATTTTCATATTGTTTTCACCACCAGGGGAGTTAAACATCATAGGCCTTGATTGATATTGTAAAGCATATTTTGCCATCACAATAGGCTATATAGAAAAAATGTAGCTTATGACATGTTAGTTTATTATGGTTACATAACTTTTATAAGTTCATGTTCATTCTCAGATCTGGGGTAAGATTCCTCTAAATGGTTCCGATTTCTTATGATTCACTGGTAGAACAATCTTACTTAGTCTGACAAATTTCATTACAAATCTAATATATTTCGCACTCAAATTTAATTAGAGACCGTTGTCAGAGGTATATTTTTATCGAGTTGTTGGTCTGGTTAAAACTGTTAAAAAGATCTCGTCTGTTCAACAAATGTGATTTTGGAAGTTTAACATCTGTGTTAAGTTTGGTTACCAGCATAGGCAATAAAAACACTATCACAGCGCCTGGCTTACAAAGCTGAAATAATCTTGGATTATTTCCAAGTTTCTATTATGTTCGCAATTCGTTTGTACCGGTGCCACTGAATTGTGACAAGTGTGTTATATATCATATGTATCTATAAACTAACCGGTCTCAACAGTGCCGAATAATGAAAACATGTGCTGCTTAACCACCGTGACTTAATAAAGTAACTCGTTATATACATTCAAAATCTCAAAGCGCTTGGAAGTTTTATCGCAATAGTCTTGAATTTCTTGTTTCAACTTTAACTTTTTCACATTTCACAAAAAAATCAGTTGTATTTGGTGAAATTTCAGTCCAGTTGTATGGCGACTTATTTTCCTTCATTGTTCTTAAGTCTAATTTTTCGAGATGAACATTTTCAGAGTTATATCGAAGAAAATGAGGACGACAGCTGAGCAGCGAGTCCATCGCGTGACTATATGTGAAAATCAACGTATTCAGTTCATCGACTCGGTGAAAAAGGCTGCGTTTATTATCGGAACGGCTTTGGTCGTGTTTGTCGCTTTTAGAAATACTTTAGTATGGTATGTATTTTATGTTCTCTCCTAAGTCACTGGGGGGACTTGCTTTTGGATACAGTCAAACCCACCTGATTCAGATCATATGGGACAAGTGAAAATTCATCTTGTTTATGAGATATGTATAGGTGGAGTGTTAATAGATCAGCATTAGATCAACCAATTCCACTGATACAGATTAAGTGGGTTTAACTGTATCTCACAATTCGTCAAATTTTTCCTTTAAGTTCTAATACAAGCACCTTTCATGTTTTATAGGCATTTACAGAGAATTTGGGGTGGTTCTGCCAGTTTGTGGCAGAGTATGTTTGACCACACGTATGTTTTATTCGGAAGTAGCGATTTTAATGTGGCTATTTGGGGTAAGTATTGAATTGGGCTACTCGTGACGTTCACGAGCTTGGTGTAAACATCTTAGCCGGTAATAGATAACTGTATATTGTCCCATGGTATTTGGACTTTGGGATAAAATGAAAAGACTTTGAATACTACCTATTTTAAGGTTTTAAGCCCCACTTGACAAGAGTATTTAAGGGCTGCGGTATGGGCTGCAATATTTTAGATTCCTCAATCCATTGAGCACCATTAAGGGCATTAACATTTCGAAGGTTACATATAAAGCAGGGGAGATTAACCTTTGACCTAGAAACTGCCTCCGCTAGGATTTGAACGTATTTACCCAGGATTGCTGAGACTACCAATAAGCTGCTGTAATACTAACTAATTCTACCAAACGGTTATCAGTGGTATATAGAGTTTTGTATTGATAATGTTGTGTATGTATTGTAATTAAGGTACGACTGTGATTTGTATGGCTGTATTCTGGACTGCTAATATTTTCCTCATCATCGTCGATTTGACCGGAAAACCGGAGTTCTTCTACAACTACAAAATTCAGCCGAAAGAAAACGTTCCCGTAAGTTCATCCTTTTTAAAATTAATGTACAGTAAGCCTTGCGTAAGTCGGATAAATGCTCAAGTCAGAGGAAAGTGTTTCGTCCCATTTCATTCCTCTCTTTTTCAAATAGATATTTATCCATAAGTCGAATGTTTCAAGTCGTTAACTCCTAAGTCACATCTTTATTGGTCCAAATATTTGAAAATCTATGATAACTACTGGCTGATAGACAGTGGTTTAAACGGTCGTTAATACAATGATGATAGAACTATAACTTAAGGTTCAAATGCGTATGACCCGGGCTCTTTTCAGCAATCATTATGAGATGTGTCGATATATTGTACTGAAATCAAGCTCTCTGTTCCAATTTTATATTCAAAAGCTGGAAAATCTTACTCTTCTCTTGGTCTGACTTTTTCTTAGATCAGCGAAAATCCTTTTATCCCAAAACATCCAGCTTTGGGACCATTAAGTATGTAACCCATCACTTCTAGTGTCCACTTATATTTCACTTGTATGAAAATCTACTGGTACTCTTTACCAGTGTTGACAAAATTTTCATTTCTGTAGTTTCTCTCATTGTAGGTCGATCCGAAACGTCTGAAAAAGGCCGTACTCGCTGTGTTGTTCAATCAGTTGGTGATCGGACCTCCGTTTTTAATTGTGGCCTGGTATTTTTCTGAAATGAGAGGATGTCAGTTTCACGGAGATCTGCCCACCTTCCAGTGGGTCTTATTAGAAATGACTGTATTCGTGTTCGTCGAAGAGGCCTTTTTCTATTATTCCCACAGGTAAATGTAGTAAGCTATCAGAAGTCCAGCATTTTCTCAATAAAGTAAAACCTCTCTATAGTAGATACCGTAGGACTGAATGAAAGGTGTTTTCCATTGCAGTTGTTTACTATGGAGTGTTCTACTGTAATATAATTCTTTCCATGCCAATTGTGCTTAATCGCAATTTCGGTTGTATTGATGTTATTTTCAGGACTTTGCATCACCCGCGGCTGTACAAGTACATTCACAAGAAACATCACGAATGGACAGCTCCGATCGGTATCATATCTCTATACGCTCATCCGATCGAGCACATCTTCAGTAATCTGCTTCCGCCGATCATGGGTCCGTTGTTGATGGGGTCGCACATCGCTACCGCCTGGATGTGGTTCGCTATTGCTCTGTTGTCGACGACCAATTCTCACAGCGGGTATCATCTTCCTCTGATGCCTTCGCCGGAAGCCCACGATTATCACCATCTTAAGTAAGTTGAAAAGAACGAGCAAATACCTGGCCCATAGCCAGCACTGTCCTTATGGGAGTGACTAGAGTACGGACCTTTTAAGATACGAGTGAAACCAACAGTTATGAATTTTTGGCGAAACTGATTTTAGGAGCGCAAAGGCTCTCTGTTGTAGGGGTGGCTGGCCAAAGGAAATTTTGAAAAAATTCTTACTAGAAGAAATAAATGCATTATTACGTTCCTATTAACCCTTTCGCTACGTGTGACGTTTTGGAAACGTCATATGAGTGACACTTGCTGTGCGTATGACGTTGTAGAAACGTCATGCACCTATTGATTTATAACTCGAACGCGTACACAGCAAACAGTATGGAAACGCATGTAAGACAAGATAGTTAGCTTTCTAAACAACAGATGGCGAAAATGCGTCAGTAGTTGGTGCTGTCAGCCTGTTGAGCACATGGTAATTTGCGCGGGATTGAGATGGCTCCCCACTTACGTACCTCTACCAGCGGAAAAGGATATCCCATATCAATTGAATTTCTTTCATCCACACCGTAGCATCAATCACCAAAGACTGAGATAGGCACTTGGGTGAAAAACTGGAAAAAAAAAATTTTTAACCCATCCTGACCCCCCCCCCAACACGCCCCCCCCTACAGAAAAGGCTGTTGGTATGATTTTTTACTGATTTTCACTAAATAACATCATAATCTTCGATAAAAACGCGAAAAATCGGGGTTAAAAACAATTTGAAAAAAATCGAATTTTTCGGAAAATACCTTACGTAGGGGGCGGTGCAAGCGTGTACGCAGCGAAAGGGTTAAGAATTATATCCCAACCAATTCGTGTGGATCTCAAGTCTGACAAATTTCAGAGTCTACTTTGATACAGTGAATTCCCAAGTTTAACTTGTGTTTATGGTTCAAACTTTCCATTGTTTTATTAAAAACAGTCTGATGATTGGACAATAGTGGAACCTCATAACAATCAACTTCAGAGGGTTTTAGTTTCACAGAAATAACAAACTTAAGATAGTTTCGTATACACTGAAGATAAAGGCACTAATTTAATGGAAATCGTTCAGAAAAATTTTTTAAAAACATCCCCTGAATTTAAAAATGCTCCTGTTACTTAACATAACACTATAACTTATATGTTATTTTGAATGTTACTTGTAGGTTTAACCAGTGTTACGGCGTGTTGGGAGTATTGGACCGGCTACATGGCACCGATAATCAGTTCCGCGAGTCGAAAGCGTACCAGCGACACATCATGCTGTTGAACACTGAACCATTGTCAAAACAATACCCCGACGATCCGAAAAAAGGAAGAGCCACTGCTAGCACCTCCGCTGCCAAAGAACAATAAAGTTCGATTATTACGACTTGTACCTTCAGGCAACATTTTGTAATAGACTTTGTGGCGCTGAGTTTCCGAATATCGGTAACCGGTTCGAATTTAGGAAACTCGGTTTTGTCATATGATGAGCAACTCAGACAGTAAATTGGTTAGATCCGCGCTGACTATTGGTAATTCACCGCCTACCATAGTTTTGTTGGCCACAATATGTTTTGTATTTGAGTGTAACATTGATCTGATGAATGTATCTCGGGCTAGATGTCTGTCGATTGACCCCTTCACCGTTTACGATGAAGAATTCACGAGATATCAAGACACTTTCCCAACCTACAGTTTCATTGGCCACAAATATATTTGAATTTGAGATTTTCTTCATAAAGCTAAATCCTTTCAGCTATGAAATTACTACAAATGTATGATTAATTTTGTTGATTTTAATGGTATTGTATTGTATGCCTGTTTGAAACATAACTTATCACTATGTCTAAGCCTGAAGGTACAGCAGAATTAACACTTGATTTTCTTGGAAAAAAAACGGAATTTTATTTTCTTGCTTTTCACTGTGAAGTAAGCCATGCTTTGATTTATTAACTCGGGGATTTTTTTCACCAAAAAAAGAATAACTTTTTTTTCCATTTATGTACATGTATGTATATTTTAATCAGATGGCTTCTGGTTTTGTTGATTCCAAGTTAAGCTCAGTTTGCCATTAATACAATGAAACTCGCTTAAGACTTGATCATCGAATCAGCTAAAGACATCATCTTCAATTCGAGTCCTGATTTTGTAATTCATTTCACTAAGTCTAAGAGTTGTAAACATAATGATAATCAACTGTAGTATGATAGTTGTTGCTATACATGGGAATATTGGGCTAATCTTTATTTCATTTTCTAAAATGCTGTTATTATAGTGGTGGACAACGTTGAGTGTTATGATTGTAAATAATGTAATTCTTATGAAGTAGTAACGTACTTGTAATTCGTAATCTGATTGACTTCGAAAGTTGTAATCCCAGTTTGTGAACAAATTATAACTGTCCAACTCGGATCCTACCCTAAAATCTGTTTAGAATACTGCTCCTGACAATGAGGTTCTGGTATGTGGAAAATACTGCATTTTTTAAAATATTCTTTCCACCAAAGGCAATGTTATTTTACGTAAAAACTATATTTTTGAGGGGAATAATCTCGAAAAAATCTGGCAGCTTTTGATTTTTAAAATTCTACATTGCGATGCAGAAAACAGTTAGCTTTTTTACAATTATTCAATGAAATGCTTATATTGCTACTACATAAGTTGAATCATTGAATCTAATTCATTTCCAGGTTTATACTAGAATGTGTCGCTTATTCTCATAGCATTCAACAGTCAAAGACTTGTTTACTTTGTCAGTATCGGTAGATACGTGTGGATTTGAAAAAGATTAGTACGAGAATGATTGCGAATATTTTCATGCCATCTACAGCTGAATTTAAGAACTACTAAGAAAACGACGCGAAAGTTAGTCAACTACCCTCAACAACTGTAGTTATGAACCTATCAAATGAATTTCTTACAAATTACATGAACATTGAAAAATTTTCTCAATGGCATAACTCACTACACAGGTTTTGTGACTTATACTTATTTTTATTTAGACTAGAAAGACAACACAAGCAATGCAAGTATGGTTGTTGGAGAATTGTTATGGTAGTTTGTTGTTTGTTAAATGTGATTTCCCATTATATATTTCTTTGCTTTTCGCATCATTAATCGCATTCAAATATATTATATATACTAGAATTCAGCGTTTCTTGCTTCATCTGTCGAAGTATCAAGGTTCTTTTGCCGTTCTTCTCGTGACTCAAACAGTGTGGCCACTTACCTGGAAATCGGGGAAGTCGGGGAATTTTCTTTTAAGAAGTCGGATTTTATTTAAAGAACTTTAAGTCAGGGAAATGTGTTGAGATTGCTAGATCGCGTGTGAAATCAAACAGCTTCCGTCTCACGTATTAATTAATTGGATTCTTAGCAGATCAATTCAGGGCGTTCATGTCAAGGAAGGTAACTCAAATAAAAGTGGTTACCCTGTCAAATAGATTTCACGGACCAAACAAGGAAGGATGCAAGAGGAACCAAAAACTGAATAAACATGATTCATCTCCCTTCATCATCAACCTACTATTATGTCCACATGTAAATTGATACGCAAGTAGTATCTTTCATCACTGCCTCCATGATGAAACCTGAATGGTCTCAAATAAAATCTGAAGAAATATTGTTCTTCTTTTGGGATCATATACCGTGAATACATCGTTGTTTGTCATGTGACTCCTATAGCCTGTAATTCCCTTTGAAACGGATCTAACTAAATTCACTGTATTTATATTTGATCAAATTCCGAAAGAAACGGCGAAATAAGTTCTGAATTGTAGCCTACGTATTTGCTGATGATTTTTCTACTACCCGAGAAAATGGTAACCCTAATAAAATTATAATTCATTGTCATCGTCAAAATATCCTCTGCCTAGAAATAACGAAAAATGAATAACTATAAATAATGTGATTTATCAATTTAAAACTACTTTCAAAGAGACAATTTATCTCAGGGACTCGTCACCGATGACCGGGGGACCAAAATCAAAATGCAACATCCTTTCTAGCCTGAACTGGTTTTCTTTACAGCTCATTTGAAATCATCGAACATTTCAAGTTATTTCAACCGCAAAAAAAACCAAAATAGTTCGCACTCTTGTTAAGGTTTACTGTTATATCAAGATTATTTCCAAGTTTGTAGCCTATTATGTTCCACGTTGATTCATTTGTACCATTGGACCGTAAAAGACCTTGACCTAGGCCTACTTAACCGATCTCGGTGCAAAATAATAGAACCACGCGCGTTATTGATCAAATGCTTAGAAATAGAAATTCGTCATGTATATATTCTTGGAAGTCGAATGTCTGAATTTGTTTTGTCAACTTAAAGACTTTGCCACTCTGAAAATTGCTGTATTTCTTGAAATTTCAGTCCAGTTGTATGACGACTTTTTTCGTTGTTCTGGGGTCTAATTTTCGAGATGAACATTTTCAGAATTATATCGGAGAAAATAAGGACGACAGCTAAGCAGCGAGTCCATCGCGTGACTATATGTGAAAATCAACGTTTTCAGTTTATCGACTCGGTGAAAAAGGCTGCGTTTATTATCGGAGCGTCTTTGGTCGTGTTTGTCACTTTTAAGAATACTTTAGTATGGTATGTATTTTATACTCTCTTCGACTTGCTTTCGGATGCTAGCAATCAATACAGTCGAACCCACCTGATTCGGATCATTTGTTACCAATGAAATTGATTTTTCCATCTGAAATGTGTAGGTGGAGCGTGACCTATCAAATCCGTAAAAAAATTGTTTTGTGATTTGTAGTCACTGCTTAAAATGTACGTATTTTGTAAAGAGCTTTGAGATCAGTATTACTAATTCGTCAAGATTTTTTCCTGAGGTCATTTGATTTAGATTGGCTTGGTTAGTAGTAGTTCTAATACAAGCATCTTTCATGTTTTATAGGCATTTACAGAGAATTTGGGGTTGTTCTGCCAGTTTGTGGCAGAGTATGTTTGACCACACGTATGCTTTATTCGGAAGTAGCGATTTTAATGTGGCTATTTGGGGTAAGTTTCATTAGTGAAATGGGGCTGTTATGCTCATATCCTTCTTGTAAACGACGTTGGGGAGTCCTTGGTATGAGCGATTGTTTTAGATTCGGCAATCCATTGAGCACCAATAAGGACATTTAGATTTCGAAGGTTAGATATAGAACAGAGAAGCTAGACCTAGAAACTCTGCCACCGCCAGAATTTGAACCTATTTACCCAGGATTGCCGGGACCACCAATAAGCTGCTGTAATACTTACTAATTCTTCCAAACGGTTATCAGTCGTATACAGAGTTTTGTATTGACAATGTTGTTTATGTATTGTAATTAAGGTACGACTGTGATTTGTATGGCTGTATTCTGGACTGCTAATATTTTCCTCATTATCGTCGATTTGACCGGAAAACCGGAGTTCTTCTACAACTACAAAATTCAGCCGAAAGAAAATGTTCCCGTAAGTTCATCCTTTTTATAACAGTCGTTGATATAAGGTAATAGATCTATAATGTAGGTTCAAATGCGTGTAGCCCCGACTCGCTTCAACAGTCATTATGAGATGAGTCGTAGATAGTACGGAGATCGAGCACCTGTTTCAAGTTTTCATCCAAAAGTTGGAAAAACTGACTTTTCTCTTTGTCGGAGAAAATTTTCATGTTCCAAAACATCCGACATACGTGCGTGTAAGTCTACTCGATACTCGTCTTTACAAGGAAAATGTCGAGAAATTTTCTTTTCTCATTAATCTCATTGTAGGTCGATCCAAAACGTCTGAAAAAGGCTGTACTCGTCGTCCTGTTCAATCAGTTGGTGATCATACCTCTGTTTTTAATTGTGGCCTTTTATTTTTGTGAAATGAGAGGATGTCAGTTTCACGGAGATCTGCCCACCTTACAGTGGGTCGTATTAGAACTGATTGTATTCGTGTTTGTTTTAGAGGCCTTTTTCTACTATTCGCACAGGTAAATGAGATGGCCTAAGCCAATACGGTAAAACAGTGAACACTGGGCAAAAGGTGTTCACTTTTGGAGGGGTGTACTTTGGGAAGGTTTTGATGCAATTTGTTTAATTCTGCCCGTGCCAATTGCGCTTGATAATTTTTGTTTTTACGGATATTAATTCCAGGATTTTGCATCACCCGCGGCTCTATAAGTACATTCATAAGATACACCACGACTGGACGGCTCCAATCGGTATGGTATCTATATACTCTCATCCGATTGAGCACATCTTCAGCACTCTGCTTCCGACGATCATGGGTCCGTTGTTGATGGGGTCGCACATCGCTACCGCCTGGATGTGGTTCACTATTGCTCTGTTGTCGACGACCAATGCTCACAGCGGGTATCATCTGCCTCTGATGCCTTCGCCGGAAGCCCACGATTATCACCATCTTAAGTAAGTTGGTACGAAGGGACGAATACCTGGCCCGTAGCCAGCATTGTCCTGATGGGAGGTACTAAAGTATGGAGCGATTATTATGATATGAGCGAAACTGACATTGCGAGCGCCAAAACTCTCTATGGTGTAGGGGTGACCTCCAAAAATTTTGAAACGATTATCACCAGAAGAAATAATTACATTCCGAGTTAATCTTATTCCTATAATACCACTCAAATCGTATATAGTCGGACACATTTCAGAGTATACTTATTTAATACAGCTAGTGTATTCAATGGTTTTACTTGTGTTTATGGTTCAAACTTTTATCCGTTACTAAGAACATTAGTCCGATGATTGAAATTTAAAAAAAAAACATATTTTGAAGATTCTCCCTTTTCTTTTTATATGAGTATATTTTGAATGTTATTTGTAGGTTTAACCAGTGTTACGGTGTGTTGGGAGTATTGGACTGGCTACACGGCACCGATAGTCTGTTCCGCGAGTCGAAAGCGTACCAACGACACTACACGCTGTTGAACACTGAACCGTTGTCGAAGCAATACCCCGACGATCCGAAGAAAGAAAGCGCCACTGCTACCACCCCCAATGCCAAAGAACAATAATGTTCGCTTATTACGACTTGTACCTTCAGGCATGATTCTATATGCCCTACCTCAGAGTAATCATTATTCTGAAATAGCTCACTACCCAGTTTTGTGACTTATACTTGTTTGTATTTGCAGAAAATATATGCCGGTAATTTGTTTTTTTTTCTAAAGTGTGATTTCCCATTATATATTTCGTTGCTTGTCGCATCTCAGATTTCACGGACCAAACAAGGACGCGAGAGGAACCAAACTGAATGAATAAACATGATATACATCCCGTCATAAACCTACGCCATGTCCGCATATGGATTAGTACATAAATATGTAGTCACTCTGCCTCCATGATGAAACCTGAATGGTCCCAAATAAAATGTTGAGAATATTGTAGAACTTCTTTAGGGATCATATACTGTGAATACAACGTTGTTGACCATATGACTCCTATAGCCAGTAATTCCTTCTGTAACGGATCTAACTAAATTGACTGTTTTTATATATGATCAAATTCCAAAAGAAACGGCGAAATAAGTTCTGAACTGTAGCCTTCGTATTTGCCGATGATTTTTCTACTACTTAGAAATTACATGAAGTATTAAATGACCAGGCTTTTTGCGAAAGTGTTTTCTGTGAATACACTCGGTTTGTTTTTCTAACGCGTAAACGTGAGTAATTCTTCGCATATTTGCAGCTCTCAAAATCGGGCAATAATCCGCTCAACCGGTGTTTATAGTGGACAAATTACTGTTGAAGATGCTGAATTCGTCGGGTAGTTGTCGAGGGAGTCGGAGAAGTAGTATGTATATACACGCGTGAAGATCGTGCGGGTGATAGCCTCGTCTGTGCTTCAGCGCTAGTAGTGTACCTGTCAGAATTAAAAAAGGGAACTGCTCAACTGCGTGTTATTAAAGTTTAAACGAATTACCTCAAAATGTCTATTTCATCGCCTGACGTTTAAGGAATAAGTGATTTTAGTTTTCGGATTTAATGCAATGACCTACACGGAACTGATGAGGTAATTGGTGGGTAAATTTGCCTCAAGAGATCATGTGATTGAAAAATGAATTAATGTCAAATACGGACTTTTGATGTTGCTGAATTTCCCGGACATCAATAACGTAAGTATGATGCCCTATTGGGGATGCAAATCGGATCCAAGATCCACCCCTGCATTATCTTAATAAAGTTATTTGATTAGGTTAACAGTTAAGAAGATTTATAGGGATATAAAGATTCGAGCCCAAATAATGATCGTTTTATATGAGGTTGACCCCTGATGACTCGAGGGGCATAAACCTCAAACAGTGATTGATGATTTGTCCGTACATTTCATGATCCATTTCTTGAATTTCTTTGTATTTTGTACTTGTTATATCTTTCTACTTAATTTCTATATTGCCTGACATTGTTTATGTACACAGCAAGTATCGATACGTCCGACCCGCCGAAGTCTTTTTAAGTCATATTTTGTCCGTCAAGTGCTGCCCCTATCTATTTCATTAGCGGTGGACATGTGAACCAACCTGACAGGACAATATTCCTACTATGGCATGTCAGTAATAAGTTAGTTCACACGTCCACCACTAATGAAATACATAGGGGCAGCACTTGAAGGTCAAAATCTGACGCCACTGGCAGCGGGCCGGACGTTCAAAAAATTCTGCAATACTAAAAATAAAGACACTACTACTTTTGAATGAAATGTTTCCGATGAACTTCACTTTAGCGAACGCGGTGGATACCATCGGAACAAAGGGACAATCTAGACGAGGCCTAGATGGGCCACGAGACGAACGCACCACCGTTCCGCGTTGTAATCTCAATAGTGAAGTGAAAGTTAGTCTTCGATTTCGCAAATCATGATACACAGACAACATGGTTACATTATTTCTTAATCGAACCAGAGTCAACGGCACATCAAATAACGAGAGACGAGTTTTGAACTTGGGATATAGTTACTTTTACTTGACTAAAACGTTCGTAACCCCAACGCACACGACGCATATATAAACGCGGAAACACGAATACATGCACTCGGAAACGTTGTTTCTGAAAAACCATGTTTATCGTTTCCCCGTAAACGCACACGAATGGAAACATGTTTCTGTCTCCCGTTCCCGTGTTTCCCTGCGTCGTCTGCGTCAGGCTTATGAAAAACGGTCGATACGAGCCGCCATAAGACAGACTGAAATTAATTCGAAGTAATGAGAGAGAAATAGCGATTAAATCCTTACATCGTCTATCGCTAATCACCGCCACACAACACCTCTGACTTACAAGCAAGTAATCAAATCAGACTGCAGTCTGGGGGATCCGGGCCCAGCCATCTCATGAAATACACGTCTGAATTTCAAATTTACGTTCGGATATTGGTTTAAAAGTTACATAGTCGGAATAACCTTTCTTTTTTTTCATTCTTCACGGAGAAGTGGGATCGTGTTCAACAGCACACAACTTTATTACACAGTTTCTGATCTACAGCGCGTATACGTTCAGTTTGGATGGGAAAAAGTACACACGGTCTGATATTGAACCTTTTCAGTCGGGATTATATCCCAGACCGATTCGACCGGTCATCTCACCAACTTCTCTCCGAAAACTGCCTTTCAGATGGATTAAAGTATTTGATTATTTATACATTCGATATATAACAAACAGATTTTGAACGTGATGCGAAATTCATAACTCCCTACGGTGATATCTTGTTCGAGCCTGGCGAGAGGAGAGGCTATAGTGCGTTCGCGGTGTGTTTGGTTAACCGGAGATTGAGTCAACAGTTTATATTCTAGAATTCATGATAAACCCGTTGAAGCAGCAGCTATCAAACCACGCGTCGTGCATGTCAGTTGTTCATCGGCCGCTCGTTTGTGCCGTCAACAAAAGGATTTAACTGCTTCTTTTTTCAATTAAGCTCAAATACAAGGTAGGGATTTCCGTTGATGAAGATTCACTTCGTCGATTTTGCATCAAACCGAAATAAAGTAAATTCTACACGTCGTATTTATACATGTATCTATAGATATTTCATTAAACATCTTAAACATAACCGTATTCAATTTGTTCAAAAGAACGTAGTAGAATCATCCGGAGCAATCCTCGAACTGCCGTTGTGTCAGTCATCTTCGATCGCGTGTGATTTTGATGGTTGTGTCGGTGAATCTGTTTCATTCCTCGGTTGCCGAAGTGTCTGTTTTATTCTTTTTTTGAATGAACTACCTGTATTTCAACAAACTATTTACACTAGCACTTGTTAATGTGCCTTCACTTCATTCACCTGGCGTCTGCTGTTACGCATTCCTAATAACTGTAACCGGCTCTTCGAGTTTATTCAATCGAAACGTTGTATTTTTTCTCACTCTTGTACACGTGCTTCCTAATGGTTATGTAAGATCGGGTCTTAATGAGGCTACTCGCTAAAATTGTTCACTTTTTCTCTCCTCGGGGGCAATTCAGATGGAAGAATATATTCAAGCTATGTTCATTGGAAAAGATTGAAATTTATAATCTATAACTTGTAGTGATCCTGATATCAGGTAATTCCGTTTGGGATCAAGTTCTTGGCATATCTCCCCATTTGAACTCTACAAGTAAATCTGATGCGACAATGGCTTCGTATTTACAGTGATGATGAGCCTTTATTTCGTACAAAAAGTACAGGCTATAAGAGATAGAAATCACGTACGATCTGATTCTTTATGTTAATAACATTCACCAGTCAGACAGCTTTCAGAAACTACAGCTGATGCAGAAATATTTGATCAGGTCTTTTATCTCATTTCTAATGAATTGAATATTTGGCGGCGGGTGAAACTGCACAATTGCAAGAAACAAATGGTTGTATTGTGTTCAAGGGGATTATAAGACTCAACGGGCCATACTTTTATCTAGAGGCGATTTATATTATTAAGGTTAAGGTATCTGGTTGGTATAGGAGGTGAAGTTATACGGCTTGCGGAGTTCCTGATATGGCGTAAACGACTTTAATACGGCTTCTATTCTCTGTTGCACTAGTAAATTAACCTATGATTAATTATAGTATACAGCCTCTCGGTAAAATGCCGGGAATCATGTCAGAAAAACTGTTCTTACAATTCTCTCGCAACCGCGAAATATACCGACAGTTTTATCGGCGGGATAAGTGAAGCCCATGTGTGATTCAGATTTTATGGTCGGGATGCCGACGGGTTCAAGGTTTTTGATAGTTCGATGTAGGAGCAGAGAAGATCTACGGATGATTTTTATTGCGATATAACTTTATCGCCGCATTCCTCACATAAATCACTTGATTTGTTACATTCTAGTAGCGGTGTTATGCTTGAAGAAAAACCACACATTAAAACCGTTTTGACCGATTGATGACAAAGTTGAGAAAGGATTTGTTTTTTTTCGGTGTTATTATCAGCGGTAGGGTTTAAAATGGTCGCAGATATTAGGCATTTTCATATTGTGCACTAACAATTGAAAAATAGGGCTGTAATTTTCGGTACCACCCTGCCTGTTTACGAGGAAAGCAATATTTGTGGGTGAAACTAAATTTCGTAAATGAATCTTTTCGAGACGAGGTCAGATTGTTCTTTATTTACAGATCCGCACTTAGTCAGATTTTATCAATATGCGGATGGACGAGGGACGAAAAAACTGGTAGCCTATTAACAACGGTAAACCTGATAAGAAAACTTGCTTTAAAGAAGGTGCTGCCACCAAGTAAACAGTGGTTCTTGTGGGAACTATGTACGTTATATTTGTACCACCTATACTAAAACACTCATTTCAATAATTGATCACGGTAGTTTTTTTGGAAACTGGATTTTGAAACAGGACATAATTTTGATTTCCCTTTAGCTAAAATTATTTTCCCTACCAGCAATCTCACATTTACGGCTCGGTAGTTTTTGATTCTGTTTCGCTGAATATTTCGAAATGTTTACTTTACGTGAAATACCAGTGGAAACGACTGAGGTTATGCCCAGCAGAACATAATTTTTTCGAATGATTGCAATTTTGTTGGAGCATTGTAGAGTTGATCACGGCTCGCGTTCATGGTTTCTTACGTGATATCCCGGAGAGTCCGATGCTCACGGGTCTTCCCACCAAGAGAACATGCCCTTCTAACAAATCTCCGTCATCATGTGTCAATCGGAATACCTTGTAGCCATCAATGCAATATGTAGTGTCTGTCTGGAGTGACGTCACAAATAGTGCGACATCGTGGACCTGCAAGCAACGGGCACCTGTTGAAAAATTGCCGATCGAAGTACACATTTCAGTCTCAGTAATGAACGAACCATTGAAATTCAAATCAGTATCATTTATTATTTGTGGGCGTATTCCATTAAAATATATGTTTTTCGCAATATTCAATTTTGAGAGCATTTGATCTTTGAATTTGCAAAAATTTGATACAAAATGTAGTAGACAGTGATTTTGCATTTTTTTTAGCAGTGACCAATATTCTGATGTCGACGAACACGGTCATATATATAAGATTACGACAGACAAATACTTGCTAACCACCCCCAAAAACAGTTTCTCGGAATCAATCTATCGAATTCAACGAATCTACTCGCGCAAATATACCGCAGTTCATTAGTACGGCAACCTCTGATCTATCGCCGAACGAAGTGACTTATTAATCACTAGTTCGTGAGAGGCGTAAAAATAACGAGAAAAATCAGGTGGATATCGAACATATGTCGGAATGCCGTAGCCGGCTTTAATACATTTCACTCTTCTGATTTCTATAACCGAACGTGTGAATATTCAAGATTGTATCACTCAAACTGATACCATCGCGCATTTTATCGCAAAATAATTACCTAGATTTGATTTCCAACGTGGAATATTATAGAAAATTATTTTACCACCTGACACTGCCAAGGGAGGGAGGAACAACTTTCGGGTGCTGAAAGGGTTGATGCCTGCAAGGGGACTCGCTCTGTAAAATCATTTTGCCTTTCTGACAGGTAAGCTTGCACATGATGAAAGTAATCGGTTTGGCCAGGGACTCTAAAACGATTATTCGTTTTAGAGTAAACCGATGCCCGAGTTTTCTGTCCGAGTTTTAGCGTTCAAATCTCCCGCTACGAGAACTTTTTTAAAAATACGGAATTAACCTTTCAGTCGAAACATCGATATGTAACTAATGTACTATTTTTTAATTTCAGAATCTGAGTTACTGGCAACTTATTCTTCGAGTATCAAGGAAGTTTTCTATGAAATTTGACCTACTCGATGAAAGAGAAACCGCATGTCGTCACCACAACAAGAATCGACGCACCAAGACGTGCCAAGTGACCGAGTTCTCAATTTAGTATTGACCGGCGCTAGACATGAACCAGGAAGTGATTTTCAGTATGACGATGCAGATGAAAAACGCGATTTATCATTTGAAAATGCTGCTGATGCTAAGATCTGCGCGTTGACACGTCAAGATAAAGACATAGACAGCAGGAGCCAGACACCAGACACCAGCGCAAACATCGAACTGGGAAGTGATCCTAATATTGATAATGAAATTTGCGATTTAGCTGATGCAGAGATTTGCCAGTTGACACGTCGTCAAGACGATGACGACACGACAGAGAATAAGAGTCTGACCCCAGATTCTGGCACATATATCGAACCTGCTGGAAGTGCTCCTGATGCAAATCGCTATTTATCATTAGAAAATGCTGCAAATACCACTGCTGAGAATGAGACCTGCCATCTGTCACATCAAGACATCGACAGCGACACCACTGTCAAAGAGAATAAGAGCTTGACACCAGCAGAGGACAGCATAGATATCGAATCGGGAGGTCATCCCGATATAGATGATGCAAATAGCTTTTTATCGTTAGAAAATACTGCAAATACTACGCATATCTGTCAGCTGACTCGTCATAGGGACGAAGAAATCGAAGACACAGATAGCGAGAGTCCGAGTCCAGATGTGGTGAGCGTAGTTGATGATACAGCTGCGGCGAGAGTAACTACTCCAACAACACAAACTCAGTACCAGCAGCAGCAGCAGCAGTCTACCTACACCACTGTTGTTGAAGAACGTAGTACATGTTGTAGTACCGTTCTAAATTTAGGTGAGTTTTATCATCATCATGCTCAAACACCACGTCAGATTTACCTGTTTTCTTCTTCCTCCTTCTCTTCCGCTGCTGCCACACGCTTCACAACAACGCTACATATTGTAGGCAACACTGCCGGCAAAAGCGATAAACTATATCGAACAGTACACAGGTCAAAAGGCCTACTCAGCCATACATCATCGTCTTCAGAATCGCTGGATCGTATACCGCGCCAACAACATAGCATAGCTACAATTGATGATGACACCCGCGGCCGAGGTTGTTTGAAAAATGTAAATTGTCAATATCGACAACAATGCAACAGCGGCAACGGCAGCAAAAACAGCGCTCGATCGGATTATCATAATTATCATTATCATTTATCATCACATTATTCCGAGGAAGATGATTCGCAGCGATTTCGGGCGCGAGCGTCGTTGAAGGAATATTCTATCGCTACTGCCGCCGATTTAGGCTATTTCGATAACGCGAGCGTTAAAAGCGCGTTCGTTCGAAATTGGATCTTAAATCGGGCGATTTCGATCGAGCCGCCACCGGCGGTCTATCAGAGCCCGACCGTTCAAACCGACGAATTTTCAAAGGTATATTTTTCGGTCGCCGATACGTTGGTTTCGGGCCTGGTTGATTTAGAATTGAAGGATTTAGTACCGACGTTCGTTACTTGCCCTTACATCCAGCAAATCAGCGAAGGTTACTTCGTTACGTATGTCCAGCCTAGTAGTGGCAGCAGCTCATCCCTCAGCAATCAGGATATTTCGAAAGATGACGACAACTCCTCTGTAACTTGTAGTAGTAAACTTTTGCCAGGTTACAACTGTAGCTTTGAGAATCTTGAGAATCGTTGTCTTTTCGATTCGGCGAGTAGTGGTAGCGATTCGGATCGCGGATATTGTGTTTGGACCGATCAATTCGTACCTGCATGTTACTCAACGCGTTGGTCGCTCAGTTCTGATCATCGCAATTATTTATCTGTCATTTCAGACGACGAAAATGGACCGAAAGAAGTAGGCCTTGCGCGGCAGCAACCGGACGGCGAAAATCATAACCGTTCAGATTTCGATTGCGAATCAGGCGATAACTGCGGCTCTGACCTTTCTTCGGAAAGCGATTATGGATTAAGCGGCATTTTCGCGGAAGTTTCGCCGACAGACGGGCAAATCGATTCCGTCGTCGCTTCGACCGAAGAAGAAAATCAAAGCGTTTTCGACGCTGAAAAAGTTTCGTCGGATTTTCCCCACGCCGAGCGTCGAGATTCTACGGATTGTAGCGAAACTAGCGCTGAATATACGGCTTCGATTCCCGCTCGTACGACCGCGGAAAGTTCGTCGATATCGTCGCCGGTTTTTGGTCGAGCGCGACAGAGGAAAATTTCGAGCGCCGGGATTCCGTTGCAGCATTTTTCGCACCTGAATTTCGTCGGCGTGCCGCGTAGTTCACCTCCGTCTGAACAGAGTCACAACCGCGACCTTCAGCAACATCACGCGATTAAACTGCGCGATAATGAAAATGAATTAAGTGCCGTCAGTAGCAGCAGCAGCAGTGTGAGGGCTATACATGCCTTAGGTAAAACGGACCAGTTTATAACGTCTGAACATGGAGCGCATTCTCCATTGGCTGTTATCAACATTAAATGGGGATTGCCACAATCTACTCTTAGCGAAAGCACCGTACAGTCTGATGATAAAACGATGTCCGACCGACTACCCTGGCGCTCGCGTTCTTTCAAGTCGAATACGCTATCTCGCGTACAAGCGAAGAAGCGTTCGGTAAGTTTCTGCGAGGCAGTCGGAACGGAGGACGATGACCCGGACGCGAAAATGGCTGATTGTCCAAGCGATTTAACGCGGCAGAAATGCGACGGTGTTGCTGGGGGCGCGGTTCGTTTGAAGCCGAAAGTACCCGGGGATTTAGTCGGCGCTCGACCGACCGGATTGAAATCCGAGACGGGCATCGACGAATTGAGGAATATGTTGGAAGTTTTGAAAGTCGACTTCGTGAAGAAGTACAGTCGAGATGCGCATTACTCGCCGCGTTCGTTGTCGCCGATTTCGGCGCCGTGTTTGTCGCCGAGATCGAACTCTCTACCGACGACGGCTCTTCATTCGCCTTCGTCAGAAATCTCTAGTCGAATTCAGACGATGAAAATGTTAACTGATAAACTACGATCGAAGAAGCGAGCCCCGACAGCCGCGCCGCATGCGACCGGCGGTAACCGGCCGAAAAGCACCGAAATCGACACTCGAAATATTTCGATCGAAGGCGTTTGTCAAAATTTACAAAATCAAGCGCGTTCGTATGACAATATCAGCGGCGCGAGTCGGTCGTTCTCGCCGGAGGCGTTGGCTCGGCGTTTAATGAACGATTCGAGTTTGAAAATACAAAGAGAGCGCTCGATGTCTCCGACAGGCTCCGGCGAGCTGTGGCAAGCGGATGTATTCAGGACGAGGAGTAACACGCTGCCGCGGCGACATCGTCTGTCGTCGTCTGCGCATTTCGCGGAACCCGACCGCAGTAGCATCGTCACGCACACGACCACGACGAAAGTCATCGAAAAACAAACGTTCGCCGGTAAACACATGCTACAGCGCGAGCGAACCGTCGAGAAAAGTTTCGACACGAGCGAGTCGACCGTCGAAAATAGTAAATCGCGATCGACCGCGTCGGAAAGTTCCGATCTGACGAGTTGCGATCGTAGCGAACAGGAGGCTGGAAATGAGAGCGCAGTTGAAAACAGTTCGTCGAATGCGGTATCGCGTCGGCGGGATAAAAACGCTCAAGTTGTAAGCACCGTAGACTGCGTGCTCGGTATCGAAGCTAATGATTTAGCAACTGGCAGTACGCGAAGTAGCTACATTACAGAATCGAGTCAGCCGTGCTATATTGAAGTCGATGTAGCCGCCGCTGAATTGCAGACCGAATCATCGCGATCAACAAGTGAAGCTGTACCAGATGATGAAGATAACGTGACGAAACGCGAAAACTCATCGTGCGTAAAAACAGAAAATCGACTATCGTCGGAAGACGAAGGTTTAGGCATCGGCGAGTCGGACGCTTCGACCGAGAACGTGAACGCAGTCGTGCCGGCGGCCGGAAAAGTTTCGTTCAGTCAGTGGAAAACGGTCATACGGCATAAACCGGTGTTCACGGCGCAATCGATAGTCGAACAGTTTAATAAGTTAGCGCGCGAAGCGAAGGAGAATTTGAAAGAGCCGCTTTCGCTCGAGCAGACAGCTACGTTGCGTAGGACTCGACGCACGGTCACTCATCCGTCGAATATAACGCGTTTAAAACACCCGCTCAGCGAAGAGGCCGGCTCCGTCGACAGTAATGGACTCGGCTCGCTGCGCGACCGGCATCACTTCGTAACGCCGGTGCCCGGGATGATTCGCGAACTGCCGAGCGACCAGTCGTTAGCCGATAGCTGTATAGCGTCCAGTAGCGATACGATGGAGGCGCCGTCCTGTCAGGACATCGTTACCACCGAACTCGATACCGTCTCCGATGCCTGGGATCGCAAACTGCCGCCGCGTTCGCCGATGGTAAAACTAAAATGCGATGAAGAAGATGACGACGATGTTAAAAGCGACGACCGAGACGACAAACCGGAATTCTTACAAATCGTGCATTTGACGGAAAATCCCGATAACGGAATGCCGACGTTAGCCGAACGCATGTCGGCCACCGGATTTAACCTTCACATACCGAGCGATGACATACGACAAAAGTGTTTATCGGAAACGTTACTTTTGTCGCTGCAAGACAGCGACAATATGAGCGATTCTCAGTCGGAGGTGGAACGCGCGGTGTCCGAGAACGTTCCGACGCCGAACCTCTCCAACAAACCGCCGCCTTCGAAATCAGCTGCCCGGCGCAGTCTGAAGAAACGCAGTCGCAGCAGCACGGATACGATCGATCTGAAAAAAGACAGGTTAATGTCGTTGGCTCACAGCGACGACGAGAGCAAGCGATATTCGGTGTCGCGGTGTTCGACGGCGCCCTCTACGCCGGTTTCGCAATCGCCGACCGGGTCGCTCGATCGTCGCACAACGAATTCGCTGTCGTCGTCGCTCGCGCTCGCGTCGCCGGTCAAGTTGAACATCGGCCGCAGCAAGAGCTCGGCGAGCGTTTTCACGAACGCCAAGAAGAAATACACGAAATCGCACACGACGACCGCCATGCAAAGCGAGGATATACGAAAAAGCGGTAATAATCACGCCGCCCAGCGCAATGCCGCCGGTAATACCGATCCCGGCGAAAGACATTTGTCGCCGCAGACCTCGGAAGAACTTCTATCGCCGGCGAGGTCGTCGAGTAGTTCGGTGGAAGTTAGTCCTGAAGTGTCCGAACCGTGGAATCGAGTATCGCCGAGCGGGTCGCCTCCGAAAGAGCTCAGTCCTCCGCCCGGTTTCAAGGTAAGTAGGTCGCATAAGTAAAGCAGACTGGGTTCAAGTTGAATTTGTTTGGTTCGTGAAAATTAGTCCAACTTGAAGGATATCCCAGATGGATGTAACTATACATAATTCATGTAGAAATGCTTCAATTTAAGACTAGTCTTACAATAAGCTAGTCAATCTAACAAACTAAGACCAGTCTAAAGATTTAAGACCACATTGCATGACTGCGCAACTGGGCCCTGAAAATGACACGGGGTGACCACATACCTGGAAATTAGGGAAAAGTCAGGGAAATCTGTCGAGATTGTTTGATCGCGCATGAAATCAAACAGTTTCTGTCTATGTCTTACATATTTTACTGTGTTAATTGATCAGATTCTTAGTAGAAGGTAATACTGCGAAGGTAATTGTCTAGGAGCAAAAGACTGGGAGATGAGATATTTAGGGGAAATTGTCATGATGCTCTATTATATTAATTGTCTAGGTTCTTTCAATAGATGTTTTTTAATGAATTGGCCTCTGATGTTTGAATGGTAAAAATTTAGATTAGACTGCTGGCCATAATTCCATAAATACATAATAGTATCATGGAATGGTCTCTAAAATCCTTAAATCATTGTCATAGTCCTTGAATGGCATATATATAAGTAGAAAAATTCCTTAAATGAAGTTGGGTTCGATTTATGATAGGCCTAATTGACCTCACGATAATAAGGAGCATTATGATTACCGGTATAAGTTATTCATGTGGAGTAAGGGGGGTGAACGAAAATAATTTTCTCGCTTGTTATTTGACGCACGAGAATTACTCGGAAAAGGTTTTCGACTCGGCCTATAGATATATATCTAACTGATCGATATTTCTCCCCTCACTCTCTCTAGAGGTGTATACTATATATATATACACTGTTTTACGTGGTAGCTATATGCCGAGAGAGAGAGAGTATGTATAGGCATAATCAGATATTAGATCAGAGATTGACTTGCACCAGTTGGTAAAGAATGTTTAAAGTGAGCTAACACCGCGTTCAGCGCGAACAGCTATCGTTCAGACACCGGGCGCGATGAAGTGCAACCCAATAATAGTTTATACCTCCTCGCGATCTTCATCAGTCGATAAGCGTTGACCTTTTAAACAGCGAGAAAGGTGATCGGTAAACGTTTTAATCGGCGTGGCCCGCGATTGATCTTGCTATATTACGAGCTATATGAAAGACGATTGCTCGAGTTTATCCGTCACTTTTTTTCAGGAAATTTCATTTAAGTTTTCGATATGAAATCGATATCATATCGTTCATATTTCCGTCTATCTGCTGAGTTATTTCGCTGAATATGTCTTCGAAAAAATTTTTGTCGATGATTCGATGAATTTTCTCTCCTTTTGAGAACAGTTCACTGTTCTAACTTTCATCGAGTTGACGTTATCAGTTTTTTTTAAACTTTTTAAACAACCAGGGTTTAAGCGTTTCACACATTCACAGTGCCTATACTTCTTTGTGTAGAGGCAGTTGAGTGATGAAAATGAGATTTTACCTGTTTCCCTTGTCTGAGGAGTGAATTCGATATATTAGATAAAAAATTGACACCTTGTTTCTCATTTCTGCCGAGCTGAGAAGATGACCCGGCTGGCCAAGTATCTACCCTGTACACTACTTCTTTAAAAATCATGATTAAGCTAACAATAACAGACCCTGCAGTTATAGAAATGAACCGATTACAAATTTTATCGTAGTCTACAAAATGACGCGGCCAATTAGGAGAAACAAGGTTTCATTTTATTTCAGCCTTAAATCTGCAACATATGATTCACTATATTCAGTTGCCTGGACATTGTTCCATCTAAAATTTCCAAAATTCAATTTGTGGCTAATGATATACAATATCAATGAAGTTGCATAGGATTCTAATGTGTATTTAGTAGTTCCCGGAAAAACAATTCATTACTTCAGATTATACAACTCGATGAAGCCCGGTGAATGAAGTATAAGTTTACATTGAAGTCTTGTACGCGCGCCGCCGCGTGGTTTTCCATGAATTTGTTCTATAGTCTCTACCTCTCTCTCTCGTACTACGATCGCTTGTTTTACTTCATCATTAAATTCCGATCGACGCTTTAATGAATCGCTTCAAAAAGCAAACAATTTTCATTCACTTAATTTCAGTATACATTCGGGTCCGCGCGTCAGGCAAAAATATGTAGAAAGTATACTTTTTGCGAGGCGATATCCTATTGGACAAATATAGTCCAGCAAATGGGACACCACCAACCCTTCTAGTGCCCAAAGTATACAACACGGGGAAACAGAAACAAATATGTTTGATCTCGGAAACATTGTTTCTCAAAAACATTTCTTGTACACGCACACAACGCAGAAAAAACACTGAGAAACTTGTTTCAGTCTCCTGTTTTGCGTTTCCCTGCGTCGTCTGCGTTGGGCTTAATCCGGCATTTGCATTTAGAAAAGAGACTTTCTATTTCAGCAGGACAAACGTTTTCATATTGTGCAAGAACTTTATAGCGTAGAAAAAGAATACGTCGAGTCATTGAGGGTGTTAGTAGAGGTAAGCCGGATTTCGAAACATGTCATAGAACCAAAATTTAGTCCGATGAGGAGAATTGAGGTGTGATGACATACTTACCATGTTTTGTTTCAGAAATACATGATTCCATTGAAGAATAGCAGCATCATTGATAGTAATTTAGTCGACGACATATTTTACAAAGTGCCAGAGATGCTGAACCATCACGCCATATTCCTCGATTTCTTAGAAAAAGCATTCCTCAGTTGGGACGAGAAAACCACCGTCGGAGACCATATACGAAATACAGTAAGTTTTCAGGGCATTTTCTGTATAGACTGTCAGTTGATCGATTTAACCTGGATTGATGCGGGTATCTCTGAAGCCCTGGATCACCCCTTCAGACATCTACCATTTAGTGTGAAATCTTGAGGATCACTTTTGCTAAAGATTGTCTGGCATTTGTAGTGCATTTGTTGAATAGTTTTCAACTTATCATGTCTGAGGTGAGATGTCTTGAATACAGGCGAAGCCATGATGGTAAAATGATTGCGATGAGGGTGATATCGAAGGGGTGGGTCAATGCAGCAGGTTGATACCTGCATTTTTCTGGCCACATTGCATCTTAATATAACTTGTATACCAACACGACCCAGGGAAACATGCAGTCAACATGTTTGATCTTGGAAACATTGTTTCCCGAAATCATGTTTTCGTTTCTCATAAACACACACGACACTAGGAAACACTTGGAAACCTGCTTCTGTTTCCGTGTTCCTGTGCGTCATGTGTGTTAGGGCTTTAACTTTGTCAAGCCTATCACTTTGCGAGCAAAGGTATTCAAAGACAATTATAATGTAGTTAGTTCATAAAGGTTCTTTCACCGTTCGAATTTTGATGTCAACCTCTATGGAGTAAACTCTGCCTGGTTGGTTTGATTTTTTTTTTTTTCGTTCAGAACTCTGGTTTTTGATTGATACGGACATTTGGTTAACTTCGTTTTAAAAAGTTTAAAGTACAAGAACCTGGTTTATTCTTGTATAGAAAACAAGTATTTCTGTGTCTAGTGACGTAGGTTACAAATTGTTTTTCGATGTTTTCTCTCAACGTTGCTTTTTCCATAAGTATGAAATGTGGAATATTCCAGAATTTACAACATGATGCGCGATGAAAATGCAAAAGATTCGCTTCCACTGTTTCGAGCTGAACTAAACTCGAGAGTTGAAATTTTTTTCATATATTTTTTTCAATTATTTCAATTCATGTAGTCAACCTGGCTTGCAACTGTGGAACCGGGTCAAGGCCTCCAATTCCACAGACTTTAATTAAATGTCTGGCTATGGATTTAAATTATGGGAAATGCAAATTAATTTGAGGTTCTTAAGGCTAAAATAAAATGATACCTTGTTTCTCCTAATCGGTTGGGTCATTCTGTAGTAAACAGCAGTGAGATTTGTTATCAGTTTATTTCTATAACTGCCGGGTCTGTTATGGTTAAACTTGTTCATTATTTTAAAGAAAGTAAACTTTTAAGTTCAGCAAAAACGAGAAACAAGGTATCAATGTTTTACCTATAGACTCAGCTCTAACTCAAGACTGTGTAACTCAGTCCACCAACAAATTCACAGTTTTTCAATTTTTGAATCGTCTTCTATTTTCTTTTCTCTCCTTCTTCTTCTAAAGTTCACTAAGGAATCTGTTGTGAAGAGTTACGTATCATTCATTGAGAACTATAACATTTCTGAGCGGGTACTCGAAAATGTCACGTCCAACAAATCATCGTTTCAAAAATTCATCGACGTAAGTATTCGAAATCGAAAACTGATAATAACTATAATGCGGTCACAGACTCTTATTAGATCAAAATGTGCATTAAACCACGGATTGTTGAGAGTTTTTCGTTAAGCCATGTTCACACTATCACTAGTAAGACCGTTCTAAATGGGTCCATACCTGGAATGTACCAAATTTGGAACCAAATCAGAGTGTGCGTTGCTGAATTGACTACTGATAGTTATCACTGGTCCTTTCGCCATGTATATTACACCTTGAAATTTATATCTAAATGATAGATTTATGATAGAGTCCATGGCTGTTATTTGTTAAAAAATGACTTTTTCAATGACTGCAGTTTATCATATATCTGGACGCATAAATCTATGGCAAATTCTGGGACATTTTCAAAACGAATTAAATGGATATATGTACTCCGCGGGCACCACACGCAATAGACAGATTTTAACATGATTGATATTCCGTTAGCCTATACGTTAAATTTTAGGCAATATAGAAAACATATGAAATCTGAAAACTATAAATCAGCTTGATGACGAATTGGTGACCAGTTTATAACAGTTTAGTTCATACCGCATGTATTGGGACGGGCCAAATTTAGACCGTTCTAAATAACGTAGCTTTAGAATCGACTGATACGAATTATGCCGATTCGAATTTCTATGTCAAAAACTAAAAAAAGATCGCTACCAGGAAACGCGCGGCCGATTTATACAAATACGAAAAAAATTCAAATGAAGGCAAAATTGCATACCGGTTTAAAGGCTAACACTTGTAGTAAACGTTACATAGATTTCATCTAACAATGATAGATGAGCCGAGCTCCTTACTCGCTTCAAAAAAAAAGAAGAAGAAAATAACTCGTCGATCGGGGGAAAATGCGTATGTAGCTTCTTAGAAGGTTTATTTCTCTTACGCTTGGTACTTCACGTTGAGCGAGCTATGTATGTTTTATCGTTTATATTTTGATTTAAAGAGGATTTCATAAATTTCGTAAAACGTATCGAACCGATGGCGGATACTGATGATTGTTCTCGAAGGTAGGTTTGGGAGGGGGGAGATTTCCTATAGAGGAGTAGTTAAAAAGAATTAGCATTTGCCCAATTGCTTTTGTTTACTCTCAGCGGTTGAATCATGCTATCACTCTAATGGTTAAGTAAATTAAATTTGTGGTGTAATTTATAGACATTTCTATAAATGTCTATAATGTAATGCATTGTCCACCCTTGCACAAACATTGTATATTTTTCTGTGCTCTAAGCAAATGGCTTTTTGCTAAGCAAAATAAACTAAAATAGACTAAACTAAAATAGACTAAACTAAAATGAAAGTAGAGGAAATTGAAAAATTTAGAAAACTGTCTATATTTCAATGAATTGAAAAATTGAGGAAATTGAAAAATTTAGAAAACTGTCTATATTTCAATGAATAGCTCATTGTATGAAATTTCTCTTCGTTGGAAGTGAATTCAATGATATCTGATGTAGACACGTTATATCGAAGTGTTTAAGAACGCGGACTCGATTCGGTTTCTAATTGCGATTAATACTCAGACAGATTGATAAACCGCGTCGCGGTAACGCACCGGTATGTTGTAATAATATAACTTCTCTTCGGAGGATTAATCTTTACGCCGTGTGCCTGTACGTCCGATACGGGGAACGGCGGGCAATTAATGCATTTCACATTTCGCTACTAGGTACGCGGAGTCACTAGTCGGCTGTTAGTTATCAAACATTAATAACTATGAGATAAGACTGCGCAATGACTGACTCATAGCCGCGTAACTTTTTATTATTTACGTTAGACAAGACGATGCCGGGCTGGGTTGATGATAAATATTCACCCCATCACACAATGTAGCATTGTCCTTAGTTATTTCCTTGTGAATAACTCCCTGTGTGTGCTAGGGCAGGTCTGGGATTTCAAGAAGGCCGAGGCCGATGGCGTGAAAGTTGGTTCAATAAAGTTAACCATCGGATAAATTCTGTGGTATGAAATATTGGTTGTTCACCCGTTCACTCGAGCCAACTTTTGATCAGCTGCTCCAAGGCCTTAACCAAAAGTCAAAAGAAAAATGCAACTGTTATACAAAGCAGACTGGGAAACGCGAAGATGATCGTAAAATTTTAGAATATGTTTTCGATTCTTGATTCAAATGGCGACCCTAATGGAAGGCTGGAGGTCGTACCCCAATTGCTTCCCTAGATGCGCCCCCTGCTATATGTGTTTTTATGTTTCGTTTCAATTTTCTTATACAGCTTTGCCAGAAAGAAAACCGTCGAAAATTACCGTTGAAAGCGTTGATAATTCAACCGGCTCAACGTATACCGCGATACGAACTGCTGCTAAGGGTAAGCGTTCGAATTCGTATCCATTCAATAATCGCCGAGCTTATCCTAAAATATGCACGTTGGGTTAGCCGTTACTTGTCTATACGGTTTGTATGACTGAAACAAACAGAACGATGGGATATTTAGTAGAAGGAATTTACGTTTCGATCTTCGTGGAAAAATTCAAACCTCGCCTCTGCGGTCCGAGTTTGTTTTTTCTTTATTTGTTGTTAGTCCTCATTATTTTGCTACGACGATGATGTTTTGTTTTTGCAGAGGCTGATCGAACATACGCCGAAAGATCATCCCGACCACGAGTTGCTGCGCCAAGCCGAAAATGCCATCCACGAACTGGCGCTAAAAATAAACGCCGTGAAAGAAAATAAACAGGAAACCGATATGCAGCAATCGTTGAAAAAATTGGAACTTATTCTCGTGGCGGATGTAAGTTTATTAGACTGAATACATAAATATCCTAAATATATACATAAAAACTCCCTCAGTTCAAGGACCAAATATCTATTTGTTTATTATCTTTAAAAGGGAGTCCAAGTTTTTGTCTATATGGTGCAGTAATGACAGGCTCGATTTTGTAGACAACACTGATTATAATATTTCGTCGAAACATTTTTGATTTGACAGTTGTTTTCACGACTTCTAGGTTTAAAATCTTACTAAGTACTGAACGATGCATGCTGACATTTGAGTTGAACATTTTTTCAAAAATTTTCACGAAATTAAGAAATTTTTCCTCAATTAGAAAACAACTTGAAATTGTAGTGAAGACATATATCCACATTTAGTGACTCCTAGTCTCTATTAAATCGATGCTAATGTTCTAGTCAAAACTTATCACTGGCAGAAATCAGGCAGATTTAAGTACAGTTAGATAATGTAACATTTTCAAGTGAATTGAACCTGAACAAGTCTTCACCGGTTTTAGCCTGAGGTCATTCACTCGTACTGCATATAAAGGATTGTCGATGAACTGTTAATGATATCAAACATATATTTATGGGGGCCAATTTGTTGGTAAACACGAACTTAAATCGCGAGTCAATTACTGAAAATATCCCGGCACACTCCTAGAACGTTGCGTTTCTTAGAATTCACACCAACGTAATATACTTGTAATGAGAATGAGAATTCAACGGTGCTGATGTATTTATATACAGGTATATTATACCTGTTAGTTAGCGGTTCATACAGCGTTATCACTGAAGATGGCGACACCGCATCTGTTTACGATATACCCGCATCTGCTGCTTGAATAGCGTTGTCTGAGTCGAAATTAGAATTCATTCATTAGAAATCGTTCCTTAGCGTAATTAATCACATCGGCGAACCATGCATCGAGTTGTAAACATTTCGTAGAATTAAATCTAAAATTGATCAAATCTCACATTTGTAGTATACACAAATAACTTGACCGCAACTGTAATATTGTTTCATTGTTTGAATGAAACTGGTTAGGGCTGCATATAACTATTCGTGCTCCTCGTGATTTTGTTAGGATAACTGCTTTGAACCCTTAAGTTTGCGATGAAAGATTTACTCAGAATTTGTAACGTTCATCATTTGTTTATTCAGCTCGTTGCACCTGACAGACAATATGTACGACACGATATGGTGCAAGTTGTCGTAAGTACAAAACATGTCTTGTAGTGAATCGGAAAACTTTCATTCAGAGGAGGTGGTTGATTGAATTTCACTCACATCTAGAATCGAGGTTCCGTGCTTCAGTTCTTCAATTCTTTTTTCAGGGGCGAAAGGAACAGTGTTGTTTGTGGTTATTCTCTGATCTGTTGATTTGTAGCTCGATGAAAAGAAAAACCGGAAATGTTAAATCATCACTGAGATTGTAAGTAGAACATCTAAATACGGTACAGATTGTTAATCATTTTTACGAAGTGTTATTTTGGATGTTGTCTAATTTCAGACAATGTCCTACTGGCCAGGATTTTGTGGAGAACATCAAACATAAAGCCTGGTTACGAGTTGGTCTTGACGATTTGGAGGTCATTAAATGTGAGTGAGCGCATGATTATCCATTGTACGGAAAAAATTCTGTTGATATCATTGATATCATTCAGGACTTTGTTAACCAGAAAGTTCATGGCTTCTATGAAAGTATCTCCAAGTCTTCTTTGTGCCTCTAATTTCAGCTGCAAGTCTCAATCGAAAACCAGTTATTGATAAAGAGATGTTAGAACAAGACTTCGACACATTGAGTCAAATCAATGAGCTGAGCGCGCGTTTAGTTTGTTCACATCAGATGTTGGAAGAGACTGTGAAAGATATGATGTTTTCAATCAGTAAAGTTCTACGAGATGAAGCACGCGCGCATGAAATGAATAAACTAGATCTCATGATTACTTCTCCGTAAGTTGTCACTAGGATAATGATTGAGGATTGTTCTTGGCTTCCTTATTATCATTCACTAACTTTACCTGTAAACGCTAATTCAAATTGAACCGCATTTGTGTTTGCATTTTCAGCGAGGGTTTAAGTACGATGAGTGTGCTTTTTCCTACAAAAGAGAAAAGAACGCAGTGGGAAATGGCATTCGCTGACACTAAACTGAAGCTGGGTACGATGCACTGAGTATTCAAATTGTTCTATAGGATATGAAAGGATAGTAGAATTTCGTTTGTTAATATTTTATATATGAATTGTAGCTTCTTCATGTGATAAACGACCCCCAGACTTTATGCAAGCATTACCAATAACTAAAACAAGAGCTGGAATGCAGGTAAATCAGAAGAAACAAATCTTTCATCAATACGCCGATATGTTTGCAACTATTTCTGCATGATTTCATCGTTTCTACTTACAGTTCTCTTGTGCAGCTCCTATCGATGGCTTGAACGCGAATAACTTTCGAGATGTTTGGGTTTGTAACAGCGATGGTCACGTGGGACACATGTGTTTACTGAGTCTACAGCCGGAACCGATCGTCACTCTGAACACTCCGGTACCGAGTTGTAACTCCCGCATTCTATGCGTTTGTGCCGTTCCCGCTTTAAACCTTGCATTTAAAAGGTACGAAGGCAGTTGGAATTATTCAAATACCTAACCAATGACAATGTTTTTATAGTTTTCGTAATCAATGTTGAAAGACCCAATCCTTGAAAAACGTATCCTCGCGAACTGTTCAAGTGTGCATTATATGGCATGAATTGATTTTATCTTACAGAGGTGGTAGCTGTAAGGGATGTCGTCGGAAACCCTGTTCTATCCACCAGCCTCAACCCCCTCCTAAACTCGCTACGGATAGTTCAGACAGTTCCTCGAGTAGCGAAGAGGAAGACTTCCATGATGCTGAGGCTGATATGGGGCAACAACATTCAGGTAGAAAAATTGACGAATTCCTATTGAGGAAGAATTAATGCTATTTACTTCAAATTGTCTGAATTCTGATATCATCAAATTCTCTATTCAGACGATGAAGACGGCGGATCGAAAGGAGCTCAAAAATCTCAACCATTGAAAGATCCGTTCAAAAGCACAATGTGGTTGGGTACGGAACATGGCAGGTGAGCTATACTGCTTAGTAACTTATGGAGATGCCAATTGCATAAGTTTTACACTGACTTTATCTCACATTGTTAATTTCAGCATCCTGATTTTTCAAAGTACTGATAACATCAAAACAACTCGTAACAAGCTTAAGATTCACCACAATGCTGCTGTATTAAGTATTGTGTAAGTACAGTTATATATTACCCTTAAACATCGCTTCATGCTTGTTCTAGTTTTGAAAATCTATGTTTTACAAATCTTCGTTTTTCAGATATCTCGATTCTCGCGTATTTGTTTCCTTGGCTAATGGTGATATTGTAGTCTACAGACGAAGTGAAGGTACGTATTTCATTCAGTTCATTCTTCTCATTAGATGAACGTACTGGTCCCATGTATATTGAAGATAAAGATCTCTTGATCTGTAACGAGATCTTTCCATAGTTTACTGGCAGTAGCTGGCTTTCATCATTCCAACTGGGGTGTAAGAAAATGTTCAAGACCCAATAGGGCTTTTCATGACTTAAAGTATCATAATTACTTCTGAAGGTGATTCATTAATATTGCAATCTGCATATTTGCAGTATCGGTAGAACAATAGCCCTATATTAATTTGTTAGGCTGTTTTGTAATTGCAGAGGGCGTCTGGGATATCGAGAAATCAGAGGTGAAGACAATCAGTACCTCAGCGGCGCCGGTGACGAGGATGTTAGCCGTAACCGGTAAACTGTGGTGTGGCTGTAGCAAAGACATCATTATTGTGAATCCTGCAACTATGCAAATAGAGGTCTGTAATTAATGAG
The DNA here is from genome assembly GCF_964204645.1 of Tubulanus polymorphus. NCBI lineage: Eukaryota > Metazoa > Nemertea > Palaeonemertea > Tubulaniformes > Tubulanidae > Tubulanus > Tubulanus polymorphus. The sequence continues at coordinate 5,872,721 of NC_134029.1, read as the reverse complement.
CTAGTGATTAGAGTATGATTAGTGCGATTATATTGATTAGCTTAATTATTATCGACTTTTCGTGTTGACTTTTTGTAGAATACATTCCCGGTGCAGTCTGATTCTAATAAACCTGTTACTTGTATGGCTAGTTTCGGAAAAGGAGTGTGCATCGCCACTCACGGTTCGTCGAAAGTTCTCCTATTCCACGCGACAACCTGCGAATACCTGACTGAGGTATGCGTCGGTCAGGCAGTCTCGCAGAAACTAATGTGTAAGTTGCGATTCCCGTGGTGCAAATGGCTTAATGAACAGCATTTCCAAGGAGTTTGCACTTTAGTGTGGTTTTCTCAAATGATATAATATGTATATACAGTAGACTGTCTATAATGTTACCAGTCTATTGGGTAATCCCGTCAAACAGATAGAATAATAAAAAGATTGTTGTCAATGTAAAAAAATCTGTTAATCTATACCGGTAACTTTCTGCAGGTCTGCTATATATAGATATTTTCCACAAAAAAACGTTATAAGAAATATTCAGCCAGGAAATTTATGTGATTATTACCATAACTTTGATTTTAGCTGCTGATGATATCATACGTCAACATAAAACTGCTTGTTTACGAATAACGGCGTTGTTGACGTGTAAGGACCTATTGTGGGTCGGTACGAGTGCCGGAGTCGTGTTGAGTATACCATTACCGATCATCACCACCGCGACCACCAGATCAAATGTCTCGATACCCAACGTAACAGGTCAGTCGATCTAGATAAAGTGGGCTCTAAAATGAAATCGGTGAAATTAAAAATTCTCTGAGCTGGTTGAGGTCAATTGAATTTGACCACGGTCTCAAATTGCCAGGCTTTGTTGATGTTTTTTTGGGCTCATGAAGCCATACATCATTGAATTTACATACTAATAAATTACGTTTCTAATAAGTTCTATTTCTCGGTTACAGGTTTATACCACGGCCACACCGGACACGTTCGTTTCTTAGCAAGCGTTGAAATGCCGATTACGAACGCGAATTCGGCGTCGGCGACTTTAGAATCAGCGGCAGTACCGCGTCGCGCTAGCATGACCCCGTCGGCGACGATGGCCACGAAAATGTTAGTAATCAGCGGCGGGGACGGCTACGAAGATTTCAGTAAAACTGCGTCCGATGACGACACGATGGGCCGCGACGACAGCACGAATCATCTTCTGTTGTGGCAAGTATGATGATAACCTTCCGTGCGGATGAATTCTACCGCAACACGAGAAGCCATAGATACAATGACTGGAAAATGATCGAATGAAAACGAATTTTCGTTTAGAAAAATTCGAGTAATAAATCGATAGATTGTAGATTCAAAGATTTTTAATTTGTCCGAAATATTCAAGAAATATTATGTAGAATATGAAATGTTCTTCTTTGGATTTGATAATTTTGGTGAGGAGAACACTGTGATTTTGGATTCAATACTGTGAGGTACATTCTCTGTCAGTCTATGGCAACATTCCTTTTATGTTTGCATTTTTCGAATGTGACCAATTAAAATGGAAATGGCTTACCAGAAATGATTATTAGAATTTGTTGAAGTATGGACCTTTTTTACTGCAATTATGTCAAAACTACGAATTGAATCAATTATAGAAAGCACCTATATAAGCTTCTTGAGAATAGAAATTCTCCGGGGTGGTTCCACTGACATACCAGAGCAGGAGACTTCAAGTAAGCTCAGTGAGATTTCTTGTACTTCTGAACTTGATTCTCCAGTGGAACTAGATATCTTGATTCTTCTTTTCATGTATGAATAAACAATATACATCTCCGAAATATCCCATATTTCGTAAGCTCAGAATTGCAGTAATTATGAATTTGGAATTAAAACTTGTTGATATGATATTAGTTGATAAAGATCTGTAGGAGCTGAGGTATTTATTTTGTGAATGGCAATTTTCAGCTGCTAGTCAGATTCATTTAAACTACGTGTTCTGTTCACTTCAGATACAGCTTAAGTAATACTAATACATCAATAAAGTTCTACCTTGATGTTGGGTTAGTTTTGATGTTTCTTTTTTTGGAAACTGCTCTTTGATAATACGATGTACTTTGATGCGACGTTGGATACAGTAACAAGCACTGATACTTGTCCGCGAACTAGTGATATTTGTAAATATGATATGTAATAAATAGATGAATTATGTACGATGATAATTACTAACTATTTATGATATATTTATTGTACAGTAATTTATAAAAATTAACTAACAAGTCCCATTCACACGAAATTAACCGTTAATTCATTTATTTATTGATTTAGATGCTATAAGTGATAATAGTTATAAGATAGTTTCGGTGTTGGTGGATGATACATGTATTAAGTGATACCTTGTCATTCAATGATTATACTCCCTGGGGATTAGACTCCGTAGGATCTGTTTGAACTGTGAAACCAAACTGATATCCAAACTGGACGGTACAAACTTCATATACAGAGTTTTAAGAAAAACATTTCAAAATTTATGAGAATGGATGATTATCCCGAGTTGATCGAATCTGACTTGACCGGGGTCTACTGTTATAGGTTTTAGATAGTTTTCGGTGCCGTTTTCTTGGTGGAAGAGGATGCGGTTTTGTATTTGTTGAATTTATTTATCTAGTAGTAGTCTAATATATGAAACACACTCACAGAAGTAGTCGATACGATATGTTATTTGTCATTCTATTATGTCAGTTTATTTATTTATTTATTTATTTCATATATGATTTATGAATTTCTGGAGATCATGAACTATAAATAAATGTGTTTATTAGCGAAGAATTTGTATTTCCCTTTTTCATCCGAATGCGTTTTCCGTGGTTGTTTCGTGGATGGTTACAGGACTGAACAGCGGCATTTCCAAAAATTGTTCGTTGATTGAGACGTTTACATACTGTTAGTTACGATCATAATGTGATTTGGTGCCCCAGAGCACGGATAGATGCCACCTCTGAAAGAAGAAAACCGCTCTTTCGCACCAGCCTCCCGTTACCATGGCAATGGTACAGGTTTCACATCGGCTGCATCATTTCCCTCTGGAGAAGAATAATTTATTCTCCGCATCTCGCTGTGTCGCCTCGCGAAAGCATCATAGACTCTATTAAGGGCTTTGCCGCGTAACGGGAATGCCGCCATTTGCTCTGGAATTTCATGCCACAAAAAGCTTCAATATGGAAACTATTTTATGAATAAACTAAAACCGACGGCGGATTATTGCCAGAGAAAATAGCGACGGTTTTTAACGAGGACTATGTAGAAATAACAACTCTGACAAATTCGATAATAGCTACGGATAATACTGAAACAAAATGGTCCAACAGGCCCATCATATGGCTCAGGATTTTCCTAAAGTTCACCAAGGTATTTTCTTGATTTTCTTCTATCGATTCACGTATGTAATCAATATACTTAGTCGAACCTTCGATTGATGTCGGTTTGAGATTAATTCTACTAGTCATATACGGTCGGTATATAGTTGTTGAACTCGAACTGACAGAGATTAAAAAAGTTAACGAATCTTTTTCAAACGAAATGAGATGACTTTTAAGTTCAGATTGGTGGGTTTTTTATCGAGAAAATAGATCTTGATCATTCGTCAAAAATAACGCCGTTATTTCAACATCGATTATAATGGCAATTGGTTAATAATGCGAAATTCAAAAACAATTTTTCGACAATTCAAAAGTCTTCACATGTATTCAAGTTCATAATGAATAAGAATAATGACTTAGAGTGATGCGTTTGAAAGATGATATTTGAAAATGAGATGATACCTTGTTAGTTGATGAGGTGTGCGTAGGCCGCATGCAGACGATGATAATATGAGATCACGTCACTTAGCGACGGCAAATTGATTAACCAAATTGTTGGGTAAACGTGACAAAAATAGCTTTAGAAATGTTCATTTTTCATCTTCGTATCAGAAGGTGTTTATTTGTGCAACCTAATAGGGATAAACTGAAACTAAAATGAAGATGAATCCTAGTTTGTTCTGCGGGAGAATTTTCGTTTACGTGTGAATGTTCTTTATTCCAAATATTCCGAATAACGGAGATAAAAAATGCAATCGTTAACAGGTTTTACACAATAAGTACAATCTGCGAATGAAGGAGAAATATTTCGTTTTCTTCCGAAAATAATGAATTTTAGTTGTTTTTATCAACCATCGTTTTACGTGAAACACTTTAAATAAGTAGTTCCTTTTATTCTAATTTGTGAAATATATATACATCAAAAGAAATAAATAAATGAATAAGTAGAAATAGGCCCTAGAATTGCCGACAAGTTTGGATGAATAATCTACTAAAATCAGAGAGAAATATCGGGGGTTAACATAGAAAAAATTAATTAACAAAACAATATTTGAGAAGAATTGTTTTGAATGGAAATTGCTTTGATGTCTGTTTTCTGGGATAATGAATATTCGTTGTTCGACATAAATTGACTGCCGTTATTGATTAGTGTAGGTAAATAATTCTAGATCGATGAATTGAAATGCGCGCAAACAAATAGAGCGTTGAATAAATATTCCAATATTTTCATATCTCGCATCACAATTTCGAAATGTTTAACTTCATAAATCAATGTACGCGTCTCCGTGCTAAAAGAATGACGATTAGCAATTAGCACGAAACTTTATTTCAACTTTATTGAGGAAATATTCACGACGATAAAATGCCACAGTTGACGGCCGTTTGACGGCCAATATGACGTACGATGTCGGCCGGCGAATAACTTGATTAAAGACGTGCCAAGTAACAACTAAGGTTGAAGTGAAATGGGAAATATTACCCTGACTATTGGCAACGTGAATGAAATTTGACATCTTTCCCTCGACATCGTTTATCGTAATATTCTACTTCTAGTTTGCGCTATCGCCTAATATCTAAAATTGCCTTTCAGTACATTATCGATTATTTAATTTGTCGATATCGAATCAAAGAGAAAAACGTTGTGTTTGGAGAGCCGGGGCGCGCGGCGCTGATGCCGCATGCTCGTTGCTTTAATCATCATTAAGGGATAGCTGCGCGCTTCGTTGAATTTCTCATTTCACGACTATTAGCTGAATGTTACTCTTCATCAAATTTGAAGTTAACAACGTTACTACGCACATTTTTGCAGGCATATAGTTTCTGAATGAATTATTCTCATATTCTCCTAATATCGGCGGCATGTAAAAACGTGACGTGTTTATCATTCGGCAACGGGCCCGCATTTCTTACTTACCAATACGAATACGAATATCTATTAAACACCAACCATTTCCAGGTGTAGGGAGAAAAGAGGGTATCTACAATTAATTACAAAAACTTAAATAAAAAGCATTTTAAAACATAACAAACGTTATTTACAACATACTATTTTACAATACATGCATATACTATTGGAGGATCTAGACCTTATTTTACTCACTGCACCATAAATTGCTGCCGCTATGCTCATTGTTAGCGGATTTTTCGTGAACTAATATGAACCGACTCTGGCAATCGCAGCACGTTGATTGCCAGAGCCGCTTTACATTAGTGTTTGAAAAATCCGCCAATGACGTGCATAGCGGCAGCACCAACCTAAAGCACCCATTTAAAAATTTTTCATCAGTTGACTGATTTGTGACCGTCGAGTTTAAACAGAATTCGCAAAATTGATTAATCTTTTAAAAGCGTCCGTCAATAATGCTTTACGATGGCAGAATTCCTTTGACAATTTCGATCGAATAATGAATGGTGCACGAGTCCAAAAGTTATTTCTTCGGCATTTTCTTCCGAATCAATCGAATCAAGTCACATCGACACAGCCGGCAACAATCGCGGCTTTCAGCGGAAGGAAGTAATATCAGGACGATGATTCGCATCGCCCGCAATATCTCAAAACATCCATCTATTATTAACGACAGCGCAGAAAGACCGTGTTCCATCGTGTACATGCGCTACGTAGGCGCTCCCAGAAAACCTTGACGATCAGTTTCCGGCCTTTGAACATATGAATACCAATCTAAAAGCGCTGCTTGTAGGTAAAAATTTTTGCAGCTATTTACAGCCATTTGTTTAATAGTTACATACGTAATTGGTGACGATTACGCAGGGGGTTTCACGTGTATGATCAAACGAATTGACACGACCGGCATCAAGTGACTAAATCATTTAGTAGGTGTTCGGTTTCAGCGGTGTCAGTATTTATGCAAATCCCACGCGAATTCCAAAAATAGAAACGGCGCACTTCATTGAAATGCACGTTATTCAACTAAAATATTGCCATCATCGGTGAACAGTTTTCTATCTTCTTTCTTTCAGTACCTGCGGCTGCCATAGCGGGAATATGCGTCGGAAGTTTAGTCGCATTGCTTACAGTGTCGGTATGCGCGTACAAGTGCTACCAAAAACGAGCCAATCAACCAAGAAATCGCTTATCAGTAGCAATAAAGAAAGGTCTAAAACAAGGGGGTGGTGGTTCTATGAGAAAGAGTCCCAGCCTGAGAAGCCCGGTGTCGTCTTCGAGCAAGGAGACTTCGCCGATGTACCATACCCAACCAACTATCGGTGAAAAGGGCAGCGGTAACGTGTCGAAGAGTTCTAGTCATTCGCCCCTCGGGGACCAACCGCGGGTCGTTAAAGCGCCGGATTGCTACGTCGAAGATGAAACCGAAAGCATCGGATCACCAGAAAAAGAAGATGCTAATGAGAAAGGCGAGAACGAAACGAAGAATACGAAACTCGGAAATCTACATTTCAACGTCAATTACGATAAGCAGAAAACGGCGTTATTGGTGACCGTCGTGAAAGCGACGGATTTACCCGAAAAAGACCCGAGCATCGGTAGCTCGGACCCGTACATAAAATTACAACTTCTTCCAGAAAAACGACACAAAGTAAAAACCAGAGTCCTCAGAAAAACGACGGCGCCTCTTTACGATGAAACTTTCACGTTTTACGGCATCAGTTATAATCAGTTGCAGACGATCACGCTACACTTTGTCATTCTGAGTTTCGATCGTTTCTCCCGAGATGACATCATCGGGGAGGTCGTCTGCCCGATATCTGGGCTCGATTTGTCTCAAAAGGAAATCATACTTAACAGAGAAATTCAACCCAGACAATATAAGGTCAGTATATACCAAATAATCAAATACGTGCAATGCATTTCTATCTGAAACATTATTGTTCCCAATTCGGGAAACCGGATTTTCTTTCATATACGGCATGGCCTATAGCAGATACGTCTTTATATTGATTTTTATCGTGTAAAATGTGTAATAAAAGTGTTAAGATGTTATAGGCTCGAGATATAAGAAAATGAATGAAGATAAGCTGGTGGCGTTTAGCTCCTATACCATTCCCTTATCCCGATACCGTACCAGACTTCGGCAATCGCACGACACATTCGCAAAAATCAATAAGGCCACTATTAGCATAAGTTCACTTCTGGGTGACTGTAATAGGGATAAATATTGTAGAATTGAAATTGAATTCACGTTATTAAACGCGATGTGTCGCGTACGAACGTCAGCTATTAATGTGTGCCGCAGTTATTAGATTAAGATGGTTTCGACGCGAAAATACACACGATTAAGCGTCATTGTTTGTCACGAATAAATCTAAATTAAGGAACGACACGACAACGACTAATAACTATGGAGGCACGAATGTGGACCAATTTTCAATCAGATATCGCATTAATGTGCCATCAACAAATGAAAAACATCAACAAGCGAAACGCTTTTATACGAGGTGGGGATGATACCATCTGTATAAGAATTGAAAATAAGAAATAACTGTAAGAGATAACTTTATCTAATTTCATCTAATATCTTATATACGTTGACGTCAATGACGCGATATACTTTAGAAGAATATTGAATAAACATGCAGGATATTGTATATCATTACGTCAATGCAATGATAATCAATTTTGATGAAAACTTATAATGAGCAATAATGAGTCGAATATTCTTTATTTTCAAAACAAACACCGCCAACCCCGCATCAAAATTCACCTCAAAACATTCTTTCAAACATCTGGCAAAAACTACCTTTTTCCAATGATATCCTACAAACAAGCAAACAAAATTTAAAACGTAAACTCAGACCATATCTCACCTCCACCTACAATGATATCCATCAATGTAATAACCCTAATTGTTATAATTGCTCACTCTCCTGAACCCTCTAGCTTACTCATATAAACTCTCCTGAAATTATCAAAAATCATCAACTTTCATTTCCTTCCACTTTATTTCTTCATTTCCCTTTCGTTTTTTTCCCTGGGTGCTTGCGACAGCGGCCTAAAGGCTTTGCTTGGCCCACACTGAAAGCTACTGTCCTCTCTCTCTCTTTTATAATTGTGCTTTGTTTAAAAAAATTGTAAATTTTATTGTTTGTTTTCTCTCAACCTGTGTACATAGCCTGTCATGCTTTCTGTGAAATAAATTTGAACTTGAACTTGAACTTGAATGGAAATGAAAGAAAAATTCGGCTGAAATTTACATTTAACATTTTCAAAAATATTTTCAAAGTTTTGAGATAATGATATTCGTAGTAATGATGCCTAATACAGCATCGCCCCCCCCCCCAAACAGAAAGATTATCCGGTGTAGCTCCCATAATTTCAATCGTACTAATTAGAAACAATTAGCTTGTCTGGAGGGGGATCAGACGAGATTTATGACTTCACAAACTTAAGAGGGTTTCTCGTAATGAACAATAATACAGTTAATCAACCGCGCGGTCGCACTGAGAAAATCATGCGCGATATCGCGTGGAAAGGAAACCGTAGAGCTTTCATCTCGGCGAAAATATAAATAATTGATCCATATAGAAATTACGTTAGTCGTGAATGACAACGAAACTCAACTAGCTAGGTCCGGTAAATATCGAATTAGTTCGATTAGCTTGCTGGTGTGATCTGGCTCATACCGCGCATGTATACAATCGAATTAGTATGGGCGACGGTCGGTAATTTTATGACCGTGTGTCTGAGTTGCGTATGGATCAAGCGACTTCAGGTTTATGCAAATGCTTGATATGACGCGAATTCGCCATGACGCCATCAGAAGCCTGTTATTTCTACCGGGGGAATACCTACCGGTGCTCTGACTATAGAAATATATAAATAGGTTTTCCAAAATAGCCAGGACTGCGGTCTCATCGATTCTATAAAAATCTGAAATCAAGAGACCATAAAAATATGAAGGATGAATACATGAATACATGAGTAAAAACTTTAGTCAGTGAACGGCGTAGCTGTGTTTCATCCGATTGCCACTCCATGACGTTCATGTTGACATCATCCGCTACTTGTAGCCATGGAAACAGGAGCATACGAGATTGCTTTTGACAGAAACTTTAGCGTCGCTGGCGCTGATGGGAACAGGCGATAGCGGCGTTAACGTTACAAGCTGTAACTGTCGCAATAAGACGGCTACTTGAACGGACTTGATTGGTTTATGAGAGGACTTGAAGATAGCCTATTACATACATTACATTGATAAGCTGCTCCGCGTGCCGCCATTTCTTTGCGACTCGATCATTTAATTTCTCGTCTCGATTCTTTTTTCGTAACCGTTTTTCGATTCATAATATTTCAAGCTTGAATTCCCCTCCATATTAACATACAGTTTTCCTGGTTCTTATATCGTAAACAGTCATCCATTTGTTTCGATATATAAATCTAAGAAAACCTTCCGAATGAACCAAACTTTAGGAAGACAACAACGATTTGTATTTTCTTTCTGCGAATCCGAGAAGTTTGATCGATAGTCGCTCGAGGATTATCGTACAACCCATTAGGAACTTAATTCAATCTTCTACATCCATTTGCATGTTCGATTTTGAATGAGTCGTCACAAAGAAAGATTACCTTTCTATCTTGTCAATTATTACAGAGCATTAAAGTCTAATCTTACATACAAAAGACTTTTAATGCCTATCGCGGCCGTTTTTTAGACGTTCTTTTTATGATAGCAGTGTTAACAAATCCGGCTTTCATTCGCGCTAGAATACGTCTGCTGGGCGTGACGCGGTCGCATATCTGACTGATTGATGAAATTCCATCCTGCGATGCAAACCCGTTGCTGATGACAGTTTTGCGTCGATTGATTGAACTTTTAAGAAATAAGAAATTCATAGAATACATTAAAGATTTTGTGAGTGGTTTCAGGGTTTAAAGAGCTTAACAGATACGGATTAACGGCTATTGAATGAATATTTTCTAACGGTAAGACCACAGATACAGTTGAGATCGAGTAAAGCTACTGACCCTACATTAATTTTTGATGTCATTAGGGGATTCATTAATGAGGCCATTTTTTCTGGATGAGTCTATAGTATAATAGCGCGGATATTGCGCGTATTTCGGGTTGGGCATTCATAAACTTCGAAGTCGATACAAAATGTTTGATGCGTTATAGGTTTTCCATTAGTAGCGCGAGACTGTGTCCTTCTCTCGGCATCCATCACCGGTAATGGATATACGTCATGCGGAATTGCCGAAATTCCATACAGCTCATTGATTATCGATCGGTGAAAGATGCACGGAATTATTATTATCGCCACACCGTTTTCAGTATCTTCGTCGCAAACTGATTCACCGTGATAAAAACATTCAATCGGCTGCCATACTGCTCCACCCATTATTAACGTCATTAAGAAGACCTTCGACTGCAAAACCGCAGATTCATACTTCCATAAAGCCCAACGCACACGACACTGGGAAATACGGAAACATAAGACAGAAACATCTTTCTAAGCGTTTCCCTGTGTCGTATGCTTTTGCGAGAAACGAGAAACATGGTTTCGGCAACAACGATTCCGTGTTTCCCTGTGTCCGTTGGGCTTTAATAATAGTGATCAACCATTGACAGATATGAAGTAAACTCCCGCAATTTCATTTTCACTTTAAATTAAGTTTATCTAGGTAGCATTTAGATGATTAAATTCAAATTTCTATCAAAAGATTAATCGGCTGAAAACGATGAACAAAAAGTACTTGGCTTTTTTTTCTACGGGGATCAGGCAATTTCACGACTATCCGGGGGCTAGCTTTGATGTTGCTTTTCTTTTCATTTCGTTTCGCGGTTAATATGAATATCGGGTTTTCGTTAGAGAGTTGCGGCAAAACGAAGTTAATTCCGCGTATAGCCTTTCGATATATCACGACGCAATTCACGACGGAAGAATGACCGCGTAATGAACATTAATAACGCCATGATATTCCATAATACGACGATAACAGATAGCGAGTAAGGAGCCTTCGGCGGCAGCACTTAGCTCTTCTATAACGAGCTACCAAAAAATAACACACTTCGTTGATGGGAAAAGCGTCACACGTTCCTACATGCGGATATTTCCAATAAACCATTAAAAAAGATAAGAATATAGCTTTATATCAACCAGAAAGATCAGACCCGGTTATCACGCGATACGAGGAGGGAATCCGTTAGGAGTTAGAGATGTTAGTCCCACAATCACGAAGCCGATAACGTAAAAATATCGTAAGGTAAAATTTATTATCAAAAATCCGAATTTTCGGTTTTCGGTTTAAGTAAAAACCATTTTCAAGGAATTTAGTTGAAAACCGGATTTTTGATAAGTTCTAACGTTACGATATTTTACGTTTTCGGCTTCGTGATTGTGGGACTAATATATAACTCTTCTTAATCGCGTAATTCAAAACCTTAATCGCGAATCCCTTGGAATCGTGGAACTTGATCCCGAAAATTTGACAATTGCGGAAGAATTAATGAATTGTTTTCACTAATTTGAATATGTACTGATCGTTTTACCGACTAAGAAGTGTATTTCCATCAAAAAGAGCCTTCGGCGAAATCAACCCGTCAATAATGAACCCATCAGTCTGAAATGGTAGTTTTGAAAACAAATGAATTATCGGAAAACGATCAGACGACTTGAGTGCGCGAAACCATCGATTATCGATACATAAAATCTGTTCTGTTCTTGTTTTTGTAGATTCGAAGTCAAGGACGCGGAGAATTATTGGTATCGGTCTGCTATCAGCCAGCCGCTAACAGGCTGACAGTTGTCGTCTTGAAAGCTAGAAATCTCCCTAAGATGGACATAACTGGTCTTTCGGGTAATGAAATACTTAGTTTCTATTTTTTTTCTATTTTTTTTATTTTTGTGGTATTTTGATATCAAACGGCGGTATATTCTAGGCTAAGGCTCTTTGATTGTTTTACTTCGTTACACTATATAGAGTATTAAGAAACAGAAAAAAATGATTATGAATTGATACATAAGGGTAGTTTGATTTATTTCTTCATTTCTGAAATATAATATTTCTCAATTCAGACCCATACGTGAAAATCTACTTGCTCTACAACGGCCAGAGAATCGCTAAAAAGAAAACTCATGTGAAGAAACGAACTCTAAATCCGGTGTTCAATGAATCGTTCGTATTCGAGGTTCCGTACAACGAGGGCTTGCAGAACATATCGTTCGAGTTCCTCGTGTTGGACTGGGATCGCGTGGCCAAAAACGAGGTCATCGGTCGCATGGAAATCGGATTGAACAAAGAAGGCTTGGAATCTCAACATTGGAACGAAGTGATGAACTGTCCTCGAAAACAGATCGCCGAATGGCACAAATTACGCGAATAAGTACTAATTCGCGGTGAAAAACAACTCCATGGATTTATAACGAAAGATATTGAGAGACGTATTCTGGATTTGGTGTTGATACTTCACCACAAATATACTGACATGATCTTCACCGCTTTTAGAGTATATTTTTGCTAAGAAGGATTAAGACGGCTAGTGTTTGTGGCTTAACTATAAAATTCCACCAAGCTATTTCGGGTTATTTCGTTGACCATCATTCGCCAGCTTAACCACCGGTGACAATATATTGCGAAGTCATTAAGATATTACTGTGTTGTTAACCCATCAGTTCAAACATAACATATCCAAAGCACAACATAACTCGGTGTTTATATCTATCTTCGTTTCCATGGAGCCGTTATGTTGTCTATGTCGGGTGAACCAAAACAAAACTATCGGTAAATCAAGTCGTCTAGAAAAGAAGTCGTAAAAAATCACAAACAGCAGAACATTTTGTTACACGGTGGGCTGAGCGCATACACAGTGGTTGTTTAGAAATATTCCTTCGGGCAGTAAATGGTGAAATGTAAATATGTAATGTAATTCTGTAAATATGGCGTATGTCGTATACGTGTCGCCCAGACGATCTATCTAGAGAAAATATTTTTTTTCGCTTGACAAAATTAAAAGATTGGCTAATTCCACTTCTGGCGAATGAACCGTAATCGATCTTTTCTATGAGTCCCCGCCGACAAATCGTGCGCGCATCTTCCTTCAAGAAACCGGATATTCTATTCTGTCGTTTTTTTTCTCTAAAAATCTGCTTGCCAAACAGATCCATTCCTCCTCGACAATATCCGGTCGTCGAAAAAAAACCCAAAAAGAACTGAGAAGAGCGGTCGATTTGGGGTTAGTTACTTAAAGGGTTAGTGAGAGTTCATCAAAGCATTTCAGAAGAAACGCGTCTTGGCTGTTCCGAGCAAAATCAAAATGCATTAATCATCATTCAGAATTATAATCTATACGGTGGAATAAAGAATGTGTGATAATTCAACGCCAATTAACGCTTAACCATTCCTCGTAGCGTGTACAAAACAATATATATATATATAAATATGATACATATCAGTGCAATTATATGTAACGAAAATATCTATTGTAAATGCATGATATAAATACACGCAAAATGTGAATAAGATTATGTCTCAGGCCGGCCGGGAAAATGTGCAATATACACGATTGAGAGTCTCTACAAACGTCGAGCCACAAAACGAACAAATATATATGTAAATATAGAAATAATATTGTCGAATGTGTTTGATGTGTCTGACACACCCCGTTGTGTGAAATATTCATTCTAAATATCACTTACTTACGTATCGACGTGGTAAATAATTAATCAACAGCAATTAATTACCCCCAAACGATTAATGATTATTTTTAGTATATCTACGTAGGTATAGCTGATGAATATATTGTCGCGTTCGTCACGGCGTATCATGTATTCCACATTTATCGTAGTTTGGAACACACTGTAAGACACGTTCTTTTTTTCTTTTTTCAAATTCAAATCTGTGATAATACATATATATCAGAGGATTTTCATCAGACATGTGCTTGCGCTTATAACTTCCTATATGAAGGCGTAACTGGCGGCAAAACGTTGTTTGCTGCTATAGTTCACTCCAGTTGCCGAAATCCCAATGGCGTCGGTATCCGTCTTGATTAATGAACTCTGGACAACAATTATTCAATTATTTACGTGGTTTGCATCATTTCACCACGAGCACATGCACGAGGCTCTGCTAGTTATCCACTGCAGTCACTCGCCGAATAAAAATAATACAGTATTTCCTCTGCTACACGTGATCCAATGACTTGAAGCGAGAATCCCAACAATTATGATAAGTCAATTAGATTCAAATTTAAAAAAGATCAATTTATTCATCATAAAAAACAGACAAGTTTGTTGATGATACATGAATTAAAGGATTACAATATGACACATTTAACATGATAAAATATGGATTATATACATAATGAAAAACCTGCTTCATGAAACTAGAAGCCGGCAAGGCCTCAAAATCTGAATCTATTTGTTTATTTTACTGCTATAATCACCATTAGAATATACACATATATATTTTTACCTTAGTTTATAATGATTATTATTATCACAATGAATTATTATCATTATACAAAATTTGTTTGTGATTTCATTTCCACCGAATGTACGTATCATATAGCGAATAAAGCACGTATTCCACCGAGTATAAAAACGAATATTTATTTTCTCTGACCGAGCCGTTACTTGTTATACAACGGCAACCAGAGAAGCGAAACTTACCCACCGAATATATATCCTAAAAATAGTTGATGATGATGACGATGATTGTAAATTAAATATTATGAAAGATGATATATATTTTGTCATATCGATATTTGTATTGATTATATTGTGATGCTGGGTAATACATTCTGAATAGTCAACTTCGTAAAAAAAACTCAAATATTTGGCTGAATTAATTTTCTCGAAAATCATGTATGTAATCAAAATGAAATCTCACCGGAAGGATTTTTTTCTAATGATGTATGTTAGTTTCGGTTTAAAGCCCACCGAATGATTTTGTCTGGTTAAACTATAGTATAGTTCTTATTATCCTGCCATATCGATGAATATATGCTATATCTACTACATATATATGATATATATGATCAACCATATGGATGGTCATATACCGGGTTGGCCTGCTACTGTTTACCAACAGAAAACGAGCAAATCGTTATTCGTCGCGCCATTAGCGGTAGGCTTACAGTCTCCAATATACGAGACTCGATAAGTAATGTATCATTCACTCATTTATATCGTTCTATACAAACAAAATGCTCGTTAAAGTATTGCTGTTATTTATTTATTATATACGTATATTATAATATTCCCGACTCGGCGTGACTGATGAAGCTGTTTAATTCAGCAGCACGACCAGTAACAACAACAGCTCGCGTTCTGTGAATATCATATATCTGTCATGAGGGTATAGAGTCGTGAATAAGACCAGTGCGGGAACGAAGCAGTTGATTTCGTCGGATCATTTCACTAGGGATACACGCATTATTGTATAATGTATAATCAAATTGATCTATCCGAAACCGCCATTGAATTACATTGTAGCGTGCGGAGTTCACTTTCACGCTAAAGTATGGTCTATCAAGCAGACGATGTCGTAGTTCTGTATAATCTCCGAAAACAAAAAATATGTTTATTGAATATTTTGTTCATGTAAATATCAGTTTAGTAAATCGCTACGCTTGGGCTAAGGCGGCATCGTTTTGTACGTGTAAGGCTACGCCACGATTCCTTAAAGCCCAACGTACACAACGCACGGAAACGCGGAAACCGAAGTATGCTTCCGAACGTTTCCCTGTGTCGTGTGCGTTTGCGAGAAACATGGTTTCGGGGATAATGTCACCGAGATCAAGCATGTTTGATTTCGTGTTTCTGTGTTTCTCTATAAACACTGTGAGCGTTTGGCTTTACATGCAGCGTCTTTGCGAGGGAAATAGTTACGTGTGACAATTACGTGTGACAATTTCTGATACAAGTATAAGATAATGAAGAAGTTTTGTGCTTGAATTTTTTCGAAGAGAAGTTTCGTTTTAGCAAAAGTACATGTAGGATTGATGATTCGTGATTGTGATGTCAGAATAATCGGGGTTAATTACGATCGATGAAGGAACTGGGACTGAAAGTGAAAATGTCGACGACGTTAGTTTGAAACGTGATAATATACAGAACGGCATTGATAGAGAATAAAATGAAGTTCATATTTAATTTACGATGTTTGTCGTTAATTACTTCGCTCGCATATAAAGTATGTTACGGACGACTTTTTGGGATAATTGGATGATCGAAAAAAAACTGATTCTCAGCTTTCCAATCATATACAACATGTTCGGGTTACTAACGACCAACTTTTGATAGAAAACACGCACAGCACAGCGCGAAGATGGGACACTTCCAACAATTTACTACCCATCGGAGAATTGGCGCCTAGAAATTGCTTTATTGAAGAGAAACGATGCGCTGTCATCTTCCCACACGCCATACAGCCGCCGTAATAAGAGCAGAAGGGCACGGATTTATGTAATAGATCTATGAGATTTATGTCGTCTGAATTCGAGTACATTTTATATTCGATAAGCGCCTCGCATATGAAATCATATAAATCGGGAACAGTATTTCGCCAGTATTAAGAGACAACTGCGGTTCAAGTTGCCTCTTCGTTTGTGCGGCCGTTATCGAATATCCTAATTTCATTTCCGAAAAATAGTCGCGCATATTTGCCGCCTCCCGTTAGGGAAATTTCGCGAACCGAGAACTGTGCTGCGCACTTTTCGTACGCATTATTCGGCTTGTGTGCGGGGGCTTATTCGGCTCGTGTGCACGGGGCTTTAAGCCGCGCAAAGGTCGGCCTTACGACGCGACGATCGCATCGCGTCACAAGGACGACCTACGCCCGGCTTTAGCAACACTGACGAATTTGTCCCAGCAGTTTCCAACTGGGCTCAGCAATATGCCACATTATTTGCGAACTCGGAATACTTAATTCTACCATCAACAATCTTTTATCTACGCATTTACAACTCGTATCGATCCATTTGTTCTAACAACGTTTCGGTCACTAGTTACGGCACCACGTTATGTAAATATGTTGACCATTTAATCCTACCGCAAATAAACGAGAGACGCGACTAAGGGATAAGAATTTATATAATGAAATTCGATCTGGAATATTTGCCAGTCACGCCTACGTCGGGTCCGTTCGGTTTACTGCATTTCGGCGCATTGGACAAACTTCCTGTTCAAACATGTCGAAACCCTGTGCAAATAAAATCTGTCCAGACAGTTCCGTATTCGGATGGTGTTTATGCATTATGATAATACTTTGAACAATCGGTTCAGGATATAAGGTATATTCGTTTCTGATCGTATTCCGGCTATACGAACAGTGGTCATCGTGCTACACGACCCCGAAACCCATGGATCACTGATGTACATGATCGATACAATACTTGATACGGTCAATAGTAAATTGTACATTTAACCTCTAATTGCATTAGTGAATTTGCGAGCGAAACATCTCTTCAGCGATTAATCGAATCATCAATGAATCAATCCGACTAATGATTTCACATCCACATTCTAATAGCCCCGACCCAATACCGATCTCAGTCGCCAAATTCTAATAGCCCCGACCCAATACCGACCCCAGTCGCTAGATTTTAATAGCTCCGACCCAATACCGATCCCAGTCGCCACATTCTAATAGCCCAGACCCAATACCGCTCCCAGTCGCTAGATTCTAATAGCACCGACCCAATATCGATCCCAGTCGCTAGATTCTAATAGCCCCGACCCAATACCGATCCCAGTCGCTAGATTTTAATAGCCCCGACCCAATACCGATCCAAGTCGCCACACATTCTAATAGCCCCGACCCAATATCGATCCCAGTCGCTATATTCTGATAGCCCCGACCCAATCAGGGATCTTTACTGCTAACTGATTCTAATGCACCACCTCAGTGCCGATCCCATGTCGCCACAGTGCGCTAAGTA
This sequence comes from Tubulanus polymorphus, assembly GCF_964204645.1. Taxonomy (NCBI): domain Eukaryota; kingdom Metazoa; phylum Nemertea; class Palaeonemertea; order Tubulaniformes; family Tubulanidae; genus Tubulanus; species Tubulanus polymorphus. Next base: position 5,854,543 of record NC_134029.1, on the reverse strand, counting down.
ATATGGTATTATAACATCGGTTTGTAAAACTACTCCGAGCGGATTTTGCTTATTTTGTAAACAGACGCGAAACGAACACATTCCACATTTTTCCGAAGGTAATGTAATGTTAGTGTTAGGTAAATTACTTGGTAATTGTTCATCCGAAGAGAGAGTGTCTGAGTGTAATTCCTCGTAGATTGGCAGATGAAAAGAAGAGTACAATCTCCGTTTGTAATTACAGCGAGTTTGATAATTAAGTGAAGGTCGCGCTCGCTGTGTTCTGAGAAACTGAAGGCGTCAACAACTTTCATGTTCAACCGTTGTTTGTGATCAACCATAGAGTGAGTGAATATTGAACACGCGTCAAGTGATGCAAATTATCTAAGACTAGGATTCTTCGAAGGGGGTGTACCCGCAAATTGAAAAGGGAACTTAATTTGAAAAGGGCAGATTTGGCAATGCGAGGGCTGCCATCAAAGCATTTGAGGGGGTTTTGATGGCCTACCGTAGGAAATTGCAGAACAAAAGTGGGCTTTTCTGGCCACTGACGGAGCAAATTAACTGGATTTACTTTTTGTCTTCTTGAAATTTTCTTTGCGAAAAGAATTCCAGACTTTTTGGAGGGCACATTCGAATATTGAAGGGGACGGACCAGTTCACCCCTATCCTTGTATGAAATTATCACCCAAATGCTCCTTTAGTAATTAGTTAAAATCCGATTAAACACATTTTTCTAAATACACCTTGGTTTATTTTTCGAACTGCCTTCTCGATATCTTCCCGGTAATGATTATCTGTCTAAACGGGCGACTCCGGCAGCAGTCTCGGCGGCAAATCGATTGGAAAATTAATAAAAATCTATTTACGAAATTAGCCGCTATCTTTGCCGGAGAAACCCGTCCAATGAATCTCCACATTTGACTCGGATAATCGAAGTGAAACTGTGAGATTTCCTCTGATTACTTCCGCCAGTTTTAGCTTTCTCCAAGGTAATCACTGTAAACGATATACGGGTCGGAGGGCGAGTGGTGAGAGTTCCACAGGTGTGCCTGTCTGTGGATAGCAGTTCCGAAGAAATCTAGAACAACGACATTGATATATTCACTTTCTTAGAAATGGAGTTTATTTTCATCCAATGTCATCGTATCAATAAATATAGCTAAATTAAAAACACATCACAATAATTTCTGACATAATTGTTTCCTGCGTGTCCAATATCTAGCACAGCTATCTAAAAAGAGATATCTCTCCATCTAAGATAGTAACCAGTTTTTCTAACAGAATCATTAACAGTTATACAGGTATCTTTACATTGATCCTATGAAAACCGGATCAAACATAGTGCCGAATTTCTTAAACACATTTTTGGAATAATAGCCTATGGAGCTGTTTATCTCAGCAGTAACCTGCAAATTCGTATCGACAAATTTCTGTAAATCATTTTTTCGAATATTTCGACATTTTTCAATTCAATCGAATAGTGTTGCGTTACTCATCATAAATCATAACCGATTACGTTGACTAATCAACATTTTCTTCGTTTATCGATATTGGTATAGTATTGGAGCCAGCCGTAAAAAGGAATTGATAGATTTGTATTTACATTAATCTTACGCGTATACCTACAACCTGACTCGGCGACAACTAGTAATGCGACATATACCCACTAGATTTGATGGATTGAAATAATACATGAATGAACAAGATTGATCGCTTTCTAGACATAATATCATTATTACATGTATTCCAGACCGGAATCAACCAGGCCAATCTCGCATATCAAATTACACAGTCCAAACCCGCAATCTGAGATAGTGACCAATAATTTCATAGAAATATATTTGATTGGGTTGGTTTCTCAGTTGTGTTGGTAAAATCAGTTTTCAAAATCAGTTTTCAGTTTGTATCTAAATATTCAACTTCCGTCCAGGACCGAATCCAGCATTTGAATGTTGGGGCAGAGAAAACCCAAAAAGGGCAGTTATCCAAATTAAAAAACCGATATAATGATTTTTTTATATGCCTCAACAAAAACGTTGTAAGGCTTATAATAGAATACTTGTCAGTGCCAAATGAATGATCCTATATTAGATTTCTATTAGATATAACATTAATAATAGCAAAGAGGACATTTTTCCAAAATTTCTGAGGGCAACTGCCTGCATTATGAATGGCCCGGTGGTCTGTGGAACTGGCTTCCTGGAGAGAAACAATTCATTTCAATTTCACAGTCCCGTACGGATCATATAGTTAAATTTGGCCGTGAAATCCAAAACTATTTTTATACATTCATCGAATTTTAGCCCACTTTGGACTGTCTTCTTGGTCAAATCAAACTCATAACTGTGAATTAAGTGGGTGCATAATCAAATTAACCACAACGAAGAACTTCGTTCACAAACTTGGGAATTCTGAGCCTACCTGAATCTAGACTCTTTAAGTGGACAAAAAAACCATAATTCTGATGGTTAGAATACAGCTCGTCTAAATTCTTATCAATAATCAATCACAAAATGCTAGTTGTAACATTCTTCTACGCAGCAAAATATAAAATATATTTTTCTATAGGGGGATGCCGAATTTACATTCTGTATGGAGTCATTCACTGCATCAAAAAGACTATATTTCGCTACCGGCATCTTTTACCGTCGCGAGCTTATTAGGTCTGCTTCGTCGTCTTCGCCTTCAGAATAATGGGAAAAACATCGATGTATTGACTGACGAAATGCACTTCGAGTCCGTCTGTTATAAATGCTGGCAGATCCGAGTAATCCTTGCGATTCTCCTCCGGCAGTACGATACAATTCACTCCGACGCGTTTCGCCTACGAACATGCAAAAGAAAAGAAGAGTTACAGAACACTAATTAACGAAGTGTACAAAAAAACAACCTTTTTCCGAGCACCAAAAAAAGGACTGCTTTTACATCGAGACCAATTAGTTACGCTTCGGGGCAATTAATCAACAATTGGTGCGTAGGTAGAATGCGAAAGTGAGTTTAAAATCGACGAAAACCTTTTATCTGCTATCTCGAAATGAATATCAGATATTTTAAGATGAACGCGTTTATTTAAAAAAACATACTTCAGACCTTGTAGAAAAAAACATTAATTTGAAATAACCCGCATTTGGCGACGAGAGTTTATTACAAAGTGATTCAATAAATAATGCCGATAGCAAAAAATAACGCAAAAATATCACGGGCTTCTATTTTTTTTTCTTCTCAAAACCGAAAGATTCTTGTTATTGGCTTCAAGATTGAAATAAAACGACGAAACAAAATGAATCCAAGAAAGATGTGGGAGAAGTTTTTGCCTCGCGGCGTTTGTGTCAATTATAACGCGCGCCATCAAAGACCCGACCGGGGTCTAATCCAATCAGTCGAATAAAAGCTTCTGGGGTCGGTTTCCCGTGATATTTCATCCGGAATAAAGTCAAGCGTTAATTAAAAACGCGGCTCGATAATAAATAAGTATTGTTCGCGTGTGCAGAGGTTTATCACGTATGATGCAGACGAGTGACGCTTGCACTCGCTCGTACGAGTCACGATAAAAATCACACATCGCGCCAACCAATGTCACCATCCCTAAACAATCGTTGCAACATCCTGCTGTTATTTGAGACTGTTGCGCTCTCGAAGGAAATACAAGCGTGCAAAATTTTGATACGAGCTTCCTAATTTACTTTACTTCCTACTAAGCTGATTTCATAATAGTTGGTAACTAATAATAATGGCAAGTAAGACACGCGAAGGAGAAGGAGGGAGAAGAGGAGTGAGAGTAGAGAGAGAAGAGAGGAGAGAGGAAAGGATAGAGAGAAAGAGGAGAGAACCTGATATGTCAATGGCACCTAACACACATATGTCCACATGGTCTTGGCGAAGGTGGAAAGATGATAAATGACTGAACAGTAAAAGCGTCGTCCATCTTTAGGCGCATAGTCACGAACAAAGCTAATAAAAAGTCGCGTTCTCTAATGTGGACACTTTGCTACGAGAGCCTTCGTGCGGTTACGGCGTATAAGCCTATTTAATGGACGCGATATTAACCCGCGATTGATGGATGAAGTGCAGCCCATTTCCTTTTTCTTCATCAGTCGATTTCGGATTAAATTTACTCGGCTGCGGCGGCGCGCTCGCTTCACCGGAAAAAACACGACGGCAGAATTCATCTCGTGTATGTATCTCCGCGAAATTCTTCGGACGCGAAATTATTGCAGTTAAGCGGGGCAGCCTATGATTTTCCATTTCCGAGGATGAGATCAATCAGAATTAAAATGACACCAATCAACGACGATATTCCCGAGGAGCCGTATGGAACACGGTGAATAAATATAATAGTTCATCCCACGAGATTCAGGAGAAATAGATTGTCCGCGTACACACGGAAAATAATCTACGAATAAAAATCAACGATATACGTGTACAAAAGATGTCAATGATTTAGAAGACGTTTATGATACAGATCATCATTATGATGAATATGCAGCGCTGGCAAAAAACCAAGGAACTGGATGGATGAAAAAAATGGACACGATAGATCAAATAGAAATGTTAGACTCATCTCTTTAACTTGTTTACAAATGATGTCAATAATTTAGAAGATGATAATGATACACATGCTGCGCTGTCCCAAAAAAAAACTAAATAGAAAGATGTCACTGATTTAAAAGACATTTATAAGATGGATTATCATTATGATACATACCCTATGCAGCACAGTCAGAAAACAAAAAACTAAATGGAAAGCAAGAAAAAAGTACACATGATTGATCAAATAGAAATGTAAGATTCATCTCTTTAACTCGTTCAAATATCTGCAGAAGTGTATTGGAGAAAATCTTCACGGTTTAGTAAACTAGATGTGGCAATAGATTATATCGGCATTCTTTAAAAAGTCATGTAACTGGTTGAAAGGCTTACTCCGCGGTGAACATGGGCTTCATATCACTACGTATTCTGTCCATGCGTATAAGAGCAATGACGCAGTGAATTGACACTGAAAACTACATGTCTCATCCCTACAGCTCGCTCACCAAGTCCATCGATTTTCTGAATCGTTACGAAATAGAAAGATCGCTACTGAAGCGATTGAGATAAGTTTCTCGGAAGTTGCGATAAACGACAACAATGTCATATTCGACGTCTGCAATTATTCAAAATCTGATTTGAATGATTGTAGGTGAATTTCTGAGTCTGAGTGAAAAGGATTTTCAGTGTGAAAATGTTAGACCGAAAACCAATGTGGACATTTCACTGAACATCCATTCGCAAGACACTCTTCTTCTGAACTTTACTTTACCAAGGAGACGCACTAGCTAGGCATTTAAGATGACTCCTGCCAAGTACGAGTCACTGTAGGGGGAACCTTACTGTCTATTATGTAGATAGGTTGTTAGAGCGTTCAACTCTAGGACACCAGCGAGAACCCTCGGAAGACACATTTCATTTTTCTCTCCACATAAGAGAAATTGAATACCTGGTTTGACAGATAACTCCCGAGTGGGAAGCAGCTCGCATATCAAATTTCCCCAGGTAAACAGCTAGAGATACCCACCAGTGAGTTTCACTGATCTCATTTGTGGCATCTGAAAATACAGCAAAAAAGCACCATATTCGAAGCTACTTTCCGTGAAACATTTTTAAAACTACGTTCCACTCGGTGACAAAAACTCCTCGAGCATCGCCGATAATCGCCGAGCATTTCTTCTCGTCAAACAAACACTGCGCCCGCAAAATGCAAAAATACGTCACGCAGCGGCGGCGTTTAACCTTCCTATACGAGCAAAAATCAGGTGATCAATTTACCACCGGTGAAGACGAGTGAGGCTATAAAACACCCGTTAACTACGTATCTAGGGGACGTTGGCGGTTGCGCTGATGCAAATAACAGCCGTTAAGAAAAAGAATATAAGCTCACAATTTCGCTCTACACAATGCGGCTGGGAGGTGGGCATGGTGAGGTTCTTATTTCTCAATGGGTGAAATAAAATATATGTATCGCGCTGAATAATTCATCGTCAAAAGGGCTCTCACCGTATCGTTGGCAATTGATTTGGAGAATATGAAAAACAAACTGGATCTGATTTAAGTAATAACCTAATAATCCACGGGTTATCAGTTCATTTCTAGTATTTCAACCGTATCATAAAAGAACTGGCTCCTCAGTTACTTTTGATCATTCAGAAAAGGATATCACTTCACTGGAAATGATTTTAGCCACCTTGACATATATCAGCGTTCGTTCCTATAAAGGCTAGCTTTCGTCGGGCTGTGACGGATACTGACGCAACCAAGAAGAAATACGCGCGATTGTAGCCTGTGAAATATTCCCTCGATAAAAGTAGAAGTATCATTAGAGCACAAGAGTTGTGGAGGAGTTGCGTTTACCTGGTGTTGAATCAGTAAATGAAAAGACAGATAATACTGTCTTTGATATAAGCTAAATCTAGCGCTGTGGACTGCCGTCATTAGTGGCGAGTGGAAAAAAGTGCCCTGAAAAGTATTGCCACTGTATTTTCAAAAGGGCGCAGGAAAAATTGCGACGGGGCACGAGCTCCTTGTGCTCCCGTCTAAATCAGCCTCTGAGTAGCGAAAGCTTGTTCTTCAAATAAATTCAGTTAACTTTCAAAGTTCTATCAGTCTTTTCGTTTATCGAGACAGAGCTTGTGACTCTTGGGCAAAAAACAAAATACCCATCAACATCGATCACCGAGGAGGATCAGACGAACGCCGTAAGGAAACTTATACGGCAAAAATCATTTGCCGGATGTAATCGGATTTTCTTTCAAATCGTTATCAACGCTCGGATTAGATTGAAAATTCAGTTCCCGAGGCACGGCGGAAATCGACACAAAAGTCTTCTCTGCTCACCGAGTAATCAGCCAGAGATAACAACATCTTACACTTTGTCCACTGTGAATCGCAATCTGCGATTATCAATTTAAGAATATCGGTAAAAATGTTGAGTATTATAGGCAAGCTTTTCTTGTTTGTGGTCTCAGTCAGCCTGTTTGAGGGCCCAATTATCGGCCAAAAAGCCACTTGATCTGAAACAAATTAGTCCAGATTTTGATATAATCAGAAGTTCTGTTCTGATAAACAGTTTTGGAAAAAACTTTTAAATCGCAATTTCTCATAAAACAGTTCTAAAATGGTAAAAATCCCGAAAATTATTTATTATCCCGAGATTATTTATTTGCGATGCAGCGACTTGACATTTATGTGCTGCCTATAAACTTGTCATCATTTAAATGATACCAGCTAATAAACATATATATAAATATATGTATATATAGATGACTGCCAACCAGACCATAACCCTCCCTGCCCTGAGAGCATGATACGACGTCGTCCTCGACAAACACTGACACACGTGGAATTAGTTATCGTAGCCAATCTATCCAAACTAAAACCAGCAGATTCCTGCGGGAGCAACCATCGCCGAGGTCCGCGAAATAATGACTGACACGAATTGAAAATATACACACGAACCTCAGAATCCCGCGGGGACGCTTTGAGACGGAATATCTTCGATTTCGACGTCGTTTCATATCGTCCTCCGCAGCGTTAGGAATTCCCGCGTGAAGCGGTATCTATTTCAATCATTTTTCGAGTCGGCGAATTCTCGTGTATCGATCGCGATTCGATCTCCTGCCAATTTCCCAGTCAAAACAAACGAACAGGAAAAACAATGAGCACCTACTAGGGCTCGGCTGTGTACTGTGATTTAGATTTCATCGATTATAGAAGATCTCTGGAGACCAGCCTCAACTCTGGTATAATAGTCAGTTCTATAACCAATCTCACAACAACACGTCTAAATAATTCAATCATTTTTTTGGCCAAAGACATAACACTTCAGTTATTAAACCAACCTCCGAATAGGATCATTTTTAATAAATTAAGTCAAAGAAATTCATTGCATTGATACAGAGTTTGTTCTTGCAAGCAATACCAACAGACACACTAGAACACACTAGAGTCGCGATCACACGAGCATTTTTGGTCAAAATCATTGCACCAGGGCCAAGCCAAATTATAGCGCGGGACAAATTATTACATGTAAATTGCAGCTGTTCCTTAAGTGACTGACTTCATTTTATTCTAGCATTGCTTAGTATTGGGTGATGCGTGTGAAATTTGACTCGGTCCTAATCCATGCCAATTTGGGTTGGGCCAATTCATCTCTGCGTGATTGCGGCAAATATTGATAACGTTGACCGGGCAATGATCCCGAATTCTTTAACGCAGAGAGACCACTTCACTCGACGAAAATGACAGTAATGAACAAGAAAGGAGAAGCGCATACCAGAGATATTTATGCCTTCGAGGCGGGGACACAAACTGAGATACGACGTGGCAGAGAAATCAGCTTCGGAATTCTGGTCGCCTGATATAACGCGGATGCTATGCTGAATATATACTGCAGCTGTTCATCAGAAACTAAAACACTGATTGAATGTTTGATACCGAAGATATTCGGTACAATTAAGATCACCCTCGACCGCAGACGGCGGGTATCAGAGAAATTAGCATTTCCACACGACAGTCTCCGGGTTACGACAGACGACTGCTGCTATAGACAGCCATGAACGAAATATGATAAGATTGAATTATGATAGTTCGACGAACATTCAAACTTAATGAAAATGACGCTTAAATCAAACATAAGAATGCTCATGGTTGCAGCAGTTCAATCGCCTAAAGCTTATCATTATCATCATCATTCTGAATTCATTCTGAAGGAAGGAAATGTCAAAGATGTTGTTGACATTGCCAGGGTGATGTAGAAAATACCCGTAGGTTTAATTACATTATAACAAGGAACCTGTTCAGTGAATTGGTAGACAAACAGGGAATGATGATCTGACAGATAAATGATGGTACATAATACTGAATTAATTCTCCAACTACTGTCTACGACATCTGACTTTCCGAGTATGGTGAGCTAACAATCATAACGAATATGACACTGTCGGTTACCATCATTCTACTGTCGTGGAAGTCAGACCGAGTTCACTCGATTGCATTATTTACATTTCTAATTAAAAGAGGGCGATGATTTCTTGATATAAGAAGGCTTAGGTCAACTGGATGTTGATGGTCTAATTCAAATATCCGAGTATCTGTACCACTAAACAGCAAATAAAATAACTGCTGAAACCAAAGATTGTTGAATAGCCAAAATGAGCCTTAACGATTTAGGAAGGCAAGCCGGAAACTAGAGCGACCAGCCGCGATAGAATTAATCGGATAAAACCAGGCCGAGTTCAATACGGTCAGTCCTTGACGAGTTTGACATAGACGGGATCAATGGAGAAATTATATCTATTAACTGTAGAGCCTGGAATGGAGTGTATTGACTATCTCCCGGAACCAGACCCTCAGCCCTACGAGTTCATAACCCTTCTCAATGACTACATCGCTTATCAAATCGAAGACTTGATAATTTGTGACTAGATTCACTTTTTTCTCTCCTCTCCCTCGTGGCGTGGCAATTGGCGCTCGTCATATTCCGCATCGGTAAGCGAACAATGGCTTCAAAGATTCTCGACTGAGAATTGATAGAGAAGGTACTAAGCCATCTCGGGTAATATCGTTCGACGAACAATAGTGACATTCGCATCAAACTACGGGGATTACGGAAAATTGATATTCGCAATATTCGGCATAAGAATAGACACCTCACAAAACACGGCAAAACCACCGAACGAGATAAACCGAAAACTCGCTTATGACATATCGCGAAAATCGCGAGTTAAAGTTTCGCGTGGCGCGGAAAAAATACTATCGAGCAAAATTACTCGATCGGGTACCATGAAAGAACGTTTATCATTTTCAGCGTTGGATTATTCTGAGAAAAACCAGCCATTTATGACAAGGATTGATAGCGACTACAATCATCAATTTGGATCCGAAATACACGATCGCGCTCGCGCTCTCTATTCGCGGCCGTTCGTCGCGTAATTCTTACTAAACGGAATTCCACTCGTCGACGACTGAATTCGCCGCTCGAGTGGCAGTAAAACCCGATACCGGTAAATCGGAAACAAATACAAGTGCTCTGATATATATCAAGCACGCCGGTAATACTACACGAAATAGACCACACGAGATTGTGTCCCTCGATGACACCCCGGGTATCGACGAACCGTCTTTCTGTCTCTCTCACGGCGCGCGCGCTGAGAATCAGTCCATCTGCGTCCGAAGAGACGCTCAATTAATATTCATTCAACATCTGAAAGCGGGCATCTTAATTAGCAATCATGCGTCGGCGGGCTTGAGCTGCCTTCGGCGAAAAAGGATATCGACAATATTACCGATAATTTCAGTGAGGCTGACGACGCAATTCATCCATTTCAATTTAAAGAGATTTAATGACCGAATTATGAAGACTAAATTGCTACGAGGATGATTTGTTAGAAGTCAAATAAAATTTGAATTAAGGAACTGCTTGTAACATTTATGGTAATAATAATAATCCACAATAATCTGACATAAAAAAAATAGTAGTTTAACTGAAAATGGACATTTTGATTTTGATAATTTTGGTCATAAGCTCTTAAAAAAACAGTTACTATTTTAATGGTAGTCAGGTCTGCAAGGTACATCATGGCTTTTTGAGTCACAATTAGTATTTCCGATTCAATTCACTTAAGCATAAGTCGTTGTTTGGATAAGTACCGTAATCAATATAATGATGGTTCCAACTAAGGTGATCAAAGCGTATAAATAATCTTGCGTAAAAGACACATTTTTCTTTCCACAAACCAGATGTAATTATCTGAACATGATCGCACGCGTTATCGCGAAGGATATTGTACATCCAAAAATACCCGCCGACCACGCCTTAATGAATAGAAAAATAGCAACAGAAGAACTGCTGTTGATGGAAAATTATTTTAAAAACTTCGTCTGAGCATATCGTGAATCCTAGGAATTTTTGTTACAATTTAGTCAATTTTTATGAATCACATATCGATAAAGAAACATGTGTTCCAGGTTTTTTTGCAAAAGTTGTCTGATTCCCAGAATTTTCCCCGTGATTTTTTTCTAGATATTTCTGATTTCCCAAATTTTCCGGGTCAGTGGCCAACCTGTTCCGCTGAATTGAGGATCAAGGAAATACATGTAGACGTTTTTCCCAATAGATTTTAGCAGTTGACCGAGTAAGTAATATCGTCTTAAAAAGCGATTTCGATATCTTGATGATGGATTATTGAGAAACGTATTGACTTACGGCGATAGTTTTCTCCTTTATACCACCGACTGGTAGAACCTTCCCAGTCAGCGATATTTCACCGGTCATAGCAACGTCTTGTCGAATCGACTGGTTCATCGCTAGTGATAAAAGCGCCGACACGATCGTACAACCCGCACTTGGCCCATCCTTCGGCGTGGCTCCCTAAATAAATCAATAAAACAACTATAACTAAACCAAGTCAGTTATCAATCAATACTAATAGTTGAATCACTTAACGGTCTTGCACCACAATCAATCCCTACCCCCCACGCTAATCTAGTCTCAGCCAGGCGTAGAGCTATATCATACTCGACTCCAAGGCTCTGGAATACTTAAACCTAGCTCAATCAAATCAAGTACACCAATTGATTCTTAAAACCGAGGCTTTGATTCATCTACCCGGTAGAAATTATTTTCCCTCGTTTTTCATGTATATGGCCAATGAGCAAATTCTGTATGGATTTTACATTCAATAAATTATCATTATCATCTTTAGATCAAGTGGTTACAATTTGCTTCACTTCATCAGCGAAGCACTTTCAATTCTATGAATATTCATAATTTTCATATGATGGTAAATTAACCGAATCTCACCTCAGGAACGTGTAGGTGTATATGAGTTTTCTCGAAATACTTGTTTTCGGGATCGATTTCGCCTAAAAACGATTGCGCAAACGTATACGCTATCTGAGCGCTCTCTTTCATCACGTCGCCGAGGTGACCCGTCAGTTGCATTGCGCCGGTTTCCTTAGAGTCTGCGTCCAGACGACGTTTAGCCGTTGTTTCTATGTACAACGTTGAACCACCTACAACAAATAATTTCATATTCTGCCGTTAAAAACGTTTCCATGTACATTTCCAATATCTTCACTGCTTTAATATTATTATATACAATATCAATATCATATAGGGCACTTAAACGCAGATCTTGGAGGTAGAGCCAGCAAAAACTGAAAGGGCGCCCTTTATATCCCAGTAAGAGCCTTCACTACTGAAAGGGTTCCCACTATATGAGAAATAGCCCTCAAAAGTGAAAAGGCTTCTCTATATCTGAGTGAGAGCCTTCAATACTGTAAGTGCTCCTCTATATCTGGGGAACAGCCTTCAATTACTCTTATTTTATCTGTAGAATAGTTTTCAAAACTGATAGGGCTCCTTTATCAGGTTCATCTGAGGAAGATGAGCCTTCCACACACAAAGGGCTCTTCAGACTTCTAAATCTGTGTATCAGTTAAATTTCTATTTTCACATAAAAAGATCTATCTACTGCATCTACAGGCGTTAGAAACATCTCGAACCATACCCATTGACGTCCAGGCGAGACCCATGACAACGCCCGGCGGAGTCTCCGCGTACATTCTGTCGGATGTGAAAATCGGTTTTCCAACGAAATTGGTCAAAGTGGATTCCTCGACGGCGATCGCGTCCGCATCTTTATTGACTAGTTTTAAAGCTGCTTTACGGAAAACCTACAAAAAACGGTGGAATTAATTTCCGCAAAAACACGCGGCTGCAGCAGATGCAAAATGTGGAAAATTCCACAGTTGCAAAATAATTCAGGGTTTCGGCATATTTTACCTTTTCGATTTGTTTTTGCAGGTTACGCACACCGCTCTCCCGACAGTAGGCTCGGATTAATTTCGCCAGCGCATCCGGTTCAATGGTTAACTGTTGGGGAGAAACGCCGGACATTTTCTGCGCCTGCGGTATCAGGTATTGCTAGAATTCAAAGAAAAAACAAACGATTTTCGAAAACATTTTCTTATGATAACACGTTTTCATTCGTGGGCTGTACCGACGTAAGTGGATTTGTGAAAAGTCAATACTTTCCATTCATTCACTCGCAGAGGATCGAAACGACAACACAAACCCCTGGTAGATGAGCTTCTTTGTGGTGTAATCAGATTTGGATTTACGAACTGAAAGGCTATATTAATGACAACGCGTGACTGTATTAATGAAAATGCGTGACTGATAAATGTCAAGGATCATCGACTAACGTCACCCGTTCTAGCTACTTAACAGCAAAACACAGATGAAAATGTCATTAGCTTCTCGACTAAAACGCCTGCAAAGGTCGATTCAGAACTAGTAGTCATTGGATTTAGAGTCTTCAAGTTATTTCAGTCAAAACCAGTGCAACACTTCCGAGTATTGGCAGCACTGTCCAACGCAAATAAACCAAACTCTTTAAAAACCACGTAAAGCATCATTAAAGCCACACGGTAGTCGCTAATCTATCTTCCAATGTATAATAATGACCACTTTGACCTTCAGCTACAAAGATTATCGACGCGCGTTCATCATTTAAGCGATCGTTGTCCGTAGTTAAGAGATCAATAATACCTGTGCGATGGCGATTTTTTCTTCGGCGACATAACCAGAGACATCTATCATCTCCATACGATCTCTCAACGGTTCGGGAATCGTGTGAGTAACGTTCGCAGTACAAATAAACAGCACCTAGTTTAGAAAATATAGAAATAATGTATGAGAAATTAGGATGAGATTATAATATATGTTATCAGAGTCACGAGGTTTCGTAAGACAACGCATGCCTCAGTCAAGAAGCAAATCGCATTTTTAACACGAAACAAAACAAGTTACTATATAAACAGCATAGATGGTAATCATTGAAGAAACACTATTATGATGAGATTGAGCCACAATGTTACTGAATATAACAATGTTTCAGAGATTTGACTCAATCGTATACTGGCTTGTTGCGGACGTAATCAAAGTAACACTTGACATGCAAAAAACAATGAAAGCGAACTTTGTAGTAGAATAACCCACCCTGTACTGACTCAGACGTGGAGAATAGACAATAAGATTCAAACAGCTATATACAAATTCAAAAGATTTAAAAAGTTTAAAAATTTAAACTTGGTTTTTTCATTGTTTCGATTAAGCGTCATATTACTGAAGTCTTCTCAATTTGTATTTCTAATTCAATTTACAAAGACTAAGTCGTAATTTTGATTAGTCATCAACATAGTGACCATCACGACTAGGACTGTCCATAATGGGTATTATCTTATCGAGCAAGGATGAAAATATCGGAGGGGAAAGTGAACGGGGAACATTTACCTTGTTTGTAAAGAAAAATATCTCAAACCTTTGAGATGTAAATCCGTCAGAGGATTGACACTGTCACTGTCAGTTGCCTAGTTATTTTTCGCCCTATATGGTATCCCTATATAGAGAGCTAAGACGTCCTCAATGGACCTGTATTTTCCTACGTTAAAATTACCTTCGATAAATCAACAGGCACATCTAAATAATGATCGAGGAAGTTGGCATTTTGTTCGGGGTCCAACAATTCGAGAAGCGCAGAAGACGGGTCGCCCTGGTAACCTTTACCAATTTTGTCGACCTCATCGATCAGCACCAATGGATTTTCCGTTTTCGTTTTTTTCAAACACTGAATCACTTTTCCTGGCATTGCACCTACGTATGTACGCCTAAACAACAAAATTCCACGATTCAATTCAAAACAATATAATAGCCCGTGGGCCGAGTGGTAAGTTAACTAATCCATTGTGTTTCAAAATAGTAAGTCGGGCTGTTCAAATATTGACAAAGAATAGAATTTTGGTAAACATATATTTTCAGGGCATCCCCCCAATTAGGTACAGCCCATTAGGCCTTGGGGGTATCCTGCTTGAATGTGTAGATCTAGTAATCATGTATACTAATTATTATATCTATGTTATTATGTATTATACATTTGAGAAAATATATTCATTCAATCATTCATTCAATCTTTAACAATCGTATTATGTCTCTCGTGTATTTTGTTTTTTATATTCTCGAATTCCAATGGTATATTTACCATTTTATGGAAAGTTTATTAGAAAATGACGCAACTTACCTATGACCCTTAATTTCAGCAACATCGGTCATACCTCCAACGCTAAATCTGTAATACTGAAATAAAATTTTGATTTGAAATCGGTTTTAGATGTCAATTTGTCATTTTAGAGTTTAATTTGAAAACAAAATTTCTAAATATTAATACTTCGTATACTGACCTGTCGATTCAGAGCTCGGGCGATTGACCTAGCAATACTGGTTTTGCCGACGCCTGGCGGTCCGTAGAAACATAAAATTTTACCCTGCGTTGAACCTTTCAATTGGCTGACTGCAATAAATTCCTGAATTCAAAAAATATTCCGCCATTAAATGTAAACAGTGATTCTGATATTCAAGGAGTTTCCAAGGAGAAAAATTCAAATTTCGAGGAGCATCTGAATTATCTCATATCTCAATTATTGTAGACTCCTCCGAAATCGGTACTGCTTATCTTAGGAAACCATTTAATTCAGTGGAATCTGTGTGTATAATAACTAGGCCTAAAACCGAAAAACTTTCAAGTCTTCAAGGATTTTCTGGCGTTTTGCTCGAATTCAAGGATATTCAAGGACCTTGAAAAGCGTTTTTGGTTTAGAAGGAGTTTTCAAGGAATCAAGGAATTGTAGGGATCCTGTTAGATATGAAAAGTGAACTCACGAGAATTCGATTTTTCACGTCGTCCATTCCATAGTGATCCTCTTCTAGGACTTCTTTAGCGCGTTTGATTTCTAAATTCTCCTCGCTATATTTACCCCACGGTAAACTCGTCAGCCAATCCAAATAGTTCCGAGTGACACTAAAAACATCAATTCAGATATATAGTCCGATATTCAGACTTTTGAGTCATTTATGCAGTATACTAGAGGTATGTAATAAATCAAATCTATTAGATTTACCGACACTTACTTGAATTCAGACGAATGATTATCGAGGAATGATAACTTATTTAGTTCTTCTTCGATGACTTCCATAACTGCTTCAGGCACTGTCAACTCCTATAACATAAAAAAATTGTTTATTATTTCAAGGCAGACCTGGAATGGATAATGGGTTTAGGGCTCATTTCTGACCTTTAGTCGTTCTTTGAATTTTTCCTGTATTGAGTCTTTGTCATCTTTTTCCAGACCTAGTTCTCTTTTGATCACTTTCAATTGTTCTTGTAACATGTATTTTCTGTGTTGTTGCTTTACTTTTTCTTCAACCTGAAATATTGTAAGTCATACATGTAGATATCTATCTTATTTGGAAATGGACGATACAAGAACAAAATGCAATCGCTTACTTCTTTTCCAATTTTCTGCTGCAAACGACTGAGTTCATATTCCTTTTTTAAAAGTGACAAAGCAAGCATCAACCTTTTCGGAATCTGAAAAAGATGCCAACGAATAATTTCACTTATCCTGATATTTCAAACAAAGTTTTGGCCGTTATTCAGGGTGCTTACATTAATTTCTTCTAGGACAGCTTGAAGTTCATGAGATTCACCACTCGTCAAAGCAGCTCCTGACAACAAATTATAAAGTATCTATGCATAAATGAAGCTAAGTACAAGTAAACTTATTAAAAACCATATTTTGTCTTGAGGCATTCAATAAGCTAAGTGTTGTTCAGTTTATTTACCTAAATCACTAAGATAAACAGGATTGTCAATAACTCTTTGACCTCCTTGTATCATTTGAGCAACAGACTCTCTGTAGAGAGGATTCATTTGAATGATATCGCGAATGGTCTTCACTACTTCACCGGTCAATGCCTGAAAAAATTAAATTTTCATTTTGAGAGTGAAATATGAAAGATTGGCCATGAGATTCAACTGGAAATAGCATTAGAGAAACTATTGCCACTAGTTGACAGTAAACATGTAGTCTTATTAACAGGCTGTCAAGTGGTCCGTTAAACAGTAGGGGGAAGTAGGGATCGAATTCATTCTCAGCAGGGTTTAAAGTAGGGATTTTCTATGGCTGGATTCACAACATCCTCCAACATCCTCCTCAGGTATCATTTTCTGATACTTCATGTTCAAAATTAGTTGCATTTCCAGTTATTGGTATCAATTACTTAATAGGTGACAGTTCCAGAACTTACACCGAAATTAGGAATTACAAGGAAAAACACTCTTTGGAAAGGAAAATTAGGGCTGCTTTACAGCCTGCGTCCATCTTAATACCTTCACTTCTTCTGTATTTTTAAACGATAGATGAGCAACATTTTCTGTATCGGCCATCAAAACTTTATCAATGACAGGCAGAGGAGGTTCGGTAACTTCATCCGTAGCATCTTCTTCAACAACATCCTCCCCGGTTTCGCCGTCCACGGGCGGAGTTTTCCGACCGATCCTCCGTCTCCCGGTCGCCGTCGTTTTCGAATCTTTGGAAAGAGAAATTGCTAATGTTGAACGTTTTCTACGGCCTCTTCTATCAACTATAGTTTGTAATAAAAACAAAAAGACATCGAGCCCCGACTGGGTTATATTGCAGAACCAACGCGAATCAATTTTCAACCCGGAATTTTTCTCAGTCTGGGACAAAAAATATCCATGCAAAGAGTTTATCCAATGAGGTAACGGCAATGCTACCGTGGCAAGTGAGTATTTAGGTTAGCTAGTAATTACTGGGTTACTGTGCTTAAATTGCTTCTATACTTCAGTTAAATTCAAATAGAACTTTTCTCATTAGTAAATCGATTTTCAGGGAAATCCATTATTTAAACTTGAGTGAATGTTATATCAATTCGTCTGATGACTTGATTGATAATACTTGGATTCGGGAGCCTAGAAATTCAGTTTAAATTTCACTGAAAATGAACGAATCCCAGTGTATTGTTGCACCATCTGGTGTGTGCCACTACCTCCATGAATGACTCATTAAGATACCTTTTTCTTCAGCCTTTTCTTCGGTTACCGAGGCCGCAGCATCAGCCGGTAAAAGTCCTTTTATTGAAATTCTGAAACAAGTTTACAGAAAAATAATAGCCATCATCAATAGCAAGATTTATATACAATTACAATGCACACATTTTACTGGCACCAATTAGAACAAATTAGAATTAAAGATAATTTTAAAAAGAAAATCAAATGATTAAGAGTTGTTTATCAAAGGCCTATAGTTAGCAAGAACAACAGTCCATAATAGTATCCATAAAAATTGAGAAAGAAAGATCTTTCTACTCAACCCGAAAACCGGAATAAAACATACGTACCTGCGGTGGCCCATTACGATCATTCTTAGCTTATCGCCGAGATCTTGCAGTTCATGAATTTGTACGAACGTTCCGACATTGTGAATATCATCCAAAGTGCTCACAACTTCAGCTTCATTCCTACATATAAATCATATTGAAATGGTTATCAATTTATGATGAACTCATTGCACCTATTGTTATATTGAAACCCAAAGTCCAATTCCATGTCTCGGAATAGTTATATCAACTTCTGCTTCTGCATTAAGGTCAGGGATGTTTCCAATGAGTGAACATTTGATCTAGCATTTTCAATAACCATGACATGACTTGTTTTTTTGATGAGCTAGTTGGATATCACACATCAAAATGTTATAGATATCAAATGTATCATAGTTCTCACATGAATCATATGTACATTACAAAGATTATCATATCTTTTTCCCAGAAATAAGTTTTACATAATTCGATCCACATAACCTCTGGATGATTACTAGGAAGAGGAGGTATTACCTTATTGAATTCACTTTTTTAGAAAAACAAGTTCTTATTAGGGCCTAGTTCTTATTGGCAAATCATTGGATTTAAAATTTCCATTTCATCGTCTTACCCATCGTCTTTCTTGAGGAAAACACCGGCGTAGGGCTGATTGAGTCCGACTTTACGTCTTAAAATATCCATCAATCCGGGGTCTGATACCTAAAAAGATAAGAGATTTATATGGCATTGAAAAGGTTAGCTGAGGCAAAGTTATTGAGAGGGGGGAGGTTTCGAATACGCTACAGCGATAAATAATTAGAATAATTCTCACGCACCTCGATTATTTTTATGAATCTCGGAAACACAGGATTCCTGGAAATAGCGATAACAGGAACGACGGGAAATATATCCGGCACGGTCATAGTCGCCAGAGCCATTAGAGACGGGTTCACAAACTGTTGAGGAGTGTTCTTAGCTGCAGCAGTCGCGTCATGTATTACTTCAGCATCGTCATCATTATCGGATCCATCATCACCGCTGCTGCTGCTAGAGGATGATGCTGCATCGTCACCGGAGGACGGATTTTTTCCATCATCGCCACTTCTGGATGAGCTAGAACACATCAACGCATATGACGAATGCATGGGAATATTTCTCTTTAATAACGCTCTCGAATACCGATCCTCGTGAAATAAACTGGATACGTGCCTGCATAGGGTATTTTCTAGAATTTCCGAGCGCACGCTGGCAAGCGAGGAGGTCGATTGCGTAAGACATTTCGCCTGCCAATTTCTCAGCAGCGAAACGTTCCCGAACGCTGAAACTCGGCCTGTCGAATAATTGTTAGCAGGCCTGATTAATCTTACGGTAGATCCGCACAGTTTCGACCGCAATCGGATTATTTTCGGTATATTTCTACTGCTCATGCCGCAAACGCCAATGAGCGCCGCCATTTTGAATCGCAATAAGTGGGTAATCCTAAACACCGACCAAAACCGTCCAATACCGCCTAAAACCGTCCAATACCGACCAAAACCGCCTGATACCGACCAAAAGCCGTCCAATACCGACCAAAATCCTCCCAACCGAAGATTTTCATTCCCAAAGCCGAATAAATATCAAGAATTAAAACTCGAATCGAATTTTGAAATTTATTGACAGCCGATCAAAATACAATCTACAAAATAAATGTTTTATATTTCATGAATTTTTCAAAATGTTTTGTTATTTCATCTTTAGTTTTTGTTGCCCATACTGCATGGCTGACTGCAAAATTTCTCAATTTCGGGGCGAGTTGGTAATTTCCTTGGCCGTGTAAAGCTCGCCTCATGTCAATATACTGAAGTCGTACGATCTCGTGCAACTTTGTAATTAAGTCGGGCACTTTCTGAATTTTCCAGTTTATCGCCATCTTAATAACGTGATTCAATGACTCGCAATTTTGTCCAATTCGTAGGAATCCAATGGTTTCTTAATTTTGGTTCAAATACATAGTTTTTAAGTTTTGGAACGAGTTTCTCAAAATAAGATAGAATATTTGGAACTACACGCGTGATCTTCTCTCTTATATTCATTACCATGTTCTCGAAATCAAATTCACTTTCGCTATCTAAAATACCGTTTTTTCCAAATATAGATTTAATCACATTGTGTTTTATTTTATCATTCGCCCCGACCTTGTGTTGAAGGTGTCTCCGGACGTTTTCTTCCAAATGTCGATGACATAATACCTGTTGGGCGTTCGGAAAACTTTGTTTGATGGCTTTCAGTAGCGCCGTTTCTTCGTCGGAACCGACTAAAAGCTCAGAAAATCCGACCTGAGTAGTTATATCGCCTTCAAGTGCCGCTCTAAGATGGGAAAAAAAACGTTGGTAAGTAATACATCATCCATCCCAGTGTAGGTACATAGGGCCCAGCATAATTGGAGGTTCATTAGTTTTACAGCGTAACAAGTTGATATTTTTATGCACTGTAAGTGTTAGATAACACGGACCGAGATTGAAAGTTCGGTCAACACCTAAAACTTCAGGATGCTCGGCCTCAATACAAAACTTGCGAACATCGTGCAATTGTTCATCGGTGTACAGGATGACATTTGGTGGTTTGCCGTCTAGTTGTACGATCTCCTTTATGAATTTGTTTTCTCCCATCATATTCATGACTGTTTGCATATCGTCCGCTGTATTTTTTCTGTTCGATTTTGTTGCGGTCTGGGCATCTCGTTTCTCGCGGTCGACTTTATATTTCGCATTTTGGACTTGCTTCAAATTACGTGGAGCATCGATCGAGTCATCCGCCTGAGCCATTTGCCGATATACTGTGCTTGGGTTATTATTCTCAACCTCTCTACATATCGTTTCGATTCTATCTGGTGCCGTGCGGATGTATTCATTTGTTGAATGCTTTGCGTGGCCATGAGCGCTTCTAGTGGTAGGGAAACCACCGATGTATTCAACAACAGAAATTGTCTGGTTGAATTTAGCTGGTCCGTTTTCGATCCAAGAAATGCGCTTCTTATAGTCGTTTTTTCGTTTTAATGTTGCGTAGAAACGACGAAGATCAACGATATCATCGCGATTTGGCTGCGGCTTCAATGGTAACCATTCACCCTTGATTTTAGTAAAATATAGACTGTTTTTTAGTTCTGTCACTTTGTAGCGATCACCTTCGGGATAAAGGAGCACTTTCTTTGTGGATGACGAGCTCGATACCCAAGCGCCGCAATCATCTGTAAAATTACTTTTATATTGTTTCTTTCTCCTATCGACATTCTGGCAATTGTCGAGCACGTAAAACAAATTTTCTTTAACGTTGGGATTTGAGTTAATTTTGGTGTGTTTTTTGTGTTTTCACAAATACCAAGTATATCCATGCTATCAAGGAAACGACCGTTCTGAAGACGTTGGTAATTGATCGACGTATCTTCTATAACTTCTTCTGACATTACTGAAAATTCATTCGTTCCCTCGACATCCACACACATACTGATTTCTCTTACTTTTCGACTTGCATTCAGTGCATCGGTTTCCTGAAATTCATCCTTTTCCTCAAGACTTGATTTCGGTGATAAATCCCACGATTCATCAAGAATCGGAGATGATGTCAAAAATTCACTTCGGTTGAACTCTTCGACTGGAACGGTTTTCTTTTCAAACTGGTTGCTGATTTCTGGTGTTGATGTGTGTCGTCGGACTGGACTGATATTTCGGCTCCGCTTTTCGGCCATTTCGTCGATTTCATTTCTCTTTTGGTTGGAGTAAAATGGACATTCCTTTTCTTACGTTGTTCAACTCGTTTCTGCTCGGGTGGTGGCCCTATCTTTCGTTCCTTCATCGCCTTTTCTTTTTCCAATAGTGGAACGAAATGGTTTGGTCTGTTTCATCTGTTCTTGGCCTTTCATCTGTAGTCGACTTAGTCCACATTAAATAGATTTCTTGTTGATTTTGTCGTTTTCTTTTCTTGGCGATACCTTTGTCTCTTGGATTAAAATTGCAATTAAGTATTCTAGCGCAATGATCAAAAATTCCGTTGACTGCTGGGTACACGGACATTATTGGCCGTTGTAAAACGGTTGCCAATGCCTGAACTGTAAATATCGAAGAATATGAGTGGTTCTTGGTTGCTTCAAGACATGCTGTGTCGAATTCAGGAGAACACTTTAGGAAGTCAGCATAATTACCATGGTTCTTATAGAATGTTGAATTCAATACCATTTCCATACAAGTTCGTACTCTCAGTTCCGTCGCCAATTCTTCTGTTCCTGAAAGTGCGACGGAAACTGAATTAAATAGACAATTTCCATTTCCTCGAACTCGAATTGGAATCTTATTCGATGGTCCGATCATATCTAGCAGGTGTTTGCTGTACCCATCGACTTGAAGTTCTGACTCTTTAACTAATTCGGATAATTGCATTTTCGACTCTTGGTCAGGGAAAAGTAACGTAAGCATTTTTGCTTCATCCTTTAGACCTTTTATTCCTTTCATCGCAGACTCTTCCAATCGTTTTAGTGCGTGGCCATAAGATAATGAACCGTCTTCTTCGTGGCGGCACGAGTTGCAGCTATAATTTCCAGGCAGTTCACCAAGACTTTCCAATATATTTGCTGATATTTTCTCGCAGCTTGAATGGCTCCACATTTCACAGAAGGGACAATATATCGAATGATCTATACATTCCAGGCTGCAAACACTACAAGGCCAACGGACCTTACGACGACGGGGTTGAATTTTTCTCGATGCGTAATTGTGTCGATGAATGATGGCCCTGTCTAAAAATTGTGACTTTATATAGTATTACGGAAAGTGTAATTACTAACAGTAGGCAACTAAAGTTGTAATTACCTATTCAAAATTGAACTGTGGTCGTTCAGTAAATAATTTGATCAAAGCAAGTTATTGTGGAAATTGAAACAAAAATTAGTCTCAGTTGCGTTTGCTTTGATACGCCAATTACGGAGTAAGTGAGTGACTCCTTCTAATGATCATAAATTAGTTTTCAATAAGTGAAAGATATTAAATTACTTTAGGCAACTGACTAAAGTTGTAATTACCTATTGTACCACCAAACACCGAAAGACATGCCGCAACCGAACCTGGCAGTCTTGACCTCATCCTGCATGGCAACAGGAATACATACATACATAAAGCTAAGTTGATTTTTCATACCTGGGGTAGAATGCATAGGCACTGGTCAAGCTCAGCATCTCCGCACTACTTTATCGAAGCTCTGTGGCTGGTAGTAAATTGAAACATAGCTAGGCAAAGATTGCTTGAATATTTACAATATCAGACGAAATGATTGAGTGAGGTCCCTTAAATATTCTTTTGTCTGATAATCAAAATGTAGATTGGTCAGTTATTGATTAAAAGATTTTGTAAGTACGTACAATTAAGGTAAATTCAATATCTTATGTGACATTTGAAATTATTCGAATGTACCGTAGATATTTCAGGCCTCATATGACTATTGTTTAACTTACAATCAATATATAGATAGGACAATTTACTAATTAGCAATCATTCAATATCTTGTAATGTTTGATGAGACATTCTTTTGATGTAGATATTTCAAGGCCTCATATACATTTAGGCCGGCTTTACTTAAAGATATATCAATTAAACTTTATCGTCGTTTAATAGATTTTTCTTTACAAATAATATATTGATAAATTTATAAAGATTGAGGCCATACTTTACAGTATATACTGTGTGCTGCCTCACACATAACAGTAATGAATTTCATAAGATAGTGTCTAAGGCTCTATCGAGGTCTGGTGTTATATGGGGAAAACTATGGACTACGGGTCTTTATGAAACAGTGATTTGGTCTCAACACTTTAATAAATCCAGAATAAACCAAAGCTTTAGTTGATTTAATTCATTCCTGAAACACTGCGTCTTGTTTTGGGCGACGCATGATAATTGTTGTTTGACTGACAATTAGCATACAGCCAGGAAAAATGGCTTAGATATTCACAATTAAGATGAATCCAATATCTGATGTTAGATCAAAAACTTTTTATATCATAAATATTTATTGAAATATAGCTGAAATATATAATATATTTGAGCACATCTATAAGTGACTCATTGACTGATCAGTTCTGTATCGCCAACTGCCGTGCTTACGACGACTAGCCATGCTTTTCATTATTAGCAAAATTTACTCAAACCTAACTGATTCAATTAATTTCTAAAAGCCATACTGTGTGTCAAGTGACACATATTAGATATAGTTTAACTGAAAATTAGAATCTAAGATGAATTACTCATTAACGTATTACTTAGATCGATTAAGGTTGATTCAATTGTTATGTGAAATTTCTAATTCCATGGACATTTAAAATGTAGCTGATACATGTGTATCCGAGCACATCTATTTATCTGTATCTAAGTGAACCTATGGTGTCTTCATACAGCTGTATTAGTTTTGATACATATTTCCAAAATAATTTAACGCAGATTTACTTCCGATCGAATCTGTGCACAAATACATTCCTGGATTTGGAAGGGGGAATATTTCAATTTCACTGTGTATGTCAGATTGAAAGCCTTATTCTGACAGGATATCCTAAACTTAGGTCTTATTCCTTTTGCTAACAGCTCTCTTTTACTAACCCCTCTCCTTCAAACTATTTTCTAGCATCATGACTCGCACCGCAACAGGGAGGTCCGGTCATAACAAGGTCTTTTGGTCCTTATACACAGTGTACTATATAGGGAAATAAAGATTATAAGATTATATAGTCATTCGGCTAAGGAAGTTTCTAATTTACCACTAGAAATATGCTTTTTTATCTTTAATTTTTGATGAATTCAAATAGTGACGAATTCACCACATCTGAAATTCTACTCATGTAGATTTTCAGGCTCCATAAATATTGTTCAATTGACAATTAAAATATAGCTAGTATGATTACTAATTAATGGTTCGCTTAGATACCTAGAATTTAATTAAAATTAATTCAATGTAATGAACATAAGTGAAACTTATTCAAAATTGCACAGTGGAAGAGACGACTGTATCGCGCAATGTCATCTGCGTCTAACTGGCCACATGTGTGTGTGGGATCTGTTGAATCAGTTAGGTTTTGGGGGATTCTGGGTTAGTTAAGCTAGGTATCAAAAGCTCTGTTGCAAAATTAGCAGTTCAAATAGTGATTAATTCAAATTCGTACCGGATCTGAAATTCTTCTCGTGTAGAAATTTCAAGCCCCATATAAAATATTGTCCGAGACAATTTCAATTATAGCTAGGACATTATCAATTAACTAATTGATTAGGTATCTAATTCAGCATCTTCATATAAGGTAAAAGTGCTCAAATCTAAACCATAGGGGTTGATAAGACAACTGTATAATTTAATACTGATTGATATATAAAGAATACTGGGTATGTTTTACCTCTGTCTCTTGTGGGATTTATTGAATCTTTAAGGCTTTGCAGAATTCTGGATTTGTCGAGTTGTGGGAATGATTCGAGGTTTCTTAAATCTGTAGAACCATGTTACTTATAGGATCAGTGTGCTCAATGCTGGCAGCGCACTCACTCTTCAGTTAGTTATATTATCAAAATTACAAAATCATTGTATATATTAGGAGCAATATTTAGAATTAATGAAATGGATTAGAATACCATTCACTGGGTACAGATGTCGCCATCTGTGGGTAGAAAACATCTCTTAAGTTTGATGAAGTAAATTTCATAATACGAACATGGTTTAGCTGACAATCGAAATATATATAGGCCAATATTACTAGCAGGTTTGCACTGTATGATGGGCCTGGGTTTCAATAAAAGACACATCAAGAATTTCAAGAGGATAGAAGAGAAAAAAGTTCAAAAACGATTTGATAATATTGATTATGCATTACTAAATTTGTTGTAACTCTGGTATTCCTAGAGATGACTATAGATGCTTTAGTTGAATTGTTTTTAAACTATAATAATCAACCATTGCTTAGATATTTAGAATATAGATGAATTACTATATGAGTTGAATTTCATAAATATCATTTAAGACTATTATTAAAATCTACGTATCGATCCACATTGCTGATCTTTTATATGAATTGACATGATAATTATGATCAGTGATATTCGAAAGGATTTTCTGCTCAAAAGGTTCTGCTCTTTTCTTCAGCTTGCCGTTTCAGACTGATTGGAAGATAGTTTGAATGAACCGGAATCCAATTTCCCAATTATGTACTTCGATTTCAGACATACTCGAGAAAAACTACAATAAACTTTTAAAAATTAGACAAATTTAAACAGTGAAAATGACAAAAAAATTAAAGTTAGACAAAATTCTCCCACCTTGTAAACTTTCGGACAAGTTACACGAAAAAAGACCAAATATTGTAAAATATAGTTATTTCCAAAATCTCGATGTATTAAATTAGGCAGAAAAAAAATAGATAAAATTATTCAACCTTGTAAACTTTCGGGCTAGTTACATGAAAAAAAGACCAAATATTGTAAAATATAGTTATTTCCAAAATCGCGATGTATTAAATTAGGCAGAAAAAAAATAGATAAAATTATTCAACCTTGTAAACTTTCGGACTAGTTACATGAAAAAAAGACCAAATATTGTAAAATATAGTTATTCCCAAAATCTCGATGTATTAAATTAGGCAGAAAAAAATAGATAAAATTATTCAACCTTGTAAACTTTCGGACTAGTTACATAAAAACAAGACCAAATATTGTAAAATATAGTTATTTCCAAAATCTCCATGTATTGAATTAGGCAGAAAATAGTTAACCTCAATCAGTCACTTAATATGCGCTTCAACTATTTAAACGGTGAAAACGACCAAAAAAATTGAAGTTAGACGAAATTATTAGACGTTGTAAACTTTCGGACTAGTTACATAAAAAAAGACCAAATATTGTAAAATTATCTTCAACCTTGTAATATAGTTATTTGCAAATCAGAATTAGGCAGAATAAAAGATTGTTTGAATGAACCGGAACCGAATTACCAATTATTTTCTTGGACTTAAACAAAACGACCGCCGATCACGCAACTATATCTGTACTTCGATTTCCGATTTTGAAAAAAACCGCCGTTTCGCTCCCGGCAGGTGTGGTAGGTTTGTAAGGGACACCAACTCAAACGAGAGCTTGAGGTCAACAAATCATCAGAAATCTGCCGATTAGAGAACAGCTCACAGAAGGGGCCGATTCGAATGAAACTCAAGAACCAACCAACTTAGGAGATCCGATATGAAAACAGCAATCATAGAAGGTACAACTTGAATTGAATTCATCAACTACCATGGAAGAGTCCAACGAATTTAACTCATGAACCAACTAAGACAATCCTAGCCGATACTCGGCAATCTTGAAAGGTGAGTTGATTCACATGGAAATTATTATGATTAATGTTATATGAAATATTGTGTGAATACAGGATATTGTCTTTAACTCTTTTCAGCTGAATCACATCTATGAGGAAAAGCCCATACTAAGATCAACTAACCATCTAGAATCTACTGATTAAAACAGTCAGCAGAATGAATCCAACTTGAATTTAACTGCTGAAGTCTAGATGAGAAATTCAGCCAGCATCGGTTTATCGCTCAATGATGGATTTCTTCTACAATTGGTGGAGCAGAGACATTGCGTCTCTCATTACAATTATTCAGGAGCAGCAGAGACAATGCGTGTCTTATAAACACTTATTCAGGAGCAGCAGAGACATTGCGTATCTTATAAACACTTATCCAGGAGCAGCAGAGACGATGCGTATCTTATAAACACTTATTCAGGAGCAGCAGAGACATTGCGTATCTTATGAAAACACTTATTCAGGAGCAGCAGAGACAATGCGTGTCTTATAAAAACACTTATTCAGGAGCAGCAGAGACAATACGTATCTTATAAACACTTATTCAGGAGCAGCAGAGACATTGCGTATCTTATAAACACTTATTCAGGAGCAGCAGAGACAATGCGTGTCTTATAAAAACACTTATTCAGGAGCAGCAGAGACAATGCGTATCTTATAAACACTTATTCAGGAGCAGTAGAGACATTGCGTATCTTATAAACACTTATTCAGGAGCAGCAACGAGAGTAGAATATGTGAAGTATTGATTTATTTTACGTATCACCTTTTTACAAATCAGTCTGATGTGTAACATGAGTTTACAAAATTCACTGTCTATTTGAAGGGGCGGAATAAACTAAAGAATAGTTGATTAGTTGTTGAAATGTTGATTATTAAAATTAGGTAATTTGGGCTGTGGGCCTGAGAAGGAAGTATTCATTTTTGAATATTCAATAAAATGGCATCCTCCTGATTCTTTATACTGATTAGGCAAACTGTTTAGATTTGTTAAACAGATGAGTCATTTAAGTCCTTAAAGTTCCTTCTTGGAGTCTCATAAAATTTACGCTCCATTAATTCATGGTATTGATCACGTTCAGCGTCTCCGGTTAAATCGTAGGTCGGTTGAAATACACGTAAATTGAGATATGATATCGACAGGATAGTTCAGATAAGCTTCATACTTTAGTTAAACATAGCTTTGCTTAATTTGTAATAATCATATAGTTCATAGAATGAATTACTCTCTTAGTCTTTATTCGATTATTAATATTAGAAATAGTGATTCATTTTATATTTTATTGAGTGAAAATGATTTTCATTGCCTAAATGTTCAAAAGGGAGAGCGTAGTCAGTTAAACAGTTGCAACTTCAAAACGCAATAAAGGATGTTGGAACGTTATTAGTTTGAACTCCTGAACTTGATTTTAATTTTGTTTATAGCTGTTTTAACTTCTTTCATTGTCATCCATATCATAAGGTTGAGTGGCTTTCATACTAATCGGGGTGTTTTATAATAAACTATGATTTAGGTGCAGCAGTGAATTTGTAGCACTTTCTTTAAGTGAGCCCATATTTTCACCGATAAAAAATTCCTGATGATGTAGATTGTAATAAATAGTACAAAATAAATAGAACATAATTAAGAAAAATACATAAAAAAACAATTAATAAAAAAATACATAACAAAAAAAAACAAATCAAATTATAAGTAATAAAAATAAACAAAACCAACAAACAATTAGTAAATACTCTATATAGGGCCTTCATCATCAGGCATTTTTTCTAATCAACTTAATCCAATTATTAAAGGTTCTTCTTTCATAGAACAACCTTCTCCGTGTTTCCCAACCTCTTGAGATCCTTTCTGTTGTTGTTTTAAGCATTCTATGGGCTCAGTAATAAACAAAACAAATAACCATAAACCTTAACTAAGTCAAACACACTAAAGAATATCTGTTTCGATAGAATGCTTCAAATAACTGATGAAAGATCATGCATCCATTTACCTATATATCACCCTATCACTGCTGTTACTGTTAATTGTTTTAGGGATAATATCTGGGAGATACATTTTACTCTTTTTAGAAAGAATGTTAAACAGCTACCGTATAAACGTGATTAGTTATCGATAGTAAAATTATTGTCATGTTTTCCCTGAAATAACGTTGTATTGAATGAGGGAACTGATAATGTTTGAAAATCTCAGGCAAAGTTAGAAAAACTGTAGTTATCTTGTAAAACTCTAGTTATCTTGTAAAACTCTAGTAACCTTGGAAAATAATTTTAATGAAAATGAAAATAAAGTTTGATTAGCTAATCTCAAGCTTTCCAGAGTTAATCTTTAGGTTTTATCTCTGATTTAATGCTTTTATGTTGAACTGTTTTTTTTTTTCAAAAACAGTTCACCCATTGGTTAACGAAGAACTGATAATTCCTCGAATACAAAGCAAAGTTTGCAAAATTTCAGTTTTCTTGTAAAAATAATGTTAATGAAATGAAATTAGAGATTGATTATTTGAAAGAATTTGTGGTTTTATGTCCAGCTTTAATGTTTATATGCTGGAGATATGTTTTGCAGTTTTTTGTATAAACAGAAATCTTTCTTACATTGTCATTTGCTGAATTGTTGATATGATAGAATGCTTCATATTTCATGAAATAATCAAGTGTCATTTATGCCCGGTGACATCATGAAATGTCAAAATAATAGTCTTAGACATTCAGACTACTCCCAATTGTCAGTGTTTTATGGATCAAAGTTTACAATTCTTTGTGTAATTTTGTTATTTTCCTATTGATTCAAATTGTATGAATCAGTTGCAGTGGAAATTTGAATAAAAACCTTGAAATACCTTGCATGATATGTGATATTAGAAGCTAGTAATCTTATTATTTAATAATCTAAGTGATTATTATAAGGCTAAAAATGATGCCTTGTTTTTCCTGATCGATCGGGTCATTTCATAAATCAATGAAATTTGTAATCAGTTAATTTCTATCTGTCGGATCTGTTATGGTTAGCTTGATCAAGTTTTAAAGTAATACCTTGGTAGATAGGTGGCCGGCCGGGTCAAATTTTAAAGAGTAAAAATGTAAATCAGATTGATTCATTAAATCTTACGCTTTCCAGAGTATTTGGCCAGGTTTATCTCTGGTTTTAGTGCGGGGAGCCATAGACTCGAGAGTCCATGGTTGTGGGCCATAGACGTTTCTGTTTTAGAGTCTATGGATGGACCATGGATGTATAAACTCTAGTTTATAGTTTATACGTCCATGGTTGGACTGTTTTTGAAATACAGTCCACGTTTGAGGAGCTTACGTTATAATTCCTCGAGCACAAACCTGGCATTTTGTATAATTGTTGTACACTGTATGAAAATAAATATGATTGAAATTCTTTATCTGTTTAGCCACTCTGAACTTTGTTAGTTCACCAGTCAGTGGTTTTTTGTTATCTTGCAATCCACCTCTTTTAGAACGATGACCACACTCAAACGTGGTGAACGGATAATAAGATAAAATCCCACTATTTACAGATTAAAAGAATTTAAAAACCAGAATTTATTTATTAAATCTAAAATATTTAAAAGACACGACGTTTCGATCTCACCTGACGATGATCTCTAGGGTGAGATCGAAACGTTTTAAATTCTTTTAATCTGTAAATAGTGGGATTTTATCTTATTCACCTCTTTTAGTTAGTTTTCTTTAAACCAGTTTTTAGTCCAACTGGTTTGCTGATACGTCTTGTCCAATAAAATCTATGCTTTTATACTTTCCACCTGTTAGTTGTTGTAGATCCGTCGGTTCATGACTGCTGACCACATACACTGACTGCATGATCAATCTGCAACCTGGACCCTGCCTCCGCTCATCGGCCTGGATCCAGCGATCGCCTCTCGGCCTGGATCCTGCCTCAGGACCCTGGGCCTAGTTGCGACTTCAGTTCAAAAGTGGTCTTACAAGACTGGTCTTTGGTTGTTATATTGGCTATAGAACTATGTTGGTTTTAAGACTGGTCTTGGGTCTAAGCTGTGCAACTATACAACTGGCCCCCGGTACATATATAAGACGCCGTTTATGAGCTATAATCGACTACGAAGACTCTTTATTCAGGATACAATTCTTAGTCTACATGAGCACTGACGCTCTGGTTCCCGTTGCGTGAAAAACCGCAAAAAATAATGCCAACCCACCCTTATACACCACTCGGTCCCATTCCGACACCCTTGTCTTACCTTGACTACTATGAATCTCTGAAACAGCTATGAGACTTGAACTAAGATAATTTGAACATGTTCGAAACCCATTCAAATGACTTTTCGAGAGGACTTCATCGAAACCCGTCCAAAACCCCATTGTCTGCCCTCATGGAAACCCTCCGAGACTACCCCGAAAACACATTCAAACATTCCGATTGCCCTCTTGAAATTACTCTGAATCCTGTCCAAATCATCAACTGTATTCCGGAATCCCGTTGCGTCAAAGCCTCAGCAACTCCGTGACTTCTCTCCAAAACCCGCCAAAAACCACCACGCCTTTTCCGTCCCCAAGACCCTTCCAAATCTTCGACTGCCACATACAGTTCCATAAATGTATACCCTTGAGTCGAGCCTTTGGGTCAGTTTTCCTTTTGCGAGTATGCACCAGTCTGGTAAATTATTTAACGCTTCAACTTTCGATTAAAGCTAGTGCAGATTATGCCGAATGCATCCTCTCAAATGATAAAAATCTAAAAACGCAACTCATCGTTCACATAATGAGCCATCGTCTTTATTTGTACAAATGCATCTCGATAAAATCCACATATCATTTCTTTAAAAACAAACTTCCGCACAGGCCAAAAACCCAACACATCGATAAATTTACTGACCAGGAACACACACACCATTCAATACATCAAATCCTATGTACACAGTTGGGAAAATCTCATCAGCAGGATATGTTTTACACAAAACTCAAACTTATTTGTATCCCGCTGATATATCGATTATATATCTACTTACTTCGTATCACACATTATACAAATAATAATTAAATGCAATATTGTACATGAAGCCAAGAGAGGGACGGATTTCATTTTTCGCGTAATTTGAGGACGTTCATAACGTCTATACAGCCGACAATAGATCGCTTAAGGGGAATATGGACCTGCCATTTACATATATAGAAATCAAAGCCGCGAAGTTTCGAATATTACGGAAAATGCGCAAAAACTTGCTGCTTTAAATGACTAATTTTACAACGATTATATATCAAAGAATGCAACGCATTAAATAGATAGCTAGCGAGCAGGCTTCGAGCATCGTTCGTCATCTTTGAATCATTATTTTCAGTTGTCTTGATATTCGTTTATGCAGCTAGTTATCGAGAGGACCTGATGATCCTCAATACGACAGATTGTCAAACCTTTATTTTTCAGTCACCCACATCTTACTTGTCTTTAGACAGATAACTACCGACCAAATGTTTTTTCAAAGAAGCTTGAATAATAGTTATTTATCATTTGTCAACATATTAGCTAGATAGGATCGAAAAACCTGTGAAAGAAATCGTGGAGTTTTAGCTTCCTCGTTCTTGACACACTCTGGCAGGTGAGGACATCAGCAGCGTCTTGAATACTGTCACGGCACTCATCGAACCGTATCACATGATGATGCAACAGTCGTCCTCTTCCTCGACCATTTCGTTTGGTTCCGGGACGTTGCTGGGTAATGGTGGTAACACGTGTGGTGGCGGTTCCGGGTAGTAGCCATCAAGGTACAACCTGAAATAAACATGCATTGAGAACTACTACATTAAAACATGCTTGAGATTAGAAGTACCTCCAAGTAGAAATAAATAGTCCCAAGTAGAAATAGATAGACTTTAATGTGTCAATGTGCCGTCTTAACTTGAACGTTTATTGACGCCTTGAAAAATAACACATTTATTGCGTTATATCGCCGACAATAAATGACGATGTATGATATGATGATATGTACAATTCATATAATATTAGGATCAATATTAATTTTGGATTTGAAGATATCGATAACGGGGTAGCCGCACCGCTACTGTGGCAATCGAGGATTCCACGTATGGCAGGCGAGGATCCGGCACCAGGTCGGTCTTCCGCGTACAATTTAAAACTTACAAAACGTAGTATATAGATTTTCTGTCGCTTCCGCCGCTACAAGTCGGAGATCGATGCGGACTTAGCCTGGAATCGGTCGTTTTTTCGTAAGCGACTTTTTCTTCTACCGGTCCAGCAGTTTCGGCGAACAAAATCTTTGCCCCTGCAACACGAGGAAGAATGTGTGCAATTCACTGAAATAATGGCACAGAAGCTGAATACGACAGTTATTGCCTCTAATCACCTGTCGCGTTTATCCAAACTCTAGCTCTGTACATCACCTCGTCCATCGTTTCGAAAACAGCACCAGTTGAAAAATCAAATCTTATATAGGACGGTACAAAAGTTTTAAACGTTACGTAAGGAACGACAGCGTTCATCAGGATGTCATGGATCGGCCGCACGTAGGCTACTCGCAGAAAATACGTGTCGGACATTTCGGCACCAGCCATCGTGTACACGAGCGAAGCGCGCGTGCTAACACGGGAATTATCTGAAACCATGGAGAATATCATAATCAATATCGTCAGTATGAAATTGACCGTGGAATCGAAGTCATTTCAAAATTTCAGTTGGCCAGCTTAGATTTAAGTATGGATTCATATGAGCTGTAATGCTGGGATTCTTATGTCCTAACACTTACCTCTGCCCCTGAGATAAGGCAAAGTCTGCATGTTGGTGACTCGAATCTCCTAAAACAAAAACAAAAAGAAACGCTACGAGTTACAACGGAACGGCAGCAAGGTTTTCAGCGAAGTCAAATATTCTACGTATGTTTGAATTGAATTGAATTGAATTGTCATTATTCTACCTGGCCATTTTGACGTATCCACTCGCTAGCTTGTTGAAATGGCGTGTATATCGGTATGGGACTTCGCAATGATCGCTCTTCGATCATAACATCCGGTATAAAATCCACAAATCCTGAAAAAAGGAAATCCCTGCGTTTTTAAAGCTGATTTGATATCTCAAAATTAGACCCGAAGTTTTTTTTCGAAAGCAACGTCTTGCGTAAAAGTAATCGAACTTGACCGGTTGAGAATAAAAGGTGTTTTCAAAATTTTCCCGGTTATCAATTGGATCACTTTAAATGATTGAGTATCGTCTATTTTAACGTACGTTTATCAATTAACGATTCCTTTTACCTATTAACTCATTGGCTGCCGTTCCTATTTCATAGAATATTCGAAGGAAGAAAAAGGCGTGGCTTTTGTACTTGGCTTTCCAGTTAGTAGCATCAATGTCTATGTCTTCCCATATGACTGATTCTTTCGTCACCTTTATTATTACCGTGTTAACTGCAATAATTCGACCTGCAAAAAACCCAAATGCTGGACATTACTAGATCATTGAATCATTTAGAATCTTGCTGGCGAAAATGTTCAATGTTTTTGGGAAGCATATCCCTTGAAATTTGATTGATCTAAGGGCGTGGTGATATATTTGTATTTCATATTCTTAAAACAAATATTTGCAGCATGTTTATTTTTGGATGTAAGTGAAAAGTTATACTGAATCGTTGTCAAACCCCACCTAGCAAGCCCAATATACGCCCTGAACTGGACCACGTTTTGTTCCCGCCATCAGGGGTTACCATTGCACACGCCGATGAGTTGGGTATTGGTAATTCGAATACCGATGTGGATAACAAACTGGTACATCCATTCTATGTATTTTGACACCGAAATTGGTAGCTACGTATAATATTACATGGCAGCGACCAATGCCATTTTGATTCGTTTAGCTGGCCGCATAAACTTCCACATTAAACTGACTTATTTTAGCAGATGAGCACGCCGTTCCCGTTTGACGACTTCCCAGCGAACTAATTTTCCTCAACTAATTCAGGAATCATTCCGATATTCTCAAAAGTGACATGTTAAAAGATCTATGCACTTAATTTAACTGAATATGGTAGTTAATTTTTGATTTAATTTTCCGCGGTTAATTTTTCCGTTCGGCTGTTCTATCATCGCCTATAGCTCAGTACATCTTTACCAACATCCCACAGTATTTTGAAGCTACGCGAATGGAAATGATTATCGCCACATACTTACCCTCCAAAGGATTCTGTTCCAAACGGGAATTTAACGATGACATGAGGCTATTGAAACTTTCAAATTCGGCGTAATGGTCATCGTGGCTTAGACGTTTAGGGACGACGTTCATGTAACCCAATCGTTTTGCCATTGGTTGAGTTGTTTGAGCGCCTCTGTTTTCCAAAGCAAACCATATCCTGCATTTTCCGGAAATGATAACAGATCCTGAGTGCATATCATATGCGATAATGTCTACGTACCATATACGACGCTTAGGTGCTAATATGATTCTTTCAAATTATAATTAATTCTCAGAAAAACCTTCATTCACCTTGGAAACGGAACTTACCTGAGGCCTTGGATGAAAATCGCTCTCGAGCTGGAACCCGAGTAGTTCATTTTGCCGCAATATATATCATCAAAATTGTCGACCTTTTTTTCGATAGTTTCACAGCTCTTAACGCAAGCATTCGGCGTACCGGCTAGCCAGGCATTTGCCTTGTCCATTAACGAACTATTGAAAAAAAAAGATTTCGCCGTTTTCCTTGTATTTATTTTGCAAAGGATGTCAATTTCAATTTGTTATCTCTATACTACATTAATCCAGCCGACTTACTCAAACGGTTCGAATCTAGTATTTCGGATGTTATCGTGATGATCGAGACTTTTCGGCCAGAAATCCATGTAGCATAGTGAATCAGATTGGTGTACAGCCGCTTCGTATGGAGGCGGTGGCAAACCGGGTTGCTCGATATTTCCATCCATGTGCCGTGGTCCGTAGATTACTGATATCTCGGACATAACGGTCACTTGTCCTGTTGAGAGAGCACGTTTTTTTATTGAGGAAACGTATTGGCGCTTTGAAATTTAAACCAACAGGGGCGGATCCAAGGGAGGCCTAAGGGGACCGGCTCCCCTATTTTTGCCCAGACAATATTTTCACATCCTGGCTTAATTAAAAAGGTTACACGTACAGTGGCAAATTATTGCCGGTGGTTTTGTTCAAAAATCACACTAGACGCTCAAAATCATCAATTTTTTCAAGATTTCCTTGGGGCTCCAAGCTGCTTCGACGGCGCTCGCGTTCATGTGCCCGTGAAGGCCTCGGAATCTTGGGCCCCGTATTCAAAATTGTCAAAAGAAGATCCGCCCATGCCAATGACATCTGACCTTATTGAAGAGAACCACAATGGGCGAATTGTTGCATCGATTGGGAGCACCGATGCGGTATCTTTGTTCGAACGACGGTTTTATTTTCAATTTTCCTGCGTCGTTTTTGCGCGATTAAAGACGAGGTAATTGAAAAACAATGGGAGCAATGATATACTTATTGTACGTGACACAGGAAACAATATCGCACAAAGGATTGTATTTCCCTCGAAGGGATTTACGAGTTCTTTTGATGGTTTCCAATGGTTACCATATGATGCGCTCCATACGTCTAAATCGATATCGCGAGCTATTTTTAGATCACTATAAGTAGCGTGTCGCGCGAGTCGTCCGAACTCAGTCGCGAGTCGGCTGTCATGGTGAACACAGCGTCGCATCGCGCGCATCAATCAATGAAAGACTCTATCACTTCAGTGGGTCAAATTTTCAGCAAATACATTTATATGTAATACATAATCTTGAATATTACAATAGATAAAGGTTCGATAAGAAATGTGGTTAGAATATCGCAAAAAGTCATTAAAAACAGGGCCGAACAATGTTGACAAGCCACACAAACCGAACATATATACGCGTATAAATCGCGTGGATGTTCGATTGAGTTTGAGACACGCCGCTACGATATATTTTTAATCAACGAAGGTAAATGGTAAAATGTGAAGTTTATAATAGATCCAAAACAGCTAAACAGGTAATCTATATCAAATCACGTGTATAATTCGTGGTAATCAATATAGATACTTATAAACGTTTATCATATACAATCGATCCCTAAATCAGACGAACAAGTTTCAAGCCCAGGGGAGACTGTGTGGTATACTGGTTACAGAGTTCTTAGGGTTTACAAAACGAAAATATACTAAGGTGTGGTAGTTCACACCCATTCAAATGCCAACACCCGCATTAAATTCACTTTTTATCTAATGATCTGAAACACTAAATTTCGCGATATTTGGTGGATCTTCGCTTATTTTTTCTGGTTCCAAAGTGCAAGTGATTTTAATACACTTTTTTCCATAATACGTGCGTCGAAAGGAAATATATATATTCTTTCAACTTTTTTGGCGGAAAGGAAAGTGGTTAAATAAACTTTGAATTAATGTCTGACAATTTCAAATGAAAAAAAATTAACAGTGAATCAAAATTCCATTGCGAAGCTCACGTACCTTTTAATCAACTGCCGCACTTTTCCAATCCTATCGTAATTTTCAAACTTGCACGATGTTTCTCATCATTATCGTGTGATAAACAGCGTCACTCGCTGTTGCTTGCGTAGACGACAATCACTTATACATATTTTTTCTCTGCACAAACAAGAGCGGCAGCACAACAACTTTAATCACGGAACCAATGATACATGTTCGTAATGAGTTGTGGCTGGAGACAGGTAGAGTTCCGTTTATGCGTATAAATGCTGCGCGCGCGGGAGTTGAATACTATCGCCGCGGGTCTCACCGACAAGCGACTGTATTACGACGCGTCGCATCTTGCGAGTACTTATATAAATGGCTCGTTCTAGTATCCCTAGTCAGACATGACCTACCTAAGCTAGTTTTGAAGTCCTTCGTGCGTATATTGATATTTTCAGATCAAGTGAGTCAATCGACCCCTATTTAGAGGCGAGTTGTAATTGTAGGAATTCTGTTCCTCGTCTACCACCGATTTTTGCACCCATGTCCCGGTATTTTGACAATTCATTCGAATCAGTTTTCATGTTCAACAATCAATGTTTCGTTACTACACCCGATTTGCTCGGGTCGAAGCCAGCGCGAGCATTTTGTCACAAGACATGGAATAACGAGAAGAAATTGACGATAAGAACGTGAAAAGTACGGTTAGAATATTTATTTCCGCAACCATTTTACTTAATGACTAGAAATATCACAAAAACAACTTCATTTCAAATACGATGTACACACATGCATATCCGTCAAAATACTGGCGAACACGAATAATTAATTTGTTAGAAAAAAACACCCCGCGAGACCTGCTCTTTTAAGTACTATTCCGCCGATGTACCATCGACTCCGAAATAAAGACTAAATATTTCTGAACAATCGTGTTCTTTAAGAAACTTATAAAAAAGCCCTAAATCCATATGATATTCCCTGCCCTTCCCCGCTCTAGCATCGAAAACCATTTCTTCAAATTTCGTAAATTTCTGAACGTCGTTTATACACAATCGATCGTCGAGTTCAACTTCTTGTCTGTCGCGCATTACTAGCCGTTTCCAATTCAAACGACGGATTCTATGCCAAAACTCATCCACGTTACGACTGTAACCCTCTATACAGATAACGCCCGGTTTCCCTGGCATACTGAAACCCGTTAATTTTAACTCTTTAGCCCAGTCGAGTATATCTTTTCGTTTGAACTTGCTGTAAATATGGTGACTATAAATCCATATCCTGATGAACGTAGAATCTTCTTCCCCTTGGTTATCGGATCTAGTCTGCCGCGAAACAGTTGCGTCCGCGTTGTATTTCTCGCAGTTTTCGCGGATCCACTCGACCAAAGGATACACGCATATTTCGCCCGATTCGAACCCGAGTAAATGCTCGTGAACGTCGTCGTTGAAGTTCATGTGAGCGCTTCGTGAAAACGGCGACCGCACGAATAATTCCGGTTTCACGGCGGGGTAATCGTGCGGAAACTGGCAAACCAATTCGATACCCTGAAATAGAATAGAACATCATCGAAATGAAAATCAAAACTAAAACCTTTAACGCTATGATATTTCGAAATTGAGTTGATAGTCCAGGGTTCATAGTCCCCATGACCAATTTCAATATATGGACCTTCAATTACTTTTTGCCTCTGATTCAAACACTTTTTTAAATCCCGATTTCAGGGCTTTTTAATGGTCATAATATTTCCAATTTACATTGGGTCCATCCATTAGACTAGTGATCTAGACCTAGCAATAACCGTGATGACCTTACGGCATAGATGATAAAGCTTAAAATTGTAATCTCGTGGTAAGGCTATGCCATTCAAGGACTATGATTTTAGAGCATATTCCATGATATTCAAGGTTTGAATTAACCCATTTCCATTTCAGGACTTTAAAGGACTTTCGAGGAGCGCTATTAAACCTGACAGTCTAGGTCCTTCTTATCTTATCTCTGTACATTCTTTGATTTCGTGATTTCATCATGATATCAGATTAACAGTTGTGCATAGATAAATTACATAAGACTAGGATGACAAGATAATTGATGAATATAGTTTGGTGGTTTCAGATATCAGATTTCAAGTAGATGCATGAAAAGGTAAGAGTGTCTTTGAGTAAAACTAAGATAAGTTTTTGGAAGAAGTGAAATATCAACTCCATCTTTTGGGAAATGAAAAAAAAGTTACAATGTTTACTTTATTAAAAATATCAACATTCCCAGGGATCAGAGGCCGCCTCAATTTTCCAAAATAAGATGCACGTGCCATACTTTTCAACTCACAAATTGAGAAGTTATGAACGAACCCGGATGCCGGCCTAAAGAAAATTCGAGAATTCTATCATCATTCTCAATTAATAGATTCCCTCTTGGCAAAACTTTTTTTATCAATTCATACTTTGAAACAGAGATATACGTCCAGCAGTCTACCTTTATTTCCCCACATTCTTCGATTTTCATAGTTAGAGCGAGTCTGACGTCCTTTATTGAATCGTATGGGATATTTCCAATGACGAAATTGTTGACATAGATTTTAGCAGCGGGATCCTCCATGGTAAATTCGTCAGGAAACATGCTCTCCAACATTTCTAATTCCTGAAGTTGTATTTTGAGCATTTCTTTGGCTGTGCAATCATCGATTTTACCATCCTCGGTATCTTCAGATTCCATTTCTGCTATTTTATTGAATTGTATTTAAAATTAACAAATTTCTTGGCTTCGGTTGTAACAAAATAACACGCTAACTTACGGAAGCCCGTACGAGTCGTTTTTAGATCTGAGATGGCGCCACCAACTGGAATGAAAACTATACCGGTATTTATAGACGGTTTGGTGGCCATTCAATTCTGGATTGTGGCTTATCTTTACCCGTTGATCAAACCTAGACGTATCGGCCCCACTCCGCGCGGTGGCGCCACCGCGCGGGATTTATGCGAAGCAGCAGAACACAAACACGGCCACTCTCTCAATTTTCAATGATAGAAATCGTGTGTGCATTTCAATTATTTCGACTGCTAGGGTTTTAAGGCACAATATAAGTTGATGATGTGATATGGCGATGTTAATTAATGATAATTCCGCAGTAGAGCTAGTCGCGAACGGTGCCGATTGAGTGTACAGCTGCCAAAAACACTGAAATGTGCGTAGTTGCGTAATTATTTGCAGTGAATTGCAGACGAAACATGAAGCCTTAACGGCCGTTTAAAAAAAAATTATACCAATCGCAATTGTAAAATAAAAATGAGATAGAACCTAAGTTAAAATTCTGGCCATTTCTAAAATGTTATTAATTATTATTACTAATTTTTAGTCAGTGCGGAACGTTTACTTTTCCAACAATAATGAGGGGAGGTAGGTAGTCATGCATTTCAAGTCATCATTTATTACACGTTACTTCCGTGTTGTTGAAAATCTAGCGAGTCCTGGACTAAACCCCAATGAACAATGTGATCTGTGTGCTGGCCACAAATGCACACAGATCACACTACACTACCCATTACACACTCCAGTACCCACACAGGGGCGGATCCAGGGGGATGGGTAGACAGTATTGGAAGGAAATTTAAGGGCACCTTTCTGATCTTAGGGCACACCCAGTATCCAGGTCAATGCGAGCGCCGAAGGCGCGAAGTCCTTAGAGGGGGGTCTGGGGGTCTTTTTTCAGAAAATTTTGAAAATATGGTACCATTTAAAGGCTTTTAGAGGGCTTCTAGAGGCTAGCAGAGCAATCCAGAATAAACGAATTCGAGACAAGATTTCAACAGATGCGGATAAAAAATGAAGCTGGCGAACCCATGAAAGAATGGTTGTCGCCAACTTCGCCTAGTGCCCCTATAATCTTTAAAAGTGCCCCTTAACAATTATACAGAATACGGCTAAGTGCCCCTTCATTGTTTACAATCGGCAAAAATTGCCTCTTCTTCACATTTATCCTTATGTCGTGTGCCATCTTCCAAACCAAAAGTGCCCCTAAAATTTTAAAAATTAGGCAAAAAAGTGCCCTTTTCTTCAACATTTTCCGCGTATAGTGCCCTCTTCTAAAGTACGAGTGCCCCTTTAGCCCTCCCTGAAAAGGCAAGGACAAGGTGCCCTCATCTAAAGCATGAGTGCCCCTTGCAAAAGGAAAGTGCCCGTTTTAATTTATCATGATTAAAGGCTTTACAAATATGATTATCTCTCCTCACTTTCTCGGCAGCAGTATATATCACCGATTAATTTTATAATTTCTCGGATTACGGACACGGAATTAGCGGTTGCTGAAATAATGCTGTCAAAAATATTGCCGGTGAAATTTCGAAGGGCACTTAAAAATTCTAGACCGTATTGGGCAATACGGCTAATACGGTCTGGATCCGCCCCTGCCACAGCTTTCATATATCCATCCAAATATTTAGTGGCTTTCTTCCTGGATACGTTTAGGAACTTTATAACTGGTGCAAATTTATCAGGGATGAATTTATCAGGGATGAATGTGTATAGATCCCTCCATAGTAGGCCTCTATACCGTATTGTCAAAGTGCATACGGATGTATTCATGATAGTATTTTTGACTATTTAAAATAGTAAAGATGTACTATGAATAACGTTTGTAATGTTTTGAAATGCTTTTTAATTTCCGTTTTGATCGTAATACTTTTTTTCTCCACATACCAGTCACGGTTGGAGTGTAGATTACTCCATTCAATTGTCGCTTCAGCCGCTAAGGGCGTTCTGATGATTCCACAGATTCGATCGTCAAAAGCCGTGACTGGACCCGATCATCGCCGCATTCTAACTGGAAAATAACGGTTATTCAAAACGCCTTCAAATATGCTATCTGTGATCCGAGCCGTAGGCCTATAGGTACTCAGCCGATATACGTTCTCCAGCTCTTGCGCACTTTCGAAAGAAAGATCAAAAAAGGAATGACTGCAACCAAAATCTTCCGTTGAGATAACATTATCTATTTATTTCAGAATCTATTCTATAAATCTATTTTTTTCATATATATTCGCTCGGAACATTAGTAATTATATACACATAAATGGCTTCTATATAATGTTTATTTACAGACCAAATTCGCGCTAAATGCACGAGTCTCTAGCGTGTGACACTCGTGAGTTCTTATTGAATTGATGCTAATCGTAAATTGTTTTGATACGGATAATGTTGTCCCATATTGTAAGGCGTCTGCTGTTGGATTTTGTACGAACTAGTTGTCGATCCAGAACATGCCGAGTTTGATGACGGAAAACTGGGAATCTGAGAAACCGAATTGAAATATGCCGAGCCGAATGCCGGATTAACTGCCGGGGTAAAACTACAACTGGACAACGAAGAATTGTTCCAATCTCTATTCGAATTTCCGAACGGCGGAGAGTAACTGAGCTGTGGAAACGGGCTGCTGTAGCCATTCATAAAAGTGTTCAGATTCTGAGCTGTTCCGTACATACTAAATTGTCCGTATGGGGTCTGATTTAGCGGCGAAAAATTCGCTGAACCACCGAGCGCTAAATTGCGGCGACGTTTCTGTGATTTGAATCTTTTCGCTCGGCGCAAGAAGCTTCCGTTAGCGAACATATCGCCGCAAGCCGGGTGCAAGGCCCAGTAGTTACCTTTGCCCGGTCGCCCGGGAGCGCGCGGTACTTTAACGAAACAGTCATTAAGCGATAGGTTATGTCGTATGGAATTTTGCCATCTCTGTTGGTTATCGCGAAAATATGGGAATCGTTCCATGATATAAGCGTAGAT
This sequence comes from Tubulanus polymorphus, assembly GCF_964204645.1. Classification (NCBI taxonomy): domain Eukaryota; kingdom Metazoa; phylum Nemertea; class Palaeonemertea; order Tubulaniformes; family Tubulanidae; genus Tubulanus; species Tubulanus polymorphus. Next base: position 5,810,740 of record NC_134029.1, on the reverse strand, counting down.
ATCGTTCAAAGTCATCATACCGATATTCGAGCTCTCCAGAGCCATGGTTATCAACGCGATGTAAGAATATGGCGGCTTCACGTCTGCGAATTGTCGGCCTTGCTGCGAAGACGTTTGTCTATGTTTTCCTACTGACGTGATTTCGTCCATAAGGTCGTCATCATCGTCGAATTCGTCGTCCACAGCACCGGCATCGTTACCTGACTCCAGAGCAGAAATATCGCTGAAAGAACTTGTCGCAGAGTTTGATTCTAGATTCCGTGTAAAAGTTTGCGATCCCAAAACACATGATGGGTTTTTGTTGAGCGAGTCCGAGTCGTCCACTAATTCGTTTGGTAGTTGATTCACCAATTCATCCATGATATCCTTATTCGATCGAGAAAAATTTAAGTCACTAAGTTTTTCCTGAGATATTTCAAACGAATTCCAAGTTTTCCCGAAAAATGTGACAAAGCAAACATACACAAAGTTCAGTCTACACGTCTATTTTTCTCGATAGTAAAAATGTTTGTTTATAATTTTGTAAATCCAACAAACACGAGATTTGACCAAGTCAATATTTGCTAATACTTTCGCTGAGGGCTAAAGTACTCTCTTTTACCGTTACTTTTCGGCTAACGCGATTGGCTGGACAGGTTAATTAACGGCACGATGCCCCACCCACTACAGTCGGCTGCATGGCCGGATCATTAGCACACGAAAATATCAGGTGAAAATGGATCTATTATGTAGATACGTCGGTAATTGTGCGCGCTTTGTAATTGAACTAATAAATTCAGGGAGACCAATTGTCCATATAATAGTTGGCCAATGTGACATATTTAAGTGACGCAATATGGGGCCGTTAAAACCGTCAAAAGTCATATTGCTCTTTCTATTTACAGAACCTGAAATAATACGGTGTTACATGAATATATTACGCAAAATTAATAATGATTTTTACAGTGAAACCATAAACAATGAATATGAAACTTTTCAGACCGTCACGTGCGTGCGGTTTTGGATGTTATGAATGCAACTGTTGATCAAACAATAGGTATCGATTCTAATAAATCGCAGTTAAAAATTTCTTTTTAAAAACTTCTTTTCTGGATTGAATTAGATAAAATATGGTACATGCATGAAAAATTGTTTTTAAAAAATAGGCGGCAATAAAAAGTGCAGCTTTGAGAAGAGAATGAATGTAACTCTTAAATTCAATAGGAATAAACGGGATGTATGTTTGTACGTGTAGAGGCACAAAGAGAAAATGATCATTCTCTATTATCAGCTTTAGTTTCAAGATAAAGAAAATTATATGTTTGCTTCAGGAATTCTCTAAACTGTAGTAAGCATATTTTAGACTCATTGACTCTTGATAGTTTTAAACTTCAGTATGAAAATTAATATCATAATAGTAGTCGAATGAAACACTCTAATCCGTGTGCATTGTAGATAATCGAAGAAGCCCACTATTCGAATTTCATACGATGTATTTATAAAAACGAAACCACAACGTTTCAGCAGTCGACTTCCACCTGATGGTGGCTGTTAGTCAACAGCCTAAAACAACTGACGATGATCTCTAGGGTGAGATCAAAACGTCGTGTATTCTATATATTTTAGATTGAATAAATATATTATCGTTTTTAAATTCTTTTAATCTGTAGATAGTGGGTTTTTATCTTATTATCCGTTCACCACGTTTGAGTGTGGTTATCGTTCTATTCTGTTGTGGTTTCGTTTCAATAGATTAAACCGTATAAAAAATTTGAATTGTGGGACTTCTATGTTTAGAGATCATAATGATGTATGGAATTCTGAAGCCAATAAAACTTGTAATCGACAATATACCTGCAATGAGAAATAATGAGTCATAATTGGCTTGCTGTTTCTGTGGACTCTGTTTATACAACGGTTAATTTTAAGGGGATTATACCAAATTATGTATAAAGGCGACATTAGGTATGATTAAGCAACCCGAACTATACTATCAATCCCTTTGTCTATTTACAGAAGAAGTTTCTGTTTGGTAGTACCAATTAGTAATTTCAACCTTATATTAAAGAAAAAACGAATATGACCGAATTTGAAGATGGAATTGTCTGCAGCACTTAATATGGTTTTAAGGTATATTCTTCCATTCAATATCTGCGATTAGAAAACATTTTTGAAAAATGACGATAATGAATAATTTGACCAATCATCAGTTGACTTATTAAGCCACCAATGATCAGACGTTTGACGCCTTTAATCAATGATCTAATTGAACGCAATAAGTACAGATTTTTCTTCACTTGGGTCTCGCAATATCTTTAATCCGGGTGACAATAAATTCTTGTGTCCACGAATTAAACATCGGCTTTTCCAATTAGGATTAACTGACTATTGTTGCGGGCTGTGAATGAGGCGTCAGTGTACCGCTTTATTTTACCGTTTTCCAGCTGTAGTGGCCATCTGATACACAATGTCCCCCGCGTTACGAACGAAAATCCCGTTCCATTTACACCTCTCGTCAATAAGCCAACGACAGACACAAAATACCCCGGAGGTCCGCCAAATCCTCGAATACATTGCCATAACAACTTAATCAGACCAGCGCTACGTAGCGAATTAGAATTTTGCCCTACAATGAGTCGCCAGAGGCACCTGTCGTATTAGTAACATTTGTTATTTTAGTAACTAGTTAGAATTAGTCTATTATGATAGTTTACGCCGATTGGCAAGATTTCTCAGCCTGGCAATTGCTGGACCAAACTTAAGATTCGATCGAAACTTTAGGTTTCAAGCCGGACCTCGTAAAAAAAACCTTGGTTAGACCTGCACTGAAATTCGACGAGGCGCCGGGGGAGGCAATTTGTGGCACGGGCCGTGCCAGAAGCAAACGCCAGACAATTTCTCTCAGCGTCAAATACAAATTTTAGTAGAGAAGTGGTAACTTAAAAATGATATTCCCACTATTTGATCGATTGATTTGATATCCACATAGTTATTTCGTGTCTCAAAAACCCCACGGGCCACCACACGAAAAAACTATGTGTGATGTACGGGTGACTCCGGGTCGTCTCGCTCTACAGACCGTTTCCTGATTTTCGTGTTAACCCACATTCTTCCGGCTCAACACTCGCACTCACGATGATGCAAGGCGGTTCGCCGATTATTGTGCTCAGTAGGTTATTTTATCCGTTAAATTCCCGACAAAAACAAGTTAGATACGTAAAACTGCAACTAAACTTCTGTTTCAGATCAAAACACGAAGCGTGAACATGGTAGAAAGGTTCAGCTAGGCAATGTTAATGCGGCTAAGGTATGCTCTCATGGGCGGCGCCATGTTGTTTTTCACAAGTTCTGTCATGATGGATTATTCTAGAAAATCCGAGAGAATATTTCGTGAAGTCGAAATGTAATTTTCGAAGTTCACAATAGTTTTTGAGTTTTGGGGTTTTTCATTAAAGAAGAAAGTGAAATAGTTCATAGTTAATTCTAATCAAAATCCATAATGCCAATTGGCAATTGGTACTGCAGTTTCCATGACCACACCACCAGACCACCGCAGATGTCCGAGTCACGACACATCAGAGGACTGGTATTGCCACCCCCAACCTAACAGAGGCCATACATGGCTGCACAGGCTCCTAACCCTCATGTCCTGATATAAACAATATCCCTTATCCAAGAATTAAGTATAACCATGCACAGCCCCAATCCTAAGATAAGTCGAGGCTTACACACAGACCATTTGATAATTTTGAAAAAATTAATTTTTGAATCAATAAATTTCGTAGTCTACTGGGGGTAAAGTTGTGTATGGAAGGACTGATGATTCTAAGTAATTCTAGATAATTCTGTTATTCAACTGTGTGAACTACTTGTAGATACTAGGCTTCGGGTTTGTAGATAACTGGACTAGTATAGGGTAGGCCAATGTAGAGGCCTAATAAAAAAGTAATACCTTTGATTGACTGCTTTCTATGTATGTTTTTCAGACTATTGCCGATGTCATAAGAACATGTCTCGGTCCAAGAGCTATGTTAAAGGTACTGAAGCGTATTACAGATATTTTCTCAAATCGTTTTTCTATTACACCTGTACTCAATTTAACTGAATTCTTGCTTGAATCATTCAGATGTTGATGGACCCTATGGGAGGTATCGTAATGACAAATGATGGAAATGCCATTTTGAGAGAGGTAAGTAACTTACTTGATCTAGGGAATATGTGTTTTCAAAATGAAATTATTTGTTGGGAGTTAATGACGGTTTTGGTTTTACTTGATAATAGATAACAGTAGAGCATCCAGCAGCTAAATCTATGATTGAAATCGCTCGTACACAAGATGAAGAAGTTGGTGATGGAACCACCTCAGTTATTATTTTAGGTAGGTTTTATGGTTGAAAAAAAAAGATTCAGATCTTTAAAGCATTGTCAGGGGACACAAGGCATGTAGGCCATGGGTCCCCGGTACCTTTTGCGAGCAATGAAAATTTTGAAAGGCCCATATGTCACATAGGCCCTATACCACCAAGAACGGACATGAAATTTGAGTTGCTGGGTGCAGCCAAATTACCGGCCTACTGATAGTTTGTTTGCTATTTAACTTTAGAAAATTGATTGTGGAAGATGTTTGCCTCACAATGTCTGCGGTTGCTGGTTATTCCTTTGAAAATGTACCTGAAACTATTACACCTCCTTCAGTATCGGGCCACATACATATCTACACCACCATATCTGAATGATACCTGTATCTTGCTTAAATGGGTTGTTTTTGTAGCTGGTGAAATGTTGTCTATTGCTGGTCCATTCCTCGGTCAACAGATGCACCCGACGGTTATAATTAGCGCTTTGAAGCAAGCGCTGGAAGACCTTCTAGACATACTGAAACAAAAAGCTAGGTACGTGCCTGGTGTATTTTCTACATCCAAAGTTTATCTTTAACCTTAAACCTTTTGCAATCGAATTATGGTGATTCATTGCAGCGTTCCGATTGATATCAACAACAAAGACGAAATGATGAAAATTGTTCGCAGCTGTATTGGCACTAAATTTGTTAATAAATGGTAAGTTGAATTTCTTGGCAATTTTGCGATATCTGACTCTACTGAAAGAAACTGGGCGAATTGTGATAAGAAATAGCACAGCTTTCATATTATATGAAAAGAGAATCTCAAATAGTGTTAATTGTTGTTATCTGTTTTCAGGTCTGATCTAATATGTTCTATAGCTTTAAAAGCTGTGTCCACCGTGTCACTAGAAGAGGGTGGTCGTAAGGAAATAGACATCAAAAGATATGCTAAAGTAGAAAAGGTAAGTATTGCTTGCTTTTTAAAAGAAAACCTCCAACAAAAATCGAAAATAAGTTTTTTTCCAATGATTTAACTTTTATGAGTCAAAACAGTTATGGGCCTATTAAACATCGACTGAAGTTTATTCTTGATATTAGTTCTATATTTAGCGATGTAAAATGTAATGGGACAAAAAGAAGGGGGGATATTTCCACATGAAAATAAAAAGTTCCATCCAGTCAAGTTCTCACTAGTGAATGGAAATGTTAACTAAAATTGCTTTCTTTCATTTCATACAGGTTCCCGGCGGTGCCATCGAGGATTCAGAGGTTCTCAACGGCGTCATGATCAACAAGGATGTCGTGCATTCGAAAATGAAGCGAAGAATCGAAAATCCTCGAATCGTTTTGCTCGACTGTAACTTGGAGTATAAAAAAGGAGAAAGTCAAACCAACATAGAAATCACCAATGAGACCGATTTCCAGTAAGTGAATGGTTGTGAATAGTTGAGTCTATTTATTGTTTTGATGAATATCATGAAGAGAAATCTGAATTAACTCCGAAATGTAAGAAAAAACAATGACTTGTTTGAATTGATATTATGGTTGTTCAGTTATGATCTTGATTTTTGACATTTTTCTAATTCTCAATATCTTACAATAAAATAAGAGGTCAGTTATTAAGATTTATGAAATAATTCGCAAATTGATGGAAATTGATGTAATAAATGTTATCGAAACGGGCCTCTGAATCCACTTCTAGTGATGTTCGGTTTGACTCAGGAGGGAGATGATTGACAGATTTTGACTGAATGGTTGCGGAACTGGTCCGTGATGTATAGATTTAAAATTGCGTTCATTCATGTAATTATATTTTCAGAAAAATTCTCCTGCTCGAGGAAGAATACATCCAAACGATGTGTTCGGATATCATCGCGTTGAAACCCGATCTGTTAATCACCGAGAAAGGCGTTTCAGATCTCGCGCAACATTATTTGGTTAAAGCCGGAATTACTGCTATTCGCCGTGTTAGAAAGAGTGACAACAACCGTATCGCTCGGTAAGTAGTGGACGAGCACTGTGTGAATTGTAGAAAAAGTGTGAAGTCGCCTCCGCGTCTCCTGTCGTTCTAAATCTGAAGTTGAATGTTTATATTTACAGGGCTGTTGGCGCTCAAATAGTTAACAGAACTGACGAATTGAAGGAAGAAGATATCGGAACTGAATGCGGACTTTTTGAGATCAAGAAAATCGGGGATGAGTAAGTACAAGTCGTGAGTGAATTGTGAGGCGGGGTCCATTAAATACATATTGTTGTGTAAAACTTATCCATGGAGAGGAAGTCAAAAATGTCTACTCCTGTACACAATGCTTAAAAAAATTGTGTAGTATCAGCAAAATATTGTGTAAATACTTGATGAATGAACATCTGAATTTGGCTTGATTCAGTAATTTTAGCTCATAAAGAAATGGTAATTTTTGCTCTTAAAGAAGGATATGGTAGCTGTCTTTGAGTAGTGACTCAGTTACAGAATGGCAACTTTCCTTTCAGGTACTTTACATTCCTGACTCAGTGTAAGAACCCGAAGGCTTGTACGATCTTGTTGCGAGGAGCGAGTAAAGACATATTGAACGAGGTCGATAGGAATCTCCAGGACGCTATGAACGTAGCGCGTAACGTAATGCTCGACGCGAGACTCGTACCCGGCGGCGGTGCGGTAGAAATGGAAGTAGCACATGTGAGTATCGAATTTGAAAACTTCATAACATACGCCAGTCTTCGTGTTATGAAGTGTGTGACTCACTGAATCCTTGCTATTTGAGCAGGACCTATCTCATGGTTCCGACACTCACCAATCTAAGAATAGAAATGTGTACCCTAACCCTGACGGAGGTCAGCAAACCCTAAATATGAACACTTAGAATTATAGACACCACCAAACTCAATCAATTGGGTCCACTGAGTATCATTCGAATTAAGTGAAAATTTGAGATAGTCACTGTAGATTTGATTGATATTCTACTGCTATGGTTCTGTAATTTATGTTCAAGTTTGATAATTTGGCTTAGATGATTATAAAGGCAAATTCTGTTTATTTTCAGTTGTTAAATGAACGAGCTAAGGGTATAACCGGAGTTCATCAATGGCCGTATCGCAGCGTATGTAAAGCCCTGGAGGTTATACCGAGAACTCTCATCCAGAATTGCGGTGCTAACACGATCAGAACCATTACTGCTTTACGGGTATGTCAACAAGATATATTTAATTTCCTAATTGTGAAGTCTAGCACGTTGACTTTTGATTAAACCAGGGAACTGCTGGCTTTCCTGCATCTCATATCCAGTGCAGCTACAGTCTATAGTATGTTTGATATTTCATCGTGTACATCAGAGTCTTGAATAGTAAATATTTACTTTTATTTTATAGATTTATTTTACATGTACTACAGAAAACCTTGAGATAACTGACTCAAGATATGAACAATATGAGGGAATTCAAAACTGTCATAACCAAAATCATCTAGTATGAAACTGATATTGGTTGCTCTCGTATTGGTCATATCTTAAGTCAGTTATCTTAAGGTTTTATGTAGTATCTGTGTGCTTCGATATTTAAATACTTTGAGCATTTAAATGAATTGATATTTTGTGTCTTATGATTTCAGGCTAAACATGCCACAGAAGGCAATCTCTCCTGGGGTATCGATGGCGAAACTGGTAACATCGTGGACATGAAAGAATTTGGAATTTGGGAACCTTATTCCGTCAAGGCACAAACGTACAAGACAGCTATCGAGGTAGCTTCACATATACATCACATACACCTCCGTACGTTTCGGTATTATAGATACAAAAAAATTCTCATTATTTTCTTGTAGACTGCGATTCTTTTGTTGAGAATTGACGATATCGTCTCTGGACTGAAAAAGAAGGGAGATGAAAGCGGTGGCGGCTCAGCTCCAGGAGCAGGTGCTGCTGAGGTTTAGAGCACTAACCGTATTATCATATCAACAAGTCATTCGGAGCTCTTGGAACAAACATACATTCGTACTTTTCTGTGAACTGAATTTAAGCCGTTGAAATTGTGTGCTATCCGTTAATAATCCTGTTGCATCGTTTTGTATCATTGTGAGTTCAAATTTAATAAGTAATGAGTGGTTTTTCATTTCAATGACGAAAAACAAATGAACTTCACTCAACGATTCAGGTTTGCTTTGGCTGTGCTTTTTCATTTTCGAATAAATTTCTTTATACAACTATCGGCAAACGAATGATAGAAAAAATAAATACAAATTTGGTTTTTTGATTTAAAATATGTTTTAGTGAATTTTTCCATCTGGTATTTCAATTTGTTGTCTGATCGGCAGATGGCGCAGTCGGCGTAGAGATCGCCACGTTTAGTTCGGGAGCATTAGCTGCGCTTGCTCTACGGTGCTTGTACGGTCGAATCCCAAAATTACTTGTATTGGATCGTTTGGTTTGCAGTTTAGATTTTGAATTTAGATTCAATTAAATCTAAAGTGTATTCTATTAAACGGGATCAGTTGACGACCTTTCTCGCCATATAGTATCAAGCGTGGGTGTCTTTAATTCCGCCGGGTCGCATTCAAATCGATATATCGACAGAAATCCCATACAATCCAACTAATACTGCAGACGACCCCGGCTGCCATAATTGTGATGCTATTTTTGCTGCCCACAAATCGAAAAATGTCTATACTTTGAATAATGCGTTATAATTAGGGAATCGAAAACTAATGAATTTCGGATCTAAAGATGAGCAAAACATCGACAAAACCACCCCACGATAAGGTTCGGCAATGCGATGGCAAATGGTTAACGAGCTTGTGCAATGATCTTCATAGGGGTTCGCCACCTCCCCAGGGACGCGTATCGATCGTCTGGCCTCTAGGCGAGATAAATAGATTATTCATGTCTGCGGTTGGTTGTGGCCGCAATTTGCCAACCTAAAAAACAACAAAACTCTCGTGGCACATGTATTTGTTTCTTAGAATTTGCGAGAAGAGAGCGTACGTACGTACGTAGGCAGTGGTATAGTTAGGTTGGTCTTTTGGCAACAAATTGAAATCAAAACAGCTAGGTGTAAAACCGACAGCCCCAACATATTTGGATTTATAAATTGAAAGAAGGATAAACTTATGCATTCGTAATATTTGCAAACACCAGAACATTCCGAAAGGCCAGTTTTCTTCACTCTTATAAACGTTTATGAAAACGAAAATATGCAACTGAACAGGAGCCCCTGGCCTTCAAACCAAAATAATCAGAAATTGTATATACGAGTACCCCGGAACTGGACTCACTGCCGGTAGACCGAAGGAAGTGAAGAGATTGCGATACGGTCAGCGTAGATGCTACATCATTTTGCTACGTCATTGCGAGAGTAATTCTCATTTTGAGGGAGACATCACTGCGTCAGCCATAACGCATCTCTGAGATTTACAAATCTTTATTTTCATTTAGTCAAGTGACACTTTTACAGATAGCAAAGACTTCATGTGTACCGTACGTCAAAACCTTTGGTCGTCGGACAGAAAGGGGCTTACGTTACCAAATGCTTTTACTTATTTACTTACGGAAAAGAAAAGTTATATAAAACTGACAAAAATATTGGTAGTTTAAGAATAACGCTTAATTCTCTCCCATCTCCCAGTTCGAAATAAACTATACCCAATATAATGTAGGTTGACTCGAATGACCTCCACACATGGATAAGTCTTTTCGCCGGAGTGTGCCTTTTTGTCTCGTAGTTCTTTTTAAATCAAGGAGGAAATTGCTGCCGGCTGTCGTCGAAGAGAGCAAACGACAGACGATTCTGACAGTCTGAGGCCGGATTTGGATTTCGCTAATCCTCGGGTGAGAATTATGAAAAGGTTTTTAACGATCGGGAACTTGCGAATGATCAAAACGTTCGGCCCAATAACCTGATGTGATTATTCTATAAAAAAGCCTTTTGATCCATGGCGCGCAATATCACCATAGTATATATATTTGACCGTGAGTTTTGCGTGATACTGGCTCGAAGCCAAAATGCAGCTGATTTTATGCCGGTATCCGTGAGTAACCGGTGCAGTTTCTTGGCATAGTGTGAGTAATAACTCGAGCCAAGCTCTTCCGTCGAGTGTAAAGATGTTAGTTGTTGATGAAAAAGAAATTGCATCGCGGCCGTCGTCGTACATCAGACACACTACTCAGTTCCACTGAAATAACGTGCGCTGTTCTTGCGGGAGACGTAATCTCTCTCTCCCTCTCTGTCGTGGGTGTCAACGCCGTAAAAGTCAACCAACGTCTCGAAGTCATATTCTAGCGTCTGAAAATATCTGCGTGGTGTTTTTCAACCCCGAGACGAGAGTTGGCTTAAAAGTGCATCGCCTTAGACTTTCAAACTGAAACTAAAATTGCACGTCTGTAAGCCAAGAGACCACCACGTGTATAGCGGTACGCCCGGCGTTGCAACAACGAGTGGGATGTTCTTTCTACAAAGTGTTTTGCAGCAGAATCGGGCGGCGTGTCTCGTAGCTTATCAGTGATGTTGCTGCAACAGTTTTGTCATATACCAAGAGTAGGCCTACTGGTTGGGTACAATAGATCGATGAAGAATTCGCTTTACTATACGGCGTTCGTAAGCTAGCAATAATCGACATTTCACTAGTAGTGACGTATGGCGTGGTATGGTGCGTATAGAAACGTCAGATTGCATTATCAGTACCACGCTAAAGAAGCTGCAAGACGCCAGGAAGGAACGGCTAATTACGAAAAAACCTCCCACATCTTCATCCAAAAGGCAGTCTCGGCGAACATTGTCCTTGGTCAATGGGCAGTTCTTATCATTCGTGCATAAAAATTCAAATATAACGGATTCTTTGTCGGCATTGTCTGCATAAGAAAAACATCATGGATACTACGAAAAGCGAAGTTGCATTTGTGCCAAACACGTTCCACAGACTAAGGAACTATACATTGTGAAGATCCGGCATCGTAATTTACGACTTTCAATTAACCTTACACCAATCAACCGCGGACTTCTGAGAGAAAGACCGGATACGTTTTATACACGTTTTCTTCGAATAATGGCTACCGATGACCAGAACTCACTTGCCCACTGAATCCGTCTCGTCGATAATGTGGACGTATGTTATGCAACATGGATGCTTTTTCGTGCCATGAATAGGCCGACCTCTTGTGCGCATATATGGAGGCGCATTGTGCATGCTTTATCCAGATGGTAAGAGCTTTTTGTCGTTAATACATGTGTTATCATAACGACCGTTATTTTTTTATTACTGTCGTTCATCTTCGGAAAATCGTTTGATTTTTCATTCGAATTACCCGCAATAGGCTTATCTCCTTAAGAAACCGTGCGAAATCTCAACTTAAAAATCCCAATTAAGGATAGCCGTATTTCACCGCACGATAACGCGATAAAAATGATTTCATCTAATTTTGCATTTTTCCCGGGACGTCAAACTAATCGTAATCCATAGCAGAAGTTTACAACCCCCAAGAAAAGGGACGACATGCATACGTTCGCTTGGGACGAGTTAATAGGTTCACGTACGTACCTAGTTGCACACAGTACTCGAGTTCAATGGGTCCGGTTCAATTTGAGACAATTACGTTGTAATAAAGCAAATTTATTGAAATGTCGACTATTTTTGTGGTGGATGCATTAAAATTTCAAATTGCAGCGCTATGTTTTACTTTTTTTCTATATCATGTGCGTTAAATGCGATTCGCTATATGACTGGTTGCAGAGATTGCGATTTCTTCGCCGGGCTGGTCGAGAAATGTTCAACAGCGTCGGTTTTTTGTTGTCGGAAAATCTTCCGCTGAGATGATATTCGCCCGCGTCCTGTGCGAGACACTGCAATAAAGATTCTTGCGAGGAAAATTCCATTTTATGACTAGCGACTGATGTTGACATTGTCCAGGTGAAACGGATTATAAGTCAACAGACGACGCATCATAAGACGCCGCCGACGAAACTTATGATTTAGGCTTTTTTTCAATTTACAAAAACGTCTAGAGCGCAGCTCGGGGACTATACGCATCAATTTTACGATTAAATCTTTTCACAAAAGAAGAGACTTATTAAAGTAGAGCAGTGAATATGAATATGACGGCGAAGAAGGGAAGGTTGCTCTCGGTAATTCGTATTTGAAATGCCGTCAGCTTGTTTAGTTATTCAAGGCCTTGTATAATCAAACCCTGATTCGTATATTCCCGAAAATTCATGAAAGTCAAAGAAATTCACGAAATAATCCAGAGTCTTTTGTTTCATTGCATGATGGAGAATTTCTATTATAAGTACATAAAATCAACCATTAAGGTAAAAATAAGACAGTCCCGCGCATGAAAGATGAAGATTGCAATTTTGCGTAATTTTTCCCGAGGCTGTCGCTGCCGTGGTGCAGTTGGTTTAATTAGTCATGTTGACGGAGTACGAATATGAAGCCGGCATCACTTAGCATGGAAGTCGTTCGTGACAGACATGGTCGCACTTCCAATACACATACCACCTGATCCCTATTATTGTCGTGTATTTTATATCCAACAGAAAAAGTACTGCGAGAGGATATTTTCTTTTTAAAGGAACTCACGAAATCTATTACACTATAATGATGCTTGCAGTGCGCCACGCACGGCCTTTGTTTATTGAAATGATGTTCGTGAATCAAGTGCACACTCATCGATGTATTTATTGTGATTTCACTTTTAGCATGTATCGATCCAATACCGTGGGAGAGAAACTCATTTTCCCATCAACATGATTTGATGTATGATTTGGTATGATTTGACGACGAATAGGTTTGCTCATAAAACTTATATTTTGCTACGATCAAGGACGACCAGATAGTAACAAAGTTAAGATTTCATATACATACGAGCCACCAAAATGATATAAGATTTCGTTATTCATTCCGTGTTTGGTATAATTTTCGTTGATATTCGATTTTCAATGGTGGGATAATTACCGATCTAACTACTAGCGAACCTGGTGGATCTTCACTTGCCATAAGATGAATCCCCGATTGCCACAGCTACAAATACGGGAGGCGGATCGAAATGTTGGATTTCGAAGTGCGTCATCTGCCTGTTATCATAGTCGTCTGTCGGACCAGTAATTACGGATCGAGGCCGTAATTCACGAAAACTAAATCTGACGAAATTGGGCTCTTGCTCCTCCTACACATTATCCCTAGAATACACTAATTACCAATATATAACGGCCATTCTGAAGAACGTTGCAACTGGTGATGTCAAATGTTTCGTTGAATTGCCTCTCTGGAGCGTAGGTGGCCCCTTAATCGGTATGAAAATAACAAAATGCGCGCACAAGCACATAATCAATTTCGTTGATTAGAAAATTATCAAATCATATACATATAACGAAGAGTCACATACGAACATTTATGAAATAACAAAGTACTATGCACAATATGTGAAGTAAAACGACGTATATATATATATATATATATATATATATATATATATATATATATATTGCATTAGGAATGGAAATTGTTAGGCCTATATTGTTTCTAGATGAAATGAATTCGTTGACATTTCTGTCGGTGGTACGATGCCTGAATAACGAACGACTTCTGACACGAAAGCGTACATCAAATTTATTTCATAGACTTATATGTATATATATACATCTACAGCTATAATCATCTGATTTCAAAAAGCAGATGTCATGTCGCACGTTTATGGACAATTTGTACTCCCGTGACTTGTGCGTGATCGAGGGAACAGCTTTCTGAGATTTTCGAGCCCAATGCACGGAGTTGGGCTTTCTGTTCGGTACTGGGAGGAGGATATTGCAATTTACGTGTGTTATAGTACAGAGTATTACTGTCGTACATGTGCGGATAGTTATTACCTGCCCTGGATCCGATCGATCTGAACTCACAACATTAATCCATCCATCGACACACGAAGCACTCACACTCACGCACGCCGCAACGGATCGGGAAAGTTCATCGGGCTCATAAAAAATGAAACACGAAATTGGAAGTAGCCGTCGTAAATACGACAGTTTGAATTTATTTTAGCATTCATTATATGAACTGACTTGGTGTACGTATCGTCGGCCAATTTACAAATATATTGGAAAATTTGAAATGTCTCTGGAGCGAGGTGGTCAGCACGGATCCAAGGGGGCCTAAGCAGCCCCCCCCCCCAATTTCCGATAATAACATGTTTACAACCTGGCTTAAGAAAGTTACGCTTAGAGTGGCAAATCATTGCCAGTGATTTTGTTCTAGAATCACTCTACACTTAGATGCTCTGAAAATGATCCATTTTTCGAAATTGTCTTTGGCTCGCGTTCTTTTGCCAAGACGTGTTAGGCCTTGGATTTTTCGAGGTCCTCCTATTCAGACCTCCTGCTTGATCCACCCCTGGCCAGGAAAAGCTGATCCATTACACCCCGGTCAGATTCTATTCATATAACAGCGCAAAACGGTCCTCTCGTATTCTCTTAGAATTTAGAGGATTGGAATTTCGTAGATTTCAAAATGACGTATCTTGAAACTCAACGCCCCTCGTCCTTAGTATACGTTCTACAAATTGGTTATTATCACCGGCAAAACTAATTATGATTCGATAATTTTCGGCAGTTCTTAGCACCTCGATAAACCTAGCTGTCGTCATGACAACCTAAATTGCAATTAAAATCAAATGACGGAACAATAATTATACCCCTAAGAATTGTTTGCGAAACTGTCGATTTACTTTTGCCGACGAATGTGCAGCATTTGCTCGTACGGTTTTTTATACGACTTCAATTGCTTCATTATATTTCATCGAATTAAATATTATGGTGATAATAAATGATTGTCATGAATCATAGATCCTTACGAAAACATCAAACTCATGGTGATTAATTGATTGTTTTTTATTTTTGAATTTCATTTCTCTATCAATACCACGGTCAAATTTGAAAAAAGGGTGACATGTTCTTATTTTTCCAACTGTAAAATACATGCAAGGCTGAATTATTGTTTGCTACGAGCTTCATGCAAAAAGTGTCTATATGTATGCGATAATTTTTTTAACATTTTTTTCTAATCACCTGTTCAATCGTTCAGACAATTCAAGTTCAAATACCAACCAACAATTTCCGTGTTTAATGTCAAGGAATATGTATGTGTGTTTAGTGAATCTAACAAGGACGCAAGTGCGCGTATCTTTTTTTGGTGCTAAAAAATACAATGTCAAGGTCGTTTGCCGCGAAGACGTCGGCGCACGAATCTACGCACACATCTTCGACAGTACCGAGGTTCACCGAGAGTTGACGATCGTTTTGTGTCGGGTGACATTAGTTTACAGAGTAAATGTGTCGCGTTGACCGGGGCACCGCGACTCCTCAATCATCTTTATATCGAGTAGATCTTTTGCAACTGTCACCAGCTGCAGCGACGACCTGTAACTCTGGTGGGCAACTGATTCCTGCCGGATTCAGTTTCTATGTAACTGTATCCGAAATCTATGGGCGCCCGTCTTCCATTTCAGACGTAATTTCAGTATTAATCGAATCAACCTTCCTGATATCGATGGACAGGAATTATTCATATGAGCTTGAACTTGTATGTACCTTAGTACATCTGCCGAAAGGTTTGCATCCCGCATGCATGTACGCGAACACTCGCCCACAATATTTAAACCGACCTCCCGGGCGATTCCTAGAGTATTCTATTATTTTTTTCTGATTTCCGAAAAAGACTATGCAAATACTATCTCAATGAGAAATATATACTTATAACAACTGCACCCACATCTGGGCGACCCAAGCATCCTGGTAAAAATAATGCTCATCCTAGTACATGCAACGGAAAGGATGTGGCTAACAGAACATTTTCATTTTTTTTTCTTTGACTTTTAAAACAAAATTGCTGCTGTCCCCGTCTATAGATATATGATTTCAAATAATTCAATATTAACCAGGCAAGCTATATCGGAACGAAACAGCTGTCCCTGTGTCTATACATCGTAAACCCTGCACAGAGCTGGAAAACGCATAATTGTCATCGGAGGGATGGCAGATCAGGTCGGCGTTATTCAACCATCCGAAATCTCATGATTTAAACCGTGAAATTCAAGGAAATCTTAGATTAAGTATATTTTCAAGGTAGTCTCGTATCGATGCGAATTCATTTGACAGGAATCTTTCGCTTTTGCGAGATATTTGCAACTGCTTCACACCCCGGAACAGTTATCTAGTTTTTCATTTCCATAGGCCTGTACTGTAGCGTTCAGGTTGTCAGCTGTTGCCGTTCCGTGCACTCAGTGTTCAAATCAAATATGGTGGTTTTCTTCCATTAGGACGGACACCGTATCAAACAAAACTGGATTTTATTCTATTTATTTCCGGGATTATTCCCGTTTTACGGATGGAACTATGTCGACAACCCTCGAGGAGTTATATTCGAGTTTCGAAGACAGGTTTGTCTCTCTTTAATTGTTATCATCAAATCGCCATTTTCTTCACGATGAGATCACGTGGTATGTCGAATAATGTATATGTACATGCGAGCGAGATTTTAAACTTTTTCTCCCTCGTCAAAAGATCACAATATTTTTCTAGGCATCGTTTTAGATTCTATACTCGTGAAGTATTCCCAGGGATATAAGTATATTTCTATCTAAGATGATTACGATTTAGATCAATTGTGTTCATGGTTGTTAAGTCGAAGTCCATTGTCTTTACAATATATCTTATACTGATATCTCTTTAACTGTTTACTAATATATATAACATAAGTGGCTACTTTTCGATTAACCACTTACTGTTTTGGTAAAGACAAAGGTCGAAATATTTCTGAAATCATCTGTTTTTCTAGCCGTGGTAACTATTTGATGACCACTAAAGCTCCTTTTTCATTTCAATCAATGCAATCAAGGTATCCCTTCGACTAATGAAATATGGCAAATTTTGTGGATTAGTTTCATTTAATACGTTTTAGCCAACAATCAATTAGATCGTATGAAAATGAAACAAGAAGATTTACGTTAAGGTAAAAAAAATTAATCAACTATGTTTAGTCCTTCGGATGGGCTTGAAATCTTAAATTTGATCGGTTGATGAGACACTGTTTCGCCGCTGAGCTCGATAAGAAATACCGGATTCGTATTTAAAGCAATATTTCGCGCTCGAGTACGTAGCTTCATGCTCGATGGGTTCACGATTCATTAACCACGCTTAGGTGATCAGTCTTAATTTGATAACATCGGCTATTGTACGGAGAAACGATCACCAATAGTCGACTTGTCTTCGCGGCTATTAAATCTTGTTTCGTTTAAATTTCATTTCGACGGAAATTCATTCGCAAACAAATGTTGAAGCGTCGTTACGGTTTGCAAGTGTCTAATACATGTCGGTCATGTGTTGATCGTCTTCCATTATGTAGCGACTATTGATACTGATCTCTTTAGAGGTGTAAACCAAGGAGCTCGTGATGATAATATTATAAGTACGTTGAAATCTATCAGTGTATTGGATAAAAGCATAAACATCGATAAGATATCACACACTGATAGATTATATAGAATCTATTTTTGAAAAAATACCCGACTAACCAATGACGTAAAGTACGTTTTGTACTAGTGCGTCGAGAAGATAAACAATATCCAAGTAAGGCAGAGAAATCCCACAATAATCCAACCGAAGATGTAAAGTTCTTGAAGGGAAGTGTATCTTTGGGCAACGTTTCGGCTACACTTCTATTCGAGAACTTGGCTGAATTATTGTGGGATTTCTCTCGTTTATTACGTGATTAATGTCAATATATACCAGATAGTATTGTTATAAGATTGAATTCAGACGGGAACTGAATTGAGTAATATTTTTGAAAAAGTTGACGCACCGTCATGTGATAAACATGTCATTTTATTGCGCATAACAAAACCAGTTTCACGGCCGACTTCAACTTGTAACAGCACAATCGACGAAGCTTTAACCTTTTTGTTGTCCTATGATGAATAAATCCTAGAGAAAGTTGGTAAGTTGACCCACGATAATTAATTGGATGAAATAATTAACATAGACTGGCACATTTTCGACCACGTATGAGTTTCATAGTTTCAACTGATTCGTTCTATAATCTTCAGTTTGGGATTTTCCCCATATTTACCATAAAAATCTTATTTACGATAAAGGATAAAAAAGTTATGTCAAATACACAAATATCTAAGAGTGGGCGTACTATGCAATTGCCGATCCAACTTTGTTTAAATAACACCAGCAAGTAGAGTTTCTCTATACACAAAATGACTCAGTATTCTCACGTTGGAAATTATGTTACCACACAGTTTAGTCACATCTTTCTTAGTTTTTGAAAGTCAAGGCCACGCGTGTACGTACATGAAACGCTTATTTCAATCCCATAAAAGTCAGTGTAGTAGAGATAGAGCTCGATAACAAATACGTTTTTTTTTTTCGTACAATCGATAATACGATTTGTACGTAACTGTCGCCTCCAGTTGTTTATTGTGAATCGTATTTTGAAAGCGTTTGTTGAAAGATAAGAATAAACAAATACGTAGAAACACTAGTACATGTAACTTACCAAATGTACAAATCATTTCATATCTATCTATTTGAATATGGAAGGTGTATATATATTTATAAAAATGCTCCTAAAATCTCCTTTCCAATTCCCAGAAATGTCAAAGGTTTTTTTTAATGATTAATTCTCTATTTAACGATTTTGTTGTGTTGTATTTATCATAATACGAATGTAATCTACCAAAATGGCATCAATTTATACGCATTTGTAGGCGGTGGAAAATATGTTTGTCTAATAAATTTTTCCAAAACGATTTCCTAATTATGATGATAGAGTTTCGTTATTATTGTGTTTTCGTTCGGCTTATTTGTATTCACTGGGGTCACCATCATCGTCGTTATGAAATTAAGGAGGTATGTTTGAAAACAAATGTAGGCCTATATACTACTGACGTATTGGTATCGGGATTTTGACGATGGTATGACGTCATGGAAGCGAGCGATGGAAACAGCTGTCGTTCTTTGGTCGATTTTAATCTGTTGTCACACTATGCATAGTACGGCTGAATATTCGCGTCGCCGTCCAATGGCCCAAATACATGATGAAGGCAATCATTCGATCGATTAGTTAATTAATACAAAACTGCCTTGTTCATATCAACTGAAGGATGCATATCAATTTTTCGGTTTTTACTGGAATGAATTGAGTGACACACATATATATTATTTTCATGATACGGTTTCACAATTTTACAAATGTATATATTGAAAATTTAACCGCTTAATTAATACGCAGTAACGCAATTAATTACCCCAGGGGATAATCACAACTCAACTTAACTTTATGGATCAAATTTGCTCGTCCTATTTGTTTCTTTATGCTATGATTTCCCGATTCGATATTTATCCAAAAAAATTTTGAATATCGATTATTGTTACAAAAAAGTTTTCAAATTGAATTCGACGATAATGTATTAAAAGGGGATTATGAAGAATGGAAAATTGTTTAGATAATCACCGCATAAATGAATAAAAGGCACGTCAAATAAGTCCTCATTATATCTGCTTTAACGCCTCTATTTTGACAACGTATAGAAGCCATTTTGAACAATATACTATCGATTAGACGAAGTGATCAGGTAAATTTTAGCACACTTTACGGAAACAGCCGGTTTGGCGAATTATATTCAAATTTTACAGTCTATGGTTCATAATAGATTAATATTGAATAGTATTTTGCATATGCTGTCGAGCCTGAATTCGGAATATTAATGCGCTACGTCATACAGCGAAGATAATGCGATGACGTCAAACATTCATTCTCTGCCACCTTTTTCGAATATTTCAAATCATCAGTTCTGTTTACGTCTAAAAGTTTTCAAATAGAGATGCATCAACACGAGGATCAAAGGTTCCAATTCAAATTCATATATATATAAGATAATGGTAAATGATAGCTAGTGTTAAACGTAACCACAAAATCCACAACTTGAGAAAATATTCTAACGGAGAATGTAGATTTTATCCACTGATGGCCTTGTATCTATCTTATTGTGTCTCAGTTTTGTCTACGTGGGTTGGCCAAATATTTGGATGCGTACATTATAAACATGTGAACAATGCGAGATTTCCAACACAAAATCTCGTATGAAGCCATTGATTTTTAGTCACAAACACTTTGTTAAGGCTATTGACATGAGATGAACTTTGCGGGTTGCGGTTTTGAATCAATAAGGTCTTACTCGCGCTACATGACTCGTCGGTCATCGACGCCATTATAACCGGGTGTAAATTAATGAGACAATACAAAAGATTATTTGTCTTATAAGTCTTCAACATAGATGGAAGTAGATTGCATATTATTAAAGATGAAATTCTATGAACACTGCATGAAACGAATACTTCTCAGTTAGATTTTTTGACTGGAGACGAGAGATTTGTTATGATTTTCAATTTTTCAAATATCTTTAGAAAAACATTCCGTGGCTAATCTACCAAATAATTCAACTACGTGAATACGGAAGTTATATAATTTCCGCCAAGGTTTATTAAAGTTGATAATTTTTCTTCACGTGTCTGTTGTTTTCTTCTTTCAGTCTATCAAAAAGTCTTTCCCCGCCCCGAAGATGCAGTTACTGTCAAAAGGTTATGTTCTTCAAATATTACCGATGTCGTCATTGCAGGTAAGTAGCCGTTTTTATTAACAAATTTGTAACTTTTTGTGTTTTGTGTGGCTGCCTTTTCCTCGACAAATAAGCAACGACGCGAAGAGAAAATCCCAAACGAGGGAATACATTCATCCACTCAAAAGTTCAATTTCTCATTCAATTTCCTATCATTTTGGAATCTGAAGATTCAAAATCATTTTCTTCTTATTCACTTTGAATATGGACCCTGAAACAATCAAGACGATAAGTTGCTTAACTTTCGAGCAACTGGCTCCTAATCGTTATAAAATCCATAGTTTGAACAATCGTATAAATAACCAGTGGTGGCCAACAGACGTTGACATCATTCGGCGACGTAGACGAGAGGGATCGATTAGGTTTCTTACCGTGCCTTGATACAAATCCATACGGGGATTGTCGCACATCGTATACTCTCGAGTTTGAACCCACTTCAACCGTGGAATGATGGCAACGACTTCTGATTTTGTGGAGATGAAACAATGGAAAATAATTGAGTCAAAAAGGAGAATATTGTGTCTAGGGAAAAAGGTGTTTCGTGATTGCCATTGAATTTCCGGAAGAAGTTATGAAGCAAAAGAAAAAGACCAATTCGGCGTCGTCGATATGGGCTATTTCACAAATTCTGAGAAAACCATGAAGTAATAACTCGTTCGTTTTATTGTAATACATCTATCGAAATATAGTGTGTATTCGACTTCATCAAAAGTTTCCCTACGAATGATAGAATCGTGTCGTGCATTATTTTATCGATGGTTTATTCCGTTAAGACAGCTGTCACTCTAATCAAAAGAATATCACCATCGCGTGTACGTCGAGTTCTATATTTAGCGTATTGAACTGTTGCTTGAACGAGCAATGATTCTATATTTACGTCATTTGAGATGATGACGAGGCCATTGGTACGTCCTTCTTCGTCAGCGCTACGTGCGGTGTTGCGTTTGTTGCCCATGAATAAATCAGTTTTCTCCAATATGTCTCGCTGACTTTGACCATAGCTCAATTTCCTTGCTCTTCAGGTTATTGTTTTTTTACACAATTCCTTCATGAATTTTCATTTTAATTCGTACAGAAAAATGGGGAAGATTGGTAAATATAAAGATGCGACATCGAAATTGATTTATTATTCGTTTTATTCATACAGTAAAGTGCGTATAACCCTACCCTGGTATTCCACTGCCTTTCATTGATACAGGGTGGTGGTAATTGGGTAGTTTTCAAATATTTGCATTATGAATAATTATTTGTATCGATTTTTTGCATTGTCGCTATTTGCCGCGTTGTATTATACCAAGGTCATACGCGCCCTCATATCCGACCACAAAAAAATCCATTACGTTTTCTTTATATGAAAATGTATCGATCAAACGAAAAAACTTTTCTAGTCTTCGATATAAGCGCCACGGGAAATGAATATTTGGAAAATGTTGTAGGCGGACGAGCTATTCTTGAAATTGAACATTTTACGCACCTTTGCTGATTGAAAGTGCAATATGTGTACTCGTTGTTCACTGAATAACATGAAAGATGATTAAAGGAAATATAATGCCCTTTTATTCGTAAATTTGAGTTACTTTGAGAGACTCGGCAAGCAGAAGTTGATACCCGTCATCTATGACGACGATGTACGAAAGAAGCTACAAAGACGTCATTCTTAAGCTTGAATGTTATTGGATCGGTTATGCGTGCGGCTCGCGTTCGCAAACTGCGTAATTCGCGGCGCATTGAATGTTGAATATACGCTTTTATTTTCAGATACAAATGTCACAGAAAGTGCGCCAACGGAATAGCGTCACAGAGGTGTCGAAAAACGTCGAGTCATTCGCAATGCTCTAAAGTTCTCACCGCTGGTAAATCATAACTATAGATGAATTCTTCATAATCTTCAAAAAAATCTGAACCGAAACACCAAACAGATCGTTTTGTATCTTCGTAATGTTTTTTCTAACTGCAATGTCTTTCCCCTCAGGTGAAGAGCACTGGTCCAAACTTCTCCAAGCGAATGAAGTCAATTCAAATGTCATCGTTGCGCCCCATGATCACAGACACTACTGTCACCATGGTGGCAGGCGTAGACGAACTACTACTAGTAGCTCCCGAGATTCGCTCAAGGGAAGCGACAGCAACATATTTTCTAGTCTGTACGCCAAATTTCTACAGTGGATCGCCTCGAGGCGAAAGGATGCCGACAATGTGTCAATGTGTTCGAGTAGTGAGGCTAGTTCGCGTTTTGAGATTTCTTACGAAGATATTGGCGAACATTGCAACCACGTGTATAGCCGACATTTTGCCGAATTTGACGATCACGACCGCGCTTTATCTCCAACAGATAGCGAATATGTGTACTGTTTACACATGGGCCCATCGTCGGGTAGTTCGGTGTACACAGCCAGCGTGGCTAGTACTTCGACCTCTTACAGCGACTGTGATAGAGCTGACTTTGTTAATAGTCTTACCGAAACGAAACAGGTACCGGACTATGTGTTTACCTGGCAAAAATCGAACGAAAAGTATTTGCGGATCAACTCCGTTTATCATAATGGCCACCATTCGCTCACGAACACTTGGAGTGTGCCGCCAAAAACAAAAACGCTACCGATCCCTCGCCATAAACGTCAAACTCAAGAAGAATCATTGTGTTCAACGTGGCCACCGCCAGGGTATCACCGCGAATGCCATCGGAATCCTCCTGGTGAGTTATATATAGATAATAATTCAAACGAATAGGAACGTCTCAACGACGACAATAAGAACTAATAAACCTTTTGATCGGAGGAATTGAATGTATGATATACGTACAGCTCACCATACTACAAGTTGTTGATGTGGTGACATGTAAAAATCTCAAATTTCTTGGAAAGTGAAAAAATTTTAAAATATTTTTGTTGTTTTCGTTTCTTTTGGCTATATATGTTATTAATTATACAGCGTTCTAGTATATGTGTACACCTGAGAGACCCTTTCGAACTGGGGCGAGGGTTTGACTTTTAGTACGAAAGAAATACCGAGAATAATTAACGATAAAATCTGTATATATGTATTAATTTGTATAAAATGATTTTCGAATCGATATCTGTACCACCAGCTATCACTTATATAAACTGGATACTCATGATTTGAACATCTGTCGCTAAACCTATTACCATATGAATACATACCATCCAGGGTTGCCGCAACGCTGACATTTTACCGGGCTAAAACACAACCGATAATAATCCCGGTCATTTTTGTGGCAATAAATTTTAATGTAGCAACCATTTGCCAAACATGTGCGCGACATGTCGAGATCTGATTTTTTATTGCCACCGGTGCATTAAATGTGCGTTCTCGGTTTCATCACGACAGAGATGACTTCGTGTGAAATGTGATACACGGACTTTCTTGAAGATTTTTCTTTAATTTCTTTAATCTAACGAGATTATGTCCTGATTCATACAACTATTTCGACCGTCAATAGGGCTCAGGAATCAGTTTAGTTGCGAATAACAAATTCTCTTGTCCAGCGACCTAATCCACGGATTAGATGAAACTGGATTCATAGAATATAATCTAATTTCGGTTTACTTCATACAGCGAAATTCATAAGTAATTCTATCATCTAAGTTATTTCCAGCAATAGAGTGAAAAATCTTAGAATTGTCATATGCCTAAACATGATAATGATAATAATTTATTTGCTTATATATAGTGCAATTCTATGAAAACTTAATCATTATAATCATTGCACTTTACATTAGACTAAAATATTTAAACTATAGCTGAATACAGCTGAATAAAACGGTTAAGCGTACAATTCTTTTGAAATAGAAAGACCAGGAATAAGTAGCCAGCTTCACTGGGCCCAGTTTCACGAAAAAGTTTAAGCCTAAAACGGTTAAGTTTGAATTGTTGTCTTCATTGAAAACATGAAGTAACCAATAGCAATTACACCAAAAATTTGAGTTAACTTTTTTGTGAAACTGGGCCCAGGGGTATTTCTTTTCCATGGCAACAAAAATCTCAACTTTGAACAAAATTTGAAATCATCTCCACATGCTGTCAATTTCATTCGTAAAAATTTGAATAATGTGTAATGAATATACATGTCCCTTGAAACATGAGAACAAAAAACAACCCCCGTAACTAACACAACTAACACTCCGTTGTATTTTCATATTTCAAAGTATCCCGCAAAAATATTTTGTAAAACTATTTATATTCAACATGATATAAAATGCCAGTTTGATGCTTTGCTAGTGTATATAGACTAGAGTATTCTTGTATCGATATATTTTTGAAATATAATTTAATATGGCAAGAAATTAAATAAAAGAAAATTCGATATAAGTAATGGAATAGAATTCCATTATTCGCATTCATTATCGTCAGTCTTACTAATGCTGACTCAAAATTTGATTTATTCTAATGTTTATGGCTATTATGATGGACTCGTTCGCATATGAATTAAACAAAAATATACCACCTACGCATTCAAACGAAATTTACTTAAATACAGTAGATGAAAAAATGGCCAAATCTGTGACGCATTGATAATGATATTCACGAATTCATCAACACGATGTTTGAATTTTGTTTTAAATTGCTTGTTATGAATAACAACTAGAACACGCCACGCACGATTTCTGTCGACGAAATTGAAATAAACCACGAGCCCGCTACCGTTTTCGTTAATTAGAAACTTTTACAGAAGTTGTATAGGATTTGATTCTGTCAGTCGTTGAACTGGCCATCATCCACGATTTTAATGTTGTTCGATGATTTTCAGACGAAGACGTGTATGATGTTCCTGTTTTTGACGAGCTTTCGTCACCGGTGTCCTCCCCGAAATCAACCCTTGCTGAAACTCCTGCTGAAAACGATACTCCAAAAGAAATGTAATTATTCCTTCTATTTTTACATTTTGTGTATAAAAGAAAAAGGATATCAGTATATATACATCAGTCTATTCGAAAATTACTTAATTTCATATCTATGAGCAAATCTTGAATAGGCAACTGATACTTCTTACCAAAATTACATATACGTGTACATGGTATTGAGCTCACAGCTGTAAGTGAAAGCAAGTATCAATCAAATTCGATTGAACAATCAATTGTTAATTTGCCGTTATTGTAAGTTATTGTGAATTCTCATTTTTCTTGCAGCCTAAACAATATACAATATTAGTTCATTTTACCCATACTTGTTTATGGCTAATTAAGTCCTGTTATAACGACGTTTTATCTCGTAGAGATCACAAAGCCGAGCTCAGGGAATGCCTTGGTGAGTGTAGCATACCGTATCAAGATCTGAAATTTGGTGACTGCGTCAGAGTGGGAAGAAAGCGAGCGATTTACAAGTAAGTTAGCTTCATCTCTGATACGGCGCTAGAAGCACCTGTTAAGGATATAGTATATGATTTGATGACCCCCTCCCCACCGTTGCCACCTGACACCATGTGTGACAGTGAAACGAAAAATGGACAAGTGCTAGAAAAATTCAATACATACATTTGAATGAGCGTTTCTATATGGATTGTTCAATTATATTTTATTTCAGAGGACATTGGCATGGTGAAGTCATGATTCACACGTATGACGATCTGACCGAATCGGAGACGACCAGTTTCTGGCAAGAAGTGGCTAAATTGACGATGATTCGACACGAGAATATCGCTCTGTTTATGGGAGCTTGCATCGATCCTCCTCATCTAGCTGTAGTAACTAGGTATCTACGTTCTTTATTTACTTTTTTCGATTACACCGACATTCGGTACGACAAGAGAAAGTAACGATAAATATCAATTTTAACTTCAGCGTATTTGATATAATGAATTATTTTTACTGGATGATGATGATGATGATGATGATGATGATAGATTGCACAATTTTCACCGTGTTATATTTATGTGTGTAACAGCTAATGCAGAAAAGCCCATCGAAAAACTTGAGATATCTAAATACGGCATTCAGGCATAAAAACGTGCTCTGTGAAAAAAAATCTATTTAGACCCATATTTGTTTTGATCACCGATGTTTCCACTTGTCGAAAGTGGAATTAATGATTTGAACGCATTTCGATGGCAATGAACTGGAAGAAGATAATCTATTTGATCGTTTTTATTTCATTGTCGGAACAGTTGCCGCAGAGGTTCGTCGCTTCACGAACAGCTCCATTTGAAACGCGAGAAAATGTCACAGCACACGCGAGTAAACATCGCTCGACAAGTGGCCCAAGCTCTCGGTTACCTGCACGCCAAGGGCGTCATCATGGGAACGTTGAAATCTCGAAACATTTTCCTCGAGTCGAAAGTGAAGATCTGTTTAATGGACTACGGAATGACGGAGAAACGAAACGATCGGTAGGTTTACGAAGCAAAACAATGGGGAAAAATTGAATTTGGCCACATAGAAAATTGACCCATGTCAAAAATCTGTCTTAGTTTGTTAATATAGATTAGTGAGGCATGATGTATCGTCTTACTTTCATGTATTCAAATAACGTACGCTTCGCAGAAACTATTTTCAACCACAACCAAGCAAACAAATTATTTTGACCGTATTTCTTATTGATCCTTAGACGCGGTTTGCGATTTCACAACGGCCCCAAGAACGGCAGCTGTTTGCGGCAAACGTTAAAATATTAGGTTACTACGTTTTGCAAATTGATACCTGTACGCCGTCTGTGTACAGGGACGTACCCGGATGTAATTATTGATGATATTCCACATTAGAATGCGAGAGAGATTAGTTCCTGAAATAAAATTGAATTCTCGGTTCATGTCAGTTCAAATTCGAGGAAAATGGGAAATGATTGTGCAAAAATTGAACATCATTAAAATAATGGTTTGTGAAATGAATATCCAGAATCCTCCTAAATACCGAGAAACTCTTGTATGGTTATCCACACTTCATGCCAAGCTGAATTATGTATATATATATATGAATATATATATATATATATATATATATATATATATATATATATATATATATATATATATATATATATATATATATATATATATATATATATATATATATATATATATATATATATATATATATATATATATATAATTGTTCGTCTCAAATTTTCTCTCCAAAATAGGCCGGGATTCGCGTGCGTTCCGCGAGGTTCGCTCTGCTACATTGCTCCTGAAATCCTGTCGACGATGACAGTCGATCACGAGACGCTCATGTCGAGACAAATGTTTACAACCAGCACTGACGTATTCGCCTTTGGGTAAAAAGAAAGAATTTTACATTTTCTACCTTTCAAAATATTTCCACTCCGCCCATTATATTTCGCGCAGAATTATATTTACGAATTCATTTCTATTTTTGAAATATGTATAATGAAAATATACGATAGATATATATTTCGAGTGATGTTCCGATGATTTCATTCTGCTTGTGTATATTACCCTCAGGACTCTACTCTATGAAGTGATGGCGGCGCATTATCCCTTTCACGGAGTGCACCCTGAATGCATCATCTGGCAAATCTGCAAAGGAAAACGCCAGTCGCTGAAACATGTACGATGCACGTCTACAATAAGAGTAAGTTTAATTGAACAAGCACAAATATAATCGATACGTAATCGAGTACCACCCACCACTCTTTAAGTTTTTTTCGGATGATAGCGTCCAATCTTACCCCATTCGCACCACTAGCGCGTTTAGAAAACAGAATACACTGTGAAGCTGAAAAATATTCTATTTCAAGTTTAAAACCCACTATACGCAATGTTTAAAAGCGAATTTTATTCGTCAAAAATTCAAATCAAATTACATGACGTTTCGAACTCTTGCTAGAGATGAATCGTCGTGTCTTGTGATCGCAATATTTGATAAATAGAATTCGCTTTTAAACTTTTGAATTTTGTATATAGTGGGTTTTAAACTTATTATCTATTCTCCACGCAGAGTGTGGCTATTCCACTCATATTTCACTTTTGTTCTTTTCAGAATGTCATCCGTGATTGTTGGTCTCCTCAACCGTTAGATCGACCTAATTTCACTGCGATCAACAGAGATTTGAACATGAACGTATGTACATCAAAGCCTTGGGGATGAAATATGACACCTTGATCATGCCATTTTAATTCAAATCTAGTTTATGCTGTCAAAAATCCACATGAAGTATTATTAAAAAGCCTGAAAGGCGTCGCCGGTTATAAATTGACAACGATTACTTCATTTTTAAGGGTGCGCTCCATAAACGCCACAGTTCATCAGAACCGGAAAAACTTCACAGAATCGGGCTTGTTAGACCGAACCACAGTAGCATGTACCGATGAACATTTAGAAAGTTGATGTTGACCGAATGAAGTTGCGTGCTGGCGAATGTTAAAATCATCCGCGCCGTTGAGTCTCGCTCACGGCCAAAAGACAAGCACTTCCGGCCCCTGATTCAGACAATCAGCGCGGATTGTAGTTTACTCACACGCGGATTCGCAAGTGTATTAAGATTTTGACGGTTACTGAATTGTAGAAGAACCGTGTTGGAAGAAAGTATTGTAACGTCTGTGATTCATAACGTGATCAGAGTATTCGTTATGTCAGATTGAACTGTGTTGATCTGTGATCGGAAAGAGCGTGTAGGAAAAAATAACTGTGTCAAAGTATTAACCGGATTTAACCCGGATGTGATATAAGTAAAACTGTAAAAATCCTATTTAAAGAACAATATCATACACACTATATTATATACATAAACATATTAATTAACATATTATATTGTAGAACTTATGGCTTTATCAGAAGATTATTCTAAAATCTATTGTATATGATTATATGTAATTTATTCACTGTCGTTTATGATGTTTCTTGTTAAAAAGTCAAAGCAATAGTGATATAGCAATGATTGTTGAAAGTGCACTATTAGTGAAAAGTTTCAGTTGGATAAATTTAGAGTTTATCATATGATTATGAGTTATAGATAAAATCACAGTTATCTGGTACCTCTTTTTCGGTTACAAAGACACAAGGGTCTCGGAGGCCGTCATTTTTGATCTCAGAATTCGTCGATCTAAAATCTGGCAGAAACCAAACAAATCGAATGCTTACGTTGACCAACAAAATAGAGATAACTCGCCAAAATATTATCCTCGAAAATGTTGACTATTAGTGCTGTTTGGATCGTCTCGTTACGGGATGATTTTGTGATAGATAACGTTATCGTTAAGGGAGAGAAAGATGGAGGGCGCTTATATCATTGTTAAGTTTCTAGTTTAGTTTATAAAGTATGTTAGCTGTTTATTAATTTGTTATATACTGTACTATCATTATAATCATTACGGTGATTATTTTTGTCGAAGAACAGAGGAGTTAGTTTGATTGTGTCGTATATTCAATGCTCATTCCCATAGGGACAACTGAGAAAATATTGATATTTGATAAATCAACGGAAACCTCCGGAGAAGGTCTAATCGTTTTTCTGTTTCGACAACACTCGTTACGCAGCATCTGAAAATATCGGTTTTACCGAAATATATTTGTTCCCGTCGTGTATTACGCGGCATCAGATAGGAACAGTAATGTCGGCATATTACGTGGGATGTCCCGCCATTTCTGAAAAAAAAGTTTACATCGGATCAATACGATTGAAAAAATTTATAACAACTGAAAATCATTACGTGTTTGAATACATTATTGAGCACCACCGTCTCCCGTAAGAGCAGAAATCTCGAATTCTCTGAAAAATCCACGTACGAAGATATAGTGTCAATAGAAGAAATAAACACATTTCTGGAAGAAGATATCCGTGGGGATGTCAAGTTCAAGTTCATTTATTTCGTAGAAAAGAATGTGTACATACATTAGTCGTGATACGGTACCTTACTGTTACATGTTTGATGTAATAGATATTTTGTGTTGTTGATATTCGAGGTATGTAGAGAGGTTTAGATGGGTTTTTCGGATTTTCGTCTGCCTAAAAAACTTCTGTAGTATCCTTGCCATATAAACGTTAATTACAATATAGACGTAGATGTGCTATTTTATAGTTAAATGTTTAGATTTCGCTGCATTTTGGTTTAATGCTAAGGATATATAGATGATTTGGTTTAGAGGCTAGAATTTGAGTTTAGAGAATCCCATCCAAGACCTACGTACTCGCAAAAATACTGCATAGCGATTACGGTGGGCTTTTCGTTCCTGGTTTTCCCCACGGCCTATGCAGAACTGAATCCAACCACTTTAGTCGTATCAAGAAATGCTTTTAGTATACATGAGTAGTTGGAAATCTTAGTCTCTAGAACCGCATATTAGATACGCTTAACTGCGTTGTTTCATTGTAATATCCACACTCTATTTCTCTTAGACTAATGCTTTCCTTTAAGGACATCCTCTGTCCAGCACCTGCGATAAGCCCTCGTCCACCCAATGCTGGTAAAGCGTACTTTTTCAGTAATAGAAAGCAATTTCCGTAAGTAAAGTTGTTAAAGTAAAGCCATTCTATTAATGTTTTTCTTGATCCGACGTCCGTAGCGGGCCTACGGCGGATAGCTATTCAGATATACAAAATTATGTTTTCACCGAAAGATTCGGATGTCACTTTCACTTCGGCGAAATTAAGTCCCATTCCGTATCGTTTATCTGTTTTTACACTACGCGAATCAATTATCCGTTGACTCGAATTTTTGCAACTACTTTGACTATACGAAAAATCACGATACGTTTTCGGTAAAAGATTATATTTATCTAACCGTGTCGACCTTTTGTAAAATGTTTGTATATGTACATTGATTGTCGTATAGATCTGCAGCATGCGACACAAGAAGGGACTATTTTCGTACTAAAATTACGTAAACGCATCTGAAAAGACTTTGTAGATTAGGAACATTTGTATCATAGATTACTAGATGTTGATCCAAAAAGTATTGTTCTGTAAGATATTTACCATCATCGTATATGAAAAAGACCTGAAAATTATGTGTAAAATTAGTGATCGTAATGATATACGTGTGTGTTTCTCTGCTCCTACATTCCAAAACCTTGATAAACATATCATTATGTATCAAAGAGTGTAAGTAGACAGCCAAGGTTGACAGTTTATTGTAGAAAATTTCTTGCGAGATTATATTCGAGGATTGGTCAATTTAAGAATTGCGAAACAACCACTTGATTTTATGTTTTCACATGGTAACATCAAAACACGCAAAATTGCCTATGTTGGCCATTAATCTTTTAGTCAGTTCTGCGTATAGATTAACGCTTTTTATTTGGTTAGATATTGGAATATTTTATTTTTGTTTTAGTATTAACCTAACCCACAAACCAACACGGAACTGAAACCGAATGATTGCATCGTTTTCTGGAGAATTTTTTTTCGAAATCCTCAAAAACACCTTACTTTTGTCCCGTCGTTTCTCTTAAAGAATATACGAGAAAACCTTTTGATTTATATTTCTAGCTTTGTTATCTCTTCTGCGATCCGGTGTAAAATATTTGAATAATGAAAATAAAGTATGAATACGATAATATAAGAAAGAAAGCTTGTTATTGTATCATTATAGTGTTCTCCTAGGCCGTTATGAAAGATACAGCGAAGTGTCCCGATCGCTTCTCGCTAGCTTTGCCTATGACACCAAAGGCGATTTGTATAATTTCTTTATATTACCGCTAACTTTTTCACGATAGAAATGATCTTCGAGAGTACGTGGTGAAAAAGTCTTGACAGAATACCTTCAACATAACTGTTTAGAATGCGGTAGGAAACTCTATACACTGCAACACACATACAAATAGCACCCGTTATACCATCGTGCGTTGGAGGTTGACTGGAGGCAAGATGGGTGTACCGTATGGACTGGTGATCGGAGTCCCACTGCTTGCAGTTTCGATTTTTCTCCTCATGCAACCGGATCATCTGACTCTGAAACAGTCCATTTTCGTGCAGGCCGAGCCGCGAGATGTTTTCACGATTTTACGAAATCCGAGGATATTGCCAAAGTTAGCGCGCCAAGTGTAAGTATACTTTTCTGTTTCTATAAATACCAACGCGAGATATTGTTTTTAGTTTTCGACGTATTTCGACGTTGGCCAATAGTGCCATTGTTAACATCGAAATGAATTTCTATATGATATCATATATTTTCACACAAACTTCTTTCTTGTAACTGAATATAAACCTGTGTCCTTATCTTCGTGGGAGCATTTCGGTGTATCTTCGATCCAGAACGGTGTTTCGTACTATGCGTGACTTTGTTGTTGTTCCAAAATATCGTTGTTTACAAGAACAGCACTTGGCTGCATAAATACTGGTAAAACTCATACACAGACGCATAAATGCATTCTTACCATTAGCTCTGATTAATAAGATAGAATAAAACGAATGTTTTCAGACGAATAGGCGGAAAGTTAATTCTGTGAGCCAACCTTAGATCAAATTTCTAACAAAAAATCGTACAGGAAAAGGTTATCGAAGTTTTTTTCTTTGAAAGTTTTTGAATCGATACTAAGCGCCAGAATCTTCTGAGGCATCCTGTACAACTTTCATCGCTACGATATCATTTTTTCGATTTTTTTCACTGATTTTTCGTGTAGTTCTTATTCTAGACGCTCGTTTGTAGGATTTTGTAAGTTCAGTACGTTTGCCCAGGTGATATACGATTATCTTACATCACCGCGAATGTTATAAATGATAAAGTATCAGTATAAACTTACTACCGGTTTCGATGTTTCGGTAAGTGAACCGCTCAGTGCGCGCGTTGAGCTGGAATGTATAAACCAAGACACTCTGGTGGTTGTAAATATAGCTTATCCTCTTTATCAAGCGAGCAAAAAATTCCGTATACCTCGTTCAAAAAAAAGTCGAATATTACTGCCAGATTGTGCGCAAAATACGCCTTAATTTACGATCGACGGCCGATCGGGTAGAATGAAGAACGTGAATCATGAAATTTATTTTCAAACGTGATTCAATCTGGGGGTATATGTTTATACGTAATGTTTCGGGCTATCACGTTCAACGTATATCTACTTGAGATGTTTTATTGTTTTTGTGTATGCGTTAGAGGTGCATCCAGAAAATTTATCTCGGCTAATTGCCTTCATTAACTCTAGTGAGAGGTGTATTTTTATTCATTATCCCAAAGGGGAAATGCACTTCCCGATGGGATCCCCTGCAGGTGTACGTCGCTATATTTAATTAACATGCCACTGGCCGTTCGTTGTTTTCAGCGCAAGGTGCTTATTTCGAAAATAAACGCAATAGATTAACGCGTACGGGAAAAATATCGTCTTCACGTTTCTCTATATTTTCTAGGCATACCGTTTTGATCGAGAAGGAAACGGTCGACTCGCAAGGCATTAGTCACTTGGCTCTGTCTATTAGGGAAGCAGTGGCTCTCCTAGGAAACGTCACGTATCTCACGAACACAGTCCAGGATCCGAAAAAACTGCGCACGTCGTCTTCGTCGGAGCCGCTTCTGTGGGGTCTGATACAATGTACGTATTAAGTCAATTAATGAATCATTTTACTTAACGGTCTGCGCCGCTGAACTGCCTCCCCAGATCTAATTGGATCAACTAAAAATCTTCATTTATTGTACGACAGCAATTGAGACTTGTTAAATTGTAGGGGCCAGTTAGGTTCAGTTTTGTTAGATTATCATATAGGTTTATATCCGGGTAGGCATACTTGAATGTGTGATATCCATGATTAACGATATGATATCGTGTTGTTCGTGTTCATTTCAGTTAACAGTTCTTGGAGTTTCACCAGTATCGTTAAGCAAGGATATTCAGGAACGATCGTAACAATCGACTATAGTATGAATTCGCCGTGGGCATTCATCAAACTCTACGAAGATAAAATAGCCGGCAATCTAAAGCACATGCTCAAAAGTTGCAAGAAATTTGGAGAGGTCCTTTCGAGAAAGACGCTTTAATCAAGTTTGTCGGATATTATTGTCCTTAACCCTGGAATTTTCGCGCAATTGGTGTTTTAAAGAAAAATGACATTGTCTTTCAAGTTCTTTCGTAAACGAAAATGCTTTTCCTCTGTTAATCACATTTGAATTGTTTGGTTCGGGTTGTCAGAAGTCGATATTGTGCTAGATTCAGCTTCGTTTTTTAATTGTCATCACTGATTTGAATGTAAAATATACTACGTCATCCATACCTTTGTAAAGGTTTTCCTTTTCAAATTCGTTTTCTAATCGCGGTTTTCTTGCAAATGGAAGATTTAGTGGTATGAATACGTGAAACATGTTGGTGATTTTTTTTCTATGGCTTAAAGTTTCTTTGCGAATGTTGACGATAAGGCTCCAAGGTAAGCGAACTAATACTCTTGTAGTTCTGGTGTCAAGTGCACCACCGCTTAAATCCGCGGCTAAAGTACATAGACTATTTTTTTAAATTCCCCGTAGACGAGATTTACAGTTCGTCGGTTTACTGTAAAAGCGTCATACACACCAGAGAACTTACTTTACAGTAACCTTGAAGAAATGATTATTCAAAGAATTACGGCCTGCCTTGCCCGTTATCCGCCCTGGATCCAGTTTCACGAGAAAGTTTAACTCAATTTTTTAGTGTAATCGCCATTGGTTACTTCGTGTTTTCAATGAGGACAATTCAAACTTAACTGATTTAAGCTTAAACTTTTTCATGAAACCGGACCCTGGTCATAATTTCCGTGCCGGTGTACAAGCACGATCCATCACGACGATTAATGATACTTTTTTCATAGGTTTCGTCGTAATGTTCACCTGACATGAAAAACTAGAACAGGTTTCGTGAAGCCACCCAAAACTGGCGGGTACGCCTTGGTCTTCAAAGAGGACTGACTGGACAGCTTGGATCATGGAAAGTCCAGATTTACAAAAGAAACAAAGTCGTGATATTGACAGTGCATTTTGCCGATACGTTTAATCATAGAACTCCAG
This sequence comes from Tubulanus polymorphus, assembly GCF_964204645.1. NCBI lineage: Eukaryota > Metazoa > Nemertea > Palaeonemertea > Tubulaniformes > Tubulanidae > Tubulanus > Tubulanus polymorphus. The sequence goes on along the minus strand of NC_134029.1, from coordinate 5,774,889 downwards.
TCAAAATTTGATTTTGAATTTTATAGTTCAATGTTAACCTAAAGAAGTCAATAAACGATTTGAATTTGTTAATATCAATTCAAGTCAATCAAAAAGCCGTCCATTATTTCCGTTCGTCCCCGGTTTGAATTGGTCTGCTTTGGCCTAATATGAAGCTGTGGATTTCTTTATTGAAACGAAATAGTCGATCCTTAATTGTATATTCATTTAGAACTATGTCTAGATATCAGCCGAGTAACGATAACAAACCGGTAGCGTTAATCACCAGACGCGTACCCACGGCGGGGGAGGAGCTTCTGTCAAAATACTGTCAAATTAGAAAAATTGACGGCGATTTGCCACCATCAAGGGAAGAGCTTCTGAAACAGATCAAAGATGTCGATGCACTTTTCTGCCTTCTAACTGACAAGATTGATTCTACGGTGCTTGATGCAGCAGGTAGGTTAGTTTGTTACCTAATCGTTGGTGGTAAGCTTTTATAATCAGATGGGCTTATGAAAATACCTGACTGTGAAACTAAACCACAGACAGGTTACTGAATAATCCGGTGGGGCAGTGAGAATTGATTTAGAAACCGTACTTGATTAAAGCGCCCAAAATCCTCGATTTTTCGATTTTTTCTAGGCAATCCAAAATTATTGTCTACATAGTTTGTAGTTATACTGTAGACTACCCTTAAATTAATGCAGTTGGGAAATTAATTCATTTTAACCAATAAGGTGGTTACTGGTAAGCGAATTCAAAATTGAACACTCCTTACATCCAGGAATGACTGATCTGTAGGAACACCCTGACTAATTAGTAACTGTTACTGCGTGAACTTAAAAACTGGACCAATGTCCAAACTGACAACTTGACTATTTATGTCGGGCACTTTGCATATCTTATTGTGTAAGGGTTAGAGGCACCACCATACAGCACATCTTAACTGCGGTTTGTTACGTATCTAGCAATCTTTAATTGTGTTTTCAGGTCCTAATTTGAAAGTAATTGGAACGATGTCGGTTGGTTATGATCATATTGATATAGAGGCATGTAAATCACGTGGAATACCAGTAGGTTATACTCCTGAAGTGCTCACTGATGCCACAGCTGAACTAACTGTCGCTTTACTCCTAAACACTTCACGTCGTCTCTCCGAAGGTGAGTGTCTGACAGTTTTTCGAAAAATAGGCCTACTGTAAATATTATTATCATTTCAATATCGATTTCTGAAAGTTATGTTGCACTCTTGTTTAAATCCTGAAATTGAAAATGGCCGATAGCATTTGAGTCGAAATATCAAAACATCACTTTGTATTGTGGGTTTATTCTTCAATATTTCTAGATGTTAAGTAGAAAGTCATACCAAAAAAATGATATTTAAATTCACTGATTCTTGTAATTTCAAGTTGACTGGTACAGCGAAAGGAATCTAAAGTAGGTTTAATGCAAAACTAAAGGGATCTAATCTATTTCTTATTTCAGGTGTTCATGCTGTGAAGGCTGGACTATGGGGAACGTGGCAACCTTTGTGGCTATGTGGCCAAGGCCTTCACCATAGCACAGTAGGAATCGTTGGCTTGGGAAGAATAGGTGAGGAAGGTTAAACCAGAAATATGACTTGTGTTTGTATAATAATTTAATTTTGCAATACTCATGTTGGCTACTGATTATCTTTTGGTTTAGGACTCGCCATCGGTAGGAGACTACAACCATTTGGGGTGGACAGGTTTTTATACACGGGCAACACCAGAAAAGAAACAGCTGAACAGGAAATTTGTGCTACATTCGTTTCAATGGATGAACTACTGGAACAGTCTGATTTTGTGATTGTTTCTTGTGCGTTGACTGATCAAACGAAAGGCATGTTCAACACGGAGGCTTTCAAAAAGATGAAACGCAATGCGATTCTAGTTAATACTAGTCGCGGTCCGGTTGTCAACCAAGATGACTTGTACTTAGCGTTAAAATCCGGGGAAATACGGGCGGCTGGTCTCGACGTCACGACGCCGGAGCCATTACCCGTGGATAACCCGCTGTTACAGTTGGACAACTGCGTCGTTTTGCCGCATATAGGAAGCGCTACTGAGGAAACACGTAGCACAATGTCACTTCTAACCGCTCGAAATATTATCGCCGCTCTAAATGGAGAACAGATGCCTTGTAAAATACCCGGAACATAACGCACTAACACCAATGTTATAAAATCCATATCTATCCAGTGGAACCTTCATTATTTTGGAATTCCAATATGATAGTTGAATATGATAAACTATAATGAAAACATCAATTGTAAATCCACTAATATTTTGATATGAAATTGAATTCTTGATGCACTCATTGGATGTGCTATCCTAAAACTGTGACTCTAAGGCTAAAAAAAGGGATACCTTATTTCTCATTTCTGGTAAACTTAAAAGCCACTTCGTACATTGCCTAACATCTAACCCCTAATAATAGGCCTGGTAGTTATGGAAATGAATTGATAAAATATTAAAATATTATTGCAGTTTACTGAAGTGATCAGGCCAAATATGAGAAACAAGGTACTAATATTTTTAGCCTAATAATACATTTTCGAAGGTAATGAAATATTTCAGCGCCCATGTATGCACTTATTTATGGCAAGATTTGCTTTAATATACTATACTACCCTATCATGTCATTCAAATCAAATAGAATTAAAAGAAACCATATAAGATAGCACTAAACTCTTCATTTGTTTTCTTCTCTTTGGGTACAAAATCAACATCAGATTGTTCCATAGGGCCTACCTATTGCCCAGCCATATAATAGCATCAACTAGATCACTGTTATCAGATTGTCTGAGAGCTTTAACCGCTGTATTCCGATCGACTGACATTTGTTTCATCAGAGTCAGTATATCCTCTGTGTCTAGTCCAGATTCGTCCTCGTTTTTCTCGCCGATAGCTTGATAAATCACTTTATTCCTTATCGTTGTTTTGATAATCGTTGCATCCAATTTTCTGCCTTTGTGAATCAATTTCATTTTATCCAACGGAATTTTTACAGTTTCGGTGATTTTGTTCATAATTCTCTCTCCGTTCCAAGTTTCCGGAATGGCAATGTTGTACTTTGTTTTATTAGCTTTAACTACGATATTTACGGATCGAGCTTCGACTGGTAGCTCAGTGGTGTGAGACATCTGAGTCGATTCCTCTGTTTCGGAGTTTTTATTGTTTTCTGGAATGCATGTCACTCTGTGTTCAGGCCAATTCTTTATCTGACATTCTCTTGAGCTGAAAAAGGGTAGTTTTGTTTGACTTAAGAAAATACAGTAATTGAGCGAACTTCCCCAAGAATCCTTCAAGTCCTCAGTAGAGATATGAAAAAAGCCATTCAGCCGACATAACGAACAAATACGATTTTTCGACTTACCAATACATCACGTTATGGCACCTTGTGCATCTTTTCATTGGATTCCTTATTTCTCCACAAACATGACAGCAAGACATGACTGATAGTGATGGGATTTAGATTGAATTGTCTGACTGAGAGAAGTCAAGTGCTTTTCATGCTAATGTAGCTTTTATTCTAATGTAAATAGTAATATAATTCGCTACAGCGTACATTAATAGCAACAACAATAGATTCATTTACAACATAAACAGTAATAAATAAAGTTCGCAATTTGCTCGATAAATTCAAATCAATTCTTAGGGATTCCCTTCCGGTTTCCCTCCTGTCAATCGCGCATTAGCAAATATTAGGTTCGAGTCCCGAATTATTGCACAAATAAAGTACAAAGCTAGCCTAATAGATGAATTCTAAATTCTAAAACGAACACAGAAATTTCATTCTTTTTACATGAAAACATGGTTTGTATTAGGAACATTTTTTGAGTATGCATATTCAGTATCGTTTACACGTATTGTAATGGTAATTTCTCTGAAATAACTTCGGTGTCGCCACCAAGTTTCATTTTGTACGTTCGTTTTCCCCATTTTATTTTCCTGGCGTCGACTAGCGCTTCGAAATGTATCAGAATTTGCAGAACTTCTCGAATCAACCACGCAACGAGGAATTCCGACTTCGAAAAAGCAAATGCACCATTCTGTAAAAAAAAACAATATTTTGCAAACCCAACACAAAGCCGGAGTAAGAAAGTACAATACAATGTCACTTTATATTGCAAAAGGCAAAGCTACATTGATATTTGGTAAATTATGAGAAAATAGTTACTCCATAGCCTAATATACGGGTGTTCGATTAAGAATGCATCATTTGATTTAAAACAGTTTTTTTATATGTTTACCTGTATTCCGCCGACTAATGTATAGTCTAAGATAACCCACACACCAATGTGACAAACAAAAAATATATACGGGTCAAACGAAAAAAAGTGATACGTCGACCAAGACATGTACAACCCTAACGTAATGCTGTCTATCAACGGTTCAAGGAGGGATGCGACGAAAGGCATTATTGCTAATCTCAATCGTGACCACCTGAAATTATCATAACCATTCGTTTTAGAGTCTATGGACTAACTAGTAATGATGGGCTAACTAATAATGATGACGAGTTTATCTAAAATTTGAGATGTAAGTAGGGGGTTTGTTGCTCAGATCCTTCTGACACTACCAATGTAAATTTTGTATTGGCGTGAGCTCCAGCGGGCGGCAATCAAACTCTGGCAAACGAGGACACTACCGAATAAAAATATCTATGTTCTAACTTTTTTTCGTTTATGTCGTACATGACGAAGAACCTGGTATCTTACCGAACCATCCTATCCTTATAAGCTACGATGGATGTTCCCGACACGTTCTGCTGGGCGGGTATATCTGACAGTTGAAGGGTAAATCCTCTGAAATGGAGGATTTAAATGCAGAATGGGAAGATACAATACAAAACTCTCGGTTTCTGGGATTTCTGTAATGATCATCTTACTTGTCGTATAACGCTTTCGAGAGGAAATGGTCTTCGGCAAGATACTTTCCAAACCGCGTGAGACCCCCGAGGGCGTCCAGTTCATCTTTCTTCATCAGGTAAGACATTCCTGTGAGGCAATACAGCCCTACACGGTTCAAGGCGATGTAATATCGTGCAAGTGAACCACCAAAACTTAACTGAAGTGAGAGAACGAAGAATATCACTAGACTCAGTACTCCGTATTAATCGGACACTGGTTTAGTTTCACGATCGGATATTTACTCAAAACACACCCAGATCAATCCCATAACCTAAAACATCAATGATCTTTTTAGTTTTTAAGAGCATCAGTACACCAACAGCCCGACAACAGGATTCATATATTTTTGATAACTCACTTTCTCGACGGTATTCGCCACGCCTTTCTGGTCAGAGGTGAATGGTATTTGGTGGACTATAGCTACGTTTGGATTTCGTATTTTTATCACCATATCTTGTAAACTGTTTTGGGTGGCTGAAAAAAAACAAGAATTCCAACAAATATATCTGCGATTGTACTAATTCGAACGTTATGGTTCTACTATTCCTGAACGCACCTTTTATTCTACTAGAACTTATCCATATCAAGCCGTATTGAGCATTTTCATAACCGACGGACATGTTTTGAACCATAGGATTTATTACGCTACTTTTTCCTCCTGTGTGCATCAAAATAAATAGTAATGCACATTTTTCTCTATATGTTGATAGTGTAGATCAATTAATCGGGGCTTGATATAAGCTCCAATAATTCAAAACAGAAAATATTCTGGTTTAATTTCGCTTTCATTGTGCTGAATATAAGTTTTTGCACCTACCAATGAATAGTTTACAGTCAATTATCGGAAATCGCGCCATTAACCTGTGGCACATATCTATAACCGGATCCTGTTCATCTTGTACGCAGAATAAAATTTCATACTGAAAAACGAGAAAAGAAAATAAAAGCAGTAAGAGATATTCTAATTGACTAATGGCAGTCCAAAGACAGTAGCTGAACGGTTCGGGCAGAATTCTTCTATTTTCAGGGTTAAATCATGCTAGCGGTTTTCCTGATAGTGAGGTTCGATTCAACTGCCGATGCGGTACTTTGTTGATCCAGAAAACCATAATTTTGCCATAAAGAACCACTTCGATGAAGCGTGTTAGTTCACGTACATATTTTATCTTACCTTTGGATACGTTAGAAGGAAATACGTTTCTAGATTAGTTTCTAGTAAACGGTCGACGCCCATTAGAGGTTTTATGATCGACACGTCTGGGCATTCATCGGCGATCAAACTAGGGACAGGTCGATTCAAATTTCTACGACTGAAAATGAAAGATTTTGTGCAAGCTTTCTGCTTCAGGAAAATGTTATTTTTGCATACTAGCGTCGGTTACGGGTTTTTAAAGATTCACTGTACTTTTTTGAATTTCATGTTAGATAACCTGACATCAGCATATAAAATATCACATTCTTTATTTCTACTGCAGGAGTTCGATTGCTGTTACTCACCTGAAATATATTGAAATGACGGAACACACAGTGACGAAGCCGTACAATGGCCACGGTATCAATGCCAGCAATAACTTCATATAACAAAGTATCTCATTCATAATGACCATTTTCTGAAACCAAAAGATAACAGCCCCGTCTTTTAATGCAAATTAATTCTCGTCTTAAACATTGCGATGTACGAGTTAGTGTAAAATGCCGATATTACAATTAAACTATCATGTATGTCAACGAAACTTATTAGATTATGGAACATCAACATGAGTGAATGAGGCAAGGTGTTTTTTGGACAGGATGTTGTTTACAAAATGCCGTTTACTCGGAATTTGTAAATGCACGGCTTCCCAGTTAGTTACATTTAAGCAACTTATCAAGTCAATTTATTTCAAGTATCAAACTATTGCTGAATTATATGAAACAGACAACTCGTCAGCTTACGAATTGCAACAAACGGAAAGAAACGCTACATTCATTCTGATCAAGGGATGATACGATGACAACCGAATACGGATATTTATTAATTCTTGATTACATTAACGGAAGATTTTGATCTGAATTATTTTCATTTTTTTCAAATATATTTTAGAATGAATATACATGTATGTGGAATTGTATTTCTCTTACTGAAAAATATTGTTTGATTTGTCTACTTTTTGTAGATTTTCTTAAGTGTTTTTACACGTTTAAGGAACAAAAGCTACTGAAACTTCACAGGCCTATAATCAAAAGTAAAATTAAGAGGTTACTTACCGAAAACGCTAAAAATTATACTTTTGTCTTCTCTATGTCCGACCGTCAAACCCAATGTCAAACCCAAACAAGGCGTCTCCCTAATCAACAGAATGTTCCAAAAACGAGCGCATCTTTTGTTACGTCGTTGAGGCAAACCAAATACCATAAGGTGCCTATCTCATCTCTATAGAGATCTGGAATAGCTAGCTTTGAGCTCCTGTATCACTTAGAGACGTACGTCTCATAATCGCTTTACCTTAGTGAAGTTAAAAGAAGTGTAAAGAAGTCAAGTAAACCAAATGCTGTCAACTCCAAGGATTACCACTTTCAATTCGAATTATCATCGAGTTTGAGTTAAACCCCCTTCGCGAACCTGGGACCCTGGTGCCTACATTCACATCTCTATGCCATATCAGGATCATCGCTGGTTGAGCTAGCTGGTACGAAGTGCTGGTGATGAGAAAACAACAAGTCAAGTTATGGGGCCTGGTACAACAGAAGAGTATGTTTCCTCCAATACTCAGCCAACCACAATTAATACATTATCAACAATACCAAAGAAAACTAAGACTTAAAAATGAATAAACAACAAGATATATATCTTATAAAAATTAGTATTTTTCCATCAACAATTTCATTATTTATTGAGACTGACTATGTCTAATATGAAAATTCACTACATATTCAGCATTAGTCCTTTGAACGCTTACAGCAAAGGGAGCGCTAGGATGAAATGTAAATGCAACCAATCTTCGAGCGGCTGGTGGTGGATTTCTACCCAAAACACCGGCATAGATCTTAAACTTTAAAAGACCAGAATCCCGAGCGTAGAACCTGAAAAATAAATACAATGAGAAAAATATATTTCTGATATTCATCGCCAAATAGTAAAATGATTGTTTACTTTGTGTCAAGGGGACCCATCTGCCTATTCATCAGTAACGGAGCAAAAATGGACTGAGACTGATATTAAATCTATGCTTTGCTGTGCAACTGGCCTCAGAATTCCAACCTTGATAATAATAATAATTCATTATTCAAAAGCACTTAACATTAAAACAATCTTACAGGTCTTTGAAAAATATGTATCCAATTAAACAGTGACAGTCTTTGGATAAAAATGTTAATAATCACCCTTGATTGTTGGTTACGCATGTGTTTGGCAAATCATTCGAAAAATGAGGTGCTGAGATGGAAAAAGATCGTGAACCATAAAGTGGTTCAACAAGACGAATTTTAGAAGATGGCCTAGCCGAATTTCGAATTCACAGCAAACAGTAAGATAGGCTAGTGCCTGGCTATGAACGATTCTATCAGTAAAAACAATAATTTATACGTTTTGCAAAATCAAAGATATTTCTAACATGTATTTGTTATGTATGCAATGTACCTATCTGAGACCCATTTACAAGAAATTATGGGGACAAAAAGCCATCACACAAAATTGAAGTACCTGATTGGATGATCGCCGCAGGCTTTTGGTCTTTCCATAACAGAAACCCACTTATCGTCATAACTAAATAAGGATAAGTCTAGGTAAGGACTACTGCTGTACGACTGTCCGCTTATCGGTAACTGAGCCAGCAGGCGTTTAACGGCTTCCGTTTGGCCGCCGTATTTCGCGTTGATAATCGTCTGTTTGAATCGCTGTTGTATTTGCCGCGCGAATATATTACTCGATGCCGAACACGTGAACTGCGCGTCGCAGTGCAGGTTCGCGTTGCGGAACAGGTCGCAGAAATTTTCGAACAACTCGAGCAGCTCTTCGGACGTGTTCTCGAACACGGCGAGAACGTTCGTCGTCAACATGTTGTAAACGACGAAGAACGACGGCTGCGAATTCGGATCGGCGATGCGCAACGTGACGACTTCCTCGCTCGCGTACTTGATCAGCAAATGGTTCTCGTCGAGCAGCTGCATCTTCCACATGCGCAGCAAACGGAACTGATCGAAGTACTGATAGAACCGACGCAGCGCGATCGCCGTGCGTTCCTGCAACGCGCGTTTATGCAGAAACACGAGCAGCCGGTGTTTCAGAGAGTTTATCGGCGCTTCACAAAACGTGCGAACCTGCCGCGAATTCGTCACCGTCGACTGCTGCATCGCCGATACGATCAACTCGTCGTCTTCGTAGCAAAATCGTCCGATCGACCGAACATCAATGAAACTGCCGTCGGCCGTCACCTGGAATATATGAATCGTTTGTTGCTGCACGGACAAAACGGCGAATGTGTCCTTATACAAGTACAAGCCCTGGTTATGAGACAGGAAAATCTTGTCGCATTTAAACGAACGCGTGTCGCAAAGACGTCCGGTTTCGAGGTCGACGAGATGCAGCGAGTAATCCTCGAGCGGCGATCGTAAGTTCGGCGACACCGATTCGTTGTTTCGGTAAACGTCGAAGAAATACGGATGCGGATCTTCGGGTATATAAACGGCGGAGCCGACGATTACGTACTTTCCGTCGTCCGTAAATAAACTACATTCACGGTTCAGATGTTCTCCGTTCGACGAGACGGCCGTCACATGCTTTAACTTGAAAAATCGTTCGAACAATTTATTGCGGATATTCACGAGCGTCGGGTCGGTCTCGTTGGCGATGTATTCGCCGCGGATGTTCACGAGGAGGTCCTCGGCGGCGGCCGGTCCGCAGAACTCGTAGACTTCGATCGACGTCTGATCGGCGGAGAAGGCGATGAAGTAACGTCCGTCGGGCGAGAATTTACGCAAGAAACACGGTGGTTTTTCCACGTTTACGATCGTGAAATTTGGAAACACGTTCGTGTAGAGTTTTCTAGCGATGTGAAACTGCGTTCCGGCGGTCGACGAGTGGATTTCGCGTTGAAGAAGACGATGAACGATATTCTGATTGGGAATTTTGCGAGGAACGATTCCACAATTCGTCGATGTTGGCATCGAATCAATTATCGACAGAAAGTCCGATTTGCTTTTCCGGTTTCTGTGGCTGCCGAGCATCGTTGCTCTTTCCAGTTTTGTCAATGCTGAAGTAGAAAATATTTTCAGATAAAAGACTAGTTTACAATTCAATTTAACTGGAGAAAAACCCACAATATTTCTATGAATTGAGGAAGGTTTCAACTTTTTACTGCAGTTTAGGTCACCTTTCTATCACTGTCCGGGTGTAGAACTTATATTCAATAGAATATCTATCTATCAGTTAATGCTAAAGCCTCATAAGATGAGTACTTATTAGCAGGTGCGCATCTGTGTTAAGATAACAGAAGAAAAAGATTATCGAATGGCTTTTGTAAAAATAAACATAAAGTATGTAAAAAACATATATAGCCCTAGGGCGGCCTAATGTACCAGCATTGAAAACACTGCGGTGTAGGTCTTGGTATGGAAGGTAGGCCTATGCCATGGGTAGAGAGGAAATTGCTTGAAGAAGGCTTGGAATCTTGAAGGCTTCAGGAGAGGACAAGAGTGTGGCTGGAGCGGCAGGGAGGGCGTTGCAACCGTCCAAAAACTCACAAAAACAACGGTTGCGTTGGGTAGTCTAGTACCTAGCCGTTGTTCCTCAGAACCGTAAACAACGACTGCCTGGTATTTCAGACTATTGCGTTGGTTGTTCGTTCATCTATGACATTATCGACGGCATTTACCATAGCAGGGACACTTAAAGTGCTACTCCCGAAATAGTATAGTTTATGACATTTAAGAACCCTTGACGCTGAACCCACGTTTTAACAAAGATTTTGAGATTTCTATGCTATACGTGAAGTGACAAGAAATATGACATTTCCGGGTTTACTGCGCCATCTTTATTTGTAGAAATAAAGCTGAATTGAATTTACTATTTACCATGTACCCTTCGCGAATTCATAAAATACTTTTATGAGTAACACATGAATTTTAAAAATCTATAAATACATTTGTTCAAAATTGTTGATTATATTAATCAGGATGAAATCTGATTAATTTTTCAATCCGTATTAATCCGTGCGCGTTACCGCGTTTAATTTCGGCGTCCATTTTGTTTTTTGCTGTACGTGAAGTTTCATCGATTTGCGCAGATTATAGTTAAATTCAACCGGTAAATAGCTCTAATAATTCTCTATATACAAACCAATCCGCGGAAAACTGATGCGCCTGATCTAGGAACCAGGTATAAGTCTTCACAATCAGCCATCGGGAATCAAATAACCCGTTTTTAAACAAATACAAAGATAATTTCGGCGTTATTGCCACCGGGCCGCGTCGAGGCGGTGGGCCGTGCGGGCCAGATCATTTTGGGACCCGTCTTCGCTCAGTGAGTTTGGATGAGCCATCCAGAGACTAGTCCATGCATGAGTGAAAAATCATAGTGTATTTGGTGGTAGACACAGAGCAAGACAAGTCAATTCAAAAACTGAAGTTAATTCTTCGGGAATTTTTAGAATGTAACTGAACCTGGGAGCCGAGCTACACATGAAACTATCTTAATTTTCTTTCCCATTTGGGCCTTTGTCGTTGTCGTGTCTTTCTTTGTGCTATATTTTTGCCCATCAATGTATGATATGAAATCCTAACTGGTCGACCTACTACGATAGCCGCAGTTAGTTTAGATTGCATCATCAAAGGGCCTGAACAGAACAGCATTAGTCTAACCCCTGCTAGCCCACGCAGTGCCATTGTAGAAGGGCTGTAATAAAATAGGATAAGATATAGGTCAGGTAAAGGGCGAGTGAACTAGTTGTAAGTAGCTATGACTGCCTTTATTTAATCCTCGAAAAACAGGACTGTGGCGGCATGCTACAAAAGGGTTAAACGCTGTGGGATCAAAATAGGTCAAATCCATTGATGAATATGATCTATGTTTGATGAATATGATCTATGTTCTCTACTTGCACAAAAAAGGATTAAAAGTCTGACATTTATTAGGCTAATTAACCCGAGTCATTATTTTCGTCAATGTGAAACTGGCCCCTGGGCTTGACGGTAAGTAATAACCGATAATGTTAGATTGGTTTTACTGTTATTTATGGAGTTATGGGGGTAGAAAATGAGAAGCTTCAATTTCGCGGGAAAACATCGATTATTTACACATGTATCTAAATAGAACTTTAGATCCTACGGTTTTATTTCGTTTAAACGCAGATTATTTTTTTTTCGCGTGAATTTGCGCTCCGGGAATTTTTATGTCGACGTTCTAGAAGAATCTTGTCGTCGCTTCGCGGCGCCGGTTTAATAGCTCGACGCGATCGATAAAAATCCACCGAGGTGAAAATCGCTAATATTTGGGTGTTGCCTTATTTGTTTAGTTCGTTCGCGTTCGGATAGAGGGCTCTGTGCGGCGTTGTGATGGGTGGGGCGCGGATAGAGAACGCGGTGTGCTATTGTTAATGAGTGTGTAATCACCTGAGGCTGCTGGCAATGGATTTGATGTTGCCGTTAGCAATAACATTGTCAGTCCCTCGCGAATTGTCAATTTGTGCCGATTGAATAGAAACATAATCGACTGAACATGATATCAGTTTTTGTTTTCGGTAAACCTCGAGATAAAAAAGCGGGTGATAATTTTAGGGAGTATTCTCATATCATAATGCATGTATATATATATTTGTATATATATATATATATATATTATCTTGTGAATGGAGGGGAGGGGTTGAATATAAAAAGTTTTTTCTTTTACATTTATCTCTGTTTATACCTTTGATGTTAATAAATGGTTTTTATGGCGCGCCCAGTTGGCTGGCGAGAAAAATGACCATGTTGGGTTTTTCTGAAGGCCAATCTAGACCACGAAAGTCCACTTAAAGCCTCGTTTATAGTTACTGGGTCCCCTTTTTAAAAGCCAGCCGCATTTTCGATGATAAGGACTTATGAAAGCCAGCCTGTTCTATAAGGAGCCGTAACAAGTTGAAATGGCAGTACACCGTTGCATGGTGAATGCAACAATCTATACGTTAATCGTTAAAGGTGTGTCCAGTTATAATTACGGGCTTGGAGCAAGCCGGTTCCTATGTAACCAATTTTGTATGCTCTCGTTCAGGTTTTCCCTTGATATTTGTAATATATGTGGATTTCATGCTGAAAATTGTTGTCCATGGATGGAAATCTGGATAATTCTTCTCTGGGAAAGTCGAATCGTGGCTAAAGGGTTAAACCACTAGCTGAGTTTCACTACAACAAAAGCAGCTACGAGCCTCGAGTCCAGATATGCGGCTGAAGTTTTCTTATCATAATTTGAGTTCGAAATATACACGTGTAAGGGGTGTTATTGTCAATATTTCAAGATGACGAGTATCGCGCGGGTACTCGTGTCGTGATGGGATAGAGCGCAGCGGCAGTATCCAACCATCGGCACCGCCACCACGGAATGCTGGAACAGGAGACGAAGTATACAACAGTGATTCATCCTGTTCGACGCTCTTTGCCTAATTGTTATAAGTAAATGAAGCTTCAGAAAAATTGATTTCTTGCACCTCTTCGTCGATACATTAACGACAGATATTTCTTTATCGTGTAAATGCGTCTATTGTCTTTCAGGCCGAGTGAAGTATGTAATTTTATGCTTTTATCTCTGTAACAGCGGCGGTGATGACGCTGCTGGCGGTGAGTCAGGGCTAATTGTTGCGTTGTTGCACGGAAACATAATGACTCCTCTTGATGACTGCGATTGATAATTATCATCGCCATAGCGTCGCATTCGGCGAAGATGATCGATTTGTCGTATTATTAGTAGGATCGAATCTTGTATCCCCTTCCCGTCGGGACAACTGCATTCGGGATTGTATCTCGTAAAACCCCGCAATTTGAAAATGTGATTTGAATTTGTGAGCTGACCTTTGAGAGTTGGCTTATTTGTTAGAATAGACTTATTACAATAGGGTAGGTAAAGGTAAAGCTAAGTAGTAGAAAATTGCTAGTACTCCATGTGTTAAAAAACAGAGTACTGGTACCAGCATTATTGGCACAGTGAAAAGATTAGCTCGATCACCAAATGGTTGAAACGTTTCTGTGTTGAAATTGTGTTAACATTTCAGATATTTTTGTCTTTCCAGACTGAAGTTCGTCAATCTGAGTTTACAACCGAGTTCTGAACGATATTTTATTAGGTATGTATCATTAAGAATTTTTTCGTTCGGAGATAAGATTTTTGGGCAGAGAACTGAGGGTGGCGGGTGACTTTGACTCGGTCTTATTTCAAAATCTGAGCATCGTTTTAATCAACAATGAACTAAATTTCTCTCTTAATTTTTGTATTCGGGAATGTTAAGTTATGACAGACGGACGAGGCAGTAGCTGATAATGGAAGGTTGAATATACTTTTTGAAATAACATCCACCATGAAATTGATCTAATTATGTGTGTAAAGTGTGCTGCCTGGTTAATTTATCCAGTGAATTCGCCAACGTTCTATTTTGTGGTGTATAAGCGTAGTTTAGACGAAGTTAAGCTTCGAACTTTTCTACGTGTTTCGTTTCAATCGGGTTTTCATTAAAATGGCATTTCATTTTCGAGTCTTGAATCTCGTATTGCATGTTTTCATACGCGGTGCCTTTGTCTGCCGTGTGTTTTCAGGGCGGGATGCGCCTCGAGAGCCGAGCATTCAATCTGGGATTATATCAGGTGTACGTGCACGTATGGCGCCCATTGTTCGAACCAGAACGCCGCTAATGACAATGCGCGCTCGCGTCGCTTCCTATGACCTGTTGTTTGCGTCGATGTTTCGACCGTGTCTGAACCTATTGTCGTTGGCTGTATCGGCATGATTATTTCATCGGCCGGCGCTTAACGTCGCCGGTGAAGCGTATTGAAAAGTGAAAGCTTCGCGTTATGAATCTTTCATCGTTTATTACATACGGGCTTCGGCATTAACGCGAATTTCATGCAGTTATCACGACATCTGCCGCTGAATGACCGAACAAAAAAGTTCTCTTCGAAGTCATTTGTTGTAAGTTTTTGAACTTAGGCTAAAGAATGATATGGTAGACTTCCCTCGAGTCTGGGACTGAAGAAATGTGTTCGACTCGGTGATATCCGAGTTGGATGTTGTGTACATTTCATACGCAGTCGCAATAGATATTTCGACAAATATCCGAGTTGATCGGATCTGACTCTGATGTCTGCTGTACCTTGTTTCTCCTGACCAAACGGTTGATTCTATAAACAGCAATAAAATTTGTAATCACTTCGTTACGCTCAGTTTGAAATATTCTCCATATAAAGCCTGCTGAAAAAAGACTCCACTCAAATGGGACCTTATGGAACGGTAAAAGTGTGTTCGACTTGTATGATATCCGAGTTGAATTTATTTCATAAATAGTGTTCGGGAAACATTCTCAACAACCCTCCCCGTAGTCTACTGTACTTTTGACGATGGTCGAAGCGATGTGAAAATTTAGAACTTCGGTTAAGTCATTGAATGTATGCGAGTCGTGCGACACATTAATGGAATTTGATCTGAACCGACGACAGCCTTCAGTAGCGCGTTCGCGTTAATTCATGCAAAGCCACGCGTGCCTTCGATATTGTCGCCATCGATACGTCAAAGTGAAACCACTCAATCATATTCATAAGCCTCGTCAACCTAGATTATAATTCGATTCCCCGTGATCTGTGAAACGGCCTTCGCGTTATTCGTATCTCGCTTTTTTTAAAATGAATAATAAAGGTTAATCTCGCGCTTTTCGCGTGATCGATCTATGATCGATCTTCAATGGCCTTTTCTCGATATAGTCGAGTTAAAAACATAATATGCTTTTCCCGACTAATCGACACGGATTTGTGTTGATCTGAATTAAGTTAATGCATCATCTACGGTCAAAATGCATAACCAGAGCTGTCGACCGTTCCTGATTTTCAGCATTTCGTTACGATTTTGTCCCGAAAAATACCAATGTGATCTGTTTGGTGCGTACAGAAATGTGAAAGATGTTACTAAGGGTCTAAATGTTGATTACTGATTAATTTGAACGTTTTCTTTCTTGTGTCATGTATTTTGAAATGTTATTGATAACGATTCAAAATTCAGCTCGTTGCTGATAGCACTTTTCAGAGGTTGGTTGGCAGCCGTGCCGGTCGGATGGAGAAAGTAAAAAGACGGGTCGACACAACTTATTGCAGCTGTGTATAATATTGATCCCAGAGGCTTCACATTTTAACTGCTATCGTGATCGGGAGTTTTTCGCCGGCAGCTCGAGGACGACGTGCGACGAAATCAACTAAAACGTCGGTTTATTCGGTGATTTAACCGAACGTCGCTTTGGTCTATTAGTTTAAAAGTCGATACCGAAATACGAGTAAGGAAAAAAAACTTGCCGTGTCATCGCGAGCGCGCGCGCGTGATCCACTCGCCGCAGGCTGCTATAAGTATGGGTGTGGGCTCTAGGTACGTTTGATGTGTACGTATTTCAAACGTCTCTTCGCTGAAATCCGACTGCGGCAATTTCTGATTGACTGTATGTTTTCGCGGGTACGAACGAACGGTTGATCGGCGAAAAATCGACGGATCGATAATTTGAACGGCGTCGTAATGTACACCGTGAACACGGTGGAAATGTTGAATTTAGGATTTTTTCTCGCGTTACCAGGGGGTTCTTAAAGAGGAATAAGGAAAGAATAAGGGAAAATCTGGGAGTTCTCGGTTTATCGTTCCCTGCCGGGAAAATCTGGGAATTCTGACTCTTCTATTTTGAAATCGGGGAAAAGTCAAGGAATTTGAAAATAGCTCGGTCATTTTTCTGAAGCTTTGTGTGTAACGCAAATCTGCCTGAGAATTATACTTTGGCAAGGTGGAATTCGAGAATGAGGTACTTGCTCATATACACGTGTATATGTCATAACCACAAACTTGAAATTGAAAAAAAAAATTCAAAACAAAGGCATTAAGTTCGTTTTCATTATGTTTTAAAGAAGCCTGTCCAACTCGAACTCATTGACGTTTGCTGACGTTACTTTTGTCCCGAGTTAAAAGAATCGGAGTTATAGGTGGACGTTTTGATGGCAGGCTTACAAGTGTCATTTCTCAGTTTTCAAAGGCAGGAGTGATACATGTATAAAAGTGTCTGATTTTTTCCCAATGAAAGCGATGGAAACCTTACGAAAATATCGCCGAGTCTTCGAGATGTCGAGCTGTACGGAAACTGGGATGGTCGGAGTGACGATAACGATTATTGACTCGCATCGAGCCGTAATTGATGGCAGTAGCCGAAGAAAGGACCCCCCTGAACGCATCAATCGAGCTACCTATCCATCGTCGATACGATGTCATCAATTGTCTCCTTATCTTTATTTCATATCGACGACAATATCGTTTCATTTCGTATATTATATCAACTATTCTTCGGATGGAAATCGAATGCGGTCGTGGCGTCCCCTGCCGCGGACCCGGCAGTCGCAGAAAACGCGTATGGACTGAATTGAATATTGATGAGATGTCGTTGATAATTAGTTTTTAACTCATAAAGTATGAATTGTTTTGTATGGATCGCGTGGAAAAAGGCCGACGCCTATAGATCAGTATTCAATTAAAACACCCGTTTCTTCGGAGCGATAGAAACGCATCCTGCCGAGAAAATATTTGCTGTCGGCATCTCTCGGGCCGATACTGCCAACCGAAATCCATCTTATCTATATATGATCATGACGCTTGAAATAAAATTAACGTTGCACACGCCCCGCCTTACCTTTGAGGCAAATATTTAGCGTTTGCGGGTCAGTTCTTTGCGTTCGCGTATATGTAACGCGTATACGTAAATAAGGCTTTGGGCCATTTTTGCTGCGCTTTATGTTAAAAACAATTTGTTAATACTTGGGTTCGATGTTAATAAGGGGTCTAGGTATGTAGTGCGAAGGATAGGCCCAGTGCGCGCCTAGTGGTAGAGCTAGGGCCATGAAACAGTTTTTAGCGTTATGACCTTGAAGATGACCGCATAACTCGGGAATGGGGTCAAATTTCAAAAAGTTATCTCGATATGGATTTCGAGTTCGTACCTGAGCCTAAAGCCTATCGCACACAGGCGATGAATTCGAGCAATTCTCGAGCAACCGCACGATTTGCTCTCGTCTGCAACGGGAGACAGCGGTTGCTCGTTGTTGAAAGGATTTGCTCCTCATGTTTGATATTGGGCGACGGAAAATTGCTCACCAATACACAGTGCACACTCGGTCCCAGACATCATCAACTCTGTAGTAATCGAACAGTACAAATGAATCATTTCGAAAACATATCTATATCTCATGATCTTCAATTCTCAGTTTTCAAGGGGCTGTATGTGAATATAAATGTTCTGATTTGATAGTTGCTTACGTGTATTAACGCAGCGTGACAGCTAACCGATAACGCGGCGATACGTGGTCTCCGTTTAAAAATTCGATATGAAGCGCTACGTACGATTATATTTCGCCTCGTCGACGAAGTATACTCGAAATCTATGAAGCGCGTTTTGAAATGAATTTCTTGTTTTTCGAGATCAGCTCATTTTTGAAGTACAATTAGCGAAGTCGTTAGTATATGTGTACATGGCAAATAGTTTGAGTTGATTCTACTGTGCGTAGACTCGTGCTGTGCGGTTTGGTGTTTTTTGGCTAGGTAACTTTTTCCCTCTTCATATCGGGAGTTGAATGATGTTTATGTGGTGGTTGGTTTCCACTGGGAGTTTTTTTTTGTCGACTGCATGAAAAATGCTCGCGAACCATTCACGCTGACAGGGTCTATAGCGAGTCTCTCAAAGTGCTTCCTACTCTGAATTTGAGCCGCGATCACATGGGGATGATTTGGCACGGGTCAGGCTCTAGCCAAATTTGGTCCATGCGCTAATTAGTGAGCGGGCTCACGCGTGAACCATTCATTGTTAATAAACAATGCTCAAACAAAGCGACATGGGTCATTTTCGGTACCAGTTCAAACGCAATCATTTGGCTCGGGCCTGGTCTGACATTTTTGGTAAGTCCGAATTTGGCCCGGAGCAAACACGATCGGGTCCATTTGGCACCCGTGTGAACAGTTGTCCCGGGCATAATTTGCTTGTGTCATCGTGGCTTTTTACTGGTGCCAAATGGGTCTGCATGCCTGTGTCGGATACTCGGGTCTTCCACATCCAATGTTTATGAAAACCGATAGACTTTTCTCTGAAATAAATCATTATTATTGATGATTGTACCAATATCTGAGAAGAACAACGAATTTAAAGTATATTTGATAGGCCTTGTGATAATACATGCATTCGAGAGCCTAAGAATTCCGTTCGAAGTTCATCGATAATGAACTGATTTTGACGACGAAATACTGAGTATTCATCGCGCCATCTGGCGGCGTAACTGGCGGTTAAATTGCATGTGTATGAACGAGGCTGAAGTCGATGTTCGGTCGTAGTTTACCCGCTGGGTGCGACGCATGACCGACCGGATGAATAATTTACACGACTTCAATCGTCCGTGTACCCTGGTTCCATAGCGGGCCATGTGTTGGCGTATTGCGTTTTCAATTGCTCACAATTGAACGGACGGAAAGTAGCGCGTTTAATCTATCACATGTCCCCCTCGACGTAAAACGATAATATCGCGCGCACGTCATAAACTTCTGAATCGCCCGTTTTTACGACGTGTTTAGTCAGTCAGGTACAACAGATATTTTTCCCATAACGGTTTTATTATATAATGACAACGGCACTAGCGATCGCACTCAGTCAACCTAATCATACTGAAATTTCTGATTTGAATTGGCTCGGCGCTGTTGAGACGAAAAGATACGCAATATCCGCGTAAGATGATAACGAGAGAAATCCTCCAACAAATTCAACCAGAACGAGAAACTTGAATAGAAGAGTATATATATTTGCACCACGTTTCAGCCTATTCAGACTATTAGCCATCATCAGGCGTACTGACGATGGCTAATAGTCTTTAGCCGAAACGTTGTGCAAAAATATATACTCTTCTATTCAAGTTTCTCGTTTTGGCTGAATTTAATGCGGGATTTCTCTTCGTTTTCGGTGCTGTTGGTGTAATTGCCTTCTGATACCGTTTGAAAACTTACGTGCACCGGTAGCTTGTCTGTGATGAGTTAGTTATCCGTGGTATTAGTGGCAAGGGCGCAATAAGAATAGCTGGTAGACTGTCCAACTACTCCACGTCATCTTTCGTGATATTGATATCTCCGTGATCTCGTAAGCATTTTTGGTCAGTGCGAATTTAGGCCCGGTAAAACCGTTGACACGGGTGCCGAATGGGCTCATCCCTTTTAGGACGGACAAATTATTGTGTGTGAATTACAACTGCTTGTGGGAGTGGCTCACATTGCTTAGCAGTGTTTAGTATCGAATGTATGTTTTTTTGCGCGGGAACACAGTCTGTGCACGGGCCAAATTTGATTTTTTTTAGGGGGGCTATTGTCTCCCTTTGATCTTGGCTAATGATAACGGTTCATTCTCAATTGATTATTTTCACCACTTTCTTGTTGTTGGTCCACTTTAGCGGGGAGTAGACGGCTTTCGTAGTGGTCCGGAAAATATGGCAGTGTTTCTTTCATATGGACATTTAGACAGCGAGTCTGGTAATAAGGCTCTGCTGAGTATACTTTGTTGCCACTATTACATTTAATCATGTGGGTGTATATACATGGTACATGTGCCACTGGTTTGCATAGCAGTAACTGCGAGATGGAAATGAGCTCACCGGATTATATGTTGATTAATAATAACTATAATCAGCTTAATAGAATTAGTGTCATAAGAGAAAGGCTATATTGCCGTACCTGCCAGAAATTAGACATCCATTGTACCCTACAACTAACTAACAGGCTTCTTAGTAGACGTTGCCGATAGGACGCTTAAACAATAAAAAGATTTATCAATTCAAGAATCGGCAAAACTATACCGACCATCTAGGCAGAACTCGGGTGTATTGCGATTAAACAGTAGTCTTCGACGCGTTCGATATAGTTTCTCCCGGAAACTTCTCTCGAGCGTTTGCTGGATTTTATAATGATTTTTATTTTTTCAATGAAGACTTCCAATTTCCGTGACTCTGAAATCATTATCCAATCAACTCATCTGTCGAGATGAGTAAGGCTTTGAAGTATAGCCTGCTGCGCGAACTGGTTTGGATATTTTAAATCGGCGATGGCTTTCAGATGTTGTTATATTTTTTTTCATTAAATGGTGGGCCTTTTTCGTACTAGTAGCCTCTTCGTCTTCTAATATCCAGCGGCAAAATGGACGTTTTTGCACAGAAATATAATATCGCGTGTATGCGACTTGCGTAGAGATCTGGCGCAGTGTTGGATAACTACTACCTTCAATTATGTCGGAGTACTTGAGATGAACATTTTCAAATTATCAATAATTTGACTGAAAATTTCAGACTCTAATTGATTTTTGGCTCATGCGTGCAAGCGAGATGGAGTGGGATTTTGAGAGTCTGCGCCATCAATAATGTATGGGTCATTTATGTCATTTAAAACTGACTAATTGAAGTGGCGAGTTGTTTGAATTTGCTATACCATCTACGACCCGACAACTACCTGACTGCTGCATGTCTGTCGATATATGAGAAAGTTCATACAGGCTAGTTTCAAATAACTTAATATAACTTAATGGAATTATATATAAGGTGTTGTCTAGTGATAATGATTGAGACTGTATGGTCTATTGTTCGCACTGTTGCAGTGTCTCTGGTCTATTGTTTCTGTAAATGTCGTCACCTCTGGGCGTACCATTGTGTTTAGGGATCCAGATCTTTCTTCCCTCACCTGTGGTAAATCACCTTTTCTTCCTCTCCTGTGGCAGATCCTACAATTTTAATCGCATCAGCGTGTCTCCGTTTATGAAAGATACATCGATTTTAAGATCCGGTTGTTCTGTATGTCGACTTGCTGTCGTGTGTGCATTTTAAATGTGTGGTCACTATCCGTTTGCGCGACGGAGGCGTTGACCTTCAAGTTTATAAACAGACTTTTGCAATATGCAATTCGGATGACTATGGACTGCAAAGATTTCTCTAAATTAGGTAAAATCCAAATTAGGAAAAATAGTTAACATCGTTCCTGGTTAAATGGAACAAATATTTGATCCGAATTAAGCGAAAATCCGGTTTGAATAATTCGAATAAAAAGGGAGTTCCTCTAAAAAAAAGTCTGAGCCTATTTGTATCGGATTAGGCAGAACTGGCAGTGTGAATTGAAACCCAAATGTTTAGATTGTTGAGACCTCGGACACTTATCATGTGTTGAAATTTTCTGTTGTGCCAATGATAAGTTAACAAGGATTCAGGAATAACTACATTCAGTGTTCTACGTGTGCTGGAATGTTTAAGGGGCTGCATTATGATATCTAAAATTTAAAGCCGAAGTTCGGTCTAGATTTCATTTTTAACAGCTCAATAAATTTCAAACCAATTATCAGCAATGATAGAATATCGACATCCATTAGAGTAGATATTTTATAGGGTGGCTGATTTTTCCCCTCTACTAAAACCAGTCGTGCAGAATACCGACATTGTACCAATCAAAAATCTAGTCATCGTTCATTCAGTTTCGGTATTGTTTCTTCACGAGAGCAAATTGAAATAGGAGCATCGAAATTGTTGACACCTCCAGGGAACAACAGATCAAATCTCATGGGTTTACATTTCATATATATTTAAGTTCAGTAATCATCTGCAGCCGTTGTTCACGTTTCGGGTTCGCTTCTAGATAAACGAGAATTTTGTTATGCAGTCGATGATGATGACAGCCGGGGCCGACGCCCTTGTAGGCGCGCGCGCTCCTGTGTACGACACGCCGCTTGGCGATAAATGGCGTCAATGCGAATGAAGTTATTGTGCGAGGTTTCCGTCAAATTGTCGTTTGATCCGTAACCGAGCATGAAGCGCGTATGTATATATATATATATACATCGATGAGGATGTTTGCACGCATGCGAAATTTTCAGGGTGTGTCGGCAAACGATGGCGGCGTGTCGACGTATATTATACGTATATTGCGTATATTCGATCGTTTGTAAGGATTTGCGGAAATAATCGCGTGTCGTTAAAACCGGTCGATAACCGCGCGCGCTCCGAGCCTCGTTTGGCGGTGGCGCCCGCCGTCGTTTGAATCTTCGGGAATGACGACGCAGCGCCACCAGGCGTAGCGCAAAGTTTTTCTCTCGCATTCGTGCGGATTATATGTATACTCGGTGAATTGATCGGTTGAACGTACTAGGCATGATGCCAGTTTCGTTTAATATAATATGATCTTACTTCATAACGTTTCTACGACGCGATTGATGTCCCGGCGTCGCCCGTGGACGTTAACGTACATCATTTGAAATTTTATAATTTTCGTATTAAAAGTGGAAGTACTATTGACATGCTTTCGAGGCATTTAATATCGATTGATGGTGACGATGTTCGTGAGGCCGTCGTCGCGTTGTAACAGCGTGTGTGTGTGTCATCGGAGTTTGACGACGAGTTGCGCGCCGCCGAGAAATGGATTCGGTCGTCATGGCGACATGACAACTAACTGAAAGATGTGGCTTCCGTTGATTGGTCGGTTCGGCGTCGAGTGTAACGGCCGATGATGATGCACGATGACTCGTAACGCCAAACTGTTGACTAGATTCGACGAAAAGTTTTTCACCTGCCGGCTTTTTAATTTGTTCCGTCCAATTACTCAATCGACTAAATGAAGTCGGTGTATAACTCGTAATATTTCAGTGATGCTGGTTTTCATCGAATGAAACTTGGAAATTGGTGGGTTTTTATTCTTTGAAAAAAAACTCAGATTAGTCCTGAAGCCCAGGACCAGTTACGCAGTTCTGAGTTAAATTCGGCTCTGGAGTCAAAACATCGAATATGAACTACCTTTAACTCAAGAGTTAACTTTGACTCCCACCTCCCTGCTTTAACACACAACTGTGGAACAGGGCCCTGTACATTATGATTACCGATAGATCAGAGTACTTTCTTTTCTTTAAAAGGCAGGGAATAGTCTTTACTCTTTCTATAGCTCATTACATTCATAAGTGATGCAAGTTAAATATCTGTGAAAAAAACCGCCCTAGAAACCCTTGTTATGCCTGGAACCCAGCCCTTCCGATACATTCTTAAGCTAATCTTGTTGGTCACTTTTCTGATGAGTGCTGATAAAGTATCAGTTGGTAGTACTTATCACATATATTAAGGCAGCTTGTCATATCACGGAACATCCCTAACCAGAATATCAAAAGAGATCAAAATAATCATCATAACCTAAGTTTCAGATCACTGATCGTGTTTGGCTAAAAGTCAGGTTGTCAGGGTGACAATATTATCTTGATGAAACAGTGTTTTGTTAATGGTCGGGTAAAGTCCTGCAAAACGAAATGAAAATTAGTGGGAAAGGTTTCGTTGAGCTACAGTTTATGGCTCTACTAAGCTACGCACTAGCGAAGGGAAACTTTTTGTGCTTGTTTTTCTCGTTATTGTGGGATTTAGCTGTATGATCGGGGTTGGTCAGTATTTGACCGATGCCTGCGATGGCAATTCTCTAAAGCCCGATTAGAAATAAATCATCTAGTTGTATTAAACGGTGGTTGTATTCGTTTTTTCTATCAAATTAGGATTCATTCTTGTTTGAAATAATCATTATCGCAACAAATATTTGGTTATCCCCCGCTTTCGCGTATCGCGCGATTTATATAGCGATCATCGTCGTCATCGGCCATGAATGAAAGGACGACGCGCTACGGCTGTGTGTTTGCGTAACCATGACAGCATCGTCATGGTAACGCGTGTAAGCCATGCGCGCTGGCTGATACACACATACTGTCTCCTGTCGTCGTCCGTTCATCCATCGTGTGTGTATAGTTGCTGTTCGTGGTGATTCACACACTCTATTGTAACGGCGATGCTGATTTCGCGAATTGTCCCGAGATATTTATTTGTTCACCGACGAAGAATCATATTGACTGTGACGTTGATATCTTACTCTAAACTTTTCAGACGAGTGTTTGAGTTCATCCAGATTAGAAGAAATGGCTGAAGGTAAGTTTCTTATTTCCATTTTTTGCCTGTATTTGAATTAGTTAATTTAATCGAGTGTATTTTTGAAATGTTTCGAGATATATGTGTGTTATTTGATGTCGGTTTGATTCGGTCTCTCGTCTCCTTTGTTGCTGTTGATAATATTTGCATGGTGTATTTATACATTACAATTCCACCGATAATCGATATATCTTTATCCAGTCCTCGATGATCGGTTATTACACAATACACAGACAGAGCTACAATTCAATACTCTGATTGATTAATGCTCCTTGATCTCGATCCCGCATCACTCTCACGCTCGGTCTAGTCTTCGGAAGACTTGCTCGTTCAGTAAATCCTTCAGCAGGGCGGGGTGTAGGTTGTTCTGGGGTAGCTAAGGAAGGAACCCCCTGAAATTTTCAAAGTACTCATCAGAAAAATTAGCTCCAGATTTTTTCAAATTTTTGTTGTATTTTTTTTCTTCAAAATTATAAGTCAACCATTCTCGGATGGTTTATTCAGGAACCCGGGCATTTCATTTTAAGATCTGAAAATTTGCACTTTTTCATGATATAGAACTGCCCTTCAAAAAAGCTTTGCGCAGGCCTGTTCAGTCGGTCCTTGCATGTATCCTATGAGCTTGTCTTATAAACAGGTTCTCCACACCGTAATACATCATCGTCTACCTGCAACCAGTTCTTCCAGCTTCATCGGCTACCTGGTCAATATCCCAAGGCCTCGCAACCACCACCAACAGCAGCATGTCACTTGTTTCGACGCGTATTCTACGTTAAGTGCGGTCGCTGCTGACACCGTTGTAGATTCGACAACGCAACGTTACCTTTGTAAAGTTGTTGAATATTTGATGATTTTAACGATCGATCGCGGGCTATTGAAATGTTGTTAATTGTTACAACGTTCGTTAGTCACGCTACTATCGATTCGTTAAAACCTATCAAATATGCAAATCGTACCTGCAGTCGTGCCATTTCAATACTCGCTTTACTCGTCTGTAGTTCGCTAATATTTTATAAGTAAATCCTACTAATACGTGCAACATATTTCAGCGTCCACTTTAGTCTGATTAGCCGAAGTAGAGATGGCATTCGGTTTACAAAAACGATCCCAATAAATAAAAATGGTGGGGGGTAAATGTCAGTGAATGTCGAAGAAGTACCCATTCAATGAAACAATTGTCTAGGGTGATAAAAGGGTACATCCTAAACCGCCACGCCCCACCCAGCCCCGGCCAAAAACTTGTTGTATTTAGCGTACTTGGGTGTTTACAGGATATTTTGCCTCAGTCTAGTGTGGCAGGGTTTCATGCCGTGGCTGAGTCTAGTGATGCCATCAGGTTCGAATCCAGGGAAGCATGCATCCGAGTGACCTGGTTAGAAACCGATACAACCGATTCTAGTTATTGTTCCTTTAACAGTAAATCGGAAATATTCACTTCAAGTGCGCGAATTGGAATTTTGAATTATGAATGAAACAATTTTTTCAATGATGCGAGATAGATAGAGACGTTCGTTAGAATGTATCGGCAACGCCATCGGCTCCTATTATCAATACATTAATGAATCGTAAATTGTAATTGAATCCTCCGATTCGGTCGTGCGATCGATCTCGGGATTCTGATACCGATAAACGCGGCCCTGGCGACCACACCCACACGCGCGATCACTTAACTGTACGTAGAGCATCCTCATCTTTGGGTGGAGTCTTCAGCCGCGTAGATGCCACGTCGATATACCTATAAACCCCTGCGAGCGTTTGCACATACCCCTGTCTTAGTCGTCGTCAGACAACGTCGTCACACCGTATTATCACTAACAAATGGAAATGTGATTCTTTTTACGCGATGTTGGTCCGCCGACAAACGGAACATTTAGAGATGATTTACAGAAATTACGCGCGCTCACCTGGGTTTGAACCCGGGTCTCGCACCAGTAGACCAATAGAGCTAGTCCGCTTAGCCAGTGGTTATGTAGCTATTCATTTATGCATTTTGAATTAGTATAGCTGGTGAATTTTTTTATGCTGAACACTTTATCGATGCCTAGTACACGTTGTTTTTAAGGGGTTCTGTGCGAGTCAAAATAACGTTCACAATTGCAAATTTTGGCATTTAGTTTGTAATTGAATTTAACTCTTTTTTTTATATTTGATAAATTTTAACTGAATATTTTTGAGAGGATGCGCACTACGCCTTCAATATATCGCGGCTAGACTGGTTACCAGTCAACTCAATTCTAATCCAAAATAACTATTGATCCTTATGATTCATATTATATTATTCATGGTTGACATTATTAAGCAATATGTATGTATATTTTTTCCAAGGCGTCAATAAACTTTCAAGTTAGTTTTCTGGTTCATATATCCATAGCTAGTTCGTTCTCAACTTAAACTGTTCTGTTAATAAGCGAAACCCACAGTTATATGACTGTTTCATTCTGACAGTTTCAAAATTGTTTTGAAGTTCTGTCAAAACCGTCAAGAATAAATTGTTATATCATCAACTGTGTATTTTGCTTATTAACTCTGAATACTGAGATTGATATCTAACAATCTTGTACTTCATGGTTGCTCATTCACCTGATCGAGCTGCTATACACTAGTGGCGAAAGTTTGTACTTCAAATAAATCTAGTGAACCTTTAAAGTACTATTTGTCGTCGGTGCATCTAGCTAATGCGGGCAGGAAGATCTCCAATCAAATTTCAAAAATCATAAACTCATCACTTTTAACGCACTCGTTTAAAGTTCGTGATAATACGATTTCATAATAAATGAAATGTTCTCCGGGGGTCTGGAGACTGTGCGCGCGCGCGGCCTCTCTGTCAGGGTTTCTGTCAGGGTTTCGTTAATTAATACACGCCGGATATGCAGTTACGTCCGTTGTTTTAACAATAGGTTATGATAATAATTTCCGGCTCTGGCGAGAATTCTGAACGCTCACCGAGCTGCTGTACTGACGGTGTACGTATAATCAGAACGAACGAACAAGGCGCTGGCAGCGTGACAATTTGGAATACGATGGATCTGCATGTGTAGAGTCTTCATCTTCCTCAGTTTTATATGACGACTTCATTCTAGAATGTGTAACGTAATCTACTTGTTTCGTGTTACGTCTCCTCGTAATCGGGTCGAGCGGACTGCAAAAATACGCTATTTTTCAACAAAAATGTTTTGCTCCCAATTCGAACATCGAATCGAATGGTTAGAAGGTTCAAGTTTCAGTGAAAATTTACTTTCTAATGGAAAACGTTTATTGTTTTATATTCAAAATGTATCGTATGAAAACTTGAAACACGGTTGCTGAGCAAACCTTGTGGATCCTCTTGGAATTGCAATTCTTGTCACACTAGCGGTGATTGTTGCCTCAACGATGACAGGAAAATAGAGAATACGTTGAAATCTTATGTTACAAATGACAGTAGTTACGACCGTTGCGCGCCGAAGCCGAAGCTGTTGTTACAGTTACTTCAAGGTCTTTAGTAAACGGCTGTAGCCGCTATGAGTACCACGATAAAAGACATACATTTCTTCTTTTGAGTCTTGAGTTTGCATCGAGGTTTTATAACCCACCCTGAGTCACATATGTAAACGCGCATTGTATATCGTGCAAGGTATTGGTCTTTTTCTGTGCTCGGCGGCGTAGGCCATTCATAATATTAATAGAATGCTGGAGAAACTCGGCAGGAAGTAGTTCTTCTCACATGCAATATGCAACGTCGTCGTCGTCGGGGGTGAATGTTGTTAATTATTAATCCTCTCTCGTGTACAGGAGGGTACCGCCGCCGCATAACGCTTCACCTAAGCTGTAATTATCGCCGAGACTTCCTTACTTAATATTATCATTAGTAACGTCTGTGTGATGTATGATTATCATCGGTCGTATTTGGTATCAATCGCGATACGGGTTTCGTCCGTCCGAGACGGTCGGCGAAATCATCAACTTTTCTGTACGCGTAAAACCGAGACCGGTAGTATTGTATTGGTTATAACTATTTTATTCAACGCACGAGATTTTGCTACTAATATATAGTAGCTTCATCAGGTGAATGAGTATTGTCGATGATGATGAAGCTCCTGCACATTATAGTAGCGAAAGCTCGTGCTTCGAAGACAAATTGTTAACCTATACAGTACTCCTTGTCACGTATACTTATAAAACCTGGGGTTCACGCTGGTCCTAGACACACCCTAGAACAGTTACGAAAATTAGGTTATTTTTTCTTAACCGTTTTTTGATAAGTTTCGAAATATGTGTTGTCTCTGAAGCTTTGAGAAAAGCGATGGAACTTTTTTGTTCTTGTGGTTTCAGTATGAGTGTAGATTCATTTTGATTCAATTATTCTTTATTGCTCCAAATTATTCATAATATTTTCAAGCGATTCTGCCTCAAAGAGTGTAAGGTCATACCTCATTTAGTTCGATAGAAATCTGGATATTTGTCCCTAGAAAAGGTATTGCAAGGGGATCGAAAACCGAAGACTGTTTGTAGTATGAACCCTGTAAAAGTGAACGTTTCTAGTCGAGTTGTCGGCAACTCTTTAAAACTGTCATCGTAATTTTCCTGCACGATTGATGTTTGCAGAATGGAATGGGTTTATTTCATGAGATCGATCATAAGGTCGCGGCCGGAGATTTTTTTGCGCGTTATTTGCGTGGTTGCGGCGCATTGTTGTATGGAAAGGGATTAATTGTATCGGGAGGTACGCGCGATCGATCGGGGAGTTCACCTGCTCGTCGTACGCGATCGGTCGGTGATCGTACGAGATTACCGCGCTCGCGTTCGTTGACAATCGACGACCGGTTCTGATCGATTGTATCCGTGTTCGTTCACCGCTAGTCCGGCCGTGTTTTACTGATATCCCTTACCGATATGAAGTAGCAAACTTCAGGGGCCACTTGCGCTGTAATGGCTTATAATGAAGACCACAGTCTTATGCCTATTTCGCGCTATGATCCGATGCGATTGTCTGCGATTTGGTCGTAAGAACACTCATGGTCGAGTCGCTGATTCGATCAAGAATCATTTCTCGGATCTCGGCTTCATTCAAGTCACCTGAGATCCTTGACTATTTTGAACCGAGCGCTTAAGTCATGTGATGTGTACAGCGCCGCTCATTGGCTACGATCTTACAGTCGGTCGTAAGTACACTCAGGTCACATAAGATCTGATTGTTGTTAGAAATAGTATATGTCCGATCGGCTTTAACGACTGGTCTGCGATCCGTTTAAACCGTCTTAAATACATTCATATCGTAGAAATTCCCCTGTAGCGGGTTAGATTTTTAACTCGCTAAACCGAGTTCCTAACTTAATTTGTTGGTTTAACATTTTAGTCACGTACATGCAACCCATACGTCTGATTCGTCCTTATTCGTTACATTTTTTTTTACGCCAAAAATGATTGTCAGTACGCCAGAATATGTATCAATTCATGATTACTGGTTCTTATGTGATTTAACGGTACTTTAGATAAAGAAATGTATTAATGTAAGCCGTTCAAGCTCTTCCTTCATATAAACTCATGAAAGTATCGTAATTTCTACGTTGCTAGTTATATAACTCCATATTGAAAATGACTGTCGCTTCAGTCATTGTACTAAGAAGACCTATAATTATTGCTGGGTATTCATACACACCACACCCTACAGTAGGCCGGGATTATATTTCTTTCATTAGTACGACTTGGTTTCGAATTTCAAATAACATGCCACCACCAACTGACACTCATCTCACATATCAATGATGCTCATATTCGGGTTTTCCTGTTTCGATGATAAAATACGCCAAGGGAGCAATCACCTCTTCTTATTTAGTAATGGTTACAGCTGAACGCCGATTTTCTTTTTCAATTCTCATGTTTTTATGCACCATTTCAGAACAACGTGGTATGAAACGCCAGGCTGAAGATGACACGCATGTCCATAATCCCAATCTGAAGAAATGCAGAGGAGAAGGTCCCAAGTACGATTTGCGTATTCTCATCCAAAGCAAGGTAATATTCATGTTGATGTTATATATTTTTTCAATCTCTCAGCCCTAGCGTATTTTAAGTAGGCTCAACGTTTCTTTTTCCTGATGGTCTAGGCCGAAGGAGAACTGTTAACCATGAATCGTCTCTGCATGTGTTGGAGATAGCTCTAGCTCAAACTTTTTAACAAAACTCTAGTGTTGGCCGTCGAAACCTAGAGCCAGTTGCGCAGTTAGACCATGTCCAGTTAGACCATGTCGGTCCGTCTAGGTTTTATAGCCAGATCTAAACATATCTCAAGACAAGTCGTGATATATAACACCACATTAGG
Organism: Tubulanus polymorphus; assembly: GCF_964204645.1. Lineage (NCBI taxonomy): Eukaryota > Metazoa > Nemertea > Palaeonemertea > Tubulaniformes > Tubulanidae > Tubulanus > Tubulanus polymorphus. Next base: position 5,743,489 of record NC_134029.1, on the reverse strand, counting down.
ACATGACTGCGAGCGAGCCAGCCCTGGCTTTCAACTGCAGCAGGTTTTTTCTGCGATTGCAGAAAGATCTTTTCAATTATACGGGATCACTCTAGCGGTACCTATTCACGAAATGAATGATGAGCGGAGTTTGGTTTTTCTGCGACTACGGCTTTAGATTAGCGAGCTTTTTCAGAAACTCCTTACGACGGAACACCGAAGGAATGTGCGTAAAGCGTCGGTTTAGTCATTTGTTGGTCGGTCTGCTATCTCTATTGGGCGGAAGTCCGTGGACACGGTTTCTGGTGAACTACACGCCCGGAAGCGCATTAGCCATTATCTCGCTCGCTCGTTGACGGTATATTCACCGCGCGCGGCGTTCGTTTCGTAATCGCGCCGCGCGTGTTTTTATTTCGTCGTGACGCTGCGCGTTGAAAAAGAGTCGACAAGCTCTTCCATTAGACGGTGTCAATTCGAACTTAATTGACTCATCGCCGGATGATGATGATGGGTGTGACCACAGCCGTTACAGTTTTTCTCACGGGGGATGGGTGTTAGGTGGTGTATTTTGAATCAAAAAACCGATCCAGGATGCTGGAAATCAGGGAGAAGTCGAGCAATATTTCTTGTCGGGGAAAAAGTCAGGGAATTTGGTGAAAAGGCTAAATGTCAGGTAAAGTCTGGGAAACTTTTCGAAGATGCGCGCGTAAAATCGATCAGTTTCCGTCTTATGTCTTACGTATTTGGCTGTGTTGATTGATTGGATTCTTAGCAGATTGAGTTAAAGAAAAAACAACGTGCATTTCAGGTAAAAGTCAGGGTGAAAAGCGAGTCAATTGAAAGTGGCCACCCTGCGATCGCGCCGGTGGACCTGGAATTCGACCCGCTCTATTTATTTACAATGTACCGATGAATTGTTAATGGTCGTAGTTTGCGAGTTTACATATTCATTCATATTTGATATCGGCCGGTGATATTGAAGTTATGAGTTTGCTCGCCGAAAATGGGTTCCATTGTTCGACGCTGGCCAACACATATTGTTCGCATCATGGCGGCGTTAATTCGTGGCCCATTGTCAGCGTGATAACGAGGCACGTGCCTCTATATAGTTTATACGTATGTCGATGATGCAGTTATAACCGCTGACATACGTTCGTACTAATGGTCACTCGAATGTCCCGGTGGTCGAACCGTCTATTATTCATTAGTGAACAGGTGGCCTTTTTTCCGGTGCCAGAGCCCACCGCCCGAGCGGGCAGGCGGGTGGGCGTCGCTATTTCTAATTTGGTCGGATTTACCTTTCGCTCGTTCGCGCGACGGAAATTAATTAATTCGGCGGTTTTGAATTACGATAAATGTCTGTATTCATGCAGATTTAATGATATTAAATTCATCAGCTATGAACGATCATTGCTTTTCATATATACGACGAACGAAATCTTCATAGGTAACATTTATTTGCAACCGACACATTTGAATTTAAGATCAATCAAAATCTGCATTTCTTTCATTTAATTCTAAACCCAGGATTAGTCAATTATAAATTCTATCATTATTATTATTATTATTTTTATCATTATATAAAATGTATATACAATGCCTTATTCTTGAGTTTATAAGGCGCTCTACAATATATAAGATCTACAATTCAGATAGATGGTAGCGCACACAGTGCATATAGTGCAAAATAGAAATCAGATAGTACGACATTTGTAAAAAAAGCAATTAGGTAAAAAGTTTTCTAAAAAGATGAGTCTCTGCCCCCTTATGAAACTGTTTTCCCAACCATCTGATAACTATTGCGTATTACGTTTGAATTTTCAATGTGTCTCTCATTGATTACCCCAGTAACTGAGTATCTGTCAAAGTTGCGTTGTGAACTTAGGAGTTTTTGAATCGATTGAATTTTATTTGTAAACGCTCATTACGTGGCATCAATATATCACGCGTATTGCAATTGCATATCGTACATATCGTAACAGTGACCAGAAAATTTTTCGATACATTTATTTTTTTTTTTTACGAAACTCTCGAACGAAGAAAAGAAATATCGATTGCCGAGAGAAAAAATATCGATCGCCGAGAAAAAAGAATTCCTGGCAATCGATGCGTTTTCTCCTATTGTACATTAGAGATACATACGCAATACATCGCGTATAGAGGAAACTGAATGAAACGTTATCTCGACGCATGTTTGATTGGCGAGAACAATTGATTCGGGTGTGGTCTTCACGCGACGAAGGGCGTGGTTAACATTAGAGGGCGGAACATTTAGTTGTCAACGTGGCTGTCAGACAAAGCGTCGTAGCGAGTTCATATAAAGCTTGTTAACGACGAGTAGACGCCACAGAGGACCGGATAACCCTGAGTCGGTGCACACCTAGACCTGCTACTACTACTACGACTGCTGCTGCTGCTGCTGCTGTGGATAAATGGTTTATTATAGCCGGGGTTTTATTTTTACTACGAGGATGTACTGTCGCCGGACGAGGATAAATCCGACGCTTTGCGATCGTGTTTTAACCGGTGAGATCCGGCTTCTGCTCGACCGATCGAAGCCGGGCGCGAATTATTTCTCTTATTCGCCTCGCGACGTTGGATAAGTCGTAGATGATGGATAAATACTGTACGTTTTCTATTACGGATCATTTTCGGCCGCTGGAACGAGTAAGTTTTCGGGGGACAGTAAACGCTTGTTAGGTTATTTCGATTTTGTCGAACATGTCCAATGTAATGAATCCTAGTTTTGAATCGCTCTGTATTGTTCTGTTCGTATAATAATAGCGTTTGAATTATTGATGATTGTAACCATTCAATACGCAGACCGATATATATATCTATATATAGTATCGGTGCTTGATTTTTGCTCTTCAATTTTTCGGCTTTGTATATGTAATTAGCGCGCGCGTTCAATTCGATGAGTCCGACTGGTATTAAATTCTGCATGTTTGAATTTTCGTTTTAGGATGCTGGAGCCATCATCGGAAAAGCCGGCAGCAACATAAAGAGACTGAGAAACGAGGTAAGTACACGCGATTTAACGTAGTAGTATCATTATTGTGATAACGAAGAGTGAAAAAAATACGATAGATCAACATTTTACATGAATATTCAGCATTTTATATTTATGTATAATTAAACTATTTACGATAAAACATCATTTCAGTAACTTCTGGTTAAACTGACTAAAACTATTAATCGGCATTAGAATAATCAAATTCCTACGAAGGTGAAATTCGAGCATTTTTTTTTTTCGTTCAGGCTGAATTCGATGATCGAAAAATCAATCAGACTTTCGGCTTGTGTTTTTTCGAAAACCCGCGATTTCGCCGCGAACCTCGGTAGTCTGATAATATATTAGTATACCGTGTATGAATAGATTTGTTTAAGTTCAGTAAATATACTTAACTAGAAATAAAAAACAAAAGTCGAAGCAAAATAGATCGAAAGATATTTCGTAATTAATATTGTTAATGATTGATTAAGTATGTCGTTGATGATTACCTGAGTTTGTAACCGGTTTGCAATATTAATGATATTAATGATATTATTACATGCCCTCTCTCTCTCTCTGTCTCTTTATAGATTCTGTTTTAATTGTTTATATTTGCCCGTAATAACACATTGTTTCCATTTTTTATCTGCCTTTTTCTCCTGATCTCCGAAAACGTCCTGCGTCGTCCATCGTCCGGTCCCATCGGCCTGTTCACACACACACTCTACTACGTACGCCAAACCGCCTGCTGACTGCTACAAATGGCCTGTGCCTGTATTCACCACGTCCACGGCCCGTCGACAATCGCCCGTGACCTGTGCGCCCGTGACCTGTGATCTGCCTGCTTGCCCTCGGTCTGTATCATCATCAGTACCAAGCCGGTGTTCAAGTGCCCGATTCCCAAGGCCCAGAACGGTAATTTACACCCATGCATCTCTCTCATTGATAATATCAATCATCAAATTTTTATTAGTACTACGTACCAGTACCCTTCAGACATCGGATGCCACCTCTCTCTCTCTCCTTAACCGCATTTTTCAAATATTTCTGGACATTATTTCGATTTTGACAGTTTTTCAACTTGAAGAGAGATGGGTGGCATCCGAGACCATCCTTGGAAAAAAGGGGAATGTTTTTCGAGCTCTGTTTCTGATACAGTGCCGAAAAAAAAAATCGAAAAAAAATCACTGTAGTTTGTTGTTTTTCTCAGTTTTAACAATATATCATCATCACTGTCATATTATTGTCATCATAATTGTCTATTATTTATCCTAGAATTGCCAACCATTGCATCTACTGCCACCATTTTTGCTATTTGCAGATTGTAGGCAATGTGCACAATATTTGATCTTTGTATAGCTTCCTTACTGATGATACTTCTAGCCCATTTTTTTTAAACACTATTTCCTGAACACTGTGTTCCTTGATTGTTCTTCCTTTTTTAATCGGCGATTCGGGATCGAAATGGGCTATTAGTATAGAACGTCTTGTTAGTACGCTATGAATTCCTTATTATTCCTTATGATGCAGATTTAACGTACGGTTTTTGACCTGATTTGTTAAACCAGTTTAACTAGCTACCGTATGAAAATAGCGTCCGCTCAAGAACTGTTTTTCTGCCATGTCCGTGACCTTGGCCTTCGGTCTAGTCCACCCTAAACTACCAACTCGTGCCGTCTATGTCGGAAAAGGACAACAGTGATGCCTCTGTGCCAATTACGAAATTACGGCGGGAAAATTGGCGACGTTTTTTTTTTCGCCTTGCAATGTTTGTGGAAAAAATATCTGAAAATCATAGAGACATCATTGTCTGTACTGGGCCCAGTTGCTCATAAGTTGGTTAGAGTTAGTTAACCAGTGGATAGTTGACATAGTGACAATTAAAATTGCATCGTTACTATGGTATTAATAGGTCTGGACCCAGTTCCACAGTTGCGAGTTAAGATTTTACTCGGAGTTAACTAATTGAAAATGAACTAATTTTGACTCTGAGTTAACCCTAACTCACAACTGTGGAACTGAGTCCGGGTATCGTTAACCAGCCTTTGAGCAACTGCAGCTCCTGGAATTCATGGAGACATCACTGTCTGTATCGATGAATTGCGGCGTGGTTTTGGCGCAAAGACGAAAACTGTGCAGAAATACAGTCGCTGAAAAATCCTAATGCTTCCTCTTGTGAAAACTCATTATTTAAACCGGTTAATCGGATTATTTATTACTACTGCATTGTGCTTTCGACTACACAAAAATCTCATTCGTGCGTCATTCATGATTATGTGATATTTTGGATGAATGTTACTTTGGCGTTTACCATTTAATCGACCGTTCGTGTCTGTAATACTGTTTTTGGCTAGTTCAGTTAGAACCGTCATCATCATGTTTCTTACGCATGTTGTCTTTCTTTGATTTATTTTTTTTTTTTACATTGTATTCGAATCGTTATTCGGTATGATCGTGATCGTTATCATTGAATGATAGTCTTAAGACGTTCTTTGCCGTCCTCCACCGATTAGAAAATATTATTACAACGTTGATTCACTATTTTCCGAGACCATCTTCTTTCATCTCTTGCCCGATTTTGACGTTATATGAAAATATTTCGAAAGTTGATAATGACAAAATCCATGAATGAATTCAATTTTGAAATCGTTTTTTTAAAAAAAGCATCTAATCTCGAAAGTAAATCGACCGCATTTCCACTTGTCCAGACGAGACACATTTCTTTCCTATCACTTGCTTTTTCAAGAAGAAATTCTCTTTAAGCACTGATATTATATTAACATACACATGTATCGCCCTCATTGACGATTACGAAAAGAAGTGGTTGCATTTGGTGGAAGTCGTTGCATTTTGATAGAAATTCGAGTTCGTTTTCTTGCGTGAATGTTTCTCGCGAAAACGGCGTTATGAAGCTAAATTTTCTGCCGATTTATTTCTTCTCCGTTTTTCCGCGATTGAACGGACTTTATTTCTTTAAGATATGTTCAATGTGAATAAAATACATATGCGAATGAAATGCATATGTGTTTTTAGATAGATAATTGTCATAATCGGGGCATAGCAGCTTAATTAATGTGATATTAATGAGACAATCGAGAACCTAGATCCTAACCCTGTGCACCTCTCTCTATCTCTTTCTGCCACCGCCATCTTATATCAAAATTAACTGTGATAATATTTCGAAACATTGCTACACATAAACGGTGTTTTTTTTTTTTAATCATAAGTATGGAATCTGTGCTATTACACCTCAGCCAGCATTGCCCGAAACTCGGTGGCGGTTTTAATCGAATCTTCACTTCAGATCTATTTACATTATTCATCAGTTTGCCTTATGATAATAACAGCCTTTTTTATGTATATCTATGATAATAACTCTGATGTCAAATAGTTTAAGATTCGATTAACTTAGTTGCGTATATGACTGTTGAATTGAAATGATGATTTTCTTGGCCTAAAGATACCAGATATATAAACATTATATATATATATAGTCAGTAACTCTTTGTATAGAATGTTGTCCTTTACCGTGGATGTGTTCGCCTCGCTCACTGTACTGTTCGAAATCAATTGCAGGATTTTGACGATCTCCGCTCACCTTGGAACGGTACTCGAATGTTTGCTCGACATCATCCCGACCCTGGAAGACGTAAGTGTCGTTGAAGCCTTGAAATTATTTTCGTCGTCGGCTTTTTGTGCGACGTACACAAAAAGGAGCAACTGATCTTTCGGTGAAATGTCGTTTATCCTCGATAGTTGATTTTCCGATCGAGATATTTTACTTGAGAAAAAGCAGAGAAAATGCTGCTCAATGAACATCGTCAATATTGAGAAGCTTCGAACTCTGTAATCTTGTTTAATAGATTTATCGAAACATTCGCTGGTTTCACGTAACATACAAGAATTCAGATAAGATTGGCCTGTTTTTATCCAGTTACGAATTAAACAAATTAAAGTTGTGCTTAAGACCCAGTATCACATATGTCAATCAGAGTAACTCAGCAATTGAAAGTATTTCATTTTCGTATGTGTTAACACTATAAAAAGAGCTAAATCTGTGAAATCTAGAAGTTCAGTCAGGCACCTAAAATCCTTAAGGCAAACCTAATCAAACGAAATTTACCAATCGAATAGATTACAATATCAATCCCTATTTCAAAATTAAAAAATCCTTCCTTAAGCTTTAAGATGTCGCTTCTGAGTGTCATTTCACGCCGTTCCAATTTCAGTATCAAAACTACAAAGACATGGATTTCGACTGCGAGTTGCGTATGCTCGTTCACCAGAGCCAGGCCGGCTGTATCATCGGTCGCGCCGGCTACAAGATCAAGGAACTTCGCGAGCAGACGAATACGAAGATCAAAGTGTTCTCCGAATGTTGCCCGGATTCGACTGAGCGAGTGATTCTGATCGGCAACAAACCGGTCGACGTCGTCAACTGCATCGGAACGATCATCGAACTTCTGCATAACGTAAGCGAAAAATGCTCGGTGGCCCAGCCCTAATAGTCGCCTTTTCTAAGGGCACAAAGAAGCGCTCAGTGTTTGTTAACTTGATAATTTGCGAAGATTGGTTCAGATGATTGGCAGATGATAATATGTTAATGTGTTATCTACAAAGGAAAATTGGGTTTTATGTCGGGATGTTGTTCAGTATTCAGTTGAAAAGAGGGTTTCGAAGGATATTTTATGGGTTACACATGGAGTCTTAGTTTATACTTGTCGTCGTATTTTGTAGCAAGCTCCGCCGAAAGGACCGAGCAATCCGTACGATCCGTACAACGCCAATGAATACTGCGCCGATGAGTACGGCGGCCATGTTGGCATGGAACGCGGAGGTGGTCGAAGCGGTGGAAGAAGTTACGGAGATCGCGGAGGTCGTGGCGGACGAGGAAGGTAAGAAATGTCGAGGAATTAACAGGGCGTTGATAATGAAGAAAGAACAGTTGAATTCTTGAACAAAGCTTTAAATTGTATCTATAGTTACTGGTCCGGTACTTGGTTGGTTTCAATTAAGTCAACAAAGTGAGAAACCATTATTTTGATTATTTCATGAACACAGCTTGTTTCTTGTTCTGCAGAGGTGGCGGTGACCGTGGAGGCCGACGTGATGGAGGCGGCCGCGGAGGGTATGGCGGTGGACGCGACCGAGATGGTGGCGGCAACCGACGTGGTGGAATGAACATGCAAATGAGGTATGTACCGTACATCGGAACTTTCGGTTAAGAAGGAAACATCGAAGAAGAAATGGAAGGACATTTGTTTTCCGTGTTTAATTATTCGATCTTTTTGTAAAACTTTTTCATTCTTCATCATTCCAGCGGAGGTAGAATGGGTGATGGTTATGGAAATAGTGGAGCTATGGGAGGTGAGTTATAAACCACTACTATGTTGGCGATCAAATTCTTTGATCAAGTTAGCAGTTACAGAAGTCGACCTTACTGTGATCTCATAACCTGAAATGAGCCAATGAGTTTTAGCTTAATGATGCATTGAATCTACTTGGTTGTGTAAGAACATATTGAAGCTAACTGGCAAGTCTTTACTGAACTACGATTCAACCCCAACAACAAAAAAGCCGTTTGCGGAAATCAATCCTATTTTCATTTGATGTTTCTATCATGTTATATGTAAATGCTTTATCGATTACAAGCTAAACATCGAGAAAATGTGGAATTATTTGCAGAATTGATTGCAGTGTCAGCATTACAGCTCAGTTCTGCTGGCAAGATGCGGGCACACCTTGCCTGCAGGCTGTATGCGATACATGGCTATAAATGCTGCCTCATCAAATATATGTATAATGTAGGAAAACTTCCAACCGACTATTTGAAACAGACCTACATCTCCATGTAGGAAAATTGCTGAGGAGTGTACGTCCACTAGTCTTTCATATGTCGATCGTTAGATATCGAACAATTATTGTAAGACTTCTTTCCTGCCTCTGGTTCAAAATCTTATCTTCGTTCATCATTAATTACTTGAAAATTGGAAAAAGTTGATGGACAAATAGGCGGAATTTGCAAACATATCCATTGGAAAGTTTAGTAACGTATGACTTTTGTTGCTCGGTTGTTACTTTCAAAACGGACTCTTCATTTGTTAAGCGTTTATATATTATAGCTATTGGTGGTAGTAATATGTGCGAGAACTTTGACCAGGACACTGTCGGAGGAATAGGCAGCCAAGGAATGATGTTCAGAGGACAAAACCCAGGCGGTCGAAAAGAAATGACGCAAGTCACCATTCCGAACCATGTAAGTAGTAAACTTTCAACTTCCAAAATCCAGTTGAGAAATTTCTTGCATTCTTTGAGACTATGGATCTCAGGGTTAGAAATACAAGTTTGTACGCAGCTCCTCTTCGACTCTTGATTGTTTTAGAAGTAACTACTAAAAGTATGGTAGTAATGAATTTGTTTGTGTGTATTGTAGATGGCCGGTGCGATCATCGGTAAAAACGGCAGTCGCATTCAGAACATTCGCACGAGAACGAACGCGGGGATCACCATCAACGACGAAGAGGACGATTCTAACGATCGCATTATTACCATCACCGGTACTCCGGAACAAATCCAATTCGCGCAATTCCTTCTACAACAAAGGTAATTTGAAAAATGTTCGTGCGATCTAGCGTTTAAAAATCTTAGTTTCATACACTCAAACTCGATCGAAATCTCTAGTTCGTTGGTCCGAATTTGTATTTACAACTCAATTTCCGGAAATTGTCCACAAAATGATCATTCCAACTATGATGATTTGAGCGAGTTTAAGTGTAGGACGAATGATGAGCCTTTTTAATCAGACATTTCATACTCATCTCATACTGGATCTGGATGTATAAGAGGCAATGTCTATTTGTAAAGATCGTGTTCATAAAAATATCTCAACATAGAAACCGAAAGTTGTAACTGTGTATAGAGAAAGAGTTATCGATCGCTAATCGATTGATTGATTTATTGATATTTTGTATAATTACCTTGTGGCCTGGTTGTCTGTGCAGAGTTGGGCTTCAGTGAACGCTTTCGCTATTGATTAATTCATTTGTACCGAGTGCACCACTCTGAAACAAAGTCTCAGGAGTGCCTCCTTTTGAATTTAGCCTTTTTTGATTGAAATGATAGTAATGATTTTGCATATTCTAATTTTTTCGGATGGTGTCGAGACCCATTTCAGAGATAAGATTATCGAGTCTCCTAGAACAGTAGTTACCAGTAACGGAACCCTATGTCGTGTTATTGTGCAATGAATGAACAGTGAGCGTTGATTTCATTCACTCTAGCATTCATTATCAAGGAAGAGAGTTATAATTAGTCCGGACTGGAAGACTAGTGATTTTGTTGTTTCGCTGATTAACGAACAATGAATCACTATCTTCTCGTACTGTGCTAATTGAAAATCATCGTCGACGCTGGAACTTCGAGCACGCGATTGCTTCGGACTGTAAGCATCACTGGGGCAATTCTATTGAAGACTTTTAGTTCAACACGTAATCTGATAGGGGTTTTCTTTAAGCGGCGGTTCCCTGATTGGATTGTTGTTTGTTGGTGAAACATTAACAGGTTTCGACTTGATGTAAAAAGGTTGTCGAAAGGTCAAAATATTTTTGACAGAAAAATACGCATGTCAGACGCATCATATTATTTGTTGGGTGTTCATGGATGAGGTGTTACTCACTCGAAGCCTCTGCCGCCGTTTGGAATTTTTGCCTTAGTTATTTCTTTTCTCATTGTTAGCCTGTGTGCCGAACCCATCAATTCGATACTATGAGAAATTCTAACTGGTGCTGAAAATGTGCTGAGTGATTGAATGGCGCATGATGGCTGGACTTTTTCCTTGACCTAACGACAATGGCTTATCTTTCTATACATTTGTATACTTACAGCGCAAGACAGTATGGCAGTGCCAAATGGTGAACACGAAAAACAGAATCGGTCCAACCAAAACAACACCAACCGTGAAGTTACCGAACCTTGACGCATTTTGGATCGATGATTTCGCTGTACATATTTACGCTTATAACCGAATAATATTAATAATGTTTTTATTGCGGTATTTTTTATTAGTAACTCTTTCGAAATGGCGTTTCATCAATTTATTAATTGACGCAATTGGTAAAAGAAAAATCTAACTGCATCGTTTTATAAGTAATAACACTTGGTATATCAATGAAGTGAAGTTAAATATTGTGATTCGCTCTTGTAATTTGGACTATTTCGAATTTTCAGTAAATCTATTATCATGTATTTTGTGGCAAATGTTCGCCAGATATTGATGCATCGTATTTTTGTACAGTTGCCCCTCGGACCCCGTAGTCCTAGATATTCATATACATATGTTTTAGATCAAAGTATGAGAGTTAAAAATAGATCTTCGTATCTTTTATCAGAAGTGAAATTATCACGATAGGCACAGCCGAGATAGAAAAAAAAGAACAGATATTTGATTTGAGATTTAGTAGTGGATATTGTTATTTCATTTTTCGAATGTTGTCAAATACTACAATATTGTCATCCATTCATTCATTCATTCATTATTCCATTAGCTTTTCTGTATTCTATTGTTATTGTACCACCAGCGGGTGCGAGAGCAATTTCTCAGAAGTAGTCAATATGATATTACCGAAACATTCAAGTACCTTCTGCTGATAACGTTTGTATTTCGATACCCTCCCCGCAAGTAGTCCGTTCAGTAAAATTTCTTGGATGAATTCATTCAGATTTTTCATCGTTATCGGTTATATCATGAAGGGCTTCCTTTTTTCGTTAAAGGGCGTTGGTGGCGGTTCGAATCGCTTTTTAGCTCGGCTTGCATTTATCAATAATTGATAGAGAATGAAACCAAACCCTTTCTTTCATGATATATGTTCGTCGTCATTTATTGCAGCATTTTTTATTCGGAATCATTTTTAAATCACCTGCTATCATCATTGTCATCAGTAGTGAGTGAAAGATACGACTTATATATGTATTTTCTATGTGAATTAGATTTAAATTGTATCAAATCTGTTTAATAATAAAAACATTTGGTTTAATATGTAGATCTTCGGTTGTTGTAGTTGATGTTATTCGAATTTGGAGTCTTTATGTCTGAGGTATTGTATCCATGTGGTTTCGCTGTCTTGATTTACATGAGGACTAGGCGAATTGCTACCTACGCGGTGTACAGTAGGAACTATTGGCCTTTCCCACGCTATCCAGGGTGGAATTTGCTTTTATCCAATCAAAGCTATTCACCACACACGTCTCGGTATGGATATTACGTATTCAAAGCATTGAAGAGCCTTTCCTCCCTGGTTCAGAGCTGTCGACTGTTCCTGGTTTTCAGTATTTTGTTATTTTTTTGTCCAAAACAACTGTTTTGATTTGTTTGATGCTGAAAGATGTAACTGAGGGTCATAACTTGATTACTGATAATTTGAACATGCTTCTGAAAAAAGATTCATCTTGTTACTGATAGCACTTTGCAGGGTTGGCAGCCCTGCTGGTGTATACAGCGGATGGTGTCTTTTTGGACGGATAAGAGAAAACAGTCCACCTCGGAGAACTGAAAAAGTGGCGATATATCCAAATGAATATTCGACTTCCAGCAGGAGGATCTATTATCCCACTTAGTTATCGGTTTATCACGTGATCGTACATTCGGCGCTTGAATCCATGTCACAGTTCCGCGGGCGATCCAGAGGTCCCCGAGGGAAACTGACTGGGCGTAGTTGCAATTTCATAAACGATGGATAAATGGGATATGAAAATGGGAAAAATACTATCAATTGTTATGACACATGTTATGATACTATCAATTGTTATGGCACATGCAATTTCGTTATCCACGAAATAACTCCATACACTGGTATTCCAAAAACATCCGTTGATAATAATATGAGATCTTGTGCTAGGCGTGTTTGCCTACCAGTGTTGGAGAGCCATATTATACACAACTAACTACAAAGGAAAATCAGGGGATTTGCAAGTTTCGAGGGTCTGTCCAGGGAGGTGGGAGTTCACTGCCACCTCCCTGGTCTGTCATTTATTGTGTTTATCGACCGATGGCAGTAAGTTGAAAACACACACAAAACCACTATATATACGTATACGAATATAGGAATTGGCGCCGGTGAAAATGACAATTGGAAAAATGCCGCCAATAACTTTTTCATCAATTTAAAATGGTTAAATAATTATGGATGAAATGGAGCTGTTCATTATCAGAGTTTTTGCAGATTCTTCTACGATAGAAACATTGTACATGCATATATACGACTATATGATGAATCACATTTGTCCATGACCGCGCCCTACCCGTTGATAATGAAGGATTGCAACAGTTCCTAGAATCACACTACGTCTTAATTGAAAACAGTGGATCCGTTGGTTTTTCTTTATGACAACAAGGTGTTCGGGATTGTATGCGTGAAAGATTAGATGACGTCATGGTTAAGATCATAGTAAATGGCCAAATCATAACAATAATGAAAAACTATTAACAACAGACCCTGAAAGCTTCTTTTGTATGCGAGCCTTTACCCGTATCAACATTTTACATTATGGTATACATGAATATTTCTTGGTTATTAGTAAAACTTCGTCATGAAGAAAATCCACTTCCGCCTTTATCGCAAAAAAAATCATATTTCCGAATCTTAAAAGTTATATCATCGCATTATGTAAAATAGGTTCGTACAGCTACTAGTGACAGTGACTTTCCTTAACTCTGCAGTTACTATAGTAACCCTAGATACCCGATCATGGACATCAAATTTTTTCCAACATGTCAAAACTGCGGTTGACTAAATTGATATTGATGGCGTATTTAGCACGCAGTCTTCATATTAAAACAAGAGTGAAGAAAGAAAATGACATTTCATGGATGTTCCATCATTTTTTATGTTGGTCCTCCTTTTTGGACCTAGCTGTCTACAAACAACAAATTATGGGTTTTACAAACAACCGTCACCGATTGTGTCAACGTTTTATCGAAATTAATATAGCAGCAACAACGTGGTCGCAGTAGTAGCACCACCAGCCTCAGCGTTCTCCCAACAGGTCGAATTAAACTGATATTTAATGATGTACCGATGTTTCCATGGTACTGCCAATGCGCAAAGTTGAAGGTAATACGTCGGGATAATAATTCACAGCGTCGCTTAACAATAAACACCCGGGGAACAATGAAACGCCATATAGACAATAAAGCTACCGGGGTTGAGTCACTTCGTTCAAATATCGACGCGAGTCAACACAAAAACCGATTTAATCTATATACTCATTGAACTGAATGTTTGCAAACTTCATTATTGATAATTTGTAACGCGCTTGGTGAAGTTTGCATCCGTAACCGTTTCACAGTCGGTAGGTTTGCTCTTAAAACAAAAGGTTCAATGGGAATGAAATAGGCCTACGTCCGTATGCTCGCTCTAGCCTTGAATATTGACTCCAAGCTCTATCCACTCATCTTCGTGCAAAAATGTCTATCGTGCTAAAAATCTATTTCACGTAAGAGCCAATATTTGTTTTTAACTTTAAGATAAACGCCCCTCTTGCCAAACTGAGTTTTAACAGCGATGAACGAGCGCGCTTCTCATATGAAACGCTCTTTTGTAACACGAACACGATTTTTGGCCGCCGGCGTTTGAAAAAAACGAACATTAAATCGTGCAAAATAATTTTGTTCTGAAATATATACGCGTACAAAAAATCTTGCCGAGGAAACCTGTTGCTATGGGTGGGGCAGGCGTATGAATGCTACCTCCCTGCCCTAAGGTGTAATACATCAGGTTGTCGATTGAGACTTGTATGTACCGTATGGGCAAAACAACCGGGAGGAAAAAAATTATATACACATTTAATGCGGGTTAAAAGTCATCAGCAGAAAATGCGCAATTGAAAAGCAAACGGCGAAGGTTAGTAACTAGATGGACATCGCAAATTCATAAATTGCAAGTCCCGAAGACTACGACGCGCATTGTTCACACATGTGGAATTTTGGCCATCAAATTGGAGTCATCCCGTGTCTTAACGCTCGGCACGTCGACTGGAACCAATTCTGGCGTGCGGGTGAGTGGGCTGTGAGAGGTGCTGCTCAGAGGGTTAACCTTGAAGGCTGATGCTGATCAGTGCTTGTATCGTGTTGTTCCAGTTGATTACCGCCTTCATAGAAACAATTCTAATCCTATAGATATTTGTTTAGCAGGTTATTTTCAGTTTCATGCATTTCATATTGAATTTCCGATACTGGATTTTTTTCTGTCAAATTCACATATTTGTTTCCATCATTTCCTACCATATCCCAATAGTGGCATTTTGATGCTGCATCCACAAATCCCAGCTTTTCGTTAGCTACTACGAATAAGACCAAAGACAATTTAACGTGTAATCAATAGAAAATAAAATATATGATTTATTGGAATCAAAAAACATGCAATACGGTTATACGAGATAAAGGTACATGTAATTTGTACATGTCTGAACATGAAAATGAACCCCCACAGCTAAGTATACCATTAATGTCATAATTGGATATGAAAATCAATGAATTCGATACCCTGTGCAAAAACCTCTTATTCATGTCTGGATCACTTACACTAATGAGGCACTTCTCAGCGAATGGAAAAAAAAGCAACAAAACAATCATCTACCGAATAGAAAATTACACATACACAAACTAAAATTTTGAGGTGAACTGAGCACTGAAAAGGCTAACGTAATTGATAAATTATACGTCACTAATTTACAAGCGTTTTAAAATGGATTTTTCACTAGTGCATCACTGGGAAATATACGGTAATTAACGATGCATACGTTTTATACGCGGCGGCCATCGAATTATCGAGGCAAATGAAAAACCCTGCAACCTTTTTCCTGTGCGTTACTACCACATGCATACAGAGGAAGATCTAGTAATTACACATGTATCATGATCAATCAGCTTCATCGCCGAGAGAAGTATCAATTTTAGCAGACAACAAATCGGACACACCCTAGAATCCGACTAGATAATCATACGATATGTACACGTGCGTATGACACCTACCGTATATATAAAATGAACACAAGGAACGACCAGCATGTACGTAAATGCGATATTTGGAGTTTGCCAACCTCGATTTACACATAACTCTTGCACAGTCTCATTTTGGCTAGGAGAAAATGATCATTGATATCATTGCATTTTTAGCTACATCGAAAATTGTGGCAATTTTCATCATATACAGAAAACTGACACGAGCGTGTCCAATATTATACATGATATTGCTGTTTAGATGATGACATGGAGTAATAATAAAATCCGATGTCCGTCGAGCCTAGTTTCAGCAATAAGAAAGAACACGCATACCAGGAATCTTCGGAAAAGTTGCTATTTTCGATAAGTTCAAAGTAGAGAAACAAAATCAGTTTAACTTAATCTTTCGTGTGTAAATGGGCCTCATTACAAAGATTGACAAACTAATATTCAACCATAATCTACATACAGCACTGTCAGATACAACTGTTAATCCTGTTTGATCCGCATCATTTTACTGATAATCTGGATCAGGTACTTCCGAATTTTCTTGTTATGTCAGCTAACTCATGTAAAGTGATAACACTTTAATGTCGATACTGATTAATAGGTGAATTACGATGTTTCTCAATGATTTGGATCAGGTGGCTTTTATTTGGAAAATGTAATCCTTGCACTTTCATATAAAGCAAAGTTCTGCAACTCGAAACAATGCTGCCATCTATAAACTTCAAACGAACTAACATCCATGACTCCATCAAAGTAAGGCGTTATTCACAAAGGCATAAGCTTTGAAATCGCCTAATTTCTCCCCATCTGTATTGTAGTGTAACATAATGAAGCATTCGTCGCAAAAATGACTAGGATCAAAGGTAGAAAAGGGGCTTCCACGAACAGTCCACCTGATAAGAGAAAAAGATATTGATGCTCAATTACTCAAATTACATCGAACAGTTAACACACATTAATTTGACATAGATAATTTAGGTACAATGAAATTCATGCAGTTATTTAGAGAAAATCGAAGTCTACATCAAGTTGACTGATGATAATGTACGGGGTGGCTTCTTTCCGCTCATTTACAAATCCCTCAAGTTTTCCCTGATGTTTCCATGTGATTACACAAAATTCCCTGAGTGATTCAAAAGAAATTTTGTCGTTTAAAATGTTACAATTTCATTCCTTTTGCACTGTATCCCGTACTGATGAAGAAACAAGTGGTCAATTATCTGAAATTCCCCGAGTTTTCAAGGTTAGTGGTAAGATTTGTCAAATTCTCTGAGTTTTCCCTGATTCTTCTGATTCCCTGAATTTTCCAGGTCAGTAGCCACCCTGATATATGGATCATATAGAAATCTATATTGACTAAGCAGGTTTGACTGCGCATCAAAAAATCTTACTTAGCATTGGACCGAGTGCAACCACGACACAAGACTCTTTTTCGTCTACGTTTTCGAATGAGAAGTGGATACCTCTCGATCGGACCATCATCTTCGTGAATAACACTATATTAAGAAAGTTTAAAGAATATTGACAAAACTATACACTTGTATTTTCATAATACTTTTTCAACAACAAAATGTAATAATTTTTTACCGAACATTCGTGAACATAATGACATGTTCACAGTTTCCTTGGTGCTGGTAAATATAAGGGTGGTTTAGCCTTATCGATAAATCGATGAAAAGAGATTCCTCCATATCTTTTTTGGTGAATGGTCCAACATTTATGTCTGGAGATTTTGTCCAATTTATGATACATCTGAAATGAAAGTTGAAACTTCTTTGCTGTTTTATAGGTTTGATGGAATCCGAGGAATGATATCTGAATTCATTGTTAGTGTTATCGCAGGGGGTCGGGCATCCAAGCGGGAAAAATGCTAAAATTTCAGTAAAACTACTCGTCAAATGGTAGAGTACTTACTCGCTATAGTCCCGACTATCCATAGACCTCATATCATTGTAAAATGTGTTTTCTATGAAGAAAAATCCCGATCTATATAAATCCTGAAAGTGAGGTAGGTCGAGAAGATAATCAATATCCGGGTAAGACGAATACATGAGAGAAATCGCACAATAATTCGGCCAAAAATGAAAAGTTCTTGAATAAAAGTTCACACACAATTTTCAGTTTACACGCAATTTACCTTAGCTCTAATATCTGGTACCTGCTTCGGGCACTGACTGAAGTCACCAGCTATTACGTAATCAGAGGCGCATGTAATCACATCCCTCAATTCGGACAAACGTTGGCTGCCGAGTACACGGATTTCCTGGTTGACTTTCGGCTGGAAGTTCAAATTTCGACAGTTTAAACTTATTGAACTGTGCAAATTATCGAATCAAGGCTATCAATGTTGACTTACTTTCGACTTTGAATACGCAGCGACTGGATCATAGATATGAACTGTCAGGAGCAGATTAACCGCTTGGGTTTCTATACGATCAGTTTTTTCAGCATTCTCAGCGTCCTACAAAAATTATTCTTATATAGCCTAACACGATCAATTTAATTATAAAAGCTGACGATAAACCAACTGATAACATACCGGTACTGGCTTGTAAAACTTTTCGCTGAAGTCAGTAATCATTGAATCCCAACACCTATGATTTCCAGTTTTCTTTTTTAACATCCTATGAAAATGTGGTAAGTATGTTTTAACAGTTTTTCAGGTCCTATACACAGTTGTGACTGTCCAGGGGTGGATCGAAGAGGGTACTTGGGGGACTTGATTTGCCTTTCTGTTGATGTTTTCAAGACAGAAATTGACAAAATCTACATACAAATCAGAAATGGCATCTTTTCGGATATATCTAAAATTGGGAGACCTTTGGCATGGTTATTTAATCAAAGGCTCGCTTCCTATTCATACTCTTGAAATGTTGCTTCTTGTTAAATTTTACCCTTTCCTTAAACATCTAAAAATTCTACTATTTACTTTAAATGTCCAGATCTCCTACCTGATACTTGCAAGATTTGTGTCTTTAGGGACATTACATAACGCTTCATATTCTGTAACAGGTTCTTCAGTTATCTGTAGTGTTGATGGACTGAAACAGATTTTTCAAACAGATTGCTTGTCACTGGATATTTCAATTGCTTCTGGTAAAGACTGAAAACTTCTTCACAAAAGATAATTATGATTAGGGACTGATTGCACTCAAAACCTACTCGCAAACTGCAGCCAATTCTTTGATTACTTCTGGTGGTTGTTGCATTTTCTCACATAGGACTGCCTCTTCAATATCCTGCATTCTCCTGACGAAATAGCTTTCCGGAATTTCGGCTACCCATTTGTCAAGGAACTCTTCTAGATTGATTAGATTATCATCCTCCATATTCAGCTTAATCCTTTCAAGAGTGAAACAAATGAAATATATAGGCCTTGGTTTCAATTTTTTTGAAACACAAATACAACACAAAAGCCATAAGGTCTTCGGACTTCAACAGTCATTTGGCAAAATTTTGTTTTCTAGTAAGGAAGTGATTATTTAGCCGGATCCGATCACCAACTTCTGAAGGCTATTTTGCCGGATCCATATATTATGTAACAATAAAATCAATTTATTGGGTTTAGGATTCGGGTTTCGATAGGGTTAGTGTCAAGAGGGCGAGAAGAGGGTCCAGAGGTTTCCGTTTCACAACTAGGGATAGGGTTAGGGTAAGGTGAGGCTTTATGTAGTTAAAACATTCCAGTGGTTTTCAGCGAGGTCAGTGGTCTATTGGGAAGACGCTGCGCTAGTAATTCACTGGCCTGGGTTCGAGTCTCGTTCTATCCGCTCTATTTTCTCAAACTCTGTCCTCCACACTTCCTTCGAATGTTCTAAGTCGCGCACCTCTCTGCGCATGCCGGGAGTAAATCAGCCAATTAGAGACGATATCCGGCAAAATAGCGTTCAGAAGTTGGTGACCGGATCCGGTATACTGCCTTCTATCTAGTAACACTTCACAGGCACGACAACAAAGCTGAAGCAAATGATATCTTCTATTCATTCGTGAAATCATAGAATGTTGTTTCGGAACAAGATTAAATTAGGAAACGTTAGTAGTAATGGTAAAGAAGAATTTAGGTAGGCCTAGCCCCGGGTAGGCCGAGTTAAGGCCACCACCCCGTTCATTCAGCATTGAATATCTTCTTTTTACTTCACCAAGAACCTTAGTGTCTGATGTAGTAGATCGTAGAGCAACGTAGATACACTGACACTGTGTGGAGACAGCCACACTGTCAGGACTGGGTGAACTTTTTACCTATTTCACCTTTGACAACTTCTTTTGACGGAAATTTAAATGGAAAATTCGTAAAAAGATTATTCTAGATCTGTTTGCTTAATCAGCAAGAAATTGATGAAAAAAGTATAGAAAAATCAAGTGAAAGATAAGAAAACGTTTTGTAGGCCAACGACCTTGCGACTTGCAGTGTGTTGAATTGAATTGATGTCAAGTTCAAATTTATTTTTGTTTATTTTACGATGTAAATGATGTTTTGAGGTGAAGAATTGTGATGCGGGGTAGTGTTATTTTTTGAAGAATCAAAAGAATATATGCGAATTTCAAAATGGAGAGAATGAGTGAGGGAATTGAGGCCGATCTTTAGTCCGTAAACCGTGAATTAGTCACTTCAGGTGGCGCTTTGGTCGAAAAAAGCGTCTGCTATTTTTAAATTTTCAATATCTTCAACGACTGTAAGACGAATCGTGATGAATAAAAGCACTGCTGCTGCAGCTGGCACGTCGGTAAAATCCGTCATGTTGATTTTAGAAAAAGAAGACAAAACGAAGAAAGAAAAAAATTCGATTCTAAATTTCTTCGATGAAGAAAATGAATTTGACGACGTCAAAAAAACTAAAAACACATCCGCGACATCGTCCGAATGGTCGAGTAGTCTACAATTGGGTCGCCGTTTTAGTCAATCTGCAACTGATTTAGGATCCAGAGCTCATTTTGGAGATAGTGATGAGGACGAGGACTAGTAAGTAAAGTAGTTTGCTTTATCGGGGATGGTTCAGTTTTTTAAAACAAATTTGTTTCGCCAGTTTTCGACGATTTGAATTTGATTGTTTCCAGTGAATACCGCCAGACGGCGAACGAGTTCTTCGGGAAATCGAAACTGTGGTCGTCGTTATACACGTCAAGTGTGGCGCTGTTCTCACGTAAACAACAATGTCTGACGACGACCAGTGAACGAAAACTGTTGGATGCTTTAGTGCACGTTTCCGCGTTAAATTACAAACCGCGCCCGTTGGAACCAGCGCCGAAACACGCAGCGGGTAGGATGCCTCTGCTGCCGAAACCGACCCAGAAGAAAGTCCGGCCCAGTTCGGCCCAGGCGAATTTACAAACCAGCGTTAGATACGGTAAGGTCAACGCCGTAAATTCGCCGTACGATGGACGCCGGCCTTCGAGCGCCCTAGGATCTCAGCGACCGGTAACTCACGCCGGAGTAAGGACTGCTTATCAGCCGGCTACCATCAATGAAGACCAGCCCGCGACGACTGGGCCGCCGCCCGTGGTTGAGCGAGTCAGAAGAAATACCATCAGTTTAATCGATGGTATCGCCACAACTGAAATAGCGTTTCAAGCCCGGCTTTCAACGACCCTAGCAACAAATCTCAAAAGCAAAGTAAGTTATGGTGTTTTATGATTTCATGTTTTTGTAGAAGAGATTATTGTGAATACAGGTTTTAGTGCGGTCAAATGAGTTGAATGGATCAGCTGCGGGCACGCTTAGCGCTGGGTACTGATACTAAAGACCTAGTCAGTATCCCGTCTGTCGTTTTGTTTCACGATCAGACATATTCGCAAGCTCATCCGATATAGGCCTTAAAGCTTACCACCAACGATTAGGTGGGGAGTATAATATATGCCTATTACGCCTAGTTACCTAATCGTTGGTGAGCTAATCGGATGGCCTGTGGTTTGTGAAAATATCCCATCGTGAAACTAGGTTACTGACTAATATACACGCTGATTGAGGAACCTTTCAAATTCAGGTCAATGAATTTAGTAAGGTTTCGATCGAACAAACGTCACCTATGGTTTTTACCAACTCTCTCCCGGATAACAGATTATGCTATGCTATAATACTATCTAGAATTTAGAATGTAATCTGGTCGAAAGGACGGTGGAAACCAATCAATCAATCCATGCCTGATGGCCAAAACATCTTCATCTTGGGAAGTTATTGCAGAACTGTCGGCAAATCTTTTTTCTAGGCATTAGACCTAGTTAGGACTAGTCCATTCTATTTGAATGTATGTAGCTTGAATATATATTGGCCATTCAATTCTCGTATGCGTTGGCTGTAGTAGTTTTTCCCATGAAATATTTATTTGTATGTGCAATAAATTTTATAGACTCTTAGGTATAGTTATGAATGAATAGCTGTCATCATGCATATCCATATCCACAAAATACCCATATATTTAACATACTCAGGCCAGTGATATATCCCTCTTGAATTAATATCTTTAGGTCTTAATTCCTTCCTTTCAACAGTTTAATGTATTATTTGCAATTAGGCGTACATCTTGGTTTGACAGTGATTTAACTGTTCAGTGCTCGGTGAACGTGTGTTATTCAGTCACTGTTTTAGTTTCTGTCCGCTGATTTACCCAGAGTTCAATGGTTTGTTATGGTTACGAGCAGTCTACCGAGCTTAAGGCTTTTCAGGTCAATAACAGTTATGACGGTCGAACCAATTAAGGCCTACTACGAGTAGAAAACTCTTCTTAAGGACGAGAAATTTTCAAGCTCCGCACAAACTTTGTATTTTTGTCATCGTAATTAATTTCAGTATTTCTTTTTCCAATGAAGACTACCCACTTCCTATTAGATATTAATACAAATGACAGGGGTAACATGGTTTGCTAAAAACTGGTTTCGAAGTTACGAGATAGGTACTGTTATAAGGGCATGTATATTTATTGTTCCATTTTATTGCCTATGATTTTACAGGCTTTTTGTTTGTCTGGTTATTTCCCCTGCGGGCAAATGTTCGTTTAATCAAATGGCATTACTGTGTTAATTGAAGTGTTCATGCCAATATTTTAGTGGTCACATCGGCTTATGGTGTTTGAGAGTAGGCCTTTGGATCTAGATTACCAATTCTTAACAAATCAACTTAATAAAAAATAAGTATCCCATGTGATGATATTTTTCTGAAAAATTATGAGAATTACTGACTATGAGTTGATTCTGCTCTTTCTTGAGGACTTGATAGCATAATTGGCCACATAAGACTTGAAGACCCTGGTTCTTTTGCAGTAACCACATAAAACATTGTTTGATGAACCAACCAAAATACTTTAGAAACATCCATAGGTTTACAAGTGTATGTATCACAAAAATGTATTTATGCCTGGATTGGTTGCATTGGTGGCAAAAATTACTTATGGGAAGCCAATATGAATCAAAGTGTTTTCCATACTGCTGTTAAAGGTATGAGTTTTGCATATAGAACTTCAAAATGTTTGAATACGTTCTGCCAATAATTATATGCGCAAAAAGCGAAGAAATAAAGTCGGAAAAGATATTTTTATATGAAAAGATCGTTCATTTGTTGAACAGCACAAAAATGATAACGTTGCATGCTGCCTTGCATCACGTTCATGTAACAGGTGCTTTAATTGAATCGGTTATACGTTAATTGATTATTGATTTTTCAATTTAATTATGCGATGCCATGTTTAATGATTGATAATAAAGATCGAGTATAGAGTCGTTTTTATATTATAGTCGATTATTTCTGTTCGCAATGTCCCTCGGGAAATGATTCTGTTTATGATCAGTTGATTTCACGTCGTTTCTTTTCGTTACGACCGATGGATGGATGGAGGGATGGAGTGATGGAGGGTCGGACGACGTCATCGATGCTATATTACTGGCAACAGCGGAAGATGTTAAATTCGAACTCGCAATGATTGAAGTCGTAAAGTCACGTCAACTCGCGATTCAAGGTTGACGGTTAGAGGTTACGAGAAATATGGACGTCCCAGAAAATTAGGTGTCTGTGTTCAGATTGGATGATGCGCAACATGTATGGTTTTTTCAAATTTATAGGATTATTGCAAAGATAGTTTTAGAGAAACGTATGAATTTATCGACATATGTCAAAGAATTTTCTGGATTCAAACTCGAATTAGACCGAAAAATGTATTGGGACTGTTGGAAATTATGGATGAACTTCAGAAATTTTGATAAAATCTACATCTTTGAACAGGAGATAGCATTTGAATAAGAAGGTGGCTTATGGGCCATGATGTTTTCACTTATATTTTTTTATATGGAATGTGAAGTTATTGCGAAAAAAATGATATAAAAAGCAGAACAAACTTTTACGTCATGTATTTTACTAAGTAAATTTGTGCAGAAAACTGAACGATGAAATTCAATGCTTTCGACGAGTTAGTACCTGAAAGAACTGACAATTCGATTGTTCCATGATTCAGAGTCTGCTATGCCGCTATATATAGGACAGATGCTAGGCTAATTTAATTAACAATTGTTCGAGTCCTGGGTACCTGATAATTAAAGTTGCAGGATTAATAATTAACGAAGAAGTCGTTAACGGTGTGTATATATGGATAGATACAGATCAGGAGTGGTTAAGATGTTTTCATCGCATTTCAAGAGGAGAAGGTTTTACAGGATTGTCGAGTTTCCGATCGTCTCTCTTCGGCTGAATAAGGTGAATATAAAAGATGATCTGGGATCAGTTTCATGAAAAATCTGACAAAACGTTTTTTATTAGAGGCTATTCGGTTAAATTCTTTCAATCAATAACCACAATCAGTTAAATCTTAATTGAGTTAACTTTTTAACGAAAAGGTTTTGGCGTGAAAAGATTTTGTTTGTTCTTATTGAATTACCACTTCGAAATTGAAGGTGTTTAGTGGTTTTTCAAGACTGAGCCCTACGCTGAAACATTTAAAACTTTTCTATGAACTATTTCCCGTAAACCTTGCATGAAAATCTTTGTCATCCCCTTCGTACTATAAACTTCAAGGGAACATAAAATGTGATTGTTGTATCAAGAAAATACCATCTGAATGTTTGAACTTGCTCATTAAATCTATGTCTTTTTCATCTTTCTTTGATATTTTTCCCGAGATATTTTACTCTGAAAAAGTTATTATGGCTGAAAATAAATAATTTCAAACTTTGAACATTTCTCTTGATCCGTAGACAAAATATGATGTTTCTTATTTGACTTCACCAAATACCTCAAGGTTTACTGTATATTTCGAAATGTTTTGAATCTGTTTATCGCGTATGAAACGATCATCTTTTATCACTTTTTTCTCGATTACTCATTGGAAATTAGCTTCGATATGTCAAACGCGGCACGAAATGTACCGCTTCGAATTTTGGATATATACGGAAATCAGTGTCTGTTCAAGAAACGCTATTTCGGTCCCCCAGACCCCCCAGCTATCGAAGTTCCAAAGCCTGAATTTATCAAACGCAAAGGCTGGGTAAGTTTTCCATAGTTTGACTGCGTTTCAAGCTGTTTAATTTGTTAATGCCATGTAATCTGAGTTACTCATGGTTCTTAGATATGATTACATATAATACTGTATAATTACCAGGCCGTATTGCCCTGTCTTTCATTACAACATTTTTATCCTAAGATTAGCTGGTCCGTTGATTCTAATCATGGACTTTTACAGTCCATGCTCTAACCAAACCGGCATTTTTACACGACTTCGCTAGCCACTCTAGATTTTATTAATTTTCAAATCATGCCAGTGGATATGTGCAGCTTGGAAGAGTGGTTCTTCTGTGTCAACTGTAGATATGTCTCCATTCCTCCTGATGATGGTTATTTTCATGTGTATGACTTTTTACAGCGCCTAAAAGATGTTTTAGATTTACGTCATTTCAAATCTGGAAGGTCATTTAGTTCTTATCATGGAAAATTTGGATAAATGAATTACTGAGTGGTGAAGGATTTTGACGCGATCTTTCTGTATTGGAGGAATGAAATAAATTCAACAACTCGAGTTATTTTTCGCTTTCCGCCGACCTCATCAACGATTCGACGCCTCATAGATTCATAATCGATCGGCCGGTGGAATAGAAATCAATTAGTACACTACAGAGTTCGACGCTGAGAAGAAAATGCAATTATTTCTCTTCAGATATCGTGACTATAATTCTCGCGGCCGACGACGAAGAAAATATGATCGATGAGCGAATGTGTAAGGAAAAAAATTTCAACGCCGATATTAGTTGACATGGTGATCGCATCGACGAAAAGGAAGAGATGATAAATTGCTAAACGTTGCCGGTTGTCTTAGTCTGTCACGCGATATATAATAAATAACGTACGATAATCATTTGTTCATTAAACGATAGATAATCATACTGCGTTGATCGATGGTTCTTTCGTTCGTTCGTTTATTACAATTTGAAAGTTTGTAGCCGTGGGATGAATCTTTACCTGCGCGGGAAGCAGGACGTTAATTTGTTAAAAGGACATCGATAACGCCATTTTTCACCCGTTTCTGTTCGGTCGGTGATAAGATTCTTCGTCGGGGTCGAAATCAATTTTCTACATCGAGATGAATAAGTTTAGATCATTGAGCGTTTGCGTCCAGTCGAACGCGAGCGATGTAGACAGCTCATCGCAGCAGCAGCAGCGGCGGCAGTCGATTGCCGACTTAAAAAGTCGCTCGAAATCGCTGCCTTTCAATATGATCGTCAATGTCTATCGCGACGTCGTCTATTTCATCGAGGGTCTGCAAGAGTTGAAAAATCAACAGGTACGTTTTGTGAATTGGAAAGATTTTATCCGTTATACATCAAAAATGGACGTGATGAAATGTAGTTGCTTCAGTTCGCTTGCTTTCTGTCGATCCGTCGAATATTGCGACCTCTTTTCGGTATAAAAATGTTGGTAAACTATCAGTTATTTACGGTATTTGCTTGTTTAATACGTTGATAAGGGATCTAAATCTGCTTGCTGTTGCTGGAGAACAACAAATAAGTTCAAAATTTCAGCTCAGTTTTAACGCAAATGTATATTCGACTGTTCCTCACAAAACCAAAGAGTTGTGCTTGTCATAAAGGTGTCACTAACTTCCATAGATTTGCTTAACAACTAGAATGTCCTCAGTTTCTGTTTTGGCAACAGTTCGAATGCAATCTTTTTGCAAAAATAGTTAGGACATGAACGTAGACAGCCATTAATGGTCTATTTTGTCAACATCCAGTTCAATAATTGTGGCATAATTGATTATTAATCCGATAAGATTCGAGTGAGTTCGTATTGAAGTAGTTCTACTTTGCTAACCTCACAAGTGTCAGTCAGTTGATTGGCATTTTTGTCCTGATAAGAGCCCTAGTAATGTGTAGAGATATAATCAGGTAATTCAATGTCGTTTTAATAGATTATTTCCTCGAAAAACCTTTATGCGAAACTCGATCGGTTTAACGCGAACATTTTTTCGCAAGGAAATACGCGTTTAAAAGACCCACAAATCTTCATTTGATGGGATTACGAGGCTGCTCTTGTTTGACGTGAGGCAAACCCGTTTTACCTCAAACGACGTACGGGGCTTAACTTCGTCGTTAATACGGATATATTTGCCGTGTGTAAATGAACATAATGTAAACATCTCGGTGACAAGTCTATTTGTACGATCATAGTCTTTATATCCCGGTCACGGTTTAAAGATAGTTACTTTCTTGAGCTGATATGAGACAAATTGGCAATACTGGTTTTAAATAACGATACAGAATTATTACATTATGGACGATGTTGGCTTTTATCGTTGGAATAGCCTGACTTTTTTGGAATGTCTGTGTCCTGTAGTAAGTACATAAATTATTGATTAGAGTTTTATCTCTGAGTTCACGGATTTATCGTCCTATTATATATTGATCAGCTTTATAATCGATGTTGATTTCATTGTATTAATCATTTGCCCCCAGGTCAACGAAATAGAATATTCTATTTGATGTTCGTTGCATTGGTTTCACCGCGGACTCATCGAGGGCATTTTAGAGTCAGTTCACATGGAGATAACTATTAGTCTGGAGCTGTTTGACTGCGGTAGAGTCAACTCAAAACAATGGAAATTGAACAAATTTTGACTATTAAGCTTAACCTAAATCTGGTTCTTTATTTGCATAGAGTTTTAGACGAGCTGTGTTAAAACCCGGTGTGGAATCTGTAAAATCAGACGGACCGATTTTACTTATAAGGTAAACTGGATTTATTTGAAGTACAAGCTTTTGCTACTAGTGTATAGTCGCTTCATCTTGTAGAGTGAAACACCAGATCAAGCTACTGCGCACTAGTAGCGAAAGCTCCTACTTCAAATAAATCTAGTTAACCTTCAAAGTACGGTCTGTCTTTCATTTCAATAGAAATCATCGATGTAAACTTACACGCAATTTTTTCATCATAATTAGCTCGACTTCAATCCCGTATATTTCAAGTGATGTTGATGATGAATTTCATGAGAGTGTTAGGACCTGTTTGGGCTTTATTGAACGGTATATTATAACAATTTGCGCTAGTTGAGAGGAATTCCTTATTCTCTAAGCCATAAATGGATTAACATATCACGGATTAGATTTCTTCAATTTCGGAATTTTGATTGAAAGGTTGTGCAGGCTTAATTTGTCATTCACAATCTGGTGACTAGGGGATATATATATATATATATATATATATATATATATTTATAAGCCTTTAAGACAGCAGTCGAACGGCAATAGTTTTCATTTTCAACTCATTTGTGATAAGTCTGCGTATGCATAATCAAGAAGGAAGTTTTTGAAACAGGAATTTAATGTGATAACATAATTTCGAAGAATTTAGAAGTCAGACATTACCCCTTATTCGAAGCATTCGATTTTGTTTTGATATACGTGTCATAACAATAACTGTTGTAGCAACTAATGGCATTCATCAAATCTGTGAAAAACAAGGTGGTTCTTAGCTACAAGGACCTTAACTGAAGGTCAGTTGGACCTTGAGTTACTCGGAAGTTAGACTAGAGACGAATAACTTTCCCGTTTTATCGAAAGACCAACACCTCGAAATGCAGGCGCTTATAAATTATGGGCAAAAAATATCGCGTGCAGAAAATTGAAAGCTCGATTCAGGTTTATAAAATTGAAAGTGCGGCTGAGTGGCAACAACCTGCCAGAACAATCAATACGCAAACAGGACATTAGAGACCGTGAATTAAAACTGTAAGCTGAGCGTGATAAACTAAACACCGGACTCTGCAGTTGATTGTGACACCGTGAAGGTTTCCCGACAGTTATTCATTACTAGGCAGTCGTTAGTGATGTGCATTATATGGAGATACTGAAATTTTAACTGGTTATAGAAAAGCTACGAGATTTGTGATCGGTGACTTTTTACCTGCTCTGAACTACATTTTGCCATCATTAATCACCACTGGATTAAGCTAGCCTGATACAGCTGCGAAGCTGGAAAATAGTTGTGGATATTCTAAGGAAATAGATTATGACAAGGCGCATCTACATTTGGAATTTTATGATAATATGGACACAGTGTTTGTAGCCATTACATTGGTGAAACTGAATTATATTTTTTGAAGAAATTTTTAAATTTGCAAAGTGGATTTAAAAAACGGTTTTAGAAAAGGCTTTATTATACATTTTATTGCGTCGCGATTATGTTTTTTCGGTTTTCCAAATGTATTCTTCGTCTGAATTATACATGATGAAACCGGTCTGGTTGCCACGTAGAATACCGCGTATATACGCTATATAGGACCGGAAGTACTATTGTATTAAATTACGGAAAATCGATGAATATTTGAAGAGTGAGCGAAAGTAATTTGTATTCGGGTTTCATTCGTATCTGTAATTAAAATCTCGTCAAATCGTGTATACACTTAACAACGAGCTCTATTCGTTCTGGAATTCAGTGTATGCAGCATGAAATCAATGCTGGTTCGCCGCTGATTTATGCGAAGTTTGTAGCGAGTGAATTTACAGTATGACGGCTACACCTGAAACGGCTGTATCGCTGAATCCTTATTTAACCGCTTCGGATGCGAGTTTAACCGCGAAACAAATCCCGCTCGTCATCGGTACGAAGATTTCCAACTCGAATATTCAGAGCCGAAGCCGTGACTCGTTTGGTCTGGATACGGAGGTGAAAGCATCATCCGGAAAAAAACGTAGAAGCGGCCGAACTGACGGTAATATTTCTAATTCTGGTGATGGAGTTCAGGCATCGGAAATGACGGTTTCGACTCCGGAGTCGCGAAGTAAAACTCCTCCAGAAATGAGACTGAAGACTCAGGATTCGAGGACTGAAACTCCAGGATCGATGATCAAAACTCCGAGGAATAAATCGTCGCTGGAATCGAGGAACGTTACTCCGGAATCTGCGAAGAACGCTCCAGAATTAAGAAAGAAAAGCTTAGAACCGATGAACAGGACTCCGGAGCTAAGGAATAGAACGCCTTCGGAGTTGGCTCTAAAACGAACCGGTGAACATAGAACCAGTTCTTCATTTTCCGACGCAAATCATCTTTTGACGTCCAAACCGTCTAAATCCCGCTCGAATTCCCCGTATCCGGACGTCGGAACAAACGGAATAAAATCGCAACAATCGCATAGATCGTCCTCGCGATCGTCGACGGTTAGCGGATCGTCCTCGCGCGGTAAATCGAGCAGCCGCGGCGCGTTACTAGCAGCCGAATCAAAACCCGACGAGAAACTACCGAAAATCGAAAACGTTCCGTTTATGATAAATATTCGACCGGTCGAGATAGTCGAAGACATACGAGTTTTCGGAAGCGATATAACCGATCGCGATATTCTATATCCGCCGAATTTAGAACCGCTTCCCGTGTCGACGGCTAAATTCGGGACGACTCCGATGTACGAACTCGTGCCCGAAATCGATTGTTCAATCAGACCGGACATGCGTCTGCTACCGGTCATACCGAGCCACTGTAGTATGATTACGAATGAGGTAATGTGATAAGAAACAAATTAGGAAAAACCGCTGGTTATAGCTGCGATCGCATCACGGGTGCTAGATGGGCCCGTGCCTGTTTGACCCGACCAAAAACCTTGGACCTGGCCCAAGCCAAATTTTAGTACAGGTCAAATCATTGCGCGCGAATTGCAACTCACTTCGCTTTGTTTAGCCATTGTTTAGTATCGAGTGAGTGCTTTGCTGAGTAGGCGCGGGCCAAATTTGACTCGGGCCTGTTCCGAACAAGTTTGGCCCAGGCCAAATACTGGCAAATCAGAAAAATCTCAGGAACTTCGTAATGATAGTTACGGGTTTTGAATATTTAGGAAATTCATTTTAGACTTCATGTAGCATTTGCCAGGAGCAGCTTTCTTGAAAATCACACCACCCAGTCCCCCTTATAATGCTGTTATCCCTGTAGTATGATGGTGTCTTTATTTTTATGAAGGCCCCATTTCCTTCCTTGTTACTTCAACTTTACTAGAGCTGTGCCTAAATTACTTAAATCATTTAGTTATTTCTAAGATGATCTTAAGACCATTTCTTAATCATGGTTTCTTTTAATGAATATTTCAAACGATACTCTTCTAATCTGTGGCATTCTTAAATATCAAAGCTATCTCCGATCAATGTGTTATAGATTATTATTCACCTCTCCGCCCTATTTACCAATTTCGAAATAATTTTTGCCCCGGCCATTTTCTCTATGCTTTCATCTAACTTCTATCTTTGATGGTGAATTTTCTAGTTTCCTGCGGTTTATTGCCGCACATGCTATGATTCTGTAAGGCAGTTGTGTTTATTAAATGTGGCGTGAATCGCACATTTTACCGACTTTGACGCTCAGGCGGCTCGATGAATGTCTAGTAGAGGTGTTGTTTGAATTAATTAAATATCGAATGGGTCGCAGTCTGGTTCTAAACAGGGTTTGCCCGTTAATGAATATTTAATGAGTTTATGACCAGGTGAATATTAAACAATCTGGTGCCAGTTGTATGTTTCACAAATAATTCACATTGTGATTTACTAGTTTATTGACCTGTTTAATGAATACGGAAGTTCGTGATTCTGTCTTGTGCCTTCTTGACGCTGAAAATGTCAGTAAACTAACACATTCTAGCAAAAAATCATGGACAATCATTTTGATTAGTAAATGTGGAAGTACAGAGTAATCACGATTTATGTGAAGAAGCAATTGTCCCTTATTTGATAGAATAGTGGGTCACTTAGGGATCCTCACTGTAAGAAAAATATTTGTCTCCCTTTTGTCGAAAATAAACTGATTAACGTTTCTTGCTTCAGCTTGAAGAGAAAATAAACATCGAAACGTTAGAAGATCTGAAAAAGGCATTCGAAACAGCTAGCTATGGAAGTGAAGGCAAACTCGATCTCGTACAATTCAAGGAGTTACTCAAGGCTAAACTTCACATTACTGGATCGAAGGTAAAAACATTTCGCATATAATTTTAGATTCATTTGCAGTCATGAACATGTGGAATCTTTTTCACTGTTTTTCATTCAACCCTTGTCCTGATTGTATCTAGGCCCTATATTCTTATACTGGCCCCGATACGGTGTATTTACTTGATTTGATGAATTAATTTGAAATATATTTCATTTTCAAAGACTCGCAAAAATAGAATACTGGTGAGATATATGGCTTGCAATCAATTATGAGCTTAAACTGAGAATCAAAATGTTTTACAAAGCATAACATTAATCTGCGGTCCTAATTACCGTAAACATTGATGAATAGAAAAATGAATTTTTTGGAATGAATATGTTATCCTCAAATTATGCTTTACTCTAAGAGGTGAAGGTGATCTAATCTAAGTAGTAACGATAATATTTATCATAAGAATAAATTTGATTTAAGTATCGATAAAGATAAATTTTATTGGCTTAATTTACCCTGATCTAAGTTCAGAACAAATATTCATTATTCAGTGCCCATTGAAAATGTTGATTACCCAGTAAGCATTGGCAAATTAAGAAAATTATGAAAATTGTATAGTTTATTGTAGGATTTAAAAAAGATTAAATCTTGTTGGCTTTGAAAATGTATGTAAGATTCATTAATGCCCTATAATCCCAACTCAGATATAAAAAAACATAGGTTTAAGCCTAGATACGGGTACTCCATTACCAAAAATGATTATAGAAAATTTATTATTTATGGCAGGTTCAACAGATCGATGCCTTGTTTCAAAAGATTGACTGGTCGTCGGAAGGTCTCATTACATGGGATGAATTCTGTACGTACATGCAGTTGGAATACGCCGAGAAAGAAGATTCGTACCTGCGCGCGAAGGAGGTATGCTTCCATCGGCCGGCGAAGATTGAAAATATGCCCCACAGAGAACAAGTTCTTCGCATCAGCGATACTGCTGATGGACACGTTATCGCCTGTAGTAAGGTAAGTTAAGTCAAATATATTTGCTCTGCTATAAATTTTTTGGTTTCTAGCTGATTTGATGCTGGGCACATTATACCTCTAGTTTGTATCACATCTTCACATCTTATTGCTTGATAAGTCTCTTTTTTTGGATTTTGTAAATAAATCTCATGATTTCGTAACAACATAAGTATTCCTCAAGATAACTTGCTCAAACTAGTTCAAGTAATTTCGTCGGTCTTTATTTTTTCATTTTAAGCGTAGGATTAATAAGAATGTTTTGCAGATTAGTACAATCATTTTTTGAAATTCACGGCCTCCAATAAATTTCTTTCTGTTTTAAAAAAAAATTTTTTTAGGATGGATTAGTATCTTTTTGGTCCGGATCATTGGACCTGAAACGTCAAAGAACAGTTGTGGTATGTAAATAGTTGAAAAATTCTACACCCGTTTCTACTTCTATTGTTTCTTATTGATGTTACTGAGGTTCAACTTCATCTTTTTAAATCTTTTCTTCAGACTGTTGAGCAATCTACAAGACAAAAACAAAAATGGATTACAGATTTTGTAATAATGCCCCACTACAATAAATTCATTGTAGCTACTGGGTAAGTGAAACATTACTTTCATCATTTATACTTCAGCTCTCTTGACATTCATTCCTTTCAATGAATCTGAAATCACATCGATGAAGCATAAAGGGTTGATGAATTGAAACGGTAAAACTTTTTACTCATGAAACCCATACCGGTACTTTCTCAGTTCATTTTATGCCACTCGGAAGAGTCATGAATCTGTGCTGTTTTATCCCATCTTAAAAAAACGCTTTACAGTTTGTTCAGATTTATTGATAGATAATGCATCTCTGCGATTTTCAGGGATCGAGAAATTCAGTTTTTCGAATTGTCTTCATTCGAGCCGTACTGTCAAATTAGTGGTTTTGAAACCGTTCCGTTAAAGTTGGATTACTGGTATGTATTGATATCAACACTGTGTCCACTAATATGTGTAAATAGTTACCTGTTTCGAAGACGTGCGTATTCATATAATACTTCATTCTAGTTCTACGGGTCATGATGAGTGTATGATACTGTATGGAGACAGTATGGGATGTATCAATATACTAGTTATCAACAATGCCGGAGAATGCCTTAGGTACGTTTCACTTTATGTACATTGTGTCACTTAGCTCCCTATATGGAATCATCTGTGATGTTTTAATCAAAGCCTTCATTTCGTTCTATTTGACGATCAGAACTTGGAAAAAGATGCCAAAAACCGAAGGAATAGCGAGCGTCGGAATCGAAGTCGTCGCGAACAGTCCGAGCTGTAAATTCATCCGATGGAAAGTACACGATGATTGGGTACAGGAGGTGAAATACTACAACTCTATCAGACAAGTGATATCGTGCTCCAATCACTCGGGAACTGCTCTAGTTATAGGTGAGCGCTTGTTAGGGACACAGATAATATCCTTTCTAGCAAGGATTAAGGATATTATCTTATGTTAAGTGAACTTATCAGGGGTGGATTTAGGCGGTGGTCTCGGGAGTCTGGACCGTTGCCCTTTTTGTTAAGACAGAGATCATTAAAACACGTATGTTTGACGCTCGTCCTCTCGGAAATTGCAACCTTTTGGATATATTTCTTCAAAAATGTCTAAAACTGAAGGCGGAAACACATGGAACCCTCTTCTTTTATTTCTTTTATTATGGACTCCGACCTTTTAATTTTCATAGATCAGCCCCTCGCTTATGTCCTTAAAACATCCCTGATAAATTAGCTTTTCTTTTTGCAGCATTTGATCACTGTGTCAGTAAAAGGTTTCAGGTTTTTTATCCCTGAGTTAGAATTTCAGAGGTTGGCAATAGACTCGCTGATCAACTCGTTGCTTATGTATTTTTTCTACAGCATTCTCACTGTATATTTGTTGCAGGTTACACCCAAGGCAGTACGCAGATTGAACAACAGATGAAAGACCAAAATACGAACCACGAAAAACCGAAACAGAAAATCAGTTACTCGTGGAAAGAGGCGAAACATCGACTGAAAGCCGATCAGACCGTTTTCAAAATTTACAAGGGCGTCAAAACGTTCGATTTCTCGAAATCGAAAAATGTTATTGTTACTGGAGGTAGGCGACAAATGATCTTTTTATCTGGGTTTCATCTCATGACAAAGTTTAACTGAAATTTCTGGTTTCGCTTCATGTTTCCAATAAGTACAATACCACAACTGAAACTGATGCCCACTTATGTTAATTTCCTCATTTACCAATCATTAAGTAATGTTTTTCCCTTTTTTGTATTTAGGAATGGACAGAATACTCAGAATTTGGAATCCTTACGTTTCAGGGTAAGTAACCACTAGAAATTACCTATTCAACTACAGTGGCCTCGGTCGCTCAGTGAGATGCTGTTGCAACCACTATCAGTGCTGATTGATAAGCAGGTTTGAGTCCTGCTGGCTGCTTACAGTGTGCGGGCAACACTTCAAAGGCCGTCCCATCATGAGGTTAAATGAATAATCCAATACGGTTAGTCTTGGGAAACCAAGATCTGAACGACATAAAGCCATCAAACAAATACCTGTTTAGTTTTGATGTTTCATGTGAATTGTTTTTGATCACTCAATCGTTGAACTTTTCAGAAATTAAGCATAACTTAAAAACAATATTTTTGCTTTAATCAGAAAACCAACTGCCACTATACGAGGACACAGCGCTCCCATTTCTTATTTGCGTATCTCAGAGGAAGAAAATAGGATTTATAGTGTCTCAACAGATAAATGTGTCAAGGTAAGACTGGAGATTAATCCATAAATAGGAGAGGAGGTGCAGCGGCTATTGATCTGGGGGTTGGTTGCTCAAAAGTTGTTTAGAGTGGATAGGTGAAAAAGTGACAATCAAACTGCATGATAACCATGATGATGCCTAACTTTAAACAAACTTTGAAGCGACTGACCCCTGATCAAATGAGGTTTCCAAATCCCAAATGAAGTTTTGTTGATGCTTCTTCTGAAAATGAAACCTTTAACCTGCTATCAATGACCTGAGTGGTGCTCGGTGGTTTGAGGAATGAATATCTAATGATTGTTTTGTTGTAGGTTTGGGATATCCAAGATCATAATTGTATTCACACGATTCGTCCGAAAGGTCACAAGATTCGCGGCGATTTGCAGACGTGTTTTTATTCGATATTCAACCGAGGCCTCGTCGTTGCTACTGATCAGATGGCGATGATTAGCCAAGTTGTCAAGTAAGCGAACAAACACTCTGCCATCTTCCGACATCGGCTTAGACTGCTTATTTTTAAAAAAGAAACGTTCCGTTTTTTCAGGCCGCACTTTAGTGCTGAAATTCCGGTCACGCATAAAGAGGCAATTCATTGTATTAAGTACAACCCTTCATTCAAACAGCTGATAACATGTTCTGATGGTTCTGTAAGTTATTTGAATAATTCATTAACCATTATCAATGTTAGTTAACAATTGAGTTTTCACGGACGCTTGTTATTCCGATGTTTGATATTTTTGATATGTTTCAACTGACAGGTTGTCAAAATATGGGACTTTGAATCGGGAAATTTGATATTTGAATTCAACGAGGCGCACGGCGAGAGTGCTATTACTTGCGTCTCATTCGATAATACCGATAGAAGGTACTTTTCATATTGAAACTCAATTTACAGTTTCTAAATTTGATGAAACTGCGGTTAATATGCAGAGAAAATGGTTTAATTTTTTAATGTCGACTGTATTTTCTACGTAGACTCATAACAGGAGGTAGAGATGGCTGTTTACGTATTTGGAACTACAATAATGGACATTGTTTGAGAACGATGCAAAAAGGTACAATTACTACGACAATAAGGCAGTACGATCCTATCATTTCCTGAAGTGACCCTCTTACTAATAAGATCATTCTGATATTGATTTCAGAAGCTGACAATGAAGAGATCTGTTCTGTGTGTTACGTCGAGATGAATCGAAACAGGTACAGACAAAAAGCATTGCGGGGATCATCTACTTTTATATATACAGTTCGGAGGGGAGGGGTTCTAGAATAAAACCACTTTCTCCTGTAAACACAATGCAGGAAAGGAGTGGGGTTCAAAATTTTAGGACATTTTAAAACTGCAGTATGTTTGGCCTCAAATGGAATAAGAAAAAAAGGCAATTTTGAAGTACCTTAGTCATGCTTGCATGACATTATAGCTTGATAGCAGTTCTGTTTATTTTACTGTAAAATTTACTGTAGATATGTGATAGCAGTCGGTTGGGATAGAAGAATAAATATGTACACTGATAATTCAGAGGGAGTTCATCACATCAGTCATCCATTACCAAACTGGGCAGACGACATTGTAAGTAGGTCAATAACTTTCGGTATTAACTTGCATATCAGATGCAACGAACACAAGATTTTTACCCAAATCTTTGGAAGAAATTCGATGTTTGTAATGGCAACTTCTCAAATCCCTGTGGTTTGTCATGACGTTCCGTTGATCTGCAATAACCCAGTTAAATAATTTTCTACAAGTCACTGGGACTTTGATCCGCCATTTAGAAAGTGGCTCTAAACCTAAGACAAGTGTTCATTTATCAGATTGGTTTAGATGGAAATTGACCTTTGATTGGTTCAGTCGCAACTGAAGATGCCAATACAACATTGTGTAGAGAGGTCTTCTCATCTGTTGATGAAATGTTCGTTTCACTGCGGTTGCTTCATGTTTCAGGCTAATGGACATAAAGAAGATATACTGTCAGTTGCGGTGAGTTCGCCATCGTTTCTGGCGACGTCGAGTTACGACGGTGAAGTGATCGTTTGGAATCTAATATCCGGTCACATATTCTGTCACCTTCATGCACCGGAACCTCGAAACTACGAACACGAATCCTGTAAGTTTTTAAATAAATCGATTTATTTATTCGATAAATTTATTTCGTGAAGGTTCTCACCCGTATTTTCTCGAAAACTGCTTTTTCAGTGGATGGAGATCTAAGCGTGAATAAATTACTGTTCCTGAAATCGCGTTCGTATAATAAAGACGCCGGTTCTCTGATATCAAGTGGACCGCGAGGACACATTCATTTCTGGGGTGTATACAACGGCGGTAAACTGATGGCTCAATTTCCCGGTGTAAGTACCTTACGTTACATTCAGCGGCAAAACATTTCAAGCCTCGTCAAAAATTGGTTCAACAGTTGAACAAACTACCCACAAAGTTTTCAGGTTTTCGTTAATCCATTTGTATTCGTTATTTTGTAGTCGCATCGACCCGGTGTTATGGTTACTACTATGGAGGTCGATCGAAATGATAAGACATTGTACACCGCTGACAGTATGGGCTTTATTTACGTTTGGAAAATAGAAGGCTACGCAACGAACGGCCCGACTATTGAACCACCTGAATGTGAGTACTACCTATTAGTATTAGTATTATATCACTACATGGCACCAGAGAATCAGCTTTTAACAGCCGGTAGTTCATCATATCCACTCTGAAATTGATACCAATTTTCATTTGGGTCTTAGCTCGGAATATTGATTCAATATCGGAGGTTCAACTGGAGGATGCTGGAAGGTGCACATAGGCCGATTCAAAATAATGGTGCGGTGTACAGTCCGCTTGAAATGTTGCTCATATATTTGTAGTGTTGATAATGTGGCGAGGTCATATTGACAGCGTAACCGCTTTAGATCTGGTGGAAGACCATAAAATGATAATCACTGCATCGTTAGATTGTACAGTTCGTCTATGGACATTCGATGGCGACTACATAGGTACTTGTTATTACTGATTAAATCAACTTGTATATTTTCTTTACTTTGAAAAACATGAAATTATCATTCTTCATATTGTAAACCGGAAGCTATTCTGCTATTATTTTAGGTACTTTCGGTCAGCCAGATCCGTGGGATGTTTTCGATCCGTCGACGTTCCAGCATCCTATGGTTCCTTACGACGTGCTCGTCGATCCACTCAGTTTACCGTCACATCCCGTACTCGATCGAACTCAGTCAATAGATGGCGTTGTGGATGGCGATTCGGCGCAAAACTCCGACACAGAAGAAAAGGTACATGTACGTAAATTACGAACCTCCATCTATTCGGAACCCAGTTCTGCAATTATGAATTTTTGCTTGTGAGAGTGAAATGTAATTCACAACTCTGGAACAGGGACCTCAGGATATTTCAGGCTTCAATCCCTGTTGTAAACCTTTGATAACAAAGCTCAAATTTATTTCATTCCATCATATTGAATCAATGAAAAAAATTCTTTTCGGATTGATCCACAGTTTTTGATCAACATTAGATCTATCCTATGTAAAAGTAGACTTTATCTGAAAGGTTGTATGTATATCCAGTAAAAAGTATACACAGTAATTTTTCTATGCCCGAAACGGGAGATGTCTCGCTAAATACAATTGAACTATTTATAGTTGCAGGAAAAGCCCACAACTCCTACGTACATCGGAAAATCACAGTTCTTCGTTGATGACGACGCGATAGCCGAGCAGATAGCCAAAAAACCATTCAGAAATGGAACAGGAAAAAGGTAACAAAGTTTTATTGCATCTGCCCCCTCTTTTGCGTGGATCTGGCAGATAATCTATATCCAGTTGATGCATTTTACTTGGGACTTACTCTTTACAAGTCCCAGCAGGCTTTTGCTTGCACTTTTTGCAGAATAAAATGGTATTTACATTATATATTGGTGGTACCTATGCATATTTTGTAACCACAGTCAATTGCTGAATTATGAATTAGCCATCATCTGTCAATCTCTTTGCTTTAGGTTACGACACGAGAAAAATAAACCGATACGAATAGACCGCGGTGGACCGAGTGAATATCAATCGTTGAAATGTTTCGACCTCGCCGACACTCCAATAATCGATCCGCCGAAATTAAAAGTCAACCGAAACGACCCGTTCGCATTTTACGACGATGACTAGATTTATTGGGGTTTTTTTGCGTGGCGTTTTTTAAATTGTTATTCTTGATACAATTATTTTGTATTTAATGATTATGATTTAGAAAGAAGAAATGCTTAAACGAATTACAAACCAACAATGAGATTTTAGAACCGTTAATTAATCATGTATTTGAAATACAATAGACAATGGATGGTATTCAATGTATATTATGAAATTTACAATTGATACTATATCACGTGATCAACGAAAAAGATAATCAGTGAAATTTACATGTCATCGAATGTTTTTTGCCATTAAGAATACTTTTAGGTGATGTAAAACTTCCCCCAAGATTTGTTAGTTTTAGAAAGACCGTTGAAAGTGAAAAGTCTTTTGAGAATCTTTGCTTAAGTTGATAGTTTGCGCCTTAATAAGGGAGGCGTTATTGTGTAGAAATACTTTTATGCATTTTTATGTCGCGAATATCTGTGATAATAGACGAATTTAGAAAATGTTGAAATTATATTGTTTTTTTATCAGCTTAACGAATCAAAGTGTTACAAAATTATGACTACATTCCATAGATAAATACCGGTTTTTCGTCACCAATCTCATTGCGGAATAAGGGAAAAAAACAATCCATTGAACACTTAAAAAAGAAAATCATTCGTTTTAAGACGATTCCGGAAATGGTAAATTTCCGCAACATGAGAGGAATGTAGGTTGTTGATCATCAAAATAAAAACCCAGTCATCGTGATAATGCTGATAGATTTCCTTTTTACAAGTGATCGAACTCTTCAGTTGAAAAATCCGTCCGTTGTATTGTAAATAGTTTTTTTAATGTACAGATATCCGTCCATAAACGGCTTTTGTTTGATGAATATTGGAGGAAAAACCATTTTAAAACGGAATGGTGTCGTTGTTACACGTTTGTAATGATGATCGTACCAATTGTTAATGACGGTATTGATTATATGATTCACAAACGATGAAATTTGTTTATGATTGTGATTATGTATCAGGATTCATTTAATATACATTATCTATATTATTTAGAGAGCTTATAAATAAAGTAAATATATCATGAATACACTAATGCAATTGCTTTTTTACAATTTGGGAATTTCTTTAGCATTGTCAAACACGATTTGGAAAGCCCATTTTGTTGTCGATGGTTGGAAGACCTCGCAGTAGTTAGTGAAAACGGACGGATGAAGGCATCATGGTGTGGAGAGCCGTTGGTGATATTTTAGATCATGATGACTATGTTTTTCATCTAAATTCATGTTACGTTCTCAATACAAAGTCGGAATGCTTTTCGTTTAGAGTATAGCGTTACATCACTGAATCTATTGAAATGGCAAAACTGTTTTTAATGTCCACGATACATTCGATATTTTTCATGAATAAATGACAAGAATACAAGAACGCGTGCGGCGCGCATTCGTCTGTTGTAAATAGAAAAATCTATCACTGATATGAATTATAAAGTGCGCGTTTTCCAAATCATTTCCCATTAAACCTCAAACAAGAAACGATGCAGATGTATTTTCCGGTCGTTTTTGTCGCTCTGTTGTCGTCGGCGGTCGTAATTTCACAAACGATTTATGGCTGGTATAGACAGATCGGAGGTATCGTCGGCTCTGAACAGAATGCAATCTTGTTCGAAACTGCCACTGATTCAGCCGCCATTTGCTCTTTGTATTGTCAAACGATGTCGAATTGTTCCGGATTTCAAATTAGTCCTGCACGTTGCCGTTTATATGACAGGTTCATATACAATGCCTTGCAGCCCATCGAAAGAAATACGAAGATGCGTTTCTTCTACAAGGTGAGTTATATATTTTGAAGTTTTCGCGAAAATCAAAATTGTTGATAAGCATTACTTTCTCGGTAATGTTCAATGGGGGTACGGGCACACACCAGATAGCGTAACAATAAACTCAATTATGAGTAGTGAAAATTAGTTCATTTTTAATCATCCTTGAACTTGATATTAAGGCTTCCAAATCCGAAAACAAGTCTAGATATAAGATTGACGTTCGAAATGAGTGCATGGCATAGTTCCATTGGAAATTGATTAAGTTAATTCGAATTTAATTGAAATGTTTAAGAAATTGAAGTGCGGTAACCGAGTAACCACTAGCGAATTTGGCGGATCCTCGCCTGCCATACGTGGAATCCTCGATTGCCACAGTTCCCGGTACCCTTTGTTACTTGCTTTATTGTATTTTGTAAAACAGGACGGTAAAAAGACGTTCAAACTTTCACCGCCTGGCATCCAAGTAAATGTGACAGAAGCTAGCGAAGAATGCTGGAAGAACGGGGGCAATCTGGCTTCAGTCCTCAGTCCGTTAGAATGGACGACGCTCCACGATGTACTTAATAACAAAACTGGTAAATATCCGTAGGCCCTTTCTCTTACCGTAGTCACGTAAACTTAGCATTCAAAGGCCACTTGTAAAAAACGCAATCAATGCATCAATGTTAAAGCAATTAGAAATCCATAGAAATTAGTACATAATTATGGATTATTTCATGCGGTTTCTTTACGTATAATAATCGGTTTCATTTTTACAGGACATTATTTTGTTGCTGTAAGAGGTCCCGCTGGTTACCCGGAGAAAATGCGCTGGCTCAATGGAAGCGGACCGATTGTCGATAAATCATTTTGGCATCCCAAAGATATCGCTACGATATGGGAGGAATGTGCTCGATTTTGGATCTTTGATCCTAAAATACCGGCACCTTGGCTTTATACGACTCCTTGCTTCAACAGAAACGGTTTCGTCTGCGAATTTATCGAATATTTGTGATTAGTATTATGACTGAATTAATGACATACATATGATATATGATGAACATTCCATCGACAAATCAAATATGGTAAGAATACAATTGGATCAATGAAAAAATATATCTATGAAATATGAATTATGATGCATATCACTCAACCAAAAGTAGCTGGGTTATTGTTGTCGCTGTTGTGGTTATGCCTGCCCGCCCATCTTGGGCCGTCTAGAATAACGCCTCAAGAAACATTGGCGATTTTATAGATCCAGTTGAATATTTCCATCTGCTTAATTGATACGATATTCCTCGAACAGGGTAATTAGGTTTGTCGACTCGAAATTCATATATGTAACCCGATAATTTCCATGAATAAGTAGTGGCGGATTTTTGGATCGTTAAGTCATTAAATTTAATGACGT
Source organism: Tubulanus polymorphus (assembly GCF_964204645.1). Taxonomy (NCBI): domain Eukaryota; kingdom Metazoa; phylum Nemertea; class Palaeonemertea; order Tubulaniformes; family Tubulanidae; genus Tubulanus; species Tubulanus polymorphus. Next base: position 5,700,010 of record NC_134029.1, on the reverse strand, counting down.
GACTCCACAAGGATACAAAGAGTAAAAAGTCGTTGATTGATTCATCGACAGAAATACGGATTATCAATGACAATGGCAGTGTGTAGACGCGCGGAAATAATGAACCTAATACGAGACGTTATATATATCAAGTGTGCCCTGATACACGAAAAATATATTTCGTCCCGATTAGTTCGGTTTTAACGAGGTTCCACTGTTAATTACAACAGCGCATTGCTTTGATCCGATATCACGATTGTTGGTAGTTCGTTTACCAAATCATTTCTTATTACACCCGAAACAAGAAGCTACGTAAACGATGCGGATGTATTTTTCGGTCATTGTTGTCGTTTTACTGTCATCGGCTGTCGTCATTTCACAGACAAACTATGGCTGGTATAGACAGATCGGAGGTATCGTCGGCTCTGAACAGAATGTAATCTTGTTCGAAACGAGCAGTGATTCAGCCGCCATTTGCTCTTTGTATTGCCAAACGATGTCGAACTGTTCCGGATTTCAAATTAGTCCTGGACGTTGCCGTTTATATGACACGTTCATATACAATGCCTTGCAGCCCATCGATAGAAATGCGAAGACTCGTTTCTTCTACAAAGTGAGTTTAATTACTTAGATTTTTAGAAATTTTTCTGTAAGATCCAAGTTGTGGACAAGCATTATTTTCTCGGATGTTTAATTTCATGTGACGGCAATTTGAAATAAACAACTTCTTTGTGCCATATTGTGCAAAATCTTTAAAACTCGGTTTTCGTTACATTTATGTACAACAGGACGGGAAGAAGACGTTCAAACTTTCATCGCCTGGCATCCAAGTAAATATGGCAGAAGCGAGCGAGGAATGCTGGAAGAACGGGGGCAATCTGGCTTCAATCCTCAGTCCGTTAGAATGGATGACGCTTCACGATCTACTTTACAACAATCCCGGTAAATACATTTAGTTTCCCTACTATAGTAACCGTCGTCACATGACCGATTACTGCAACTTTTTGAATGAAAATGTTTATGAAAAACAATCATTGTCAGTCGAATTAAAGCGATTAGAAATACATCGATATTGGTACATGATTATGCGTCGTTTTATACAGTTTGTTTACGTTAGATGACGCAGTTTCGATTTTATGATATATTTTTTTACAGGGGAATATTTTGTTGCTGTAAGAGGTCTTGCTGGTTACCCGGACAAAATGCGCTGGCTTAACGGAAGTGGGCGCTCGTCGATAAGACATCATGGTTTCCAAATGACGCTGCCAAGGAAAATGAAAATTGTGCTCGATTTCGGATCATTGCACCTCAAACACCGGCACCTTGGCTTTGCACGACTGATTGCTCTATCAAAATAGGTTTTGTCTGCGAATTTATCGAATATTTGTGATTCTCATTGAAGACTGATGATGCACATACAACATACCGCAATTCGCTCTGTTATTATCAAGTTTATCATGATAAGCCTTTTAAGGGATATTTATTTCATTCATGAACAACTTAAGAATTGGATCAATCGAAAAATCTATGAAATATGAAAATGCATGAGTTTTTGTTATTGTTGTTATAATAATATCTAGGAAAATTATGCTTTTATAGATGAATGCAAATTCTGCGGAATGAACCGTGAATCAGGGCAGATACCCGGGCTTAAAACACGTAGAATTCGGAATATAGGTTTAGAATTTAATGGATGTCTTTTTTCAACGCTACTTATCAAGGTTGGGTTACCCCATGTGAATTAAACCTCATCTGCTACCATTCGCGAATTCGATCACCTTTACCTTCCCTGCCTTCTGCATAACGGACCCGCATCACGTGCCTTACCGTTATTACTGTAAAGTTTCTCCAAGAAATATATCGACTGCTGTGGTTCCAAATTCGGGCATTTACGATATTTCAACCAGCATTCGAACGGCGGACCTCCTTTAAGTACCACAACCAAGCCGACACACCTGTACGTGGCGTCACATGCATCAGTGCACTTAGACAAATCACGGCTTATCATCATACCAATATCAAGTCCGAGACAATCCCCTTCTTTTCTACCGTAAAGCCCCGAGGTATTCAAATCATTCGCTGAAAATGCGTAGATGAAATATGCGGTAATGAAATATGCATCCAGTTCCACAGTTCGAGTTCAAATTCGACCCTGCATATTTGAAAATGATCAATTTTAAAACTATGGAACTGGGTCATGTTTATGCAAAACCACAATAAATGGAATCCTTTATTGGTTCAGGAATTTACCAGTCTTCTCGAGTGCGGCTTAACATTAAAACGTATATTCGGCCACCGTTTCATTATAAAATTCTCGTGTTCTGTACTGAGCCCGCAGAGTCGTCATTGCGAACAAAAACGTGACCTTTTTGTCGAACTTGCCAAACTGCATATTGTACCCGAACATTCCAAATCCGACCTATACGATCAATCTAAAGATTGCGTATGAATGGTCTGTGGAAGGTCTTTGCCGCCTCGGCGTGAGCTTGATTTCGCAGACTGTGTGGTCACATAAAATGATATTATGATATTACAGAGGAGCCACGACTACAATTTTGGGTTTCGCCACTTTTACACGGGACTAAAATGCTACATGAAATAATTTAGCTTAGACTGGCCTTATTCTAGTCCGACTGTGGAACTAGACCTACGTAACAACGTAACTACGTAACTACTACCTGTTAATGAAGTCATAATGAGCGTTATCCATAAGAAAATGTGCCGTAATCCAAAATGAGCTGCGCTGTGGATCATGTTGACGAAAGATAAATGTAACTGACAATTTTTACTGAAGTCCATCGCACCGAACAACCGAAGCCGATCCTATAAATGTTTAATTTCTCATCAAAACAATTCATTCGATTTCATTAATATTTCATTTCACAAAACTTTACAATTCTGCATTTTCAATTTGATGATACTTTTTATCGCCTGTGTGGGATTTGAGGGCAAATATGACGGGTTTACCAAATAAATACGAGTTGAATTCATTTCGAATGTGAGCGCTACCTCGAGTATTGCGGAGCCGTATCACGCAGTCTCTTGCAGAGGTCTCGCACGTGACGTCAGTGGTGAAGACTTATGATACGTTACACAACAAGATAATCAGGGGATTATTTACAAACTGCGAGGGTCTGTCATGTTAATCCCTGATATGGACTGGACCAGTGATTCGGTTTCTCTTAAAATGATTTATTTTAGGATTTCATCATTTTTGTGAAACTGGGCCCTGATTATTTTTAAACGTTTATAGTTGTGTCGCTTATAGTTCTATGCTTGCCATTTGCGCTTGACGCAAATTATGGCGCGCTGAGAGACCTCACAAACTATATTCCTGCTTAACGATTGGCCTCCTTACTCTATTATACTCTTGTAGTTTGAATCATACTTTCAATTGATTTTTTTTTTTAAACAAAATGTTTTCAAAGAGAAATTTGGTAAAAGTCTCTCGTATTAAGCAGCCGTTTCAAAGGCCACTAGTTGGGATATTTATGAAGAAATACCTAAACGTAGGAAAGTCCGATGCTATGAGCGTCAAATTTCAACTTCAGTAGGAAGTCCGATCATTCGAGTCCACCCCTAAATCCGCCACTGATTTAAAACCATTGAGTAGGATAGTAAGGAGACTGTAAGGTACGGAATGTAATGGATTCATACAGAATCAGATATATGAGAGAATTTTTCAACCAGTTGCGCACTTTAAGCACCTCGAGCGCTCATTTACCGGTACAGGGGTTTTATGAGTATACGTTAATGCATCGTGCCGCATAAAGTTACGGCAATGAGTCCCCCTTGCATGATGGTTTGTTTCCTTGCTTCCACTTGCAAATTGAAATGTGATATCGTTAACCATGATTCAATCGTGTGACCACTTATAGAATGGTATCCTATTCAAACCCCGTGTGAACGCCGCCCTGAGCATTTCTTATCAATCCTGGCACAGACAAGAAGCAACGTAAACGATGCAGATGTACTTTTTGGTTATTTCTGTTGTTTTAATGTCATCAACGGTCGTAATTTCACAGACGACCTATGGCTGGTATAGACAGATTGGAGGTATCGTTGGTTCTGAACAGAAGGTAATCTTGCTCGAAACGAGCGCTGATTCAGCCGCCATTTGCTCTTTGTACTGTCAAACGATGTTGACTTGTTCCGGATTTCAAGTTAGTCCTGGACTTTGCCGATTATATAACAGATTCATATACAATGCTTTGCAACCCATCGATAGAAATGCAAAGATACGTTTCTTCTACAAGGTGAGTTAGCTTAGATATTTTTTTCATAAAGATTCAAATTGTGGACATCTTCTCGAACGTTTCATTTTCTAGCGATGGCAATTTGAAAAAAAGTTCTTTCTATCTAGCAATAGAAACTATTCGAGAGTTGCCTTCAAGTTTAATAATAAATCTTTCCTTGGAAAAACCAATCATCTTGCAAATCCAAAACTATTCGATCAAAAAAGCAATCCAAAATCTATAAATAGATTTTAAAAACACGGTTAATGGCAGATACCAAATTCAATTTTGGTCTTATGTCATTCAAATTAAAATCCTTTGAAATCAATGAATCATAAAACTATTTTTGAAGCAGACTACTCCCTTTTCGCATTCCCATTTCATCCACATCTTTATCCTATCTCTTCAATTATCAATAAGTTTCTGGTTTCAGTCCTCAGCCCGTCTCTGTTTTCTGGATGCTTCATGACACAGCCTCTATCGGTTTTTCAAGCACCCAGCCATTGCATAGATGGCGAATAGATATCATTATCATTACTATAAAAAATAACTTCTTTGTGCCATCGAGCACCGGGTTATTATAACTTAGTTTTTGTTTACTTTTTATGTACAATAGGACGGAAAAAAGACATTCAAACTTTCACCGCCTGGCATCCAAGTAAATGTGACAGAAGCTAGCGAGGAATGCTGGAAGAACGGGGGCAATCTGGCTTCAGTCCTCAGTCCGTTAGAATGGACGACGCTCCACGATCTACTTGATAACAATTCAGGTAAATGTCCATAGACTCCCTGCCCTTACCCGTAGTCACGTAGACTTCAAGCATTCAAAACCACTTGTAAAAAACCCAAATTAGAAATCCATCGAAATTAGCACATAATCATGGATCATTTCATGCAGTTTCCTTACATTTAATAATCAGTTTCATTTTTACAGGACATTATTTCGTTGCTATAAGAGGTCCTGCTGGTTACCCGGAGAAAATGCGCTGGCTTAACGGAAGTGGACCGCTTGTCGATAAATCATTTTGGCATCCCAACGATATTGCTAAGATATGGGAGGAATGTGCTCGATTTTGGATCATTGCATCTCAAATACCGGCACCTTGGCTTTATACGACTCCTTGCTTCGACAGAAAAGGTTTCGTGTGCGAATTCATCGAATATTTGTGATTAGTATTTATGACTGAATTGATGACATACATAGTATATTCGCTTTATTAAGCCTACCAAAGAACATTCCATCGATAAATCAAACATAGTAAGAATACAATTCGATTGATCAAAAGACTTCTATAAAATATGAAAAATAATGCATATAATTCAACCAAAATACCACGGGTTGTTGTTGTTGTTGTTGTTGTTGTTGTTGTTGTTGTTGTTGTTGTTGTTGTTGTTGTTGTTGTTGTGGTTACCATTGTTATGACTATAGCCAGGATTAAAACCACCGTTGTACTGATGTCCGAAAGTTGTCCACGGTTGCCAGTGATGCTGATGTTGAGGCCATGGTTGGTATTGTTGTGGTTGCCATGGATTGTGATATTGCTGCGATGGCCATGGATTCTGTTGTTTTTGCCACATGTCCCACTGTGGTCGATATTGGTGATAACGATGCTGAGGGGGCTGATTGATGTTCATCCAAGACGGAGGCTGATATGGGTCGGGATTCAGATTCTGGTGATGAGGTCCCCACGGCAGTTTGTTTCCTTCTTTCCACTTCAAAGCTGAAAGATGAAATCGATAACCGTTTTTCGATATTTAAAAAGAATGAAGTGTATTTTCTCTGCGAAACATAATTCAGATCGCGAGACACTGATTTTTCTACGTGTCCATAACTCATTCGCCCCATCTAGCGGAGATCTTGCACACTAGAGTGTCAACTTTTCGTCACTTACTCGGTACACAGAAAGCTTGTTGCATTCCCGTTTTGATTCACTTTTCAGACGGTTTACAAAGAGTGTCCTACAAATAAAATTTCAGGATATCTTTGTTTGTCAATGAATCGAACATGTGGACATAATGCTATCGAAACAGGCATTTCCTCTCATCATCACTTACCCCACATTCGCCTAAAAAATAAAATAATCGTCTTTGTGAATACCATATACCCACAAGTCTAGGCTTTATTACGCAATGCATGTCCGATTCCAGAATCCACTTTGACCCCTATCTTATCCCTATATTTATAGGTACGTCACGGGTTCAAAAATAGGCCAAAAACATTGACGTTGACTCTGGAATCGGCTCAAGCAACTATTTTGGAAATGAAAAAAGTGTTAGCTTACCGTTGCAGTATGTTTTAGGAAAGCATTTATCGTTATGCCACACATGATCGCTGGGACAATCACAGCCTGGTGCAAGATTACCGCATGTTTCTGGGCCATCCGGATCTTTGCACGTTCGTTTACAATTCTCCTTCTTCGTTTTCGAGTAGGCCAGTTGTCCGGTACACAATTTGGCAGCGTCTTGGGAAAAGAAAGAGGCGATGATGTTTTAGTTGAGTACGGCATATCGTAATTAGAGCAGCCAAATATTTACACCAATCATTTTTTGCATTTCTCAAAGACATATGTTATGGAAAGATGAATTTACCGCAGACTGAGGGGTTTATGCAGTCGTCTTTATACCAAACCATACCATCGGGACAATCACATCCCGGGGACACAGTTTCCTGACAGTTAGGTGGACCGTTTGGTTCGTCGCATGTTTTCTTGCAACCTGTAGTTCTGGATGGCGAGTAAAATGTATTTCCTGTACACGAATCTGCAGCAGCTTTAAACAAAAGGAAAAGAAACCGTCGATGATAGATTCGACACATGGTCACGGTCAAGGTCAAGCAGATGTAATACAATATCACACCATTGGCCGAGGAAGAAATCGCGTTATTCAGTGAGCGTTTTTGAGAAGAGAAAAGTTATACAACCGGTAATCTGATCAGGTTGACTTCATTGCATAAGCTAATGCCACTGTGCACCCGGCCTAAAAAAGTCTTCATTGCGAAGTGCCGATGCTATCTATGTTCGCAACTCCCGAGGGAGTAGCGTCATACTCAGAAAGGTTATTGAAAAACTTACTGTATATTCCATGTTGTTGCTTCCAATCAGTTACTTCCATAGAACGAGCTTTGCACGCGTCTGCTTGCTCCTCCATAGCTGCGCAGACGATGTATTCAACTTGCGTGTCGGACGCCACAGCCCACGCATCTGATGAACAGGATTGAAGAATCTGCTGAGATTCTGTTGTGGGAAGAGCTTCGTAACACTCTTTAAGACCGTCTAGTTCCTGCATCTGGTTACATACAAATGCAGCGTTCCGTACGTTTACACCTCCGGTAGTTGGCACCAAAGTTCCATCGTCACATCGTGACCAATCATCATCTAAATTCCCGTTACAATTACCGCAGATACCTTTCAGATTTCCGGCGAAGTTTCTCGTTTGAATCTCACAGCGAAGATTCCAAACTTCACCTTTAGGTCACATTGTTTATCTTCGAATACTATTGTGTTGTGACTTTTGTAGAAATCGATGTTATTGGCGGTTTTGATACTATCCGGAACACTAGCAGCGTCTGGATATTCATTGTCACCAATCTGCAAATAGTTTTTAATCGAACTCATCAGATCCTACTCATTTGCTCAACGGCGTGCTCATTTTACGATTGAAGCAAGAATTTTGTTGTTAATCATAAAATGTACAGCACACACAGTAGGTCAAAGTTAATGTCGTTTTGGAAATACAAATCCTGGAAAAAAGCCAGACGCACTCAGACGTATACAGAAGCACATTTGAGACGAAACACATTTGAGGTATCGTTAATATCTGAATTGTGAATTTTTTGTCGTGCTACAAATGGCCGAACAAAAACATACAAAAACAGCCTTATTTCCCTGGGAAATATGTTTTTCTACTGCTGGGTGCATCCGGCTTAAGATATACCTGTATCCTGAAGCCATTCAGCAATCGGATTCTATCAGCGGATCGACCGATTTTGATATCTACATGTTGAAGCCACGTCACCTCTTGTCTCCAGTTCGGAAGTGGGTTGTTCTTGCCGGTGATTTTATGATGACAAGGGTCAGTGTCGGAGACGCTAGTTGTTTCGGACAGTAAATAGGTACACTTGCCCATCAAATCGATCGATTGTCCGTCGTAACTTGTATAGTGGACATCACCGAATCCATTGCACGTGCATAACCTTGGGGCTGTTCGAAGACATACAACTTTTAACAACCCGATACCGATAAAATCCATCAGAATTAGATCGTTCATTATACGTTTGAATTCGTTTACCATTTATTTTAAAACGTTTTAGAGTCCATGTTTGTACTTACGACAGTTTCCTACCGCAGGATCAACACAAGCATTATTGAGCCAAACCTTCCCTTCTGGACAGTCGCATGCTCCCTGTTCAGTTTCGGTTTCCTGTTTGTCCGAGTCGCTTTTCATTTTAGATATTCTTTTCTTTGAAAAGCAGCCATTTGGATAATCGCAGGTCCGATAACATCCAGGTTTTCTACCCGGGTAGAATATTTGTCCCCCGACACAATCTGATGTTCGTTGCATATAAAAAGGGTGTGATCCCTGATAAACTTTATCTCTTACAAAATAACTATTTTGATTATAAATCTTTGACATTCAAATATAGTTATAATGTGCATATATTACCTGCTTCTGTCTCTCCAGTTGTGGATTTTGTAACTAGATTAGTAATCAAAATACCTATGTAAAGCGATAAGATCATGATGACTGTGTGCTGGTTGGTTTCATAAGTAATATTCTTACTCTAGTTCGATAGATAGTGTCCTTATTTGCTAAAAACTGCGAAGATGGAGAACACGGCGGTTATTGCAATAGATTCAGTGTGGGGAAACAGGTTTAGATTATTCACTTCGGGAACATTTGGTGAACGAAATAAATAAAAGAGCAACAACGTTTCCATCGAAAAAAGCTGTTGACTACGATGTATTTCGTAAAAATTGTTGTAAATTGTTTCGGCGTCATCTTGACTATTACACAACATTACAATGTTCTTGACTCATCCTTTACGTCAATACAGTCTATTCTATGGTAAACTTAACCTAACGGAAATTAACTGAATAAACAATGAGCATAAACGAATAACCAAATAGATTTAGATTTTTGATTTTTGAACAGATAAAGAGATGAATATGAATATTGAAAAACTTAACCGAATTTTCGAAGTGTTGAGAATTCAAGTTGATTTGAGAAAACTTAAGAACCAAAAATAGAATATAAAATGTCGTTATTTATTCAGTAGTTTCATTAACAAGAACTTTGGGTCATTACACTTCAAACACCGTAACCTTTCCGTTTGACGACTCCTTGTTCCAACAAAAAAGGTTTCTTCTGCGAGTTTTTCGAATATTTGTGATTCGTATTGAAGACTTAACTAACGACGTAAATATCATGTATATTCGCTTTATTATATAAGCCTACCAAAGAACATTCCATCGATAAATTGAATATGGTATGAACACAATTGGATCAATGAAAAAAATACCATCTACGTATGAAATATGAAATGTGTTGCATATCGTTCAACCAAAGTACCACGGATTGTTATTGTTATTGTTATTGTTGTTGTGGTTGTGGTTACCATTGTTATAACTATAGCCAGGATTAAAACCACCGTTGTACTGATTTCCGAAAGTTGTCCACGGTTGCCAGTGCTGCTGATGTTGAGGCCATGGTTGGTATTGTTGTGATTGCCATGGATTGTGATATTGCTGCGATGGCCAAGGATTCTGTTGTTTTTGCCACATGTCCCACTGTGGTCGATACTGGTGATAACGATGCTGAGGGGGCTGATTGATGTTCATCCAAGACGGAGGCTGATATGGGTCGGGATTCAGATTCTGGTGATGAGGTCCCCACGGCAGTTTGTTTCCTTCTTTCCACTTCAAAGCTGAAAGTTGAAATCGATAACCGTTTTTCGATATTTAAAAAGAATGAAGTGTATTTTCTCTGCGAAACATAATTCAGATCGCGAGACACTGAATTTTTTGGTACGTGTCCATAACTCATTCGCCCCATCTAGATCTTGCACACTGAATGAGTGAAGTGCACCGAACGGTGCGAATTTTTTGTAAAGTTCTCGACTTTTCGTCACTTACTCGGTACACAGAAAGCTTGTTGCATTCCAGTTTTGATACACTTTTCAGTCGGTTTACAAAGAGTGTCCTACAAATGAAATTTCATGATATAATAGTTCGTTGATGAATCGTACACGTTGACAATATTTTCTAATGAATGCTATCAAAACAGACATTTCTCTCATCACTTACCCCACATTCACCTAAAAACGAAAACAAAATTTTCTCAGTGAGTATTTTACTATACACCCACAAGTCTAGGATATTGCACAATCCAAGTCAGACTCCAGAGTCCGATTTTACTCCTATGTTTCCCTTAAATTGATAGGTACCGGTACGTAGGTTATGGGCGCAAACTAGGGCAACACATTGCCGACTCTGGAATCGGCTCAAGCAACTATTTTAGATATAAAAACACGTATTTACCGTTGCAGTATGTTTTAGGAAAGCATTTATCGTTATGCCACACATGATCACTGGGACAATCACAGCCTGGTGCAAGATTGCCGCATGTTTCTGGGCCATCCGGATCTTTGCACGTTCGTTTACAATTCTCCTTCTTCGTTTTCGAGTAGGCCAGTTGTCCGGTACACAATTTGGCAGCGTCTTGGGAAAAGAAAGAGGCGATGATGTTTTAGTTGAGTACGGCATATCGTAATTAGAGCAGCCAAATATTTACACCAATCATTTTTTGCATTTCTCAAAGACATATGTTATGGAAAGATGAATTTACCGCAGACTGAGGGGTTTATGCAGTCGTCTTTATACCAAACCATACCATCGGGACAATCACATCCCGGGGACACAGTTTCCTGACAGTTAGGTGGACCGTTTGGTTCGTCGCATGTTTTCTTGCAACCTGTAGTTCTGGATGGCGAGTAATATGTATTTCCTGTACACGAATCTGCAGCAGCTATAAACAAAACGAAAAGACACATGGCCACGATCCAAAAGCAAACGTAGTGCATCGGAATATGACACGATTGTTTAATGAGAAATTGCTTTATTCAGTGAGTTTTTTAAGAAGAAAAAGTCCATACGATAGACAATTGGATTGGGCCGTCTTGCCCAGTAATGCCATCCACGCGAATAGCTGCGCATCTGGCCTACCTTCTACTAAGGCAGGACCTTGCTATGTCTCGATGCCATGTTCTTTTTCCCTCACTGGAAGTATGGCTTCATACTCTAAAAGATGATTGAATACTTACTGCATATTCCATGCTGTTGCTTCCAATCAGGTACTGCTATGGAACGAGCTTGGCACGCGTCTGCAAGCTCCGTCATAGCCGCGCAGACAGTGTATTCAACTTGCGCCTCGGACGTCACGGCCCACGCATCTACAGTACATGACTGAAGAATCTGCTGAGATTCTGTAGTGGGAAGAGTCTCGTAGCACTCTTTAAGACCGTCAAGTTCCTGCATCTGGTTACACGCTAATTCGCTTGCTTTAGCAGTGATCATTTCTTCGTCGCTGCCAGGAAGTTGTAGCGGTGTTGTGACACAACTGTAAGGCATTTACTTATTATAATTACGAGACATCGCATGTAAATGTTTAAGCTTAAACAAGTGAATTCAGAAACCATGAAGTAAAATAACAGATCGTGAGAAATATTTTGCGCGGGGATACTTACGTGTCGCTTCCATCAAATTCAGGATCAACGACGCGACAACTATCTCCAAATGTAGCGGTCTGTACGTTTACACCTCCGGTATTTGGTACCAAGATTCCATTGTCACATCGTGACCAATCGTCATCTAAATTCCCGTTACAATTACCGCAGATACCTTTCAGATTTCCGGCGAAGTTTCTCGTTTGAATTTTATAGTGACGATTCCCAAACTTCACCTTCAGGTCACATTGTTTATCTTCGAATACTATTGCGTAGCGATTTTTGTAGAAATCGATGTTATTGGCGGTTTTGATGCTATCCGGAACACTAGCAGCGTCTGGATATTCATCGTCACCAATCTGCAAATAGTTTTTAATCGAACTCATCAGATCCTACTCATTTGCTCAACAGCGTGCTCATTTTACAATCGAAGCAAGAATTTTGTTGTTAATCATAAAATGTACAACAAAAAGAGGGTCGAAGTAAATGTCGTTTTGGAAATACAAATCCTGGAAAAAAGCCAGACGCACTCAGACGTATTGAAGCACATTTGAGACGAAACACAGTTGAAGTATCGTTAATATCTGAATTGTGAATTTTTTGTCGTGCTACAAATGGCCGAACAAAAACATACAAAAACAGCCTTATTTCCCAAAGAAATATGTTTTCCTACTGCTGGGTCTGTCCGGCTTTAGATCATTCGATATACCTGTATCCTGAAGCCGTTCAGCAATCGGATTCTATCAGCGAATCGACCGATTTTGATATCTACATGTTCAAGCCATGTCACCTCTTGTCTCCAGTTCGAAAGTGGGTTGTTCTTGCCGGTGATTTTGTGATGACAAGGGTCAGTGTCGGAGACGCTAGTTGTTTCGGACAGTAAATAGGTACACTTGCCCATAAAATGGATCCATTGTCCGTCGAAACTTGCATAGTGGACATCACCGAATCCACCGCATGTGCATAACCTTGGGGCTGTTCAAAGACATACAACTTTTAACAACCCTGATACCGATGAAATTCGTCAAAGTTAAATGAAGATGTTAAAAAGGAACAACGTTTGTTGAAAAATGTACTGAAAAACACACTTAATTCGTAGTTAAAATTGTAAAAAAAGATAGTATGGAATCTAAAAAGTTTAAGAGTATATATATACATATACGTTTTCATTTTTTTTATTCCATGGACTCTTAAACTATTTAGATTCCATGTTTGTACTTACGACAGTTTCCTGCAGGATCGACACAAGCGTTATTCAGCCAGACCTTCCCCTCCGGACAGTCGCATGCTCCCTGTTCAGTTTCGGTTTCCTGTTTGTCCGAGTCGCTTTTCATTATCTTATGCTTCATTTTCTTTGACAAGCAACCATTCGGATAATCGCAGGTCCGATAACATCCGGGTCTTTTCCCCGGGTAAAACATTTGCCCCCCGACACAATCTGAAGTTCGTAGTAGATAAAAAGGACGTCATCGCAAGGAAATGCTTAATCTGACAAAACGACTCATTTAATCTCATTCAGCGGTAATTCAAAAATTTTGATATTGAAATGTATGATTGTGTTTGTATTACCTGCTGCTGTATCTCCAGTGGTTGATTTTGTGACAAAAGTAATGACTAAAATACCCAAGAACGCCGATAAGATCATCATGGTTGTTTTTGAGAATATATTCTAACTCAAGTTCGATTGTAGCATTCTTTGTTAAAACTGCGAAGATCGAGAACACAACCGCTGTTTGAATAGTTTCAGCGTGAAGTAACATGTTTAGATTATTATTCTCGAGAACAAAGGAATAGTTTGAGAAGCGACAAGTTATCCTTGTCCAATTGAGGAAAGCTGCTCACTAATATTTCTCAAAAATGTGTACGCTATTTCGGTGTCATCTTGTGAAAATTACTATTACAATGTTCTTGACACATCATTTACGTCACTACGGTCTATTTATGACTGAATGAACATGACTGATAAATAGTTAGTGTCCATGGTGGGCGTGTAAACTAGATACGTACATGGTTAGAGTTATAGGCTGGGGCTGATAATACCAACTTATTGGAAACGCCATTGAAATTGAATTACTATCAAATTACGATTAGATGAATAACCAAAAAGGTGTGTATTTTCTAAAAAGATAAAGAAATTTTTATGAATATTGATAACTAAGATAGACTTCACCGGAGTTTTTAAGTGTTGAGAATTCAAGTTGATCCGAGTAAAACGTGACGACCAAAAATGAAATATAGTAATATATGGTTATTTATTCAGTAATTGTATTGACATTTTTCAATCGACACCAGACATCATCATTTCAAATTACATAAATAAGTAACATTGGACGAATTAGGATCATATGAACATGTTTTTGTTTGTGTTTTGCTGGATTGCTACGAAAAGTACATACGTAACCTGAGTAAATATGAACACATTTTTACGCATGAATATGACCTCCATAGGAGAATATGTGACCATCGTTGATGAACGGTCTCCTGTTTCGGAATAACTGTCGTGTCCGAATCGCTACTCGTGAACTTTTTCAATATACCATCGAAATAGTCCATAATCTACTTTACACATCCACGAACAAACGTGTATTTGCATTTTCATCATACGGGTCCTTGAGCTCCCTGGTACGAATTACGCTTCCAATTCGGCTGAAATTCATGTGCTAAAATTTGTACTATACCCCCAACATCACAGCTACAGACCTGTATCGCCATCGAAACCCCTCATCAAAATTTATATAAGCAAGCTCGTTCGTTCGCGAATCGGTAATTCTATTTGATCATCAAGCCAGGTAACAGAGAATTAGATTCTTTCTGGTGGAACGTGCGTCTAATCTAATCATCGGCCGATGCGGGACTGTCTGTATTTAGTACTCCCCGGGTCGGTCATTAGCGTCGAATTCATAGTCCGCCGGTACGACCCACGAGGGTTCTGCGCGTGCCGACAAAGAATCGCTACGAATTTCCTGCGGAAATTCTGGCTGAATATGCTATAAAGAACGGGATTCGCCGCTGAATTTACGAATGTCAACATCGTTACGAACACGTGCAACAACCACGTCTGGTAGAACGGTTTCGGAGCTATTGTATTGTAGAGTAACATGACTTGAAACGGGGAATAACTAAGAAAGTATATCACAACACTGGCTATGAGCATTTTTACAACGCTCTTGCGACCTTTCAAGGCGTTGGCGTTATGGGTGTTAGCTCCGGGTGACCGGCTACACGAATTAGTATCCGGTGCGCCTTGCAACTCGCCGGCCGAGGCAAACAATTTCTTAATGATAACGGCGTAGAAAAATATCTGGAAAAACATCGGTAGGTAATAGTACAATACGGCTTCAAGATATTTCCATGGAATCAGGTACTGAATGTGATTTCCAGGGAATCGTATGAGGCAGAATCCGAGTCTGTATCCGGGAGCCGCTTTACCGATCTTATTGTAAAGTAAGACCGGTATAGCACAAGCAACTGTGAACGGCCAAATCATCCCGATAACAAGTAGAATCCGTTTTCTGCTACAGAATATATGCGCCTTGATCGGATAGACGATGGCGACGTATCTGAAATATATAAGAATGAATGGTTTCTTCCCTTAATAGGTTTACGGATAGGAAAATCTAATAATATTCCATCGTCTTAGTAAATCAAAATAATCTGACAGCCGACAACACAATCTTAGATATGTACAAATGATTTGATATCTAGTTAATTTTTTGCTGCTGAAATTTCATCATTTTAGTCATTTTCATCGAGATCAAATTGTAACATCATTGTTTGTCCACCGGAGTATGAAGAATACCAAGCAAAATGGACCTGTACAATTCACTAATCACGTTTGATCGATAATGTGACCCATCCACGTGGTTGCACCTCACGTCTACATCGCGTGACTACCAACAGATGCCCACAGGAACCAAATATTAAGAAATGATCTGAATATGGCTTAAAACTGCTGGACAAGTCGTCTCGCGCGGTGTGGTTGAGTGTCTTTTGCCAATTCTTGCGACGGCTGTGATTTTCTAACAAAGTGTCGTGTTTACTGGTTACCTTAATACCCCGGGTGATGTTTAGCCGACAATGCCGAATACCATGTTATGGACTTGTTATCGGAAGACGCAGAAGTGACCACACTCGTCGGAGAGTTTGCGTGATGCGAAGCTTGCTCTCGGTCTTATTCGATGTATCTACTTCAGAGAGCTTTCTTTGACGATCACAAATATAAAGGCGTGTTAATAATTCCTATCACAGGAAAACCGCGGTGTTCAGGAGACATCCGCGACAGTAAGTCAAAGGGTCAAGTCGTTCGTCACTTAAGAAAAAAAAAACACCCCGCTTCGATGCAACAGTAAAAATAACGCTATTATAGTTTTTGTTGGACATGAATTCTCATACTCCATGTTTAACAGCATCAACAAATCAAAATTGATGGTATTAGCAGTTTTAACAGTTGGGAATTCAATAAAGCAGCTTGTATAAGGGTCACTTGATTTGCTTTTCAATCGAAAGTCGACCATTACAAACCTGAATTTTGACACACGCTGAAAACTATATTAGAGCATTTTATCACGCAGATTTTTCATGAAATCTGCCACCACATTTCATTAATGGTCTTTTGGTCTGTGCGGCCAGATAAACCGAGGTAATTGCGGACAATAGAAAGGTAATTGAGAAGAAGTGACATTCCGACAAGCAATATTGAATGAATCGTTAATAAGGTTTGATTGTTGACATTTAACGACTAAAACCTCAGTGCAGCGTATATAAAGTAAATTTGTGCCAAGCGGCAATGTTTGATATTTGTCACAAACAGCCGCAATAAATTGTCATTATTCGATGCAAACTCAGCGAGGTCGTAAACGCATAAACTTGCGCCGTTTCCAGCAAAAAACCAGGTAATTTTCAGGCCGAGCACGTGTCATAAGGAGATTTCAGTCTCGGCGTTGTTTCCTGTAGACTGTCATCGTCGAATCGTCACCGAGTCGAAGTAAACACCATTGGAAGCCGGTCGCACTTCCGTATGATAATCAGTAAAAGAAAGGAAACGACATAACGACCGTGGATTACTCTTCGGTTGACGACTTTATTGAAAGATCTCCCGATAGACAATGTGCAGGATAACGACGAAATTACTATCGAAGTCCTGTACTTGTGTTCGGAAATGGCCGTACGTACATCATATCATTCTGACCAGAAATATCCCTTTCAACCGGCTCGATCGCTATTTGTCAGCGTGGTATCTTATATCATTACGCCAGACCCAAAAAGAAGAATACATATCCCTTGTGACATCATCAAATCGCTTACCAATGATAGGATTTTCTAACAGACAGCTTCTGGAGGGAGGAGGCTATAGATCAAATCACTGTATATCAATAAACAATTTGATAATGTCTTGGCCTGAGGCAATTTATATATTTTATGCATTTTTGCGAAGTTTCATTCAATTCACGCGGTGATCGGATTTGAATTTTTGTCAGCTATCAGGTGGCTTTGAATGGTAGAACCAATCTACATAAATGCAGTGATTTGAAAAGTTACTGCTGCGTTTCAACCGATAAGAATGCGTGATCAACCGATTAGAACGCGTGATATGAATCTTGGAACTCTTCAGAAACTTTTGAATCGAGTGAAACCTGTGGAATATCGCTTTCAATTTCACGGTGGAAACAACGTTTGCATGAAGCATGAGTATGAGCATGAGATCCGATTATCCCAAATAGATCAGTGCTAAAGAGCTTCGTTGTTCGCCAATTTCGAATTGACGAATTTGTACATTGTGCCTATACAAAAATCTTGTGATGAAGATAGGTCGTCTGTCATGTCTTCCACAGCGACGGCGATCAGCAAAGCCATGGAGACGTCAATTACGTATAAATGTCATGTTGGATGAATACCATATGTTTAGCGATACGTTTTTTATCACGAAAATTTCACTTCCGTCGTCGCGTTTCAGCTCATCAAAGCTATACTTGTACAAGCTAATGTACAAATAATAGGTTTCTGGTTGTGAACAGATGAGGCGCGTTATACGGCTGTAACAGCATCGATACAAAATCTAATCTAAGACGTCAGTAATGATAAAATTGCAGTCGGTAAGACGAACGTGTGTACAAAACAACTAAAGAGGTCAGCTCGGTAGCCTCGAGAGAGGATTCTAAACTAAACTGCCCGAGACCAAAAATTCGGTTGTCGTAGTTTGTCTTACTTAAGTGAAATTAAATGAAAGTTAGATCGACTAAGTCGAAAATATAGCAAACCACGCGCTTGGGACGGTCTGTGTACTTGGTACCTTCAGGACTGATTATCAGCTCTGACAGTCGTTGACTATTTGAAAACCGAAGTTCGCCCGCCGCATGCTGCACATGATCGTGGTCGAGGAAATGTGGCTCATCTCATGTGGCTTAATCATTCTGTTAGGATAAATTATCTAAATTATCTATAAGCTCCAAGCCGCGTCTGTCTGGTTCGGATAACGTTTCCCTATAACGCGCCAGACACGTTGAATTAGAGATTAGAATTTCAACTTATTTCGAACATTCGTCTGCTTTATCGAATACATCAACTCACGAAAAGAAAATCATTCGGTTCGTCCCTAGAAATTGTGCTGTTAGGTTATGTATGCTGGTAATAATCAATCATAACTAGCCATTAAATACTGACTGACGTTCGCGTACCGGGATGGTACATTGCGTCTTTGAATAAACGCGAGGGAGGAAAAAGATGGCAACAAAATCGTCGTCACGAAAGTTTCTCGCGCTTTTTTTTCCTATCGATAGAAGCGTGATCAATACAGAAAGTGGCAGTGTAAAACGGTGCGAATAGATTGAGGCATTTTTACTTACGATACGATCCGATAAATAATTGATAGAGTCCGCACACCACGACGTGTCTTATCTTCCTTATGACGCGATGGCCACTTTGTTAAAGGGGTTATCAAAAATGGATTCCACTTCACGCCACAGAATAAAATATGATACTGGTCTCTGGTACAGGTCGAAGAACTGCATACATGAGAATCGTAATTTTTCTTAAAATTTTTGGACGCGAGATTCTGATATTGGTCGAACAAGTTAATTAGATACGTACGCATTGAAGTCCAATTCGTTGAAGATAAGCACTTTCCCATAGAACTACGAAGTAAACGAACAGTTCAAAAATTAATGTGTAAGCAGGACTACGTGTAGATATTTAAGTTTTACCCCTTTAAGTTATAAGATGCTTACATATTTAAGTTTTTAGTCACATTGAACCGTCCAGCTGATCAGACATGGGTTTGGCTTGGACTAATAAGTAATACGATTATAGTCCTAATGAAACTATAAATCTGAAGGGACGAGTCGTCCGTGGTCATGGAAATTATTTCAATTAACGATGAACGCCAAATTGACTTCACATAATATTGATCTGACAATCTGTAATTGTTAATCAGACTGTTAAATGCCACATCTAAATCGAAGCAGTTACCTTCTATTTGTTGTACTTGCCGAAAGATTGTTTGGTAACACAATACGGTAATATGTAATATACGTCTGTGACATCTCAGTAGAATATTCACTGACGTCAGTGAAGTGACTGGCCTGGTCGAAGTATTGTGAGTTGAATTTGAAAATCTATGATCAATGAGTAAATCTGACTATCGCGGTTGCTGGAGGACCCCATTGCGGGACGTAAGGTCGCCACCACCATTGATCATCGAAGCGATAGCTGATTAAAAACTCGTTTCATTTTTAATTTGTTTGACATTTCTTTCATGGTAAAAACATTGCGGTTCCGATGTTTTGATTAATGGTCCTATTTAGGATGGCACGTGGCGGTGGCGTCTGACGTCAAGACGTGACTCTCGTGTCTTTCGTTTAATCAGCATTCGGTCCGGCAACGACGCCAATTAACGAGATAATTAAGAACTACCACTTCGGAGATTTGATATGGACTATAAAAAAGTTAGAATCACTAGCAAAACACGAATTGTACAGATAAATGTTATTGAAGTAAAATGTAATCAGGAATTGACCTTTTGGTGAAGACAGATCGTAGAGATTAAACGTATGGACGAAGATCCAATTTTGTCGTTTACTTCTCCGATCGAAGCGACTGCAGTTCATTTCCGTTAGAACTTGGTAATCTGAATTTGTCGTTTAATACCACAAATTGCCTTCCAGTAGAATCTCAATTACACACCGAAAAATAACGAGGAATTAAATGGAATGACGAATCGTTCCAGCGGCGAAATCACTGTTTTTGGTGCGCTGATAAATGAGTATCGGAAGAATTTGCCCAGTGTGTGTATATTGTATAGCCGGATGATAAATCAGCGGGAGAGAAAGCAGCATTCTCGTAATGGGTGGACGACAAAAATGATGTGATTCGGCGCAATTTTGCTAACGCTTATCCAGCCGATGAACGATGACGAATTGTACGTACATATTTATGAACGGCCCAGAAAAAAAGAGAAATAAATAGATTGCTTATTATGAAACCCGGTATTGATGAAATATAGTCCCAATCGATCATATAGCCGTTTTGCGATCGTCATACACAATAAAACATGACCCGATTGACGATTCGATCGATGCAATTGTCCTTTTTGCGAAGGTCAAGGTCGTGACACCAAGACGTCTTATGCTCCCTTTGCGAGTAAATGGATGAGAAGATTGGTGGCAAATAAATGGACTTGGGGTTGATTTGTTGACGAGAACCCTGACCGATAGTTTGTTGACAATGAGTGAGTGAGATGATACCGTTTTTCGGGTAGAAATCGTTTTTCAGCATTTCTTAACATGTAAGATATCTATTCTTCGGCATACATATTTTTGCCACTATTCAGAATAAGTCTATTGAGGGGGGGGGGGGGGGGGCGGTCATTGCTAAAACTGATACGTGCACGATTCCTACAACATGTTCGAACGATAATGAACCGACAGCATCCCGCCTGCCAACATCGAAAAACGGAATTTGCGCGGCCTGAAGTAACTTGACATGACAGCCAAACAAGCAATCACCGGGAAAGGAAAGAATTCCCCCTTACGAAGACAATAGCTAGATTGACTCTCGATGATACTTATTGGACTCGTTCTTGGATAAAGCGAATAAAAAATAGCTTCTCGAGCCTATGTTGTTACTTCTCTGATTGAGCCCCGCGATGACGTTTTCATGTGACCCAAGTAAAAAAGCTCTTTAAGAATAAAAATTATTCGATAAACGTCTAGTTTGGATATCTAACGGATTTAGAAACCGCGTTCAACCAACGTCTATCTATCGCGAAAGCGAATTGATGAAATAATCGCTTGTGGTTTAGCGTCATATTTCATACTCAAAGTCAGTGAAATCCCAACCGAGCCCGATTTGTGACAGTCTTGAAATTAATGCACGGACGAAAGACCACACGCAAATGTGCTTTTACGCGATAATTCAAACATCCGATTCAACAAAATCAATTCTAAAAACAGATCAGCTGCAAACGAATAGCTTTCATTATTTTGTTGCGTGTGGCGTGTGTTTTCGTTGTCGTTCAAAATTCGATTAATCCGTAGTAACGTTGGATCATTTTTCTTGGAAGCGCGTACATATTTCATTGATTGGAAGATTATCAAATTCGGCGTGATGCTGTTGCATCCACCATCAGTGCCGAGTGACAAGTGGGCTCTTGTCCTGGACTGGTTAGGCTGGTTGCCCGTCGGGGGTACCCGCAAATCAGATATCCCAACAGATGGCGTGACGAGCAGTAGGTCGTCCGTTGTCAAAATTAGTTAGTTTTCAATGAACTTTGAACTGGATTTTTAGACTCCAATCTATATATTATTACAGGACCTACTAAATATACAATAATTTCATTCTCTTGGATATCGGTATAGTTTTCATAAATAATTGATTCATTTAAGAGAAAAGTTCATTCAGATTTGATTGAAATGTAGAAGAAATCGAACTAGGACGACCAACTATCTACTAGCGAACCTGGCGGATCCTCGCCTGCCATACGTGGAATCCTCGATTGCCACAGTAGCACTGCAGGTCGTCATATACAAATTCAAAATTACTTTATTGATCCTGAATATTATATTATATTCATTCATTGTCGATGTAATTTTTCTTCAAGGTTGCAATAAACGTTCAAGTTAGTTTTATTGTTAGAGCGAAGTTTCATTTTGCCCCTGTTAACACCCAGTCATGGATTTGTGATTCAAAAATTCGTCGGCATTACTTTTCAGCTGCGGGACAATCTCAAATATCATGAGTCGGGCATAATATCGTGCAGAGATTTGTCGACGTGACTTTTCAAGGGCTGATCTAAACTTGATTGCGGATCTCTGCGCAGAAATGACGCCTTTGTGGTGAAATAGTATTATTATTTCGGATGAGCCTGGACGAGTATAAAAGAGAATGCCCGCGTCTCATTTTGATTTCATTTTGAGACGAGAAATAAGCTCTCGAAGTGCCAATATATCGTGTACGTGTAGAAGTGTCACTTTTCATATCGGTATACCGTCAACATCATAATATGAGACGACCACTTAAACCACGCGGTTTGCTCGCAAATTAGTGTGAAAAGACACAGTAAACCGCGTTTCAACCGGGATTCTGATGCGAGGAATCTCATAATAATTGGCATTATCGGCATCTCTGCGCAAACTCATTCCTTTCATTCGCAAAATATGATTCGATATAGGATTTACCAAAGGTACGTATCATACGATCCGGATTCTATATGAGAAATAGCTTTTTGTCGAAAGAAAATTCTCTTAAGAAGCGACTGACCATGAGAAAAAACGAATTTCAATATCGTATACGTATTTCGTTGAAATTACATTTCCGGGACCAATTCTCAAATCAGATCTCGTTTCAAATCAGCGTCAAATTCAATTCGCGTGGGCTAAATTGTTAGGTTCGATATTGCTCGACTATCGTCGGGGTAAACCGGTTCGAGATCGAATCAATTTACATAACGAATCACGGTTGATATAGACATTGATAGTTTGACAGGCATAAGTAGAATCTTTTTCAAATCGATCACCTGGAATTTACCGCACGCAAGCGAGTTCTTCTCGATTAGTTCCTCAGTGAAGTATTTTTCATTTCACTTCGCGTGGATTCGCTTCTCGAAATGAGATCGTGACCTTATCAAAGATGTTTTCGAGTATAGTGTAAGTCACGAGGGTATCTCTAAAACGGAAGTCGAACTAAAACTGAAGACAACATTACAGACACGAAGAAGACAGCTAAGCTGTGATTTAGAAACATTTCTGAAAAGTAATACTCTCTATATTTGTTTAGCGTAAAGAGATTTGCCAGCGCTAATTGCTTCATATTTTTGCACAAAATTATCTCATATTCTGTCATTCGATCACGACTCACCTCCGGGTAAAAAATGAGCCACGTGTTTATCGCACCTAATTAGTTAATCGCGTAGAGTATTTCGACGCCGGCTATTTTCCGGCCGTAGCCACATCAGACCCGCAGATTCGCTATCGGATTGATAAATCCATTCGTCATTCGCCAGCGAAAAACATACGGTTTCCAGGGCGGTGATTTATAAATCCAATTAAATGCACATTAAATTTCGAAATGCCTCCCTCCTCTACCAGATTACTACGTAAAATATCACGACGCCGATCTCGTTCGTACGTAGACGCATAATTTCGTCGATGCGGAATAAGTTTGATAGATAGTTTTCCAGCAATTATACGATTTGATTTATATTCACGGAAACCACGATATTTTATTGGCTTGTAAATTAAACTCATGTACGACGACATCGATTATTGAATCGTTTGTCAAATTTTCTCCAATCGAATGGATTAAGATTTTTCCAAATTTCGTCGGTGCGCGATTACGATTCGAAATGAAATATTTGAGCGGTCGATAATCAATTAGCATAACGGCGACGGTTCGTTGTCAAAAGGTATGCTTGAAAATCTAGATTGCAACAGACTCGGGAGCGGAAGAGGGTTTGCTTCTTAATCACCAAGGCTACCCTTCACTGTCACTCTACGTATAAGCTTGGAGTAATCATTCAAATGATTACTTCAAGGTATATGATTCTTCAAACGACGTCACGTTGACTCGCAAGCCCGCACACGAGTGCATATATTGCTTCGTACGTATTTAGCGCAGCCGAACGGGGCCGAAAATGCAATCAGCAAACGGACCTGTGGTAAGCACGTATACATCATACAACCATTACTAAATATCTGCACCATTTACAAGCGACTTTTTATCGTCCATGTCAGATCTATATGGTGGTTGATAAGGGACATAGCGTAAAATTCCTGGTATGTAAATAAGGGCGTCAGAACGTCAGAACGCCAACACAACGAAAAACGTCGAAATTTCTCTAAAACGTCCAATTTTCTCTGAAAGTTCGTTTTGGCGCGCCAAAACAAAGAATATTCCGTTTTGGCACCCCCGCCAAAACGAACTCTCAACCACGTAAAGTAATTCTATATATGCAAATTTATGCAAATTACACACAGGATCAACGCGCCAAATTGAAAAATTATTTAACTGTGGTTAAATGCTTGTTTTGGCTGGGCGCCAAAACGAAATAATCTTTGTTTTGGCGCGCCAAAACGAACTTTCAGAGAAAATTGGACGTTTGTTTTTCGTTTTGGCGTTCTGGCGTTCTGGTGCCCTCATTTACATACCAAGAATTTTACGCTATGGCCCTTTTCAGCCACCATAGGATCTATTTGAATATAAAGGAATTCTTCTGTTCCTATTACATCTACATCGACATCGAAGGTCTTGTGAGGAGAAAACTACGATTTTATTAATTCAAGTCACCCCATGTAATACAGAAAGTGAAACATGCGTGATGAATCAAGAATCTAGAATAAGAATTGCAGCCACGACTCGAGTGACAGCGACATAGACGGATCCGATCGGACATGGTTCCTTTGGGAACCTCCACGGGCTACTAAAAAGAAGCCACCCGGGGAGGTGGTCGAGAATATTCGGAAGTCGAACTTTGCATTGACGAATTCAGACCTTTAGGGGAATAGACGAAATTGCTATCATGGGATATACTGAAGAAACTTGACAGATTTTTCCACGACTTTAAGCCCCCTTGCAAGAAGTGAAGACTCGCGCAAATGAATAAATCTCCTTCAGATGCGCTACAGGCTGTGATGAGGATGAAAAATCGATAGTTGACAACGTTTGGATATTTCTTTGGACGTCGTTCTTAAAGTACATACGTACATTCCTTCTCGATCCTTCCGCCGGTTTAGTCAAAACGACATGGGCATAAAAAGCGTATCGGTTTGAGAACGACAATTTCTTTGGTGGTTATCTGTGTATCGACTCATTGAAATTTAGTTTATGATCCGAGGATTGAACCTATTCATAATCGATTTCCGATACGAAATCATTAGATCGGTTTTCATTGATGATTTTGATCAATAACTTTTTCAATCCACGGATTACGCACATTGCTTGAATAATGGTCAATAGATCGTTGACAAAATTTGATTTGTTGCTCCAAACACCAGTTCGTTTAAGTGTGTGATTGATTTAGTGATTTTACTGACGGCTTAAATTTTTCCGCTATACGGCTTCCGAGCACGAACGAAAATGTTTCCTGTTCATTTTTGATCTGAACGAAACGTATTTCAGTCGGAAATGCGACGTTAATTGAAAGGTGCTTAAGTCACTCGAAATTCCCGAATCAATCTTACGAAGAATGGCCGAAAACTGTCGTTTGGTAAATTGAGTTTGAATTTAAATCCAGCTTAATAGTAGTGATTGATATAAACCTGTCGGCTTTAAGTAGGACATCAATTCGACGACAGGAATACGTATGTCAAGTTGAAATGCATTTACCAGCAACAGCACGTATTCATAGCCGATGTAAGTCATTCAATTTACGAATTTGCCGAGTATATGCCAAAACATGGGCTCACTGTGCAGACAGTAAAGCAGGCCTCTTGTAAAATTGTTCCGACCACGGAAAAAATCGTGAGAATGACTCAAGTGGTTACGGTTATTTCCTCGTAGAAAACCGACCCGACGAGGTGCCGCATGAAAAGATTGTTCATCATCATCACGACTGAACGATTGTTGAAACTGCATTTACTTTACGCTTTTGCGGACACCGTGGTACTAGATTGAAATGGTAATTCAAGGAAACTGCATCGAAATAGGGTAATTAGGCTCGCTTTATGCTACAGGTACCGATGTTGTAGACTTAATAGCTTCGCTTGCTCGAGGTTAGATGGCCCTATATGGGGTAAACGCATGTACTTTCAAATGAAATCAGTCACCACAAAGTTAATCAAACCATACACCATGAATATTTTCTCCATTAGACCGATATATTTTCCTAAAGACACTTCATTAAGGAGTAGAAAATGAATTTCCTGGGCTAGAAAGTGTTCATTTATTCAATCAATCCGATTATAATGCTAGTATCAATGGGGGCAGCAACACCAGCTATCCCAATAGTCTTAATTAATAGTTAAAGAATATACATTTTGTTACGTTATTCTTTAAATTTTTATCACTTAAGTGTTGTTTTGTTAATATTTGTATGTATAAGTGTAATATTTTTCCTCCATATACCATGGAAATTGTTGGAGTGTAAATAAAATCGTAATCGTAATTGTAACCTTACGTTGTTCATAAGTTCTACAACTTTGAACTGTACTTTTAGACTCCCGAATCTATATATCATCACAGGACCCACCAAATGTACAATAAATTCATATTTTCTACTCAGGTATCGAAATAGTTTTTATTGATTTATTTAAGAAAAAGTTAAATTAATTCAGTTTTAATGAAATGTAGCAGAAATCGAACGCGGAAGACCGATTTACTTCTAGCGAACCTGGTGGATCCTCGCTTGCCATAAGTGGAACCCTCGATTGCCACATGAGGTTCACGCGCAGGATCCCATTGTCCATCCAATGTAGCCCGTAAACACCAAATCTGTATACACCAAAAGACGCACAGTATTATAAACCTGAGGAGTATTAAAACTGTGACGCTGTGACATTTTCAGCAGCGGTGTTCGTGTCAGAAATAGGAATATTCACACCGCCTAAAACTAATGGCTATTTGTCGTTAGGACCCTTCGAGATTCCGAAACACGGTATATTGCACGTAGTGGCCACTTAAATCTCTTGAGTCGAGGTTTTTGCTGATCAATCAATCAATCAATCAATTATTCCGGCAATTTTGGATCTAAAACGCCAGTTCATGAAACGCCACCATTCCTCCAGGACCTCGTTTATCATGCGACACCGTTTTCTCGTCTGCTCCGCTGCGATACTGGCCACATCCGGTCGTCCGTTTAAAGCCAAACTAATTAGTAATCGATGAGTCTGCGTGAAACATACCCGACTTTATTGCCAATAAATTCCCGTACGCCAAATATGGCGTTACTGTTTCAGATGCGGCGATCGTCGATAGTAAAAATTCTCGTAAAACTAATATTGCGAATTCGTAGGATACCCGATCGGTTTTATGTAGCGTTCGTTATGATTTCATTACCGGGTTTATCGTGCGCTCTTTCGAAAATCGATATGAAAAATGAACGAAGCTTCGATAAAAGCTCCGTTACAACTCCAATGTAAATAAGCCCTTTTTGTCGCTTCCTAATTCAAACCTTTAAGCTTTCTTATAAAAAGGATAGCCGTAAAAGCTCTAGGTGCGTTCTGGGTAAGAAAGTTGACCGACTTACAGGTCTTCCGACAAGGTCTATGGTTCCTCAATAAACTTTTTTTTCTAACAACGTGCGGTAACTGAATATTCAGTTCTTATACTGAACAAAAGAATGCGATGCCTAATGCCGGAGAAAAACGGAAGCTATTTTCTCCAATTTCTGGTTATGAATAAAGATGTTTTTAACATAGCCGCAAGCATGATTAAAAATTATTTGCCTTTTGTTCTCTTTCATTTATTCATTAATTCAAGCGCTCACGTAGCTGTTTGTGTAATATTGACGGGAAAAACTTCGTTTCATTGCTGTATGTTTTGCGTTTATTATACCGATATCATTATTAACGTGTATACTTTAAGACAATTACATAGCTTAAGATTCGCAATTATCGCCTCCCTCTATTCAGAAAATTCATTTCACTATTAATTCATCTGGGTGGAAATACCATTCATGAGAATATTGCCTGTATTCCTTAGAAACAATTGGAACGATGGAATTTAGGAATTTAGGTAGAATAAGAAGATTCTTGTTCGGCTTTCGGCGGTATCCTTTGATAGATATTGGAAAGATAAAATTGTAATCATTTCTTACGACTTACACCTAAATTCAAAAATTGGTTATTTTGTCCTAAGGACATTCATAAGATGCACATGAATAGAACGGTTTCTTGCGTGTGAGCACTTGAGGCTTCGAGTTACCGTTTTTATTAAATGTTTAAGTGCTTCAATAGACATCTATTTAGAATCGATGAGCTGGCGAAATTAATCGTTCCATTTTAGCCAAGTTGTTCGTGTGCGTTTGTGAACCTCTCTTCGGATTTATTGTGCAATAAAAATTGAATGGAAATGTAAAAACAAATCGCCATCAATCTATCAGAGAGCTACTCCTCACAAAGCTCGACGTTTAAAAGAGAAAATAGAAAGAGATAACAAATATTTCCTAGAAGACCACAAGTTTTTTCATCTTTCCGAGACGATAATTACAGAAATTCCCAGGAGACTTCTGCCTTTTACGCTGCACTTTCAAAACAAAAAAAAAGTTACTTTGTTGCAGAAGCAGACATTTGAAGCTAAGTAGCGATCGCTTGACGTATGACTTAACTGATCAATTCGAAAGACCAAAACATTGGATCTTGATGTACTCATTAGATTAAGTTCTAAAGAAGGAAAAGATCTTATGTGATTACGATTTTCCAAGTGCAGGAAACATGAAGCTATGCTAACTAGTGGAAATGTGTCCGATTCTTCATAAACACCGGAATAATTCAATCCAAATCATTTCAATTCTTTTTTGCGACTGAGATAGTTTTACAATAAAACATGGAAGTACATAAAACGCAATAAAGGATGAAAAAAGACAATAGATTTCACAGGATAAAATTTACAAGAATTACGCGATAAAATCTAAAAGATAACATATTTACAGGAGTTACAGCAAATATAAAGAGCGAGGGCAGTACCTAAACGATGTTACCAAATCTATTGAGATATTTTACTATTTCTTATGTCAGTGATTGTGCAAACATAATCAGAAATTTTTGTCCGTTCTCAAATTCTTCATGTAGAAACACGCAACAACTTTTCGCGTGAATCACGTATAAACTCCCATGGCCAATCAACTATCAATCGGATCAATGACACTCTGGGCGTTTTACCTGCTAAAAATATATCTAGTTACTGTCTCTATTTGTTATCGAATTTCTGTCGTTACTGCAATTCATAATTGAACGCTTCGGTGCCGTGCGCTGACAGGTTAAACTGAGCGAGAAGAATGACGCATGATATTACTAATTCGTAACGACTTAAATTCCGAACTCACAGCTCGAGCGATACGTGTTCGTTCGGAAGGCTGTTTTCATCGCATTATTGAAAAAGAATACGCGAGATTAGCCGCAAATCGAAACTGCCGTCACGAGAAAATTGCCGGTACGAAGAGTAGAAACAAAATTGGCACGAATGATCATGCATTATTAAATGAAAACGCGTTTGGCAATGCTCTGAGAACAAGTACCTGCCGGATTTTAATCTTAACTTTGCCTCCGTAATTTTCAAGTTACGAGCCCAGGAATACAACTATGTTCGGCAATCTAACTATTTACGTAACATGTACTACTAGTAAAAGCGTTGAGATACGTAGTTTGTACTACGTTTGGGAAATAGAAGGAAGATCGACGACCAAGCAATAAATATGGCTGTCAACCAGGTCCTAGCGCTTAGCAATGACTCGACGGGGACGCACTAAAAAAAACCAGGTGACTCGGTCTAAGAGTTCATCAACGTCCATCTGTCTCGGTGAATCAATCAGTGAATCCATCAGTCTGATGTGAATGAACGAATTAGCCTTACGTGTCCGATACTTTTTAACGACTATCTTGTCGACATCTATGGGGAATATAACAACGCGGGCCAGTAGATAAAAGGGTTGATAGGACGCGTAATGATTGACGCGTAATTCATTGGCAGCTTTTCTCGAGGGAAAAAGTTTGTGAGGCCGGGAGCTGACATTAGAAAAATCACTCTGGACAAGCTGAAATTTTTCATCACATGTACTAACTTTTTGCCACTGTATTCCCATCATATTTCATTTTGATATTCCTACATGTTTCATTATCAAATAATTTTCTCAATAAAGAAAGATTCGAAATAATAACGATGAAGTTGATACGGCCTTCGATCTGAGGTGATTCAGGATTGAAACATTGTTTCTACCTGTTCGAATATTGAAATTGTATCATTCTTCTTTTAATTACGGCGTCTCTTCATCGAAGATTGGATGAATCGAAGAGTGTGGTGTAAGGTGGAATCCGAGAAACTATATCAGAACGAGCGGTACTTGCGATGGTTGCCAAGCGTGTCGTAGCATCGCTGCGTTCGTTTTGTTTCTGAATGACAAGTCTCGCAATGAACGAGAGGCACACACACTAACAATCGATTATCGTAACGTTTCATTTACCTGACGTGCCCTCATCAGAAAAGAAACTTCAATTAGAAGGAATTTTCGCCGTATCAAAGTTTTCATCTGGCTCCATGTGCACCATGTGCACAAACATTCCGCAGTTAATAGGATTAGTTTTCTTGGTTCTTCTTCAACGGAATCACTGACAAGTTTTGGGTCTATCAACTTATTCATTTCACATTCTGATCTTTGTTAGGAGAAGAAATGACATTAGGCAAACAGAAATGACGTTCATTATAAATACAACGAGACGGATAGTACTTTAATGTTTAACTAGATCTATTTGAAGTACGAGCTTTCGCTACTAGTGTAGGTCCTATAGTAGCTTCATCGGGTGAATGAGTGAGGTTCATGATAAACTAACTAATCATATATTGTCTATTTTTTTACAATTCTTTATTCACGTATTAAATACATTAGAAGATTACATGGTGATAACAAGGTAATGTAATTCAAGTCGATGGACACCGAAAGAAGTTACAAACTTGTATTGATAAAACATGGCCCTGGCACTCATGGAAATCATACGCACACGCACACGCACACGCACACGCACACGCACACAATATCATGCACATCTGCTTCTTCTTGTATAATGTGGTTTAGCTGTTGATCGCCCAAAATTTGAAAAACTGGAACATAACTGCGAGCCACCCCTTTGCGCGTTTGGAGATATACAGCTCTGACGCAAGAATTTGGCAGAAGATGGACTAAAGATTGGCATGATAATTCCGCTGTTAAAAAGAGGATCGCCGTTAGTAGCCGTTAGTTTAATGAGCTTATGTAGATAGAATGTTGAACGACAACAGTCATTGAAGTCTCATCACCAAAGCAATACCTAACATCTTATCTAGTAAAAATCACTGAGACAAAGCCTCCTTCGTAGAATATAGAATAATGTACATATTCGGATGTTCTATTTCGAGGGGATGTGGGAAGGGGACAGTTGATTTCCATGTAATATCAAACTTTTATATCGAGGTATTTGTAGATACGTCACTGCATGTTAGTGATATAGACGGATTTTTTAGTTTCCAGGAATGAGTGCTGTGAAGCACCTTCCTGGGAAGATCAACGAGGCGGTTTGTGCAAATATTAAGCTTAAGTGATACTTATCTTTCAGCAATTAACGAGGCGAACGAGTTGTTATGTATGGGGGGTATATACAGATCATTGCTGAAACTTTTGACGATGTAAATCAGAAATAGTATATTATACTTTATAGCTGCTGTAAAAGTCTCAATGCCACTATCAAATAACTACAACGTGATTTTAAATATCGGCGACGAGTTAAAATTTATTAAAACACTGAACACTAAAACACTAAAGATCAGTCCAGAAAACGATGTTAACAATCGAAAATTCGGATTTTTGATAGATTAAGATAAATTTTTCATAAAACATTGACATGTTATGTCAATGTTATATCGTATATCGTGTCATTACACCCTATAACGAAACTAAAGGGCGGATTCATCATAAGAAGGTTCCGCATGCAATCTGAGGACCTTTAGAGCCCCTTCGTGATGCACCTGCCATTCGATAGTGAATAAGTGTTGATTTTAATGGGTTTTAATTGAATTTGAGTGATTAAATCTACGCGTGGAAAACCGACTAGCACACCCGGTGAATCCTCGATTGCCACAGCAGAGTTTCGTTTAACTACTTCAATACAACCGTTGTTCGGTTTAACCACCAACTCTTAAACGAATGAATCGATAGTTTAACGAGTAGATACAATGAAATATTCAAATCTTATTAGACAACTATGGAAAGGTAAAACGTGAGTTAACACGAAATGGAATTGTATTTACATTTTCATTAAATTCATCGTTAAGGTATAACCATGACTACCACGAATGATCGGTAGGATCTTGGGAGTATCAGTCAAAATGATTATTGCAAACATGCATGAACCAACGAATACATTGCCCTATGGGTGGCTTGATACGTGATGGTGCTTAACGTATAAAATGCATTCGATCATTTATCAATATGTATGACGGTATGTTTTCCATATAGCCTATGGGACCCATCATCGCTTTTTCCTCATTAGGGACGTCTAATATTCAACACTATACTCGGAAGTATAGTTAAGTCTGGTTTTAACGAGTGGTTTCCAGTTAGCATAGCTGTAAGCGCACTCTTACGCTTTATTATGACAACGACAATATTTCCTTTTTGTATTTTCGAAATTCGATATTATTTTCAATATCTGCAAATATGACGGCTTTCTGTACAAATAACACAATAAACACAACGTTCTTTAAAAACTCTTTTGTGAAATGAAAACGGTAATCGTTACCGCGATGTTGCTTCGAGAATTTTTTTTTCAAATTATAGATGGCTATAAAACTAAACGTGAGTGATGTATTCTACACACATTCAGTCCCCATCAGAGACTGCTTTGTTATGGGTATTAACACTTCTACTCGAGGAACTTCTATTTATAGACGAATAACATTTATACCGGCATACATGTATATGTTACGTGAATCTTTACTCGGAATTGATTCCAGTAACAAGAAGAGAAAGTCAAAGCTGTGAGTGACGTTATCTTGAAAGAAATGTTAAAAAGCCATCTTGAAAGTTTTGACGTTAAAGTCATCTGGAAATCACAGAAAAATTAATACCAGACGATGGAACTACTAATGAATCATCCCAAAAAAGCAAAACCTTTTGCGAAATCTTGGGACACTTTGAGTATCTACAAACAGACAGTGGTATTATATCGCGAATGTAATCTAAATGAATCTGTTCCATTTATATATAGTTATAGATAAAAAAACTATTTTGTGAGCATTTTTGTTGAGATTAGAATTCACTGCATTCGTTTTTGAACACCGTAGATATATTAAAGCTTGTAGACTGTATATAGGCTAAAAAGGTCGTTTGGGAGGGCATCGATGTAACTGTGTTGTCAAATTTTGGTGTACATTCATGTTAATTCATGCACACTGGGACGACAATGCATAGGACATTTTTCACGATGACATGAGAATTTTCCATATTAAGAACGTTGTCAATGTTTGAACGTTTGAATGTCAACGAGAAAACATATAAACAACCAAAAAATATCCTTTATGTAAGAGTAAAGGATATCTTACCAAAACGATTGATATTTCGAATTTCTGTTACTATTCTTAATCTATTAGATTAGATATAACAAATGTATAAGTGAGCCCAGGTAGGTCATATTTCGAGTTTCGACAGTGGAACCGGTTACTGACAACTGGAAGAAAGTTCAACTTTACTTCCCGTATACTAGCGAGCGCTTACGCATTTCTAACTTACCTTTCTACACAGACGGACACTAGAGTTAGAACGGAAGAATAAGCAGCCAAAACGAGCACGAATCGTTCCAGTTTACACATGACCAGACCCATCATCCAACCGTCATTAATCAGAAACATAACGATCTCTGGGACTGTGAATATCATTAACATCAGATCGGCAATTGCCAAGTTCATTATGAACAAATTTGTCGCCGAACTACGCATCTTTTTGTCCGATAGAATGGCGTAAATAACTAGCAAATTACCGACGATTCCGATCACTCCGACGACTATGAAAGCAACCGCAATTCCTATCATTTCTGCCATGGCGAGCGGTGAATTTTTTATCGAATGACAAGAACTGTTTTTGCAGTGATCTGCCGAATTATTCAAGTTAGTATATTCCGTTGCAGCCGTGCTGTTGTGCGCCATTGTAATTCAATGATACTTGTACCGTTTGCAATAGCTTAGAGAAATCAAAACACACTATAAACATCAACATTAACTTCTTCAAAAGTACTATTTAATATCCGTTT
This sequence comes from Tubulanus polymorphus, assembly GCF_964204645.1. Lineage (NCBI taxonomy): Eukaryota > Metazoa > Nemertea > Palaeonemertea > Tubulaniformes > Tubulanidae > Tubulanus > Tubulanus polymorphus. Next base: position 5,665,658 of record NC_134029.1, on the reverse strand, counting down.
GATGAATACAGCAATAAATTGTACAGATGCGTAGAAATGCCGAAACTTGTGTCGCTGCAATCGTCCTCATCTATGTTCCTCCCTTTGAGATTTTCGCAATTTTAGGCGATTTATCTCGCTAAGATTCAGCTCGGTCGCAATATGTTGACCGGCTATTTGGCTTTCCACAGATATTGTCTTATAAATAAATAGTTTTAGCATATAATCCGCTTTATAACTAATAACACGTGTGTAGCTTACATCCGCTTACAGTATCCAACTGATCATGCAGACTTATTTCCGATACGATCGAATGACGCCAGATTCTCTCCGCGTTGACGAAACAAAGTGCCGCGCTAAGTCATAGCTACGGAAGCGATAAAGGGCCTCAAGTTGTCGCGTTCCTACTCGAGAAGTCGCCATATTTATGTTTTGTTTGTGTACGCTTCCGTACATAGCAGCAGACGAACTAACTGAAATGTTTTGGCAACCGAATTGTGCAGCAAATCTGGCTGAAAGATCGGAGCCTCGATCACACGGAGGCGATTTGATCCGGGCCAAATTGGACCAGATCGCGTGTTCACACGTAAACCGCTTGCTCAATGCTAAACAATGCCGCGTATTTAATCTAAATATACTTAACTTTATTCGACACGCTCGTGGTCTTAATACGAAAGACAAATCGAGTGTTGCAGTACATAAAAAGAAATAGATTATCTACGTCGTACAGTACGTAGATACATAGTTAGATATTGGTAAACATGTGAGCAAGGATTTATAATAGGGAATCAAGTGAAAAATCTTATAACCAATTTAAATGCACAGATTACGAAGGTCGACTCTTATCTTCTAGTTAGCCTTGATAATTAGTATTCGTGACGAAGCGAATTGCGCCACTTCCGGAACCAGTTGCAATACTATACACACGCAATGATTTAAACCGTGCTAAAATTAGGCTCGTTTTTGGTTGGGCCAAACAGGCACGAGCCCATTTGGCACCCGTGTACGGTTGGTCCGCGCTCAAAGCGGTCATCAGTTCTCCTACAGTTCAACAATGTCTCATTTCAAAAGAAGAAATGCTGTTTTAATGGGCGGAATTGGAAATATATTATCTTTATTGTACATTAAGTTAGACTGTATTGTCTAAAGCGATAAGACCCATGCTCCGCGAATTGACACAAAAACGGTTTCATCTTTCCATCTGAATTATTTCAATTAGTTAGAATATCTGAAAGTCGCGCGGGTTGGGTGGAAATTTGAGATTTAATTAGAGAAGAATCGACCATATAGAATTTAACGGAGAGGAATGAAATGAAATGAAGGAATGAAATTTGATATTGTATCTAACAATGACTTATTTCTAGCAGACTTTCAATGTGCTTTTATGAACTGAACATAGTCGCAAAATATGTTTACTCATTTCAAATCGATTTTTTCATTTTCTGCAATTTCGCTCATGAATAGGTTGAAAAGCAGGAGTTGTATGGTGCTACATAACTACATTTACAGTGACAGTGACAGGTTTAGATACTAGATGAATTCGTCTTCGGTTACGGTAAAAGGCGAAAGCTTGCTTCCTGCTTACGTCTCGTCATTAATACTCACAAGCGTTTCTAACCGACCCGGAAGTCCGGTTATTTGGCTAGTTTCCTCGTTTGTTATATTCACATTCGGAGCCGTCGTTTTAAGTTTTCTAGTCATGATTTCGTATTTTAATTATCTCGCCGCGTTAGCTCTTTCAGATTTCGGCACTTTGATCGGATTTTGCCTTTTGCTGAGTGTGTACTATCTATCAAGTATGGACGGAGGTATCCCGGCCATAAACGTGTCAAGCCTTGCCCAGTGTTCACTTGACGAGTTTAGTATATCGTTTGTTTCGTGTATTCTTTAGTTCTTGGCCAGTAGTTGTGATCGGGTTTGAGAGACTGATGATCGTGTTGTTTCGGCCCAAATCATCTGCACGCCAAGATTCGCCAGATTAATACTTCTCACGGCGGCGCTTATGAACGGCGGGGTCTGTCAAGCTGATGCGCTTCTCGGAGAAGAACGATGGATGTCAATATTCGTTAGCAACTGACGGTTACGTCATTTTCATATTCGGACCTATATATCTGTTTAGACTGCCCACTACACTCACAGCAGTCTTCAACGTTATCATTATCGTGAAATTGCTCAGTAATCGCCATTTCGGCTCCAGCGCTACAGGAAACAAATCGGTGAAAATGCACCAATCGACAGTCATGTAACGGTCACCGGGGTATTCGTTGTTGCCACTTTGACTTCTGCTTTAGCATACTTGATTCCGATGCCCATCGATCTTCAGGATAATTTGCACGCCGGGCTCTCACTTCTTCAAAGCTTCAATTATAGCGTAAACTTCTATGTATATATCTCTTAGTAGGTAGGGAAGTCAGCAGCGTTTTCGTGAATATTCTTAAATAATCAAACGGGCGTACCTCATTTCAATTGAGTCGAAATGCAGGGCGTATTTGTAGAACTACACGAATTATGCTTCCAAAGTAACGAAATAGTTGATTATGGTCTTCAGTGGGATGCGATAACACAAAAAGCAAAAGAGTTGCTTTCATTCGTTCAGCAAATAGACTGTAATCAACTTACACAAATTCCAACTTTGATGTTTATCTCCAGAACGCATTAATTACACGCAGTTACTAATCAAATTATGTTCTCGATTCAAAAATTATATCAATTCATTTACGATAGTACTCACGCGGAATACAGAATGAAAAGTTTATTGAAAATGTTTACGAAACTAAAAACAATTCTCTTCACTCAGATCACGAACGCAGAACATTTAAAACGCAATCTATCCTTTTATGTTTTAAGCAAATAAACGATGACTAAAGAAAGGGAATTCTTTTTTTCAGATCACGCATTAGGTGTGGGTAGTTTTTGCCTCTTCCCGAGAGAGGCCCATTGATAAACCGAGTTCGACATCTTGCTATGTAAGCGAATAATTGTAGAACCATTTGGGAGCGTTTTTGACGCTTAAGTTTCCTATAGAACTTAACACAATCAATTTTTGGGTGATGACGAAGAAAGAAGCCCCGTTATAGAGAGTCAGATCGCAGCACGGTAAACGAATGCTGATCACACGCTACTCTGTCGCATGATGATGCTTAAGTTGTAAAGAACAACTCAAAGCATGAACACAAGTTTTATAGTCATCAGAAATATCTAACATAAAGCGAGTATCCAAGATCGAGAATCAACCCCCAGTCGTATCATTAACTTCAGTCGTGCTACATTCTGAATGCAGCGATGGTTGACGTCACTTACTGGCTTTAGAACGACGGCTTTTTTCAATAGGTCGAAAGAATGGGTATTTTTTCAATAGGTCGAAAGAGTGGGTATTCAATCTACACGCGATTCCAGCTGAGCATCAAAAACCTTCACGCGGATTGTTCACGTCGTATTGGCCGTAATGGCATCCAATTGTGACCTAAATCTAATATGCTGCTTGCTCCTGATGACCAATGTGACCAATATGACGCGTTGTGACGTCAGACGAAGAACCCCAATAGGCTTCAAGAAGATAACGGCCAGGCAGGCTCCTACCTGCGTGACTTGTCCACCATTGAATAAGTTTCCGAAATCGAAAAGTCCTTCGATATATCATCGTTCATTTTCAATGAAATGTGGTCATTTCATCTTTCTATATAACACAACTTCCGTTCCTACAAAAGTTTGGAAGTTTAAATGGAAATGTCTGATAATGGATTCGATCAATATCGGCACGCCGCCTGACTTTGTAATAGTCCAGATTATCGACACGTCGTCTCGTGACGGTGCGGTCTCAACGATGTCATTGAATATACCCTGCGTTCCCGGAACGGATTATTTTCATCAGCATTCACCAATGATTAATTTCTGATGGCATGAAGATGGGACGAATATGAGATTAATCTAGCATATTGTCTGTTAAAGCCTAAAAACCTACGAACTGTATAAATACCTAATGTGAGTGATCTGAAAATGGCTACAATCGTGGTAATAACCGCGTGTAACTGCGGGTATGGGATTTTGGAGTATAACGCCGGTTTTGAGGGATGATCGTTGAATTAAGCTGTTTCATGTACCGGTATAATACATCCTGAAATATGTACTCGCATTTCTACTGTAAAGTGGGTTAATGAAACCTTTCAACATCTATTCCTTCTGGCTAAATACGACAAGTGACAAATGGTTGTTCGAAGCGGAAATTTCATCTGAATTGCTGCCTGTGGACGTCGATGGCATCGGCAAATTTACTAAGTATTTATACGGTGCCTATTTACAATATTGAACAAAAAGAAAATTAACTTAGACGGAATGGGTATATTATTAGAAAGCAAGCAAGACTTATCCGGCTGCAATTACCAAGAAAAACCACAAGTGAATGTTAAAAGCAAATCCTTTCTGACGCTAATAAACCTAAAATCGCCGTGTCATGGATGCATATTGTCGTTTATTGATAAGAATCTGAGGGCGCTATCGAATTTTTCCGACGTATGATTCGTCTGTATTTCCTTCAGGCTGAGAGGCAGACTTTTGTCGGAGAGAAATTACACCCATATAGATCGCAAAGCCTTGCAGGGTGTTTCGAGGTTCGATAAGAAGTCTTACTTAACTACGGTAGTATACAAAAAGTTGTCCATTTTTGTACACGCTGATAACTTAAACCATCATTAATCGGTAGGCGATTAGATATACAATTTCTGTCCAAAGGGAAACTGAAGTCAACACAAGGAATGGCGGTTTCCCGTCTGGACAAACGAAGCGGTCAGCAAATATCGATTGTAATTTGATGGTATTTCCCTGAAGTCTACATTTGCTGGTAAATGACTGGTAATTGGAAGTGGCGTGATCAGAAAATTAGATCGCAGGTCGTATGGCATACTTATAGATGTTATGAGCTAAACTAAACCACCCTTAGGGTATATACCCGGAACCTGGATGGTCACCAGGTCTAGTTAAGCAAAAAAGTAAATAAATCGATTTAATTTCTTTGTTTTCCCGTTTGATCTTGAATCGATCCAGGAGTTAGTCCTTGTAGTGAAACTCGATCCACTGTTCATTCTTTGACGATGTCACATTTTTGATCGAACGCGTGTGAAGAGCAGGATTTCCTGTGGGGAACGTAGTTAAATTCACTTTGAATTAGTTCAGACGTAAACGCTTTAAACTGAACAAGTTAATAGCAATTGATCACAAACGAAGTCAATTTCCTCGAACAGTCAGCCAAGAATTTTCACGGTTACAGCTGCTCTCGACACGCAGTGAAACTAAGAAAAATCACAATGATTTGACATCGTTTATTTGCTATTATTCTATCCATGGAGCCAATGAGTCAAGGATTAGACCAAGACCAGCGTTTCCAACTGATAAGATAAGACCATGGTGGGACGATAAAAGGTTCTTAACGATTCTATGTTCTGAAAACCTGGCTCTTTTTCACGATGACAGCCACCCCGACATTCCATATAGCTAAGTTTAGAGCGGAAGTCATCTTCCCTAGTTGATTTCCCGCGCTTCTGACAAGTGGGTTGCCGTCTCGTTTCGAGTAATCAGAAAATTGAAAGACGAATTCCTTCAGGCACAGACTTTCAAGTAGTTGCTCGTCAGTATTTATTTTTGGCGAATCGAAACGAGAACACGCGGTTAAAGACTTAAAGATGCTAAATAAATGCGCGCGATAAAAGTAAGATACTTATTCGTGAATTTAATGGCGATTTCGAAGATTTTCTAATGTCGAAAAGAACTTTCGAAAAATGTATTCCTTTATTCACGAACGAGAAACGATTTCAGAAGCTTACTTATCAGAGGCAGATTTTGATAGCCTAAACGTGTTAAGGGTACCACTGGAACATCCTAACCGGTGTTATATTTGCCATAAACTCGCGTTCATATTTCCCCAGCTGCCACCGATAAGATTGGGTTACGCCGTCGAACCATTTCGATTTTGATCCGCCGCTTACGATTCGAAACCACGCAACGAGAATAAAATCCGTCAGAATATAATTATGCAGGATATAGAGTAGACTCTGATTGAGATTGGAACAGCTGCGCAGCTCGACCGTTATATGAATCTATACATGATATTCACGTTAATTAGTGCAAATCCCGATACATAATATATCATTGAAAGTACCTATGAAACGAATCTTCTTAACTAACTCGCATCTTGGAGTATCCGACTGTTTGCGCTCGCATAGCAATCGCCGTGCTTACGCCTGCACGGGAGCGTCCTGGGGACATGAATATTTTCTCCGATATTTGCCGGTCGAAAAAAACACAAATTAGAAAAAAATGTATGGTGTAATTGCGAGATAAAAAGTCGGATTTAAATGACCGCAGTTCGAAAAAAACATGAAATCAAATATAAAATTAAATTTCTATTCAACTAAATGATATTTCTGTGGGCAAAAAAGTAACAAAATGATAATGTCCCAAGGATGCTACCATACGTTAGCGCCACATTGTCTGAAAATATTCCGAATTTGGAGCGTGTATTTCCGAATGATTACAACGACGCCGATGGGACAGCTCGATGGTGCGTGATCCATCAAAATTAAGGAAGAATTGGGGTATATTTGACGAGCTGAACCCACTTAACCTTGTAGACGTAGTAGTCGAAAAATCTTTGTCTAGACGAATTTGGCCGAGAAATTGAGGATCATTTTGATTACCGGATATTGCTTTCAGCCAATAAACCAACTAATGAACATGTGGGGCAGACGATGATTTAAATCGTCTTTCCGCAGCGAGAGCCAGATCGTTTTTACCACCAGCTACTTAGGAATTACGTACAAAGTATATATCCGTCTTATTCAGAAAGATGCGCCAGTCAGAAAGATTGTCTTCTAATATCCAATAATCTGCGAAATAATTTCTGAAGCTTTCAAGACAATAAATTGATGAAAATTAAGTGTAACTAGATCGCTTTAGAATCCATTTTCCAACCCATTTTCAATGACTTCAACAACCAATGATCGTGATTAGCTCAACGAAACTGCACCCGCGGGTCAACAGGTATATGAAGACAAGCTGGAAGTCTTTTGTTTATAGGGAGAAGTTGATCTTTTTTTACGCAACAAGCTGCAATATTTTCCTGGCATGCAACTCATAGCTTCAATTGATTCTAGATTTATTTCTGACGAAGTTACCGGAATTACATGTAAGAAATGCACATTTACTCCAATTTACACTAGATGCAAAAATGATTAAAAATAAAATGAACTGGGTGCTTATGATATGACGTGAAGCGTCTGCAAAATGACAGCTAACAAGGAAATACGACGACTCGCTTAATGAAATGACTGCGTGTTATATTTGCTTGCGTTTAGATGACAGATACTTGCTGAAATTTGTCTATTAATCTAGCCTTTAGAGCACGCCTAAGAGCTGCTTCGCTACTACACAGTAGGGCCAAGCGACTGCGAACACGAACAAGGTTATTAGTTTGAAAACCGCTAATTAGATTGTGTCCGCGCTCGAAAAAGCTCGGTAGATTTTGAGTAGTTACATAGTTCAACAGTTCACGTAACAACGTCTTGAATATGCTCTCAAGATCTTGACGTTGCCATCGCGGTGTTATATCCACCTCTTCGTCGAACGCGTGAAACATCGCCGTTTTGATGAATATGGGGCTAATGTCGAAAAGAGCTTGGTCCACTCTTGTCAGACCGTACATAGCCTCAACTGCTTGAGTCCTGATACCTTGGTCGGCGTATTTCATAGCCTGGAAAAGCTTTCGCTCTTTCAGCAAGTGGCAATGGCGCCAACGTTTGTGAGATTTCGGTACGGCGTCGTATTCAAACGGTTTTGTAACGAGAAAACTGTGCGAGCCGAATTCGTCTATGATCGGTAAAGCGGGAATGATATTCAACACAATACTTTGATATTTTATTTGAATCAGCGCGCCTTTCGTTTTGTCGATGATGAAATCGGATATGCTGACATTTTCAATGAGAACTAATCGACGGGTAATTTCTGGACTTGGCACCGTAATTTCTTCGCCAGCAATCGATTGGTTGCTCGCACTTTTCGGAGGCGTTTGGATGTCGGGTACTTTCAACGTGTTACCTTTCGTTGTATCTAATTGTGATTGTTTGTGATCGTCCGAAGCCGCAAGACGGCCATCTTTGTCATTAGTCATGACGTCATTTCCGCATGAAAGGTCATCGTTCGCTGTTCCATTGACGTCATCGTCGGCTATTATAGAATGATTATCGAAGAGTGTAGCTTGCTTTGCTATTTCGGGCTTTCTTATTACGCACGAAGGAGAGTTCCTTTTTAGAGAAGGTTTTCTATTTCCTGCTGGTGACTTCGTCATTTTTCTTGTACTGGCTCTCGACAGGTTTGACCTCGCACTCGCTGTACGGAAACAAGCAGCGGTCGACGGATCCGTCTGTTTTGATGATTCGTCGAATACGACAGTTGTACCGGAAACCTTGTTGATTGCCGCTGTCAGAATCGAATGAACGACCTTGACGACCAGTATCGGAGACACGTATTTTGTATCTCTGGAGAGGTGTTTTTTGAACAGTTCGTTCAGGTTCGCCCAGCCCCCTTCTTCGTTATCTTCGTCGAGCGGTTTTTTGATTAACACCGACGAATAGCCGGGTTCTAGATACTCTACTTTGTGTCGGCACGTTTCTAAGGGCAGCAGGACGTCAACTTCTGTTGCACCAAGTACTTCAACCGTATTAAAATCTGGCAACGCCGCTTCAAAGAAGCGCAAATGAAAGGTATTTCTCTTCACCGCCGGCATCAGAGCTCTAATAATCTCACGACATTCTGTCTCCATCGTCAATCTCCTCTCATCCGTCAGACACGATCTCGCGTGAAAATCCGTCAGTTCGTCGTGTAAGTCCGAGTTTGTGTTGTGCACCGTGGTCGCTTGATTGATCAACCCCGGAAATTTAGGAACGTAAGCCAGGCGCCTCTTCCGTCGGTGCGCTTCTCTCTTCCGTTGCAAAACCGCTTCCGCGTTCTTCGCCTGAAAATATCGACACGAAAACAATACACACCTCATGAACACAGACGATGTAAATGAAAATAAGAAATTCCATACATGAAAAAACAACATCTGGAATTTAAGAATATCAACTTTGTGTAAGAAAAGTGTCTTGGCCACATGCCATACCCAAAACTATGCATAAGCTTGCTGAAAATAATAATTTACCTATAAGAAAAATATTCATCTATACGGAATGTGACAATGCTTCTTTTTTTCGGAATTAGAATCGAATTGAAATATGTGTACTGGATTGATAAAAACCTTAAAATGGTTCATAAAATCACCCAATTTCCTCGGGGTAGAGCGTGCCGGTTTATCTTTTGTAAAAGAATATATTTCAAACAATTACGAACGTTTAGAAAACAGGCTTTATAAAGCACAAAAAACGACTGTATACATTTTACTTTAAGCTTGTTTTTTAATCGCTTTTATACTGTAAATGAACTCAGCATACAGAAGCGCGATATTGGATATTCATTCAGTAAATATTAAACATTATTCACTTTTTCCAACTCGAAAAAAGGAAAACGAAAAATTTCACACGCTACGCCACGGTTTAACCTATATCTAATTTCTTCTCGACAAAATCACATACAAAATGACAAATAGGACTCCGGAGAGATTTTTGTAACGTGAATGATTCAAAATAGGTATCCGACGAAAAGGCACGTTTCATATAACTACGCTGTCATATCGTATATAGGCCAGATTGAATCCCGGATGACAAGGGAACCGCAACGGGATTTAATCATCCTCTATCATAATTATTTCGCCATCATACGCATCAACACTAATGACGGCTTACGTAAATCCTATTTGTTAAAAGGGTTGCGTGTAGAAAAAAAGCAGTGTTCGCTCAATCCTGAATTCAGCCATGAAAGAAAACTCTGATATGAACGTCTTTTTAAATGAATGGCGAGTCAGTCAAGAGGGAAATAAAATTCCGAAATAACCAGAAAATACCTTTCATTATCTATAGATCATTAGGAGAATAGGAAAATGTATCGAAAACTGTTGCAATATTTACCCCTCAGAATTACTAAAGACTATTGACTAAAGACTATATAAATGGTTTATTTCATTTTACCGACAATTTAAGAAAAACATGCACACTGTTTTCCGACCACTCACCTTACTTCTGTTCATTGTTGGTAATGTTGATTTTGCAGTATCGTTATTTACTTGTAAATATTTGCAATGAGCGTCTTGTCCAGTGAAACTATACACTGCTAAGAATATCAGCCATTATCTCATTCAGCGGTGGTCGTCTCAGCTATACCTGACCATGAACGGAAAAAAATCAGGGGTCAGTATTTATGTCATCCATATACATATATTTGCGTTGTCGCCCGTCTTAGTATGCACCACCGGTACTGAGAGTACGAATACCTGCAAATTGCGAACTATAAATCTTTGTTACGTTTATAGTCTACATATAGCTACCTAATGGTAAAGACATGTCCGATGCACTTCGTTAAACCTACAGACGAGATTAATTATAGCATTGGTCACCACCATAGGGGGGTAATTAAAAACTGCCGTAACTTGTTTCAAAAACACACGTACCGAACCGCCAAATGCAAAAGTATAGTTGATACAAAAGAAAATCTTCGTGCCCATAAGACGTTATTTAATCAAAATAGCTGGTCGCGGCTGGATGCAACTCACGAATTGGCGTGCCAATTTAATCACAGTTTTATTGAATAATGCATAATTCAAAAGTCCTTATATACGTTTATATGAAAGGAAAAGGCAAAATAGATTTTATCGACGATAGATTTTTTAGGCGATAGAGTAAAGTCATCGGTATTACTACGGAACCGAATTTAATGGAACATCCGTGTTCTAACGGTCGTATCAGCCCCTGGCAAGTGATGAATGTGGTCGTTTGGCGGTGATAAACTATGAAAGATAATCTGAAACCACCACTCATCGCTAGAAAATTTTCCCATATGACTGCTGAATTATTCCGAGATGATGGATGCGGATACGTCTCTCCTTAATGTTGTGACAATGAAGGCCACACGCGGGACATTTCAAATATATACCTGATAAATAGGGTAATGTCCACTTTGAATACGAGATTTTGTGAGATCAGGTTCCTATGTAGGATGATCGTGGAGTAATCATTTGTCGAATGACTACTCAAACAAATGATTTCTCCAAGGTAGGAGGTAGGATCTAATGGACACTAACAAAAAGAGCATTTTAGGATTAAAGGACGCCTAATTTAGGAGTGCAAATTAAACAGAAAAACGAGTACGAGTACCGGGCGTTCCTAAGATATGGCCACTGATATCCATGAACTGAAATACAAAGCGATATGGAAAGTCATTATGAAAATTGGATCGCTGAAGACTGTAAAGTAGGCATTAAGGTAGAACACTGAATCACTGCTCGCCAATGCGATGTGATAGTTTGCGGTAAAACGATGCATAAATCATAATATGCTTGACAAAAATGTTACCGAGTTGTCCAAAATATGATACGATCAGTGTTGTAGGCGAGGAGATCGCTGGTTTCTGGTGCAAGCGCAAAGGTATCGCGTATACATCGGAATCTCTTTCCAGACTGGCTTATGTCACCCCGTGTCGTGATTCTGACAACCAACTCGTCTGCCAGCAAGACTCCGGAAATCATACACTCCGGCTAATGTCGAATAGTAGGCCTTTTGATTACGATTATCTCCATCTGTGCACCCACCCACCTACACGGTGCGTCGTTTGGAAGCTTTTCTCGACAGCAAACTGGGGCTAGTGTGACAGAAATTACGTGACCAGGTAATGGTAATAACAGGAGAAATATATATGGCCGCTAATTCCGCTAGATATCGGCCCGGTCCAGTCATGTCGCAAGACAACGTAAGTTAGGCGTTATGTTTTCTCCGCGACCTATCAACAGAAAACAGGCAATTGGTTCAATGATAGCAAGTAGCCAGTTGATAACATGATAATCAGCGTGTTTGAATAATCATTTCATGCGCCACTAAAATTACAGGTAAAATTTTAGCAACACTGACAACAGCATCATCACGAGATATAATGAGGGAGGTTTTTGTGACATATATGTACAATTTGTGAAGGCGTTTCCGATACGTACATCTATGTCGTGCAACTAGGAAGATAGTTTAAAAAATCATCTGTAGTGTGTCTTTCTGCAGTTTCCACTGGAAGGGCGGACATGATAAGAAAACGAATTCATTTATCCCACATTTCTTTTCTATTCGATTAAATTCATTCATTTTCATATGTTTATTCAAAGACAATTCCTTTAAGATCTCGAAGTTACATGATTGTTAAAGGAAATTTCAGTAAGATTCTGAAATCTATTTGATCGGTGAATTATGACAAGTTTGGTTACTGTGCGCCAGGTGTAAAGTAAATTGACCATCGAGTGCTGCCCCCATACACATCGTTAACGGTAAATACGTGAACTAATCTGACACCGAGATTTGCTTACTGCGGCATGCAAGTAATAAAGTCGCATATTCATCGTCGACGATATGTATAGGGGCAGCACATGACGAATGATATCTGACGTATATAATGCTTCAGTGGCGAGCGATGCCGAAAATGATTTCGTACGCAGTATCAGAGTTTGTAGTGTAGGTACCGTAAAAACGATGATCAGTTAATCTAATGTCTAAAATATATATTTCAATATACATTTTAGAGAGTGGATTAACAATTAACAATCGTTTTTACAGTAGGCCCACCAATACATTACGGCAACTCTGACAGGAGCAAGTTCTTTAATTGTTTCGGATGAAATTTCATTCATCGACATTCAATTGAATCAACGACGTTTAATATTTTATCAACGCCTAAGTTTCAGTGGGAATAAATAATCTGCTTTTCAAAATAGTGTTTAATTGAGTTTATCTGCGATTGTATCGGAAAACCGGCAGCGCTTGAAGCATCTTGAAATAACTTTACTTGTCGGAGAATGATGAATCGATAATGATATTGTGTTCGGTACCCACTATAACGAACAAGGCATTTTAAATTAAACGGATATGAGGTCGACAGTTATTTCCATAGGCACTTGTCATATTCGAGAGTGGATAAATAAAACCAATATCCAGGGGCGGATCCAGGGACCACTGTTAAGGGTGGCACAACCTATAAAAAGGGCATCCCACAAACGAGGGGATCGGCCCTCCCTACAAATTGAAGGTTTAGCGCTTTTTGGTGCAATTTCCAATGACTTAAGTCCAGATGCAAAGTATGTACTTTCTAGAAAATATACAGCATTGAGATGTTTATGGCTTCATGACAGTAAAGATGAAATCCTGAAGAGTGGTGTGCCTTGCTCCTTTCGTTGAAAATTATCTACCCCTAAGTACCCAGCACATTCCACGTACCCTCATCTCATTCACATCACACCTTGAGTAGGCCTACAAACTTGGACACAATTTCAGGTGGAGGGTAGAAAGGGGATTATAAAAGACACTGCAAACAAATTTAAAAGATTAAAATCGGAATTTATTGATAAAGAATTGAAACCTTCGGACTCTTTCTAGAGACCATTATCAGGTGTTGGGATTTTATGTAGTGAACTTATGAAATCAAGTCACGAGTTAAAGTGAACAATGAACGCCTAAGTGCCTGTTAACTGGGGGTAATCTTTAATTTGAGCTGATAGAATGAGTTGCGCCCCAGCAATTCGAGTTTGTCAGGATGATTTTCAATCTCTATTTTCGTCATTAATCTGCCTCCGTAGAGGCTATCAAAAATTGCACTACCGACCTTGCGGTCGTCAGTGCGGGGTATTGGGTATAGTTTTCAACTAGCAATAACCACGCCTCGGATAATCCTCATTGGCTATGGTACCGCCACTGCGCAAAGCTAACATAAATTGAATCGAAGTTGAATATATAAGTAAATATCGGATTGAACAGCACGGTGTTCTGATCCAACCTTCGACGGTTGATAGTTACCAGAATTTCAGTAAAATTACTTTAAACTTTAAACGAATACTTTCTTATCTTTTTGATGATATTTCTAATACATGCTTTTTAAACAAAAGCGCTGTATCATAGACAAAAGGGCAGATCAATCGAGATGAACAGAATACGTTTCCTCGTTTATTCAATAGGCGGCGCCCGTGTCGGAAAACAACGTCGAGTGGACGCGATAGCGCAGACAAAGCAACAAAGGTATTGAATAAATATATGTATATATTTTACCACCATATATAACATAATCTATACATCGCATTAATAATTAATTCAAAATTAACTTTTTTACAAATATTTGCCGACAAATAGACTCGAAAGTAATAAAATAATTCGATTTATACTAAATAACTATTGTCCGATGTAATTGTGTAGTATCATAATGCTAATCTAAGAATGAAAGATCAGATAACTAACAGATGATAAAATAGTTAGCTGCTGGAATCTAAAGCGTTTTGTTCAGTCGTGCAGTTAACATTCAACCATTGCTACGTTCCGAATATTATCAGTAAACTAAAATGTTTCTATCACAAATTCTACAATTTACAAACCTACAATGCATTTCTAATCTATGATTACATTTATGAATGCCAAAAATATAAAACGTTGTTTTTACATTAACTATCATTCTAGAATCAAGCATGTTACAAATCAATCACAGAATGTCACCAAACAAAGACGTTGACTCGACTAGAATACAATGGTTATGATCGATATATAATCATGATAAACTGACAATATAGGTTGGTGATGAAATAATATTACAGGTTCATGCACTTTGAAAGGTCTTAAAATATACTATTGGGGTTTAATCCATATACCGGTACTGGCATACTCATGCTACCACCTGTCACTGGTCTCAGCTAATGAAGCCAATAACATAAGCAGAAAAATAGAAAAAAAATATTTTACAAAAACCTAATTGAATTAATCTACTTTCGATTATCATTCTATACAACCCCTATATTGCATCATCTTCATAATTATACATATGTTACTTAATAGTAATTAGGCTATCTAAGATTTTAGATTTGGCTACAACGAAACAGTATCTACGGTGTAAATTCATCTTTGTATTTTACAGTTTTCTTAAAATCTACCAAGTCACATATGAATACAAGTTAACATAAAATACAAAGGTTTATAAATATTTCCAGATTAAATAGTAGATAATAGTTATCAGAGGTAAAAATGAATCTAAATGAACATTTTCCTCCAATTAAGTCTTCTCCATGAAGTTGCCCCTTTGTCCTTAAATAGTCTAAAAAAATCGATCGTAAGCTGTTCCTAATGGTTTTAAATCTAGCAAAGTTTTTAAAGTTTAGGTAAAAATAAATGAATCTTTATTGCTGAATTATCCTTGAAAATGTTAAGCGACCAATGGCAACTACTGGAGTTCATTAAACTTCTTCAAACCACCATGCGAAACTAGAATCCCGATCCAAACATTCCGTAAGCCTCTTTCACAGCGCAAACAACCTAGAACCCAGTTCATCACTAAACTAAAATCAAAGAATTTTTGGCATTTTTTTCGAACGCAACAATTGTTGAGCAATTTCAATATTGACGATGAGACCACATGGAAATCAATTTGGCACGAGAGTTCAAAACAGGTTTAGTGAGTTGACGAAGAAGACGCAGCTATGATGGTCGATTCTTCATCTTCTTCTTGCGATCGAAGATATTGAATGAGTTTCTCGACTAGGACAGAAAGTACTTTATCACAGGGGTCCATAGCACCTCGTTGCATCCATTTCGGTATCGTGGTTCGCGCATGGTTGAATCCTAGTTTATGTAAAATGTAATCTACACCGACTGGATCGATTTTATTGCCAGCCCACGAAAGCAATCTGAAACAAACAGAAATATAGACTGTCATCATTACATTCATTTCCAAAATGAAGATAAGCTTTAAAAGTTTTTCCTTTCTCATTCTTTGATCATGATAGAAAGTGGTTCTTAAGAAAAGTCCAGCACTTCTAATCAACTTAGATCTGGATCGGACAATTTGCTTATTATACATGTACCAAACTATAGACTTAGTACCTTTGGTGGACAATCTTACACATTTCTTGCTCCCAACAAATATTTAGAATGCTCTCCCCAAAAAAATTTGTCATGAACCCGATTTGGAAAAATTCAAAAGTCTCCTTAAAAGCTACCTGTTTACTGGATTACTTTACATTGCCTTTGAACAATGAATCAGTGAAATTGGCGCTATATAAATATTATTTCATCATCATCATTCTTTTAATAGAGATTATTACAAACCTGACAGTTGGTTCTAGATGCCACGTTTTACACTCATATTCTCGCCAATCTTCGGTAAGATTTGTCGGGCTGTCTCCTTTCTTGTCCATCTCTGGAGACCGTACACTTTTCACACCCGTCGTTACCGAATACCTCAAACCTAAAGGCATCACGAATTGAAAACACACTTTCTTCAAGCAGAAAAGTTGAACACACTCGAATGAATGAACAATGAAATACCTTTCTCTTTTTCTTTTAAATAAGCAGTAACGACATCATGCAGGAACAGAATAGCTTCAGCATCCATAGAAACGGCAATATGATCTTCAAATTCTGTCACAAAACTACATTCAATAACTGGCTTCGGTTCTAGATCAATAAATAATAAGATTCATACTTTACTTTCAACACATGCAGGTCTACAGCCATGGTACCATAATCATACAATAGCTTATAACTCCAAGCGCGGATCCAGGGGTGGGTGCTACAGTACCCCCTTTGGAAAATTTCCTACATATTACTTATTTTCAGAGTAAAAGGTACATTTTGAATAGATGAGATCATCAAGCAGTGCCTATAAATGCTCAGAATGTAGAATGTAGAAGAGACCAATTTTTCAAAATTTTCTGGAGGATGACTAGCAGAGCACCCCGCTGAATCCGCCCCTGAACCCACAGTATAAATAGCTCCATACAAGCCCACTAATTACCTGTTAACAGCGGAGTCTTTTCACCCTGTAAATGTTCAGTTTTCAGATGAAGCTGTAAACAAGGTAGACCAAATATCACCTCGGTATCATGGTTGTAAGTGGTAGGTTTACGAGTGCTTGTTCTTCGTTCACGTTCCTGTGGACTAGTCGGGTCTATAACCGGTTTCTCGAAATGAGGAAACGAGTCCAAGTCTGAAATTCAGAAAAAACAAATTCTCTGATACCTTTAACAAATATCATAACCACAAAGCACAGTTTTTAACGGTGAAAACTGTCTGATAAATAGAGGATATGATATCCGAGATAATTCTCAAGTCTTTTCATCTGGGAAATCTCCTGAAAACTCCTAGATAACGAATACCTTTGATATCCGCTGATGAGAATGCGTAATGAAACCATTCAGTGACATTAGTGAAATGTTGAGGCATATAATGTCCACGAGCGAGCCGACAAACGCGAGCCATATTGTGAGCGCGCGTACGTTCGGTCACGTTATGACCCAAATGGAATGTAAGGTTCTGTACAATATGGCTGTCCCTTGTACCTATAGAGAAACAAATATACTTAAAGACAATCACGGTAATTCGGCTTCAGTATCAGTTACTGCACTTCATAACCGACTGCTAACATGCATTTGCAGCAACGAACTGCTTTCAAAGCAAAACTTATTCTACATAAAGTATTGGTTGTGATGTGATATAAAGTACATCTATAACAAAGAGCATGAATTACCATTGACGCTTTGTATTTCTTGAGCCTCCGTTGCAAATGATATGTTCGGCTCAACCATCGTAAATAACGCCCACGATTTCGAGCGGAAATTGATGCCGTGGAAACAAGCGAGAACGATATTGTTGCCGCGTAGGTTCAAGGTTCCGCCGAGAATGGTTCCCCGTTCGGGCAGAGAGTCGTCCAAGATCGACAACTGACAGCCCGCTATACGCTGAAGAACGCGCTGCCAATGGCGATGGTGCATGCTGCGACCTACGGATAAACAAAATATCTACCTAACCATCGATAAAACACTATATCCGTGTTTTGACAACAATGTGAATCCCATGCTGAAAAATAATATTAAGTCTGAAAATGTTTCCTTGAGCTGGCAGTTTATTCGACTATATTCTAATAGTCATCTTCAGAAATACTGGAGATGACTACACAGTATATACAGTATTAGCTCAAGGAAACATTTTTTGGACTTCAAATCAATTTGTCGTTATCATTTTTGGATTCTCTACACATTGGGTGAAACCTAAAAAGGACGGTCTTACTTTCATCTTGTTTTTTCGTAAGATTTTTCAGTCTGGCTGCAGCAGCCGCGGGTATCGGTCCGATAGTCGACAAAACACGTCTGCTACTGTCAAACTGCTGCGCGAAGAACTCCTCGAGTTTTGACGCCATCTTAGCGAGATCTGGTGTCGTCGATCGCGATATCATCAGATGAAATTTATCCCATTCTAAATCGCCGTGGACGAATATCACAGCTGGCCTAGAAATGAGAAATAGAGGTGTTCCACGTGATGTCGTAGTTTGTCGGCCAATGTCAAAGACTTATTGCCTTATTTAACAAGAAAAGATAATCAAGAGATTAACAAACTTTGATCTAAATCACTTATTGTGCAAGATGATCAATGTTGTCACTCAAAAAAGGCACTCAGCTGCAAGACCTCTCTATTAATGTCTAAAAGAAACTGGCCATCAATCAGCCAGTCTTTCATCTCCCCCCTATACTAGTTCTCGGGCTGTATCTAAAATCAGCTTCAAAACAAACCTTTTAGTAGCAAGAGGCATATCTCTGTCAGGACTAGTATCCATTCTCCATTCATCGCGTAAGTTAATGCTCAATTTGCTCATTCGAGCCATCATAATACTGGAGCCCATATAATCGAGTCGGCCTTCGATGGCGACTAATTCGAGTCCAGCCTGGTGATCGACCTGTTTGCCTGAACCCTCACAAACATTTACTGCAAAGTATGCAATATGATCTTATCAAATTTTTTGGCAACTGAAACTTATTCACTTCTAAAATGACGCGATATTCATACTTACAGTACGTTTCAATTTTCTGTATATCAACGAGACCACCGACTATTCCACCTTTAGCATCGACCGATGAACCTCCGAGTCCGGCCGACATTTTCATATTCTTATTTCCACTGCTGCTCATCGTAATACGACCTTGAGTATTCAAATCACGCGTTACCCAGCTAAATACCAAATAAACATGAGTCAAACTATGGAGATGAACAGATCAACACGAATACAGTTATTTATGTCAAATGTGGAACAGCGTGGGGCAAGTGGTTAGAAGTTGGATGCACCGTACAGTCCCTAGGCAAGGCACTTATCCTCAGTGCTTCTACCACCCAAGAGCAATTGGGTACCAAGCCTAATAGATGTTTCTTCTCCCCAGGAAAAGATAACTGATACACCATCATAATTATGATTATCATAATTATAACTATGTTGAAACTCACGTTGTGTTACCCATCACGTTGCCCATATTAACATGTACGTCTAACCGCGACAATTTCACCGCGAATAAAACCAACGTTTCCCACGTGATACTTTGCGATTTCGTCGCGTGTGATGGTGTCGACTGGACTTTAGTGGTTTCCGGAATATTCTGATGCACTGGCGAAGGTGAAGACTTCGCAGATGATTCTTTCTGAGCTGGAGTTCCAGGAGCTGAGCTGATAGTCGGTTGACCTAAAATCAACACGATACAATTCATTGCTATATTTCAATGTAGACCTGACCATTTATCTGTTTGTTTATTCATTTATCATAGTGACACAAGCAATATGAATACACATAATGTGTATCAGTTACTATAGCCTGCACCCAGCCCAAAGGAACTTACAATTCACTCTTAAAAGAGCAATTCAGATGGAAAAGGATTGCCAACAACAGTTCACTATAGTATTACTAAATACATAACATACAAAACTAATTGAAATTTCGACAACATGATGGCACAGCAGGTGCCTGAGATCGAGGTAGAATTCTTTGAAATCAGTCGATGGTCCTGGTAAGTCAGTCATTTCAAGGACAAATCAGAATTCACTTTCAACAAGTTCATGTCTAACTACTGTATATCATTTGACTCATAACTATTTTCTAACCGTGGTATGATTTCGTTGATCTGTGGCTATTAGTACGTGCTAACTCCTTCAAGTCGAGGTTTAGTTTCACTTTGACTTTGTCGCCGGATGAAGCGCGCCGATGGTGGGTGGGCGCCGTATTAGATTCCTCTGGTATCGCGTTCACCATGGCGGTCGTATGAGCTCGCTGGAACGGTGTGCGGGACGGGGATCCCGGCGTCATAGGACTCGGTGAAGACGTGTAACTTTCCTCGGAAGAGAGATCGTCATCTAGAAATATCAAATTACCAATTAATTAAGGTAGGTTTTGATAGGACATATTCCGGTTTAAAGATAGTAAAATCCTAATAACAAAATCAACTGACTGCATCTATCAGATTTGTAGGTTGTCTTACGCTATTCCAGAATAAGTAGAAAGTATTCTGGTCAAAGTGAACATGCTAGACGAGTATTCCAGAATGGTTAGAGCCTGATAGAAACCTGTCTTACTCTTTATACAGATTATTGATTTCATATATGAATTCTTTTTAGATATATTTGAACCCATATCCATACCTGAATCGCCCATAGCGTGAGGATTCATTTGTTCACCAAGGAAGAGTCGACGAGCTAGCGTCCTACGATACCACGCTTTAGGGAAGGCCATGATCTCGGGCAGACGACGCATATCGTATTTGAACGACGCGGAATCCACGTCGCATACAGCTAGAATAGATATATCGAGAAATAGTTATGGATACAACCAAGAATTTTTGTTACAACGTACAGCATGCAGCACTTTAGTTTGGCGAAAAACCGACCGATTCACATGGCTTGCTAAACTAAATTGTATAGAGAACGTACACCACAAGGACTAAACTAACTTACCAGAAAATCGTACGATGTTTGTAAGTTTCGATGTAGCGCTATCGAGTGAACTGAGTTTTGCCGATGATGAACTCGCATGAAGAGTGGCATCGACCGGCGCTATTCCCTTTCTACTGCGAGATATGTTCACTTTTACCATTTCAACGTTCAGACTCAACGAATCTTTACGACCGGTATCACCTCCAAGACTAGTGACTGGACTATCAGATAGAGCTGCAAACATTAAGCAAATCGCATAAACGCAAAGGTAGAGATCTGCTGCTTTAGAAACTCTACTGCTTTGGAACAAATCATAGCAGTCTTTATTACTGAAGTAGGGGTGACAACTACAACTTGGTCA
Source organism: Tubulanus polymorphus (assembly GCF_964204645.1). Lineage (NCBI taxonomy): Eukaryota > Metazoa > Nemertea > Palaeonemertea > Tubulaniformes > Tubulanidae > Tubulanus > Tubulanus polymorphus. The sequence goes on along the minus strand of NC_134029.1, from coordinate 5,644,430 downwards.
GTTGAAATTTGGAGCAAGCCTACAGTACTTACGAGGAGTCATTCCGAGAATTCCCTTTTTATGGCCACCGTATGGATGAAAGATGTAGAGTGAAAAGTCAGCGAGGCACCCGGTAACACTGAGTCCACCTCCAGTACTGACAACGGTATCAGCAGACGATCCTGTACTCGTTAAACGAGACCGGCCTCCTCCGCTGCTCTGACGACTGCGTCCGCTATTACGATCCCGCACTCCACCGGATGCCGATCCTGACCTCCATACTGCGAATATAAGCAACATTGATATATGAGCGATGATAGAATTTTCAGATAATTCAGGGTTTTGTTCACGCACGTGATACATATATTGTGACTACATGGAATGTTATACCTCAAATACCCAATGGACTAGACAGGCTTGAAGTAAGCTAATATACCGGATACTGGGGGAGATGTTTGCGCAGCGATTGTAAGCTTGATTCTATAGCCAACTTAAGACCAGCCCTTAAGATTTAAGACCACTTTTAAACTTAGAACTCAACTGTACATCTGTGGGTCTATCAGTCAAATCGCTGTACCAAAATAAAATGAAGCGAGTTCATCTAAATGGAGTGTATGGATGGTAGGGTTTTTTTTATCTTGTAGCACCCCTCATTTGCGCATTTTTGGTTAAAAATAAAATACAGGAGTTATTACTTTCGACCAGATGACGGTTAATTAAGCCAGTGAATACGTTAAACAAATGGTTAACAACATTATATCCCAAACCACACATCGATATATAACCTATCTTATTATGTACGCATATAACCAGCCTAAAACCATAGTTTCTTTTTTTTTTAATGAAACGATGAAATATTAGCTTTTAACATAATAGATGGTAATCTTACCATTGAAGAAATCATCTGAAGTAAAATAAGTGATTAATTAGAACAATTTTAAATAACGGGACACAGATAAGGTGATATGGTATGCGATATAGAAAAGGTAGGAACACAAGCTGAAGAAGGGAGTTCTGATTCAAATATATTCATGATTTTGTGAATTTCCGAACCTTAATAATCAGGGCTGGGTCCGGTTTTATAGACCAGTATTAACTTTAACCCGGGGGCTAACTGAATTCATTTTTAATTGAGTTAACCCCCAGGTTAAAGATAATACAAGTCTACAAAACTAGCCCTAGAATTAATCAAGACGCAGCATACAGATAATCGCCATAACTTTGCTCAAGTTTCAAACTACCTTTTGCTTTTGACGGTGGCGTCCCGTCGGAGAGCGTGTTTGCCTCGATGTCGACGCGTTTAGTCGAGAATACCAAATCGAGCGACGGAAGACACAGCAAACATTCGACCTTCGATACGGGCAAACAGTTGAAACGAATCGACGACGGTTGAACGCTGATATAAACGACCACATCAACGGGGAACGATGTCGCGTACGCTCCCGATGATAAAGACGTACTAGAGGCTTCCAGGTCGACGTTCATAATATCGCCGATCACAGCTAGAATGAGAAAATCAATTATGAATGAATCATCTGACGTGTTTCAGTTCACCTGTTCAACAGTAAAATCTAGACGTGTCCCCATAGGTACTTACATCTGTCTCCAGTTTTCTGAGCGACTTGTTGAGGCATTTCGATCGGTTCTAGAGCCTGCTCGAGGAAGTCTAGGAGACTCGGTTGAATAATCATTTCCTTAAAATTAAATCATGACGCTCAAGTAAAGCATAATTACTCATAAGCCGTAGCCACCCAACCGGCTATGAAGTAAATACAGTGAAGTGCATTCAGATTCGTCTGACTTACCTACTAAGCTATAAGATAAACAATATTGAATTACCTCTGGTAATTTCTGTAGTGACAGCCAAGCGTGTAAGTTAGCTTTCTTCACCGCGATACGTTTGTTAGTGTGGTTTGCGTCCTTCGGATCTTCAAATACGGAATTCTGTCCGCTAGACTGAGACTGACTGGTCGGGGTCACACCTTCCGTCTTAGAATTATAGTTAATCTATCGAATACAGAATAAGACGTTTTCTTAATCATACATACAACAATCATCCACAGACCAAACTAATTTGTAGAGAATCCCAAATAAAAAAAGAAATAGAAAAGTCCGAAAATGTGTCATCTTCAGGAATACTGACTATCAGAACATAGTCAAAACATCAAATAAACCACTAGATCAAGGACACATTTTCGGACTTTACATTATTTTTTCGTTATTATTGTGATTATCATCACACAACGAATATATTGTTACATTACTGAGACCACGATTACGAAATCTCCTACCTTCACATCAACTCCCGGTAAATAAAATACTGTATCTTTGATCGTAGCGCTGCCCTCTGGTTGCGATTGTCCGCGTAATTTACTCGTCGAATTCGTGTTCGCGCTTGAGAATTCGCCGCTTCGTTTCGCTCGGCGTTTCGCCGTCGGCGAGCCGTTCACCGTGTAGTCGCCGCCCGAGTGATGATGATCTCGACGATTCATTCGTTTAGCCGACGATAACGTCGAACTCAGCGTCGCGGTGTCGTCTTCGATCTTCGCGACTTTCATCGGATGTAAAATGCAACTGCCGCTTTCGACTTTGATTTTCACATCCAGTTCGAAATCGACGCTCGGTTCAGTGGAGAGAATCGTTTTCTGCGAAACGGAGCCGCCGCTACCACTGCTTAAACCGTCCGGTGATTTTGGTGGCGCATCATTCGCTTTTTTCCTGCAATTAACACATGGAAACTGAATCTTCAAATACTTTTTTGTAAACCAGGCTGGCCACTTAAATTCGACTTGCTTCTTCCCAAATTTACACTTCAAGCCTAGTGTATGGTATAGGCTTATTATGCTTTTGCTCCCAATTATAGTTCAGGGGCCTGTTGCATAGTCATGGCTTAGACTTAAGACCAGTCTAAGACCAACTAAGTTCTATAGCCAATCTAACAACTTAAGACCAGTCTTAAGATTTAAGACCACTTTTTGACTTAAGTCACGACTGTGCAACTGGCCCCTGAATATTAATATCTAACCTTGTCAGGCGTTTGATATATTCATCGTCTATTTCATCCTCCGATTCACTTTCTGTACTCGATGCCAGTATATCCTGCAGTGACAGACGCTTTCGATTCAAACGCGATTCCGAGAGCGAATTCTGATCGGCTAGATTTACGTCGTCCATCGTTGAAGCCACCTCAGCATTTTCTGCTTCCCTGGATAATCAACAGTTGGAGAACAAACTCAATTATTTCATCATACAATAAAGAGAGGATTAAAATTGTAATTTACGAAAATAATGATTTTAGCATGCGTATGAATTATGTAAAATTAACTGATTAAAAAGTTATTTCATTTCACATTTTTTCAAACATACTGTATTAATAAACGATCTTCAAAAACACATTTCACCTCAATTACATTCCACACAACAAAAGAAAATTATCAGCACATCAACAGCCATGGAAATACGAAGACCAACAGTTTTGTTTTCACAATCGACATAATTTTCATACATTTCAAACCCTCGATTTCTTAGTTTCCAGCAACATAAATCCATTAATAAGACAATCTTTCAAGATGCAGTTGTTCAGTCATTAAAGCAGCAGAATTTTCACACAATAATAGCGAACAACATTCATTGGTATATCCTTGTTTTCGCTGATGGTTCTCCATCGCAACAAGGAAAATAGAAAATCCATCTGACGTACTTATACATCGACGCAAAAAATTTAACCCAATTACGGGACGCAGTTGCATAGTTGGAGTGTAAGTTTAGAAAATTTTCTGAAGTTGTTTAATTTGCTATAGAGATTATGATGTCATATGTTATATTCACCGTGAGGCGCAAGTGGCTAAGTCATCATTGATGGTCATTTGACACACAATATGAGCATATGAACAATACATGTGGCTTCTGTGCACGACCTCTATAGAACCAAGATACGACTGGTCTTAAATCCTAGTCTCAACCATGCAACTGGTCCGAGCGAACATGAAGGACGGGAAGTTCTCACTTTCCTATAATTCGATACAAAAAAAATTCAACTACGGTACATTCCAAAATATCACTAATACATTCCAAGAAATTATACTTTCTGAAATATTCATCAAAATCAAATAAAAAGAGTGCATCTCGTGTCTCTACAGGTTCTGTGCATTACAACAGTAAATTCTCTAAATCTATCGCGTTTAAACAAAGTCCATTCATTGAATTAAAGCGACTAGGGAAAAACATGACAAAGATAGGGTCCGCTTGACTTACTCTTCATCAACGGTTAACTGAAACGATACCCGTTGTGGCTGGCCGACATCGATCGACATAGCCCGATGTGGGAACGAAGCGTGATGAGGTACATCTAGTTCAGTCTCTTCCTGATAGGTGGCCAGGCGTTCGGGTTCGATATGGCTGTAGAGGAGAGAGGTTCTATGATATATGATTACAGTATGTACCCTTCTGTCAGTAGTTCACAAATGAACTCAAAATACGCAGAGTATTCAAGGTTTCTCATACAAGTTTACTGCCAAGATCAGCTGTCCAGTTTGCCCTGGTTCAACTCGGATATCTAGTGACTAGCAATGTACTGAATGGAAAATATAATTGTATTCAGAATTTGTCAATTAAATTCAGAGATAGGATTGGACCAGGGCTTGTTTCCAACAACACACTGCGACTGCCAAGTGGCAACAATAGAATCTGATCTGATCTTCAGCAGTTGATGTGTTCACACATTTTTACAAACTGGGTATTTGTAACGATAGTCATTGACATTAAACATGCAAAATGCTGTAAGTATTTGCGTGTATTGAATGATTAAACTACCGTAATTGTACAAAACGAATCTTGATATTACTGAATCTGGAAAGGAATATCCTATAAACAACAGATTAGTAATGATTGATTTACAACAAAAAACACGTATTTTACTCTCGAAATTAAAGCACAAGGGGCCGAGGTACACAGTCAACGTGCAATCATCTAATAAAAAAAACAACTCAAAACAGTCAAACGCGCTTACAACGATTCAACAACTTATCAAAATGATCATTGCGACAACAATTGAATTGGAAATACATAAATTGGGTCTCAAAAGTAGTGATGACTTGAGTAATGAAGCGGCTTATCTGATGACGACTTAACAATTAAAAAGTTTACTGTACATAGACAAAAATACAACCATGAAAACAATATCCCAAACACTGACTTCTGCCTGAACGAATCTGTACTGATTGTATCGACAATCTACAATAATTGCTTTTGCGGATACTAATCCCAAATTTTCAAACAATGGAAGGCCCTGTATCAGAGCAAACCCTTTAGCCTGGGTAAGGAACGTAAGACATGGGCGGAAGAAAGGTACGTTTTTAAGGTCTCGGAAGTTAGAAAATGGAACGTTTACCAAAAACTCTCCACCAAGTGGGATTGTTTCAGAAATTTAGTAATTCAGAGATATTTCTAGGTAGGATTTTACCACTGGAGCTTTATATTTGAGTCTTAACGTTCTTGGATCCACTCCTTAAAGATACGGTAGAAAATGTGCAATTTCTTGATAAATAAATTGTTCAGTGTTGATCATACAAACATGCATCGTGTAAATCATCAGGGGGTGTTTATCATACTGTGTAGGTCGGTATTTCACCTTGACGTGGAGTAAAGTAGAATTATTTCTCAAATAAAGATATTCAGTTAACAAAAAATGTTTTTCCGATAATTCTAAAAGAACATACACACAATAGGCCTACCAAATATTATTGGTCCCGTACTATTCAGGCGTGTTTGGTACAATGATAGCGACTCACATCACCGCATCAAATGCTAACCACAAATTTGCTCTCAAAAACAGGAAATGGTAAGCCGGAGAAAACATAATCGAAAAACATTTTCAGAAAGACGTAATCACCTCTTATACAGAATAGAACGCTTCACAACCACATCCATTGCTATGGAAACCAAGATGAATTGTTGTGAAAGCCGATTAACCGGACTATAGATTTTGCCCGTCATGCACCTCAATGTCCTCCAGTCGATATCGAGATCCATTTGATTTCCGTACGAGTCCGTTCCGTCGCAGAAATCATCACGGATCACGATACCGCTGTTCTGTCATCCTCATTCGCGAGGTTACGAAAAACCTGATCAACATGAAGACTCTACCGAAACCAGAAACTGGGCCCTAGTCTTGAGCAAAATCGAAAAATGGCCGCAAGTCATTAGATCGATTATAGAACTAAAATTGAACTCGTAACCTGCCGTAAATTGGTATCAATTACAGATAAATCAATTGATTGAGAGTCTCGATGCCGTCAAATTCAAGTCCCCCCGCGACTGAGGATGTATACCAAAGCCGTGCGATACTGCTCAAAGATTTATCCACTTTTCGTGGATATAAAATTCGAGCAATTCAAACAGCATTATCTGGATTATGATAGGCTGGGACCAGGTCCACAGTTCTGAGTTTAGATTTGACTCTCAGTTAACTCTTTGAAAATGAACTAATTTTAACTGGGAGTTAACTCTAACTCACAACTGTGGGACTAGATCCTGGTATGTATACATATATATACCGGTATATATAAAATAGTGTATATTTATCTTTATATACATATGTTCTGATTGTTTCATATTGGTATGTTCTTATAGAAGTGTGGTGGTGATGTCGTTTAATCATTACCTGATACCATAATCGATGGTCATACGTCTAAACATGAAACAATACATACAACGCAATAATCAACATCCGTGGTTAAAGGGATAAAACAAAAAAATAAACGATAAATAACAGAAATGCATCGAATTTCAGATGAAATATCTTAAGAAACCATTCATAGAGCAAATACAAATCTAGAAACTGATGCTTTGAAAATTGGACAGATTTAGCATTATTTCATAATTCGTGAATAGTGCTTAAAATCTTTCATGGAGATTCATGTAGTACTGAGAGCAAACTGTGGACTTATTCACAAAACCGTTCATTCGGCAGGCAATCGATTTCAAAAATGCATGAAAATCAACAAGTTTTAGATGCGTAAATGAATATATGATATGATAGAGGTGTGAGCAGTTCAGGTTCAAGTTAAGGTTATAGGATAATACGATAATAGAATTCATGTTACGATAAGTATATCCAGTCACCAATGCAAGTTTGCAAGTTTGTTACGTGGAATTTGCTCTTGAAAAGATGGCTGCCTAAGTTTATCATACAAAACTACTGTTAATAATCAAGCTTCAGAAAATAAACAGTTATTGTTTTAACAATCGTGAACGCAGCCATATTTTCAAAGAATATTCTCTCTAAATAAAAGGTGTTTAATAAACCCGGGGATAGTGTACCTGTCAACGGTGTAAGTAGGATAATGCTGAACGGAAATAAAGCGATTCCGAACTAATCTGTAAAATGAGATACGGCAGCAACGAAAGGATGAAAATAAAATAGCAAAGCAATTGAATTAGATCAATACGTAGAGATAGATAACACATCTTCATATCTCGTTAAACTGGGGCTAGTATCATCAAATTGTGATAAAAAATCTTCCATAACACAAAATAATTGTATGAAGTAATCTTTTCGTTCGAAACTTTTCACTGGGGCTTCATAATTTGACTATGACTTTTATGAATATTAGTATTGTGAAACTGGTATTCGATTTTGATTCCAGATTGAGGAACTAGAATTGTAGCAACAAGGAGACAGCTCGCTAGGAATAACCAGTCACTAAATATGAAGATGAGCCACGGTATGTACTTATTTGACTACACAAGATAATTTCTTAGTGTAGTCAAATGAGTATTGTATACTGTCTGAAACTACAAAACAACATTAGACTAGGAAGGTAACATAGTGGGCTGTTCTTAACTAACTACGGTCACACACGCCACCTACCACAAAAAGTCAACGTCAGCCGACAGGAGACGTAATCTGAAACAGTGTGGTGCAGAACACAGTTCAAAATGAGTGAACGGCGAGTTCAGAGGAGACAAAAACCATTCTGAACTATGTGTAAGCAATAATTGAAGCAAGACACGAAGAGCCACCAGCAAAACGAGGATATCTTTGAACGCATGCAATCTACATTTTAACGAATCAATACGGCAATGCAGCAGTTGCCATTATATCATCTGATTTACATGGTAGCCGATGAAATTTGTTTGTGAGAATGTGAAATCAGCACAAGTGACTCGAGATGAACGAGTTCTGCGAAGCTCAAAAACAGCAGTGCATGTTTGCAAATGACAGTGCCAAGGAAGAGCAGATCAATGACAAGACAATGGACAGGGCGTCGTGATAGAACATATGCAGTAGTTAAGACTACCAAGCAAATAACTGTAATATACATGTACAAAGAGGAACAATGAAAAATGCAAATGAATTTTCGAAATGAATTTTACATGTACGTGTAATTAAGATATCATTGGCGTTGTAACTGGTCAGAGTAAAAACATCTCTTCCTAGAGAGCCCTGAATGGAACGTGAATAAAAACTGTTGGAAAATACTTAAAAAACCAAGTGTTAATTGATGACGCATGCTGAATAACCAGGATACCATCATAGTACATACCTCTCTTTGCGTTTAATCGAGGCCACTTGACCGGGGTGACCGATAGACCTCGATCTATAGTGAGAGGCCGGTTTGTATCCGAGGCCCAGTTTATCTTTCAGAGCAGTAGCCTTGAAAAACAAAGACAATAAGATTCGTTCAAACATTCAGCCCAGTCATTTCCAGATAAGGATTAAGGATATGAAATATTTACCTTGTCTCTAGACTTCTGAAACTTTTTGATGACATCGCGTCTGAAATCGTGGAATACCGCATTTTCCAATTCGTGAAGTTTCCTCGTTTCTGTTTCGATTGTTGAGTTGCTCGCGCCGAGTTGTCTATAAAACGGGAAACACCGACATTGAAGAAACCCTCGATTTTCTGAATTCTTTAGAAAAGCAAATTCAATTTTTCGACTTACTTTAAATCTTCTACAACTCGAGCTTGTTCGTCCATTTCTTTCTGTATGAGTCTCGCTCGCGTTTTATAATCGAGCCTCGTGTCGTACACGAATCCGGGCAACGATTCACCGTGAATCGTGGATTTTCTGCCGTGTGATTCCGTCTGAAAATATGTCGAATTGATAAAGGATAGGGATTGCGTTGGATGAGTAGTACGAGTGTTTGTCTCCGAGATGCACAGTGAGGGTACAGCTTAAAAGCGTTTGCAGGTGGCCACTTTCTTTTAATTGACTTGCTTTTTCTCAGATTATTCCGTGACATGTGCGTTGTTTTCTCTGACTTGACCTACTAAGAATCCAATCAATTAACAGTCAACTACGTAAGAAATAGAAACTGTTTATTATGTGCGATATAGCAACTTCATAATATTTTTCTATCACCTTTTTAGCTCTTTTACAAAATTCCCTGACTTTTTTAATTAAAGAAAAAGAAAATCCCCTGATTTCCAGGTTAGTGGCCACCCTGGTTTGTCTCCAGGATATTAGGTACTGGAGCGGTGTGGGCAAGGTGTTAGAGCATTAATTCTTACCTTTTCCGGTGGACCGTACTCGGTCTCCTCGACATCAGCATTTTCCGGATCCCAGGCCAACGTTGTCAGCGTATTGAAGAGTAGATTCAGACGCACGCCGATGTTCTGATCAAGATGTACGTCGATACCCTTCATATGCCACAGAATGTTTAATATCCATTTCGCATTACTGGCACCATTTCCATTTTCTGTTGGAAAAAGATAGCATTGTAACAAGTACAAGGTATTGTAAGAAAGTTTGTGATAAGTTTTAGGCATATTTCCTATAAATACCAGTGCATAACAAATTTAATCACTAGCACTATGCCTGATGAGAGGAAATGAAGCTCCCGTAAATGTTTGCAATGATAAATTTATTCACTCATTAGAAAATGAGTTTTTACTTTGTTTTTGTTATGGATTTACAAGATAGTGTTCAATTGGTTCCTAGTAATTTAATCAAATTCATGAATGTTGTAAGTGCCTTACCGCTTATTTGTTTACTAGTGGTCCGTGAGCAAACTTCATACGTTCCTTCGGGAACTCGAGCTGCGTTCATGATCATCGTTTGACCGACGTCCGGCTTCCAGTCATCCCAGGTCGTTTCGAAATCTTCCGCGAATCGAATACAAAAATCTAAAAAACAGAAAATCAAAACCGTAATTTCATGAATTTGAGAATGAACTCAAGAATCGCTTATCGCTGTTGAGATATACCAGTGAATCGGCCTTTGCTGACAAGTGAACCGCACGAACAAGCAGAAATCTGAGTACTTGCTAATGTAAGAACTAACGCTTCACCGGGGTCCATGTGTTCGTGGTCAACCATCTTAGCTGAAGACGGTACCATACCCTAAAATAAACAACACATCTTAATAAATACAAATACCAAGAATTTTTCATAAAACCCCTCTCTAAACAGTTCTATGACTGTGTAGGAAAATAATAAATCTAAAAGAATAACAGAAATATTCTAAACTTTTTCTTCCTGCCCTTAAACAGCATTTTTGCCTCCTGCTGAAGCCCATGCATGACACCCAAACCCTGGCAAGTGAGGATACCTTTTCACGAACAGATTTGTCTGTGCAATACTAGACGTGAATCTGAATGGGTAAATAATTTAGAGGAAAGCAATGTCATATTTACTTACGCTAAATGAACTCAGAGGCAAACATATTCCCAGGTCTTCGACCGTCAGTTGTAGAAATAGCGTTCCCAAGGCAGCCGCAGTAGCAGACGGTTGTTCACCCGGCGGCGACGGTTCCGAGTGAATCGGACTCGTCGCTGAGGAGCTATGACCGAACGGTAGTTTACTGATGACTTCCTGCGTGGCCGTCTGTACCTCGTGGTTCAATGCGAGTCTCTGTTCGTTCCAGTAGTCGTATGCATTTTTGTAGTTCAACCAAACAAGCACGGCTGAAAATTTAGCGAAATTCAAGAATTGTCATCGGAATTAAACAGCGAATAAGGTTTATGAAGATAACAGGGGATGAGGTAACAGAATTTTTTTCATTTCATACTTTTGCCATTTTTTTCAGTCCACTTTAAAAACCCTAGATTCTTCTAATTCATATTTTCAGAAAAATTTATTTTTCATTACAGAATTTATTGCGAGAAACAGCTTGAAACTTTAGTTTTAACTCTTACAGTGGCAAAACAGTGCTGTGATGACGCGAAGCAAATAGGCATTGTGGTCTATAAAAATAACCGACTTAAGTTCCAAAACAGTAGGCGGAGGAGCACATGATACATGCACATATGTATGCATACATAAGGCAGAACAGAAAGCACATTCTGCAGAGAAGCAAATGAAAATATTCTGCACACAAAATTTCATGAAATTGTACACCGTTTTTCACACTAGTTTTTAGAGAAATTTCAACTCATAGAAATTGTTCACATTTTCTTCACATTTGTCAATCTCACCGCTGAGATAAGATATTTCCTACCTTTATCGAATGCATGAGGCTGCACTAATATAATCGGTCGATGTAGAGTAATTAATAAAGCTTCTTGATCTTCAGCTGTCTCAGGAATCATTTCATCCTGCAAAAGTAATTCACAGATTTCAGTATATTAAGTCCACATACACAAAATATACAACTCGCTGTAGATATCGATTCTTTACCTGCAGAGCATTGCGCAATCCGATTCTTGTCTTGAAGAAAGCCATGATATTGAATTCCGCTTCAGCCTCTTCAAACAAGGGATTCTATTGAGACAAATAGGAAAGATGAATAAACAGTATAGTTCTTTCACAGGGAAATGCTGCTAATAAATATACCTTAATCAACTGTCCAAGAGCCAGATTCAAATCAACCTGAGCCTTACCGAACAATTTCAGATGGCTGTCTATAACAGATATAAATATAAACAACATTCATTAAACATAAAATTTGTATGAAATAAGAAATAAGCGATCGGGAACAGCAATATTAGATATCTAGAAATCTTACTTCTTAAAGTATTCGAATTGGTGTGCCTGCGATTGCTGGCTGTTTGAACTCTGTTTGACAGATCTAATTCAATCACTCCGGTTTCTAATCGTACAGCACTCGAAGTGGGCGTGGTCGCCGTGATTTGAATACCCTGCAAACGAAAACAAATCGCGTAGTAACATCAGGTTTTTAACGGTGATACGATAGCTAAATCTGCATTTGGTCTCGAAGAAGGTTCACCCACTTTGAATCGGAAGTGAAGTGAATAAAGAACTGGTTTCGGGGAATCGCGATTGACGCGTTTTCCTTCATCATTCCAGATCGGTACCGGTTGATCGCCACCCGATACTTTCTGTACAACTTCATTCACTTCCTACAATTCAGAAAGAGAACGTTTATATATTGAGTGGCAGAGCGACAAAAACATCTATCGAGAAAACAATAAATCTAAACATAGGTAGGCTATTACCTTCATGAATACTTTTTGTACGAAGACCAGATGATTGAGCAGGTCTGTTGTTAAACTGTGTTCGAACGATCCGACCTCGGCTACAGCATCGAAGAAATTGCCTTCGCGTAAAATCAAACCCTCCGACAAACTATCCGTGTACTTAGTGCTTTCTGTCGACTGCAATCGGTAGTGCGCGGACAGGTGGATAGGTGGCAGGTCGATACTAGCGGATGAAGGCAAATGAGCCTCCGGAGTCGATACCTAAACCGCGTAGAAATTAGGGTTAGTAAATTTATCGAGCGAAAATCGAGAAGCAAAAACGACCCCAAAAACTCAAGGTTATCGGCGGCATAAAAACATATCGTCAATGAAGGTATATTGACGGGTAATGACAACAATCAGTAACTACAATTCATTATGAAACACAAATCTTCACACACATACACAGAAACACATCGAAAACTAAAAGCGAAAATGAAAACACAATTCAGTGCACCAATCGAAACAACACATGCGCATTAATCAAAAGTGTTACGGAAATCTTCATCGCGTACGTATATGAAGAAATGTAGGCAGTTCTGGTGACAATGAACTGTACTTCGGGTTCATTTTTCATTGGGGTAGAATACTACCTACGTAAGCTAGGCAAGCCAGCCATGGATGATTCTGGTGTCGAACCGACGCATTCATTCTACGAATTTGCTTAAATTGTCAACGCGTTAAGATTTTCATACATGGCGCATGATATCGAAGCAGATATTAAGCGACGTACAATGATCACGTACATGGTAATGCAATGCCGGGGTGATGAGGGGCTACCAAGCTGTATTAGGAAGAAACCGTAAAATTTCTCCTTGCGTACGCGTAAAGTTAATAGAATAGTGATCAGTTATTGTTTCACAAACGCAGAGGATGCATATCCTCACTTACCAGAGTCCAATTCGAAATCGACATGACTATCATACGTGTCTGTGCATGTGTACTGATTTTTGACGGGGAAATGGTAAGCAAGGATAGGTGGGGTTTGAGAGATAAACCCAGGAATTAACGGGTTATTAGACAATAGTTTTCAACAATACCTGACTAGATCGTCTGCTAGTCTTATAAAATACATCAGTCTGGCAAACAAAAATAAACACGAGTTCATGATAAAAATAATAGCAACGCAGAAAAGGGGCAAAAATACAGCTTTCTTGAAGTTACGGTTAGAAATGATAAAATGGGGAGGCTAAATTATAATGAAAATGATGCTCTGTACATCAAATGCATGCATGCAAAGATATTGTCTGATTCTAGGAATTTTTGAATCTATGAAAATAATGCAATTCGGATCTGCGGTCTCGAAAATGACTAATAATTCTAGCAAAACAATAAACACCTACGCAAAGATGATCTTGTAATTCATAATGTTTTTTGACAATTAATCTTCGGTAGAGAGTTGAGGTAGATGAATAACTATTAAACCATTAAACACAACAAATCTAATTTCCAAATGAGCAAGTAAACTAATTTTCAAAACGAATGTTTTCTGGGACCCTCATCACCTATGTACCTGATGAGGGGAATGTACCCGAAAATGTATGTTTCAAATAAATTTACCTACTCATTTGAAAATGAGATTTATTGTGTTTACGCTGTTATGGTTATTTGACAATGTCTTTATAATAGTCAATGTACTGTATATGTAATGTAGATGCAAAACGCTTCAAAATGAATGAGAATTCATTAGATCTGAAATGGTCACCGTCATGCGTCAAGAGGCAACAGAAAATCAGCCAGCTGAATTTAGTAGCGTTAAAAAAGAATAACTTTCTGATGAACTGACTCATGACTCATCAAGTTTTATACCCAGTACATCAGTTTATACCTTTGAGTTGAAACTCAGCGTATGTGAGGTAAAATCCAATGTGAATTTAGCTTTCTTTCCGGTCAAACCTGATGAAGTGACTTCAGCAATCTGAAAATGATTAATCAGAGCATGTTAGATGAGTAAATCTTGAGATCTTATGTAATTAATTCTCAATCAAGCGGGCATTGTCATGATTAGCACACAGACTACCTCATTCAAAATTTCTATATCAGATCACCTGGGCTTGGTTCATGAGGACAAATCATGGAACTGCTAAATCTAAAATGTGGCCTTGGCTTAAAATATGAACCTGTCCTTACTCTTACCCTGTATTGAGCTCTGAGCGAGGGCAGCAGTGAAGCTCCGATTGTAAGACCCTGCAAGATCGCTTTGAAATGTATCGACAACGGCTTCGCTTTATCGCTGACGAGCAGTTTCGGGCGAGTTATTTTCGGTTCTTCAACTTCCTGCATCATCGATGACAGTGGAAGTGAAGTGTCCGTAACATCCATAGCTCTATAAAACAAAGAAGTTTGAGATGAAATTAATTTGTGGTAAACAACACAGATTTGTGGTAGAAGTTTGCAATGAAGGGTTAAATGTTACCTCTGTCTGTGAGGAGGATGTCGAATAAACTCTTGCAACGTTGACGAGAGACGTTTTGAACTGCGAGTGACCATTCCGTGAAGTACGATCGGGTGATGCGGTATATCTACGTCGATTTTACCGATATTTATAAAACACGTATTATGCTCTTTGCCTCGCTTCATCACGGATGTATAGACAGCCATTGATTTCGTTATGTTCACAGTTACAACCGTCCTGTAGTTGAAAAATCATAAGACAATGTTTATTACTACTTAGGACACAGTTTCAGTTCCATAATTGTGAAATTTAACTCCACAGGTAGAAAGAAAAAAATAAAATAAGGGAGGATGGGGAGGAAAAAAATCAACAACTTCTCCTTAATGCTTATAGAATTTGGAGGGGGTGTTGAAAAAAGCATGAAGGCCCCTTAGATCACCATTTCAAGTACCCTCTGTAATCTGACAAGTGAATATTTGGATTCACTCAATCAACTCAATCACCTCCCCTTGCTTTGAATCAAAGACTCAACAGGGTGGCCACTTATATTTTTGACTTGCTTTTTTGAGTAGTCACTAGTTAAATACTTACTGCATATTTGGCGGTGTTCCCTCTAATAACACGATCATCGTATGACCAACATAAGCGGTAGCAGACGACTCGCATGATTTTCTTTTCGACACTCCTTTAATCTTCTCTTTATGAGTGGCGCTCGAGTGAATATTCGAAACTTCAGCTTCCA
The DNA here is from genome assembly GCF_964204645.1 of Tubulanus polymorphus. Classification (NCBI taxonomy): domain Eukaryota; kingdom Metazoa; phylum Nemertea; class Palaeonemertea; order Tubulaniformes; family Tubulanidae; genus Tubulanus; species Tubulanus polymorphus. The sequence continues at coordinate 5,628,893 of NC_134029.1, read as the reverse complement.
GTTTCAGACCGCTCAGCGCCGCCGATATGTGCGTCCTACGAACTTTACACGTGCCGAATACGACTAACGGTATTCGATCGCCGATGAATATCGCTGAAAATACAAAATTGAAACAAACAATTCAAACATTTTTTCAGTTTGCTTTGGTTTGATTAACGTAGCCACATTTGGAACGCTCCATCCGCAATGATGAAATTGAAAAGTTTATTGTAAAGTTTTAATTTTCATATCCACGTTCAATAAAACCATAGGTGGGAAGTGAATATAATGGTTTTCGTGCAATTATAAATTGGAACCCTTAAGGGGTTTAACTGGCCTGAAACCACAGAAGAATCATTTGACTGAAGGGCAGTGAGGATGAGTGGGTATAAGCGTCTGAAATAGCTGCCGGTAAATGACGACGATTTCATCCAAACTTACTCTGAGTAAACGTGCCGATTTTCGGTACGGATCCCGTCTGTCGAAGATAAATCGGCGGAGTCGACGGTTTGCGTTCGCCCATCTCCATTTCGTCGATCATCGATTTATGATCTTTCGGAAGCGTGGACGTCTTCGACGACGACGCGGCCACCGAACCGGTCGTCACTTTCTCCGGCTCCTCGGAGATCGCCGGCAATTTCGGCATGCTCGGTTTACGTATGACCGTTTTAGTTTCGGGCATCGTCGAGTACAGTTCAACGAGGTGGTACAACGTTCGCCAGCATTTCGGAGTGATCTCTTTGATTTCGTCGACGATGGTTTTTTCGGCGAGCGCCGGCGACGACGTGTCGTTCATGATATCGACGGTGACCGCTTCGGTTAGTAGGGGTGAACACGTGCTCGGTTGAGACGCGCTGTGAGCTTGATGATGATGGTGATGCAGCTGATGATGCTTCACGGAAGCGCCAACCGATTCCCATTTCTTGCGAAATGAGAATCTTTTCGGAGAACGTTTCATCGGCGTCGCGATCGATTGCTCCGGGCGACTGGAGAGCGGTAGATCTTTCGGTAGAGTGGGACGCGCTGGTTTCGACTGCGAAGACGCGGCGACCGAACGCTCAACTCGAGGACTCGTACCTGAAAATATCATAAAATACACGATTCTCTAGAAATGCTTCGAAACCGCAGGCAAGCCTAGGTAAACTGAAATACTGAAATCTAAGCTCAAAGCAGGTTTTGATTGGTCTCTACTGAATCCGGAATTCTCTTCTGGCACGGATTTCGACCAAAAATTGAAGGCCATGGTAGAGAGTTTGTAATCTAGAATCGCTATTCTAAAACTGGAATACCTTCAATTCAAAACTGCCTAAATTCCCGCCAGGTATCAACCCCAAATTAACTATCCCTTTTAGCTCACAACTGGTTAAACCTTTACCAGTGAGGCAAAATCACCATTGAGTATTTCCTGAAGGTCTCATGAGGGGATGAATCACTAAAACCTCATTAAAGTGAAAATAATCATTTAATGAAGAGGATCATTATACCTGCAGTGGGATTCATGGATGGTGTTTTTGCCGTATCGCTCTTTAAACTCTGCGACTCGGTGCCGGTCGACGAACTCTTCGAGCCCTGTTTACGATGTCCGCGGAACGTGCTCGTGTCGGAGTCGGTGCGATTGTGTCGCAGTTCGATTCGCGTTTCTTTCACATTGTCGATCATCGTGACGAACTGATGAACGAGTCGCAGTAGAGACATGTTGACGTGTTGCGATATCGAGTAAACGTTTACGCTGAACACGACCTGCGTCGTCGTCGGTTTAGCTTCCAAATCGTCCATCGCGAATGCGAATCGACTGCTCATTCCAGCTACAAATACGCATGAATAAGAACATAATAGTTAATCCTGAAATAATCTATCTGTTCTTCGTGAACTTATTCAGGGTGGCCACTTTCCGCCCATTTATAAATCTCCTGAGTCCATGTGATAACACAAAATTCCCCAGGTGAATCAGAAATTTCTAGGCTTAAAATATTACAATTCATTCATTATTAAAATCATGTACTGATAAACAGACACGTCCTCTGTAGTATCACCCAAATTCCAGGTTTTCCGGGTTTTAACAAAATTTTTCAGAGTTTTCCTGATTTTTTCTAGATTTTTCTGATTCCCTGAGTTTTCCAGGTCAGTGGCGGCCGCTAATGATATCATGAAAATAATCTTAGAAAATTTGCATAGCGCCTTTTTCACTGTAATACTCCATTCCAGTATTATTACCCTTAGACTTATATTACTGACTGTGTACGAATGATCTCTCTCTGGGGAGAAGTAATATCCCAGCTACTACTAGCCCAAGGAATTACCAATCAGACCAGATACTCATTTTTTCTATTGATGGGAAGAGGCAATACTGTCTTGCCCCAGAAACTGTAGTAATGTATGGGGTTCGAACCAATGACCTGCACAAAACGGGCTAACCTCTCACACTGCATAAATCATCAGTTCTTTGTGAGCTTATTGATATCATGATAATGCAATTATTCATACTTTTATGTTCTTCTTCGTCCTTCTCGAAGTCAATAATGTCTTTCATGCTCATATCGACCGTGAAATTTTCGCACAAGAATGCAGGGGCATCCAAACTGGCGTCGATTTGTATCTTAGGTACCTGCAATCGTAAAGATGAAGAGATGACCTGATGACGATCGAAGCAGTATTTCATTCAGGAAACATCAATAACAAACCGTCACTAACCTTCGGGCGTCCTTTGTTTTTACTTTTACTCTTCTTCAACGAATTGAAATCCGAATCGACGATGTCAATTTTCAGGCTGTGAAGAATGCCTTGTAAAGATAGGTGACCGCCGAAATTCTTCATCAACGGCGATGATTTGATTCCTTTTATGTGCAAACCAATGCTTTCAAGCAACGGCTTGAACAATACCTGTAACCAAAAAAAACCAAGGTATTACCGGTACCCGGTATATGATCAACATTTCTACATCTTAGATAACTCAATTCAGTAAATAGTGATATAAGCACTTGAAATTTATAGCGCACATATGCACCATATAACCATTGCAATTGGAAATCACTTCACAAATGCGCACTAGGGCCTATATGGCAGACCGATGAGGTTGATGAGAGGGAGCTTGTACCAACCTGAGCATCAGCCAGAGGTAAGGCTGCCATCGCATATTTCGGAAAGAAAACGTCCCTGCTTTCGTCGTGACTGTATTGACTCAATATTGTTTGCATTGTCGACTCTTGTCCGATCGAGGGATTTATCGACGCTTTCGACGCCATTTTTCGCTGAGTATATTCTTGCTGTTTAACCATCCACCGGTACAAATCGTCGTCGTCTTTCTTACCGTCCAACTTGGCGAGGTTCTTCGCGAGATTCTGTCGCGACGGAGTTCCTTCCGCCGTCGGCGTCGTCAGGTTCGGAACGCTGGCCGCCGACACGAAACTCATGTTGCTCTCGTTACGCTGCATGCGCGCGAGCGGTGACAGCATGCCGTGTTGCGAGGTCGTCGCGATTCCCGGAGCCGGAGAATCGGCCACCGTCGGGATACTACTGCGGATCTTTTTACTCGGCGTCGTTTTCTGACTCGCCGGTGTGTTCTTCCCTTCGTTCAGATTCGGGGCCGAGTTCTGACGAATCAATGGTTTGGGCCGCGGTGCGGGTGGCTCCGTCAAGCTGTGCATGGATGAACTAAGCGGCAGTTCTTTCATATGAATCAACGACGCTTTCTCGTCGATGACTTCGAAATTATCCGACACGTTGTCGTCTTCTTCTCCCGAGTCACCATCTGGAATTGCGAAATGAACCGTATAGCCGAGGCCGCGTTTCGCTTTGAAGTTTCCCTGGGTGGGCATGTACAGCACGTTCTTCCACTGACGAGTCAAGGCCATGATTCCTTTCTGTAGCGTTACCAGTTGAGGCATCGTATCTTCGTGTACGGATGCCTCGATCGTGGATAGATCAGTTTTTACGAGGTACCGCCTGAGCACCGTGAACAGTTGACACGACGGGTCTAACTGTAAGGCTTTTGAGAAAGGCGTCGTCTTGTTGTATCGACTCTGTAATACAAACAAGTAATTCACATTAATGAAATTCACTTAAAATTCATCAAAATATCGATAAGATTGTTCTTCCAGAGACCAGTTTCATGAAAAAATACTTCAGAAATAAACAGAAAAGTGAATGATGAAAGTGATATAAGAATCAATAGCCTACTGGGCCAAAGGTAATCTGATTACAAATCGGAAGAACATGGCAAAAATCGCGCTGGTGAATGAAGAATAGTTTCTAGACAAATCTCACCCGCACAGGCATGTGGATTCCTTGCATTTCTAGAGCTTCCGTCATCATGCATGCGAGCACTGCCGTAACGCGCTGCGAATTTGCGGCCATCAAATTCTTAAGCGCGACCATCAACCTGTCCGAGGGGTTCATCCACGCGTTCAAAGCCGGCGTCACCGTGCTCAGTAAATTCCAATCTAACCTATTGATAAGATAAAGATACAGAGCTTGAATGATATTTCATATTATATCCAGTGAGAATTTCGGAATCATGGCCTCCATTGTTTCATACCTCGTGAAATCGACTTTGCGTTTATTCGGCATTCTCGGCGGTGAAGCAAAGTTAAACCAAGCCATCTTGAATTCTAGAACGCAACTGGAAGCATCGCCTTTCAATCCTTCATCGGTAAGTGTATCCGTATCACTATCACAGTTGACTTCAGCAGACGGAATAGAAATGCGTGACCTGAAACGAGTATTTTTAGTTAGAAATAGAGAATTTTCTATCAGAAAATGAATATTTTAAACCTTTCAGTGCATCTACACTGCAGAGCGATGTATAAATCAGTCATGGACATTGCTGGTACACCGCATCGCAATGTAATGTAATTAGTTTTTACCGCTTATGAAAGATGTCAGAACACAGTTAAATATCAGTAACTAATACAGCAAATTTTTAAATTATTTCCAGCACTTTCGGGTATTAGTCAGCACTGAAAGGATTGAATTAGAAATAAGTTATGCATATTTTCGACTATGGTAGGGACATCATTCTCTATGACTTACAGATTTATCAGATCATTATAGTATTAACTCATTATAGTAAGCACTCACTTCACAGAGCCTTCACATTCCTCACTCTTAGCACTGGCTTCTTTTTCGTCATCTTTTTCGATTTGAACGTGAACATCCTCCGCACCTGAAGATGAAGGATACGGACTCGTCGAGGATGTAGGAGGCGCTGCTTGTTGAGCATTGGTGGCGCTATCTTCCTTCTCTTTCGCCGTTTTGGCCTCGCTGAGTTTTTGTTTCATTTGCGCCGACGCTATTTCTTCGAGCACTTCAGATTTCTTTTTCTCGCACTCTTCAGCGACCGGGTCCGGGTAACCGCTGCGTTTCGCCGCCTTCAAATCGATATCTTCGAGACCGCACTCGAAAATAATGACACCCGACTGCGATATATCGGGGAAATCAGACCGCATGTTGTGAGTCGGGGTCGGCGTTTGCGCCATATCCTGACAATCGAACGTAAATAGAACTTTCGACCGATGTTCCGGGATCGCCGTCAGAATCACGTCTGACGAAAAGTTCGAATTTTTTGTCAAACGTCTCAGTTGACAATGTATACGTTTAAGATGAAGATTTCCGACCATCTCTTCGGTTTGAGTTTCGGGTTTTTCTTGGTCAGCGTCGAGGCGAGTGCTTGCTTTCTTTCCAGCGCCTGAAATGAAAACCAAACCACTCAACAAATCATGAAAGTTAATTTCAATCCAATAACAACTATTTAGATACTGTTTTAGTCATGAAAGTTTTGCAGCATATCACTCTGTGACTAACTCAATCAACTCTTTGAATGATGGATGCAAAAAATACCGTGTGAGTCTATCGGAGTGCTCTCCGGCGATTCCAGAGCTTTCGACGATCGATTGTTGATCAAAACCTGACACGTGATCGAATCGAAGCAGAACGCCAGCACCGACACGCATGTCAGATCTTTAATATTGTCCAACGCAGAAAAACTGATAACTTCCTCAACTATAGATGATTGCAGGACGCAGATATTGATCTAAAATGAAATCGAAATTGATAGATGTCACCCGGTACGATTATCTTTAAAACCCAGTTCCTGATCCACATTATGTTTGTTGCAAATATATATCGTGCAGCATTGTATTGGTTGTATGGTTGTATTTATATTGCAGTTTCATTCTTAGTTGTGTATTATATCATTCCATAGAACTCCGACCGTTTTCAGTACTTAACTGGGCCAATTCCTCCGAAGTTGGTTAAAGGTAACCAGTGAATAAATACCATAGTAACAATGAACTTTCAATTGTCACTATGTCAACTATCCACTGCTTAACTCTTACCAACTTTTGAGCAACTGGCCCCAGGTGGTTTACTAGATTCTAAGGCTCCTAAGGAAATCTCTGCTAGTATGGACAATGTTAGCAATCGTTACCTTTGATAGCGAAAACATCACTTGCAAGCGTGAAGTCTGATCGCCTTCTTGTTCTTTGTCTTCGGTCTCATTTTGTGAATCTTTGATGTACTTCTCTTTTTTGAGTTTGTGCTGAACTTGAACTTGACTCGAGCTCATGATATGAAGTTTGTCGAGTATTGCGCTCGGATGCGCATTAGTCAAAGCCTGACTAGCTGCTTCTATATATCTGAACATCCAAAAATGAAGTAAAAATTCAATATTTCGACTCAACATTGAATTTCAACTCAAATGAGTTGCATTTGAATATTCACTTTGCCAAGAAGCTTACAATTCAAAACTTTTCTGAACTTTTTTTATGGAACCAATACCGTACTTAAGGTACTAATTCTAATATTTTGCTTCAAATAATTATAATTTTCTAAAAGTCTGGGGTCTACTTACCTTTGAAGCGATTCTAACATCAATGGCGTCAGAAGAGCGTCGATCGACCCGGATAATTTAACAACGGCTGTAGTTTTAGACACGTTGTCCTCCGCACTAACGGCAACATCTAAAACAAGAAATACACATGACCTAATACGCGGAAAAAAGATCAATAGCCGGATTAAACCGATCTGAATTAAGCTGGTTTGACGGTATCATCATTATTATTACCTGGTGGAATTTGCACATCATCGATATCTGGTTTGTGATCCCACGGTTCCGACACGATGTCGCTAACCGGCGTACTCAAATCGGGAAACTCCGGCACGTCGCGTTTTACGACCATCTGGCCGCACGTGAACCCGTTGCGCACGTTACTGAACAACGGTATAACGCCGGGCGCGTACGAGCGCTGATTGTTCGGGTCGACTTTCGTGAACGACGGCCGCGGAAGCTGTTCGGTCATCAGTTGTTTCGTGCGCCAGAATTTCACCTGCGCCTGTGTCAGGTGCGCCGAATAGCACGACATCAGTATCGGCGACTGCGTGATCGGCTGGTTGATCTGACAGTGCAAATCGACGAGCGTCAGATCCTCCTGAGACGACATCGCCGACATGAACGAAGTCGTCGACACCGAATCCATCGAGAAACCGCCGATGCTTTGTTTACGCGACATTTGACGATGAACCGACGACTGTCGCCGATACGGAGATTTATTCAGCGATAAATCCGAGTTGGTCGGAGTCGTGTCCAACACGGCCGTGTTCATCGACGTTTCGGAAGTCGTCGTCGAGTAACTCGTCTCGGCGAGTTTCGTCAGAACGTAATCCTGTTCTTCCTCTTCAATCGTCGACGTCGACTGTTGACGAATCAACGCTTTCATACTCTCCGAGTCGGACAGCGGCGTCGGCGTGCCTAGTTCCTCTTCGGCGGAGTAGAACCGGTCGCTTTCCGCGTACGATTCCGTCGATCCGACGCGACTAAGAAGCGAATGCGCCGCGTGCGACATGCTCGGACTCGTTTGCTGTATCGATTGCCTCGACGCAGATCGCGCAACGACTTGCATAGATTGCGCCGAACTGTATTGCGTGCTGAGCGACGACACCGAATCGAGTTTATGCATCGGGGTCGGCGAACTCTGTTGACTGTACGGTCCGCTGACGTGTACGGTCGCTGGTCGGTCGTAACTGGGAGGCACGTCGATGCTCTTACGCGACGTTCGATTACTCCACGTGACCGGTAATTCGGGAATGCTGCTCGCGCTGCTCACCGCCACGTTGTCGCTACTTGACGTCGGACTGTTCGTGTCGTAAACATCGGGCATCGTCTCTTCGAGCGGGATGAAATCTTTCATGCTGCCCGTTTCGGCGTTGTCCTGATCGACTAACGTCGCCTCCGAATCTAACGTCGAACCTTTCGATCGGTTGAACAAGTCGTCGGAAACGCGAGACGATCGCTCGGAGCGAATCGTCGAGCTGTCGCTACCAGCAGTCTCCGTGATAGACGTTTGTCGTTTAGCCAGGTACGCTAGTTCCTCCATTAACGACGTATTGGTCGTAGGCGTGGCCGGACTAACGCGACTCATATATCCGCGAGTGAAGTTAAAACTTTTCGATTCCGGCGTTCCGGCTTCGTAGTAACTCCCCACGTCAAATACGAGCTGATTCTTGTTCAATAAACTCTGCCCGAAGCCTAAATCGACGCCGGCCGGCTGTATTCGAAAAACGGCCGTATTCGTGCCTTCGTACGCGTCGTTTTTACTCGGCTGGAAAAACCGCAAACCGTTCGTATTGTTGCCAAAGAATTTACACCCTCCGAGGCAACCGCATTTCCCGATTACGGCCGCCTGCATTTTCGATAAGTCCGGCGGCCAGAGGAAGAACAATCGATGCGATTTTTGGTCGTGCAGTTTCAGAAATTGGTCTTGGTTTTTGTGATATTCCGGCGACGGGAGGGCCATCGCGGAATCTACGTTGATCGGTCCCAAGCACAGACCTCCGGATTCCAGCCACGATTCAGGCTGCTCGGAATCGTAGGCCGTCGACATGATGAACTGGCGTAGAAATATGTTTTGGATCAGAGCTGTGATTCCTGCCTTGTTGTTCGTTCCGTGAAGATTACACATTGATAGCCTTATCGGATAAATCTGAAATAATCAAATGCAATTGAAAAACACAAATCTATATATCAAATAACGGGTGAAACATTTTACCATCAAAAAATTGTTTATTGACTCAGATTCGATAAACCGTCGATATCTGACTCAGGGAATGACGAAGAAAAGCATTCTCTCACCAGGGGATTACACGGGGGAACAAGAACACAGTCGCAGATAGAATAGGCTAAAAAAATTCACACCTTGTTTCTCATTTCTGATGAGCTTGAAAGTTGACCCCGTCGGCCGCCTATCTACCCTGTACATTACATTCTTTTAAATGATGATCAAGCAAGCCGGCAGCTATACAAATGAACTGATTACAAATCTTATTGCAGTTTACAAAAGTGACCCAGCGGATTAGGAGAAACAAGGTATCATTTTATTTCAGCCTTATAATCGAAATGGAAGACGCCTTAATCGGGAAGAGCAAAATAGTTTCTAGTCCAAAGGTTTGATTTCGTAAAATATACCGGTACCTGTAAACAAAGCGATGATCCGGCTTCTACCAAACAGACATCGATATTATCAACGGAAACTCGAGTCAAACGATATTTCAATTCGTCGACGGTCGGACACTCGACGCTGTACTCGGGCAGTTTATTACACTCGGGCTGAGGGATCATATGCTGACACAGTTTATACGATATCGGATTCTGCAGTTGATTCTCGATGTCTTCGACGAGAAATACGAACATCTGCAGACACTGCGCGACGTCGAGTAACTATGAGAAAACGAATGAGAAACAAATAAAACTCATTTTATGTAAAACAGTATTCTTTCTTCACGCTATATTATTAGACTCCAAACGGATTGTAGTCAAATTCTTAGAAACAATGATAATGTTAATTGATGTTCTTACATAGTGCAGCAATATAGGACAGTTTAATAAGCATTTGCAAATTCAATATTCTAGTCTTCTAGACCTTTTACAGTAGGGGTATAGTTACATCTGAGAGCTTCTAAAACTCTATGTTAAGTTATCAAAGACTGAATTAGACTTGTAAACCGATACATAGTTTTCTTCTATAATATTCTGCTATGAATATACATATGTATGACACATTGAACTGACCTGTGATGAAGTCAGTTTGCCGACAATGTCTCCAACTATGACTTCAATCAGCCAACCATACTCTATAGTCTCCGAGTCAAGGGGAAGACCTTCGTGCGAGAACATCGCATGGCCTCTGACCTGTAGTCCGGATAATGCCAAATATCCCTCGTTCAAATGATTCTGACTTTCAGGTCTCTGGAATAATGATCGTTTAAACATAAGAATGGACGGAATCATTACGTGAATAATAGCCAGTGGAAGAGAACGTACCTCGAGATAGTCCTTTACATGCACGATCAATGGAGAAAGAAGCACTTGAAGCTTCGTTTCGTAATATCGCTTATCAATCTCGAATCCCAATCTCTCGAGATAGATCGTCGGGCAAGGGGTATCATCAGCACCGCAGTTCTGAAAACAATATCATAATTGCATAAAATAAGCACGAACTCTGGTAATTAATTCATTCAAAGATCAGAATAGAGCGGTTTCAAGCACCTTGACTAGATGTCCTTGTATGTCATGTATTGTAATATTACCATTGACCTCTAACGGCCGATAGTGTCTGGCATCGAATTTTTTCGCCTCTTTGTCATGAGACTCTTTATCAGAACGTTTGTCGAGCCCCGATGGAGCTTCGTCGAATGGGGTAAACTTCTGGTGTTCACCGAAATAATCCTCCTAAAACAACCAAATACAGAGACGGTCATCAAATTTTACCTCGATGATATTATAGGGATAATAACATATCTCAAAACACTAAGCACCACTGAGGAATCTTAATGAATTTAGGCTTTCTTTCTCCAATGGGGCATGCACCATTGACCATGAAGAAATCCACAAACACCCATGAACGCTTGGGTCAGTTGATCAATCAATTTCTTAGACCATCTTAGTTCTATAGCTTATTACTAATGACTGTGCAGCTGGGCCTTGGATTAGTGAGACAAGCATGAGGAAGAACAATAGCTTAAAGCTTTGTTTTCTTCCACTCTCTAAAGAAATATTCTAATAAATTTTTACAGATAGAACTTGCCTTTAAATGTAGAAACATGCAGACTAAGGTTCCATATGCTATAACCGTAGAAGGTCCGACTTCCAAATCCAGTTTTATCACATCGGCTTCTAATGTGGTCGGGTCGAAGTTGTCGGGTATTTGAGACACGGGAGGTGGACGCTCCTTCGCCGGTTTTAGAGGTATCAACAGTTGATCTTCGCGTTCGGGAGTGGTGATGTCATCGAAATCGCGATATATCGGCGTGGGTTCTTCGATTATCGGAGAGGGGTGGTAGCTATAATTGATACCGATGGCGACGATAGGCGTAGTCCACACCGGAATCCAGCCGTGGCTTAAAATTCAAAATCGTTATCATTACTGGTCTCGCTGCGGGTTCTTCATTGTCTCAATGATCATTATACATTTGTATTTGGTAACTTCTTCTATGAATCTCAAATCTATCATCAGATAATTCATATCTTTGCATATTGTGGCTATACAACGAAATTCATTCATTACTTTCTGAATTAGCCATTGAACTGATCGCTTTTTCGATGACAATTTCAACGAAACAGTTCCTCTGATATATTCTAATTCATGGAGAAAGGTATTTCCAGTGATCGGTCTATCGTGTTACCTGATTTCACTGGTTTTGTTTCTCCAACGTCGGTCGTCAGAGAACGGCTGATCGACGACATTTCCATCGCGGTCGACTAACTTCATATTCTGCGCCAGAGCCATCAATATGTGTCGGCTAGTGTTCGTTTGAGGCAAATAAATCAAAGCCTCGGCGCTCTCGGCCTGTAAGAGAATATTGGTCACGTGCGAGTAACTATTAACTGTTCAAAATTCGCTTTGTATAATGTAGATATGCACATGCTTACCCTGATGAAGAATTTTACGGGCACTTTTGGAGGAAGGTAGTCGGTAAATGGAAGCAGTAGAGACAGTTCAAACGTATCTGCGCAAATTGCAATATGAGCTGTAAAATAAATCATAAACAAATAATCAGTTTTTATCCGCCGGTTATCTTTAACCAACTTTTGACCGACTGGCTCCAGCTGGTGAATTTATCGGTCAGAGTTTAGAAGTTTTTTACCATTTTCTTCGTGTTGCGACGAACAATCGATCCAGTTGAATTCGTTCGCGACGGTGATCAATTCAAATTCTTTAATCAGCAGATTGAAATGCATCGTGTAAGGCACAAAGTGGTAGATATCTTGTTTCGTTTTGCCGCCCCAATCATCAAACAAACCTAATACAATCATAAAATATACCGTCTGCATATAGTTTACTAAAATTTTGATAGCTTTCAAGAACTTCAAAGGTGCAGAAACTACTAACTCTCAAATAGTACAAATAGTAGGCTGGTTTACAGTAACTTTTCCCTTAAAACTTACTAAAGCCTTCCAAGGGATTTTACAAAAATTGATAGAAATACATTTAGTAAATGTAGCAGTGAAAATCTAATCATCAAAATGCAGTAACAATAACCCCCATGACACAAGTAAGTGAAAAAGATAGATGACTATTTGAAACATTTGTAGATGTACTTTTAGTAAAGTGTATTGTGTAATACGATTCCCAATCGATTACAATCTACTTACTCATAATAAAGTGTTTATGTTCATAAATGAGACAAACTGAAGACCTGCATGCTGTGAATTCGCATTGCCAGTTTTGATAGTCATTCCACAGTAAAGGGTAGGTGATATTGATATCAAACTGCAAGCAAACAAAACAAAACATCCCAAAATTTACCAACTATAGGAACAGCATAACATTATGTACGGTAACTTCTTGCAATAATACATATCCATTCAAAAACAGAATGCATATAATATGAATCTTCAATATCTATATATAATAGTACAGCAGGGACAAATTGCACCTATTTTAATAGCCTGGAGCAATGTGGCTGCACAGCAATGAGAAGCCTTCCATAGACAAATGACTGTTTAATTCAATCAAAGAAAAACCCACAATAACAAATCAATCTTCAATTAGTTTTTACTTTGTAATTATGGGTTTTTTCATCAAGCGTTGAGGAAGTTTACCCAGGATGTACTGTATCGTATACAGGACATAATATTTGTACAGTACGTGTATATTCACACATTCTTCCTATTCCATTGCTTACAAGGCTATAACCAGGAAACCCTCAGAATATAACAGCTCTTTGCCGATTTTTTACCTCCAGTATTTCGCTGTCAATCAGCGATCGATACGGTAGACTTGTCGTCGCATCTACGTATAGTAACTGCCCGAATATATGACTAGTGAAACCAGTTTCGGTAATCAACCACGGCACGGTGACTTCGACGTGCGAACCAGCAGATGTTGTCATGTGTATTGCTTGTGTCTCCTGTACAAAAATACAAGAGATATTCGACATTGGATTAAATACATAAGAAGGGTCAGACCAGTTCCCTGCTGACTATGAGATATCTCATTGTTCCGGTTCTGCCATCAATGCCCAATACCAATTATCTCATAACTGATCCTTCTTATTTACTGTTCAATATTACTTGCGCAACGGGTATGCCAAAGTTCCTGATTGGCTGGCAATGTGAACACACTGAGAGTGCACTGAATGAAAAAGTACCTTGTTTTTGGTGAATAGTATATCGATCGTTCCTTGAGACAGTAGATTCAGGCTGAATTCGAACGACTTGAATATTCGAGTTTCACCGGGCTCGGGAATTTTTGTCGGATCCATTTGTTGGTAATCGGCTGGGAAGAAAAACTTCCACAGATATTCCCTACGAAGACAGGACACATCATCAAATCAAAATTCATCCACGTTACAGAATAAGATTTCTATGAATCAGTAAATAAATCATCGTTACCTTTGTTTATCAACCCACGGACCATAGCTTATATCGGTGCCTTTTCCGCAGCGTATGTCCATCCCCCAATGTGGAAAGGTTGGTCGAACTACCACATCGCCATCAACCAGTTGCAAGCTTTCAGGCTCATGAGGTACGATACCTATTTAACGAGAAGTACGTTTAGAGATTGCTGGTGGAGTTTAATTGTGTAATTTTGATTTCAGCCTATACGAACCCGGTTCATCTTGTCTGTAAAATATTACGACATCCTGAGACTGTAGCACCACGAAACCTTGACCCATATACCGCGGAGGCCTATAAACAGAAACAACTTAATCAATATACCGAATGAAAATCTCAACTTATGAATGAAATATGAAGTTAACAGAATTTGAGAACGTCAACAAATGCGACAACTGCAAAACTTACTCGTCAGCAACGCCCTGAAATTTAGGACTCGGCACCAACATGACGCGCAGGTTCTCGGCATTACACTCGACGTAATGCATGAACAAATCGAACGGAGTTGACGCCGGTTTAGTCGTGTACATCATGTGAGCATCGGCAAAACTTATACACAGAGTCGTCGGCAGGAGGAAATTTCCAAACACGAGACGACCCTGAAATCGATTGTAAACACTGTTTACTGTTTATGTTCAAGTTAAGTCGAATACTCAAACGACGTTCGAGGACTTACAGCAGTAATGTCAACTTTAATGACAGGCACCAAATCTCTCCATCTGTAACCTTTAGCAGCTGGAGTTTCTGTCGTTATGGTTCTATATACAAAAGTTATGCAAAAACAAGTGGGAAATAATTCATCAATCGCACGTCAAAAAGTAAATTTTAGATAAGAACAAATAATATCAGAAATACATAAGACACTCAGTAAAACCTCAGTAGTTTCATATGCCTTCCTTTTCATAAGGAACACATAGAGTGAGCAAAACATTTTTTAGCTGCTTCTTCAATAGTTAAGAATGGCCAATAACAAACAAATTTTACTTTGTTTCCAGGGTCCCACGAAAATTTAGTTGATTAAATGAAATCATAAAAAATAACAAGGTCTTCACTCACTAACTCAGCTTTTCAGACTTACGTTACCGTAAGTGAAACTATTCTTGGGAGTAATGTAAAGTAATGGTTGCTGTTAAAAGTGAGCTTGGGGCTAATTTCGAGCTAACATAGTCTACGAACCTTCTATTCCCTGATTTTGTGCTACCGTTGCTTTCTTCAGAGACTTCGGAATCTTCACGCTGTTCTTTCTGAGGCGTCATTAACTGATCCAATCCGAATAATCGTTCGATCTTCGCGTACGACTCTGATCGGTTGTACACGTGTATTTCAAACCCGTCGAACAAAATCGACAATCGAGTTTCTGAATGTGACATATCTGAAATTAAATAATAGGGGAAAGGACGCTATCAAGACGTTTAAGTAACAAAAGTTTTCTTCTTTGCAGTATAGAAAACATTGAACGGACCGATACCAAAAGTTTAATTGTTTAGGACAGAAAATAGCTGTAGAAACGATATGCGC
The DNA here is from genome assembly GCF_964204645.1 of Tubulanus polymorphus. Classification (NCBI taxonomy): domain Eukaryota; kingdom Metazoa; phylum Nemertea; class Palaeonemertea; order Tubulaniformes; family Tubulanidae; genus Tubulanus; species Tubulanus polymorphus. Next base: position 5,613,508 of record NC_134029.1, on the reverse strand, counting down.
TGGTTTTATTTATCCAAATATGGCTTGAAATTTAGAAAAATTTACAGATATAAAGCTACTGGGGCCTTAAAAAGATAATACATTCATCCTTAAATGTGACAATGTGGATGCCATTATGCTATGCTTCTGGATGGGAGTTAAAACAAAAAAGCTTATTTTTGGTGTTATTCGATGCCTTCTTTCACATCGACTCATGCACGTAGCGGGTATGAAGCAATGATCAAACATTGGCATCTACTCTTGTACAAGAACAGCACAGTTGAACAGTTGCTGATTTTCAGAGGGGTGGATGTAAAAATGACAGGAGTTTTAAACATCTTGTGGAGAATACTTGAGAAAGGATCCAAATTGGATTAGATAAAACCGGCCTATACCAGGAATATGGTAATAGGTATATGAAGAAATTCAATTGATTGATGTAGGAGTTTCTTAGAAATTTGGCTCTTCATTATTCCTACCAGCTCCGTCTTCTTTATAGATGTAAGGTCGCCACCATCGGAATATTATCCAACCATCCATAACTTTGATCGAATAGTCCTCGGTAATGTAATGTACATCACGGAACATGATTTTACCAGACAGAACGGAAAATGAAAATGACCCTGAAACAGAGAAAACATTCATCACATACAGAATACGAGTCCGTCTTTTGACTAGTTTCACATACAGAATACGAGTCCGTCTTTTGACTAGTTTTAAATAAAACAACTAGTTTTGATTCTAAGAGTAAATTCTTACGCGTGACTATGACGATCAGTTTGTTAATTCTTGGTTTAATAAGCTAGGGTTTAAATAATACTAAGTTTACAAATTCAAAAACTCTAACTCTTAACTCATACCTGCAGGGCCGATTCCTAATAAATAAACATCATAAAGACGAATATAATTACCGAATTGAAAATGTCCATAATTCTTCATGAATTTATTGAGAAGAGCTGTAAGAATAAGACCGAGGATTCTACTGTTGTAGTAGGTGATGTAAACGACCCATCCCATTGATACGACCAACGCTATCAGCATCCAATAGACCGTCGATCCTGGTAACTCCTCCTGTATTTTGTCAAATATTGAACCATTGCGAGCTAACAGCATCTTGCCTGCCATATTTATATATATATATATATATATATATATTTGTTCTATAGAATCACACTATCATGGTTGGTCATGAATGCACATATTTCAGTGAGCGATTTAAGTACACCCATCGTGCGAAGTCTCCACCAATGTGGGCCCTGAAAATAATAAAACAATAGCTAAATTTTGTCCAGACAATTTTTGAATTTCGACCCCGTTCCTTGGTTAGGCTATGAGGTCATCTTCAAGTCAAAAAGAAGTTTCAACAAAATTAACACATTATAGGCCTATTAATGAAGCTCAGTAGATGAAATACAGACACAGATAACAAAACCAAAGCTCTCCCCCAGTATCCAAGCCTACAACATGGCCTATAAATCATATTCTAGTAATAAAATAGGCTAAGTCAAGAACCGACCTTAGAAGTGAAAAGCTTCTCAGGACCAGGGGGATCAGTTTATGTATGCCTTAGTTTGCATGCAGATGTGATGAGCGCCAGTCAGTGTGTGAGGATACTTTAGTAGATCTTTGATTTGCGGCCTGGTCCCTGGCCCATTTGTTGTTGATTGATAGATATGGATCATTATGGCCCTTATGGGATGGTGGTACTGGTAGAATTTTTGAATTGAATGAGATCGAGATCGATGTCAATTTGATGGGACAGGAGTTGGTTTGTTCTGATGCTTCAGTTGTACCCCTGTCCAACATACCGAATTAAAATAAATATCACGGAGCGCTTATTTTCCAATTTTCAGAAAACGACAGGCCTAGACGATACGATATGCACCTTTTTTTCAATAAAACCGAGTTTTCATTTACTTCCGGGTTTGGGGTTATGGCAAACTCCGGAACGATTAATTACTAGTGATAGTCATGTGGCGTCCTCTACCGTTCACCGATGCCTTGGTTCGAATCCCAGAACTTATTATGGATTTCAAATGTTTCGGCAATCATTGAATACGTTATAAAACAAATTCTACTGTAGACTTTGCATATTCGAGTAAAATTCCTATGTACCGGTATCACTTTATACATGGGACGTACGCGCAATAGTGTAACAGTCGTCTCTTTCTATGCCGCGCAAGTCAATATTCAACAGTGTTTCGGTTATCTGACGCAAGGCCCGGACGCAAGGATGAAAAAATCATAAACCGTCGTTTTATTTCGTATCTGGTGGTGAAAGAAATTGTAAAATCTGAAATAATCATTCATATAGAATTATGATCGAATGATTATCATATTACGCAGGTTTTCATAGAACTTTGAAAGCGGGACTGTTAAGAGGTCTAATACGCCGGGCCGATATAATTCTATTCAATAACATAGATACCAAAAGGAGCAATTTCACAACATCTAGCATTTAGAGTGGAATTTTTCCTTTTTTCGACAAACTGGCCTCAAATCAAGTAAAAATGTGGAATCGTGTGCATATTTTGAACAAAAACAAATGAAAAAGTGTTACCAATGAGTGAATCTTTTGAAATCGATGCTCAAATTTTCTAACGACCGGCATCGGACCCTCGAACCCCCTCCCCCAAATACGGGCCTGCAGGCGACGATAGATGCTATTTGCTGCGCTTATACGACCTTTGCACCACCGGTATCTTTGTTCTTCGCGAAACCTGTTACAAGTATTGATGGCTATGCGTGCTTATTGAAGACATAAATTCAATATGTGTGTGAAAGGTCGTTATTTTCTTCAACCATTATATATTGGGAATCCGTGTACTTTGATGAGAAAACTATCATATATATGCTATGTTTCTAGAGTGCAGAATATCATTCGTCGACGAAAAAAAACGCAGAAAAATTACGAATTCATTAACTTTTTTATTTCTTTGTTTTATTCAGTTTTACATCAACAAAATGTAATTTTATATACAATTTAGTCATCTATAATATGTACATAGTAGGTATTGCTATACTAAAAATACATATATATATATATATTTATATATACACGGTAATTCATGGAATATATGATTTTGGCAGGTGAATGATACCTCTATTTGTGACGTTATCGTGATATGAAAACATTTTAACCGCAGTTCTCAAAAATAGTCACCACAAATATCGATCGACCACAGAATAGAAAATAAGGGTTTGTTTACTGCTTATAGTATATCGAAGCGAACAATCGCAAAAACGTTTTTTACGATGAATTTACTACCGGGCAAACTGTTATTTTACGACCGACTCAGGGATATTGAGTGTATAATGAGAATACCGACTGACCGACCCCGCGAGTCGTGCGTGTGTGTGCGAGTGTGAGTCAGAGACGAGTAACTTCGTGGAAAATACTCGCTTTTCGAGTGAAAAATATCAAATTTACCCTATACCGCTTCTTAAATTTGCTTTAACATGATATAGCGTATTTCATATCCATATAATGTAGCATTCTTATTCATATCATAATATATACAAATTTCCTAAACTGAAAAATACATTTAGAAAACATTTTTCCAAACATATAAAATGAGAGATCACGAATCACTTGAATGATTGATTGTCATATTTGGTACATTGATAAACTATTCTATATATTTACGATAATGGTACATCTAAATACAGTATTATTGAGGGATAACTCCACAGAAGGTTCTCCCACCGGGTCGAATGGCTAAAAAAACGATTTATATTGATTTGGTTGCTTCTTTCCTTTCTCCTTAAAACTGAGATATTCACTAATTCTACATATATATCAGATCGTGGACTCTAGGTCGGATACATGTGAATATCGTACACGTGAAAAATACAGAACGCCCAAACATTATCCAACCAGAAAAAAACTTTTTAGCCGATAAACTGATGGGAAAAATCCATGACTGGATACGAAAACGGAGAAGACTGCTATCGTTTTTATGTCTGAAGCCACAGCCTGAAGGTATGACCTTCATTTCCCTGAGATATTAAGATCAAAATAAACTATATCTTATTTTCAAATCGTCAACATCTTCAGTCAAAATCTACTGAAACACGTGTGATATTGAAACCTTGCAGATAAAACACGATATGGTCTGAGGTAGAATTATGTATAGTTTGAAAATATTTTGTCTCTGAGATCAAATATATGTATCTAATTGAAAGTCGTGCGCGAAATATATTATATGTTTACATATTGGTACAGTCTTTTCGTCCAATGATCGAACCTGCGGTATTGAGAATTCGAGGTTCGAATCCTATAGAGTTTTTGGCCGAAACAGTCGTGTAAACGTCCATGGCAGTACATGCGCTGAAGGCACTTACAATTCTTAAAGGCATTAACGCGCCTTATTCAAATCTTACATTAATGTGTTATCACATCAAGATGATTGTCTTTCAAAATGTATGTATACATATTGCTATTGGAGGTGATATTCTGTTTTTATTGGTAAACCTAGATTATCTTTGGTTCTATCACGCATCAGTTGAGTATGTCCCGTTCGGTTATTAGAATGCGGTATCGAGTCCATTTCTGAATAGGTAGTCTGCTGCTGACCAGCGATAACGTGGTCATAGGCCAGTTCCGTTTTCAGGCGATACGCCTGCGCATGCGCAGAGTGCGCTTCGGTTTGCGGACTATTCGGGCTATTTTTCTCATCTTCCGGGCCGGATTTCGTCGAAGATGGGCTGGTCATATCTTTTTCCATCCGGCGTTTGTTATCTTTTCGCTCTTTCGCTCTCCGGTTTTGAAACCAGATTTTTACTTGTCGCTCGGTGAGATCTAACGATTTGGATATTTCGGCTTTCCTGTTCAATGTTATATATCGATTAAAATGAAACTCTTTCTCGAGTTCTAGACGTTGTCTATCCGTATAAACTACTCTATACTTTTCTTTCGTTCTGGTTTTCCCTGAAATTAGAAGAAAAATGATTTAGTAATTAGGTTAACGAAAATATACGAAAACTGCCGATGATTCTCGAATGTCGGATAGCGTTTGATCATCGAGTGGATAATCAGCGTTACTGCGTGAACTATTGTCGCGAGCGGTCACTTCAATCAATGCAAACAGCCAAAATGATGGATGGTCATTTTAATGTCCACCGTCAACAATGTAACTCCGGTCGTGTTAACGACCATTGGACAATATTGTGACCGTCGTTGTTGTTGTTGGTCTCGTTGTGGCCAGTCGCGAATTGTCCTAGAGTCTTAATCGGTCTCGCACCGGTGGTTCACTAATAAGCTTGGCGCGATGTTTGTTTGTGGTATGTGGACTCTGACTTCCTCTGGTCTTTATGATCGGAATCCACTTTAGTTGACACAGAGCAATTAGGTACGGTTGTACAATACCAGTCGAACGGATATTGTTGCGAATTCAGGCTTAATTAAAACGACCCATGCCGGCCTGAGTAAACAAATTGTAACAGTTTCATAGAATATTGTAGCATTCAATTGAAGTTTAATTGGATGATCTATCTATACGGTCAAACGTGACTTTTGACCATGTTAATTATTGTACAGCGCTATAAGACCATGGTTGACTTATGCTTAGTCCCAACGGCTATTTCACAGAGCAACTGGACCCTGGCCCAATAGCCCTCGTTACCATGCAGCACGGGTACAGCTTGGAACAATATTCTTCATAAATACTTTTCCATACATAAACCGAGCCAAAAACGAATAGAAAATTGTAAGCTTTCTTGATATGAAGTAGAAGGTGAATGCGTTTGCCTCACACCCAATATTCGTTGGGGTCCATAACAATTGAACACGGTCAGGGTTAGCGTGGTGCGGGCGAACCTTTGTACTACAGATAGGGATGAATCCAAATGAATGGAGATATTAATGAGTTGAGTGGTCATTAATCATCAGTTATTAAAGCAGTATATCTAGGTTAATTGAAGCGGTTCTATGTAAAATATTGAGCTGTACTTAATCTATGGTGACCGAAACTTCGTGCCAATTCAACGTTTAATTTTCATGACTAGATCTGGATCATCTCTATTCGTATCTACCACGAATACAGTGATTTCTTATAAACAATTTCGATTTCCACGCGTTTCATTGGGGTTTCTTTTCTAGGTTTTACATCCCTATGATCGAGAGGGCGACCTTAGCGTCCCCGAAAAAAACGATTTATGGCAAAAATATTCTCTCAAACTCATTTCCTCGAATACGTTTGACTGCGCGATAAAGTACACTACTGTCAGTAACAACAGCAGACTCGAGGCCAGTAATAAACGCGTTCTCCAATCAGATCAGATATTGGTGGCTATGTTTCGCGCAAATGCTGCGGGTTCGCCCGGTGCAGATTTTACGAGCTAAAACTAAAACAACCGGCAATTTCGTCCGTCCGTGTCTATAAGAATCTCTCGAATCTTTTGTATACTATCAACCCCCGACGACGACGACGACGACGTATATGCTTCGTGTTGTTATTATTTTCTGCAGATCCGTTGAACAGGAATCGTGTAAATCACCCAACGTCTTTTGTCCGCCGTCAATCCACCGTCATTCTTTTGACATTTAACGGGACAATTCTCCTTACAATTCGGCACTTTTCACGTATCGGCCATAGCGCGATGAAAATCGCTATCGGCGAAGTTTTAGATATGGTCTAAACTGTAGTTTTTGCGCCAAAGTGACTCGTATCTCAAAAATTGACTGAATGATGTCCGATACTAATTATATTTATATCGACATATGTGGTTGAAATTCGTGTATTACATATTAGTACGTAATTCAATGCAGAAATCCGCCGACCAAAACTGTTATTAATGGTAACATGTATCATATGTATATAAGATAATGATGATTGGCGCTGAAGCGAATAGAAAGCCAGTAACAGATGCCCTGACTCCTGGATGACAAATGTCTGGTCGGCATTCGGCCATTACTATTCGGATCCTTTGAAGATCGCCGACACGAGGGTTAAACAGTGCACGTCACTACACTATAACCCACTCGATACAGTCCCTAAAATCACCATTTATATACAAATCGTATAAACAAACTAAATAGCAATAAAAACACAAGAAACTTAACTTAAAATCGACCTGCGAAGATCTGACAGTAAAATAGCCAAAACTATGAAAATACAAATGGTATATACAATGTGGGAAATTTCATTTGAGTTGGCGAATGAAATATTGCAAGTAAAATACTATTTATCTAAACAGTTTAATCGACTTGAAATGACTGGTATTAGATAATCGGAAGGCGAGAGGGCTAGTCGCCAAGTGGCGAGGAGTCAATGTCTTATGATGTAATATGGCACATTAGATACCCAACGATACCATCATTAAAACATCATTAGGACCTCGGCGGCCATTTGGAGATCACAAACTCGCACCTCATTGCCAGGTTTCTAACCGTCAAATCGATATATCGACCCCCCAGCCCCCGAGGCAGATTGCCTACTTTATTTTCGAAGATGAAATAGAACTCTTTTCAAATAATATTTTACACGGCTTTGACTGAGTAGCGCCTCGTCGAGACTAATTACACCCGCATCCGACTAGAGTTTGCCAGCAATTAAAAAATCATCAGGGGCACAAATACAAGATTCTCGCATATCCTCGTATAAATCGTATTGCGGATTTACGCGTATTTGTCTAATCTAGATAAATATCGCGTAGATACGCAGAAATCCATATGTTATCTAATGTAGGTATCAACTATGGAATTGAATTGAAGACGTTGTCAATGTTTATGCGTTGGCGACGCGAATTTAATGTGGCTATTCTAAGTTCTTCTGATAAGACTTCCTTTGTTACCCCCAATCCATCCCGGGTGAATATATTTTGTGCTTAGAAAATTCAATTATTGTGCTTCAAGGTCACATATGCTAGAAACCCTAAAAGAGCCGAAGGAGCTCCTCAATCTGAATTCCAATTTAATTATAATTAATGCGTTCTTAATGCGTTTGCTAATGAAATACAGAATATATTTTTTGCTTAGAAAATTCAATTATTGTCCTTCAAGGTTACATATGCTAGAAACCCTAAAAGAGCCGAAGGAGCTTCTCAATCTGAATTCTAATTTCATTATAATTAATGCGTTCTTAATGCGTTTACAAATGAAATACAGTAAATATTCACTTGGAATTTTAGAAAGCCTGATTTTAAACACCATTGAGAATAATGAAAATAAGGCTGTTTTGTGAAGATATCTAACTTTTGATCTAAAAATGCCCTTTTTTCGGAATGATCTTCAATCTATACAGAGAAAATCCCCTAGGTTTCTATCTTAACCGTGAATCAAAGTTGATATTTCTCATTTTTTTGTGAATAATGAAATTGTAATGACTAAAATCCACGGGTTTGGTAACGTGTAGATCGTGGCGTAGCGCGGCTTCAGTTTGTGATGCAATAAACAACGTAAATTATACACCTTTCATATATAAATTAATTTATGATGTACATATTATGATTATTATTATTATATGAAGTCGGTTTGAGCATGAGACAGGCACATTATTGCTGTATTGTCGAGTCCATAAAATAATCGAAACTGATATTCATAAGTCATTAAACGGCTGATTGTAAATCACACCGTATAGAGCCCCTAATAAAATATTCGAGTTTATAAACCAGTAAACAATTGCTCGACTTTACCTTCGACAGTGGAATATGAAATCAGTCATCATATATCGTTATATAATGATAAGGTATAACGTGATTTATGTTGGGAGTGATTTTCACGCCTTGAAGTGTCATTAATTAATACGATTTGATACACTATAATATATACACGACGAAAATGCATAGATTACAAGCACGACCGTGATGAAGCGGAAAGCCAGAACCCTGGTGTCAATTTTTCATTATTCAGTTTTTTAAGTTGTCCTGCTACTGATTAGGACCATACGAACAAACATCATTTCTAATAAACTCCTAAATTCATGTAGGTTTTTTTCAATTCTTTGAAAATATTAAACTTTTAGCTACCATCATTATACATATATGTATTCTAAAACGCTGCTTCCTGTCTTTTGTGGGGTTTCTCCGAAAACCAGACCATTTCGAAAGATTAAATGCGAAATTGATAGGAATTCCGTGACGTCTCAACTCCATAAAAAGAGAATAGTCTCTTTGATTAGAGCGCCTACGATCTCTTTTGATTTTAAATAGTTCCTACCGAGAATAGTTAGTAATAATTTAAAGCGAAGTTGAGAATATGACTAACGATTAGGCGCTATACCGAGAAATTTAACAAAAGTTCTTTTATTTTCTGGACACAAATCGCCGACTGCATGGACAATCAATTCGTAGGATGCCCGATTATCGTTTTCGTTTCTTTTTTACACATTTCCAAAAAAGAATATCAATAATTATACGTGATTCATTTTGTACGATATGTTTAAAAAGCTCGGCGAGAAAACATATACAAAATTATGTAGTAAATCATGATATTTTTAAAATCAACACTATCGACTTTTTTATATATATTTTGTCATACAACGTCTTATGCAAAATATTCAAATTCTTAAGCATTGCACATTGATACAAAATGTTTGGAATATGATATATAGAATTTCTTAAATTTCGACAGATTTTTACGGATTATTCTGAAATAAATCGTATACAAAATTACTAGTACTTTGCAATCGTGAAATAGGATTAATATGGATATGCAATTAAGCTCGTTTAATACGTCCAATAAGACAATACACGAATTAAGCCAATTTGCGTCAATTCTTGCGGAATAATACTATTTCGAACATTTTGCCCGCATCGAAAACATGTCACAGCGGTGTCTAGACACATCGATCCTTCAAATTAACTTCTTTAATCCGATTATCTTCCGTAAATATACCGACGAATCGGGGTACAAGATTAAATAGACTGGCTATATAGCCTGGGAAAATATATCAACAGGAATTAGCTAATCGTCGTGGAATACAACCGTTTAAAGATTGTCATTTGATTGTTTACCGGTCACCACTTATATCTAGTAAAATTCTTCGTATTCAAATAGAGTTTATTAAATGTGGTTTGATTGTTATCCTATTAGTTTCAATTGCATACCTGCTGTGAATCCGTATTGAATAGCGTTGCAAAATCACGCAACACGGGCGGGCATATTAAATTGTAGAATTAGATATTTGCCGAATAATATTGATAAGATATAAATGTATATGACCAATCTATCCAAATTCTTCGGAGAAATGCGCATAATTTTAAATTCATAAGACAATTTGGCCCAGTGATTTTAGGGGCCATTTTTGTAGGATTTATTGATGATAAATTATCATTATCATAATTATAATAATAACATAATTATATAGCGAACTCCTACAAATTTTAATCAGTGCGCTTTACATCAGTGTAATATAAACATGCGCTGTTGGAATAATAATCTAAAACGCTTGACAACACTGGAGAAGAAATATTCATAAATTTTGTTCCTGCTCCAGAATTTATTTTGTGACTGCGTTAATTGTAATGAGCTCACTCATCAATTTCTTGATTTGTTTAGATTTTATAAACAGTGCTCAAATAATTATTTGAAAGACACGACAACTAGAAAAGATACATGGCTCTTGATACATATCATCTAAATTCATGTTTTGAAACCATTCGTGCACGCTTTCACTATGAAATTCGCATTTATCATTTCATTGTTTCAAAAACTGAAATGTTTCAGATAATAACGTGAAGAATCGTGAAGACTCCCTGTTTGAAGTGAAATCATGGAGATTTTGATCAACATTTTGGTCTTTAGTTGTTCAATTCCATTTAGATAACTTGATAAGGTTATATGCATTTCCAAGAACGATTGATATTAAGATGAGATAGGATTTTCGGTTTTTGCTGATCGAATACTTACATTTTTTAGTTTCTTGTTGATTTTCGCTCTTCAGCCATTCCGAATATTCGGACGTTTCTGATTTACTTGGCGATAGTTGTTGTTGCTGTCTGGAGGACGTAGGTCCCGCAGACGTTGAGACCAGACCGCCTCCGCCTGAAGTATCGCTACGATGTGGTACACCCATCGGTCGAGTAGATAACATACCCATGGCTGCTTGGTGATGATGGTGATGGGAAGGAACCGCTGTGACCGATGCTTGTGTCGGAATCTGCTGAGATGACGGCGAGAGTGGCTTGACGTCTTCATGGTGGTGAGTTTGTTGATGAAGAGGTAAATGATGATGGTGATGATGATTACTGATCGTATTAATACCGCCTTGAGGAAGATGAGAACTAGTACTGCCCGCCGGTAACTGATTCGGTGTGTTTGTTGTCGCGAATGGCGGTGCCCAGTCAATATTGCGCGTACTGGTCGCCGATGCCGTTGGGTAAAGACCGGGCCACGGAGAATGCTGCTGATTGCCGTATGCCAAATTCTCGTTGCCGATACCGTAAGGTGATGTGACTGTAGCCGTGGATAGATGATGCTGAAGATGGTGATGGTGGTGATGATATTGTCCGGATAAGTCCTGATTGTACTGAGTAGTTGTCGATTGCGGCTGCGGATAACAGAACGGATTCGGTGGCGCGCAGCTCCAAGAGTTTTGCGGATGATGATGGTGATGATGATGTCCGGGTAACATGGTCAAATGAGGCTCAAATTGAACTGAAACCATCCTCACATCGAAACTGCCGTTCGCCTGAAGTACTGAACACGTAATGGTCGCTTGCTCTGATGCCCTCTGTAAAGAGAGCTCGGTTTGCCGCTGCGTACCCGTTGAACTCGGTTATAGTTAACTAGTTGCGTGTCCTTTCTATATTACCCATCAATCAACTTACACAAAGTCATAGCTCGGCTATCTACAAAGCGATATTTGACAAACTGCCATAATTTAGAGTTATTGCTCTTTTAATGATGGCGGCTACCCTTTGATCTCCGGTCGATGTAGGCCGCGTTGTGTTCAACGACCAATAGTGGCGCGTCATGGCTGCGTGACGTAATGCGAGTCCCTCCCTCTGTCGTCGCTAAATGACCTATTCAACTTTTCGAAGATCACAATTTTTCTAAAGTATTTTTACAAAGTTTTACACGTGTTTTTGTTTCCTGTCAGTTTTACTACGATTTATCGTTCGTTCCTATCGCAACAACAGGATGTTCTATACTTGAGGCAGTTCTGTATAGTGGGATATCGGGTAGTTCCAATCTTATACTTTTGATGAAAACTATAGACTTTATTTCTTTCAACTTAAAACCATTTCGAAAATGAAAAGAGAGGAATAATGTCTATTCGCGTCTATTAGAGGGAAATGTCTCGTAAACGCGTGAAAACCCGTTCTGACCAAGTATCTTAAATACAGCACAATTTTCTCTTCGAAAGCTCTTATTCTTTGCACTCCGACATATGCTACAAAAGGTGTGGCCGATTTCATGAACTCGACTCAATGTACTCTATATATCGCCTGTTTACAACGCATCCTCACATATAATATCAACTATAGCCAACGCGTTGTCATATATATTAATATCCCGTGAAATAGAGGGTCATTAATTTTAACTGTATATACGTTGCGATCATTGCTTCACTACTTCAAAGCGTTAAACAGTCTTATCAGTATAGCGCCAGACTAGCGGCCACATCAAACGAATGCCGACGCTTACTGCCCTATGATTATCAACATTCGGGTGAACATGCGCTCGTGTTCATGTGGGAAATTTGAATTAAATTTTCTAAGGACACGGGTGTGTCGTCCAGCCTGAGAGTTTACCACTGTCCAGCTCATCTGTTGTACGTTGGTACTTCTTATGATCTAGATAAGCGCATTGATAATCATTTTGATTGATAATCATTTTGATTATTGTAACGATGTAACGCGTTGTACTTATGTCTTACGGTCGTTTTCTTCATGAATAAACGTCGATGTGATTTTATTTAGATGTTACAATTTCGAAGATTCTTCAATTCTTTCATTTCATTAGACATAGAATAATGATGATACAAAATGCTTCATGTAATGGGATATTTGATTCTGAACATTTGATTCTTACGATGTTTTTTTTTTAATGAGCAAGGATCATCCATATTGCCGCTAAAATACAAATATGTATACAATATAAAGATTTAGATGTAAATTGTATCAAGTTTCTCAGTTTCTGCGTCGGTTTGATCTCATTTTTCATAGGAATGTTGTAAGATTAGGCCAGTGATGATTGCTCGCTATTTATCAGGCCCGGGTTTCTCCAAATCGAAATTTCTTACAGAATTTCTCACATTGTATGGTGCTGCCACGCCTACGTGTTGTCGAAATCTGACACTAAACGCAAAATCGCTATTGTACGAAAATTCCCGCCAGGCGTGCTATATTGGTAGAATCACGAACTCCTCGGAATCTCCTGGGAATCAACTGATTGGTCTCCACTAAGAAGCTTGATTTCGGTTCTACGAATCGTACGATAGGGTTTCATCTTGTAAATAATGATTTCCTTGCAAGAATTTCGATATATGAAATATAAATCGCATATTTCCTTGAAAATCTTTGGTTGCAATGTAATTTCTTTCATATTTTTGTGGATCCCGGGCTTTCCCAAAGAGTCTGCTATCCCGGGTTGAAAAGTAAAAATGAATGTCTTAACGCAAAGTCCTTAAATATTGAAACCTCAAATGATGGATGGCACAGCATTATCAAAACGTTTGTTTTCTTTGGTTGAAATTTTCAATTTTCATTCCAGCAATTGGCACAAAACCCTCGAAATTCAATTCTCCCCGAATCTTCGTCAGAAAAATCGATGTTTTCTTTTTAATAATAATTGGGCATGTTCTCAGCCACTTGGGATGCGTGTGAAATATGTTCATGGGGACTTCCTTGAAAAAAACCTTATTCTTAATAAGCGACCAAGAATTATCGTCGTGTCCGTGAAATTAATGTTCTGTCAACAGATTGATAAACTGTGTGAGATCTCGTATTGTAAGTCGGGGGTCTAGCTTCGAAGTTCCGAGTCGACAGGTGTGTCTCGACTCCTGGCTCGTATTCAACAATAAACTTTCACAAGATCGTCATTATACACATATCGGCCATTGAATCGTCGTTTTGTTCGGGCATTAAGTGAAAAATGCGATATTTAGCGAAGATTTCTACGAAGGCGGGAGTTCTAACTCAGACTAATAATAATCGTCATTAATGTGAAATCGTTTTTTCCTGATTTTCCATTTATTTTCATCTGAAATGTATTCGATTTGACATCTCATTGTGTTCACATTTTGAATATTAGAATAGGTGTGATATGGAAGCAAACAGATTATAAAGTAAATTTCACCGACACTTTATAGCGACAGGGCAATATCGAATGGCATTTGTTAGACGGACACTTTGTTAACGTGGTAACTATTTGTCCTTTATTCCTTCCATTAAATTCAGTTGTGCGCAATAAAAGATTAACTCTTTTTTCAGGAGTTCGATCGGAAGTACAAGTGCAGACGATAAAAAGGAATATTCTTTTATCAGTTGTGTGAAAATATGAATCATTGGTTTCATTAAATGCTTCTACAGTACGATTCCCACGGTAGGATTGATTTGTTAAAAACGGGCTAAATAGTTTCGGCACGTTTTACAGGATTTCATTCGACCGCAAGCGCCGTCTAGCGTTATCAATATGAGATACTTGTATTCATCCGCGCGCGTTACACGCGCTCACGCACGCGCCGCATAAAACATATTTCTATAGTGAACTATAGGTGACGAAGACAAGAGACCGCGACACGAGTCCTTTATTTGAAACAAGGCCAAAGTAGTTATTCGTTCGCATCGGAACCCTGACCTGGAGTAAAATGTAGGTGCATTAGGATTGACCGGTTTTTCATAATATTATCGAGGGAACTCTCCTCGATTCACAGGGAGGGATTGATCCTATGTATTTTACTTCGACATATATAAGGGATACTTTTCCTCTATCGATTTGATTGATTGGTTATATTTTGATTCTTATTGAATTATGCGTCCCTTACAAACTCGACACACCTGCCGCGAATGAAAGAGGGATTTAGTTCTGGGAGGGCCTATAGATTGAGTCGGATGATTGGTCGAATGAGATTATTGAATTTGTGATAATTCTATTTCATTGTACGGGGTTACGAATTGCGTGCATAACATAAAACGTCAACAGAGAATTTAGACCTATCCAACCGTTGACAAAAAATGACAATTACGTTGCCTTGTCCTAGGAAATAAAACTGGTGAAACTACCGGAAGTGAGCAATTGGGCGGGTTTCTGGTGTTCGTTCGACGGGAACAATGACGGCAATTACCGAATACACAAGTTGGGACGACAAGACATCGCTCCCGGTGGGAAACCCACGTCGTCACCGAAGACAATTCCATAAATCTATACAACTACATATATCGCTCGTGATAAATATTCACGTGCTAGAGTTGTCCTATTCTTTATTGTATATGTCACATGAATAAGATGAGATTCCCACGAGTAGTTTTTGTTGAACGACAACATATAGGTTTATCCTCTACCGGTCTCCATTCTCAATGGCGCCGACGTGCGTACGCCGAGATACTCCCTGGGAAACAATTTTCAATATGAAAGCATCATAAAATAATGGTGAACGTAGAACATGACACACCTCACAAGCGAAAATACCCATTGCTAGATATATGCTACAACTAACCAACTAATTGAAATAGCACTTGTCGAGTTATTAATTTCATAATGTTCCTAACAGACCTTTTCAAAGAGATCTCGAATTGTTATATGCCTTATATCTCCTGGAGAAAAGACGACGAGCGCTATGTATCGTTGTATATAACAATTTTATATTTAAATGCTGCTGACTCGTGCCCATCTTGACCACCTCAAGACGATCCCTTTGTCCCAATGACACTATTTTCCGCATTCACAAGAATGGAACAGGTTTGTAATACATACAGAGATTTAAGGAGAAAATATAGGAAACAAAATATTCTTAGACTGCGATACTTCGCGATCATCATGACAGGACCACCTCATATAAAATCTCTTCTTTGGATGTCGATCGACCATTATTCAGGTTCGAACCCCAATTCCTCGAATCCACAATTACTTGAAGCTGTGTTAGTAGGTGTCACTGGGTACAGACCCAAGCGTATTACCAATCTTTCTTACTAGTTTAATGTTCATGAAAGTTGCTTTTGAGATGTAACCGAAACGAGATAAAAGAATTTCTTCGGAAAATATTTATGATATGAGATAAGGTGCATGGCTAGCATTTTTTCAAAGGTAATTTTGTAGCGTTGATATATAGGCTCCATGTATAGAACACAATGGACCTTTCATCACCTGGGCAGCCTGCAAACATAGCGTCACGTTTATCTAAAATTAATAATAAAATGCTGATGTATTGTAAACAGGCTATGAATTGAGTTTTCTATCAGTCGGATGGAAACGATTGTTTTATGTGTGGCAATTATGAAGCCGGTGATCAAATATTGCATACAATTCAATAGATCACATTCAATGCTATATTATTTATCATGAAATTTCATATTTTTATTCTTTATTATTAGCTGTAAAACTAAATTCAATTACTTATTATAGAATGTCCTGACCTGCAGGTGGTGGTTTGGAATATAATACACGTTCCTTCCAGTCTAAATAGGACATGAATCTGTTTCGTTTTACAGAATCTTTATTCGAGATTTGGATTGAAACCGGAAAAAATTCCCACAACATTGACTACGTACTTACCGGGTGAGCCCAAACCAACTGATGATCAACAGTCCATATAAGGAGCTTTTAACAACAGACAGGAATAGTTAGAAATGTTCACCACTTCGTAAATCATTTTTCCTTATCTTATTTTTAATTGGCAATTCGCCACCATAAAAATGGCGGTGGGCAGTTTTCCGAAGTTTTGTTGGCCACATCAACTACCGACAACCCCCGAATGATTTCCAAGAACCTAAACGCCACGTTGACAACTCGTGAAAGCCGACTTGATTGACAAAACTTGCGATTCTGCCGCCCAACATTTCGCTTCATCTCACAAAATCTTACGAAACGTGAATTAGCTAATAATAGGGCGTCGTGTCGTAATCATTTGCCCACAAATTGATAAATTTTTTTCCTGGTATTTTCAACGTCGCGTTAAGTCAAATGAATAACAGGGCCCTTGACGACTGGGCATCAAACAATGATACCCATTTCCAGCGATTAAGGAGCTTAATTGGAACCGAAATCCGAACGTGTTAGAATCTTAAAAATCACGAGTTGTTGTTCGTTCCTGTTCATGCATCTCCCCGATAAGGGGAGGGGATCGGGTGATCTTGTTAGTGTATACTTCTGCTTGGTAATTAAAAGGTAAGATTTAAGAAGAATTCGGAGCTTAAGAAACGCGCTAATCTGTGGCATTTCATTTGATGATAATCTGATAGTCCTCGCAGCTATTTGACGCCAGGACGTGGGTAAATAAATTACGGTTCGCGCGTCGTTTGTAGATGTTATCTAGCCGCTACATTTTATTAGCAGGTCCGATAATAACACGATATGGAGAAGGTAGCGACATCTGTCTTCCGCGTCTGAAACCCGATGATGAAAATGAATCGTCGTTTGATTTAATTCAATTTTACGACGCAGCAAAAACAGTCCATTGAAAAGTGTTTTGTTAATTACCAGTTTTTGCTCGATGTCCTTTGATCGTCGAGCTCCGAGCAGATGGCCTTGTTCGAACTAGGCAGCCACCCGGATGTTAAATGACAAAATCCATATTAGTCAATTGGATGGACGATTTTTTAGTCGACGCATTTAACCGTGTGCGTAATCTCGGCTAATAATCGCTGCTTAAATGCAAATAGAACATGGCAAAATGCCTATTATCGTTCGCACTATACTTCAACAGATCACATCGTCACCTCTAATTTGAAGAGAGATGAACAAACGCGCTCGTATAGAAAATTAAGATCATAAGGTTGTTAATGAGAAAACATATGGATGTATTGTTCCCATTGCGAAGTTTTTAGCCCTTTCATCTTGTTGCGTTTAATTGTAGGTTGCTTTAGCCCGTCACATATGGACAGATCTGGCTCGGTGTGGTTTTTTCGAATCCCTTTATTTCATTTAGAGGATCGCTTCCAGCCATATCCTCCGAATCCACAGGTAGAACGCCTACTCAGTATGGTTGGCTTTGGCAAAGTGAAAAATACTAGACAAATTAGACTTCGTTAATGCAGTTTATGTTGCTTTGTAAAAAAAAGAAAAGTTGTTTTTAAATCAACATAAATGGCTGTGCCTCAGGTGTGATGTGCGTAAATTTGCTTACCGTCTAAAGCAAACACGCCATACCGTTGTTCGCGACACTATTTTTGTACGGGGCATGTTTCATTTAGGAACATTCATACGATTTTCATCCTAAATGAAATGTCCCAATTTGTCGTTCCCTCTAGCCGTATTCGCCTAATTGGTTCTTCAGCATATGGTCATTCTACAGGCGGTCAGCAACGCTTCTTTGTGCGTCGAATGTCCAAGCGGAAACAAAAACTGGGTAACCCATAGTTATCGTTTTTCGCGAAAAACTAACTGAATGTCCGCCAGCTCTATCGCAGTGGTTGTAGCTTGTGTCTTTGTCCGCGTCCGTGCCGGACCTCTCGGCAGGTGAGCCATGGATCGGCTGACCGCTCGCTTGCGTGGGACGGACATCCGCCCAGCGCGCGCTGCGGAGAACTCGTTTACAAATTGTTTTTCCAGCATTCACAATCGCAGTCTGCTGTTTCAAAATGTGATTATTATCCGTTGATCTTCATCGTTTATTCTTGCGTGAAATTGTTGGCCGCTTATTTGGTGACAAGTATCACCGTCTCGTCTGCTTGAATATCACGTGACCGGGCATGCACACGTGCCGACAGTACAAGATTAAGCGCGCATGGATGAAACTTGTATTCATCATAATTGGACACAAAACACAATCCGACAGTAATTCAGGGTTAAGAAATGGGGAATGTCTCAGGCTTTCTCGTCAGTTTATATTAGCTCCATTTACTTGTTGTTTGAGACGCACGCGTCGGGAGCTGATGGTAGTTACAATGTGCGAGACCATAACTTAAAAACTGACCAGTGAACTGACCCTAGCTGCTTACAATGAACGGAACATGGACGAAGCGTGCTTTTTATTCTTTTTTATTCTACTTTATAACATTGTAGCAATTGTCAGGTCAAGATAGAGACTCTTTAGAACGTGATCAAATACCCCTGGTCAGCGTACAACAAGCCAGACTGGACCAGATGAAATTGGTCATGTGCGTGCGGCAAATTCATCGCCTTTGTCAGCGGATGCAGTGTGAATGAATAGCCGTAAAACCTAGACAGAAATAGAAATAAAATGCCTCCAATTAACCGAATCCACCAAAATACTCGAATTTCAAACATGTCAGTTCCACAAATATCTCGTGGTGCCAGTTGCTAATCGACTATATTGGTTTGTGGATCATTGGCGCCAATCTCCAGCGGATGGTTTCTCAATCTCCGAAACTGTCAAACTATAAACTTTTTAATATCAACTGTGGGTTCTTGCTTGTTAACTCAAAAAACTTTGATTATTACCAGTCTTCCAGTCATTATATGTTGTGTTCAAATAGTAATTTAGAATTAATACAAGTATAGATTTTTAAACACATATAGCTTCAAATGACATGGTTGTGATGATCTGCAATTGGATGGGAAGCACGTATGCCATGTCCCAAGGCCTTGATTATCAAATAATACTGTTTCACGCATATCACCTGGTTCTTGAACTCATAGTCTAAATAAACTTCGAAAAAGTGCAAACATTACCACAAGCACTCGGCGAAACGTGTTTAACTAGACATTTAATTAAATCTTGAATTTAGGAAAAACGATCGAAACATTCGAGTTTACGCGTGAAGTATCATATTCAAATATATGTAAATTAGATCTATTTTTTTCAATTACTGGTCATCATAATATACGTTCATTTTGAGTTATATAGATTTTTGTGTTCGAATTGTAACTGTCGCGTGTTCTGTGGTCGCCGTGTAGCGGTCTATCTAATAAGTATCGGCACTCTTTGGTTGGATCAAGTACGTGCAGCTTGCCGCCATGTGACTCCTCGATGATGTGACAGGCGCGCGACTGCGTACGATCCACGAGATACGAATCATACATGGTCGCGCTTCCGCGTCTGTTTTCATACTTTTTTAAGTATCATAAGTACGCTGTATTGTCGAAATGAGAGATAAGTGCTATTTAATTACTGTAAATTCAGTTTCAAGTTTGCGGTCGCCGTGCGGTTGACATATTTGTCGATTAAAGACTGTATTGAGATGAAAAAATCTACGCATAATGCCGCGGTTTCGATCCCAAATTCTGTAGACAACATCGATGGCATCACACTGTAGATTAGAGGATCTTCCTAATTTCAACTTTTCCTCTATTTCAACTTCCAAAATTCCAGAATTCAGACATGTACGGCGCCACTTTTTTTCAAATATATATTTTTTTCAAATATACAAGCAATAGAAAAGGTAATATCACGTTTGTTGTGTAGAGGCGCGGATTCAGACGGTAAGCTCGTGCTACCGTTCGCGAAAATCTCGTGCCCTTTTTCATCCCCAAAGTAAAAAAGACGCATTTAGTCGTCTCCATCAAAAGTAGGACAAATTTTTACAAGACGAGGCAGATGATTTTCAACAAAAATGCACAACATTCAGGATCTCGTCTTTAATACCTGGGAACTGTATCTCAATATGCAGTACTACATCTCGAAGCAGTCAATTGTCAAAAATGATACCACCTCGTTTGTTCTGGCTAATGCCCTTTTTAAGTTCTGCCACTTTCGACAGTGGTCCCTGGATTGGCGCCGAAGATGATGAATCTGTGTGGCAACAAAACGTGCAAGACTGTAAACATATCTATTCTAATCATACGCACAATACATGATAAATACTTTCCCGTTCGGGTATCTCCGTAAATAAGAAACACGGGACATACATTGGACAGGTGTGAAAGCCAACACAAAATTGAATGGGGGACTCCAGGGCGCTATTGTTAGCCCACACTGTTGAGTGTCCGGTTTCAGCGAAACTCCTTATTAAACGTTGTTCGGACGATATAAACAATAGCCTGCAGTGATTGTATTAAACGTTAATAAGTATTTACTCGTGTTCCGCGTCGCCTCATAGTTCACACGGACCGTTCTATCCGACTATTGTCAGAATCCATTAAGTCCAATTAAATTGAGATGGATTTGTAAACGGAAAATGACTAGAAACTCGAGTTACCGAGGACGAAAACTGAGCATTCGAAACGTCTTCCACTAATTCCCGTATTTGTGAATTACATGTTTCTATGCTTCATTCAAGAGGCTTCGTCTCTATTTCACAATAAGCATGTATTTCACAAGAATCTGATTAATGTATCTAATAATAAAATGCCCTTACGTTGACTAACAGGAATGCATTTATCAATATAACCTAAGTTAGCTGGTTTTAAGTGTGTCACATTTGAATATGAAGCTGGGATTACTAACAAGAGAAAAGGCACCCTCCACATCTGATAATCCTCTTTTTTAATCTTTTTTTATTATCAGCGATAATTGGCCTCGTCAACATGGGTTTCACAGACCCTTATGATGGAATATATCACCTACATTTAAAAAGAAATTCATATAAATCATTACCATATCGTAATAATATTGACATGAATATTTTCATTAAATGAAACCGTTTGAATAGACAAAAAGGCTACATAATATCATTGTTGGCGTCATCTGGGTCTACAAACGATTGACGTTTATCAAAACGCGCGTAAAAGTGGCTTAGTTTAACGTTATAGCTAAAATGAAATGAATACATGGCGCTTTTTGTGAATAATGCATACGATAAACATTGACCAGCTGTGAACAAATTAACTTCACTTGAAACCACAAATTAGGCCGACACAAATGAAGAGTCATCTTGTTTTTTTTACATTTTTAAAATTAATTACGCATTGCAGTTATTATATGGATGCAAGTGAGTAAACACGTTTTATGTATAATTCGAGCGTGCACCTGTTTTGGTGGAACGGCTTCCACATCGCATTGTCGAGACCAGCGCATTGTTCGCGCGCTCAGGCGTAATATCACGAAAAAAATATGGCGGCATGCAGATTGAACGAGATGTTACAAAGAGCAACTAGATTTTCGAAAATGACATACGATAAAGCGTTTAAAAATATAAAAACATAAAAAGTCGAATTCAAATGAACATTGATGCTCCCTTTGTGGGAAAATCGGATTTTGTACTTTTTACCTTGAACTACATAGCCTTGACTCACATCGACTCAATACAATTCAATATACATTTTGTCTACCCAGTATTATTGGTTAATCTTTGTTGTTGATCAGGATTGGACGATTGTAAGACAGAAATTTACCAAAATACTCATTCCAACAATAGGTTTTATTTCTCATGAGCAAAAAAAACAAACTGGCCCAATATTTGCTATACATATCAAAAAAAAAAAGATTTTTCAGTCGTCCGTGCAGATCTTTAAGTGTTATCAATCGATAATCAACGATAAATCTATGTATACAACTTATTTTTGTTATATCATTTATTAATCGATAGATGAAAATTGTTTCTAGTTTAAAGGCGTTTTCTGCGTACAGTTTGCGGACCAATAAAACCCTCCGAATCGATGGACGTCCCAGCCGACCCCGCCCCGTTCGCACGACCGCCGCGTGCTCAACAAAACATTGCAGAATTTTGATTGGTAAAATGCTTCACTTGCGTGTCGTATTTATGCTTGAAGCGTCGCCTTTATTTGCACTAAGCTTTTTATTATAATGATGAGATTCGTCAGCATTATTAAATTTCCATTGATTGATGCGTGATATTCGGAATCCAGCTCGTCGACTCGATCGGGACAATAGCTCGCCATATAAAAGCCATGATTTGAGTGGACTCGCATCAAACTGTCGTTTGGAACCGCATGCGCGACATCGCGGCACGAGCGAAGAAAAATACACCACGTATCATAAGAGGATTTATCCAATTACGAACTTAATCTAAATCTGTTCCTTCGGATACCTTTTATATTTGGGTGAGAAGTCAGTGGAATAACTTTATAGAAATGTCTCGCTCATTTTTGGTGGACTCGTTGATAGTGAAGAAAGCCAATGGACTCGATTCCCCGTCGTTGAATAACGGACATATTGGACACGTTGACCATCCAGCCATGCACGGACTGCCTGGTCATTCGTTTCATTGTATACCGCGCGCTGGGTCCCATCCCGCGGACATGTTCGGTATGTGCTGCCCCCTGTGTGTGAGAACCCCTGCCGGTATGATCCCGATGACCTCGGCTCTACCGCTGATAAAACCGGTAAGCAGTATTGCGGCCAATAGCGTCATGTCGTCTCATGTTCTACCATCAGCGTTTCGGGCAGCTCCTCGTCCGTCGTTAGGAATGCCTCGACCAACTGCCAGCAACATCAGCCCGCCGTTGGACAGACCGACGCCTTACCGACTTGCTCATGATTCCAACAGAATACGTTATCCAAGCATCGGTAAGTCAATTTGAATCTTAAATACTTCATGGCGACCATTTATTCATTCGTTACAAACCTACTTTTGAGTAAAAAAGGCAGAGAATTAGTAGCATTTTTTTACTGGCAAATGCTGCGAAAAAGATTTAGTGCCAAAATGATCGCATGATGAATCCCGAACAGAAGGCCGAACATTTTTAATCTTCAATTATTCAGCAATATTTTCGCTATTGGGATTTTTACCCCTGCTGCTTGTTGGAGGAAAAATTACAATGTTCCCTACTGATATCCGTATAACACACGCGTAATTCGGACAAAAATCAATTTCAAAGAAAAATAGAAAGAGATTCGGATTGATTCGGGTTCGGCAATATTACGCTCGATTAAAAACATACATCGCGCTCATTAAGGTGACGTGTGAAGATTTTATTAATTGAATTAATTGGGATGATATTCAGATGTTACGACTCGGGGACAACATGAATTCATAAACACGCTAAGCGCCCTGTTGTGTCATGCCACGCGTTGCACGCATTGTAGCCACGGGTTGCTCATCGCTAACCCCTCAATTCCTCAATTGAAATAACGATTTCGTATTTCGTATGCGCCGCATTCGGAGTCGAATAAAAAACCAGCGCGCGGTGGTTCTTGAACAAAATGACATATTAAGTAAAACATGAGTGATTTGATAAAGCCAAATAATTTTTGGTGGAAAAAATTTCACATTGCTGCAAACTTTCGACGTTCGAATGCATATGTACATTTGAAAATATTTCACGGCACCATTTTAATCAATTTCGCGATAAGATTACCGATTCTTAAGATTTTTTACCAAATAAGTTATCTCACATTACATAATTCTGTATTCTAAATTTTATTCCGCTTAAAGTCCTATCAATTTAGCATTTGTATTTTTGTATTTTGAATTCATAAAAGGTCAACTGTAAACGTTTGATATTAAGACAGCTTGCTGAAAATACGCAGAATCAATCGATGCAAAACGACTACAATAAAAAAATGATAATCCCTTTTACTGATAAGTGATATCTATATTAGATAGCTTATGAATTTTAATTTCAAAATATGCATGAATAATGTCGGCGCCCGTATCAAATCGTGGTTGACTTTTAATTACACAGTGTAAATCGATGCTGAAACCGGAATTTATATTCATTAATTCGATGCGTACACCGCCGAGTCGATAATGAATAATTTCAAAAGTTTGCTTAGATCTCGTGCGTAAAATAAAGTATTCATTATTAAGTTTGTACACCTGCAAGCATAACCGGGTCGTTGAATAAGGAAATAAATAAACTGCATATTCTTTAGTTAATTTTATGCCACGTGGGCTAACCATTGCAAAGTACAAACATCGTATACGCTGTTTGAAATCCTAAATTGAATTGCAAATCAAACAAATTCGAAAGTTACATAATTAGAAATATTGAACTTTTCGATGATTGTTGACGATATTTGTTATAGTTCTCCACTCTTGTATTCCTATAGGTAACAATAGAAGTGTCAGTCCCGACGATTTACACAGCAGCAAGCGGATCCGCACGGCTTTTACCAGTACCCAGCTTTTGGAGCTCGAGCGAGAATTCGCCAGTAACATGTACCTGTCTCGCCTGCGCCGTATAGAGATCGCCACGTATCTGAACTTATCCGAAAAGCAAGTGAAAATCTGGTTCCAGAATCGACGCGTAAAATACAAGAAAGAAGACGCCACTGAGGGTCAGCGAAAATGTCGTTGTTTGCGCACGTGCAACTCGAGACATGAGAAGAAAAATTCGTTCGGGCATCACGGCTGTAGTTCGGACGAGAAGAGTTCAGTATCGACGAAGGACAGTATTTATTTCTCGGACAATGAAGCAGAAATGAGAGATACTTCCGACGATGAACATTCACTGCTTAGCGACCGCGATAACGTCATCGAAGTTGCCTCGACGGCGTCGGTGTTTCACCAACAGACGAACGCCGTAGCAGACACGACCCAAAAATAGAAAAAAACATCGACCTCAGTAACAATATCAAACTATCATGCAAACGACGAATCTTGGAGCATATTGTGTAGGATGAAATTTGTTGTTTGTAGCAAATGAATCGTGTATGCTTATATAAGAAGAAACCGTCCGTCTTAAATCGGTGTTTTACACTTTGCCTTCATCGTTAAACGAACATCTTAATTCGATTATCAAAGCATTTCAACATTTCATATCAGTTTGTAAAACTATATCGCGAAGTAATGATATCCTTTTATCAATCTATATAGATATATATTGTTTTCATCATTCAATCGGATGATGTTTGCACAGATTTCATGCATAAATCCTACGTAACTTTAAGCAGCTGCCATCGAACCGACAACTCGAAGTTAACTATGCAATCACTTGGAATTTGCTCATAAACTCTACACAGTGGTAAAATAAATAATCTTCTAAAAATTTATCCTGTATATGTAAATACAAAACGGAGGCGGTTTTTTTATTGATACAAAAGATCTTGTTATGAATCATTAGGTAATCAATAAGAGTCGATGCCCTGTCACGTGTGCCTTCAATACCCCCCCCCCCCGAGCTCAATTGATGTTAAAGTCATTTGAAAATGAAAAAAAAAATGTTGAATTGATTGTGCCTAACTAATGATATCTAGTTTTTGAAAATCGAGATGATACTTTACGGTCGGACCATCGAAGTTCCACATATCGGTACAAATCTTTAATGCCGGTTTTGTGTAGTAGTAAGTCAAATATGCGCAATTCAGGACCCAACTAAACTCTATGAAATCTAACGACAGGCCTCAGATTATGAAGTTTATAATCATAGATGCAATGAAGAAAACCTTCATCATACGTGACGGTCCATGCCTTATGTTCAAAAACGGTAATTCCTCTGTATCACATTCTAATATACATGATATTGAATCGTTTGAGTCGCAGTATCCATTCACGCTTACAATCGCCAGTTTGGTTTTTTCATCGTTCAGAGTGTCCCGAGTAAATAAAGCTATCTATGTATATACTGGTTATTTTCGGGGACGCGCTTTCAAGCCAAATTACGATGATAACATCTAAAGAGGCCTTCTGTACCCCTATATTACAAAGTTGCTCATAAATATGCATCGGGTGGCAGCAAGAAGTATATTCATATATTTTAATAACAATATACACCTGTACATAAACTGTTATATAACTTATTTTTTGTCTTTGTTAATAAATTATTTATATGAATAGCGAAATATTGTGTGTACATGCTTTCGTATATCCGGTTTTTATGTTTCCGTCGTTTTTAAAGCCCAACATCGACGCCAGAATTCAATACTGACTTGCCGGTACCAAGTGAATATTATGATATTCTCCGGGGAACCTGACAAAACAAACTCTTTAACAAGTTCAATAACTCGTGGATATTTCGGTTAGTGACACAGATGATTTCCAACGAAAATGACCCATTTTAAACTGATTTTTTCCAAGTAGAAGTAGGCTTTGAAGGATGGTCGTCTATAGATGTTTAGAAATTATCACTTGGGCAGAAGAGCAAAAAATAATGAAAACTTAATCAACACGCTCTTCCTCGTTGTAGGGTTTTCATGTATATAAATAGGGGTTACTTTTCATCGACCAGATTGTGTTAGTTGGCTGTGTGTATATATATATATATATATATATATATATATATATATATATATATATATATATATATATATATATATATATATATATATATATATATATATATATATATATATATATATATATATATATATATATATATATATATATATATATATATATATATATATATATATATATATCAATTGTCAATGGAAAAATTGTTACGAGTTAATTCGCGTGTATATTTACATTTCGATTACACAAAGAGAAGTATTCTCAACCATGCAATCGACAAAACGGGATAGTAACTATAAAAAGAGGAGTCACTTTCAATTGGAGTTTGATTGCGATTTCTACAAATAAAACGAAAGAGAATGTTTAATGTCCCGAAGTACCATCAACTCGTACAAAAGCTGATCTTAACTCGTCAATTTGAATCTCAGTTTGTCCTGACGTATGTTCGTCGTATACACAATGAAATGACGTTGATGATTGTATAAAAAAAGGAATGAACAAACACGAAGCTCTTTGGATAACCTGAAGAATCTGAGACAATTCTATTGAGCTCATACAGATATCATTGTTGTAACATAACCCATTCCGCGCACACAACCTTAAGTCATTTTGAATGTTTTGTTACCAATGACCATGACAAACGCGATTTTTTTGTGGAAAAATAACAATGTGTTTTGAACGGCTTATAGCTAGCTATGTTGACGGGTCGTATCGATGTCGCTAGAGACAGTTTTACGAAAACGCCTGGAACTGACTTTTTGAAGTCTGACGCTTAAAACTGGTTGTTTTCGGAAGAATTGGTTTGATTAAACCAGACTGGACCGGCCATGCGTGTACAATGGGTCCCGTTCGCAGCGGGGGATCGCCACCTTGTCATCACGCCGAAGCTACTCATTCGCACCACCAATCAACATCCGTATACGTCGTAACAAAACCTCCATCATCGAAAATCTTTTTTTTTCTCATTACCCAATGAATAAATCGTAGTATATTGTTAGAGCGTGTTTTTTTCAAATGTATTACAACCTTTGATTGTAATACATTTACGAAAAATACGTAAAATTGACGGGAAAGCAAGAAGTGTAGATTATCTTTCTGAACAGAACTGGCGCCATACCCACACTTAGAGAACGAGCTGAGCTTTCTTTAATTATCAATTATTCGATTGAGCTGCTGCGAAATTTCTGAACGCCGTCTCACCGTCTTAATCGATACAAGTGTGTCATTTTATCCGCTTTTTACAATTAGCCGGTGGCTACGACCAGGTCCGTGTTATATTGTGCACCGGCGTAGAAGAACAGCGCAAAAGCCGCTTGAAGTTGGCGCACGTGTGTTTTTAAAGACGGCGTCCAGGAAACGCTTTTAGCGTCAACCAGTTCAAAAGGTTATTAAAGAAGGATAACAAAATAACAGCCAATACAGCGTTAAGCCACGATGAAACAATGGAAACAATTATCGTATTTTGGATTTTGTTGGTACGAGCTCCGGGGGTAGAATAAACCATAGAACAAAAGAGTAAACGTCATGACCGCACTGACCATAAAACCGAACCTAACCATTTGGTGATACCGACTTTTTTATTTCATGAAGTGGACAAGGATGCCTTTTGATATTGTCCTCAACCTTATATGGTCATGGCTATTTCGATAGGATAGTTGTATGCGAGCGGTTGCCTGGGTAATTGCATCCGGACGCCACGTCGTACAATGGAACGGACACCGGGCAGCGCCTTGTGTTTATCTTATTTATAATCATCCTAATAAATGAGGCTAAAATATTCTAATTACAGGACACACAACATTGGACGAGGTCGCGCTATTGCCGTCTTTCTGTGACCAAACAATGGGATTATCTGCAGGCCTAGATTCAGAATACAGCTTAATGACCGTCCGACCGACTGGACATTAATTCGTCAATATGGTTTTTAATGACGGAATAAACACAATCGTCGGATAAAACTGGACACGTCGACGTGTGGCGCGTGGAAAGACTCCATAAAATATCAAACGCCACACGCTAGGTGCCATAAAAAATCAACGTTATTACCCGTGGCTCGTGAGACATGAGTCGTATATTCACTGTCGCTAATCCTTTCGGTCGTTATCGACAAGAAAACATCGGAACGTCGACGAATGTTTGCACAGCGCGACTTCAATATCCTCCGATAACCCGTTAATGATAACTGTTCCTTGGCCGGATTAACACATGTCTTTTGTAATTTGATGAAGTTCCAGAGCGGCGATCTAATTGTCCGAAACTGCCATTGAGCAGCTTAATCGCAATCCAATTATTCATTGTGATCCTTTCCCAGTTTACTATTAATGTTTTCACATCATTTCTTTTTGGATTAATTTCTGACCTCGATTCCGGTCCCACTTCGAACCGCCCTCGCGGCATTTACGTCTTGAACAGGCAGTTATCCGTTGCAAAACCCCGAAATCGACAGTAAGGTCTCCGGTAAGGTATTGGAGTAACCAGTCTGATTTCTCCAAGGTTAGGCATATTGATAACACGTACTATACAACAATGATAAAATGTATGACTATTTAAATTCATTTTCTTGTGATATCCTTGTGTGATCGGACAATCTCAAGGGCTTTCGACTGTGTTCATGCTGTTTCGACCACGAGCAACCACATCACGTACACATGTGGATAACAAAATCATCAAAAAAGCTGATTAGACATTCTGCTTTGTATTGCAAATACATGTTGACTATACATTTGAGTGACTTTAAACGAGTGTGTTTGATTAAGGTTATTGAAGTTACTAACTAAATCAAGCCCACATACAGAGAAAAGGCGTTATTGAATCGGATGTTTTAACAGGTTATTTGAAAACGCCACTTAACTCGGAAGGCCGCAAACAAACGTCGGGGAAAACTAAATGATAAATTCTGTTGTATCTTCATCTGAAGCGCAGCTGAAACGCGGCAAACCGATATAGTATATCACATGTATACAACTAAACCTCGAATAACCGAATATCCCGTTCAGATTCGAAAACCGATAATTTTTATTGATGGTAATGCATAATTATAATCCCCGTATTTATTCAATGTTACAGGTGCTGGAATCCATCTGATGCGTGCGCATAAAGCCCGGCATTCGGCAGCCGAAGGCGTCAGTTTAGTCGTGCAAAGACGCACCTTTCTTATTTACATTAATGATACATGTTAACTTGGTGTGGTGCATCATGTGACGTATTTAATATTTCAAATAATACAGAATAATTAAGTTGCATCAGTTTTCAATTATATTGCATGTCAGCAAATGTCATTTAATACGATACCAGGTACTTTGTAATCAGAATAACAATGGCATTTGGATTTGATCTCGAATGGAACATACCAGCACGATTTAATGTATACTATGATCATGAACGAATCTGTGCGAATGGGGAATTTAAAACATAATTGCAAAAAGCGCTGGAACTGATTTGAATTACAAAAGAAGATTTGATAGGAAAACGTACACGATGTCTACCGGTAAATGGGATTGTCTTCGATGACCGTTTAATAAGAGTGAGAATCACCTCGTCTATATAGCAGAACGAAAACTGTACGGACGAAACGCTAGATGTGAGAGAAGATTTTTATTTGATTTTTTTCCACGACTATATATATAACTGTGTCTACATTCATATAGAAATGAATCATGGTTTCTGCTTGATGACACTATCGATAAGTGAATCGGCGTTTTAAAAGATATGAGATAGCGTGCAACCAGTCCATGGCGACCTGTTGCTCGAGCTAATTTCCTTTTAACTGGGATGCTTTCATGTTACACACCCGAATAACGCCTACAATTATTTCAACCTTCACTTAATTATTCGGTAAATATTCATGTATCTTGACTTAATTATTACGAAGCATATTTAGTTAATTGAAGTCAGAACTGGACACCGAGCTCAGGGCACTCTAAAAACGAATCGTTCCTTCTTTTATACACGCGCGCGCAAACGATACAATATAATCGATAAATATATTAGTTCGAAAGTATAAATAGTGAAATTGCGTGAATTATGCAAATTAATTGGTTAAACATGATGAATGTGAGTTAACAGGAGTAAAAGTGCATTAAGTACAGTGGTAATGTCGTTTATGCTGTTTTGTGTGCAGTTCTTTTTTCGGTGAAAGGCAGCTATTGTTTAGCCGCTAGAAGTCGCTGCGACACGCAGACGAATGCTCTTTTGTTCGATTGAAAAGTTTTTCCCGCCGGTATTTGAAGCGCACTTACGCGCGGTTTTTGATGCCGTTGCGGACTGTCTAAGATCAGTTTCTCACCGGTTTCCGACGCGTTGACGCACTTTGCGCAATATTTGCGCTATTTCCGAGATTCGCGGGGAGTAAATGACACAATGGTAGCTACGGAAAGCTGCTTGCTCGAGTCCGCATAGCCTTATAATTTATGTAAATGAGCCAGCCTGGTTTGAAATATACTTTAAACGTGAAAAGGTTCTTTGTGCCTTATGTAAAGAAAACCAACAATTGTGAATCACAAAGAACAATTAACTCGTTGTTTTTGGGGCAGATGGTCCGTCGTGACTGCAACATATCTACATTACAGCCTTTCTTGCACCCACCAAAACACGTGTGGGCCATTTACGAGCGCGTTAAACGCCTCCCTGTTGTGTTCAGGGCAACTTTTGGCCCACCGTTGGAACAAATACATTAAAAATTACACAACAATTCGATGTATGCGAGCTCGATAGGGATAGGCAAAGTTCGTAAAAGCAGAAACAGCCACGTGGAACGAGCGTTTGGTGAGATCATAACGCGTGCTCAAAACGTCGATTTTTCTGTCAAAGGTCGTGTCTTGACGAGCGAAAAAAGTGTTCCCATTGTGGAACATCAGCATCTATCAGCGTTTCCGCGGCTTGAAGCCAGACATCTAGGTTTAAGCAGCTGCCCTGTTTGCAGACGTCTCCACTCAAATCTATCAACAATATCATCCTATCGTCACCTGCTTCTAGGATTCACACAACACGCTATAGAAATAAAAAACCAATAGATGTCAAATTTCGAAGATATCTATCAATTATAACTGGTGGGATGATAAAACGACAGGTTTTCTCGACACATGGCTTTCATAAATTGTGCGTTCGGTCCCTTTCCATCCCCGATGCCGGGTATCCTTAGTGACATTGTTATTGATCAGTGATTTATATATGCAGTCACATCACGGCCAACAAGGCCATGAAAAAATCATACATTTGCCTAAAGATTTAAGCCATTCCTTAAAGATTCCAAGACTGATTATCAAAGTCAATTGCCTGTGAGAAAAATGACCACACGAAAAGCGAATTATGATTTTGTTACTCTACGAACGGCCTACCATTGACGCATGCGTTGTTTCAAATGAGTTTGCTTTTGATAATAAAAGCCCACAAATCCTCCATATAAATTTTATCCAAATTTTATCCAATGACCATTTATCACAAGAAAATTAGCCTTCCATTTTTCATCTTCTGCTTTACATGGCCAACACCTTTTAGTTGGACCAGCTAGTATTAAGCCCTAAGATTGCCGGGTGCGGTTATAACCTGAAGTTATCCTGAATTTCCAATTATGTATTTCGATTTAAACAAAAATGTCTGTAATTTTGACCGCCGATAAACTCAAGTTTGTATCTGTACTTCTTCCGATTTCAAAATCAAATCCCCTGTTTCGCTCCCGGCAGGTGTGGTGGGTTTGAAAGGGACACCAAATTACAATCAAAATAGATCTACCAATCAAATAAATAACAGGGAAAATCCCAATTTCAAGATAAAAACAACCTCAAGTTAACAGTACATAGATAACGACGTAACGAATAGGAATTATGGCAGGTACTAAACTATAAAGTTAACTTTTTCTTCCCGACGTCCAACGCTCGCAATTGCTTTGTTATGCAAATGACGATCGAATAGATCCTACGCACCATCAGCGTGTCGTAGGTTCGAAAATTCGGAGACTCTTACGAGAGAGAGAAAGGCGCGTGTCCCAAAAGTCGAACTCGTGACCCATGACCCATTCGAATACACACAGGCTAAGCACTCTTTAGTCCTATAACTATTCGAAAGATACCATACTTACGACCGCAATCATGTTACAAAACTGGTAAATAAATGATTGATTGAAGCATGGGCTCTAAAACGAAAAAGCCGGCGTTTTCGTTTCACGTCCCTTCGTTTTTGAGTCTATGGTTGAAGTCACAATTTCAATCATACTATCATAGTTATTGTTACTGTATCGCGTAAAGGGAACTCTTTTTACGTAGTTACTCGTAACATGGCATATCGCTGAGACATCGAGGGTGTGCCGCAGGGGGTGTCAGCGGTGGCTAGTGTACTCTGTATTGTAGTTCCCATAGGTTTATCTATTTTTCAATACAGATTCTAATTCGAACACGTCATCATGATCGCGATTGATCTGTAAATAAAAACGCCTACGTAAATAATTCAATGTACTCACGTATCGAGTTTGCAGATAAAAATACTTATCTCGATTTCAAACAGATTGATCAACATTATACAGTCAGGTTCTCACATAATTTCACCTCACCTGCCATCACCGTCGCGTGCACGGTTTGTGGATAAAAACGTTTATTTGGAACAATTCAAGTGGCGAATTATTTGAAAAACGAAAAAGTTCAAGTGGTTAAATTCTATTTTCGACATTTTGCGCTTACTCCCACACCGACGCACTGTTTGTTTTACCCTCGAGGAAAGAACTCTCTCAAACCGGTCGCATTTTTTGGTTAACGCGCGATTAATTTCTCATCTTGATTTTCCTTTATGCGCATTATTGGCTTAAATTCGACAAATTCGTTTCAAGTAGTTGAATCGTTTAGACTTTAGTTGGGCCCGGGGCTATCAACCGTGCGCTGCGCCCTCAAACGCAGGTTTCCTATAAATTCAGGTTATTTGACGCATTAAACCTGAGTGTTTTTCGACGACGCGTCGCACGCATCTGTTGTTATTAGCTTTTACCGAAGAAAAACGTTTTTGTAAACGGCGTCGCTTGGAAACATTTTTCAATAGAATATGTACGAGGGAAATAGAGAAGATGGCCATGTCAATGATACCGAAACAAAAGTGAAATCTACAATAAATCGTGAACCATACTGGGTTCACGTGAAATAGTGTTTTTTTGTAATAGTTCTCCTTCATTTTTGGCGGCAACAAACAGCTTACCATTCAGCAGATCCAATCGGTCAAACATTTTGTTAATTTCGCACCAAGCAGAAGTTGGTCACACGTGTTTGGGGGATACCTCCTATACCGGAGACACGTGCCCCCTGGAGGGTAAGTCGACTACCATACGACCCTTGCACCGTTTCTCCCGTCTCGACTCTTTCACGTTACCGATGTAATTGATTGTGAAAGATAGCGACAGTTGACGGACTAACGGCTTGTCTTTGTGCTGTCTTTCACACTCATCTGTGGTGAAATTCATGGCTGATCCCATGGCGGTACAGTAGTGGCTTGTATGCCATATGTCCCGCGTCTTAGCGCGTGACTTGAATGAAATCACAGTCCGTCAGTTTTTCTGCCTACAGGACGAAGCCAAAATTAATTATACAGCTATAATCATAATTATTCACACCGAGGTTTTTGACGCTTTCCCTTGCGTCGTAACGGTCACATGAAAACCGTGTACGTACGCTAGTGTACTGAGGATTTCATGAAAATCCATAGAATCACGAGTAATTTTCTATCAAAAAAAAAGTACTTGGAATCGTTTGTATTTCGAGAATGGTTGTTTTTTTACAAAAATGTCAAAAAACGGGTACTTTTAAATAGAACCGGATACGCCGTGCACCTTAACAACTATAAATGGAAGTTGCAGCACTCGTTCATCTCGCATCGACGCCGTTAAAATCAAAGTGGAGACTAGAGGCAAATTTAATTATCTCAAGATGAGATGATTTGCAGCTCTTTCAAAAGTTAACAGATCCACAGCAGCTAATGCCAAGGGCGCCGTCAATTTGTCACGAACTGTTAAGTGAATATCGCCGGAAGTGGAATAGTTCGTCTGCTCATAGGAGACCACGCCGGTGTTGCCTGTGTAACGCGCCGGGATACCCCCAACCCGCAGGGGCGTCAAAATACCACGGCATATGGGTTCACATTCGAACCCTCGAAATACGTTTCATCCGAGCAAAGATCCCTCGTAGCGGTAGTGATATTATTATGTAAATTGTCGGATGGGACCAAAAAGCCAAATTATAACAAGCTGTTTTCCCTGGCGATGTATTGAGCTCATTTACGAAGCTTTTCCAACAGATTGAGTTAGAATCACACGGTTACTAATCATCATTTCCATCCGCCAAACGCAATTAATTTCCAGGTCTTCATCAACCAAAATCCAATTAGACAAGACCACCGTCATAACTGGTAGTGATTTATATATACAGGCGAAGTCGTAAGTAGTTGAGGGACCACTTATCTCTGGACTATAGGACTGTTAGATATTTGGATATGCAACCAAGGGTCCATTCCCCTATTTCTACGACGAATTTAGGAAGAACTAAAGCTGGTTGAACTATAGTTCTACTCTCTCGTCCACCATGCGTTCACATTCAATCTCGTTCCTGACCTAAACATTAACAAATCACAAAAAGTTCTGACTGAAAGTTATGACGAGATATATATAACGATATTCGATAGCTAGAATGAAAATGATTACACTGAAACGGAAGTTGGATATTATTGCGTCTAGACTCTTTAATCTTTATAGAGATTAAACTATAGCAGCGATCACATGAGCGTTTTTGGCCTGGATTGGCCAAACATGGCCGGAACAACTATTTACACGGGTGCCAAATTGGCTCGTGCCTGTTTGTCCCGCCGAAAAACGTCGGACCAGGCTCGAGCCAAATTTTAGCACGGGTCAAATGATTGCGTGTGAATTGCAACTGGTTACGGAAGTGACTCATTTCGCTTTGTTTAAGCATTGCTTAGTATCGAGTGAGTGGTTTGCGTGTGAACACGCCCTCTATATCTCTATAGAGATGGTAAATTATTCCAGAATCTATTTCGCTCCCTGAATTTCATGGACGGATCCTTGTACCAGTGATAAGATTTAGCAGTTCATTTCTTATTACATATCTTGAAGTCTGGAGTCAAGGAATCGTGTTGCAGTACGTATATTTGTGCTTTGATTATAGGATATAACAAAAAAAAAATGACCGTAACACTGCCCCTCCCCCTAAACACATCTGGTATCAGTCCTCCATCTTGTATGATGTTCAATGTTCCCTTTCACGTATACCACTGTCTAGAATCTGAGCCACAAGTTTCCTTTGTAATTTTTTGTTATAGTTGTGATTATTGAATCCAAACAAAGCTGCTTTCAACCGTTTTTCATAACGGTCATCGATCCAAATCGTTATAATACTGTGTGCTTTATTAAGGAGCTCTTCAGTCTGTATCTATACATGAAATATGTCACCGGCTCATTGACTTTACGTGTGTTTTATATGTTCAGGCGCCTGACTGACCACGATCATACTCGCTTCGGTATCACTTGACCTCGCAGGCCAAACAGTTTACATCGTCGTTTTTTATCCATGCATCCGCCTAAGGGCACTTAATCCCTTCGCCGATTTGGTCTAAACACAAAGGGATGATTTTTCGATGAATACACTCAAAATGAAGAGGGAATGTTAAAGCAATTTTCTGTTTTCGTGAACATAAGGTTCATTGTGACCTATTCATTTTATTCCGTTGTAAGGAAATAAACGTTGCTAGCGAACCTCGCCAAAGTTTCGGTGCAGCGCAAGTAGGCAGGCGTATCCAATCTCTTACGCTACGATATGATCTTAAAAAGGGCCAAACGGAAAAAAATATTTCTGAGAATATTTCGAGAAGATGGGAATTGGGAAAATATTGATCATAAAACGACTGATTCTCTTGTAATTCGATCTTCGTCCCGGTTGGCGCAGCAAAAAGATGTCTATCTTCCCTCAATAATTGACCGACTAAAAGGTCGCTTTATGAATCCAGATAGCAGAAGAATTGTGAATAAACGCTGGGCCGATTGAAAGTGAATAAACGCCCTCCAATTACCGACAAAAAT
Organism: Tubulanus polymorphus; assembly: GCF_964204645.1. Lineage (NCBI taxonomy): Eukaryota > Metazoa > Nemertea > Palaeonemertea > Tubulaniformes > Tubulanidae > Tubulanus > Tubulanus polymorphus. The sequence goes on along the minus strand of NC_134029.1, from coordinate 5,576,388 downwards.
TCCCGATAACATGAAAGAACCTATCTGATGAATCGCTTAAATTTGAGCTGACAGAACATATGCTCTCTCTAAATCGTGGAGTTGCGTGAACGACCCGATTGCCGATATGACGAAAACAATCTGTCCAGTGGATTTTCAGCTAGCAGATGATAATTGCTCCAGAAATGGAATGACCAAACGGGAACAGCTTTTCCGTGGGTAACACAACGCTCGCGGCTAAATGCGCGGTTTTTCTAGCAGACGTTTCTAACGTTAACCTTGAATTCACTCGCATCTTGACTTTTTGTGCCGACATGTCGAATGAAATGATTATACCATTTAGCGAACTTGTTTGTCGAAAAACGACATGTTCTCGTCCAGCACTGGAGGGTATGCGAACCTTCGGGCAAACAGACTTACGCCTAAGGAATAACATAACCCGACCCGTAGGGAACGTAACCCCGTATTGGACTAAATTAACCATATGAACGGTAGCGCCATTAGGCGTTTTTGGTTCTGGCCGTGGGCGAGGCAGCTTACGGTGCCGTTAATGTATTTTTTCTTCGACATGTTGAATTGAGCCACGCGACTGCTCTCATTACTTAAAAGAATTTAATTCTAAAAAGCCTAGAATTCATCTCATTAGCGCCAGATAATTGCCAATAACTGTCGGAGAAGTTATGAATGGTAGAATAACTGAGAAACCAGCCCACGGGCATTTTCACTTGTGGCTTCATCGAAAACCGCAAATGTCTATATAGTAACAATAATTTGGATTGTTTTGGCGTTTTTATTGCACATTGAAGCATCTGCAAAGTTCTCACGGTACCTGTCCGTTTCTACGGAAAAATGAACGACTAAGGATGAATGCAGACGCTGACTGGTGATGCCTCTAGAAATGGATTTAACCAAAGAGAGTCCACGATTTAAATGATGACTGCGATTAATTCGCACCTACATTTCACTGGGGACTCGTAGCAATATAATATGCTTAGAGATTATGGCGTTTCAAACAAAGAAAAAAAAACATAATGCTTTCCAATATCAAAGATCTAATACTTCGTTTGGTATTTTCGTTTACCCGGAAATTCTGGTTTTTAAGTAGGCTCAATGAAACGTTTATTTTGTAATTAGGTTGGCCCATCGTATTTCGACGTCAAAATGCGCTGACTCCATAATCGCCTTTAATAAGAGCAGAAGAAAGATAAAGATATCTCCTCTCGGATATCATCTAAAAAGACGTTCAAGGGAACGGCAAATGTATCAAAGCATTCTTGATACGAGCAAAATAAAATTGCGATTGTGTTCACAGTTAAGTTCAGTAAAGCTATACTCATTTCGGCATTGTAACGATCCTCGATTCAACCAACGTTTTACGAGTCAATTCTTTAGCAATAAAAGCCACCAACGACGCTTGCATTAAATGCTCGATTTATGACATAAACGTCGGCCCACATCCTCAACCGCTGTTTATTGTATTTGATGAACTTGTCGTTCGCCGTCTAGAATGTCTCGAGTGTTTTTTGGCGAAGATTTTGATTTAAGAATAAACAATTCAAAAGCAATATCGTATAGGGCTTAATGGTTTGGGGAGTTTTGACACAGGGGTGTACAGAGACCTATCGACCGTCGACGCGACGATCTTCAATCGTGTTTTTTTTTACCGCTACCGGTTTTTCGAGAAATCGTGACAAAAGACAACATTTAACGGACTATTAAGGACAAGGTGCACGATTCATTGATGACATGTCTCTCGTACCCAATTTGTAGCAATTTTGGATTGTTTCCCACTGTTTTGTTTGAATGCGCAGAACACCGCAGTTCGCGCATCATATTCAATTATTTTTAAACGGTCGTGATGAGCTACTTCAATTGAACTTGTCCTCACGTGCGAGCTTAAATTAATGTTTTAATTAATTCGTTGAGCTGTTTTTCATTATCAACCAAATATATAAGCGTTAAAACTTGATTGAATAACGTTGTAAAATCATTATGTTGCTAAATTAGCGCGTGTGGCCGCGCTGGTTCGATTGATATACCGAGCGCCGAGACCTGCGTGCGCATCCTTGAAGACACGTGTATATACTCTCTCGCGTCAGAGGATGAGACGAAAATCTAACGAACAAGCATTGTCCCAACTTCAAAAGACTTACCATCGACAACAATATATATATCTGAACTTATTTCGACCCCATCAGAGGAGTATTCCCCGATTCCATGCTGCTTAGTTACGTTCTTTTTGTGGAAACCCCCAGAAATCATTGCATAACTCAAGTTTTCGTGATCTTCAAGGCATTACTTCGGGTAGACGTTTTGAGAGGTTCTCAGGCGAAGGCTGGTAATAAACGCTACGATGGGATCGCATCGCTTAAAAAAAGCGGCTAAATCGGGACAAAGCAATACGATCAACTTCCCGAGGTGTGACCGACAGAGAGCTGTAAATTCTAACAGGTAATGGCCGCAATGTGAAAAAAAAACATTTTTAAAGCGTTCCGACAATAGATGCCGTAAATCGAGCTCCGGTGAGTTGGACAACCTTTCAATTCTGACGCAATAAAAATCTACCGAATAGAAAAATCAAAAGAAGCGCTTTACACCATGAGTGGTATTTGAACTTACCGAATTTACAGTGATCAAAAGTTTCGACACTTGCGCCACGCTATTTGCCTTACAAGCATCAACGTCGACCAGGCGGTATATATTTAGCCTAATTAAACAGTACTCGTGTGACGTCACGTGTCGGCTCCGTGCCAGGTGTCGTCTTCTTTTTGCGGGCTCGTTTTTATTCGCATTGATCATCTTCGGCACAGATTCACAATACTCTCAACGACAACAGAAACAAGTGGTGACAAACTTATGAAACTAGACTGTATGAAACTAGTCTAGTTGAATAGAAATTTCTGCGCGTGGAGTGAAAAAAGAACAGAGAGATTTGGTGAAAACATCTGTGCATAGAATATAAAATGAGCAGTAAGATGCCAAATCGATCGATAGAAGCGATTCTTTATATATATATATATATATATATATATATATATATATATATATATATATATATATATATATATATATATATATATATATATATATATATATATATATATATATATATATATATATATATATATGTAGAAAATTATAGATTTACATTTTACAAAAACATTTACTTAACAAATCGCTTGATGAGATTTCAATTGGACCCGTGTCATTCTCCGTGTGGGAAGGCGTTGAAAAATGGATTTCGATTGTCTAGGAAGTCGAGTAGTTTATTTCGTCTCATATCTCAGATTCTATAATTAATGGCTTTCGATCCTATTCAGGAATACCTGGATAAAGTAGGCTCGTTCACACCTTCAACAATACCGCCACTTCATAAAGCGTCGCGTTCGAAAACCAGTGTATTTAGTCCTTCCACCGTTGTAAGACTTCGATGTAAATTTGCATCAAATACACATTTACAAAGTTGGTAATGAATGTTGTACGTCTCTTATTTTCTAGACAGCCGAAAATAACCTTTACGAGATGAGTATGACGATTATAGCTCTTTTTCAAACAAAGAATCTAATTTTCCAAATCTATGGTTTCAGTCTAACATGTAGTGCGACAGTTGTCGGTAAAATGTTCAAGAATTTGACCTACCCGGTACGCGGATGTATGCGCGAAAGCTAGATGTCATCAGCACTTAGTAATAGGGCGCTATAAAGCGCGGATTGGAATTTGACGATAGATGGCGAGCTAGTGCATATGTTCAAATGAATAACGACTGTATTTCATGAAATAATAATTGTTCTTTGAGACTTTTCATTTTTTCACATATTCATTGTTTGTTCATCTTTCAAACAAAAAAAAAACTGATAAGCTCTAATCACGTCTATGCACGTATGCCATAAAAAACCCAATGAAACCCATATATAATCAAACGGGCTACGTACATTTTGGCTGCTGGGTTGATACACTCAACTCTGTAGCTGTCGAAGTTTTATGCTATGATCTGTATCCGTTCTCCTTTCATTCTTAAGGTCTTTCGCTTAGTTAGAATATGATTAAATTCGATCTAGAAATTCCATTATTTGTTATTTTGACGTGAAACAAACAAAGAAACTAAAAAAATGTATGTGACACAACGCCTCGTATAGTGCTATTTCGATTTCAGCAACAACAAAAAACCGTAAAAATTGACATGATAGTGTAATGCCTCAGAGTATATTAGTAATATCATATGTCTGGTTTACATGCGTTACACCCAACTTCTTTGTTGAAAGCGTCAATATACAATTCATACCAACATGCTGGGAGCAGCGTAGTTTATTGACATTCAAACTATTCTCAAAGAACGACGTCGGAAAGTCCGCGTTAAATCATAAGAGAAAGTTCCATTTAGAAATATCGAAATTGACTACAAAACTGTCAGAAACATGGAAATTGACTTATAGAAACGAAGGTTACAAATAAAATGACGTGACAACGAGACAAACATGAATAAACGCGTTACGACAAAGGGATGTCATTAACATTCAGATCATAACATTCAAGGAACGCAAAAAAATGAATTAGATGAATTCCAACTCAAAACTTGAAGTGTCGACCTGCAAATTTCGGCTAATACGTAGTAGGTCCAAAGACTAAGCAGGTTTTAGCACAGGCCACTGCTGGAAGTGTCCACTGAGTAACCAGCTAAATGTACGTACTTGATTAGTAAATAATTCATAGGACTTCATGTTGGGTGTACTCAGTAACTTTACATCATATTATTACGATACATATTTCATTGCATCGCGTTTGCCACAAAGCTGCTAGTTGGTTTCAGAGAGATTGGCTGCTAATTGTGCTCTGTCGAATATGTATATGATTGTACAGCCGATAACTATCGATAATATTATTGTAATCATAAAATGGTGAAAATTACACAAGGATATCTTTCATCGAATTTGAAACGGATGAGAAAATCGATATAGGTTGTGGTATTATTTCACATTATCCGTGAATGATCATATTCTAGTATATATATATTAAAAAGTTGCCTCGTGGAATTGCGAATACAATACGTGATGCAAAACAAGAGACTGTCGAAGAGCATTAGCTGTTACAAAATCAGCTTGCGCAGACATTTGAAGTATTGCCTACAAAAGCCGCTCACCTAAGCAACGACAACTAATGTCTCGAAGGTAAAGAATTCGTCGTGTAAACAATTTCAGAACGGGCCGTCATCTGACGGATTAGAATCCATCGAAAGCTATATTTGAAGTACGGCCACCGGTGAGCGCGGCTGTGGGCAAATATTTCTTTATTTATAGCACTGTGCGCTGCGTCTGATTAAATAAAGACGACAAAATAAAAACGATAGGAGGTGCCATTTGAAAGATCTCTGTAGCCAGTTCGCTGTACAGGTTCTGATCGCGCAAGAAGGTCTTCGCGATATGAAAGGAAGGATGGAATTGTGTTAGCGACGAGAAGGCCCGGAACGCAGGTGATGTGAAAATCGTTTTTCGCGGATGACTGTTGTTGAGACATTTCCTGCTAATTGGCTCCTAGAAGTATATTATCAGACCGGAAATTACAGCGGCTCGAGTGTAGATAAACTCCGCTCGCGGTAAAACCGTGTTGGTCGCGACGAAGCCGCCGACATCGTTCGCTCTTCTGCAACTACGGGAAATATGACATTTTAATTTCCAACTTGTCAGTCAGAATTCAAAGCGGCGGTATGAAGACGTGTAGAATTAGGTATGCACGGATTAGTGCGCTGGTGTTTCTGATACTGATATTATGGAATGCCTTCCTACTAACACTGCGACACAACGGACATCTTGTGCCAGCGTATTTGAGAAAATTCAAATTTATGGTAACCACGCTGGAATCAATTAGACCAACTAATTTACCTAATAACTTGGATAAAATTACAAATATCAGTTTGCCAGGACGAAATATCTCTCTATCAGGATCTCGGTTGACATGGAAACAGGTACGTCAAAAATGTTTATATATATATATTTTCTGTATACGTCCGTTAGATTAAGCTCTTATCAAGCAGCAAGTGGTGCCCGTGCACCGGTTTTAGTCAGTATCTCCCATCGTTTTAACTTCTTCTCATTAGTCGAGACGGCCGTATTACGAAGACTACAAAATGCGAGCTTTAAATCTGAACGGGCCCGGAGAGATGGGTAAGCCGGTAACGAGTGGGCCAGACGAAAGAGAAGCGACGGAAAACGCAATAGATAAGTACGGAATTAATACGGTTGTTAGCGATAGAGTTTCGTTAGAAAGACACCTAGCCGATCATAGATCAACGGGGTAAGCATGTTTCATTTGAAATATGACCACAAAGAAACGTCATTGATACAAACAGTTTAATGAGCACGATCTTTGCTATTTATTACCACAATTAATGGCCTTGTCTAAGACGGAAGCCTTTCATCGGGTTTCTAGTCACGTCTTCCTCGTGTGTTAAGGTATAAAAGCCAACTATAATGACTGGGAATAGAAAGACGGCGTCTCAAGTTTAACAGCGCTTTTCGATTTCCAATACGAAAGCGCCTAAACCTCTTGGAAGCAGCTGATGTCGTTGATAACCGCTTGGATTCGCGACCTTTCATCAACGACATCAAAGCATCAACCATTGCCCCGCGTGGCATGTTTTTTTTTACCTTCGCGAGCAGTTTCCATTTGACGAACTAAATATAGAATGATGCAGAGGACATGTTTCAGTCGAGGACACTGTACTTTAAACTTGCTGCTGTGTTAGATGACGTAACTAAATTCCCCCACGCCTGAACACAATGTGCGATTCTTTTTTTTTCAAGATGCAAGAATATGAGATATGAGAAGAAACTGCCCGCAGCCAGTTGCATCCTTTTATTCAGTAATGAAGCAAAAAGTCTGGTACTACGCACAGTTCACAGCATAGTAAACAGGTCTCCGGCGGAACTGCTGGCTGAAGTTATACTAGTGGACGATGCTAGTACTCATGGTAAGAGTGATTAGATTATGACGCACAAATCGCGAATCAATTTACCAAACACTCGTCCGTAGACGTGTGTGCCACTGCGAAATAACTCATCGCAAATATTGATACGCAGTTTATATGACCAACGACGACGGTAAACCGATTTACAATCATATGCGTCCATGCATCATCCGAGTTGGATTTGATCCATGGAAAGCTTACGGGTTTCCAATGGCGACTTCTTACAAGAAGTAGTCATTCATTTGCATCCCCGCTGGCGATATATCCGATTCAAAAAAATCAGTTTTACAGCCGATCATCCTACGTCCTATCAAATAAAGTATTTTTCGGATGTATGTCTTGTTGTCCATTGGGTAGGAAACCATCAGTTGTGACAATACGGGTTTTTGGATTATTTTTGTTGAGTCGACGAAAGAAATGTTCTTTCTATAATTGGCTGGTTATAGAGATAACGGACATATTATCAATCGTTTTATTTAACACTAACCATCTGTTAATCAGTATCCTATGATATTAGTGAAGCCCATCTACGAATTTTTATGCATTGAAACAACATTGAAAACGAGCCACTGTAGACGGTTCTTTTTCTTTCATCCGAATGAAAAAAATATCAATATGGAGAATCCTGAATTCTGAGAATCTAATTTTGATACATTTTTACAATGCAGAACATTATGACAAGTCGGCATCCATCCTCACTGGAATCTATCTATCTTCGGAAATGAGATCCGTCACTTCATGCCTCATATGATTAGCGTGTAGAATTTCCAGTAATCAGAAACCTGTACACATGCATCGTTTAAAGATATGTATTATAACGCGTAGGGCGAAAGCTACAGTCATGTTCCCTTATAGTTTTTGCTCTTAATAATAATCTTTATTTACATTGAAATTATAACATAATATAACATTCAGTTTTATACACAATTAGATAGATATATAGATATGTTATAAAAGTTATATAATATCGATGAAGGTGCCCGAGAAGCGAAATTCTTGTAAAAAGGGTCACCTCAACACACTGTTACAATCACACAATCACATACACACTCACATTCATACAAAAGAAAAATCAATAATGTAATAAATGGCGAATAATTAGCTAAATCATATAGTTAGAGATTGTTGTATTTTTGAATTTATATTTAAGTTCACGCAGAGATTTAGAAATTTGTAAACTGTTGGGAAGGTTTTATTTCCATGGTCATCACATAGATACGATCTTTATTTCCACCATCATTCATGATAATGCACATCGATTCCACAAGTTCACTTTCAACTGATCAGAAAAAGCAATTCCAAGTGTATTTTCATACCAATGTATGTAACTTGTTCGAATTCAAGTTCATAGAATTAGCTTCGTCAACAGCCTGTGTATATATGCACTGACGGAGTAGATACGGCCGCGTAAAAATTCATCGGTGGCGGACTTGTCAGTCAGTCTGCGGTAACGACGACGTATATCGTGTTCGCATAAAACATTCATAGGATGTGATTTATCACGAATAAACCTCCATTAATAAATACATCGAACGGTTCCTTATATTCGTCTGGCCTCGTACGTTGTCACGTGCACACGCGGCAAGACAAATGGCAAGCTAAAACTGATTTCCGATGAAAATCGACCAGAATTCACGAAAAGTCGATAAAATTGGCAAATTTGATATACGTCCATTGATGATAAAATGTATTGACTCAGGCCATGCATCTCTCTAAAATATTACTGGGCTTAATTTTAGATGAATATGCAAGCAACTAACCAATGTGTATTCACCATAATCTTAATCGAGATTATTAAAGAATATCATTAAAGAATATCAATGCTTTTTCCTGAACAGCTGATCTGGGGTTACCTCTGGAGGAATACATCGCTTCGACGTGGCCGGAAGGTTTCGTAAAGATCCTTCGCCTACGAAAACGACATGGTCTAATGAAAGGGCGAAATGCTGGTGCGAGGATGGCTTCGGGCGAGGTGATTGTGGTGATGGACGCGCACGTTGAAGTCACTGATGGATGGTGAGTAAACTATGGTGGCTGATAAGGGCCATAGCGTAAAATTCCTGGTATGTAAATGAGGGCGCCAGAACGCCAGAACGCCAAAACGAAAAAAAACGTCCAATTTTCTCTAAAAGTTCGTTTTGGCGCGCCAAAACAACGAATATTCCGTTTTGGCGCCCCCGCCAAAACGAACTTTCATTTGGCGCCCCCGCCAAAACGAACTTTCGTTTTGGCGCCCCCGCCAAAACAACGAAAAACGTCCAATTTTCTCTAAAAGTTCGTTTTGGCGCGCCAAAACAAAGAAAATTCCGTTTTGGCGCCCCCGCCAAAACGAACTTTCATTTTGGCGCCCCCGCCAAAACGAACTTTCGTTTTGGCGCCCCCGCCAAAACAACGAAAAACGTCCAATTTTCTCTAAAAGTTCGTTTTGGCGCGCCAAAACAAAGAAAATTCCGTTTTGGCGCCCCCGCCAAAACGAACTTTCATTTTGGCGCCCCCGCCAAAACGAACTTTCGTTTTGGCGCCCCCGCCAAAACAACGAAAAACGTCCAATTTTCTCAAAAAGTTCGTTTTGGCGCGCCAAAACAAAGAAAATTCCGTTTTGGCGCCCCCGCCAAAACGAACTTTCATTTTGGCGCCCCCGCCAAAACGAACTTTCGTTTTGGCGCCCCCGCCAAAACAACGAAAAACGTCCAATTTTCTCTAATTGAATTTTCTCTAACGGAATTTTCTTTGTTTTGGTGCGCCAAAACGAACTTTTAGAGAAAATTGGACGTTTTTCGTTGTTTTGGCGGGGGCGCCAAAACAAAAGTTCGTTTTGGCGGGGGCGCCAAAATGAAAGTTCGTTTTGGCGGGGGCGCCAAAACGGAATTTTCTTTGTTTTGGCGCGCCAAAACGAACTTTTTGAGAAAATTGGACGTTTTTTTTCGTTTTTGCGTTCTGGCGTTCTGGCGCCCTCATTTACATACCAGGAATTTTACGCTATGGCCCTTATCAGCCACCATAGTAAACAGTCATATGGTGATCTCACAAAGTCTTGGTATGGTGTACAACCGACCTTGAAACTGGGAATTTACGAGATATAGAAAGCCATAAAAGAGCGCGACCATCCGAAATCTCTGGTAGGCCAAAACAAGCGACCTCGACAGAATGGACGTTCGGACGCTCCTAAAGGTCATGTGATCAGTAATGGAGTTTGATTGGAGGCTATACCTATATCATCGATCTTATTACAGATTGCCCCCTTTGCCGCCATAACATCATCCTTTGCCTTTTACTATATTGCCTACCATCGACATGGAAGATGCATTTTGGTCGATGTTTGAGATACATCATCTGTCTAGTCTGTCATCTTGCGTTGATGGCTGTCGCATTGATCATCACCTTGGGGACTTGGTGAAATATTCTAGGATTAGGTTCATGTGAAACCCTCTCTATACCTACTGCTGTAGTTGAAAGACATTGATTAGGTTACTATCAAACGACATCGGTAATTACGATCGAGAAACGAAAGTTGCGCACTCAGCCCTGCAGCAATATTTTTGTTCGTGTTCAAGGGATTGATTATGTCAGCTTATACTTTGACGTGGCGTAATCCACCATATGCTAAACTGCGTATGCAACATTTACAGCAAATTTCATTTTAAAATGGTGGCTGTCAGTTACGGTTTTTATTTCATCTTTTATCTAATAAATTAGAATATAGAAAAAGAAGGCAGCGTGATAAATAATTCCTCTAAAATGTGACACTTCACTCTGAGGAAGAAAATGCGCGATTTCTCGAATCGCGTGTAATCTATGATTTAGGCATCGTTGTTCTACGAGGGAAATGCGTAGCAAGCCGATCTGGTATATTTTCTGCCTCCATGAACACGCAATTCTATGGCCGTTGAGCCATTGCAAATAATATGTTCTTTGACGAGAAATCGTTGAAACGGTCCGATAAGAAAGATAATGTAGTCCCGCGTGATGTGAACAGACGAACAGCAATGCTGGCGAATAAACATGCTCCAGTACTGTCATTCATACATGGATCAAATCTCGTGTCTATTCATTCTAATCCCTCGTTTCTTTCGAAGCGGGCCAGCAGGCCATGCATATTCGATGACGAGTTTGACAAGGCGCAGACTCGATGAAAAATTCAAATCTCATACGTCGACGGCGACGACGCTGCGTTGGCACAATCCTATCGCTCCAAAATCGCTCTTCATTTAAATGCAGGAAGTCAGTTTCGTGATACCTGGCTGTCTGCGGATAACTGCTTCGAATTAAACGTAATCAAGTTTACAGCATCGTGAAATCTTGTTTAATTTCAATACACGGCGTTTAGAGCCCGTAGCGATTCTTATTGCCGGCGCCTCGTGCATTTAATGCAATATTACTCGGTTGCCACTCTTGCAGCAAGTAAATGATTCGAATCAAAATAGAACATAGTTATGTTCTGCAGATTACCAATATACAATCACTTTTATTTCGCAATACCTATTTTGCGGTAAAAGATAAAACCACAAACTACGTCTTGTTTCTCAGAAATTATATGGAAAACTATTTGCAGGCTGGAGCCGCTGCTGTCTCGGATAAAACACAACCGTCGGGAACTAGTTATTCCGCTAGTTCCGATGATTTCGCCGATTACTTTGGAATATATTCAACTGTCCGAAGATGCGCTCGTAACGACGTTTCTTTGGAATCTGGAATTTACATGGATCCGTCTGCCGCGACCATTAGACAGACGAACTTCCAGTACACAACCGATCAGGTTTGTCATCCAATGTTTATCGTTCTCCACGGTCTAGTCGGGATCCTACTATTTTAGCCAGACATGTCCCAATACGAAATTACGGAAGTAGAGCTTTTAAGATCTCAGCACCTGACCCATGAAATTCTTTACCTATAACTGCTAGGGAAAGTCAAGTCTATTGACGCTTTTAAACGTTATCTTAAAACTTATATACTTTGTTTGATTAAATTCAATTAGTGCGACGCTATATAAGAAAAAATAAATTGTTGACGATTTATCATATCATCGAATCACGTTTTTCTGCATATTCTGGACATTCAATCTTATTTCTATGCTTAAAACCTCCAAATCTCAACCAGGTCGCCTACGATGATTGGCTGCGTGTTTGCGATGGATCGAAACTACTTTTTCCAACTCGGGGGCTTCGATGAAGGAATGGATGTTTGGGGAGGCGAAAACATTGAGCTGCCAATAAGGGTAAGTCAAATGAAATAAGTTTATCAAAAGTACATGAATGATGAAATACTTTTAGGTCACAATTTCAATTTATCGGATAGGTCTGGTTATGTGGTGGGGCAGTGAACATCATCCCGTGTTCCCGAGTTGGCCACGTTTATAGGGTAAAACCTTCATGGAATTGGAAGAATGGTGAGACTTGTCTTACAATACTCTTGCAACTTTTTTGTAAGGGAAGAGAGTTGTGGGGTATATTCTGTATCGATTTACATTGAATTTTCTAATGCAGGTAATTATGGATACGGCAAGAACCTGGTGCGATTGGCTGAAGTTTGGTTTGAAGATTATAAAAGTCTAGTTTATCTATACCGACCCGATCTCAAGGTATGTATACATTGCGCATGAATGAGTCTGATTTGGTATGCCAGCTTTTGCAAGTGAAGGTATCCTAAAAAGAATCATAATAAGGTGAATCAGATGTTCTAAATGCGACCGCTCGCGGAGCGAATTATAAGGAATCACGCTACGGCATTTCTTATTTCACAGGAAATCAACGCAGGAAACTTGACAAACCAGTTACGACTGAAAAATAAATTGAACTGTAAGAAATTTAAATGGTTTCTAAAGAATGTTGTCCCTTTTCAATATGTGACAACAGAACATTCTACTGCATATGGTCAGGTACGCGCGTGTCATGCTCATTTTCTTTATTTGGCCAGTTAGAATAACGCAACAAAATGAAATTTTCTTTATTTAAATGCAAATGCCAACGGCCAGTTTTGAGTTTTTTTTCGCATCAATATGACCCTGGCTACTAATCAAACAGATTCTCTGTCTGTCTTCATAGGTCCGGAATATTGGAACTGGAACATGCATGCATCTAGTGGGGATGGACAATCGATCTATCAAATGTTTCATCTCCCTTCGATCTTGTATTACAACGCCGATACTAGAATTCCAATATCAGGTATTGCATTTGCGTGAATTTGACTGCTTGTTATTTGTAGATATAGCGTTAAGTAATTGAAAATTAAGAAAATCGAATTGGGGAAAAACAGCCGTGATTTTTTCTCTTAGGTTTTTTCGTTGAGCAGACGATTTGAACTGCGACGTGAATTGGACTGTTTACAGGACAGCGGTGGCGATTCGTATGTTTCGATTGCAGCTTGTGAAATCGGTGACACCCCACCTCGATTCCACCAACAATGGCAATACAACAAGGTCAGCAATCGATGTTTAATTGGTATCCGCTTAATGACAACTCCGAAGTTTCTTTCTGGCATTTCCCCAAAAAAAACTCTATGCCGAGGTGTACTAAAAGATAGTGGGTTTTTTGAACGGCCAAGTGCCTCCAACTTAGTTTTTTCTATTATATGTGAATATGTTTCTCATTTTGCGTTCATTTATTTTTTGTTTTACAATATGAATGTTAAACTTATTTAGTTTCTGCGGGGAGGCAAAAATACTATTGTTATTCCCATGTTTATATTTCCTTACCACATACGAATCTGAAAGAAGATTAATTTCTCCGTCGACAAACATTTGTAGACAAATATCTATATCCCTGATGAAATGGTACACGTAAACTGTAATCAAATATCACACAATACTTTGAAAGATTAGTTCACATTCCTTCCACTAGGAGGCAATATAGTAAATTTCCTTTATCTTACCATGCCTAAGTGTAAAGAACTTTAAACTTCCAAAGACGCAATCACACTGAAAAAATCTAGCCAAATTTCTATCAATCTGTAAAGCGGATCTACACGACAAATATCTCTTAACTTCTAAATTTTTACAACTGACGCCACATTGATACTTTGGATTGATTGGGATGATCCACGCCTTTTTATTTTATTGGGGATGAAACTTTCGCGACGGTGTGCGAATCCGCACCTGGAGCACATCTTTGCTCTTAGAATAGGGATTGACCCTGTACATCTTTACCCGTCAATTGAATCGAACTCGCAAAGCCGTTGCTGTTCACAAACCGATATCAAACACATGCGCCTGTAAGAACACGTCGCCGCGCAGATACATGGAAATGGGATTTCCCCGTGCATGATCAGCGCGGCGACGTGTTCTTACAGGCGCATGTGTTTGATATCGGTTTGTGAAAGGGAGCATCTCAAAATTTCAATAGTTCCGTCGATAAGAATAACTGTCCAATTCGTTTTAAGGCATATGTTATCTTTATTGCACCGCAATAATCGATAGATCGGCAGTCGTGATGAATCCGCAGGTGGCCTGGTTTTATCGAGTGAACAAATGCGACAAAACGAAAAGTCTGGTCTGAGTCACAGGGGTTTGGCGATGGGCTTGGATTTTCGTTTTGTCGCATTTGTTCACTCGATAAAACCAGGCCACCTGCGGATTCATCACGACTGCCGATCTATCGATTATTGCGGTGCAATAAAGATAACATATGCCTTAAAACGAATTGGACAGTTATTCTTATCGACGGAACTATTGAAATTTTGAGATGCTCCCTTTCACAAACCGATATCAAACACATGCGCCTGTAAGAACACGTCGCCGCGCAGATACATGGAAATGGGATTTCCCCGTGCATGATCAGCGCATGGTACTAATGTGACTGGGTGAATCGAGGCACTTGACGACTTAGCTACTACGTCGAACAGGTGCACATTCACAGGGACTCGTATCAGAGTGGTAGGTAATGGAAAAACTATAAACTGTTAATCCAATGTCTACTATAGTGTTATTTTATATATACTATAGACATTGGATAAACAGATTATCGTTTTTACATTAATCTATAACTCTGATACGAGCCCCTGTGTGCACATTGAATATCCTCTTTACTCAATAGTGCTTAAGAGATTAGAAGATGAATTCGCGTATTGAACTGACCGTGCTGTTTTACAGTCTATTCCAAGTCTTCATGGGTGCAGGCTTAGTCGATGCCCAGTCTCCGATAGGGCCTGGTTACTTACCTATAACACCAATTGGATTTTTGAATCTGCAGATTGCTGGATTAGTATTTACGATTCTGTCTGGATTGTGCGTGATGGTTATGTTGGCCATCATGCTGCTGTATATGCGGAGAACAGGCGGATTTACCAGGTTCCAGTAATGCAAGCTGATATTTTGTTACCAGATGGACGGACTATCTATGTTTCCAAATTCAGAGGATTGGACGGCTAAACAATGGAAAATGTAGTGAAAAACGTAACTGGAAGGGTATTCCTGAATTATGAACATTTTACTTTCATTTAGTACTGCGATGTAACTACGGAATAATTGCTTTTGATTTCTTTTTTACTTTCCAAAAAAATTGTACGCATCATGTTTCAATATAGTTAGTTACCTAATCGTTGGTGGTAAGCTTTTTATAATCGGATGGGCTTATACCAACGTTAGGGATGACAAGGACCAAAACACGGTTGAAAAAAGTAACACTTCAAAAATATACTTTCTATTCACTTCAGTCCACAATTAATGGCTTTATTCACAAACTAACACAGGTACCTTTCGAAATAATCCAATTTTATGTATGTTTCGAGTGATTAATCAACATTATTTTGAGAAATTAATTAATTTCTCCACAAATTTCGCCATTGGCCGCCATTTCTCTGTATTGCACATGTGGCATGATAAGACAAGGGGACCTACAAGGATTTATATAAAACTTCCAAGACGAAACGACAATTTTTATTTTTGATGGTTTTCCAACTTTTATTTCAAATCTTCGTGTTTTCCATAACAAATAATGAAATAATAAATTTCTGGTAAAAGAAAAATGTGAATGTGTTGATTTCTTAATTTTTTTAAATTTCGTCGTTTCGCTTTGTTAGTTTGTGCTGTTGTCCTGGCCTCAGTCCACAGGTGCCAGCACCTCCAGTAATTTTCAAAATGGCAGCTGTTGACTGGACGGAAATTTACTCTCACTTTACGGCCGATTTGCACATGGATTAAGATCGTCAGGTGAGGTGTTATAGGTATCAGACAAACTACGAATCTGTTGTGCGTCGATTACAACAAAAATTAGACAGATATCTTAAGAGACAATGAAATGCCAGGCAAATTACTCGTCAGTCAAATTGGCTGACGAAGATTTCATACAAAAATGACCTTCCCATTCCTGACTGTGGTTTGTGAAAATATCCGATTGTGAAACTAAACCACAGACAGGTTACTGACTAGTTTCAATAGAGACAATACATGTATTTGTAATTCTGTAAAACTACGAATCTTTAAATTTTAATTAATCGGATGGGTTCAATTATATCAAGAGTTTTGGCACAGTTCTCATTGCTGAATGCATGGAATTCGGAAAGATGATCAGAAAGATTGTGAAACCGATTTCAACAGAACTCGCATAAACCAGTAGAATTGAGACCGTAATTGGCGCTAGTGCACTTTCGTACCCCCATCCCAAAAACTTTCATTCCTGTATATTATTAATCAGGAAGGTATGTTGAGTAAAAATAAATTACTTTTGACCAAAAAAGAAGATTTTTTTCCAAGTCAAAATTCTGATAATTTGGCGCCGATTTCTTCGATTCAACCCGACGGGTCGGCCATGTTTCCGCACTAATTACCACCTAAAAACATCTCAATAAATATGTCTCAATAAATATAATTGAATTGAATTGACAAATTTTTGTTTAAGGGCATATAACTTTCCTTCATCAGAACATCTTTAAATCAATAGCTACGTATGAAAATAATGCAAACATACGCGTCATTTTCAGAGATGGTTATGTTTGAAAACATGGTTTTTGCAAACTTTTAATGTCATGACATTTCAGTGGAGGGAAACTGATTGACATCCAATATGGCGTCGTTGACGTCGCGAATCGGCGAATTTACACCGGATTTAGGGCCCAAAATATCAAAATTTCAACAAATGAAAAAGTAAGCTTTTTGGGTCAAAAGTTACTGATTTTGAATCCCCAGACCTCCCTGATAATAAATATGCTGAAATAAAAATTTTTGGAGGAGGCACGAAAGACAAGTGCAATGGCGCCCCGTGATTTCTCTACCAGTTTGGAGAACTGCGAAAATCGGAATGGAATTAATTGAGCCTGACGGCGATGAAATGGCATTGCTGTACGTGCTTTGTATTTCAAACGATCAGACCTTGGAATAAACATTGAATTCAATGATCACTCCAAGATCAGACCGTAGCAAAACCACGCCATTCAACAGAATTCACTTTTCTCTTCTCCGTTTCGGTTTACTCACGATGGATGCCATTGCGCAATGACAACTATTTGTGCTGGTCGATTTATTCTGCTTAGGGAAAGTTACTGATGGTTTCACACCAAATAACCCACTGCAACTTTTTATGACCGACATCACTGGTATGGAGACCCTATGGCACAAATCCCAGAGTTCAGTGTCGGCATTGATATTTTGTGTATCGAAAATGTGCCAAAAAGCTCGCATCGGTATGAAGCATTTCGGAAGGCAATACGATGTTATGTATATAGTCTCAAAATAATAAAAAAATATGTATGCATTTGAAAATCTTTTCTTACAGGAGACTGGAGCACTGTTCAATAGACAGACAAAACGATGTTTGGACAGCAACACGGAATCGGGTTTCCGAATCAAACTCAGCACATGCAATTCCCATAAATCGCAACAGTGGTCATTCCAATACTATACCGATGAAATTAATCGGAGACCAAGATGATCGAGTGGCAACTACTTCCTATTCACTCAGGACAGCGCTACGCCGACAGAATAAGAGGCGATGAAGGTGAAGGGATCTTCAATAAATTCGCCCTGCATCGTTTTATTCTGTCTTAGTAATAACTTCATTTATTGATGGTTTATTTTCAGATGGTTTGTAGCGTATCGTCATATAGTCGTCCTTTTGCGTTGCCGCAGAACAAGACGACAACAGCGAAGTGTAGTTGTCATACTGATTGCCCCAGGGCCCAGTTCCACATTGCAAGTTATTTATGACTCTGTGTCAATCTACTGCCATTACCTACCAATAAAGTCAAATTTCCTAACACCAAACTGTGGAACTGGGTCAGTGACAGAATATCAATCATTTTTAGTATATCAATAATTTTTTGAATCACATGTTTTGAGCATTTACAATATTGTTCAATTCATGTTATTTTTTGTTTTACACACGGTTTTTAATTGGGTTCATTCTAAAGGGTGGAATAAGTCACACGAAAGACAACACGGGCATTTGATTAGATAGACATCGATCTGCACGATTTGTGGCTGGTTACACGCAAGTTCCGCATTTGCAGCGAGAAATTAGTTCCATTAAATCACAAACTATATAGTCGTTGGAAGAGGCTCGCGGGCGATGTAAAACTACATAACCAACCACACCCTGTTAACAAATAATAAAGATAAACGGTAAATGTAACATAATCAATGAATGCCGTCACGAAATATAAGTCGTAGATTATCAATACATTTATGCTAAACTCTTGTTCTTTCATTACATTATTTTTGTATTCAACGTATATACATATATTTATATATATGTACGCGCAAAGTCTTTCCCTTCGTTGTATAGCATAAAACAAATTGATATATACACGAAAAACAATACAATGTTTTACGTTTAAAGAGTTTTTGCCTCGGCTGCTCCAATTTTATGGAACAATCTACCCTTTAATCAACGCAGCTGCACGAATGTTGATGTTAAAATTTACCATTTTAAACGACATTTTATTGAAATGTAATGTTTGATGATATATTTTATGTGAATCGCTCTATGGTGTGTAGTGGAGAGCGGGTATATGAATAAATGTCGTTCCATGTTGTTATACTGTGGCCATAGTTTATTTTTATGGGAATAAAACGAAATATATGAAAGCATTATAAACATTTCTTTGTGCCGATTTCTCATGCTTAACGATCAGTTCATGGCTTCCTTGAGCTTTTCGACAGCAATACATCATCAATCCAAGTTTGAATATTGAATACTCCCTGATTTTGATGAAAATTGGTTGCCTAACATAATATGTATTTGATGATATAGGCGTTAGATACATGGTACATCATCAGTGATATGGGCGTCGGCAGCTTTTATTCGATTTAATGATTTAAAAGTCAATTTAGCAGGGGTAAAGTTGGTATCGTAAGTTCGTATTCATTAATGCTCATTACGTATTTCCACGTCTTCAAATGAAAATCGCTTTCCACATCTGATGATATAGGTATCATAATTTGCACAGCGTTTGGCAAATGCATTTGCACATTTTGAAATATTCAACTCATTTGTCAAATTTGAAATTGGAATAACAATACCATCTGAATCCATTTGAATAATAGACAGAAGGGGGAAACAACTAGTTGTTTTCCATTGCTTGGTGATATTTGAAAACGGACTTGCAAAACCATCTTAATCCATTTGTATACTAGATTTGCATCTAGAAATTAGGGAGAAAACAACGAACAGGCGATTAGATATTGCCTTCTTCGCCTAGTTGTTTTTCGATTGCTTGGCGACTCATTAGAATTCCTCACCACGAAAGTAATCATGGTTTTAATAAATTATCTAAGAGCCAGAAACTACAGCTCCGTAAATCATGTGACATCTTTGAACCTCGCCTCGGTGCTACCTCGTCTAATCAACATCCGCACAACTTATATGATCAACGTCCCGGAGAAAGACACATGCCGCAGGTTCGAATCCGAGTATATGTAGTATTTTTCTGTGAATGTTTGCAGCCTCTTGTAGCTTATTGATTACCTCAGCATTCATGTCACGCGCAATTGACATAACATCCATTTCAGACCCGTCGGAAGTAAAAGGGCAGGGGTGGCCCAGAATTACAAATAGGGCCCTCCCCTGAAGATCTTTTCATGCCAGGAAATATGATTTTTATGCAACCCAGAATGGAATTCTCCCCTATGAAAAACGAATTTTCAAGTGATCAACGTCAAATTATTCTGAATTTTCCAAACAGACGGTGTTCATTGTCTGAAACAAAAATGTTTGCAGTGGCCTTCATAGCTAGATTGTCTGCTAAATCTTTATGCACATGGGTCATCATTACGTCGATCCAAGGTCGCGTGCTAAGTAGGTGACGTATATTCGTGACGCCGGCAATTTATAGTGGGAAGCGACCATCCGGCTATTCTGAGCAGAAAAAAACGAAAAACCCCGAAATTTGGGGCGGCTCTGGCTGAGCGCCCCCTTCCGATATACGCTATCTTATGGCAACCTTTGACGAGACGAACACATCTCGCGATCGAAACGAACTCGCGGCAAACAGAAAAAAACGTTTTTCTCTGCCACGCGATTCGAATGATCCAATATGTACTTCAATTGTTTATTCGAATGAGTTTTCGATGATTCACAAATTCAGAAACAATCGTCATCGCTTTTGAAACGGTGAACGTTCGAATCTCTGCCACTCTCAGCAGCAATCAACAACCTATGTTGCGATACCCGTGGCCAAATTAAGGGAAGCCGATTTTCAGACGTCGAAATATATCAACCAGCGAAAATAAACATCCGCCTATTTTGTGCATATTCTGACAAGGGTGGCGACGTTATGTTAATTAAGCTGTGGTGCGATGGTACCTATAGCGACAGTTTCAGTACGTGGTTGGTGAGGATAACATCATCATCACCACTCGGTTCATCACTCGATTCATCACAACCCGCGATAATTCAACGCCACTGAATGGAATAAAGATCCACGATCCGGCAACGGCTGCAAACGTTTTCATTTACCAAATGGATTAAAACATTCGGTGGAGAATATTTGCCGGTGTGCCTAATGGAATAAAAGTTTTCAGTCTATTGGCGTTTTGTCTCATTACAACACTACCAACATGATTTTAACAGGAACCGTCTGCTCAGCTTTGCGTAAGTTTGATTCGTTTTATCCTTTAAACTATTTTTTTCTGACGAATGGATAGTTTTTCTTCGGCTCGGCTATTGTTAGCTGTGAATCTCGGAACCCATTTGTACAGTCTGGCCTAAATTTGAGACCAGTAATTCAGTTTGATAATCAGTAATGTTTAAAAGACTATCTCAGTTCTTTACTCATGATGTAAGACGACGTTTACGTCGCGAAGACTGTGCGACTGGCCTCGGATCCCATAAAAAATAAAATGTTAAGTGTTTTCTTTTTGCAAAGTACTCATTTTATTTGAAATATTCAGCTAGACTACACGTTCACGTTAGATTACGAAGTTAATCTCATGTATAAATGTATAGGTTTAATGCATAGGAACCATTAGGCAAGAAATGGCTGAGAAACTTAACGTATTTTACCGTTATGAAAGTCAGTCAATTCCTTTCAGAGAAATTGCGAAATCCAACCAAGTCTTTCATAAAGAAATCGAACGGAATCGAGTCACTTTTCCTTGTTTTCGGGAATTATCCACAAGACAGTCGATTTTACACACTAGTCGTCATTGCAATAAAATAAATTCATTCCCCGATTCATCATAATTCTCAAAAATATCCCTAGGAACATGTGTAGATGTTTCTGATTTATTTTTTTGCTAAAATGTCATCTAAGAAAATTCATCATTCTGCTGATGATACTGGATCCAGGGTTTCAATTCTGTTCGCAAAACCACGGTGTTCAGATAAATACTGTGGTTCATTGAACTCAATCTCGAATCACTTTACGTTGTTAATATACTTGTCGTGAGTAGCCAGATGTAGCCAGATATAGCCACCATTAACGAGTTTATTATAGGAATTATTTATGTGAAGCCTCAATTATGATCATCTTTAACGACTTGATTGATGCAAATCACCTCTTCCTCAGATATTTTACAACTGTATTATACATACCTTTCAGCGAGGGAACATATCATCATTTTTCAAAGTGAACTTTTAAAAATATGACATTTTCAAAAAGCCTAATGATTTGTTGAATATTTTCTATCACTTTCGTACTTGAAATTATATATTTTACCTCTTACGGGGTTGTAGCACTTTTACATTATGCTAATTGAAGATTTCCGAAAGTCATGTTTGAATTGGAAATAAATCCTTAGAATGATAATTTCGCAAAGAACTAGTATCAGTACTTTATCATTGGGCTAAAACATTTAAAAAGAAAACAATCTAAAACTGAAATGTACAAGCACCTTTGGATACCTTCCCCCTTTCCAGTAAAGAAGACAATATATTCAAATAAGCACTATTAATCGTAGTTATTGTAACCATTCTAACATCCGAGGCCTTTCCATTTGCCTACAACGTTCGGCCATAAGGAAATATATAAAGAAATCTAATTCGATTAGTAAAAACAAATGCCAGAAAACCGAAACAGCCCCTAATGCAGTCAGTTCCATTTAAATACCGGCACCAAATTTTTGTCACGGCCATGTCACTGGTTGACATTGAACATTGACTCGAAGATTTCATTTCACAGTTCTCGGTAGGAGTAACTCGGTGCATACATTTCAGTTTCTAATACTTGCTATCAGATTACCCATCAGAGAATTAGTACGTTTATATTCTGTCCTAATTAAACCCGGGTTTTTATCGTTATTAACGAGATTGCGATTCAAAAACGCACGCAGATTCTATGTGGAAATTGATTTTTAAAAAAGCTATTTAAAACCGATAATACAATGGGCAAGAGATCTGAGAAATCACCCAGTCAACTCTTTCAAAAGCAACGAACTCTGTTTCTATGGTTTCTAGTACACGATTTCGTACGTGACCCTTTTGGTATTTCTTTTGTTTTCGTGTTGTTGAAAGCTCTCAACTTTCATTGTCAGTTACGAAACATACAACTTAAACATATCTGTAAACATTGAATGGACCGCATATAAAATCGGTAAAATCTTTTATTGTTCGTATGTAATTGAAATTTGATTGAAATTTTAACTCGACATAAAATGAAATCTAAGGCTAAACAAAAATGATACCTTGTTGCTCCTAATCGGCCAGGTTACTTTTGTAAACTGCGATCAAATTTGTAATCAGTTCATTTCTAAAACTGCCGGGTCTGTTATTGCTAGCTTGAACGTGATTTAGAAATAGATAATGTACATGGTACTTAGACGGGGAACTCCTTAAGCTCAGCCGAAGTGAGAAACAAGGTTTCAAAATTAATATATATTCATTCCTGAATGGCGTCTTTAGGTCACTTCCGTAGTCTCCAGGTAGCGTGTTGAAAGTTGGACGCTGGATAAGAATTCGAAGGCTTCAACAATCAGCCTACGATTGCACTTTCGGTCGATAACAACATATACGATAAGTGATTGAAGCGCGTTGTTTTGTCACCGCAGGCTACAAACAGCTTCAACTAAACAAAATGTATAATCACTTAGTATGTCACCTGAGACTGGGAATATTATGATAAATCGATTGATTCTTCACAAAACCTGAAGGATTTAAAGTTGTTTAATCAACTGAATCAATATGATCCTTGAATTATAATGGATACTTTACGTTAATACACAGGCTTTTGACGCCGTATAAACCGTTGCAATAATGTTTATATACATTGATAACTGCTATGCATTATTTAAGGAGTTCCCTGTGAGTTGATGTGCACTACGTCATCAATAACTCAAAATTTGGCATTTATTTTGTAATTAAACATATTTCATCACTCCTATTTTCTATTTGATAAATTTTTGATGAGTAAATTTTGAGAGGATGTGCACTACGTCATCAACACATCGGCGCTGGATTGGAAGCCAGGCAATTCAATTCAATAATCGATATATTCAAATGCGAAATAACTTTATTGACGCTCTATATTGTACGTACTATCAAAATTACCTCTTTATGTATTTTTGGTAATTTCTGTATCATAGTTGTCAGCAATATTGACCAATATTCGTTTGTTGTTTTTCAAGGCTTTAATAAACTTTCAAGTTAGTTTTCTTGTTTCGTTACTATTCTCTATTACCGTTTTTCAATTCTCTACAATAAGCCAGAAAAAAATTAAATTCATTTCTTGTATTTTTCTTTGCCTAAGAGCATATTGCAAATAAAATGCGCCATTAATGGCTTACAGTTAATGAAGAGATATCATTAACGTATTTCAAACAATAATGTGTTTTTGCGATTTGCTGATAATGTTTGCATTCAGTTATTTCCCTAAAGCGTAATATGTACATACACCCGGGACATAGACAGGGTGTGACAAGTATTTCAGAGAATATGTCCGCTGTTCTGGACAGGAATTGAATTTAATATTATCACGATGGGCGGTGGTCATTTTCCCAATGAAGATATGAACTGATGGATATGGGGTGGAATGACATACGAGCTTCCAGGGTCTTGGATTGACAATCATATCATTATTTCCGAGGTGCCGGTTTCACCAACGGGGGTTAACTTTAAATCTGAATCAGTAAATTGACCCGTATTAGGGGCTTAATTCCTCTCCTTCTCGTTGTTTATATTATTAAAGGTTTGTGATCTGTTATTATCTTTGCTAAATCAATTTCTGTATATTTGTACTTTTTACTCAATGCAAATTATCTTTTTGACCAATAAAATATGAATGAATGAATGAATCCCTGTTCGTGAAACCGGACCTAGGTGATAGCCATGTAAAATGTATTACATCTTATAGTTATAAATTCGTTAATCTTCAACCAGAAATCATTGCCTCTGGAACTAATATTGCCCGTAGAATTTGCCTGCATTACTTTTTCGACGCCAGATGAAATGAAATTTGTGAGTTGAATATTTTATGATATTTAATGGATTGTTGGTACGTTGTAATGATTGATATCCTCAGAGGATAAGGTGCAATTAATTCCGATTCAAATATACTAATGATACATAAATGTCGATTTGTCACGTTTAGTGTCAGTAAATAGTGAAATTTTCACATTTTTTTCTGAATATCGTTGCGTACATAATAACTATACATAATCCGGGAGTGAGCGGTTCTTTTTTGTTTCATATCGTCTCGATTCCACATCCCATATTTGAAGCCCGAATTTCCCTAGCAACCTTTGGTCTGGAGTGTCTGGTGACATGTTGGCGAGGATCAAAGCAATGTTAATGATGTCTTTAAACGCTAGGTAGTGCATCAGCATACCGTGGACGTCACCTCGGGTAACATACTGCGGGCGTTATTTACATCTGCTTTACGCATTGAATTTCACCCGTTTTTGGTCGAAGTCGAATATTATCTGATTGACCACTCAGTTTGTGAATACGATTATCACTCCAGATGCAGACGACAAATCTAAGCAGGTTTCGCGGTAAAGAATTGTAGGTTAATTCACGTACTATATATACTATATATATATATATATATATATATATATATATATATATATATATATATATATATATATATATATATATATATATATATATATATATATATATATATATATATATATATATATATATATATATATATATATATATATATATATATATATATATATATATATATATATATATATATATATATAATTATAATTATCCACGTTTATTAAAGATCTGTCACAAGACAAAAAATATCACTCAAAACTCAGGCAAAACTGGCCTTTGAACGATATAGAACCGTTCGTATCAATAATGAATGTTGTTCATTAACCGTTCAGCGTGATATTTAAGAATCATAAGGAACATCTCCGGACTCTTATCGTAAGGTGGCGCTTTAAGTCTCGTTATGTATGAGCGATACACACCGCTTCACGCTGTAGAATTACTCGCGTGCCATACTTTAATTGAGCCAGCTCCGAGATATAAAACCGATTCCAGAGATGTACGCAGATATCAAAGCAACAGGCGATTCATATGCAATGCAACCGCCTTGAGCGATAGATGTTCCCCGATGGTGAACCTTTCTTTCCACTGATTTGACGGATACTGTAGGATTTGTATAGCGAATAGATAGAAAATCAAAAACTTAAGATTTTAGAATTTTCCGCAATGACTACGCATGGATTTATTTCGTTATTATCTAAGAAGTGTCGAAAAGATTATTGTTAAAGAAAACAGAATGTACATTACGAGCAAGTAGACTGGGGGAAGGGTGTTACCGCGCCTGAAAAAAAGAGCAAATTCTTTATACTGCGGGAAGAACGTAAGTAGCATATTTAAGTAATGAAAAGCATTTTATTGTTATTATGATATAGATTACTAATCGACGGAAACTTTCTGAAATCTACCAGATGACGAGTTGTGTGGTGTATTCCGTTTTCAAAGAGGCAAATGTTCCGTTAATACAATTTTCGTGTTTACTCATTGGACTTGTTACAGCGGCCAACGTAAACAATGCAACTATATAAACTATCGGGGAGATGATGCAGGTGGGATCGTTCCTCTAGGGGGCGCTGTAGAGCTTCATTTACATAAGTAAACATTGAACGGGGTGATGAACATGGCGCAAAAGTACGAACGCTTTTGCGGTCGACGGGGTTGTTTCAACAACCGAAGTGATCAAGGTACATCTGGCTTGCACGAACCGGCAGCTTGCTTTTCTAAAACTAATGGCGCATTAAAGTACTATTTAATGGTACGGTGAAAATGAAAATGTTAGTTTAGAAGTGAAGGCGCGATGTTCAAGATGTAATTAATTGTTGGTTGTAAACTGTCACTCGGGATCTTCCAGTTCTCTTCATTTTAATGCATTGATCGCGATCTTGAACGCTTAAGCAGCTTGGTGTAATAATTCAATGATTACTCCAAGGAAGCAGTAACATTAGGGGCGATCGCTTGAGTTGTACGTAATAGTTCTTTCTGCGGCATCAAACAAATATTCATCGAATTCTCAATGTCACCTTGTGTCGGTGTCACAATGATACGAGGGGAAAGTTCCCAAATGAAAGTGATATTGGATGTCGTCTGAATTGCTATATTCACCACAGCAAACAAGGAGCGGATTTACTTCAAACAACAAGCCCTGTTTGGCAATATTTCTTGCGTGTGTCCTTACGTCACCCTAACGAATATGGATTTCGGTGAATCACTGGGTTTTAAAGTGGTATTTGGCATTTTTCGATCGCCGTTTTAAATCTAATGTCTGTACAGTGAAATAAGTAAAACATGATTGATCGAATCATCTTGAATGTAAAATCGAAATTACGTGAAATGGATATCGGCTATAATCAAACCGTTCATTGCATACTGATGAGAACTCACCCGAGCGATCAATTTGATTTTTGATCCACCACATTTTGCGCAAAACCAACGCACATTTTGCCTCCGGTTTTCAAGGAAAATGATTTTGTATCATTCAGAATATTCTAATTCCTTCCAAAGATTCCATTTCTCATTGAGTTTTAGTTTTAATTCCGAGCGAAATAATCGATAAAAAAGGATTCTTTGCACTGTATTGCGACGGGGAGATTTGTATGGATGCAAAAATCGAAGAAATGCACAGGGAATGATGAATAAATACGAAAGATGAGAGAACCCGTAGCGGGTTCTATTTCTAATCTCCCACACACGACGGACGAGAACAAAAACTACGAACCAGATCAAAAGGTGTATTAAACAATATAGACCTACATATGCTACTGGAAAATCGAAGGCAGTACTTTCGATACTACAAATCGCATCAGTATATGCATATTATCAGGAAGTGCGTGGTCTATGTAGACTTTACCCTACGGGTTTTAATACCCGAAGGTATGAATTACTCTAAGACGGAAGAAAAACAAGCCCATCCCAGGGAATATATATATGTATACATGATGCGCGCTCAGAATCGACATCGTGTTTCATGTTTCATTCGAACTTTAAACTCAATCGTTGTGTCCACTAAATCCGCGATCACACGAGCAAGTATGACTCGGAACAAAATCGTCGAAGTTGCAAAAGATTTCAGCACTAGTCAGATTCTGTGCGAATGCCTAGTGGTCCTGGGAGTGACCTTACTTGCCACAGCATCGTTTCGAAGCTTTTTCGGGAGAGTTTTAAAACACCCTCGAGCGAAAATGCTATGGAAATGGTGCCCTGGCAAGCGAGGTGAGTGATTTACAAGAATTATTTGCTGATCTGGACCAGTTTGACCCGTGCCAAATGGCTCGGTATGATTGCGGCTTTGATCTTCACATATCTTACATATCATTCTATAATGTATAAATACATTACGGAGCAATAAAGAATTGAATTAAATTATTATGCAATGATTCTCGCATGAACGCCGAGTTGCACGTGTTGAACCCAAGGTCAAGATGAAGGTCAAGTCCTCCTAATCGACCATGATCTCACAACGCAGTGCACAACCAGTAGATTGTGACTCGGGAGCCGAAAGCCGATTACTGCGATTAAACGATGCAAGCCGCACCTGTTCTCTCCTTGTTAAAGTGACACCCCAGTAGGTGAAATTAATTATGGTACGACAGCGGAACTTAGAGCAATTTTGTGATAGAATATGACTTGAGTGTATAATTTCAATCACATTGCCACCTCTATTATCGAGAAAACGCCTATTGGGGGCTTCCGAAAAATAAGTGTATACGTAACACCCAAGCTTATTTATGATTTGTCGATGATTTTATTCTATCTTCCTTTATCAAGCCTTGAGTTTGACCTTTACAAGCGTGCATGTACGTAAAAATGAATATGTAATCACATGTATAAAGCTTCGATTCTTTGTCTATATACCGTTTAGTGACATGTATCAAAGATTTCGTGAAAGAATACATTTCGGAAAGAATACATTTTTGCCGGAATTCTATATTCCGAGTCAATAACGATACCCATATCCCATTTTTCATGCATGCTCATTATTGTGTTAAGAAATTTGATAACTGTAATAAATTAGCGATTAATTCAGAAAATTGAATATGAAACGGCCTGTAACTAGATTTGGACGCCTCAACTGAACCTAGTCGAGACCAAAGTGTCTGATGGCACGGGATGCGACGGCGCCGACGACAAATCGGTGTTGAATATAGTTGCAGTAATCGGAAATGTCCCGGCCCCAAACTAATCAGAGGCTGCCTCAATCGCCATCGATACGGAGGTCCAAACGATACGTTCTATTGTTGAGGAGAGATTTCATGTCGGTGCATTATTGCTTTTACGAAATCAAATCAACATCTGGACCGAGTTGTGGAGATACAAGCCAGTTGACTTCTTATTGAACTCTTGTTTAATCCTTACCCAGAGGAAATAAACATTATCTTCGATATATATGCCGATGTTCCATGGCATCGGTATCGTGGGCAAAAACTGGTACTGGTTCGACAGGTGAATAACATATGCTGTACACGGGAGGCAGTATACAGCTCTGTGGTTGAACGAACGGCTACCCGTGGGTCAGTTCACTTTTACCTGATGAGCTAAAAGCCGTTAGGAATTTCGAAAAGCCATTTTTGTTTCTCACCAAATGGCCGGAAAAACCTCAATTCTTAAACTCGCGTTAGTAGATAAATCCGCGTCTCGCTCAGTTTAGAATTACATATGATATAATCGGCAGAGGAAACAAACTTCAGAAAATAAAACAGTCATTTGTGTAACATATGATATCGATATTTAGAATTTTAATTGATGCTCGGTAGTTAGACGAGATGGTTGATGTTCTGTCGACTAAATGGGACCGCACCCAAGTCTCAGTGATTACTCACAACAAGCGTTCATGTACGCGCTTAACATTTTTAAATTCAAATATGTATATTAACAATTTCCATTAAACTAAACTAAACGATAGGTGCGGACGAGTCCCCAGGAAACTCTTATACAGGCTGCAACTTTTATTACAATTAGCGGTATGAAAACTGATATCGGGATTTTTTGTTCCTTCATCAACCAGCTCTTCACACGTATGTGTCTGTCAATGCATCGGTTGAAAAAAAAAACATTTTATGTTCAATTATCATGACTGGGCAAAGGAGAAGTTCTATTTAGATCATTCTTAAACAACATTGAATCTTTAGAGCTATATTTTCAAATTATTTTTTTGAATGCTTTGCTTATTGTGAATGCCTGAACTATGTCGATGATAAGCATCTAAAACGGCTAAAAACGAATAGAATCGCGAAACCAAATCATGTGGGTATGCGTAATACGGTGGCAACCGTTCAAATTATTGAATTTTCACACCGAATCCCGTGAGATATGCTTGATGAAGTACAACATGTTCCCAGGAGAATAACTCATTTCAGTAAAAATGAAAAATCCTGTACCCATCGTTAAAGTACACATGCGACGACACTGCAACAGGCGGCAGTGAACAAGAATATACCAACATTATTAACAGTAAGATCAATATTGCTAAACCGATTACGACACTAGGAAAAGACAGCATATCTAACAGTGACAATGTCGAGGATTCATCTCCGATTATGGCTGTGAAAGTTTATTTTATCGTTAGGCTACATCCATGTGTGACCGAGGCGTTTTCCGACACAAAGCAACATTTTAATCGGAATTTCAACGGCAGTAGAATATCAATATAGCATACCAGACGAAAATTATGCCGGTATTGATAGTGATATTCGTTTTTTGTCAATAATCGAACGGCAAGCGGTAAATATCATTTCGTAGCTTTTGTTCGCTATTAGAACGTGGTCAATATTTTCTAATCTATTTCTATCCGCGGAAGAATACGACGTTATAGAATGGCATTTCCGATAGAAAATTGCTCGAAGCGAATAATTTTAATATCGAGTCACGAACACCCATCGTTACATCAGCGAGAACAGTTGGAATCGATTGTTCAGAACAGGGTGTGGCCCAACTTCTGCCTAGCATAATTACCGTGTACATGTACCGTACAGGTACACGTTAGTACACGATATAGGGATCTGCGTAATATATAATTTTCTCCATTGGACCCAGTTCCAATTCCACGGTTCTCGGTTAAAACTTGACTCGTTTCCAATTTTAGAGTCAAGTTTCGACCAATATTACCGCAGAACTGGTTCCTAAGGTATACGACAAAGAAAGAAGGAAGAAATTCCGCAATTGACATAATTAATTCTAGTGCGTATAGGTAAAAATCCCCCACCACTAGTCGATTACAAATCGAAAGTCAATATATTCTGAATTTCATTTATCAGGGCCGTGCCTAGTGGGGATCAGGGGGTAATTGCCCCCCAGAAATTTTGGTCCCTTTTTTGCAAAATATCATTGTTATATCCAATAGAACTGCCGTTTTTTGGTTTCTCTACCCCCAAAATTCAGATGCTAGGTACGGTCCTGTTTATATCCCTTATTTTCATGATAGAAAAAAGCCAGAAATATACTAGAATGATTATAAATGCATAGAATTGGAGAAATATCCTGTTTTGTTCTTTAAAAATCGTCAACTGCGGATTTTTAACGTAGGCCTCTCATGTGTATACGAATATACGAATGTGTATACGAATAAGCTACGGAAGACATGAGATGATATTGTAAAGCGATATTTGTGTATAGTAGCGGGTAAAATATTTTATGAGATTTTATTCGTTAACACTTGCATGTATCGTAGTGAATAATCGACGGGAATGGCTTTGTTATCGGATGGCGGTTTCCTGGCGATACGTGGCGTGACTGGAAATCACCTAGTTCGCACCTTTATAGTCCGAGTCGACTACTTACACACTACTTAAAACGTTGGCGCTCGATGCATCATCAACGATCGTTCGTAGATGCTACGGACACGATTCACGTATACGTATACGTTATGCTCGGAATATAATCGTTCTGATGATTACTCCAAGCATTATGATGATAGCGGACAGTCAAGTGCTAAAACGTTGAATTAGTAACGAAGATTACACGTTTTTTTTTTTTACTACTGAAGATGAGTCGAGCTGAATGATAGCGCGGAAACACTGCACGTGATGTATAGTGCCCATTATATGCACGTAGATTATGAATGAAATGATTCCAGACTCGAAAAAGCGACCCGGCTGAATCAAAGTCACACAGCCAGCAACGTTCGAAATGCAATTTGCTTTTTATTAAATCATCGAGTTCTGTCTAAAGAAGTTCGAGATTTAGATATCGGAAAATTGAAATATAATTCCAGCAATTCATTTTTAACATTAATATCGACTAGGCCTGAATCTTCTAGATTCTATTGAACTGCACGTTTCAAAGTGTATGTTAATCTACGTGGACAGTAGCTAAGAATAAATTAGAATCTATTTGATTTTTCTCTTTTTCATGGGAAAAATTATTTGCAATTCAAATCTTATATTTTAGTCTTCCTTTTATGGGATTCTAATATTCCAAAATTATTGCAAAAGCGTCGATTTTTTACTATATTTTTACCAGACCAGTCGAGGCTCAATATAATTTTAATTTCATATACGTACCTTATCACTAGGTGCTACTAATTTCAGCTGTATGTGATGGAGACCAACTGGGTAAAAGCAATTTTTCAATCGGCTGTTTGTCCTTATTGCGGTTATTGTGGCGCGACTGTATTGGTTCACTATATCGGAGAATCGGGTAGCAGCTACCCTAGTTATCGGGGCCCAATAATAACCGTGGACAGATGCATTGTTTGCCGCGTTGAGGACTCTCCGGTGCGTCGCTGCAAATTCAAGCAGAGCTGTTGACATCCCTGCATGCGGATAACATACTATTGTTCTTACAATTAACGCGATATCACAGTTTATAGCGACCACTAAATCGGAGACGGTTACTTTGTGCCACTTGCTGAGAATCGTTCGCAATTAACAGCGACTCTCGGGCGAATCGGGAATTCTTTATTTTCCCCCGTTTCTGTCACAAAGCATATCAAATGGTTCGCGTAGTTAAATATGCATGATACTTTGTTACTGCGAATTTGCGCCCAATAATGATATGTACATCAAGTTCCAAGTTCGCGTTATAGCAGCCACCCTGGCCTACAATAGAAGCTTGACATAACATCGAGCCATATATCCAATAATGTTTATAATGTAAATACTGCAAACGTTGACGAGTAGTGCACAGATCGGAGACAGTACGACATTTACCAGCAGTTATACCATTCAGGAGATATACACGCGCGGATAATGGCTTTAAAAGTTGTCACTAAAAATGAAAATTATCATTCATTTTCAAAGGGATAGAGATGTAAATGTTGTGATAGAAATCACACATCTTCTTTAATCGGAGCCGGGTAAGTCTTTGATTTCGCTCGGCAGAGATTAGCTATGAATATTAGATAATCTCTCGAATGCTCGAAGTATTTTAACTTAGATCAAGAATTAGAGTTACATTTATCATCGACCCAGTAATACAACGGTCATTCATTCACATCTCGTAATTATTCAGCCGAACACATGTTCCTCGAAAAATGTAACATTTGTGAATATCGTCAATTGACTCACCATGATGTGGTGTGGCCTCGTATGGCTTTACTAAGGTTATTCGGTTTGCTCTATAGGTTTAATCACGCTATGGACGTTATAAACCTAATATTGGGCTGTCAACTAAAACTTTCGTTTAACTTTCATTCAATTATAATTTATCTATAGTTAATTAATAATTGTATATATATATATATATATATATATATATATATATATATATATATATATATATATATATATATATATATATATATATATATATATATATATATATATATATATATATATATATATATATATATATATATATATATATATATATATATATATATATATATATATATATATATATATATATATATATATATATATATATATATATATATATATATATATATATATATATATATATATATATATATATATATATATATATATATTTTAGTATTTTTAGTATTTTAGTTTTTATTGAATTTTAGTATTTGTTGACCTGCGAGGATGCTGACTGAAATTCTCTTGATCGAAAAATCAATTATACAAATTAATTACGACAAACCCAACGTTCGACGGCTATTTTATCGTTCGCGTAGAATTGCATTCCGCTAGCACGAAGTGGATTTGTTTTATTCATAAAAGTGGGAATCTATATAGTTTGGTATATATAGGCGCGTTGATATTATTTCCTGAATACGCGAGAGTTGTTTAAATATTACTAAGCAGTTGCCACTATTTGATGTATTAAAAGCACTGTTTATTAATCGAACTATATTTCGCAACGACCAATCCATAAGTAATAGCTAAGTGTTGCTATTGTAATAACTATTACTATTAATTTGACTGTCATTTCACTTTACTCTCCATAGGTTTCATATGGTTTCACCTACTAAATTTGGTAATATGCGCATACATTTACAGGGTGTATTTGAGTGACCGATGTCGCTGCGTTATAACTAAAGGTGTCTTTTCAGAGAGCTATTTCATTTTTCAACGGCTTGGCAATAAAAGTCCGTTTTTTAACTTTGGATAGAATATCCATGAGATGCCTATAATTGGCCATCGGTAATGAAGCTAAATACGGTTATTAACACAATGCGAATATCAGCTAATCGATTCGTGCGCATGCGTTTAATTATACGGATTTCAAATCAATTAGATTAACAAAGTCATAGTTCTTATGCGATGACATCTGAATAAATTTGTCCAATTACGAATCGACATAATACAGAAGTTTAGTCGACGGTATTTAATTTACTGACATCCAGCTGTCCACAACAAGTACGCGAACCATCGAGGAAACAACTCGCTTACTGCAACGAGGATTTATCAAACAACCTTCAATTTAAATTAATATTCACTGCGGATACCAAACAAATTCACGGAACCGATTTTTTATTGGTTTTGATTAAAGATATATGCATTCTTGTATTACCGGGGGAATCTCCTGTACCACCAAGAGGGTGGTGGGTGTTGAATAGATTTCTTGCAGTTGCAAAGTTAAAATACTAAAAAGCTGGATGGAGGGGGTTGCCAATTTTTGTACCCCCGACCCGCTCTAGTAATGCCTGTTGATTATGGTTTTTATGAGCAAACAGCCAAAACAAGACCGATGCAAGATCACGGAAATATGTTTGAAATTGGGAAATGCCATAAACTGTTAAATTTACGGTTGGGCGCAGTAACGTCCGGTTAAGATGCAAAGTGTCAGTCACGCGCGCTGTAACATAAACACTGTTCCCCGAGTGCGAGAATCAAACGAGAACATTTGAATTTCATGATATGTGACACTCGTGACATTATCTTATTCATCCCGAGCGCTATATGCTCGGTTGCCTCCGAAATTATGATAGCATTGGGATAATCCAACGATCGTCAATATTCTCGCATTGCCGCGCCTGTGCGATAGGTGGCCGCTTGACAAACGATTGGCGTGTATACGTCCGCGCGGGCCGATGTGAAATGGCTAAAAATGGCATGGCCGCAGTAACAAAGCGTTTGTTAAGTGGTCATTATCGCCGAGTTAACTACCAACCAGGGCAATTAACAACCCCTATCTAACCATCTACGGTTACATGGATGCTTCATGTATATATATGTTCACGTGCTTGTAGCGGGCGATTTTAGAGCTTGTTTCGGAAATCGAGAAGCTCTTACGGTGCTGAGAACGGTCACCCAGAAATAGATACGGGTATAGATGTAACCGATAGAGATCTAGTTGCCCCTCATATATATAAATATAAATATATATATATATATATATATATATATATATATATATATATATATATATATATATATATATATATATATATATATATATATATATATATATATATATATATATATATATATATATATATATATTTTTTTTTTTTTTTTTTATAATGGATAATGATTCAACAGCAACAGAGCTGTCTGTATATCATGAACCTGATATTATAGCGTGGAATCAGGAGTGAGTCACTCAATAGATATATTTATCAATTAAACAAACTCAAATTATAAATTGTCCTATTTTGATCACGACGTTTTGGCTGTCACCTAATTGCCATTATCAAGTTGAAAGCAATAAGAAAAGGAGGCTAATTCTAAAAAATTATCATATGTTTATCCATATTCAAACAGTAAAAGCCAAGGCATCAAATTGAGGGATAAAAGCCAGTCATGTATCATTATCTTGACGCGAAAAAATGATTGTTCAGCTATACAAATGTTGTCTTAATCTCGGAGATGAATATTGGTATGGTTGGAATATCAAGTAAGCTGTCGTATAGAACTGTCGTGCATAAGAGTACCAATGGTTTGACAAAGAGGTGGAAAAATGGTGCGTGCTTTAACGGAAGATTATAGTCGAAAACGATCACCAGTAATCGGTCGTGTCTCCTAATCTATAAGTGGGGATTACACGACGTCCAAGTCGTTACCAAGGAACTAATCCACTACTTGTACGAAGAATACGAGATGGAATTTGTCTGTTAAACACACATTACCATCGTCATATACGAGCGGTAGTTATTGGTTCAGCCACCGAAACCGCAGTACGACGACGCATTGATCGTCGAACCGATCGAAATATAATCCTAGTTCTGATCGAGCGATCGCAAGAAAAAGGCCAAGACCGCGCGTAACCTCGTCAACGGACCACACTGATGGAAAATAGAATTTAAAAACTCTTCTAGCGAGTAGATTGATAAGAGATAAGAAATAATGAAATGCGCGTCAAATCAAATTGAGGGATAATAACGTTTCTGCCGAGATCATTCTAAGAATTTCAAACAAGCCGTTTATAAGATTTTGATAAGAACTCTATATAAATGGGTATGGGATAGATGTTGACGTTTAGAAAAAAACGGTTCTTTTGAATTCAATATATTTTATATATCTCATAATGCAGCCATCATTTTTGTACAAGGATGAATATTATATGATCGGTAAACCGACAAGAATGTTTCCGCGAATTGAAGCAAATCTAATACGGAAACCTTTGTAACTGATATGAATGAACAGAAACCTTTCAGATCTCACTGGAGCGATATATGCTCAGAGTAATAACGCGCATTGAGAGCCGTTAAGGTTGGCGTATTCGTAGTTATGTACATCTTCTGTGCCAAAGCGGCTCGATTCGTCCGCTTTCGGCCACACGCTGAAATGAAATGAATATTATATGCTACATTTTACGCGGATGCATTTTATGTACTTAAAGCAAAGATATTGAATCAAGTCTTCTGTAGATTGGACGCGTAAATTTTTACTGCAAGGCCGTCGCTTAATTAAAACTGAACTCGCCGCGAAACCGACGCTCTACAACTAGGTTTTATTTAGATTCAGTAAACCGTGGTTATTCCATCAATCGCGACGCATCACTTTGTATATGTGTGTAAGTAGATTAGCAAGCGAGCAAGTTCTGGAAACTGTGACTTCTTATTGAATTAACAACGGGACTAAATACAGCCACATATAATAAATACAGTATCAATAATTCTCATCCGACACAAAAGCGCTTTCATGATATTTCCAATAAAGACAGCAGAATATTCCGCTTATAATTCTGTCTGTAGTGCATCCCTGGACCCGATTCCGAGATTAATAGAACAGAAAACAAGTTTCTATTTTCAATACTTTTTTACAAGATAATCTAGTGGTTTTCCCCATTTTCTTTTGAAGTTGAAATTATCACCTTATGAGATAGCAAATGTCTAGGGAATCGGAATGCAGTTTTAATTTTCACTTTGTCAAGTTATTCAGGTTAACCAACGTTTAGGTAAATGCCCCCCCCTGGCGTTTTAGTTAATTTTCAATTATGAATATTTCTGGTAAAGTGTCAGTACTTAACGCGAAGTCAACTCAATTCTGGGTTATAGATGAAGCTGTGAAATGGAAAGCCTGCTTATTGCCGCCGTACTGCGCTCATTACGACCAATGGTACATGGCTTAATAAGTCGAAGGCATTTAGCAATACCAACTTGGACGCGATAAGCAAACACGGAATTCAAGTGATTTGTAAACAGAATCACTGAAATATTCAGTTATTCGACAAGTGCCAGTATTGTATCCGGTTTGATTTAATCAGGACAGCTTCCGATTTCTCATGATACGGGTAGACAGGATGCCACTTGTAGATGTCCACGCTACACGCATTTTCAATTAAGCTGCGCTGATCTATAATGATTTCGGTTTGACACGTTACTTACCACTAAAGCAAAGCAACATTGATTTGAATTGTGGACAACATTTTGAGGTATGACGAAGAAAATGGAAAACGAGCGCAGTTTTCGGCAAATCGAACAATTATTGATCTGTTTATTTCTCTAGTTTATCAGCCATCTTGAAAAAAATTGTGATTGTTTTGTAAATGCCAACATGGAAGGAATTTCTCTTATACGTTACAAGCACACTGCCAGACTGCCATCTTGAACGAGGAGTTTGCATGGTTTATGAAAAAGATTTTATTTGGATTCCCTGAAATATCAGCGTGCCAATCTGTCGAGTTTTCGCATTTAACATCCGCAAGGCATTACTATTCCGAAACAATTTTACCAGTCATACGCCTTAAAATTGAAAAATAATTAGGAGCTATGAAATACGAACGTTATGAATGGTTATTCAGAATAACTCGATAAATTCAATCTGGCGTTGGTCCTCATTAGCTGACTTGATTCTGAAACGTGGCTTGTTGTCATAAAGCCCCCAGGTCCCAATTAATTCAACCTGAATCGTTGGCTCGTTCGCAAAACACTCTCGTGCGTACTCTAGAAAACTTGTTCGCGGCCACTTATCAAAATTACCAGTGCGTTTGCTCGGTAAACAAGTATGATTATATGCCAGTGTGGGATTACCGAAAGCGCCCTTTGTCCCGTTGGGTCTGTGTTAGACGTATTCAATTATTTCGATGCCCGCAAAACAATCAAAAGATTGCTCGAATACATGTCTAACTGGATGAGATGAGTTGAACACCAGAATAGGAAAACGAAATTAACCTTCGTCGATCGAACTGATCATTGCGGCGCGCTTATCTGATAGTGTTCTGATCTGTGGACGCTTTCGTTTTCACCTGGACGTCGGTGATTACCTTAACCTCGATGATAAACTTGATGTAAATACTGTCTCCGAGATTCGTCTCTTGACGATATCGTATGTCGACGGTGTGATTGTTGATTCAATGTCTCCATACGACACGGAAGAACGGGGCATATATAACAGCAGAAGCTTGTTTTTTTTAATCTTAAAATAGGGATTGTGCCTGTTATTTATTTGGTTGGTAAATTTCGTTTGATTTTTTGATTGAGTGTCCCTCACAGACCCACCACACCTGCCGGGAGCGAAACAGGGGGTTTGATTTTGAAATCGGAAATCGAAGTACAGATATAGTCGTGTGATCGGCGGTCGAGTTTACAAAAGTATTTTGTTTAAATCGAAGTACATAATTGGGAAATTCGGTTCCGGTTCATTCAAACAATCTTTCATTCAGCCTGAACCAGTAAACGACTGATTGGGTTGAATTTTCTTGGCTGCCTAATTTAATACATCGAAATCTATATTACAAGGTTGAGGACCATTTTGTCCATTTTCAATTTTTTTTGGTCGTTTTCTACGTGTAAATAATCCGATAGTTTATTATAGTTTTTTCTCGGGTAGATGTTGATGTAGAAGTCCTCTAAGTTGATTGTCCCGCGTTTTGACTAGATAGAAAGGAAGCACATTTCGAAACGCAAATTTTCCAGATGAGAGTATCCGGTCCTGGGGTATCCGAAGTGTAGTTGTACGACATCGACGGTGCAGCTCCGATGAGGATGGGTTTCTCCGTCAAGGGGTGCGCAGTTGATACTTCACATCCGGTGCTGAGTTTGCCTTAAAATAAAAGTTGTACACAGGGAGCAGTTTTGTGTTTCTAATATACAGTGCATAGTTAGGTGGATATCGAGTAGTCCTCATCGGCAAACTCTTCGCAAGACTTCAGAATTTTCTTTTGACGCCGTATTTTCCATTCGATGTTCGCATTCTTAGTTCGATCGTTTCTTTTGTGGAACAGCGCAGATCAAATTACCAGGGGAATGAAATTACCGAAGCGGTCCTAGACGAGGAATTATCTTCAGTATACACTTCGAATTGACATCGCACTATTACGGAGCCTTACTCGCTTTGACCTGGGTTAACTTGATGCAATCTTTCCAACCTCTAATTGCACGTCGAGATTATTCGAGAAAGCGAGAAATGACGATCAGAGACAACGTTGTATATTTATGTTCATAAATCTTGCACAATTTGACTCGCTTAGTCTTGAAACCGGACGCTGTCGTCCGAGTCTTGCCGGTCAATCAGGTTTAAGTCATTTCGGTGCATCGAAATTATATGAAAATTATAGAAAAAACTATGTTTATAACCGCCTTTGATCTATATTCTGGCTAGAAAATTGCATCGAACTGATCTCGTATCCTAGCCTTCCCCTGTCACCATCTTCTATAATAGTGTTCATCAGGTTGTATAATCATTTATTGAACAGCGAAGAGTCCATGGCATGATGTAGGCGAAGACGTCGATCCGCGCGTAATGGCAACCGTTTAGCGAGTTAATTATCAGAATTGTCGTCCATTCAAGAGGTAGTCACTGCTATCTTTAGCCTTGGGTCATTCGCAGGTCTACTCGTAATCAATAATTGCGATACCTGTCACTAAAAGATATCGTTATCTTCATCAAAGCTAATTATCGATAATCTACAACAAGTAAAACCTATTAGGGCGAAGGGTAAGTTTCCCGATTGTGGCAGTTTCAATCGTATAGTATCGCGTGAGGTTGTGTTCGAGTTTAGTTTTTAGGCGGACTATTCTTCGATTCACCTTGGTATCACTAGTCATGTCTGGCGTCGCGATAAAAATGGCCAATTGCAGCTACTAGACGATGAACTTGGCAAGATAATATAATATGTCAAAGATTTATCAAAAGATAGTTTCTTGTGGGCGTTGGTATTGGTAATGCTAACGCTGGACATGGAAAAATGCGCTAATATTGCGCTGCGATTCATTCTTTTTCGGTTCCTGCAAAAGGCTACCTTTGCGTCCATAGTTCAATCAGTGGATATGCCATAGGCGCTTAAAAAGAAAAAGAAGTTACGCGAATGAAGGCTCTAACAGAAACTTCAGAATAAATATGTCTAAATGTAGTGGATTAAATGTTGTTTTTGCCATAAGTTAATATTTGAAATGCGAATCTAATTAATTCTAAAAGCCTTCTGTCATACCTTATTGGCCTCTTACCTTGCTGTTCAGTGGAAAGCTTAATGTATTTCAAGTAGTGAACAATGATCTTTAGATATGATGTATATAATTTCTGGTGTGATTATGGTGACTGGCTGGTGATTTAGGGTATAACTGCGTGGTCTTTATCATGAACGGGTGAATTGATTGAAATACATGATCGAGGAATTCTTGCTCTGAACGCTTTCGATGTTCTGATATGCAAAGTATAAGAGCTTAACGTTCAGAAATAACTAATACTCTCCGGCCACGAATTAGATTTTATCATGGACTCTAAATCGAAGATGCTTAAACGATAACTATTTCAATTACGTTCAGTGGTAAAGTATATAGATGATCGAGCATTTTTTGTCACTGACAATATTTCCCTTTGCATTTCATGATTAAAACACCTCTTTTTACCATGGACACTATTCGTTTTAGAGTCCATAGACTGATTAGCCGAGTGTGCCTTCGGGATTATAAACACTTACAAAATGAAAATGGTTTTGGGATTATGCTCGTATATGAGCAATCTGTTATCACTTCTGAGAAAAAAATAACAGACACTCAGCATTTAACAGAACAAAAAAAAGAAAGATATAAACTGATTTGTAATGTATCCGCTAGGCAAAGTGAAGTGTGATGCGTTGTGGACTTTCCGATACCATGGTTACTTCAGTCTGTAGCAGACTTGAAAAATAAGATGACTTGGCGGGTACTTCGTCAGTGCTTGTGTTTACTTCATGTCGTTTTCGTGAAGGCTAGTAGCAATAACACAACCGTTCGCAAACTGTAGCCAGATCCGGAATTACTCGTATAGACGAATATTCCACCGCGAACACTTCATGATCCGATGCGAACTGTTGAAAGTGTGGTCGGAATTTGGTCGATTTTTCGACGACGGCTGTAAGCGCAATGGCGACGTGGCAGGCGATTTCTACATTGATTCGCATCCACTCGGAAGAACTTCGATCGCGACCGTTTATCTGATTACTAATCCGGTTTGTAAGTTTAATTAGCGAATCAATTAAACCTACTTGAACTCGAAGGCGCTGCGAGCTTAAACTAATAGTAAGCAGTAGATTTATCTTCAGTTCATGCGTTGAACATGTTCCATCTGGAATCGATTCATAAACGGAAAGATTTGGCCGTGAAATACCCGAATTGACCAATGTCAACTACTGACGTCAAAGTTATCATTCGATTAACGATGTCACCAAATAGTCGGTTTACGCAGAATTATTTGGCGTGGTATAGAAGAGTACTGAGGCTTGTCACACGACTGTTTGCATCTAATTATGGGCGGTAGCTATTTCGTTATTGTTCGGTATCCATATTGACGAAATGCACGTGGATAACCAACGCCCAAATCAATTGTACACGTCGTTTGAGATTGAGTGAAATGAACTTCAGAATTTTGAGCCGGCGGTCGATCGGTCAATATGTGGCGGACGTACAGGCTTACGAAAACGCGTAACCAAAAAACAATTGTTTCTTCTTTCGTTTTCTCTCTTTTTTCGGCCAAGCCAATACGTTTCACACATTAAGGCACCGTGATTTAGGCCTATCTTACAGACCCACTCTTACCCTAGCCTTGTCTTCTAACCTGTTCAACGTCCAGTCTAAATCACTGCATTACCAGTGCACCACTATTAAGGGCCATGCACGGATTTTTCCCTTTCTTAAGCTGTTCAAATTATCTGAACACGTTTGCAAAGATTTCAATACAAAATTTATTGATAAATACGAAATCTAATCCAATAGTGAAGCGAAACGTTAACAACAAAATGGCGAATAGAACTGTGTTTTATTGTTTGGTGGAGGTCGTTTATCGAGAAAGTCGATACGGTCCTGTTATAAATGGATATCTAACGAGTAGTGACCATGGCATTGGACACTGATTGGGTGGACGTGTTGTAGAGAGGAATTTCGCTTGTAAATAGCGGTCTGAGTTAATTTCCGCAGGTTTTAGATGTTATCGAACATCTGTCGCGAGCCAAGCTTCAGATATGTGACCGACAGGAGATTAACGAACAGTCGTAACTTTAAATCGACACTGCGGCCATGTTTGCTATCCGCCTATTACAACAACACCCTTCGACAATTCCGCCATCTAAAAAATTTTCATCCCCGAAACTTACAATTTACTTCGATATAAACAAAAATTCTGCAAATTTCACCCATCACCCAACTATATCTGTACTTCGATTTCCGATTTCAAAATCAAA
Source organism: Tubulanus polymorphus (assembly GCF_964204645.1). Classification (NCBI taxonomy): domain Eukaryota; kingdom Metazoa; phylum Nemertea; class Palaeonemertea; order Tubulaniformes; family Tubulanidae; genus Tubulanus; species Tubulanus polymorphus. The sequence goes on along the minus strand of NC_134029.1, from coordinate 5,533,143 downwards.
CCTCCTGTTTCGCTCCCGGTAGGTGTGGTGGCTTTGTAAGGGACACCAAATCAAATAAAATCTACCAGTCAAGTAAGTAAGAGGGACAACACCTATTTCAAGATCGAAGATTTCACTTATCATTCAGAGCGAGTTCCTCGATTTACGTAAAACATTGTCGTTAAAGTTTGCGCATTCAATTCCAGTTCTTAATTCTTCGGATAGAATTTTCTACACTCGTCGCATTTGAAAAAAAAAATCGATTCTTATATTACGGCTTTTATTCGTTGCCGTCTGATTATCCAGGAAAGGGCTACGATTGGCCCGTGATCGCTATATGTCTAAATCACACTTCGCGCCGCGTTGTGTCGTCGAACAGAAAATTAGCTCTTGAATCACGAACCGAAGAACCCCCAGAATAGCGATTTTTGGCTCCCCGGGGAACTCGTTTACGATCGGGGTTAAAGACCATAATCTGCTGCCATTGGTTTGTCGATCAATGGAAGGTGATCAATCAACATCGAATGCGCTGGAACTTTCTATGATTTGGTGTAACTTATTCCGGCCCTTTTATGCCTTGAAATACCACCAAGGAAACTGTATAAACAAATCCGCTGCGGAAAATGTCATTTCTAGAAATGTGCTGATCCCAGTTACGCAGTAATATTCAAAATTAGTCCATATTCATTCATCTCGACTCCATTACCCAATAACTGTAGCGCAGGCTTTATAGTGACTAAAAAAAGAAAAACGAAAGGATCTGAATTATCTGACAAATTGGACACGATTACAAAGTTGTAAGTTATTGATGGATTTGTATAAAGATTTTAAATATTTGAATAAGAACTTATTCTTAGACGGTGCAGAGTTGAAACGTAGCCTAACTATTCCAGGCATAGGACTACGCGATGGCTTGAATTAGAATCAAGAGTATTCAGAGTCAGGAACTTGCGAGTGAATGCTGAATGCGTTTATGGCAAATTAGCGCATAAACGCGTAAACGTGAAGCTGAATAAGAATAACATATGCTTTTTAGGAAACGCAGAATTTACGTACGGTTTCAATTAATTAGATCCACGTCTCGTGTTTGATTGTCATTTAACTCACTGACACGTTTAATACGATAAGAAAATTTACGAGATTTTCATATCAGCGAAATGTCAGCTGCCATCAAGTCCCTTCGCTCTACGACGTTGTCGAATCGTCGGCAAATGCAGTATAGCATGTTGTAATCAGCCAGGACGAAGCAGGATTTATTTTTCAAAGACATCAGCTCGTATATAGACATCGAACAAAAAATGACAGATTATATGACAGATTGGGCTTGAATTAGTCGGAAATACAAGATCATCAAAATCTCTTTGACATCTGAATAGGAACAACTTCGATGATAAGCCGACGGAAGATTTGAGGCAGTGACAAACAACCGCGAAGATTATGTATGAAAAATGAAAATAGATAATCCAATACTAAAAAACCGATGGTCGTATTAAGTAAAGAACGCCGAGGACGCTTTCATCTCCATTGTCTCATCCGAAATATCAAAAGTTATTCGCATCAACCAACTGATTGCCACTTAGGGTCCATCTGATGTTTCTTTTTCCCCTATATGAGATGGAAATATCCATGAATAAACATAAGCCACAACACTGGCGAATGATGATCAGTCCAGGAATGAATCATTGATAAGGTCTTGTCTCATGTAGTTGACCAGGTCTGATCAAGGTGACAATACACACGGACATCTTCATCAAACACATTATTACCATTTTAAACCATTTTTGGATCGTGGCAACTGAGTATGGTCGCTGATTCGGGCCGTAATTAAAGAAAACTATCAGATTCAATGTCTACCAATCTTTATGTGCATAGCACGAAAATTAGTGGTGTTTGGGTTTCACATTTTCTTCTAGGGTTATGGCCCGAATCAAGCAAATAGTTGTAAAGAACCTCTCGAAATAGTGCTAATCGTTCGGTTATATTTTTCATTCTTGCATATTTTTGTATTCTTTCAATGATTGCATATTTTCATTCGATGCATTTGTGTCCATAACTAATATGTCGCTTCAATTTGCTATGATTTTCTAGTGATAGTTTTTCAAATGAGATAAATCTGTCAGGCTACACCGCGTTGAAGCTAGTGAAGTTTTGTTTGTATTCAATTCCCCAGCTCTTTCTAGCGCACCTGGTTTTTTCCCGATATCAGAAAGTACGCGCATGTTTTCGTTTGAAATCAAATGTAGGATTGGTCGAATCGTCTGTTGTGTTGTGGTGTAGAGCGCTAGTTTCTGAAGTCAATATCACGAGAACGGCTGATACAGAAATAGGAGTATAAATGGAAAATGCCATCGGCACTTCGCCGCTGTCGACTCCTCGATCGGTAGCGATTCGAGAAAAGACGCGAGGATATGATAATATTTTTGTTTATTGCTCTACCTTGAAATATCTGTTGCGTGCTGTAAGCAAAAGCAAAGCGTTCGTGATTTTTTTCCATACTTCCATCTATTTGCTAACTGTGTACAAGAGAAAAAGGTTTCTCTTATAGAGCACTACTATCAAGAGCCACATTAACCACCTGTGCGGTATGCTTACATTTCAATCCACCTGAAATTCGAAACTTCAATTAGAGTTTTGCCGTAATTTCTTTGGTTTGAAGCTTCCAAGCAATGTTGGACATACGCGCCGATTATTAAGATGTTGATCGTTCGGATCGTGTGCCACGGTTTTGATATCAGCATCAGGAGACTAAGGACACGGGGGTTGACATTCGATGTTTGAAATTTACCAATAGAAAATTTAACAATAACTTTATTTTGATGGCGGAGTATATTTTTGGCCTGAATCTCAGACAACGTCAAGTCGACCGTCTACTGAATCAAATACCCTATCCTGGCCAATCGGAGTAATGATCTGGGTCTTTTCAGTTCGTGAATTCAAGATTTTACTTATTCTAAAAATGAAGCTATTGATATTACTGAAACCGAACTTAACTGTAGTAATTCTTTATCATAATATTCCTGGCCGTTATTCGTCGAGTAACATAAGTGTTTCATTGAAAATGGTAATCGTGAGTTAGAGCATCACCGTCGAACCAAGTAAGGAAACAATCTAGTCGGGGGTTGATCGATACGGATCTGATCTTCACGCCAAATTTCCGGTGGGGCGTGCTCCTCTCCACCGGAGCCAAACAAACCGCAACCACAATCTCTCGATGAAACAACATTGTAGTGCAAAACATTTAATTCCTCATCACACCACCGTATGCGCAAATAGTGCCGTGGGGTACTCCATTCGCTGGTGTTTCCCTAGGGTTTGTATAGTTTGATTACCATGGTAACTGGACAGCTATCATGATTTTATGAACTAGAAATTAGTGACTACCTAGCAAAATAACCGGTAAATACACGTACGCTTTGAGTTTCACCGTACTGAGATATGATGATCTGTTTTTTTTCTACTTTCAGAGCTGAGCAGCCAATATGGACAAGGTGTATAAGGAGTACAAAAAACAAATGAATCCGGAGAAGTTGATGCAGGAGCTGGGCATCGAGCTCAATGAAGGCTCCGATACTCTGGGGATGGGTGTCATCCGTAAAGAGATTGACCTCACTAATGAAGAGAGACAATACCTCCTGGCCGTGGAGAGAGGTGATATGGCCAGGGCGAGGAACTTTCTCGATGAGGCTCAAATCTATTTTAACATAAACATCAACTGCGTTGACCCGCTTGGTCGGACGGCGCTGCACATTGCCATCGAAAATGAGAACATTGAAATGATCGAGGTGTTGCTTAGTTACAACGTGGAATTAGCGGATGCATTGTTGCACGCCATTAACGAGGAAAATGTCGAAGCCGTAGAGTTGCTATTAAGTCACCAATCTCAACGTAAAGGGAAAGACTTGTCGGTAAGTTAAATCAGAAGACGCTTGAAAATATCTGTTCAATGAACGTTAAGTTATACTTCTTCACTCACATAAACTTTTCTATCTGTCTTTTAAAAGTCATTAATAATCTGCTCGAAATATGTGTTCACTGATAATCTCCTAAGCAATGACTTGAAGCGTCAAAGTATTATCTATCTAAGTTTTCCCATTTTCAGCATTTGCTTCTAGATTTGTTTCTCAACAGTCACAATGAGGCTATTGGTACTTGTACCACTCGATGTGTTTCCAGGCAATTTGCGTTTTGCGTCGGTGACTTCCGGAGGCTTCCCATTTTTCACGAATGGAATAGCCTATAATTCTGAATTCAATTCCACGGCAATTTTCGATGCTTTTGTATGTTGTTCAATATCAATTTTACGAATATCCATATTCCAGATTTCACTGACCCAAAACTACACCATCAATGTAGAAAGACCCACTCGCCTGTGGTATTCATTTTTCAAATTGACCCACTTACTCGCTTGTGGTATTCATTTTTCAAATTGATCCGCTCACTCGCCCGTGGTATTCATTTTTCTAATTGACCCACTCACTCGGCCTGTGGCATTCATTTTTTCAAATCTGATCAGATTATGACGTATTAAGAACTATGGAACGGGCTGTTGTATTATCATATTCGGATAGAAGGCTTCGTGCTTTTTTCATGGTCGCATAAAAGACTGGTGGCAACTCGGACTATTTACTAATTGTGGTTTTAGAGATTGGCATTCTCGACGTGGGTCAGATAATATCACAGTAAACGCCAGTGTTTCGCGAGGTTATTGCTTCTTGCGAACCTTGGGGAATACGGATAGTGATTTGAGGACAGATGTAACCGCTCTGATAACGAACATTATTTCTCATCAACGGTTAACGTAGCGCATGTAAATCGCTGACCAAGTCGTCTCTGGGGACGGCATCGATCGCAGCACGCTGGAGCCAAGTAGACATAAGACCCGAGCCTCTTCTCGGCGACACGACAACCATACGGACCCGAACAGGATCTTCGTATGATTAAATATTTATGGACGTTTTTCGTATATGTAGATACGCAAACAAAGAGGGAATAAAAAATCGCCCTTATCCGCGAACTAATGGTATTAGTTTCTTTTTCTTATTGCTGTAAACCGGATTTGTCGCAGATGAATCGTACTTTTTCTGATCCCCTGGGATCCGGCAGACACTTCGATAATTGTTCGTCGCTTTGACGTTGGAAAGCAATGTGTGCAGCCAAGAAGTTCATCTGATTATCTGAAATCTATGAGGGTACAAGCATGCAAACTCATCGACCTGCCACTCGGTCGGTTAATCTGTATAAAATGTGAAAAGTTGCCGTATCCTCGCTAAAGCCGATACTGTCCACGTGGATAGGCCCCTTGGATGGATCAAAGTAAAATTGCTGCAGATTTGTCTCGTTCCCTTTAAAGAAATTCATGGTTGGTTGAAGCAACCGTCATTAAGAAGGTCGACAGTTTCGTATCAAGAAGGACGCACAACTACAATAGATTCTCGGCGAGTAATTTTGAGATAATCGACTTCAGTAATTTTGATGGAGGCATAGTCAGCAACCGCCTGGTCATAGTTCGTCGACCTGCTGAGTTCCGTCCGCCGAAAAAGAACAACTGATATTCCGGCAATGTTGCGTCTGATCAATATAAATCATTCTTGACATTCTTCAGGGGTATAGTCAACGTGTGATTTCCGCCGTTTTGGTGTTATTCCCTGGAGAGCTAACCTTACTGCTGTAAGGTAATGACAAGGCTCCGATGAGGAGTTGTTAGCGGCATCTTACTACGATTAACGAGCCTGTTGATTGATGAAGCCACAAGAGGAATACTTGATTTTATTCGGGCATTACTGCAGAGCACAAAGGTTATGCTTTTAACCGCTCAGCGCAGGTATGTGAGCTTTGCTAAGTTAACTAGCTCTGTCTATCACAATCTCATTAGCAATTCGTTTAAACATGGTTCTACTCTTATACGCCGACAATTAATCAATAATTTAAGATATCATATGCGCAACATATTGACCGTTTTCCCCCCATTTTCAATTTTTGATGAAATCTAACGATGCGATCTTGACTGAAAATCGAAACCTTTCATTTTTCATTCTTAACTTCCGCGCATCTTCTCATCGCTCTTGACTTCATCTATGATAGACAGCCGTGGGTGAAAAAATAGATATGTCTGATGTGCATGACGAGGTGAATGAGGGCATTAGGCATTAGGCTTTTTTTCATTAAAAGTATACCCCCCTTTGGGGTCCCTTTTTGTCCTTTTTCTTTACTACGCTTTACAGTGTAGAAGTACTTTCTGTAACTTTTCTTTTATGTAATAGTGATGACTGTATTTCTGTATTGTATCTCTTTAGTGAAGAAATAAACTTATTATATGACAATGCATTAATATTATATTTGAAGACTTTCTTTTTGCAACAAATCAACTACTGATCCAGATTTTTACCATGACCAACATAGTAGGTAAAATCATACGAATAAATCAGCGAAGGCCGAATTTATTTTCCTCGATTTCATCACGTTGTCCATCCATGGCATGGATTCATTTGTACTGCTTCAATATTCGTCGTCGTTTGAACTGTTGCCAGCGATTGGAAGGGTTTCTGCTCATCTTCGAGAAGCCATTCTATTTTCGGCTCAATTTTCTAGCCATATATAAAACTGCTGTTTGATCCTAAAACTTCCAGCGTTTTTCTGTCAGATAGTTTGTATATGTAGAAGTAAATGTATTTTGAATGGCCGTCAACGAAACACTAACAAGTGATACTTATGATTTAGATATCGGTCCCTATTGCGAATATTTCATAAAGCAATATCAATATTTTCGCCCACACATTTTCTTCGTAGAACGACTGAAAATGACAACTTATATTGCGGGTTCGAGTCCCCGATTTAAGAGGATGTCCTCCGGCGGCTAGTCAGAAGTATATACCTGTCGATCATCGAAGCAGATGATATTTCGTTTCATCTGTGCTTTCTGACTGTAAAAGTTGCGCTTCCAACTGAAAGTGGACGCGAATTCGTCTGCTGGCCGAGTGAGAGTATGAGACTGACACGCAATTATACCACTTAATTGAACATTATCCCTGCAGTTACGTTCGGCTACGGTTAACGGAATACTCGTTAATCCAAACGTGAAATTGAACGCTCGTCCAGAATATCAACATCTATAAACGTTTCGATCATCTTTTTTCGAGACCTAGATTCGGCATTTTTGCTCATTTGTACCCACTGGACTTAGTCGGATATAGGTTGGGGATGAACATCAAAATTGTAGCTCCAAAATGCCATTCCTAGAAACGTCTGACATTTTGTTGAATTGAATACAGATATTATTGGTATTTCCCTTAGAACTCAGAATGACGGCTAAAGATGAATCTTGAATATGCTGAAAACATTCGCTCGTCTGCCTGCAGCCGTTAAGAAATATCGGAGCTGATATTTTGTGAAAATGGAGTCCCCTGACAGTTTGTGACAGCGTGATCAATATAGCTGAGGACAGGCTTGCATCCGTACAGATGCTGTTTTGAAAATCGATGGCGGTTCTCGTGGTTATATTCTCAGGTATTTTGTTCATTTAATCAAAACAAATTGCTGTAGTGAAAAACGAGAACAGCGAGCGGAAATAACCGTCCTACAACATAAACTGAAAGCTGATACAAGCAATTTACGGGTAATTTTCCGTGAAATTCAAACTACGACCGTTATGTTCTGTTGTGGTAATTGACGTGGTTAAGTTTTTACCAACTCCGAAAGAATATTTGCTTGTAGGATTTGGGCGAAAAATGTTGTCCAGTCAATATCTAGTTACAAAGAGACTTGTAGAAAAAGGAATATTTGATGATAGTATCATGGATAGGGAATTAAATTCGATTAAGCTCCACGAGGATTTCAATTACGTTGAATAATTTATGGTAGCTATTTAAATCAAGACCTTTTCTGGCACAAGTATGTATCAGTCCCTAAGTCCATCATAGTAATGGAATGGCAACTCTTGGTTCTAGGACTGGCACTTTTATATAAAATCAGAATACGGAGATGATATTCAGAAAATTGGCTGTATCACTTGATTGGAGCGTTAAGCAAGTGTATTTGACATCTCTTCACGTGCAAAATAGGCTCTAAGTGTTCTTTAATCTGATTATTCACGCTGTCTTGCACATTGATTTATCTGATAATGATTTCTATATCGCACTAAAGATTAACATATGTTCTTCTAATTGATGAAGACAATTTTCTGACGGCTTGAATACGAATGACTTCATCAGATATATGTAAGCAAAATTTCAACACGAACTGGATGAAGGCAAAACGGATGTGATACGGAAATGAAGGACGCAACCACACTGTGTTAGAGATTTTTGAAGAAGTCCATCTAAAAAATGGCTTTTTCTGATGGGATGAGTGTCAAATCTACTGGAATGATGACATCTGTCTAGCGAAAAGGGCTAATCTCAACGGGAAGGCAGGGAACCGAATCCTCATGTTTCGTTTAAGCATGGATTGTTGGGTACCCGAGAAAAAATAGAAATAGATTTATAGTTCACGCAACTGAGATGCCGTGTTTCGATGAAAAGTATCCACCTAATGACCGATTGACGGCTTAATCAAGTACTAAGCGAATTTGTCGGAGTGTCTAACAAGACAGCTCGACACGCGCGCAGTACCGTCGACCTGCAACCAACCAACCAGTGTGAGAATAGACCATCTGTAACCTACAAGTAATAGTCTACCGTAATGATTGGCAATCAACAGGAAGCGGCATGACGTCATTGACAAGTAACGCCGCAAGTGGCTTGCTTCTTGTGACAGCCTGTTACCGGTAACTGCTTATGAACGATTAGCGACCATCGGATTTTCTGCCGTCATTTGCAGGCACGTGTCACCCGCGTTGATATTATAAATAGAAAACCAGGTTCATTCCAGGCCCACTCGGCAGCTAATCGTTATACACATTTATTTCACTCACCGACTCTGAAGAATCTAATTACTCGAATGAGGATCATGAGATGGAGAAACGAAGATTCGATTTAAAATAACTCTGACGAATCTAGCTTTGATTAAGCACGAGTCACATTTTTTATTAGTCTGTATTTTAGTTATTACTATTTCCCGTCACGCGCCAATAAAGGAAGACGACGCAGACCAAAAATGTGCAACTGACTTAACGATCATTTTGCCTGGGTTGAGAATGGCAATAACGTGCCGGTTGTACTACGACGATGGATTAGATGCAAGCAACTACTCGGCCTCCTGAACGATATCAGAGATATCTCACGTTGATTTTCTTGTTCACTGATTTTTACTGTATTCGAAATCTTCGACATGATTTATATACAGATATAGCCAACACTGATGACATGTACCATATCCCATTCTGTCACGATTCAATGGTTCTGTTCGCAGTAAATCGTATCGCAGGGTTTAACCATCGTTAGTTCTGGTCGGCCGAGATTCCTGCCAGAAACCCGTCGCTCATCAATAGGATTATCTGGATATCATATTTACGATGGACACAGAACAAACACACATTCTCGATTGGTAGTCATCTGTTACATAGCTGTTCAAAGTCACTGATTCCCAGAGGGGTATGTTAATGCTACTACGGACTTTATTATTAGCGCGGGTTGCTGATGAGCATTCTACTATACAAATCTAATATGAATGATAAAGCTAGGTTCCTGGGAAACAAGAACAAGATTGCGATGGGTGTATGTATAACCGATGCGACAGTGTCCACAGTGGGCCTATTGCTGGCCAGCCTCTTCGCGAACTGCACCTCTCCTGCACTGTGATGCACTTGGTGAAGCGTGCTGAAAAGATTTTTGTTCGGAAAAGATCTTGAAAGAAGCTAACTTCCATCATAAAAGACCTGTTATATCCCCGCTGCCACCGTTTTAAGATAAGTGAATGGAAGATGAAAAAATAGAAGCTTTTACTCCGAAGGATACTTAATTAAAACGCTATCGTGTATTACAAGATTCAGCACCCAGACAACTAGCTCAGCCTGAAGCGAACGAGCGATACTGTGACATTGTGTGTGCGTAAGATACCTTTTCTTCGCCTGCAGACAATCTAATTGTAAAAGAAAGTGTTTCTAGAAAATGAGACAGGAAAGGCTGGTGAATTTGCAGCTCTTTCATATCCTGAGTCTTGTACAAGTGTTAATGGCTGTAACGGTTCCTGAAATGCCCGAGGCCGTCGAGACTATGACAACTAGCGACAATAGTCTGCCGAGAGCTACGTCAACTTCACTAAATCGAGTTACGGCGAAAAATATCCGGCAATAGAACGAGACTTGACAAGATACGCCGCGCGTTCTAAAAGCCATAGCTTTCTTGGATTACTTTCTACGAAAAATGTGTTTATAGAAAGTTCTTCGAAAATCCACGATGTGAATTAATTCAAATTAACACTACGTGTCATCATAAATCCTAAATAAAGATCGAGTTGTATCATCAGTGACTCATCAATCCGTCACGACCCAATCCTTTTTCCGTGGTTACATTAATGAACAACGGCAAAAAATAGATGCAGACTTATTCCATAACTATAAACACATAAACCAGGGAACGATCACCGAATTAGTCATAATAACACAATACTGAAGTCGAATGAACTGTTAAGTCATTTCGCAAAATGCCCCTCCCAGGTCTTTTCCTATGCATCACTGCTTTTGAGATCGATTTTTTACTTTTATATTTATCACGGCTATTCGAATCAGCCGATGAAATGATATGAAAATCATCATTGATATGAAAGTCGTTGTATTAGTCGATGAATGACGCCAGGAATGCTGTTTCGTTGAGATGGCATAATACTAAGGAGCTCTTAAAACGTGTTACAATCAGTGACAGCAAGAGTCTTCTAAGTCAACATCAATTACGGCAACGAATCGGAATTTAATGTAAAAATCGACGAGTTAATGTCTATCCAAGACGAAGAATGTTTCATAATGGAATAGGTCGATGAGGCGAAGTTAGTGAGTTTGAATCTATTGAAATCGAGCTCAAGCTTCGAAATTCGATTTGATGTGAAATAATCTGGATTTTCAAATAACAAGTGATTCCGTCAAGGGTGTGGGCGACGACTACGGGTTTTCATCAGTAGTCGTGGACCTTTTATCTCCGTCTATAAATCCTTCATTAATCAGATTTTCAAACATCAACAAAAAGCCCCATCAATTTACCGGTATCCTGCCTGGTGTTGATGCGACGTGTATGCCACTGGTGTTCCGCCGATCTCGTTTACGGTCGGTTTGGTAGGAACGATTCAGTCTGATCATGAAATTTAGATGGCATATGGCGGATGGCTCGCAAATATCGCGCTTAATTTCTCTCGGACATTTTTTACATTTATATCACTGTATGTAGCCTAGCGATGCAGCTATACGCGCCATATTCACCAGTTAGGCCGATAAATCAAACATTTTCATACGGCAAATAATTGAGATATATAGTGTCATTATTACTGATGCCATGATGAATTTCAACAAGAGGAGGTAAAGATCATATTCGCCGTATAGTAAAAGAGAAACCCTTGGCCTTGGTGTAAACAATAAACGATGTACCATGATCCCGCGTCTAGAGTCATTCAGACTCAGCGCAACATTATAAACCACGCTCTTTTTTTATCAGATAAGTATTTGGATAATTTTGTTTTGAGCCACATAGATGTATCAGCGTCTAATTTCATTATCGTCTAGGATTGGAATTATCTATCAAATACGCTAATCTACGTATAATATTTTTCAGCTTTAGTATATCTATACATGACGTTTTACGAGTAATTAGAATCTGCAGAATTCATCTTGATTTGCCCATCAGTATTTGATGTTATTAGATATGTTTACAATATGCTGCGATTGATTATTATGTGTTGCTGATGCCGCCGTGGGTGAGGGTGTTGTCTGCGTACAAAATGAATGCTATTTGGACGTGCGGTGACTTCGACTGTTCGAATAATATGCGCTGAGGTGTTTTGGCACCATCAAAATGTTGATAATACCTTTCTTCAGATTTTCAAAGCATCCCCGAAAATCTAATTCGATTTTACTAAACATAGAGTGAAATATAGTTTAGGAAGGTTTTGAAAAATGATTAATTAAATATCATCACTATTTTGACTCCACCCTTAAACTCTACAACCAAACACTCGCGCACATTTTGTAGACTTCATTCAATACGTCACTTCTAAATGATTTTAGAAATATTGTATACCGATATCCAGGGTTGTGTCCTCCCGAAGATAATTCGATTTCAAATTTGAACTACGTTATGCAGACGAGACTTAAACAAAGCGCGCGTCCACACTTGTGTCAACACTTGATTCATCGTTCATCGATATTTCGATATTTTACTAAGGATTGCATTAGTAATGAGGAAAAAGGACGAGTCATATATGTTTATATTTGTTCGACGTCATTGAAAACAGCCTGTAACCAGTACTGCGCTAATATGATGATAGATGAATATTTGGTAGAGCGGGCGTAAATAAAAGGATTCGAACCCATCTTATGCAGATTAAGCGATACGTTTCAGTTTGCTGTCGATGTTAAGTCGCCGTTGCGTACAAATTGCGAATCCCTTTGACAATTCGATCGGAATGGTCACATTCCTTTAACGAACATATTACTTTTCTTTCTGCGACAGACAGAAATCTAATATAGAAATCTATCCCAATATATGATTGATGATGGTGTATAGTGAGGTCACTGGTTAGGTCACTAGTTTATTACCACGCCTCACGTCTTTAGCTTCCGAAGGGATCCGCGAATGACTAAGTTGTCAGTTTTTGGCGTCACTTCGTTGACGGCAAATCAGCACCCATTGGCAAAACATGTCAATTATTTCTAGATATCTCGTTTCACGGTTTCCGGATTACGATATTGGAATGATACAAATATTTCCTCGTTGTCGGTATCAATGTTTTCGTGAAGTCCTTATTGAGTGCATGAATCTTCACGACGATGAGTATGACCATTAACATCCTCTTCACTTGTGTATGGCATGCATGGTGCTTAGAAAACTCAGGTCATTTCCAGTCTAGCCCAAAAGACCAGCAATATGATAAAAACACGAAGATGCCGATGGTAGACAATTTATTCGATATAGTTAAGTTATCTTTGGTGAATTTGTTACAAAACTTCTTTACGATAACCTGTCGTATTAGATCAGATATGCAATATTGGCTGCGGGTAACTAGAACTATATATACTAGATGGCAGAGACCATATCCTGGGTAATATAATGATATCATCAGATTCCCACACGCAGATATATACAGTATATCAGATAAATCTTTTTCGACGATAGATACATCGGTATACTTCTCCCAGTCCTGGCAGTGGTTGTCTCCAGAGTGATCTACGTTGCTCTACGATCCTAAAATGTAACCACTGTGGTACATCAGACACTAAGGTTCTTGGTGAACGGTACACTTGAAAGAAAGTTTCTTCATCTATGGTTTCTCGAATTTCAGTCGTCATTGTATAAAAGTGCGTAACACCAAAAGACTTACAAATTCTAAAATACGAGTATGTACAAAATTTCAGCCCGTCAGAATCGCATCATATTTACAAGACGCCAACTACAAGGCACCTAAATGGGAAATGGCGATGATGCACGCATGAATTTATTTGCATATTAAAGATTATTGTTCCCAGGTTATTTCATATTTGCATTTTTACCCAGTTAAAACCTAACGTTTCCCTGAGGTATGCGCGGTGTATACATATATACATCCTTACTAGCTTGATAAAGTGATAGAGCCTGAAATAAAGCGGTTGGGTTAATCGTAATGTCGGGGTTAATCGAATGAAATAAAGATAAATTTAAACCAATTGACGTGTTTAACTACTATCGGACTGCTAATGCGATTAATGTCTTCTAAGCTGATGCAGCAGTAGCGCGCGTGTATATACTTGTGAACTAACGTACTGTTAGACAATTCATTAGCTGATATTTCGCCTGCTTGAGAGCAAAATTCCCGGTTTTTCTCAGTATTTGTCTTTGCTGATCACGGATAGATATCATTGCTGCAACTCCATTATGTGCGGTAGACTTAAAGAGGTTTGCGGTTTGGCGATTGTCACGGTTTATATACGAATCTCTTTATTTCTTGGACCAGAATGAGATGGTATGTAGCCGCATCTAGAATCATGGACGATCATCGGGAAAATTTGGCATAACCATAAAAGCAACAGAATGTGTGGCGAATTATCCGCGTGTGGATTATCAGTCATTTCGCGTCTCTCATTTCAGTCAATCATAGCTGGCGAGGCATATCTGATGTCGGCTACTACTAATGTAGCATCTATTTGTATCTGGCATTTACAATTTGCTGAACAAATACTTTACACGCCGTCGAAAGACCATTAACTGTATTCTGTGTTGACGCAAGGGCACGCGAGTGAAGACTTCTGTGCTGAATTGATATAGATTTTTTGCCAGTGGTCGCCGGATGTCTTTTTTCTTATTTCCATAAATCTGGACGTAATTTTCCCGGTCTGTTGCACTTTTTCGCGTAAAAATAAAGATCGATGATCGATTGGTGTTTGGTCTCTTATTGAGTTGGCGAGTTTTCTAATTGACTGGCGATTCGGTTGACCCTAATTTCTTAACCATTGCTGTAATTCTTTGATCTTTGATGGTCAAAAAGTTCTTTTCTTTTTCGAAGTTTAGTGTTAAATGTCACTGAAAAATGTTCCAAATCCTTGTTCTTTGCACTGGAAATGCTATTCTAGACACCTAAAAGTCTGTACCGGTTATCAGAATATTCTATTTTGAACAGGAAGCATTAAGAAATGGTTAAGTAAAGTTTTCATATTTTTCTCATTTGTCAGTTTGCTGCAAAACCTCGTATATGAACCAATAAACCATTTTACAGTTGCTAGCCGCCATTTTGTTAGGGTACTTATGTCCCGTATTGTTGGGTCATTTTTTTCTATTTTTTAAAAACTATCCGTGATGCGTGTTGTATCATATTTCATCTGTCCATGGATGGATTTTGACAACTTCAGCAACATTCAAACCGCGTGAATCTCTAGTATCAGTTATGTAAAAATCATTTCTCAAATTTACAACAATGCGACATGAGAGCAATATAAAAATCGGTGGTCAGTTTTTGCCGTGCGCATAGAAATCAAGGGTACTGAACTTTGAAGTTTGTTATTTTCAGAAATAATTTTCTAAAAAATCCAAGCATTTCAAGAACTGTGCGCATAAATGCCCCCTTTCAGGTGAACTTTGAAATTTTAAGATATCTTGCCTAGTTTTTTTCCTATGGCACTTTAACTGCAGCGCGTGTATTGTCATTCCGAGATTCGGCGCTGTTTTCTTTGCGTGTATTTCAGTATATGGGCGTTATTTTTTCATTTTTACTACACTTGTCTCTACGGAAAATGGTTTTAATTGTTGGTTCGAGTATCAGGTTTTAATATTACGGCATTAATACTGTATTCCGTTCTCCGGCGCTAGTTCGTAATGGCTGTATTGGTAGCCGCTTTTACAGCAGGCAGAGGCTTACGTACATGCACCCAAGAAAACCCAAAATATCACTCTTTTGTTGTAAATGCAATCCACACACTTCTTGCGTTTTTGTGATGGTAGATGTCACTTTTTACTTTTTATCACCGGTGTCTGACATTAGGACTTGATACTTGATATGTCACCACCAAAGCAAGAAAACGTTTTCCTATATTTTCTTCCCAATCTAATCAATCTTGTGTGTACTTAATAGAAAGTATTCATAGAAAGTAGCTGAATATTTGCCCCAACCCATTTGTCCAGCTTTTTGACCACTTCTCCATCCATCTAATTTCAGTAGATTTTTATGTAAATTTATTGATAGACTACTGATTTAAATGGTCATCATACTCGATTTTGTGTGTTATATTTCTTTTCTTCTTCCATCTCAATATAGGCCCATATATTCTCTTCCCGCGCGCAACTTCGAATACGTGATCAAAATGCCGTTCAGTCTCGCTGCTAAAACTGGTAAAAAAATCCCTTTAACTCCAACATCTCTAATGTCTTCGATCTATTATATTGCATAAATGACGTAATATTAAAACCTGATACTCGTACCAACAATTAAAACCATTTTCCGTAGAGACAAGTGTAGTAAAAGTGAAAAAATAACACCCATATACTGAAATACACGCAAAGAAAACAGCGCCGAATCTCGGAATGACAATACACGCGCTGCAGTTAAAGTGCCATAGAAAAAAAACTAGGCAAGATATCTTAAAATTTCAAAGTTCACCTGAAAGGGGGCATTTATGCGCACAGTTCTTGAAATGCTAGGATTTTTTAGAAAATTATTTCTGAAAATAACGAACTTCAAAGTTCAGTACCCTTGATTTCTATGCGCACGGCAAAAACTGACCACCGATTTTTATATCGCTCTCATGTCGCATTGTTGTAAATTTGAGAAATTATTTTTACATAACTGAAAACTAGAGATTCACGCAGTTTGAATGTTGCTGAAGTTGTCAAAATCCATCCATGGACAGATGAAATATGATACAACACACATCACGGACAGTTTTTAAAAAATAGAAAAAAATGACCCAACAATACGGGACAAAAGTACCCTAACAAAATGGCGGCTAGCAACTGTAAAATGGTTTATTATAGTCACCTTAGTCATCGCTTCCATTCAAAAATGTAGATATTCTGATTATATCCGTATCCACCATCGGCAGACGATGAGGATCTTCTTGTCGCAATGTATATGTTTGATTTTGTTTTTATTTGTATATCTAGGTGGAATCACACGACCCTCACTCAAAAGAGGTAAAACTGGCATGGAACCCTCGTAGATATATTCTCATTAAAACATCTATATCATAACCTCATAGCGTACAGTACCCCATCTATAGTCGACATAGGAACCCAAGAACCGTTCTGTACTCAGGTTTCAGTCCGTTGTAAATAATCATGAAGTTCTCATGATCCAAATTTCTTACATTTTAGTACAGTTCGGTTCTTAGCTCTTATTAGGCCACATGTCAATCCCGTTCGCTGATGAAATTCCTGAACTTTATATAAAGATATGCTCCATGATCTACTAGACGAATTTCCGCAGCAGGAAATGACATGTGACGCTATACACCAGGCAGTGACGTCATACGCTGCGCTTAAAAGACTAACCCCAGTTATCGAGGATGCATTAAGCCATAGTGCTTTGAGAAATAATTGGTGCCTCAATGTTCATATTTACCTACGGCCAAATTGTAATGATTTCCTAAGGAATGCTAAAGCATGTGCTGCATAACCAATTAGTAAATTAGGTAACTAATAACCCAATACGAACGTTTTCTTAGGCATGAAGTTGATCCATTAGTTTCCGTTATCAATTCACACAGTAGATTTGATTAATCACAGGAAATGAAGCTCTAAAGAAAACGTTTGGTCTTAGATTAGTTTACCTGATATTCTAAAACTGAGCCGACTACCTATTCTAACAGGTGTAATGATTTTGAAGCAAATTTGAAGCCAGCAATGACTGATTCAAATCGTTAATTGTTTATCTGTTCGAGGACAAAATTCTACTCTGCCACGTGAAAATGATCTCATGTATATGGCTATGAAGTGACTTGAATTGAATTGTACTAAAATTCAACCACTGCATTCCGTTACTGGCTTAAACTTTGCTTCAAACATGATCCCTAATCATGAATTGTGGTGTTTTAAAACTGTGATTTGTTTCTCATTCCTGATCATCATGTATTTTGGACATGTATACATGTATTTTAGTGACATGTGTTAATTTATTTGTCGTTGTATGATACAATGTGTAGTGATTAACATCTACAAAAAACAATGGAAGAAACCCAGTCTGTCAACTAGACCAATGAACCCTCTTTTTAATATCGATACATTCAAACTATATTCATCGCCAAACTATCAAACATTCAAACCCTGTCAAATATTTCAAAATCCAATACAATTCAACCGGCAAATTCGTAAAATGCAAATACACAGACTTTAAAGAAAGGTCAATGGCCCATTTTGTCGATCTCCACATCACATTCTCTAACGAACTTAATTGTAAATTCCAAAAAACGATAATGATGTATGAAATAGAATTAAATGATGGCGCGCAAGGCAGCAGTTAATGAGAAATAATCATAGATATGCACCTGGGAAACCTCGTAATTTATCGGTCTAATTGGTAAGTGACGAGTCGTTCAGAGTTGATGCCAAACGATAAATATCTCATAAAGGGGCGATAAAAGGGTATTTTTATTTCCTTCGCTTCCAACGCTAGACGGTGATGATAGCTCATAGCAATAGCCGATGATACGGTACTGATTTCCGATACAGGACCACACCCTTCGGTAACCATGGGAACCACACCGCGACATCACCGGCAACAAACAATGCTTATCAACGCGGGTAGGTCAAGTGATACGTCGTGGAATTCGTTTGGTTGTTGTTTTACAGAAATCCGATATGCAGATTTGGCATTTATTATTTACCGAATGTTTGGAGCTGATGACTTTTTTCGATTTCCCGCTCGCGCGGGAGAATGTGGTAACAACGGAAGTGATATAGAAAGACACTTCATCGAAATACCGCGTAACGAAAGTCAAACAAAAAAACAATACCCTCGGGATACTCGGAATCGAGTATGCGGCCCCAATACAGCTGATGACAATACAAAACCTGCCTTTACCAATACTATATACTACTTTTACAATCTGATTCAATCGTATACGAATAGAATTCTTGTCGTTAATGTGAAAACGAATGCGAAAATGAGAATATTGTAAAAAGATCATGGCGCTTTGGAAAGAGAATTGATTGTTGCTCGGGTTCGTTACTCGTTAAAGCAATGTTTTCTACCCCAAACAGCCCTGAACACGTGAACACCGTAGAGAGTTGAACTACAGATAACACACGCGGACGCAGTAAAAGCCTAATATATCATTTCATGGTGTCATTTAACAGATATCAGTGATTGATTAATACATTCTCATTCGCTGGACGATACCTTGACAAACGTTATAATGTTATTCCATATACATCTCAGTGAACCAAAAAAGAACACCTCGTTCGAAAACTAGCTCTCGCAGACGAAAATAGAACCCACATGGAATTCATATGCGTGTGGAAAGCTGAATTGACAGATGGAGAATTTGATTTAATGATTACTCTGCATTGTATCGGATACTTTCAAATTCCAGTTATATTATTTTATTTCGAAGTCTTGAAAACAATGTATCAACGACGGATACAAATTTGAACAATTCAGTTTATGGCAATTTTGGCGGTATAATTTATATGGTGACAAATATAATCAAAATCAAGCTGTCTGTAGAACTCAATAATCGATGACGACAATGGCTCCCTGTGACGTAACCCAGGGCTTACAGTACATAATGTGTGGGGATATGAAATTAAGTGCATAATTGGATTAATCCATCAATTTTACGCCGAAACTTCGCACTGCCTCCCGGGAGGATCAGAGACATCATGTAGACATTTTGAATACCGACAGATCATAACCGCAATACTCAAGTCCCACTTAAGCAGCTAGAGAAAAGTTTCCCAGTATTTAAGCGTTAAAAGTTTGAACAAATTTCACCCAGTCCTGGAAGTGGTTGAAACATCCACAGTGATTTACGATCCAGTGTGCCCAACCGGGGTAACATCAGGTTACAATGGAGGGGGGTTATCGGTTTTGAGGGGGGTCAGTATGAATTATTCTTCTAAACTTAGTAGACATATCTGGGTTACCGGAACTTTTTGAATTTCTACTTCGTGTATGTTCAAAACCCTCTCCGACTGAATTCTATCTGAAAGATTGAGCTTCCTCTTGAAGTGAACACAATAGTATCCAACATTATACATGGGTGGAATATTGTCTTTGTTGGTACTGTGGTACAGTAGACACTAAGGTTCTAGATGAAGAAAAATAGGACGTTAGAAATTGTAAAGAAACTGCTCGGATCGAAAATCGTGCATTTCTACTTGATTTAACTTATATACAACGATGATAATAACAACAATGATAATAACCTTAATGATATTTCATCAACGATTTTATTACAATAAGAAGTAGCAGAAGTAATATATTAAATGAAATATTGTGATATAAGATATGGTATCTGATAGTGTATGGTGTAGATAAAGAGGAGAGTGAATCCCTCATTATCGCTCTTTTCTCGTCTTGTCGATTAGACAGGACATCATTGTAACGAGTTATCTACACGGCAATATACGTTGTTTAATTTCCTGGTCGTGGAATTCATCATGTCACTATCGCGGGACAGCTTCGAGTAGATTCTGATGGCACACCGAAGACCACTGGCGATATAACAGTCGCTGATAAATGGAACTCGCCGATGTGGAACAGCCAGTTTGAATACCTGATGCGTCGACGTATTTAGGGAGTGATTCTGGGCGTACTGACGCAAACAATTAATAGCTGAAATAACTAAATATGTATCATCACTCGAATGAGGACAGTTAAACTGCATCGTAAACAAGAATAAAATAATTGCGTAATACGTCTATGTCCCCAATCATCCTCATGAACAAGACAAACACATCATAATGCCTGACATACACCATAACCAAAACAAATACACTTCATCATTATCTAAAATTGATTGAAACTGTATTCATGAATTCATTTTCATATTTTCTAAATTGTTTTCCAGGGGTTTCTCGGCGGATATCCATCAACGTCGTTCACTCCAGATATAACTCCGATCATCCTTGCCGCTCACAAGGACAATTATGAAGTGATTAAAATTCTGTTGGACCGGGGCGACAAGATACCAAAACCCCATGACGTACGATGCAGCTGCAAGGACTGTATACAGAGCAGTTCGGAAGATAGTCTTTGTCATTCCCGTTCCAGAATCAATGCATATCGCGCTCTGGCTAGTCCTTCGTTGATTGCCTTGTCTAGTAAAGACCCGATACTGACAGCCTTCGAGTTGAGCTGGGAATTGAAACGTCTGAGTCGCCTTGAAAACGAATTTAAAAATGATTACGAAGAACTGGCGAAACAATGCCAGGAGTTTGCTACGGCGTTACTAGAACAGACTCGAGGATCGCACGAGTTACAGACTGTTTTGAATCACGACACGGAAGGTCCTGTTGCCAACGAGGCGACGGGAAATGATAAAATGACCTTGAGTCGTTTGAAATTGGCCATCAAGTACAAACAGAAAACGGTAAAGTATACTGATTGAAGCCGTTTATTTTTTCCACGGCGCAAAGATTGCGAACCTCCGACCCGCTACTCAAATGAGTTAATCTCTGCTTTATCCATTTCCACCATCTCGCTGATTAATCTTATGCAACCGCTGGTTTTTATTTTCATTCTAGTTCGTATCTCATCCTCACTGTCAGCAGCTTCTCGCCTCGCTGTGGTACGAGGGTTTACTGGCGTTTCGTCGGCGTATGATAATCACACAGCTTACTGTTATATTCGGCTTCGCTATTGGCTATCCATTTCTTTCAATGGTCTACTTAGTCGCCCCGAAATCAAAACTTGGAACGATGCTCAAAAAACCATTCATCAAGTTCATCTGCCATACGGCGTCATATATGATGTTCTTATGTAA
This sequence comes from Tubulanus polymorphus, assembly GCF_964204645.1. Taxonomy (NCBI): domain Eukaryota; kingdom Metazoa; phylum Nemertea; class Palaeonemertea; order Tubulaniformes; family Tubulanidae; genus Tubulanus; species Tubulanus polymorphus. The sequence continues at coordinate 5,511,638 of NC_134029.1, read as the reverse complement.
GTAATTGGACTAAAAAAACGACACTAAAGCACGTCTCGATCATAAATAAGAAAGATACTATGCTATGAGACGAACGGCCGCCTTTAGCCAGACGATACGTAGTTGCAAACAGTTTAGGTAAATAGAACTAGCCCTGGCAAGCGTAACGTGCTTACCAACGTGCACATCAATAGAATAAGGATGTTAGGGCTAATGGACTACGTGAAATTGGCTTCAAGAGAAACGTTTCGTCTTTCATCTAATTTATTTTCCTTGCTGCTCACTTATCCTTACTGCTGTGTATATTCCTGGTAATGGTCATTCGTACAACACGTATATAAATCATCTGTATTTGCCTTTTTCAGTTCTTCTGATTTTGGTATCACAAAGGATGCATGTATTTACGTTTTTCGGTGATAAAGGACCGGAATTTTTACCGCCGTTTGGTACGACATCACACGTAGAGAGACGAGGTTCGATGCCATCGATTGTCGAAATGTTTATCGTAGTTTGGGTGATAGGTAAGATACATGTGAAATAGAAGTCGCTTTCGGTGTTGCGATACAAGTTATGGATATCATTAAGCGCCGTACTGATGCTATTTTACAGGGTTTTTATGGACGGAGGTAAAAACGATTTGGAAAGACGGCGGCAAAGCGTACATATTAGACATGATGAATTTATTGGATTTTGTAACGAACTCGTTGTACGTGGCTATGATTACATTGCGAGTGGTTGCATTTTACAAGGTAATTAAACGTTTTTGAGACGGTTAGATAATTGCCAATTAATGACGAAGCGGTAATTAGCAATACGTTACCATCGACCTATCTTACCGTGTGCATTTAAGCGTTTACGCTTATTTGCCAAACTCGAGGTCTACAATTTTCGACAATATGAGTGACAAAAATAAAATGATATACGCCGTAACATAGCGACGAGTGCTGTCTTTACAAGAACATTTTAATAATTTTACTTAGTAATGTTACAAGTTATACAACGTTGTGATATTCCTAGTCTGCATGAGTGAAAAAAATGTATACTGGTTTGGAAACATAGCAAATTTTCTATTAGTATACTCGGTCAAGGGCTGGACAACATGATAGATAATGAAATTCATTCCACATAACTATTGCAAAGAGGACGCATCCCATTTTCTATATGTACTTTTCATCCACTCACATTGCTTTCGGAAATGAAATAGATAGATAAATAAATCAAATTCTGAATATTTTTTCTTTATTATTCAATACTTTTGTTGTTTCATTTCAGTTCATTGTAACCACTTTTTGAGAGATGCTAAAATTTTTATCCATAGGTATATTTCGACCCTAACCCATCCGAAGCCAGGACACAAGTAAGAATGTTGTGGGACGCATTTGAACCGACACTTGTGGCAGAAAGTCTTTTTGCAGCCGCCAACATCTTCAGCTCTTTGAAACTCGTCTATATTTTTACGATGAATCCACACCTGGGACCGTTGCAAATCTCAATCGGGCGAATGGTCGTCGACATCATGAAATTTTGCACGCTGTATTTCCTGGTACTGTTTTCGTTCTCGTGCGGCCTCAATCATTTATACTGGTATTATGCAAAGGAAAAGATGAAAGGTTGTAACCTGACACAATCGGGCCAGGCTATCATTGATAACCCCGCCTGCTCACCGAAGAACAAGTATTTTGCAAAGTAAGTTACGAGAAGGTCGCGTTTGATCTAAGATCGCTGAGTATAATAATGTAACGCGCTTTGCCAATGAAAAAGTCGGGTTAACGGGTTTAATTTCAATACGGAGGGAAAAAACCCCGATGACTTTCATGACTGACGGCTCCGTTATTTTGGTCGGTCGAATCATGGACTCTAAAACGTCCATTTGTCGAATCATGGACGTAGAAACTATAGAGTCCATGGTCGAATAACTGGATCCCTGAATACAAGATTCCCAAACCAAGGTTTGGGAACCAAGGTCAACCTGGACGTGCACCTGTTCTGTCATCATATTTGATTTTGTCAAGTTTGATTTTGGATGAATATTACCACCAAGTTTTGAAACACTACATAGTTTTGGCAGTTAATATAGACTTTCGGCTTTTCATTTAGCTGTAATGAAAATATATTCGATCAATGTTAATTTTTCAGTTTATTTGAGATAGCTCAGACGCTTTACTGGGCACTGTACGGCCTTGTTGAGTTGGACAGCACGTATCTTCAAAAAGAAAAACATATATTCACAGAATTCGTCGGAAAGCTCATGTTCGGCAGTTATTGCTTCATTTCGGTTATCGTACTTCTAAATATGTTAATCGCTATGATGTCGAATTCGTATCAGCAGATTTCAGTAAGTACATTGTTGTCTGTAAAATTCCAAAGAGCGCTCGCCATATCAAAGAATACTGAAAAATTCATTTCAACTATCAACCAGTAAGCACTAGCATTTACAATATTGCTTTCAACTATTTCTAAGCCTTCGCCGATATTTATCTATCATATATCAATTATCATTATCTATCTTTTTCTAACGTGTGTAGTTTTATTTGCTCATAATACAAATTACAATTCTTCCCATCAAAGAAGAAATTTACAATGGAAAATCTCGAAAAATATTACGTTTATATAATAAGAGACAGCGTTTTTATTTTTGTTCTTTTTCTTACCAAAATGGAAGCACAGCATAATCGCCTTTGTTGTTGTTTTTTTTTTTACAAAAAAAGGAAGCTGCTGATATGGAATGGAAGTTTGCCAGATCGAAGTTGTGGATTTCGTATTTCGAGGAGGGTGGTACACTTCCAGTACCGTTCAACATCATCCCGAGTCCGAAATCCGTGTTATACTTGTTCCGCTGGTTCAAAGATAAACTGTGCAGTTGTACCACTCAGCAAAAGCGTAGTAGATGGCAAAGCATTAGAGTAAGTTTATAGGCTGGTGCGGGTAATCCTAGCAGTTGAATGATTACTATTAGATTATGTCAAGATTCATATCGATATGGTAAGGCATTATTATCCAAACGAATGGGTAAGCCATATGGCAGAAAGTTTATCTTTACCAGATAACATACATATATCGCGAACTCAATGACTTAGAATGAAAAGCTGTTCTTGGCTGATAATCGGTTTGCCAATTTGCTAGAATATTTCTCAGAAAAAGTCACCGAGCATATTGTAGCAATTTTTGTCGCTTAATTATGGATCGTTCAAAAAAAGAAAATTTAAACCTAAAACATTGTGCATCCATAAATGAAAAAGAGAAGACAAACATATTCATTTACGACAGTTTTAAAGAAATCTCTGCTAGAAAATATTTATATATAATTGTTCTTTTTCACCACTTCAAGAAAAATCGTCAGGTAAAACAGTTCTATGCGTCAGTTGATAGACCCGTAGTGCACTTGATGGATGACGCGTATGTTTTGCCTATTTTCTGGGTGGGGCACTGAAATACAGTACACGTATTAAAATACAAACATCTATATTTAGAAAAGCAATTTTCTTCCAACGCCTTCCATTTTGAGGAAAACGCAATATCAACGCTTTAGGTGCAAAGAACCAAGACGTACGTTTTTCCCATGGTAAATTTTATGTATATGTATATAGAAAAAATATGGTATCAAAATATGACATCATTAAAAATGCCGGGTTTTATGAGCTTTTTCAAATACCCTTCAAATCGATTTGTTCGAGTACTACTTACTAGTGCCCCTCCTTTACTGTATTAGAAAATAGATATCATGTCTTTTATTTCGGCCCTAGTATTATCTACTTTGTGTTTCAGAATTGCAATATGAACCTTTACGGTGTGTTAATTTTTTCTACTAAGAGTTCGATGTTTATTTTACTTATTTTCAGCTTAGTATCTGTGCTTTCGGTTACAGGTTGTTACTGATTGGTTTTGATGATTAATTATTAGCATTTGCTTTCATCTCGAAGGATTTAAATGTTAGATTTAGAACTCAAAAATCATCATTGCTAGTCGACAAACGATGTACCCGCTCTTAAGTAAGGGTCATCGTGTTTGGTTGATCTCTTTGGTAAATGATGATTGGTCGAGTTCTTTCAAAGGAATAACATTTATCTCCTTGTTTTCTTCCTTATTTTTCATCCTATTCATAAATTAAAAGACTGGATGAAACTAAGAATACTTTCTACGGTTATTTTCAGGGAACGCATCAGGTAGACATGCAACCCACACGTATTACGCGATCAAATTATTTACCTCATATCATAATCAAACGAACGTTTGATTCTCAATATCGTTCGTGCTACATGAAGATCCGACATTGATCCATTGTCGTCCATTTCATGCACATTTAGATTCAGAACGCAGAATCGTGAAATCAATCGTGATCAATTCTAAACTTTTCAAATGCAAATATGCCCGTAAACTATGATATCCATGATCAAAGCTTCTTCGAACCTAATGTAATCTAGACGTTCACCTTGTCTTTAAACAAATGAAATTTTGAAGCAAAAAAGTGATAGAACAAGCGAAATTGTGTGAAACGAACGATTACTGGACATCTGGATCATTCATTGCATGACCTTAGATTGTATTTCGTAATAAATTCTGTTGTGATAGATTCACTTTTATAATCAGTTCATTTGAGGCCATGAAGTATTGAACAACCTCGCGGGAACCGCTTGGATTCATGACAAGAAACTTTGATAATCGAACGCATTTTACGTCAGAAATATACATACAGTTTGAATTGAATTGTAGGAAGTTTCTTTGAATTAGAGAAATCTAAATAATACTGTTTTCAGATGTTTTGATAATAATTTTAATATTATTAACAATTGGATTCATTCGATTTAAACGATATACGTTAGATACTCGAAAGGAGAACACAAATAATGCAAAAACGATTGAAGAGAGAATTATACAATCGCTTACATTAGAAAATCTTTTTCTAAAACTGTATAATTTGACTAAAAGTAAAAAATCTAAATTTACTTCTTAAATTGGAAGATTCGAATCTGGAGATGAATATTACGCTTCCACTTCATCCGTATGAAATTTTGACACGAACTACTGGTACCCCTTACCTCATCCAGTCACGCGTAATTCGATTTAGCGCAAGTTTTAGATTTTTTAGTTTTTACTTTTATAATCACTGTTTTAGTTGACCGATTTTATGTGTGCATAGATATTAATTTCAGTGGGGCTCTAGAGGCCATGGTAGAATCAACATTATATATCGATGTTTAAACTAGTAGATTTCGATGTGGAATGAATGGAATTAAATGAACGAATATTTCATCGGTGTCATAGATTTCTATTTCATGACGATTTTAGACGATATTTTGCATATGTTGCATTTTTGATTATGTTTCCTGCTAGTATTCTCATCAATGTCATATAAATTACACGTGGGTTATATTGCGACCTTCAACGCGTGATGTGATTTATGAATATCAAATCTGGCGTTTGATTTCACTGTTTTGCGATATGTGATGGCAGCACACACGTCGTTAAATAGAGGTTTTTAGTTAGTGTAAATTAACCATCTGGTACCCGAAACCGCCCCAGGCAGTTTACACAAGACACCTGTCCTTAGTTTTTATCACGGCCTGTATAATCGTGATTTTTCACATTTCAAACACGGATAGTTCGTAACACACGCTTCATAATCCTCGCATTTCTGGGACTCGAACCCGACCCAGGAAGACACCGACTCAATAAAACGGACCTTTTGGAATTAAAACTTCATGGTCTTAAATGTCCTAGTTTTCATTCGTATTTTCATATTTTTATATTCAAATACTCATCGTATCATTTCATTCATCTAAAGGAAAAATGAATATCTGCTTTCCTATTTTATTCGTTTGTTTGTCTTTTGAGTTACAAACCATTTATCTTATATTAAAACATATTTTCTACTTCATTTTTAAAAGTTTTCTATATCTCGCTTACTTCGGTGCTTAGCATTTTAGCGGGAGACGGTAATTCAAGGCATTCCTTTCGTTGGTTCCTTAAGTTTAAACAGGGTGGCGCTCCCTGGTTAAGACGGTTAAAATGTACAATATACAATATTGTTAAAACGAAAAGGAAACGGATATTTTGATAATGAAAAATCTAAAACCAAACCCCGATCATCTGGTTGGTATTACCAATATTATCAAATATATCGCGTGATTCAAGCTAATTTTAAATTTTGCATACAGCTCTGCGTTCTCAAATCTCAGCATTCAGTCAAGATTCCCTAACACTATGATATCCCCGGTAATATTATCACCCATCACTGCCGCACTGGAATTGCGTAGAATTGTAAATCAAACATGATATCATAGCTGCACAGACTAATTGTCTCTACACACTACACTTCCTCTTCTCACACACAGTAGAAACCTAGACTATTTTATGTGCTATTACGAATAAACTTCTTTCTTATCAATAATCTGCCGGAAAATAAATGTAACAACGAAAGGATAATTCTTCATCGGTTTTGAAAATGTCGTAACAGTAATCAGACTCTGTCATAGCTATTGTAGTTATAAAAGACGATTACAGTAAAGCAATTTGAAATTTTGGAAATCGTAAAAAAATTCTACTTCTCAAAACACATATCATATATATCATATAAAGCACCACGTGCGTCCATGTATTCGATTGACACTTTCTGTGTTAAAAGCTGCCAATCGTAAAAGATACACTGAACTCACCCAAACTAATCTATCTTACAGCGTTTAAAGATTCGTATTTATTATTCTTTTCAGAAAATTGTTAAAAAGGTTAACGAACGCGAAGCAAGATACCAGGTAAAATAACACCATCAGTGATTAATGACGCACGCCCTTATTGAAATAGTCAACCACACCTTAGTGGTGAGGGAAACCCGTACGTGAACTGCGATATTTTCGTGTAGGACCAAAATGAGCTTATCCTCGTCTTAGCGTTTCCTGACTCGGTGTACAAGCTTAACCCGATATCTGTTATAGAAAAACAGAGGAACAAATTAAGATATGATTTTTACTTGACAAAAATATATTTTTTCTCCGTTTTTAGCAAGTGATCAAAGATCTCATAAAGCGTTATATAATGGCTAGACAGCGCAGTACAGATAACGAGGGAGTGACCGAAGACGACTTGAATGAGATAAAACAAGATATATCAGCGTTCAGATACGAGTTGCTCGAAATACTGCGGAATAACGGAATGAAAACGCCCAATTATGGAAACTACAATAAACCTACCAGTAAGAAAAGTCGAAAGAAATTTAGATCTTCCTGACCAAAACTGGGTAAAAATTGGAAAACCATGAACACAGACCAGGAATGATGACGAAATAAATGTCTTTCAACCAACACGTTACGTGAATCAACTAGATTTATTAGAGTATTTTATAAACTGTTTTGATACTGGAATATTTTGTCCAATAGAATTTCAATATCATCGAAGCACGAAGTGTTTTTAATTTCGTTCAAGTAGTCAAACATTGTCCCCAAAGTAGAAAAAAACAAATTCTAAACTTCTCGTTCGTTGTTGCCTACACGGACGAACCGACCAAAGCCGAGAACACAAATAACTATGGAGGCGCCATGACAGGTACTACTTTCTGGAATTAGCTTCAAAATCGGTGTAATGTTAATGGTTTATCCGCGTTTTCCTTTTTTGTCCTCCACAATCAGGGACCGGCAGTCGTTCGCTAAATTTTCATACCCCAGCCCTTTTTGGTCTGCGTTCTATTTTTCTTTCGTTGTCGGGAATCATGTAAATGTTCATCTTCTAATTATAACGGCACGTGTGTTTTCAAATGTTTTTCGAATTCTTTTCTGGTATTCGATTGAAATCATTTATGTTTTGGAAACGTCAGAGCCCAGAAAAGAAAAAAAACATTTGAATACCGCTGTTAATCATTTTTTTTGCTGAATGATCACATTTTATATCTGCGATTTGCATGATGAATTCATTCATGAAAATTTAGATTTAAATCTTTAGTTTGCATCCGATTTTGAAAATTGAACCTTATTTCCAACTGACATTTCTCGTAGATTCTAGACACCAATGGGTGGCGGACTGGTTAGAACAACTTATTTTGCTCGGTTTGATATACACATATATGACATTTTGATCGGTACATTAATTATTGTTTGTTACTTAATATTGACGTGTTAACCTCTGTGCCATATAAAAGCCCAGTACACATTGTGAATTAAATATTCAATCAACCTATTCTATGTGAATAGGCTTAGCCTTCATCGATAACTTAACGTATGTGGCCAACATGAAATCAAGTTTTCTTCTATACGACTACATTTACATGTACAATATTGGCAGTCGAATGGTTAAGTTAATTTGATGAATATTTAATCGTCTTGTATATATAATAGGATCTTAATTCGTTTTCTTATATGACTTTTACAATGACAATATCGGTTGCATGGTTTTTTAAGTAGTTAGTATCAATCTGGTCAAAGCCAAGAGTTTTACTTTGATTTGTGTTGGCATGAGTTCGCTTTCAATGTTCAGTTATATTACAAATTGAAAAATGAATTCATGTATTTTTTGTATATTCTATTTTGAGTGCCACCAGTTTTTTGTATCAAAGCCGTCTCCCTGAACTGTTGAATGGCGGTTCTGGCGAATGCGCATGCACCTTGCAATTAATGGATTTAATCTATCGAATATTTGGTGTCAGGCTTGTCTTCAGTTTGTTTTACCTCATCTCATTGTGGCGATTTAATTTCTCTCTGGCATATTCCTGCATATCTCTCTCTCTCTTTCTATATATATATGAATTTCTTTATGAGAATAAACCCACCGAAAATGGCAGTGTTCAGAGCAGTCTTTGTCTAACCTCACTGAAAACAACGATCGATATTTTTCTAATTTGTTTTCAAGTTATCACATCGCTCAAAGGATAGGCGGGCGCTGTTCTGAAAGCACAGTTCATTCTATACAATTCCTATATGTTTTACGGATATTCAGCGAAAAACTCTTACCTGACCTATCTATTCAGTTTGACGCGTTTCCGCGAAACAGGGACTCGAAATCATTTTTACATGAACCTACAAATACTGATATATTGGTGGCTATATTCACATAAGATGCTCACGTTAACTTTCGCATGTGCAAAACCCAAAACCTTCCCAACACTAACATCTGTCCTGCTGATATTAACACTATCGTATGTCAACGATCACAAATTCAATTCAATCCAAGTACAATCTCAACACGCTGATCATTCACACGCTTAGTATCACTGGTATTGCCTATCTTAGAAATCGAATGTCTTTTCTTGATCCCCTACGACTTCTTAAAAGTGAGAACTTGGCTTTTTCCGGAAATCTGTGCAACCTTTACCGGATATGTAAAATGATATCGCACCAAATGGCAAATATATTTAGGGTTCTGAATACCCGGCCGATAAATCAGAAGTTGAATAATCGTTTACTTTCTTCCTAGATCCAAGTTTTAACTTTCAACCTCGAATGCAGGATATTGACTTTTGCAAAGTAACTTCCTGCTTTAACTATCTAACATATTGAAAACGTCTATTTCTTATCTAAACCGTTTTAGGTGGTCGTTTAAGACGAAAGAGAAGCCAGATTTCAATAGATCGAATCAAGAAGACAATCGACACCGGGGGAGCGGCTGGAATGGATACGATCAGTGAAGAGGGAATCAGCAGCACAAGACCTGGTAGTATGCGCCGTAAGCAGGAGATGGATAAATCTAAAGACCCAGGCGACGTTAAAGGCAACGGTATCAAACCAATAAGTATACCGACTAAGATCGACGAAGGTCTCGGCGATTCGATGGATCAGTCAGAGAATCTTGAGAAGAAAAGTGGAAACCCGAACGACCCTTCAGAAATTCAGCTAGATCCGTCTAAATTACCTGGATATAAAAACGGCACGCCCCCTGTTGCCAGTCCCAGTACACCAGGTTCTAGCGACGGTCCTTGCACGCCTGAAACTCCTGGTGCTAATAGTCTCGATGGATCCGACAGTCCGTTTTCGATAAAAAGGGGGCACCCTAAAAAGGTGTCTTTCTCTTGGAACAGTAAAGCCGGGGAACAGAAGGAGCCGTACGTGTATGACGGTAAACCTAATGGAAATGTAGAAAACCCGGACCAAACAAAACCGACCCATGAGCAAACCCCTTACGTGAAACGTCGATGAAAAACATTTGTTCGTGTTCGTATGAAAAAAAGCTTAGTATGTGATAATCTCTGAATGGAATATGATGTATATGACATTTTTTTTCTTTTATGCTATACGAATAGTTGTAAATTTTAAAAATTTCTTTATTTTAAGTGGCGTCATAGACATTGACAGTGATGAATGATTTTAAAGCGAAAAATACATCTTTTACCATCTTGCGTTCGCGGGAGTACAATGTATTGCAGAACTAGTCAAATTAATTGAATTTGTTTAACAGCTACTTAAAATTCGATTTTACACTTTTAAAGTTGGGGACGATAAAAAAAAGTATCACTTCGCATGGGCCAGAAAAAGGTCCGAACGCAGTAGATATTCCATCCTAAGCCGTTCATTCAATATTCCCTAAGCACAGTGGAACCTCATTGATACGCATCTTGCGGGAAATCGTTGCATCAAATAAGTTTCGTGTTATCCAAAATGTAGATTGATATGAATATCTCAGTCCGGGCATCTGGAACTCATCGTAGTAAACGGGTTTCGTATTCTAAGCGAATCGTGTTAACGACGTTCGACTGTATGAATAGTGTTGTCCCGGTATAGGTCTTTCTCGTCTGAACTGCGTCGAACGTTTGTATCTCAATTTCCTTGTGAGAACATTTCTACTCTCCTTGTTGAAGTTGGGTTTGATTTTATCAAATATTTACGCAAACGGATTCAAAACGTGCTTTTACGCAGAGTAATTATGACACAAATAGATTTCCTTAAAAGCACAAGCACGCGTGTGTGCGTCCATTCTTGGTTGCTTGAGTATGTTCGATCAGGGAATCATTAAGTGTACACCATTCCTTCCCCTCATGTGAGCAAACCGAACATCGATGTATGAGATTGAGTAGAATATTTACATTTAATTGCAAATCTTGGTAACGACTTTTTAAAATTGAGAAGTATATATGGAAAGTAATGGTTGGTTTAATTCGTTTGATTGATAGATTTAAGGCTAGATAGTATATTAAACTATGTGAATTGCATACCTCTCTGTACACGACTGTTTGTTTTTTCTCATAAAGTGAAAAAGAAAAAATCGAACTAGAGAATTGTCGAGTAAAAAACACGTCGTTAGAATTTCACTTAAGACTGTGATAAATGTGTAATTAATGAAATTATTAACGAAATGTAACTAGCTGTATATCAATTAATCGAAACCTTCACATTAGTATTATGTATATAAATAGATATCAATCACTAAATCGTCTGATCTGTTTCAGACACGCGGAAAACATATATACATAATATACGTATTGGATTCAAGCCAAAATAAGTAAGTCGTTTGGTCTTCTTATCAGGTAGTCACCAACCTCACAAGTCTAGTCATGAAATTTTGAAGCTTCGCTTTAACATATCCTCATTTTTTAAGTCACCTCAGTCATATGTTTTAATGAATGGATAATTTTGAATATCACGATTACAATATTTCTCAACTTTTTTTTCAATGATAATGACAATCTTCAGTTTGTTTGTTGTCGCCACGTTTGAGGCACGTTAACGATTTTTTTGTGGTCCGTCCATACTTCAGCTATTCATCACCTAACGATCTAAGGTTTTTTCAATTGATGTCTACTAGACGTCATTCTGACGTCATAAATCGAGAATCTGCACAATATCCGTGTAAGATGAATATACGAAAGAAATCCCACAATAATTCAGCCAAAGATGTAAAGTTATTGAATAGAAGTGTATATAGATATATATTTGAGCAACGTTTCAGCTGAAAACTATGAGCCATCATTAGCCATCACCGTAACGTCTTGGTGATGGCTAATGGCAGAAGTACGTAAAGATGTATTTTTTCTTTAGCCGAAACATTGCTCGAATATTTATACATTACTATTCGAGATCTTTGCATCTTTGACAGAATTATTTTGTAATTTCTCGCGTATATTTTGATGTCATAATTTGACGTCGTTTAATTTTAGTGCATTCATTATCTAACTTTAACTCTTATGGTGTCATCATTTCATTCAGAACAGTGGAACCGCACCCAGTAGAATATATCAGTTTAGTTTCCCACTAGTCAACTACTAGTCTCATCACTCGCAAATGTAGAATATCAGCATTAATAAATGAAATCACCCTAATCATTAACGTATGGATGCTAATACATATATGCTATGTGTTCTATTTAGATAAAAAAATTGATAAAATACGTATTTCTACATGTTTATATTTTTGTACACCAAAACGTCAAGTGTTATGACACAAGAATATTATACGTACATCTCTCGAAAACCTGCACGGATTTATCAGATGTAGTCACGTGCGAGATAAAATGGACACGGCGATAGTTGTTCCATAAATATTGTATATCCGGTGCGATTTTTTAAATTGTGATATATCAATGATATTTTGAGAGAATCGAGTATGACACTTCGGGGGTAGAACTCGAAGTGTCGGTTGTTTTATCGACAGCTGGTGTTTAGATTGTTTTACTGGTTTCAGGGTGCATTTTTGCGGATCGTGGGCGGGTAAGTTTAGAATAAGGGACTGTTAAGCAAGTAGTTACCTGTACGGACGAATATACATTGTTTATTATTTCCAACACAGTACTCAGTTATATGTACATTTATTATATTGAAATATCATATATTTTATTTGATTATTGATGTTTTTTTCCATGCACGATTGAAGAAATTGCCAGCCATCTAGGGCGCGGCACAGGGCGGGAGGCTACATCACTGAGACTTTACAGCACTTCTAATCATAAACACCCAAAATGAAATATCAGATTTTTGTTCACCCCTTCATGAAAAACTTGTTAAATGACTATAATGAACCGTTGTCACATTATTATGTATATACAGTATTAATGTCATACATAATAAATTGTTTATTTGACTGATAGCAATGTGTTTATATTCATTAATATATTTGATTACTTGATTGAGGACAATCAGATGCCAGGTCCACTAAAAAGATCAACATGTTATGGTATACATGTACTGAAATGAACTAGGCGATAATTCCCGGAGAATCATGACGTCATAGAGCAGCGCATCATCTCGTTGGCGGTGAATATGTGAACCAATCTATTATTCGCTCGCCACAGTAGGAATATTGTGCAGCCGAATTAGTTCACGTATTCACCGATAACGATATATTTTGGGGCAGCACTTAACGGTCAAGAAGACACTGATGACTTGTTAGAACGCCTATATTCGTCATACACGTTACTACTACTATCTTGAGCTAGTTATCGTTGAATACTAATTTTCTGTATCCATTTTCCTTTCCTTCGTTACATTTTCTTTTGGTACCACCGTAATGCGGCCTTTGCGCTTTGCTAGACCTGCGTAGTATTAACTGATAAGTAATTGCATGTAGATATTCATAATATTCTAATGCAAGATCTCCGACACTGAAAGTCTGCAACTATCTCAATTTGTTTTACTATTGACTGTCATGCGCAAGCCGCAGGAAATGCAGCACCTCCCTGGTGAAGTTACAGCGAATAAAAACTGGTCGCTAATGTAAAATGTCGAGAGGAAATGGCGAGAGTATATCGATGTACAATTGGTTGACAGATAGTTGTGTTGACTTCAAACAGGAACTCTGCGTTATTCCAAGTTGATTGATACAGATTGAACCCGAACGATTTGAATCATCTCTCCAGCAACGCGAAAAACAAAACACGACCAAAAAAACCATAGAGTAGATAAGTTTTCACGATGTTTTTATTACTAAAATGCATCACTTTTAATTAGTATAAAATACAACATATCTAATTCAGTATTCAGGTACTCAACTGTGGACCCGATAAGATTTGAGCGTCTTATGAACAAAACAATAAATTCAAGCAGAATAAAGTATATGTTTAACTTTAACGGATCTGAATATTCCGTAAAAAGGCTTTAAAGCTTAAAGTTTTATACGCACTAGGGCACTTTTAGAATAATTATTCCGCAGAAATTTTCGATCAAAAAAGCACCCATCACCTATTCTAAGAAAAAAAAGCTTGACTAAATTGGATATTCTCAATTAAAATAAACAATTAATACGTAAAATTGACGTGTATGACAAAAACGGATTACATATGCAACAATATGACCCCATTGATTTCAAACAGTGGAACCAGTTACAACCAGAACTATTTTAATTTTAATCAAACGATTTCTATTATATCCACAAGGAAATTGATAACATTTTGTAGGACAATGTCCCATAAACCATTAGGTTCCGAGGATTTCAACCCAAATAGCTATTCTGCTGGTTCACAAACGACAACAGCAGGGAGGATTTAGCGAAGCGGGGAGGTTCCTAACTCCCTGAGTGAATTCACACTGTCACGCCAAAGACAAAACAGCAGAAACAAAGTTAAATTGCGGCGCCATCTTACAGAGAAGTGATCATCGTTAACTTCACCATAACGATACGCGTTCCTCTCAAGGTAAAATCACTGATGATTAAGTACATGTAACTGTATCTTGAATACAATGAGCGTTTGTCTGCTGAACTTAAAACACGAAACTCGCAATTGAACCGATAAACATTAACGAAATTCAGGAATATGATGAAACTTAAAGGGGTATACAAGCACCAATCATTATTAGTACATAATTTCATATATATATATATATATGTTTACAATTTCAAAAGCGTAGTAGGTCCCAGCAATTATCTCTTAAGCCATATCAGATAATTTATCAGCTAATGCAATATTTTGAATGATGATACAATGATAGAAAATTCTGGTATTCTACGACACATTGAGTTTATATATTTCTCTCCCCGCGTACACGGTTGAAAGACTCGATCTTTCCGTGAAAAAAATCATTTCACGACATATAAATCGACATGAGATTCTTGTCAGTATTTTACAAACATTGTGGATGGATATATATTAAACGTCTTATGATTCTTACGACCTACTTTTTTGCAGATTTTGTCCTAATTATTCATCTAATATCACAATTTCGTTTCAATCCTAATATCAAAAAGTTTCATAGGCTCGGTCGTACTTTTACCACCCAGGGTCTGATTACACGAAGCCCTTCAGGGAATCATTTCAAGTCACTGCAAATGTGAAGATCACCACTCAGCAAATAATCATAATTGACTACAGTTCAGGCCTGCAGCACGAGGAATTTGTGGGTGGGTTTGTTTTAATTTGGTTGGAACTGTGGGCCCTTGCCTAGAAAACATCTTTTATGCTCAGATATGAGCAATTTCCATTGATACAATTGCAAGGTAGTTCGAAAGAAATGAACAAATTCAATAAGCATGTATCTTTGTAACATACCGGTACATGTATGTTGTAATAGTTGTAAGTGTAATTCTCATTTTTGCTTAATGATTTTTTTTATCAAAAATCGGAGCTAAATTTATTGCGGATTTATTTGAACCTCTTCGCTACAGGACTGCTTCAGGTCAAAATTTGAATTTGTTACCTACATGATTATTCATTAAGACAGTCTTTAGTTCAATACCTCCTCTTTGAAACTGACGACTATATGTTTCAGCATTTCATTAGCAGAAATCTTTTCACACTAATCTAATTACAACAAATTATTCGGAAACGTTACTCCAAACTCGACGACAATTCATTTCATATGAATAAGATCACATTTTTTCATATCACAGTCTTAAAAATGACGAACAGTGCACAATTACTAATCATGATTATTACAGATATTTTACCCCTAATAATTACTGGCATTATATAAAATTCAAGAGCATTTTCAAATGCATTTTTACAATTACAGTACGACTGATGAACCACAGCCAAAGAGATTTACACTTATCAAACCCTGACTTCTAATTCTAATGCTGAATTATACCATATCGGACATAAACATTTTTGACTAGGAAAAAGTATTGGAATCTAAAATATCAAGTTTCCTTACTCAACATTATGAAATGCCCTCATCATAAATGGTTCTAGATTATTAACGAATTCAAATACCATAGCTTCAAAACGCTTCAATTTCACGCGTGATGCTTTATAAAAACCTCTTGACAACAGCCAACATTCTGGAACTCTGAACATATTCAAATAATCTAAAACAGCTTTCCAATGTGGCATCATGTTTCAAAAACTGGATGACAATATTCATTACATTTCTAGGAATAATACGTAAGTACACTAGTTTGGTTTCCTCTCAGCAGCAGTATGGGTGGCATATCTTTAGTAAGTATATCTAACCAAGCCATGTACAGACCAGCCGGCGTGGTACCTTTCCGAGGAATCGGCAAAGTCCTGAAAAACAGATGAAATAACTGAATACGTGAATATTTCATGAAACAATTAATCAAAAGGCTTTCAAAAACAAACTAAATTCTTTGGAATTCAGCATGGAATCACACTCAAGGCTATTCTACTGCTCAAATTATCACTTACATTACGATAAGAGATGCTTCTGATGAATGTTCTTTTAACAATTCTCGTAGACGTATATGACGATTGGTCTGAAAATTACCGGCACAGCTAATTAAATATATTCTTCCAATAGTCGCATAAAAGCAAAGCACAATAAATTAATGAAAATGGCTCTTATAACCGTCAAAACAAATTAATTCATCTTTCAATTTAGAATTGCGGTATCTTTTCTCTGAATGCTTACTTTCTCTTTATGCATAACTAGTTCTGATTGCGTAATCTGCCACGATTCGGGATCCTTGTTATCCTTAGCTAGCCAATCGCTTAACATCAAGTCAAATTCTTCCTTACTAAAAAAAAAAAAAACAAATTAATGGGATTTTTCATAAGTTCCTTTTTTTACTTTGACAAGTATAGTAGTATCTCCCATAGAATTAAACACATACCTTTCTGATTTCGGTTTTCTTCCAATATCCGGTATCACAGTCATACTTGAATATTCTATACGAAATTTACTCAACAAAGCTGCCATACTGAAAACAAACAGAGAAATGTGTATTGAATACGCTCAATTAATGACACTTAAGTACCCAAAGCAAGGCAGATTCAACTGTACGACGAGAAAAGATCATCACCAAGAAAAGGAATGAACTTACTTTCTTTGATCATGATCTAATTCACCCATCTTTTTGCCGGCTGTAAAAACTCGTAATTTACAAGACCTCCAGTGCGACTTAGTCGACAGTATATACGGCAACAACAATGTTAAACCTGTAGACAGATCAAAATAGGGAGCATGAAATGAGATGAATCTTTACAATATAAATATTGTGGAATTAGCTCAATAAAACTTACCTCCATCATCGAACAACCACCAAACATCGATAGTGCCTTTTTTCTGTTTGCGATGGAACATATTCACCGTACGCAGCACGTCCTGATTTATCTGAGCAATTTTTATCGACTTGCGACGTACAGATTTCTTCGTGCTGGCCTCGCTCTCGATTGTACCGACATCCGACATCGCCAGTTCTTCTTCACGGTTATCCTTGCTGTCGATTTCATCTTCGCTATTTTCGACCGATTCGGTAGATTTTAGCGGAGATAACGGAATAGATTCCTCAGTTTTCGTAGATTTCGTTAGCGAATGTTCCTTCGAGCTCTCGGTTGCATTCGCTTCTTGCTCTTCAGCGCTGCTCTCTGCAAAGTAGAATTTCAAACATTACTCATATACCAAAGCACCTCGCTGAACTATTGGGAATATTTTCGATGAAAAGATTAAAAGATTTTACCTTCTCCCGAGTCGTCAACTTCGATCTCAATATGATGATCAGAGCAATCGAATCCTTCGCAAACCCTTAGTATACCGACACCATAGTTCATATCAAATGCCTCACTGAAATATGGAATATTCGAGGGTTTAAGTCAGAAATAGCTTAAAAGAACTACAGTCAAAACCTCAAGAACCATAAGAAAGAGTTAACCAGAATAAGAATTGAAAGAGATATTGAGTCTCTATTATAAAATTCACTGATCGTAGTTTTCACAGTAACAGTAAGATAAGCGGTCCACTGTATCTAAAATGCCGAACTCTCTAATTTTGGAACAGTGTTTACTGTGAAAATAAGATACTACTTACTGAACGACAGTGAAGTATTCAAGTACTTCTTGTGGTTTCACTTTCAACCAATTACTCTTGAATCCCATCAATAATGTATTCGGTCGCAGTTTACCCATACCAGTTGTCTACAGCAAAAAACATTACGTTCAAGTGAAAACCTTTTCTACGAATAACATACTTTTTACTTCATCAATAAAAGTACATGTCGTGAAAATGAATCGTCGTAATTACCTGTAAAAGCGATCGAGCTCCAATTTCGAAGTTATTAGACGTGATCGCGTTATAAAACCCTTTGATTTTACGACTGTGTAACCAGCGATAAGCCTGCTGTATGATTTCATGTAGCTCTTTAGATGATACCTGATTCTCGTGTTTCTCCTATAGAGAAGGAAAGATGAAAACGTTACGCAATGGTAAATCCATTGAAGACATGCGCGAATTAATAAATAGGCCGGTTGCTAAGTTGGGTTGTGGATGGCTTACCGACGCGATACATAAGATTTTAGCTTATTTCTGATATTTTATCTCTACACGTACTAGAATTAAGTTAGACATCTCTTCTTCATGGTTCTAAATAGGTTGCATGCCAAAGTTCACAATCCTTGATGCAAACATGCAGAAAGTCATACCTTGAAACCACCGCTAAGTGCTAAATTCATGATGTACAAGAGACATTAAGGAATGGGTAATCAGGATGCCTGACCCGAGGTAGGACGATCCTATGACATAGGATCTGAATCTTAAGAGGCATTCATAAAGTATACACATTTATTCATTTCAAAGATAGGACCTTCATATGTGTATGGGTAAAAATTGGCATACTTCATCGATGGCCTTTCAAGGAACATACATGCATTAAAGGGTAAAAATGCTTGTTGCCAAAAAAAGATTTTCTGAACAGTTAAAGGAGACCTGCAGAATGTCAATAACCATATCACGGCAGTACGCACACACACGAATCCCAAATTTCTCTCAAATGTTGCCAGCCTTGGTATCTCAATGAAATAAAACTTACATCAAACCAATAAAATAAGAATGGTCTCTGAAAATTATTGTTATTGGTGTTAACTCTTACCAATGGGTTAGAATACTGAAAATTGCACAGCCTTTTCTACAGCTGGTTTACTATTTGAAAACCAATCAATATGACGCAGGGTCGTGTTAAGATATGTGTCTGTGCTGAATTAGTCATACTGAATCTATTCTCGAATTTACCACTGTAGAAAACAGACTAAATGATGAATTTAGTGTGACAATTTGATTTAAGGTCTAAGTATTTCAAATAACCAAGCACTTCCAACAAGTTAATTGAATAGTTCTAGCACTAAATATAAATGAATCAACCTTAGTTTTAAAGCAAAAAGTCACACATAGAATTCCAAACATTCAGTAATCATGTGAAAATCAGAATTGGCTATTCTTTATATTTGTGAAAAAAAATATCAGGTGCTAAGTTGGTTTCCCTTCCCAGGTGTTAGAGGTCTTTTATAAATGATTCTTGTTACAATGAACGTCTGACTACACTGCACAGTTACGCACAAAGTCATCTTTGTGTTTGTTTTAACTTACATGCCATAAAGCTACATCTAGCCAAGTTTTCTACATAAACAATGCAAAAATAAACAAGAACATTTTAAACAATTAACATACATCAAATCAGCTCATTTACAGCCCTACAACTACTGGAGTCAAAGCTAAACAGATTAGCTAATAGCTGAAAGTCACATTAGTAGACGCTCGTATGTTTTTTTAAGTGTCCGAACTGCCTTTTGTTAATCAAATCAGCATATTTTCAAACTAAAAACGAAGCTGTTACTTCTATTCCTAATTCAGCGTGCCAAGGGATATTCGTTTGGGGAGTCATACTTGTGAAGTCACACCAGAACTAGATACAATACACTTACTATGTATAATAATCTAGGTGTAGAACACACGACTATGAACTAAAATTTTGAAAACTTATACTAACAATGAATTCAAACCCAAAACTATATACACAGATTCAAAACGAAATATCAAAAGCACTTTAAATGTAGGCGATAAAATATGGCTATACTTATTTTCAAAAAGTGTACTTTTTAAGCAATTGAAGTCATACCTGAGATATGATATCACCGACAACTAACAGACTCAAATTTTTAGTGATATTGTTTGCGAAGTCTACCAGCGCTGGTCTACTGCCTGGGTAACCAGACAGCACTAAAATTTGTGGTCTAAAAAGAGAAGAAAATAATTGATTAACCCATTGACTGATAATAGTTTTCAATTTCGGTTACTAATTCTTGATTTTTGAATTCTGACTTTTGATAAACAAGGATATTACAATTCTTCATTTTACAAGGCTTAAAGTAATTTAAAGAAAACAAACCGGAAATTTTTTACGTGGTCTAAAACGGACATCAGTTTCAAACTGGTTTGTAAAGCATTTCTGTACATGTGAGCTTGAGTAGATGATCCCCAATTTACATCTGAAACATAGATTTATTCATTTTTACGAATAATGTCGTTTCCCCAGTAACAGGGCCCCGGTTTGATAGCAAGCAATCATTATTAACATAAATACCTGGTTTAGTGTAATGTATATATACATAAAATCCTGCTACTATAACAAATGTTATAAGAGCGCACCACCAGTTTATGACAAACATAACTCCTAAACATAATCCCGCTCCCAATAAACTTATCCACATCGAGTAATACTTGAAGGCCGGCCGCCAACCTAAAAATAATCGAGGTTGATGCAATGACACTATTTTTGCTGTAGTAAAAATCTCCAACCATTCATTATTAGTTTAGTATATTTGAGTTTATGTTCCAAAATGACTTCATAACATTTCTTAACCTTCCCCGCTCAGGAGGGAAGCATAAATTCATGGGATATTTGATGCTTATGAATTTTTTTCGTTTTGGAGTTGCCTGCCTCTCGGCAAGCAGGAGTGTACAGTGCATGCAATATCTCCACAGTATATAATATTCACCTGGTGATTTTGCCAACGAAGCATCGAAACACGAATAGTTGATCAGCGCGTACGCCATCAGGAAAAAGTTCGAAATAATTGGAGCGATTGCATTCAGTTCCCCTGCAATGAATAGTTATGATTATACACAGTGACTTGGTGCTGAGGTCGAGTCATTTCTCAAAACAGTCTATTCCAAAACTTACCAATAGCGATGAAACCTAAGGCGATTCCGAATGTAAGCATGTAAGCACGGAATGGTTCTCCACTTTTTCCATAGCCTTTCGCAAACACATGTATTTTTGGAAATATACGGTCTTTACAGACAGCCTGAAAATAACACAGACACCACAAAGATGTAATGAACTTGAATTCTTGACTGTGGGATCACAACAAGGGATACACATTATTGTCAGGAAGATAGATTATCTTTGTATGTTTTAATACCTGAAAGACTTTCGGAGCACCAATTAGACTAGCCAGAGCGGAGGAAAGGGTCGCTGAAAATATCCCAGCTGTAATCAATGGTCCAAATCCTGAAACCATTTCCATCACCTGAAAATATTTATTAGAACGTCTGAGAAGTGCTGCCATCTGGAAACAGCCAAACAAACAATGCCAAAACGGCGTGCTGATGAGAGCTTAAACAGAAATAACAATCAGTACACGAGAAACCGATGGTTTTAACCACTTAAGTGCTCTCAATACATACCTGCATATTATTCATAAGTCCATATTGACATTGCCCGGGAAGACACTGAGTTTGATTGGAACTGACGACTGGAGGAGTTGCATCCGTCGAGTTTAAACTGATTGTTGCATTCGCCGCAGCCACGGCAACAGGTCCGATCGCGTCTCGGACGACAATTGAGCCACACAACCAGGCCATAAACAAATACACTATTGTACTGAGCAAAATGGCTAGTAACGTTCCTTTCGGTATTGCTTTTTGAGCATCCTATAAAAAACAGTAACCCTACAGTAAGATTTTCATTTTATAGTTTTTGGTATACACAGGAAATTGAACGCTAAAGAAGTAACTGTTACTTCACAACGACAGCATTTCAATAGCATTAAAAATAATAGATCTCATCCATGAATTCACTTTAAATTCATCGATCCGATCTGGTATAAATCTTTGAATGTTTCTTTTAATCTTAGTTTCACGAAGGAGTGGCAGCAATGTAACCTTCAAGAGCAACTGGAAGAAAATTTATCAAATTAGTGAAACTCCCAGTTGTAAATGAGGTAACAATCTGATTACAACAAGATACAACAAGATTAGAATGGGAAGCCTCTTACTGCATCACATCACACACCAGTCATATCTAATTCAGCTCGCCGCGTTAATCTACCGTTCACAATCTTGTGTAAGCTATTTGTAATTTGCAGGTTTCATCAATCTATCAATCAAGCGAACTAATCTATAAATCTACTGAACTAATCTATCAATCTTGTGAACGCGTGTTTGTTACACAATGGACGGAGCGATACAAATCGCAAACTCACGTTCAAATCGCCGGATATGTTCGCGCCGGCCAAAATTCCAGTCGCCGCCGGGAAAAATATTGAAAATACAGAGAAGAACGATTCACCATCTCGGAAATCCGGACCCATATTATCCATGAATACATAACCTGAAATATATGAGAAGAATGTTAATTTTCAGATACCTGTACATGGATGCGTCCACAAGATTACATCATTACAGATTATGAGGACTTTCTCAATGAAAAATTCCGAACTCATTATCGATATATCAAATATTCAGACATATTACAAGGAAATGCATAATAATCAGCAGGACTAGTGGATGTAGAGAGATATCTCTGAACATTTGTCATGACATGATGTGTAATTTGTATCACCAGTACATATTTGGTCTCTTTTGAAATGCGATGTATGCGTACTATTATGACTAGTCTAGCTGCCATTGTTGCAGACATTTCAAGAAAACATTTTTCAAGGAATCAAGAAGTACCGGTGTAAACCTTATTCGCCATTTTGATAACTAACATTAAATCATTTCATATGCATTCTAAACATTGTTATTGCTAGTATGCGAAAACTGGGTTGTAGAAGATTGAGTGAGGGGGGATTTTTTTATGAAGTTAACTCATATCATAGTTCACCTACGCAATTCATGGATAGCAATAAGATGTGCAACAATACATAGATAAACTGAACACTGTACGATTATGAGTGTCGTTAACCCCGCTCACTCGTGAATCGCTACAGACTGCAACAGCTTATTTTATAATAAAGAGTGGGCGAATATTACTTAGTCAGTGGTAACACCATATACAACCTCAGAGAATTCTACATTCGCGTTCGCCACTGAATTATTTATAGTTTGGACGTGTAGTTTATTATGACCGAATGACACCCCGTTTCAGCAGTTATCACAGTTATCACCGAGCTTCCAGACAGCGTTATTAGCTGTTAATACCAGTGATCAATATTAATGATAAACATGAATACATAGAACAGTATTATATTTCAAGCCGTAGTCGGAGTTTCATTACGGGCTTGTGGAAGGGGTTGACTGATATATCGCGCGATGATTTTCGAGAATGATTAAACTTTCGATACAATATAGAACGAAATATAATCTAGCAAAAAAATTCAGCCAAAAACTTTTTCAGGGTGGCTACTTCTATTTTTTACTTGCTTTCCACTTTTTCCCAATTTCCAGACTAGTGGCAACCCTGTTTTTTCAAAAAACAGCGCAGCGTTCTCCAGCTTTCAAGATGTGCCGCAATAGATTTTTGCATAAACTATTCAATTATAAAAGTCTGAAAATGATGGATAGATAATATCACGAAAGCAACGTTGGCTGTAACGGTAATCTTGGGATTAACAAATCAACAGTAAGCAGGGTTTAGTGAAAGTCTTAAGCCTCTTTCTAAGACGACGGTGACCTCGGGCAGATTTACACAGGAAAACAAAACATAACCTTAAGACGTTTACAAAACGATGATTTATTAATAGCTGGCCCGGGAGTCACGTAGGGTATAACCATTCCAACGAGCGAAAACTGATATTCAATGCCCTTTTCTTGTGGATCAAGACCCCCGACATTGTCTTACCTTGAGGTCCAGTGAAACCTTTAGCCGCTTTTTCGGTCGTTGGAGGGATAAAAGCACCAACGATGAAATTAATGATAGCGATAATTAGAATAACTAGTAAACCAATCTGAGCCTAAAAAATAAAACATGAAAAAAAAAATCATTAAAATACAATAATTTAGCATCAAGCTGAAAATTTCAAATTTCGAAAAAGTTTTTCTCTAAGTTTAAATCGTAGTGGCATCAATCAAAGACAACTAATGGACTGCGCGGAAAATCAACAGGAAATACAAGGCTTTTTAATAAGGGAAATATGGGAGTAATTTCCAGCGAAGCCTCACCGCTGCGAGGTTGAGTAACTGAAATTAATGAACGCAATCAGTCAACGCACGGATAATAACACACGAGGGAATCTAATATCGCTATCACAGATTGATTGTCGGTTGTTACCGGATTAATAGATCAAATATTATACCTGTAGATATAACAACCGTGAATTAATCAAAACCTCGGTCGTTCTCAGTTATCATCATTATGCGAGGAGAGAGATGAGAGATGAGAGAGGAGAGGGGAGAGAGTTGTGTTACCAACACATGAATCGCAATAATCAACAATCATTGTACCGTGAAGACCACGATCAAAATAAAGTAATAAAATTGTACAAGTTTGTTATCGAGCTAAACCCTGGTAACCTAATATGATTAAAGCCTAACTCAAGTCAACTATAATACATTGTACAATCAGATTGTCGGATCGTAAGCAGTCGAGTCAGCGATTCTTTAACCGTGAACCTTTTCGACATGAGTTCACTTATGACCATGACCGATCATAGGGATAGAACGAGCTCTATTTCCTCATCTTAACTGACCACGACTCATCTTAACGCCATAGCCAATCAGCGACGAGTATTGCATCAAATGTATACAGTATCATAGTCGCCCTGGGCCTTCTTCGGTTATCGGAGTTAGTCGACTAAAGTCGAACTAAATGAAACCAAATGTCCGTTAGTCGGAACTATAGTCCAGAAATGGTCGACCACGCAATTAAGCACGGTCGCTACAGTTCGGACCTAGGTTCAAGATGGCCGACACTGTGAAATACGTTACGACCGAACTAAAGTGTGTTCGGCTATTAGTTCCGACCACTAGTCGACTAGCGACGAAAACCGAAGTTGGCCCTGAGTGCACTTCGTGAGACAAATGAATCGAAAATCAGTGGTCACATGTGTACTACCACTGACGATCTATTCGGGTCATAAGTCAACCTGAGCTAGGCTTAAGTCATTGTACTAGTTGGGATGTTCATTATGTTGTTAATGACTTATCCCAATGACGACTTACATTGAGTAAGTTGATTTGAAAAAATAAGAGATGATTCAAGTGATGAGATTACTAGAATCCGATGAGATCCGATGAGCTTAGCGAAACTTACCCTGGCTTCCCACTCCATGCCTACAACGGCTATAAGAACAATAAGTATCATGGTTAATATGCCTATAATCCGGACATCATTCGTAGGGTCGACCATCACGGCGTTATGAGCCTGAAAATAAAACACAATGTCAGCAAAATGGTGGCATTCAGGTGGCAGGTTTGAAAATCATTAAGAAAATTAGAACAAACTAAAATACCATGAACTATTATCATTTGTTCAAAGAAAAATTTATCCTCTATTTTCCCTGTTTGTAAATAGTCAACCATTTCATTGTAAAGCTAGTAAAAGGTATAGGTTCATAGTCCGTGTTACGCGAAGAGTACGGGTGGTTACGGGAAGTGTGGAGTAAGATGGGAAAAATTTGGCCACGGCGTTATTTCTATGGTTACGCCATTAGATAAACACAATTCGGTCAGACGAGGAAATTGGAATGATTACGTACGGAAAGATGCAGATAAATCTTATTTACAGGGAGCATCGAAAAAACCACAAAAAAATACGTGCTTGATAAATGTATGTTCATTCATAAAGCAACAAAGGTCACAGATCGTTGGACAACAGGTTTTATTACGAAGGTTTCCATCTTCATCAGTTCTTATCGTTACCACGTTACAGGGTGGCCACTTTTATTTGACTCGCTTTTCCCTGATTATTCCCTGACATTTTCCCTGACTTGATCTGCTAAGAAACCAATCAATTAACACAGTGAAATATATGCAAGACATATACGGAAACTTCGTTTATATGCGCAATCTAGCTATCTCAGCAAATTTTTCCTAGATTCTTAGCTTCTTTCCAAATTCCCCGACGATTAGCCAAATTTCTTAAGGAAAAGAAAATCACCAACGTAGTATATCGGCCAACATCAAAAAGTTTGCTCATTTTCAAACATTTAAAATAGTAGTTTAATCGAAAATTAACTACAAATCATTCTGATTTTGAATGCATTTTGATGATTTTGGTAATAATTGACCTCTTGAAAGAGAGAAGTAACTACTCTCAAATAGTAATGGTAGTCTGGTCTGCTAAGAATAGTTGAAGGGGTCTAAGTTATCTGAATACAAGCCTAACTCATCACACAATAGCACATGTATTGGAGAAAGAATCAGTGATAATTGCAGTGGCACTGATAATGTCGAGAAAGGATGTCTTCAGCTGTAAATCAAGGTGGCAACAAGCATTCATTGCATACTTACAACCATGAGATCTCTGACAGTCTCAGCAAATCCCACTACGTACATTGCGACTGCTACTGCATTGGCTAATGAAAATATAAGGCCTATCGCGCCTCCGAATTCAGGGCCTAAACTTCTTGAGATCATGTAATACGCTCCACCTGGAAGGAAAATGAAGCATAAATTTCAGGGGTCAGATTAATGAATTCTTGAATTTTCACATTTATCATGTCCTAACGCTTGGCTTTTTTCACATGTTTTTACATCAAAATAACGAGGATTTTTCACATTTTTTTCAGACTTTTCACAATCTTTCATGTCATGGTACAATAACATAAGCAGTTTTGATGACAATCTGGACAGATTAAAACAAAACTTCTATCACAGCTTGTGCATAAATTCTGACTTCCACATACCGGGTACGCCATAAAAAGGGGGTAAAATACTTTCACAAAACATTTTTCTCAAACTCGAATTTAAACGTTTTTATGAAATTTCCTTCTCATTTTTCACACCCATCATCTATTGAGAAATTCAATAGAGGCAAGCTGAACAAAATAACCATTCCTAAAATCTAAATTCTTATCACGTTCTTCTATCGCAATCGTTCGCGTTCGTTTTCACGATAAACCCGAGGCGGTCGGGTTAAATTCAGTTTGAACACGTCCACGGCGAGAAGTTATTACATCGAAATTAAAACTCGGTTACACGACGAAACATCATTAAACACGCCGAGGAAACGTGAGAAACGAGATTCCCGCCATCGGCTCGGCGCGATCCCCACTGTGACAAATTTCTT
This sequence comes from Tubulanus polymorphus, assembly GCF_964204645.1. NCBI lineage: Eukaryota > Metazoa > Nemertea > Palaeonemertea > Tubulaniformes > Tubulanidae > Tubulanus > Tubulanus polymorphus. Next base: position 5,484,138 of record NC_134029.1, on the reverse strand, counting down.
CATTTTCAATTCGCTACTGGAAGATGAAACCCTCCTTCAGGACGTTTCACGTAACAAGTTCTGCGTTTGCGAGCATTAGTTGATTAGAAATATACTATTTTCGATATCATTCATTTTTCATCTTATATTAAAACGACGGAGGCCCCGAAATAACTCGAATGACGTTCATCAGAGTTCAAGTGACAGACATATCTAAACCTGTACTGCACGTGTACATATCTCGAGGCAAACCGTCTCTACGACCTTTCATACATAGACAACGTGAATCCTCGGTAAATTATACCCCGCATAAACTTCTGTCTCCCTCGAGTGTCGCGCGGGCATCACTTAGCCAATTACCCGTTCCTGCAAACCGATCAAGACAGACGGCAGAATTACGGATTATTTTCGCATCACCGTCATCAGTCGTCGGGCTGCGCGGAACGAATATCAGACAAATCAATATGACGACGATGATGACGATGGCACTCGCGATGATCTATAAATATACACACGTGCGTGAGCCGGGCGCTTCGTAAGTAGTACTTAACACAACCGGAGACAGAGTAACTGATAATTTTATTAGTAAATGTCAACTCGAAAAACTGTCCCCACGGTAGTAGTAGCCATCGACGGGTGCGCTGATCAGCTTTCACCATAGCTGAATATCTAACCAGTTCCCTACAGATCAGTCGTTTTTAAAGAGTTTTTTTCAAGGAGAAAATTTTTAATTTCTACAACACTTTCATAACCCAATTACAGTAGACTCTTTCTATGTTGGTACTGTTTATGTTGGTAAACCATTAATTCGGTGGTTTTGTGAGCAAATTTTTATCCTTAACCTACGTCAACTTGGTTTCTAATTAGGTAACTAATTAGGTCTCAACTGTATCGGTTTAGAGACTACTTTGAACTAGAAGAAAATTTCTAATTACCCGTTCTCACGACTGAAGGAGTCATGTGCACAATGTTCAAATTAAAGGAGTTTAAAGCACCTTTAAAAGCATTTTGAAGGAGTTTTTAAGGAATCATTCAAGGAATTCTATAGACGTCATCAATTATGGAAAAGTTCATCAACAGGTATGAATTGTTGACACAATACTCTGCGAACTTCTCGTGGTCAGCTTTAATAGAAAGATCAATTCGACAAATAAATCCCGAATGCATAGTTGATAAGCGACTGAGAACACCAGCTGAAACAAACAAACCAAATCAATCAGTCAAAATACGGCGAGTACACCGATAATACCACTCGCCTACGACTTCAGCGTTCTCTTCTACATCCTACGTTCAGGTGAAAAAAAGAAATCTTATTCATTAAAAGCCGCATCGATTCCCGGTTGGCGTGCTTTAATCACGATAGTGCAGCATCTCTCTACCCGACTAACCGACGATTTATAACCAACGACGGAACACATTTTCCTGCACCTATTCAGTATTATCCCTCCGGGGTTTTCATTATAGATACTCGGCAAAAACATTTAATGAGTTCTAGAATCCTACTGGTAATCAATGTATGCTTTTTAATACTACCCGCTAATTAAGCAAGATTCAAGAAATGTCTCCCAGATGCCAGTTCATTTCATTTAATTAGATTGACATTTACCATGTCATTATACGCTGTTGTTTAGTTACCTTAAGATGAAAATAATGTTTAGTGCGAAAACATTGTTTGCAATCTGAGGCACCCGAGTCAAACATACTAACCTCAAGCATTTCAATAATTTTTCATTAAGATATCATTGCGGAAAGGCCTAAAATTGATTTCGATAAAAAAATGCTCAGCGGGGAACCTCGGGAACTGGACATTTAGTTTTCTGGAGCAATGTGAATACTTCACTGTCTTGAGTGTTACCAAAATCTATGAGCAGTTCTTCAGACAAGACTCTTGTATAGAGTCTCTCGACCAGGTACGCGTTATCACAGCCAGATGACTTATAGCGTACAATCAATCTATTTGAGACTATCAATCAAAGCTAAGTCGTCGTAATACGTCCAAACTGAGCAATTACCATCAGATTGATATCAATTTGCCATCCGTACGCTGTCAACCAGCGCCGAGCCTCCAGGTTCGCGAGATATTAATGGCCGGTGACTTCAAAACGAGCCGAACTTTCGCCGTATATTTCTTGCACGCGACTGAATTGCCGTCGTTATTACTACTGACGGATTATTCAATAAACCGATCGTAAATACGAAAAGAAATTTATAGCCGCCGACTTCCTGTCGGCGTCAGACCGATACATCCAGCGGGGATCGCAGTGAAGACGGGTATAAAATAACCGATAAGATGCTTACGCGATGTCGCGTGATAGAAAATGCTCGTATTACTGTCAGGTTCAGACATATACGAAGACATGACGACGGTAATAAAAAGCTCAAATACAGCTGTCATTGGAAAAACCGTCGCAGAGGATCGGTGAAGGTGATGTGAATTACGACATCGTTTTTTTTCCAATAATCAAAGCCCCCTAGTGAACGTATATACAAAAACATTATCGGAAATCTATAACGAACAGAGCCCACATTTTATGAAGCAATGTTTTTCTTAGCCTTCGACCTTTGGACTTCCATTAAAACGTATCGAACGCTCTTCCCAATATAGAGATATTCCGACTGATAGACCATTTCTCCCGATATCAAATCGATGATACTATTCATTCTCCGAGTACAGTTGTTTTAGATAGATACCATAGATTTCATGAGCTTACCTCCTTTCACTTCTCCGTTCGTACAAATCGCTGACATTGACAACGACGTTATAGTTGTTACTACGGCTGATATGAGTATAATGAGAGTGGTCAAACCGATTCCAGCTTGACCTACGACCCACGACAGACGTATAAACAACATCACTCCCCAAATATTCAGCAGACATCTTATCTGTAAATACAGCAACGTTAAACAACAATTTAGTTTTCATCCTACGATTTAAAAGGATTGAGATTTAAGAGTTTTTAAGATACCGGTATTTCTTTTATTTGATTTGATCCTTAATCGCTTTAAAACACCTTTAAAAGCATTTTCCGTTGTGAAGGAGACAATAAGGAATCAAGCAGTCATAGGGACCCAGCTAGTGCATTCCTTCCTGCTAGTTGGTAATAGTATTTCAGGGTTTTTTATCAATCACTTATCTTATGACGACAATGACTGATATCATGAGGCCAGGGATGCTTTTTGTACCTTTTTGTTATAGGACCTAGTGTGAAATATCTTATACGTGGAAAAGTAAAAGGCGGCGTTTGTTATCTGCACTGCAGGTTCAGCGAGCAAGGCTAATACTAATCGCAGAGAAATGTCCCAAAAATCACGATTCATTGCACGGTAGTAATTCATAAAGCCGGTTATCAGACATGTTGAGAGCATTGTAAACAGCAATCTAAGAGCACTAAACCGGTCGTAAATCCAATAGAATCAGCCGAATAAAACAAAAGCAGACAACAGTCCCCGAGGAGGTTGTTCGTACGTGCATTTCCAGATTAGCAACGAGACTTTTGACTCATTAAATTTTAACAGTTGCGGAATTGCTATATTTGTTTGAAAGCATACAATTATCCACCAAGAGGATACATGCAATACCTAAACGAGTGACTAGGTCACGTATTTTTTCTATAATACGGAAGCTCATTTTGATGAATATGTGTTACGTGCACCTCTTACTGCTATATATTTCTCTGTGTGTATGTAGGTATTATTATAATCGATATCGGTATGCGTAGAATTTAAAAGCCCCCATCAACCGACCTGACATTATTCAAACAGCCGACAGAATTTCACATGTCGTTCTCCAGAGAACCGGAGAGAATCACGAAACAATACAACGTGCATATGTATACGTCCACATACATCGATGATTCAGAAACAGCTTTAACGGTTCACAGGGGTCCATGCTGGGCCCAGGGTGTTATAACAAAAAATGTTATTCACTGAGTGAATCTCAGAAATTTCTTGGATTAAAATGTTACAATTTATTCATTTTTTATGAATAATGTAATGTATTTAGAAACACGAGGTAAACAGCATTATCCAAATTCCCTGTTATCTAAGGTTTTTTGCTCAATGTGTCAAATTTCGAGAGTTTTCCCTGGTTTTTTTCTACTTTTTTCTGATTCCCTGTTTTCCAGGTTTTACAGGGCAGTAGTCACCCTGTTTTGAGTTCAATGATTTGATTTCTATAGTGTTATTTCGCAGTCAAAGGGAAAGAATCAAATATTCATGAAAACGTTTACATTTACTTACTCTCTAAACCGCAGTATTATGTAGAGTCAAGCAACTATTTTATCAGGTGAAACAACCAGCAAAATGGAGAATTTATACCTACACTAACACCTCAAAATCAAGAGTATTACATTGCCGGAGCATCTATATGTTTGTCCAAAAATACTTACTAGTACTCCTTGGATCCATCCGAATTTAGGGGCCGATTTATCTTTTTTCTTTACAGCTATACTTTCACTAGCATTCGACTCTTTTCTTGCCGTTCCATTTTCTTCCGTTAATAGAATTCCATCCTAGCAAACAGAAACCAGCTATATTAAAACCGCGAAGTAGCGACTGAATCGAGGTAATGTTGACTCCATTCCACAGGTGTGTGTTAGCCAAGAGTTAGTGATATCGCAAATGAATTTCGATTTTAAACAACCGTGGAACTGAGTCCAGAAATTCTGCATAGTAAACCTTGCCTTACTCAGACATCGGCTAACTTCACCTTCAAATCCCGACGGGTGAAGATGCCTTTTGACTGCTCAGACAGAAACTAAACTATTTTTGTGACTTGCTGACATAAATTTCTATCCGTAAACTCAGATTTCCGCTTAATTGGGACCAATTTTGCGAGTTGGATGTCCTAGCTGAACTAGGTTTACTGTATATTGTTTAACACTGGGTGCCATGTTTTAGCTCATCAAGGGTGCTGGACTCAGGCGTGGGTCAACTGGTATATTCAAAGTCAGTCAAACTTTAAGTTCAGCGGGGCGCTGCTATACCAAGAATTTAACTACCCCAGTACTTATTCTATTAAACTTTGAATTAACTAATGAGGAAAAATATCAATTCTAAACTAGAACTTTTATGACTAATCGTTATCAATGACAGATCATTATTGCTGACCATCAGACTTCGGAACAAATCCAAATTTCAGGAAAACGATTTATCAGTGCAATTTCGCTGGCATAAAACTTTTTACTGCATGGTAAATAGAGTTTTTAAGCACACGTTATCACGGCCGATGGTTCTAGATAATATCTAACATTCATGAGGTCATGGCTAAACATTAAAATACGGGCTATTCATTTCCGATACCAGCAAATAAAATTATCATTAATTGCTGGCGTAGGGACAAACATTTATTGTAAACAAACCACAAAAATGCGTTAAGCGTGGACTTGAACAGAAAAATCTACTAGCCTATGAATAATCTATGTATTATTGGTAGCTAGTCGCGCAGTGACTAACGCCCGGAAACTATGAGCTTAATCCACAGTTTCGTTTACAATTTCATATGCGTATGAATAAAAGTGTAGCGTTCAAAACGCATGAATAAAATTGCACTCTGTATCGATTTATGGGGGAAAATACAGCATCAAACATATTATGAATATATGTATGTATGAAAGCTATCTAATATTACCTCTATTACTGAGGATGAGCCGTATTGAATGCATTCGCCATGGAATCAATAAGTATCGAATACGAAAATAACAACACTTAAAATAGATGATCACAAAACTGCACCGGGATGACTTTTCTGAATAGGTTACCAAACAAAACATGTGCAACAGCATTTTGTAGTGGAAAAAATAATTATGTTACAGATACTGCTTTTAAAGTCGAAAAACGCATCATATTTAGCAAACCTCAATTAACATGTCGTGGATTTGGTTTTGAAAGTAGACGCCTTGCTGAGACAAGAAAACTTTTTCAAATCAGTCACACAATTCAAAATCAAACAAATTGGCAAAAGCTATTCAGACGAAATCCCAAGAAACATTTCTAAACAAGTTATGCAATTCAAAATTGAAAGAAAAAAATTGGCAAACGTCTAGCTCTTCAAACAAAATCCCAAGAAGTCTTTAAGATTTTAAATCAGTAGTATAATTCAAAATCAAAAACTGTCGCATGTTTGTAGTTCTTCCGACAAAATGCCTAGAAATCCGAGGTACCACAGTGTTCTAAATTAAAATGTCAGGTCCTGGTAATGAACAAAAATGTGCATCGAACAAACGATTTCAAAACCGGTTTTCAAGGTTAGAAGACCTTGACACATGAAATATGAAACATTGCCGCTACTGAACAGTAGGACTATTTAAAAAAATGCCCATTTCATACGCAATAAATTCGTTAAAAACTAAGAAATACGAAATCGACATTAGGTAAAAACTGTGCATTAGGTATTGTAATAATGATTAACCCAAAAACGAGACAGTTACAATCAATGATCAACTTACCAGGGCACTGCAACTTTTAACCAGAACCTAAATTGAGCAATTAATCAGGGATAAAGCGCATTGAATAGGTATCTGGCAATGATCTGTTCATTCACTCATTAGGCCTCGTCTTAAATACTCTGACCTTGACAGTGACAGACTACATATTGGAGCATCATAATGGTAATTCCAGCTAGACCGAGTTTCATGAATTATAAACTTTAAAATCTTGTGATTAGGATTAAACTATTCATGAAACATGGTCCATATAACAATTCATATCTTCAAGTAGACACATTTTTAGGCAGCGAGGTTCTCTTTTCTGTGCTTTTTCTCTGATGTACTTAGATTTTAATGATTTTGCAATTGTATGACGACCGTATAGGCCTATGTTACTAAATGTCAAAAACATGAACTTTCATTAAATCATTCATCATCCGACATCCTGTCAATCAGGGGCCTAGAATTTATCAAAAATTTATTCAGATACTTGAAAAAATTTGCAAAACCTGTACAGAAGAAAAAAAAATCAACCGATCATATTACCTTTTCTTCGTGAAGCTGAGCCAAAGTTGGCCGCGATTTCATCTGCAACGCGGCGGTCGCCGATAGCAGGTTGCGATAATGATCGGCGTGGGGCAGCGCTTCGTGCGTATTGTGACCGAATGTTTTGGCATTTCGGGTATCATATGTGTAAGTAGGTGAACTTATCGAATCACGGTGTACGCTGTGAGATGGTGATAGCGGAGGAGGAGTTGTATCCCCGCTACCAGTTCCAGCCTGCTGCTGTTGAGTACCGCTGCTGTTACTTGCTGTACTGTTCTGTCGGCGCCGACCCAATTTAAATCCTCCGTGTTCGTTAACAAAATCTACTTTTGCAACTTTAAAGCGTGATTTCGGTTTCTGTTTTAAACTAGAAGGTTTTTCACCGTTATCGCCGCTTGCTTCGCGGTCGAATTGGATGTTTTTATTCGGATCGACACCGTCAACGTGCGCTTCGCTGCTGTCATCCGCCATGTTTCAATGTTTGTAGGTGGCAACACGTTACGGTTGATTATATCCATGGTGAGTTGCGCCGCGGCGGCATGCGTCGGCCGGTGCCGGCATAATCTAAACGAAATACATGTATCTGTTTTGACTAAACCACAGGGGCTCGAGTTTGAAGTTTGGGGGTCAACTGTAGCTTAGATCATCCAGTATCCCTGGTACTATATATATATATAAAAAGAAAAGGGTGGAAACTCGTATACAGACACTTCGATTTAAAACTGCGCCGCTCTGCGATACATCACCAAATGGTATTGCGCAACACCTTGACATGACGCTATGAGTTCATTATATATGATCAGGTTTTTCGCGATATCGGTAACAGTATAACGAATGTTCGTAAACGGCGACTATAAATATACGGAATGCAGAATTCAGACGTGGAATCGTACGTGACGCAAGTAAAACGATGGCCAGAAAATGGAAATCATATTCTAGCACAGTTCGACGAGTCAACCATTACAGTATATCAAGCATTCAAGCCGTCTATAGCACAATATGCGGTCGTTAATCAAAGGTATAGACTGATATATGGATAATATGACGAGATTGGGTGTGTAGATAATGTAAAAAGCTTAAACGGGACTATAAAAAAAACTCCAATTTCAGCGTGAGTTCAGGAAAAAACGACTTTTGACTTATAAAAAAAATTACTTATAATAATCACTAACGAGTGGAGATTTTATAGTTTAAACTTGTTTATTTGACGCACGAGCTTTTTCGTTCATCATGTGAATGAGTGGAACATACATAGAAACGTCTTAAAATCTTTAGATTCATTGGCGCGGGAAATAGCCCTTATAACAGCATACTTTGATTAATGACCATGACTTGGTCGATGTCCTAACACCGCCACCACACGAACTAGTTAGTTACCTAATCGTTGGTTGTAAGCTTTTTATAATCGGATGGGCTTATACCAACGTTATATGTGGTTTGTGAAAATATCCGATCGTTAAACTAAACGAGGTTGCTGACTACACACGAACTAGCTGCGATAAGAATGCATTCAAAATAGGCTAAACGGCTTAGTGCTTTAAACAATCAAAAGCTCTGATTAAGGAGAATTCCGCCAATCGAATACCGTATCATAACTTCAAAACAAAATTGTTGTTATTGAACCTTGTTCTATCTTATCTTTGTTCTTCAGATTCGGAGGAAATGATTTCAGCTTCACGCGAATGTCGTGGATAAAAACCAACTTTCTGTGGATGATGTATCGTAGTGGGTGGGCAACTAAGAAAGATCAAGAGAGAATTTTAGCCGTTCGAATTAAAAGACAAGGATTCGACGAAATACTGCGTAACGCATTTTCTGTGAAGGTATGAAACTCTGTCTGAAATAAGCTATGCATTTGTCTTCCCATAGTCCGCTTCAATAAGTGCAATTTAATCTTTACACTAAGTATCAGAAACTCAAAGGCGTCAAAACAGACGAGATCGAAGTCCGATTACAATGGGATCCTGATCATTCGCCAACGTTCGAAAAACAATCCCGTAGAGCCATTCAACTAGGATTGAAAGGACAGGTAATTATGTGCTCTGTATTGTGGAACCCCGTTAATACGAATCTTGTGGGAAAAAGTAAAATTGGTTGTATGGAATTCATTAAATCATTTTACTTATGATTCGCCCCAGTAGATTTGGATTTGGCATAGGTTAATTAATAGTATTCAAATCTGATTACTCCACAAGGTATTCTAGTCTGGTTTTAGTAGTTGTTGATCCCAAAGGAATCCCGTATAACCTAGCGTTGAGACTCACAAACCCGTTCTATTTCTCATTTTAGATATTACAGAAATATGCTAATGATTGGATCGTCAATATCACAGATATCACTGAATTTGTCGTTCAACAAAGAGCACTTAAAGAAACGACTGAATTAGTTACACCCAGAGAACAAACATATTTGGTTGCTGATGGCGAAATTTCCGAACGAATTAATCTTTCTTCTTTATGTGAATAAATATCTTCAAATAGAAATGTAGCTGTTGTTTTAAGGTTTCAAACACATCTGATTTAAATCAATAGCGTTTTACTGAATTTGATACTCATCAAAGGTTTTTAAAGCGTGAGTCACGAGCATCCTCCGCTTCGGATTTTCTCCCGCTGAGGCAATCGCACCCTGGCAAGTGAGGATGGTTATTTTACGTATTCGAACCCTCAAAAGCGGTGAATGTTGGTCGATATTAATATGGATAATGTTGAATCGCGTAAGAGATTTCGATAATTTGGAATATGTTTGTCGAGTCCTGATATTGTTATTTGTCTGTATTTAGGATTGAGCCAAGTACTTTTGAGGTGATTCCATTTCTTTAATCTGTTAATAATTCAGAGCATGATTGATGAATTACCGACCGGTACCGTCGGCAGGCATCAGTTGACCGAGTGGTATTATATATTCGATTTTGTTGTTGATGATGTTGTTGGTTAGCATGTGCCGTGCGTGTTGTGAGGATTGTTGGTCTGTGCATAGCATAGATAGAAGAGATAGATCTCATCATGGTCTGCACTAGAGAGGGGCTCGTATCAGAAGGTAATGTAAAAACGATAATCTGTTAATCCAATGTATATAGTATATATGAATATGAAATAACAAGGGGGCTAACAACGCTCACAAACTACTCAACTTCAGTTATTTTATATATACTATATTCATTGGATTAACAGATTATCGTTTTTACATTAACTACAAGTTACAACTCTGATACGAGCCCCTGTGATGGTCTGTGCTTAAAAGTTCCATGATATATTTATGGCCTATTTATATTTACATCATCAATCAATTGTATTGTTATTTCCTGTAGGTCTCGCTATGACGACAGAAAAGATAAAGAAACGTAAAAAGAAATGTAAAAAAGGACATGATGAACAAGAAAAAGAAAAAAGTTTCTCTAGTGATGTACTACCACAAGAATGCGCAGTGGACAATGTTTCAGTAGAGCCACCGCGTAAGAAAAAAAAGAAGAATAAGATTTCACAAACTGATAAACTTTCAGTACATGCCGATACTGAGAACAGAGATGAGAATTTAGGTAAAAAGTCTAAAAAGCGTAAAAAAGATAAGAAAAAAGTGGAAGAAGCATCTTCGATGTCTGAAGAAAATGTCGCACCACAGACTGAAATCAAAAAGGCCAAAAAAGCTAAAAAAAAGAAAAAAGAAACTCCAACAAGTGAAGTAAAGTGCAAAGGTACCGGTACTTTGGGTATCGTGGATGTACCGGTAACAAAGAAGTCTAAAAAGAATAGAAAGTCCGAAGAGATTGTGATTAATGATGTTGAGAAGTCAGCAGTTGATAGTGTTCATAACATGGTTAAAAAGAGTAAAAAATCTAAAGTTAATTCAAATATTGAGACTTTAGCAGCCGAAATAAGTGGCAAGAAGAAAGACAAAAAGCACAATGACACATCTGAGATATTAGATACTTGTGATACAGAGAGTTCTAAGAAAAAAAAGAAGAATAAGAAAGAAAAGAAAAGGAAGCTGGAAGCATCAATCAATGATACTGATGAAAGTAAAAAGATAAAAATCGGAAGTAATGATGAAAATGTTAAAAACCCTGTGAATAAATCCGAAGAGTCTTCTAATTTTGGTCAATGGGGACAGGTCACCCTCGGTTCGGAGGATCGCACAAATAAGTTTTTGAAATTAATGGGTGGTTATAAAAGCAAATCCCATGCCATTTCCGATAGTGGTGCCGTTTCTGGGAACGCATTTAAAAAACCGAACAAGTTTGTGAATCCGAATTCGCCGTTTTTGGCGCGTAATCGCAAAGCTATGTCCGAGCAAGAGCAGGAAAATTTGAACAAAAAACTCGAAGATCAGTTCCAGAAAGCTTTCGATTTGAAGCTGTACGCGGAGAAGGGTGGCGGTTTAGGATATGCACCTCCGCCTGGTGCTGGGAAAAAGTTTCATATAGATATAAATAGTTCTAAGTCGATGAAATTTGATTGATGATGAAAATAAAGATATGCATTTTGAATAACGAGTACGTTGAAAATCGTTTTTACTGAGACCTTGGTTCAGCCAGAAATAAAATGATCAGTGTTTGACAGCCCCTTTGATATTTAGGACCAATCATCTTCAAAATCCCAACAGTATGGATAGACATACAGGTTGACCACAATCCTTCCATTGATCCACCAAATTTCTAGTGTGTATGAGCTTGTGTGACAGATTTCCCCTGATTTCCAGAATCGTGGTCGCCATAACAAAGTGATGTTCAGTCAGGCATATGGTACAATTTGGGAAGTGACAATTTACAGAGGCCCTAGTTCTGTGGAACCTCATTACAACAAACCTTGAGACGAGAAGATATGCTATTTATAACTGATAGTTTGTTATATATAGTATGAAATTACTGAGTGTCCTGCTTGTGTCAATATTTCAGGTTTGTAATAACTTGGAATCGATATATCCAAGGTCGTTATAGAGGTTCCATTGTAGTCTCACGACAAGCTTTTCCTCGGAATCACTTGCTCTGGAGAATGATGTGACTGCTCCAGCCATTGATTTACTGTTTGAAGGAAATACAGCAGACTTCGATCAACCATTCAGAACTCGGATGTTTTTAGAAATATTATTTGTGACACTCGCAATGTACATACAATCCAAAGATTTGACTTGAGCAAAGTCTATTGTAGCAACTAAATCCATAGACGAAGTAGGAGGACAAGTAAATTCAATGTATTTATTTAGATTCCAATCATAGCACACATAATTTGTGTATATTACTAGCCTTGTAATACATATAATTATATTGAGAAAATGTTAGCTGTAAGTAAGAATGTTCAAGGTCGACATCTTTCAATGAATCTCGGATACAGGCAAACATCACGTATATGATATCTGTTCAAAATCCACGTCAAAAACCGTTCTAATCCCAACCCGTAACCACCGTGAGGGCAACTTCCATATTTCCTCTGAAAATAGAAATGAAAGTTTATGATATTAGCATGGAATTTCAGGTGCCGAAAAAATTCATACGACTACAAGTGCTGCCCTGAAACCAGTAATCCTTATATTTCTGCTTACCTGGTCAGTGTACCAGTAATATGGACTAGCATCGATTCCTTCACGTTTATAACCCTTAAGAAGTTCTTCTTCGTCCCACATTCTCATAGAGCCACCGACAAGTTCTCCAACTCCCGGCATTAACATGTCAACCTATGAAACAAAAGTATCGTTTAAAATCAAATCTCAATTTTGACCAATTTCAATGGCTGACTGAATTCTAGGAGAATATTATTGATTGCCCGCTTACCGATTCTGTAAGATCTGTATTTTCCGGGCAACGATACATGTAGAATGATTTCAGAGTGGTCGGGAAGCGGCAGAGAAGAATCGGTACACCGATTTGGTCAGTCATTTTACGTTCCGGAGCTTCTGGAATATCCTAAGTAAATGAACGGAAAATAAAGATTATATGGAATTGAGAAGCTCAATACGTTGAGGATCTAACTATCAAATTTTTCTTGACTAACGGTACTTACATCGCCAAATTCATAGAATGTACCATCATCTTTAGTTATGTTGTGTTCCTTCAAATACTCGATTGCCTCAGTATACTGCATTCTTTTGAAAGGCCGCTGCGGTGCCTTGAATTCCTGTTTCATAGAAGACAGCTATGTCAAAGAATTTCAGAAGTAAAATAACTACACTTGGATACAAAATAAGATGTAAAATTGCGAACCGGATTCAACTCGTAGAGCATATGAGCGAACGGAGATTTCAGCACTCGATCGACAACATCGCAAACCAAATCTTCAAGTCTGTCAAGCAAATCTTCAAATGTAATAAATGGGCATTCTGCTTCCACATGCGTATATCTGTAACACAGAAACAGAAACATAGATTTCACAAAACATATACAAATTGCAGTTACTTGATATGATCTTAACTCTTTAAGCTTGGTCTGATCTTGGAGGGTTTGAAGTAGCTATAGACTTCATGACTGTAATTTTATTTCAGAACTAGGTCCAGTATTGGCCTCAAGAGCTCAGCAATGTCAAAACTGTGTAAAGCCCCCTAATTTTACATATAGCTCAGTATAGCATTTCTTACTCTGATAAATGTCGCCTCGTTCGTGACTGTTCTGCCCGATATGACTCAGCGATGCAGAAAACATCTCCCAGTGATGGCAGACAAGTTTCAAGATATAGCTGTGAAGACTGTGTTAGATATGCCTGCAAATCAAAAGTAAAATTCATCGTTTCAGTTTCAGTCCAAAAAGCTACTGAGAAGCTTCTATTCGAAGTGACTTACAGTTTCACCGAAATAATCTAACTTGAATAACGTCGAGCCTCCTTCTACTTGAGTCTGCACAAAAGCTGGTGGAGTTATCTGGAATAAGACGAGATCAATAAGTCTAACAATTGAATGATAACTCATTTTTTATTCCATTCTCTGTCACCCTAAAACATTTACCTCGAAATATCCTCTGTCAAAATAATGTGCTCTGAATGCTTGCATGATCACAGAGCGCAGTTTCAATATTTTTGATGTCTGTAAAACATAAAGACATGCCCATATTAGCACTGTGAATTGAAACAAATTTGGGCATGTAGAACAAAACTACAGCAAATCTATAACTCGAAAAAAAAAATATGTTTAACTTAAATTATCTAAGAATCGACATACATTTTCACCACGAATCATCATATGACGGTTGTCTAATTGAACATCGACATGGGCTTCTTCATTGAGAATGTTATCGATTCCCCCAGCTGGAGCGAGAGCTACAACCTCCCAATAATCTACCAGCAACTCGTGACCATCTGGAGCCTAGAACATAAGATCTTATCTAATACATTAAATCATCCATGCTGCATATTAAATACAGTATGATTCACAGCAGATGACTGCCAGGCACGTACAGTACAAAACTATGCCATTCGATATTTCATGACAAAGCAAGCTAATATTTCTCTGAATTCCCAGAATTTGTTCGAAGGCTTTATGATTTGATTCGGTAAAGAATCTTACCGTTTTTCCCGCCGGTACTTCTTTGATGACGCCATAGAAAACAACAGTAGATTCCGTCGATAGAACTAATGCGTTATGCGTTTGACACTGAAATTTGAAATATAGATCAAAACACACTATTCAGGTCGGGGAAAAGTTGTTGGACAAATTCTCAATCGGATGCACTTTTACGAGAAAACCTTGTTACCTACCAATTTATCAGTCAAAACACACTGTAGGAATCCAGTACCATCTCTTAAAGTGACGAACATTAATGATTTTCCTAAAAAAAGAGGTATAAAATTAAAATCAAGTTCACTAACCACTAAAATTGAGTAGACTAACCATTTTTCATATCTTAAAATAGGGATTGACCCTGTTATTCATTTTTCACAGAATTTCTGTTCAAATCTAAGCGCATAATTGGAAATTTTCCATGCTCAATGATTCTCTACTCAATTATCTCACATCGTGCTGGGGAATAACACGCTTTGTTTAGCCCTTTCTATAAAGAATAAACAGATATTCACCTTGTCTTCTCAGTCTGTGAACCCAACCGTTCACTTTAATTCTCGTATCTCGAGTTTTCACCGAATCCCTGATTTTGATTAGCCGCGCTTGCGGTAATGATTTGTCTTCTTCGATAACGATCTTTTTCGCTTCTTCAAGATTCTTTTCACGTCTTTCTGCGTCTTCGGCCTAAAGAAAATATACTGATAATAAAAAATACTCCTCACAGATCGGGATCTTCAGAAGAATAGACGAAGACGTCACCTCTTTGATTTCTCTATCAGCTGCCTTCGCTAATTCGCGTTTCCAGATTTTTGTCATTTTTTTCATTTGCGCTTTAGACGCCAATTCCCAGTCCTGAAACAACAAAATTGGGATAGAAAGAATGAATTATATCTTCTTACTTAATACTGATTCATAAATCAAACAACAGTTGAAACATTTCAATACTTCAGGGTTCCTCCAGATGTTTGTATCCTAAATTCCCTGATATTGCCCTGATGCAGATCTCAAATTCCCTGATCTGAAACTTTTCATTACTACTACTTACTACTCCCTCTGATTTTCCATCCACATGTATATTTGGCAGCGGTTCCGTTTTAAATTTCATCATGGCAGCTAAGATGGTTTTGAATGGTTTTCCTTGCGAACCATCGGCAGTTTCATCATTGCCATTTTTTTCTGATGTATAAATATCTGAAAATAATGAAAGTGTGGTGGTGATCAGATGTGTTTACTCAGTTTACTTTCCATGGAATGGTTGGCTGTCAGACTTGCACTTATTGTTCAAACAGTAAATGATTCAGTGACACGAACTTCACTTTTTGAATATGACATTGACTATTTTTTGGACTTCAATTTCCAATAACAATAAGAAGGCAATCTTATTTTTAATTTCAGCCTGTCGAACTATCATTGGTCAAAATGATACATCATTATAGATACAATCTTCTTTAATTTTCCGAATCCTTAAGATTTCCACAATTGTGCAAATATGGTCATGTTTGGATGGACTGACGGTAATGATTTCTTCAGGCTTGATTTATGCACGCGCGCCAGCCTGCTGGGTGCTGAGCGGTTTCCCAGAGGCTGAGACTTGCAGAGCACATGGGCTCGTATCAGAGTTGTAGGTAATGTAAAAACGATAATCTGTTAATCCAATGTATATAGTATATATAAAATAACAAGGGGGCTAACAACGCGAATTTTCCGATTTTACATCAAGTCACGCACTCCATGTGCGATCTCAAAATGGCGACTGTCATCTCCCACAATGCTTAGCGCAATGCCGAACCGAAATGAATTTTATTTCCAATTTATTTTCTGTGTATATTTACGTGAAATTCAGAATCTATTATAACCTGATCGTGTTTATTCTAGCTTAAATAAGATAAAACATTATTTGATTGAATTGTTAAGAAATATAATTCACTGCGGACCTGTTGCTAGTTTAAGTTCAAGGTCACCATTTTGAGATCGCGTGTCGAGTGCGTGACTTGACGTAAAATCGGAAAATTCGCGTTTGCAAAGCTGGAAGATCGCATGGATTAATGAAACAATGGCAATATTTAGAAAATATAGAATGTTTTGCGCATTTGAAGCCCTCGACCATCAAAATCGGTGAAAGATTTCGTGTCGAACTCAACGTTTCGAATTTCGAAATCGGCAAAAACCGGCGTCATAGCATTTTCGGTCCAGGCGATTTCGGCCCTAATTTCGCTTTCAAAGACATATAATTCATGAACTATTCATTGGAAGTTAACGGGATTAGTTTCGTTAGAAGCAGGAAGCTATTAGCTTTTATATCATGCCTGCCCTGGATTATCAAAATCGGATGAGAAATAACGAAATAGTAAGCGACTGAAGTTGAGTAGTTTGTGAGCGTCGTTAGCCCCCTTATTATTTTATATATACTATATACATTGGATTAACAGATTATCGTTTTTACAATACCTACAACTTTTTACTCTGATACGAGCCCCTGTCCTGTGTGTGTGTGTGTTGCAGAGAGGAGCGCCTACCTACTGCAACGTTGATCAATAGATCATGGATTCTCTATTGGTTACCTTGTAATGACATGGCAGCAATTCCGTCGCCAGCAGCGTCTGCCATTTCAATTTCACTACTAACTTGGAGATACAATTTTTCCGAGCCTTAATAATACTAAATACTGCAAAAAGGTGACGCAATCCGCAATCCGACCCGGAAATAGATCCAACTAGCCGGTAGAGGTTGAATAACAGTCTTGAAGTCCTGAGTGTCTACAGAAAGAGGGCAGCACTTGCTGGTACCAGGGCGCTCTATTGGTTCGGCTCAGTTATTCGTCCGGCAAAAAATAATGAATCTAAACCGAAGGCAATCATTAAAAACAAAAAGAATTTATTTCCAATTTTTCTTCACCCCTTACAACGATTGATTAATCTAACCATCACTAGACACCATACATGATTCATAATGCACCCAAATGTCGAGGGTCAAAGAATAATACAAATGCTATAAGTGTAGCTAAGCTATGTACATGTACATACAATGTATCATTAAAATACACCAATTACCACAATAAAAGGCTGATAGAAATGCTGACAAAAAGAAAACATTTTGATGAAATGCCTAAATGCTGCATAGTAATGTCAAGTATATAGCTTTTTTTGTGGTCCTAACTGGCTCAAAACAACACACACGAATAGCCCTGGTAATTCATTTCATTAACCAGTAATAACTATGAAATCCTTAATATAAACCGAAAATATAATGCAGACATTTTATCAAATAGGAACGTATTCAAAATGCAGGTTTAATTAACTATCAAGTCACAGAGTTTAGTCCCGTGAGCCCGGTGTACAATTTTGTTTACAACACAATTGCATGTAGTATATATATATCATGAAAGCATGACGAGTTGAAAAAACTTTAGTAGAAAATTACCGGTAAGCAAATAGAAGTTTAAATTATGACTGTGATAATAAAAGTCCAAAAAAGATCACAAAACTTGCGAATTTATTGAAATTGGCTTCCACCAATTGAATAACTATATCATTTTCAAAACATCATTCCACAATGAATAAAACTTTGAAATTTTATACGGCGCTCAATTTTTAATTAAATCACACTAAACACTTAATCTTAGAAACGAATAAAAAGTCTACAAAAACATTACAATTAGTCAAAAATAGAATTTATGAGAAATTAACCAATTATATTAACTTTTCGAGATACTTTTTTCATTAATTAAGTACATAATAATTTTTCAGACGAATAATTTCACAAAAATAGATGAAAAAACTTTGGTGCCATGCGAATAAACAATGAAATACAGATACACATATAAGTCATGGAGAAAAATTTGATTCATACTTGTGCAGTTCCAAAGTTCCCCACTACACTAACGCCTAATAAATTGCTTCTTTTCCCATCTATCCTTACCACACTGTGATTGAAATAAAATTGGACTGACATTAAAACACTCAATACATATATGTTAATACATACATAAATTTGTTAAGTACATTAACATCAAAAATGACGAATACAAATACATCGTAGCCATTAATCTACTACCAGTGACAATATGGTACAATAGTGTAGGCACTTGTTATTTCATTACAGCCAAGCCTGCTGAATCTACGATACGTAGATCCCGTACCTAGGAAAAGGTACGGTAGTACTGTGAAACTGATACTGGTAAATAGAAATGATGAGAAAAGTGTGTGTGTAACTTGCTTCACATATTGTATAGGTCGAAGGTACAGGCTTGGCTCAATTCTCTGTGAAAAATGATACTGTCCAAACAACGACTTCAAGTGAAAGATACAATCTTCTTGTATTCTTTTCTCATCGGTTCTAGATCATATTAAGATTCATTCAGGGTTTTTATGTCCTAAATTGAACTGTTTCTAGACCTAATCTAACAGATTCGTGCAATACACGTATACATGATGGTAATAAGGCAAATGGCCAAAACGTTTTTACTCTGCGTCAGGTAAACAACAGAATTTGAATTGTCGACTCTGGTTAAATAATCACTGCGAGTAACTGGATAGAATTACCAAAGACGGAAACTCCCCGAGAGACACCAGTCAACAAACACAACAAAGCACCCGATTCTACAGCTGCTGATTTAACAAGCGCAGCTATCTCGATCGTCCGATTCGTCATCGTGTACGACGTATTCATGATGATCGGAACCGATGGCAATTCGTTGATTTTGTCGCGCCCACGCCGGCGGCATCATCGGTTTCGAGTTCTTCAGTTTATGCGCGAGCGTCATGAATATGGCGTCGACGTGGTCCGACTCGATGTCGTCTTTCGCCGACGTTTCGAACAACGGCATGTTGTGCGTGTCGGCGAATTTCTGCGCCATGTTCGTGCTGACGGCGACGCGATCTCTCAGGTCGCATTTGTTGCCGACTAAAATACGCGGGATCTCGGCCGTCAAGTTGTGACGGTCGCATTCTTCGACCCAGTGTGGCATGTTGTCGAACGAGACGATTTTCGTAACGTCGTAAACGAATACAACCGCGTGGACGTTGCGATAGTAATGTTGAACCATACTCTTACGAAATCTCTCTTGTCCGGCCGTATCCCACAGTTGAAGCTAGAAAAACATTACAAAACGGACAGATTTACAAGCTACAAGTATTCAATGGGGAGCTGTAAGACCGGTTATCCTACCAGATGGCGCAATGAGTACTCAGTTTTATGTAGTCAAAATTTGTTCATTATGAATGAACATCAAACTGAATTTTTTGGCTTCCGAATCTAAACATTATCACGACCCAATATATCTCAAATTCATTATTTTCCTTAAAAATAATGATCTATTTAAGTTCATTCGGCTTTCATTGAAATGTAGAAATTGAACGCGAAGGACCGAGTTACTATTTACTAGCGAACCTGGTGGATCATTGTTAGCCACAGGAGCATCGGAGCTTCCCAATTATACTATTTTCATATTGGTTTCATTCAAGCTGTATTAATCTACTTAGAATTCTAAGAAGTCTGGGCCAGTCTCACTAATTCAAAATTACAGTAAGTTGGCAATTTAAATCAACTCAACTTACTGTAATATAAAGTACTAGTAATCAGAACCCAGTTGCAGTTCATGTCAAGTTTGGTCCCTAGAGTAAAATGCAAGTTCATTTTCAACTACCGGCCAGTTCAAGAGTTCCAGAGTTAACTCTTGAGTTGAAATTACTGTATTTTATTTTCATTGAGAGTCAAATCTAATTCTTATTCACAACTGCGGAACTGGGTGCTGTTTCACAGATCAACCTCTGAAGAATCATACAATACCTTAATAACTTCGGAATCGAGCTCAATAGCCCTCTCGCGGAAATCTACGCCGATTGTTGCTTCGGTTCGCTCGGGAAATTTTCCGCCACAGAATCGAAACGTCAAACACGTCTTACCGACGTTCGAATCACCGATAACGATTATCTTAAATATACGTCTTTGAACGCTTTTCTCAACAGCGCTCACCGCGGAGTTGGCCTGGTAGTCATTCCCGATTGCATTTTCTTCCATCATGATGGACGAACAGTTTCAAACCAGTATATCAGCTGTGACAACGCTTAAGTAAATCCATTTCTTCAACAAGATGCAAAAATGTCAACATTCAATTCATCTTGATCTCCTCAGACGCAAATTACAGTTAATACCTGTTCACAAGAGAATTGAGATCCATTTTATATCTTGCTTTAAAAATCATCATTTCTTGTTGACAAGGAGTTCGTCATCGTGGAAGAAATTGCTATACGACATTGGCCTTCTTAAATAAAATCTAGGTTGGGATTGATCTTTAATAATTTTGCTATCGTAAAACTTGGATATTTTAAAAAACTAAGAGCAAACCCGAATATAGGTATTAAAAATATTTCCTACTTACGTTACTTTTTCATATTTTAGCCTGTCAGCTTCCACCTAGCAAAAGGAAAACGTATTGAAATAAATTTGCTGCACCATTTGGAAACTGTCAGTGTAGTAAGTGCATCATGTCCATGACATTGTAGCACCGAATCAGGTTCGAATCCCGAAATTTGTCCATAATTACCTCAGTTTTCTGGGAACCATAAGTATATGAAATTTCACCACCTCGCTCCATTCATCCTTCCAAGTAACCCTAAATTATACCTCTTCGACCTTTTTTTATATAGATCTCCAAAGTGTTATGTGTAGGTAGTGGCTATAAACAATGTGTTATCTAGAAAGCAATAACTCCCAGTTGATATCGAAAAGTAGCCAGACATAATATGTTGAAGGAATATTCTATTCTCATTTTGTTTTTCTATACGTTTTCCATATCCACTGAGAATAGAACAAAAACTCATAAGAATTCTGTCCTTTGGCCCCACAAAATATCCCGACTCAACTCATCCAATTGAGAAAAAACAGATTCAGAAAAAAAGAAGTTCTTTTTTCATTCTGTATAAAACAGGAATTTTATTAAAAGTTTGTTGGCTACTGTCGTCATCTATACAAATCTGAAACAGAACTCAATATAATTCTGTAAAATAATCCAGCTTTTATCTAATATTAAACACTGTTGTAGGTTGTGTTGATACGATAAACACAAAGCAAGAAACGAAAGAGTTAAAGCGTTTTTAGGTCATCATCATAATCGAGTTTGTCAACTTCGAATATTTTTTTAGATCAAAAATATTTTCAACCGAAGCTCTCTATACGTTACGTACAAATGAAATAAATCAATAAATTACGTAATTCATCAACGAGATACAATAAAACGCTTAGAAAACATGATCCAAACCGGTAGTCAGTTACCACATGCGTAATCATGGATTAAAACCAGAACTGCACACATTCCGGTTACTGACTTCATGCACCAGGTCGGTTTTTCTTGAAGTTCTTATCATCTAATACGAACGTATTTTCAAAAATCTTCCTCAACTCAATCACACGAAAAGACTTGATGAAATAAGGTGTGCCTATCCATAAAATATATACACTCGATAATCATATATGACCGACCTACATTTCAAGTATTATGTATGAAGGACACAAGATTTTTCTGGCTCTAACAGTCAGAATGTACATGTACATATATTTTATGGGAAGCCTTGTAAAAAATCAAGTACCGCTCATAGGAAATCAGTCGTCAACATTTCACATACCGGTATGCAATACAGAGGAGATGAAATAAAGAACGTTTAACAGGTTAATTCAACTGATTCACTATATAAACAACTAATAATAACACACCGCAATTAAATAACTTTTTATCAAAAAGTCTGCATCATTCGTTATCAAATCAATGTCTCATCATAATGACTGGATAGCACGTCATCACAACATACCGTATCCTATCAACGCCAACAAATGTTTAAACCATTTCATCTTCATTTATCTCGATTATGTTTATAACATAGAAAGTGGCAGTCCCGAGTCACAGTCCGATGTCATATTCTCTTCCAATCACACGCGTACTTATATATTTATAATAATAATAGTCATCATAATATTTATCTCAAGCAGACGTTGTTTTCGTAAGTCCCGAATTTCTGTTTTCAACACCAAAAGGAATAAACGCGCGTAATTTTTTTCTTCTTAAAGCACCAATGCAACAAATGTTCTTCGATAATCAGCTAGCCCGAACGAATCAGTGTCTCCTATGAGTCCGTGCCGTTTTCTAGCAATGGTGGCGCTTCAGTCGTCGTGTTGGTGTAAGCAGAATTACCATTCGGACTACTAATGAAAGCAGTTGCATAGGGGTGTAGGTTGTGGCAATTCACCTGGTAAGCTTCGATATCTTCAGCGCTGACTTTGCCGAACTCGCCTCGTCGCAACGATTCGAGTAACTGACTGCAAACCTACGTGAAAATAACGCATCAAAAGAGAAAATGAATACGAAATAGTAAATGGGGATTTTTCGCTCGAACTGATCAAACTGTATTGATCATACCCTGAACTGCTAAATGGCTGACCCGAGGCATGAACTACTGAATGCTAAACTTAACTAAACCAACTTTAGTTCTGAGAAAATCTTCAGAATTACCTATTTTTACTTCACAACATCGTTTACAGGGTGGCCATTTTCCACCTATATACAAATTCCCTGATTTTTTTTCTATGTTATAACAAAAAATCTCTGGAGTGAATTTCTTGGTTAAAAATGGTTCAATTGATTAATTTTCTATGAATCAGGTATTGATAAAGAAACGCGTGGTTAATAACATTCCCTGAAAAATTCCCTGGAAGAGTTTTCCAGGTTTTTTGGAAAATTTGTCAAATTCCCAAAAGTTATTCTAGATTTTTCTGATTACTGACCAATTTTTCTGACCAATGAGTGGCATGAAATAAACACTTATCACACTCTAACAGATGTAGCAAATTGGATCTTACCTCAATTGATGCATCCTTCGTAGAACTATCAATGGTCATGATTTTGTTTAAGGCTCTCTTCTGAGACGAAGAATCCAAATGCAACATCATTTTGGCAGCTAAAAAAAAAAAAAATAATCATTTCGTTCGATGAAAAGCAATTGAGGCAAATGTATTTACATAAATACAATTAATATAATACTTCGAACATCTCATTTTGATGTACCTGCAGCTACGTGAGGATAAGATAATGAGTTAGCTTTCAAGAATTCTTCATTTACCAACAACGGATCGTTCGACGTGAATATAACCGATGTTTGATGATCTATTACTTTCATTAGCGAAACATCCAACTCGTTTCTTTTCTCATTTACTGAAAACAAATAAACACAAACAGATGTTCAATCATGCCTCGAAATGGCGAAGAAAGCTGCCATATTTCAAATTTTGATTTCTTGAACGTACCTAATTTGATAAATCTAACTATACACGTGTGTAAATGTGGATGATTAGGTTCAACTGCATAGCCGCGCTTGATTGCTTTTAGCATAAGAAGTAATTTCCCTGTTAAGATAACAATAAATACTAGAGAAACAGCAGATTTTATACTCGTCGCACAGTCGTCGTTTAAGGCAGCATGAAGGGGACAACCAGAACAACACAATAAACCACATACCTTTTCTAAAGTACACTTCAAATGACAAGCAGTGCGTTTCGATTTTTTGATTGGCCATTAATTGCAGATGTTTTAGGAATTTGATAGCTTCCTCTAATGGTTTCTCAGGCTGAAAATAACGTTTGAATCATAAATATGAATCATAAATATCTGGTATCCGCTAGCGTAGAACAATCCCACCACCCACACTGATGAGAGACACATCATTGATTCACGCATGAATTTGAACCATACCTTCTCTAAACGTTCAGGAATTAGTTCTTCCTCTTTCGGCCCATCCAACTCAACGTCTTGCGGTTTCGGTTTATTTTGTTCTTTCTTGTCCGCCTCGGCCTTTTGTCGTTCTTTCTCCTTCGCCGCTTTTTTCTGCGCCTTGCGTTGTTTGTTGCGAAGTTTTTTCAATTCGGCGTTCGTCAGATTCTCTGTGTCTGCCTGTTCATCTCGATTACTATCGGTAAGGGGATGATCGTACAGTTCTAGATAAATCTGCAATTTGAAGACAAGGTAAAAACCTATGCTTATTCAGGTGCCATTTTGATAAAGCAAAGATAATTTTACAAAATCTCTATATGAACCATCGAACTTAAACTATTAACTTCAATTCCCTCAGTGTAAGACTATCTGTGAGCTCCAATGGTCTACTTATTTCCCTTAAGTCAATTGATTTTCCACTCAATACCTATTGGCTTTCATTAGTTAGATGCAGTTCTTTTTAATCAAATTTGTACTAATTATAAACCCCTTCTATCTTGTAGTTGTTGTACTAACTGTACAAAATGAATTTTGAATGAACTATATTATAAATGAACCTTCATGGTCTGAAGCAAATAAATAAATAAATAAATGAAATAAACTAAACAAAATGTAATTTATCCAGTTTCTGAAAATCTCTGGGGCTCAGGGGAATAATGGTCTCGCCAATCTTAGACCAGCTATGACACGAAACTAGCATTAACCAGTCTCAAATCTAAGCAGTGGCGCTGTTTCCTGAAGGCACAAACTTACATTAATTGCCAGCTTAGCTGCCTTGAAATAGAATGGATGACTACGTAGAGTTTCTTCGAGTCGCAGCAAACCGATGTACGCTCGCAACGTCATCTTACGCATACAATACGTGTGGAAGTCGAACTGATCTTCAATTATTTCATAGAAGTGCTGAAAATAAAAGCCGATTATCACGTTAAAACGTTGCATTGGATTGGTACATTTCAGTTAAATTTCGTTTGATAACTGTGAACCTGTCAATCAGTTCATTCTTACCCTATCAATTTCATGACATTTTTTTAGCGCTTCGCCCCATTTCCCTGAACGTTTAAAGGCTGCTGCACATTCCGTCTGGAACCACATACATTGCATCTCGTTCAAGTTCTCCATGGCGACCGCGCCTTCCTAGAAAATTGGATACAAAAACATGCCATTACATGAACTAAACAATGACAGCGGTATAGCTAACCAGGGTCCCTACAGATCCGTCATTCCTGAATACAAGGAGTATTAAGAGAAAATTTCAAGACAGTGTCTGTATCACTTTCATTTCCAAATTACTGTCAACTCTGTTTATCTCAGTAAATCCGTTAATCAATTGTTTTGTAAACAACTTTTATCCTATACACTAACTAAACTTGATTTCTTATTTGGTAACTGCCTTATTGGGGAAAAACAAATCCTGGTCCAACTGTACTGATTCAGGCGTCGTTTTCTGTACAACTACCAGCATTTCTAATTGCAGATTACTCAAAATTGAAGGAGTTTTTAAGCAGTCGTAGGGACCCTGCTAACTTAGCCCCCAGTGCGCCACTTACCCTCGTAAATTTCGAGCACATTTCTTCAGCCTCTTTCACCATGTTCGCACGCAACATGTATTTAGCACATTTCGAATTGATATAACGATCGGCTGTGTCTAGCGATTGTGCTTCGTCTAAACTTCTCACAGCTTCTTGAATATCACCAGCATGCTGCAACACAATACATGTTCAATGATTCTCATAGACCGACTCAACATTCTCAAGCTTCTTAGTTTCCTGCATACCAAGGTTACTAAAATGTACACTGACCTTATACAATTTACCACGAAAGACATGTAGTTCAATTAAAGTAGGAGTTTGTTCTATCTGTTGGTCTATATGTTCTAAAGCCATTTTGACTTGACCCAACTGATCGTAATGTTGCGCAAGAAGATAATGAGCCCACAACTTCGTCGACGGCGGCTCCTTTTCACCACCGGGCGACAAAACTTCATCGGATTCTAACGATTTTACATAACCGGTAATCAGTTCTTCTAATATTTTCACCTAAAACGAGAAACATGTAAAATAAGTTATCTTGTTCAATTAGCCAAATATGAGTTTCACTAATTCGGAATAAGACACTAACCTTTTCTGGATCTGTATACACATGTCTAATATTTACAAACAATGGCGGCACACCTTTTTTTAATCCCTGTGTCAATAGTTTATCCGCTAAACTTCTAAATATATCACCTGGAAATGAAATGCCACACAATGATGATTAATATAGGAGCCGATAAGGGAAGAAATGCAATAACTGCCAAGATTGATATATCAATGTCACCTAAAGGAATGAATACCAAAGCAAAGCACAACGGGACCACGGACAAACCTTGTATTAGCATAATGAATTTAATCCAAGAAACTGACCCCCGAGACCACACCCTTAAACTTATCACGATCGTCACTTACCCGAGACAGAGACTAGTGGTAATTTCTTCGGAGCGATAGGTCGCGGGTATTTCTCGGCAAGCTCCGTGTAGAGTTTCATTCGATCTTGAGAGGTTTTCACGCAGAGCGCTTTTTCTAAACCGTCGTAATACGACCAGTTCTCCGGGTTTCTGTCGATTAGTTCGCGATACAAAATTTCCGCATCTTTATTCTGTCCTAGTTTCAGTAGGATACTGCCTGAAATGTGAAAAATTAAGTTCATTGAAAAATCGTTTAAGCGAATATAACATCAAAAAGTTGAATCAGGTTTGGATTAACTTGCCTCTAGTTTCAAGAACAGCGACTCTATCGACCATTTGGATATCGTAGTTTTTTAGATGATCTAACGCTTCTTGATACCTGCCTGCTTCCCTCAGTACCATGTTCTGATAGAGTAACAACTCACTGTGCTCGTAATCGAAAGGCTTTACCTGGAAGATCACAAATCATTTGGCATTATACACACGATAACATTCATTCCAGTTTTTTTTCAGGGTTCTTACACATCAGGGAATCCAAAATTCCAAGATATTTCCCTGTCCCTGGAGAAAAACTTCCCTGATATAATTACAAGATATCCTCAGTTGGGTCTGTTTTCTAGAGCTCCTCATTACCAGCATGAACAAGACACAAAAAATTCAAATTCCCTGATTTTCAAGAGTCAGATTTCCCGGACTTTCCCGCAGAGAAA
Organism: Tubulanus polymorphus; assembly: GCF_964204645.1. Classification (NCBI taxonomy): domain Eukaryota; kingdom Metazoa; phylum Nemertea; class Palaeonemertea; order Tubulaniformes; family Tubulanidae; genus Tubulanus; species Tubulanus polymorphus. The sequence continues at coordinate 5,456,796 of NC_134029.1, read as the reverse complement.
AGTATAGCCAGAATTTCCTCTTTCCCTGATCTTTAAGAACCCTGTATAGAGTCAGGAAGTGCCAAGATATTGATGATTGTGAAGAAGCGAAACTTACCGTCTGTGTTTTTCTGAATTCGTCTAGAATTTTCCACGCCATATCGAACTGTTTCAGTAGATGATATGACATGGCGTAGCCAATCCACGAAGCTCGCTGGCCCGGACGGAGCACCAATAACTGATAACGTGTATCCTAAAATACCATTCATATGATAACACTGTACAGACACAAGACACTTCAGACATACGAAAAAGACTTAAGTCAAAATTAATTCATTGTCTACGGTATAAAACTTCTATATCACTCCGATGAAATAATTGCTTTATCAATTGAAATTCTTACCCTATATCCTTCCAAATCTCGCATCTGGATTTGAAGAAGAGATAAATCCCGCAGAATCTGCAAATTGTCCTGAAATTGAAAAATATCTCATTAAGTCAGCTGGTAGAATGTACATGATTCAAAATAGATCCCACTGAGGGTGTATCGCCATCATCTGGCTAATGTAGCTAGTTATTTGATTCAAATATCAATGAAAATGATTTGATCGAGAGACTACACACTCCCATGCTAGAATTATGATACAATATACACAATACATGCACGTATTATTGATGATATGCTACCTATGATAAAAAATACATAAAGAGAAATTCCCTGATTTCAATTGAATCAAAAAATTTCAGAAGAAAATTTTGAATTTAGAGCTTCGTATTACCTTATCCCACTTGAGGGCGTTGCGGTAGCATTTGATCGCTTCGTCATATTTCCGATCAGATCGTTGAAGTAAACCATACACGTGCCAACCTGACATCCATCAGTCAAGAGAAACAGTTGATAGAAGGGACCTTGACTAATCATAACGATGTGTTATTGTCTTTTTATACATATCTTTGACATATTGCAATAACGTTTCATCCATCATACTATATGAACTCTAACATCAACATTATAGCTGTGACCGGTTTATTTTCAAGAAATTATGCTAAAGAAAGTTGCACTTGGGCTAAGTAATTTTACATTTCTAAACAGCTACATGAAATTAAAATAAATTTCCTAAATAGTTCCACCCTCAAATTAGATCAAATTACCGAATATATCATTTTCAAATTTCTAAGTTTGTCTCAATTTCCTGGTACTGTCATGGTAGCCATATGAAATATGGAAACAGGTCCTGCATTATTTCTCACATTTGAAAAGGATACACACATGACTGCGGAGATCATTTCTCAAACCACGTCTCACGAAATCATACGCCTCTTCTTTCCGACCGAGACAATTCAACGTCAAACCTTTCATCGCCAAAGTTTCTGAAATTTGTTAAGTTATGAAGTTAGTAGGTACCAGAAAATCTGTCCATAAGTCATTGTAGATTAAATACATGAACAAACCTCCATGCTCGGTGAACTTCGGGTTGGTGAGGATCTGCTTTGCAAATTTCAACCCATTCTTATATTGCTTTTGCTCGTAGCATTTCTGAAAAAAGAATTTATTGAATTTTATTGACTCTATCGCTTGTACTGTACACAACTTCACAACTCAATTAACTAGGTATGTTATCTAGTTCGTAACCTGTCCATGGATTACTTTCGCAGGCCTATATATTCAACAACCACATACGCTGGTATAAGCCCATGCGAATATCAAATCTTACCACCAACGATTAGTTAAATAACTAGGATACAGACTGAGTGATGCCCATCAAACTCCTGTCAAATAGCCTGAGTATATATGGTCCAGTTCATCATTCGCTGAATTTTGTAATAAACCGTAAGGACCTTAATCAGACTACGCCCAATAGCAAATTAAAACAACTGGAGTTGTGTGGCTGGACATTCAGCCAAATCAATTTGACAGGGTATAAACAAGAGAATAGCAGTGAGTTTCAGTTGCTGTGGCTATGATAATATTGTTGAGGGTCACATTTGCCCAACTTCAAGCCCAGTTTCACAAAAAGGATTAAGGCCTAAATCGATTTAAAATAAACTGAATTAATGAAGAAATTAAATCGATTTAAGAGTTAAACCTTTTTGTGAAACTGGCCCCTGTACAATAACCTTTCTCCCACCAGAATTTGTTCAAGGGCGTACTACAATTCAGATCAGATCAACAACTTGTTACATGCAAGCAACCTCACCCAACTATTCAAAAATGGATTTCCTATTCTTTTTTGACGAGGATGTTGAAATTTTAAGCAATATTCACCACAAATAGCAGAAAAATGTGTGTATGTGACCATTCCAGCCAAAACTAGTAATCACCGATTCACTGACAGTACACTGCCTTTTGATTTGTCTAAAGCAACTAATGATGCCTTTGGCAAAAACTCTACTGCAAGCCTAGCATGCCTAGGGCTTAGAAAACCTATGAATAGCAAGGCCAAGTTAGTCTTATAAAAAACAATATGGAGGTTGTCACAGGATCCGATCTTAACACTTTTCCGATTGCCCGGGACAAGTATATTCTCATAAGGGCAATTAGTAGGTTATCATTATCACTTGTACCCCGGGCTAGTGCAATTTTATGTCACAAAGCTTTTTCCCACCCGATACAACAGATAGTGCCACCAATCGAACTGCCTGTGTAGGGCAAGTAACTTTTGGAGGGGGCAAGCGAAATTTCAGAAATGCTCGCCCCCCCCCCCCCCCCCGGGCAAGTGGCTTTCATCCCTTAGATCGGACCCTGATTTTCATAATCAATGGATGGCCAGTGGCAGGGTGATGGAATTGTCGGCGATGCGGTATCCGTTCTGTGTGATCGATGATGATGCTCACCAATATTCGTTTAAATAGTGTACTCTCTTTAGGAGGTAAAGGGCAACTGGTTGGCATTTTGTTGATTTTTCAGTGAGATTCACACGGCGTCTTCGTCGTCGGCGAATTTCATTAATTTCCAGTGAGCAGGGGAGAGAGAAAAACGAGATAAACCCTCGTGCAGCGGCACAATATTCACACGCACGGCGAATTTTTCAATATGGCGAACGGGCTAGGTGGCGCTGCGATTTGGTCGAAAGTCAATTCGATTTTATTGACTCGAGATATTTCTTTAATCATCAACAATTTTTGGATGTGGCAAATGGATTTGATACAATGATTTATTGAATAAAAATCTTTTATTTCAAAACTAAATTGAAAAGGAACACAGTCATCATGTCATATATATATGAGCCATCCACGTTCCCGTCTCGACCCGTTACTGTCTCGACCCGTTCCCGTCTCGACCCTACCGTACAATAGCGCCACCACAGTCGATTATTTGAACTATAACACTACGGCGCGTATCGGATTCGTTTTTCGCATGTGAACCTACCAACAATTTTAAAAAATCAAATTAGATTTTTGAAAACTTTTCATTGAAAAGATCGAATGATGGAAACGGTATAAGCTTAAGTGCAGATCCGCACCTCCCCGCGTAAACGGTTCAATCAATTACATTTAATATCAATACGTATTTCAGATTCAAAATTCAGCAATTCAGTGGTTTGCCATTGGTTAATTTTTAGATACCTTCACTAGAAAGATTTTAGCCTGGATTCTGTCATTCAGCAGATTGCGTCAATCACGAGAGGTGTGGATCTGCACTTACCAAGAAAACGCCTCCAATGTCAACAGAAGTAAAAATTCAAGATGCGAAGTAAGCAATTTCCCGTCGAGATTTCCTCCCAGAAATAATATATATTTACTGGTAAAGCTAAACTAATTTCAAATATAATCTTGAATGAATAACACGAGTGTAATTATTTTGGTTTCTAAAAAATAAAATCAACTTTCCTTAAATCTCTCAAACCGTTTTTTTCAAAAAACGACCCGGCCCGGGGCATTTTGTTTGGGGCATGTTTATTGCCATTAATCAATTCGAATTCATCAAATTTATGAAGAAAATTAATGTATGAATTTTGAAAAAAAATAAAGATGATTGTTAAATTCATGACGCGTTATCTTTCTCTACAGATCCCGTGGGTCTTTCTCCATGGACCCTATGTTCCTGTCTCGACCCTTCAAAACTGTCTCTAGTCTCTACACAGTCCCGTGGACACCATGTTCCCGTCTCGACCCTTCTAACCTGTCTCTAGTCTCTACACAGTCCCGTGGACACCATGTTCCCGTCTCGACCCTTCTAACCTGTCTCTAGTCTCTACACAGTCCCGTGGACCCTATGTTCCCGTCTCGACCCTTCAAAACTGTCTCTAGTCTGTACACAGTCCCGTAGACACCATGTTCCCGTCTCGACCCTTCACACCTGTCTCTACTCTCTACACAGTCCCGTGGACCCTATGTTCCCGTCTCGACCCTTCACATCTGTCTCTACTCTCTAGACAGTCCCGTAGACACCATGTTCCCGTCTCGACCCTTCACATCTGTCTCTACTCTCTAGACAGTCCCGTGGACACCATGTTCCCGTCTCGACCCTTCAAAACTGTCTCTAGTCTCTACACAGTCCCGTGGACCCTATGTTCCCGTCTCGACCCTTCTAACCTGTCTCTAGTCTCTACACAGTCCCGTGGACCCTATGTTCCTGTCTCGACCCTTCAAATCTGTCTCTACTCTCTACACAGTCCCGTGGACCCTATGTTCCCGTCTCGACCCTTCAAAACTGTCTCTAGTCTCTACACAGTCCCGTGGACACCATGTTCCCGTCTCGACCCTTCTAACCTGTCTCTAGTCTCTACACAGTCCCGTGGACCCTATGTTCCCGTCTCGACCCTTCAAAACTGTCTCTAGTCTCTACACAGTCCCGTGGACACCATGTTCCCGTCTCGACCCTTCTAACCTGTCTCTAGTCTCTACACAGTCCCGTGGACACCATGTTCCCGTCTCGACCCTTCACATCTGTCTCTAGTCTCTACACTGTCCCGTGGACCCTATGTTCCCGTCTCGACCCTTCTAACCTGTCTCTAGTCTCTACACAGTCCCGTGAACCCTATGTTCCCGTCTCGACCCTTCTAACCTGTCTCTAGTCTCTACACAGTCCCGTGGACCCTATGTTCCCGTCTCGACCCTTCTAACCTGTCTCTAGTCTCTACACAGTCCCGTGGACACTATGTTCCCGTCTCGACCCTTCTAACCTGTCTCTAGTCTCTACACAGTCCCGTGGACCCTATGTTCCCGTCTCGACCCTTCAAAACTGTCTCTAGTCTCTACACAGTCCCGTGGACACCATGTTCCCGTCTCGACCCTTCTAACCTGTCTCTAGTCTCTACACAGTCCCGTGGACACCATGTTCCCGTCTCGACCCTTCACATCTGTCTCTAGTCTCTACACTGTCCCGTGGACCCTATGTTCCCGTCTCGACCCTTCTAACCTGTCTCTAGTCTCTACACAGTCCCGTGGACACTATGTTCCCGTCTCGACCCTTCTAACCTGTCTCTAGTCTCTACACAGTCCCGTGGACCCTATGTTCCCGTCTCGACCCTTCTAACCTGTCTCTAGTCTCTACACAGTCCCGTGGACCCTATGTTCCCGTCTCGACCCTTCTAACCTGTCTCTAGTCTCTACACAGTCCCGTGGACCCTATGTTCCCGTCTCGACCCTTCTAACCTGTCTCTAGTCTCTACACAGTCCCGTGGACACCATGTTCCCGTCTCGACCCTTCTAACCTGTCTCTAGTCTCTACACAGTCCCGTGGACCCTATGTTCCCGTCTCGACCCTTCAAAACTGTCTCTAGTCTCTACACAGTCCCGTGGACACCATGTTCCCGTCTCGACCCTTCTAACCTGTCTCTAGTCTCTACACAGTCCCGTGGACACCATGTTCCCGTCTCGACCCTTCACATCTGTCTCTAGTCTCTACACTGTCCCGTGGACCCTATGTTCCCGTCTCGACCCTTCTAACCTGTCTCTAGTCTCTACACAGTCCCGTGAACCCTATGTTCCCGTCTCGACCCTTCTAACCTGTCTCTAGTCTCTACACAGTCCCGTGGACCCTATGTTCCCGTCTCGACCCTTCTAACCTGTCTCTAGTCTCTACACAGTCCCGTGGACACTATGTTCCCGTCTCGACCCTTCTAACCTGTCTCTAGTCTCTACACAGTCCCGTGGACCCTATGTTCCCGTCTCGACCCTTCAAAACTGTCTCTAGTCTCTACACAGTCCCGTGGACACCATGTTCCCGTCTCGACCCTTCTAACCTGTCTCTAGTCTCTACACAGTCCCGTGGACACCATGTTCCCGTCTCGACCCTTCACATCTGTCTCTAGTCTCTACACTGTCCCGTGGACCCTATGTTCCCGTCTCGACCCTTCTAACCTGTCTCTAGTCTCTACACAGTCCCGTGGACACTATGTTCCCGTCTCGACCCTTCTAACCTGTCTCTAGTCTCTACACAGTCCCGTGGACCCTATGTTCCCGTCTCGACCCTTCTAACCTGTCTCTAGTCTCTACACAGTCCCGTGGACCCTATGTTCCCGTCTCGACCCTTCTAACCTGTCTCTAGTCTCTACACAGTCCCGTGGACCCTATGTTCCCGTCTCGACCCTTCTAACCTGTCTCTAGTCTCTACACAGTCCCGTGGACACCATGTTCCCGTCTCGACCCTTCACACCTGTCTCTACTCTCTACACAGTCCCATGGACCCTATGTTCCCGTCTCGACCCTTCAAAACTGTCTCTACTCTCTACACAGTCCCGTGGACACCATGTTCCCGTCTCGACCCTTCACATCCGTTTCTAGACAGTTTCTGGGATACTCTGACATATCTAATCGGCTTGTAATATTTCCACTCAGTGGGACAAGCCTTTAAAAAAGATGGAAATTAATATTAAAATTGGTCGAATATTCATTGATTAAAAAGATGAGAAATCTACAAAATCGATGCCGACGGACTGAATATTGATACATGTATACATAAGGAAAATTTCTACAATTTTCAATCAAACTCAGTGAAATTTTAAGGAATATGTACCATACACATTACAATGAAAACTCATTAGAACGAACTCAAAGAACCAGAAGATTACAACCGACATTGTCTTAATAGTCGAAATTCTAGATTTTTGATAATCGATAATTCGGTAGGTATATCAGAAGTATAACTAGGTTACAATGTTCCTTGGCTGAATCCCATGGTCTTCAATACGAAAGGCTTTCATTCTCATCTTAATTTTCATTTTTTTCTGCCTGTTGTAGCCCGACAAATCGTGAATGACAAATCATTACTTATATCGAAATATCTTGATACAAGATACGTAACACACAGCCACCATCTTAATGGCTTCACTAAACCTGTGTCCACTAAAAATGTCGAGACGGGAACATGGTGTCCACAGGACTGTGTAGAGAGTAGAGACAGGTGTGAAGGGTCGAGACGGGAACATGGTGTCCACAGGACTGTGTAGAGAGTAGAGACAGGTGTGAAGGGTCGAGACGGGAACATAGGGTCCACGGGACTGTGTAGAGAGTAGAGACAGATTTGAAGGGTCGAGACAGGAACATAGGGTCCACGGGACTGTGTAGAGAGTAGAGACAGATTTGAAGGGTCGAGACAGGAACATAGTGTCCACGGGACTGTGTAGAGACTAGAGACAGTTTAGAAGGGTCGAGACGGGAACATGGTGTCCACGGGACTGTGTAGAGAGTAGAGACAGGTGTGAAGGGTCGAGACGGGAACATGGTGTCCACGGGACTGTGTAGAGACTAGAGACAGGTTAGAAGGGTCGAGACGGGAACATAGGGTCCACGGGACTGTGTAGAGACTAGAGACAGGTTAGAAGGGTCGAGACGGGAACATAGGGTCCACGGGACTGTGTAGAGACTAGAGACAGGTTAGAAGGGTCGAGACGGGAACATAAGGTCCACGGGACTGTGTAGAGACTAGAGACAGGTTAGAAGGGTCGAGACGGGAACATAGGGTCCACAGGACTGTGTAGAGAGTGGAGACAGATGTGAAGGGTCGAGACGGGAACATAGGGTCCACGGGACTGTGTAGAGAGGAGAGACAGATTTGAAGGGTCGAGACGGGAACATGGTGTGGGGAACAACGTGATCTAGAAATCAACGCGTCATAAAATTGAACAAGATCTTTATTTTTTTGCAAAATTTATACAATAATTTTTTTTTCATAAATTTGAGGAATTACATTTGAATTGATAAATGGCACAATGAAACATGTCCCAATCAAAATGCCGCGGGCTGGGTCGTTTTTAGAAAAAATGGTTTGAAGGATTTAAATAAAGTTGATTTTATTTCTAAGAAACCAAAATAATTCAACTCGTGTAAATCATTTGAAATTAGTGTAAAGCTTTTAAACAGTGAATATATTCTTCCCAGATTCTGGGAGGAAATTTCGACGGGAAATTGTTTTTCGCATCCTGAATTTTTACTTTTATTCACATTGGAGGTGATTTCCTCATTCGATCTTTTCAATGAAAAGTTTAAAGAATCTAATCAAGTTCTAAAATTGTTGGTAAGTGTCACTGATCGTTCTGTGAAAACCGAATCCGATACGCGCAAGTGTTATGGTTCAAATAATCGACTGTGGTGGCGCTATCGTACGGTAGGGTCCTCATGGCGAAAATTAATTGCTAACAATGTTAATGGAAACTTTTTCAATGTGGTCAAAAATATGTATAACTCCATAAAATCATGTGTTGAATTAAATGGTTGCACGTCACAATACTTTGCAGCTGATAGAGGCTTAAGACAAGGCGAAAATCTCTCACCTATCCTCTTTTCGTTATTCTTAAACGACATTGAAGAATTTTTCATTGATCGTGGAAAACCAACTTTGTCATTTATAGAAAAACTAAATTTGAATCGTGATCAGGATATTGAAACTTTACTGAATTTATTCATAATACTATACGCAGATGATACAGTTATTCTTGCTGAGGATGAGAAATCTCTTCAGCTACACTTAGATACCTTATTTGAATATTGCGCGGCTAATGGTCTCACTGTTAACCCAGAGAAAACTAAAGTACTAGTATTTGCGCGAAGTAAATCCCGGATAAAAACGATTTCGAAATTTATGTTTGGTGATCAAGAGTTAGAGGTAGTTGAAGATTATGTTTATCTCGGAGTAAAATTCAATTGGAATGGTAACTTTGCTAAGGCAAAAAAGTATCTTTACGATAAAGCTATCAGAGCTATGTTTTCGATCGTTCAAAAAGGCAGACGTTTGAAATTGCCCATAGATGTTATGTTTAAATTATTTGATACGTGTGTTGCTCCAATAGCCATGTATGGGTGTGAGATCTGGGGATATGAAAATCTTGATTTATTAGAAAATATTCATCGCTTCTTCTGTAAAATCTTAATGAAAGTGACGAAATATTCTCGCAACTTACAAGTTTTATCAGAGCTAGGACGTTACCCTTTGAATATAGATGTTAGACGCAGGATGATTAACTTTTGGGTGAAAACAGTATCTGGAAAGCAAACCAAACTTAATTCAATACTCTATAAAATATCTTTCAATTTATTTTTAAGGGATAAATTTAAGAGCCCTTGGTTATCATATATAAAGAAAACGTTTGATGACTGTGGTTTGTCCTGCATTTGGACGCAGCAATTCATGACTAACAGTAAATCTTTTTCAAAACGAATAAAACAGATACTCCGTGACCAGCACCTTCAAGAAACTGTATCTGCCATAAATACTAATCCGATATACACTAACTTTAGGCAATATAAAAATGATGTTAGGTTAGAGAAGTATATAATAGAACTTGGTGATGACTTAGGAACTAGTTTATTTGAATTTAGGGTCGGGTCCTATATTTTACCTGTGAACAAATTTTCAAACCTTCATTTAGACAGAGCCGATAGAATATGCCCCACTTGTAATACTTTAGGTGACGAATCCCATTTTCTGTTTGACTGTACCTTACTTAACGAACAACGCAAAAACTTTTTGAATTTGAATACCTTTAATACCCTTGATATTCTGAAAAACCCAACGGTCAACTTAGCTAAATTCATTAAGACCGGCTTAGATGTATATAGATCCCTCCAATAGTATATATAGTATTGTAAATAGTTGATGTATATAATAGTATATATAGTATTGTAAATAGTTGATGTATATATATATTTCGTTACGTTTTCATTCTCTAAATTTTAATCACTTTAGTGTTGTTTTGTAAATATTTGTATATACATGTGTAATAGTTTTCCTCCATATACCATGGAAATGGTTGGAGTGTAAATAAATCGTAATCGTAATCGTAATCGTAATCGTCGAGACGGGAACGGGTCGAGAGAGTAACGGGTCGAGAGGGGAACGTGGATAGCTCATATGCAACTCCATCATGTATGGTGAACCTGGATGCCTGTAAACTAACCAACATCGTAAACTGATCGGTGTAGATGTTGCCGGTGAATATACACTTGCTCGATTGCCACAGTCGACAACTCGACTACTCATAGGCCTTAAATGGTCATTCTAAAAAAAAAAACTAAATGACAGAGGAATTCTAATCAAAAGGGGACGTCTTTGAGCATCCAAGCTCCAATCGGTGTTTTACGTTAGTATAATGACGGCCAACCTGACCAAACATCGACCATCTGGACGTGTAAACTTGTTTATGTCCAGACAAAGATTTAATTCATGCGTCGTGAACTTACTAATTTTCAACGGTGGCCGCTTTTAACGGTTCAGTTGAGTTTTTCAGTCTTTCAAAGGCCAAAATTGTCAGTTGGCAGAACTGTTTCGCTTGGCTCACTGGAATGTCGTCTCGACCGACAGTACCCGCAATAAAAATGACAAGGACATTGTCTTGACAACCTTAACAGCAATGGCAAAGCAAACATTGATAACGATTGGTGGTTGACGTGGTTAAACATAACTTTCCAAAGCCTGTGTATAAGTTATTCGAAAATATAGTCCGACGTGACCGTCTTCTACACGAATCGAATCGAAGTATACCTCCATATAACTCCTGTCTTTTTGGCCATTCGATTTTTTGTGTATTTCAGATTATCAGAGAAGTTAACGTACATGTGTGGACAACATGACTCATTCTTAAATGAAATATCATTTTGATATAGCGATGTAATATTCGAATATCAATGTAAAGAATATACCATTTATAATAAAATGGAACCTCGTTAATACGAAACTTGTGGGCTAAAGTAAAATTGTCGTATGAAACGGGTTTCGTTGTATCCAAAACTTGATTGATATAGATATGTTAGCTGGGACATGCTGGAAATCATCGTAATGAAACTGGCTTCGTCTTAAACAGAATCGTATTAACGAGGTTCAACTGTAGTTCAATTTTCAAGCCTCAAGGTAGTGGGATTGCCCTCTATTATAATCCAGTTTGAAAACATTTTGGTTATTAATACTTTACAGAATTAGATTTCCGGTCACCGAGGTTCAATACGTTTGAACTTTACGTTTATAAACCTTATTCTATTATAATGAGTTTATGATATCTTAGTTTCAGGACGCTGCACATTAACTATGAATAGTGAGCGACGACCATGGGTCCCGTGCCCAGACAAGAACACCTTGGTGATAATTGAAATTAATGCGCTGATTAACTATAAATATCTTTAAAAGAAATCTCAGTCTTCGCCAAGACGAGGATCTGAACGGAAGGTATGACAAAATGTGATAGCTTGATATTACATGTGCACATATATATTTCATAAGTATTTCATTTTATGAAATATAATGTTTAATTTTTAAACTTCATGTGTTTTTGTTAGGATCCTAAACTTAACTTTTTCTTTTCAATTCTCAATGATATTTTTATTTGTTTTGTTTTTTTTTTATTATTTTCTTTACAAATATGAATAAATTGAATGCCTGAGTAGAATACATTCATTCTTTCGTTCTGGTCACAATTGCTACATGTATCGTAATGATACTTTCTGACAAACAATCCAGCAGAACTTTTCGAAAACCTTTGAAATTCTAAAATTGCAATCTATAGGTACTAAGATTAGTTAAATGAGCGCGCGGGATTTTTATTCTTATCATTCACTTTTGTAAATTATTTAGCTTTCGGCAAGAAAAAAAACAATAGCTGGACATAATGAGATCGTCGATATTGATCATCGCGTTCTTTGGCTTGGCTGCGTGTGTCTTAGGTAGCGAGACAGTTGAAGATGCAGCTATGAACGAGTTAGAGGAATTTCTCGAGGAAATGGGGCGAAGCGTTGCTGAAGAAAATCAGGAGGCCGATGAGCAGGAAGAGCCTTCGGGTTGGTATTTTTCCTGCTAATTATAGATGTAACCATTGCAAAATTTTGAAAATACAGTAATTGACGCACCTTCCACAATGTAGATTGTCAAAACCTCTTCCAATGTTCTGGTACTAGTCGACGTTTGTTCTCCCAATCTACAGTCGACTGCAGTGAGTGTTCATTAAATATTTTCAGAAAAAGTCAGTTTGGTACGGCGTAGGTTTACATATTCTAAACCCATGTATACCGAAGGAAAACGTGACAAGTACGGTTACAGTTATGGCTGTCGTATCGTAAGTTGACCTCCATTAAAATATTTTCATCATTACTATCTGCAAACTGAAATTTTTAATTTTTGAATCGACCTTCGTATATATTTCTTGAAATATATATATATATATATATATATATATATATATATATATATATATATATATATATATATATATATATATATATACATATATATATATATATATATATATATATATATATATATATATATATATATATATATATATATATATATATATATATATATATATATATATATATATATATATATATATATATATATATATATATATATATATATATATATATATATAAACCCCTTAAATAATGCATACTAGGTGCATTGATAATAGATAGATCGTCTTGATGATGTTGATTTCAGGATAGCGGGTCAATAAAGAACTGCTGGCGACAGTGCGCAGCAAATTCCAAGAGTAGATGTTGGATTACTGTTAAGAAGGAAATACCAAAAGCAGGATCTATTTTTGACGGTTACGTCCCGAAAAAGGGCAAATACAAAGTTCCTTGCAAATCAGACGATGAGTGCAACGGTGCACAAGGAATGGATTACAGACAGATTTGTTGGCCGAAACAAACGGGGTTCTGGTTGTGGGTTAAAAATGTACCAAATTGTAAACGATAATCAATAAATCGTCGATCAATATGCGTGCACTATTGAAATCTAAGAAACAACTTTATTGCGTTTTTCAAAGCCCAAAATACTTATTTTCAAAAATAATAAAATACACATATGAGAAATGTCAAATCTGAAAACGTCTACCTATCAAACTAAGGTTTATCACGCGGCTCTGAAAAACGTTTCTAATTGACATTTCTCTTATAGCATATGCACAAAGTTTCTGACCCGCACATGTAGATTATTTACTCAATTTCACTTAATGGAATCTTTCATTCCGCATAATTCTTGACTCATATCATGTTCTTTTTGCTGTGAAGAATAAAGTTGATTTACTGGATTTGTCATGTGAATATTATTCTATTTGCGCGAGCGAAATAATTCCATATAATCGAGGTATAACGTATGGGCAAAAATCTCAAAAGAGGTTGAAGTCTACTTCCAGATTCGGTTCCCGTTACTGAGACTCGGGCGTACATTTCTTTTCTTGTGATCATGATGAATCTACTTTTCATTTTCCGAATAGGAAAAAAAGATCCGAAATTTTTAGATTTTGATCACCGGAATGGTTGCTTGCGATATGTACTGTTGTAAGCAAGCTTATCTGTATATCCTGTTGTTACGGTTTATGCATTTACGCATTATTTGTACCAATACAAAAATTTAATCTAAATACAGTATTGGAAATAAATTCTATGTCATTTGTATCTGGGATATACGTGTGCGTGTCGCAGAGTTTTCTACAGGTACAGTAGTCAATCTTCTATTATAAGAGTGAGTCGTTGGGTATTTTTGTGAAGAGCCATGGAAGTGGTTGTTTTTTGGTATTGATCGAGAGAAAACATTCACCTACAGGTTTTAGGCGTTATCTCAGAACAACTTGATAATGTTTTCATAGTATTTTTTTGTGAACATTTTGCCTTTAATTTTCTACGGAATTCTAATGGTCGTTTCTACCGTGCGCACATGCATGTAACTACAATACGGCGGTGAATTTTGAGCATTTAGCTATACTACCGCAATCTTGCGACAGAATAGATGAGAAAAAACAATACCAACTTTTTGAAGGGCGCTTTGAATAAATCCAGACCATTTTCTCCATTGGAATGGTACCTCAGCCGGGAAGTTTTAATTTAAGAGATATTATCCAGCAGAGTTTTGGGAAAATGATTGCATGAAAGGTCGGTCAAGACTTTTTAGCCTATCATAATTCAGGGAGGGTTATCTGGATTCCCATCCAACCCCCAATAACAGCACTTGTATTGATATTTTTCATCATTCACTTTGCTCCATCGAGGTCTCCTTTTCAAACTAGCCGAATTTTTGTATTCTATGTGGTGATGTCTAAGAAACACTTGAATAGAATCCACCAAGAAACTATTTTATAGGGCAATATTCTAAAAGAAACTAGTAATAGCTTGAACTTGATTGCCCCATTGAAGTAAAAAAAACTAGTAGTTGTTATTTAAAAAAAATGAAATGATGTGAACCGATCTGTTATTTTCCATACACATTTTCTTTGATGAGTTCATAATATGTCTTGTCATAGTTGTAGGTCACTGCGAATCTAATTTGATTGATGTTTGACGACCGACCGTGAGGCCCAGACAAGAACTTTTTTTCAGGTTTATGAGAAAAAAGACCCTGTTGATTGGAATTAGTGCCCTGATTAACTATAGATAATTATTTGAAAATCGCAGTCGACGTTAAGGCGTGGGATTGAACGGAAGGTAACTGACAAAATGCGATTTCTTGATATTCGTGTATTTCAGTTTATGAAATTTAATGTTTATTCTAATGTTTATGTTCAATCGTCATTACTTTTGTCAGTTTCCTATATTCGATTTATTTCGATTTTATCGTAATTGAGTAGATGATATTCTATACATATAAGTTAAAAGATATCTTTACAGTAGATAACATTGATACACATTGGCTACAAAACACAATTCATTCTTCAATAGGCCATTATTATAAGCTTATCTTTTCGAAACTTTTGAAATTTTAAGATTGCAATTTCGATATGTATCTAGATAAGTTAATTGATGACCGCGCGGGAGAATGTTCCCGTGATTCTTTTTTGTAGAGAATATTTTTCCAAGACAAAATAGCTGGACATAATGAGATTGTGGATATTGTCCATCTCATTCTTGGGCTTGGCTGCGTGTGTCCTAGGTGAGACTGTTGAAGATGCAGCTATTGATGAGTTAGGTGAATTGCTCGATGAAATGGGTCGCAGCATTGCCCAGGAAAAGCAGGAAACCGAGGAGCAGGAAGAGCTTTCGGGTTGGTATTTTTCTTGACAATATCAGATAATCTTGGCAAAATTGTGTAAAAACAAGAATCGACACAATGTATTTCCACAATGTAATATTTGAAATGATTGGCTTAAACTCTTCCAAGGTTCAGGTACTAGTCTTCACGGTCGACTGCAGTGAGTGTTCGTTGAATAATTTCAGAAGTAGACAGATTGGTACGGCGTAAACATGGAGGCTGCAAGTATGGAGGAAGCTGTGACAAGTATGGTATGAGTTATGGGTGCCGCATCGTAAGTTGACCTCCATTAATTTCTATTCATCATTAGTATCTGCATCGTTTGCAAACTGAAATTTGCAGTCTTTTTGAAACGACCTTCGTATATTATTTCAAATGAAAGCACAAATGGTTCATGGTTCAGCGTTTCACTAGAACGACTTAAAATAAATGCATTCGATGGAGTCAAGTCGGTCTGTGAAACGGCCACCACCGGGATGCTTTGAAAAACAACGTAGTCTCCCACATTTTATATTTAATCATATAGCTTCTATACGTTGTTAAATGTTCTTACGCGCGACATTTTCAATCGGTACATCATGATATTGATAATAAATCGTGTTGACGATGTTGATTTCAGGATAGCGGGGCAATAAAGAACTGCTGGCGACAGTGCGGGGAAAATTCCAAGACCAGGTGTTGGATTACCGTCAAAAAGGAAATGAAAAAATCTGGAACTTATATGGACAAATGGATCCCTAAAATGGGTAGCTACAAAGTTCGTTGCAAATCAGACAGTGACTGCAACGGTGCACAAGGAATGGATTATAAAAAGATCTGTTGGAAGAAAGTTGTTGGTTTCTGGTGGGGATCGAAATCTGTACCGGATTGTCGCGCATAATCAACAATTACGTCTATCTATATGCACTAGAATTAAATACAACTCTTTATTGCCTTTTTCAAAGCCTATCATACTTAAAAAATAATAAAAACACATTAAAAAATCCAATGACAATATCCCGCCTACATATCGCACTACGGTTTATCATATAGGATAATTAAGATAATACGGCTCTGAAAAACGCTTCCCAATGCTTTCCCCATATACTATAGAAAATGACATATTTCCTAAATGAAAACATATATGCACACAGTTTCTGACCCGCACCTATATAGAAGACATTTTAAAACTAAATTTGACACATACGTAATGATATCTTTTATATCTTTTTGTCATATCATGTTCCTTTCGCTAGGAAGAATAAAATGAATTTATAAAAACCTATCAGGTGGTTTTGGTATATCATCCGATTTCAACAGGCCACTTAATGGATCTTGGCCAATCGTTGGACAAGAGTTGACAAGCTCAAATGAACGACATTCGTCTAAATTCTCATTTGTCTGGTTGCATCGTGCGAGACACGGGGAAGTAGGCGACGGCATTATTTTACACCGCAACGGCGAACGATCGAGGTTTATATGGGCGTCGTTCAAGCCCGAAGCGTCGAAAAACCTTTCGCTATCAGCACTACGTATGAAAGGAAAATCCGTTGATAACACGTATTTGAAACGCGATGCTCTTATTCTTGCCAATGTGGTCAGAGACTCCTGCGAAACTCCGTTATCGTCGTTGCGCGTACAGCAGTCCTTGCGTCGGTCCTGTAAGTGTACAGATGCTGATCTTTGACTAGGACTTAATTCATCTCTGCGCCAAGCGAGCCCATCACTAATTCGCACGTTTTGCGTAGATTTACTTCGCGGCGTCAAAATTTCGATTACAGGTATCGAATGCAAATCAGTCGATTTCATCCGAGGCAAATATTGTTTGTGAAGTTCGCTAGTGCGTTTGATGGTATTTCGGTAGATAAAATCTTCCAGCTTGCATTGTTCTTGGATTTTACGAGTAATATCGGCCCCAATAATGTGCAGGAATACATTTTTTAGCGTCGGGTTTCTCTTGAGGTATCTGTTCAATGGACGGAGTTGCCACGTAAGCACGAAACTGTCTTGTACAGCAGTGATAGATACCTGAAAATATCATAACACAGGAGATATCAAACAACATTTCAAGCTACACCATTCGCTGTCTAGTCGGGGATGTACCTGGTAAGGAAGTGCGGTTCGATGTCGCTGATGTCTGGTATTCTCGTATTCTAATGAGTCGAGGAAATGGTTCGGTATCACATAATGAAGCAAGGCTTTACTCGATGTTACTTTAAACCTAGAATTAATGCAGACATATCCTTTTTTATTTTGCCCATGGATCATACAGTGTGATTTTATCGGGTTATCGCGTGGAAGTAATTCATTTACCTGCCACTAACGAGTAACGAAATGCGGTCATCGCAATTCGTCACATCTTCCATGGCATAAACTCCATCTTCTTCAATTTCTAATATTTCACCGAATTCTGTTAGTTCGTTAAAAACCTTCTGACTGACGCCCAACGGTTTGAAAAGAAACGAATAGGCGTTTCTCAAACGTCTTTTCACGAGAAGCGGGAAAGTGTTTGCCACGCTACGCGATAATAAGATGGTGTTTATAAGCATGTGTAGGAAACTCCATATAAGCGTGTCCGGAGCACAGGTTAGTAGAGCACAGAGAGCCATGCTCGCCTGACCGAGCATCGTAAATATGCGAAATAAAATCGAATGATACTCGAACTGATTCGGAATCAGGAATGAAATGAAGAATATGATCGAAGTGAACTGATATAGAAGACCCGATACTCGAGCCCAGTCTCTGCAGATGAACACATTTTCCGCCGCAGTTGTTGAATTCATACGTCGTCTCCTCGATTTGGTGCGATGGGAAATGACGTGGTCGATTCGAGCTTCATTCCTGCAAATGAAATTTTCAAGATCAAAGTTAGAACCATGCTACTTAGATAGATTTTTATCTGCATGAAAAAAAATTCAAAATAGTATGAATGGTATATCAATTTTATCGGAATCTTTAAACATTGACATGTATGTTTTAAATAGCAATTGCATGAGTGACCTTTATAGTATCCATTAAATGAATATTCTGGAACTGTATCGATGGGGGAACTTAAGATCAGTGTTGAGCGACAAAAAGACAGGTTCATTTTGATATACAGATCGTCGCTAAACAAGAGGGTAATGTATATATATATCGAACATGCCTTTTCTTCTTTGTTACATATATATTGTCTATATTCCATATATATAACCATCATACAAATGCGTTGTCGATAAAAATCTCAAAAGAAGCAGAAATATACTTCTCGACGCGAGATTCGTACGCGTACATTTTCTTTCTTGTTATCACGATGTATCTATTTTTCATTTTCTCAATAGATAGATAAGGATTTCGAGTTTTTTTATTCTGATATTCCAACCCACGTCGTCGGAATGGCTATATCCCCCAGATATGAAACTAGAATATATAGCCAATAAATCACATATACAGTAAAAATTAACGACTGGGGTTGGCAGAGACACATTGAAATAAAATACACCTTTGTAAGGCGATATTCCAAAAGAAGGTATAAATCTTGGACTTGATTGTCCGACCGAAGTAGAATACCGGTATGTATAAATGTATAGGTATATATAGTTGTAACCTAGAAAAATGAAATAAATTCGAACGAAACAGTTTTACAGAATTATCAAAGACAAAAAATCAACTGCATACCTGACTATAAGCCATTATCCTATTTGTTTAATTCACAGCATCTAAGTGAACACATTAAGACAAATACAGACATCAGGTCGACACATCTCTAACCACGATTCGTATGCGATCTCTAGTTCGATTCTGTGGCCAGATCCCACAGCGTCAATTTACCAAGCGTTATTTAATTATCGGCAATATTGTTACAAAGCGGAGTGGACAGCCACGATGAAGCATCATTATACCTCCGGGCGTCCCTAGTGCATTCCGGTGTTTCTCCCGGCCATGGAACGTACCCCGTGCGCCAGTTTGTCGGATTCTTTGGCACCAGAAAAGATCAGGAATAATTCGACACTTCTGAGAATCGCTTCAACCTTTTAATAATTAAGCATTTTATGTATACAAGTGTTCCATCGGGATTAAATTGGAATTCGAATCCATCCCGAGTTCCCTGGGCACTTTTGAGTTCATCTGCAATTATTTGAATATTTTCTTACATGGGTTTTTGTATCTTTGTTTTTTTTAGATGCCAGTTAGCGGAGCGCCGGTCGGAGAATACCCGGTTTAAGTCCAGGCCGTGTGCCGCCATTTAGCTTTTCCGCCTAAACTATAGAAGGCGTCACCGTCAGTGAAGAGAAATCCAAGATGTCAGCCTCCATGAAACGTCCATTGCCGCCCAGTAGACGCAGGTAAATCAGTTTTTTTATCCTTTATTCAAACTTCGTTTCATCATCTGTACTGATACTCTGCACAATCGACTCCCTAGAACTTTTATGCAATCCGACGATGTGGTTAAATTTTATTAAGATCGTTAAGTCAAGATATGACTTTTTTCTTGTCATTTTGGAATCTCTCCACTCCAGCCAGGTTACTGAACATGCTCAATCGAACCTGTATGACTACCTACAGTACAGTACGAATACCACCACTTCTATTATACTTAGTAAAAAATTAATTTCTAGTCTGGCAATTCATGTTGTTTCATCAATTTTCAGTTAATTGCTCCACAAATAATTACGATGATGATAGGCTTACATTTGATCAAGCCAGGGTCAGGGTGGTTTTCTTACTATAAAATGTTTTCTAACTGCAGTTTCTAGGTCACTGTATTATTAAGGAGTGTTCATGGTTAGGTTACATTAGGCTCAGTGACACCTAAACTACAGTCTCTCCGAAATATCTACTATACAACACAAATTTGAATGAATATCAAGAGACATACGAAGGATTAAGATAGGCTTATCTGATTTTGTGGACATATCATCCATGTTTCTGTTTCGTGAGATCTGCACAATTTGTCTAGATAGCTGAGCAAATGATGAAAATTTTAAATCTGAAGTGAGATCCTCATTCTTACTTCATACGACTTTTAACCGACAAAAAGTCCTAGAGCGCCTCCAATGATATCGAAAAAACAAATTAACTTACTCACTTTTTGAATGCAAAACTCTTCCTCTGTCTGGTTGGTATATCTGTTCTCTAAATTTTGTCTCACTCCCGGTGTTGGTAAGCGGTACAAGTTGATTTAACCCTACAGTGTGTACGCTCAGGAGCTGATCAAGAACTCTGCGCAGCTCTGTGTGTGCGTGTGTTTAGTTCTACCTGGCTGGCTGATGAGGATATACATCAGTTTACAGTACAGTAACTAATAGAGACAGGAGTTTTAGCCCAGAAGATGAATGCTATAATGAAGAGGTTCTCTATCTTTGTTTGAACACGCTGAAGTGACAGTTTTACCATCACTCTTATTGCTATGCATATATCCAGCATAGAATTATAGGTCCTTTAAATAATGGGAGCTTAAAGCTGTCAAACACTGTTTTTGATATTCGTAATAGAAACTATTGAAGTTTTTGGATCGAATTTGAACAAAATATTCTCAAATTTATAGTCTTTAGCTACCAAAAAAGAAAGACCTGAGGACAAATGATATCGAAGAGCTATGCATTCAGAGAATTTGTGTGGCAATCAATTTGATATCAGACCAAATGATTAAAAATCATTTTGCTGATTATTCAAACATGTCTGGCTTTCCTAAACCGTGGTAAAGTTGCCAAAAAATCTTCGAAGATTTTTTACAATTTGCTGCTAAATTCCAAATTTACTGACTTCATATGAATGAATGATGAGCGCCATTATTCAGCTCTCAGAGAGCAATTGATGATCAAATGCATTCTTATTCAATTCACTCGTTATTTAGAGTGTCAGGATTCCAGAACCCCGATTCGGTCTGCTTACTGATGATTGCATTATACGTGTCGAATAAATGATTGATACATTCGCGAATACTCATATTCAGCGATTGCGTTCGATTTGCATCGGCAAAAGATAAATGAGATCGAAGCGGAAAGCTGGTCGGGCGGCGGCCGTTATCTTCGTGCGAACAACCGTCGAATTCGTGGTAAATGTGTCTTATTTCGGCTGATCGCGCGCGCGCACCAATTTACAGCAGAAGATGATGATATGAATCCATTTTCCTGTCATTACCGCTTCAGTTGCCGGTGCAGACTTCGGCGTAGACTCGCGTGATGGATTTGAATAAAACGAATACACTTTACATGACAAATTGAGTTCCGCTTCAGCGACACTTTCAATGAAGTTAATTTTATCAATTGCTTACAGCGCAAAATAAATTGTTAACAGTCGCGCGTATTCAGGTGTTCCATTGGATTTCCGTCGTTACTATGGTTACTCGACTGTCCCTGGTTACCGTATATTATCAAGTAAATTGCGGAGTTTATTGGCAATTTTGTTGGCGGGAAAGTCGCCGAGGGTCGAAAATTAGTTTTCTGCTTGATGTGCAGTCGTCGGCGCTGTGTTTAATTTGTTTATGGTTATCTGCGCGCGTCGCAGATTTTCTCATTAGCGCTCTGATTGACTGGATGAAACAAACATACTGAGATAGTTAAATTCAATTTCGGGGGACGCGCAGCACAGTAAGCAGGACCCACTCACTGCGCTTTCATTGGATTTGATGATTAAACCGCGAGGTTGTTTCTTTATACACCGGCTCAGCTCGACAAGAAGCATTCTGTCTTCTGTCACCATAAGCCATCATCCCAAAGCGCTGTAATTCAGGTTTGGATTTGACTCTGCAGCTGGTAGTTCGAAGACAAGTTTTAACTTATCACTGCTGACCACCCTTGTGCTGGAGATAATTTGAAAATTTTGGAAATTTCACCTCAGCGCGTTATATAACCAGCATACTGTTTTGGTGTGTCTACACTGCGGTGCGGTGTAGTGTTAGTCACCAATGTTACTATATTTCACTGTTGCTGCGATCTTTCAATAGAAATTAACAGAAAATTAAATCAATACAACGGTGCAGTGTATAAGTTGAGTCGATAACCAATTTATACTCCGCACTGCAGTGTAGATGCACTGAAAGAGTTTTTAACCCACAATTGATTACACAACCATCCAACTATATCGACTTCAAAACCAAACCTAGTTTTTCGTTCCTGGCAGGTTGGCGGGTTTGAAAGAAATAAGTCAAATTAAAATGAAATCAAAGAAATAAAGGGGATGATACTCAATTTCATGATGATAAAAGGGTAGTTGTCTGAAACTGATTGAAATGAAATGAAAATAGCAATACTACTGTTTATCAGCTGAGTATTTGATCACGAGTGTCAGTAAATACTGCGTGGTGATTGGTTGATTACAATCAGCCGCACAGAACTATTCCGTCAATATTGACAAATCGTGTGCTAAAGACACGACAGCGCGGGCGGTTTGTTTAATTCCAGACGAGTTCTACTTATTGCGGCGGGCGTAAAGTGCCGTCCGCATCGGTTACCACTGCTGAGATGTTTCCTGCCATACCAGGAAATTGGGAAAAAGTTGGGAATTTTAAGAGATTTGACAGTTTTGAGATTTCCCAGTATGGAAATAGTTGGGAATGCTCTCTAATCTGGGAAAATATTTGGGAAATTTGTTTTGCTTTTACATTGCATTGCTCTGTGATGTCGATTGCTTGCCCACATGCAACTTCCTTCAGTAATTTTTCTTGAAAATCACCATCAACCAGTCACCACCTTATACGCAATATGGATATGCCTGTAGTATGCCATCCCTGACTGGTATATATGTTAACATCAATGAAGGCCCCGAATTTGGTAGGATTTAAAAGTCACCCATGAGATATTTGGGAATTTTGATTTCATACAACTGTGGGAACATTACATTCAATACATCATCATCATAAACAGGTCTGAAGACGACGTTGTTGTGTTTGTGTTAGTCAAGAGAGATTGCTGAGATTGCGCAAAGATTAGTTATGGTAATGAAGTCGATGCTACACCTTGGTATCAGTTTCTCAATATGATTGTGCTCTCGGTCAGAATATTGACAAGTGCTCATACATTGTTTTGAGTGTTGAAAAACGGACGTCTCAATACTACAGCAATTTGATTATCAATGATATCGACAACAATGTTTTTGACAATGGTCTCCCAGATTCACTGCAGTGGGATAAACACAGGAGATGAAAGGTCTGATGACTTTCATCAGATAGCTAAGTTGAGATACACCGGTCTTGCAAAATCATGAATTTGTCAGATTCCAGACCTAGAATGTCATGGGATTTCCTTCAAAATGACCAAAGTCATGGAAAAGTCAGTGACTGGATTCCTGAATTTTACCGCGTAGTGTTTAGTTCTGTATCGCAAGGGTGGATTTAAGGGATGGGCCAGGTGGACTGGTCAGCCCCTTAAAAATTCGAAAAATTCTTAAAAGTGTGGAAAAACATTCTTTTTGCTAAGATAATTTTAAAAAGACCAAAAATCAATCCAAATGGGCCAAATCTGCCTCAAATTAAGTACCCATTCCAATTTTCAGGTGCAATCCCATCAAAGAATCCTAGATCCGGCCTTACAATACCAGAGATATATACCAATGTAGGCCTATGACCTGTATAAGTTTTCAATTAAGCAATCATTGACCATCAGATGTCAAAAGATACTGAAATAACTTAGTGAAATACATCCTCGGTATTAGATTCTCGTTCTTTTCTTTTGAAAGATCTTTTCACGCGACTGATAACTAGAATTCAGTGTGAAGAGTTAAGCCCTGAAACCTACCTTGTCTTGCGAGTCTCGACCGACTGCTACCAACTTGTCACTGTTTTCTGTCGCTTTTGAATGTGCGTATATGTGAGGGTGAAAACGTATGAATTTTATCACACCCATGATACTAGTTGTACTGATAGCGAACGTCTTCGCGAGTGTCAGTTTCTAATCATCCCGTTTCCTCAGTTTTTGTCTCGCTAGTTATTTCTTGCGACACGTCGTCGTACCCGGTAACGTCGTTCATGCGAGAGCGCGGCTCCGCGTCCCCGGCGCATAAAACGCGGTTATTTCGTCGATACCCGCGGTTTTTTTAACGTAAAACTCGTCTTCTTTGGTTAGGAAGCAGATATAATGTAATTGTGTCTCCATCCGAGGTGCTGATTATCATGTTTTATGAGCTCATTTCGTTCGTATTCGCGGCTCGTTGATTTTGTTATGAATCTCGATGGATGCAGCACACCGATGTGTAGCAGGGTTTTTAGCGAGAAAGATTTTTCTCACATAGTTTTTGAATCTTATAATGAGTTCGTTGTCTTGTTTAGACTGGAGACAACTGGCAAGATTTGACACTGAGCCCATACCAGTTGCATAGTGCCTTGGTTCATTTTCAATCCAGTTTCCCATCAGTAAAATTGAATGAATTATTAAGTATTATCAGTCAGGCTATCAAATCGAACATTAATGCTTGTACCTCATTGTGTGCCTGGGAATTGTCGAAATCATGGGATGAATTCAGTCATTTAACTCCGTGTCAGATATCTTTACGAAATGCTTCTCTTAAGCTGATAAAATAAAACTCACCTGCCGAAGAATCCTGTCCGATCTGTTCAACTTCACTCAAATATATCGCTATAGTTTTAGCCGTTCAAACATATGTGGGAGAAATGATAAAAAACGATGGGTGGATGAGTGGATGCGAACTATGCCAGAAACATGTGCTTTACAACTCTATTTACCTTCATATCCCCAGCAGCAGCAGCAGCAGCAGTAGCACCATCAGAATTACTTTCACCTGTACGCCGACTTCAGTCGAATGTAGTAAAAAAACTATCGACAAAATATTTACTCCACTTAATAGATCGGCGTACGAAATATGTCAATTAATGGAGTATATAGTGTACGCCTGCTTCCAGTTGTGGGTATAGTTTCACAAAGCTTCGTGAGAAATTACCATCCACAGTCACGTTAGGATCAATTGAATAAATGATTAAATGATTACCATCATGTTTATTATGTCCATTCTATGTAAATAGTAACAATGATGTAGTTTTTTGCTTTTTGACTCTTTTTTCTATTTTCTACTGTTAACCTTGTTGTGTATAAAGAAATCATATTTCTGACTTCCTATCATTAACTCAGACTTACCTCGGACCAATTTTTCGGGTCCCAGTTACTGTCTTGAGTTAGGCGAGGTTTTCTGTATTAAGAACGTTAAGTATTTTTAAAATTGACAGTTATTTATATTGGGCGGAGATTCTTCTACTCATCTGATCAGGTTTTCTTATTATTCAATTCAGTTCGAATATGACATTGATTGGACCTTGTTTTTAAGGTCAGGGCGGGGATTACATCATTTATTGTTTTAGGTAAACGGTAGCTAACATTCGCTCCGACCATGAAATTCAAGTTGAGGTTTGCTATCTGCTCGTATTGATTGACATCCGATGGATGGAATTTTCGCTTGTTGTAATCCGACGAAATAGCTTATCGGCTCTTTACCCAGTGGGTGAGATATCCAGAAAATGTCGAAACGATCCAACACCTGAAATTTCATCTGCAAATTGCTTCCTGCACGCGTACAGATGGATGATATGCGTTTCTTGTGCAACCATTGTACAGCGGCTCTCGAATGGGACTTAACGCGGCTTTCCTGCGATAAAAGATAGTTGATGAAGTAGAGAAGACTCATTTCTGAAGTCTAAAGGTCGGCTTAGGTCGGCTAGGGATGTTTGCGACGGGAAGATCCAGTCGGAATTGATTTACGTTTTTCTGTATCCATCGGGGACAGTAAAAAAAAAGTCTAAAGCAATCTGAGCTATATAAAGTACACCAAGGCCTAACTCGAACAAACTCACACTGGCAAAATTTTAACAAAACTAATTGTTCTAACTCGTCTTTCGGGGAAGCTCCAGCTACGATTAAATCCTGAGTTATGCAACAATGAGAAAGCTAGTAGTTTTCAGCACTAAAAACGTAGACGATTTTATTCTTTAGATTCTTAATCGAGTAGCTTGGGAATTTGCCTGCAAGATGTATCAGGCTCCAAGACTCGTCTCAAACTCAACTGCTTGTTCATGGATTTACATTCTATTTATATAATACTATAAACCTTGACAGACATGTTTGAGCACACAATAAATTACAAAACAAACTGTTATCACAGGTGTCGAATTGACAGATGTCTAACTGATTGTGTGAGTAATAATTAATTAATGGTGAATTAAAACAACAGCGTGATTAAAAGTATACATGTCTATTATTTTTGCTAAAAAATCAGTCGCGATCACACGAGCACTTTTGGCCCATGCCCGGAACATCTGTCTACATGGGTGTCAAATGGGTCCATGCCTAATAATTTTTTTGTGCGAGTTGGTCAAAAATCCCAGTTGGCCATGTCCAAGTGAGGCGAGGTTTACTGTACCAAGGTGATCCTCGTAACAAAGGCAAGAAATTCCCGTTTATATATATATAATTCCCGTTTTATATATATATATATATATATATATATATATATATATATATATATATATATATATATATATATATATATATATATATATATATATATATATATATTTATATATATATATATCAGCTGAGACTTCCACGAGGACCGCGGAACCCTTCAGGATATGAATTCATTTTAAGAAACTAATAAGTCTTATTTGTATCTCGAGCTTCTGATGGTGCTGGCTAGTATACAGTCAATCAATTCTCAGAAAATTAAATGAATCCCGATGGGTCGATATGGTGCATATCTTCGCAAATTGAAGTAATACATTTTGCGAAATTCTCACGCCGCCGCCGAGGCCGAAACTACGTGCAAAATCTAATGATCGCGATCGTCGTGTCGCGAGTTGTCCGATTTTCGGGCGGATCATTCGATTTTCGAGATGATCGTTAATGGTCGATCTCGTTGACTTGTTGCTGAAAGATTTGTTGATGATGTTGGAGGAGAGAGGAATCTGGTAGTGGTTGTGGGAATGTGAGCAGATCTCTCTCTCTCTCTCTCTACTGGTAAATCAGTATCATTCATTCACTGCTGATCCTCGATGAGAACTGATTTCATAGCTCATCATATAACCTATGTCTGTAAATTGGTCGATACTGTAAATTGGTCAGCAGATGCAGAGATTGCCTGAAAGATCTTGAGGCACCGGCCACAGTACTCGGATTTACTTCCAGAGTAAAGATCGAAGCTATACCAGATCCCATGTGTCATAGTGGATTACTCAAAACTGATATTCAAATTAGGTTCATTTTCGGCTTTCGAGCTCATTCTAGTTTTTCTTCAGAAACACGTTATCGGCTAGATCTTCAAAAATTTAGTTTGTTGGTTTTTACTTCTCTACATTTCTTTTGAGAAATTATCGTATCACTAGATTTTGATGAAATTAAAATTTCAAAACATGCTTTTAGAAACGTCTGTTTTCTCCGTTCAGTTTTCATCGATTTATGTTCTCTCTTAGCTTTTATTTCTTTCCGATCACGTCTTAGTCCGATCGATCCTTTATAGCGAGAGAGAGCACTTCACGATATTAATCGCTTGAACCTTTATGGCTAAGTGCCTTTGAGAGAGCGGCCGTATTCTAAAGAATTCTGACAAGCGTCTGCCATCAAAAAGTTCGCCGAAATTTTATGATCGTTTTCGGCGCGAGTAGATCTGTTGACAGTCGATAAGTAAGATCGCAGGAATGCCTCGACAAATATACCGTTCGTAGCGTCTTTTGATTGATGTCAAGAAGAACGTCCCGCTCCGCTCGGTTTAGCAGTCGTCGCCGTCTGGCATGCGATACTCTGTCATCGGTGAGATCGGCGCGCGATACTCGTGACAGCGTCGCAGACTCCGGCATGTGCTTCATAAAATCTCAGTGCTCTCCGAACCGATGAAGTGGCAGTAATGTATTTTCCTGATTGCTCGTCTGCTGGGAGAACATACCTCCGTTGATGAAATATCTCGCAATTTTCGTGACGGCCGATGAGAAATAGCATCTTCGACTGCCGGAGTAGTCGCCGATGCATTATCGTCTCTTGACATCGGGATATGAGACAATAAACCTCGGTCTTATCGCGCAGGATTAAAAGTCTTCTGTTTTGACGAATTGCAAAAAACGGTTTCAACGGATTGAGATCGGATTATTTCTTAAAACAGGTAAAAGCAGTTGAAATGTTGTCGTCAAATAGATTTCCGTAAGTCTAGCAGCATCTTAGAACCTACCACTGTTTATTCTCTGACAAGTGTCAATTATCGCTTGAATTATGACCAGCTTCGCTTGATGTTCGTTCGCTTTTTCTGTTTACGATGCAATGACAGGATATGTGTAGATCATGTGTCTGGTTGGAAAGGCCAATACAGAAGTCTGGCATCTTATCCTGACCATCTGTTCATTTTTATTCGCAAATTTTCGAAGCGAAATATATATCTCGATTTTAAGTTTGCCTTAGTTTGAATCAAATCTGGAGACCTACTCAAAAACGATTGTTATTCATATTTTGAAATGGAAAATCCTAATATCATTTCCAAATCGTGATCTTCAAGGATGGATCCAAGCTGCTGGATATTGTCAGAAACATGTGACTAACATATTTTCTAGAAGTACCTAATCTGACATGCCCACACTAGGCTTTAGATGCAAGGAAAACGAGTCAAAATTTCCTTGGGGAGGACCTCCGCACCTGATATTCACCCGCTGGATCTGCCTCTGAATTAAATCTGCTCAGATTTCTGTTGTTTCATTTTTGATAATTAGTAAATACTTTCAACTACCGTCTATGGACATGATGTGAATGTAGTAGAGATTCTAGCGCAACCACGGCGATATTGTATTCCCCTCATATGCGCCTGTGCTATTAGAGGAATTAAAAATCTTTTCTCTGAATTTCATGCAGTCCTCGATTTAATCAATCATCACAATCGCTGTTTGCATTATGTGTTTGATAACCCCGCTGAGGAGATTTAGTAGCTCAGCAGTCGCGATGAGGTTTACAATTACTCGATGGTTTTAACTAATTAATCCGGCATTAAAACCCGTTTCATTTGAAGCATTAGGGACCGCTGAAACCCTCGTAAATCACATTTTTCAATAAACTGGATTAGCAGCCCATTCAATAAAATTTCCTGAAAAAAATTTATGATCGTATCTTTAGTAGGCAAGTTTCAACCCATTTTTCATAACTAATTTTTTCCGAGGATTGGTAGCAGTTTGCCAGCTCTTAGTTTATGCATGGCTCTGTGAAGGTTAAATGCGTGCGTCTTTAGATTTTAATTCCAGATGACTGAGGTTTTGATTGCTATTCTCTCCCCGTAAACTGCCTTAGCAATTTTTTTTCATCGTTCTCAACAGTCTACGCGCGTGTTCACCTATCTGCTCATACTATCATGAAGATTACGGGGTATTTCATTTTCTTTTTGCCGCGTCTCTGGATGAAAGCTTTACAGAATAACTATTAATTAGCTAGATTGTACCGACAACTGATCATCAAAGGTAGTGTACACCAACAATGCAGGGAAATTTGTTAAGATGGCTAGATCGCACGTAAAATCAAACAGTGTCCGTCAATGTTTTACATATTGAGCTGATTGGATTCTTAGCAGATTGAGTCAGGGAAAGCTTCATACATGTCAGGAAAGTCAGGGAAAGCAAGTCAAATGAAAGTGGCCACCATGTTACAGAAGTGTTAGTGAATTGAATTGGAAATACGCATGGGAGCTCTAAAATAGTGATGACTTATGAGAATGTAGGAGATTGGGCTTACTTCATCAATGAGAATCGTATTTACGTCAGGGGAATGATGAATAATGCATAAAGCATGTTTTGAGCCATTGCCAGAAAAAAAATGAAATATAGAGTTTCAGTTCATTTCCTTCTCATTTTTTCGTGAGGCTTGTTTATTTTCACGACGTTGCAAATCCCTGTGGGTTTGTCACTCGCGCGTCGTCGTCGTTAGTTCAGAGCTGTCTCGCGAGTCTGTGTTTTCTTTGAACGTGATTGATCCGAAGTAAAGCCGCTTTTGAACCGGCTTAAAAAACGCTACGGCTGCCAGAAGCACCGACGTAAAAACAACAACTCATCAATCAACGAAGCGTCCCACGATCGAAACTAGTTGAGACTGTGCATCATTGATTCTGCATCGTTAGACCAGAAAGGACAGTTTTACAGTTGTGAGATTGATTTGAATCTGGGCTCAGTTTCACTGGAGTGCGTTTAATAAGATAGAAAGTTTTACAAAATGTGTGTTCAATTAGGGCTTTTGGCAGAAAGCCCTCTTGATATTCCCTTGATTATCATCGTTTTAATTTATTGCAAGACATCTTTCTCTTTTTTAACACTTTTTTCTAACTTTTATAAACACATAGTATTTCTCTCATTACCGCTATTTTCAAATAAAATCAACAGGGCCCGGTTTCATAGACTGGTATCAAAGTTATCCCTAGGGATAACTCCTAAATCTGGTTAACAACCACCATAGTAACAATGAGAAACCATGGCTATAACTGACAAATTTAGAAATGTTCCCAGGGACTATTTTGCTTGCACGTCTATGAAACCCAGCCCTGGTCTACAAAAACTCTAAACTATGAACATTGCAGATTTGGCTGCATTAAATTGTTGATGCTGCCAAGGATAGATTTGGCCTATGGACTATGATTTTGGCCTTTCAATTCAATAAGGATTTATTGTTTCTAATTGACAGATAATTAATTAACATAATGCAGAAAACCTGTTGTTTTGACTTTCGTTTGGCTGTTGACTCAGTTTGAGCCAGTTCATCGTTGTCAGTTGCTTTAACTTGTTCCCGGCTGATGCAGGGTTAATTAAGTAAATGGAATCCGATTAGATACTTTAGTACAAACTACAACAATTAAGCCACTTTATCGGATTAAGCGAACTGACTAGAGTTCCATGTGAAATGTACTGTATTTTATGGTTATTTTACAACAAATAGCTAGTTACATATTTTTCCTACATTTTACATGGGCGATGTAGAGAGAATCCCACAATGATAAGTTAGAAGTCAGAAAATGTAACTTTGAGATAGTAGTTTATTCAACGCTTCGACTATATCCTAATAGTCATCTTCAGGAATAAACAAGTGTTCATTATTCCTGAAGATGACTATTACATCACGTCAACACGGATATAGTGTTCTATCAATCGTTTACAAGGACATACTCTCTATACATCTGCTGACGGGTTGTCACTACTCCTAAAGGTGCAGAACGCGCATAATTGAATAGTAAATGTCACGGGCAAGTGACAAATGAAGAAATATGAGCATTTTATTGAAATTTATCTCCCTTTTCATACTAGTACCATGGCAACCGCAGCTTATTGGATTTTAAGCGGTAACTTTTTTCATTGTGAGCTCTCCGACTACTTGGCATTTTACATCTTACTCATTTGAAAGTTTATTCGGTCTCGAGGATTTTGTCGAGGCTTTTGCGGCTTTTATGAAATTCAGGGGTTAATATGTAAATTATTTAAGAGGATTAATTTTCCATCTAGTAAATCTAGTAATTGTGGTTTATATACAGTATAAGCTTATTGTTATTGATGGGAATAAATATCAGACTGCCACATGTCAAACACATGGCTCTTCAGGCATTTTCATATAAGTTCTGTTTATTGATTGGTGTAGACTTTGTTATGGGGCAATTCTGGTGATAGTTACATAAATTTTGTTGAAAAATTAAGAATTTTTCTTTTATTCAATTTCTGAAAATCTGTATTTTTATTTTGCAGCGGCCCCAGTGCCGAAAATGTGACCTGCCAGAAATGCCTTGAAAAAGGCCACTGGACATACGAATGCACTGGAAAACGTAAATATGTACATCGTGATTCTCGGACCAAAGAGATGAACAAACGCCTAAAACAAGAAGAGCAAAAAGAGAAATTAGATTTATTGTAAGTTAGTTTAGTTTTTATGACTTCTGATTGAAATTTCGATTCTAAATCTATGAACCAAAAAACTTAATGTAAAAAAAACTATTGAGGGATTTTCGGATGAGTGTTTTTTCGCATGAATAGTAGCAGCAATCCCCCGTAACCCATTCCCCAGTTCTTAGAAACGAACATCACGATTATGGTTTGCCCACAGCGCAGTGCGCCACTGAAAAGCAGAGTTGTCCTCTGTATTTTCTCATTAGTGGTATTTATGCGGTGAAGATGCTCTTTACGTGGCTCGATGCCTCTTGGCATAAAGTCGCAACGCGACGAATCATGTGGAAATTGTTCGAGACGTTTTTGCACAAGATTCAAGCCACATTACGCATTGCCCGGAGCCGAGATAACTGAGTTTCTTTCTAATTAAAATCATGAAAATCAGCGCGAGGAAATGTCACGCATTTCATTTTTAAATGCCACTGATTTCCCTTAACACTGAGAGTGAATCAGTGTAAATTCCTAGTCGATTATGACTCAATCATTCCGACTCGTAAACTGCAGTAATGTTGCTGCTAATTGTTTTCATGGTTTATCATCATTTTAGCCTGAAATATTACTCGTTTTCTCTCTTTTCAGAAATAAGTCGCGAGGAAATTCGAAAAAGAAAAAGTACGTAAAAAGGCATCCATGATAATCTACATACAATAGATAAAACTGGCATTTTTTTGCAACCTTAATTATTTACAAAAATGTATAAGATAAAAGAGACAGCCAGGGTTTCTAAAAATCCAAGGGATGGTCTAGTTGAGTAGTTGATTCCCTGTAGAAAATGGATAAAGCACATCATGTAGATTATGGTTTTTGCGTAGTGAATGCGCTCCCCTGAAGAGTTTTAGAATGCCTACCACAACCGGTCATAATATGCCGATATTAATGTGCTATGGTATCGTAATAACGCGGAGACAAATGTATTTTCAGATCAAACCGGATACATAAACAGGGTTATGTATTCTTTCTTTGTATCTCTTATGATTAGTTTCTTGTGTAGGAGACCGCTCTGCATAGATGCACGAAGTTTGGGGCATTTTTGCCATATTCCCTTATCAAAGCAGAGAAGCATTACTTTGATCCAGCCCTCCCATTCGTGAAAACCCCCAACTCCAAAAGGACCTTAGCATCAATGTATTCATTATGAATGAATGCAGTTCTTGAGTTTTAAATAGTATTAAATAGTGATATTTGATTCTATTTCAGACAGAACGAAGGGGATAGTTCTGATTCAGATTCAGATAGTTCCGATTCCGATTCCGATAGTAGCAGTAGTTCTTCGAGTAGCAGTTCGAGTTCATCGTCATCTTCATCGTCATCATCGTCTACGGATTCTTCATCGTCGTCGTCATCGGACTCTTCGGATTCCGAGTCGGAAAACGAAACGAAAAAGAACGGTCTCAATACGAAACGCAGGTGATGATAACTGAACCGAATATAGTGGCGCTCGCAGCATTCTCCGTACTATATAGAGATAATTATATCAGCAATACGTAATTTCCTGTGTTCATGTCGGCGACGCGGGGCTCAACTATTATCTTCGTTTCACATGAATAATGCAACGGATACGATTCGATGTTTTACTAATGTATAATTAATGCTGAATGATGACTGGTGTCGTGTATGGCGCAGCATCCTTAAAGGCTTCACGATGAACTATATTTGATTAAGAGGATCGAGCTTTATGATAAGAAGAAAGCCGCGTTGCGGCGCTTTGTTCGCAGAAAAATTATCTTCCTGTAAGCAAATAAAAACGCATATATACCTAAGAAATGAAATAAAAGAGCATTTATTGTGGTAGTTTGATGTATATTTTGAAATATTTCTTGTTCACAATTCACAAAATCCCTCCTCTTATTAATATTGAGAGTATTTTGTTTTAATAAAAGCATGATAAACAAGAAAAAAAGATGTGTTCAATTCCATTCCTTTGTTCAAAGCAAAGCAATCTTGGGATGTGGAAATCAAGAGATCACAATTTAGGAGATTGGACTAGTACAGCCCCCTTCAGAGCTCAGATGTGCCCTCCAAAAATATTTCTTGCAATGAAAATTTTAAAAAGATAAAAGAATAAATCCAAATGAAATGAGGGAATTAACTACAAGAGATGGGATGTGATATAGTGGGTCTTGATGGCGGATTATGCCGGCGCGGGCCCGTATTGTCACAATATCCGAACCGTTACTTTCGGTACTTAGTGCAATTCGTGGTCGTTTTCGGTGAAGAAAATACGGCAGCTCCACACTGTCATTTCCGGTAAAAATGCAGGTACTTTTTAGAAAATTCGTAACATATTTCATCTCGCAAAACGCTGAGATCCTTATTGAATCTGATTTCATTCGGTTTAAATGAAAGTAAAAGAGATTTTTTCGGTCTGAATTTTTTTGGGGGGAAAAATGATCGCGATCTGTTAAGATGCGACGTAGTACAATATTCATATGGTTAGTCTGTCCATACACCACTCAGTATTTGAGTAATACTTAGGTTGATTACTCGCTGGGAGTCTGTTGTTAAACTGGCACTGGTTTTTTCCTATTTCATTTGAACCATGTTTTTCGTTGATATCTCCCTCTAGTCATGCTCCGTAGAAAACCGACTCGAATAGAGCTGAAACTCGACGATCTCGAAGAATACGAAGTCATACGCCGCGAGAAAGAACGTAAAGAAGAACTGAGCAATACTACGACAACGACACCTGGTGGCAATACATCGTCGGCTGCGGGTGATCCGTCTACGAGTCCCGTCATTCCGTTTTACGGTAATCGTAATAAACCAGAAACGGTGCACGAAAGAATAGGCTACGATCCTTTACCAGTTAATCAACCATCAAGGCTCCATCTTCACTGATTCAAACAACACTGGTGAGTTTTCAATGATGTCTCTCTGCAGGTTGTGATTTTGGATTTCATCGCAGATATTCTGTCAATCATATTTTACCGGGTGTTCCTTAGTAAGCAGTCGTAAATCTTAAGTCTAGTCTTACATTGTAAGATCAGCCATAGCTAATAACTAAGATGATCCAAGACTGGTAACTCGAGAGTTAACTCTATGCCAGAACTAGATACGATTACATTGGTATTTTTTCCTGTTTCAGAAAATCTTACAAATGCTCACAATGGAGTTTCAACCGATTATAATGGCCGCCGGTCGGGGATCGAGGATGACCGAGATCATCGCGAAAACGCCGAAAGCTCTACTTCCCGTCGGAAACAAACCGATGGTGTGGTACCCGATAAAAATGCTCGAAAAAGCCGGCTTCGAAGAGGCGATTATTATCGTTCAGCGCGGGCATCGCAAATCAATAGAACGCGTATTAGTCGACGAATTACAAGTCAACGTAAAATTAGAGTTCGTTAGTATACCGGACGAAGAAGACTGGGGCACGGCCGATTCGTTGAGATTCATACGCGATAAAATCAAAACCGACGTGCTCGTCGTCAGCTCCGATCTGATTTCCGACGTTTCCGTACAGCGAGTCGCCGACGTTCACCGCGCGCACGACGCCACGTTAACGATGCTCCTCTCGGCGAGTAAAGATTACGCGTCAGAAACGATCGCCGTGCCCGGGCCGAAATCGAAAAAGAAATCGGAAGTCGAGTTCGTCGGTCTCGAAAGTCAAGAACACGGGAATCGTTTGTTGTTCTTGTCGTCGGAGGCCGATTTCGAGGAGAATATCACGTTTCGTAAGTCGATCTTCCGGAAACATCCGTGCATCGACATACGCAATGATCTCGTCGACGGACATTTATATCTGTTGAAAAAATGGGTCGTCGATTTCTTGCACGAGCATAAATCGGTGACGACCGTCAAAGGCGAGTTGCTGCCGTATCTGGTGAAGAAGCAGTTCTCGCAGAAAAACAACGGGATTCACGCGATCGAGGAGAACATCAACATCGCGATGGCGGATAGTCCGCAGAAAGGCGACGGGCGCGATTTGTACGATTACGGAGAAGAGGACGAGTTGTGTAAACTGGCTCGCGAGTGGTCGACTTGGAACGACCATTCCGGAGATATGGCCGAATGCTATCACGGAAATAAGATCCGATGCTACGGTTACGTAATGGATGACGGTTTATTGATGCGCGTCAATAACCTGGCAGCGTTTTGCGATGCCAATCGGCAGGCGTCGAAGTTTTTGTCGGAGATCGCCGGTAAGGAGCTGGCGAACATTCATCCTCAGGTGAACGTACCTCAGAAAGCGCAAGTAGGAACCGAGTGTATGGTCGGCGAATGGACGAACGTCGGCGAAAAGGTAACGATTAAAAAGTCGTTCATCGGGAAACATTGTAACGTCAGCGAAAAGGTTCGCATGACGAACTGCATCGTAATGAATCACGTGACTGTCAGCGAGTCGTGTAACGCTCAAGGTTGCGTAATCGGCGATAACGTTCATATAGGCGAGAATACCGATCTGAAGGACTGTATCATTCTAGAAAACGTGGCACCTTCGAGTAAATTGTCAAATGAAGTAATCGGTCATGGTTTTAAATAGTAATCATTAATCAACCAATTTGCTTTTGTAATCAATATGAAGGACATTCATTAAGTATCGATGGTATGAAAGATCTTACCTATTTTTAAAGTGGTCATATTTTTGGATAAATAAATGGCCCTTATCCTTAAAGCACATAATACTGTAGACTCTGTTTACCACAGAGCCAATAACCTCGGATTATCGTGCCCTAGATAATAGATATACATGTATAACAAATTTCCTCTTTTCCATAACCTTTATCGTAACATTTCTTCTTGCTCCGACTGCCCCAGAATTCTGTACCTCCAAGATTTTATTGGTCCCGAAGTAGACAGAGTCTACATTTATAATAATCGAAAATGCTGGATATGTTTATGCATGTAAAACCACCTCATGGAATTTTGTTACGTGTTTTTGTCATTTCATTTGCTGAATAATCGGTTAATAAAATATCCTGTAAAGTATCGAATGTCTGTTATTTCTCTATATTGTCTGCTTGAGATCTCAAAATAACCAGTATCAACAAACTAAATCGGTTTAATACTATGATTTAATTTAGCACAAAGATGAGGATTTACATAAAATTTATGTGAGGTGACAAAAGTTTTTTCAGATATGCCGGTTTTCCAGCTCTTGCTTGGTTCCATTCGTAATACGGAATCTGAAATGACAAAGTTTAGTTCAAGATTTGAACTGAGAGGATTTCTAATGTATACTGACAACTCAAATGACTTACTAACCTCGAGCACCGTGTAACCTAATTTCTGAATTTGACGTCTCTTCAGAATGTAGTTACCGAGCAACTTGCGCGAAAAACCGTAGTCAGTCTGATAAATGTGATAGTTATTCGGAGCTGCTATTAAAATAACAATTCTGTAAGAAAATGAAACCAATTAAAATCCACTGATTCCGCTACCTATGATATTGAAATAGGGTTTTCCCTGTGATTTAATGGCTTGATTCGATTAGAATTGCTCTGATGCTTATATGCCGTCCCTTGCAAATCCAAAAATTCTGCCAGGAACAAAACAAGGTGTTTGATTTTGAAATGGAAATCGAAGTACAGATGTAGTTGAATGGTCGGTCGATATTAAATCCCAAGGGTTAATCCCAATTTTCATAAACCAAATAAATTTCATCGAACTGAAACTATTTGGGTTAGACTTTTTGTACCTTTTATTTCCTGGTTTTGGAGAACTGGTTTCTCGCCAGTCAATAAGATCAACAAGACTGCCATCTTTAACTTCAAACACCACATCTATGGAAATATATTAAGTTATCAGTTGAGTTCGCCCTTAAAAACAATTCAACGAGATCAATCGGTTCCAGGGATTTACCTGCTGTTTGTATATGGGGAAGTGTGTACATGATGTCTCCGTACATGTTACCATTGAACAATAACTCTAACTGACTCTGTACATCTAGTAATAGTTTATCCCTCCTCGTCTGTTGTGAAAGCAGTTTCTCATGAGGCAGCTTCAAACTGTTGATATTTGCATGGTCCTAGAAATTACAAGTATACATTGTATATATATATACGAGATTGAAGGTAGGACAAACTGTTGTATTAAAAAGCATCATTTATCAAGTTTTCGTACCTGAATTTGTACAAGCATATCTTCTGGTAGTAGATTACCATCGTAATCGGGGTATTCCAATCGGATCGTTTGATCCAACTGAAACAAATCACGTGTAATGTCATAACTCGTCATTTCTGAAAAATGAAACCAAAGAATTCTTTGATCTTATTATACTCATCTGAAAGCAGGCACCCGTTAATTATATATGCTTCAGTAGATTCTAAATTCCATGGGAAATGCCACACCAGCTATCCAATCAGACGGGACCACGAAGATATAAGAAGTACTTGATCAAAATACGCTTCTTTTCAATTAACTTTGATCAATGTTCAGTTCTCCAATCCAGGTTTATTAGGTAAATCATGCATCTAAACAAACTCTGAATCATCTTTATAGTTTATTATGTGGCACAACTTATATGTCATTCATACAATTAGAAAAATTATCATCAGATTCTAATTGAGTCAAAGAAAAATGGTGTCTACGTTGTACTAGTGCCACACTTGCAAACCAGGTCGATTCTGATTTTGCATGACGTAGTAGCGCTACCGCTAGCCCACCCGTAGTATGTACAGGGGAAGATCCACATCCATGACTCACCCTTGATTAATTTAATGAATGAAGGACTAAACACTTGATTGATGAATTCACGTGGGAATATTTCGAGATAACTGAACCCAACTAGAGCGCGTACTGCGCACTGTGGAAACCGTGTGTACGCCCCCTCCGCCTGCCGGCCGGGTCTCAGAAACTCGTCGACGAATTTCCGATAGAACAAGTCTTTCTCTGCCAATTTCGACTGAAACAATCCCAACTGCAACAGCAACCAGGACAAATCTTTCAGGCGCCACGTCGAAATGTCCTCATTCGTCACTTTATCGCAGAGCGCTTGTAAAATTCCGTGGTTCAACTGTTTCATAGTCAACGAAATTTGCAACAAGTGCAAACATGTCGTTATTTTGAAATCACGCATTCGCGGTAACAACGCCGTCAATAATCCTAACGAGTAAGACTTCACCTGCGCGCTGAACGGCTCCACGTTTCGATTCGTAGCTCCGTAAACGCTTTTCAAAATGGCGCTGATTGTTATTTCGTCGATATGCGCCGTATTTTGACACAGTTTACTCAAACAAACCTCGACTATTTTATTCGATGTGATCACGTGCTTCGATTTATACAATCCTAAACACGCGACAGCCAGCTCGTCGACGCTCAAATCGTCGACGAACTCTTCCAGTTTCCGTTCGAGCATTTGTCGCAACCGCAGCCGAGCGTAACGAGCGAGGTTGATATAGTAGAGAAAATAGACGACGTCCTCTTTCGTCATATTATCGACGTATAGCTCCAATTGTTGAAACAACTGTCGAGGTATGTGCTTGTAACGAAACTGATAGAAAAACTCGAGCACCGAAAATATCGTCGTTTTGTCCCAGTTTAAGGCGTATTTTTCGATTTCGACGACGATCGACTTTCCCAATACAAATCTGATCATACGCATCGGGCCTTCGGTGCACTCACGTAGCGACAGTTTACTCAGCAGTTCTATACATTCCAGTAGTTGAACTTCGTTGAATGTTTTTAACTCGTCGCACAAAGACTCGCAAAATATCACGAACGGTTTATACTCAAAGATCGCGTTGTCGCGATTAAGACTCACGATTTCGTCTAAAACTTTGAGAGTTTTTTCCGGAGCTGAGAAATTGTCGTTTTGACGAGTTTCGTAATCTCTGAGCGTTTCGGCGATTTTATTCGAAATCTTCAATCTTTGATTTGAATTATCGGCCACTGGACTGACGAGATGTTTATAATGAGGTAAAGTTTCAAGAATTCGGTGACCATGCTCGTTTTCAAATTCTTGTGGCGGACTGGTTCCCGATTTACCCATTGGATTCAATTTCAGGTCGAATTTCGAAACGGCGTTCACCATAGAAACAGATAAATGTCGAGCTGATGCGATATACGGTTGACATGAAATATCAATTCGTTTGCTCGGGAAACAAGAGTTGGTTATTAGTTTCATTCTTGAAAGTGACAAGCCACATCCTCTCTTCACGAGATTAAACATCATCACGTCCTATTGAAAATTAAGAAAACTTTCTTTCAACAACCGTAAAGTCGACTACAATAGCTGGTCGGTGCAAAATGATTACGCTCAAAAAAGTAAACCTTTTAGGCCTACCAAATTGTTATGTTAAAAAAGGAAAAATGCAAAATTGCGATTCTTATAAGCCTACGGCCTTGGGATGTTATCGCACGTGTATATAAAGCCTATACCGAATCTGTTGGTTAAAGATAAAAGACGGTGTAATTAAGTTTCAAGTCAAATAGTTTATTGAGATCCATATAGACGCCCGACGCGAGTGATGCAGCGCTGGATTTTGTACTGTTTTTCGTTGTTAGTCAGGACTTTGATTGAGTCGTACGGTAAAATGTAGTTGCCGGTGTTTGTGAGTAGGTAGGCCGATCGATGTTTGACCGACCCGGCGCGCCGCCCGATTCAGCCCCTATACAGTAGACTTTGACCTCAATGTCCAGTGGCACTGAGACTCACGTTCACTTGGAAAGTCACATAAAAAGCTAGGTAAGGCTTGGGGCCCGATGATTTCAATGAAATAGTTAATCAAAGTCAAACCAGTCGTGACTAGTGGCACTCGGACTCCGAGTTGTGTTAGGTGGCCGCGCCGGGCAGTGTTAATAACTGTGTTATAAATACAATACTAAATACAATTCTATTACATTTAGGTGAAAGTAACATGAATCACTTCTCAAACCGTTTTTCGGTCTGTAATGTCAGAACTGAAGAAGAAAATCTAACTCTTAGCGATCTAATAATTTACCTTACTTCACATCGTATGTACAGTACAAAACATAAAATAGTGTGAAGGCTGGTCGCAACTGCATAAAAGATTAAGAACTAGGTTAACTATCAACATATCTTCATTCAACTAATGTAAAGATATATAGTTCTGTCCCCACATCACTTACATATTATGACAGTTATTACACGATTCATTGTGTCTGTGAATGATCAATTCTTCTGCTTCCTATAACCAGCAATGCACTGGCTATATCAAAAGTACATCGTTATAAATTACATAATAATTTTTTCTTCAGAGAAGAATGGCGAATTTTCTTGATTTACGTATCAATCCAGTGGATGGACTTGTTGACGATGACGATATTCTAATCAGCGTTCACGGAATAAAACCTTTTGAATTAATCACCCTTTCATCATTAACGATTGGCGGAGTCAAACGTTTTGGGGCCGTTGCGCATTATATAGCCGATGCAAACGGAGTCGTTGATACATCGGCGCATGTGTCAGTAGGAGGTGATTACGTAGGGAAGGAACCTCATGGTTTAATTTGGGCGATGAATCCACTTCCAGATCAAAGATTTGGTACGAGACTCGTCCACGCAGATGTCGAGACGCCGGTCGTCTATCAGATCAGCGTTTACAAAGGACATCTGAATATTGAAGAGGTTTTGAGAAGTGACGCATTGGCGACCGGTGAATTACGACGATGGTATAAGGCGGAATCGGTACGTCGCGTTAGAATTCGACACGGCCGTGTAAGGGGCACATATTTTATACCTGCAGGGAAGGGCCCGTTCCCCGGGGTCATTGATCTGTTCGGAATAGCCGGTGGAATCATGGAGCATCGGGCAGCTTTGCTGGCATCACATGGCTTCGCCACTTTAGCCCTCGCGTATTTTGCTTACGAAGATCTTCCTAAAAATCTACATGAAATACACATGGATTATTTCGAAGAAGCAATAGCATGGCTTCTCAATCAAGATAATGTCCGAACGGAAAATGGTGTAGGGTTTGTTGGCGTGTCGAAAGGGGCCGAAATTATATCTGGCTTGACAGAAATGTGCCCGGAAATAACCGCAGCAGTTATAATAAACGGATATAGTCATCTGTTACACGCGGATATGATGAGACACAGAAAATGCATAAAACGAGGAGCTTTTTTTAGTATATTACCCGAAGACTTTTTTAACAATAAAAAGGGTTACTTTAGATTTTATGACCTCAAACTTCTCGATTCACCGGCAAAAAGAGCAGCAGAATTCAAACCTGAACTCTCGGAAGCCGCGAATTATCTGTACGTTGCGTCCGGTTTCGATT
Source organism: Tubulanus polymorphus (assembly GCF_964204645.1). Lineage (NCBI taxonomy): Eukaryota > Metazoa > Nemertea > Palaeonemertea > Tubulaniformes > Tubulanidae > Tubulanus > Tubulanus polymorphus. The sequence goes on along the minus strand of NC_134029.1, from coordinate 5,414,394 downwards.
TATCATCTCAACCGGACAAAAGTTTGCATATGATCCAGAGATTAAAAGACGCTGGAAAGACCAACTACGAATTGGTTCTACTGGAAGGAGCTGGACATCTTCTCGAGCCTCCACATTCGCCTATGTGTAGATACGTCTATTCGAAGTATCAAGATGCCGTGATCGACTATGGCGGTGAGAAGAGGCTACACGCCCGAGCTCAGGAAACGTCTTGGCGAAAGATAATCAATTTCTTAAGGGAGAAATTATCACGTCCTGCATTACCAATACATGCAACTGAGAAATCAAAATTATAACGATTAGATGTTCATACATGTAATATATAATGCTACTATTCAATGGGATTTGCTTACGCATTACTCATACACTAATCAGATAAATATGTTGAATGAAACAACGACATAAATGAGCATGGTTTGAAATTCTATATTTTATCGATATTCAATTCAGCTATTATTCATTTGGGCAATACCTATAAAAATCATAAAGATAATTATTGTCGGGAACCCGAGAAAAATGTATGTATTTCTTTGAAAAGTTTGCGATGACCGTTTATGGCCGTTGACAAAATATTCATACAGTCACGCCGATTTTAATTTTCATGAAAGCAAATTGAATATCTATGTAACACGATTTGATTTATGAATCCATGTGACAAATAGCATTTTTAAGGGGTTGAAGTTGTATTTTACATCCTTCTGCCAACAGAACCACAAGACAAACACCAAACAAGTGTCTCGGCAAACCCCGACCGAATGCTCAAATAGACAAACAGATTCATCATCGAATTTAGTGATTGCAAAAGTTGTCCCGATTGGTAAGGTCGTTTTAATTTCCAACCAGTTAATTTATTCAAAGATGGTATGAACGTGTTAATAACTGCCGTCGCATATTGAAAGCAATAAAACACATTTAAAGTCACTATCGTCAGGGTTATTTGCATCCCTTGTTTACCGGAAGTAGCGTCTTTCTGTGTGAATTTTTGACGGTTCTGTCGAGCTTTTCCTATTAACAAGAACATATGTGCGTTGCATGCTAAAATAGCAATTCCAGGAATGAACTGCATGATGACTTTACCAAAAACGAAATCGTAGAATAAAGCGTAATCTGTGTTGCTAAGTAGTAAATACTTCGATTTAGTAAATGCACACGGCTCATTAAAGTCGATAGTGCTAACCTTGTCCCAGGCAGTTGGCAAATCAAAAATAAATGTCAGAATCCAGATGATGATAGAGATACGTCTGGAATTAGATTGCGTGCACAATTTTTTCGCTGAGAGTGGAAATCGAATTGCGATGTATCTGTCAATATTCAACGCGAAAAGTATCCAGGAACTTGTTGTTGTAGTCATTTGAAATACGGCGTCAACAAATTGATAAACGTGCAGACGATACATTTGATAAAAACGAACGTATTTTATAAAGCGGAACAGGTCAGTATTAGAAAGTCCTCTCATATCTCTACCAATGACCGCTGTCAAACAGTTCATTGTATCAGCTATGGCTAACATACGTAGATAAAATACGCTGCTTCCCTGGTGTTGCATAGCTGTGAGAACTGAGAAAGCGAGCAAGTTTGCGACTATGCCGATCAGATACGACAGGGATCGAATTATGACCATAACGTTTTCGTATCTATATACATGTATACCGGTTAGATGATAGCAGATATTCGTTCGATTTCCAGGCATGTTGTGCCGATTCAGTCACTTGGAAAAATGTGGTCCAGTGTGTATAAAGCTTTTTAGCGTTATAGACGCTTAGTTGATTTCGCGATTAAAATATGTATATATATATCATTTGCAACCAGATAATGCATTCCCGCGAAGCATTATAATGTGATGTGTTAAAGGAATCCAATATAAACGTCACATTAAGTATATTTTTGCACGTGTGATTTTACCTTTCATTGTTGGTTATGTGTGATACAACAACTCCCATTATAAGACATATACACACATCGTCTTGCTTTGGACGATTTTAGTTATTATTCCAAAACTCGGTATCAACAGCATTTTCGAATCTTCGTTTCGGATGTCATGTATTTGTTACCCAGGGAGCGCATTAGTTTCATTTATTCACGTAAAATGTGAATGACGGATGCATCGATGAAGAAATCATACAGGGTTTTTACATAACTAAGGTGTATTACGATATATGATAATTAATTTAGTTGGGACGTTTTTATGTTGTTGTCAAAACTTCGCATAATCGAACTTTGACGAATACAACGTTAGTTACCAGATTGTGGGTGCAATAAATAACTCGTTTCTTTAGCTGTAACTTTTTTTAGCTTGATTATCGGAGAAGTACTGGTTAATGGTGGCAATTCAGAGGCAATTTTAATGTGTACTACATGTATAATATGAGCAAGAGATGATTGCTCGTAGAATATACTAACCAGTTGCACTTTCTCGTTCTTCGAACTCATGGGCCACAATGCGACAATTCTACTTGAGTTGTTTATTTATGTTATTCGGATTTACTCGTGTTGTAGTAAGGTGTTAAGCTCACTTGAATAAATGGTTAAAACTGATTGTTTGATAGTCTACCTACGACTACCAGCAATACCACAAGACAAACACCAAACAAGTGTCTCGGCAAATCCCGAACGGATGCCCAAATAGACAAACAGATTTATCATCGAATTTAATGAGCGTAACAGTTGTCCTTCATAGTAAATTCGTTTTAAGTCCCAACCAGTAAATCTTTTTAAAGGCGGAATCAATGTATTTGATAGAGCTGTAGAGTACTGGAAACAGTAAAACACATTTAAAGTCATTATTGTTAATGTTATTTGCATTGCTTGTTTACCAGAAGTAGCACCAATATGTGCTTCTTTTCGTTTGAATTTCCGGCGGTTCTGTTGGGCTTTTCCTACTATCCAGAACATGTGAGCATTGCATATCGAGATAGCAATTCCAGGAATGAACTGCAAGATGACTGTACCGAAAACGAAATCGTAGAAAAATGCGTAATTTTTGTCCATTAGTAGCAATCGTTTTGATTTAGTAAATGCACACGACTCATTAAAGTCGATGGTACCAACCTTGTCCCAGGCAGTTGGCAAATCAAAAATAAATGTCAGAATCCAGATGATAATAGAGATACGTCTGGAATTAGATTGCGTGCACAATTTTTTCGCTGAGAGTGGAAATCGAATTGCGATGTATCTGTCAATATTCAACGCGAAAAGTATCCAGGAACTTGTTGTAGTAGTCATTTGAAATACGGCGTCAACAAATTGATAAACGTGCAGACGATACATTTGATAAAAACGAAAGTATTTTATAAAGCGGAACAGGTCAGTATTAGAAAGTCCTTTCATATCTCTACCAATGACCGCAGTCAAACAGTTCACTGTATCAGCTATGGCTAACATACGTAGATAGAATACGCTGCTTCCCTGGTGTTTCATAGCTCTGAGAACTAAGAAAGCGAGCAAGTTTGCCACTATACCGATCAGATACGACAGCGATCGAATCATGGTCATAATGTTTGCATAGGTGTAACCCCTCGGATAATAGCAAACATCCGTTCGATTTCCAGGCATGATTCGCTATCCATAGAATGGACTGCGAGCGGTAACAGTTTGGTGGTGTATCAATCAAAACAAATTGTGTTTTTGCGTACGATTTATATTGAATAATTTGATTAGGAGACAAATGGATGCATCACTCATAGATTGAAATTTGATGCAGCTAGATAATATATTTTCGTGCGGTTATGCGGGGATGTCTATGATCGATGAAATATGTAGATATACATTTTCTTTTTCTGTTTCACACATAACATTATCCTTTGTATTAACGGGTCGAGAATATCGGTGAAAACGAAAACGATATATATAACACGGTGAAATTTCGCTAGATTTTGAAAATGAAACTACCTATCCAATTCAACCGGAAATTCTTTCGAAATTATTTTATTTGAGAAAACGGATTGCATTTGATTAAGGCCTTGATGTCAGATCCATTTGAATCTTAGCTACACGTGGTTAGGAAACGTTTCGTTCATGAAGAGGCCGGAAAGACTCTAACGAGTGACAGATAGACAATAGTGTAATATTCCATTCAGCGATTGGATTGATAACATTTAATTGAAATATCCGAATCAGCAAAAAATCAACTGCCGGGCTCTGGTATGATACTTATGTTGCACCAAATTGAAATCATATCCCACAGAAGTTTTTGAGTCGGAGTTTGATGAAAAGTAAAGTCCTTAGGGACACCTCTCCGACTGAGTCAGAGCCCTAGTCCACGTCCCCCATTCATAGTCTGCCCGTCTAGAAGATAATGCTTGGAACAATCATTTAGCAAATGATTACCTCAGGGGAAGTGGTTTGGCGGAGGGCAGGTACAGATACCAGGCGCGGGTTGGAAGTTTGCAGTCGGCGGTCAAGCCCGGATTGGACAGGCTCTAATTGCCGCGGCGTACTTACTTAATTTCTTCAAACATGTGGTATTCAAAGAAAAAAAACGTCATTCAGTAAATTATTGCCGCGGCTTTTGACGCTGCAGTCGCACTTCCAACTACTGACGCACAGAGTGCGCCGTACCGATTCGGAACCATTCTCCCGCAGGATTGAACCTACGTAGTCCGTAGCCGTAGGAGGAGAGTCCGTTTACGCATCCGCGCGGTATTTCGTATTTTAGAATGAACATGAGTTGAAATGTCGAAATCAAAGATCAAATCAAATTCTAAGTAAGTTTCAGTTAGTACCATTACCTTTTGATTAACTATTTTTTTCTAAGAAAGATTCTGATCATTACTTTCTTCTCATTATTTTTTTCGTATCTATCATAAATCGTCGTTTCGTCGTGCAGTTAACATCATCACGAATGACGTCACTTGTCAAATTTCCATTTCCGGGTTCGTAAAATTCTGACTTATTTTTTAGTTGTTTCAAGAAAATCACTTATATTCTGATATATGGTGCATGTTTTCAAGTTTTATTTCTATTATCAATAAATATGATGATAACATAATAAAGAACTGTAAATTAATGGGTTACTACAGGTTGTTCAGCTTGAGGAGTAGACTGAACTGGGTGAGAATGAAAATTTGGGCATGCGATGCATCATCAGACATCATCACATCCTCCAAAAGCCAGCCATAAATAATCACCTGAAATTAATCTCAAGAGTACATGGTTTGGCTTGAAATATTTTCTTTTTATTTCATAGTTGGAACAGAATGAGCGATAAAGAAAAGATGTTTTCAGTACCATTATCTAGTGACAGTGATTCAGGTACTCTTGCTTTACCAAATCGTGGTGTATGGTTAAGAGATGATCTTGGGCCTACCTATACATATTACCTATTCATATTATTAATGCAAGACAACAGAAAGAATTGTTCTGATGATTTAAGAGTCACTGGTTCGTTGTATTTTAGATGTTAATCTCGGTGGGCGACCATTATCGCAAGAACTATCAGAGGCCACTGAAAGTATGAGTAATGGCACCTCTACTTACAGTAAGTTTGTTTTTTATTCATAACTCTGCTTTTCTGCACAAATTGAAGCATTGCCATTATTATGTACTAATATATGGTAAAAGTGATCTAAATTTCTGATCTCGCCTCTGAAAACGATGTAACTCCAGGGGCCATTTGCACAGCCTTAGATCAGTCTAAGATTAAGAGAATGTACTATTATAGTCTACTGAATGGAGAGGTGGAGACGCCTTAGTTTTGGGCTGACCTTATCTTACATACCAAGAGCATCAAAGTTGTGAAACCCTAGTAGTGGGTTATTTCTAGCTTCATAGCGTCATAGCTTCAATTTATCAAATGAGTATTAAAGTACCGTAAGCAAAACAGTACGATAAGGCAACGTGGCAATTTAAGTAAAGCTGTTTTCTACAAATTTTAGTATTCATCTGTCAAAAATTGTTTGATGGTTGGTATTCTGACCCAGTTATAGATCCTTTCTGCTATAGTATAAAGATCCTTTGAATGGTTGACACAACGGTTGGTCCCATAAATATTTTGAAGAGTCGATATATGGGCAGCACCTTTGAACTCAGCAGTTCGTTGATATATTTTTCCGACTCTTATATATAACTCGATATCGGTCTCAAATCAGACAAGTTTGTTGAGAACTGACTTGCAGGGAAGAGATCTGATCATCCAATTGGTACGCACACACAGGGTACAGGCGTTTGAAAATTCTTATTAAAATGCGTATATAGAGAGAAGGTTATGGTTATAACTGCCGAACGCACTGTACTTAATACGCAGTATGATCGTTGTCATTGAACACATCCTTTAAATAGTCAGTTGCTAATTCAAGACTTGTTGTGAAGTGTTACGATTCATTAATTTCATCTACTAGTCTAATATGTCGAAGTCACCAGAACACCTTGAAATTGTTTAATCAGCACATGCTTGCATTCGAGGTACTAATATGGTGCTATAGTGTAGGTAGATGCTGGGGGTTGGAGGGATGTAGTATCAAAAAGTATGAATGTGCATGGTAGTGGGCAGGGGGTTAAAAACTTGCAAATTTGTGTGTAAGTACTTATTGAATGATCCCTTTCGTCTTATTTATCAAGAATTAAAATCAGAAACTTTGACTCCTGCTAAAATTCTAGGGTAGACAAAATTTTAGAAACACGATATTAAATTCTTTTATCAGGCTTAGATCCCGATGCCAACCCTGACGAAGAAGAGGAAAAACAAAGATTAATATCGCAAGTTATGGAGTTGCAAAATACATTAGATGGTATGTATGTTGAAAACTCAGCATGAATGGGGTACATGCTGACTAGGATATCACTAGATACCGATAGTACGGTTGCTGGATAAACGGGACAGAAGTTTTTCTGTGGTGATAAGAATTATATTAATTAACATTTTTTATTATACGGATTATACAACCATAAAAGCAATTGTTTTCGGACCACATAATACAGATAAAGTGAAAATATGGATATTCTATAAGGATTAATTAAAAGAATTTATTAGGCTCTTAACAAGTAATAAACGGGACCAGAGCAAAATACGGAATAGCTTAAAGTGCAGACAAATTGGCTCCCGATTAAGAGGACTTGACTCTACCTCATTGAACTAATTTTTTTATTGCTGAACCTAAAATGCTTGGTCGATGATAGTATAACAATATTCCATCTTTTCTTTGCTTTCAGATTTATCTCAAAGAGTCGATTCTGTGAAAGAGGAAAATCTAAAGTTGAAATCGGAAAATCAAGTGCTCGGACAGTATATAGAGAATCTGATGGCCGCTAGCAGTGTTTTCCAGTCGACTTCCCCCAAAACAAAGAAGAAATAAGCGCGCGAAATGGCGTACTTGCATTCCTTCTTCAAAATCAAAATGATTTTCAGTATGAAAAAAGACTTTAAAAACTAAGCTATCCATATTTGGAGGACTTTATGTTACGCTTTGCTGTATTTGTGTCAGCGAAGGGCTCCGGATGGTGAGGACACTTCCTCGCTATTTTCACCTCAGAAATCATGGATGTTATGTAGATCGTCATTGCTTATTTATATCGTCGTCATTTGCAACATTTTAACGATCATGAAATAACTAATTCGGCTTTAGTTTCGTAGATATATCGCGGTTAATCTTGTCGTTTTAACTCCCAATATTTTGCTTTTAAAAACGATCTTTGGTACTAACAGACATTGCTTTCATCGACGTAGATAAAAAATATTTATTGATTTGTAACCAAAATGCTCATGAACCATCCCTTTTTCATTTAAATTATAGATGATTTTGATGGTCTAGTCAGTTGTCAGAAGCAATGCTTTGTTTTCCAGTTAAAGCGCAGTTAAATATTGAAGAATCGAGATGTCCCCATGGCAACAGACATCTGTCTGTTATATTATTAGGTGATGCAATATACATGCACCATACATACATGAGTGATGTGCTTCAATTTTACTTGAATGTTAATAATATATGCTCTTCAGACACATATAAATACGCGTAGAACGAACATGAAGCCTGTGAAATTTGTCTGAAGTGGAACTAAATGTTTTTCAGTCATTGCGTAGATTCGTCGATTTATTTAACTTTGATAAAATGCATTTATTTATTGTATAAATTTTTATTACATTACAGCAAAAATAAAACACTATCAATGTTGAAAAATAACTTAGTCTTATTTCGGATGTTTGTTGAATAATAGGATCAGGAATGAATGCCGCACATTTGTTGATATCCATCAGTTTTGATAAAATAAGTTTCGGCCCATGGATGTGAACCTTGTTATCGGATACATTTACACTTATAGTTCCATGCTAAACATTCGCTGTGAAGAGGGTTTTGATAAATTGAAAAAGAAATAGAAAATTTTGTTTGGTTCAGTCACTAAGGGAGCTTTTACTGTAATAGGACTTGTACTATCTCGCAAAGTTAGTCGATGGCTGCATGGCACCCAATGGGATGAAATTAGCATTTGATGGCTGCATGGCACCCAATGGGATGAAATTAGCATTTGACTGGTCGACGGGCAATGTGGTACGAGTGATGAGAGAGTATTATGTTCGGAGGATCGCGGGTTGAGGTAGTCCTCTAAAGGATTAAGCAGCAGTCAATGGAAGATGCGCCAGTATGTATTTGAATCAAGGTCCTCTCAGCCATAGTCGAAACATTCTATAAATAAGCTGACTCGACGAAAAACTCAAATCGCAATTTTCATGTCTAATAAATAGATTTATTACCGCAAATAACAACACTAACCAGTTTCTTATCAATATAGAAAATAATCACCAATTATCGCTGTACTTCACCTCTATATCTACACAATTATTACAAGTTCAATGGTGTCCCAGGGGTTTCAACCTAAACCTGAGACATCGATCAGTTGATAACCAGAGATTTGTTAAGAGCTACCTCACCTCCCCTCTAGCCAACAGTCTTAAATTCGGTTTATTGAAAAATACATGGAATTAATTCACTTGAGACCCAGTTCTACAGTAGCCAGTTAAATTAGGCTCGCTAAGTTCATTTCAAGTAATTAAATCCATAAGAATTGAATCTCAACATAGAACTGTGTCGGCAAGTACTGCTACAAGTCGCCCCGCACTAATTCAATATGGCTCATACTAATATTACATAAATCTGAAGACCTATGTGTGCTCCTCGAGACACGCTATTCCACACAATTCTAAGAATTACTGAGGTAGAATAGGAATCGTTATCAATTCTAAAAGTATGCAAATTAATCGATACCACTACTTTGTGTTTCAGTTCAGCGCAAACAAAAAACTACTGTGCCTCAATGAACCCAGTGTATTATCCAAGTCATTTGACACATGTCAAAATCCTGTAAATTGGCTAAAGAGATCAGAAGAACTCTCTATTTTCAATCAATATTGTCAATGGGATATTCTTCACATCTTCAGCTTTGGTTAAAACTATATCATACAGTAAAACGTACAAAAGCCGGGATAATGTCGGAAAATCGGAACATGAAGTTCGAAGGAATTGCTTGGTCCACTCCAAAGGCTAGTTGTTCGACTGGTTGGCTAAGGATAACTGGCGGATAAATACCATCAGTAACAATGAACTTCTTAATTGTCACTATGTCAACTATCCAGTGGTTAACTCTAACAAACTTTTGGGCAACTGGCCCAGAATTTTCCAACGTATGAAAGTTTTACTGTATATACCTCAGTAAGATATAATCTCTCCACAAGAATTTTAACTCCATTTATTGAAACTCTTTTTGATAACCTCAATATATTCCATACCCTGCACATCAGAATCTAAATCATGAGTTCTTTTAGCGTAGCGTTTTCGATTAAGGCCTTGGAATTTGACCTTAGATACTTCAGCAACTTGGCGGCCAGACAAATAGCCATTATATCATTTTGCCATACGATCAATTGCTCTAAATACACAAATATATCTTCAAACGATTCAACGAAAAAACTAATTCATGACCTCAGTATTAAAATCTGCTAGGTATCTCACAAAAGGCGAAACACACTGATATCTATATTCACTTATAATAATAATAATAATAATAATAATAATATCATAATAATATAATGTACAATGATTCAAACATATTTCGTTTTATATATATTTATATATATATATATAAAAAAGAACAAAAAGTTAAACACTGTACAAGAAATAAATATATAAAAGGCCACAGTAGTTTCAGGATTGTTCAGTCGCCGCCTAATGACCTTGTACAAGAAAGTCTAATTCATCAGGCATCGAAGGAAACATTTCACATTCCCATTTCATCATTGAATATCAGTGGGTATACGTAAAACCCTGTGTAATATAGAAATCGTGGACAATGATTATATTCTCACTAATGCAGTTTATAAATCTACAACCATTCCGCGAAGTGTCAATTCGGAACCGTTTATTTCAGCCCGGCAGTGCTGTCATTGGTATCAGTGCAAGTCTCGAATTCATGATTCAATTAAAAACCGCGTAGCTCTCGATAGTCAGTGTCAAAAAACGAAAACAACCATCGATTCCTCACAACTATTACGACTATACCACATTTTTTCCCCAAATATTTCACGATTGAAAAGCGACATGACGCAGTGCATTTTTTTCAAATAAACGTCGCACTTTGCTGCGGAATACGACGAAAATTTGTCATGATCTCATATAAAAAGCTCGACCGACGATATACGAAATTTAAGCGATTCTATACAACACGTCTTTTTTTTTTTCAACCGACGTCTTCGTAGCGTCGTACGACAGATTAAAAGCGATCGTTCGGTTTCAAATCGATAATTAACTTTTCCACTGCATTTGCGGGTGCATAGACCGAGCCGATGGAATCATATCTAACAAATACTGTCGCTGCAGATCCGACGCTTTCGCGCCGTACGGATACGGAAACGACAGACGCGAGTTGGCGAACGCCGCCGCCGGCAACCCGGCGAGATGTTGAGCGCTCTGCAACGTCGCCTGATGCGCCTGCAGTAGATTTTGATGCGTAAGCTGAGCTTGCGACGGCTTGTACGAGCCGGGAATATTCACCGTCGGATTGGACACCTGTGGCGCCGCCGTCGTTACCGTCGTAACCGGCTGAGCTTGTAGACGCTGTTCGATTTCCTGTTCCTGTTGCAACGCCTTGACGAACGCGCTCTTCAGACGGTTCGTGTGCTCTTGTTTCAGCGCTTTCTTTTGATTATTCGTCACGCAGTCCTCGCAGATAACGTTCTTTGAGCCGGGCTTGTCGCGCTTCCACACCGGCGTGAAGTCGGTATTACACTGAACACACGTAAACGGATTGAACACGTATTTGACGTCGGTCGGCTTGATGCCGCGTAAATTGCTATCCAAGTCCGTGATCGTTTTGACGACCTCCTCGAGCCCGACGAGCATGATGAACTCGTTACTCGCGAGACTAGGAATGAAATTCATCTCCGGTGGCGGCGGCTTCGGCGGCGGAATTTGAAGCAACGTTTTTTCGAGTTGTTTACGCAGCGCTAATTTCGCAGCCGCCTGACGCTGTCCGGGCGTTTGATTATCGATGACGGCCTGACTGACCTGATTGCTCTGTTGACTGTGCGAATTCGACTGGCCCGGTATACGGTAACCGGCCGCCGCTAACAAGCTCTGATTGTTTTGCTGGGAATTACGAATATTCTGCGAAGCCTGCGACGACATGCGATCTCTCGACGACATCAGCGGCGGTGGACCGTGCTGCGGCGATGCCCGTACCGACGGCTGGCTAGGTGAACCGCGGATCTGATGCTTACTGTTACTCACCATACCGCTATGAGCATTTCTCATCAGCGGAGGCGGCGGTACGTTCGAACGACTCTGATGAGCTTTATTATTACTCATATTATTATCGTTCGATTCAATCACCTGATGGGAACGCTGGCTTTGTCGCAGTTTTTTCAACAGGACTAATTTCGCCTCTTCGTTGCGTAATTCTTCTTGCAGTCTTTTGATGATTTTGTTCTTGTCGACGTGATTCAAATCGCCGTTTTTAAGATCGGCGAATCCGTTCGCCGCTTTGACCAAACATTCGTCGTCGGAATCCGATAGCATGATCACATCCGGGGGCGATGTCGGCTTCTTGCTCAGATCCATCGGCGCGTCGGCCAAATTGCCGTTGTTTTCTTTTTCGTGATCTTTTTTCGCCTTTTTCACGGAGAAGTCGAGCGCGGCGCGAGGGTCGCCGTACTCTTCGCGTTGACGGAAGTCCATCGTTCGAACTTGTCCACGACTACTCATGTTCGAAACTTGTTCAACCTCGAATCATCCGCATTTACGAAACCGCAACCAAAATCTAAGGAAAGAAAAAAAATTGTGGATATCACTCGTATATCACTAGAAAATTGAAAGTCAAAAACTTATTTGAAGAGGAATCATATCGTCAAATGCCAATGCCGGGCCGAGGGATTTTAAGTCAATTTCCAAATATATCAAAACTGTTCAGTAGTGATGGTAGTTAGAAGGTAGTGTAGTGTGGTGATTAGAACATATTTTGAGATCCAAAAACAAAACTATTTGTAAGTACAAGATGATACACCTGTCCCAGTCGAAAATTTTTCCTCCCTCTGACTGTAGCTCCCCTTACACTGACAACATCATCAAGATGCTACACTGATGACCACACAAATCAATCAAAATTCCTGATATAAATAAAAAGAAAAATTTGTCATCAATTCGGAGATCTACCTATTTAAACTACTATTTGAATGGAATTCTAGAACACCGGTGCGATCAGGTACTAAAAACAGTGCCGGCCGCCGCTAAACACAGTCCACAGTAACAATACAAACTTTCCAGTATCTCGTTTACATATATCAGTGTTCACTGCTTAACAATTAATTCGGCATCATTAATTAGAGTCTATAATTACCCGTTATATGCGCTGAAAACCAGTTAGAAATGAAGCATCGCTAGTTAATCGTGTAGATAATCCCGAAAAGAAAACTATGCTCCAAAAACAACTCTCTTCACAGAAAGATGGCGACTTTCCGGTCAAAGCATCTGCGGGGTTTAAAATGTCTTTGTCAGGGAGTTCAAATCCAGACTCGCCTAACCGGATTTCGCCTCTCCTATGTGTTAAATAATAGGTGTTACTCATACTTAGTCGGAATATATTACGATCGATGGAAATTGAACTTGGCGCAGCTTGAATTTGAATGCGTGAAAATTTAATCGATTTTGACCGCCGGGAACGTCCCCTGACCCCCCCCCCCCCCGGGATTTGGTTGATGCATCAATATTTTATCTCTCAGAAAAGACTTCGGATATTTCAGAGAATACGGTGATAGAAATTAAACCGAATTGGTTTATTTCAGACCCTCGCCATAAGTGCATTTTTTTATCGATTTTGACCCCAGCGAACACGTTCCCCTGACCCCGACCCAGTTTTCCACTATTGATTTATGCAGTAGGCAGCATCTTATACAGTCGACAATTTAATGAGTGTTTAATGATGAGTGTAAGGCGAAACAAGATAAATGATGATGAGCATCTCATCTGACTACAAAAAAATTCAAAAAGGGAAAATGCCTGGATTAAAGCACCACGTCATCCGGGTCTTTTGGAAACGATTTATATAATGTTAGTCGTGGATTTACTGTAAACTGAACGCTCTCTCAGTGGGCGTTACAGATGCAGTTTTCATTTTTGTTTTCATTAAATTGTCTGCATTCTCGAGAGAAGACAGGAAACCTTTACAAAACTACACTATACGATCTGAATATGAGCAAAATTTAGGGTTCACGCGCGCAGGTTGTGTCTGATGGTTAATTCATAATTTTTCATCGTGCTCAAGAAACAATTCGTACCGGTATATTAAAGGGAGGCCAAGAACCAGGTTTATCTGAGAAATGTCATCCTCAAGGATTCCAGTTGAATCTCTTTAGATAATGAGTTAATACCACTGAAAATCCAGGTTGAAATTCTTGGAACGATTTTATTTAACTTTACTTAAGAAAATAAAGATCGAGAAATAGGGCGATTCTTGGTCTTGGAAACTATTCAGCCTTTTTAACGGTTAATAATCACTCTAATCAAAATGGTGACCAATTTAATCAAAGAATTAATCCGTAAGTTTAAATTTGTTGGATAAATTTTCATGATTACACAAAATCTCTGCCGCTAAGCAGTGACGCCGCCACGAATTTATTATTGTCGCTGAGGGGAGGAGAGTATTCAACGTAATCCAGTTGTGGAAATTGGACGGTTGGAAAATAACATATTTAAACGCCAACGAACATATCTTAATATACTGAGTTTATTTGCGTTGGCTCTGAATTATCTGTTTCGTCCTGAGATTTGATATTGTGTCTGTATTGTGTTTTTGGTTTTATTTTTTGCTTAGTTGTTGTACAATATGCCGATTGTATATATGTTTTTTCTCATATACGAATTAATTGATTGATTGATTCATTCATTCATTCATTCATTCATTCATTCATTCATTCATTCATTCATTCATTCATTCATTCATTCATTCATCCATAAAAGCATCAATCGATGGACTCTAAAACGAGAGTCCATAATCAAAGTAATCAGAGCACACTCAAATTCGATAGGAGTTACAATGTTACACTTTTAACAGTTAGAATGTATTAATCATGTAATACTTCGTAAACTACCACGCTTTCTCGACCCGGTTTTGATGTTTGAAAAACTCGCGCATTTTTGTGGAAATAATATACGGGATCGAACCTCATGACAGAAAAGGTACGCGCGCGCAAAAGACTTCTGAGGCACGTCGTTAAGTCAGCAGTTTTACTTCCGGGTCCAATTAATTGTTGCCAGGTGCTTGTAAACAATCCTCGATCAATCTCAATACTGCACGATTGATGTTGATAAAATGCTAAACATGGCGTAAGAATGGCAGAAAAGCAATCAATTCCTCATTAGAGTAAAGAGTACAGTGTGAGTTTGCATATTGCCAAGCGGATTTTATGCTTTGACTCGGCCAGTAATCAATCACTGAATGAATCATTATATAAGGTCTGACTACCTCCCTCCACTGCCTGGCGGCACTCATTCATTTCGTCTTTCAGACTGTCTAATGCCCGGTTAAGTAGTATAGCCAATAAATAGGGCCTATGCCAAATAGTCATTCATTTGTTTATACAGCAGTGGTGAGAGCTGATCAGATTTCTCAGTCTAAGGCTCCATACTATATATCAATATCGCATACACTGACACACACTGAAGAATGGCAACTGGACATTTAAACCCAGGATATAAAGATCCAGTCAGTCGACTGAGACGCTCCAAATCAGCGATCCCGTTCGGTTCGAAGGCAGATGCGGAATTGAACAACCTGATGAAGCCTTTGGATGGCAACGTTTTGGACGAGATACGAAGACAGGCTCGCGAAACGTGGTCTCGTCCTTCAACTTCAGCGACTACTTACAACGACTTTCACAACGAAGCTTACCTCAAGAATCACGTGCAGGCAAATACAAGACCAACTTCTCCAAGTAGAAAAAATAAACCACATCCACCTCTGTAAGTAGTTATACAGCCGCTTCAACGCTTTCAAACAGTAGCGATTATTATTCGTTTCATCGATGGAAATGCTTATTTTCATTTTCAGTGTATTTCTCACAAACAGACTTCATTATATCGAAGGTTTTCAAAATGCTGATACAACTCTTGGCAAAAGAGTTTATAAAGGTAGGGAAATGTATCTAGTATTCTACATGATTATGAACTATTTATTGTTTTTACTGTGTATTGACTGGTGATGTTTTTCCGCTACAGTTGATGGAAGTGCTATGGCTCCTATTGAGAACGCTTACCGACAAAGCTTACGAGCCAAATATGAAAGTCGTCCAAATACAGCGACAGTCATGCAGTACAAGAGAACAGAGGTATGTCAAAATGATCAAGTTAATTAGCAGGAGACTTCAACAGAGTGCGAGAGTAAAGAATGTACTGGAGACAAGGGATTTACTCAGTAACCAGACTTTAGTTTCTTCCAATCGGATATTTTCACAAATCATACGTTGGTATAAGCCAATCTGATTATAAAAATAAAAGCTTACCACCAATGATTAGGTTACTAACTAAGGACTAATCAACTGGATTTATTACTGACTTTTATCGTGCTATGTTTATGCAGAAAAAGAACATTTCATTTATGTTTTACCAAAATATGTTGTAACATTTTTCAGGGATTAGATGCATTGGATTCAAAAGATGCACAAATAACTGATGCCTGGATAAAAATGTCAAATGATAACGGTAATTAAAATATACCTAATGCAGCAGTCTCTGAATACCAATATATGGAACTATTTAAACCTAGGAGTGACAATATTCAATTTCTTAAATGGATTTTTAGATCGACGCGATATAATTGAGAAATTGAAAGAACTTGATCAGAGTACCGAACGTAGACGAAGTGCTGCACCTATTCCATCATTACGAGGATACCTTAAACAAGCAGGCTACACTGGTAAGTCAGGATTTTTCGAGACCCTGCCACAACAAATTGTAGGGACTAAAATTTCCAAATATATACTTATCTTTTTATAGACCGAAAAGCTTGGGACAGATTACAGAATAATTCGCGCATCGAATACAATCCAAATCCAGCCAACAACAACACGATAGGTGCTCGAAAATACAGCGATGTCTCGAAAATGCGTCGATCTGTTTATAAACCAATTCCATCGAGAGGAGATTTTGTAATTCATCCGGACTGGCCACCAACTATAGCTCACCACAAATTACCTTGTTTGTGCTAGACAGTTAAAAATTAAGCCTTAATTATATCATGAATGTAGAAGCGTCAAGGATCAAATTGAGTCAAGAAGATACACACTATTCGTGTAAGATGGATGAGAGAAATCACACAATAATTCAAAGATGAAAAATTCTTATATATATGAATAGATGAGTATATATTTTGAGCAACGTTTCGGCTAAACACTATCTACTACACTATCAGGCATACTGAGAAACAAATTGAAAGTATAAATATTCTGTAATTTCATTTTGTTTCTCAGTACGCCTGATGATGGCTAATAGAGGAAACTTTGTTCAAAATATATACTCTTTTATTCAAGAATTTTTGACTGAATTATTAGGGGATCCCTCTCGTCAATTTTCTGATGAATTTCTAAGCTTTTGTCTTAGTATTTACTAATCATAATGTCTGTGATAAATACTGTTGTTTTGTATGTGCTGACAATTTGTTTTTGTAACTATCTACACTAATTGCCCTTCATCATCAGATGTCTGTTAAGTTGCACATAGGATGTAATTTATGCCAGTTCTCCTCTGAAACCATTGAATTTTCTCAAACCTACTTGATCCGGCATTCACATTAACCAAAATGATCCTGATTAAGTGGGTTTTCATTGCATTAGACTTTCTTTTTATCATATGAAAACCCATAGTCAGTAACAATCACTTTCAATCATGTAAATAAATGACTTAACTATGTAATATGAATTTAAGATATTAGTGATACAAAATAAAATCATTGATAATCTCATCAAAACTCAGTATTTTTGCCTTCTCTCTTATCTTCACAAAAAAAACAGCAATTAAGCAACTTGTGATTTCAATTATTACCGATAAATGTGATTTTAATGAGATACAATACATTTTACAAATCATTTGAAGTGACTGCGCACACATCAAGAGTTTAAACATTTCATTCAACTGCTGAAGAATCCGAATTTCTTTTCGACCAAAACATGAGGATTACCAACGCTCTCAGGCTCGGCTGAAAATAAAATTTTTGTTATATAATGGTCGTTATATCAGACTACTCCTCATAGAAAAATTTGAATTAAAAATTGAAATATTTAGGAATTGGTTTGAACTTACTATTGAGAACGTCATCAAAGTCAATAGAGTAGATTTTACCGGTCAGAATGTCGTTCATTAAATTAGAACTTTTAAAACACGGCAGTCTTCCAATCTAAAATCGAAATTACAAATGATATTTCTTTAAAACACTGAGTAGTGAATGCTACAATAACAGGGTTAGATTGAGGAACTTCACACTTTTTATATCCTTAAAAAACTTTCACAAAATAATTTAAGGATTTTATACATATTATTTCCAGATTTTCAATGTCAAGGTACAGCAAGATAAGCGGTTACCGATAACAATTTGGACGTATTACAATAAAACCCTCGCAGCTTGTATATAAATTCTGGGAATTGTACAAAGCACAGAAATCTAAATATGAAAACAGATACTTTGCTTGAATTTTTCACATTTCTTCACAATTTTTGAAAATAAAATTTTCAGAATTTTTCTTAAATATCAATCTAACCTATGAACAAATCTAGTAGTGCTAGACACTCACCTGTTTTGCTACATTTCTTTCCATCTGCAGTTTCAGTGGAGCGTGAATTCCTTGCGTGTTCCTCAACATCAGTAAATCTTGTCTTTCTTCGTTAGAATAAAACTGTAAGATTGGAAAAGCCCAGTTAGACTGGAAATCTTAATTTCAAATTCTAACCACAATCTAGACAGACTTATGGAATAATCCCAACTGACCTGTTGTTCGGATGCTTGTAATGGATGTACACACGTAAGATCTGATTCTACATTGTGTGGACTGGAAAATAGTGAAAAAGAATTGTTGACCAGGTATCACAGACGAACGAAAGTAATAAGTGTAATAAGTGCATTTTCGGCAGCTAGAATTCAATAGAAATCTAACTTACCCATTCCACATGGCTTCATTGATACCGAATGGCCCTTGTCTGGCTGGTACTGTAGAGCACACATCTCCTGTCATACTTGGATCCTGTAAAATAACAAGAATTCTTGACTTATTTAGTACCCCTGCCGCCATGGCCCTCTCTAGATCTATCGCATCCCCCATCCGGCTCCGGGCAGCAGCATGTCAATGACAATTATCTGTCCAATCATATCTATGAAAGAGATTAAAAAGTCTAAAACTTTGTGGAAAAATACTATATTCACCCAACCAAACCCAGATATCACAGCAACTATAATTGCAATAAAATTGAATTTGACTTGGACATTGGTTAGATTGGCACCGAATGACCGTTTTCGAGCAATTTTCTACATTTTTTATTCTCTTAGGACAATGGAAAATATCTCATATTGTATGGAATAGCGAGAATAATCATTATCTAGTACTAATTTACTGCTGATGCACCAGGGGCCTTACGAATGTTAATATTTTTTACAAAAATTGCAAACTAATGATAGCAATACCAACCATTTTGAAGATTTTGGCGACATCTATCGGATTAGCTTACCTCGCTTGCCTTGAGATGGTTGTCAATAGAATACAGAGTTGGGGTATCCTCTCAATGAGTTGAAAATTTTGATAATGTTCATACTGTTATTAGGCGCACACCATTTAATATTTTCCGACAAATTGCACTATTCCGATGTAATAAATTGATTTAATTGCACTCAATTGCCAGAGGCTGTAACTTTTATTCACCTACCAGAGGCGGTGTCACTGTAGTAGCATTCTGATAATGGAACTCCTTCCCCGCTAAATCTTGGTGTTAGAATAGACTGACAGCGGGAGGATGACGCAGTTTGTAACTGTCTACAACTTTCAGGACGCGATTCAGTGATCAGTGATCCACGGCCAACGATGTATCGATGATTGATAGTAGTGGAACTTACAGTTTTGGTTTATCATTGGTGCGTGAAAATGGGTGAGTGCTTTTCAGAATACGATCAGAATTCCTCAAATCGAATAGAATCAATGTTGTTGTGTAACGCAAGGACACAACGTGGAAATATGGCCCTTGCCACTCAAAAAATTAACGAAAAAAGAAAAGAATTGAAACTGAAAGGACCAGTTAATTAATTCAATTAATAAAAATGTGTTCAGGTGATTCGGACCTTTGTTTTAGAAATTTTCGGAAATCGTAGCCCTGCTTTGATGTTGATTGTGATAAGAATTTCAGTTGCTTGATGCAAGGATTATGAAATAGCCCTGATTATTTGAGTAATTGTGGCTTTTGACTCATCATTTCGCCTGATTGAATGAATGAAATATCACAAGTCACTTCATCGTACTTGTTTCGGCTTCATTCGTTGTTTGGTGGCTGCAATTAAAATTAGCACCTTATTGTCATGTCAATTGTCATGTCATTGTTGATCTTGCAAATCAAGCAAGTTGCTAAATAAAGAATTTCATATTTCATCATTTGTCATGTGTCAACTGCTGGTCAGTCTGTACTTTAGAGAAGCCTTCATCACATAAAATGTGTTCTTGTACAACCACGACTTCAACTAGAGCAACTGTCATTTCGAGTCTTGTCCCAAATAATTGAAAATCAATTTGCATTATTTTAACTAATTGGATTCAACTGTTCTCAAGTGACCAATACTCATCACTGATTTTATTGTAGGAACTCGAATGATAATGGATTTATAGTTTTTGCCTTAGTGTGCAGTGATTATCATCAGGCGAAGAGTGTTTGGATTTAACAGGGCCGACCTTCCCTGGATTTAAAAACAATAATGAATGAACTGGAATTAACTGGGGGTCGATGGATTATTGCTTTAGTGATTTTAATTACTTGTTTTGATTCCCATCAAGCAATTAGAAGCACAAGTAAGTATAAATCACACAGTAGACTAAAAAACATTTGTTAAAATCTTAGGCAAATTTATCCTGTCAAATCAGATTTGATTTCTCTAATCATAATTTGCTAGGCACATGTCTTCTAATTATATCAGATTTGCACAACAGGATAAATTTGACGATTTGGTCAAACCGCTGACAAGAAAATACTGCCCCTGGTTATTGACTTTTATTTTCAACAACACATGAGGGCCACTTTCTATTCAGTTTATGACCATTTTGATCAGTTCTCCAAAAGCTAGGGGCAGCTTTTAAAGGGTTTTCCATTTGATAGTTCACTTATCGTGGATTTGGTGGGAGTTGTCCATGTTCATTGAATGGCAGAAACTCTTGTGAAAAAGAAACTGTGAGTCCGCCATCTTTAAATCGCATCAAATTGTATCAAATAATCTCTGGAGATATTTTGACAAATCAATTTGAATTTGATGCCTCTTCCTTTCACCCATCCAAATGCTTTAATTTTGGTAAACTTCATGGTCCAAAAAAATGGAATTTTGAGTATCATGAAATCGTATTCACAATGTTAATTGGGTAAAACTTGGCAAGGTTATTGCTATAACTAGTTTAGCAGGCTAGTTAGGTAAAACCTCAGCGAGAATTGTACTTCTTAAATTTGACATTCATTTAAATTCCCTGCAGTCTTTTGGAACGAGACTTCTGAAAGAAATTATCTCGTCCAGCTATATGCTCATGAAATACCTCTCCCCTCTCGAAGAACAAAAGACTCAAGCCTACCGGCAAAAAGAGAGAGAGGCAGAGATGAAGTTTGGAAAGCTGAGAAGTCTATACGCTATATCTACAGCTGGTTGTATTTATACCAACTGTTTTCATGTAGTGAAGGTGTGTGGGATTTTATTTACTGATTCACTGCTCTCCAAAAACAGCGCTACAGATGATATTAAAACAAATCTATTTGTTCACCAGATATTTCTGGAATTTAATCGATCATTGAAAAATACTGGGTGGTGAATCGATGCTACGCTGCTTGATCTATAGATAAAACTGTCAACTTTGTATTTCAACTTCCTTCGACGATGTCATAGTTTTGGAGTTAGGCCTCTGAATATCAGAATATGTATTGGCAGAATTTTTTGTCGCATAAAACCTGATAGTTAGGAACTTTTTTACAGCAATGTTTATTATCCAACACTTTTTACGGTGCATCATTTATGAGTAAAACTAATCCTATTCTGCTGTTTGAAGGGTTGTGAAATAGGTCTATGGTTTTACTTTCTGATTACTATCCGGCTTTGACCTCCTTTTCCTGCTTTTTTTATACATTTGTCAATTCACAATAGTGTGATTCTGAATAAGCAGCCTGATGCCCTATTTACTATCATCTCACATTAGCTGCAGTGTAGCCCTAGTAAAAATCAGTCCATAGAAATCTGTTTGACTTGTAGACTCATTTCATGGACAAGATTTTTTTTTTTAGTAATCGACCTATAAGTTGTCATTTTAACCCTTCATGAAATTGAAATTATTGCATACCATTTTTCTTACTATTCAACCACGAATTGATACACCCGGTATTTCACATTCTCCATCCCGATACCGGTCTTCGATTTGACATTGGCATCGAGGAAATCCATGCCTCAATACGTTTATCGAGGGAGCTATCCTTCGAAATTGCTTACATAAATCATATGCAATGGATTGTTATATAAACGGAATCTTGTGGAATTGATTGCGGTAGGTATCTGTGTTAGATCAACGTCTCGTTACAAGCCGGTTTATACGCCGATGACATTTGAATGTCGTATTTATATTGAAATAGATGTACCGAGCACGGATATCGTGCTGGTCATTCATTAGCGGCTTCATCTTCACAACGAAGGACCGGCGCGATCTGAAATTACCGATTCGGACGCAGATAACAACACGAATCCACATGAATATACACGAGACATATCTGTTAACTCATTACTGGATATGCATGAACATGAATGGAGATTCATTTACGTCCGTCTGGGCGGTGGCCACCTCATCATAACGACCACGCCGGCGCTCCCCGCAATTGATCGTAATTCGTTTCCGCGGCAACGAGTTTGTTGTTGCCGTCGTCGTAAAACGAATTACATGTTGTTTTCAAAATAAATCTAATATATGAAAAGTAACCGACAGTGAATTAATGTTGTTTGTTGGAAACCGATTCTATTTATATAAGATCATGGTGGAAAATCCGCCGATGGAGCGATAGATGTTCGGAAATTGCCAAGACACTACAATGGATGTTTGGCAATTGCCAAGAAGCTATGATGTCATATGAACCTTTAAAGCAAGATTTTTGTGTTGGTTTAAAATCATATACCGACTCACTGACCCGTCTGTATATAAGCTATTCTGAAAATTCTGAAATTCAGTGACGTTACCAAAAAGTAACTTGCCACGATATTGATGCTGATCTGGTGCCGACTGGTGCTAAATTGTTGTATGGGTCAAATTATTCTGCGTGAATGCAAAATGTACTGGAAGTGGCTCACCTCACTTGCAATAGCATTATTTGATAGCATCGGGGTAATTTGCGCGAGTGATTTTGCATGTGAATGCCTTCTCCAATCAGGCACCCATTCTGTAGACTGGGCCAGTTTCACTCTGGGTGATTGCTGCTTATATGTTAGGTGTTATTATTTAAACAACTCGTATAAAATCACTTCGCTCCATTGATTGCTACCACATGGTACAAATTTGAATCATCTTATAAATAAATGACGCTACCCTCTATAGACCCGTGTAACCTGAATTGTCTGCGTTTGAAAAAGCAGCCATTTTGTTTTTGAACTATCGACAATCGCTACTGTCACAGGCGCTATCTTGCAAATCGAATTTAAGCACCGCGAGGGGAGATTTGACCTCGGCGGGTACTCGCGTTGACGCTTTGATTCAATAAATGGATGTTGTTAGCAAATCGCATTACTTGATTAAATGAACGATTTGATCTGTGTTGATACGAGTTGTTGCCGAATAACAAAAAACATTATGATTCGATCTGTGTTGATTGTGTTGCTTAAATCAAAACATCTGTTGTAAATACCGCTGTGGCAATGGAGGATCCACTTGGTGCGCTTACCCGGAAATCAGTCGATGTTCTTTCATGACAGACTTCTTGACATGTTTTTGATATGCTTCATGGCATTTCGACGCTCAACTACACCTACGCAATTTTTCCGTAATCATCTTGATAATTAAACCGCGTGTCTTGTAAAGCTCTGATATCGGCGTATTCAGATATGAAATAGTTTAATAGGTTTTTCGCGCATATTAATTTTCACGTACCGTATTTTAATCAATCATCTCGCATGATAAAACGGAACATTTAAGAATCTCATTAGGCATCTTTCGTTTGAAAGCCTTCGTGATTTGTGGCTCCCCATTCGCTCGCTCGAGCATATTTCATATTTTATTCTACCTTCGCTTATCATACGTAGAGCCATTGCCGTGAACTTGATGGAAAAATATTTTCACTTCATCTTATGTGGAAACTGGTTCTCATAGCCAGCTTCAGTTATCGATATGAAGAGAGGAATGGATTATATGGTAACTCGGCTGGGCAGAATAAGGAACTGGATTTCTGTCAGAACGCAGCCTGCTAGTTTGACTGTAGGGGGCCATAAACAGTGGGTCAAAAATTTTATGATTATTCATTTTTTTAGGGAATCGATGAAAGCTGTAGAATATCATTGGTTCAACTTCTTATTTGACAGGAATGATGATATTTACAGACCCCTAATAGAAGGGTTCTTGCGGGGTCAACGATTTGGTTTATCCTGATGGTAATGCTAGCATGAGCGTAGTATAGGATTTCTAGAAATAAAGCGTGTTTACGTATTTGTTGCGGATTCCTGGATTTATTTCAGCTTCGAAACGTTTGATTGCGTGTTTCACCCCTGGACCGCTTGTTCCTCCTATTTTCAACTGTTTGTGTACGCGTTCAGCCACTCCAGTTATCTTCCGACTGCAGACTTTGCGAATGTATATCGTTCAATTCGGTGGCGAAGTGTTCTGCAAACATCCATTTACCACAAATCTTTTCCGCGAGTGAAATATGTTCAGTGGTGAGAAATAGAACTGAACAAACGATGCGAAGATTCTCGAGTGTAATTTCATTTCTGGAGTCTAATCGAATTTTCAATCGTCGAATGAAAAAATAGGCCAAAATAGTACGAGCAATATTTCTGTCTACAGCTCCTTTTCTTCTTAGACAATTCTGCTTCAGTGCTTCCCAGTTGGCCCATTTCCATTTTTGCGATGATTTGTCTCAGTTGTGAAATTCCCATATCCAAGGATTGGTCCCAGTTGTACTACTCCCAATTGTACAGGGATTGACCCTAGTTGTACAGCTCCCAATTGTACAAGGATTGGTCCCAGTTGTACAACTTCCAATTGTACTAGGATTGGTCCCAGTTGTAAAACTCCCAATTTTACAAGGATTGGTCCCAGTTGTACAACTCCCAATATTACTAGGATTGGTCCCAGTTGTACAATTCCCAATTGTACAAGGATTGGTCCCAGTTTGATTCCTCGCTTAGATTCCCTGTTGTGCAAAACCTTCGTGAAATGAAAGTGGTTGATATCCGTTGAATGCTTTCTGACTGAACTGCAGCTAGTCTAACTATCTGCTGTCAGGGGAAAGCAATGAGTTAATTCGATTTGCGAAGGCAAAGTAAACGAAAAAAAGGTAAATAATGATTAAATTGAAACCGTATTTGAGGCGGGTATAAATATAGAAGCAGTTTAAGCTCGTGTTGGTATTGATGGTAGAGTTGTGTGTTTGCGTTCGATCGTTCCGTCATCTACCGTTCCATTACGTTGCCGCTTATTATGAAATTAATATCAAATTATTCCAGCAATTACTGTCTCCTAACTAAATATATCATACAGCGATCTGATGTTTATTCTCGGAACCGCGATGGTCACGCTATTAAAACTCGCCCCTATACAAGCCGATATTGAGTCAACACTTGACCAGTTACGACTGAATGCTGATTACTGCTATTATTGGTATAATCGCTTGAATTATTAAACAATTACAAAATCTAAGTATATCAGATGTGATTATTATTTCCTCATTTCTCTATCCCTCATCACCCTTTGAGTACCACTCAGGCCATTATAAACCTCTCTCTCTCTCTCTTGTATTGATGATACCAGTGTATGGAAAGACCTGGCTGGTACCACTCGCTGGTCCCTATTCACCCAAATATTTTATTCAACAACATGGCATTTTTTTCGTATTCTATGAACCTCAAGACACGTTCAGACCAAATTGAAAAGTTACTAGATCCATATGACTCAATGAAATATAGCGGAAAAAATGAGTATGAATGCGTCTGACCTAGATTATTCACACAGGGCATAAAACCACCGATGACTTGTTGAGTTTTATCGTAAGTTGGTCGTTGCGGTTCCTGTGACAAAACGGCTTTCGCTGGTGCTATTACTGTTGAAGAGGCAACAGGGATTGTTCAGTTTACTCTCTTGTATGCGTCGTCGGAAAGTGGCCGATAAACGTCGCTAGTCAAACAATATTGCACCGGTTACAAGTACCGTCGACTGGAATTAGTCAAATATCGCGGCGTTCATGTTGAGAATATCTCGTATAGCTAGGTTTTTGCCGCGAATATTCATAGTCCTCTCCACGCGCCTTCTCGTCGGACTCGGAAATTCTCGGGGTCATATTTCGACTCCATTGGTCAGACGCGTCAGGGGAGGTGACATGTTTTTAACAATCTAGTCCTATAAAGGTGTTCGCATGCACTCCTTAGTCTAGAAAGCTGTTTGATATAAGGTGTGGTTGAAAAGGTCATCGCAGAGGCGTCTTCCCTATTAAACCTTATCCATCAAACCCTATTATCTCACCGACGCAATCTCAAAATTCAGATCTCGCTTCATTTTCCTTGAATGCCCAATTGTTTTTTTTAAAGTCAGGTTAATATTTCAGCTGTGACGAAACGGTATATCTAAAGTGTGACCAGATACCGAAATTTGTTCAAAAAACCAAATTTTTTGCCGAATTGTGAGATATAAGATGGACTTGAAATATATAGCTTACTGATGAACAGTTTTGAGTTCTTTAGCAGGAAATACTTAGAAGAAATATATAACTAACATAGGCCTACACTCTTACATAAATAGATCGTACAAGAGTGTCTAATTTCAATGCAGTTATGTGTATATTCATGGCCGTATAGGTGTGACTAAACGTCATTGACGGAAATAAAAATCCGTATTTCGTTTATATCAAATAATCATAAAGAATACCGTAATTTTCAGCATGAATGGCGTCTGCGTATACACGTTCCAAAATAAGGGCATTCATATTTAATCCAAAACAGCCCTGAAGTCATATTTTAATACTATATAGCGTAAACCTAGATTCAGTTGCCGAGTTCATGAAAAAAATTCCTTTTTGTTGCTAGCCAGAGAGCTACTAAAGACGAGAAAATGTATTTTGAAGATTGCATTGACCAAGAAATTGACCAGTCATCCCAAACCTTGGAGTAACGATAGCAGTTGGAATCTGCTGCACCTGACAATGAGTGTTTCCATTGAAAACATACAAACAAGCTCAAAAAATACAAAAGCATTACATGGACTTTTAAAGATTCTATAGTTTTCAAGAAAGATTTTGGGATTTGTATGTCTTAAACTCTTGACACATGGTAATAAAGTGTTTTCATAGCAGTGATGACTTACAATTCTGATTGATTGCTGCGTGATGGCCTTTTAAAGAGTTGTTTATTAGAAAAAGAATGCCAGTAAGTGCGGTGTACATGCGTGTGTAGCAGAGCCAGGAAGCTGGTCTAGTTAGATATACATGCTTCGTTACGTTTGCGAATTTTTGTGGCAGTGCACGGAACACTAGCCAACGCCCGTATTCAATGTGAAGCCCTTTCTTTCATTTCGTAGGTCACTTTATTTCTTATATGCCAATCATTTCTCAGAGACTATAGTATCATCTTTCTACATTGAACTCGTTATCTTTCAAAATCTTTTGCTATCTTTGAAATGATCAGTAAGTTGCCAAGAAATGCAGTCGTTTAAATTGTATTCAGTTTTCAGAAGAAATGCTTCGTTATAAGAGAATGCCATCTGCTTATAATGTGCTTCATTATCATCATCTTCATGCAGATGAATAACGAAATTTTGATGTCGATTTTAAGTTGAATCATTGGTGAGATCAGTGGTTAGACCTACGTCAGTGATCTGCATCACGATGCTATCCGGCATATTTTTACCATTACGAGATTTGAACCGGTGACCCCTCTATGCTCGGTTTAGAAGAAAATTTCTGCATGTTACGAATCAAATATGGTCATTGAAATGATGTGATATGGGGGGAGACCCAACTTGTTTTTTATTTGCCCGTAAATATTGGTAAACCGCACAAAATAATGATTAAGGGTATTGTGGATTGGAGAGCGCTGAAAATTATAGCGAAGAGTAAACAGATGGAATGTTGGGATGTATGTTATGAGTTGATGTAGTTTGTTGTACCAATCTCTGAAGGTTGCAGAGAGAAACATCTGGGTTTCTGATCGGTTTCGAACGAGAGAGAATTTCAACTTTATTGCAGGTGTATACACCGTGTAGATCGAGCCAGAAACTTTCTGAGTCCACTTGACTTTAGTCGTAGAATAAATAAAACCTGCTTCGAAAAAATGGAAGATTTGCTTAAGGTTTGAAACATTTTCAAACTCGTTGTTTATTCATCTGATGAAATATGAAGAATATACATCAGAATAAATAGAACCAGGTTTTTCTGTTGTTCAACGTTTTCTTTTAGATCGGCACCCTCCCCCGTTCTAGGTTTTGGAGGTAATTCACCACAATAGTTGTAGCATCGGTGAAAACTGGGTCCAAAAATCTAAGCCGAATAATTAAACTCATTATCAATCAGTGAATATTCGTTTGTATCAGATCTGTAATACAGTACAGCGGCGTATGGAAACTACGGACTAGATATGCTCTATATAGTGAAATGCATGTCTTAATTAATATGTTCCTAATATGCAGCCTTGTTATTAGATATGACCTCATTTCCATAGTATTAATATCATAATTTGCCACTGTATCAACAGCAATTCGGGGCTTGTGTGTTTTTTGTGTTTGTTTTCTAAAGTTCATGCCTCCAATGTAGGCCTCTTATAGTATTTAAATTAGCCGGCCTTTTCCACTGCAGCTAAATCCATTATTGTCGGGCAGGATTCTTTTCTTTACTTTTACTATAGGCCTAATGTATAATTTCTACATCACTTGTTTTTGAAATCTTAGATCGAGCCAAGTGAGTTTTTTATCATCGATCTGTTAAGGATTAATATTTCTTTACCCCGATGTGACCATCAAACAAACACTGTTTATCAAGTGATGACTACTTGCAACTGCCACATCCTTTCCCCTATTCAGTGTTGTTTGAGTAAGTCATGAATTTCATGCTTGTTGAATTACACAGCCACTATTTAGGCTACATTAGAGCATTCGTACTTCCGTTTCATTTTAGAATGGAGCCGTAGACTGCCCAAAATGACCGATCCAGGTCGGTTTTGAATTTTAGATTGGACTATTTCCACAGTGTGTGGATAGAAAATTTGTCCCATAACAGCGATGCATGTGAATGTATATAACATTGATTTAGTCCATTCCGGGCACATGTCTAATGAAAATGTACTAAGGACAGACTAACTAGAACGCGGCTTATGAGAACGATGTTGTGTGTGTAGTGCTGAAATCCATCTCATATAAAGTGTTATTCTTCCTCTCTTTCTCACACACTACACGCTTTCTTAGCACCTGAATACTCAAATCTAGGCTTTTAAAGTTGACACATCAGAATAAAAACAAAAAGCATACGTATATTCTTATCAGGGCTGCAACACACAGCACACACAGGAGCTGAGATAACAACCCGTTTAGTGGGAACTACCTCACTGGCGAAAATTTCAGTAATGTTTTTACCCCCTGGGGCGAAAGCTAAAGCAACATAAATGGCATGTTTAGACAAATACTTGTAGAAATAGTTTAACTGAAAAACAGGAGAAATTAACGTAACTATTTGCATAGACATTGATAGGCGCTGTGTTTTTATCAGGTGAAATGCTTATTAATAAACGAATAAGACATCAGTTTGTTTCGCATCATTTTTCTTTCAGATTCGACCACGACCTTTACTAGGCCATTACAAGCTATAAGCAAGATTCGTCCTCCGGAAATAGAGAATTTTGTTCAGGATATCATCACCGATGTGAAAAAACAGTTGATTTTAACGTGTACCGGACAGTTTCCATTAGAATGGATCACGCCTTCGAAAAGGGCAAATATCTCAGTGGTAGGTATACGTTGACAACTAAAGAGCCCCTCCAGACAAGCTAAATCGCCCTATAAAAACAAGACTAAGAACTTAAGTCAGATCTGAGTATAGAGCTATAATCTTTGTGGCGTAGATCTTCTAATATGCTTTATGTCCGAATGACCATTTTCAGTTGTTTTTTTCGCATTTTTCAGAATTCGACGGCTATTCACAATGGAACGTCGCGACACTATAGGAGTGAGTTACGTATTGAATCACTACAGGTAACCGACACCGGTTTCTATCTGTGTAAATATCAAGCTAGTGTCGATACGGACGGAGACTTGGGACAAGATCTGATGTTCCCGAAAACCTACGTTTACGCATACGGTAGGTAGACACCATTGAAAAAGGGTTTCTTATGATTTTTGGCTGAGGTAATTTACGTATTGAGAATCTGTAAAATCACCTGATCATGAACAATTTCTTTATGAACAGATCCGGAGAACCTAATCATCCCGATCCAAGAAAAGAGAAAGTGGATTTTCAAACCTGTTCATTTATACCAGTATGAGATCATTCCATGTAGAACGTCGCATCCAGGAGTTACTGTAAGTACGGGTAGACAATAGTTACTTAGGCCTGTAGTATGGCTCATATGATGGGTGGTTTGTTTTCAGTAAAATGCAGAAATTCTTGGTGCTCAGGGGTAAAGACGTTGCATTGTGACGGCATATACGCTCGGAATTCTAGGCTTTTTATGCAGTTCAATACCAGTCCTACATACCTGTCAGACTAGAGGACCGAGAATACATTGGGTTAAGCTTAGGATTTTATTCAATTTGTAAAAATCCATTTTTCAAAAGGGTAATTCGTCTTAACCCCCCCCCTGCCACGCTACAGGCCTCTTACTTGGCTTACACTTTTTCCTAAGATTCAAGTCCATTTTTAGATCTGGGACTTGAATACTTCAGTTATTTTCAGTACTTCAAGTATTTATTTTCTATCGCATAATGAAACTATTGATTGTATAGATATCATGTTATTTTGTTATTTCATGTCCCTTTTCTATATTTAATCTTGTTCACGTTTCTCCTTATTTCCTTCAGGTTCAACTGGAGAAAACCTTTCCGATGATGTCGATTTTAGTTGACGACGAGTCGGTGTTCTTCTCCAGCAAAGTCGGTTATACGGTGCACGTTAAAGACATTCGATTGTTCGCCGGTAACTTTGTATGCAAGGCGAAATTCCACGATAAACAAGATAAGCTAAACATCATTCTACAGAATATGGGTAAATTTGAAAAATCTAATTATACTTCGGTTCATTTAGTTTTACTTAAGTTCAATAGTTCCATTTTACGAATGAAGGAAATTTTAGGAGATTTTATGAAACCAATGTATATTTCAGGTAAAGGTGAACCACCGGTACCGAGTATTAGACCGACGTCGACTGATATGTTAGTCGGACAATACTTTCAATTGATTTGCGAGGTACCGGCAACTCAAGAAATCAGGCCGACCATGTCATGGAACTACCCGATGGAAGGCCAGGTATGTAAAATCATTGTCGTTCTGGCCTAAGGATAATTAACTTCGCTGATATCTATAACTGCAATCGCACCGAAAATTTATCTCAATAATTGATGGTGAATTACTCCCATCGTTCGTCATTTGTCGTTCATCTGAGTATCATACTGACCGATTTTTTGAAAATCCATATTCGTTAAATTCATCATCTAAGGACCCTGGGAGGTATTTAGTAAGTAATTCAATATCTGATCGATGTATTTTTTTTTTCATTTGTTTTCGTGTAAAAGTTGTTGGTATGAATTTTATTTCTGGGCATGTGTGACTACGTCTATATTCCGTGTACTCGTTAATTAATTCTGACTACCAGGGTGGGGGGTGGGGGTTCGGGGAGGCGAGGGTTTGGCAGTGATTAAGCGAAGTTCTTCAATCTGCGTTTGATTATTTCCCACTGAAAATTTACCGCTGACTTAAAAAACCTGTTTTCTCATCATTCATCTTCTAAACTCTAAGGTATTTGGTTCCTATGATCTGTCTTCTTCTCATCCTATGAGTTTAGATATGATTTTTTAGGGTGCAAAACTATTTTCATGTTTTTCAAAATTGTTTTCACTGTTTGATGTTATATCTATATGTAACCTTATCGAACTCGCACAGAAAATATTCTTGTTCATTGTACTAGAATCTTTCATAAATTGATGCCGAGCAAATTAATCGTTATTAATTATGTAAAGAGTATGGAAAGGCTAACCCTCGTAGTGTGGCTTACTATTATTGTGGTTTCTATTTGCTTGTAACACGTGAATGTAGTGTTCGAAAAAGTAGTAGGAATTTGAAAACGGCGCTTGCTCAACTTCGAGTGAATGAGTATTTTTAATACGGGTTGTTAGGTAGGTAAATGTTTGAAGGTGAATTCCACAGTTACAGATGAGATTCTGTTCTATCAGTGAACTGTCTAAGCAGTCGTTTCTTTGTTTACCATTCTTTGCTTATATACAAGCAATTACTGTTGGCTGCAAACCCCGACACTCGATGTATATAGTAACCCCAACATAAGTGAAGAAAATCGCTGAGATTAATGTAACTATATCATTTGATTACATAGTAATATTTGTTTTTAGAGAGTTGTATAAATCAGCTTGTCATCCAAGAATTATTCAATTAATTTTTTTCCTCTTGATGTAGTCCGTATGCTTCTAATTTTTATTGTATAGACAAAAAAAGCTTTTGTAGATCTGAACTGTATATCTTGGTGTTGATTCTGTAACATTCTGTTGCCTGTGTTCTGTAGAATTACAGTCAAACCTGTTAAATCCGGATTTTGCCCACCTACTTTTCTATCTTTGACTGGAAAAATTTCATTCCCCTGATCGCTTCACCATTCTAATTGATTCTTGCTGCCTCTACTCTTGTTTTAACCTCGTAAAAAGATGCCTTTCTATATTTTTGTAAAGGTGGTCGATGACCGAATAGTTCAGCAAAATGGACACCATCACTACTTCAAGGAGTCGGCAGTGAAGGGTACGAAGAAAATGTACCAGTTTAGTTTACGAGTGAGCAAGGCTCGTGTGAAAGATTCTGGTGTTTATAAGTGTAATTCGGCCGGTGTTAACACTGTCAAATCAGCTGAAATTTCCATCCGTGTTCACAGTAAGTATACACTGCAGGCTAGGAGATATCTAGTACTTTTGGTTTGCCACTATTGCCACAAATGAGATACTGTGTATTTCTGGTTCAACTAACGTCTAATGATAAGGGTCTGCTGCAATATCTTGTATTTCTGGATCTGCCACTTCCTGAAATATCTCACAGTTCTGGGTCTAGTATCATTTGTTGCTATAAACAGATACTTCGTAGCCTAATTTTTTTACGAAAGTAAACATTTTTTTCTGATGATTACAGGTAATTCGTTCGTTTACCTGAAACCGTTGAGGAAATTCATCGAGATCGATTCTGATAGATACGATGTGTTTTTGTCCGTGGACATTCATGCTTTACCATCTCAGCCAGCGACACCTGTTTTTTGGTACAAAGATGGACACGAATTGCAGGATTCTGATAAATACACAATTAAGTAAGTTCTAAAATTTCAGTTAGATTCGTAAACTTTGTGTGTGTTATGTCTACTATTCTAAGGTCAAAACACTATCTTTTTACAGGAAGTTTGCTAAACGAACGAAACTTTTCATCCGCGAATTGAGTCACGAAGACTCAGGAATTTATCAGGTTAAAGGCAAAACACCGGACGATAAAGCTGAGAATTCAACTGCTATTCAGTTAGTTGTAAATGGTAAGATGGTGTTTTTACAAGCTTCATTATACACTTAGTTCTCTGTATTGCTGATTCTGTAATGATCCTTCACCCTTTCTCAGTATTGGGGCATTAAAATAGTTTATTCTAGTCAATCATAGTCATGTTATTCAAAATGAGTGAGAAGCCAGCAGTTTTTCACTGATGAAAATGCAAATCAATCTTTTTACATATATATAGTTATAGTATCTCATTGTTTGTATGTGTAGTAAGACACATATTCGTGTCAAGAGGTCATTGTTTATTGCCCTAAAGGATATGCCACTTGACAATGAGTACGACATTAGCTTATTAAAACATAAGTGTTTTCATTTCTATAGCTTTCCTTGTTACTGGATAGATGATGTGTTTATATATGATACATGTATTTATAGTGGTTTAATGACCTGCTTTTCTCTATCTCTCTCGACAACTTGAAAAACCTCAATTTTTCCACGACTCATTGCTTCCCAGAAATCGCCTTAGCTAGAAAAATGAAATGGTTATTGATCTGTCATCAATATAATCACCCACATAATCAAAATGCGGATTTTATGCTGATGAGTATTTATTTAGTTTTGAACCAAAATATGTAGAATACATTGCTAATGTATATTTCTCATAAACTATCTATTTCATCGATGATCCGGATTAAGTGAATGTTACCGGTACATTTCTTTCTTAGACTGGTAGAAAATATGGCTTTAAATGTTAATAATTAATAGATTGATGTATTTTCTTTTTTTGTAGTACATCCAACAATCCGGGCGTTGATAATTTCTGACCTGGCCAAACGACCAATTGAAACTAATGAAATGGGATTCGCGTATTTGGTGGAAAACAAAAAGCATATTATAAGCTGTAAAGTGACTGGTTATCCGATGCCGTCAATCACCTGGGACTGGCAACCGTGCATTCAACAACGCTGCATCCTCCACGAAGATAGTTGGCAGCTGCTCAATCAATCGGTCGTCGACGACTTTACGCGAATCATCGACGAGAAATTCAAAAGTAGCCTGGAAATAGTGGCGAATTCGAATATCTCGGGATTCTTTCGATGCAGCGCGCGTAATAAAGTGGGATTTGCCGAGAAACATGTCAAAGCTGTCGCTACAGGTAAAAATATTACTGATTCGAAGTGAATCTCGGTAAAAAGTTGCTGAGGTTAATTGAAAATCACGTACGAAATCTGCAAAATTACAAAATCCAGGATTTATCGCTGAAAACACTCACGATTAATGGCTCAGTTATTAGATTAGAATAGAATTCATGCTACCAGGGAGAGATTTTGAAATATGTCAGTTACATGGTTTTCCATTAGCAATGTGTAACAACGTTGATAATTTAAGATAATTTAACCTTTGGGAGCACGTTAATAAAAATGGACCTCGTCCAAATACAGCGAAATAATCATTTCATTTACAGATGTAAGTGATGGTTATGGTTTTTGGAAGCCTCCGGAATTGGCCGGTACGGATTATCCTCCAATAGAGGGCGATAGGTACACGTTGACGTGTGTAGCCAGTGCTTTCAGTTTCATGGATGTGCAGATGTACCACCAGAAACTGCATAGCAACCATCAAGAGGTTGTCGAAACCAGGAACGGAGTGACGATCACAAAAACTAAGTGAGTATTCATCCATAATGATTGCTCTCTTAAGGCCTTTACTTAATAGGACAAAATTCGAAATTTAGGATTTTATTTTTAGTTGGGGAGATCATTATGGAAATTACTTGTTTAATCTGATTATTTTTGTTTCTTTTCTATCATCTCTCACCAGTTTTTCCTCAGTTTCAATTTCTTACTCATGTTTGTTTGTTTGAAATTCTCTTCGCAGAGTGAAAACAGATCAGATAATTAGGTTTGTTGATTATAATCAATAACGAATAATCTCATAACATCATTAACTTATAGTTTTAATATTCTATTATCATTATTACTTTTCTTTAAATCATAATTTCAGCTAAAATCTTCTCTAACTTTTTATCCGTACTATATCTTGTGTCTCATTGTTTTTTTCACATTTTGTAAGCATGGAAGACTTTTCCACCACTATGTTCACGTACAATCAAAGTGTGTCTTCTGTATGTTACAAATCATCCGTCCTGTCTATATCAGCACCCTGTATCTCTATGGATAGAGAAATTTGTACCGGATATATTGTCTCGATACTGTCGAGATGGTGTCTATGTTCATGTATAGTGTATATGTCCTTGTATCATTCTGTACAAGCATGGCGCACGTACCCTTTGTAATAAACGAAAAATGTATTTTCCTTTTCACATCATAAACCAATAGAGGACCATATCTTATTTTCAGGATTTAGGACCTGCTTCCGCGTTTAAGTTTCAGGCCTTTCTTCACTTCATAATCACTTATCTAAAATCAATACGTTCATGTTATTTCAGCACGGAGTTGTCTCACAATATCACGATGGTTATTGAGTATATATCTATGAATGATTCGGGATTGTATTTGTGCGAGTTCACGACACTAAATCTGACAAAAATGACCAAACACAAAACAATCACTCCCACCAGTAAGTCATAATTGGCTTGAATTCGCATTTTTTCTGAAAGTCGGCAACATGAGTCTGTTTTGATGATGAGTTTGGCTGGATTCAGTGGATCTAAAAGCAGCTAAACACATATTACTATTTACAGAAATGGAACAGCCTGTATTCATGCATAAGTTAAATGGATTTACCAAAGTGAAACAGTTAGTTGTTTACGAA
Source organism: Tubulanus polymorphus (assembly GCF_964204645.1). NCBI lineage: Eukaryota > Metazoa > Nemertea > Palaeonemertea > Tubulaniformes > Tubulanidae > Tubulanus > Tubulanus polymorphus. The sequence continues at coordinate 5,378,015 of NC_134029.1, read as the reverse complement.
ATGACATGCGAAGCCACTGGAAACCCGATTCCAAAATTTCGTTGGCAAAAAGATGGCGTAGACATCGATGTGGAGAAAATGCCGGAATTTGAATTGATTGATCTAGGTGTCGGAAAACAAAGGTAAAATACATTAATTTAACATTTGAAGGGCAATAATGTGAGCTCTATATGCTAAAGTAGTTTTTGCAAAATTTACTTTTTTTCCAGTCTGAGAATTGGTCGCATTCAGAAGGAAGATGAAGGCATGTACGTGTGCCTGGCTGAAAATCGTGTAAATTCTATTTATAGTAACATGACTTTATACGTCGAAGGTAAGGCAAACTGAAACCTACCACAAACCATATCGAAAACATTGATTTGTATTTACATTTACAAACATAGATAATCGAAGAAAGAATATACATGTACTTGTGAAACATACTTGTGTATTTCAAATATGTACATGATTTCAGCATACATTAGTATACATTTGTTTTAATAGACATTTAGACCCCTTTAAAATTTTTCGAATAGATGAATAGTGTTGATGATAGGTCCCGGTGAAATCGGTAGACGTTCTCATGCATAAGAATAATAAATGCTCTTTAATTATTTTGTTCACTTGAAATGAGTCTTACTATAGCTGGTGATCTTACAGGCTATGTGGTATCGCTTTCTTATTCTATTTTATATGATTTCTTATGCTTAATCAAAAACATCTTTGCGAGGTCAAGTTAAGAAAATAAATCCAACGTATCCATTGATATTCATTACTAGAAAATTGGTCGGTGTTTATGCATTTCAAGTTTTCAAATGCATCAACCCCTAACTTCAACCCAATCAATCAGTACTTACCCTGGCATTCTTTCTTGACTCTCGAAGTTGTTTTATTGAGCTTTATAATAAATCTCATATGAATTCCACCTTTCGTAACCACCTATAAGCATGCAATATCTGACTTAATTTCATATTCAGTTACATTTTTTGCAGTTTTTGAAATTTTAAGTTAAAACGTCAAAGTATTTTATCCACTAATGAAAACATATCTATACTTATTGTAAATTTGTGCGTAACATTATAAAACTATGAAATCGAAATTATTTATCGTGTCATACTTGCATGTTGGTCAATATATATAACTATCGTGAACCTCAAATTTAAAAGACTGACCCGTAGAAATTAGATTCTAAATTAACAGAATCCTAACGAAAAATATGTGTTACCATCTTTAGTTTTTGTCCGATCTTATATTGAAAAAGGAACCATTTCCTTTGAAATTATTCATCAAGGGTCAATGGGCATGAAAGATATTCAGATATTCAACAGCATGAAAACATTTGATACAAAAGCCTGAAAACTTGGTGTATGAAATAGTATTGATATTTACCCAATTATGATTATGTTGATGAAAGGAGAATCACCTTTAAAATATCGAATATTTTTGTTCCATGAGAATTGAATTCGAGAAGTCTAAAGCTGCATTCACACTTTTTGCTAGATATCATGTTCTAATTTGGCCTGTACCTGGACGCGACCAATTTAGAACGGACCAAATCAATGCTGTGCGTGCACATGTATTTTTAAATCAGCTGTCGTCACTGGTCCAGCTAGATGTGACTATGTGATTGACAGGCAATTAAGTTAAGTTTTTATTCACAAAGAATTGATGGGATCTAAGATTTAGAACTGACCTGGATCAGTCTTTCTGGTCGATGTAAATTGGTCAATACTAAAATCGAATGGAACAATTTAGAACTAACTTTTGCAAGTGTAAATGCTTAGTCTGTTCTAAATTGGAACCACCTTAATTAAGCCCGTTCTGAATAGCGTAGTGTGAATGCGGCTTGAAGAAAGTAATCAAGTTACAAGTTTATGGAATGAAATGGTGAATTTTGGTATTTCGTATCAAATGTGTAATAGGAAAATAAAATCAAACCTGCAATTAAGAGAACCTCTGTGTTAAACCACTTCGTGTATGCTATGACTGACGTTGTGTCTTGCATGCTGATGACGGAGGTTTCTCACCTTGCATTCCACGTCTAGGTCACTCCCTTACAGATCTGCAGTCGATTATCCAAGCCGGCGGTCAACTGACAAAAACGCAACTGGGAATCGTCATCGGAATCAGCATGGCTCTGATTGTTCTTATTATATTGATAATTATACTCGTCAATAAAATCAAACAATCGAAGGTACAATTTTGAAAAATAGAAATATAACATAGGTCAGCATTATCCTTGAATTTGTATATATAGAAGATTGTGGTGTTGTAATTTCAGAAAGGAAGGATGCATCAGTATTTGTTCAGTCCGAAGGGTGATATAAATCCAGATTTACCCATTGACGAACAGACCGAATGCTTGCCTTATGACATCAAATGGGAATTCCCAAAAGATAAAATGAAATTGGGTGAGTAATTTGTCCTCGTAAATGAATCCTTGCAAATCATTTCTGTAACTGATAATTTGACAAATTGGGTTCACAAATTTTGTCTTGTGAGGGTGTTTTAGCAGATATAATCAATCAGAAAGAATGTTATACTGAATATATTCATGATAAGTTATTTTGGTGATAAACCGTTATTGTTATGTTCATTTGACTGTTTATTATTACAGGAATGGTTTTAGGACAGGGCGCTTTCGGTAAAGTACTGAAGGCCGAAGCATTGGGAATAGAAGAGGGAGTGATCAGCACGACTGTTGCTGTAAAAATGGTCAAAGATTGTTCAGATATAACTCAAATGAAATCGCTTGTATCTGAACTGAAAATTCTCGCTCACATCGGGCATCATTTGAACATCGTTAATTTACTGGGTGCTTGTACCAAGGACATAAATAAAGGTGAGAAAAATTGCCCGTTTACAAAAACTAGTCGTACTACTTCATGAAACTTTAGAGAAAATATTTGTATTCATTTCTAGGTGAATTGATGGTGATCGTCGAATTCTGCTTGCACGGAAACTTGCGAAATTACCTCATCAAAAACCGCGCGAATTTCCGCGAAAGTATTGACGATTACACGGAAAAGATACTGGCTAAAAAGCGTGTCAGTCTGCCAAATGATAGTCACATATATGTGAATGATAGAAATGCTAATAGTACAACTACTGCTGACCTGTTTCACGAAGATCCACCTCTTACATCTAAAGATTTAATATGTTTCTGTTTTCAAATCGCTCGTGGTATGGAGTATTTAGCATCTAGAAAGGTAACAAACTAACTGTCATTAAATGAAGTAGACTGTTAACTCTATTTGTGATTGAATATTTGTTTTATCGATTTTATTGACGTGATATTTCAGTATATCCATCGAGATTTAGCGGCTAGAAATGTCCTCATAGCCGTCGACAATGTGGTTAAGATTTGTGACTTCGGCTTAGCGAAGGATATCTATAAATACGACGACCAAGAGTACAAGAAGAAAAGTGATGTAAGTTTTATATAGCTAAGCAAGAACAGTAATGATTTCATGTCAATATCAGTCCACATTCATATTAACTCAGAATTCCTACTGATGTGTACCGGTACTCAGTGAATTTCATACTCTTTTAGGGTCCAGTGCCAGTGAAATGGATGGCAATAGAGTCTTTAACTCATCGCATTTATACTAGTAAAAGTGACATGTAAGTTTTGGAATTACTACTCTGCATAAAAAACCTTCTTAAAATGTACCTGCTGCCGGTATATTAATCTACCTGCTGTATTTTGTCTGTATGGTTATGTATTTGTGACATTTCAGATGGTCATTTGGCATTTGTATGTGGGAGATATTCTCACTGGGAGGAAATCCCTACCCTGGTATAGAACTGAATGAATCATTCATCGAAAAACTTAAAGATGGCTACAGAATGGCGCTTCCACAGTTCGCGACAACCGAATTGTAAGTTTGCGTCTTTTGACGTTACTATAATGCTGTTGATAAAGAGCCGTTGTTGAATTGTTTGTTCTCATTTTATAGATATCAACTGATGGGAAGCTGTTGGCAGGAAAATCCTGATGATCGGCCGAACTTTTCAAACATCTCTGAACAACTTGGATCTCTACTCGAGATGAATGTCAAGCAGGTACAGGATGACTGAAATTAGATATGTCCTATATTGTGTATATAGACTTGCCTGAAATAAGATACATCTTAGATTGTGTGTATAGAGTCTACACTGAAATATGAAACATCCTAAATATAGACTGTTATTGAAATGTACCAGTAATTCATCCACAATTTCATTGTTAACATGTATTTACAGCTTTATATCGATCTGAACACTCCCTATTTACATCTGCAAGATGAAGAGGCTGGTACTGCCAGCGGATACTTACAAATGAACAGTAACGGTTACATGTCAATGAAACGTAAAAGCGCCGAGGATCCAGACAAAACTCCGAAAAAGAAACCGCTGCCGGATGAAAAGGGAGATTCTTACGAACTGAAATCGATGTTGCAGGCGGACGACGAGGAGTTGGGCGCTGTCGGCGGTGTGGATTATAAAAACGGACAAAGTATTCAAACGCGTGCTCAAGTTCATTCGATGTTGAACGAAACGGCGGGACCGTCGAATTCGCAACAAGACAATGACGGATATTTAGTACCAAATAATCTTGGCGGCAATTCAAAAAACGTGCCGCTGCGGAGGGCAGGCGGACGCTGCGGACGATTGAAAAGTAACGGATCTGCGGCGTCGGACACTTCTAGTGGATTCCATTCCGATTTTTACTACAACGACGACTGCCCTCCGCCTGATTATAGTCTGGTGATGAAAGACGATCAAAATGTATGAAAACTATTATAATTTCATGTGCAACTTATGCATTTAATGACGATGAATACTGTTGATAGTTTTATTTTATGTTATGAAAGAAAAAGTTTTACAATCATTGATGATGAATTATTTGTTGAATACTGGTTTTAGAAACAATGAGAGATTAAAACTGATTGAATGATACTGCTGTTTTTTAAACAACAAGGTATTGCAAATGCCTATGGTAAACCGCTTGGCTTATAAGGTGATACTCAGTCAGTTTGTCTTCGTTTAAAATGTAGATTGTACATGTACTGAAAACTGCCCTCTAGATCAAGACACTTAAGCCCTATCATAATGCCTTAATGTATTTCATGAAGCAGTGATATGGAAAGGCGATGACAATAATTTTGTATACATTTTATATTTGTTAACATAAAAATTTCATTTATTTCATCAGTCATTAATAGGTTGTTAGTGTTTGAACTTACCTGTGAAGATTCTATCAAAAATCTATACTGTTTTACTTGAAGACTGCTGGATTCCTACTTGAGAATTAGATATTCTGCTGATGGGGCATTGTTTCATGTTTTGAAAGTATTGTTTCTGTTATGTCTGAATTATTGGCCTTTTCAGTTCAGTATTTTGTCACCTTTTAGTTTTACTTCAGAAGAACTTTGATATTCGGCAATTTTGGCTAACAAATATTATTTTCAAACTGCTTTGAAATGCAGGCCAGTAGTACAGAAAAAAAATCATGTTTTCATGAGTCTGTTAGAAATTAGTACTTAATTTATATGCATGAGATATAGCTGTCATTGGATGTTGTGCTTCAAATTGAAGATAATTTCCATAACAAAATGAAGGCCATGTATATATTTATTCCTTAAAATGTTTATTACATCAGTTTATTAATCTCATGTTTTTCAATGTTGGACAATGCTTTATCTTGTTTTAGGCCTGTTTTTGACACTTAAAATTTCACAATAAACGTCTTTTGTGAAACCAGGCCTTGAAAATATAAATGACATGAGTTTTTTTTTTTAAACGTAAACTGCCCTTTTGAATGTAAAAGCATACACTTTATTTTAGTAAAAATAACATTTATTTATTGAGACAGGGCTAACACATTCGTGCGTATTCTCCAGTCCAAGGTCTAAGTTTTTGTATTTTGCTCAAAAAGTTATTTTTCAGCTAGATATAATGTTCATTTACCTTTGTATGTAGGCTATCTAAGATTTCATTGGTATCATGTTCATCTCTTTTGAAATTCTTTTAGGCCAGTTCTAATTATCCTGACACTTAAACTTTTCAATTATATTGTACTATACTAGATGCCAACTAACAGAATTGAAGGACTCTGTACACATAGACAGCAGTTGCCTTGTGATGTTTTTAGTTATATATAAGATAACAAATAATAATTCAATAGCCAATCCATCACGAGTAAAACAGTAGTTTTTCCGGGAACTGGCTGGCAAAGGTGAGCGTTATCTGGAGCAATCTTGTGCATTTAGGACTGCGAATGTCTCTTGTACAAAAGAAGAATATATTATCACTAATAATAGAATCTAATATTATCTATTGGAAACTGGAAGCAGGTTAATGACAAAAAACAGTTGAAAATGTTAATTATATGTAAACATGTATTTATTTAGTATAATGAACTGCCTGTATTCAGCTACTGCGTAAATTGATCAACACACAGTGAAAAAAGCTCACTCGAATCTCATCAAAGTAGAATTTATTTTCATTTTGCATAAATATTTTTTTCCTTTCAATTATTTTGTTCATATTTGTAGTATATATTATATTATTACAATTGTATTGTACATGAAATAAACCAACAATGGTGCTATTAAGATAAACTACATTTGCGTTATCTTTTTGAAAATCTCTCAAAGACGATTTTCATCTTGCTGTTGATCATTTGTGTATTGTTATGGATAGGTCTTGACTATGATGGGAGCCGTTGAACGCAGCAGAAAAGAAGCTAAACATCCGATGTAAGTTGACCGGCCTAAAGAACCAATCAAAGTAAGTCCGTTCTAAATCCTGGAATGGACTAAATCAGAAAATAATTGGGTTCGTTCAAAATTTTACTCAGCAGTGAGCACTAACACCTTGGTTCTATTCACACAGCACAGCGCAGCCAATAGTTACAGCAGTTAACTCCTCTTAACTCGATTTCTACAGCAGTAGACTCCTCTTAGCTAGGTTGATACAGCAGTAAACTCCTCTTAACTCAATTGCTCGATCACTTATCTTTTGGAACCATCGTGGCATAATGCGAATTAAATTCCATTGTCTTACTCGAACAAAAATAACTGGTAGCAATTGATTTGAGAAAGGGGTCTGCTCAGTTATGTCATGCCAATCAAATCAAAAAGGATAGGAAATATTATATATGGAAAATACGATATTTATTTCTCATAAATGAAAAAGCACCGCAAGCTACAGCGTTTTCATATAAATGCAGTTAGAAAATGATGTGGGGATGATATTCAAAAGAAATCCGCGAATCCTTCTTCCAAGAAGCGTTTGTAAATTGACATGAATTTAGCGACGAAAGCTTCGATGTGAAATATCGGTTTCTGACCGAGGTTCAATCTGTGTTCGTAGAATGCGGCGTGTTGAGTGATTTCAGCTTTCAACTGACCGTCGCAATTCTGAATCAGTTCAGTCAGTAAACCCTTAAATGAGAGACATGCATTTATACAGTAAACCATGCATAAGTCAGAGGTTGTAACAGGATGGCCACTTTTATTTAAATGACAGTTGGCGCGTTATCCCCGACTATTCCCGACAAGCACGTTGTTGTTTTCCCTCACTTGATCAGCTTACAATCCAATCAATTAATAGTCAAATACATAAAATATAGACGGAAACTGTTTGATTTTGCACGTGATCTAGCAATCTCAACAAATTTCCCTGACTTTTAAACTTTTTTTATGATATTCCCTGACTTTTTAGAAAAAAAGAAAATTCCTGACTTTCCCTGATTTCCTGGCAAGTGGCCACCCTGTTTTAGGGGACTGAAATATTTTCTCTGGTGTAATAAACTCTTCAGTTTCACACTTACCTTTATGATAACATCAGGTGGAATACAATGCGTTAACAATTCATACAGACGACCTCTTACTTCTAATAATCTAAAAATATAAAACAGAATCATGTGCACTAACTCCTGAGTTTGATGAGAACGAAACTTACATAGAGAAAAGCCCACCAACAACTGAATGAAAAGCTATAAAGGTTATTATAACTGCTATGAGCCATTTTCAAAACTGATTAATCATTACAATTCATCTAAAACATATGAATCAGTTTTAAAAATGGCTCAGAGAAGTAAACATAAGCTTTATATGTATTATGGTTTTTCAGCCATTGTGGGTTGTCCGCTCATAGGAAGAAAGACAGAATGGAAACCAAAAACTAGGGGTCCAGGGACACCATGCCCACTTGGGAAGTGGTTTCAAATGCTCAACAATCTAACAATTTCAATATTCAACGCCCCCTGGTGACCATTTACAAAAACCAACGACCTTGAAACTCACCACAATCATAGAACATGTCAGCAGCTACGATTTTGTAATTGATTGTGATAACAAAATATGCCTCGTTACCAATTTAATATGGAAATACTAAGTCATTCTACTATTCATCGCCCCCTGGTGACCATATTCAAAACCCAATGACCTCGAAACTCACCACAATCATAGAACATGTCATGAACAACAACTTTGCAATTGATCATGGTAACGAAATATGCCTAGGTACCAATATAATAAGGAAATACTAAGTTATTCTACTATTCAACGCCCCCTGGTGACCATATAGAAAAACTAATGTCCTTAAAACTCGCAACAATCATAGATGATGTCATGAGCTACAACTTTCCAATTGATTGTGGTTACAAAATATGCATAGGTACGAATATAATAAAGAAATGCTAAGATATTGTATTATTCAACGCCCCCTGGTGGCCATACACGAAATCCAATTACCTTGAAACTCACCACAATCATAGAGCATTATGAGCTACAACTTTCTAATTGATTGTGGTATCAAAATACGCTTAGGTATCAATATAATGTGGAAAAACTTTTTCCCACTTACGAATGAGTACTGGTGACACAAAGATGGCCGCCAATTGCGTCATAATTGGCTGATGAAAAATACCTGTCTCAGGTATAAAACATCCCTTTCCATAGAATACCCATCACAAATTGCAATGAGAAATGGCAAACCAGTAGGAAGCTACAGGACTCAGAATTCGGGCCAAAATTAACATTTTTGGGCACTAAAAAGGTCATAGGACGGCCATCTCGAGTCCGACCGACCCAATTTTTGTTATGTTGATGGGCCCTGGGGGGATTCACATATATCCGAAAGACCAAGGTAATTGATCAAAGCGTCTTCAAAATTTCCCTCAAAAAGTTCAAAAATGTGTAAAAAGTGCTGATTTTGGCGAACAACAATGGCTGCTAGTCGGCCATCTTGATTCTGACAGGGCCAGTTTTTGGGCTGAAGATGTGTCTAGGGTAGATACATGTGTAACCCAAATATCAAGACATTACCTTGAAGCGTCTTCAAAACTTCCCAAAATAACTGGATTCCGTCTACGGACGGACGACGGACGAAAAGTGAACGCAATAGCCCGCTGGGACTAAAGTCCCAAGTGGGCTAATGACACTGACCGCTTTGGAGTTTGTTGTTCGACTATGAGTTTAGCGGTCTCTCGTAGAAATATCTCCCAATCCGGTTCAGAAACATCCTGTTCGGCGTCAAACGGATATCTAAAATAACAAATGAGATTTTTCCTCCTACTTGCAACTTTGGTCAGTAAGGTTTAAGGGAATAGGTCAGAATTACATAGATACTTACTGCTGTACTTTACAGGCTTCACACATGAGAAGCGCGCGGCGTAAATTCCGATTGCTTTGTTTGGAAATCTTCTCGGCTAATTCCATCGGTAACGTTAAACTCTCTTTCTTACAGGTAGCTTGCAGAATTGAGGCGATCTGAAAAATGAAATTACAACAAAACGTTGAAGTTAATTTCGTTTGCTTCCTAGGAAACCTTTCCAACAGTCAAACTCTCTGATATACGGTACAAGGTCTAGGGCAGCTCAGGACACTTGCCTCATCGAATGTCGGGGCTGGAACTCGAATTCCTAAACATCGGCTTTTAATGGCGGGGATAACTTTACTGGTTGAATTACAGACGAGTATTAAGCGACAAGTCGACATGTATTTCTCCATCGTGCGTCGTAAAGCGTGTTGAGCATCTTTACTTAAATGATCGACTTCTGTCAACACAACCACTATAAATATGAGATAAACAGGGCATCAGTGGCGTGCACTATTTCGACTTGTAATATGTGATACGGGCCAGAGATGGCTGACTGAGTTGAAAATGAACTAAATTTTTGTAATCAGAAATTCAAACAAAATTTGGGCGGAAATCCGAGGGTGGCAGATAATCAGATAGTAACTTTAATGACAAGGAACATTTCCAATTCATTTGGGGCCATTCATGTTATGTATGTAAGCAAAAAATTGGCCACTTCTTCCAATGTTCATGTACATAATTTTAAGATTGCGCACACAAGATGGGCTGCAAATTGGTAAATTTTGTCTACATACTCTATGAATCTCCTTTTGATCTTATCGAATTTCAGTTATGGTGCCATTAAGAAGTTGAATTAACAGCAAGCCCTACCTTTAAAGTTATTATGGCCAGAACTGTCTAATGGATTGTTCTGAGCGACTGATTTCAGAATTTCCTGTATGACAACTCGATCATTGTGACCAACATCGCTGAAATAAATATTACACTTGACATAAACAAATTTAAAACAGATATCATAGTACTGTGAAAGCTAAACATTTAATTTGCTGCCATTTAATTTTAACTTCTTGGGGGAAGATGGTTTAAATGAGTCATAAAAGTGATATTCATGAAATAATGAGAAAATGTTGTGATTTATTTGATTCTTGAGATAAATTTTAAGGCCTACCTGGGATTAACTTCGATATGATGGTTACTCGCTAATGCGGTTATTTCTAATTTCTTTTTCGACGGAGTTGTAAAGTTGTGATTTTCTAAGCGTAGTTTTTCGACACCGGGTCCGTATAGTTCTCGCAGCAGGCACATAATCCTTGTTTTCTTTCCGGCTCCACTCGGACCATAAACCAAAAGATGTGGGAAATCACCAGAACTAACCTAAAACCATATAAAACCTTTTTTGTTCATGTAACTGGTTCATTCTTAGCTATAGTTCATAAATATAGCAACGCCAAACCAAAGGAACGAAATTTAGAAAAATGGGATTCGAACCCGATTTCCAGGAAATAGCATAGAAATTGCGCATTAAAATCGATTAAATCAGTTTCTATTCGTACTTACCAGCTTTTTGAATAAATCTGCTTGTTCCTTGTGATAGTCTAGTTTCTTCAGATTGGTCGGCCTGTGTTTATCCACCCACAAACTCATGGTTTCTGTCAGATTCTGGTATTTATTTCTCGACAAATTTCAGTAGCCGCCGCTCCAATAGCTTAACGATTGTTCGGATACCGCAAAACCAGCTGAGCGGCGCGCGCCGCTCCTACTAAAAGCCGACCAGCGCCGACTAACGCCGACCAGCGCCGACCAGCGCCCACTAGCGCCGACCAGCGCCGACCAGCGCCCACTAGCGCCGACCAGCGCCGTCCAAGCGCCGACCAGCGCCGTCCAAGCGCCGTCCAAGCGCCGTCCAAGCCCCGATTTCCTAGACAATTCGTTAAAAATGTATGCTGCTGTCTTACCTATGACTACATGCAAAATTAGATTCAAATGGTTATATTTACTTGGATTGCATTGTGTTCGTGTTAATTTTTTACTGAGTTTTCATGTCCAAGACAATATTCGTTAAAATGTATTCTGCTGTCTGATGTACTTTTAGATTTATAATTTCATATGGCAAAATTAAATTGAAATTGGTATATTGATCAGGTTTATTTTTTCATGTTAAGCTTGCATTAAATATGACTGGGATTTCATATACTATCGTTATTTGAAATAAAAGAAAATGCAAACAACTTAAAATCTTTCTTTCTTTTTCATGTATGTTTATGTGTATATCATACATCTCGTATGATATTTGCCTAATAGATTTTTACGCAAGACTACTCTCGTCACGTACACGCGCTAAAATTAATAAGGACGTTCATAACAGCTTTGATCATTGGTCCAGGGGAAGTAGCATGTGAACTGAAGTCAAGAACGCACTTCTCAATTAAATAAAAGAAAGGAATTACTGATGAAAGGAATAAAATAACTGTGATCATCCACTAATTAGATGTGTGCAATCATTCGACACACGCAACTTTAAGATATAATTACTTAAACCGTTTGAATTTTACTGGGCTTGTCATCAAAAACCAATTTAGTAATTCTTTTGATCTGTTAAAACAATGACCCGTTGACCAATTGACTTTAAGATCAATGGACATAAAATAAACTTATAAATATATCAATTCCATTGACTAATTACATTGGTTTTTAATTAGTCATCCCTAAATTGTATATAAACTGAGAAATATAGTGAATATAAGCCTGAATGTAAATTGTTAACATGTAAATTTGTATATTGGTATATTTCTGTTATTTAATTCAATGAAAAAAGTTAAATAAGTATTTCTTTGCAAATTATTGTAGCTCTAAGTATCTTGTTTTTGACTTTTGATGCCGACACACTAGTTTAAACGATCAATCGAGTTAATCGTGTTAAATAGATAAAAGTAAAAAGATAAAAATAAAAGTTATTATTTCAATTTAAGAATTTGTTATCCGTTTTGGTAAGCGTATCTGGTCGGCGCTTTTGATAGCTGGTCGGCGCTGGTCGGCGCTGGTCGGCGCTAGTCGGCGCTGGTCGGCGCTGGTCGGCTTTTAGTAGGAGCCGCGCGCGCGGGTCTTTGCGCAATGCCTTGGTTAACCATAAGCAAGGTTCGAATCCTTGGGGAGGGTACCCACTCGAATCCTTGGCGATCCACTATAAAACTGCAACTTTGCGTGTCTACTGTCAGGAATATCTTGAAGTCTCGAGTTACGGCCAAATGATTAAAAATATCGATCCACATACAAAGAAAGATGACAATTAAATTGTATAACAGTTTATTATTGTTTATAAAAATTTTGATTCACATGATTCCTAATAAAGTCAACAGCCAGAAATAAGAATTAAACCAATGTGATGATGAAACATAATTATGCTTGGAATGTTTGATGCAGCGCAAAACGAAAAACCGTCAAAACGAATAACAATACAAAGTAGCTTAATGTAAAATCAGTAGTTGTAAGAATAAAACATAATAGTATAATTTGATATACATTGTATGTATAAATACTCAACAATATAAGTGATCAAAAAGAAGACAGGACGGAATTGTTTATCACACGATTATAGATTTAAAAGTATATAAAATACTTTTTTGATCATTTAACAAAATTGCATACAAGTATCTAAGTAGTGTATGAAATCTAAATAAATGTACATACCTAATGCATAAATTGATGACACAGAAGGCAAGAAATAATTGAGCATATTTGTGTTAATCTGGTATATCTATCTTAATACACAAGTCAACCCTTGTCTAATGCCAATCATTACTCAATCAATTCATTCATTCTTTTTTCAGTTCTATCTATTAAGCCCAACGCACATGGCATGTTTGTTACATTAAAACAAAAAACACATTTTCACAAAATGTTTTGAGTATGACCGCAAACGATAAAATGTTCATCGCTAACGACATAACAGAAACACTTAGATGACACAAAACGTTTTGCTTGTTTCATGAAAAACGTTTTTCTGTTCGGCATTTTCTGTTCTGACTTCAATGCACACAGCATAACAAAACACATCGAAAACGTTTTTCACGAGGGAAAAATGTTTTTTCCTTGCCATGTGCGTTGGGCCTTAAAAATCACAGAATATATCATTCCTATATATTTCAAAAGCACACAAATGAAACATGAGGTACTTTATCTTTGTCAAGAGCGTCAGCCAAAGATATGGCAAATTCCTTTAGCTACTCAAATACTTTGGCTATGGAGTGAAACCAAAGCTCTAGATTAATGATGGTTAGAACATTTTCTGCTATCCTATGTTAGTTTCTTCAGGTCAGCAGTATGGTATATTACATAAGAAGACACATGCGACTGCGATTTTTTCTTCTAGACCTATTATTCCTAACGTCATCAACAACACCATCTTCTTCATTTCGCATCTTCTGATATTCAAATAAAACCTTCTCCCTATAATACAGCAAACAATACGAATCAGTATAAATGAATTGATAAAATTGTAAAACCATGGCTGTTTTATGCTAGAGTAATATGGTTAGACTTCGGTACCATGGCTTTATGACTTAACAAGACTCAGAGCTACCATACACCTTGGTTTTTAAATGTGTATATCTACATCGCTACAGCAAATAGACAAAAAGCGAATTGAAAATTTTTGAACACAGGCTTAGATACATATTCAATGTTTATCTATATATGAGAAAATAACAGACATATGTGAAAAATTAATAAAATTTAACCGGTGAAAACATTACATAAAATACATGCAATGCTGGCTTTACATTCCAGTGAGTGAATCGATAAAGTAACTACATGTACTTTTGATAGTACGTACATGTGTATTAAAATAAATAAGTCCAATTAGGAATGTTTGTTTTGGGCAGATGAATACCTCGCTTAACAGTCAAGTACAGTTTAAAAGGCCTTCAAATACTATCACATGTAATTCGACTACTGAAGTACCGATAAATAACGTGATAAAATGCGATATTTCACTTGAGAAATAACGTAAGCAAATGTCAAGAAAATGTATACATGTTTGTAAATAAATACCTGCATGTTCTGGGTCTATAACAAGAAGCAATGTGTACAACTATTTAGCTCACTCATTTAATTTCATCATTTATAATAAACGTATGTGAATTATACATCTTTAAGACTTCATTAACTACAGTAGGCTCCATCCACCTTATTCAGATCAAGTAAGAACTGGTAAAATTCTGTAAAGCTTATGAAAGTATTAGGAGATTAGACAATCAGAAAATTCAAACCAGACCTCATTTATCAGTAGCAAAGAGGCTGCACTGTATAAACAAATTTTATTAGAATGCATCAATTCCCATCCAAAACTCAGCTAAGCTAATTTTCCGCTTTGGATTTAGATTAAGCATATGCATTTAGTTTGAATTATATTGTATTGTATCTTACCGTTCAGCGCGTGTAAGGTTTGACAAGTCGGATTCGTGGGGTCGAGGTGGACCACTATTACCTGTACCACTGCTCGCTTTATTGTTGAAATCTATACTCGCGTATATCCCCTCATCATCGTCAACGGCTAATTTTGAGCGACCTGTAAGACGAAACAAATGGTTTCAAACATGAACCTTTGATACTTGATGTAGATTTAGTAGATGTATATTCAGCTGGATTTCAATCATTTTATATCCCAAATTCAGTAAGAACCAATAGGATCTCCAACTCTCATACGAATTAGATATTGCATACACAACTTATATTGGCCATCAACAGAGACTTTTGATTTTGGTTAAGTCTGCACTTGATGGCCAATACTGACACTGAGGTCTACGGCATTTGATACATTGATACAAATGTAATCCGTAAAATATGTATTCAAGCCTTAGCTAGGACCACATGTTGAAATGTGTATCCACCCATGTCGGAAATGAGTAGGTACTAAATGAACCATGCGGCGGTAATCTATTACTTGTTACAAATTATCAGATAAACAGCTAGTTGTTAGGTAAAGTAAAGATTTGATCTCTGAAAACATATGGTTTTGTGCGGTCAACTGGTTAGTTACAACTACGACGCCTTGATCGCTCTGCAGCGTATCCGTGTTGCATCTCCCCAGGGAGAGTAAGAATGTACTGGATTGGTAACAGAAGCTGGGTAATAATTGAGTGACAGCGCTTTGAGCATTCATTGGAAAGGCGCTATATAAGCACTAATTATTATTATTATCAACTACGAGCAATTATCTCGACATAAAAAGTGGGTGATATTTTGCATATGTGATTTATGGACGCCCCTTACCACGTTTGTCTAATCTAGCGTATTTGTTGTCATCCGTACGGAAATAGTGCGGTGATTTGTTTGATTTTTCGCTGCTCGTTGTCGCTATCGGTTTTTCATACGTTGATACAAGAGGTTCTTTATCGCTGTTTTTAACGACGCTATCAGCTATAGAACTGCTACTATAAGACGACCCGGTAACAGTCTCACTGTCGGAATCAGAATCAGTCGTCGCCGTTTCACTTTGTGACCGTGAATCCTTCCCCATTTCGCCGTTCCTCGCTTCATCCTTAAAATTCTTAATTTCTTGTGTCAATTTAATCGTCGCGTAAATTGGTTCATCATCATTTGGCTGTTTCGATGCGTCACCCTCGGGCTCTGATGAATCATTTATTTGTTCATAATAAGGTTCAGCATCTCTAGGGGTCTGATTCATCTGTTTTTCAGTGGTTTCATCTGGCACTGATGACCCCGAAGTTCCGATTGGTCGCCTTTTCACCGCTGTTAGTGGCCTGCGATTTTTTATCCCGACTAAAAATCATAATATAAAATGTTAACTGATATGTAACCCCCATTTATGACATAGCAATCATGAAAAACTTTGAAATGATCTAAAACTTACTTTCTCTAGTAGGACTGGAAGCAGGTTGTGATGGCTGTTGCGCAACTGCGGGGGTTTCAACTTTTCTAACAGGACTTTCAGGACCATCCATTTCAGATTCAGACTGACTCGTCGGAGTTCTAGTTTCGGTGCTCTCCGAGTCGGTATCATCCACTGATCTTCGTTCGGGATCACGATCTCTGGAAGCCTGGAAATGTGAAATAATCAAATCTTAAATTATTTATTACGGTAATCAAAGATTCCAGGAAGATTGGACAAAGTTAAAGACTTTATGTCCAGCAGTGAGACCGTTATTCTCGGGCAGGTATGGTTCTATATCATAAACTTACCCGTGATGTAGATGGTACAGACTCTGAATTCGTTGAGCTCGAACCCTCTGAATCTTGTCTCTCCATTAAAGCAGCATAAGCTACAAAACAATTCAAAATACAAAGCAATTAGAATAAACAAATCTTAACTACCATGCCATCAATTCATCTGCAGAGAATTAAACCGACCTGCAACATTCTTTGGAACCTTTTCACCACTTGTTGACGTCATGCTGTTATCAAGTCGTCTCAGCGCTCGATCAATTTCTTTCTGTTTTAATCCGTCTTGATTTTTCTGTTCAATTTTCCAATCCACCATCGCTTCGGGATGATTTTTGACTAACAGCAATTGTTTTCGACCGCCGGCACGCTTTCTAAACGAATCTCCTTCCAATACCCTCCGTTTACCATACCTAAAGATGATTAGATTAACTACACATGTCGATGAACATCAAAAACATATCATGAAATCATCCATGCATATGTGATATCAGAAGTTAGGATTGAAACTAGGAACAATTATGACCTCAAAAGAGGATTTGTAAACTTTGGTATTTACACATGGAATCAGAAATTCATTATCTATTCTACTGTCCCATTTATGAATAACTACATAATAATTAATGACATAGATTGACTTCTAAACCTATGTATGCATAACCTGCATGCTTACACGCATCGAAAGGGTCAGGTTTTGTTTAAAAGATCATGAGAATTTTTTGCTGTCAGCGAAACCTTGAAAGTACAACAATAGGATTACTTATTAGCATACATGAATTACCTGTGCCCATGAGTTCCGTTTGGTTTTGATTTCATGCGAGTGACCCGGTCAACGGCTAAATCTGTCTCATCAATTGGCTCCACCTTTTTCGAGCGTCGTAGTGATTTTTTCACGAGATTTTTCAGCGACAAGTCCGTATCAGAATCGTATTCCGATAAACCGAGATAGTAATGTTCGATGCTTCCACTACGACTGCGTCTGATAAACAGAAAGAAAGGGACTGGTTCACATTTCCTTTTACATCAAAGTTCAGCCCCCTGTCGATATATTCAGGGGATCATCTTAAAACAGGGTCCCTACAGATTGGTCATTCCTGGATATAAGGACTTTTAAAGGAGAAAATTTTGAGGAACTCTCCATAACTTTCATATCCCGATAACAGAAGAATTAATTCTGAAGATTTGTAAGCAAATTTTTATGCTTTACACTACTAAACTCGGTTTCTAATTGCATTTACCACCTAATGGGGTAAAAATTTGTCTTAAAGAAGTTTCAGGCATTTTGCTCAAATGAAAGGAGTTTCCAGAACTTTTAAAAGTATTTTCTGTTTAGAAGAAGTCTTTAACGTATCATAGAGTCGTAGGGACCCTGTAAAACCTAACTGAGGTACGTATTCCCAAATCAAGCAGAATATTGCAGAAAAATTAGTCTCATGAATTGATGAATAGACTATAGTACTTACCTTCTCAAATTTGAATTTTCAACCTCTTTACTGATCGATCGCTTTAGATCGTTGATATAAAGAGGTATATTTGACTGGTTACCATTCTCTGCCGCTGCGGATGCTAGAGGTCGGGAATTTCTCCTCGGTCGGTCACCGTCTGAATATATCTACAAACAATGAGCAGTCGAATTAAGATTTTAATCATATGAAGAAATTAGGCTAATAGAATCAGATTTGAATTCAGGGCTGCACTAAATTCAATTTCATGCATACACAATAAATGAATGAACCTTCTCGATAACTATAATTGACAAACACTTGGATATTTGATGTATTTCATCATTGTTATTAATCATCTATGAATTTGTTTACCGTTCGCGATTGTTTCCTAGCTGGAATTTTTCTCATAACTTTATGCTGTAAGGCGTCAGTCAGTTTGGTAACAATCCGATCCTGAGCGATGTTGTCGTGTTTCCCTTTAGCCATCACGCCGAGCGCTTGTTTGAAATACGCGATTGATTTATCGATATTTCCACGGTTGAAGGCCACAGCTCCGAGTCCCTCTAAAGACTGCCACTGACTTTTAAAATCACCTGCAATGGATAATCATGTTGTTATCATGTTCCAAAATTTGATTGAATAGACCATTGATTCCTTGATTTGATCTATTTTGGTAGGTGAGCTACCTCTGACATGGAAAATAGATAATGAGATTTAAACCCACTACACGAAGGCCTATAGCAAATTCATTTATCAAGGACTAAAATTAAAGATGACACCTGATGATAATTTTTAGAGGGTCCGAAACATCATGTCTTTTAATTTTAATTCTTGATAAATGAAATTGAATCTATATGTAGTGGGTTTTAATCTTATTGATATCTTTGTTTCTTTTTATTGACTTATTTGATTTTTCTTACCACTATCTTTAGCAGCTTGAAGAGCGTGTAAATAAGATTCGCCAGCCTGATCCTCATCACCGAGTTGACTATATGCGAACGCAAGATTAATAAAACACTGTCCCTGACTGGCCCGACTGTGCTGTTCACCTGAAATCGAAACATTAACGTATAACTCTCAGCCTTTTTCTCGTTACTTTCAAAAGTCTTTCAGACTTTCAGAAATTACTGAAGCTTTTAAGGATAGACATCAAATTTTCTAACTAATGAAATGAAGCTCTTACCATGAAGCTCAATAGCTTTTTCATGCATTTCAACAGCTTTCTGATAGTCACCCAATGAATTATAAATTGCACCGATGTTTTGTAATAGAACCGCTTCACGTTTTCTATCCCCGCTTGAGCCTCGGCTGAGGGGCAGAGCCAGTTCAAATGATTGACAGGCCTTCTCAAATTCCCCGCACTGCGTATACGTCAATCCCAAATCATTGTACACTTTGCCTGCATAAAGAAAATAACGACAAGTTTTTAGAAAACTGACTTTAATTTGACCAAATAGTTGTACAAGTCTACTAAGAGTCTACTACCAGCAACAATCGCAGGAGCAGCAGAGTTTACGAAAAATATCAGTGATCGGTGAACAATTGTTTAGTGTAGTGCGCATTTTTAAAAAGGGGTCCCGAAGTGCCAATTTAGTAGCATAGCGATACATTTAAAGACTGGTAGTACCGGTACTTAGCAGGTTAACTTGATTTTATTGAAAATATGAGCTTTTGCTTTTAATTCATCCATGAGTAAATGAGTCATTTAGGCCTACCTGATGAGGCTACCATCTATAAAATCAGTACCTTTACTGATTTTTCGAATTAAACAAAATGTAAGCGATATTACTGACCTTGTTTTTCTGGTTCCTTCAACAAAGCGACACTAGCCATGCACCGATCTAACTGCCTTCTACAAGACTCTAGGTCGCCTATTTTTGCTAATAACTTCGTCTGTAGGTTCAAGGCGTTCACCATGTCTTCTTCTGCGCTCGGCAACTCTTTGTACAAATCAGCGGATATCCCGTAGTATTTGGCAGCGTTTTGATTGTCGTCGATGCGCGCGTATTCTCGCGCCAGACGAGAAGCGACGGTGCTCTCCATCGCGTAGTTTCCGTTCTCGGTTTTATACTGCTCGAACGCTAATTCGAGATATCGAACCATTCCCGGCGTGTTCTTCAACAATTCGTAACCCAAAGCGAAATTGTAGAATAAATCGCCGTTCGATTTTCCATCGTGCCCATTCAGAGGCGGAACGGCTCTTTGTAAATATTCAAGTCCTCTTTCCGGTTTGTTAGCGGCGATGTAGACGGCCCCGAGATTAAACGCGCACGCCCGTTCCGTGAAGCTATCGTCGCTCAACACTGATCTACGGAACGCTAATTCGAACGCTTCTATCGATTTTGCGACGTTGCCTTTCTGCAGTTCGTTGTTTCCGATTTTCGTGAATTTTTCGATGTCGATCGTCATGTATCTTTTCTCAGCGTTATTGCCGTTCGTGAAACCGGACTTATCCGTATCCATGACGTTTACGTTTTCATTCATCGTCTTTACGATTCTTTCTCAGAAAATTTCAGATATCCATCCAGAATTTTAAGCATATCTCCCATCGGCAAAAGTTACCTATTAAAAAATAAGAATGACACTGAATTTGATCAATTACAAAATATAAATCGATTTAACACAATTTTATAATATATTTTTGACAATTTAATCCATAAACATGGCAATGCATTATTATCAAGGCCTTGATTTGATATTGTTTTTCTGGTTGTTGTCTGTGGGAAGGGGAAAGGGTAGAAGGAGAGGCATCTGGGAGACTTGAGAAGCAAAGCCTTAAAGAAATGGTGTGTGTATGACATCGATCATACGTGTCGTCTGAGTGCAGAGTGTGAATGAATGAATTGTCAATTGAAACCTAAAAAATTTGGAAAATGCTTCATTATTTTCAGTTCAGCCACCAATGATTAGGTAACTAACTAGATGTTGCAGTCATTTGGGTAAAAGTGCAGATCCGCACCTCTAGTGATTGACACAATCTATTGAATGACAGAATCCAGGCTAAAATCTTTATAGTGAAGATTTAAAATTAACCAGAATTGGCAAGATTGGCTATGTACTGAATTGCTGATGACATTTTGAATCTGAGAAACAAATTTAATGTAATTGATGAACCGTTTACACGGAGAGGTGCGGATCTGCACTTTTACCGTCATTTGATATAGACCGCCTGTAAAAAGGTTCGGTTATCTGATTTTAAACGAACCCAAAATCTGAATCTTAATCGGTTGTTAAGACGTGATTGTTTTTGTTTGTCAATGAATCGCCATGAATGAATGAATGGAGCCAAGACAATAAAATTCAGTTTATTGAACACGTTTCACTTTCGGTTGCGTTCTACTGGGCAAGGCTGCAAGAAGCGGTGTATCTTTATAAATCAATCTTCATATTTCGTAAAATTTGGCCTTGCTGTATGGCAAGGCCTTATAATTAAACTCGCAAAGTGATGCAGTTCAGCATCTTAACATATGAGGGCGCCACTATACGGTAGTGTATGAAGTAGGGCAACCAGCGGTCACGGGTGGCTGCACCATCAGTGCAGCGTCCTGTCTGAATCTCGGTCGCATGAGATGTAGGGGTGGAGTTGCACGAATTTTAAAGAGTAGTGACATGAAAAACAATTTCTTTTTCCACTTTCCCCATGGAGTCTGTGGATTTGAACCGTACCGAAATAATCATAAATCTTTTTTTTATATAGAATACAAGTTATAATTTTCTTACACTCAAAAAGTCTTTCCCATGTGGTCCGTGACATCTCTGTGTACTCAAAACAAGGCAAAAATTATTGGACAATTTTCTGAAACTCGTAGGCTACCTATGAAATTATATGAATGTCTCTCATACGTTTGACTGTGTTGTATGCTGGATGGCTTGGAGTATCATTTGAAATGATTACTCAAAGTGTTTGTTAAGCGCAGTGGGATGGCCCCGCGGTCTCTCCATTAGATCACATATGAACCTTTCTCGCGTATCTTATAGAATTCATCAATTCTTAATTTTTTCGTCAGACTGGCATACTACTAGTACTACTCCGCCAGCAATTTAATTTAAGACATAAAGTCACGGGCTCGGGCCTAATTGATCGTTTTTTTAATCCCGAGGCGTGTGCCGAGCTTAGGGAGTCCAGAGAATCAAATCAATCATTGAATGATCCAAAATAACTCATTTGCAAATTAAATGATGTAACAATTAATTTGACTTGATTCTGTAGGCCTATTGCTAATTAATCAATAATTTCACAAATCGGGAAGGAGTCGACGGAGCGCTCATCGAAAGTTTTTTAAGACATTTTATCTGATCGTTTATGCAATAATTTGCAAATGAAATGTGAAAATAGATTTCACTTAGAATTGATATCCGTATTTTTGCTAGTTAATTAATAATTCACGCGATAATTCGGATGATCTGAGTCTTGACGCCACTCATTAATGTTAATAAATATGTGGGTCACAAGTGCCTATTATTCAACCAGAATGCACCGCGCGCTGCCGTGATGATGACGGCCGCCATGTTTGACGATCCGTTTCTCGTAAAATCTGCCAGCAAAATTCCACGAGAAATCGCGGCCCGATGAGCGGTGAACTCATCGAAAACACAGGTATTCCTCGCATTTCGATACGCAGAACGAACCGAATAATTGCGACTCGGCTGATAGCGGTCGAATCGAGCTGAAAAAGCGGCGATTTACCCGAAATTTCGCTCGTTTCCGACGGAATTTTATCATGGCTGCCGCTGCCATTTTTATGACGGCTCATTTTCAACGGCCTAATCTCGGCCCGGTGACCGTCGAACTCCGACTGTCTCGATCTTAGAATAACCTCTGCGTATTCATTTGCAGGTTACAGCCATCCTCTAGCGAAAAATACTGCGTTATTTGCTTACAACTCGACACGAAAAGGATTAACGTTATCGACCTCTGAAACTACTGACAAGTAAACATGATTAAATTTGCAGCATGAGCAATAAGGTAAGCCACAAATCGTGAAAATTGCTCGATGAAATTGAAGATTTAGTGTCTGTCGATTGTTTTTGCATTTTAAACCATGTCGCGAGGTGTTTTGGGTATTTTTATCTGTAACTAAGTGACTCTTGAATGCTTGAATGAACTCTTCTACTAGGCACTATACCTGCAGTTTACAAATTCGAAATTTTCATCGTAATCAGCCGAATTTTAAAGCAAAATTCACCTTTTCTGTTAGCGTTTTAGTTGAGTCTTTTTAAAAATGTATTTACTGGTCGTAGAATTTCTTGAGTCTCTGGTATTTCTTAATAGAAAATAGCAGTATTTTTGCAAATCTTTGGACGCCGGATGAAGGCAACCTTGATTCAGACCCCTGAAAAACACCATAATAGATGTTGGACCACCACCAAAGTTGTATATGTTGTAGAGGAGACATTTTCGTACACATTTCACCCCAAAATTTAGATTTTTGAAGGGGACCCATTTTTGCTATTTCTCTGTTTTTGCGGCGGTACGGCTGTGAGCTAAAATCTTAAAATTTGGGGGCCAGAATTGTTTGATTAATTGGCAAGAATTTCTTCTCGTGTAAAGTACGATTTCTGTTGCTCCAGCGAGCTTTGATATTGTACTGCTCCGTATATCTTGAAAGGAAATATGGAAATATAAGGATTTATTTCAATATTTCTCATGTTTAGAAGCGGCTTAATTTTCAAGTTTCGGCAAGAGATAAACATCCAATTCAGTTCTTTTACGTATAAACATGCTTTCCAACTCATTTAACGCATCAAATCTAGCTCTAATAATGAGTTAAAAGGGATATTGCATTCAAATTGAAGAAAAATCAACAATTTTTCTTCTTTTCTTCAGATCTATTGTTTCTACAAATCCATATCATGTTTTCATTATATTTTCTTCAAAATGTTACCAACTTCAATATGAAGATGAATAAGCATTATTCTTAACACAAAATTGGAGGCTTTTGATATCAATATTTAGCATATTTTACCTTAATTTTCAGATGTTTTTTACTCAATTTGCACATCGAAAATACTGAACTCTGTATATCTTTTAGAAATCAATTTCACATAAGTGGAGCATCTATTAAACTCCTATAATTTCTCATAAAAAACTGATTGTTTCCTCTATAAGATGTTAAGGAAATTTAGTTCTCATTATTTTTAAGCTTTTTGAACTTAATCTTTTAATATCATTTGGTCTAGTCTCATTTTCGACTAATTTCGGGTGAATAAATCTAAATACAGTTCAATTTAGACATATTCATAATGAAGAATTAGCAGAAAATTGAAAGCACTTCATCCTCGAAATAATTGAATAACAATTTTGAACTGGGAATGAGTGAAAGTGGTCATTTACAATATGAAACATTTTTATTTATAGTTAATACATGCTCAAGGCCCATTGGAAGGGCTAAATACTGATTTATTCGGGCCTCCGCCCCCTGAAGAAGAAGAAAACGATAAATCAAAAACGAAATCCGATGACAGCGGCTCGGGCAGTTCAGATTCTGGATCAGATTCGGAATCTGGATCCGGAAGGTAAAATAGATAATTGATAATCGATTGCTATGTTGAATAATGCACTCGATGGTGTTTTAATCCATCCTCAGTTAGCAGGGATTCGTACAGGATAGCATCGACACTCTGCCACAGGTTGAGCCCACGTCTGAATAGACCCAGAACGCATATAGTTGCACTGATATCTTTATCTACTGATCAGATTGTGTCTGATTTTAGCCCAGGCTACTGGGAATCTACTGATGAGGCAATAATACTATGGGTAATCTGATTGGTGGCGATAATTTCTGAGTGCCAAACGTTGGTCTTTTTGGGTAGGGTATCTATCATACTGGTCCCAATCCCTGCTGAGGCCCGAGAGAGGGTAATCTGGGGATGGGCGATGTAAAAAAGCCCTTTAAATTGAATTATTTTGACTGCGTTGAATTTTCAGCGGAACCGGATCGGGATCGAACTCTGGTTCGGAATCGGATTCGAGCGATTCGAAGAGCGCGCCGGCGTCGCCGAAACACTCAGATGCCAGTTTATCGTCGGGTAAAGACGAAAACGAGGTGAAGAAGGAAAAAGAGAGCGACGGAGATGAAGAGGACGACGACGGGGAAGACGACGACGATAACAATAACGACGACGATCGAGCGGGTGATGATGATGACGGCAACGATGATGAGAACGCGGCGGATAAACCGAGTAAAAACGAGATGAAAGAGGAATCGATGGAAGTCGACGATGACGACGAAGATGACGGTCGTTTGACGACCGGCAGCGACTCGGACGACGATAAACCGCTCGGCGCGAGGAAACGACGTCAACGCTCTTTAAGTGATTTAAAAGAGGTGGGCACCATTAAAGACGTAAGTACAGCACCTTCTTCTGTTAACGTCGCTTATTTCAGATGGCCAGTGTTCGATTCAGGGCGCGAGATGATAATGATCTTCGTGCGGTATGTATTTGTGTAGTAGAAGAAGACTCAATTATGAAAAATCTTAATTCAGTTGAAATTAGCTTAACAGAGAAATTAGAACATTTACTCAGTGCATTCAATGATTCAATGACTAGGGATTGGCACTTTGAAGTTTGCGATATGAATGAAAACTTTGATTTATCGATTTGGTTTTTGCAGTTAAAAGGGATTTAGATAAAGGAACATCGATTTAATTAATACAGCTTTTAATTAATGCCGAATATGAATTTCGAATGTTATTAAAGGTGCTGTACTATTTTTTTTTCTATGTCGATATATATGAATATATATTATTTATTGACAGTAGATTTGTTTCTTATTTTCTGTTGATTATTGATGGAAACAATAAGCGATCGCATATTTCCGCTCAACCTACATGTCCCATATCATATATACATATAAACCATATATGTATAATCAACTTGTTCTGAACACTGGCTTTCTGTAATTGTGCTTACGGATTTTGATATTTTTTGCTTGTCCTATGAACCTGAAGTCAGATATTCCAGAATATTGGACTTGCGATTCGAGTACCATTTCAGAGCTATATTTTTGTTTGGCTTTACATTATGCTCCTTTAGCTTATTCCTTTATTTGCTTGGTTTTATTGCCAATGCCAATGCTAGTTTAACCGCTATTGTTCTAGTGTTGTGCTGTCTAATTTTTTAAATGCCAGGATTCAATTAAAGGCCGTACATATCGGTTAATCTACAAAACTGAGTTAGCGTTATATAAATTGAACTGGTTCTATAATGAATGCATGCCTGAAAATTCAATATGGCTGCTAAGGAAGTGTCATTATAATGAAGTGTGGTACATGTACTGCTGAAAGTATACGCTATTATGAAGAGTGAAGAAAAAGGTACTAAATTCAAAGATGAACCGTCTCTTCATTATTAAACAACAAAAAAGGTTCATAGCAGTTTGCGACTGAAATGGAATATTGTTGATATAATGCATTATAAAAGCACAATGAGGATTCCCATTTCCCTGTTAAGGTAAAGGTCATGCCGTGTGTACTTGGTGTGATGGCAAGGTATATACAATACATACATGTTATTTGGCTATAGAAATGATGGTGTATTTCTATTTGATAGTTGTGGGAAGAGATGCCAGAATTATACGGCGTTCGGCGGTCGAGTCGCGCTAGAAAGGAACCCGAACGACTTCTCATTAAACCTGTAAGTTAATCGTATTTTAACACACAGCTTATCTCGAACACGGTTGGTATTAAGACACACAGAGTAGGGTGACTAACACGACTACAACGTAGTACAGTGGAATATACTGTAACACTGAAAGATATGTGAGGGCTTGATAATCTATGCACAGACCAATTGGTAAAGGGTTAATATGTGTGAACGGAAATGCAATAATTATTCCGCGATTGACGAATAGACACCTATTGATGATAATGGTCACTCGTACTGTTCCAGACATCTGAATCGGAAGATGAAGTTTTGGGTAAAAAGAAAAAGAAGAAAGGTCGAGGTCGTCCGGCCAGGAAAAAGTATGTTAACTTTTACTTGATTTAATACTAATGAATACTAAATGTTAATGAAGTGAAACGATATGATTTTGTTGAATGTATTTACAGTAGCGGAGATTGGGGTGCAGGATATTCGTCGAGTAGTGATGATAGTTCGGATAGTGGCAGCGATAGTGATGACTTTACTCCAAAACGTGCATCCAGGTGAGTTTATTGAATTAACTTTGCTCTAAGAGGAAAGTTCAAGAGTCTTGGAATAAGTCAATTATTGATTAAAACTATCCCAATCACTATCCAGTGACTGGGATAGTTTTGTTGTTGCAGTCCCATTTAAATGATACCGCCGTGTCCGATCTAAGTTTGAAATAGGGACTTTCACGACCAGTTTCAGTCAAAAACGAAGAATCCAGATTTGTTATAAGTATTAAAATTATTTAATCAAGTTATATTCAGTTCCTAAGCTGAAATTGGGATCTAAAACGTTGTATTTTAATTTTGCTGGTTTTCTGAAATTCGAAACCTGATTTGTGCGTCTTATTTCAGCCGAAACCAACGCGGCTCCACGACGCGGCGAGGTGCTGGCCGTCCGAGGAAGAACACGGGTGGTTCGGCTAGACGCAGGAAATTATCATCATGCGCCACGTACAGCGACAGTGATGATGATGCTAGCAGGCGTATATCAATACGCGGCACTAAGAAAGTCAGGTAGGAATCGTAGTCTTTCTCTAGATTTCAGTGTAAGAATTTTCTGCTCAACTCATTTCATTATTGCCCAATTCAAGTATTTCATAACCATCGATTATTAAACCTAACCCTTTGATTTACAAGTTAACAAATTCTTTCCGAAATCTTTCTTAAATGATTTTAATCAATAATATATTCTCGAATTTCACGAAAAAATATTTTCTTATTATTTATGAATGAATATTTTAAAATTCTAAAATAGTTTGCCAATTCAAACGATTCCTAGCTAGTCTGTGGTTCCGCATTTTGCATCATGACTGGTTTTAAAAGAGAATGTTTTCCCGGCCTATGTTTTCTCGATTTCATTGATCTAATTGTGAAACTGTAGGAGTTTCTTAATTCGAAAGCATCGAGACGGTCTGCGCTGTACCGATTGTTCTCGTATGAATTTACGAAGCGTTGTCGATTCAGTCAGGTATAAGCTACTGTCGTCTGGGGCCAGCAGCCTGTCTTAATCCATCGTTTACCGACGGATATTTCATTTCTTATTACTTGACGACAATATATATGCAGGATATGCATCAAAAATCTTTTCGTTGAAAGGTTCTTACAAATCAGGAATGCCAGACTTTCCTTGCAGGTAAAATCTAGTGAATTCTGACCCTTTTCTTGATAAACAGGGAGAACTTATAGTTTGATAAAAGATTTTTTGGAAAATCATGGAAATATAACGGGGAACTTTGGATTCCCTGATCTGTAAGGACCCTAGATTCTACTAAGTTGAGTTGTTTATAATAATTAGGTATATGAATTGTTTTTGGAACAAGTAACACAATTTGCAATTTAGTCTTGACGAAAGCCCAGTGGTGCCACCTGTGACCAAATATTTACACTATTTTACTTCTACCCGGCATATTCTTTCTCAAAGAGACGTTAACTTCATTAACCCTTTCAGTGCTGACTAATCAATACCCTATAGTGCTGGAGATAATTTAAAAATTTTGAAAAATTCCACCCTAGTGTGTTGAATAACGGGAATATCACTATAGTGCGTCGTTAGTTACTAATATTTCACTGTTTGACAGGTGCTGCCATCTTTCAATAGAGAAAAAAACTAATCACTAATTACATCAATACACCGCAGTGTGGTGTACTAGCAAAATCCATCACCGATTCATACACCGCATTGCGGTGTAGATGCACTGAAAGGGTTAATATTCTACTAACTGTATTTTCAGCCTTGTGTTTTTAAGATTGTATGCGTATAATATGTTTGATCGTGATTTTTGCTTTTCGTTGTCAGTAATAACGCTTCGCAGAAAAAGCCTCAGCGGAAACATACCGGATGTATTAGGTACGCCTTTCTATTAGGTGGCCCTTTTATATTTCTTTATGTCTGCTTTCTAGTTATATAGCACAATCGCAATGAAAATGCGCTATTGAAATACACTACTTTTTTAAACGTCGATTACGATTTGAATACCGGGCTATTCTCAGTCATAATGATACATCAATGTTCATGGCTGTTACGTATTATTATATAGCCCTGATACAATTGTAGGCTAAATTGCTGTGTATGAAATATAGAATGCTGTCTGCATTAAAACAACCTTTGATGGTCACCAGTGCTGCGATTGTGGTTCATCAGTAGACTTCTTTAAACTGATGCTTAATTGCTACAAAGAAAAGATTTCACTGTAGCTATTAAGTATAAGGTTAAGGAGAAAGAGAACAGATTCAACCGTTAAATAGATCAGACAAAAAAGCCAATGTCTGGCAGGCTTCACAATCAAAACAATGTGGCGAATATAAATACTTGATAAAACATGGATTTTAAAGATTAAAAAAATACAAATATATTTATTTCTGCAACGTTTCGGTTTTTGTCTCTCATGGACAGTGTCTTGAGCAGAGTTGCCAACCATTGCTGATTTCCAATACAAAATCCTGAAAAATACTGATATGATGTTTTATTTTTTTTTTCCATATGTACAAGGATGGAAAGACGTAACTGTGGGTTTTGCCATTGATTACTGATTTTGAATGATATTTCAATGAAATATTAACTGATGGAATATTTAACTTGTTACTGATAACACCTTGCAGAGCGTGGCAGCCATACTTGAGAAACCAGGATTTGAATAGCAAGGTTTTATATATTTAGAATCAGATATATCAGTCACATGATATAAAAACAACGTATGCGCCAGCAGTTATATATTGCATCAGCTGCGCAGTAAACACTCAGTACACTGAGACCCCTTGAGCAGGCGCAAAAATTACCACGCATTCCTCCATTTTTCTATCAACTACCAGGCCGTAATAACATCTCGATAAAGCAACAATCAGTAGTTCTGAGTTAATCAGCCAGTTGGCGTTGATAAATAGAGTACTACGCCGGCCAGACAGGCTTTTTAGTGCGACATTCATTGAATATAGCCAATAAAAATGTATTTTGTGCCATCGAAGTAACACGTTTAAGACACTCGGTGTTTAGTGCATTAAATTGATTTAATTTCTATATCGTCGTTAATCAATTACGTGATATTGTCATTTTTTTCTGGTTCTGTCTTGCTCGATTTGTGTATTGTTATTTTTTCTAATGATGGTTATTTTACCAACAGTGGTGGCAATAAACGCAGTAGTTCGCGACGGAAACCTGCGAAGAATGTCAGGTAGGACGTGCCGTGCATGGTCTCGCTTTGAAAGGCTTCAACGTCGTGTCGTCCTACCTTCATTCACACCTGGCTTTTTATTTAAGTAAAAACTTTTTCCAATTACGTTCTCACAACACATTTCTCTGTCTTCGAATGTAATGCCAAAAATACTTCAAAAATACTTTTGATCACTTGTTCAGTTACCCTGGTATATAGGAATGCGTATATTTCGACCGAAATCATGGGTATCTTAAGCCCGGCGCATACCAGGCTGTTTATTGGTGATTGATATCTCAAGCGACAAATTCTCTATGATATCGCCTATTGGCACTGGCAACCTTTGTGCGCAAAAAAAGCGATGAGTCGCTTCGAATTCTGATAACTAACAGCCAATCGCCACCTAGATAGGAATCATGTGCGATTCACAAAATGCCGGCCTTCTGAAATGAAGTCGCATCAACGACTAGAGTCGCCACAGTGCGGCCTGCGATTCTGCCATAGAAATCATCTAGTTGGCAGTGCAGGCAAGCAGAGGGTTATTGTCGGATGTTTAAACAAAAATTGCTGATGATTAAAAATCTTTCCGTTCGCGAAGGAAAATTGCCTAGTGTGCGCCGGGCCAATATTGATCTTTGCTTCTCATCGCGATAGAAATTGTTTTCATCATATTACGCATAAGCATTAGACAAGTCGTTGCATCCTTCATTCGTTATGATTGTAAGTGTGATAAATTAAGCGTTACTGGAAGTAGAATAGATGACTTCTCGTCTTAATTTAGTTCGAGGTGATCAGATTTTCTGAATCTCTGGTAGTTCATTAGTAGACAGTTCATCATACCACCGGCTCACATTTTCTTCATTTCTACTGATATCGCCCGTCATCCGCCGTAGCCTAAAGTTTATTTCGCGCTTTGGCTGTTTTGATACGAAAATTTTATCAATAAATGAATAGAAGGCTTTGTAATATACCATATCAGCATGTTGTCATCTAAAACGATATGTCCTCGCTGACACGTTTACAACACAGATCAGTCAGTCGATGCCGTACATAAGCTGAGTTCTCCGTAGCTCCTGATATTTGTCGTATCGATTTTTCTTTTCAAATGCTAAATGGACTACTAGAACACAGGCAGCTCTGGTAATCGAAGCTGCCTCTCTGTACGGAATGTAAACCTCGCCATCAGTGCTGTATCGAATTATGACATACGACGGACAGCGAGGAAAGATACTAAAGTCAAACACGCTTTTTCAAATCAATTTTTTTTTTCGCAAACCCCAGATATAAATACATTCTACTTGAACATGAAATTATTCTTATTTTCTCGGGATTTAGATGAATTTCGTTCGGTTCCAAATGGCGGGGATCTGAATTAACTTCACAATGTTTCACATAAATATTCATTGAGAATTCAGCTTATCAAAGGTTTCATTATTTCTGCTTTATCACTTTCTATCGGGGAAAGAAATTTTTTTTTCAAAGGCTTCACTTCGCACATGAAAACTAGGCTCATTTGTAAATGAGAAATGATTTCCCGCATAATTTCTGGCTCAGGTTCCTTTTCCCGTCAAAAAGCTATTCGACTTCAAATTTGAAAATTTGACGGCTCTATATGTAAAGGCCCTTGAGAAAATCACTAATTGTTCTTGAATGTTTTATTTGTTAATCGTTACAGTTATAAAGAAGATACAGATGACGCGACTGACTCCGATGATGTCATCGAGGTTGAAGCAACTGCTGCCGACGCTGAAGATGAAAATCACGAGACTATCGAAAAAGTGCTCGATATCAGAATTGGCAAGAAAGGAGGTACGTGTGATCCAGTGTTTAGAGGGGCGGCATGAATTCTTTGCTGAACACAAAGCTTTTTGTACAGGGTTTGGAGTCGTTGAAAATGAAGCTTTATTTTGGTGATATCTGCCACGTCTCTCATTAACTCCTTAATATTAGGAAGCAGTCGTCATAAGCAATTATAAGATTGCCATTGATTAAAGGGGCAGCAGATTTTAGAACAGTAGTGGTGGCTGATTTCCTGAAAAAACCTCTTGCAGAGCACGCTTTTGATCCATAGTTATACTGAGTAAATCTTCTATCGCTACAAAAATGGATCAGTTTTTTCTTTGATTTTTTTCGTTTAATTTTTGGCCCAGTTTCATAGCCGCAAATGCTCCCTAAACAGTCCGGTGTCAAATCCGTATTTTTCCGATCGTTAAAACTATTCGGTTTGCTTCGTTTCGATTCAGCTGTCGGTAGTAAAACCACCGTGTACAACTGCGAAGATAACGGTGATCCGAACGAAGGCGTCGAAAATTGCGACGTCGGCGAAACGGAACTTCAATACCTGATCAAGTGGAAAAACTGGTCGCATATACACAATACGTGGGAGTGTCGCGATAGTCTATTAGAACAAAAAGCCAACGGAATGAAGAAATTAGACAACTTCCAAAAGCGTTACGAAGAGATCAGAGAATGGTAAATTAGCCGTTAATTCTATAAGTAATAAGAGCTGCTTCTATCGTAAATAGTTGATATCTAAATTAACTGTATTTTGTTTTTCAGGAAAGAATCGGCCATTCCTGAAGACCTCGAATATTACGAGTGCCAAATTGAAATGAGTCAGCAGCTCCATGAACAGTATAGAAACGTTGAACGTGTTGTAGGTATGTGTACCAGTGGTTGACATATTCTCTAATATCATATCTATTTCATAGAATTCAAAAACTGCTATTTAATGGGAAGCTCCTGTGGCAAGCAAGGATCCACTAGGTTCGCTTGTAGTTACTCGGGTTTTCTGCATTCAATTTCATCTACTTTCAAATTGATTGAACT
The DNA here is from genome assembly GCF_964204645.1 of Tubulanus polymorphus. Classification (NCBI taxonomy): domain Eukaryota; kingdom Metazoa; phylum Nemertea; class Palaeonemertea; order Tubulaniformes; family Tubulanidae; genus Tubulanus; species Tubulanus polymorphus. Next base: position 5,344,709 of record NC_134029.1, on the reverse strand, counting down.
TTTCTCTCAAATGAATAGTTTATAAGTGAAAAATTGACAATCACACGTAGAGTAGAAAAATTTGATTTAGTGTGTATTTGGTGGGTCATGTGATGATGATTTTGGAGAAATAGATTTATTATCAAGGTTTTTTCTTTCAGCTGTTCAAAAGGCTAAAAATGAGACCGGTTTTCCGGACTATCTGTGTAAATGGCAAGGATTACCATATTCAGAGTGTACGTGGGAGGACGGCGAACTCATTGAACGCCGATTCGCCGAGAAGGTCAACAAATTCAAAACAAGGAATAAATCTCAAAAGATCCCGTCAAAAATCTGCAGAGTATGTTTACAGTTTTCGAAATTATATTTTGTTGTATTCATTTTTTTGCTTTTGAATATGAAAGTAGGAAACATGACGTTTGTTTCAAAATTCAGGCATTAAAAACCCGTCCGAAGTTTGTGGCCATGAAGAACCAGCCGGACTATATCGCTAACGGCAATGAAAACTTTATACTACGTGACTATCAGCTCCATGGCGTCAACTGGCTTGCCCATTCCTGGTGCAGGTAAATGAAACTTTGACTGTCGAGTTTTAAGAAATATCTCCACAAATTATTTTCAGAAATCACCCTTGCGTTGTTTATGTTGTTTTGTAGGGGAAATTCCTCGATTTTAGCCGATGAAATGGGTCTCGGTAAAACTATACAGACTATTGCATTCCTATCGTATCTAGCCAATCAACACCAAGTGTTCGGACCTTCCCTTCTCGTCGTTCCGTTGTCGACGATCGTTGCCTGGCAGAGGGAGTTCGTCACGTGGGCTCCCGATTTGAATATCGTTATATACCTCGGTGATGTTCATAGTCGTAATAAAGTAAGTTGGAAATAATGTTTTGAGCCGCGCTCGGGCGGCGGTTACACCGATCTTTTCATCCGAGTTATTGAGAGAGAAATGATCGTTCGAATTGCTCTTTTATAGATTCGCGAGTACGAATGGTGTCATCCGGGAAATAAACGTCTCAAATTCAACGTGATAGTCACAACTTACGAAATACTTTTGAAAGATAAGGTTCGTATATGTTTGAACCAGCGGTCGCATTAATGTGGAACTCGGTGAACAATTGATAAAAGAAAGTGAAAATATGTGATAAATCATGAAAATCAAGATGAGTTTTGATCCCCTTTAATGCCATATACCGTTCAGCTCAGAATTTATGCACTTGGCGTTAAAGTTTAATTCGTCCAGATTGTGATCGGTAACCGTGTATGTTATTCTACCTTGATGTGAAAAATCCTTGTACTTTGTGAGAAAGGCTAATTTTAAGGAGGTGCAAAAAATGTTGAAAGATCCCTGAATGCATCAGTGAATGCTCATGTTTCTTGTTTCTTTACGTTTAGTCGTTTCTCGGAAGCGTTCACTGGGCGTTCCTCGGCGTCGACGAGGCGCATCGGTTAAAAAACGATGACTCGCTTTTATACAAAACACTGAAAACGTTCGATACGAATCATCGGCTACTCATAACAGGAACTCCACTGCAGAATTCACTCAAAGAACTCTGGTCTCTTATACATTTTATCATGCCGGAGAGGTGAGTTTTTGTAATCTTTTTCAGTCTGTAATTTTAGACCTATTTTGACAAATTCCCTTCTCAGAGTTAAAGTTTAAGAAATTTTATTTTAACCCATCCAGATTGTTATCAGGAACCACTTTTGTTATTGTGTTTTGAGGTGAAAATATTTGAAAAAAATGCGAAAATTATGGTATTTTGTTGTGAAAAATAAAGTATGAAAGCTCATCATGGATGTTACTGTAATTTCATGAATTTCAGATTCCCTCGATGGGAGGAATTCGAAGACAAACATTCGAAAAATGACAAAGAAGGCTTTGCCAGTATACACAAAGAGCTCGAATCATTTCTCATTCGGCGTGTGAAAAAAGACGTCGAAAAATCACTGCCAGCAAAAGTAAGTAAAGATGTTAAGAAATTGGAGTGAGATTGATGTGCAAAATAAGGAAAAGAAAAAAAATGTAAAAACTTGCAAAGATGGTGTGATATTTTGTTTGCAGAAAGTTATCATGTCTAGTCCAGCAGAATGATCCTTTAGAAGCACTCAGACACATGTGCATGTTGTATTTTTTGGGCTCTGTTTAGTCATTTTAAGAACCCAGTTTCCCACTGTTTCTCACAACCAAATCCATCTTAAGAATATTCATATTTTTAAAATTTCAATGTGAAAAAATACATTCTTTTTAAGGTGAAAAAATGTGAAAAATTATTGGAGGAAAACAAAAATCACACTGAGTAATGAAAAAAGAATTTATTTTAAGGCTTTTAGTTTGTTTATCCTTCAGGTCGAACAGATTTTGCGAGTGGAAATGACTGCTATTCAAAAACAATATTACAAATGGATTTTAACGAAGAACTACAACGCGTTGTGCAAAGACAATCGAGGCAACATTTCGAGCTTCGTCAACATCGTGATGGAGCTGAAAAAGTGTTGCAATCACGCGTATCTCGTGCGCAATCCCGAGGACTACCTCGAAGGACAAGAGGCGCTGACCGATTTGATAAAGAGCAGCGGCAAACTGATTCTGCTCGATAAACTGCTGTTGAGATTGAAACAAACCGGTCACCGCGTTCTCATATTCTCGCAGATGGTGCGAATGTTGGACATTCTTGCGCAGTATCTGCAACTGAGACATTTCATGTTCCAGCGTTTGGACGGATCGATACGCGGCGAACTGCGTAAACAGGCTCTCGATCATTTCAACGCAGAAGGATCTCAGGTCCGTTCCATTTTAATCGGTGTCGGATTTATCATCGACGTCTGGCGGATTTACCTGATTTTATCTCGGGCTGATTTTACTTGTGTTCTCAATTAATACAAAAATGTCTTATGTAATGATTTCTTGAAAATTGAACAAATATTCATGATTTTTGGCTTTTCTTGCAAAAAATGATAGGGAAACCAGGACTCAGTTCTGCAGTCGCGAGTTAGTATTTGTGTCTTGAGTGAAATCATTTTGAATTAACTTATTTCAAACCATGAATTAAATCTAACTCATAACTGTGAGAGATCAATGTTTTTCCTTTTGAAATGTCATTTGAAGTTCATATATTGCTGGTAGGTTTATTCCTTTCAAAAGTCCTACAACAGGCTGCTCATCTCAAGTTTCATGTTTGATTACTTCAGGATTTCTGTTTCTTGCTGTCGACTCGGGCCGGTGGACTGGGCGTTAATTTAGCCACTGCCGACACGGTCATTATATTTGATAGTGACTGGAACCCACAAAATGATCTCCAAGCCCAGGCCAGGGCGCATAGAATAGGACAGAAAAATCAAGTACGTTTTCACTGTCATAGATATAGATCAAAATAAATTCTGTATAGATTCTGAGACTTGATTTTCATATTGACTCGTTTTCAGGTCAGTGTATATAGATTAGTGCATAAGTCGACGGTTGAAGAGGATATCATAGAACGTGCCAAAAAGAAAATGGTTTTAGATCACTTGGTCATACAGCGTATGGACACAACTGGACGCACCGTACTCAACAGGGGCAATGTACCTTCTGGGTAAGTCAAAAACTGTTTATCAGTGGGGGACCTGAAAATCCGGCTATTACATCTCATGAAATATACTCCACCTTATTCGCTAGTGGTTTACGACAAAAAAGTCTGAATTATACAAAGATTGTTTTTGGAAAAATTGCAAATTTGCCTAATCCCACTCTTTGATTAGATGAAATATTTACGCTTCCAATGTAATTGAGTGAGGCAGTGTCTTCTATAGTTAGTTATGTCAATTATGAAATTGAATCATGTTTTTAAATATTTATTTTCTAAGTTCGATAATGCGAATCCTATAACCATAGTTAATTTGAGAAACTTCTCTCATTTCAGTACATCGACGCCCTTCAATAAAGAGGAACTGTCTGCGATTTTGAAATTTGGTGCTGAAGATTTGTTTAAAGAAGAGTCGGGTGAAGAACTGGAACCTCAAGTCGATATCGACGAAATTCTACGTCGCGCCGAAACTCGAGAAGTCGACGATAAAGATGACGACAATGAATTACTTTCACAGTTCAAGGTAACGATCAAAATCTAAGAATTTGTCTAAAACTCGTACTCTAAACGACCTTTGTCTTCTATTCAGTGTTAATGTATTCGAGGGTTTGAAGCTATTCTTGACACAGTCTGAAGAGTTCTTACTTTCTGAATTTTTTCGTATAGCTCCTATAGGGGTTTACTTTTGTGGTAAAATCCTGAAAGTTCTTACTTTTTCGACTCTTTCCAATTTTTGTCATCACAGGAAATTTCTACTGACAAATTTTATTGTAGTCCACAGATGTGATTATGCATACTGTTGTGCATACTTTTTGGTGAAACATTACTGCAGTTTAGAGATTTCACGTAGTCATTTTTAGACTGGAAAAGGGTGGTAGCATCCACCCGAAATATTTCTAGTATTTCAAATAAACTTTTTAGTCTTTCAACAATAGTGGGAATTACACTTACTCACTAATTTAGTACGTAAGGCATGAGTCTGTAATGATAATTTTTGCTCTCGTGTTCAGGTTGTGAGTTTCGATAATATGGAAGATGACGAAATCAAGCCATCGGAACCGTCGGGTAAAGCGTGGGAGGAAATAATACCGGAAGCCGATCGAAAACGAGCTGAAGATGAAGCGAGGCAAGAGGAACTGATGAAGCTCCATTTACCTCCGCGATCACGTAAAACTATACAGCAGGTAAATATATATATCAACTCATTATTTCCAGGTTAATGTATTCAGAGCTGCTGAGTAGTACGATATCGTTGTACTTTGTTACGAGCATAACCTTGTTCAGACTTCGTTAATACTTGGGGTGGCCAATGGAACCTGGAAAATCTGGAAAATTCTAGGAGTCAGAGAAATCAGGGAAAAATTATGTGTGATTGAAAAATGCGATGGGTAAATAAATAGTTTCTACAATCAATTGACGTGTAGGTAAACAAAAAAAATTGCCGTAAAAGCGTCTCCTGATATGGCCAGGATAGCTCTGCACACAATTGTATTGATTTCTCGGCCTAGTATGTGAGTCACTGGGAAAACCCAGTACAAAGTAAATTCCAGGGGTTAACCTGCTTACTATAGTGGATTCATGCCTCAACATTACAGAGATTACGTCATTTGACAGTAGATTTTCATATTTATAAGTTCGTGAAAGACTTATTGAATAGTGAATACATTGAAATTGGATATTTTTTTATCTCGGTGCTATAACAAGTTCTGAGTATGTATGTTTTGAGGAGGTTTTCTTTTCTACTCGGAAATCAGAATCTAGTATGAACCATTAGTCCTACCGCCTGTGAATGGCTCCTCACCTCAGCACTTGCAGCTGTGTACATCTTTAAAGCTTGCTCGTTGTCCCTCTCACTAACTAAAATCAACTATTTTATATATTTTGTTGATTATGAAAATTTTTGTGGAGAAAGTAAATCATATCATATCAATTCCCCAAACTGCATCTCAGTTTGAATTGAATTTGAGAGGAAATCCGGCGTCTTCGTCCCGAACATAAGCGAACTTGGTGAATCCTTGCTTGCTGTAGTCAAACATAGACACAGAGTCATCACTTGATTAGTTGATCGATATGAACTCATCTTTCATGTATTTCAGCTAACATTCGATTCGGATGAAGACCCGTCGGGAAGTAATGGTAAGAGTAAAAAGAAGAAGAAAGGCGACGAATCGGATTCATCCGACGACGACAACTCTGAGGACGACAACGATAAGCCGAAAAAACGCGGCCGCCCGAGATCGATGGCTCGCGATCACGTGAAGGGTTTCACCGACGCCGAAGTGAGGAGATTCGTGAAAAGCTTCAAGAAGTTCGGAAATCCGCTGTCGAGGTAAGAGTTGAACTACATCTGACTTTTTACGGTTAAGATACTTGATGGCCGAATCCTCGATCCAGTTCTACAGTTGTGAGTCAAATTTACTTCAAATTATTATTTGCGATAATCATATTTCATATCGAATTTTGAAATAATCAAATTACCCTGGGTCTAATCATGCCCAGAACACCATTTTTCCCAAATCTCGCATGATAAGATCTAGATCAGATATTGCCACCTTGAAATGAAATAGTCTTATTGTTTAACTGGATTAAGAGTGTAGAATGAATGCTTGTATTTTACAGATTGGATGCGATCGCTATGGATGCTGAGTTACAGGAGAAAGCGCACGCTGACTTAAAACATTTAGCTGATCTGTTATCGGAGCAAACTGAATCGGCGATGAAAGAATACAAAACTAAACTGGAAGAAGATCCAACTTTTGATTGTAAGTAGATCAGGGGTTGACTAGATGACCTAGAATCTATCCCGATTAGGTTTGGCGATTTTTACGATATGACTATTTCATTTTGCAGCTAACAAGAAAAGTCACCGAGGTCCTACGTTCAAATTGGGCAATGTTAGCATCAACGCGAAGTCGATAATGTCTAGTATACACGATTTGGAACCGTTGCCTCAATTGATACCCGCGAAGAAAGAAGATAAAATGAGGTAAAACCATTCTCAATCGAAATTCAGCTATAGTCGTATCGCAGGCTGGCATTTTTAACGAGAGATTGTTCTCTATAGTTTTAGACTGTTGTCACGAACGAAAGCTGCTCATTGGGATTGTCCGTGGGATATCGAAGAAGATTCAATGCTTCTCGTCGGTATTCACGAATACGGAATGGGTAGCTGGGAAGCCATCAAAATGGACCCAGACCTCAGCACTCTTCATGATAAGGTACATCCAATATTTTAATGACAATGATAATAACAATAGTAATTGGGATCCATTTCCACAGTTCCGACCCAGGATTTGACTCTTAAGAGTTAACTCATTGAAGATGAACTAATCTTAACTCAATGGTTAACTCACAAATATGTAACTGGATTCTGTTGATTTTGGATAGCACCTGTTTTATTTGTTCACCACTGCTTAAGTGACTGTGAAACTGCATCTACAGTCCATACGCTTTATACTACAGAAAACAGATGTGTCAGACTGGGTTTTAATGTGATCAGGTCATTTTCCGAATCTTTTGAATTCAAAGAGATCCACGTAGATGAGGCAATAGATTGGAAGCAATCGTAGCAAAATTGGAAATAAAACTTTTTCGCTTGTACCCGTAATTAAAATTGTCATATTTCTCACCGCGCATGTATATTTCAGATTTTACCCGATGGTGATCTGAAGCCTCAAGCCAAACACTTGCAGAGTAGAGCTGATTATTTACTGAAAGTCTTACGCAAACAAATTGAACTTCAAAAAGCTGGTCTTACTGTGAGTTTTGATTGTGATTTTGGTCAGGATTATTTTAGAAGGAGTTTTGCACCAGATTATGACTGCTGAGAACATTCAATAGTCTACCAGCTCACCAACTATCCCGCCAGATGGCGCCACTAAGCTTACCTGGTGGATTCGTTAACTGCAGTAGCATTGCTGGTAACCCATTATTAATACAACATTTCGAATTCGAATTTCAGCCAACCGAAGCGAAACCGAAAAAGCAGCGCCGGAAAAAGGCAACGAAAGACGCCGATTCGGAAAAGAAAGAGAACATTGAAAACGACGAAAACAGCCACGACACGGCTGGCGGGAAAACGGCGAAGAAACGTCGGAAAACGAAAGATCAAAACGCGGATAAACCGACGAAAGAACGAAAACGAAAAGGAAAGAAAGGGGAAGAAAGTAACGGCGATTTACTGGACGATAAACCGGAGAAGAAGGTTCGCAAAAATATCGCCTTGAAATCTTGATTGATTTTCGTCGTTAGATCGTTGTATTTAAATTTTGGTCGACGTATTCGTTTTTAGACGGGGAGAAAGAAAAAAGAAAAGGCAGCAAAATCAGAACCGATGCATTTCACGGCGAATTCGGAACCGATTGCCGTTAGTCAGGAAAACAGCAGCGAAGTCGAACTCGAAAAGGAGACATTTGAATTCGTAAGTGTGAATTTTTCATTTTCTGAAAATTAGAATTTGTTATAAGTGTTGACATCTCTGTAGTATGGCATATGTTTATCAATTTAAAGGCCCCCTTTTTCATTAGGAGAAATTGGAAAATCGCCTGTGTCATACCAGTACTTGGGAAAAACTTTTGAATTTTGAAATCCTTTAACAGGGAAATCAGGGAATAGTCAGGAATTTTTGTAAAAAAGCTAATAATCAGGGAAATTTATTGAGATTGCTAGATTGCGGGTAAAATCCAGCAGTTTCAGTCTATGTCTAGCATATTTGATTGTGTTGATTGATAGGATTCTAAGCAGATCTAGTCGAGAAAACAACTTACATGTCAGGGATAAAGCGAGTGAAATAAATGGGAACCCTGGCTAGTTCAACATTGATGTTGAAGTATTTCAAAGCTTTTCCTTCCGTATACTTAATTAAGAACCTGTTCCTGTTTGTTTTCAGTGCAAGGAAAAGATGCGACCGGTGAAAAAAGCGCTGAAGTTATTAGACAATCCCGAGGATGGATTATCCGAGAAAGAACAGTTGGAACATACGCGCCGTTGTTTACTGAAAATCGGCGACCGAATCGCCGAATGTTTATCGGAATATAACGACCCGGAGCGTATCCGCGAATGGCGCAGTTATTTGTGGGTGTTCGTCTCGAAATTCACCGACTTCGACGCGAAGAAGTTGCACAAACTTTATAAACGCGCGTTGAAAAAACGCGAAGATGAACGCACGAAGGATAAATCATCGAAGGACAGTAAAGAAGAGGTGAGCTTTGTCGTTGATGATCAGGGATTTGCTCCGGCTTTATAGGACATCCCTGTATATTACTAATGTATCAATAAATGATTCATGAGTGAGGAGATAAGGTTCAATTGAAACGCTATAACATCCTCCCAGGGATGGCGGTTTGCCTCGTATGAAAAGGACATTTAATAATAGTGGAGGGTTCCTCAGAGCTGCCAACTGTTCCTGATTTTCAGTATTTGTTACTCTTTCATAATTAGAAATACAGATTAGATTTGTTTGGTGCATACAGAAATATGAAAGATGTTACTGAGGGTCTTACTGTTGATTACTGATTAATTTGAACATTTTCTTTCATATTTCGATGAATCAGAGGTTGGCAGCCCTGGTTCCTTCCTTGGCAAGCAACGCAGGCACCAAAGCTCTTAGTGTTCTGGGGGAGCTCCCCTGAAATTTTCGATACATTTTTATGCAATTGTCATCCATGCCGCTTAGATTCGATAAAATGAGTTTTCGTAATGAGAAATTCCTGTCCTGTTGAAGATGTCTTCTTGATCTCCCCTCGGTGATAAATGACACGCGTTTCTTTTCTATTTCGATTGTAATCAATGACAGAATTCGAATAAAAGTCACGCGAAGCATTCGTCGTCGAATAATCACAGCGCGAAAAAAGAAGAACATAAAAAGGAAAAAGAGAAGAAACAACGGCCACCTTCAGTCGACCAGCAACGAACTGACAGCCGAGAGAGGTATGTGCTACAACCGATACATGTTGTACCGGTATATACAGTAGTAGGTGTGAACTATATAATTGTTTTACTTAGTTATTAGTGTATATAGTAATTTAAATTGTGATTATTTTACCGTATTCAGTAAGTCGTTAAACTCTTTCAGCCTGAAATAAAACTACCAAATATTTCCGTAAAATTGTCAAATTTCTGAAAATGAATTTCTCGCGTCATGTCAGATATTTCAACAAATTCTAACGGGCTAAAAGAGTTCATCGTGTGCTGTGCGATTTGTATGAATATCTTATGAAGTAATGAATTTGTGCTGTGAAATTCGGTAGCTTCGTAAAGTCGTTTTAGCAGTAATAACGTGATGTGATTCGTCGAGCAAAGCAAATTGATTTTCACGCCTTACATAACTTATCCTTCTTGTGATTGTTGAAATTTTCCGTTGATCGTAAACGCAGTTGAAGGAATCGTACGGCATGATTTTCATTTCATATAATTTGTGTAATTTTATCTCCTTGCTTCACTCGTCAGCACTTCAATTTATATTTGGATATAGTAGACTCCGCTTTATTGCGGTCCACAAATAGTGCAGCTGAGTTGTGCTAAGAATGCATTAAGCATGCAGGGAGGATGAAGAAATTGGAATTCCTGTATATGTAACGCTTAGAATAGGGTACATGAGAAAATTCTATTGCGTACTCACTTAAGACCAGGTTCACACTGTTATATAGAATGTTCTTGATTCATTCTGTTCCAATTTAAAATTGTCTGAACATTCGCACCTGTAAAATTTCTGTTCTGAATTAGGAACCAATTTAGACTGACCAAAAGGACATACATCGGTCCATTTCTCAGCGCGTAAATTCGCTCTAATTGCCTAATTTCCACGTTGTTGGGTCTATCGGTACCAGTGGATTCTGAATGTTGGTGAATGCAGCATTGATTTTGTCCGTTGTAAATTGGTCCCTTCCGCCAAACAAGAATGGACTAACTGGCAATTGTGTGAGCAAGTCTTATAAAAGGCCCCATTGTAATTCTTAGTAAAATTTATCAACTTTAGAGTATTCTCTGAGTTGAGCAAAAGAAGTTGAGTCTACTATATATTTATGATATCATCACACTAGGCACGGTTATGTGAACATTTTCCGTTCTTTTTTTTTTTTGGTTTACCATTCTGTATACATACCACATTTTCATAGTGGACGATTTTCTTCTTTTTTCTCTTTATTTTTCCGCGCTAGTAGTATATCGAACGGCCCGCGTTATCCCCCGCCCTCATCATCATCGTCCAGTTCGTACGGAAGCCATCATCACGCCGCTTCGTTCCGAAACGTTCTGGGTGGGTCACGTGATATGAATTCGCATTCTAGTCCACTGGCGAAAGGGGAACACCGACATAGGTAAGGCTCAGACGCAGTTCTCTATCTCTCTCACTGCTCTCGTCGCGGGCTCGGTCGGGTTTCTGATTACGTTCTGTCGTACTCAAAGTATCCGCCGTTCGAGCATATACATCTCACCGACTACATCAATTTCAGCATTTTGAACTAACCGCTTAACTAGAGTTGTAGAGGATCTGTGTTAACCCGGTGTCCAATTAGTAAACCTAAAGACTAATAGTACTTAAAAGGTTAACTAGATGAGCTTTCACTACTACCGTTTAGTAGCTTCGTCAGGTTAATGAGAAATAACTCAGTTACCTGGTGAAGCTAGGATACACTAGAAGCGAAAACTGTGACATGAATAAATCTAGCCTTCAAAGTACTAAGGACCAAAGCCAAGATGTGATACAAGTGGGAGAAAATCCTTCTTAATAACTACATTACTTAGAATACTGGTAACTATTTGCAGGGAGTCAAATTCTTCTGAACAGTGATAATCTGGGATGGATGTTTTTGAGTGAAATCTCAGATTGGGTCTCGTTAAAATCTTTTAGTAAACAGTAACCCCTCAATGCAGAGAAAAAGGCTCCCCGTAAAATGAAAGTGCTTTATCACTATTGCTAATGTTTGAAGCCTTATATAGGTGATTGGTGGCACATTATGCACAGCTAAACTGTATTTTAACTTCACTAAGCACACCTGCATCAAATAGGTCTCTAGGTGACAGAAGGGGATTTAAATTGATTTGTTTATATGGGGTAATTGGTAAATAGGACTTTCATTGAACTGTTGATGTGGCTAACAGTTCATTCAGTCAAGGATAGACAGTTTAATTACTCTACAAAATCTAGTCTGTTTACATTAGGTAATACTATTTGGATTATTGCCACATTTAATCATTGTTAATTGTATGTACCTCAGGTGGCCGAACTGCCTGATTAGAATTGGATAGGAACCACACAATAACCAACTAACTGACATAAACATCAAAGCATCATCACCCACTCATAATGTCCGTCATCTGTCATCAATTTGATGATTTATCTCAGTGGGGCTCCTATTTTGTCCACCATGAATGAAATTCAAAGTAACTATAATCAGCCTGCTTTACGTAGACTGGCCGAGGGTTGTTGCCTTTAGAATGAATACTACATGCAATAGTTGCACAATTCCACCATCATATTTAAAAAGAAGTTTCTTTGGTACCTCAATTGATTATATTCAATACATCAAAGTATTCCGCTCTATAAAGCTTACACTAAGACACATCCAAAATAAATTCTGCTACACTGGTGGTGGTGTTAATTAGAATCAAAAAGCTGACCAAATGAGGGGTGTTCTGATTTATATTTTTTCTCATTAGATTACCGGATGGTCTAAATAATCAGTATAATAGACCGGAACCATCTACTGGTAGGTCGTGGACCGGCGGCCATCATCCTGAAAATGAAAGTTCCAGGTACGAATGCCACGGGAAATTCTGTTCACGATACATTAGGCATTCATCGGACTTTGATTTACAGTCCTGCTATCTAACCATTAGAGATTATAGTTTTGAGATCTGACTTAGATTGTTACGTAAAATGTTTTCGTATGTTATAGCAATACTACACCTAATTCATTGAACATAATGACTAATGACTAATAATAATAATAATAATAATAATAAATAATTATATCACCTTGGAGGAATTAGTTTCCGCTAACTCCTTCAAGTACCATCTTATTAGCAAGATATTTTATGTTTCGAATGTAAATGTTATTAGATTGATTTGAAGTGTTGTGTTTTCTTTTTGTTCGTTCTTATATTAGAACCGCATGTTTTAATTCAGTCTTGTACTTATCGCCGAATGAATATTTTCAATTTTTATAAGAATTTCGTTCTTTCAATTGGTGTATCGTATAATAATTTCTGTGAACAAATCGTGATTGTAGATTTTCGAGCAATAATGACACAAAACGAGAGCATTCGAGTGCCAGCTCGGGACATCATTACGGACACCGGCCGGATCGCGACAGAGATGGCGCTGGTGGTAATTCATCGTATGGTTTCCATCGGTCGCACGATCGCGTCGATCATCGCGGAGGTGATCATCGTGGCGATCACCGCGGCTCTGATTATCACCGCTCCGCCGATTACCGACCGGATTACAATTCTCATAATCGTCCATCCGGTGATGACCGCGACCGCGACAGGTAAATATCTCATATCCATTGCACATCCCTCAATAATCAGACAACGTCCCGAAATTTCTCATGTATATGAGGGTTTGGAATCTGCAACTCGAAGGGCTAATTTTTAAGTCTCGTAAAATGCTCTAAATTTATTAAAATTGAGTAGAAAAAGGGTGGAAAAAGAGTAATTAATGTAAAACAAAGGGTACATTTTTTCTGGAAATTTCGGAAATTCAGGGCCCAGATCCACAGTTCCGAGTTAAGATTTGACTCTGATGAGTTAATTCATTGAAAATGAACTAACTTTAACTCACGAGTTAACTCTAACTCATGACTTTGGAACTGGGTCCTGGAGAGTGGTCAAAAGGACACTACCAGAATGCCTTGTCTTATTGATTTGACATAGTAATATTTAGTAAGACCCTGTATCTATACCTGCAGATGGAATACCCCTTGTACTTGTTATCACTGCAGTTCCTCAACCTGGACGGATGGACACATATAATACTTAACTGTAAAATATTTCCATATTATCTTTGCAGGTATCAGAAGAATACGACATATCAATCTCATAGTGGTGACAGAGAACGCAAGCGAAAACCGGAGGATTTACCGGACCGTGATAACCGCAACTATCCGCGATCTATGAAAGATCCTCGTTTAGACGCTTATAAATCAGACTACAGCCAAAGACACTGACACACGCTTGCCAGGGCCAGTGTTTAACAGAGCGATATTTATATATTGATAGATTTGATTATTGATCGGCGTTTTTGAGGAGGAATGGTTTTAAATGCGTGTGTTTGTATGTGCGCGTGCGCGCGGGGCCGCGATAGTTCAGAGATAGAACCGGCGTGGAATTGAATCAGTAATACCGGTATATGAACAGTGATATCTCAGTTAATCGGACGTGTAGGAAGTGTTAATAGAATAGAGGCTGCCTAACGTGACCTCAACGCAGAGATAAAATATAAATACACCAATATTGTTTACATCAAATCAATGTGCTTTAATAATTAACGTATACCATTCCTTTTTATGCCAAACAACAGAAAGATTTGTTTATAATTAAAAGAGAGATATTATAGACTTGTAAATAGGAAAAAACCACTGAGCAGTTCAACTGATCTTAGTTTGTGTAAAGAAATGTCGAATTTAGTTGTTTTTATTCCGTGTGCAGTGACGTGTGTGTATCATACTTTTGTATAAAGATATAGAAAGTAAAAATCATTTTATCGAGAGTTTCGTTAGTCCTTCAAACTACTACAGTGGAACCTCGTTGTAACGAACTCTGGTACAATGCACTAATATAGAATTTTGCACAAAATAATTTGGTTAATTTCATACAGGATTTAATGACCTATCGGTTGAGACTTTCTAGTCCTGTGAAGTTTGTTGTAACAAGGCTCCACTGTACAAAATGCTTGATTATAAAATTTATTTTTTTGTTTTTATTTCGTCAAATCATCTCAAAATCATGACTAAAAAAATTAGATTCCTCTGTTTGTCCAAAGATTTGAATTTAAAGCGGAACATGCTAGTACAGCTCAGCCTGTTCAATCCAGATAAAATTTGATCGATGAAATTGAACCGGTTTGTAAGATATCCATTCTTTAAGCCCGAGTGGCTTATAAACTGTAAATAATTCGCACCCGGTAAATCAAAATCCGAATACATCTGAATTAAGCAGGTTTCGAGACTCGTACTTTGCTGACACAGAAGTGTAAACGCGTTCGTGAATATTGTTAGACATATTTTCTACTTTTGGAAAGGTGACTTAATGGATGATTAGGAGAAAGCAGTGAAACTTTTTGATTTTTTTAGGATGTTAAATGCACAAAGGCTGTAAGTGGGAATATACACTTCAGAATGCCCACGACTGTAAAAGGTTTTTTCCCACCTCTGGCTATGCTCTTGTGCTCTCTCGTATCCTTACCATTAAGCTATCCCAACAGATGGTGTGACTGATAGTTGGTCTTCCATCGTGAAAATTTAGTTCATTTTCTAGTCAGTGACCTTGATTTTAAAAAGATCTGTGACCGGTTGCACAGTCATGGCTTAGCTTTAAAACCAATGTAAGACCATCTTAGCTAATCTAGGAACTTAAATCAGTCTGAAATTAGTCCGAAATCTAAATGAGTCTGAAATTAAAGACCGCATTTGGACTTATGTCACGACTATGCAGCTCGGCCCTGGATCCTTATCCGGGATTTTTAAAGTTTTATATCGGTTGTTGGGTTTTCTTTAAATTTTGAGTAGAATTATAACGACCACTGCACACTACTGACGCACCTGGTGGATCCTCACTTGCCAGAGGAGGAATATGCCGGTGTCGCGTTCCTGATGCAAATATTGATTTACCCCGTCAATGTAAATTTTCTGTGTCGTCGATTTGAAAAAAAAACTGCGTTGTTTTTATGTATACGTGATGTGCTTCTCCGATTGCGATCTCTCTCCGACAACGTGTCGGAGTGATTCACCAATTGATATCGGAGCGTGTTGTTTCGGATGATTTTATCAATTGTGAATTAAAGGTGGCGCATGTATGACGATGATGTATGATAGTTGAATACCGTTTCTATACGGGATTTATATGTATATATAAATATATATATATAGTTGAATATATATATATATGTGTGTGCGTTGAAACATGATTTTTATTGAATCAAAAAATGTTATTTATGATTGAACTCTGTGATTGATCGAAGCTCGATTTCTTGGAAACTTTCTTTCTCGTCGCTTTACTGACCGATGGAATTTATGTTCATTTTCGTTCGGCAGTACCTAGCGTGAATTCGTTGTCCTAGATTGTCGCATGGCCTTTTAAAACATTCTCGCAATCTAGAGGACTGATGAAAGAAATGAAAATATGTTTATCAATTGATGGAAAATGAATGAAAAAATGGATCATGTCGTGATAATAGATGCACGTTTCAGGTGTATGCATGCATGATGCATGATTGTTCTACCCTTAATGTCGATTATGTCTCTTAAAAACTTTTGTGTTTAGATTGTTCCGATGACTTTAAATTAGTATTTATTGTAGGTGGTGATAGAGAAAGAATTTTCGATGTGATAATTTGAGTAAATTAACCCATAGTATTCATATTCCTGATAGTTCGTGTCATTTCTGATAGATGGCGCCGTGTATGAGTTAAGGCGAAAACTCGGTTTCGTCGTTGAAAAATGCCTTCGAGTTTCGTTTCCATATCAAAATATTTGCGTTTTCTGGAAACCGCGAGCTGTATGTTTGATAGAACGTATGTACGTAAGTGAAAATATAGACCCATAAGATATATCAATGCTCTCTGTGGTTTTTCCTGTTTTGTGATGAAAACCAGGAGTTGTATATGTTGGTGTTTTGTATTTTGAGATGTAACTTTCTTTTTTTCTATTGTATTATATAGAAATGCGTAAACAACCGAAAGAAAAGGTTGAAATTTATCCGAACATTGTACATAGCGATAAAAACCGTAATAAATAAACATGTACAGAAAATAACATGCGAGTACGTTATTGCTTTTACTGTTTTATGGTTCTGTTTCGGACAGTAAGGAAGATATTGATTCAGCACTTACTGTGGATGAGACCGGCAGCATGATTTCAATTTTGTAAGGATTTTTATGAGCTGTTAGTTGAGATCTCCCATAAAGTAACAATCGTCTAATGGAAAGGAAGTAATGAAATGGACATGAAACGTTTTTATTGCCTGTATCATTGTTTCGTTTCGTGATCTCAGCGATGAGAATAAATATGATTTTCTTTTTTAAAGGATGTGACGTTTTTAGTTTTCACTATATTATTGACTATTACTGTTTGATACGTATGTATTCCCTGTATGCGAAGTAGATTAATGTATTATGGCCGTATAGGTCACCTAGCAGTGCAAAGCACTTCATATTCGTTCATGAAGACTTTAAATAGGCACATCCCGTCGAGAAAGACTTCCAATCCAGTGAACACAGTAGAAATCGCATTCGCCTAATGATTCGCAACTAAACCCTTTACCAGAAAACCGTACACAATACCGTTCAGTTTAGCTATGATTGCTTATTGTGAACGTGATAATGAAACTGGGACTGAACTAGGCAGGTAGCCAGCGGCCCCTTATGACGAAAAACTGTGATCAATTTGAAATGTAGTCCTAACGTCCTAACAAGAAAATAATGACGATACTTTTAAGCCGTGCCCGCAGGGGAGATCCATGTCTCCATATACATTGCAAGCTCGCAAAATAAACTGAGGAATAATTTGTGTTCTCTGCTGTCCAAATTATAAATCAAGTAGGGGAAACAGTTCAATTTTTCCTTTAAAAATCCTTTGGAGGTCAAAACAACGGAAAAAGCCCCAGTTCACATATTACCCAGTTACCAATTATTGTTCTTCTCGTTTCACTAAAATGCAAGACGTAATATACCATCGGCGAATGAATTTTTATTCGACTTCGTGCATTAAACACGCGCCGTCCTGTGCTTCAATAGTTTCGTTTTTGCCGAGTAAAAATTAAATACATTAAAAATGCATAAATATTGATATGAAACATACACACGTATATATGTGCCATAATGATAGATAATATGAACTGCCAGTGCTATAGCCCAACGAAGTATACTTCAAGTAGCGTTATTGGCATCAGTTTCCTAATATTGAAGTGGCCATACAGATAACAATATAAATTGTTGGCTTTCGAGTGCCCTTGCGCATGCTGGTTGTTCCAGTTTTTCAGTTTAACTTGCCAGTCTTACTTTGCATAATTTTTATATGCATTAGCCTTGTGTGACAATGAACTAAAAAATATTCCTTAAAATAGGTAAACATCGCCTGTGAAATATACTATTTTAAAAATAGGTGAATTCCTGGTTTGCGATAAACAATCTATCCCTAACTGCTTGGCATCACTTGAAATGACGATCCCCCTTAGGAGCTAAACACCGTTTCATTCTAATGTAATAGATATTTTCAAATCTTTTCTTTAGCATTCTTCATTCAATAAACCTGAAGGGATCGAAACTGCCACATCGTGGTCGAGTCTAGCAATGCCATCAAGTTCGAATCCCTGCCGAGGGAGGATGCGTGAATCGGCGCGTTATAGCTACCTTTTTACAACCTCGAAAGGTGCTGAAGTGAAGCAGCACTTTGTATTTACCACTCAATTTATCAGACTGTCTTTTAATGCGCAATTTTGCATGTGTGGACCAATACTATACATTACTGAACATGTAAATATCCAAGTTATTTACAAACCAACTAACACCTGCATACTTGCACGTATATGTATCTTGACCTGGACTGGCAAACTCTCTTAATCCAAATAACGAATGAATGCTTTTAATGAAGTTTCTTTAAACGTAAACATTTCCCGTGGTTAATTATATATTGGGAACGATAGGCCAGGTGTTAATGGATAATCATCTAGATAGACCATATGCTAGTTTGGAGTACTCTTTTTAGTTTGGCTCGATAACACGTAAAGGTTTTTCGAGTGGGTGAGGAGCGCACGAATAGAAAATCTGGGCGAAAATATTGCCAGCTTATACCCAGAGTCCGGTCAAATCATGAATATACCGCTTTTTATTGACCAGCCATTCATCGTCTGAAGATGGCCGGTTTAGCAATCAACGCGAGTCTAATATGTAATTGAAACTTCAAATGAACTTTAAATCTCTCATCATCGTCTAGTTTGTCATCTAATATGGCCGCCAGTCAGTCTTATAGCTTTCTCCGCTGTCAAGCAACAAATGCAATGGTGCAGTATCCAGTGGATCGCTGCCAAGTGTAGCATGTGATGTCAGCTCCATACAACTCCCACCATCTATCACTCCCTGAGCTTCCTTCAATTTCTGCTTCACGGCCGTAATTACCAATCTTTACTGCATTAAATATAAATCATAATCGACGACGACGAAGAATGCTGCGCTGCATTAGTTGAAAATGTTGAGTACTTGTACTCGGAACAATATACGTGGTTCATTCATCATTGGATTGATTTGCTGTCTTTATAGTTACTTCTGCATCGCTTGTTCGTGTAATAACGAGAAAAAATTGATTTATATAACTCCTAAAAATCCCCACTGAGCTCGGGAGCTCAAGTGTTTCTCGATATTTCATTTTTGCCGCGATGCCGCAATTCTATTGTCAGCCATGTTTTGTCTTCGTATTCAATTACGAACATCGATCAAGAAGGAAAATTGATGTTTTTACCGTTTATTAATAGACATCGTGTTCATGCATATATTACGCCACAAAAACCAGCAGTGAATATTCTTGTGCCACTAATTAGTTCAAATTACGTCAAATGCGCACAGTCGTTTGAAACAGTTGGTGGGTTTGGAAAGGCCATCAAATCAACTCATTCAAGTCAAATCATAAGAGGGACAATTCCTTATTCAAACAAAAAAAACCAAAACTGCTTGCAACTAGGGAGAGGAGAACAGAGTCCTCTGCGAGTCCTATGATCATCTTTTGCGGATTCATGATCAACTCGGCTAACTGAGCACAGCGGCAGCACCTCACGCTGCAGTGGGGCAGCGGGTTCCCTAAACCAGCCTTAAGTCCAATGGATGCGATAATCAGCGACTGTATGGTGATTCACAGAAATGGTTATACGGTCATCGCATCACTTCGAGTCGCTAGCCGTCACAGGGACAGCAGGCCATGTGGCCCGATCTGACTACTACCTACGCCCGGCTTCAGATAATCTAGAGTTCCCCAAACTGTAAATTCCGATGCAAATTTCTTATTTTCTATCGAACATTGTACAGTTTTACTAGAATCCGTGCCAAACAGAAAATCATCATTCTAAAAGGAAACAGGCGCTGTATGTGACATTACTGAGGATTAGGGATGTACTCGGCTTATCTCTCCATTGACATAATTGCTTTCGTGGCAATGAATGTCAGTTGATGGAGTAATAAAGTTGTCTACAGGGTTCATCGCCGTTTCTTCTCATCTCGGCGAGGAAAAATAGAGAACTATGACTCACAGAAAAACTCACTAAATTGAAGTGATACGCTTTCTTTGTGTTGACGATAGCGCTAATGACAGACGAATTCTTCCTCCCTTCTCAGTATGTTCTTCGCCAGATTCAATTTCTTCTTCAAGGTTTTTCTATATACGCGGAGCTGTTTTCTTTCCGTAGAGCTAGCGATGAATTTTTCGAACGCTGCACAGCGAATAATTCAGCGGCCTGTAGCGAACGATTTCTTGCAATTATGTTTAGCCAAGCCGCTTCCTATTTGCTTTGTGTGTTTTATATGGGACAAGTTTCTCTCCTCGTCTAACATTAACCTCGTAATTAATTGTGAAAGCTATTTCAGACTCACCCAATACAAATATGAGCAGAAACGAAGCTGTACGTTTGAGAGAATGTTTTGCCGGGATATGGGAGTATTCATTCGTTCTCATAGGAATAGCTTCACTTGTCGGACTTCTATTTCTGTATGTGCTCGATGCCCATTGAATGATTTAATCAATTTTCTCCAGTTAGGTCTACGAGTCGAGGCTTGGTCAGCAAATCAATATGTATATGTATGCATTATTTCTTAATGCCTTTGAAATAAGACGACAAGTGTAATTGAACTGGAATCAGTGGAATTGCATCTCTCACAGGAAAATGTTTTTTTTGTCATACGGAGTTCAAAACAATCGTCTTCACGTATATATTCCTTTGACCATTAGTTGGATGTAAACTGCTTCATAGGCTGAATGTGGGGAACGGATGTGGTTTAATGCATGACCTCCACTGGTCGCCTGTTAAACTTCGAAAGAATCATGAATAGTCGCGATTGTTTGTCAATGTTGGCTAATTTCTCGTGTTAGAGAAATAAACGGGGTTAAAATGAGACAAGTACAACAGCATTCAATTGACGATCTATTGAAATTGGGGGAGTTGAAAAGAACTAGTCCATCAAGATCGCTAAACATGTAGGAAGGCATAGCCACTAACAATGGTAGTAGTGCTTGGTAGTAAAGTGCAAATCACACTGTATAAAATGAATCTGGTCGAAATACATGGAATCATACAGAGAGTAGCGGCCACGTACTATAATCCTTGACAAGAGTTAGTCACACAGGGATATGTCAGCCAGTCCAGCAGCCATGAATGGAATGAAAGCTCATGCAACTCCAGAACCCCTGCGATTTCAGGGGCGGATCTAGGGTCTGATTCAGGTAGGGTGCAAGGGCACCTCAAAAGAAAGCTCACTGGAAAAAAAATAACTCATTTTTTGAAATACAGACAAGCTGATAAATTAAAACTTTTCTAGATATCAATTTAATACTTTTAACTTTCCGTAAAATTTCAGGGCAACTTGAAATTTTAGTGCTCACCCCCTGCACCCTACCCCTAGATTTACATTTTTACAGGGACTTATCTTTGACGCCTATGTATTTCAGCAGATGAATTGAAATCATACTTACTGAGTTCAAAGTCTTAGAAAAAACCACAACGTGAAATCAGTTTCGTTTTATCGTTTATCCATCTTTTATTTACAATTTCTTGTCTTCTGTATTTACATAACATTCATAATTTTATGTACATAAAAACATGTTAATATTTACACTACAGGTGATAATTAATTGCATCAGCTTCAAATGTTCTAAATAATATCATATCTTTGCATAGAAAACGCAGCAAAAGCTCACAAATTACAAGAGACCGAGTAAAATTCTCATACTTTTTATTCAAAATACTTCAATAAATGGTGAATAAGAAAAGGAAACTGATGTTTGATGAAAACTGTATAAAAGCAAGAAACTATTTGGCCAAATAAGTTATGCTTGATTTAAGGAGTTCTTCCCCTTTAAGGTGGCGTACACAAAAATAGCAACTAAACAAGACAGGGGACATTGCTTTTATGCATAGAGGGGCCATGGCTTATCATGTAAGTCTAGATCTGTAGACCTGTCAGTGGATATTTCCAGCGTAGAGACTTATGCAGAACTAAAGCAATTTTACTCATATAAACATAAACTGCTTACAGTATTAATGGTTTATAATCCTTATGACGCAATAAAATCCAGCCTTGACCATCAATCAACATGAATCCAAACAAATTGCACACTGCTAATTAAACCTTAGTACTTTAAACTCCGGGCGGCTTACTTGGTAACTTGGGACCGTGTATATTTCAAACACTGGTCTTTACGGTAGAATCGAAGGAATTGAAATTCTTTGACAAAAAATCTGCGTAAAATCTAACGGTGCCGAATAAGGAGGGGTTTACTGTACATAAGATGCATAAATACTCAAATTCTGAGTTTGTATTGCATAAAAATCTCACACGGTGAACGTATGGATAAATTATTAAATTATTGCTGCCTTGAAAAGTTATGCATAACTGGCAATTTACTCAGTTGAACAAATATGCATTGCCATTGGAAAGCCCATTTCAAATTTCGAATTGATAACTTCAGCGCGTGCTACACTGTGAAAAGTGATTGAAATGAATGACCAGATGACGTCTCAAGAGTAGTTTACGCTTATGTTAGCTGGTAATGAGTGGGACTAGGACTTTGAGATGAGATTTGCTTATTGACCTAAGTACCTTTCAGCGAAAGCTTAGCCCAAGAAAACACAATCAACTAGGCATATATATATTTTCAAAACAGCCCTAACATGCTAATGGTATCTTAAACCTAGTTTTGAGGTTTTGAGTTAAATTCAACTCGAACATTAGAATTCTATATTGATACTCTCAGAGACTATATACATATATTTACATAAATCCATTCATAGAATGGAGCTTTTGATAATATTCATCTTAATCTTGATAACATTAATTTAAGATCTATGATCATCGGGTAATGCAGGCAAAAATTAGTCATTTGAGGTTGAAAAGTTGTGATAACAATGATAAACGAGTACCAAAAAGAAATTTCAGATTTGAAGAAACTACAGTGCAACCTCTCCGGATTTTACTTTCAGGGTCATGTTTTAGAGACCATTTCCAGCTTCAGTCCACAGGTTAACTAGCGACCAATCAGAGCCCAGTTTTATAGGCAGGTATTAACTTAACTGGGGGAGGGGGCTATCTCAATTAATTATTAATTGAGTTAACCACCGGGTTTAAGTTATTTCCCTTCTATAAAACCAGTCCCCGAGTTATTCACAAATGTTAAACCTCCTACACTGACTCGAATGTGGTTAAAAGAGATATCATTGCCTTGGAAATGTTGGTGCATCACTGCTTGCCGTTCTAAACGAGAGAACGACTTTAAATCGATTCGTCGTAACTGATGACAGGGTCAAATACAATCAATGCTGCATACACGCCGAGAGATGATTCAATGATAAATGCTTGAATTACGAAAAACACGATAAAGAGAAAGAGAGAGATAGAGAGCGAGGAATTTGCATACGGCTATCTGGCAGATGCTGCGAGTGGCGAATTTAAATAAACTACGATTAAAACTAGAAATGCAATGACGGATGAAAACGCTGTAGTCCGACTGCCGTCACCGTATAACATGTCGTAACGCGCGAAGTCCGTGCGATTTCTGTTCGATTTACGAAATTCGGGAAACATTTGCAACATGTCCTGCAACGCGATGGCCGCGGCGAGCGTGAAGTTCTCGTCGCCGGTCACCATCAAGTCGAACACGCACGAGTCGAAGTAGAAATCGGTTGTTTTCGCCGCCTTGCACAGTTTGACGGCGCGTTCGCGCGACATCGCCAGCTCGTTGCGCCGCATAATACTGTCGACGCGCGTTTTTTTCCGCGCGAGAAATTCCTGATAGTTGATGCGTTCGCCGGCCGGGCAGCCGCGCGCGCACAGTTGTAATCCGTACGGTATCGGGCGCGTGCTCGAGTTCACGATGTCCTCCGGCATTTTGATCGCGACCGTCAAGTATCGTCCGACTTGTCGTATCGAGATCGTCGTATCGATGTATCGTATGTAGATCTCGACGTGCGTTCCCGGTACGATCTGCGTGATCGTCACCGTACGATCCGGTCCGTAATGACTGCGCCCGTTGTCGAACGTCGTCGGAAGATTCGCATCGTTCTGCGCTTGATACATCGTGAATACGTCCGAGCCGCACATTCTGTTACTCTTCACGATCACCGTCACCTGAAAATATATACGGTAAACGATTAGATCGAGGTCACAAATGAAAGGTCAAGGTCATTCACTACAACAAAATAGTGTTTTAATGATTAAAGCAAACCCACTAAATATAAATTTGGAATATTAACATCAAAATTCATTAATTTAATCAAAAATCAGTTCAGACCCACTGAGACTATTATCAGGTGTGTGAACAAATGAATATATTCCATTTTTAATCTTTCAAATTTGTACACGATTACATTATCTACTCAAACAGGGTAAACATTTAATTCAGGAAAAAGACTGGTTTTGTTATTTCAGAGTTCACATCGAACAGTTACAACTCAGACTTAAATATTCCAAGCGAAATTATGGACAGGTGTCAAGAAAATGCCATGGGATCAGAAATCATAAGGGCAATTGAAGTAGGTATTTTGAGACTCAACACTTCCCAATCTGACTGTTACTTCAATGTACAACTTCCAGGCTAAACTCTATATGAAACCGAGCTCGGGCTATGGAATTTTGTTGAACTATACCATTCACTAGTCACAAAGCGCAGGTGTTTAACTGAGGCTCTGAAGTTTCACAATTTTGGGGTTATGAAGTTACAGAAAAGAACTGAAATTCCAGCGGTAGTAAATTGGGCCATTGGAATCACATTTTACGCACTATCAGCTATATTTACACCCAGGTTCTTCATATAGAATAAATATTTACTTTCCATCTGATTGTGTATATAACAAAGTTTGTTGATCAAAAACACAGTGCATATAGATTAAACCTGAAAATACCAGAACAGATCTTTATCAATGCGTTTCTATCTCAGTACATGCATTCATCCACGCACGCCACCGTATAGCCCTACTATACCATCTGACCATGGCAACACCAGCACGACAACATCTGACCTTCACGCCGTCAGACCTTCATGAGGGTGACAGGAACCCGTGAAGTGATGCCAGGACAGTGAGTCCATCGAGAATGAAGACTAATAACGATGGTTGAAGAAAGCTGAGATTCTTGATCCAGCTCCATACTTGAAATTCGAGTCTAGCCAAGGGTCAAACCTATTGCAGAACTGGGTCCTAGTGTATCTTCTGGGAGGATGTTAAGACATGCTTTCGCTTGAAAGTCGAAGGTTCAGAGACCGATTTAAGACTTCATCAAAGCTTTGATGACATTAACTACTCATTCAAATTCAGCAATCAGAACATGAGGAAAGGGCAGCAACTATACACATTCCTGAAATATCCGATAAGTGACTCTCGTACGTCAAAGGTGATATTTTCATTCCAACGTTCCTCGGGTAAAACTGAATGAATAATAACCTTGCGCTTTACAAAAACCGAACGCCGCCTCCTCACCGGGATACGTATTTTTCCAGCTGAATCATCCACTCATAAACTCAATTACTGTGAAAATACAAGACTACCGATGAAACAATATTGTCAAACAAAGAAAACGATACACAGGAGCGGGGAGCAGCGAGCAGGGAGCAGCGAGCAGTGCTTACAGAGCAGCGGAAACACGCGCTTTAGGGCATTATTAGTATTGAGAGGGTGATTCACACCTCTACAGTACTGCTACCCGGCGCTGCATAGTACCGTGTTCTATACGGGAACTCTAATCTGATATAACCTCGTGCAAACACTATTCCAGTGAAAAACATAGTTTACTCGTAAAACCATTGCGCACGCCTATCATTTGTAACCCGCAGATGTTCGCCGCGGAGCGAGCAGTTTCGCGCTGCTAATTTCCGATGATTTTACAATAAAGATACGACGACGGAGATCTACGCTATCTCGGCCCGAGATTGCGGATTGCCGTTCGAACGAGATTGCGGCAGTTCGGTTCATTAGATACAACGCGATTGATTACGCCTAAACGAAACGAATCCGATCTCGTTTTGAAATGGCGCAGCGATCGCGATTTCGATGTCGCTTTACTGATTGTGAAATAATGTCATCGGGCACAACTTGACCGTTTTCCTCAGTCTCATATCTCATCCAGAAAGTCGAGTATCACCGATTACCGTGAATATACATACCGATATAACGGATGGTCTATTTTTTCGGGATGGCCCATTTTTTCGCCATCGAGTGAAGAATGCCGACGCGGTGTAGGAGAACTATCATGGCGAGGAGGGAAAAATTCAATCCAGCAGAACAAGCAGCCTACTGTTTTCATAACGCTTTCATATTTATAGAAATTGTTCACATTATGCAGCGAACCTCTATGAACGATGCTATTCTTTATTAGAATAAACTCCCTTTACTTGAGTCGATGTATAGCGTTTTGTGACTTCGTAGACATGACCCCCGGTTCGACAGTATTGAGGGCTTGAGTTAAGTCGTCAGTTAAGATTAGTTCATTTTCTATGATTTTAATGATTTCGGGTCTAGAGTCAAATTCAACCACAATTCAAAATCAAATCAAAATTGTCATTCATAGAGCGCGTGTTTCACTGGTAACTATGTTCACAGGTGCTGTTCAGCTCTTTTGAATAAACAGGTCTATATGTCTATCCAGTGCATGTCTCAGCTATGAGAAATGTCATGAGGATACTAGGTCCTGAGCTGAGGTATCAGGGAATAAACCCTTCACAAAATAAGACCTTACAAAACCGGGCTTCAGATACTTTGTTGTCCATACGCTTTGTATCAAGACAGTAATACATAGAGCCTCAGGAAAAAATTATATCACTCAGACCATGGGGTAGTATTCTCGGATTCTATTCCTCCAAATAAGAATCCAAAATACTATTGAAAGAAGATGGCTGCCAGGCAGCTAATATAATGACGTCTACAGCAAGATATGCGCTAGTGATATTTCGGCCCCCACATTGAACGGATGGCAGGAGTAATTTACTTAAGAACAAGGCGGAGAAAGTTGTGGGAACTCACATCAGATTCTCGCCACTTAACCACCACTGCGCGATTCATTATACATTTATCGAGCTAATGCTCTTAAAATTGCAATAAAATATCCTCCAGAATAATGTTGAAATTAATTAATTGAGAGAGAGTGCTTGATATAGAGCTATACACAAGAAAATACACAGCGAGATTGCGGTCTGCAGATACACAATGTATTTACGAGGTAGTGAACATAGTGAATATTTTCATAGAATTCGTTTGCGATTATTCAAATGCTAATGCAATATCTTGGACCGATTGAAGAAGGAAATGTTGTACAGCGCGGCACCACACCGGGTGAAGCAGAGCAATATAATACAATAAAAACCCAGTAGTGGCCTATATCGCAATAAAATAGCATAATTAATTTTCGGTACACGGGATTCCAACTGGCACAGCCAGTTCAACGCGCAGCGAAATCTTAAGCGCCGCGCGGTCGTAAAGAACTACGACTTGAATTAAGCCTGCGTTTAAATTGAAAAGGGGCTCGAAGCCTTGTTCCGTTGTAAACGGAAGAAAACAGCCTAATTGGCACAAATAGCAAGTCATGTGTTCAGAGCGCTCAATAGCCAGTCGCCGCTCGATCCAGCTGAATGGCAAATTTCACTGGTAAATTTTATGATAATGAAATAAAAGACTTTTAAACGAAGTGTCCTATTTATGTCCCGTATACAAATCCATAGTGCGCCTACGTTAGGCCTATAGGCCTACTCGTTAAATCCTGTCCGAATTTATGAAGTAATAAGTGGTTTTTAATAGGGAGCAAACCTTCTAAATGTAGGTCTATAGAGTTCCGATATCCAGGAGAATATAAAGTTCTGTTATGTAATTCAATCTTCAAACTGGTGATAAAAATTCCTGGGCTATTGCCATTATATACTTAACGCACACATTCACATATAGAGTGAGGCATCAAGCACGTTGAGGGGGACATTTGCCGTGTCAATTAACCTAGATCAAATAACCATAACTGAAGGAGTAAGGAGTATCAGGAGTGCGCGAGTTCTAAACGTAAAAAGTTTCAGTACAAGTCTTGCTTTTAAGTGATGAAATGTACATCCAACTTACCAATGAGTGATACAAAGGGATGCTGGCACTCACAAGACGGTGCCGCAAAACGCTGGGTCATTCGTAATGAAAATCAGTCCATTTTCGATGAAACTTGAACGCCATATTGCTTCCAAATCCGAAATGTATCAAACGAGTCATCGGATAGATATAAGATTCACTTTCTTACTCAATAGTGTTCGGTATAGTTCTCACTGAAAATGGGTTTACTGATGAGAAAGGTTGATTCAAATTCAATGCATATGTATTAACAGGAATTGAAGCACAGTAACCCAGCGCTAGCGTCACCTGGTGGCATCCATACTTGCCACAGTAGCATTGCTGGTACCCCATTCAGTACTTTATGAACAAATATAGTTAGTGGTTTTAGGTGGTTCAAAGATCAACCGCCAAATAAAAAGGCCTCTTTCTTCGATTCAAGCTTAGGAAACGAAGCGAGGTTATTCCTGAGAGAGGGACAGAGATTGTTTTTTCAAACTAAGGGTAGTTCGGTCAGATGCGACGGGACCACTACGACGACTACGATGGAATCTTGACAGCAGCTGTGGCTTTTGTCGCCCTTACATCGGTTCAAATCCGCGAACAATACGGGTAAACATGACCCAGATTGTTAACGTTGCCCGGCCTTTGAACAACATACGCGACGAAAATGGCATCATCTACGCCGAAAAAATGAATGATTCTTTTACGAGAATTCCAATAGAGTAAAGTTGTGTGAGTGTGTTGTGTGTTCGAGGGCGAGCGAGGCGTTGGCAGCCGAATGAAATTTTCAGTTGGAAAAACCTTTTGACACTTAATTATACACACTGACTATGACATGAATGCGTTTGTAAAAGGTCGCATTGTTCACAACTTAGCGCTTTAGTACATAAAAATTAGTTTATGTACGGGCTTTCAAATCTACGATGACAAGTTGTATATGCGTTTCGCGAAGGCCTGAATTACTCTCTCATTTACGGGCGTCCCTGTACAAAAAACCAAGGCCTCGAAACTAGAAATCGTTCTGGGGTGGCATAAACTAATGTATACCGGTATGCAGTGTGACTGGTTAGATGTCTCGGATTATATCAGGAAGATTTAACCTTAGCCACCGTAGGCCCCCAGCCCTGAATGAATCACATTCAAAATCTATTGATTATGATTTATGAAGTTTGGAGAAATGTGAATTGAACAGAAAAATGCATCCCTTTGCACAATAAAAAATTCATCACCTAGATAGAGATAGGTCCTGGTATAGTACTAAAATTGCATCATCCACATCATAAATCACTTAGGCCTGGTATAGATACGTAACAGTACATGAGAGAGGTTTGTATACCATGCGCCAAAAACATCAGCTGTTCAACCCGGTAAGTTTACTGGCATACCAGTGACCCCTACAAACATTCCCAGTAGCATTATCTCCTGCTACGGAAACCTATTTCATGCTATACTGAACGTGTTAATGAACAAAGGCCTAGTTTGTCAGAGGCAAATCAACCGCTGCAGCTGGCATCTTCAATTTGTCAGTACGCGGAATTTGATTTCAGATTTATTATCCATCAGACTAGCGGGGCTGATGTTCATATTACAGCGCAGTAAAAATAGCTCTCGGCACATGAACACACTGCAATAGTGTATCAATAAACTTCTTATGCCGCTATTTTGGCAAATGCACTCTATTCTAAATACTCTAAAATTGCTTGCTCGCTGCTGCGAATGGGACACTAAGAAGTAACATTCTCCGAAGGTCTCACGTACTTATCACGTCTCTGCTGGACACTAGATTCGAGCTGGTTGTTGCTATGCAACACAATCCTGCACAACGCCGCATCTTTCTGGTCATTGAATGTTTTTTCTTATCACGGAGATAAATTCCGACGGCAACTAGGGGGCATATTTATCGTACACTTCTGAATTCGGGCTAAACCAGGTCTTAGGTTATCGGAGTCAAAGCTTATTGACAAAATTGGGCCAATTATCGAGGAGAGAGTGCGTAATACAATTATTTTCACACCACGAACATGTACGGAAATTAAAAAGCTGCAATGAGCGAATTAGATACAACTTTCAGTACCACATAATGAAACTTGTCAGCCTATAAGATAAATCATCCGAACACACATAAAAGAACTGGAACTTGGTGTCATATTCTGATTCGTAATGAGAAGATACAATGTTTGAAACTATTTCATGCCGGTTAATAACACCATTTATCACGCCAGCGTGCAGCATGGCGTGGCAGCATGCATGGCTGCTGCGTATATGAATCATTTTATGATTTTATGGGGGTCTCCGTGAATCATGCTAGCGATTCTGCTCTGAATCCTGCCTTAGTAAGGTCCCAGTATCGAAATAAAACTAATGACCGACCGATAGCAACGAGCATCTCGATTGGTCGATACAACGCTTTATATTTTCTCTGAAGAAAACTGAAGAATCCTAAACTACCTCCCACATTGGACCAGACTAGAGAGGTATAAAAGTCGAATGAAATAAAAGTAATGACCAATATCATCAAGCATCCCCAATGCATACACGACAAAGCCTTAATTCTCTACAGTAAACTGAAGTTTCTAAAAGTTAAAACAACCACCCACACTGGACCAGATTCGCGCTTCACGAAGGACTTAGAGGACTTTGACACCAACGATAGTGACTATCAACTCTACTCTGCCCCCACTCCAAGGTTTGAGTGTTAGAAGCCCCACCGCACCGCTGTCAGAAGTAAACCGACCTGGCCTACTTTTTTCCCCCCAAGTTGAATACGCAGGCCTTCGTTATCTCCGATATTATTTTGAGGGCATAAACAAGTTTGAGAGAGAGAAGTGTGAAGCAGAGGTTGTAAGTAATGCAGATGTGAAACAGGAAATCAGAGGTCAATGACTACCAGATGTTGTTATACTACGTGTATGGATAGTTAGATAGCAATGCTGAGTGAGGCAGAGCAATAGGGATTAAAATGCTACTGTGGCAGTGGAGGATTCCTTCTGTGTGGCAATCCGGAATCCACCAGGTTTCGCTAGTAAAAGTCAGTTTGTCTTCGTCGCTCATATCTTAACCTAAATCGAGTCGATATAAAACTCTACCAAACACTGTATGAAAACATGAATTTCTATAATGTTTTTTCTATGATACTCAGGACCTCAACATGGAAAATGAACTAACAAGTTTGACTCTAAACGCCTACCGGTACGGTTGCTAGAAATGCCATCTGGTGGGATAGCTGGCGTTGCAATCATCCGTACGCTTTCAACGGATATAGAAAAACCGTCAACGATCATCCGACTTGAAGTAACAGGACGGATGCAGCTGAGAAGCAAAATCTATCCGCATCGCTGCAGAATTGATTTTCGAGAGAAGTATCCAGGAAATCGTTTCATTGATGTACGCTCTAAGAGGTCTCATTCGCTTCGGCATAAAAATACATAAATCCCTCTCTCCCTCTCACTGGTGACAATCAATGACAATTGTGACAAGGTTGAAGCTTCAACGGATTAGACTTGTGCGATCTGTAGTTGACAGGATAGTGGCCATTTCTTACAGTATATTCAGATACGGTATCGTAAAAGGCTTCCGCTGTCAAACAGAGCAAAGAACTAAACATTCGGTTTCAAATTCGTGTCGAGTTGGCACAAACTTGAAGGTATTTGAATGAGTTAAGCAAACTTGAATCTGCCAGATTATCCTTCTTTGGACCTGAAAATCATCTAGCTATCTTCTCTGAGTGGGCATTAACTTAGAAGTATCGGAATGAGTCAAGCCAACTAGAATCTGCCAGATTATCTCTTCTTCGGCCCTGAAAAATCATTCAATCTAGCTATGTTCTCTCTAAGTTGAACGTCCCGTTCATGGAAATACGTACCTTATTAGTCGCGGTAGGTCCGTCGGTTTTTAACACCGGTTCGTTCGTCACCTGAACCGTCACGTATTTATTATCGACTAACGGCCACGCTCCGGCCACCTTACACGTCTGATAATCGCCGTTGAACGTCCGTATGTGAGGATCGCCGAATAATCCGCAATGTTGATGAACTAAACGTCCTTTATATCCGCATATACGATTCGGCCTCGGAGGCGGCCGCACCGGTCGATGCGGGGTTATGTTCTTGCCGTCGTCGGCTCCCTGACCGGCCTGCTTGTAGACCGGGCCTTCCTGCGTGCAGTTATGGTTTTTCATGCCGCTTTCGACGACTTTTTTCACGCTGTGATATTTAATATTTCCGAAACAGTTTCGAGTCATATTCCTGAGGCAGTAATAATACGTTCGGAACGCCGTGCACTGCACCTCCGAGTTCACGTTAACCTCCATGAAACCGAGGGCTTCTTTGTACTGCAACCAACACATATCGACTAAACACTGAGAACGCACTGAAATCACAACAAAATCATCGATGAATATTGATCGATAAAGAGATTTTTTCGATCGACGTATGAAAAATGGTGATAAAAATCTTGTCACGAATACGCCGGAACAACGCGTCAATTACAATTTAATCTAAATTCAATTAGGGGACTCCACGAATTAAATGCTAATTAGTAAAACAGATTGCACCAGTTGAATATCCAATCAAACAATTCATAAAGCTGTAACTCTAAATCATCTATTTTTAGCATTGTATCAGATAAGAAATGGTTTCGTTCGAATCATTGATTAATAAGTAAAAATAACTCACGAAGTAATAATGAATCGAGTGATTATGAAGGCTACAGAAGAGCGAGTTAGTAAAGGAGTAATTAATGCTTACCAGATGAAATACTCAAGAATCCGAACAATATGGTAACGAATAGAATGCTGCTACTGGTGGTGGAGCGGTTTACTGAAGCCCCTGGCGACCACATTCCTCCCTGCCATACGTGTTTTTCGTGGCTGCCACCACCGCCACCGTTTCGACGACTATCTTCGTTGATCTCGTATCTTCTACTTCGAACATTCGTCCTGTAGAAATACAACGCGGGCAGCATTTCAGTCAACTATCAACCGGCATTTTCGATCGCGACGACGCTTTTTCGTCAACGATAGAAACTATTAACTGTACGGACCCGACGATGAACGGTTACTGAATTAATCATGTCTTTTGTCTTTAAAACGGTTCATTGTATTCGCGTAATCCGGTTTGAATAGGTTTCGAAATGTGGCTCTAATCCTCTCGTCGAGAGATACACTCACGGCGAGTTCTACTACAACACTGACTGAGAGATAGCCGTGTGTGTACGCAGGCGGAGCGTAGTACGGCTATAAACACGCCTACCATTCGCAACGTTCCACTGGCCTATTCGCATCGAACAGCCATTCAAGCTATAGGTGTTAAAACTGACAGCTATGTATTGAGGTGTGAGAAAAAACACTAAGTTTTTGTGCAAAACTATTTTCCGCCGACTAAGAGCGTATGAAAAAGATCACGAAAGCCTATTTTTAAACGTTCGAAAAGAACAAATTGTCGCTTGGGCCATACAATGTATATATCGTCTTTATGCGTCAAGAATGAAGCTTAAGTCGTGAGAATCATGGTCTGCTACTGTCGAAAATCCGGGTTGCCTCACACGAACCAAAATTCTCAGCCAAAATGACCCAAAAAGTATATCAATTCTACTTCGTAAGTTTGATTTACTCAATAACAAATCCGGTTGCTCGAAAGCCGCCCTCGCGCGAACGTAGCAAAACCATGCGACCCATGCGCCATCTAGCGTAAAAAGCGTGTATGAGCATCTTCGCGATCGGCGCACCCACGCGATACACTGCCAAAATAGGCAATTAATTCTTCAAGTATAGGGATACCGTCAAAACTTTAACGCAGAAGCCAGATTTTCTTAAAATCTGGAATTTTCAAAAATCACATTTACGCTGAGAATCAAAGGACTGGAAACTTGCACGGACTACTCCGGTTCGCTCGTAGTCGGTGTAAACCGGCAATATCGAATCTTTGAAATGAAAGCAGTTCGATGGGCGATGTATGTGCAGTATGTACATATGAACCATGAACACATGAAAACGTGTGAAAACATGAAAGAATAGTGAAGCGCTGAACATGTGTTGGTGTCATTAATTTCTCACGCATTTGGGTTAACATGCCACATCACCGCTGCAAACCATCTCGTTTCAAATGGGCTGGAAAATAATCAAGAGGGGGCTATATCTGTCAAGCGAGCATACCAACAAGCGAAGTCGGGGAGGGTCTAGCTGGAACATAATAATTCGCTTACGTTTCTATGATTCATTCTACCATATATTTGAATAGAAAAAATACCTCATGAGGCCCTATACCGAAATCTAGTACCTGACCGTATTACGGGCTTCAGTAACGTCCAAAAGGACTCGTTTCAGAGACCCAATGCCGAATAGTCTTCTAACCTGACCGCTGTTCCCGAAATGACTATTAGGGTAATCCGTAAGATCGGATGAGTATATATTCGGACTAGCCGAAATCTATCCCATCATTTTTCTGGGATTTATTCCGTTCATTAGCCCCATTTATAGTATTGAACGTATAAGGTTCCAAGAATTCAACACCGATTAATTAACGACAGCAATTAAAAACGATTTGACTCGGGGTCGAAATGATATCTAAACTCATCGCCGACTATTAAAGCTGCAGCGAATATATGATATGGCTACTAAAGTACACGGTGTATATATCCTGTATGACGAGCCGGTCGATTTTAACGCAATACCCAACAACTCGAGAGTCCTCTAGTTTGACAACCAACGCTAGAAAAACGTAGAAAGCGTATATAACGCTTTTTCGCATTTCAAACGCTTCAGACCCATACGCATCCGGAGCGATAGCGTATATAGTCCGCCTTATGTTACAAGGCCAAATTCACAAAATGGATGATAAATATTCATTTCAAAATATTCTATCCATGGTGAAAAGGGTTTTAAAACACTGAGCGACACAGTCGTGACCCGCGCGATGACGCAAAAAAATTTCGAAACTTTTTTAAAAAACATATATATATATATATGATATTTTCTATGCCTGTTGAACGAAATGTGAAGATGCCTATACCGGGCCGTCTCTTACGCGCTCCGTTTTTCTTTCAACTCGACTAAACAAATATCTTATACACACTCGATCACAAAACTAAATCTCGAACAAGTTTAATTACCATATTCAGTTTTCGTAAGGAAATTCGAGGTTGATAAAAAAGAAACTGAAGTTCATTCACTTATGGTAAGCCACGGCAACAACGCTGATCGCAATGATGGCTTAGGCGTTTGTAATAAAGTTTGTACTCAAAATTGATCTTTTCAGGCACTGTAGCGACAATCCATTTGCATGTTTTTTCGTTGGTTTGTCTCTTTCTCATTTTGTACTGTTTATCTATTTGATATACAGTAGAACTCACTTAATTCGGATGACTATGGACTGCCCAGATTTCTCCGAATTAAGTAAATTCCAAATTATGAATAATAGTTAACACGGTTCCAGGTTTAATGACCAAATATTTCGACCGAATTAAGTGAAAATCCGGTTTGAAAAATCCGAATTAAGCGAGTTCTACTGTATCTGATTTCATAAAAGTCGTTTCATACTAAAGATCAATAATATCACTTCACTTTGCCTATATATGTAATATATAATTTTTTCGATCAGAATATGAAATTCATAAAATCGGTATATTGGTTCAGACAGCAGTGGAAATTCAGAAAATTCTACATTACACTAAAAACAACAACTTGTCTCGCGGAAAATATTATCGTTCAAATCGATCGAGAAATTTGAGGTGATTATTATCAAAACATATGGCAGTATCAGTTTAGCGGGTTATGTATATATTTTAAAGTCTATATGTCGTAGTGTAAATTTGACGAGACGCGCAAACAGGCTGTGTATAAAACGCCGATAGAACGGAAATAAAACTGAAAAGGTGAAATCGAGTGTTCATAATTTGTTAAATACATTTCCTAAATTTGGTATGAAACAGGTATAAAATGAATGCGGATAGTGGCGGGCTCCCTGCCGGTTTTGGCTGTATTATAATCGCCAAGTCGTTTGTGAAATGTGGGAGGACCTAAACGACCGCGCTCAACCTTACCTTAATTTGCCCGTAAACATCGCTATCCGCTGTCCGTCTCGGCGCCGTATTTTTTTCTATGTTATTATCCTATTTGAAATTGTCGTGGATTATCCAGTTCGATAATCCGGCGTATCATAGTCGCGGACGGGAGATAAACATCGGTGAGATTTATCAGTGAGTAGATGTGCCGACTGATAGCGCGCCGTGTATTGTGAGCGAGCAGGCGTGTTTATAGTGTTCGTGCACGCCACCCCGTTCCGCTCTTTTATAGGCAGAACGAGCCCCGTGTGCGCCTTCTATTCTTCCCTCTCCGCACGCACCCGACAGTAAAACACCGCGAGGTACGTTCGTTCGGCGGCGGTGTAGTTTAGCCAGCTTCTGGACACTGCCGCAGTCACAGCCGTAAACTCTCGCTCGGTTCGCTATCTTCGCGTACCAAGCGGAACTAGTCTATTGGAAAAGCAATTTCAAGTTTGAGAGGTCTATTTGTGCGAACGTAGAAGTGCCACGATTCCAATAACACGGAATACATAATTAAACGACTGTTCGGTGCGGCGGAGGACGCCCGTTTGTAATGAACAAAAATCGACCATTTCAATTATGACTAGCATAAATAAATAGTGGCACGTTTCCCCGTAGTTCTTTTTAGAAAATAAATTCATTCCACTCATAGATAGCCGGTAATGATCTTCTTTGATGTTGTTGCTAATTGCTTCGTTTCCCCCGAACACGCGACCACCGTACTAAACTCGATACTAAATTTTTGAATTATTGCGGAGAAGGCAAGTTACGATACATCTTTTATTCATTTCATATGAAAAAAAACGGGCTACGAAGAATCCGTGTCGATGCCACAGTGGAGAATTAAGAATTAATTCGGATGGACTCGTCATAGAAAGTTGTAGTACTTCTTCGGTATTATCTTCGCTGTTCTATTTACAGTCGAAACAAAAAATATTTTGATTATGAAAACGCGGTACGCGGTAGCTTGAATTTCGGTCGAAAAAATACGAAATCTCGAACGCTCGCCGATAGGCCCCGTTCGAGTCGTCCGCCGCCGTATAGGTCACGTGATACAAATTTGAAAACTTCGTCTTGGTTTGAGAAACCGAAATACTGCACCGATGATGAGGATGATGATGATGATGATGATGAAGATGATTGCCAGTATGGAATACACGTCTGATTATCTTTGAAACTTTCGTAATGAAATAATAACATTTCAAAGTTCGGGGAATAGAAATGTTGAGGGTTTTACGCAGGTGTGCAAAGCGTCTCAGAGCAGTATAGGCTAGAGAAGGTCACGGAAAGATTTCACCGAAAACCTTTCGCGCACACAAGAGCTCCGGTGAAATTCGTGAGGGCGACAAAAGACGCGAACAATATCTGTTTCTTCCTATGGAACAACCGTTCCCACACGAAAGCCCACAACATAGCGAGCAAATTTGTTCAGCCGTCCGCTATTGTCGTGACAATTGTCAATCGGAATATTCCAATAGAAAGCAATCTAACTAAGTAATACTAAATGTATTCATTCAGGTTGAAGAGACGACTCGCCTGAACGCACAAGAAAACCCCGCCGTTCACTGAAACCTTCAATTAAAATTAAACAAGACAATTTAGATGAAACAGATATGAAGGTGTCAACGTTGACACGGCCAATAATGGACTCTATACAACACTTTTTAGCACTTACATGCTAATGCACGCCGCCGTTTCAAAAGGATGTCCCATTCAAATGCAGTTTTCAAGACTGGCTTCATAACAGCGAATTGGCAAACTCATTCAGACAGTAAAGTATATTTGGATGGTCTTTTACAAGTTTTAGTTTGCACATTTTATCGAAAAGCCACGGACCACTTGAACTTGCGTAGCCTTGGAATCTCTAAGGA
Organism: Tubulanus polymorphus; assembly: GCF_964204645.1. NCBI lineage: Eukaryota > Metazoa > Nemertea > Palaeonemertea > Tubulaniformes > Tubulanidae > Tubulanus > Tubulanus polymorphus. The sequence continues at coordinate 5,306,762 of NC_134029.1, read as the reverse complement.
GACCACCGGTTTTTTTAGATGAATACGACAGTCTTTTCGAAAACTTAATGGATGCTTGACATAAAATTCTCCCATAAAATACCATGGAATGAAAAAACAGTTACTTTTTTCCCTGATAAAAAGCTGGCATCAAGTCAGAAAAGGGAGGCTAAATTCAGTGTAGGATGCTTTCAGATGCCGTTCTAATTTGTCTACAAATTCATCAAGCCAAGGAGTCTTTGATTTGAAGGGTTTTGCCACATTCAAAGCGAACAATTTCGTTGAAAGATAGCACTAAAAAATTGTTAGGCTAATTGAAATAATCTGTCTTGACAATAGTTCGGCGTTCCCATCTAACACCTCTGGAAAATGGCGGGGCGAAACATTTAGAGCCGAATTTCGTTAGAAAATATGGGCGCAACTCATAAATCTTTCTCAAAGAAACGGATTAAAAACGCGCGAGAAAAGGTACCTCGAATTCAGGCACTGATTCTATTGTATTTAGCCGAATTTGAATAGAGCCGAGAAACGTTTCGTAGACTACGTGACGCTCATCTGAAGAAGCCGTTTAAAGAAAAATGTCATTGGAGTACCGCGGACCCGCAAACATTGCCTGGACATACACATAAGCTCATTCTCATTCAATCTAGTCTGATAATGAAGTTTTTCTATATCGCATGCAAAGCAGAATGTTTGTAGCTCGGGAAGTTTTTAGCCGTGAGAAGGCATGATATACTTGACAATGCGATAAGTTTTACGACTTTCCAAAAATTTCATTTCCAAAATTTCGCTCCAGGCTTATCAATCATAAAGTTTTGCCACAACCTGAAACTTGTTTTTTTTGCAGGGAATAGGGGAAAATATTCCGTTTTTCGACAAGACCATAAACCAATCGGCTCTTTCATTTCGAAGAATATATACCTTTCGTGATTTACGTGGTTTGTTTTCAATTCCATGGAGGCTCTGCACACAGAAACCACCCCAGATCATCACCAATGTATCCATGGATATCTACAAAATAAGAAAAAAACAAACCGAATGCATCAGGCATCATTTACCAAAATACCAATGACGGGCGCGTTTGTTCTACAGTGTACTCTGTGGCAGCGCAGTTTCTCACCAAGGGATGGTATTTTCTTTTCCGAAAATTCATCCCCAGTGCAGAAATAATGTTAGTTGATTAGCCATGCTAGGTTACATGCTGTTTATACATGTTTCCATAGTAATCCGATAACCAACCTAAATACAAAATAGATGAGAGAATCTGGCTTATTTTTCCACCATCATATTTCCCCCATACTCTCCGGCCAGGCCTGGCGCAAGATGAATCTTTCCGTTTCAAAATACACTCGACTGTGAAAAATATTTCAACAAAAAAGAACATTCACTCGATCACCATTCACACTTCTTGATTACTGCAAGTGTTATTTGACCTAGAAGCGACTTCTTCCTATTTTTCTCCCAGACCTGCGCGCTGAAATTACCGAGTAAAAAGTAGGAGGGAGAGAGGACACATAAAATACATACTTGAATCCGCCGGTGGTATAAAAATCGCACTTCAGGCTGCAAAAGAGCAAAACAACTGGGATAGGAATATTTGCTATGAACGATTGTTCATACGCAGTTTATTCTCTTCGAAGGGTGCTCGTTGTAAATGGCGATGGTTCGAGGACCTGGCAGGGTCTGTTCGCACAATCGTCAGATGTAGAGTTCGGTCAAAGTGATCATCTTGACACGATTTGTATATGCAATAACCTGCATTCTCAACTGACACAACGAACGTGCTAGGCCTATCGATGTATTTGAATTCAAAACTACATTTGCTAGTCGTACAAGTGGTATGGATAATGGCCACCGCCTCTAAACCTCGAAAAAGTTTTCAACAAAATTTTCCATCCAAAGCTATCAATAGTGAAATTTGGCGGGGCACTGCAACAGAAATTTGGAATGCCAGTAACTAAACCTCATGGATCTGCTAAAATATCAAAGCCTGCATTTTTGGGGATCAGTCTGACAATCATAACATCTATACCAGTGGAACAGCTCGATATTTTTGGTATCAATTCAAATTGCTTTCATTCTGACTAAAACTAAAAACAAGCATCAATTTTCATTTTTCATGGAGAAAGTATTTATTTCTACAAATCAGATAGAATGAAGAGTTTCAGCTGTCAAACTGGTGTAGTTTTCACCTCGTTAACAAAGTGGACTAATTTGCCATTGCCAAACGGAACGGAAAGCGCATTCTCTTTACGGGAAACCTCTGTTTCGTTTCCCACCACACAAGCCTCCTACAGATTTCCTTGTCAGGTCAGGTTTCCAAAAAATACATCTACATAGAGACATGAATGGTTTCGGTTAGATACTGCACTGTCAGAGAACGACTTGTTTTTTGGGAAACCAGTGCCTGCGACTGTCATCAATATTCAATGCATGAATTTGACACGTTGCAACAAGTTGGTATTCGTTTCTTACAGCGACATTCTCTGAAGTAGCAACAGTGTCAGATTTCTCGTCTATTGCCTTCTATTTGAGAAGGTCCTAACAGGTGCAACCAAACCAGGAAGGACACACGAATCTAAAATTTTGATTTGACTTAAGTACCAGAAGGTTTTTACTGGTCTTTAGCCTTAAGTGTGCTACATGTACTTGTCACTGGTGTCAGTTGTGGTCTTAGTCTCAACTACGAGCAATTATCTAAACTTGCTTGTAGGTCTCAAGTAAATCGATAAGTTGGAGGACTAGACTGATCACTTAAATTTAAGTGCACTGAAAATTTGGCGCACAATCAAAGTTCACTTTCAAGTCAAAGCTAAACCTATCCTAGAAGATGTTCGGAAGACAGAGATGAAGTTTGCGTGGCTGAGGTCTGTATCTTGATATAATGACAATCAATAAGAAAATTATTGTCGCATTTTCTAACGACGGAAATGTATACTATAGTTATCATGATATTGAGCAGAAACTCTGACGATCGGAACAAAAACATCGCTCACAACCGAACACAGGAAGTGTCACGGTTTTGTTTGATAGAGGACGCACACCTCGGTGCGGCAGTTAGAAAATGTTATACGATATAGCATTTAATATTGAATGCATTCTATAACTGGAGAAGAGAGAGAGGGGTGAAGAAAGGTTTAAATCTTAAAGCGAGGAAATCCATAGATTAGAGGTGACAAATAACTGGTCACAGAAAGAACTGTGTCAAGTGGTCAGGAGCGAAGAAATTAGCTATACGGGAATGAACATAGTGGCGCCGGATTGCCAGTTGTCAATCAAATTTTCATTCAGTTCCATTGTTCTTACTTTATAATAGTGTTTAATAGAAGTATCGCCCTATTCAGAGGCGATCTAGCCGTTTTCCATAGCTTTTAGATTACTTCATTTATCCGGCAAGTGTGAAGAAATTCATATTGCATTCACTGTATAACAATGCGCAATAAAAATCTATTAAGACGCCTGAACTTTTCAAGTTCGAATGAATAGGAAAATTCCATGACTGCACAACTCGCTCTCTGACTTATTCTGCATAGCTTTTGTTCGCCTGCTTAAGTTCCCCCCAAAAATTGTTTCAAAAATACCGTCACAGCGAGGAGAAATGTTTCAAAATCTGTAGTTCATAAATCTGCCTAAATCATCAAGAAGGCACCTGAAAAATTCCATTTCCATTTTCACCGATGATAAGTATAGCTCAACTTCATTGGTCATGTCTCTCCAGAACAGGTTGAGATGAAGTTCGGACAAGTATTACACATAAGACTCGGGTTTTATTATTTATTTACAGTGGCCCTATCGATTATGATTTCGAATAGGTAATAAAATCGCTCTTAACCTTTATATTGACTTCCGATAGGAGACTCTTTGAAGTTATGTCTTTATCAAGGCAATACACGATAAGCAGCGCGGACAATAAAGAACTAAAATGTGCTCTATCTTCAGGTGTGGAGAACAAGCGGAGAACATTGGCGTGAACAGCCCACCCATAGGTCATACTAGCGCAGAGGCATAGCAGAGAAAAAATTATTTTCCCATTTCTTGAAAAACGGATCAAAGAAAACTGAAAAGCACTTAAACTGTCAGAACGGATAAAATATACCGTTAAACAATGTAATTATCCGCACAAAAATCCGCGGCCAGACAAAGTGCGAAAAGGAATAAATTTCGCCATGTTTTCCACTGTGTTTCACAGCTGTAGGTTTGTAGCTATTTGTCAAGAGTGATGTATCAGTACAGATGTAGATGCTGTTTAAAGAACAGCTGCCTCTCAGATTGGTTAGCACTGAATTGCATCTGAGAGCCACTTGTCCAAATAAACCCCCATCAAGACTACGGAGGGAAAGTGAGCGGAGTGAAATCACTCCCAGATATGGAAATGTCAGATGTTTTGCGGGGTTTCCGAGGTTGGCTACTCCTAAGTCCAACTTGGGAAATCATTTAACAAACCATTATCAAATTTCTGGGCTCATGTTCTTACAACGTTTGGCTTCTAATCTGAAGATGTTTATAAACTATTTTTTCAATGGTAAATTCAAGACAAGACATGTCAATTAGTCAAGATATCCAGCCGCAGACTGAAGACGGCCCGGATCTCGGTGTGAGGGATTCAAAACGAAGAATAATTATGTTTTCGCCAGGGAAAAAACGTTGTCTGAGGGTGTGAAACTGTACGGAATGTACACCATATGCCTTTCAGCTCATAAACACGGAAACTGACAGCAGAAACAAGCCAACCAGCAAAAACTGCGAGAAGAGTAATTTCTTATCTTTCCATCTCATACAAATAAACAACCACAACATGGCTTACAGCCAAAGAGATGAGGCAACCCAAGGGGAGAAACATTTTCCAAAAATTTCAAATGCACAAGCAAAACGATTTCGATCTAAAACTGAAGTGGAATTTGTGGCTGAATTACGCATTCATATTGCCTCGAATTCAACGACGGATAGATTTGATGACTTGATGCATGCTTGACTGCTTCCACGCCAACGAACAATCAAGAAATTTAATTACTAATCAACGTTCGATACGCTGATTCAACTTTCATTAAGTATATATCAAATCATTTATTCATATAACGCGCACCTTTACTCGACCTAAGCTGTGTATTAACTTTACCGTGTTCGTTGGGATGATATAGACAGAAAAGACTTAGATTTGAACTAAATAATATTGGCATAGCCCTGGCCTTTGACTTTTTTAGATAACGGATTATAGAAAAACTGAAGAGTCATTTTCATACTGATGTCTCGTACATAATGTTGTCATGTACTACTTTAATAAAATTGTTCGCCTTTGTTCCAATCATACAGTTCACTTCACAAATTCAATTGCTATTTTCAGTGCCAGATTTCTTTATCGCGCCTGTATGATTGATTCATTCTCTGCAAAAAGCCGACTAATCAAATTTTGACAAATTGCAAATTTATTGGTTATTCATGACGGGTCAAAAGTTGCCGCGCGCATTCAGTGGTTTATGGGTTTTAGCTGCAATTGTTTAACGCGGGCCTCGCTCTTTTCAATCGGGCACGTCCAACCTATATACGCACCGGCGTAGCTATAAAAGACCGATATGCAGGTGGGCCGAGTGTGGAGGATATCGGGGATTCTTTCATTCGTAGAAGTAGAACACGTTGTTTTCAATAGATAAAAATCTCGTAACAAATTTTAAAATGTCCTCAAACTCAAGACACTAGCACAACACTCGAGCATTTTTAGAATCGAAAGATCTCTCGGTGAGCGTTGGTAAGTCCGGCTGATCAACCGAGGTCTTAAAAGTCTTATAGCTAAACAGATTTCCATACACTAGTACCCAATTAGGGCAAGCAGGAAACCGGCTGTTCAATTTTTCCACATGACGGACCTTGCCAAATCTATTTCTTCGATGCCGAAGATATGAAAAGCTCCGTATCAATCAGAGTAATGTGGGTTTTTATGTCATGAAACACTGTCTGTGCTTAGAAGACTTTCTGCTGTTTTAAGATTAAAAACATGGAATCCCAACAGCCTCCCTGGTTACAAGGAATGAAGAATTGCAGCCCTTGAAATGAATCGCTGGGGGCCAAATTGGCATGGATCAGGCCAGAGTCCAATTAGGCCCACGTCCATGCGCAAAACACTCATTAATACTCATCAATGCTGTAAAAAAGGGTCGCGAGTAGCTTCCAGTTCACACACAGTTACTTGATCCATGCTGAAATTCGTCACGAGCCTGGTCCAACATCTTTGGTTGGGCCAAGTTTCGCCCAGGTCAAATAGGCACAGGCCCATTTGGAACCTATATGAAAAGCTGGCCTAATTTTGGCATGGACCCCTAATGGCTTCCCCTATGTCAAAGCTTATCTAGTAATACTTCGGGATGCTTTGCCAGAAGAGGACAGATATACATCATGTTTTTATGTCATACCAAGGCAGGGATTGTATATAATGATTGGTTTTAGAGTCCATTTTTATACGGGCCAAGGAGACAGCTCTGTATCATTCATCGCCGGCTCTAGTCTCTCATCCCTGTCACTAGTTAAATTGACGAACATATACTTAGACTGCATTAATATGTAGGATTACTGAGGGCCAGTGTCTCTGATACATTCTGACAGTATCTCGAGGAAAACCGTCCAGCCTTTACTAATTACTAAGAAGAGATCTATTCCTTCCAATTACTTTATACATGACTTATTTATAGTATAAGGATTTAACCGAGGATGATGAGATATGAAATTAAGAAGATCCTCGATAACCCCAACGTATAACGAAATTGATAATTCGCTCACTCGACTGTCGTAGAAATGAAAAAGCTGAAAAATTTGAACCGTTAGCGACATCTGGCCACAAAACACGGAACTATCGGGAATACATACACAACCGATGTTGCGCTTGGTAGTCAGAAACCTATGCAAACAGTATATCTATATATATATTTATAAAGCAGTTTGCTTTAAATTAATAGAGAAAACATATCTTACCCCATACACCCCAGATAACCAGTCGTAACAGCGCAGAATATACAGTTCTATAGTGTAAAATACAGCATCATAACAAATAAAACGCAACCTGATAAATATCTAACTCTCAGGCACTAATTACTGTGACTCACTATTAATCAACTAGCAGCTCAGTGGTATAGTAATAGTTCAGTCTGAGAATTACGGTGCATAAACTGTAAAATACTATGTATTCAAGCTAATAAAACCCAATAACAATACACGAATCAGTTAATAGCTCGAAATTGAGCTAAATCAGCCGGGTAATTGTCGGCTGTGATATATACAATTAACACCCTCCCTGCCGCCCCGTACACTGCAGCAGCAGCAGTAGTAACCCGGCTCTAGATACCAACGACTGCAGTGATTTTTTATAATTACGTAGAAATCATACTCATCCATTACCAATAACGAGTTATCCGGTTGGATTCCAGAGTGCATAAGCAGTGATCACACAGACGATTTGGTCCGGGGGAGACACTGGCCCAGATCAGACCTACGAGTCAAATTTGGCCTGTCCTTGGAGCACGATCACTTGTTACTAAAATGCTATCAAAACCTATCAAAACGATGCTGTGGTAAGCGCGGCAACAGTAAGCATTCGCACGGAATTATTCAATAATTTTGGAACTGGACAAGTCCGACGTTTCTGAGCCAAATTTTGCCTGTGGCAAACAGAACTGGGTCCCATTCGTTATCAAAGTGAACTCGGCCAAATGTGACCCGTGTCAAAACACCAGCAGCGTTCAGCGGCTATAATGCTAAGTTTCATCACTTATGTGAGGAGCTGCTATATTAGTTAACATTAAGCTACAAGTGTTGCAAAAAGGGTATACTGAGTACAGAATTATGTGTATTGTGGAAAACAAATACGAAGTGTGATGTGGTTGTTAGATATCGGAGTTATGATTTCTCCACACTAACAGGATGCTCTCTTTTCGAGGTGACCAGAAGAATACCCATACATAAAACAACTTATAAATAATCTGTAGGCCCTTGCACAGGACAGCCGCGTGTGTCTATGAACCCCAGTAATAAGGGGAATTGGCTGATGTCCTGATTTCATGTTATACGGTCGTAAACATGTGATTTCGGGGCTATCATGTGATCAACTCGGTCGGCTACGTTGTTCCGTCTTAATGAGAAATGGCATCCCGGATGTATCGTAAATTGTTACGAAATAAGATTTGCCACCGAGCAGCGCGTGCGGCGGCCGAGTACGCGAGCGAGGCCGGTCAGTGCTAGTATATGACGAGTAAGTGTGATCAGACATGCAGGTAACTGAATTAATCTCGGCAATGTTGTTATGACAACATGCCCGGCGAAATTATACGACGCCTTGTCGTTCTTGCGGAAGAAATTCGTGCGGTAGTTCCTTAGTAAACGAGTATTAACTGGCGTCGATGCTGTGCACGACACCGGCGCTGTCAAATATATGAATTCATTCAGGCAATAGCGATAGTACCCTCTACGTTGATTCTAGCGTATCTATCCATCAAGTCAACCTGACAAGCGATCGTCCTTCTCTGAAAAAAGTTCCATCCGTCAAATCTAGGCAAAATCAAATTCTACCGAGTCCCTATGATTCTATCAGCGAACTTCCTATCTATTGACATCCTATCTAAGTTGACAGATTTGGAGCGAGGAGTGACCGAAACTAATGTAAAGGGTCCCGTAGTCTATTCTTTCAGGGATGAAATGTTGCACCTGTAGTTCTTTATCGGGGTCCGTTATTACTGGACGTAAGGAGTTAGGAGGAAATTTCAAATTTCGAGGAGTGTCTGCATCACCTCCTTAATCAGTACCGTTTACCTTCGGTGGTGTTATAAGCAAATTTTTATCCTATAGCCTACTTTCTTAACTCGGTTTTTAATTTTTCAAATGCCTTTATTGGACAAAAAAGCCTGGTCCCAATTTTTTAGGCGAATTCTCCTATACAACTAAGAACTAGACAAAAATTTCTGATTGCCTTCTAAGAATTGAACGAGTTTTAAAGGAATTCTGTTGTCGCTCCCAAATATCTGTAGAAAATATATCTGCACTTGTTGCGGCTAGCTGACAATGGAAGCAAAAAATGGACGAATGTCCTGATCAAGTTGAATACGGTGTGCGTAACGTTTGTTCATTCAGTCCTGTTTTTGATGTTGCACAAGGATTTAATTTTTCTGAAATCACGCAGCACAAGATCTAATAATCACCGAGCTACGCAACGACGTACGGTAAGCCTTAATTGCGTCTAAAACGAAGCCGGATCAAAAGATTACGATTTTAATGAGTTTTTGCTTCGACGCTGATACCGAAATGAATTCGCGATGACGACGATATTTCATCATCCATTCACGACCGCGACGTTTTAAACCCGACGACGAATCAGAGCTCACCGTACAAAAAGCGCCCGGCCCAGACGGAAAAGCCGTTGCGCGTATATGAAAAATTTCAATAACAAATTGACCCGAGTGTTGCTGATAGCTAAATGTTTCCTGATGAAAAGATTACCGACTGAAACTAAGCCCGTATTTCAATGCGGCCTGTGATTCAACGATTCGATCAAATCGACGTTAAGCCCCGGTTGCATTGTCCGCGATCCCATAAATCAAATCCCGGCGATAGTTTTTGTGGAAACGGTTACTTCTTATCTCGCCGAGACCAGGCTCGACTTCACAAACTCAAGTATACGATAATTAATGTACCGGCGATTGCGATCTTTTTCAATGATCGTTTTGTTTTCGACTGAAGAAAATATCCAATAACGCGTTTAACGTTTCAAAAAAATATAAAACTCTTTGAATTTCTCATATCGGTGTGCCATGTAAGGCCTCACCTTAAAGAATTCCAAAAAGAACACCCTTGAATAGATGGATTAGAAAAATATAGCAATATAATTTACTCTGCCTAAGAGCGCTAATTAACCTTACTTCTACAATCTAGTGGCAAACGTTCCCGAGAACATGTCAGAATTAAAATTATCTTTTTAGCAGAAAATGTGGAGTTAGTTACCTTACAGACTCTCCCTTATGAGTTCAACTTCTCGGATTGGATATCGAAGTTGAACATACGAATGAAATCAGTGCCCGCAAGTGAATGGACCCGGAGATCACAGGCCGAACGCAACTGAAGCAGAGAAAGAAAATTCAGCTGTCTAGACAAATACAAGTCAGCGTTTATTTTTTTGTGTCGGTGGTAGCAGTCTTATTAACATTCATAAATTTGTCAGACTAAACCGTTAAAACCGATGACATAATACGGAATAAACGTGGGCCACATGTCCGTGGACAATGGCTTAACCGCTAGTTCAGCTGTTGTTTCTATTGTCGCCCATGTTATTATTATGCAACTGTGATTCCGCGCGTCTCCCCGAGAAAAAAAGAAACTTCTCGTTGTCGCACGACAATGGCCGGAAAGCGGGGTATCAATGAAACATCGGTGGCGTTTTTTAATCCGGCTGATTTATGCAAAAAGTATTTATTCATAACATCTGTTGGAATGACGGACGGATCGCTTATTGATAATACACTAGCCGGTTTTAAATAGATGTTTAACCCGAGGGCTGTCTAGTAGAATAAACTTCCAGGTTTAAGTTAAAACGGAATCAAGGCCCAGCTAACCTGGTATTCATGCTGATAGGGACAGATGTTCATTTTAGGAGAAACTTTTAGGGGTCACACAGGAACACGCCGATGTGAAACTTAGCCATTTCTAGATTCTGATGAATAGGAACAGGCAAAAATAAGAATTTAAGTTCTGTTAATTGACCATCGAAATAGATCTTTAATCCCTCAAAGAAGCCACCTCGAAGCTGAGACTGGAATTCGAAAATCAAAAGAAAGGGATTGAATCTGATTGAATCTTAGAAAATTTTCTGACAAATAACGAAATAACTATTTGTTTATACACACAAATATTCAGGCCCAACCATAGCACATTTGAAAATACTTCTTGAGCAATACTCTTGGAGTATTTTTATGATGTGAGGTTTGAGGTTCTTTTTCCCTCATGGGAGAACTAAACGCAAGAGAACTATCAACTGAAAAATATTGCTTTCACCTGATATTGGTCTTAGTAAGACCAGATCAGCATGGTGGGCAGCAGAGCTAACACATTGACTTTTAATCCATTTTACACTGTTTTTCCAAAATGTTATCTTTATATAAGGTGGTCTCTGAGAGAAGAGAAAATATTTTCTTAAATAAATCAAGTCACTTTTCACTTTACAACCCCATTCAAAGAAAACTTTTTGGTTGTCTTTCTATACAATGTTAAATGGATTAAAAGCCGATGCTTATACCTAGTTTATCTGCTCATCTTTGTTTGTCCTGAAAGACATCTATCAGATAAACAGACTGAGCTGGGCCACAGGGGCTCGTATTTGAAGTTTGGGGGTGAACTGTAGCTTAGATCATCCAGTATCCCAGGTACCAGTACCAGGGATACTGGATGATCTAAGCTAGGCTACAGTTCACCGGCCACACAATGTCCTCTCCAGCAAAGAAATTTGATTCCAGAATTGAATGAAACCAAATTTCCTAGATTCCAAGATCGTCACAAATTTGATTACTGCCACTGGAAGTGGGTGGACTAAACAGTTAGTTGAGTTGTATCCTCAATCAGCTACAAAACTAAAAGAGGTCGAGGATCAGTTTCAGATTAAGGCTACACATCGCATACATTAAGAGTCAACATGTATAGATTATGAATGGAAGAAACTTACTTGACAAAATGATCAGCGATTCTCGGAGAAGATCAAAACCAAAACCACATTTAATTACTTTTCTCTAAAATATTTTCAATGTCAACCATGGGCGCTGACATCTTTAAAACAGCGCCGTCTGTGGAACAACACTAAAATACGGCCATGGATGATAATCCACATGTGTATCTTTGTTTTGACCCGCGCTGTTCTATCGGCCAAAGCCCTTTAAATTCTATGGTTTTTCAAACCCGTGTTAACTTTATGACCGGGATAAAATCCCAGTGATCAAATTACACATCTCTAACGTTGTGACAGCAACACTATCACTAGAGGACAAATTATCAAAGATACGTAATATATTACGCATTGTAGTATTGATAATTTGTCCTCTGGTGACAAATATTGTCACTTAAATTGTATTATCTGCGATATCTACTAAAGTTACGGATATGCTTGAATTTTTGAGTTGTAACTTGAGTTAGTAACACATCGTTCTTGGTTTTTTCGTACTTACGCCCAACTATTTCAAATGGGATTGGTGCCAAAATGAAGATCCATTGACCAAGTGTTTTCATAAAGATTGTTCTCAGATTTGGAGTGGCAATGAACAGTGATGAACAATTTGTTATCTGAAAAGTGATAACTCCGTGTTGTTATCAAAGTGCCGGCCTACGACATACTGAGCAAAATTGTGTATCGGCAGTCTTCCGCACGGTAAGAGTCTAACAGTCGTTTCTTTTCTCTCAATATCACCGTCGGGCATTTCAAGCGGGCTACAACCACAAATCTACTCCGGTACCGAGAGACATTTACCAGGTACATCCAAAACGAAATTAAAACGAACTGATATTCAAACTATTCACTATTTTATTATTCCCACTTGCTTGGAATGATAGATAAATAGGGATTAGATTTCCAGAGAAGAACAGACAACAGAGCCATAACATCATTCGTTGTTTACGTATGGGATTTTAAATGCACGGAATTTTAATATAGGTCAGCACATTTGGAGACATATCGGACGACAGTGGAAAAAACCAAGATATCAAAACTGAACTGTTTAGTTGTTCTACATTTGTTCTTCACTCGAAGGGTAAAATTCCTAGCAATTATGAAAACTACTTCATAAGAAAGAAATTACATTCAGGAACCAAGATGTTAAGCATATATATGTACATTGAAAAGTATGATTGTTTTGGCCGACTGCGTCAATGGAAATTCTTAACTCATAAAACAAAACAACTAAAAGAATCCTAAGCTTGATTCATGTAAAGTTGAAGACAGCAGAAAATAATACATCCATCAGTCTGATACACATTCACAACGTGAATAACACACAAGGATCAATTTAGACAGCTGCAATTCAATACAGATTGATCGGTAACAGCTATAAGCCGTGTTTAATGCACAGCTGGCCGAACTTCATTGGTAGAACGAATTCAATTTGATCGAAAAATTGAGACTACATCTATCCCTACTCATGTATGGTGACACGTCATCCTAATGTATCATATCTTTCGTTTCTTGTAACATATGCAAACACTCGAACGCTTGGCTCTATCCAAATAGTATAGAGTAATATAGAATGATGAAATGACCTAACTGAAGAATTTGAGCAATTGATTTCAATATGGAATCTTAATAAGCTTAAATAGAACTGCTGAGAATTTTGTACATTCGATCAGCTGGAATAATGAAAAAATACCGAAAGAGTTAAAATTGAAGCATGTACCTTCTTTTGTGGTGTCTGTACAGACAACACTCAATTACCTACCACCCTCGAATATTTTCTGCCAAAATTTTTAACTTTGGTTTACAAAATATTCCGTTCATCGTCGATTATAACGATGTTCAGTTATCCTGCCAAAAATCAGTGAGCTATCGGTCCCAAGAGCGGTATGTAATCAAGAGATGACTGTTGTTGAGTGTGAACCGTAATATATAAATTAATGAAACATAAATATATCCATATGATGATGCACTAAAAATGAAAAAAAAAAAGTAATGATGACAACCATTTTGTGAGCGATATGAACAGAAAACGAACTAACGCGCAGTTTTGAATTAATCAATATCCAATGAAATATACTAAATTACAATTTGGCCGTTTGCCCGGGGTATGATCATACACAATTATCTTGTGACAACATCTTCCGAAGACATGCAAATCAACGAGTACATTTAAATAATGAATCAACTGCAGCGATTCGACACTTTCCTTCAGTTAAGTATATAGCAGCGTTGATGACGATATATTTCTTTCCTTTTTTTTTTAATACAAATTTAGTAGACAAAGTTAGTTGTATGACAGAGAATGTTTTTACAGTTCAGACTTCTTCGCTTTTCCTTTGCGATTGAATCCCTTCAGTTCATCGGTTGCTTCTTTCGCTAAATATTTGACGAAATCGTCAACTTCTCGGCTACCCTAAAAACAAAAACAAACTTATTTACTTCCAAGGGAATTCAAGTTTGATCTGCTGGCCATACAGCACACTGGCTCTCTACACGAATCAACTATGCTCATTAAATTTTCAGCTGATTGGTGTATTAAGTACTTACGCTATATTGTTTTGGCTCCGACTTGGAGCCGGCTGGAGAGAAGTATATAGTTGGGAATCTGAAAAATAAACCCAAGCAATTACCATAAACATTTCAATATCGAGTATAAATTTCATTATCTCCGTATATTATGTTTCAATCAAATGCGCAGGCACATTTACCGTCACAGACAACTAAGAACAAAGATCTTACCCTCTAACGTTGTATGCTGGTGGCACATCATTAGCTGTAGCATCCATTTTAGCTATCACTATGTTCGTCTCATCTTTCAACTAGATAATGACACAAGCAACAAAATATTTTAAGTACTGCAAAATAGGTTTTTTCCATTTAAAGAGAAGTTATCATAGTACTGTCAGTGTCTCACCTTTTCAGCTAATTCATTATATTTTGGTTCTAGACTCTTGCAGTGTCCACACCACGGAGCGTAGAATTCTATGAGCACATCTTTAGTCGGATCGTCGACTATTTCTTTGAAATTCTTAGCGACGACAACCTGAAAATAACCGCAGTAAACATATAGTAATACATTCAAAGACAACGTTTCTCTAAAGACAATGATTTCTTTTTACCTTCACGGGTGCGTCGTTGTCTTCTGGTACCGGCTCCGACTTCAGGTAAGGCTCTAATTTTCCGTCCAAGAGATTCTGCACAAATTTTTCGAGGTTATCCATGCTATATAAAACAAACAAACGCTCACAATACTGACATCTGACCGATTTTCTGCCTGTATACCTATATCAGTTCCGTTGGTTTCGGTCATACTAGAATCAATCTATTCACCATCAGGTAAAAGTTCATTTTTCTTACCTGAATTCATCCTCCATCTTGTATTTTTCACCCTTTGCGCCTTTAGCAAGAACGATCGGCGGTTGTCCTTTTTCCGGAGCAGTCGCTCCGAACTCAGAGATTTCGGAAAAGAAATCCGATGGATTCGAGATAGCGAAGTTAACATTCTTTCCAGCAAATTTTTTACCGACTTTCATCACCCTAAAAATGACAAATCAAAAAGATACAGTATAAAATTCTTTTATCTTACAGAAAGGAGATTTATTATGAACCAATGATAAGATGTTAACTACAAGCTTCGAGGAAAGATGGTTGCCTCCATTAAATCCCCATATCAATATCAATGTCATAATCAACAGTAAATTATTCCACCTTGCTGGAAAATGATAGCGTTGTGACTTGCAAACTTATTAAGTTGATAATCAGGGAATGTATTGCAAATGAATTTCAGTACAATTTACCCAATTGACCAGTAGTGAGTAAGGAGGGATCTATCGTACAATCTAATCTAGTCGCCAATATACCTGTTTCTCCAATAGTTAGTTCCTTTCACATTCAACGTGTAATCAACATCGTAGTACGCGACGACCAGTGGGTTTTTAAAGTGACCTTGATTTCCAGACTTTCGGTGTCCGCAAAGACCGAACACATTAGCTTCAACGAATTGTGGAATTTCTCCTGATTTGTAGACGACCTCCAAGTCTTCGAATTTATTCTTCATGAAAGTTGGACGGTATACAACTATCTCACTGAAAATATCGAATCATATCATCAATACTTCGATGTATCTAATTTTTATCTTTTACGAGACAATACGCATGTAATTCTACGGATAATCACTTGTATCGGACTATAGTTTTAGAACATGCCTGCTGAATGGACAATTGGCGGGTTTAATCAATCAGCGACTCATCAGCAAAGCGTCTGTAGACTCACAAATTATAAAAGGGACCCAGTGTGTAATACTAATTACAAAATGCACATTGCATCAAGACAATAGCACCGACATATCTTTCTGTAGGAAACATCAACTTTTCCAAAATTTTAAGTTTCACAGAATATAAGAAAAGCTTCCCCAGATGATAGGAAATTCATGGCCCTTGACAGAAAAGAACTCATCATTTTAGAGCAGTTTTCAAGAAATCAACTAGTCTACTGTCTGTTACTATACGCTGATACATACTCTTTATGTTTGAGTTTTTTGTTGATATCTTTGTCGGTCGAATGAGCGAATTTATAATCCTCGCTGAGCTTATCGGCCGCTTTTTGGAATTTCTTCTGAAGGTCGGAGTCTTCTTTTTGAAAGAAACCTATATTCATCAAAGAGATAAACAGAAATAATCAAGTCAAGTAATTTTTTAAGGGAAGAAGTCACCGCACAACACCTGGTGAAAGTTGTTCAGTCACATTTAAAACCTCTTCCACTTACCGATAATAACAGTGTCTTTAGCCTTCTTGATGAATGAGAGGGCATCGTCGACAGTCTGAAGATGTTTCGAGCTCGGACCAGCCTTAGAGCTCATATACTTTACAATGCCATCTAGAAGTTTTAAAAAAGATTTTTATTACAAACACGTTCGACAATCAGTATAGGCCAACAGCAACCAGTACTTAGCAGTAGGAATTCGATCAGCAAGATCAAGAAATCAAATTGTTGAGACCAAAGCTTTGGTTGTTGAGGTAAGTTATCTGCAATAAAGCGAAGTTGGCTTTGGCAAGTGGGCTGGGGGGAACTAATTTTGACTAGGCCGATGAAACCGAGTGCAGGGCTCTAAATACTGATCAGGGAATCAAAGATTTCCTCAAATATCACTGACCCTGCCACCAGCAAGTACAACGCGACCCCAAATATCCTTATTCCCTGGCTTATCCCAGATTTAAGAGCAAATAATCAGAATTCCACATTTGAGGGAAAAAGAAATCTGGAATTCCCCGATAATTTCATGATCTTTAGTTTTCCATGGATGTATTGTAGCACCCGTCTGGCATGTGCTGCTCTTATCTCATAGTTAAAACAATAACAAATCTACATATTGAATGAGATTTGAATTATGCAAACCTTTCTCTCGAGGGCCGTTGTAATCAGCTGAGAATTCTCCTTTTTTGAATATTTTTAGAGTAGGGTAACCACTGACTCCATGTTTCTCACAAACGGCCTTATTCTCAGTGCAGTCAACCTATAAAATAGCAAACAGATTTTAACAGAGAAATCTGAATCACTCTGAAAAGAAAAATTGAATGCAAATGAAAAAAACCTAATTCTTCTTTCAAAATGCAAATAAACGTACCTTGACTAAAGGCACAGGAGGATCATTATCTTTAAGGATTGTTGCAGCATCAGCGTATTCCGGCTTCAATCTCTTGCAATGGCCACACCTGGAACAAAGAGAAAAAGTTTCGACATCTGTCGGTTCAAAAAGGCAGGATTAAGTGACTGCGATTAGTGAGGCATCCACTGCATGCTGTTGTTGTTACTCCAAAACAACTTTATTTGCTTACTTTCATTTTTTAAGTACCCAATAGCTACTTTAACTTTAGAACCATCCCCAATTAATTCTTAGGGCCTACCCAATTGATGAATTGCTCCAACCAAAAAGCCCTTAACCGAGGCAGGCCATCTTTGAATGATTTGCAGCATGCCTGGTTGTTAAGAAATCGTAAAAGCAAGCATTGCAAGGCCCCAAATTTTATGAACCCGGAAATGAAATGGTGAAAAGTCCTTCATTTTCTCCACTTACCACGGAGCGAAGAATTCAACTAAAGCGATGTCATAATCTTTCATTCTTTCGTCGAAATCAGAATCGGTCAATTCTACGACATCGGCATCGTCATCTCCGGCGTGGACGAGAGCCACAGCGGCGCAAATCAGCAGAAACAAACGCATTTCGGCAACGACCTGAATGGGCAAATGAGTTGAGAGATGCCGGTCAGCAGGAACTGTGTATTACCCCTATAACGTGGAATAAGCGCTGGCCGGCTCTGATTGGCTAAAAACCATTATCCAACTAACTACCTACCGAAAACGTTCAGAAAATCACCAACTTAGGGGCTCGAACCTGATTTGATTACAGTAACTTGCCAGGGGGCTCGTTCAACATAAGTCCGATGTTAACATGTTTTTTGGAATCTTAGAATAGGGATTGACGTTATTTTTTGATTGATAGATTTCGTTTGATTTGTTTTGAGTGTCCCTTATAGCAAACCCACCGCATGCCCAAGTATTAAGCATACTTCTTTTTATGACGATACCACTGCCAGTAGTACTGTGTGGTGTCATTCAGTGAGTTTTAAGTTATCTGTATGTTAAAAAAAAATAAAGCTCGCTCTTTGTTGTTTGTTTTGAATCGTGGCTAAAAAAAAAAATCGATGGCTGTTTCTCCGCAGCGGCACGTCACTATTGTAATTTGTAAACTTCAATCAAAACAGGTGGGGATTCAAATTGTTTGCTATTAATTTTGACGTTATTTTTTGATTGATAGATTTCGTTTGATTTGTTTTGAGTGTCCCTTATAGCAAACCCACCGCATGCCCAAGTATTAAGCATACTTCTTTTTATGACGATACCACTGCCAGTAGTACTGTGTGGTGTCATTCAGTGAGTTTTAAGTTATCTGTATGTTCCAAAAAATAAAGCTCGCTCTTTGTTGTTTGTTTTGAATCGTGGCTAAAAAAATCGATGGCTGTTTCTCCGCAGCGGCACGTCACTAGGCTATTGTAATTTGTAAACTTCAATCAAAACAGGTGGGGATTCAAATTGTTTGCTACTAATTTTCATTCAAAGTCTTCCATACGCCGGTTGTATTAAGGTGACGTCAGGGGCGGATACAGGATTTTATAAAGGAGGGTGGCAGTTGTAGGTTTAGTAATGTACGAGCGGGGGATGGGCCCCCGCTCGTAAATATTTTTTGAAAAATGAAGTGCTCAGAGGCTCTCAGAAGCATTCTAAAACTCCCCTCGGTGGCAAATGAAAAAAAAATTTGGGCGGCCAGAAAAATAAGGTAACACTCGTTCTGGGCCATTCTCAAACCCACAATTACACAGTGAGACAATATTAAACCATATATTACTAGTATAATGTACACATCAAAATACGGACAATTACTTAGTGGCGTATCAGCGGGCGGAGCAATCCCCACACCGAAGGCCCTGTTCTCACTGCACGCGCGATTCGCATGCAATGCCCAACGAATGCGAATTTTCGCGAATTTCCATTGTTTAAAGTTGACCCATGGGCCCATACGACTAGGCTACTGTCTGGGTTCCAGACCAGAGAATTTTGAAAAATAATTTGAACAGAGACGCGTTCAGGGCCATTCTCACGCATGAATCAAGAAAATATAGGTGTTCAAAACTTTTTTTTGGGGGGGGGGGGTGGCTAGCCACCTCGTGCACCCCCCTGTATCCGCCCCTGGACGTCGCGTCAATTCGAAATGTTCAGAGATATTTCTATCGATCAATATTTCAATGATACCCGTGTGTCCGGTCTATATGCTGGATGTATACAGAGGTGACGTCATGATCACCCCATGTGTGTAAACAGAGAGCGATCTACAAACTTCAGAGTAACCCTATTCAACAGTAGAGACAATCAGCGCGGCTGCCGATTGGTCAATATTGAAATGCGCCACCAGTCGACAGTGAGTAGAATCAGTAAGCCAGTCATCCATCTCTTGATCTTCACACCGTGCGGACATGATTTCGAATATGGCGTTCATCCCGGCGATCATCCTGGCTATCATCCTCGCTGCGCTCTACTAGCTGGTTCTTTCCATATTAAGAACGACGTCTTTATGTCCTATGTGTTACTGTCCGTCTCCGTAATGTCCAGTGCTGTTCCGTGTTTATTAATCCGTTCTATTTTTCAGCGTCTACCCGTTCTATTATTCAGGGCCGATTTATCTGTCGATTTTCAACGTTCTATGGAACAAAACTAATGTCCGAAAACGTCGGCTCCTTCGCCGGTCATGTGCAGAGGATGTCAGAAAAAAGTCGGTCAGGAAATGCTGCCCTCTACACGCCCTCATACGGAACACGAAGAACCAGATAGATGAGGAATATATGAACAGCGTTAATTAGTAAATTGCCCTAGTATACGTCCCATGGTGGGGCTGTTTATTAGATAGAACCCAAATGTTAGAACTTATAGAACTTGCATGTTCATCATCCTACTCTTCAAGTGTTAATAGTTCAGTTAATATCAACTTTTTCACCGTTGCATAGTTTTCAGTGGTTCACGTGATAGCGATTTAATTAAGGTCCTATTGATTTAATTAAGGTCCTATTGTCCTATATATGATTCACGTTAAAACCTTTCATGAAGTTTTTAGCAAAAATCAAAGGTTCATTCAAATGAAGCCCTTTGGGCTTGGTCCTGCTTTGTTTATTTCATCGTTGTTTCTGCCATGAGTTTTCTTCGAATAAATAATATTGACTTTTATCACTTGTGGTGACTCTTTCTCATATTCGAGAGATTTGAATTGGTCAGTGTGGTCGATTTATGAATTTACAATGGTGAATCCTCTTTAGTCTGATACTAAACGCGGTATATCGTCCTCATGTTCGAGAAGTTTGAATTGGTCAGTGGTGGTCAGTGATGGTCAATTTATGAACTTATTAAAGAAATTTGTGGTTTGAATAAATATGAAGTACAGCGATCAGCAATTAGCTGACTTGGCCAACTTGTTGCACCCTGCGCAATTTAAAATGACTTGATGTATGGCTGCTGACTAGATTTATCTCCCGATAGCTGTCATCACAAAGCATCTGCTGTTTTAATAGCAATAAAAAGCGATAAAGATGTTAATAGATCCCCGAAAAGTCAATCGTATTAGGATCGTAGCTATATCGGCATCCAGGCCTGATCACGATTTTTAACAAAGATGTACATTGCAGATAGGCAGTCGCTCATCAGGGCGGCGAAGCATACTAGATCAATCTTTTTAGCCTAATTAATCCGTGGGTTCGCACCACGCATCCCAAGTTCGAGTCTCTGCGGGCGCGTTGGAAGCGATTTTTGATTGCCGCGGCCAATTGCCGATTTTTCCACAGGTTCTAATATTGCCGCGGTGAATTTACTTCCATTTCGTGAAAAACATAGACGTAGAAAGAAAAAAAACGTAATTCAGCTCAGCAGGTAAATATTGCCACGGCTTTCCGTCGCCGCCTGCAGAGTCGATCCGAACTTCCTCTGAACGAATATCTGCAGTTATTGTATTCCATCCTCTATTCAGTATCAGCACCTCGCTATCAGTGCCAGTAATTACTGGATTCAAACGCGGCACATCCTCTAAACTGCGTCAGAAGATACTAGGTTCAAACTACGGACATCCCGCTTAATCAGACGCCCACTTTAACCGTCAAGTGCTGCCCCTATACATATGGTTGACGGCGAATGCGTGAACTAACTTACAACCCACATGCCACATTAAGAATATTGTTCACATATTCGCCGTCAATGTTATATGTAGCGGCAGCACCTAACTGTCAAAATTTTGACGCAGTCGGTGGCGTGGGTCCGGACTCGCACTGCGGAACTAAATATTCAAATATTGAAGGTTCTGCTGCCTATGCTATAACAACAAAGTCTGTAGTCCCTGTGAAGATTCAAGAGAGCACTCTGCTGCTGCATTTGCAAGCTCAACTGAGGACTGGAGGATTGTCAATTTCTGCAGCAACAACTGGGCCGGGCAAAAGATGGAAGTTTTCAGTTTCGGCCTGATGCTCATCCGGCGCGTTATGAGCCTATTATGAATCGATTTAAGATTGTAACTTTTTAAAAAAAATTGTAGCTCAATGGACCTGATTAAGGCTTCTTGTTCACGAAAGTTACTATGTTTCAGATTTTTTTCAGGTTAAGCCGTTGAAAATGTGAAAATATCACAATCCAATCTACTCATCGACTCGATGTAGGCTATGAATTTTCTTCTAGATTTAGCTACGATAGTTTCCATTTCATCCCGGTCCAATATGAATCATGATCAGTTGTTGCCCGATAGTTCACTGTCGGAATTCTCCACCAGATGGAGAAGTTGGGATCACCTTGATTACATAAATTAGTCTCTATTGTTCTGGATCGTATATTTCACAATTTCTGTTGTATCTCAGTATTCCTGAAGATGACTATTAGTTTATAGTCAAAACGTTGAGTAAACTACACTAGCTCATGGAATTCGGACCTTATTTTTTTCGTCTTTATTGTGGGATTCTCGGTAATATTTGGCTCACCTAATTTCGATATATACCCCTACTATGAGACACTGATATCATCGATCGAACTCACGGCATTGCGAGTCAATATTCCACTGAATATGAAATGACTTTGATATCAATTGAAGCCAACTACATTTATACACTGCAAGTCAGCACTTCATTAAATGATATGACGCAATGATAGCACATTATTAGCAATAACAATAAACTTGCTTTATTCTCAACGGCCGAGTATGAATTTATGACCTGAGCTTATCAACAAAATCCGATCTTTTCTGCAAATAAGATATCCATTCAAGCAATAAGGAACCCAAATATGATATTATATTCTATTTTTAAACGTGACTGCCATCTGGTCAATTAACTGATAATCCATGTCGAATCCAGACTAACGGCATATCATCTAACCAAGAAAGTATAAATTCTTGGATAGAAAACCAATCCGAATCAAGCAGCTTCCTTTTTTGGTTTTAATAACCCAAAGAATTAATCTTCGCTAAAAATGTGAGGAAATCTTCAAGTTCTTGACCTCCCTGAAGAAAAAGACCATTAAATTATATAGCCGTTTAGCGGTGATGAAATGTATCTGATTTCGTGACTGTCTACGCAATGTATAAAAAAAAGGAACAGATTTGCCATTTCAATGGTTATTTCTTTTTGAACTGGTATTTACAAAAGAACTGGTATTCACAATATTAAGAGTTTGCGGATGCGATTTAGATCCAACTGGTACGAAATATATAGTTGGAAACCTATTATACAAAAAGTTCGGAGGGATTTCGATCAGTCGTTGTTTTCGAAACAACCATACCGGTACCGGTGCCTGTATGTTATTCGGGTAATTCGGAGAATAACTGTGGTAATTAACGGTAAGCTGTTGTCACAATAATGGACAGTCACAGTACATATAATTTCATTGAAATTACTAAATTACTATTTTTACCGCAGCTGGAACTATATTTCCTATTCAGCAAGAGAGAAATGGATTGAGAGAGAACGAGAGGGAATGAGAGCTGTCGAATGAATCTATGTCGATGACGAGTGTTACCGGCGACATATAATGGTAGATGTGACAGCTGAGCGACGCTCCGAGGAACCAGTTCTGAACGATGGCTGAATCATACACGATGGATTTATATTACACAGTAGAAGAATGTCCACCGTGGTACACATCACTAATATTTGGATTCCAAGTGAGCATGTATTTTTTTTAAATTAAATGGAACCAGCTTTTCATATAAGAAACGATAGATATGTCCGTACATCTCATATTTGTATAGGTTGACATTTCGCAATAGAATCAAATTATAAATTCCATGGCCAATTTCAATCCACAAATGAGTTCACAAGCCTGTCAGATTGGCCAGGTTATGTTATGGAGTCAGAAGGAAAAAAACACTGAGGAAGAAATTTACATCATTGATTTGGCATTAATTTCAGCATTATGTAACACTGTTTGGTGGGACGATTAACATTCCGTTGTTACTAGCAGAACCTCTGTGTATGGGCAATGATGAGGTGGCAAAAAGTGAACTTATTGGAACTGTTTTCTTCATGGTCGGTATAGGAACGTTACTTCAAACAGTATTTGGAACGAGGTATTTGCTGACGATATGATATGCTCTACATCAGTATTTAGTATCATCATTAGTTCCGTATTTGAACTAATAATAGAAAAGCATATAGTCTACAGTAAAGAATCAAACAAAAGTACTTACCTTGATATGCCCTATTCTAACCTAAACCGTCTACACCTACGATCTTGAAGACAGTGAAGTCGGCTCAATATGAGTCCAAACCACTCGAATACCCGTAATACAAGAAAAAGGATAGAATCAGTCAAAACAATCTGCAGAACACACAAAACATTGTTTTCCTCTTCAGATTACCAATCGTACAAGGTTGTTCAGTCGCATTTATAATTCCGACGTTTGCTATTCTATCTTTACCTAAATGGGAGTGTCCTGGTTCTCAAAACGGTAAGCAGCAATCGCACTTCATAAAAAGCTAATGGTATGATTGAATCGTAACATCGCTAAATAGTGCGATTCATTTGGATTGTGGCGTAAACCTATAATTACCGATATAAATAAACGCATTGTTTATGTTGCTATTTGTTGTAGTAAATGGTCCGCTGACCAATTTGTCCAGTAATCTAATGGCTACTCAGAAGCTAATGGCTTCAAACCAATCATTTTTGACTGCAAACGAAACCGATCACGTTTTAATCTCTCCCACCGAAGTTTGGCAAAGTCGTATTCGTGAGGTAACGATTCTATAGAGTTTAAACGTTAGTACGGCGTTGGTTTAAAACTTAGTTATGGATTTCTAGCACTTGAAAAAGAATGTTCGAAATGGCAAAAAGCCCACGGTGACAACTTTTTGATATATTTTAGAATTTCAAATCTACTTATTTCTTGATTCATTTAACTCCACGGTAATTCTGCTGAGGAGCTGCTTCATAATAAAGTTTCTAAAATTTCAGGTGCAAGGGGCAATAATCGGTGCATCCATGATCCAAATCGTGTTCGGATTTAGTGGAATAATGGGATTTATACTGCGGTTCATCGGCCCTATAGTTATTGCTCCCACCATAAGTCTAGTCGGACTTTCATTGTTTGTACCAGCGGCGGAAATGGCATCTAAACAATGGTGGATTGCGATATCGTAAGTGTCCGTTTTTTCATTACCACGGTATCTTATCCTCCTGAGTGTGGATTTTCTTGATGAAATAAGGTTTTATCATGTCCAACAATTAAGAGAAACAATTATTCATGAGTTGGATTTGATTCCATTAGGATGGATGCTCTGTGTCATTTTTGTTTGTAGCACGGTTATTCTGATAACGATATTCTCCCAATATATGCGTAACATATCGATACCTTGTCTCAAGTACATCAAAGGTCAAGGTTGCACTAGAACGAGCGGTTGGTCTCTTTTTACGCAATTTCCGGTAAGCGATAACGATTTCCCTCCGATAATCAGATAAACATCCCGTGATTTTCTGACATGAATACATATTCGAGAAAATATCGACCAGGAGGCACACTGTTCCCATCAAAATTTTCTCGCAGAGAACTAAAACGGTTGAATCCCAAAATACTTTTCTTTGGATGGAGGCGCCTCTGTGCATTTTTTTCTCAGGTGATTGGTTAATCATATTCAGTTTTTTTAGAAGGACTCGTTAGTTTTATTTGTACAGGTCTTCAATCGGATTTTCATACATTTAGAAATGCATCCGCGAGTTATTGTGAAAAAAGCTACTGATATTCCTATTTCAGTTGATATTGTCGATCCTTATAATTTGGTTGATATGCTTCGTCTTGACAATAACTGATGTACTACCAAATGAACCTGATAGCTGGGGCTATGGAGCACGAACTGATACTAGATTATCGGTGATTACGCAATCTTCCTGGTTCAGAGTTCCGTTTCCAGGTATTCGAGAAATCATATCAATGCTATTCTATCCCCGTTTGTTGACATTTTTAAGATTTCCAAATTTAAGATGACGTGGCTTATCGTCCAAATGTAAAATAAGATCATCGGGAAAATTTTGTATTTTACATATAGGTCAGTGGGGAATGCCTACATTTAGTACAGCGGCAGTAGTTGGAATGGTATCAGGAGTCTTGTCGTCGATGGTTGAATCCGTTGGTGACTATTACGCGTGTGCGCGATTATCTGGCGCCCCTCCACCGCCAAAACACGCAATAAATAGAGGTACGTAAACCTTTGTACTGTCTCACAGACAGAAAGGGCCAAATTCGGTTTTCGAATCTAGTCGATCAGAGGTCGGAACTAATAACCGAATGCGCTTTATTTCCGAAATATTTCCAGAATATAGTTTCGACTAACTGACATTCGGTTTCGCTTAGTCGATTAACTCCGATAACCAAAGTTGGCCCACGTTGCGTATGGACGGGGCCTATAGTATACTATATTCGTCTCGTTTCAGGTATAGGAATAGAAGGTGTGGCTAGTCTCTTAGCAGGAATTTTAGGCACTGGAAATGCCATGACTTCTTATAGCGAAAATATCAGCACTATCGGAATAACTAAGGTTTATTTACTTGCTACTGCGAACAAATACTTTACCATAGAAACTAACTCACCCGAAATGTCCTCTGTCAAAATGGATGCTTATGAATCTTGAAAATAACTGAATGTGTAGGCTTTTCTTTTGTCTCGGGCAAAAAGTGGCCGTTCCTTTGATAATGAATATGAGAGGCAAACTTTTTCATTCCCAGGTTGGAAGCCGACGCGTAGTTCAGATAGGGGCATTGGTGTCACTCATTTTTGGTATTGTGGGGAAATTCGGTGCTCTGTTTGTGACGATACCAGATCCGGTTATCGGTGGGATGTCTCTGATCATGTTCGGTACGACCTCGCGTAATCGAGAAAGTTCTCTATTGTTCTTCGACTAGGATCGCGCAATAAAACATGAAACATCACAAAAAAACTCCACATTATAGCCTAGTTCTTATGATCAACCACTCCTCACAAATTCATTTCTTTACATAATTATATTTAATGTATTTACTATAGGAATGATCACAGCAGTTGGGCTATCAAATCTACAGTACGTTGATATGAATTCAACTCGTAATATCTTCATCGTCGGATTCTCCATATTTTCTGGATTAACTCTACCGCATTGGCTGACCACACATCCTGGTGCTATCAATACTGGTAAAAGTATAGACATTGTTTGGAAATTTTTGTTTCATAAATCTAAACATTGTGTTTCATTAGATGTATTTGTCCATTTAACCAGTATATTTAAGCCATGGTTAAGCCAGAATAATGATATAAGATATTGAATCAATTATAGGTGCACCAATAGTTGATCAGATATTCACTGTTCTGCTTTCTACATCGATGTTTGTCGGCGGATTTCTTGCATTTTTCTTAGACAACACAATACCAGGTTTACCATTTGTCGCAAAGACCTCCAGTTCCACCAGATTCTGAACTAGAAAAAGTAGCATTTAAACCTTAATCTGCATAATCTACTAGGACTGTGGAACTGGATCCAGGAAACATATATTTCGTTTGTCTTTTTAAGTTTCTACCTTTTAGGCTATTGGCCCTCAATTTTTTATATTCCAGGTACACTCGCAGAAAGAGGTTTAGATAATTGGTGTAATGAAAGTAGCAAAACAGGAGATACTGAAATTGACAATCAAGGAAACTCGTCAACGTATGAATTTCCATTCGGAATGAATTTAGTAAGGAAGCACAGATGGACACGGTATGTTCCGTTCTGTCCAACGTATGGCGTAGAGACGAATGATGAACAACTGAATGCAGCCGAGGATGATTGCGATGAAATAAGAAGATCAATCCTAGTGACAGTCCAACCTTAATCAAATATAGTATATTCCCGGTATATACATATCCATAAAAACAAAGTAACCTTATTACATATTCACTAATCTATCGCAATATGAACCTGGTCAGGAGAATTGCCCTCTGGTAAAACAAAACTGTGATCTAACAAACTCACATGCCAGGCACGTATCTGATCGTTGGCGTGCACGCGAGAATAAGATCTCAGCATTAAATGCAATAAAACCATAATTCCCGTAATCAAAGATGGCTGACATGTGCGCGATTCGCTTCCAGTGATGTTGTTGGTTACGTTTGCCGTCGAAGCGCAAAGCTGTCAGAACCACCAAGCTGAAATGATCGCTTGTTACGTGTGCAATGTGTAACCAATGAAGAATGTTGTGCAAATACTTCGAATACTGTGGAGATTGTATGCCAGAAATTTAGTAGTGTATGGAAAAAACAGCAATATATTTTTTGTCATGAAAATTGCTCAAAAAGGTTTCTCTTCTTGCATTTTTCTCCTTTAAGTTTTCTTTAGTTCTTTAAGTTTTTTTAAGTCACGATGTAGAAACCATGGAAACAATAAGGTCACCAGATTTCGATAATTATATTACAAAAACTCAAAACAGCATAGAAAGTCTATATGGTAGGGTAGATAGTATGGTAGTGATATATTCTCGAGGCTAAAATGGTCTTTGAAGACAGCCCGAAGGTATTTTTCCTTTTTTCAGTTACGGTTCTTTTTAGAAATGAGAGGCGAGGCGAGTGAATACGTGTAACTGCACACTTATCTGCACACTGCACACTTATCAAAGGGTTGCCCGATTACATAGGCGTTGCCGAGTCCGATGATTTCTACACTGAACTCACGGCTAGAGATTTTCTAACGTGTGAAGGTAAAGGGGTGAAGGTGTGCCCCACGGCCCGTTCAATGAATGGAATTGCGCTCCGTGTCTAGTTGTGCAAGTGCGCTATATTTCAATAGCCATAACGACATTATGAACAAATGCGATGTACGATATCAGCAATCCGGTCATTTGGCATTTGATCTCGGAAATGGTCTCTACGTTGTAGGCCTAAGTGGGTGCGATGCTTCCTGGTCCATGACCTGCCCTGCACACAGCAAAAGCTATTGATTCATGTACAATGTACCAAAGTTGCCCTGTGGCTGCGGGATAACCGCTTCCATATTTAAAATCCTGGCGAAAATCACTAACTGTCACCGTACCGCAACGTCACCGGTCTATTTGCACCCGGTCAATCTGGCAGTTATCCTCGCATTTTTGCCATTTTCATTAAAAAAAACAGTTGTTAGACCCTAGCGGTCGCTCAACAGGAGCCCATCAAGTGGTTGTCTCGGAGATAACATTAGCCGAGGACAAGTCGGACAAGGTGGCTGACAGCGAAGGAAAGTTCAAAGCCAGTTTCCATAAAGTATCTGCAAAAGGTGACCAGAAGGTGGAGTAATTTGCTACGAAAGCCAACGCGCTTGCCCCACTTGTTTCATCGCAAGGACATTTGTTTGGGTCTAGTCACTAGAAGGTAATGAATTACGCTGCCCTTGTGGTCAGTGTGATTGCATATGTGTTTGCATTTATCGCATTTTGTCGTACTCGTCGAGGACATACTGCCATAGTGCCTGTGGCAGCGAATGCCTTGCTTACCGCGCATGCTTTTAAAATGACAGGCAAAGGGGCGTTGTATCTCCCACCATCACAGGTGTACGATCAACCAGAACCACCCATAGAAACCGTGTTGCAGGACATTGACCGACTGATTAAATTGTTGGTTGGAGCTGTACTGATATACATGCTCGTTCGGTTTGCCTTGGGCTGTTGGATTAATTGTCGACGGATGTTTAATATTTTAATATCAATATTTTCACAGTTATTGAAGACATAAGACGCCCTTTAAGTCAGCCCTACTACCTGTTGGACATTGTCCCCGAAGTTCATTCACTTCGTCTCCGGTGGCTGTGCCGAACAAGCTACTAGATACTACCCACAAAATTAAATAGTCTCCGTTTCGATCTCGATCTTACGGCCAGTAATTTTACCGGCATCAAGGACTTTATCTCCTTAATGGCGGATTGGAAAGAGACTGCTGTTGCATTAACCTGTTTAAGCAAGGTGACTGCTGCATCAAGCAGGTGCTGGCACGCCTGATCGGGGTTCGACGGGCAACCTGGCGGCCGAAAGTTGTTGACGGATACACTAGCAATGACGATGAATATATATGCATCCAACGCGAGGCAGCGTTGTCAATTTTCCCTTGGTATGTAAATAACACCCAATAATCCGTTCTCAATACGACCCCCGTCTTTCTCACCAGCACCTACCATTCCACAGCAGAATGGGCAGAATAATAATAGCCACTGTGCCGTCATCATACCACCATCATTAGCGATAACAGTAAACTTGCTTTGTTCTCAACGACCGAGTATGAATTAATGACCTGAGTTTATCAACAAAATCCGATATGTTTTGCAACTAAGATATCCATTCGAACAAAAAGGAACAAAAGGAAAATTTTATACTGTATATATTCTACTTTCAAACGTGACAACCATCATGGTAAATAAACTGATAATCGATGTCGAATCCAGACTAACGGCGTATCATCTAACCAAAATAAATCAAAATTCATAGACACAAAACCAATCCGAATCAAATAGTTTTGATTCTATCAAAAATAACTCAATGTATCTTTATCGCTTTAGCTGCTCTTCCTTTTTTGGTTTTAATTACCGAAGAATTCACCTTCGGTAAAAATGCGAGGAAATCTTCAAGTTCTCGACCTCCCTGAAAAATATGATTTAATAGAAAAAGACCATAAAGATATACAGCCGTTTAGCGGTGATCAAATCTTAAGTCGTGAAAAAAACAGATGTGCTATTTCAATGGTTATCCCTTTTTGAACTGGTGTTTACAATATTAAGAGTAATACTTACGTTATAGACTTGCGGGTGCGATTTAGATCCAACTGGTACGAAATAGATAGTTGGAAACCTATTATACAAAAAGTTCGGAGAGATTTCGATCAGTCGTTGTTTTCGAAACAACCATACCGGTACCGGTACCTGTATGTTATTCGGGTAATTCGTAGAATAACTGTGGTAATTAACGGTAAGCTGTTGTCACAATAATGGACAGTCACAGTAATTGAAAATAAGTTATGTCTGTTATAGCATTGCCATCATATAGCCAGTATATTTTGGCAGATGCCTGGAATCGAAATATGAACGATAAAATTTCTACATACTGGTGGACATGGTATGGCAGTGGTACGTCATTGGCTGTTGCATCAAATTTTGCGATCACTATGCTCTTCTCATCCTTGAACTGAATAATACGTTTAAACGTAAATTTACGCATTATTCACATCAATGATATGCGAAAACTACATACGAAGTTTATTTATGGTTTCAACTCACGGTTTCGCCTAGTTCGTTAAATTTAGGTTCCAGACTTTTACAGTGTCCGCACCAAGGAGCGTAAAATTCTATGAGCACATCTTTAGTTGGGTCGTTGACTATTTCATTGAAAGTTATCGCAACCACTTTCTAGAAAAGATTATCATCTCAAAACCTAAGTACGCAGTTTGAATTAATTTCAAACATGAATTGAAATACATTCTAATGTAAGTGCCAATATGCTGAATAAAGTAAAATCTTCATATTTCTAATATCATTTTACCTTTACTGGACCATCGTTGTGTTTTGGTACCGATTCTGACTTAATGTAAGGCTCCAGATTGCCGTCCAGAAAATTCTGCACAAATCTCTCCAAGGTTTCCACACTGGATAAAAGTAAATTACGTTGCACGTTTAGCTCTTTTCTAGAGAAAATCGACAAAAATCGAGTGGCATATATCGGTCAAGGTCATAAAGATTTGAAAAATTAGACGAACTCAAATTCTTCAGCCATCACGAAATTTTGACCGTCATTATTCGTTGCGATGGCGTTTACACTTGATTCGACTAAGCCATAATCATCCAACATCTTCGAATATTCGCCACTTCTTGAGACGGCAAAATTCACATTCTTCCCTATGAACTTTTTCGCCACTCTTAGCACCCTATTTTGTAAACGAACAAAAACAATGTATATCATGTGTATTCAGATGATCTGTTGATTTACGTCCATATAACTTTTAGCATCAATCCAAATTCTAA
The DNA here is from genome assembly GCF_964204645.1 of Tubulanus polymorphus. Taxonomy (NCBI): domain Eukaryota; kingdom Metazoa; phylum Nemertea; class Palaeonemertea; order Tubulaniformes; family Tubulanidae; genus Tubulanus; species Tubulanus polymorphus. Next base: position 5,275,051 of record NC_134029.1, on the reverse strand, counting down.
ATCATGAAAATCGGTAATTTATGATCATTCAGTTTGGATTGAATTGATATTATTAGAATTGCTCATATCAATGTGCAGATAACAGATTTCGAATTTCGAGGTACCTGTTTCTCCAATACCTTGAACCTTTGGGATTTCGTTTGTAATCGATCTCATAGTAAACGACGACCAGCGGGGTTTTGAAATATTTCTGATTATTATAATCCCTTATTCCACAAAGACCGAATATATTGTTTTTTATAAACTGCAAAATATCTCCGGATTTGTAGACGACTTCCGAATCTTCGGACTTACTCCTCCAGAACTCCGGGCGGTATAAGACTATTTCACTAAAAAAAAACCATCACAATCATTATTGTAACTGTGTGACGATTTACAAGCATATATGGGGAGATACAATATCACATTTGTATTAATATGATGTGGCTTTATTTTCATAGGAAGCTGATGTTAACAGGACTGCTTTGAAGTATATTCATTAGCTGCGATCTGACCCAAAAAGGCATCATTCAGATGAAAGCAGCCATTTCATATGCTACTATTGGGTTCCCATCCCCGTTATTAGATTTCTTTTTCTAAGAAAAACATCGAAAAATTCCGAAAGGATGACCGTCAAATATGGAGGTCTTAACGATCTTTGACTTGTTTAAAAGGGCAACCTCATTAGGAAGGCAGCCCCCCGAGACCACCCCCAAATTGCCGTGACAAAGCGAAGTGAGTCACTTCACACGCGCCGAAATAATTTCACCTGTGCGAAAATTTGGCTCGGGCCTGTTTGGACCAAATACATTCATTCGTGGTGTCCATGCTGTAGGCGCCCGAACACATCGTGGATTTGCTCTTTGTTCTAATGAATACTCTTTGACATTCGTCGATGTTATTCAGACACTCATTTATCACCTAAAGGTTTTTGAGATATACGCAACATGGAACTGTGCCCATTATCCACAAAAAAACTTACTCATTATGTTTGAGTCCCGCGTTGATATCTTTGTTGCTTGAATAAGCGAATGTGAACACTCCATTAAATTCATTAACTGCTTTGCGAAACTTCTCCCGAAGGTCGGCGTCATCATTTTCAAAGAAACCTGTTAACAATATGAAAAAGGATTGAAGTAGACAGATTTCCGGGTGATATCTCTATATTAACCGGTGTGACAGAACGCTCTACACAGATTTTGACTTGTCATCGATACAATCTTGGTCTTACCAATAACCATCGGTTTCTCAGCTTCTTCGAGGACGCGAGTAGCGTGGGTTATATCTTTTAAGTGTTTTACAGGGGAAGCCTTCTTTTTCATATAACCTACTATGCCATCTAAAAACGAAAAAATATATATCGGGTATGTCATTAGTTTATCGCCAACTAACAAAGAAGACATTTGTATCCTGCAGAATACGTACCTGAGTCTCGGGGGCCATCATATTTTATTGCCAGCTTGCCAGATTCGAATATTCGCAGATCAGGATACCCAGGCACCCCATACTTTGAACAAGTTTCCTTGCCACTTTCTGTGCAGTCAACCTAGAAATAGATTACTCAAGGAGTCAAAATTAGTGCACGCTTCAATGTTTAGACCATTAACTTTATGAAGAGACCAACCTTGAATAATCTTATAGGAGGATCATTCGTACGAAGCTTAGTGGCAGCTGTTTCATATTCTGGGGCCAGTCTCTTACAGTGTCCGCACCTTCAAACAAGTCAAAAGGATTAATAATCGTATTTAAACATAGAAATGATTTTATATCACATTTTTATATTCCAACATATATGGATGCAATTGGAATACGTAAACCTCAAAAACCTCAACAACATAATTGAAACAAGGATTCTATGTTAACAGCGTGCATTATACTGGCCGCACTTACCAAGGAGCAAAAAAATCAACCAGAGCCAAGTCATATTCTTTAATCCTGCTTGCAAAGTCAGAATCCGTTAAGTCTATGACATCGGAAGCACCAGTAAGCACCACAGCAACAGATATCAGAAGGAATGTAAGCATTTTGACCGTCGAGATAAGCACAGGCGAGAGAACAAGCTGAGATTCAATAAGTTCAACGCAATTGTTCGCATAAATACGATCTACAACAAACGAGGCAAGGCCCCTATTGGCCAAAGGGAAAATAAAACGCATTACGTGGAATCGTAAACGTTCCTGTTCAAAAGTGCTATTAATAACGACCAGTACTGGCAAATTGACTCTAAGTCACAATAGGAGGTTTTCTTTGTAGAAACTGAGCGCTTCTTTCATGATTATCGTAGAGTCCATAGATATGTTCTCATTGGAAATAGAGTGATTTTCCCGGTAGCCGGTAGCACTTATGAAACCCAACAATCGTGCCTTATTGATGTTTTTAGACCTCGCACTTGGACGTTAGTTAATTTTACAAAATATAATTCTTTTTGGCCTGGCAGGCGTCACCAATGCAAAAATCAAATTGATCAAAGTCAGCCGCATTTTCTTTCTGATCGTCTCAGGTTTGGTAAAGAAAAATTTTAAAATAGTAATGTGGTCGTCTTTAGTTCCAAATTGTCTTCGTTATCCTCTGCAACTTTGTAACACTAGTTTGAAATAACATTTGACATATATCATAAAACTGGTGTTACCCAGTTGTGTTACCCAGTTATTGAATAGTTATGGTATGTATAGTGTTTATACGGTATACTGACTTCAGTCTGTTATAAGTGTGAATCATTCAGTGTTTATACTTGACTTACCCCTATAAACTGTACCTATATAAATATCTGTTTACTGACCACAGTGAGTCCCAGCCACAGTACTTTAATAAATGTACGTGCTTTGTAATATTATACGTCTGGTGTCGTCGTTAGTTTTATGGGTTTTAGTTCGACCCTGGAGCTTGGATCCGAAAAAGAATTGGGTATTTCGGCCCTGGAGTTTCATCCGTAACACTGGACGTAGGCAAAACTTCGAAGATCGTCTATTACTTCGTTTTTGCACTTTCGACTTAGTCAGGAAAAGGAATGTAAAATCAGAAGAAATGTGAGCATTTATTTCGTCCAGACAAGAACAAGTTCAATAGTTCGACGTTGTTGTTCGCTTAAATTCGATCTACAACATGTTATGGGAAGGCCTCTAATGGACAAAGGAACAATAAAACCGACGTGTGTATATGATATTGTAAACGCGCTAGTTCAAATGTATCCTGTAGAAAGGTTGATCCACGTTCAAAAATCTCGAAAGGATCAGGGAGTAAAGACCTTCTGCAGCGATAACCGGACGATTTAGGAGGGGGGGGGGTGGAAGCGGCCTACGCCCATTATTATTTTTGCTGAGATAGGTTTAAAAAAAGACAACAGTGTGGATTTTGTCTTCAGATGCCTGGAAATCGCATATACGGCATCCTGTATTTCAAAATTTTCTGGGGGAAGGCCCCCATCGGGATTCGAACCTACGAACCTACGGTGCTCATAAGATCGGGCTTCGGGTTTTTGTTCGCTAGGATGATATTTAGCTCCAAGAAAAGAGGAATCATTCGGAGTATTTTTGGCAAATTTAGATACACATATTATTGTAACTCGATTAAAACAGTTAAATCGTAATCGTTTGTTTAATGATATTTTTTGTTTGTTCGACAACAACGACTATTTCATGTTTTATCAATGATAGTTAGCTTCGTCACAAATCTTCCGTGTCAGCGATATACGCTGGAGTGTTCCTAATGTTTCGTTGGATAGAGTTCGCTCGTTCTAACTCGAATGAAATAATGTGTGGTATACGAGTCTGTGGTAGATAGTTACAGTTCTGCGGCGTCACGGCTTGGCTTTTTGCGTCGGCATCTTCGTGCCACGATTCTGGACTCGGAAGCATCAAATCCGTTCTTCGCTTTATTATCGGTCGGACGTCAGTAATATCACTTTCCGCTGAGAGGTCGGTCGTCATGCTGAGACTTTTCCAGGAATAGTCTCGCGAATGCTCGCACAAATTCGCCGTCGTGCTCACGTGACGTACGAGCGTGATTTCGCCGTTCTTTTTGAGGACTCGTTCGCGCTCGTAACACAGGGTAAAGCCTCGGTACACCTGCAGCAATACGACCAACGTGTTCTTACACGTGAAAAATATATTCATATAACTCAACACTTTAAACTTAACGATAAGCAAAAGTCTCAAGACGAGAAATGGCAGCCCTTGCTTTAACACCGTAGTAGCTATCGCCAATATCTCGAAATGCATCCGAGTTACTGTAAAAAAAGCTACTGATATTCCCATTTCAGTTGATATTGTCGATCTTTATAATGTGGTTGATATGCTTCGTCTTGACAATAACTGATGTATTACCAAATGAACCTGATAGCTGGGGTTATGGAGCACGAACTGATACTAGATTATCGGTGATTACGCAATTTTCAATTGTCAATTTTCCTTTGGTATGTAAATAACACCCAACAATCCGTTCTCAATACGACCTCCGTCTTTCTCACCAGAACCTACCATTCCACAGCAGAATGGGAAGAATAATAATAGCCACTGTGCCGTCATCATACCACCATCATTAGCGATAACTGTAAACTTGCTTTGTTCTCAACGACCGAGTATGAATTAATGACCTGAGTTTATCAACAAAATCCGATATGTTTTGCAACTAAGATATCCATTAGAACAAAAAGGAACAAAAGGAAAATTCTATACTGTATATATTCTACTTTCAAACGTGACAACCATCATGGTAAATTAACTGATAATCGATGTCGAATCCAGACTAACGGCGTATCATCTAACCAAAATAAATCAAAATTCATAGACACAAAACCAATCCGAATCAAATAGTTTTGATTCTATCAAAAATAACTCAATGTATCAATATATATCAATATATCAATCATTAGCATTACCTCACATACAATACTGTAATATCGTCGGGGCTAACAACTACCCCTCTAGACTAAATAATCTCTATACCCTACAGAAAAAGCTACGCGCATAATAAATAAGAAACATTACCTAGAACATTCAGGACCATTATTCAAATCTACGAAACAACTCACAATATTCGATATCAATAATCAACAAGTTCTACACTTCATGTTTAAATCTATAAATGACCTACTTCCCAAGCGATAAAATAATTTATTTACAAAGTTAAACACAACCACAATACACGTCGATGTAAGGAATTAGATGTAACTTTCACAAAGCATAATTATAGGCAATTTACAATAATCCACAATGGCCCAAAACTCTGGAACTCTGTGCAGAAAAATCTGAAATTATGTCATTCTATCTCGTCGTTTGGAAATACTGTAAAAAATCATCTCATTTCCCAATTTGTTTAGATGAAATTATGTACTTCTAATTGATCAATCTAATATACTGAATATCCTGGAATTATCATATTTTCTATGTTGAATGTTTTTGTCATGTAAGTTGTATGTATGAATGGGGCGTGAATGTGAGTGTGTGGGCGACTGATAAGTTTATTGTAACTTCACTTGTCGTCCAACGTCCTATTTTACAATATTTTGTACTAATTGCTACTACTTTATAGTGTTATTTAATTCTTAAATAAAACATTATTATCTTTATCGCTATAGCGGCGCTTCCTTTTTTGGTTTTAATTACCCAAAGAATTCATCTTCCTTAAAAATGCGAGGAAATCTTCAAGTTCACGACCTCCCTGAAAAAACATTTAATAGAAAAAGACCATAAAGATATACAGCCGTTTAGCGGTGATCAAATCTTAAGTCGTGAAAAAACAGATATTGCAATGGTTATCCCTTTTTGAACTGGTGTTTACAATATTAAGAGTAATACTCACGTTATAGACTTGCGGGTGCGATTTAGATCCAACTGGTACGAAATAGATAGTTGGAAACCTATTATACAAAAAGTTCGGAGAGATTTCGATCAGTCGTTGTTTTCGAAACAGCCATACCGGTACCGGTACCTGTATGTTATTCGGGTAATTCGGAGAATAACTGTGATAATTAACGGTAAGCTGTTGTCACAATAATGGACAGTCACAGTAATTGAAAATAAGTTATGTCTGTTTTTTAACACTGCCATCATATAGCCAGTATATTTTAGCAGATGCCTGGAAATATGAACGATAAAATTTCTACATACTGGTGGACATGGTATGGCAGTGGTACGTCATTGGTTGTTGCATCAAATCTTGCGATCACTATGCTCTTCTCATCCTTTAACTGAATAATACGTTTAAACGTAATTTCACGCATTTTTCACATAAATAATATGTGAAAACTACATACGAAGTTTATTTATGGTTTCAACTCACGGTTTCGCCTAGTTCGTTATATTTAGGTTCTAGACGTTTACAGTGTCCGCACCAAGGAGCGTAAAATTCTATGAGCACATCTTTAGTTGGGTCGTTGACTATTTTATTGAAAGTTATAGCAACCACTTCCTAGAAAAGATTATCATATAAAACCTAAGTACGCAGTTTGAATTAATATCAAACATGAATTGAAATACGTTCTAATGTAAGTGCCACATATGCTGAATAAAGTAAAATATTCATATTTCGAATGTCATTTTACCTTTACTGGACCATCGTTGTGTTCTGGTACCGGGTCGGACTTCATGTAAGGCTCCAGATTGCCGTCCAGAAAATTCTGCACAAATCTCTCCAAGGTTTCCTCACTGGATAAAAGTAAATTACGTTGCACGTTTAGCTCTTTTCTAGAGAAAATCGACAAAAATCGAGTGGCATATATCGGTCAAGGTCATAAAGATTTGAAAAATTAGACGAACTCAAATTCTTCAGCCATCACGAAATTTTGACCGTCATTATTCGTTGCGATGGCGTTTACACTTGATCCGACTAAGCCATAATCATCCAACATCCTCGAATATTCGCCACGTTTTGAGACGGCAAAATTCACATTCTTCCCTATGAACTTTTTCGCCAATTTTAGCACGCTATTTTGTAAACGAACAAAAACAATGTATATCATGTGTATTAAGCTGATCTGTTGATTTACGTCCATGTAACTTATAACTTTTAGCAACAAATCCAAATTCTAAATGATGAAAATCGGTAATTTATGATCATTCAGTTTGTATTGAATTGATATCATTAGAATTTCTCATATCAACAGATTTCGAATTTCGAGGTACCTGTCTCTACAATGCTTTGATCCTTTGGGATTTCGTTTGAAATCGATCTCATAGTAAACGACGACCAGCGGGGTTTTGAAATATTTCTGATTATTATAATCCCTTATTCCACAAAGACCGAATATATTGTTTTTTATAAACTGCAAAATATCTCCGGATTTGTAGACAACTTCCGAATCTTCGTACTTATTCTTCCAGAATCTCGGGCGGTATAAAACTATTTCACTAAAAAAAACCATCACAATCATTATTGTAACTTTGTGACGATATACAAGCATACATGGGGGATACAATATCACACAGAAAAAAAACAGTAATGTATAGATTACACAACTACCTTTCACGGCATTTGTATTGATACGATATGACTTTACTTTCATAGGAAGTTTTGACAAAATCAACTTATTGCTGATGTTAACAGGACTGCTTTGAAGTATATTCATTAGCTGCGATCTGACCCAAAAAGGCATCATTCAGATGAAAGCAGCCATTTCATATGCTACTATTGGGTTCCCATCCCCGTTATTAGATTTCTCTTTCTAAGAAAAACATCGAAAAATTCCGAAAGGATGACCGTCAAATATGGAGGTCTTAACGATCTTTGACTTGTTGAAAAGGACAACCTCATTAGGAAGGCAGCCCCCCGAGACCACCCCCAAATTGCCGTGACAAAGCGAAGTGAGTCACTTCACACGCGCCGAAATAATTTCACCTGTGCGAAAATTTGGCTCGCGCCTGTTCGGACCAAATACATTCATTCGTGGTGTCCATGCTGTGGGCGCCCGAACACATCGTGGATTTGATCAAATGATTCACAATATACGTCGTAAATGTCTTCTAGAGACGGGATTAACAAGCCCGCACAGACGAGTCTAGGGCGCAATGTAGTCTACTGAAAATCAGTCACTTGTTTAGACTGGTTTTTAAACGTAGCCGAACCGGAATATGAAAATTTACCACGCGGTTAGAGATACGTCCATGCTTTCAGCTAACCGACAAAGCGGCGATAGACACAACCGAGATGACGGTGTATTGAAACATTTCGTCATCTCTCATCGCACTTAACCAAAAATCTAAATAGTTAAATTTTGTTTCAACGACAATAGCCTTTAATCCCAGTAAACTAAAACCTAGTTTGTTCTAATGAATACGCTTTGACAATCGTCGATGTTATTCAGACACTCATTTATCCCCTAGAGGTTTTTGAGATATACGCAACATGAAACTGTGCCCATATACCCACAAAAAAACTACTTACTCATTATGTTTGAGTCCCGCGTTGATATCTTTGTTGCTTGAATAAGCGAATGTGAACATTCCATTAAATTCATTAACTGCTTTGCGAAACTTCTCCCGAAGGTCGGCGTCATCCTTTTCAAAGAAACCTGTTAACAATATGAAAAAGGATTGAAGTAGACAGATTTCCGGGTGATATCTCTATATTAACCGGTATGACAAAACGCTCTAGACAGATTCTGACTTGTCATCGATACAATCTTGGTCTTACCAATAACCATCGGTTTCTCAGCAGCTTTGAGGACGAGAGTAGCGTGGTCTAGATCTTTTAAGTGTTTTACAGGGGAAGCCTTCTTTTTCATATAAGTTACTATGCCGCCTAAAAACAAAAAAAATATATATCGGGTATATCATTAGTTTATCGCCAACTAACAAAGAAGACATTTGTATCCTGCAGAATACGTACTTGAGTCTCGGGGGCCATCATATTTCATTCGCAGCTTGCCATATTCGAATATTCGCAGATCAGGATACCCAGACACGCCATACTTTGAACAAGTTTCCTTGCCACTTTCTGTGCAGTCAACCTAGAAATAGATTACTCAAGGAGTCAAAATTAGTGCACGCTTCAATGTTTAGACCATTAACTTTATGAAGAGACCAACCTTGAATAATCTTATAGGAGGATCATTCTTAAGAATCGTAATGGCAGCTGATTCATATTCTGGAGCCAGTCTCTTACATTGTCCGCACCTTCAAACAAGTCAAAAGGATTGATAATCGTATTTAAACATAGAAATGATTTTATATCACATTTAATATTCCAACAGATACAGATGCAATTGGAATACGTAAACCTCAAAAACCTCAACAATATAATTGAAACAAGGATTCAATGTTAACAGCGTGCATTATACTGGCCGCACTTACCAAGGAGCAAAAAAATCAACCAGAGCCAAGTCATATTCTTTAATCCTGCTTGCAAAGTCAGAATCCGTTAAGTCTATGCCATCGGAAGCACCAGTAAGCACCACAGCAACAGATATCAGAAGGAATGTAAGCATTTTGACCGTCGAGATAAGCACAGGCGAGAGAACAAGCTGAGATACAATAAGTTCAACGCAATTGTTCGCTTTAATACGATCTACAACAAACGAGGCAAGGCCCCTATTGGCCAAAGGGGGACAATAAAACGCATTACGTGGAATTGTAAAAGTTCCTGTTCAGAAGTGCTATTTATAACGACCAGTACTGGGAAATTGACTTTAAGTCACAATAGGGGGTTTTCTTTGTAGAAACTTAGCGCTTCTTTCATGATTATCGTAGAGTCCATAGATATGTACTCATTGGAAATAGAGTGATTTCCCCGTGATAACCGGTAGCACTTATGAAACCCAACAATCGCGCCTTATTGATGTTTTAAGACCTCGCACTTGGACGTTAGTTAATTTTACAAAATATAGTTTTTTTTGGCCTGGCAGGCGTCACAAATGCAATAGTCAAATTGATCAGAGTCAGCAGCATTTTCTTTCAGATTGTCTCAGGTTTGGTAAAGAAAAATTCTAAGATAGTAATGTGTTCGTCTTTAGTTTCAAATTGTCTCCGTTATCCTCTGCAACTTGGTTACACTAGTTTGAAATAACATTTGACATATATCATAAAACTGGACGTAGGCAAAACTCTTCGTTTTTGCACTTTCGACTAAGTCTGTTAAAAGGAATGTAAGAAATGTGAGCATTTCGACTGTTCAGACAAGAGCAAGCTGAGATTCAATAGTTCGACGTTGTTGTTCGCTTAAATTCGATCTACAACATGTTATGGAATGGCATCTAATGGACAAAGGAACAATAAAAACGACGTGTGTATATGATATTGTAAACGCCCTAGTTCAAATCTTTCCTGTAGAAAGGTTGATCCACGTTCAAAAATCTCGAAAGGATCAGGGAGTAAAGACCTTCTGCCGCGATAACCGGTCGATTTAGGAGGGGGGGGGGGTTGGAAGCGGCCTACGCCCCCTTATTTTTGCTGAGATAGGTTTAAAAAAAGACAACAGTGTGGATTTTGTCTTCAGATGCCTGGAAATCGCATATACGGCATCCTGTATTTCAAAATTTTCTGGGGGAAGGCACCCATCGGGATTCGAACCTACGAACCTACGGTGCTCATAAGATCGGGCTTCGGGTTTTTGTTCGCTAGGATGATATTTAGCTCCAAGAAAAGAGGAATCATTCGGAGTATTTTTGGCAAATTTAGATACATATATTATTGTAACTCGATTAAAACAGTTTACATAATCGTAATCGTTTGTTTAATGATATTTTTTGTTTGTTCGACAACAACGACTATTTCATGTTTTATCAATGATAGTTAGCTTCGTCACAAATCTTCCGTGTCAGCGATATACGCTGGAGTGTTCCTAATGTTTCGTTGGATAGAGTTCGCTCGTTCTAACTCGTATGAAATGCTGGGTGGTATACGAGTCTGTGGTAGATAGTTACAGTTCTGCGGCGTCACGGCTTGGCTTTTTGCGTCGGCATCTTCGTGCCACGATTCTGGACTCGGAAGCATCAAATCCGTTCTTCGCTTTATTATCGGTCGGACGTCAGTAATATCAGTTTCCGGTGAGAGGTCGGTCGTCATGCTGAGACTTTTCCAGGAATAGTCTCGCGAATGCTCGCACAAATTCGCCGTCGTGCTCACGTGACGTACGAGCGTGATTTCGCCGTTCTTTTTGAGGACTCGTTCGCGCTCGTAACACAGGGTAAAGCCTCGGTACACCTGCAGCAATACGACCAACGTGTTCTTACACGTGAAAAATATATTCATATAACTCAACACTTTAAATTTAACGATGAGCAAAAGTCTCAAGACGAGAAATGGCAGATCTTGCATTAACACCGTAGTAGCTATCGCCCATATCTCCGTCTCGCAACAGAAACAACAGTGGTCGTGATGCCATTTCCGCTTCCGTTTACTGCGTTTTCTAGTCGAAGTGACGACCAACGAAAATTGCAACACGCTCAACGACCAACATCCAAGAATCGCCATGGTTAGAATTATATTCGTTTGGACAATATCCTCTTTAAACGCCTCAAACAACTCTAATATATCGGCCGCCATTCCTATATAAACCAGTAGTAGTTGAGATAGCTGATCACGTGTGATTTTACCCTTGGGTAACAGCCATCTTCCAATAATTAGTATCAGTAGCAGGAGCTGTTCGAGAACCTTCGCCCAACCTTCCGGGGAAAACATAATCGGAATGATCAACTGAAATACATTAGAATTAAGAATATGTACCATCAGTTTGCTTTTCTAAATTGATAGCGTTTTATTCATTTACTACTCCCAGTCTCGAGTGAAAAGGAGTGTATCATGTACTCAATCAAACCCATCCTTATCCTTTATTTTTCATTTTATTTCATCGTATATATCTCAATATTCCCCCAACTGAACTTTTATCTTTTTTCTTTTAAATCTTTCATCTCTTATTGACGTTTATTACAACTTGCTTTCCATTAGTATACTTAAATACTATCTACTTGGGGCTGATTAAGACCTGTCGTCAAATGAAGAAATAAGCCAATCTACGCAGATTTGTAGCCTCGCACTTGGGAAAGCGAACATCTTAGTGGATTCTTATCACGAAATCTCGCCATCCTGAATCCCGATAGTAGGGTTATCTGATTATGTTTTTCTTCCCCATCGAACAGGCGATTTCTGTATTCATATGTCGATACTTTTGTAAAGAAATGGATGCTTTTACTGCCCAAATAGACATATACAATGCGATACCAGAATATTTAAGTAGACTGTTACACACATTTTGTGGCTGTATGTATCGGGCTACCTCGCATTAGCGTTATCAGTTATCAATACAGTTCGTGATCTGGAAAGGTAGCAATACATTTTCTTCGAAAGCATTCAAAGTAAGATCTAAAATCAATTTTGTTTTGATATCAATTAAGCAATGCAGACTTGTAATTACGATTAGTCTTTCGGTTATGGTCAATGCTCTTATTTGAGAACCTTTATATCGCGTTCTCGAATACTCTTCGACATTATTCTAATCTAGAAGTGGTCATTCTTTATCAGAACATTGTGTCTTAATCATTCTAACATAATCATACTTCTCCATTATCTACCAAATTGAATAGCCAACCCGGCCCCTCGAGCGTTGTTACACAGTAAAACTGTTTAATGGTTTTGTACTCACTCCTTCGAGGACTAAGTATTTATCGTGGTGTTCTTCTTCATGGAACCCGTTCAGCGTAGTCGCGTCTTTACCGTCGGTTGTCGGTGTAGAGTCGGTGAAATTTTTCGTCATGTTTGTATGCGTAACCCGTTTCTCCAGAAGGTCCAACTCTATGAACCACGTCGATGGAATGACGCTACATAGATACAAAAACACACTCGGACAAAACCTGAAAATATATCAAATAATAAAATTCAGTCAGATTTCTTTGAGTTTAGCAACACTCAGTGATTAATTACTGATCTGAATCGTTTAGATATTGAACGATCTTGATAAACGAAATGCGAAGTCAATTTTGACGCGCGTAAAACGTCAACGACTAATGAACCACAATGACGACGAAGATTGATAGTTTGGTTTATAATAAGTCGTATTAGAAATTTAAGCGCTTGGTTACGACAATTTTCTTCGCAAAATTATCTCGGGAAGATGGAATTACATCAGCTGGATCCATAAGATTTCCTCCTATTTCGATATTTCTCAACCGAAGATCGCAATTTACGTATAAATGCTAGCCGAACCCCTGTAGTCTTGGTCAACGACTTCCACTCTTTCATCTATAATTGATATTTACAACTTTGTTTGTGTTCGTTTACGTATTTACTTAGGGCTAATTTATATCTGTCATCAAATACATAAACGAGCCGCGAAATCGGTCCACGCGGAATTGTAGCCTCGCACTTGGACGGCAAAAAAATCCGCAAAATGTACAGTTTTATTTGCTCTGGCAGACGCCACCAATGCAATTGTCGAATCCCCAGGGCTCTGCACGAAGAGATAACCTATCTTCTAGGCTATTGACGTGTCTTTTATTTACACTCATTCGGGTCGGTTTTCGTCTTGACGACTTTATTTCGATCGAAGGCAATCACATGCTATATCGTCGACCACATTTTTTTCCGTATCAGGTTTTGCAAATCTACATTCGTATAATCGCGTGTAATTAATTGTGAAAGTCACAAATGACTTTGCTATTATTCGCGATACATTGCGAATGTTTACCTCTTCACAAACGACATTGCTTAATTACTTCTTCGCATGCAAACGAAAGCTCGTATAGAAAGACGAGTATCGGAGTTAAATTGAACAGTTTTCGAGAGAAGGATTTCGTTTTGCTTGTTGTTCAAAACACTATGATTGCACTTTGCATTTAAAGCACAACCTATTTTGTATTCTATCTATGCACGGATGAAGCACTTTCTTACGCTTCATTTTGTCGACTATGCAAGTTATGATGTTGTTGTGTTCATTAAGAATCAAGAAGTGATTTTCGTATCGAGAAAAAAGCACGAGTGAATATCGGCCCAACAGCACGGATTGTAACCGGTAACCACGAGCGTGCATTGATTTGCATAAAACAGAAATACCGCTCGATGTCCGTAATAACGATGGACGTATAAACTAGAGTTTCTAGTTTATAAGTTTATACGTCTATGATATAACTGTATATGTTTTACCCCGTACACACCAGCACAAAAAACCAAAATGAGATAGAAGCTTTAGTAGTCGAATAAAACACTCTAATCTGTGTAAACTGTTGAAAATGTCCCGCAATTCAAATTTTATACGATAGAATTCATTGAAACGAAACCAGAACGTTTTGGCTCTTGACTAACAGCCATCATCAGGTGCAATTAGAAATAAAAGCTTTAGTTTTGCATTAAAAAGAATAAACAGAACGTTCCAAATCAAGTTATTTTTTTATTTTCGCATTTTTAATTAATATAATAATGAAATCGATTCCAGACGCGAACATGATATTAGATCCAGGCTGCGTAAATCCCTTGACACGTTGAATTAACTCGCTATTGAATAAGACCGCTGCAAATCATAGATACGAGTTGGATTGAAGAGTAAAGAATGAAAGGCGTTAGTTTTAACTTGGCACGTTATAGTTATTACGGGTAATAATATAAACATGCCCTGACTGTATAACAACGAATGCTTCATCATCGCTGCGAGTGTCAGGGCGATTCAGAGATTAACGCCGAATACAATTCCTTACGTCGCGGTTCTTGTGTCTGCGTAATAAAATCTGATGAATTACTTTCATATCCCGCATGGACAGTTGTATGAGGAATCACCAGTTCGCAGACAAAAACGATTATCCGTGGGCAAGCAGCCGAAAAGAAATAAATCTACCGATGACTAGTGAATTCCTTATTTATTACGATGGACTACATCTTGTTGATTGTCGACAACTCTGTGGAAAACAAATGATAGGAGTTGTGGAGTCCTCTATTTTCTATTTCAAGCTGTTTTTCAGTGATGGTGCATCTCCCAAAATTCGACCCAAACGATGCCACTTGGCATACTAACAACTTATAGATGCGTGTAGTTTGGGAGTAGGGGAGGATGACTTATGACTTGGCCAGTATAAAACGGCCATTAATGTCAATGGATTAATTTTCACACTCGAAACCGTTGGGTTTAAAGCTTCGACATTCTGGGAGGCATTTTCCTTGTTATTCCTGACAAAACTCTGATTTTACCATCCCTTTGACCATAGTAGATTATCAGTGGAATACCCTGGTAAATGCGAGTCGTTCGTTTTTATGAATGAAATTTTGTCCAAAGCAAAATGCCAATCGCCGAAGGAACGAAATGCATATTACAATTATGGAAAGTCTGTACTCCATTTCTTGAGAGGCAATCAAATATTCAGACATGAAGCGAGTAAATATACTATACGCGCTGTATTGGTAGAGTAGATTGTCACGAGAGTGATATTTCTCAATTCGAAAAACAACACAGTCGCCTCAGATATTGACAAGATTTATTTTCAAGTAGTTTTGATCGAAGTGAAAACGAATCTTCGCGGTTCGGTACCGGTATATAAAAAAGTAAAAATGAGCCTAAAAATGTAGGAAAAAGCGAACAAAACTGAATGACCAAATCATTATAGATTCGTTTTACAATCGAATCTATATGGTTTTCTCATTGGTGTGGAATAAGCGAAGGCGTACTACAACTGAAAACTACCAACTAATTATGTTCTAGATTCTGATCGTAATCGTGCTTATTGAATTTCTGTGGTATTGAGCTCTCATTAATGAATAAGTAATAAGCTTCCTACGCGGTTTTCGATTATTGTTTAAACTTCTATTTTGAAGTTGCCTTTCTATAGATACGTTATAGTAAAAGTATATACAACGCTGAAGGATTCGGCACATTCGTTGAATCAATGGCTTTTACTTTCGCTGGTTGTAAAAGTATGGGCCTGATAATGTAATGTTTAAGCATTGATATAGTATTGTAATTAAATGGTGCCGTCGAGAAGAGATGCTTCACGGTGGAGAGGAATACGAAAAACTGTGTTAACCGCCTGTGCAATCAGAAAACGCGTACGAGTTGGGACGCTGTTTTGTACACATCTTGATGGCAAATCACGGTACTACGACGCCTTTGGGAAACATTACAGTTTTCAGAGACATTCAATCATCCTATAACATTTTCACTTTTCCATCTTTAATATCTCCAGTGTTGACACGAGAAGAGCGTGCAGACGTCGTATTGAGAATGAATTTTGTGAATTCAATAGTCAAAACATTGGAGTCTCCAATGTTTTGACATGAATTGACTAGAGCGCGGAGGCATCGTATTGAAAAATGGATTTAGAATTTTGTGAATTTAAAAATCCATACGGTTAACAACGAGAAATCTAGCGGTAGGTATACAGACTATTTAGATTAAAAAAAACTACACCGTTGGAATCGGCTTAAAATAGTATCGTAGCCTAAATATCATCGTTAAACATATCGTAAAGGATCATATTTGTAAAAGATAAAATGTTATGAAAAGGTAACCATGATGATGTCGTAGCAAACTATCAAAATCTAAAATATCTGCTAGGATAATTAATTACCCCAATATGATGCGGTGCAATCTTGGTTTACGTCCTTTCCACAATTTTTCGACGATATTCAAGAGGCTGAGTTGATTGTTTGACGAGTCAGTGTGTCGCACGAGGAGTTGATGTCAAATTGATCACGTTAGTCAACAAGTTTCCAAAACGGGAAATATTGGCTCTCACAATATTTGCCAATGCAACGAAAGAAACCCTTTCGTATACGAGAAAATATCGAAACAATATTGGGTAGATTTGTACTTAAGTACAGTGATTAAATTCCCGCCTTTGAGAGGCATTTTTTATATTTGAGTATCGCAAATAAGATAGACAAGGGGGCAAAATTAATATAAAAAAATCTAATATGCTATTCCGGTAAGTGGCCATCACAACGATGTATATCTGATACAGAAAAAAAAACAATAATCGCTCGAATTATTGGCAAGTTGTGCTTTTAATAGGAAATACCTATTTGCACTATATTCACTGAACCAAGATCAAGTAAATAAAAACTATATCATCATCAAATATTTATATCTATATCATTAAATATTTTCTTACGATTATGTTACTTCTGTTGTAGAAACGTTCGTCTGTTTCTAACAAACACGATCAAATATGATATTTTTCGTTAGGCTGAACATGATATGAGGAAGATCGAAAAATTACTTTGGAAGAAACTTTCAAGCGGTGTACGCAGTTCTCTTGAATGAAAACCTTAAAGCTTGGCGGATATTTCAAATCTTACGGATTCAAGTATTTTCTACAACGATAGCAGAATCGAAGCAATTTCAACCTAAACAATTCGCTATCATTCAACGATATCAAGTTGTTGTGTTGTGATGTTTCGACTCCGACAGTCAAGTTCTGTATATCTACTGGTCGCTCTTTTTATCTCGTTTCCTAAACCATAAAACTACTGGAACAATTTAAACGAATTTGAAATCTTTCTAAGCTTTCGGACGGCCGTGTTTAGTTCTACATACTTACCATTTCCACTCGCCGTTTTTCTTGTACCTCAACGTGAAATAGGTTTCGGCAAGTAAGACAACAAGAGGCGTCAGCAACAGAAAATGCATCTGATTATGATTTCTAGCATGAACTCTGAACATACATACTACAGCGTGTAAGATGAACAAAACACGCGCTAAAATAGCTTTCGCTATTATCATGTTGTAACCCATCTTCTTATGGAAGAGGTGAGAAATTTCGCCAAGTTTTTGACCAAGTCCGATATAGATCCGAGTTCGTTTTCATGCAGACGTTTGACCGATTGTACACGAATGAGGATTCTCGACTGTTCCGAATCTCCTGAAAGTGCTTGTATTCTCCGCGAATTCTACAGGCGCCGTATCGACGAATTACCCGCTTGCGCGAGGTTCACCGAAGCATTTCGTTCAGAATTCTGACTCGACCGGCATCGAATACGTAGTGCGCCTTTATTCATTCAAACTGCATCCGCCTTCGTATTCAATTTTCCATATTTCATTGATGTATGATCTTTTTACGTATTCGAATATTCCAGAAACTTCCGCCCGTTACGGTGTGGTTAACTAAATCACCAGGAAACCTTTGAGCCGATGTATAAAGCATTCCCGCGCGGGTCTGCCGTCTCTGCAGAGAGCGATGCTAGCGTGCCACTGATCACCAGACGCGACGACGGCAACTACTTATTTCTATTAATCGTTGTTGTTTTCACGCTGATTTTCCGCAAATAGCCGTCTCTACTGACTACACACAACAAACGACCGATCTGATGCAAAAACTTCGGGCACTTATACTATCAATACATGTAGGGGAAATTGAACAAATATAACTAGCTCTTTAGCTAGCGAATTATGAAATAAACAGAAATAACTTTGGTGACGGCTCGAAAAACATTGATCCCCATGCCAAACAGCTTTCACAAACCTGCCTGTCATGGTGGCCAGTATGTAAATATTGAACTATTCCAATATGATGGGTTTCCTGTCTAGGTTAGTTTCTTATCGAAAAACTACAAAAATGATTTAGCTAGTCGCAGTTCCTTATTTTATATTGATCAAGCACTTTCAGCGTTTCGTTCATAGAAAACATGAAGCAAACCTACTGACCGATGAACAAAATATATCTTTGGCCGAAGTCAACACGCGCTAAACGGTACACTGTCTGGTCGTACTGATTGAACTATAATTGCGAGCGATGTTTCGTAGGAGATAAATTGGATTATAGCTTGACGTAGACCAGGCAATTTTCGAGGAGAGAACATAAAAAGTTCATCCTAACGTGCCAGTGGCAGACAGCGTCTCGATGAATCAACCGCGGTAAACTACCGTGGAGGCAAAAATTTATCCTCGCTTGCCAGAGATAGATCATGTATTATTTTAGAACAGTATCTATATGATAGGTATACAGTAATATACCCGAAATTTTGAAAATATCATAAAGGTCTTTGAATCATTATCCGAAATTACATCGAATTATCATTCATATTTTGCTATTCATAATTGGGAGTGGGGAGGCGATACTCGGTGGTTCATCGGGTGAAAAGAAGTAAATTCTGGTCCACCGTAACGGGATAATATTTTCAATTACGACTATCAAATTACATCGTTATAATCATTAATTGTTATGATACATCGTAATTATCTGTTTTTCATTTTGCGATGAGGAGGAATAATGTTTACGGTGATATTTTCGTGATATATCAACGGTCTACTTCATACTGGCGCTGTTACGCTGTATTCGCTCATGAAAAATGCAAATAACAGCCTAACTTTCATTGATACTATACTAACTGATATTCAAGAGTGATGTCTGAAAACTATGCCAGCGCAGCCAGCACGCGCGCATATGAAAATTGCTAATTAACTTAATGCACAGTTTTTCTTCAACTAAAATATTTTCGTTTTTCGGATGTAATGAACTATTGCACAATGCTATTGAACTTCTATCTCATATTGATTGTTCTTGACGAGCAGCTCATCTGCGAATCGAAGGCCAATCTCGTGAGAAAAATATATGATCCACCGATTTCTATGTTGACGCGCATATTATTTCTGGTTTACCCAGAACGATGTATAGCACGGGCACTGGTTAGGTGTGTCAGGGATGCACCACCGTAGAAACCCAACTCTTTACTGTTCGACACAAAAATACACGACTCTATTTTTGCAAAACAATAGGGCAGAAATCTGCACCAGTTACAGAAATGTTATAACAAGAAAACCTAGCTTGAAAGTGTTATTGCCGCCTTGAAAAATAACACATATTGCTTAATATTGTCGAGAATATTTAGTCTGATATAAATCATATAACATTATGGATCAATAAAGTTATTTTGGATTTGAGTATATTGATTTTTGAATTGAACTGACCGGCAACCAGTCTATACCCGATTTATTGATGTCGTAGTGCACACCCTCTCAAAAATGAAATAAGAGTCATGAAATATATATACATGTATATATAATTGCAGAATAAACGCCAAAATTCACAAGTGCTATTATTATTATTATTTTGAAACGCCAATACTATGACGTAGTGGAAATCGACTCACACAGAACCCTATATATAACGCATAATAGATACCAATGTATATAAACATGAAACGCTTTTTAAGACTTCAAAAATACACATTTTATCATCACAGATACACGGTAGTTTGTTTTTAAAGCGAAGCCGGCGCTCTAACCTTCATTGTTGTTTTAATGCGGCAATTTGTGTGGTAAAGATACCAAACGTGCGATGTGATGCGAGAACTAAAGATAATACTATCGCTTCGAAGGCTGCATCAATTCCGGGTTCCGGGTCGATTGAACCGATTTTTCGTAACCATCTTTCGTTCAATTATTCATGGTTTTTCATTGACTTTCGCGCGCTCTCGACAAAAAATCTGGGCCGATGTCGAGACGTTATGTTTCACCTCGGATGAATAATTCATTCACTTCACACTGGCTCATCATCTGCAACCAAAATGATTTCTCTAATGTTTCCGTTAATTCGTTTTCTTTGCACTGAAATAGCAGAAACTAGTATAAGTTTTTTTTAGTGTGTAACAATTTTCCTGTACGTTTCTTTGATAATAGGTATGATATGTAATGGTAGTGACGTGCAATATAGTTAAATATGATGCGTATCAATAACCTCATCCTCGAATCCCTGCCGGGGGAGGATGCAATAACCTGCACCCAGCCCAAAGGTGGACTTAGTTTTGTCACCCTACACAGAGAACAGAAATTCAGTTGGTAGAGGATTGCCAATTACATTTCTCATGAGAATTATTCGATACAGAAAATACAAAATTCAACTGCAGTTCATGTAAGTAAAAGTGAAGGAAGGCTGATATATGACAAATTTCATGTTTGCACGAAGGCCTAAAACAAAGAACTCGTTCTTATAAAAATACAACAATTTTGTCAGCTCTTTAGAATGTCTGAGATGAAATGAGATTTTAGCCGTCGCATTGTATAATCAGAGCTTTTATTTATTAAGCGTTACATCCATAACAATTATGTTCGAGTTGGTTTGAAATTTATCAGTTGATTCAGTCGAACGCTTGGATACGAACGCGTTTACTATGAGAGTAGTAACGAAGAAATGTGTCGCCGATCTTCAATAGCTCTTTCAACATATTAACCAATATTTCATGCATCAACGTCATATCAATCAGTTAGAAAAACATTCAATTGCGTTATATTTACTTGTAGGCACCGCGTCATTCATTAGCTCGTTCATTCGATAAGTATAAGCCACGAAAAAATGCATAAAAGCACTCGAAGTAGAATATAGACATTAAACACATAATAATACCATTCTACGTAATGGGAACAAATGCTGCCATTACCCAGAGGTTAAACCTCGAATTGAAGGTTTAAGTGAATATGAATTGATAATTTCGATATATATATATATACGATATATTTTTTATTCTCGAATCTTCGAGAAAATCTCCCGATCAATCCCACGTACTCCAAGTGTAGTGCTACGTACTCGACAGTTGCGGCCGACCAGCCCGAGGAGCTTTTTCATTAGGGAAAAATTCAGCTAATTTATTCACAATTGACTATTCAATAATAACCATTGCGAGTGAGTCTCCAGATCAGTTAATTATCCGTTTATTTATTTGATTTATCATCGTTAATTGTAATAACTTTTCTCTCCAATTACTGCCGCTCGACAAGCGTTAATGCGCCGAGCTAAGCGTCTATAGCGCGTGGCTGTGTGTTTAGGCCTGCGGGAAGATGGACGACTGTGATGAAATCATTTACACTGTTTAGTCCACGCTGGGGCGTCGTGCCCTGCATACAAATTCTTTCCCATTTGATTCGTTATGCGGCGTTCGGTTTTATCCGCATGTCAGGAGGCCTTCCGTTCGCTTTGGATGGACAATATACGGGGGATTTCATTTATTTTTGTATAATGACGCACTTCATCAATTTGTCGTTGGTTAGCACCATCATCGATAAACCTAGCACGATAGCTTGGTTATTTTCCATACATCGAAATGTCTATGTGAAATACTTTCGTAATTTTCCATCGATAAACATCAGGAATCTTGTGGATATATAATGTATGGTGGCTGATTCGGGCCATACTAAAAAAAATTTCTGTACGGCTAAAGCAACGATAAAAAAATTTTCACATTGGCCCGTTTTTTAGTTTTCTCGCGCGAGAATTCAAAAAGTTTGGTTTTCTCGTGCGAGAATTCAAAACCTTTGATAAAACGGGCCAGTGTGAAAAATTTTTTATAGTTGCTTTAGCCGTACAGAAAAATTTTTTAGTAAGGCCCGAATCTGCCACCATAATAATGGCGTTGAGGTAATATTGCGTTGAGGTAAATTTCATGGTAAATTTCAGAGGTCAGTAACTACGTCGTAAAAACAAACAAGACAACGAGGAGTTTTATTCTGTTGCATCTTAAACGTTTTATTTACATCACCAACCTACGTAAACACCATTTTCGCTATTGTACTGGTGAAGCCAATTGTATAACGGTTGGAAATAGCTTAACAAAGATGTTGCCTCGATATCGGATGAACCGGTGAATTCTTCTTTAGCTCTCTTCCACGGGACGCTTGCCCCTAGTTTCAGGAAGTCACTGAAAACAAAAACGAAACATTGAATTGAAGAACCTGAATTCAGCTTAAACTTCTTCTTGATTTCGTTTTTGTGTGGTACCTGAACCTTCTCCCGGCCTTTTTCGATTGATAGAAGTCGCACTGATGCAAAGGGCCAGCGTGGCCCGATACGTTGCAAAGCGATTGGTAAAATTCGAATTGCAATACAACGGAAAGGAAATACCTACGAAATCAGAAAAAAAGAAAATCAAATTTCATATAATATCATATTATACCCTTTGGCTTGGGTTAAAGTTGTCGATGTTTAGATAATGATTGAATGATCATCTTACACTATATACTTATTCTCGTAAGCAATGTGGTATTTGCTGCCGGCGTCGAAATCATCTTCCGACCTGGAGACAGGTGCGGCGACACCTTGGAACCTCTTCCTAGAATAAGAGATTCTGATCTTGTGTAACTAAGAGAATGCGTGATAGCACACGACATCGACGGAGGCCATTATTGAAGGTTTTTTGCGGATATATTTACATGTAAAATGATGAAATTACCGTATCTGCCACCATTCACTGTTCAATTTGCCGAGAGGCGTTGTGCCGTTATACACGCCCCATCTCCATGTGGCTAAAGACATCGCGAACGGCAACAAGGGTAATTTCACCATAGCCATATTAAACAAATAGTTGATATTAGTTCCTATAAATATGAACCTTCGATTTAAAGTTTTACTAAAAATGCTGATTTGATTTAAAACATTTCTTTCTACAAAACTTACCCTCATCGGTAGCATTATAATCTTGGAAGATTTTCAACGCGTGCAGATGATTCAAGCTCATTGCTGAAAGCGTCACAGTATCTCCGGTCGCTTCGTGGAATGCCGAGTTTCCAGATCTACGGAACTTTAAAGGCTGATTCTTATATGCCATGTAGTACTGGATGTGTCCCATCTCGTGGTGGGCGGTTTGAAAACTCATCATGTTTGGCTTTGCGCAAAATAATATCCTATACAACAATAGAAAATTACAATTACCATTCTATCTTTAATGTTACAATTGCTATCAGTTTTACAATTTCACCATAATTATTCATCAATGTAAAGATTTATTTTCAGTGTCAAGATTTGTTTTTAGACCTGTAGTCGTCCTTCTTTTTTGAATCCATGTCCCATGCCGTCCCGTGACAACTGATGTGCCCGCCATCTTTGCGTTGTTCCAGATGACTGTACTTCCAGAATTTCTTAGTCATTGCTGGCATTCCAATTGACGTGAAGAAATCTTCGGCCATTTTGAAAATACCAGTTGGCGAAGGATTCATGCGTTTGATTTCGTCTGAGAAGTCTGGACTTTTACTTTTTGGAAAAGGCAACATTTCATGCGTTAACATGTCCCAATTCATAGCGTACATCTCTCCTGTATAAAACAACAGAAACGCCGTTGTGTCTGTTCCAAAACACTGAGTATAAGCAATAACGAAAGCCCGATAACAGTAAGGTAATTTGAAATTCAAAATGATTGGATAATCCAATTCTTTGATCAGTTTTGTACAATGGTTCCACAAGGGACTTAGACTTGCATCCATGATCCTATGGTGGCTGATAAGAGCCATAGCGTAAAGTTCCTGGTACACAAATGAGGGCGCCAGAACGCCAGAACGCCAAAACAAAAAAAAAACGTCCAATTTTCTCTGAAAGTTCGTTTTGGCGCGCCAAAACAAAGAAAATTCCGTTTTGGCGCCCCCACCAAAACGAACTTTCATTTTGGCCCCCCCCGCCAAAACGAACTTTCGTTTTGGCGCCCACGCCAAAACAACGAAAAACGTCGAAATTTCTCTAAAAGTTCGTTTGGCGCGCCAAAACGGAGAATATTCCGTGGCGCCAAAACGAACTTTCGTTTTGGCGCCCCCGCCAAAACGAACTTTAAACCACGTAAAATAATTCTATATATACGTAAAATATTTTCATATATGCAAATTTATGCAAATTACACACAAGATCAACGCGCCAAATTGAAAAATAATTTTACTGTGGTTGAATGCTTGTTTTGGCGGAGGCGCCAAAACGGAAATAACCGCGCCAAAACGAAATTTTCTTTGTTTTGGCGCGCCAAAACGAAATTTTCTTTGTTTTGGCGCGCCAAAACGAACTTTTAGAGAAAATTGGACGTTTTTTTTCGTTTTGGCGTTCTGGCGTTCTGGCGCCCTCATTTACATACCAGGAATTTTACGCTATGGCCCTTATCAGCCACCATATGATCCTGTATGAAAGGAGCTTGAAAAATTCACATCAACGCGATGAACTTGAATAGGGAAGAAAAAGAGTTTAACATACGGAATAGATGGGCTGGAATTGGTTCATTACGCTTTAGTTTTCCAGGATACATCTTAATCAAATGGTGACGCACGTAAGCATGTAATTCTGTGTAGAAAGGTGATATTTCAGTCCAGAGTCTGGTGACGACGTCGGGGACATCCGGTTCATGTATCGATTTTGCGTTCCAATATCGCGATGGATCGTGGTTGGCTGAAAGTAACGGTAAAAAATGTGTCTCATATTTCATGAAATTCAGCGAGTTTACGTCATTTCGAATTATTCGCGGACCAGCTTCCTTGCATCTTATTACCTTGTCTATAGAGAGACATCTGTTCTTCAAAAGGTTTCCTCATTTTTCTACCCGTTTCGTTCCGCCATTTTTGCCATATGAAGAGAGCTTTGTCGTAATCGGTTGTTTTTTGTAATACGACCTGTATCTCGTCTATGTCTAAACACCGACCTTCAAGACAGACACGCGCGGCTTCGTAGATTTCCGAAATATTTTTCGCTAGTTCCGAAGCACGTCTGAAAATGCAATTACATATTGATTTTGTTGTTGTCGCTCAGGTTAGAATTTACGGTCGAAAATGGCATCTCTATTTTGCATATTACGCGAGTTCCAATCGTCACAATACAGTGGTGTAGGTAAGAGAGATTCGCTTACTGTAGGGCCTGGTTCGGGGGATTATCTCTGAAATATCCTAGGCTGGCGTTGAATAAGCGTCGAGTAGATTTGGATAATCTGGATGCATTGAAGAACGACAGTCGACTAAACATGACCGAGTCACATTTAACGCTGATATCATTGAAATATGGTTGCTGTAATTACATTAAAAGTAACATAAGATTCTTTCTTACGATTTTGTATTGGTAAACTATGTAGAACTTACAATCTCTTTGATAAGCTGGTTTTTAGTATTTGAATGTAAGTTGTACTGAATCAATGAAGTCCACCGGGAGAGCGCTGTCGCTAAGTGTTCAGATGTTTTTATCAGTGATTTCGCAGTTTTTTCCGACACTAAAACCGAACGAAAGAATGTATGTAGGACGAAGACTTTGAAACAAAAGTTCTTTGCTGTTTTGTCACTTAAGCTTGTTACATTCCCGAATACATCAGGCACTTACGTATCTTTTCAATGCCATAGGGTTGAGTAGATTTTTCCGAAACCAGGCAATGAAACTTTGTATTCAACCTTTTAAGAATTCCTTCAAGCGACTTTAAATCGTCGAAATATTGCAAGGCATTTCCTCTGTTTGTTTCATGACCGTTCCTTCTGTTGTCGTCGGCGAGAATTTTGGAAGCGATGAGCCATAGAGTACATACGATCGCGTAAAACTGAATTCGCTGCATGGCGACTAGATTATACAAAGAAATAAAACATGATACACACGTATTTCCTACGAAAATTCCAGACTAAAAAAAAAACCGGCAAACCCTCTCAGAATCGTGGTCGACCTGAGGCTTGTATGTATATGAGCCAACATTGCGAAAAATTGATAGTTCATAAAGGTACCATTTCTAACGCATACTGTATATGTTTCTCTGTTCACGACTAAATTCATTTTTTCTTACCTTTGTTACTCCAACTATTTCTACGTTTGTAACTCCTATAATTTATTCCATGATTTCGGAGTCATTTTCATAGCAAAAGTGCCTTGCTTGTCTTTCACACATGTTCCATTGTTTAAGCTCTGTGGGCCGTGACAACTGTTACTGTTGATATAGCATTAGAATTTGAAGTTATTGCTTATCGATAAATTTCACAGAGGAGTAACATCAGTTGGAGGCCGGTTTAATTATTATTTTCATTTTTATTTTAATTACTATTCATCGCAAACTCGATATCGAATATCAATAGAATTCAGCTATTCATAATCCTTGCTAATTCGAAGTGATTGATCTAAGCCAAGATGTTTGATGTCACTGACTGGATGATCAAGAACTTCGCTCCATATGACGTGACTTTAAAAAGTCTGATGAATCGCATGAAAAGATAAGAGGATTCGAACAATCGGATATCACTGATCCTTCGTAGACAGCTGAGTAAGATTATATCATTGACTGAATACCATATGATGTTGCCCGAACCAGGTCGATACCGTTATTTTGGTCCTTGATACTGCCGCTCAAATCGTGCTGTATATATATATATATATATATATATATATATATATATATATATATATATATATATATATATATATATATATATATATATATATATATATATATATATATATATATATATATATATATATATATATATATATATATATATATATATATATATATATATATATATATATATATATATAAGACGCAAATGATTAGAATAAATCAACCGAAGATATGATAATATATGCTGTCCTTCGAAGTTTGCAATATGTCTTAAACTACAGTGTATCGGCTATTTCTTGTACACTTGCATCTGCTTCCAGAAGGCTTCAGCACTTCAAGTTTAAAAAGCTTGGGTTGTTTTCGCAGATTTGGGATGGGATCAGAAATGCCGTTGTATTCTGATATTGGCATTTTCATTAATATCCCATCCAATTTCATTAGAAAATATGTGATAATATAATAACATTATGTTTTAAGGGGAAATTGAGAGCTTAAAGAACGTGGTCCATATGGGCCAGGCAGTGAGTTTCAGATCTTATTACGAGATGGTAGTTCTCCCGGCCGAATTCGTTATTACACGATAGATTGGTGAAAATGAAAAAAATAAAGATACTGTGCTTTTGTGGATATACTTTATTTTGGCTAAGGTTAAACTGTCACTACGCTTGATCTTCTTATTTCATCGCGATCATCTCCGATAACTTTCAGTTGTTCATCATTCGTCTCTACGCCATACGTTGGACAGAACGGAACATACCGTGTCCATCTGTGCTTCCTTACTAAATTCATTCCTAATGGAAAATCATACGTTGACGAGTTTCCTTCATTGTCAATTTCAGTATCTCCAGTTTCGCTGCTTTCATTGCACCATTTATCCAAACCTCTTTCTGCGAGTGTACCTGGAATATTAGAAAATAGAGGGCCGAGCGGAATGGTAAAAACTTGTAAAAAATGAAATATATAAGTTTCATGGATCCAGTTCCGCAGTTCTAGTAGAATAAAT
This sequence comes from Tubulanus polymorphus, assembly GCF_964204645.1. Classification (NCBI taxonomy): domain Eukaryota; kingdom Metazoa; phylum Nemertea; class Palaeonemertea; order Tubulaniformes; family Tubulanidae; genus Tubulanus; species Tubulanus polymorphus. Next base: position 5,247,124 of record NC_134029.1, on the reverse strand, counting down.
GCAAATTAAGTTCGCTACTTGTTCTAATTTGGACTTTAGAATTGGACGAACTGGAGGTCATTGTAACAAATGACAAACCTGGTATTGTGTTGTCTAAGAAAAATGCAAGAAATCCTCCGACAAACATCGATGTAGAAAGCAGAACAGTGAATATCTGATCAACTATTGGTGCACCTATAATTGATTGAATATCTGATATCATTATTCTGGCTTAATCATGGCTTAAATATACTGGTTAAATGGACAAATACATCTAATAAAGGACAATGTTTAGATATATGAAATAAAACTTCCACTCAAACCAAATCTAATGATTCGAAATAGAATAAAATGTCTAGACTTTTACCAGTATTGATAGCACCAGGATAAGTGTTCAGCCAATGTGGTAGAGTTAATCCAGAAAATATGGAGACTCCAACGATGAAGATATTACGAGTTGAATTCATATCAACGTATTGTAGATTTGATAGCCCAACTGCTGTGATCATTCCTGTATTAAAAATACATGAAACATGATAATGTAAACAAATGAATTTTCGAGGATCGGATGATCATAAGAACTATTGTGGAGTTTTTTGTTATGTTTCATGTTTTATTTCACGATCTTTGTTGAAGAACAATAGAGAACTTCTTCGGTTACGCGAGGTCGTACCGAACATGATCAGAAACATCCCACCAATAACCGGATCAGGTATCGTCACAAACAGAGCACCGAATTTCCCCAGAATACCGAAAATGAGTGACACCAATGCCCCTGTTTGAACTACGCGTCGGCTTCCAACCTAGGAAGATAAAAGCTCGCCTATCATATTCATTATCAGGGGAACGGCCACTTTTCTGCCTGTGACTAAAGAAAAGCCCACACATTCAGTTATTTTAAAGATTCATAAACATTCATTTTGGCAGATGACATTTCGAGTGAGTTTCTTCGTATGATAAAGTATTTCTTTGCAGTAGGGCTTTTATTGCAAGTAAAAATACCTTAGTGATTCCGATAGTGCCGATATTTTCGCTATAAGAAGTCATGGCATTTCCAGTACCCACAATTCCTGCTAAGAGACTAGCCAAACCTTCTATTCCTATGCCTGAAATGATACAAATAAAATATAAAAGGCCCCATCCTCACGCACTGTGACTCTGTCTGTTTCTGAGTCAGTATAAAGGTTTATGTACCTCTATTTATTGCGTGTTTTGGTGGTGGAGGGGCGCCCGATAATCGCGCACACGCGTAATAGTCACCAACGGATTCAACCATCGACGACAATACTCCAGATACCATTCCCACTACTGCCGCTGCACTAAATGTAGGCATTCCCCACTGACCTATATCGTAAAATACAAAATATTCCCGATGATCTTATTTTTACATTTGTACGATGAGCCACGTCATCTTGAATTTGGAAATCTTAAAAAATCGACAAACTGGGATTGCAATGAAAAATTTATCGAATACCTGGATACGGAACTCTGAACCAGGAAGATTGCGTAATCACCGATAATCTAGTATCAGTTCGTGCTCCATAGCCCCAGCTATCAGGTTCATTTGGTAGTACATCAGTTATTGTCAAGACGAAGCATATCAACCAAATTATAAGGATCGACAATAGCAACTGAAATAGGAATATTAGTAGCTATTTTTACAGTAACTTGGATGCATTTCGAAAGATCATGTATTTTTGTTAACTGAAATGATAAAAAAAGTCTTTTGCACTATAGAATATGAATAACTAATCACTTGAAAAGATGCACAACAGTGCCTCCACCCAAAGAAAGAAATTTTGTGATTCGAGCGTTTAGTTGTCAACGAGATTATTGTGATGGGAAAAGTGTCTGCTAGTCGACATTTTCTCGAATATGTATTTTCTATCAGAGAACCCCCAGATGTTTATCAAATTATTAGAGGGAAATTGTTATCGCTTACCGGTAATTGCGTAAAAAGAGAAAAACCGCTCGTTCTGGTGCAACCTTGACCTTTGACGTACTTGAGACAAGGTATCGATATGTTACGCATATATTGAGAGAATATCGTTATCAGAATAACCGTCCTACAAAAATACAAATGACACATAGCATCCATCCTAATGGAGTCAAACTCATCTCTCAATCAACTTTTGAACTACTAGGCCCTAAATTGCTGGACATAAGGTAAAACCTTATTGCATCAAGAAATTCCGCACCCTCGAGTATATTTGGAATGATATCGTTACACTTACGATATCGCAATCCACCATTGTTTAGATGCCATTTCCGCCGCTGGTACAAACAATGAAAGTCCGACTAGACTTATGGTGGGAGTAATAACTATAGGGCCGATGAACTGCAGTATAAATCCCATTATTCCACTAAATCCGAACACGATTTGGATCATGGATGCACCGATTATTGCTCCTTGCACCTGAAATTTTAGAGACGTCGTTATATGATGCAAACGCAGCAGTTGAGTTAAAATTCTGAATTGATTAAAGAGGTCATCGACGCGTGCTTCGTGCAATTTCAAACTTTCTATTTTCAAGTGCTAAAAATCCAGAACTAAAGTTCTATAGAATCGTTACCTCACGAATACGACTTTGCCAAACTTCGGTGGGAGAGAGCAAAACTTGATTGGTTTCGTTTGCATTCAAGAATGACTGGTTTGAAGCCATTAGCTTCTGAGTAGCCATTAGATTACTGGACACATTGGTCAGCGGACCACTTACTACTACAAATCGCAACATAATGAATGCGTTTATGTCGGTAATTATTGGTTTACGCAACGATCAAAATGAATAGGTTTAGCGATGTTCCGATTTAATGATACCATTAACCTTTTATGCAGTAGGATTGCTGCTTACCGTTTCGAGGACCAGGACACTTCCACTTAGGTAACGATAGAATAGCAAACGTCGGAATTATAAATGCGACTGAACAACCTTGTACGATTGGTAATCTGAAGAAGAAAACAATGTTCTGAGTGTTATGCAGAGTTTTCTAACATATTCAATGCTTTTTCGGGTATTTCGGGTATTCGAATGGTTTAGACTGAGATTGAGCCCACTTCGCTGTCTTGACGATCGTAGGAGTAGACGGTTTAGGTTGTTACAAGGTTAGAATAGGGCATACTAAGGTTCGCAATTTTGTTCGATTCCTTACTGTAGTATGTATGATTTTTTTATCATTAGTGTAAATACAATATGGAGAGCATATCAATATCGCAAGGAAATACCTCGTTCCAAATACTGTTTGAAGTAACGTTCCTATACCGACCATGAAGAAAACAGTTCCAATAAGTTCACTTTTTGCCACCTCATCATTGCCCATACACAGAGGTTCTGCTAGCAACAACGGAATACTAATCGTCCCACCAAACAATGTTACATAATGCTGAAATTGATGCCACTCAATGATTTAAATTTGTTCTTCAATCTTTTTCCCCCCATAATATATCTGACATGGGCATTTCGACAGGCTTGTGAACTATTTTTTCGGATTGAAATTGACCATGTCCCCCCTCAATTTGACTCCGTTGTAAAATATCAACCTACACAGATATGAGGCGTACGGACATATCGCTTTTTATATAGAAAACCGGTTTCCCTAAATGGAAAAAATATATGCTCACTTGGAATCCAAATATTAGTGATGTGTACCAAGGTGGACACTCTTCTATTGTGTAATATAAATCCGATGTGCGATCCACTTGTTGAGCAGGACTTTCGTTCACTGGAAAGCCATTCGATTTACTATATTTTTCTTTGTAAAGAAGTTCAAGTTCGGCAGCTTGGGCCCCTCGATCCTGAGCAATCGGAAAACAGCAAAATAGATAATTGTATTTTCTATCTTTTGAAAGCAAAAAACTAAAAATTGATCGATACGCAAATGGCTTGAAATTAGTAGAAAATACATTACGTTATGTATTTGAATCTAAATATGTTTGTTATTTCTGTCACTGAAAAAAAGAAAGATACCTTCGGACTATCTTTAACGACCATTTTATCCTCGAGAATCTATTCTACCATACCATATGAACTTTCTGAGATGTTGATTTTCGATAGTAATATAATTATCAAAATCTGGTGACCCGGTTTTGAACTATATCGATCGAATTACCAATTAGTCTATCTTATCGAGTATCGCGAATAATGTCAAACGACATTTAAAGTAAATACCAAAATCTAAAAATCAATTTCGACTTAAATGCGGACGATATTTGATATCAATCGCCAATCTTAATCTCCTTTGAATAGATTCATTCTAAGAAATCCTACGGGGATTTTTAAGCGGTTGCCTTTCGGTTGCTGTTAAAGGCGCCGCAACACAATTACCTTCCGGCACATGAAAAATCCTCTCATCCGCCAGCGCTAATTTTACTCGTTTTTTGGTGACATCGCTAATGGCTACGCCTACGTCAGGATTAGCTGTCCCCGAAAGAAATCGTGCCATTTCAAAAATAAGATAAAATATGGAATATGGGACAGTTTCGTGGCATATAGAGAAAACTCAAGGAAAACATTTCCAAGTAGAAAAATCATTTTCAAGCAATTTTCATGACAAAAATGTCTTCTGTATTTTTTCCATCAACTTCTAAATGTCTGGCATACAATCTCCACAGTATTTGAAGTAATATTCAGTATTTGCACAACATTCTTCGTTGGTTACACCCGACTCCAGACAGCCATGAGCATTGCACACGTAACAAGCGATCATTTCAGCTTGGTTCTGACAGCTTTGCACTTCGGCGGCGAACGTAACGAACAAGAAAACAACCAAAAACATCACTGCGGCTTGACTCATCGTTATTCTATAGAAATAGAAAATAAATCGAAATATCAACATGAGTTCGTGAAAAAGAACAAAAACCTTTGCAGTGATTTGAAAAGACGATTACTTACACTTATTTCGCTATTTTCTAGTTGCTTCCTCGCAGTGAAATCTTTAAGACCAGTGAATGTTATAAATTCAGACTAGCTTATATACACTAAGTAATCATTAGATGAATCTATGTAAATTTACCACGATTGACTAAAGAACAAGCGTTTATCGCTTTACGAACTGTCGGCACTGATATTTCACGAGATATTCAAATCGTGGTAGGAATTTGAATAAAATAACGAATGATACATTGATAAGCAGGAACTATCTATAAATATCTATGAGGAAGAACTGTCAACACAACTCAGCTAGATAGCTAGCAGGAATCTGTAATTCTCAAGCAACTTCAGAAATCCTTTGATTGGCAATTTCAATATTCTGAGGGCGGTAAATTCTAGAGGGAACTGCTCCTAAATTCTAAGAGTAGCAAAATAAACTTCGTTTTTAGAACTAGTTCAAACTGTAGATTTGAAACAACTGAATCCAGGAAAAAGGATGCTTCAGACCCATCGGAGTCAGTATCCGATGAAAACGTATTGACCTAAAACGCTTTCGATTTCGCTATGCAGAATTCATGTACTCTAATTTTGATTCGACGCGTATCTCGACCGTGAGAATCTCCTCGAATCATTTTACAACGAAGTGGTTTCAAATTTTGAACGAGTTTTCAGCGTTGGAATTATCAATATCGAATCAGAATAGTCTCCCAGCGAAAAGATGCACTTTCCCGCAAAATTGAATTTGATGCAGATATTTTAGACGATTTAACATCATGAAACGGCAAATAGTGCCTCAAATCGTCCAATCGTTTGCTATTGGATTATTTAGAGGGTGATAAATGGTTCATTACGTACTTATTTCATTGGACTGAGTGTTTAATCAATGTTTGTTCAGGTTTATCAGGATTTAGGCTTTCGTTAAAAATGTATATTTACATATATACATTCACTGAAATTAATGACTATTTTTATCGCAGCTTGAACTATATTTCCTACTCAGCAAAAGAGAAATGGATTGAGAGAGAACGAGAGGGAAAGAGAGCTGTCGAATGAATCTATGTCGATGACGACTGTTATCGGCACAAAAAGAACGGACGCTCGTAACTTGATCTGGCGACATTTAATGGTAAATGTGACAGTGGAGCGCCGCTCCGAGGAACCAGTTGTGTACGATGGCTGAATCTTTCACGATGCTCGAACGAACTATTGGAGTAACGGTCATTTCGTTAACCAGTATTTCGGGAATACTCGGCAATGTGTTGATCCTTATTTCGATAGCTAAGTTCTCGTTATTTCGCGGGAAGGCGGCGAGATTTCTCGTCATTTGCCTCAGCATCCCGGACTTACTTTTTCTGGGCATCCTCTGCCCGATAATGGTTTGTACGCTTGTATCAAACGCGTGGCATTTCGGTGAGTTGTTTTGTCAGATTTTCGTTATATTAAACTTGTGTCTTTACGGTACTTCCATGTTGATCCAGTCATCAATCGCTATACAGCGATATTTACGTCTGGTGCATAGCGTGGACTTTTTAGAGAGACGGAGAGGCCGAGTACTGATAACAATGATCTGTTGGATTTTACCACCGGCCTCGCTAATTCCGACGATGTACGACGAATTTAAAGAGGCTCACGACGACGGATTGGACGTGAAATGTATCTTCATTCCAGATACTCCAACATTTCAGAAAATAGTCAGCTTACTGTTGCTTTTCGGGCTGCCGGCTTGCACGATGATATTCTGTTATACGGCGATTCTAATTTACGTGAAAAAAACTACGAGGGCTTTGAACAGATTCAGTGAAAATTCGTCGAACGAGTCCGAATCAAACAGACACAGTATAGCTACTAGCCGCGATTCGGCTCAGATGGAATTACGTTTGACAAAAACTTTCGGGTTTATTTGTTCCGTTAGCTTTTTCGGCTATGCGCCGTTTTTCGTTCTGCGAACAGTAGACAGTGACCTCGAAGAGCCTCTAATAGCGTATGTAGTTACCATAGGCTTATATTGTTTGACAATCGCCTTGAACGTCATCATATACGGCAGCATGAACAGTGAGTTCAGGTAAGTGGCAGCCTGTTTCTCAATGGAAAATATCGAAAAACCATACCTTTACTTTCAGTCTCAGTGAATTTTTGAAAACAGAAACGGTCTATATTACTATTATATACCACACGTTTCACGTACATCGCAAATACGATATAACCATGTCAAACTAACTCTTTTTATAAACTCAACTAACCAATTACGTGCACTTTCATAATCTCAAAACGGGTTGGATGCGGGGTTAGCGTATCAGTTTTACATAACTAATTTCCTTTATTATTTATTAACTTAAATATAACTACTTATCCTTTACCGAATGATACGACTTAAATTGATAATAATCGTTCCGAGTTTAATTTTCAGAATAAACATTTTTGCATTTCCTTATAAAATGCAAAATAAAGTATATGCGTTACCACTATATCTTACCAACAGTTAAAAGTTAGTCATCGTATTATGACATTTTATCGTTTACTTTTCAGACAGGCATATTCGTCGATTTTGTCTTCAGGTCGATGTTGTCGACGGTGCTTCCCAGGCGAAGACGCAAATGGCGAGCAATCAGTTTGGTCGGTTAAAACACAACAGTCGACAAACAGCGGAACTGAATTAACCACAAACGACACCGATCGCATAGATTTACAAAACCATTCAATTCTGTCAACAAACGCTTGTCAGAGTAGCATTTAGATACTCAACTTCATTATTACTTGTGTAGATCGCCATCTCTGTGTCGGAGAGATATGCTAGCCTTTTAATGAGATATATTGATTACGTATTCATAAGTGATGTGATTGCGAATAGAGAATTTTCGAAGTACATGTACTGGTGATCCATAAATAGTGTCATATCCGTAATTCTGAACATATCCGTTATTCGTCTATTTCAACTGAAATATGTCAAGTTCATTATATCATTTACAATTCTATTTCATCGCGATCATCTCCGACAACTTTCAATTGTTCCTCATTCGTCTCTTCGCCATACGTTGGGCAGAACGGAACATATCGTGTCCATCTGTGCTTCCTTACTAAATTCATTCCGAATGGAAAATCATACGTTGACGAGTTTCCTTTATTTTCAATTTCAGAAACTCAGTTTCGCTACTTTCATTACACCATTTATCCAAACCTCTTTCTGCGAGTGTACCTGGAATATTAGAAAATAGAGGGCTGTGCAGAATAGGTAGAAACTTAAAAATGACAAACGAAATATAGGTTTCTTGGGTCCAGCTCCACAGTTCTAGTATATTAAATGCAAATTAAGTTCGCTACTTGTTCCAGTGTGGACTTAGAATCTGGTAGAACTGGGGGTCTTTGCTACAAATTGCAAACCTGGTATTGTGTTGTCTAAGAAAAATGCAAGAAATCCGCCGACAAACATCGATGTAGAAAGCAGAACAGTGAATATCTGGTCAACTATTGGTGCACCTATAATTGATTCAATATCTTTTATCATTATTCTGGCTTAACCATGGCTTAAATATACTGGTTAAATGGACAAATACATCTAATAAAGCACAATGTTTAGATTTATGAAATAAAACTTCCAAAAAATGTCTATACTTTTACCAGTATTTATAGCACCAGGATGTGTGGTCAGCCAATGCGGTAGAGTTAATCCAGAAAATATAGAGAATCCGACGATGAAGATATTACGAGTTGAATTCATATCAACGTATTGTAGATTTGATAGCCCAACTGCTGTGATCATTCCTGCATAAAATACATCAAACACGATTAATGTAAACAAATGAATTTTCGAGGAGTGGATGATCATAAGATCTATGTTGTGGAGTTTTCTTGTTTTGTTTTCTGTTTTATTTCACGATCTTTGTCGAAGAAGAAGAGAGAACTTCTTCGGTTACGCGAGGTCGTACCGAACATGATCAGAGACATCCCACCGATAACCGGATCAGGTATCGTCACAAACAGAGCACCGAATTTCCCCAGAATACCGAAAACGAGTGATACCAATGCCCCTATCTGAACTACGCGTCGGCTTCCAACCTAAGAATAAAACGCTCGCTTATCATCTTTGTCATCAGGGGAACGGCCACTTTTTTGCCTGAGACAAAAGAAAAGCCCACACATTCAGTTATTTTCAAGATTCATAAGCATTCATTTTGACGGTTGACATTTCAAGTGAGCTGCTTCATGTGATACACTATTTGTTCGCAGTCGGGCTTTTCTTTCGGCGCATGTCTAAAAAACCTTAGTTATTCCGATAGTGCTGATATTTTCGCTATAAGAAGTCATGGCATTTCCAGTGCCTAAAACTCCTGCTAAGAGACTAGCCACGCCTTCTATTCCTATTCCTGAAATGATACGAATATAATATACAGGGCCCCATCCACACACACCGTGACTCTGTCTGCTTGTGAGTCAGTATAAGGGTTATGTACCTCTATTTATTGCGTGTTTTGGTGGTGGAGGGGCGCCCGATAATCGCGCACACGCGTAATAGTCACCAACGGATTCAACCATCGACGACAAGACTCCAGATACCATTCCCACTACTGCCGCTGCACTAAATGTAGGCATTCCCCACTGACCTATATCGTAAAATAAAAAATATTCCCGAAGATCTTGATTTGAAATTGGACGATGAGCCACGTGATCTTATATTTGGAAATCTTAAAAAATCGACAAACGGGGACAAGTTGAACTTGAACTTGAACTTTGACAGCATTAGGACAGCATTGCAATGAAAAATGTCTCCAATACCTGGGTAAGGAACTCTGAACCATGAAGACTGCGTAATCACCGATAATCTAGTATCAGTTCGTGCTCCATAGCCCCAGCTATCAGGTTCATTTGGTAGTACATCAGTTATTGTCAAGACGAAGCATATCAACCAAATCATAAGGATCGACAATATCAACTGAAATAGGAATATCAGTAGCTATTTTTACAGTATCTTGGATGCATTTCGATATGTATGACGATCCGATTGAAGACATGTACAAATAAAACTAACGGACCCTTCCAAAAATCTGAATATGATTAACCATTCACCTTCGAAAAAATGCACAAAAACGCCTCCATTCAAAGAAATGTATTTTAGGATTCGAACATTTCAGTTGTCCACGGTATTATCTTAATGCGAAAATAGTGCCTCTTAGTCGAATCTCTTTCTCGAATATGTAGGCCTATTCACATTATAGAACCCCCGGATGTTTATCAAATTATTGGAGGGAAATTGTTATCGCTTACCGGAAATTGCGTAAAAAGAGAAAAACCGCTCGTTCTAGTGCAACCTTGACCTTTCGTGTACTTGAGACAAGGTATCGATATGTTACGCATATATTGAGAAAATATCGTTATGAGAATAACCGTCCTACAAAAACAAATGATAAATCCTTATGGGTTCAAATTCAACTATTGAATAAATGTGGAACTATTAGGCTCTAAATTGCTGGATATAAGGTAAAACCGAAGAAAAAAAATCATCGAGGAAATCCACACCTTGGAGGATATTAGAAATGATACCGTGGTAATGAAAAAAGAGACACTTACGATATCGCAATCCACCACTGTTTAGATGCCATCTCCGCCGCTGGTACAAACAATGAAAGTCCGACTAGACTTATGGTGGGAGTAATAACTATAGGGCCGATGAACCGCAGTATATATCCCATTATTCCACTAAATCCGAACACGATTTGGATCATGGATGCACCGATTATTGCTCCTTGCACCTGAAATTTTAGAGACGTCGTTTTTATGATAAAATCGCAGTAGTTGAGTTAAAATTCTAAAATATTTCAAGAGGTCGTCACCCCGTGCTTCGTGCAATTTCGAATTTTTCTTTTATTCTTTTATCGAATCGTTACCTCACGAATACGACTTTGCCAAACTTCGGTGGGAGAGAGTAAAACTTGATTGGTTTCGTTTGCACCCAAAAATTACTGGTTTGAAGCCATTAGCTTCTGAGTAGCCATTAGATTACTGGACACATTGGTCAGCGGACCAGTTGCTGCTACAAATAGCAACATAATCAATGCGTTCATATCGGTAATTATAGGTTTACGCAACGATCGTGCGGTTAAGCGATGTTCCAATTTAATGATACCATTAGCCTTTTATGAAGTGGGATTGCTGCTTACCGTTTTGAGGACCAGGACATTTCCATTTAGGCAAAGATAGAATAGCAAACGTCGGAATTATAAATGCGACTGAACAACCTTGTACGATTGGTAATCTGAAGATGAAAACAATGTTTTGCGTGTTCTGCGGAGTTTTCTAGCTGATTCTATCCTTTTTCGGGTATAACGGGTATTCAGTAGTTTGGGCTCATATTGAGCCGACTTAGCTGTCTTCAAGATCGTAGGTGTAGACGATTAATTTGATTATATTTGAGGTTAGAATAGGGCATATTAAGGTTGATTTTTTTATCATTAGTATAAATACTATATGTAGAGTATGTCATATCGTAAGCAAATACCTCGTTCCAAATACTGTTTGAAGTAACGTTCCTATACCGACCATGAAGAAAACAGTTCCAATAAGTTCACTTTTTGCCACCTCATCATTGCCCATACACAGAGGTTCTGCTAGTAACAACGGGATGTTAATCGTCCCACCAAACAGTGTTACATAATGCTGAAATTAATGCCACTAAATTTTTCTTCAATCTCTTTTTCTTCTGACTCAAAAACATAATGTAGGCTTTTTGACAGGCTTGAAATTGGCCATGGAATTTACAATTAGATTCGAATGTAAAATATCAACCTATACAGATATGAGACATACTGACATATCTATCGTTTCATACATAAAAAAACCCACTTTCCCTAAATGGTAAAAATACATGCTCACTTGGAATCCAAATATAAGTGATGTGTACCACGGTGGACATTCTTCGATTGTGTAATATAAATCCGATGTGCGATCCACTTGTTGAGAAGGAATTTTATTCACCGGGAAGCTATTCGAGTCACTATGTTTTTCTTTGTAAAGAAGTTTAAGTTCGTTGGCTTGGAGCCCTCGATCCTAAGCAATCGGACAACAGCAACACATATTATTGAAGAATATATGTTATTTTGTATTTTGAATGCGACAACACGACAAAATGAATCCAAGGCGGTGGGAAATGAAGATATGTAAATGGCTTCAAAATATCACAGATTGATGGTAAAGCTTGATATGCTATTAGAGTAGAAAAATACACAGCGTACCGGTATTGCTAGTTCGAAAATATCTTCGTCATTTTTGAAAGAATTGTTGCTGAAAATGAAAAATACCTTCGGAATATCTCTAACGACCATTTTAACCATACCATACCATATGAACTTTCTGAGCTTACGATGTGTAAGTTTTTTTTTTCGATCGTAATGTAGCTATCAAAATCTGATGACCCGTTTTCGTGCTATATTGATCGAATTGTCAATAAGCCTTTTTACAGTTTCCAGGCGCCATTTTTTTGGGTACCCGCCGGGTCCGCATTGTTGAATTTTTTGTCCCTATTTTTTCCCCGTTTAATATTTTTATTTCGTTCATATCTCTGGATTGGATAAAGATAGAAACAAAGTGAAAATATTGATTGACTCAGCTGATAATTAGTTTTTTTACTATGTTACTCAATCATAAAGTTAATGCAACAATGCGCGCTGGTGAGGTTATAAGCATTGATATCGTTTTCCCGATAATTCAACTTGAATTATTGCTCAGCTCATTCAAAAGTTCGTAATTCTTACAAATTTTAATCTACATTTTTGAAATTTTCAGGATCAATAGCCATCTATATGTGGTCTTATATACTTTTTACCGTTTTCAATTATCTTTATTAATTTTTAAGTAATTGCGAGTCAAACTTCCAAAACACGTTTTCCCGGGTCCCCTGGGTGCATCTTTATATCAGGAAATTTCACAATTTCACCGTTTCCTACTTTGTTGAAAATCAATTTATTAAGTAACCATGGAAATAAGGGCACCTAGGTTTTTGAAAAATGGTTATTAAAGATATATATTCTCTAGGATTTGTCAAAATAAACAAAATAACCCAGGTGTTGCTTTAACCAGCTACCTAGGTTCACAACAGATCATTTTGTCCAACGTGTTTCATTCGATTCCAAAACTGCACGTACGGGTATACGATTGCAAATGTGAAAGTCAGACATTATGTGGCACATGTATGAGAACCACAGTCTCAATGCTGCGTCGCATTGACGTCGCAAATTTGCATGGCTACTTACGTGAAGTGGGCTAATACAGACCTTGTATGATCAAAACTGACTTAGAATTCGTGCCAAATCTCAAAACAACTATCAAACACACGAGATCAATTTTGACAGAAAGTAAACGAATGTTATGTTCCTCAATATATACTAATATATTCCAAAGTTCCAATCTTTCCAACACAATCGACTAAGCCTAATATATTCAAATTCAATTTGAAACACCTTCCAGCTCGTGTCACGATCAGTAATAAAGATCGAACATCGAACGTTCTCAAAAAAGCAAACCCGATCCAACGGTTTGCAAACGTCAAGTTTGACACAACCGTGGCTGCTTCCATTTGCGTGGAGCTGCTGCTGAAAATTCAAAAATGTAAATCGGGTACCGGTATTTAACTGAAGACCGAGCGCTCGCCATTACACCATGGTATTTCTGATGGTTAACTTTTGAGCAACTGGCTCCAGAATCACCTGCCAACGGCCATATTTCATTGATGCAATATACTGTTAAACGATATAATATAGACGGGAGATCAATGAAACTTAAATGCCTGACACTAAGACTTATTTCGACTTTTTTGACTATCTTAGATGATTGGGAGAGGGGTCCAAAAATAAGGACATTTTCCGTAGATTAAGGCTGTGAGTAGGGTGCCCCTCGGTGTTGAAACAAATACATCCAAAACAATTTAATTTGCAAGAGGATGAATGTTAGATTTGTAAGTTTTATGCGATCACTGTCTTGACAAAGATGGTAATCTTAATGGGAAGGAGCAGGGGTCCGGACTACCGACCCTCCAAACCCGTAGTCTGTCCCTGTGTTACTAGAAATATCTCTATTTACCATTTTTTTCAAATAACTAGGTGCCCTTGTTTCCATAGTTACTGAAAATTTTGATTTTAACAATGTAGGACCGGTTAAATTGGCAAATTTCTTGATATAAATATGCACACATGATACTCTAGAAAACGTGTTTTGGAAGTTTGACTCGCAATTACTTAAAAACTAATAAAGATAATTAAAAACGGTAAAAGGTATATAAGACCACATATAGATGGCTATTGATCCTGAAAATTTCAAAAATGTAGATTAAAATTTGTAAGAATTACGGACTTTTGAATGAGATGAGCAATAATTCAAGTTGAATTATCGGGAAGACGATATCAATGTTTATAACTTCACCAGCGCACATTGTTGCATTAACTTTATAAATGAGTGATATCATAAAAAAGTTTATTATCAGCCGAGTTCATCGATATTTCTACTTTGTTTCTATCTTAATCAAATCCAGAGATATGAACGAAATAAAAAAATTAAACCGGAGAAAAATAGGGACAAAAAATTCAACAATGCGGACCCGGCGGGTACCCAAAAAAATGGCGCCTGGAAACTGTAAAAAGGCTTATTATTCTATCTTATCGTAGGATAAGATCGTAGACATTGCAGTTGAAAGGTAATCGCAGAACAAATAAATTCGTGAAAAAAAGATATGAGAAAGTTGAATATAATAAATTCATTGAAGTATGCCCGAGGGGATTTTTAAGCTGTTGCTACTAAAAAACTCCGCAACACAAGTTCCTTCCGGCAGAAATCCTCTCAACCGCCAGCGCTAATTTTATTCGTTTTTTGGCGGCATCGCTTAAGGCTTCGCTTCTTCAGGATCAGCTGTCTCCCAAAGAAATTGTGCCTTTTCAAAAGTAGGAAAAATATGGAATATGGGACAGTCTTTTTGCAACCCTGGTTTTTACGACGTGACTTATAGAGAAAACTCAAAGAAAAAAAAAGTTCAAGAAGAGTAATCTTTTAAAAGCAATTTTCATGACAAACAATGTCTTGCTGTTTTATTTTTCCATTTGCTACCTACTGTCTGGCATACAACCTCCACCGTATTTGAAGTAATATTCAGTATTTGCACAACATTCTTCATTAGTTACACCCGACTCCAGACAGCTATGGGCTTTGTACACGTAACAAGCGATCATTTCAGCTTGGTTCTGACAGCTTTGCGCATCGGCGGCGAACGTAACGAACCAAAGAAAACAACGAAAAACATCACTGCGGCGTGACTCATCGTTATTCTATCGAAATAAAAATAAATCAAAATGTCAACATGAGTGCGTGAAAAAGAACAAAAATCTTCTCAGCGATTAAGAAGATTACCTACAATTATTTCGCTATTTCTAGTTGCCTCCTCGCAGTTAAGAGACCAGTGAATGTTACAAATTCAGACCAGCTTATATACACTAGTGATCAGATGAATCGATATAAATTCACCACGATGGACTGCCAACAGACTTCCGTTAAAACTAGCAGGAATCTGTATAATTCTGAAGCAACTTCAGAAATCATTTGATTGGCAATTTGAATATTCTGAGCGCAGTGAATCTTAGAGGGAGCTGCTTCTCCTTTCTAAGAGTACCCAAATAGACTCCACTTTTGGAACTAGAACTAACCCCAAAAGAATTTGTACAACTGACTCCAGGAAAAAGGATACTTCAGACCCATCGGAGTCAGTATCCGATGAAAATGTATTGACCTAGAACGATTTCGATTTCGCTATGCAGAATTCATGTACTCAAATTTTGATTCGACGCGTATCTCGACCGTGGGAATCTCCTCGAATCATTTTACAACGTAATTTTCCGAAGTGGTTTCAAATTTTGAACGAGTTTTCAGCGTTGGAATTATCAATATCGAATCAGAATCGTCTCCCAGCGAAAAGAAGCACTTCCCGCTTAATTAAATTTGACGCGAAAACCGGGCAACATTTACACGCTGATATTTTAGACGATTTAACATCATGAAATGGCAAATAGTGCCTCAAATCGTCCAATCATTTGGTATTGGATTATTTAGAGGGTGATAAATGGTTCATTCCGTACATATTTCATTGGACTGAGTGTTTAATCAATGTTTGTTCAGGTTTATTAGAATTCAGGCTTTCGTTAGAAATGTAAATATATACATTCACTGAAATTAATAAATGACTATTTCTACCGCAGCTGGAACTATATTTCCTATTCAACAAGAAAGAAATGGATTGAGAGAGAACGAGCGGGAATGTGAGCCATCGAATGAATCTATGTCGATGACAAGTGTTACCGGAACCTAAAGAACGGACGCTCGTAACTTGATCTGGCGACATTTAATGGTAAATGTGACAGTGGAGCGCCGCTCCGAGGAACCAGTTGTGTACGATGGCTGAATCTTTCACGATGCTCGAACGAATTATCGGAGTAACGGTCATTTCATTAACCAGTATTTCGGGAATACTCGGCAATGTGTTGATCCTTATTTCGATTGCTAAGTTCTCGTTATTTCGCGGGAAGGCGGCGAGATTTTTCGTAATTTGCCTTAGCATTCCGGACTTACTTTTTCTGGGCATTCTCTGCCCGATAATGGTTTGTACGCTTGTATCAAACGGGTGGCATTTCGGTGAGTTGTTTTGTCAAATTTTCGTCATATTAAACTTGTGTCTTTACGGTACTTCCATGTTGACCCAGTCATCGATCGCTATACAGCGATATTTACGTCTGGTGCATAGCGTGGACTTTTTAGAGAGACGGAGAGGCCGAGTACTGATAACAATGATCTGTTGGATTTTACCACCGGCCTCGCTAATTCCGACGATGTACGACGAATTTAAAGAGGCTCACGACGACGGATTGGACGTGAAATGTATCTTCATTCCAGATACTCCAACATTTCAGAAAATAGTCAGCTTACTGTTGCTTTTCGGGCTGCCGGCTTGCACGATGATATTCTGTTATACGGCGATTCTAATTTACGTGAAAAAAACTACGACGGCTTTGAACAGATTCAGCGTAAATTCGTCGAACGAGTCCGAATCAAACAGACGCAGTATAGCTACTAGCCGCGATTCGGCTCAGATGGAATTACGTTTGACGAAAACTTTCGGGTTTATTTGTTCCGTTAGCTTTTTCGGCTATGCGCCGTTTTTCGTTCTGCGAACAGTAGACAGTGACCTCGAAGAGCCTCTAATAGCGTATGTAGTTACCATAGGCTTATATTGTTTGACAATCGCCTTGAACGTCATCATATACGGCAGCATGAACAGTGAGTTCAGGTAAGTAGCAGCCTGTTTCTCAATGGAAAATATCGAGAATCCATACCTGTGCTTCAGTCTTAGTGAATTATTGAAAACAGAAAATGTCCAAAAAACGGTCTATATTTCTGTAATATATACCATACGTTCGCATCGTGAATCGCAAATATACACGTATTTACGTCCAATTTACTCTATTCATTATCTCAACTATTCACTTACATACACTTTCATAAGAAACGGTATTCACCAATAATGCAAACTAAAAGAAATAATCACCCGATGCCGACATGCGAAGGCGTATCTCCTGGAGTACACGGAACGAAGGATAGAAGTGATTAATTTAGAGAATAGTTGGCTTGATGGGGTCCCATTAAACGTCATAAATATACAGGATCGTTAACTCGAGGACTTTTAGTGGGCCAAAAAAGCGTTTCGTCCTTGCAAATCGAATCCTGTTACGTAGATCTCAACTAAACCAGGATACATACCGCAGTCGAAAAACACGTTTTGAACAGAAAAACCGTTATTGTGAATTTTTCTTCCGGCACTAGAAAACAGCACAAAATCATAGCAGTGAAAATGATTGTTCGTTTCCATGCCCTTGAAAATGGTATTGATTCAATAGAAGTCTTGGAAGGCACGTGTACCTCATTAGAAACGACATGAGTGTTGGGATTCGAACCATAATTACCAATCATGTTTTGTTTCTCTATCGACATTTTTCATGAACCTGGACGGGAAAATGCGCGAATCAATGACGAGGAACGTCACTTACTCACGCAGCTAGCGATGTCACAATCACTTGAAAAAGTGCCTTATTTTTGGTTTTCTTTCGGAAATTCCAATAACGCCAATTCGAATTACATGTATATATAGATACATGGGTCCTTTTCCTGACTAATGGATACACCTGTCTATGAATAATGCGCATTGCTAAATCATGGTCCTCTAGGGTATTTTCATTATGTCGTATTTTCATTACAGTTCGGACTTGTATCTGCCATTCGATTACATCACATGGTTTGACATCGTATCATCTACAATAGAATTAATGTATTCAAACGAATCCAATCACATTCATGATCTATGAATTTATTAATTCGTTACTGACTGATACCAGCTGACTTTATTTATATAGGGCCAATACATACTACGCGTATTTACTTTTCACGAGGAAACAACTGGGCATGCATGTTTATTTTTTACGTGTGTGAAATCAACTGTTATTTCATTAATTTCCAAAAAGGCTTACACATATTTATTCATAGTCTTTTGTCCTTATCTGGAACGAGTTTATTCATTTCATCTAGAAACGAGTGTTTTGGCGATATCTTGAGCGAGTTTTGGGAGTATTACTCGAATAAGTCGTTAAATGATTAGCAATGGACGCGGGTTTGGCGTATTGATTTCATTAACTTCCCTATCCCTAACTTTATCATGTACCGAAATAACACGACTTTCATTGATATTTCTCATTCCAGGTTCAATCGTTAGAATAAACATTTTTGCATTTCCTTATAAAGCATAAAAAATATCGTATACAATACGGATATATTAGTTAATAGTAGTTAGTAATCGTATTATGACATTTTATCGTTTTCTTTTCAGACAGGCATATTCGTCGATTTTGTCATCTGGTCGATGTTGTCGACGGTGCTTCCCAGGCGAAGACGCAAATGGCGAGCAATCAGTTTGGTCGGTTAAAACACAGCAGTCTACAAACAGCGGAACTGAATTAACCACAAACGACACCGATCGCATATAACTACAAAAACACTCAACTCGTTCAACAAACGCTTGTCAGAGTAGCATTCAGATGCTCATACGTGTATAAACGTCATCATTACTAATAATGTGTCGGAGAGATATGCTTGGGAATTAATGAGATTGGTATATTCATTACGTAATTCATAAGTGATGTGATTGCGCATAGAGACAATTTTCGAAGTACATGTACTGGTGATCCATTAATAGTCATGTCTTTTGATTGTATACATCCGATTATTCGTCTATTTCAAGTGAAATATGTCAAGTTCATTGTAACATTTACAACATCTGCAGCAGTTTTCATATTCTGTGACATATCATTTCTGACAAGTACACGCTGCAGATAATAAATGCGACGAGAAGAACGGAAAATAGAGAAATTAATCAGCAGATTTTATTTGACGATTTTCATAGAATCGAGAAATCATTGTAAAAGACACGCAACCAGAAATCTTCGTTTCTCTCGTCAGAATAATTTCTACACTACGATTAATCAGATTAGTGGCAAAAAGAAAGCTACATATTTTTGAGTCAATTAAGTATGAACCGATGGAAATGAATCCATTTCGAATTAAGAGAGCAATTTCTTTCGGAAAATAAATTCATTTATCATGAAAAACATTGGTAATTGTGTTACTAGCTGATCTAGAATAATCAGTATATACCGCATAATTTCATTTGGCGCTGCTTTAAGTGAGAAGGCTATATAAATATATCTGAGAATTACTTGGGAATGAAATCTTAACATTTTTTATCGATGTCTCATACTAATGCATACACTTTTAAAAATCCAAATCAATGTTCATGCTCGTTTAACCGCGTATATGAGCGGAAGATAAAACCGACCCAATAACGAACCTTCTTTCCGACACGACTCGTAGTCCAACACTTTTAACGTCGAAAGCGAATCGGGCACATGGCAGCCATCTTTGATAATGGGAATGATCGTTTTATGGCGTTTAACGATGTAGTCTAATTCTCGCGTGCACCTGCCATCGATCAGATAATCTCGACTGATTACTACTATTGCCGTCTTACAGGAAACGATATCACGAGCGCTCATCTGCAACAGCGATAATTTGTTCATGTTTGGATTCGGGTTTTCGACGTAATTGACTTTGATGGCCACGGTCGGTTTATCGAAAAAACCGACGTCTCGAAATGGCGTCTCGGCGTTCTCGAGAACCGGCAGCAACTCGCATTGGACCCAAGGTCGATCGTCTCGGCAACAGGATATGTATGCTTCGAAACGCGGGCGATGATCTTCGGATTTGGTGTCCGTTGGATTTTCTGCTAATGCTTGCTCCTGAAAAATTCGAGTGTAAATTGCATCGTCTATCATTAGGCAAGAGAAATATTTTATAAAGCACAAATAACGGTAAAGTTGGGACGCGTTCAGTTAGATTGAATGATCACTGCCGAGCTAATATTTGCACGACTCTGATGACAAGATATTATTAATTACACCGATCGATCGAAATGCCCGCTCGCCTGTTCTATGCTTTATATTTAATTCACGGCATGTTTACTGAATTAGAACCTGGTTTCACACATCCATTTTCATGTGTTGTGGCATTATTATTCAATTTTTATTAAGCCCTCAATGAATGCTGTGTTCTACAAATACACGCATATATATTGGCTTATTATCTCAAAACCGTGATGATTTTGAAATGATAGTTCTTACGAAATATAGCCTACACTTTCAGGAAGGGGTGGGGGTGGGGTTTCCTCAATCATTTCATTCCTTTTCAATACTTCCTTATATTTTGATCATCAAAGACTCGCTACCTGACATGATGATTTTACCCGTCGAGTAAGCACTCACGTTTTCATAGTCGATACTTTTATCTTCTGGAAAACCGAAATCGATCTCTTCTATTTCACCTCGGCATAGAAACTTCTGGCGGCCTTTTTTGGGGAATTCCCAATCTTGCGTCGTTCCGTGGCGGGCGACTACATTCAAATGAAATCGATCTAGCTCGAAATCTTTGTCCACTAAACAGTGACAAAGAAAACCACATTCGTAGGTTAAATATTCGAAGTCTTTCATTCGTATCAGGTTAACGATGGCGTCGAGTTGTCGAAAGACGGTAAAAGTTTCAGCTTCTTCGTTCAACTTGTGAGCGCTAATTTTGATGATGTTTCTCGAAGGCGACGGTCGTTTCAGTTGCACCCGATAGACCACGCTGCCTCCGAAATAAAAAACTCCCGAATCTTTGAAAAACTGGATATCGTGTTCGGATAGTCTAACGTTGTCTTGGTCGGTCGTAAGGCGGGTCATCGTGTAGCACTTCGCCAACAAATTCATAAATATTACCTCGGGGTAAAAATATCCGAAGTCGAAATAAAAGAATTTTTCGTAGTTCATATCATGGAATGATGCATTTCGAGAATCTAACGGCAACCGAAATGGAACAATGTATTCATCGTCAGCCGAATGACGATGGACTGGTATAAGTAGTTCAAGGGATTGTAGAATTTGTATGTTTATCGCTGTTGCTCCGGGTACGTGGCCGAGTATGTTAACGAGCAATTTTTTCGAAGAGATTCCTGAATTCTCGAGTTTATCCCGGGCACGTTCGGCGTACGGGTCGTCGTTAAACGATGCGTATTTTCCAGCCAACGCTTCAACGCTATCGATTAGGATTTTCGGGTCGAGTATGACGTACCGGAATAAACGCGCGTCGTTCGGGCGAAAGAAAATCTCACCGAAATCGGCAAAAAATTGCAGCATACGAAAATATTCAGCTTCCTCTTCAAAACCGCATCGCGTTTTCAGGCGCTCGAACAAATCGTGATAATCAAAGAAACAAGATATCACCGATGGCCGTCCATTCTTACATAATGCTCTGCACTCGACGATGAAGTCATAAAAAGCGAACCACTTCAACGGAATAGGCCTCGAAGCGTATTCGGCATTTGATACCTTCAATTTGATCAATCGTTGCAACTCGTCGAGATCCGGACAACCGACGTTATGAATTCGATAGCGATTTTCGATCGCAAACAACGGAATGCGCCTCGATCTTTTCTCATTCAACGCGAGCCGACCCGCAAAAGTAGCGAACAGTTCGTTACTGAGCCATTGACCGATGTGGTTAATTTGCTGCTCCTCGAGCGATGCTTTGAATGTACCGACGAGGAATACCAGAGCATCTCTGTGTCTGGCGTGAGCGAAGACGGAATTCAACCAATACAAAAGCCGCTCTAACTGCCATTCTGGTCGGAGATATGCATCTTCGAGGCTGAACACGATCAAATATACGGAATGTTTAGCCATGAATATGTGATGTCCGACGTGATAAAGTTCATTTCCAGCGCAGTCTAAAAGACAGTATTTGAAAGGCCACGTGCCGGGAATGTTATCTCGTATTTCGCGGCGCACCAAATCGACCGGGTAGGCGTCATTTGTAGCGATATACCAACGGTAAATCTCACACGAAACAGCCAAAGCAACTCCGATTACGGATAGAGCAAGGTGCATCGCGTTCGTGCCGTTCAAATCCGCAAATGATAGTCGCCATCCCAGAAAATGGGCGAGAATCGTTCCCACTTCCCACCCGAGAAAATCGGTGAAACATCTGTTCACGTAACCAATTTTGAAAATTTTAGACATTCGTCGGCCCTCTTTTTGCCCGGCGATGAACGCAATTCCGTATGCCAATCCTGCGCATACGAACAGAATCCATTCCAGTGAAATATTCATATAGACTGCACCATTAATCATCGTCAACGCAAAAAGGACGGACATAGCTTTTATTGTTATCGTCAGTTTCTTGTTATCGACCTTGCTTTGTATCAGAACGCCTATGACAAGGAAAGAAATAAGGAGTAGGGCTTTACCGGCTCTTACGATATCACCGAGTCCCAGGTACAATACGACATCAGCGTTAATTGAGGGTTTGAGATTCGTCTGTAAAGGAGGTAACATTAAAGAAACTGCTATTGATATTCCAGCTCCGCAACCGGTTGCCAGAATAAAACCGATTAAAAAACCGAGGCATGTCGTGCACATTAAGGCAATTAAGAACACGAATTTCTCGTTGGAATTGTCTTCAGCATAAAATGCCGTAATTTCTACTGACGTGAGATAGTTCACGGTTACTAGAACGATCGCTAATCCGTTTCCGATGTTGAAACCGGTTACCGGGTTCTTCAGAAGCATACTAGTCGCCAACGTCGCTATCGCTAGCACAGGCGCGAACCCAAACTCGATTCCTTGGAAACAAAACAGAATGATACCCAAAGAAAATGTAAGAACAAAGCCTAGCGCGACCCATAGACGGCGAATTATTACTAAATACAGCGGTATTTTCACGTTGGTAAGAAGCTCGCTTTTACCGTGGATGGCAAAATGGGCGGCGGCCTTCGCCAATTCGCTCGCTCCGTCTGGTTCCACGGGTTTAAATCGATCGTTTACGACATGCTTATCGATACCGAATGTACTTTGTCCATCGTAAGTTTCGTGTTTTTCTCCCATTAGAATTTTCCTTGTGCTCGTTTTGCCAACGCCAGCATCTCCGAGTAGCATGACTTTCGTGTAGGCGCACGGTAAGTTACCGAACTTCAAAGCCTCGTCATATCGTCGTCGAGTTTTTCCATCAGCGGCTTGAACGGTCTCTGAGACCAGTTGAAGATCAGTCAGCGCTCGCGAGGTCAAATTCGCATCATCTTCCATCGTATCCTGAACATGAAATAAATGAATTACGTCAATTCGTTAGGGATTTCCCACTTAGTGGGTGACTAATGCTTTTTCGTTAAATACATAAATATTCATAGGAATGTATAATATTCGAATTACTTTTACTCAAATGAGTCTTTTTTTTCTCGATCCGAAACACAACCACGTTCGTCGATTAAAAAAACGACTGGGAGCCTCCTGCACTGTGCCAAAAATGACTGAGACTGAAGAACCAAGGCTTACCTTCGCTGAGTTCTCTAACAGCAGTTAAGTACTGACGCATGTAGACCTGCATATACCAATGTTATACTGTTAACACATATCTAATCATTGTTATCAGATTAAGGTCGTGGGTTTTACCGGTTGGAGTACCCGCAACGCTCGTTGGCTCTTTTTGTACTAGGAAAACGAGCCCTCTTTTTGTACTAGGAAAACGAGGGGCTAATAGTACAAGTCTGGCCCACTCTCGATTTCCAAACTCTAAACCCCGGACATACATTCAGAAACTGAATATTTATCCCTTTCTCGACCTGGTAATAATCAGGGAATAGACCACTTAAGTCTGTTGAAATTAATTATATTTGAATTGATAATTGTTGGCATTGACTCGCCAAGCTGCGTATACTCGAGTATCAGATGAATCCAGTGATGGCCGGTACTGCGTAGACTCGAGTAAGGGTATCCCGGAAATAAAATAGAACGTCGAATGGCGAAATTATTGAGGAAATTTGGGGGTAAAAAAGCTCCCCCGGCACCGCCAAAACGCGATTACAACAAAAGGTTTGGCGTGGCAACAGAAAGTTTCGACGATGGAGATTTGATCGATCGTGAATTGGGGGCCGTGGGTGGGTTAGATAGCCCGTCATCACCGGGATTACCACTCAGACGGGACACTGGGGATATCAATTGCTCTCCTCCGACAGGCGCGAGCCCGACCGACACACTGAGTAGTTTTCAGACGTGCCTTTCAGACACATTTCCGAGAAATCGAGAAAAACTAGCGGCTGGTCTGGCTGCAGCTGCAGTCGCGAAGAGCAGAGAGTTCGAAAATGCTCGCAAAGACAAAGTGAGTAATCATTGTTTATGCCAAAATCTCAACTTTTCCAATTATTTATTTCATGAGTCATCGACCGCAATTGTCTAGACTGAGTGGGTCAAACTTATTAAATATATGTCCTGATTTAGAGCCTTAAAAGTTGATGATTGCTGATTCCAATACTGGAATATCATGGATGGCGTTATCACTATCACTTTGACTTTTTAAAAACTGAGGCCACAACAGCTGGCTTCACCATAAATCATGTTTAATTATTTGATTGGCTTAAAAGACTTATACAAGCCTTGGTACTATTCCCTACCCTATTGGGATAGTATAAATAATTAGGGCCTTATTATTATAAATTTAAGTTGTTACATTTTCTTGATTTTCCCATAGGCCTATTATACCTACCATACTTACCTACCAACCTATAATCGTAAAGCTTAAGTTTCCTGAATGATAATACCACCACATAATCCTAAACCCTAACCTTTACTTATTAACTGAACTGCAAAATTCTAGTTAATTTAAACCGTGTTTTTGTGAAATGTTTTTCAGTACTTGGATGACTATAGCGAACCATTAGATGCCAAAAGTAGCGAATTTCAGCTGAATTTCTTATCATCCGGGGATGATTCTTATACAGAACCATATGACGCACAAAACACTGTTCAACAGCTACGAAGTAAGCAAATAACTAGAAACTTGATGATGGGTCATTGGTATTTACATTTTGTTACAACTTGTAAACAATTACACGCAATGTTAAAAAAAGTGGAAAAATGTAAAAATTTCCGAATCTAGCATCTCATCCCTGGAATTGAAAATGACGATTGTATTTCTGTTTTGCAGAATACAGTTTAGATGCTGAAGATGACGATGGAAAACTGTACGACGATCCTCTCGATTGTGACCTCGACGACGTCGCCGGATTCGAAGAGTTCTCCGAGTATCCGGCCGACGAACGACCGAAAGAGGACTACGAAGACCCGTGGGAGTGGTCGTTCAAAAATCGCCTCGTCACTCAAATCAAAGACATGGCGCAAAGCGAATCGATGCATTTCGACCAAGGATCCGAAGCCGGTGCGAGAGAGAAGGAGAGTCAGATGGAGTTGGATATATGTAAAATGATGGACAGCGCTTTAAATTCGGACTCTGCTGGCAGAGATATGAGTTTACTGAACGACGACGACGATGACGACGGTTTGAATCTCAGCGCCGGCAATTACGAAGAACCGTGGGATCTTCGCGCGAAAACCGAGGAACTCGAATGTAAATTTCGCGCCGCGAAAAAGCGAACTTCAGCGACGGAAGAGCAAATACAAGTGCAGGATGATGTGGGCGGGCTGGTCGGTGAGATATTCGGCCAGTTGGATGGGGATAGTTTCATGTTGAAAGACACGGCAGTTGAAGCGGAGAAAGAGAAACCGAAAGGAGGTGAAAGTCGTATTAAACGGGCGGTACGCGAGGCTAATAAAGATGCTGCTGGACAGCAATCCGCGGGTGGACCGAGATTCCTCAGACAGGAGGACTTCTTACCAAAAGGTAAAACGGAAGAGAAACGTTACCAGGAAGAACCAGTCGCGGTCGACGTTAAAGAACCGAAAGAACGTACGCCACGCGACAAACCTCCCATTAAACCGACGAAAGATAAAGACGGGAAAAAACGACCACAGCCGAAACCGCGGCGAAAAGGCAAAGACGAGGTGGCTCAGGATCGCGTTCGACACGCGGGTAAACACGAGCAGAATGAGGGTAAGCAAGTGAAACACGCGGAAACTCAGTTCGATCCGAGCGTGCGCTGTAAAGAGGGACACCATCACAAACACGCGAAAGAACGCGACGAATGCCAACAGCAGATGAACGAACGCGAGTCGAAAAGCACCGGAAACACGCGCGTGAAAGCGAAAAAACGCGACGACACGCTCGAGAAAAAACTACGCGAAAAATACAACCTCGTCGACGGAGACAGTAGTTCGGAGTCGTACGGATACGGCCCGTTTAACGGATACCGAGGCGGCATCGTTCAAAATCGCGAAGCGAGTCGCAGCGATTCGTGGACATTTTTATGTTTTGATCCGGAAACGGAATTTAAGAAATTCAAGTCTCCAGAAAATAAGGCGGGCGTGGGTTCGGGTCCGCCTCCCGTACCGGCGCAACCCCCGCCTTCGTTACCCCCGCAGTTACCGGCACAACCGCCTCCTTCGCTGCCCCCTCAACAGGCGACGCCGCCTTCGCAGCTGCGTCAGACGGCGGTTCCTCCGCCTGTTCCTCGAGAACGAACGCAACCATCATCGGCGCCTTCAAACATTCCCGTTGATCTTCCACCTCCCGTACCTACTCAACCAATCCCCGCTGCGCGTAATATTCCCACAGATCCGCCTCCCCCGCCGCCGCCTAACTCCGAGCGACCGTCAGCCTCGAAACCGGTGGAGCGGCCGGCGATTAGCAGTCGTAACGCTGGCAGCGATAGACCTCCCGAACCACCGCGCAGTAATCCACCGAAGAGGAATCAACCGCCGAAAGAAGATTACGACGAACCGTGGGACAAGAAAAATGTCTTTCAACAATTAGCAACGTCTGGTGAGTACACTATACCCTTGAAACGAGCGTAAAAGTATATCAGTTCTGAAAATCTTTCTATTTAGATGCAGTAAATGCCTCCTTACTCAGAAACCACGTGAGTCAGTGACTTTTAATTGAAACTCATTGGAAAAACTGATTCTCACCTCATAAGAAGACAGCTCGAACACTACCCATTTAGACGGAGTTTACTGTATTTGTTCCAGGTCTCATTATTGAAAGAACCACTTCATCCAGATCATTTCGGACCTATGAAATTTGTTTGATTTATGAGAAATCTGAATTAATCATTATTATTTTACATACATTTATGTATAGGTGGAACCTCACTGATATCTGGATAAGATAAGAATTGAGATGACACTGATGCGGGTTTAATATCTATTACCGATATAACAAAATCTTAAATTTTCTTGTAGCAGGAGGTCATATGTCTGAACCTCCTCAGCAGCCACCACCGCCACCTAAACCTCGTAATGTAGAACAATCATGCAAGTCAGTCGGTGAAAGAGTCGATCCTAATCTTCCTCTAAAGAAACAAGAGTAAGTTGAAACTAGGATTGGATGTATATTACGCATGAAAACTAGTTATTGATCATTGTTGGTATGCCTATAAAGCATTGTCTGCGTATTGAGTTGTAAATCTTGATTTTCTTTGTGTTGCTCGCTGTATAGGTGGTATCATGGTTCAATCAGTCGCGTCGATGCTGAAAATCTGCTGAGAGTGCACAAAGAAGGCAGTTATCTCGTTCGTAATAGTGAAAGCAGTAAAGACGATTTTTCACTCTCACTCAAGTAAGTATCATGTGTACCTGAAGCCTTGACCACACGAAGACATAATTAGGGAATGCATATCCTTGAAATACCTGGTCACTTACAACATATTTTATTACGTATTATTTCAGGAGCGCCCGTGGATTCATGCACATGAAAATCGTGTGTCGCGAGGGATCGTACATTCTCGGACAGTTCAGTCAACCGTATAAGAGTATACCGGAAATGATACATCATTATTCCATCCACAAACTGCCGATCAAAGGAGCTGAACATATGTCGTTATTACATCCTGTCATGCACGAGATGCTTTAAGAACACGTTTTAATAGTCGATGTGTTTCGTGTTGTCCACAGCTCTGTGAATTTAATTTAGAAGGATAAGATGTCTTGATAGTGGGAGTGCTTGCTAAGAAGAAATCTTGCGTTGACCCTACAAGCAAAGATGTCTTGAGGAAACAGGGCTTTACTTAAGTAGGACTTGAGCCTGAAAGAACATATTGTAAAAAAAATGGGAGCAAACTTTTCCCCCCTAGGAATCTATTCGATGTATATCGTAATAGTCATTTATTCATGAACTTCTTCGCAAATCATCGTTTAATTCGCTGGATAAACTCTTTACTCAGTAGAAACGTTACTCTTCTCATTTTCTCATCTCTGGTCTGTGTATTTCGTGAAATACTGGTCTGATTCGTATCGAAGACAACAAACAGTATTAAACTGTGATAAAAACAAAAACCAGTTAAATTCTAGTCAATCTTACTTTCATTGAAAAACGATATCGAAAGTGAATTAAATAAATTCAGTCTTAATGAGAGCTTTTGATAGGTACTGTACATTGCAGACCTTAGTATAATGTTTCAGTTTTAATGTAGGTATCAATCTAGCCTGGAACCAAATATCTGAGGGGCTGATTTATATCTGATACCTGCATTTATAAATGATTCAGAATTACCATGTTTATCAACTCTATGTCTGTCATGTTATGACTTTTTTGAACTGATGATATTGTTGAGTTGGTCTTGATTCTTTTTTACGCATTCTTCTTTATTTTTTTTTCTCGTAAATTTTACGAGATACAAACTTTGTTATTTTTTTTTTGTTTATTTCGAATTTAACCAACTCTAAGTTGATATACAATGTGCTATTGATGGTTTAAAAGCTGATGTCACTACTGTATGGAAATTTACATATCTCAATTTGGAGTGCCGGGTGTGCTAGGTCAAATTTGACCATTAGACTATCGAGATTTCACGGAAAGCTTTCAATATTTGTAAATTGCCAACTGGAAATCTTTTTTTTATACAATATGAATGTGGCTATATGTGTGTTCTGAATATTGATTAAGACTTAGATATAAGTTTCAATTGAATGAACATATCATGTATAAATGAAAATTTCCAATTTACTAATAGGCCTATTTCAAATGTAACCTGGGGCCAGTTTCAGTCATGGCTTAAACTTAAGACCAGTGTAAGAGCAACTTGGTTCTATAGCCAATCTAAGACCAATCTTAAGATTTAAGACCTCTTTTGGACTTAAGCCACCAGTATGCAACCAGCCCCTGGGGCCTGTTGCACATCGAAGGCTTGCATTTAAGGTCAGTCTTAGACCACTTTTCATTGGTTCTATAGTCATTGATCTTGACACCAGCCTTCAGATTAAATGCCATGTTAAGCTGGCTTGCGCTGTTGTGTTATTTTTTTAACACAGTTCTTCATCGATTTAAATGCTTTAGAAATAAGAATTCTCAGAGATTATGGTCAGAATCGTATTGCGGAGTGCATGAATTCTATAGATAGCTGAAGTACAATCACTTTAAGTCCAGGTTATTTCATTTCCACAGTTTCAATTTGTATTCAACTTGTGCTTATAGTTGAATACACCGGTAATTGATATTTTTGTCGATGATGAAAATGAACTAACTTCCAGAATCAAATTCACCCCGCGTCTGGAACTGGGCCCTTGGATGTTATTGTAATCGGATATTAGCCAGTGTAGCAGTATTCTCTGCGACGTGTGTATAGATATATATATATATATATATATATATATATATATATATATATATATATATATATATATATGTATGTATGTATGTATAATATATATATATATATATATATATATATATATATATATATATATATATATACTCAGTTTAGAATGTTTTTAAACTCTTCGGGTAAAATGCATTTATTTTTTCATCGATTTAGTTTTAGAGCCATAATAATAATGAATGATAAACGTAGATTACCTAATCATACGCGTGTATATTTATATATTGTACAGCTGTAAAGACAAATCATTAATCGTGATGTAAAATTAGTTGAATTGAAAGCATGGCTTTTTTAAGTTGTTACATATGAATTTGTGTTATTTTCAAGATATTCGGTAATTAATGTTAATCAAATTTTTATATGTATGTGCGTGCGTATACTATGCTCTTGAATGTATGACAATTAGAAAATGGAAGCTTCACTTGTTGTCACTCAGTGATCATCGTACATGTTTTTGTACTTAGTAAGACGATATTACATTAGTTTTTTTCTCGCTTCTAGCTATGTCTTTTGCGACAACGTTTTTTCCTACCTAGTCAAATATCAGCCGTCGTTCCTGAATAAAGGGAACTGGGTATTCAGACAGCCTTCTATGAAGCTCAGTTGAGAGGGAAAAGACCGTGTGAAATTTGCCCTTCGACTTTCCCGAATGATGATTATGTCGACATAATGGTATCATTATGTTACTTACATCTAGGAATATTATATCATCGATGATCACTCGGTTTTCCTATCAGGCCTCCCCGATCATCCTTGATGAAGTTAGTATTATGCTTTGCTATCTTCGGTAGAATTAATTGTAATACGTAATTTAGCAATGTATGTCGCAAATGTGTAGAACTAATCAAAACTGTGGTGCTAATCTAATGTTGTGCTTTGGACTGGACAAATTCCTATCACATTCCAGTCTTTAAGCTGATGGGGGTTTCACCATTTTATTCCGACTGTACAACTGGGCCTTGCTGCTTATAATTCGTATCATACCTAGCATAAAAATACATAAAGCCTTATTCGTGAAATGCTATATATACCAGGTATATATTGATAAATGGGAAGCGGTGGAACTGTGGAGTAGGTAGCCTCCTTAGATACATACTGGCTTCTTAACGGTTCAATGACCACTTATCATATGATAAGTCAGATAAGATTCATCGATAAGAAGCCAACGAAATTTCGCACGATGCGAAATTGCTCTGACGTCTCCTCGAGGTCAAGTACGCCGTTCTGCTCTATGTTAGATGTGATCGGAATTGGCTTCGAAACCTTACGCATTTTCACTACCGGTACTTAAAGAAAACCGTGTGATAGTTCTTGATTGAAATGATCAACATCATTTGTTGCTTAAAGCGTCGAGTGGCGGATCCTCGGTTGTATACAACGAAAACTTAACTTCAACGAAAATCCGTTCGTTAGCAATAGCTTAAGCCAGTATCAAATGTCAGTTTCATAAATATCGTGGAATTGTCTTTCGTTGATGACCCTGAATATGTGTGTGATCGATATGATATATGATATGATGTCGTAATCTAATATTTTTATTTCGGTCGAAAAAAATGTCGGTGGTCAGTTATGTATGCTGTTTGTTCCACAAGGCTGTACTGTATCGACAATAACTTTACGAAACATGGTACGTTTAATTAGATTTTCTAATATAGGCCTATACATCAACGAGTTGGCGCTGTGCCGGGGGATGTATTCACATTCAGTGTATATTTATTGCACAAAAAACCCATGACATAATCGTTTATACGCATTATATATAGGTATATATATATATATATATATATATATACACGTACGTACGCAAATTTCTTACGATACATTTGTCTTGTATATAATGCCATATTTCATATTACTTATGCCGTAAAACTTCGGTCGCTGATTAATCCTCTCTTTTTTATCAGTAAGGTTTGGTTTTTCGTTGTCATTTTACTAAACCACATGATTTTCGAGAATGGCATTAGTTTTTTTTTTTCTAAATGATCCACTTTAAACTCACGCGCCTGATAAGCGTCGTCTCATTCTGTTTTCCCGACAGTTGCAGGGCCTCAAGATGCCTCGTTCTGTTCGTACTGACTAAACCGTTATTTCTCGTTTTTGGACACCGGGTGCTTCCATAAATTAAGGACGAGCTTTAACATGAATTCTACTGATATTTTACTGAATGTTTTTTTTTTTTAATCTCTGATTTTTCTCCGTATTGTGTTTGTTCCAGACGCACGAGTAACGTGTAATCAATTATGAGATACTATCGTCGTTTTACCGAGTCGTAAATTATCAATAAACGTTTTTTTCATGATATGATAAAAAAAGGTAAAGATATTCGTCGTTGTTGATTTTATTGTACGCTGTTGACGTACTTTTCGCTGTGGTATGGTTTTTGTTGAGAGGTTATTTTGAATATTGCCAAAATCACGGCCAGCAGCCGCGTTTCCAGGATTTCCGGAGGAGGGGGTTCTACTGTAATGTTTTTTTCATTGCGTCGTGAACGATTTAGGCACTGATTTTGACCATTCTATGTATTTGTACCAATTTGTACTCTTGCCCACCGATACTCTGGATTTAGAATTTTAGCCAACAAGAAAACTTTATTAAGGGGGGGGGATGCTCGAAAGACACTTCCCCTGGAACCTGCAATATGCATATAGACATTCGCTCATGTCATATGGGTGCTGCGACTCTTGAAACTGGTAAGTAGAAAATTGCGATCAGCTCTATCATTTCACTGCCAAATTTAATATAAATCTATAGAATTACATTTCTTACATGCTTTCTCATTAATTGAATCTATCGTTTGATGAATAATATTTCAAGTGCGAACGAAACCCGAAATTCGAGTGTTATTGAGAAAGAGCTGTTCACATACGCAGAACGATGTATCAAGTGTAATGCCTTTGGATTGTATTTTCAAGGCTTTCTCCCATTTCTCGTATTTCACTACGATTTAATGTCTGCGCGCTTCGAAGATATTTTGTCTGACTGGTAGCCACAAGCATCAAAGCGAAATCGGAGAGAACTTTCAGTATTGCTTCCCAAAAATTCAAAAGATTCTGTATTATTAATTTTCGAGACATGAGCGTCTTTTGGAAGCTTACTATACGCAGAATAGACGCGGGTTTTGAAACTGACCGGAACAGCATATGATCCGAAAACCTACCTCGAGATCACATAACAGCGTTTGCTGAAGTTGTTATCGCCGATTTCGGTGACTGAATAAACCGTTCAAGTCGTCGTTCGGGTGCAGATTGTTTCCCTAATTCACCTGCCCTTCTCTCACGACTTAAAACTGCACGACATCTCTGGTTGGCTTAGCTTTATGTGAAGAGGCGGATAGAATATCCTCGCGCATATCTAATTCGATAAGATAACGTTCACTAAAATCTGGGCTCCGGTTTGAACGTCATATCCTCCTTGTTCGTCGTCTAAAACTGAACGAGAAAAAAAAACTTTCAATGGATCCCTACATTCATCTAATCTTTTTATCCGGTAAGTTGAAGCTATTTTCTTTTCATTTTTTAAGTGTTCTGAACGAATGCTTTCAGTTTTTAATGAAAAGCGAGTATATAATTTCTTTTCAATAGAAAAGATGATATATTCCTTTTGACATATTCTTAAACACGCAGCGGGAAAAGGTTAGATTTAGCTGTCAAATCAAATTTTAAGGACGACGGCAAAGGAAATTGTATACAGTCAAACCAATTAATCCGAAATGGAAACAGGTTCGTCTGTATTTGATTCAAGTGGAAAATGCATCCACTATCAATGATGTCGTTTTCAACACAACATGATTTCTGCACTTTTAGAAAACCCATTCAATAAGAATAAGATAACTTTGGAGTAATAAAAGAGTATATTTACCGAGTGAGAAGCGAGACATGCGCTGATTGATGCAGACTATTTTTGCAACTTTTTTGAACTTAAGACATAGCTGATTTTCGTATTGTATGGTTTAACTGATTTCATCAGACAATCAGAAATGATATATCGTTTTAATTCGCCTGTTGTATGCGATGCTATCAGAAACTCGGACTATTAAAACAAATATTAAAATAACATCTAGAATGATTTGTCTTTTTCACATGATATATCTATATACATATACGTATAAACCGCGTGTTCAGGCGATCCAGTGTGCTCTTTCATTCGATTGAAAAATTATATCATATGATCCATTCTAGAATTTTGTTTTCAAAAACATTTATCAAATGTTATATTCAGGTATCCATACCTGCTAAAGACGCCCACGTAACCGAAAAAAGACGTATTTCTATGCAACGTGTCTTTCGACGGAAACTTAAGTCTAAATTATTTAGCAGAAGCCGAGTTGGTCTCTGCGGAGTGATAAGGTTAGAGACAAGAGGAAAGGTTGTCATAAAATATTATCATTGAATTATCTAAAAATCTTCTCTAAATGGAAGTCGGTTATTGTCATGAGTTTGGAGCGTGATTTCAGGGAAATTTCTCTTGGAAGGCTGAAAAAAAACATTATCAAGAATAAAGTGGCGACAAGCGCCTTTAATTTCTTTTTGAAAGTAATTTATTGTCAATAATCATTTCACTCTCTTAATTGTTAAATATCCCTAGAAATCTCTCATCCTGCAGCTACATTTATAGGAGCTATTTAGAAGAGCTATTCATTAATAAATTGAAGGAATACTTAAGTGTTTTCTTTTCTCCTTTTTGATATTTTGTGTGATTAGAGGGAGAGCTAACTGTATTTCATTTGATAATATCAGGAGGGGGTGGATTATCGGCCTCTATGGCTATATTGAATCCATGGCCGATCGACGTATTAAGCCAAACCTCTTAAATCCCAAATGTCGAACATTAATCAAATAGTTTACTATCTGCCCTCGACTATTCGTGGGTTCTAAGAAATTATGGTAGACAAACCGGCATAGTTTTGAAATGTCCTTGTGTTTATGAGATGGGTTTACTTGCGCGTCGATACAAAAATGCAAGACAAATCCATTTGCAACGCAAATGTATCTTCCATTTCATCGGTCGGCGGCTGGCGTTTTTCGATGGAGTTTTCCCTAAAAATAAAATTACATCAAAGTAGATTATCTAGTTTGCTCCATAATTCATGTTGAACGAGCTGGTCCGAGATGTGTAGGCCACGGCGAACAGAGAGCAAAAATGTTCACAAACGAATAATCGTTTTCGTTACCGCGTACATTTTCAATTCTACCGCAAAATGGCATAACGCGATAAGCCTTAGGGTAATGAATAACGGGGTAAGGAAACTGTTAATTTGTGAACAGAATAATCGATGTACCGTAAGCTTCACGCCCATACCGTTTTTATGCATGAATTATCTATGTTAAACCAATAAAACATTCATGAGGAACCCATACAGTAAAAAATAAGCAGAATTATTCTTAGAATAGTAAAATAAAATAGTCTTCATTAATTCCTTGGTTTGAACAATTAATTGATATCCTTCACGTGCTTATTGCTTCGCACGATATGTGTCTGGTACTGAATGCTTATGAGTATGATTGAAGGCGTGTTTGTGAAGGTCAATGGACTGAAGGATTGCGACTAGTTAAAGCTTACTTTGACTTTTCCTCGCATAATATATTGCTACAATAATTGTGAATAATATTTGGCATTTGTAGAGAATTAACTTTCCGTATTCATACGTCTGAGGTCACAATATCGTGGAAAAAATGAATTTGAATTTCTAATGGAACCGTAGAATTTTATTTAAGAGTTTAGAGAAATATTTTTTTCATTTGTGACAGTAAATGATGTTTCCGATTTCAGCTATTGATCGGTTGTTTAGGTAAAGAAGACCATAACCTGTAGTGCTAAAGTCTATTTGATCAAAAACCCTTTGATCTATAAAAAGTGACGTTCCATATCTCCTATGGGGTTATCTTCCAAGTGAAATATTCGTGTCTTGGCAGGCAGAGGATTCGTCGTGCGGGTGCGGATTTTTACAGTTCGGTTTTTGTCACGAACTGCAGACGACAAATTCACCGTAATGCGCTTTTTCAAGATCATCACGTAAATAGAAACTCATGCTTCGGATAACCAATATTTCAATCCTTTCTATCGTTCTCCCTCGTCGGTAGCTCCTCGCAGTGTATTCTAAAACGAGCTTAGTCCCACGCGTGTGTTGTAAAGTTTCAACAGCAACTTATGTGAAATGATACGCTATCAAAGATCAGCGATGTAAGGGATATTATTGTTGTTCTAATATTGGCATAATTCAATACATAAAACTATTAATCTTAGGTTTTCTCAAAAGCAAGTTCACAGAATTTGTATTATTTTGTTATTTCTCATCTCAAACCATTCACCTTGAATGTTTTGATGTAACCCAACACGTTATTTCTGTATGAAAGACGCGTATTAAACGGTGTAATATGAGTTCAATGATCTACTTAGTTCTTGTTATTTTTCAAAATAATCCGAAAGCTCTTTTTGTAGTTTTTTTCTCAAGTAGATGGCGTACAAGTCTTCTATGTTGTTTGTCCCGCGCGTTGACTAGATCAAGATCTGTCTACTATAGAAAGAAGCATATTTCGAAACGCAAATCTTCCAGACGAGAAGGTTATCCTGGTATCCGTAGATATCGACGGTGCAGCTCTGATTGGGATGGGTTCTTAGTGTGAAGTCTTACCACTGTTTGTCGATGACTCCATATAAATCATATCATACGACAAAAATCTATGGTTTCCATTTCGCCGCGTCCATTATATATCTGCTGTACTTAAACCTTTTATTGTATTTGTTGTGTTAAGTGGTCTGAATTATTTTTTTCCAGGTTTATTCCTTGGCGTTAGTTGCAGTTCATATCTGTCAGACGATACACAGTAAGTATTGAAGTTTCACGTTTTTCATGATGTGATATGTTTTTTTCTCATATAGATTTTCTACAGAATTAATGAATAGGAAAGGAAAAAATGACATAATACGGATCATAATACGACATAGATACATGTACAAAATACTTTCTAGGGATGAATTGTAATATTGGCGTAGCGTAGACATACCAGTAAAACATGGTACAAATCTTCAATTTGATCATCAATGCAAATATTTATTTTCTACAATTCATTTTGAATTTAGTAAATTAACGAAGGATATCGATATTGATTCCTAGCAGATTATCAGCATTTATTCCACTAATTTTTAGTTGCGGAACATCGATTCCCATACAAGCTTTGGAATATACCAATTACACATTCCTTTACCTAAAACAAGTTTCGAAATATTCTCATAGCTCGGGAACTTTCCCAATTGAAAATTTTTATAAACAAATTGCTTATCGGCGTGCTTGTAAATCGCCTCAAAGGTCAGGATTGTTTTTTTTTTTATATTGAGGAAGATGTTCAGACAGACTTGGTAGTTCGAAGAAGAGTCTCCTCACTTTTCTCGTTTATTATAGGATCCACAGAAGTTTTCAAAATCTGTTTACTTTTTCTCGTTTATCAGGATCGATAGAGACTTTACCTCCGCACGTAAAACTATTATTACCGTGGTTAGCTCGTCGTCATACAAAATGAAATAACGTCGATGCGTACACGCATAAAATCTAATCCAATAACGGGGAAATATTCTTTCAGAAATACATTAAGTACTTTTTGCTCGACATAGAACTAAGTCAATAGATGACGTGAGTGTCGAGTCAAGGAGCAAAATACTACTGGAATTGGATGCAGTGTCAAACGAGAAATCAGCATCGAAAGTTTTTTTCAGGTGACACTGTGATGATATCATTGAATTGAAAACTTTTTTGTTGATATCTGCATATAAATTGATCTGAAACAGCTAAACCCTGTATAGTAGTATGTAACTGTAGAAGCGTTACTTCGGAAATGTACGAAATAAGGGTTCCTTTTACCGAGACAATGTGGGACGGTATAACGTTTAACAGAAAATCGTGTCCTTGCAAAACTAAGAATACATGCGAAGTGAAACAATTTACGTGGGGCGTACGATTTCAACGGATTAGGGATGAGAAATGCCACAAAATCTGATATCTAGCATTCTGTTCCTACAGGATTGAATTTTCCGTACTCCGAATGCCACTTTAAAAAAATTTCAGGACAAGGCGTTTTAGTTCGCGTGCCTGAAAACTATATACGAGGTGGTGTGTAGAAATTCACACGAAACAAATTGCTATTTTTTTTCTAAATTTTATCATAGTATGATATCAAACATAAAACCACGGATAACAATAACGTAGCTTTTAGACGCCATGATTTATTCATATTTTATCGAAACATTGATTCGTTCAGATTGCAACATTGAGATAACATCAACAGTCATAAAAAACTTATTAAAAATGTAGAATTTTGCCCTCAAAAAACAATGCAGGGATGGATTTAAGGGTCTGATTCAGGGAAGGGTGCTACCCCAAAATATAGCATATATAATTGAAAGGGCATCCGATCATCGGTAAACATAATACCTCACATACCTCACATTTTTGGAGGTACAGAAAACTTGCTTATGGATTTAAACTTTTTAAGAGTCAGTTGGTGTTGTATAGTTGATATTTTTCATCTTTTTAAATTTCAGGGCAACTTGACGTTTTAGGGAGGGGCGCGCATCCCTGCACCCTCCACTTGGATCCACCCCTGCAATGCATTTAAAATCTCATATCTTATACTTACTTTCAATCTATCACTACCTTAATCATTGATCTACCGTACCATTGACTACCTTCCTCTCTTAACTTCGTTTTTTTCTTTAAAGACATCTTCAAAAGCATCAGATTATGTCTCGTCAAATAATGAACCGACGTGCCGATACTGACTGCATCATGGTTGAGAAGTGCGAAATGGACTATGGAGCAGTAGAGCCGATATGTGTGCATGTCTGCGTCAAAAAAGGTTCAAAAAGAGCTCTTGATGTGTAAGTCGATTACATCGGGCTTAAACTTGTTTCACGTCATTGTAATCTGTTATCGATGCGCATAACGGTGTATCGTAACCCGAAATAAAGATAATGGATTCTTGCCGAGGTGGCCAGCGCAAAATGGGAAAAAATCCTGCTTTCTATTTTTAATTTCAATTGCAGGCGACAGATAATGAATCGTAATATTCGTTTGGAAGGCGGAATAGAGAACGGTTGCAGTGAAAAGTGCGTGAAATTATCTGAGTTTGAAAGACCTATTTGTATCGACCTTTGCATCGACTCCGGAAAGAAAAGATTTGCGTACGTAATTTTCTAATAGTATAAATATGACACGTAGTTCATTTTGAGCGAGCAAACGATCATGAATTATGTTTTTTGATCATTTCACATTTTTCAGGAGACAAATCATGTCACGTCGCCGACAAATAATGGAAGGTTATCCCAATCCCAGTCGAAGCTGCACTCAAAAATGCGTACCACTTGCCGGATTCTCCAAACCATTGTGCTTAGAACTTTGTCTTACATCTGCACCAAAATAATTGAGTTTTATCTACACTAAAAATGAACACTTTTGACAAATAAAGCATTAATCGCAAACCACTGTATCTGCACGAAACTTTGTTTTGTGTTTTTATGTTGAAAAGATGCGCATCCTAGTTATAACTTTAAGGATCTTTTTGGAATCAAGGCTCAATGTACCGAGGAAACGACTTATAATGGCGAATTATCCGCGTGAAAGACGTTACTTAAAACGTAACGGAAGCAACCAATCTTCGCAACTTTGAATGAAGAGGTGTAAAATGCTCCAGTCTGAAATGTTATAAAGTTCTCGCGATAAAATCACCATCATTTATTGATAGGATACGCGATAATTCTGTAACATTTGGTGGCTGAACACGAATGATTGGATATTTGGTCAAATTCTATTCCGCAATGAACCGTGAAATAAAATCTAATGATAACACGAAGAATCCTACCTATGTTGCTTTTTATCTAAATTATTACATATATTCTGGTTTTGATTTTACGCTTTCTTAGAAAAGTTCGTCATAAACTGAAATAATTCCCAGTCCGTTCGCTTAAATCAATATCGTTTATTATCACAGAGTTCTGATAGAAAATTTGATCATTTTCATGTATGGCCACGTAACATCCCCGTTGCTCTCTGTGCAGACATGATACCTTATTTCTTTGAACAGTCCGTCAAAAAGCTTTGGCCAAACTATTACATTTCTACGCATGAAGAGCTATTGCTACTAATTAACAGCATTAAGAGTTCGTTGGCGGATTTCTTCCAGCATAATGTAACTTATCATTTCCATTGTTTTCCGATCAAATCACTTGATTGTGAGCGTTTGTAGATTTTGTCCGTCGAAAGGCGTTTAACATTTTTGTTAACACAAATCGGAGGCTGGATTCGGTTCGGCACCTGAAATATATTGAAATATTTTACAGCTAAATTCTCTTAGCTTTTGAATGAATAGATATTCAAATAAATACACTTACTCGGCTCGCTACTTCACTTATTGCAAGAATAGCTCTGTAATCACAAATACTATAGAAGACCTACCTTTATTCCCAGGTGTGAGTTGTAAGTAAGATCTGTAGGCCCATTTTGATAGGGGCTTTGCTGCGATTTTTCGTCGTCGTAACGATACGGTAGGGGTCGCTGTTCTATGTGGCTTCGCTTTGCCGAACCGTCCGGTGATAAACCCAAAGATTCGATGTGCGATCCGACTGAGTTGCCGCGTCTGTTCAGCCGCAGTCGGGTTTCCAGTTCTTTCGATTGCGCAATATCTCGACCTTGATCAGTATGCGATTTGGATAGCTGTTTGGAGTAGATGGACAGTTTTCTTTGAAGTTCCGTGTCCTCCTTTCGGTTAGCCGCTGTTGCACGTACCAAAGTACGGGAATATGCCTTGCCATTTCCCGCCATTGAAAATCTTATAAACAAATCTATGATTTCACGCTGACCTTCGCCTAAGGCCGATTTTTATTTTTTGCTGAAAAAGAATTTGATTTATCCACAACAAAACGACAACAAAATATGAAAGTAATTCTAATCGACATCGAAATAAATTACAAATTTTCGTCTTATTACCTTCGGAATACGATAGCAGTCCACCAGTGAGTCACTTGCAGGAAATCACGGACAAACATGAAGAAGAGCATTGACTTTAAGATCGTATTTATATGCAGGGTCGCACATTTCTAGATTTTCAGTGGCCGTAGGTAAATAGTTCAACTTCTAGTTGTTAGCGCCGTTGTTTGTCGACAGGACGCGTATTTAATTATGATTATTTAACGCGAAACTCCCGCGCGGTCAAACAAACAACCAGGACCTTTAAACCCCTTCTAATTATTAATGTAAAAGCACCAAGAAAAGCTCAAAGATAAGACAGAAAACACTTTATTCAAACACCGGTAATCCGCCGGGGGTTACGGCCGGCATGGCGGAGGATTTTGTATCATTTAGGCCATAAAGGCTTTCTGGCAGGATCTGGGGGATCTAAGCTACTATTCATCCCGAAATTTCATCGACGAGCGGCGTGTCTTCCGGCCTTTGAAAATTTGTCCAATTCACTGATAGGAAAAACATACACAATTCCCGCAAAAATCTGTCATCTAGAGACTATACTGTGGCGCCATCTAGTAAAAAAGAAAAGATGGCGCGCTTAGTTAGCAACGTAATCACGTGATGAAAACAACGGCATCATGATATCCGCTATTTTGACAAGTTGTACTCGGTTATTCAACTTCAGCTATTCGATCGTCAATTGTTATATGGGTGAATGGATAGGTATAAGCTAAATTAACGAGTGATTTATGTGGTCTTGGCGGAGTACGTGATAACTGATTGATTAACAATAACAAAATATTTGGTTCAGGGTTGGAAACAGCGCTCAAAGTAAGACTTATTTTTAGTCGAATCTGTTTGGAAGGCCGTGCCGTGGTGTGACGACGAGGTCTTTGAACTTTTCAAGAATCAAACGTACGTTTATGCTACTTCGTCTACTATTTCACTCAATTAGAATGGTTCGAATAGGCCTAATGATAATTGCAGTGGTATTCTTGAAGCCAGATCTGATTACAATGAATGAGATTTAGTTTTTAAAAAAGTCTTCAAATAATTTTTCGGCTGTTTTTTGACATTCTACGACTACGAGCATCATTTCGCTGATTGATAGTTCTGAAGGATCAGACTAGGTGTTTAGACATGGATGATGTAATAAACCTTACTCAGCCAGCCGTGGATGATCATATCGGAAATAACGATAAAATTCCACTGACGGACAGTGCACCGCAACACAACAAGTTCTTGTTTGATAACCCATCTAGAGATGACATCAACGGTTTTCCAAAAGATAATATTTCAAACAAAAATAAGAAAGCCAGTTCGTTGGGCGGCGAGGGTGTGGCGGAGAAGTTAAAGCGGATTGATTTTGTGTTGACCTATCCGGTGATCGATTCGAACCATGACGATTCAAGCGCAAAGAAAAAACATCACCGGCAAGACATCGAGAAGATGAGAGAAAAATTCGAATCAGCTATGAAAACAGAGGGGTTGAAATTACAAACGGACGTCTATAAAAACAACATGTTCGTAAAAGTGCACACGCCCTTCGCTCGATTGTGCATGCAAGCTGA
This sequence comes from Tubulanus polymorphus, assembly GCF_964204645.1. Lineage (NCBI taxonomy): Eukaryota > Metazoa > Nemertea > Palaeonemertea > Tubulaniformes > Tubulanidae > Tubulanus > Tubulanus polymorphus. The sequence continues at coordinate 5,204,557 of NC_134029.1, read as the reverse complement.
GAAAATCAAATTGGAAATGCCATTGATTGGGGTAAGCTTTCATTTGAAGGAATTAATCTACTGGTACATAATTAGGATCCCTATGGCTCCTTGATTCCTGAAAACCTAAAGCAAAATGCTTTTTTAAGGTGCTTGAAACCACTTCAATTTGAGAATAATGCCCAAAACTCTTTCAATTCTGAGAAATAAGCAGTTAGAAAGGTTTGAAGCAATCCTGAATTAGACAGACTGGAAAACAAAGAAATGAAAAATTTTGAAATTTCAGTGCATTTTAGCCTAATGCAATTTCCAGGTATTCGGGGGTGATATCAAAAAGAAGATAAGGATGCCCCAAATCTTGTGCAGGGGACTTAGTCTATTAGTGGTGGGTGGCAAAATTGACCGAAAAAAAATGAAGTACAGTTACTGAGATCGCTGTTAGATAAATAAGGGTGTGGTTTGTGGATGGCAATATTTACGCTTATTTCTGATGGGGGCCTTCAATATTCCCACTGTCATTGGCGCATGAGGTAAACCTTCACAATGAGTTATGAATAAATTTGAATGTAAGTCCCACAATCACGAGCATTGTAGCATTTTGATCAGGCTAAACCAAGAAACTCCTCTTATTCCACTCATAGGGAACTTTGTGTTATAAGTAATGCTTGAAAATTTGGGAAAGTTCAAGGAATTGTAAATTGGTGGAATAAGTGTCCGCCCTGTTTAAGCTGATGCAAATTTCAATCATGTACAGTACTTCTATTTTTGACAGGAAGAGTTTTTTATTTTTGGACAAAAATAATTGTCCTGTTTGTGTGAGACGTTGATAGGCACTATAGTTTTCTTGTCTGAATTCATTTTTTAGTGTGAGATTTATGAAGACACTAAAGACAAATACTGCATTTCATGCATTAATCACTTCAAAACTGATGATGAAGGTAAGTTGTTTTTATTATGCTCATGGAGCTCTTAAATACTCAAATGCTGATTCTTCATTTTTGGCTCTTTTTTTTTAGTGGATTTCGTGAGCGCCCCATTTATATTTGATCGGTTACATCTGTATGAGGGTCATGAAAAGGAAGACACCTTCTTTCGTCCATCGCTCCGAAGTTACCTGGTAAGGTCATCATTCAAATATCACTTAGGCGTCACATAAATGTCGAAGCTTGCGTTTGTGCAGTTTATTTGTGAAAGTCAACGATCAATATTGGCCTTGCCTATTTTCGAAAGTGTTCAGTAAAAATCCAGGATAAAAGAATTCATATCTCTGTGCAACAAATATCTGGGAAATTAGCAACCAAAAAATCCATTTAAGATTTTTCTATTTTTATGTGTTCTTGTAATTAATTTGCATATTTTTACCTGAAGTTACCTGAAAGCCTGCTATAACATGCGTACGATTTACTAATTACTTACATTGTCATGCAGGGGAAGTAATAGTTTTGTCTAATGAACTTGTTTCCCTTTACTCGTTAAACTTATTTCTATATTGATCAATTGCAAATACCACACAAATCTATTGAGATTGTCATCACAGTTAGATAAATAAGGGTGTGGTTTGTGGATGGCAATATTACACGACGCATTAGTTTGCTTTTAGTTCTGTTGGGGGCTTTCAGATATTCCCAGTTAGGACATCGTTGGCATATGTTTTGATCAAATCTCTGCAGGCTAATTGCTTTTCATTTCGTTTCCATGGAATGTGTTGATATTTTTGTTTGTCGTAACCATGGACTCTAAAAAGAGAATCCTTTATGTAACATCAATGTATTCTTAGATGTGATTGATTTTGCCCAATGAAGTAATTATTAAGATAAAAGTGACATTATGTTGATTAATATGTGTAATTAGTGAATCCAGGCTATTTTTAGGCCTGTAATCGTAATCCGGTACCAAGTGCATCGGTGAATCATAGATAGGTCAGAGATCCACCTATGATTTCATGCTGGGTCTGGATGTAAAAGTAATGAGTGGGTTGAATTATATTGATCATGTGTATATAACTTCTATTTTTAAAAAAGCAATAATGAATGATTTATCATTGAAAAGTACCCTAGGCTACAGGCCTAGTACTCGGCTATCAAATGGAAGAACCTCCTAGGACAGTCCACAGAAATTAGAGTGTCTCTGGAGACAAGATACTTTTGAAAGATTATGAAAATAAGCCTTATCTGATTAGATAGAAATGATTATTTCTTATTGTGGTTCCTCATTTGTTTTCCCTGTATCTAAATCTAAAAGAGGAGCTTTAGCTTCCAATCTATAACAATTATTGGGGCATCACAAAAACCACCTTCTTTATTAGGTTTATTAGCTTTTATGAACTGTAAAGATGAATTACATTCAATTTTTCGAGAATGAGTTATTTTATATTTTAGACGCACCAGATTTTGATAAACGTTGATATACGAGAAAAATCAAGCATATCTGAAGAAGATCATCTAACTAAAAAAGGTAATGATACACTATAGGTCTGATAAAACTTCACGTTATATTCCAAACCAGTATTTAGATTTCACTTGACAAAAATCGGTTAAGGGTCTGGTCTATTTTATAGAGTATTTACTTTATGAATAGTGAAAAGGCTAAATGTATTTTCACACGACAAGAATTTATATTCGTTTTTTTTTCTTTTTTGGGGTTGATTTTTTTAACTTAACTCATAATATTTGTAAGAAGTTTAATCTAAAGCTATCTCAGTTCCCTTCCAATGAATCCAACATTAATCCTTAGAGCATCGTCTATCAGTTAGTTGTGTGCATTTTATACCATGAGTTTAATTTGTTAAGGAAGTTTTCATGGGTATAGTTCAGTAATTAGAAGTTTATGCACCCTGCGAGTTATTTCACCCTTTTATTCACTGAAATGAAAAAATGAAATTTTCTGCTCTGTAAAGAAAATGAATTGGATGAACTGAGCATGAAACAAGGTAAGATGTACATTTTAATGTATACAGATGCATGAATGTCTGAATAGCCAATGGACTTAACGATAGTGAAATACTCCAGAAAGAATTCCTTTTCGTTCATTGACTTCACATGGAAAGAGAAATGCATGTGTCTTGACTACCATTGATATTTTAAAAATGCTTTTTGAACATTCAAAACGTGTTTTCATATAGCAGTAAAATCTTTCGTGTCTAATTTTTTCCCTTTATTTTGCTTTCTATGACATGTTTATTTCATTACACCCAGTTTTGCTTTATTTGCGTTCCACGTATGAAATACAATTCAGAAAGTTCAGTTTTAAAGAGATGTCTAACTACAGCAAAATAGTTTAATGTTAATGTATGATCATTCTTTTTATAGACATATTTGTTATTCTAAGTTCGACTGGAATGAAATAGGTTAAGTTCATTTTCAATGTACTTATGTTGTTTTGATAATTTTGTATGCTTTGCATGAAAAAAAAAGGTTCTTAGCATTTAGTCTTCTACAAGCATGTAAAGAGAGATAAGATTATTCCTAAGTATTGTAGTATTGTAATGAAATGAACTTCCCTTCTATCATTTTGTTTTGTCAAACAAGTCTTGTCAAGTCTTGTTTCATCTTGGCAGTAGCAAGACAAAAAATTCACCGATGCCTTTTTTCTTATCTAATGCCCTTGAGGATAGACTAAAAGGAAGTTAAAAGCGTTCGAAATTTCTTTTATTACAAACAAGATTCGCTACTCAAAAAATCGTTTAGAGTATGAGTAAGTTGCGAGACCAGTGAGTATTCTGAAAAACACGATAAAGCCTTCGTCATACGTTTATGACATAGTCGCATACACCGCGGTATGATAAAACTGAATAGGCGTAATACCCTTTGCGTGAGGTATATTACGTACGGTACAGGAAATGAGTATTCTGTCACTGTTAATTATCAGGTGTATGTACACAGACATCTGATACAATTTATCTACTGTTCAGCTGTTATTGATGTATTCCCCCAATACCCCGGCAAGCAGATCAGTTGATCCTTCGATTTCTGATAATTTCAATTCTTCTACGGTTTCCTTGAAGCAAACACCAGTTACTTGAAGGCTATTAGGCCTAGTTCGTCCATCTTATTCTGCCATTGATATGATATTATTAGTACTCATACCAAAACTGCATACAAAAGTACTATTTACAAATTCTCTACTAGTATTACAGAAAAAATAATTCTAGGTCTTGGTATTTAATTATACTTATCCTTTTCCCAGCTTTTAACGCGTAATTACTCTTGTATAGGGAGGTAGTCAGTGGAATTATTAGATAAGGATTATGCAGTACTAATAAAAATATAAACAATTTCTTGCTTGGATATTTTTTGACTTGGAAACCCATAAAATTTTCCGCAAACAATTATCTTTGTTATTTATTTTTCAGATTTGTTTTAATCTTCTTAGCTTAATGTTAATGATAATGTTTGTGGAATAACAAAGAATGTAAAAAGTTTTATTATTAATTTCAATCTGCCCCATAGGTCTTCCATATATGTTGATGAAGGGTGTTTATGCAAATGCTATTCCGTTACACGAAGAGTCAATTGAGGATCCACTTGTTATTGCCATTGAGGAACAGAAAGCTGAACTTAACTGTGTAAAAGATGTTGAAATGGACGTGATACCAAAGCGGATCATTGATCCAGATCCACGTAAAGAGCTCAATCAGACGTGGACAAAATTCACAAAATGGCAGCCGTTTTGGAAAGTGAGGAACTATTTTGGTGAAAAGATTGCTCTATATTTCGCGTGGTCCGGTACGCTGATAACATCACTTTGGATACCAACGCTCTTTGGACTTGCAATATTTTTTTATGGTCTTTATCTGAGGTAAATTGTGTAACCAGGGAGCTGGCAAGGGAATAATGCTTCTTGACAAAGTCCTATTCTCTGTACCTTTGCTTTGCTTTGAATTGAATGCTTTGAAATAATTCAATGGTTTTTTTCCATATTTTTAGCATTAAGCGTTCACACTTCGCGTCTTCAACTCATCCAAATACAGCTAATGTAAATCAAACAAGTATTTCACAGTAAGAACTTCTATTTCAACATCTTTATGGTTTCAAATATATATCTATCCGTTTGTTCTTGTCCTAAAACTTGTTTTCAAATTTTCATCAAGGCTGGTCGAAACTTTCAAAGACGTTCTTTCTGTAATCAAGGAATCATTTGATAATGAGATCACGCCATATTTTGCCTTGATTATTTGTTTATGGGGTAAGTGACAAGTGATAAACCATAAGTTTTCACACGATAGAGATTATTGACTAATTATGTTTCACTTTCAGGTACAATCTTTCTTGAATTATGGAAGCGTAAAAATGCCACATTAGCCTATGAATGGGATGTGGATAACTTTGAAATCAGTGAGCCAGATCGTCCTGAATTTGTTGGCACAAAAACCCGGCCAGTTAGTATGATTATCGATAATCTTCTTTTGAATTGCTATGCAGTTAACTATGGATAAACTTAACCAATGTGTAATGCATAAGATATGCTTCCATCGTATACAAGTATTATGCAACTGATATAACTTCAACGATATGATTTATTCATTGCTTCCAGTAGATACTGTCAACTTCAGATGACACTAATGAATCTATAACAACTTCGGTGCTCAAGAACATTATTAATAAATGTAGTCTCTTGTATTGATGGTTGTTTTTTAGGATCCAGTAACTAAAGAAGACTCGCACTATTATCCACTTAATAGAAAGCTCATCAAATTTTTCGTATCTGCTTCTTTTGTATTATTGATGGTAAGCATGTTTTTTACTCTTATTTGGTCAGTTGAGTTTTAAGTCTCCTATTATTTCCTGGTTCTGTTGGTATTGATAATTCTAAAAACGATCTGACGATTTCTACTCTATTTTTTGTAGATATTGATGGTGATAATCAGCGTTGTTGCAGTGATTGTTTATCGGGTTTTTCTAGACGTTGATTACTGTAACAGCGGAAAACTATCCGGTATCGAATGTTTACTGGCTTCGACTATATGTTCATCATTGCTCAACGCCATTTCTATATTACTTCTCGGTAAAGTAAGTATTGAACTACTATATACGTATGGTGTTGTCTTCAAGGTTGAAGCTATCGTAGAATCAGAACTCGATTGAACCAATGTAGAAATGTGATCATCACCAGCTTCATTCCATCCACTATTCCATTACGTTGCCGGTGTTCACTTTATTTACCTATGATATTTTTGTTTTCAGTTGTATGATTTTCTCGCTGTGAAACTCACGGATTGGGGTATGTTTTTCATCATCATTAATGAATAATGAAACAGATTTTTTCCAATTTCGTGCCTGATGGTAATCTATGAAAAGCGCTAGCACTCTCAAATAGGAATCGCGAGCTCTCATGTATTGATATTGAGCTCAAGCAGCTCTTTCCTAGCACGCTCCACTACATTAGTTCGTTTTATCCATTTCAGAGAATCATAGAACGAAGACAGCTTATGATGACGCTCTCATCATTAAAATGTTTTCCTTCCAATTTGTCAATTCCTATGCATCATGTTTTTATATAGCATTCTTCAGAAGCGTAAGTTTTTTATGACGCCTTCCTTGTTTACATGAGATTGTAACTAACTGGTTTTCATTCAAATAGTTGTACTATGATATTTGCAGCAAGACTATTGGCCATCTGGTATTTTAAATGCAGGGTCACAGTACCGCGATACGTGCGGGACGGACAACAACTGTATGTCACAGTTGTCATTTCAAGTACTCGTATTAATGCTCATGAAACCCTTCCCGAAATTAATCAAGGATATCGTATTGCCGTAAGCAGCACTGTCGTAAATTCTGCCTTATCTTCAGGATCCATTTCACAGATCTCAAGGTTAAAATTTGACACTTCAACCAATACATTGGAACTAAATTAATCTTAACCTATTAGTCAAACTTGCCTAATGACTGTAGAACTGGGTCCCGATGGTCTTATCCTAGCGAAGCTGATTTTATTCTCTATCCATCACATATACAGGTTCGTGAAAAAGATGATCAGAAAATGTCGAAAAGGAGGCAATAAAATACAAGACCTCGACACGATCGATGAATTGAATGAGTATATTGAGAGGGAACGTTTAAAACCGGAACTAGGAGATTTTACGCTCGGCGAATATACTGAAAAAGTAATTCAATACGGCTACCTAATGGTTAGTAATGAAAGCTTATTAGGTCATGTTAACGATTTAAAGACCTTATTTGTTTAACTTTCATCTAGGTTAAAGAACCTTGTCAAAGTGTTTGGTATATCAAGTTTTAATACCAGCAAGGTATGCATTATTGCCATGCATTTTATGTAATGAGACAAATTTTGCTGTATCATTTTTCAGTTGTTTGCCGCGTCATTCCCTCTCGCTCCTCTTATCGCTTTGTTAACGAATCTATTCGACATACGGGTCGATGCTAAACGCTTGTTGTGGTGGTACAGACGCCCGGTTAGTTTTATGGCTCAGGACATCGGTGAGTTTTAATGTATCTGGCTCACTTGACTTGTAGCTGCAAAACCAACAAACAAAATTCTATTTAATCCATTTTGAAATTTATGAATGTATATCCTCTGACACTGGTATATAGAATATTCTTAATTATTCAAAATTTATATAAGCCTCCTCGTGAAATTATGTTAATTTATGTAACTAATTTGAATATGCTATAAATATGTGTGGTGCGTTGTGAACTCATTTTGCACCAGGTTTATAAATATCATTGATTGTCATGGTTAGATTGTTCAAAAAAATATCCTTTGACTAATAATAGACCAAAATGCTCACAGAAAACTTCAAAACTTCGAATGAATTCCAAATCTTCATACATATAAGATTTCCAAACCCGATTTTTAACTGAGGCTTATCTTATAGGTATGTGGTATGCACTGTTAACATTCGTCAATGTTTGCGGAGTTGTTAGCAATGCTTTCTTAATCGCATTCACTGCGTCATTCGGTAAACAATATGACCTCGCTGGAAAATTAGCCCTTGTCCTAGTATTCGAGGTAAGTTTGAGACAAAATACAGTGTATTACTACTCAATGTGTTCCAAACAAAATCTGTGTTTTTCAAAGATATGAATATGTATTAAATGAACACCACTTCATAACACTTACTTAGGTATGTTCTATGTTTTTTTGGTATATTCTTATTTGGTATATTGTAACAACTTAATGTTGTTTGCACTGATGATACCACTTTGTCACCTTACAAATATTATGAAGACTGCCAGAAACAGCAGATTTAGTTCCAGAAATGTTTAATTCATTTCAATTTTGCTAGCATCTTAATAGAATTGGTGCCTGATATTTAACACTGACATTATAATCATGATGTACATCTTTGAAAAGAGAATTATTCAATCTAACCCTAACCCTTCATATGTTCATTTTGAAAATGCTTTGAAAACTGTTCTAGAATGTACACAAGTGGAGGAATATGAACCACTTTGATTGTTTATTCATAGCAGATGTTACTTCTAAACTGGATCATGATAATATGAATTTCAACGAGCATTGGGCCCATAATGAAAATTTCATGAAATTAAGATTTGTTGTATGATACATTTTTCAATCATATTTTAATCGATGCACAGTTGTCGCGCTATGTTAGTTTACTGATATGATTTTAGAGTAATTCTGATTCACGTGCGCACAATAAAATCTTATTACAATTTTCAATTAACTTATATGTTTAGTCCACCGAATGTCACGACAGTATGTAAGGTTTTTGCAGTGAGACTTGAGTTAACTGCATGCTGTCCTGTTTGAAATTTTCAGCATATCGTTTGTGGCATCGCTTTGACGATGAGGTTCGTCATTCCAGACAAAAGTGACCAAGTACAATTCTGTGAGCGACGGGTATGCCATCTATAGGGTGCAAGTTCCCATGATTCACATTGATATCATTAATTGGCTCTTTAGATTTCTGTTTGATATATATTTTACATATTTGATTGAATCGAGAAATCAAATCAATCTAAATTTTAATTAGCCGACCGAAACCTCTACCCTAGTACCAGCGCTTCTTCCTATTGTTGACCTGTCCTTCTCAGATTTCTCTGATTGCAAATCGGTTTTAATACTCACACTGCCATGCATGGGTTTCCTTGTTCACCTCAATCAATACCCACCATGAAAAAATCACTTTGGTGCTTTCCTGATTTTCGTGAATTAAAATAAAACTCGAACGATGTTTGCAAAAAGAGATTATGCCCAATAGGATAATGACAAAAAAAAATTAGAATTCCTGCATGAAAATTGATATCCTGATTGGCTTTGCTACTTGGAAAATATTTAATTTGTTATCAATATGCACTAGTTGAAATTGAGGGTTAAGATTCAATTTATAAGATATTTAATTATTTTCTGTGCTGCCTTTACTCAGCACGTAGTTATTGCAGTTAAACTCATTCTGCGAGTATTGTTACCTGATCAATCGCGCGAGGTTTCGCTTAGAATGAGACGGGTAAGACACGCGCCATTTTATCCTGCGCTTCTGGAGACAAATTCGAAGAAAACAAACTAAGAAGCCCATCCTGAAAATGTGGCATTTCCAATTACCATCACAAAGTGATGCCACCCTGTTGTCTTCAGAAGGCTGATGGATTATGATAATTGTTGTAAATCGTTTTGAGTCTTGTTGGTTAAGAATGCTTTTTTGCCATGTATATCTTTTGCGTGGTGATTTTCAAAACCATCGTCTGATTTTGCAATTGTTTCATCTACGAATAATTGAAGTAATCACGCACCAAATGAATTTATCAATTCTCTTTAAAATGTTTATGATTCAGTATGTTTTGTGCCGTATCTTGCATGTGTCCTCTTTCCTGGATGATCACACTTTTCATCAATTCACCTGAAATCTATTTGTATAATCACGATTTTGTTTTGATTGTCTTTGTGATTTAGCACATCGTGTTTGCAATCAAGTTCCTCATTGCATTTGTGATTCCCGACGTACCATCTGATGTCAGATTGGCCACACGTAGGGTGAGTCTGTAGATCATGGTTAATAGTAATCAACAAACAATGTTAGGAAGTTGTTGGTAGATTTACTGAAATTTTTGAAATAGACTTATTCTTTAAACTGCCATTGTATTTATCCATATGTCATATGTGATATGCTAATCTGAATGAATTTGAATTCTTTTGCTACGATTTAGGAAAAATGGCAAGTTGCAAGAATCATCGAGGAAAATGTGCCACCACCACGAAAATATTAGTACGTATTGAGTGTGAAACTGGGTTACTATTTTAGTTATCTTAATCTTCAGTTAATAAGATCTATAGCGGTCATTAGTTATTAGTTGGTATCCTCAACTTGTTTAACTTCTTCATAGACTCTACAATATGCTATCCTTCTAAGTGTTCTAGTATATACTATCATTAACAATTACTTGAGAAAAGCTTTAGATATTTCCTTGCATGGACAGCGATGAGCTGCTATGCCTTTCTGCCTGTCATTTCTGTTGCGTTATTTTTCCAGTACTGATGAAGATGGAAAATTGCGTAGGAGACGAAAGAAGAAAAAAGATCACCACCATACGGAGGAGTAAGTTAGAATCTTTAGGATACTTTCTAACTAAGCGATAACCTTGTTGTATGATGTATGTCTAAATCTCGAAACAGTGATTACCGGTAATCCTGCACGTTTGATGACAAAAATATCCGTTTTGCTCTCATCGTAAACTTCTCATTATGCTTGAATCTCTTAACGATATCGCTCTAGGTACTTTCTATAGAATAGTCATTATTATCTGTTTGTCTGTCATTAAATGCGTCTTTATTATTCAATGAATCAACAAACATATCATCAAACAATGTTCACCGATGTAATTTAGGTGATAGAGGGAATTTCAATTTGCTGCATTTTATCATCTATACATATCTTAAATCTTTTATTCAAATCCAATGATATTCTATTTGATCATTTCTATTTAGCGGTTCACCGAGAAAACATCGAAAACACAGAAAATCTGGGGACGAAGGTAATTTGAATGACACTTCTATAAAATTGGGATAAATTCCATCATATCGTTTTAATGTAATCACGGGTTGGATGCACAGGCAGGGACTGGGATAGGAAATTATATAGGAAATCTATATAGCAAATTCTCGAATATACAAGAAGAAAACGCCTTCTAATCAACTCAAGATTTGTTTACCATTTTTATATGGAAAATAATCATCCTCAACATTATCAACCTTGACCTTACGCCGATTGAAGTTATGAACATTACGTCAAGCGCAAGCTTGTATGACGTCATTACTTATTCAGGAGCATGCAGTTATTTGATAATCCTCGGTATCGTGTGCATAATCATATTTCGGATGTACTTGATATTTTCAGACATGTCGTAATAATAGTTACTATGTTTATTAATGCATGCAAAGACTCGGCCGCCATTGTACGTTCGTCTTCTTGATATAAACTATAAATCGAATGTCTTTCTCTTGTAAAGCGAATATGTATTTTGTGTGTATTTCTATTCTCTCCATCTATCACCCTCTATCTACGGTAGTTAGCAAAAAATCATATGAAACAATCCGCTTCCAGATGAACTCCTCCCGTCTCTCTCCATCCGTCAAACTAGTTTACTTCTTTGTTCCAGTTAAAGATTATATCCCTGTCATGAAATCTTAGCAGGTTCCCATGTTTTCTTGCCTGAATTGTTAGTCAGTTCCAACTCCATCGAGTGAAAGGCGTGGAGCTTTGATCGATCAGCCTCTTAAGCTTGGATGGTGGATTTTTAACAGTTAGATTTTCCAAAGGAGGAGGGAGGAAAGACGGAAATTTTCAACGGCGGATCCAGTTCGTCATGCGAGTTATTTACAAAAAAGGCTCAACAGCACATAATTGACATTGATATTGATACGGTGAAGATTATTACACTGTCGTTTTTTCAGAGGGGAAACGAAAAAAACGTGGCGATAAAAGTATGAAAACTATATCGGCATTGGCTCGAGCAGTGCCACCTTTATCCGACCCATTCCCGAATATCGTTCCGGCTAGTCGGGACCCTGTTTACGAAGGGTCGGATGAGGAATACGACCATGGTGCTTATAATCCTCGAAGGTACTATACGAGTACAAACCCGACTGTTTAATTAGATGTCTTTCGACCTATTGAATGTGTTTTAGTATGAGGTTTTTGTAAGTTTGGATTTCGTTGTTTCTTTTTGCTTGATTGCTTTTTAAAAGCCAAACGTCGTAAGTTTCGGTCTTTAAGCCACATCAATGACTCGTCAATTCGTATCCAAAAACAAATATCGTCTTAACAACTTGATATATATTTTGATCAAATTATTCAGATTTCTTGTGTTGAACAACTGGGGCTTGTTTTATAGACAGGTAATACCTTTAACCCGGGGGCTAATTCAATTCATTATCGATTGAGTTAGCCCCCGGGTTAAAGGTTATACCAGTCTATAAAACTGGGCCCTGATTTTCAGATTTTGTTTTTCTTTTTTGATACCAACTGATGAGTCATCTTCTCAAAGCAATTTTTGACAATTTTCATATAGTATATTATCCATCCAGCCTGCCACCATTGAATTCTACAATGCTTGTATATCTATCATGCATGTTTTGCTTTAAACACATTGTGTATTCTTCTTGTTTTACATCTCGCTTTCATGCTTTGTATATATATCGTTATTTTACCCTCTGTGAAGCCGCCGCTTTAAGTCACTTACTCAAATATTTGTCAAAGAATTAACTACTATTTTCTTATTCCTAATTTCTTCGAGGCAATTTAGAAATAATATTGACTGGGGCGACTTTTTTTGTTTTGAGCCCTTTCCAGACCTCTGATGCCATTATTTTTGTGGCGAGTGATTTTTTCCCATCATAATTTATTTAAAGAATAACCTTTCGAAAGGAAATTGCGTACAAAATTTCATTGGTGGGTTCATTAATTTTTGCAGATAGTGATGTAGATAGTGATTTTGGAATGGACTGGATAATTTAGGTGTGAGGTAAAACATCGGTCATTTCACCGAAACCGAAAACTAAACCCAATGGCTTGTGTGGAATTTGGCTTGCTTAATTGCACGTTTGGAGCTAGTTAATAATTCATTTATAATCTAGGTTCGGTATGAAAAACTTTCCATTCAATATAACCTTGGAGAGTTTCCTCCGAGATACACCTAACCGACTGCACTTCCGAAAGGGGATGACGCGTGCACAAATAGTCCACTTTTAAAATAATTGTGGCTTTCTCTAAAATCCACGATGATAATGCGGGACTCGGGAGACAAGTATAGAGGTTTGGACTGGTAACGTGGCTTCGAATTCGGTGAGGCCAACTCGTCTCGTGAGCTTATGAGTTCCCTTCCTTCCGTGTGATGCTAACTACACCATTTGTTTTCAATATGATCTATGCGGGTGTAAAAAAACTGGTGCCAAGTTCACTAGAATTATATTTAAGATTTTGTACATATAGAATTGAAATTAAACAGCGTGGAACTGGCGCTTGATTTTTTATATTCGTTTGTCATATTCAACTATATCTATCGTTGTAACGAACATGTTTTTCTCACTGAATATATTATAGAATAATATTAATATCATTAAAAAAAAACTGAAATTAGAAATGGCATATTCAATACGTTATTTTTGTTTCTTTTTTTCCGAAGCAATGCTTCTAATTTGTATTCACGTGAAAGAAAATTCATTCTTTTTCTAAATCTTTTTGCAGAGGACAATGTGAGCGAAATTATAGCGTTAGACGAATGTACAGTATGATGGATAACCATCCGCCGCTGGATCCTGGCGACTTGCCGCTGGAGGATAAATCAAAATTGAAGTCTCTACCGAAACTGGAGACGCCTCCGATAGCGTATTTTCCGGTAAATAACAGCAGAAGCGCGTCTACACTCTCACCGGAAAGCGGCACCGTGGTTGACGAAGAAAGTGGCGAAGCATTGACTTATAGCGATGGCGACGATACCAGCTCGCTGACCCGTGAAGGGCGTCACTCGAGTCAAACCACGCTATTATAACATTCAGTTTTAGGTATCGATCAAGTTTTAGTGACTTTCGTTATGTTTACCAGAATTCAGGGGCGAAAAGCGGTATTTCGTAATTTCGAAGAAGCTATTTTGTAACGCGTAGAAATTCTATTGTTATAGTATAATGATTTTATATTTACTTGTTATATAACTATTATTATTGATATTATTAAAAGTATATTGACTGCTATTGATACTTTATATACCAGTTATTTTCAAGAATAAAGACAATAATTTTGTTATTCAGATAGAAATGTAGTTTCCTTTCGATTCTTATTGTGAACATTTCTCCGAGGATCGAGGCCTGGTAGCTGCTACGCGATACGTTGAGGATGCGGCGGAAATGCATAGATTTGAAGGATTAGACCATATCTGATTAACGGGAAAATCTGAAGAGAATCTGAAATGAAATCATAACTTTACTCTGCATCCAGTCAAGATATGATGAAAACAAAAACTGACTGAATATAACTGATATTGCCCATTAATCGATTAATGTTTGTCTCTGGATTAACACGTACGTCCTATTATAGAGAAATAAAGTATTTTAATAAATGTGAAAATCCAAATAGAAAATTCTAATCACCTGTAATTCTGGGGGTAATTTACCTGAACGTGATGGCCACTCACACGCATTGTTTCATAGTTAAAGAAAAGATAGACCTCGTTGTGCCTTACGTAATACAATTAATTGCATATAATTAGCTATCCGTTTATTACCTATATAGCGCCTTTGAACGTACCGTTTACGGGGGACAAACCGTTACAAACATCGCAATCATACATATGATTCAAGGAAATTACTACTCTATAGTTTAAATGAAAGCGGGCCGCGCGAGGTTGTTTTGAGCACAGTCCGTTAGACCCTCTTTCGCCGGCCCCGTTTGATGTGGGTAAAAGTTTGAGCCGTCATCAACGAATTTTCTCTCGTTTTGATATATAAACTCGGCCCAACGGAATCATCTTCATCAGTTTAAAAATCTCTGCCGTCAAATAAACATCAGACCATCGAACCGAATTATGTTGCCGAATTTGATTCCGGAAGAATTGACCAGACTCGTCGCCGCAACTATGATGATGATGCCGGATGAGCCAAGTTTACCGACAGCTTCGGCCAGAGCTCCGACGGTACCACGATATGAACAGAAGACCGATTGTTGTAGAAATGAGGTGATACAGCATACGCCATCTATCAATTTCGACGCTTATCAGCATAGATGGAACAACTGGAACGACCAACTGGATCGTTCTTCACCGCCATGTTCGCTGTCGTCTTCCGGTCGTTCCAGTCCGGATAGTTCGTCTGATTCGTCCGATTTGTCGTTCAACTTACCCGCTTTACAGGACGCTGTTAATACGGATTCATCCGCGGCAGTAGCAGCACCGGATAACGACCAGCAGTCGAAACGGCCCGATCTTACATACACAGTTATGATCGCTATGGCTATCGTCAGCAGACCGGATCGTCAAATGCAACTCAACGACATTTACCGCTACATCGAGACGAATTTTCCGTTCTATCGGACCGCATCGTGCCGGTGGAAAAACTGCGTGCGACACACGCTCTCGATGAGCCAACGATTCGTGAAAAACGGCCGCGGTCGAACCCGCGGCAATAACTGGTGCATTAGTCCGAAATATTACACCGAACTGGCGAATATCATCGAAATCAAAACGAGACAGCAAAACAATACGGATTTAGATAATTGCGAAAGCGATGAGTCTGATTTGTTCAGCTGTGATGCTAGTGTTCCTGATTTCGGTAACGCTGAAATCTCTCATCGCCCTAACTTCAGCGACCACCAGCACGAACCCACATTCACCAGGCAGCCTCCGCCGCCGGCTGCCTTATCGACTACTGTCGATCCGATGTGGTCATTCTTTCCTGGGATTGACAATCGCGTGCCGAATTACGAAGAAACCAGTTGCGATTTCGGAATGAACGATTTCCAATCGACAATGTTGGGAAATTACTCGAATTATCCGCAGTTTCAGCTGCGAGATCAGTTCTATAATTCAGACATTCCGTTTTATAACGAATTATCCGGATATAATCATACCGGTGATTCTAATGATTGTTTCCCCAGTAACGAACTTACGTGGTCGCAATGTAGATATCAAAACCCGATCTTCCCTCCGCGGTATTCTCCTTACTAGAACTATCAAAGCATTCTTCAGTGACTTTTTTGTACATAAAACTGCTGCAAGGCATTCATTGTAACTTCCAGTGTAACATATTTGTTTGTTCTTTTTTTGTGTCAAAATATACTAAATGAAATAACGAAAAATTCAACTTGTCGATATCTTTTTTCTTTCATTCTCTTCCATAAACTAGTAATTTTTGCTTTGCGGTTTTTCTGGAGGATTTGCACATTCAGTTTCGTCTGATTTTTAGGATTAAAACTCACTCGTGGACAAGACTATACGAACAGCGTCGATATTCCAGACTTCTCGATTAACATTATGTCTCGTCTTTACAACATTTTTCAATGATTTAATTCGAACGCTCTTGCTGAACTGAAGTTGAAGGATTTATTCACTGGCTATCGTTGTCGCATCGAACCTTTTAAATCTTTTTCTTTCATCTAATGGAGAATCTAGATTGAGATCTTAATAAAAACGTCGATTCGACAAGATAATCTTCAAGCGACCTTTGGGTAGAACAGACTTAGATCCGTGACGAAGAACATATAGCTATTCAGTACTCATATGATTTAACTAAACCTTTCTTTATTTTTCAAGAATTCTCTGAGACAGTGAGAATAGAACAGAATACACAAATTTTCGTAATTTATACAATAGTTTTTACACATCTTACCATAACACTAATTATATATATATATATATATATATATATATATATATATATATATATATATATATATATATATATATATATATATATATATATATATATATATATATATTCGTGTTAAACTATACGTTAGGTATTATACACACTTCGAAAGAGAAAAAAAACTGCACCGGCTAAAAGATCTACATAGAGAGATCAAGTAAAAGTCTATAGCACTGTGGAACTTTTGTCTTTCCCGTTTAGCTGCCAAACACACAATTATATCAGCAAAATCCGTGCGTACAAATCGTCGCAACTGAAGTCAATCTTCGAACAATCGCGAAGCCTAATACATCGCCACTGCATCGCTTTAAACAGTCTGATGCAAGATAAGAAGATACCATTGTATTATACGTACGTATATTTACACGAATATAGCGCCGATTTTGCTGGAAACAAATCCGATCTTCGCGCTGAACGCCACGACGTTATTTAACACTACAGTATCACTTTGCGCTAGTATTATCTAATCAGATGCTAGTACGCTACTATATACGTATATTTGAATTCAGTTAGATTTGATCCTGTAGATCTCGTTTCGCGTTGATTTTAGTGATAGTTTTTTTACTGTTCGTCGATCCTTTCGTCGTCGTTTTTCTGAAAAGCCGTCGGCCTCTTTTGATCTTATGTCATTTGCCGAAGAACCAGCCTCCGCCTTTCGGTTTCTTTCGTTTCATCGAGAATTTAGTGTAAGCGCATCCGAGTTCGATTCCCGTCTTTTCATCGACAAGCGAAGCTCGCAAGTCGTATTCACCCTAGAAAAAAAAGTAATCAATCAGTTAAGTTTAACTTCTTCTCAGCAAAGTTGATCTAATTGCTTTGACTAACAACTTGTTCACATAAAATGAAAACCCGATAAAGATACCATCCGTGTTAATCGAATTTTCAAGTCTCAAGGGCGGTTTGCAGTCACGGCTTCGACTTAAGACCAGCCTAAGACCAACTTAGTTTTATAGCCAATCTAACAATTTAGACCAGTCTTAAGATTTAAGACCACTTTTGGACTTAAGCCACGACTGATTACTATCGTCGCTGTTCGTCGCAACTATCGTCGCAACTATCGATGTCGATTTTTTTATGAGATCGTGTAAAAATATGCACAGTTCTGACATACCTGTGCCATCAGGGCCGCCATGCCATGTAATTTCGGGATATGGAAACCTATATTATGCATCTTGTAATTCCCCGGTTTGAACGGGCACGTGCATGGTACTCCGAATTTCACCATCTGCCTCGGACATGTACAAGTTGATTCGTACCTCTTGCTCAAGTGTTGACATATATTATGGTAAGAGCTGAAACGAAATGAAATTGACAGTCGTTAATTCTTTAGCGGCGTTGAGTGAAAAGCGTCGAAGCATTTCTGAAATTTGGGAACAATCACAAATTTTATACGATAAATGATATTCTGGTCGTCGTCGTGGCATTTAAGTAAAGAAAGTGCGATAGTATGTAAATCTGTTTCATGTCCGCGTATATTTTGGGATGTTGATGATCGGTGTAGATGGCGTTCCGTCAAAAATAAGTATATATATACGTTATTGATTCGAATATCGGGCCTGCCAATGATAATGCGCTTCACCAAAATGGGTCAAAATTGTTGTGTTTGTCAATGCGAATCGGAAAGAAAGAACTGCCAATTACGTTCATGACAAAGTATCGGTGACTTTTTTGGCGAAGGTCATGACATTCAATAAGAAATTATTGGCAATCGAAGCAAAGAGTCGTATAATAGACCACATCCATATAATGTTAAGCCGAAAGCTACTCAGGTATGCATGAAACGACGGTCTTAAGTGTAGCTTCCAGCCTCTTCAAACGAACGGGCTCTCGTTTGCTTGTCAAATGATAAATAGTGCGGGGGAGGCTGCCTGTTTCCGTCATCGGCTATTGTTATCGCGTCAAATGTGCACAAATCTCTATAGATGCCTTTTCATGAATTATATATCAGAAAAACTGCTAGTCTAGATCAGTTGACGATACAGTAGTGTATGCTATAACATCCAAATAATTGACTCTCGACAAAACATCAAATGTATACATCGCATGGACGTTGTCGTTGTAACACGGATGGATAGACAGAAATTCACAGAAAAGCAAATTAATCGAAAAAAACTAATTTACAAATCTCTGAAGCGAAGCATAACGCGATGAATCGTGCAAGTTTTCACAAACAGCGCCGACCCTGGCCATAAAAAATGTAACCTTTCCTTGAGGAGACCCTCCAAAAGCAATTATCGTGTTTTATGTGGTGGCATTTGCAATTAGATACCCTCTTAGACGCACGTGGTATACTTATTTCGAAAGTATTTACTGAGCTGACAAATAAGCACTCGGGTGGCACTTTTTTCCATATCGCCCGTTATTGTTCGATAATGTTTACGATTTCAGCGTTGACGCGGATGTGTTGTTGACCTTTAGCGACAAGGCTTTCAATGGTCAGTTTATCGTTGATGAAATGTAGGCATTCCGGAATTCGCCGGCATTCATCTAACATGTTATACAATCTTTTTTGAGCCGTTTAGTTTACCAACGATCTATTCAGCCCATGATGGTAGATTTCTAAAGCACGAAAATGCGTGGAGTCAGAGATGTCCTGGGCACTTTCCTCATTTACCTCATTTCCTCTGAGGATAGCTATGAATATTCGAGATCAGCACCAAACCAGCCGAAATTTACACATACACGTATATATTCTAAGAAACTTTATTTCAAGGTTTAGCTGGAAATTTGGGCGCGCATAAAATGTTTTACATGCTTACCAGGTTCCTATTGTATCGTCGATACAGGGTACGGCAAACGCGAAGCCAAACAGGTACTTGTTAACGGTAACGTTAAGCATTATCGTCTCCGGTAGCTGTTTGGCAATGTGTAGTCGGAATGAAACGCGCAACTTTCCCGGTGACATGATAGGCAACGGATGAGCGTGTAGCGACACCAGTCTTACCAGTTTATGCGGTCCACCTGTAAAAAGTAAAAAACCATTAAGAAAATGAATCAATTTGATGTAAAAATGCAAAATTGGCGTCCTAGCAAAATTGGGAGTCGAACCATGTTCTCTACATTTAGTATCCTGTGCGGAATATTTCCATGACGCTACATCGTATCCTTGAAAGTTGTAAGGGTACGAATTTCAATCGCGCACGAAAATATTTCTTTCATGCATAGTTCAAATACCTTTAATTTTTTGCGAAATGAATTTTTACGCAACGAGCTGATATTCAAACGCACCCCGCTGAAACATTGTAACTTTATACAAATTAAACAAGTCAGGAGCATCATCATCAGCCAATTTTAAATTCCGATATATCAATCAAACTTTGTATGCGTTTCGAATTGACAACCGATTACGCGCGTAAAACCAGCAGTAGCGTTCGTAGCAGTTAGCGCGCAGTTACTGGACCACCCATACACCAGCGAAACCGTCATGTTACTCCTCTAAATAAATCCCTGATTGATAATTCTACACATTGACGCAAACATATAAAACCGACATTCATTATTACGATTAATGAATTCAAGAATGCTGGAGAATTTAAATAGTGTTGTGGAAAAAGGCGCAGTGAGGTCAGGAGAAGAAAATTCAAGCCCTCCAGCCCAACACGCATGGCGCAGGGTAACACGGAAACGAGAAAGAGTTTTTCATTTTTTCATGTTTGTTTCAGTGACGTGAAACGTAAAAGATATACCCCAAACAATTACATTTTTGAATCCACACCCCCCCCCCCCCGCCGTTCGACCAGTTATATCATAAAGGAGTGAAGTAATCATGGGGAGGGAGACTAAGTATGCTTAAAAAAAAAACTACAATTCAAAACTACCCTGTATTACATTTTTTTTCAAATTATTCACTTTTTCTCGAAAAAATGTATCAACTATTTTTCATTTAGTAAAAAGGGTTTAGCGCTCTTAACTCCGTAAACAACTGCTGATTGGTTAACATCTCAATCGAATAGTCAACAGGTGCTCGCGGGAACCTGCTGCTACAGGTGGAATAAGCAGGTGAGTTGCAGATGAGGAATGCTTATTAACACCTGGAGAATTCCTCGCCGGTAAAAAGTGATAGACCGCAAATATGTTCGGCATGTGCGGGTAATCGATAAATGTTTCGTGGTCAACCGCCAGGTTGTTGTAAATAAACTGCCGATGACATTTTAATCGCGTTGCGATCCGCGTGGTTCGAATTCAGTACTCTCGGAAGGCTAGAATGGCCAATTTTACGATTTCCGAGAATGAACGAAGAATCCATAAATATCTCTGGAAACTGGGTCTGTTTAAAAATGATCTCAAATTGATTGACATGTTTGGTTGGTAGGGAGGGGCACCTCCTGATTGATGCATCCTCCCTCGACAGGGATTCGAACCTGATGGTATCGTTATAGACTCGGCCACGCTGTCTCGATGTCATCAGGTTTTAATCCCTGCCGAGGGACGACGTGATTGATGCCACCATTTTTGATAGATCTCCATAATATAATAAACCAGATATCAATAATGTACGTTTAATCAACTAAAAGTACGTTTCTCGCATCGTACAGCGCCGTGATAGCTGTTTTTGAACGCGACGAATGGACGTTTTCTTAAGCTCGACTACAGCCTCAACAAAAACACATTCAAGCTGATAATGGGATAAATGTTCGTCTGGTATTTTGACGCTATAAGTTTGTTAGAATTATTACACGCATTGACAGTTTATGATGTATATTCGTATTATCTGATATAAATCAGTAGACAGCGAGGCCACCCGCATTACCGTCTCCTTCATGTCGCTCAGTTTTGACTGTGAACGATAAGTTTTCGATAGGCACGCACACCTTTTGCTGAACCAGTTAGTTCTGTCGGAGACGGTTTCCCAGGTTCGGTAACAGCGCTGCATTTTCAACCAAAAAGCCCGATGATACGAGATTTGAACGGAATCGGAAAAAGCGCGCGAAAGCCATCGCGCTATGGGTGGTTCGAATCCCAGTGGAAGCACCGCCAACCCGATAATGTCTTCTCTAAATCAAAACATTTGCGAGATGCAGTGCATATTTACTAAGACAAATAGCAATAGTACAAACACATCGTTAAGATAAGTAGAAATATCAACGAGTTGTAAAGATCATACACAATCCCTAATAAGGTAGAAACAAATAAAGCAAACAGTATATATGAATAATGATAGATGCTATACGTACCGCAATCTTCAAGGTGAAGTTTAGCGCGTTTGTGATGTTCTCTTTTGCGACGGGTTCGCTTTCCATCGCAAATCGACTTCAACAGGACCACTTGTAAAATCACGTAAACTAGAATCCGTGAGTTCATTTTACTCGCTCGGGTGTCTTTTTGAAATAGAAATCTAACTTATGTCGCGTGTATTCGCGTAACTTCGAACCAATAGCGCGTGATAAAGATCCTTACGAACAATTCGATAGTTGTTTTACGACATGGAAAAATGATATCTTTGAATAACGAACTGTGTAATTTAAGGTGTTTAAGAAAACATTCTTTTTAAGAAAACATTCTTAAACTTTATCCTCAACTCTCAGCAGCTTCTATAAGGTATAATTCAAAGTATTATCGCGTATTGTCAAATTTCTATCACATTTCGAATATATAGCGTGCCTATATAGTACACGGAGTTTGGTCGCTGGTCACTGGTTGCTTTTCGCTGTTGTTTCACATTGAATGTCCCATCTCGAAACTCGTCCCGTTTCATATACGACGCGCGCGCCAATCAGATTTGGTCGGATGTGAAAACTGAAAAGTTGCTAAGATGTGCGCGGGGCCACTGTCCCGGCGCGCGTGAAACACCGAGCGATTCTGCGATGCGATATTTACAATCGATACTCGGTTGTTGCCGCGGCGGCGAAGACTCGGCAGCGAGCGAGTTACGAGTCTATAACATAGTATAATCCAGTATAATAAATTAATCCATCTACTACTAGTAACGCAGCTCTTCCGCAGGCCGCCCAAGAAGATTCGTATAATGTGGCGAAATTCACCAGATGGCCAATCGGCGAATTCTTCACTCGTAAAGATTCGATATGTCGATGCTAACATAAGATGCCATGTTTTTACGAACTTTTGATATTGTACCACCACAATCGGGCGTCTTATTTTGATAAGATTGATGAAATTGGGTTAATAACCAAGTCGTTTGCGATGGCTTGATTAAGCCATTCATTGATGACCAAGAGTTCGAATTAAAACTTAAGAATAACCTATCCGGGTGACATTCTTTTGAAATTAGGTGCGTCCGCAGCCGAAGACACACGCTCTCAGGCATACTGGCAACTAGGAACATTAGATCTAGCGTCAGCTGAAGTTTCTTACACAATAGATGCAATTTGAGGGTTTTGTATTCGCAGACTCGTTCGTTAAGACGCGATATGAAAGTTTGCCTTCATTCAATTTCCGTCGAAGATATAATTCATCCGTATATACATACTGTAAAAGAACGTTTATTTTCGTGAAAATCAAAATTAAAAATCGAATTTGGAGGACAGAACAATGTATAGAAACAACGAAGAAAATTGTTTCTGCATAACCAAGGTTTGGTGATGACGGCTACCTTAAAAATCAAGTGATTTACCTAGCATTTGATGTTTATCAAACAATCACCGACAAACTCCAAAACTGTGGTGGTCGTGACCCTAGATAAAGCCTGGGGACTTTCTCATGCTACCACGAATACCACTCTGTGAAATTAAACGACGCCGTTCAAGGCGGTACCTATCGTATTCTCTAGATGATTCTGAGAAAACGAACGCATATATTTATAGCTGGCCGTTTTATGTGACTTTCAGGACGAAATGTACTTAGGGACAAACAGGATAGAGTCAACGGACGATCGTGATCCAAGGCAGTACATGAAGACAAAAACGTCTTGTTAGTTTTTGGTCGTTTCTGTTGCAGGTTCAGCCTTATCGGGCCTTCGTGCTCCTAGTGTTGAATCGCTATATCGTATTAGTTTTTGGCGAGGAAATATATTTAGAGTTTTATTACTTTTGTTCTAGAAAATAAGTCATTATTAAGCCAAGAATCTTTCACATTTCTTCGTCAACTCCTTTCGTCTGGCGAATTCCGTCTGCGAACTTTGGATGGCACGTGACTAAATTCTAAAAAGCGAGTGACGTCCGAAATACTGGGTAACGATGAAATCATTTCTTGCTCAACTTTCGACGGACATGTCGCTAATTGGTTTTCACTGTTGAGTCGTGTTATCGAAAGTTTTTTTTTTACACTTCACGTATCAGAGCGCCGTTAATTAATCAGTAAAATGAATAGACGAATACCGATGAGATGTTTTCTGCGCTGTTAGAAAAATCGGAAAGCGTCTGCGTATTTTCTCGGAATTCAGAACCGACGATGACCAATTGTTGATTGAAAAATAGTTACGTGAACAGTTTGCCAGGTTTCTATTTTTAGATCGATTGATCGGTATATTCGATTAATTGATAAAGGTCTGATGACGGCGGTGGTAATTTTTCCGTCGATACGATATAAACGCGGCTCTGTAACGTCAACTGTCACGTTTGCCTCTTGAACTGGTTTTTACCTGAAACGCTGCGCTGACTCAAACAAATCATGACGCAAATCTGACTAAACATAACTTCACTATTCATCAAGTGCGTTATATTATACGCGCAGATGAAATATCCTCTTTTTACATTTTCGGGTAAAAATAGCGTATAGTCACCTTTTTTGTTTATTCATTAATAATCTGTCACTGGTGTCAAGGAGTGCGAGAACACTCCCTGAAAGATAGATGCGATGCTGGATAAAAGATTCTTTTAGATTCAAAATCTCTTCGTTAAAGGTCAGCCATATATTCGCACCGTGTGACATTAAAACTGTACGACGCGTTAGCTTCTTTGGCGGATCACTCAAATAAGAAGTCAACCAATCCCACGAATACGACGTTAAAAGCTGCCGATTATCTAATCAAGTCAGTTTTCTGTCATTTCATCGTTGCGCAGTTTAAGTTTTATCGCGACTTGCAGCGCGTATAGCAAAGCGATGTCAGCGGTAATTTTTCTGATAGGAATTTTTCGTCAAGTCAGGTGCATCTGACTCGTTGATAACTTCGGTGTGTGTAGGGAGAGACGCAGGGGACAAGATCCTAACGACATTGAGACTGTTCTTACACGATATAGACTCATTAACTATATGACGCCAGAAGTGATGATTATCATGGCAACCGGGAATGCGCATCAAATAGGACTTGTGCTTTCATGAATGACATTCTTTAAACTAAATGGAAAATTTAGATCTCTCATATCGAATGCTAACAATTTTCAAATACGTATTTGGGGTAATTGGCAACAGGAACTTGTGAACATTCTATATCTTTACTTTTATTATACACGCTTCTTATTCTGCCTTGTCTTATGTATTTGTTGATGATGAAACATTCAGATATGCAAGATTGGAAATCTCCTTTAGTCTCTCTTTCTCTCTCAAATATGCGAAAATATTTTAAAATAAAATATGAATAAAGCTCCTCGGTATGCCTACCACGAGCTTGTAGAGAGTCGTACAAAGTAAGAAAAATGTTTTCTTTGTTGAAATAATGATTGGTATATGCTTGGCAGACTTCCACGGTGGCATTAGGTTTTTACACGTATATAGTAGCAATCGGGGTCCCTTATACACATGTTAAATCTACTTGATGATTGCAAAGTTTGATATATTTGTCTGTAGTACAACATCGAGGAATGCAAGAAACAAGTAAATCTACCTGGGTGTTTACGATTTACGCACGAGATGACTGAAATGCCGAGAGTTGGTTAGGACTCGTAAAACTGAACGTGTGCGCGCCATAACACAAAACAAGGCCTCACCATATGGAACACATTGCCGTGCCGAAGTTCGCAGAATTGGTGACGGTTTCGGTCGGGAATGCAGTTACGGTTTAGCGGTAGCACGAGTTTTGAATTCTTTTCCGATTCAATCTTTTCTCACGCGGCATAAATTAACTATAAATCGCGTCTGTAAAATGAGTCTAACTATAGATAGAAAGTTCCTATCTACTTTATAGGGCACTATAAGATCGATGAAGATATTCATCGACAACACTATTCGAGAGAAAAAAGTACCAGCCATGGATCTAATTGAACTGAACAAAAAAATTAGGAATTCTAATGCCAAAGAAAATTTCACGAAATGTGACATTTTTCCTTAAAGAATAAGGCTATTTCACGTGAAAGGACCACTCTCATATTTGGCAGTTTGAATGTTGTTAAAATGACACTCTTAAAATGGCAGTTCGAACAATGCAATGTGGCCACCCGTTGCTAGAACAAACAACGGAAAGTGAAAGCTATAGAATGCTTTGACAATAGTGGGATGATCTTTGAAATTATTGCGAGGCAATCCCTGTAGGTGAATGCTCAACTTTCCACTGAGCGCATTTAAAACCTGTTGAAAATGAAACGTGTTTTCATAGCTCGAAATAGATGGGCGGGGCAGAATTCACCGCATTGGGGCCATAAATTATAGCGCGCAAGAGGTTTAATAACTACCACAAAGAAATAGTCATCACTTCTATTTATCGGAATATGTGAAAAAAAGTACTAAACATCCATATTTCTATGTACAAAAATTCAAATTTAACGGATTAGTTAACTCGAGAACTTGAGAACTGATTCCAAGTTTATGATGTCCAGTTGATTTTGGACGCTGATCTCTTATAGTTCACAGTTGTCCTTTCTTTATTTTCGGATTCAATGAATGAAAAAAAAAAATTGAAAAAAATATTTACCTGAAGAGGCATTATTACATGTTTATTGCCCTTTTGATTATTGACATCGGGATGGGCGTAAAATGGAGCACATGGGAATTTTCGATGATTATCACGTACGGAACTATGTACATACGTGCTCACATGGAGATCTTATGAAAATCGTAACCTTCAACTAAACACTAGATTTTGAGGTAATCGGTGAAAATTGGGTGGTCGGTCGATCTCATTCAAATGGCACAATTAAAATACGTCACTTGACTTTCAACGAACGTGTCAAAATTTTGACTCTTTCACGAACGACAGGCGGGCTACATGGGCCACTTAAATGCCACGTATTCAAAACATCGTTCTGCTAAATTTACGAAGAAAAATACCTGGACGCAGTAAACACTGGATGCCCTCCGAATTATTGGCTAAATTGTTTGCCGGAATCGTGTATGATATGGAAGTAAGGAAAGCCTTGGCTTGCAGGCAGATTTCGTAGATGCCACACGTGTTGTACGACCACACACGAAGCAGTGGGAACTTTGAATTTGAGTTTACTATCAGGCCTGAGTTCGTGTTCAACATTTAACAAACTAACGTCCATGTCTAACGACAAGTTTACTATCCGAGTATATTTTCTTGAATTTTCCATGCTCGTTTTCTGTTCATTTTTTGAGTTGGAGTCCTCGCTAATGGGTTATATCTTTCATTGATACGTTTTTTTTCTGCTCGTAATCTTCGCCTGCACTTCGAAAATACTTGAACTTTCACAGTTTTCCCGTTTCAGATAAACGGCCACCCGTACGTTCATTCCTCATTCTATACCCCGGTGTATCTATCATGTCGTGTTCATTTAAACAAGGTGCGCATATTTTGTGAATGATCTTTGTGATCGTTTCTAAGAATCCATTTCTTACAAAATATTTTTGTTCATTTACTCTTGACATCAGTAACTCGTGCGATTATCAGCTTGGGGTCGAAGAGAGACAGTTTGTGATATCTCTGTGGTCAAGATCAATGGATAATTCGCGATAGAACTATTCTCTCACATTCAGTTACTTTCAGTATTGATCATTTCTAGAGGCTTACGTCAATGATACTGAGCCAATCATATTGGAGAGAAGGCACGTGAACATCAACCCTTTATTTTTACGCAAACATCAGCCTACGCGTTACATTTTTACTTCTGCTTTTACGACTATTTTTGCAAGTAAAATGGATGAAACTATTGACCTATTACAATACTTAAAAAACTTTCCAAAACTGTCGTCATCTTATTCTATATAATTTACTGATTGATGCGGCGCCGTCTACCAGTCGTTTCTTCCAGAATAGAGCGCGCGAAGAGCGGCAACCCATCTGAATACTTAATTCAAACAGGCTAAACAGATGGAAAAATGAAGCGACTTTCACCATTAGCATTTATTTCACAGTAATTCACCGTCGTATATAACGAAACAGATAAATCAGCTAGAATAAACGTTCAGAATCATATCCTTCACCGTATGTATAGCAAGGTACTTCAACGTGTTCGATTCCTCCCCCTGTTCAAACATTTCAGCGTAAAAAATACACCAAAGGCGAATACTCGCTTTAAAATCGTCTAACGGTTTTATATTGGAGCTTCTCTGGGTTCGATAAGAATTTCGTTGAGTCCGACGTGTCCCGGTTGACTGACAGCATAGACGACTGCTCGTCCAATATCATCAGGATCGAGAATTTTACACTGTTCACTACCGTCGTATTGGGATTTAGCCTGAAAAATGATACTACATGTAGGCTAAACAAATCTGAACAATAAATTGTGAACCATTACTAGTAATTACTAATCGAATTTTGCCAAGACAAGTTATCAACACTTCCCAGAGTTAGACCACTTTGAGCAGTTTGGAAAATTCAATTCTTGAATTTAGGAAGTATCATTGCACACCCTATAGTCAAATCATTTACTAAGAGATACACTCTACCGACAAACAGTGGCTCTCATCATTCAAAGAGACACACAAGTCTCTTTAGCGAGGATAATTGATAACCTGTGCTGAAGACATCCACAAAATACGTAATTAATATCTAGTAGCCCCACGACCTGTAACTAATAGAGTACCTCAGCATCAGTGGTGTGAGTAAGGAGTTCAGTCTTTACATCCCCGGGTTGTATGCACGTCACTCTTATTCCTGAACCGCTCACTTCCTGACGCAACGCTTGAGAAAACCCTTCCACGAAGAATTTAGTACCCGAGTAGACTGCTAGTCCAGCAAATCCCTGCAATGTACGTTATCAAGAGGTTAGGCTCTTTTATAACATCAGAATTAATACACAGTAAATTTTTAATATCGATCATGTAAAGATACGTCATCTATGAAATCTCTTCAAAATAAAGCCGCATTGACTTTTGAATGAAACAGGTAAGTCTTTTCTAAGCGCACCAGATATCTGAAGACCTTAAAATTGGGGGCGTTGGCTACACGATATATCTTGGTAAGTGGCCTACCCGTCTACCGGCATTAGAAGACATGTTGACAATATGACCGGATTTCCTCGTCAGCATTCCATCAATTGCTGCTCCTACCATGTTCACAACACCCTAAAAATGTGGAACATGTTCGATATGTTTACGGAAATAAGTTACATATGGATTATATACTCAAAATATGTGATGGATTATGTTAATATACTATGTACAATATATTATGTGATGGATTATATTATTATATGAAATGGATTATATACTCAAAATATGTGATGGATTATATATATATATATATATATACTATGTACAATATATTATGTGAATGATTATATTATTATATGAAATGGATTATATACTCAAAATGCGCAGTGTCGTCCGGAAACCGCTAAGCTGGTATTCTCCTTTGGAGGTTGTCAAGTTAAGAAATCTATTTGTTGCTTACCTTACAGTTAATGTCAATTTGTTTCTCCCATTCATTTTCATGAAGGTTTTTCATCATAGTATAATACATAACACCGGCGTTATTGACGATAACATCAACTGGGCCTAACGTACTTTCGACATGTCGAATCAGTTCTTTAACCTTAAAAATCAAGTTTACGCCTGTGTTTACAGCTTTTTGCAACTTCAATGGTTTTTTATTATAGATATCCCGTCGTTTAACTATTAGATGCATAGAATCATTTCAATTATTGAGGTCGTTTGGTATAGATTATATATAATAGCGATCATTACAATGAGCAGGCGTCTACTTTTACATTTCGTGGATTACGTGTTTGCTATTTTGAACACATACTTGTAACTTATCGGTGACGTCAGTTTTAACACATATGGACACGCCATCTTCACGCTGTATGGTATCGCTCAGCTGCCGCAGTAGATCGTCGCGCCGCGCCGCCAAGGCGACCCGAGCGCCAGCGCGCGCCAGATGAATAGCGATAGAAGCCCCTATACCGCTAGACGACCCTGTTACAATTGCCACTTTTCCTTCTAATAAACGCTCGCCTGAAAAAAAAAGAATTACACTACAATTGATGTACTAAGTTTCATCATCCAAAGTACGTAGCTTTTCGAGCTCGCCGTGTTGATACTGAGGTTTGTGTCGAGCTCAATCTCCTACCTTTCTCCTCCATTGAAGCCTGTATTTACTGTATGAAATATACACAGATTCCGTTGCTTGGTGTAGTAGCGATAGCCGGTATAATAGTATGACCTATTTTCCAATACCGGTACAATACTGAGCAAGAATCAATACCATGGACGGAAAAGCCGTCAAGAGAGGGACAGGCGCAGCGCATTCAGAATATTAAGGTGTTTGAGGTTAGTTTGACCATGGACTCTTAAAGCGTCGTCTTGAGTCCTTGGTGACGATGGACGAATTGACGAAGCTCGTTTGTATTAGTTGTGAAGTTAGTTTGACGAAGCCGCTAAAAATGACTCAGAACTCGACAGGCAATATCCGCGTCGAAACTCGTAATTGATAATTAGTTATCGGGTCATTACCGTATATTAAATTTATTATATAGCGGTTATAGCGAATCATAGCCCCGATCCTCGATGTAATTTAGCACGACAGAAGTTTATAAATGATATGTGGATAATTACCGAAGTCGATTCGCTTTGGAGCTGGAATCACGTGGTGCTTCGACAGCTTCTGGAAGTAGTTAGCCAATAGTGAGGGATCTGTGGCCGGATAGGTCATGTTCAATTCCGATAAAACAGCTCGTAGATTATCATTTTTGTACGTTGATAAGTTTGCAAAAAATGTTTCGTCACTGAAAATAAAATCACCGATTAAAATAAAATATAAATGGAAGTATTCCACTTTGAATGAGGATTCCACGTTCGACTGTGGCTTGTGGCAAGCGAGGATCCACCAGGTTCGCTATGGTGCATTCGTACAACGATAATTTATATACATGTATGATTTTCAGAGATTCAATTAAAATCTATCAATAAATCCTAATGAGCATAATAACAACTCAGTCAAAAAGATAAGAGGGTCAATTCCATCGAAATCAAGTTTCCCAACTCCTACGGATGACGGCTGGAGTTTGCACAATCTGTGAAACCTAAAATCAATCTGAGTTGTAGAGGCATGATTTGCCTGATGTTCTATACGGGACCCTAAATATCTCGATGAAAGTTGATTTCAAATGATCATAATTTTGATGAAATTTGCCACACTCGTCCACTTTGAAACGAGAGGTTTGCAGAGGGACATCAAGAAGTAGGTCTATCAACATTTATGAATCAACGACAATTCTACATAGATTATACATGTATATATGTAATGAACAAAAAAAAGAACGAAAGATCGTTATGTCCAGACCTGTGCAATTATACTGAGAAAGGGACCGAGATGATAAAGATATGCGTTTCGACTAAAGTCGAAAAGTTTATAGTTTGATTGCGTTATCCTATGCGCACGTCATCTTGCGGGATAGCATGTGGAACGGGGTCCTCATTGGGATTAGAACACTCACGTGACGAGGTTTTCAAGCACGCGTTGCAGAGTTGATAGATCGCCTTTCGACTTCGAGTGTTGCCTCAGATTTTCCAGCCACTTCGTATATGGCAATATTTGTAGTTTATATCCGTGGGCCATAAGCCATTCAAAAAGCCATCTGCAAGGAACGTTTTTCGAACATACTATTCGTTTCATGATTTTCTTTAGTAGTGCAAAATCAGTTTCCAGAGACTTGAATGTTACGTGATATTGACGTAGTTTTTATGTCTGACTGATTAGCCATCGAGTTGTTACAAATAAGAGTTGATTACACAAAATTACTGACCAAGAAATCCGTATGGTTAACCTAATTTATTCATACTCTAGGGAGCCAGCGCTTTTCTCTGTATTGATACATACGCGATTTGACTTATCAAGAAAATGAAGATGTTGTTTTGAAAATATTTTTCATGCACGAAAAGCAGTTTACTCACGAAGCGTGTAGGGGATCGTCATTAGCAATGTGGAAAGTTTTCCCCAACGAGAGCATGATGTTTTGAGTGAGCATTACGATCGCTTTGGCGGCGAAATCAACGGGCGTCATCTCGACTTGCCAGTCTATCTGAGGAGCTGATCCAGTTTCTAAACAAGCTTTGATCATCATCAAATTGAAATCGGCCGGATTCCAATGAGCTGTTTTCGAATCCCCGGACATGTTCCCTTCATAACGATAGTAATAGATTTATTTTGCATTTTGAAAATAACATTATGTGAAATTTTAGTAATGATAGTAATGATAGTTTAGTAATGACACGCACACACCCCACTGGGCGTTGAAAGTTGGTAATGTTGTTTTAGCACGTCGTCGCGCCTCATCAATTTACAGTGTAGTTCACACCTCTGTTAGGGTGACAATTAACTCTCAGAATGGGAATCAACACTTTGCAGTAAAATGAACATACGTGTAAATTGAAGACTTGGACAAAATATCACGATATTTCCAGGGCCCTACTTAGCGTTAGAATTGGAAGGGGGGTCGGGCAGAGAAATCCAAAAAGGCAGTTCCATTGAATATAACAATAATCCCATTCGCAAAAAGGTACTTGCCCCCTCCCTGCACCCCTTACCACCCGCTAGGTTCGGCCCTGATTTTATGCACGTAGCAGGTGTTGGTCAAAAAGATCGCAATTTTGCTCGCAGTTAGAGTAGTCCTGTGAAAACTGGAAAAATGACCCCCACAATACTATAAATGGCTTACTCAACCGATCGAAACTGTAGTTACTGACCTGGGCGATATATGACGACGGGAACTCCGCGTGCCCTAGCTCTCAAAACAAGCTGTTCGGCTACCCACTTGCTTTGGCTGTATCCGTCCTCCAATTGACCGTATAGTTGCGAAACGTCGTCATTTTCACTACAGTTCTTTAAGCCATGTGGAAACACCGCATCGGTGCTGAAGAAGAAAGGGGATATAATTATTATATCCTGAAATATCTTCAACTATCTACCAAGGCACATTCCCAACATTTTCAATAGACTTACCTGACATAATGCAGTGGCTTGATTTTGTTTGTAGAGGCAAATAGGATGACATTCTGGGTGCCGATTACATTCGGACCGTGAAGTGCCTACAAAAATAAGTCGATATAGAGACAGTTCTGTTAGTCAAATTGCTGGGCCGTTTGAAACTGCACCAGACACTAAAATTGAACTACATATAAGCGTTACGCTAAAACAGGCGCCAGGATGAACATACAACCGAACGAAATCAATTGTTTTATTGAATGATATACCTGGTAAGGGTAGATCAAATTGACATTAGCAGCTGGATGTATTATGAAATCTATTTCCGTAGAAAAGTGTTGATGGTCTTCTTCGCTCAGCCCCAAGTTGAGAAGTGTTATGTCACCTAGAAAAGGTCAAATGTGGTTTAAAAACTCCTGGGCCATCGACTTCGGAAGGGACGTGATTCTTCTTATGTAAAACCTGCTACCTTTCAAACAGGACACTCGATTTTCCAATTCGACAAGTACATTTGCTTGCCTGGCGTCGGCTTTCTCAGTGACAGATGCGATAATTCCATATTGTCTCAACGCCTGTTTGAGGCGATCCAATACTTTTCTATCAGGCTGACTTCTAACCAGACAGTAGACATGCGTCTGTAATAGATATTGCATCGTTATCATGAAAGCAAGGTATGAGAACCTTCAGATGACAAACAGATAGCCGCCTTCATTAATCAATCTACACATGAAATTATCCGGTCATCTTTGCAAATGTTGGGAGATGATACATTCTCATTACCTGAGTCTCAAGAAGAAGCTCGCGCAAAATGAAAGCGCCTAGGAAGCCAGTCACTCCGGTCAATAGAACTCTTCCTTTCTTCCAACGATTACCATAACTTACTGATCTCCAAAATGCACGAAGTTGCATATCAATTCTGCAAGTAAAAAAAAGACTATGGGTTAAAATGCCTTCCGCTCAGGCCATAAGATCATTTTCCAATGACTCTTTAAAGTCGTTGAAAATGCATTTATCAATAAAGCTCTCTGCATTCTTACCTCACAGAATTTACAGTGCTGAAATAGAAAATATAGCATTTGGTAAGCGGTGGTTCGCAAATAGACAAATTGATATGGTAAGTATATATATGAAACGTATCTACGTTGCATGAGCGTATAAATGCTTTGACAACGAGCATTAACGCATCTGGTGTGAATACGTTATTTGTAATTGGGTTGATTGTAATTACAATTGTAATTTGTAATTTGCAATTCTAAGGTAAAGACTTTGAAAGTACAAAAAATCCCAATCCGACTGGATAACGTGGACCATGATAAAAACTGGAAACATACGAAATATGTAGAGAAGTACAATAATGTTCTTGCATTTTCTCAACCTCAGTTTAATTCATTTGGGAAATACCTGTTGATGAATTGGTCATGAACTTCAACCTCATTAACCAAGTCGATACTTGGAGATGGTTCCGGTGAGCTTGGTTTATTGTCTGGTTGCATCTTCTTTTCGATTAGCGACGCTAATTGAGAAATGGTCGAGTGGACGAACAGTTCTCGCACTGTGACATCGACACCAAACAGCTGTTTCGTTTTACTCAGAAGTTTTGCAGCAAGTAGGGAGTGTCTGAAGAGACAAAAAGGGGGCAATGGTCTCAAGGTTCCATTTCGAATTTCAAGGTACCTTTCTTAAGAAACAGAAATTTTGGATATCCCAAAGATTCATTCACACATACCCTCCTAAATCAAAGAAGCTTTCCATCGTGTCGACGCATTTCAGTTGCAATATCTCTTTCCAAATATCAACCATGACTTTTTCATTATTGGTTTTCGGCTTGCCATCTTCGTCGACAGTCTGCTCACTGGATGTATCTAGCGTAGGAAGCGCTTTCTTGTCCAATTTACTCGAAGCCGGCAAGACCGGTATACTGAAATTCAAAGAAGATCAGTTCGAAATGATCACGCGAAATAACTCCCAAGTTGAAAAAATGAAAAAAACTCTATTTGAAAATGGTTTCTAACTTCCCATTTGTGGCGTTTATATGATTTGTAGTATAAATACCTTTGTATGAAAATGAAATAAGACGGGATCATGTAAAACGGAAGAAGCCTTTTAAGGTTTGCACGAACGTCTTTTTTACTAGTTTCTCCCTCTGGTACGATGTAAGCGATTAGAAATTTGTCATCGCCTTCTTCCCCGTTTACTAGTACAACAGCTGCGTTGACCATAGGTAAACTTATGAGAGCCGCCTCGACCGCCTAATGAACAAAAATATAGCCGTTGAAGGGATAGTCATATCTTGAAATGGATTGATTAAGTATATTCCTAGTTTTTCAATCAAGGGGTAAGCAGAGAAATTGAATTTAAATGCTTAAACTTTTAAAAGTCCATGGTATGTGGTGTATTCTCATTAGCGATCGCTGAATATACAAACCTGTATTTCGATCGAATATCCTCGAACTTTAACCATTGAGTCGCAGCGTCCACAAATCTCGAGGCTACCGTCTGCCAGCATGTACCCCCAATCTCCCGTCCTATAGTATCTCTGCTCAGTTTGACCGGCGGCAGGTTTCAGACTGACGAACCTCTCCCCATTGAGTTTCGGGCGGTTGAGGTACCCTCTAGCAAGTGTCGGACCACCAACGTATATCTAAACCATATGAGATAAAATCAGTGTCACGTCTATGCAGTGTTCAAAATTTATTTGTTAAGTGTGAATTAAAGAACAACTTCTCATGCATCATGATGTTATTGATAATAATGATGACTTATTTCGGATATATTTGATTTAAAATACTACGTTTTTATGGGTAGAAAAGAACCTTTTTTTAAATTCAAGTCAAATACGCTCTATGTTACGTACTTCCCCAGAAGCGCCTATCGGCTGTGCTACCATATCAGCGCTCATTATAACGACTTTGACATCGGGTAGAACACGACCTACTGGACAGAATTTCCGTTCTTTCATCGCTTCCGACTAAAAATGATGATTCATTAAATAGAATATGTTAGACATATATCGGTACGTAATAGTTCTTAATGGGTCTGAGAATATTGGTGATTAAAGATGTTTAATCTAATGAATTATGGCTACTTTCTGAAAGCAGCCGCAATTCATTAGATTATCATAGATAATCATATAACCCTGTTTACACTAAATTTAACGGAAGTATTCAACAGCTACTTGCTACCGATGTTACAGGCAGACTTTTCTGACAAATCTATGTATCAACTAGGCTATGCATGAAATATCAAGATTTCTATACAGAATATTTTTCAAGTAATGTTGGCGTAAAATGACTATCAAATTCAAATCCTAGAATATGGTCAAACGTCATCAAATCTAACCCCGTAAGGCAAACATTGAGCTGCCAGATATTGCTAGGTCCGAAAAAATGGGGCTTATTTAGGCGATTTGTTGAATGGCTCTGGCAGCAATTAACATATCATGTTACTTAATGCAGGTAATAGCAGGTAATTCTATAGCAGGTAATATATACTTGATGTTTGTAACAATAAGACAAATCAGCGGCTGCGACGTCGTGACATTCTGAAATACTGTACAGGTTCACGAACTGAATCCACGGCAAGATTTTGCAGCATCGTTCGAGCAGAGCAGTGGTCACGACTTCACCACAAAACCACAATTGCCTGAAAACATTAATGCGACATATTGATGGCCATTCCGCCCATAATCAGCCACCGTATAGTCAACAGGCTAGAATTCCTTTTATGTATCACTATTCTATTTGTTGTAATCCTATCAGAAAATAAATAAATGTCTCAGTAAATGACTAAATTTTGAATTAAGATAACTCGTGGTAATATTAGATTACATAACAGAAGAATGCTTTTATGTAGATAATCACTACTCAGACAAAAGTTGTTGCACGTCTGCTGAGAAGTCAGACCTACTAACTTGAAGCTTTTCATCGCCGACTGCAAGTCGATATTTTCAGCATTTATGACGGCTTCGAAGAGTGACGGCGTAAACAACATGCGAGTGATAGCATGTCGCTTGAAATACTGCGCCAGTAGAATCGGGTCGTATATGACATTGTCAGGGATGATGAACAGAGTTGCACCTGCCGAAAAATGGTTATGAATTTTAAATTATTTTAAATTACATGTTACATGTTATGTTAACGATGTTAACGAGATGTATTGTCTTTCATAGGATATCACCTTTCAGCAATGGCCTCAGCATTTCCCAAACGAAGAAGACGTTGCAAGCTTCTCGGTTATCCTCGTCCGAGTACGGGTATTCGTTGTGTCGCCATGTGTAAGAAAATACTGATCCACGATGTGGACATTGGATACCTGTACGTAGATTCAATGAAAGGAAAATAAGTTTCAGTAACTTTGGAATCAGTAGTAAATTTTAGAAGATCCGACAGAATCGAGTATCGTCTAGCCAGAATGATGACTCCTTTTAACATATTTTGGATATTGACCTTATACTTTTAAACAATGATATTCGACTCCTACCAAAACGGTACAATGTTTTTTTACCCTTTGGCTTTCCAGTCGTTCCCGAGGAATACACAGTGTACGCCAAATTATCGAGGCTGATCCGAGGTGTTTCCAAAACTCGACCGGCCTCCTTCAGTTCATTGCGGATCGTTTCCAGCCACCCATCACCCAATGTAATCAATGGAAATTCGACCTCTGCAAGTGAATCAATCAGCAGACTCAGGGAACTCTCTCACATGATGGATACGTGTTATCAAACCTATTTTGTTTTACTTTCTTACGATATTGCCAGTATAGTATATTTCTGATACTCTTTAAGTTATTTTCTTACAGTTTGCAGCTTTAACCAGACATAATGTCGTTTACAGTCAGACTTTCGCCCGGGATGGAGTTATACCTGGTAACACATCCTTTACGGAAGGCAATGTTAAAACCGCCTTTGGAGTTGCATCTTCGAACACCGATGCAAGTAAAGATAAAGGGTAGGTGACGTCTAACGGCATATAAGCAGCCCCTGTAATACGAATTAAACTGTATAAGTCATTACCTTTTGAACCAGAGGAAATAAACGCTTATACGAGTAGACATCGAAAATTTCCTTGATCATCTCTGAAATGTGCATTTATCATTGTGTCTAACAGAGAAAAATATCCGTTATTAATCGTGAAATGGAAATAATCACTTATCGTTAAGCTTTGATCACGTAGGGTTAGAATGTTTTTGACTTACCCGCTTTTAAAATGGCAATGTAGGAAATGGTGAACTCGACGCATCTTTCCATATATACGCCAACGATGCTATCGGCCACCGTTCCTTTTAGGATCAAATATTGCGCTAGCGTGTCTGTGGCCTCATCTAATTCTTTGTAAGTGAGCTTTGAGAAAAGAAATGCCACATAAGTCAACTGCGATCGAAGCCAGTAAAATTAGATTTGGATATTAATGATGATAACAATGATTTATTGTTCATAGATGCTTAATATTAAAGCAGTCTCGAAGCTCTTTACAAAATATGTACAGTGTATTGTTTTTTGAAAGGTGACTCTTCGAATAAAAATGTTTTTAAAACACGTTTTAAAGACTGCACTGATGATCGGTTACGGATCTGTGTATTTGCAAATTAATGACAAATTGTGCCGAAAATGAACGTGAACTATCGATAATCCATTTTGTATTTATGGCCCCCTTACCTTTCTCCCATCGTCTGAAACTATAGCATGTTTATCAGGAGTTAGCGCCGCCTGGCGTCGAAACATATCAT
The DNA here is from genome assembly GCF_964204645.1 of Tubulanus polymorphus. NCBI lineage: Eukaryota > Metazoa > Nemertea > Palaeonemertea > Tubulaniformes > Tubulanidae > Tubulanus > Tubulanus polymorphus. The sequence goes on along the minus strand of NC_134029.1, from coordinate 5,165,865 downwards.
GTAACGGTCCCAAATGTTCGTAATTCATCTTTCTTTGTACGCAATTCTATAATTGCTTCTAAATTGGTTTTCCGGATTGTCTGTGGAAAAAATGTCCAACGTTTGTTTTCAAGAGTTTGTCGGGCAAATTCGTCATTGTTTAGAAATGTAGATTATTGACGTGTCTGCCATGGGTAAGTAAAATGGCCGTAATAAAACAGGGACACAACAAATATAGCTATTTATCAGGCGCACATGAGTCACGAGTGAGTTTTAACCGGATTGATAACGAATTCATATATATATATGCATTATATCGAAAATCTGTTGCTTCGTTACATCTGGCTGTTCTCATACATAATGTCGCTTAATTTTCATTCCGACTCTTTTGTTGGCAACAGCAATATTTGCCAGCAGTCGAAATCGCAATCCAAGCTATCCGTCGTCGTCCATGTACATTATATATACTTATTTCATCGCTTATATCTAGAAATCTCATATGAACAGGATATGGGTAGCTTGATGCTGTATCCATTTGCTCCATTAGTAAGTAGCTCAACTACGTGCGCTATGACTTTTTAATGACCATGTATATATAATTCGACATCGCATTGGCTGGTAGGATCGGGATCGAGATATCGACATCTCGATTCGTCCAGTTCCAAACCCACAAATAAAGCTATCTGTGAATTTCCCCCCTTTATGTTGGACATATATTGGATTATGAAATGTAAACGAATCGAACGTACCTGGCTCTTGATCACCGTATATTATGTTCTGTCCAAAGCGACTCTTGTCCTCGAGAAACTTCTACTTTTCCACTTAGAATTGCGACGACTCAACCGCATAACAGCTCTGTCCAAAATACAACTATCTGATTGATACCGGGTACACGGGGGTCAGTGTTCCTAACGATAAACACCGTCAATACAGCTCTTATCATCTGGTGCACATCGAAGGCAAGCTCCTGGAACGACAACAGCATTGGACTATTGATCTTTGATTTCAGCAGTACGTATTGCTGTTTAGTTATTTAGCACGCAGCTGATAGTATTACGGCCACGTGGTAATAAACGAGTCCAGAAGAGGGTTGAGAGACGACATACGAGAATTAAAAATCGATCATGCGGCATCTGTCAAACTGTGTCCATAGATCCGAAATCTGCTAAAAAATCTTTATTTTGCAGAGATTGCACAGTATGCGATATATACACAGAGCCAAGAAATAGGCCTACGAATCAAATGATTATGTTCCAGGGCCAATTATATGATTTTATGGGATATGTCGTGTTTCCTTTGTGCGCCTTGGCCATTGAACGGGGGACATTGGATTCCTTTAAGCCGGGGAAGGCATGGTTACCTTCAAACAACTTTTTAAAGGGCCATAATTTCATGAAAAGTCTCTTGCGGAATTTGAGAAAAATGATTTACTTATGCACAGGCTACATGTTTTATGGAAGTAGATATCATTTCATAGTTCATTTCATGAAACTTTCAATGTCACCAGGCTACTTACTGTATATATGTATATCTGACTGTGATCGGTGTGCTGTTTACGAATAAACCGTTTTTTTCTCCCAAGGTTCTCTTAAAGTGATCATGACGGTAGTAATTTCGGCGTAATAATCCGTTGTCGAATTGTTTCTCGGCGACCTGTGATTATGTGATGTATGATTTATCAATACAATAATGTAATTCATATAATTTCATGTAGTATATTCTACGTGTTCTATAATCAACTCCATGATTGAACCACAAGCTATGTATCTACGTATATATGACAGGTTAATGGAATACTTACTCTAAATCTGAATTAAATAATAATCTAAATTATCTGAATCGAAGGCGGATGTTGCAGGGCTTTAACCGAATGTTTCAATCAAATCTACTTTTTCTCATGTTTGTCTTTTGTTTGCTATTTTTGGCTGATGATTTGCGATATCCGAAATATTTCCAATGCGTCGAGACTAAAAACCATAAAACAATTTTATAACTTATTTTCACACGGCTCAAATTGTTCGAATATTTCAATGATTCGTCTGATCGAACAAATGCAGGTGTTTTACATATAATTATATTTCTGATTTGATTTACGTGAGCGCAACATTCATTGGCGGTTGGCGGAAGCCAGACCTATCTCTTATTGTGTTGGGAATAAGTCTTATTCTTAAAACGAAAAAGCTCATAGGCTGCTAAGATTGTGACGTGGTTGTGCCCGGCTTGTATAAGTATAAGTCAATTACTGGTGTGTCATAGCAGAAGCGTCTTACTTACAACATGGCCAACGTCAGTCAAACTAGCCACAGTGAATTTCTGTTTGTTGCCAAAATCTTAGATGTTTATGCCCCTCCAGTTTTAATTATTTTCGGAGTGATTGGTAATTGCTTTTCTTTGCGGATTATGCTACTGAAGTCGAACAGCAAAACGAGCATTTGCTGCTATTTCGCCTTTTTAGCTATCGTTGACACACTGTTTCTTTGCGTGCCGCTTCTGTGTTATTGGATAAACTATAATTTCAATAGAACCGGTAAGAAGGAATGGCTTTGCAAAAGTATCAATTTCGTCGCCAATTTTCTATCGCAGCTGTCTGCGTGGATAGTCGTTGCCATAACTGTGGATCGCCTGATCGCTGTCCGCTTTCCGATGAAAGCCAAAGTCCTCTGTTCATCGGCGAGATCTCTGCGAGTAATAGCCGGCCTTGTCTTGATCCTATTCGCTTCAAATGTTCATATTTTCTGGAGCGCCACCCTGGTTAACGTGAAAATCATGAATAGACTTCAATGCGAGTGGAAGATCAACGATTCTCCAAACTTGAATGAAACGGTATTTCTAGTCGATTTGGCCGCCGGATCATTCCTACCATTTCTGTTACTTTGTGGACTCAACACTGCAATTGTGTATACATTATGCAGACATTCAACGGACAAATCTCTACGTGCCGGTCATCAGTCACGCGTCGGCTTTTCCCCTGGTCGTCTGTTAAAAATGCAGATGATAGTGGCGTGGACGTTCCTATTTCTTTCTGCTCCGTTCAGACTGCACCGGTTGATATTCCACTACATTTTGGCCGCCGATAATCTACGCCTGGAGCGAATGTTATTTTCGATCACGCACAAGCTTTTCTTCGCCAACAGCGCCGTCAACTTTTACGTATACTGCCTGTGTGGCGGTTCGCGATTTCGGAAACATTTGGTTGACTTGTTCCGATGTACAGGCGCACGTGATTGATTCGAATATTCCGGTGGTGAGATAATTGACAGACGAGCTGGATCTACGTACTGGAAAAATAGCAAATGCGCAAATTGCTGTATATATTTGGATTGAAGTTTTCGGACAAACCACTGAGAATACTAGCTGAATATGGTCGAGCGAGGAAGAACTATTGTTTCATTCAAATGCAGCGTATTTTTTTCGTATTTAGAAATCTATAAACGTTTCATTGTATGAATGATATTGATAGGGAAAGGTTTTCTTGTCGATGTTGTATTAGCGTGATTAATCGTAGCCTACCGCACACTGCCCATTTTTAAATCTCCCGCACGCATGCTCCTCGCCTAATCGTCGTACGAATTAAAACCACTCATTTGACGGAGAAATTGGTTTTGACTATCGGCAAAATATCTCCGGTGTATAATGGGTGCATGGTGGGTAGAACATAAAATCGTCTCCGCGACTGGTTGTATAATCTGATTTTAAATGAAGCAGTGACGATAGCATGAAACATCCCTACACTGGTGGTGAATTCTAGTCGTTTCTTTATGTGTGTAAAACGTACGGTCGTCGTTTTCGACGCCGTATACACTGCTGCCGTCTATTGGTTTAAGATGAAGTTATCGATACCGAAAGATTTCTGTAAATAGGACACTCCTTTTTTCGAAATCAAAGCCCCGTGTTTCGTTTCCAGTAGGTGTCGTGGGGTGTCGTGGGTTGTTTTTATATTTCATATTTTGTATTCAATCTTGCCTCCACGTACCATTCTTAAGGTTGGAGTGAAATAAATATCTCATCTGTAAGGGACACACAAGCGGGTTCGAGTCCCGCTGGCTGCTAAAGGTGTTAATGATGAATCCAATAGGGTGTCTAGGGAAACCAAGCTCCAAAGAAATAACGACGAAGAATAAACACCTATAAACCGAATCGACTTTAAAGACGAAATATTTGTAATATATATGTTAATCCGGCTTTTGTTGTGCGTGTCAATCTGTTGGGTGACCATTTTCATTTCGGCTTCTAAAGACAAGTTTTAAAACTTTATAGATAAGTTTTTACTTTTTACGTAGGGTTGGGCTAAATCTGGTATATTGAGCTAAACCTGCCGAGAGCATTCGTCTGCCATGTCAGAAAATGAATTTCAGAATTAAAAAATGAACAACGTGTCCAAATAACCTATGAATGACTCGAAAATGTTGCGCGCCCTCCTCTGTGATAGGTGCTTATCATACGCCATGTTCTACGCATAAATAGAAACATATACTTAACTAACCAATAATAACTTTTCGCGTTATTTTACAGTTTTCGCTTGGAAAACTCACTCAAGGCGTTTAGATCAATTGACGAGGACGAGCGCAAAACTTCAAAACACTAGTTTTGCTCCGTTCGTCTAGCCGTAAGCGACATGTAACGTGGATATTGACTAAAAAAACTTGTCTGTCAAAACAGAAGCGATGATCAATGCGAGTACTTTGCTAAATATAACAGTAACATACTCCACCCTGAATATGATCAATTTAACTTTATTTAACGTGTACTATCTTCAGGTGAAATGATGTGCAGTACTAAAGCAAATGTTTCTAAGATAAGTTCTGTAGTCGGTATTTTCTCTTCGCTAGTTTTCATTTCAACTATTAAGTCCTTCGTCGTGTTTCGCTGCCCCTCTCAACCACAGGGTCGCGAGACACAAATCCACTCTTGAGGTCCATATGAAATCATTGATTTTAAAACGTTTTAGGGACCATGATGAAATAAAGTCGACATTCTCACTAAGTTTAATAATCTATTCATTTCATCTACACTAAAAGAGGGACACTTTTGTGAACCGGAATAGAATTTGTAATCAGGTCATTACTTTAGCTAGCGGTTTAGCTTGATCGTGATGTTTTTTTGAAGTAATCCTCAGGGTAGATAGACGACCGGCCGCTACAGCTTCTAAGCTCAACAGGAAGGAGAAACAAGGTATCAATTTTCTTAGCCTAAAATGCGAACATTTTTTTCGTAATTTGATCGATAACCGATCGATTTTCAGCAAAGGTATCACAACTTTTCAACAGTTTCAAGTATCAATTAGTGTAGACAAAATGAAATGCTTACGTATTTTACCCTAACATAACGTGTACGCGTATACAGCCTACTGCGGGTTGGAAAAGGTCGAGTATTCGGCTTAACGAGTTTACCTACAAATTCATTCATTATAGATGGCGCATTATTGCTTGATTACGAGATTTCGCTCGAAGCGTGGAATGTAGGAAGCACTCAATATGTATAAGGAAAGTTCATCATATAAGCATAAATCTACATATCTATCTGAAACTTTGTGAGGTTTAATGTATGGAAAAAAAAACATTCCAATTTTGATTTTTACGTATGTCACTTTTAATCCTCACCATACAATAAACATCTGAGTTCATATTTCACAATAGACACAACATTTCACAGCGACAGAAATTTTCCAGTCACATGAGACCGTGCTCTTGGATTTCTTCTGATGGAACAGAATTTCATTTTGTTCACTGCGGCGCCATTTATTTATACGTGCTTGAAAAGCAAAAACTAAATGTGCGGCTAACGTCGCAGCCGCTAGAAAATGTCTTGAAAACTCACTACCAGCGAAGTCATATAACCTTACATTATTCATAACCTTTGCTAGAGGAAAACATCTGATGCGATGTGTGATAAATGAAAAAAAAGTTAGATGCGGAAACTTCATGAAATATGCAACGGAATATGGACGTAGTGTGGACATTCCATTATCATTTTATCGTCAGTAATAGCGAAACAAAATTTCAGAAGAATTTTCAGAAGAAAATTCGGTGTTGAATTGTTTAACTATGGTGGCTGATTCGGGCCATACTAAAAAGTTTTTCTGTACGGCTAAAGCAACGATAAAAAAATTTCACATTGGCCCGTTTTTTTTGTTTCCTCGCGCCAGAATTCCAAACTTTTGGTTGTCTCGTGCGAGAAAACAAAACATTTTGGTCAACGCGGAAATTTTCATCATCGTTTTGAGTCATTCGATTAGTTATGCGAGAATTTTCGACCGAACAACGTAACGCTTAATTGTTGAGACGAGCGATATTACAACATCTTCGCAGATGCGCGGAAAAGTTGATGGCACTCGAAGGGAACTCCTCGTCTAGAGTCTTTCATCAACCAAATATGGATTTCTTATCTACGTCCGGAGCCGCATTTCTACTTAAGGTATATTCATATTTTGCGTTGATGGCGGTATTTTCACTGCCCATGGGAACCACTGTTTACCGAGGTTGTACTTGTTCACCGACAATAGCTCATGAAAGAGGGCCAGAAGGCTCTTTAAATGTGATATTTTATCGGCGATTTTTGCAAATAACTATCTTTTGTCGCGTTGCTGAAAATCCCATGGGCGACACTTGCGAGTGAAAAAGAAGAACGCTTGCATTCCTTATATGGTCGAGACAAGGCTTTCGTGCTACGATTAAATGAAAGTAATATTTTTGCGAAACTATTAAAGAATAGCGAAGCGTACAACGCGTAATGCCTGAGCAAATATTACAATGAGATTTTTATTATTGCAATATTCCCGAACACATATCCTCCGGGTATGGATAAATAACCGCGGAACGAAAAAGTTTCATATATTCATTTCAAATGAAATTATTTTCAAATATCAATTTTCCTACATACTTTTGTAAAATCGAAGCGAACTGGGAATCGTGTGTATGATGAAGTCTCATAATGAATAGTGCTCGAAGTCCAAATGCTGTTTTTTTTTTTTGTGCGTTATTTGAAAACTTCCATCGTGAACAGGTATGATGACGAGGAGCGTGCCGCTATTCAGCGCACTCTCTATTGTGTTTTTTTAGCACTTCTCTCGTGCCCTTATCGACGTATGGAAGTATATTGTATAGTATAATCAAACATCATCGTACGGCTGGTCGTGAAACACTGAAGAGAATTCTGCAATTGTGAAGAGGGAATGCATCTTTGTTGCGGCTGATATCGGGGCGAAATGCCGGTTCTATTTCCCCTATCGAATTTGCCCCATTCATTCTATAAACAATGAAAATATCTGCCCGATGTTCAGTAGTTTGGACGCATATCGTTATTCTTATTCGGGATATCATCTTCGTTATAGTTTGTCGTCGTCGTCGGAGAGGCCGGCGCAATCTCGAGCAATGGAAACCAATCAGACGTGAGGTGAAGTCATGTGATCAGCAATGGAAACTTCACGTAGCGTATTTCACTAGATGTGAACTGTCTGCGCGTGTACGCACATCATCTCGTGTTTGGAGTATTACGTGAAATCCGCGTCGATCATATTATTTCGCTAACGATATCGGAAGAAGTTCTTTTATTTTTCTCCGTGACGTTATCAGGTAAATATCAAACAGTTTTATATATAATGGGGCCAGTTTCACTGATCTGAATTATAATTGTTTATAGGCATTGAAACCTGTTCATTCTTAATGATTCAGTAAAAGTATTTGATATTATGTATATATGATTTCTCCAGTGAATTTTGGCAAAATGCTTTAATTATAAGTATCAAATACAGCTTTGTGAAACTGGCCCCATTCATCATTTCATATACCACACAATTCTAGGAATATACCAACTTTTTGATCTCTTGCTCGCACATAAAAAATAAACATTTATATATTGTATACACTTATTGCGCGGTGATTATCTATTATATAATACATCGTTAGTGGATGTAATTAATAGGTCATAAAAGTATGAACTAGTCTTTATGAAATAGTCATAATAACAAATCAACTGTCATCATGCTTTCATTTGGGGATATTTCATATTCATTTTCGTGAACAAAATCATAACTCGTTATGGGAAAATCATCGTCTTTGATATTTCTGTATTTTTCTGCTACAACGCACTATGAACCCCGAGCCCTTAAACTTTTCTCGACACTTTTTCGTTTAGAAAATACTAAGTTCTTATTTCTACACCGCGCGTGCGTTTAAAATTGCAGTCGTTAAGGATTTGTTAAGTTCTCTAGAGAACACATTTGATGTTCGGGACTTGCAAGGTGCCCGACATCAAATTATTTAAACGTATTATCAAGCTTCGTCGGTCTTCGGTGTGAACACCTTCGTCGACCACAATCGGAAACGGTCCGACAAAGAGTATAGTTTCAACTTCTAAAAATCTGAACAAATTCAATTAGGATCGGGGAGGGAAAAAAATCCCCTCATCATTAGATGAAGGTCTTGATGATTTTAAGAATTTCTATCAGCAGTGACGTATGCTGGTTTAACATGGTTTTACTGGTGCCCAATAAGGCAATGACAATGACAAAGTGAATGGTTGATAAACATTATTAGGTTTACTTAGAAAATGTAATGAGCGCACACACATCCCGATTTACAAACATTTAAACATCGGATTATAGCCGAACATAACATTAACACTTTCTTTTGTAAATGCGCCTTTATTTTCAAATTCCACTGTTTACACGGAGCAGTTTAGTGTTCGAAAATCTCAACGGTTTTCGTGGGGCATCACTTTGGCGATAATTGAGAGAGTACATACTTGCCTTTTTGTTCATGACTTCATGGCAGTAAAATCACGCTCCATATAGCGATACAAAGATCGTTTAAGCATTAACCACCGGGATTGTCTATACGCATCCTTGAGATATAATATCAGGTAACAGCTCTCTGTTTGGCATCCTGCGCTGGATCAAATCGGCTTGTCTTAAGAATCAGGTTTCCGGGTTTCCGTGGTATACATCGAGACCACGAATAATGCAAAAGACAAACCAAGACATCGATAGATTTCAAGCGCGGCGAATTTTTGTTGTTACCGCTCACGAATCGATGACAACAAATCGCTTTCAACACCTCCCTGTGAGAAACCGATCAAGAATCCGTAGCTAAGCTAAGTAGACAAGCACTGCTGTCCTGATTGCTCGTAATGAACGACAATTTAATTACGCTATAAGGAATCATTTAATTGATCATCCTGCCACATTGACACTTTATCATACAGCCAACCTGCTAACTTGTAACTTAATTTCTATAATCGTCACAGCTCGAATTATTCGAATCAGAGTAATAAGAATTTATGGATACAAGTCAGGGTGTGGAATGATGTCCATTTTGCGAACAGGACCCAGTTACACAGTCATGACTTAAGTCCAAAAGTGGTCTTAAATCTTAAGACTGGTCTTAAGTTGTTAGATTGGCTATAGAACTAAGTTGGTCTTAGACTGGTCTTTAGTCTGAGCCTTGACTATGCAACCGACCCCAGAGGTGTAATGAATATGATAACCACCTCGAGCGTCTGTTCTGTTCTTCAAAATATACTCGATACGATAATTTTGATAAGACTGCTAAGATATTCAATCCGATGATCAAACCATTTTTATTCTTTCTTATCAATTTTCACAGATATTTTTTTTTAAACGGATTTCTTTCTTTTTGTATTTGTGTTAACGAGGGCAGGTGCCGTTTCGTTATACGTCATGTTTGATCAATTTAGTCGGCCATGTTGCTTTAATGGCATGGCCCTTGTGCGCGCACCATTATTCACTTTTCGAATCATCTTTTCGTCGTTGTCTGCGATACGCGCTCGCGTTCGGGGTATTCCAATTTCAATTTAACATTTTAAGCGAATTGGTCCGATGAAAATTAAGCTGGTTATAAGTGCGTTTTAATCCCATCTCCGTTGGCAATGATTCATGAGCGCTTCGACCAATTATTGCGAGCTACGTATAAGCTCTACGTGCACGAGCGCGTAGCGTAGTTTAAACGTTTTAAAACAAAAGCCCCGAAACCACCATCACCTAAAAGCAGTTATGTCAGAATGCGATCGATCAATTAACGTCGTCGTTGACGGTTTAAATTTATTTCAGTTTCTCAGTTGTCGCATTCTCGGGAGCATACCCTTGCAGCTTGACATCCTGAATCTAAATCGACTGCAAATTATACTCAATCATTCCATTTCCCAAGCCTATAGGGGGCTCTCCAATTCACAAATTGCATTGCCGTTTTGACGACGCTCTTATCGGGATCGGTTTCAATTATCGAATTCATTGAAAAACATTCATTTGTCGTAATCTTGATTGAGGATTTAGACCCATGAGAGCCCAGAGGTAAAGTTGCCGTTTATGATCATACCGATAAATCACAAATATATAGCGAAAATAACAACCTTTCGACCCCACTATTACAATTTGGAATCAGGAAAACATCACAGGAAGAAAGTGATCACTGGAAAGACCTAACCGAGTCCGCGTTTGAGCTTTGAGCCATGGGATTAAATCAAACCGATTTATAAGCCTCCGTTGCTATACTGCCATTCTTTAGAGACTTATTTTTGATAAAATCTCCGTATTCATTATACCATCGACGGAATATAATTAAGTCCACATGCCGACGTAGGTAGATTATCAAATATGTATACGTTTCATGACTACTAGCCAGGCAACAATTAAGTGAACATCTTTTAGAGAGAGAAAATTGTATATACTTCGAAAGGATGCAAACATCTCCAGCCGAGTCAATTAAAAGCATTTCAAAGACAGTTATTTCCGGCAGCGCAAAATTGTCATTGTTGCCTTGAACAAAAGTTGCCGGCTCGACTTTAGTCGAATTAAGTGTTGCCACGTGGCTTTGTGTATTACATGTTCTTACTATTGATGAAAAATAAGTGGGATATCGCCACGGTAATTATTTAACGATGATAACCTCTGTGATGCGAAGAACCTCGTTCGCCTTCCCAGTTCATTGTCTTTTATACCGACACAAGGCATGGCATCTGGGAAGGTCATAATTATGACCATGGTTCATTGGTGACCATCGTTCCTTCCCTATAGCACTCTTCTTCTTAAAGTTCCGTAAGATCCATGTTATGTAATTGAGCTGAGTCACTAAGGGGACACGAAATTTCAAAGCGTTTGGTGAACCGTAGTTTGGATCGGAATGGTCTATCATAATTCATGGTGTCGTTTTATCAACTGACCGTTGATTCTGAAAAACTTATCTAAATCTGGTGCACGGTATTGAGTCGGACTTTTCCATCGTGTAAGCCGAGAAAGCTAGTCCTCGAGACAGTCCTTCTGAATGATTGATTATTTCAAGTTTGTTATATGATAAATCAACATCTGGACCTGTAGAAACGGCGCAAGTATTGTCTATAAGTAAACGTACTTTGATCAATACCATACAAATGCTGTTTTGCCTAACGATATCTCATTTTTGCATACATTACGAACTTTGTCTGGAGAGATACTGGGTATATGTTTAGATTCTGATCCCAGTCGCGTGACTAACCTTACTTTTCTGTTTCGGCGTAGACATAATTTCAACCGGAATGAAATGACGACGCTGCGCAGACATGGCCATTTTGGATTATTAGTGCTGGTTGGCGCGCGGCAGATTGAAATAAATCAAGTGAAAATATCTGATTTTCTCCGACAGACAGTGACCGCATCAGAAATCGCGTGTCCAGCATACAAACTGCTCATATCTGGACACTCGTAACTACATATATGATTCACATGTCACAAAACCACTCGATTTACTGACGAGAGTATGTATCATACATGAAAACATCGTCGGCCATAAAAACTATTATACGCACAACCGGGGAGAGATACGAGAGGCACGCTATAACTCATGGTATGCGCCGTGGGTGTCTTTTGACTTTTGTTATTTACTAATTTTTTATTGAGACGCTTTTGTCGTAATCACCGGTGATGTTTTCAATATTTCCCACAACAAATGATGGGCTTTTTATATTGAAGTTTATCATAGTTCAGTGTGATGAAAACAGATGAATATGATATTGTTTATTCATTCGTTGTTGAGAAAGATCGGGCGATGGGACTTTCGAAGATGATATGAGACCGTTTGCGGTTGACAGCGAAAAGAATGTTCAATAATGCTTCTCGATGTACCATTCATTAACTTAGGGTTGATTATAATAATGTGATAGAATTCGGCATTTGTATATATTTGTTTTCAATAAAAGCCACAAGAAATGAAATTCCAATTTCACCGTTCTATTCAAGAATCGATTGCAGAAGTCGACGCTACCCTGCATTTACATTCGCTTCGCCATATACTAAAAATATGCTTTCATACCATCAAAATTATTACGATGAATTGACACGCAAGCATGTAAACTGGTATGGCTCCACCTTTATCAACTAGATCATTTTCGTTATGAAAGAATCAATCCCAATAGAAACAAATTGCATTTTTGGTAACCTGAATCGTCAATAATCGCGGCCACCTTCTGTGGAAAGACACTTCAAAATTATTCTCTCGATATTGGTGACAAAGGATACAGATAGGCGCTTGAAAGTGAAATCTGAAACCAATTCAAAACGGTAACGTTGCAATCGTTAGCATTTTTCGAAATTGATCGCGCGTCTTGAAAGTCACGCGCGCAAGCGGCACATGTTTGCGATGTGCTAGGCGAATCGTGCCTGTTCGCGAATATCTGCCCGAATCGCAGTTGACTGGCAAAATCAATTTCTAAGTGCACTTTGCTGGTAGCGCATGATCTCGAAGACTACGCGTTAATAAGGCCGCCACCGAGTAGGATAAGGCTCAATGGCAATGTGGCGTGACTTGGATTTTGTTTAAAATTGCAAAAATGCATCATTTCGGCTGACTAACGATTCTGTGCAGTCAGTCGTTCATTTGTTTTTTTTCTGTAATCTACATAATGATCCACGCAGGTTTACCTGCCCGGCATTCTTGAGAGGCTTACACGAAGCAGATATCTTCATAGATAAAAGCCCCGGGTGGGGTAGTCGTTTTACTTCACTTTCCTAAAAATAATTCCACCAACTCTTATGAAGTAACGATTTTGCGGAAAAAAACTTTTTTGACTCCCGGTAAAATACGTAATTTGAATATTTTCAAGATGTTCTCTATATAGGGCGTTGTTACCGTTTCAGGGCCTTCGTGGTTCGATATTATGTTTCGTACATGGTCTGCTAAAATTGGTACTCATAAGGGCAATAAAAAATCGTATCGCGTGGACCAAATTCCATATTTTACAGCGACGAACGTTTACTTACTGTCCCCATTACGTCGTATCAAATAACAATATAGCAAACGATTAAAGTGCAGTTACTTGTATTTTACCTCACTTGGTTGGATAATCTATAAATATATATTCCGTGTCACATCTGCAATGTGAAGTGTCGATACAGCCAGATCTCGATTGCTGGCCAGTAATATGTACTGTACATTGCAAAACGTGTTAGGTATCGTGGGCATAAGATACGTAGATCGAATCGAATATACACATTTATGTATATTCTAAGGTAGGTAGAACTTTCTTATTATGATTTCGGTCGTCATTTCGCGTTAAAACCGTTTGAAAGCAATGTTGACGTCGGATGTAGCGCAGACGCGATTATCAAATATTCGATAGATATCCTTATTTGAAATATTGATGCTGCCGAAATTGAATAATTACATTATAATTTACACAATAAACAGTACGACGTCTGGAGCTGCAGTCGCTTGAATATTGTATGATATGTTACGGGTTGAATCGAAGGTCCACACCCAATCTAAGATTCTACATGGCCGAATAGTTTGTCGCTGTTGAATATTAGAATAACTATAAGAATGGAAGCCAAACCTATATTTATCGGACTAATTTCCATAGTAGAAGGTAAAGAGTTCATTCTAAGTGTATAAAGGCTATGTACGTACGACATAATGATTTGATGATTTTGAATATCGTTAGCGGGTGGAGTATAGTCAAGGAATAACCGAAAAGCGGGGGTCCAGAATTCCGCTGCGAGATTTTCATTGAAGAATCATCTTGAATTTCGTTTTGTTTGTTCGTTTTGAAATATCAAAGTGATGACGTCGTATATCGAATGACTCACGAAACGTTAGATTAGCTATATCACTAGAACGTCACGTCTACTCAGCGTTTCCACTGAAAGAACGCTATACTGAAAAATTCATCTTTTTCAAAAAAAGAAAATAAACGTCGTCATCATCCAATTCTACGACGATTATGGGTGCAGGGAATCGGTTGTTTCACGAACAAACGCGAAATTCGAATCGCTCGTTGATAAAACGTTTGTCAGATCCGGGCGGTGTTATCATCACGATCACGTGATACCTCGAGCGAGCGAGATTTGGCGGCGGTTTTTTTTTTACGTAACGAAATATAAAGGCGCATCATATGCACAATAATCCTTCATAGAAATATAACTGAATAATGTGTCGACGTTCTTTAAGGTTAAAGCTTTTTGATCTCGCCGACGAATAAAAGCGTTAATGGTTGTTCACGCAAAGGGAATCAATTTCCTATATCTTTTCGTTATGCGTTACGTCATCGACGTGACAGAAAAACAAAATTCGACTGTGTATCGTGAAATTTCTTAGGTGGGTTATAGCGCTATTCAAGCTGCTGGAAATGTATTTTTGTTGTTTTTTAGTATTTCGAAGTTGAAATTGGTAGAACCTGTTTTTATTGTCAGTTGAGATACATTTCGTATCTAACCGTTCTCTGTATGATACCATCAGAGACGATTTTATGAATTCAATCACCGCCGTCACACAGAATTTTCAATATGTGTCCACTGCCCAGACATTAAACTGTTTGTTTGAAACTCAGTGTATTCTTTATGGAAAATATTTAGAGAAATATATAGCGCGAAATATATAGTGAATATGGAACTTCAGGCATGGAAACCTGTATAATGATTAAGCTTTTGTGAACTTTTCATACATTAAAACAAAAAAAAACTTTTATTTTGGAATCATTTGTTTTGTATATGTGACGTATAAGTCATATAATGGACGTAAATGAAAAGAGAATAAACGCTGTGTAATAATAGTTTAATTTTGTCGCCCTTGGAGCAAAGCTTTTCAACGATTTAAGACAATGAAGACATTTAGTCGATTCTAGAGGTAATCCATTTTGGAAAATCGATCCCTGGTATACAAGTCTTCCCCTGATCTCGATTCCAAAACCACATTACCGCAATTCTTTATCAACACAAATTTTGATGATAAACAAAATTGTATACAAAAGTTCCTTCGAACGGACCTGTCCGATTCAACACATAGTTTTTATATCATAGTAAAGAAACCTCAAGTATTTTGGTAGATATAGCCAAATTTGACGATTCTGACGACTCAATTTGACTCAATTTTTCTTTCGTTTCAATCCTTTTTCCAACCTTGGAATGATTTGTTTGTCGTGAATTTTAAAATATTGCCTGTGTGATTAATTTAGAAACGCAACTTAGAAAAATTGTGCTCCTACGCCGTAAAATTTCGAAAAAAAATTGCAATTATAGAAAGAAATTTACTTTGAGACTTCTACATTCTTTGATACACTACGAGAAAACCTTTAAAACGAAAACCTTTCTTTTTGCATGAAGGAAAGTTGTTTTGAAATTTAAAGAGATCTGAAAGAAAGACAAATTGAAATCCAGCAGTAGATAGATGAAACAACTCCACAAGACGCATCCTGGATGGAATTACAAAGTAATTGCTAATAAACTCGTATGACAATTTTTCTATTTTCAAATGTTTTTCACTGGCGGGCACATCAGTAATTAAATCCAATTCATACGCATGTATGTAACACTATCATCTCGGATATACCTTTTCTTATCGCGAGTCCAATTATCATCCTTATCAATCGCCAATTTCTTAAGACTTGCCTTTAAGGGGTAATCTAGTTTTACCATCGTCGCGCAAAAATGTAATGACACGATTGATTTTTTATTATGGAATATCCGTATCTCGATGTTCACTCGGGTGAGTGAGTCTCTCACGCACATTCTCTTGCTCTCTATCTCTCGCTCTCCCCTCACCTCTCACCTTTCTGTCTCACATACTATCTTCTAACGCCATACTATCCTCTCCTCCCTTTTCTATCTATCCCTATCTTCTCTTTACTCTTCGCTATAACTCTCCCTCCTCTATTACTTTCTTACCACTCCATCCTCTCTCTCTCTCTCTCTCTCTCTCTCTCTCTCTCTCTCTCTCTCTCTCTCTCTCTCTCTCTCTCTCTCTCTCTCTCTCTCTCTCTCTCTCTCTCTCTCTCTCTCTCTCTCTCTCTCTCTTTCACTGCTTTCTTTGCCCTCTCTCGCTCGGTGGTTGGTTGCGGCTTAGCGCAAACGACGCAACCGGATGAAGATACTTGGCCAATTTATGACTTATGTAATCCAGGTGAAGGCGGTGATAAGTGCCTAAATAGAGCAATCTGATCGGATAATGATAATTGTGCTATCAGAACTAATATCCCGAATCCTGTAACGTTCATCAAATCTTACGCGGAATCGGTGTTTATTGCGCCATGAATGTGAATCACGCCACTGGGAAATGTATTACGCCAGCTCACCGATGGTCATTTCCAACGATTGCCGCGCTATGCGAGGCGACGTTGCTCCGCCAAATCTCAATTACATTAACCCATAAAAGACAGTATCGCTAATGGTACTGTTGCATGTTTCGGGACGACTTCGATTAATCGGATCTCGGCAAACTCGAGTCCTTTTTTTCTCATGTTTTATTCAATTGTTACAAGGAGAAGCCGGCGAAATTCCCATCACAAAGCATTGGAGCATGCATATGAAATAACACCAAAGAGTCATCGGTTATCGCAGTCATTATCTATCGGATTCGGCGAGCAAAGTCATCGCAATCTCGGCGACGTTTGTCCGCAGCTTTGTCGATTCACTCAAGCGAACTTCTTCTCTCACTTTGAGAGTGGCTGTAGCTGAAAGGTTTTCCTTGTCATGCGACTGCCCGTGACACGCACAAAACATACCAATAATCTGACCACTGACGATTTGTTAAAAAACCCACGACGGAAATGGCCATCGCAATCGCTTTTACGGAATGGATACTTTTTTACCCCGCGCGAGTAGAAAGTGCTCAAGGCATCGTCTTGAAACTAATGTAGAAGTTTTGATTGACGCTAGCTTGTAATGTATGCGCGCATGTATTTCTTTGCATTTCGCTGCATACAGATATACAGTTTAATTTGCCAATTTCCTGTATTCGATGCTTTATGTATATAATGCACGCTTTCCTTCGCTATAATGATTGACAAGGTGGATGAAGCTTGCCTAGCTCCGGGGTTTACTAATTAACTAATTTTCGACTTCGTGAGCCCGCATTCTTTCAAATTAACTAAATTTTTCCTTCGTACAATTGGATGAAAATTGAGGCAATTGCAATTCAACAGTACTTATAGCACCTGCACCTGACTTGAAATTCTCTGCGACGATCAATGACGGCTGCTGGTTTTTGATAATTAGCGAAAGTGCCTTCAACGCTTCGGTCGCTGTTCAAGTCTAGTATTTTATGTATTATTCATTGTCATTCTGCGAAGTAACGTTTCAAGCGCTTGTGTAGAAAATGTCGTCGTATATATATATATATATATATATATATATATATATATATATATATATATATATATATATATATATATATATATATATATATATATATATATATATATATATATATATATATATATATATATATATATATATATATATATATATATATCAATTAACTGATGGAGCGTTCAACCTCATTTTTGTTAGTAATCTTTGCTGTCGTTAAAAAGCGGGACCAACCCGCTGTAATCCCGCAATCCTATCATTCAGTGCGGCATCTCTCAGATCTCGTTTGAAAATTTAAATTACATCTTTTCGAGTGAAGCGGCATTTTTGTACAGCGATATCAATTCCAGTGAACAGGTCATTTGAACGCGGTTTTTAACCAGACCTATCGCGGTACAATGGTTTTTTCCCATATCTAATTTCATGGCAAAATGATCCCGCGTTCATGATTAAAAATGCGGGATTTAAGACTTAATGTAACTTAAGAAAAGTTTTGAAGCTTCTATCGCTCTTATCGTTTGCGTTTACTCTCATTCTGAAGCCGGGATAGAACGCTTCGAATATGAGATTTTCGTATGTGGGTTCAATTTCAATTTGAAATTCTATTTGAAAAGCGTTCGACGATATAAAATGCGTCGAATCGGTTTTTGGGATCGGATTTTTTTCTATTGAAGCGAGGATTACGCATGAATTGTTAATACGTGTTCGGATAACGATGGAGATTAACTCTACCCCCGTTATGTGATATGATATTATTTCCAGTGCCGGTGACAGACGTCGAATACCTTTTCCCTTTTTTTCGTTCTCATAGTCGAAGCGAGAAGCTGTTCGAATTCCGTCCGTCGTCGAAGCGACGAACGATATTGCGCCGATAAACACTGTCGATAAGCCGCGAAATAAAGAAATTGAATTATTCCAACTGAAAATTGAAATAGACTCCACGCCGATGTCGACGGTAATCAATTTTTGATATACAGTTTAAGCGCGCTAAACGATCAATTTCTGTCGGCAAATTGAACATAATGTAAACGTTAAATGAACGTTATTGGCCGAGCATCATAAGGGTATATCGTGTACACATTATCGTTTGATCAGAACAGACAATTTGGAATGATAAATTAATGTATTGTCCATTACGCCGCTATGCATGTACTTGGGAATTAAGATCTAGGTTGATAGCGGTTTGCTTAATCATCACATTGTAAAGCCGAACTGCTGTTTCTGAAGTTGAAATTCCGATCGATGATTACATATTTGCTTAAATCCAATCGAACCTTATTAGCGTACGTACGCGTATACGTAGTTTTCAGAGGTTTGTGAGCCCTGTGGCAGAGGTGTAGACACGCGCTTACACAATATCTATAGACTGAGTAATAATTGCATTAAACTGATCAGTCGCAGTTATGAAGTGAATTCGTAAGAAGTCATATCAGAAAAGCCGAGGCGAACGAGTGCCTACTTGGACCAGTTTTTGATCTCATGCGACATTGAGACATCCGTTTAAGATCATAGAATGTATATCGCATGGCATGAATGTGTTCGTTAAGGAGCTCTTGGCTTTCGCGATCGGAGATTTCTTGCCTTTTTTGCCGACCACTTCTGGCAGTAGAAAGGCTCGGATTATTTTCCCAATCCACGCGTAGATGTACGTAACACGACCTCTTCAAGCGCATTTAATAAATAATAGCCAACCAACTGAAGTAATGATCTTTGGGACGTTTGGGTCAGTTTTCCCTCTCGACAGATTGATACAGTCGACACTCTTTAGGTCTACAGTCTGAGGATCATTACTTTTGATTGAATGATTCATTTTTCTATTTCTATTCGTTTTTTTGGTGATACGCTAAACTTGTAACTGAAATCGGGTGATCATAAGCTGACATAATCTCTACGTTTATGAACAATATGATCCCCTACTAACTAATTCATTATATCGACTCCACAGATTTGCCAAAAATAAAAAGTTCGTAGCTGAACTTAATGTATCTGTTAGCAAATCACTTTTTTCTTTTAATGCCAAGACCGAATCGGTCATCATTTTCTTTTCCATTTTCCGCTCATCACCGTGTGTGTATTTCTTTTCTCTTTGGATGCTAGATACACGTAATCCTTACAGAAAATCAGTTTCGTCGAGTTATCAAATATTCAGCATTCGGGTGAAAATGAATGATGAATAAACTCTACCCTAACTTTCTATCGAGTTCTGTGCAAAGTCTCGGGAGATCTAAGACGTTCTAGACGCACGTATATATATGTATGATCCGGACAGTATCTTCAGACTTGTTGAATGTTTGCCCAGCTTTTTCATTGTAGCCGTTCTAATTCCTGACTCAATCCCCAGATGATGGAAAGCTTGTGGCGGTTCTATTGGCATATGGATCATTCTTTGTCAACAGGCTATATCATCGTTTGTTTCTCGGTCAGGTTGATTGATGAGTTGTCCTCTAATGTAGTATATTCCACATTGGCTTTATACGCTTGTAACGGTGTTTGCAAAGAGAAAACTATGTTTTCAGGTGCCTCGACTGGAAATTGATGATAAATCTGAAAAATAAAATGTTGAGGACGTTTCGAATTGATGATATTAAGATTTGTTTCATAGCGCTTTACTAATCTAAAGAGGAGAACTTCGTTGTTTTTAAGTCCCTCGAGTCGCTCGAATAACTCTGAATAATTAGTTTTCAAAAAAGTTGCGCGTTAAAAGATATACAATATCTAACACGTCCTTATTTCATTTTTTTCATGTTGTCAAAGTAAAGTGGCAATTTCATAAATAGATTGTTCGCGAGACTTTATGAGGGCTGCTATCATTTGTCTTTCCAGGGAATGTATGGGGTGGTAACCGGAGAGATCTTTTTCGTTTGTCATCTCGATGCTCATCTTTCTCGCTTTTTGACAAAGGAAAGCGTTCGCTTACAGTTTATGAACATGAAAAAAATCATTATTCATATTTGCATCGTGTAGACTTATTTCGAATGGTTAGCCTTGTTTATGAGAAGTAACGCGAAACCGGCTTTATTTCGCAGAAATCCATTCCTCTAAGTAGAGTGATAATCATACAACATTCGGGTTTGATTTTTTTGAATAAAGTACTCGAGTGATTTTGGTCTGCAATGCAAGCTCTAATTCTTAAACATTAGATCAGTTTAGATAGGTAGAATAGAAATGCGGCTTCGATATATGCGATCATACCCTACCATGTATACCAACACAAAATAAACCGTGATCAGTTGCTTGCCGATTTAGGCTGGATTGAAGATTGTTCAGACAAACCGAGATCAAAATTTCCAATTATTGTAATTCGATTTAGATAGAAGGTTATTTCAATTCAACCGACCATCCAACTATAATCCTGTACTTCCGATTTCTAAATCAAAGTCGCCGTTTCGTTCCTAGCAGGTTTACCGGGTTTGTATACGGGGACACCAAAGCAACAAAATCAGATCAATAAAACCAATCAATCAATCAAATTCACAAGAAGACAATCAACCCTAAGTCAAAATCTGTGCCGACATAACACCCTGACCTGTTGGTCGCAAATATCGTTTATGACCCAGGAACCATAACAGAACGTAGCGAAAACTTCTAATTCTAATTGTAAAAAATTAAATATTCATAAGATTAAGTAGATATAGACGTATGGTTCATTGCCATCAAACGGATTGAAATAGCCCAATATGACGCGTGTTAGCAATACATGATAATAAATACCTCCATCGCCAGCTTTCGTGGAGGAACCTAATTTTTGAATTGGTTTCTTCCATACGTTGTATATAGTCTCAATATCAATGAATAAGATTTTCGTCGGACCCGTCTTCTGGATTGAGGTTAAGATGCTCAATTATTGTTCCATGTCGACTTTCATCTCAGTACGAAAAAAAAATGGTTGCATCCGATAATGCTCCAGTTCTCAGGCTTGGTCGCCGGGTCGAAAAGTATCGACTCGACATTTCATACACAAAACCTGAAAATTTAATTTCTGTGATATCGATGACGCAGATGGAAGATAAAAGGAAACCGTTCCGTGTCTGTAACGAGTGAATTTTCATTTTCACTTGTTATTCATTTTTTTATCTATCTCTAAGTTCGATTCGAAGTGATGTTCAGACTTTATGGAGTTCAAGGTTTCCAGGGTTATGAAGAAGAGCGGCATATTCGTATTTTTTCATCTGTAAAAAGTCGACTGACACAGCCATTCCTCGTCGAAAGTCGAATCGTGTGCATAGAAACTCGGATGTTTTGATTTCGGCGACACGACTGTTAAGTACCGATCCGTGTTCGAGACAACGAAATAATTTCAAAACGGCAAGTGTCACGGACAGTCACCATTAGTAACAGAAATTAGCAATTACTTATATATGTATTGTAAAGCTTACATTCTTTGTACGTCCGAGATATACAGGCGAATAGACACGACATGTATGTACACCTGTATAGATGTAACCAAGGAATGCTAGGTTATTTCTTTAGTCGGCAAACTAATCAAGAAAAAAGCGACGCACGAAGAAAAGATGAATTAATAACAGCGATGCTGTAAGACGACCCGATACTAAACAGGAAGATATTGGACAATCGACACGGATTTGCCTTTCAGCTTTTCAGCCGGGTATCAGCTTCGCGAAACATCGGACAAAATAAGTCCAGATTAAGTAGTGTCAATGCTTTTTACACTCGTGTATGTACATAAGAAAATTATACAATAAGATGACACGGGCCAGCCATGATTTCAGGTACGGATGTGCGAAGGCATTTCTGCATATTGACGAGTCACGCGTACAGTCCGTGAATTGAATTGAATTGAATTTTATTTGCAAAATAAATTGTTACAAAAAATATCGACACAATATACATTATATTCAGAGTAACAATATATAGTGCGAGGAGTAAGGAGAAGTCAAAATTTGACTTATACGAGTCCTTACCCCTCGGTCAACAATCACACTCACATGCACTCATCACTTACACATACACGCACATTCGTTACAAGAATCACCCTTTACATATATAAACAATTAAATGGCGGCCACGTTGCGGGCATTAGTATTTTGCGACCAAATAATTGGTTAAGCATTTTTTAAAGAAAGGGCGTGATTTCGAAGATTTGAGTTTTCTGGGAAGGGAGTTCCAGGATCTTGCACCTTGGATTTTTAATGATTTCATTCTAAAGTTAGATTTCGCATATTCCACTTTTAAATTTAGTGGGCGACGAGAAGGTCGCCCTGTCATGGATTTTAGAAAACAGTAAAATTCATTGAAAATTGATGGTAAGTTTTGATTAATTTGACTAAAGACAAAATTGCACAGCTGAAATTGATATATGTCGTGTAGCTTTAAGATTTCTAATTTCTTGAAAATTGGAGATGTATGTGCTAGCCAAAAAGAATGTGTTATTATCCGAATTGCTTTCTTTTGGAGACGAAATAAGGGTTCCAAGTAAATATTACATGAATTACCCCAGATTAAAGTTGCATATGCAAGATGTGGATTGACAAAACAATAATATAAATTTTTAAGAACACCAAAAGGAAGAACATGTTTAAGCCTATTGATGATTCCAATTCCCCGGGAAACCTTTCGAGAGATGTATTGAATATGGTCCCGCCATGTCAGTCTCTGGTCAAAAATTACACCTAAGAATTTAGTACTATCTACACGCGAAACTCTTTGTCCATCGAAAAAAGATTAATTTGACCTAGACACTTATAACCAAAGACAATAAAATGAGTTTTAATAGCGTTCACAGAGAGCCTATTTGCTCGAAACCACTGAAGAAGTTTCTCCAGCTGAGAATTTAAAACTTGCTCTAGTTTCTTGGGGTCCTTATCGCTGATGAAAAAATTACTATCATCAGCGAACAAAATTGACTCTAGGAGTTTACAAGAAGAGGGGCAATCATTGATATATACAAGAAACACACTTTATTTGTGGAAATGTGACTAAGATTAATCCCACAACATTTCGGCTCTTCATAAACAGACAGGCATACGGTAGAATTCCTGAGACAGCTTATAATGGTGGATGTTTGGAAATATCCAGAGTGTTGTGGTCTCAAAAAACCTTCAATTTCTAAAACGTTAAGTCTTCAAGTGTGAAATTATACATCCTTTGTACTTGCGTGCATAGGTGCAATTGAAGAAGACTTAATTAAACGTTATGGCGTAATAGAAAAACGAATCCGAAACGTTTACTAGAGCGAACATTTCATTCGACGATTCGACGGTCTCGAACACTGAATCTCTTAGGTGCCCTTATATGATGAAATAAAGGATGAATTGATGGAAATCAAATTCATATAATAATGATGTATATTTTACGGATAGCAATGATAAGTTCTGAATGTGTCGTTGGATTGTATTTGTTTACGGAGTACTCGTCTTGTGAAGTGCGTAACACGTGGTGACGCATTATTTCATTTTCAATAGTTCTAATTTTGATTAACCTCGCCCAAATGTTATTGGCGTGTCGGCCAATCGCGGAATATTGACTCGGAAATGTCACAAGAGGTTCTCCAGCTGGGTGAACGTGTCTGTTAATTAATTCATTCTCTTCTCGAGAGAGAGCATGAAGCCGAATCGTCGAACAAGAGGCCGAGATTGTATATATAGGTATTGTGTTCATTAATGGCTTCCTTTATGGAGATTTATGAGTGGCGGTTTGGATTCTTTTCCAGTGAATATCAACTTCATTTTCTATTCTATACGGGGTAACACGAAACGCGACTTCAAATGGAAATTAAGTTTGATCTCGCTCGAATTACCGGCACTGTTTTCATATGCGGAATGCGTGGCTCCGGGTCACAATTCAAATTACAGCATTCTTGGCCTCGACAAAAGTCGCGTTAGAATCAAATCAACTCGATAACAATGCCGATATTTTTTCGCTTTTCCTGTCTCTATTCTGCCCGATGTTTTATACGACTCGGCCGTTTGACGGATAATGATGCTGAATTCTAAGAATAAGTCTGTGTTTGATGAGGTGAGTTATTGGCAGTTGATTACGCGACACTGAATGCTCCGCTGGCCAGATTTAATTTCGTTTTATTCAGTCGGATGGAGATGATGTAGGTATTGCGTTAGTGAGTCGAGCGATGCTTCGTTGACCGCACGTTCGATGAACACTCTCCGAACCAGGATGGCGCACCTGGTTCGGTGTCCACGCTTTCAAATTCTGAACACTTGCAGTTCGTCCACACAACATGTCCTGCAGCGCTTTCCTCGCATCGCTTTCTTCCTACGCGCGAATATCGCTGCGGCGTTATCACGTTTTCACTGTCGACTTTGATTTATCCGGGGTTACTTTTTCATAATTTTCACTCGTGTAAAACACACGAAAGCTTTTAAGCAAGTATCGACGTTCATTTCAGCCGCTTTGCCTTTAATATATACCGGTGACTAAAACGAGAGTGAGAGAGAGAGAGAGAGAGAGAGAGATGGAGAGAGAGAGAAAGAGGAGGTAGAAAGAAGATTGATCATTTCTAACACAGCCATTACCCACGCGATGAATTGAATAATTCAATTTTAGCATATTCGATGTTATAAACTGTGTAACAGCTTTCGATCACCGTCGAAACTGGATTTCTGTGTGATCAATTTCAAAAATTATTACCAATAAAAGTTTCATCAGAGCACCGGCCGCCGACAAGCATTATACATCCCATTAGACTTTTTCCAGGATCGCTGGCAATATGCGCAAAATTGTCTCCATGACGCACCCCACAATGTAACTCAGCTCGTATTCATAAAGACAAAAGGATAAGACACACGATAAAGAAAGACGCTACGGGCATCAACAAACCGATATAGACCAACTCCTTATTCGAAATAAAATGAAAAACGTTTTATAGCTTTTTAATAACGATAAGCAACGTTTAATTAATTAAATTAAGCATCTAGATTCTTTATTTAAAAGTCAATAGGTATAAAGAATTCTGAACAGCATGCCAGCCTTGCTGGGTCTACCAGAGCTGCAAGAGCTTAAATCTGCCTTAAAGGCAACACGGAGAAGTAAACCCTTCGTCGATATTCAGGGTTTTTTGTACACAATGAATTGTACTATCGCGACTATAAGCCGAGTGCGTTATTTCGTGCAGACTTTCCGGTGCCTGTTGTCTTACTCGAAGATATAGTCAGCTCTATCTTGTCTCCACTCGGATGCGCGTGTTTAAATTTTATTAAAAGCCGCCGCGTCTTTAATTATGCAAATCAGATGCAAATCAGTGATATTTCGCTCGTGTATTATCAACCGTTGAGAGGAAAGATGTTTGCGATTAGAGATTTTGCTCGGTGAATTAATTCCGCTGGAAACTACGAGCTTTAAGGTGACTGTAACAACCTATGCCTATATATTGCTTAATGAAACAGTAGGACGACTTTTTTGTTCGGGTTAAATCCTGTCAAAATTAACAAACTGTTTACGTGATGACTTGTTCAAATCACTCAAAAGATTATCATTTTAAAACTAAAATCGTAGGCCTATAAACCTAACCTAAGCTTATTAATGTGTATTGTAATGTGTTGGTGTGTGTCAGGAGCATATGGTATTACCTCGGGACTTGATCTTCAGGCGGCCACTCCCTGGCGATCGCCCTCACTGACCGTAGCGATTGCCGTTCTTGCTGCAATCATCGTGACTTCATTCATGTGCGTGTGTGTGTGGGGATACTTCAGACGGAGACGTTCAAATATAAGCGAAACTCGATGGCGACTGTGACGAGTTGACAATAGTGTATGTATTTTGATTATGTATAGCTTTAAACTAAACTTAATCGTTGCAATAAAAGATTCCGAAACGTGAGATATCACCGACACTCTCCATATATTTCAATTTTGATGGCGGATATTACTAAACTGAATTTTTTTAAGCCTTTTGCTATGAATTACCACCACACCACTGATCTTGCGCTCTTCGGTTTCATATACGCGACGTATAGAAGATTACACGATTCGTCGCTTACGAAACATTGTCTCGTCATCATTGCAAAGCGGCGTGACATCTTCCATAAATATAATATTTTCTTTTTTCGTATGAATAATAGAATATGTCGACGATTGAATACTAACTTTCCAAACGCGAACACATAAAGAATTGTTATTGAGTTTGTGTAGTCTAATTGGCGCGTTGCGTGACTCACGTTCAACGCGGGATATGATGTGAAATTATCGATATATCTTTAATATCTTACCAGAATTCTGTACAATGTACAATAAAATACTATGCAAATACTACCGAGAGGCCGTACATTCATTCGTTCTCACTTGATTTTCTTCTCGAGTGCCAATGAACAGGCGTACTCTATAAATATTGAATGTAGTTCTTCGAAACATGGCGAATATTCTCGGGCTAAATTTGATCTCGCGTCATCAGATGCCACGCTTACTCTAAAAGCGGTTCCTCCGGGGAACTTTATCTTTTCTGTTGGCATGCCATATCATGTACCATAAAAGCAATCCTGCTGAGTATTGGAAGCAAACATGACAAGCAAGATATGCCCACCGCGATTTAAAGCTGTTGGCTTGTTTTTGATCGCGAGCTAATTGAAAAGATGCATTTTTCTTGTTTCGCTACTCATTGTCAGACAGCTCCGCTATACTCGTGAGTCAGCCACGTGACCCTGCTGTCAAATACCTCGCCCGTGACTTTTCATCGAAACAAAGATTTTGGTCATAAAATCCACGACGATTTCTGAGTGACATTTTCATCATCGTCGAACAATACGTTTTATCGAATACTATTCTGAAAATCGGACCAAACGCCTTTCCACTTTCCTTGCGCTATAAAGTGGCCGGTCCCCTATCATGTCATTTCACTAGCCCTTGCTGCAATTCAATTTCTATGATGAGATGGCTGTCTGGTACATGCGGACTAGAGTATTCATTGACTTTGATATCACTTCAGTGTCTGACAACGAATTGTTCAGTTCACTCTCGTTTTTTTCCTGCAATGACATTACGCGGCCAATGCAATTTGTGCTGCAGTCACATGCAGCTGCGAGTAGAGGATATTGAACAACTGAATTTATACTAGCGAAGACGACCCTGCGAAAATCCGGTGATTGGGGATTTACGCTGAGCGAACTCCTCATTTTTACGTGTGTCAAGAATACATATTGGCCACACTAACCGACAACCGGTATAATGAAGAACATTCTGTCGAGATATTGGTAGTTGGACGGGGCAAAGAACCACGATAATATTCGAAGGAAATCGGCGACGAGTTTCCCCTTGCGACATTTTGACTGCTTTCATACCGCATGGAATTCGCTAACGGTAATGATAGTGCGCGGACGCGTTGCAGTCATTTTTCCGGTCGCCTTATTTACAAAACTTGCTGCATTTCTGAGGTCAAATTCAAGCACCAACGGCAAAGAATATCAACGAATAGTGTATATATTTACATTAACTTTAGCCGTATGTATTAACAGATAGCGATAGCGAATGGCGAATAAAATGACTACACGCTACTTTACCTGCGGGTAGATCAAATCAAACAAAGAGATAAAGTGTTGAGCAAAATTTTCATTTTATCGCGTTACTTATTATGATTTTGCAATCTGAAATAAAACATGGTTAGCGTTAACAGATGTTCGGTTATCGATATCGAAGTACGCTATGATCTGAGCCGTATATACAATATAGAGCTGAAAATAAACCTCATCACAATCGAGTATCCATCGATCCGATTTCCATCAGAGGAATTCATTCGAGTTGAACTAAATATATGTTTACTTTCATCGAAATAGTTGTAAAAGGCTTTTCATTTTTTGCCCGCGTCACTAAAGATATCTGAATACAAATATGTACAAGATCTGAAATGTGAAATGTCAGTGAAAATTCGAAACGCCATCATCAAACATGTATTAGATTCCTTTCATCCTCGTTCCTTACCAATTACACTTTTTTTCTAATTTTAACTAATGATTTTATATAATATCTTCAGAGAGGTTTGTGTAATCAAACTAAAACAATCATTACTGTCAGCCTCGAGCAAATACACACACTGTATGTAGTGTATATAGATGCAACTAGATACTTTAGGGCTTAGCGACAAAACCAGAACTCAAACATAGTTTCTGACATTTTCTTCAATGAGCAATTCAATATCGATATCAGGGTTAAATCGTGCTGCAACTATAAGAAATATTTCGGAAAGCCGGCACGCGGTTGCCAGTCGCCCGTTTCATTTTTTTCAATTATACGGGCAATAATCGTAAATCGAACTCAACGTTGAAATTGTTCTATTATCGCTTATAAATGATTTATAGATATTTATAATTGCATGGCAACCACTAGTAATGATTTCGCTCTTTGTGCCGTTTTCATCGATTCGTTTGACTGTGGTTTTTGTAGGCAGAGGAAAAAAGAACAATTTTTTTCAGATGATATAAACGAATTTCCGCCAAGGGTTGTTTTCTATCGACTTAAGTTTTGTTTGCTTACGCATAGACTAAAATTTTGTTGAATCTAATTTTCCTTTATTTAGGTTCACGGGGGGCGCTACTGATTTTTGAGTCAGAATTCCAATCGAAACCGAGCTGCATTGATGCTCTGCAAATGCTGTTTAGATTTATCCGCTTACATCTTCGCTACAAAGCAAATTTTTGAAATAAACGATTTCTTGATTTTTTTCAGAAATTCGACAATTAGGGATAGCCCCACATCGAAATCTCGCGATGCCCATTACTTTGATTTGTGGCTGTCCTTTTCTTGAAATGAATAATTCATTTTTATAAAGAACAGCCATATAACCCTTGAATCATAAACTAGGAAAGAGTTGTTAAACATCAGTAAATCCTTTTCATCCGTATAAAATCTATAACATCAAAGCAAAATGTAATTACTAATCGTAATATCAAGCGACAGGAGTATGTTCGAAACAATCGACAATCAAAGGTGCTTAGAACGCGTTTTTATGGCATTATATAATAGGGAAAAAATATCCATTCGTCTAGAAAATTTAATACGTGAATTAAGAATGATGATATTGATAAACGGGGATCAGATGGCCTGTTACTAATGATAAGTGCAAACATTCTGCTATATTTCATGCATTTTAATGTATATATAATATCTGTCGCTATAAAACGCATTGTCCACAAAGGCGAAATGTAATGAATTATTATTTCGTTGCATCCAGGGATTTCAGCTAATGGTTTCGCCATGGATAACAAATTGAGTGTTGCCTGCGCTCGAAGTGCAATCTTTGAAAATAATTTGTCCGTTGGGAACTCATAAAGAGCTGATTTTATTTTCGAAACGTTACATTTACTGTTATCTTGTGTATAGCCATGCATGGGTTTTATATATTTGATATAAATTGCTCTGAAATATACGAACTGTCTGATGAACTGTGTCAGTAATCCGTAAATGTCGTATCGAGGTATTAAAGGGTTTAGTCAGTGCCATATACGGCAAATAAAACGCCGTCCTAATTAGGATCTGATCGGAACCCTGTTTTACTTAGTGAAATTACAATGATTGCTCCATTGACTAATGACTTTGACATTTCAAGTTTAAGGCTTAATTCAATTCGCGCGTCTTTTAAACATGCTGTGATATACGTTCAAATGCTTTGGTATCTAACGTATATATATACTGCATATGAATAGAATGAAATTTTCTCAAGCTTTAAAGAAACCAGGCGAAGAATGAATAACTACTTGTCCGTGATGTTGGTCATTCATCGAGCTCAACTGCTCGGAGGAAATTCTCGCGATGTTTGCTCGCTTACCAGTGTGTGCGTCGTCATGCCTCGGCATAAGAACTCGTCCTTAACGTTCCTTCGAAATTAATTGCATCATGGTTGAATGTTAGTTTAATCAATCAACCCAACTTAAAGTCTCACACCTGATGCCACCGTTAATGTTTTGTGACTAACTTGAATTCCCCGTAGGGTTTAGTATAGTTTCAATTAAATTGCCTTGGGCGCAGGAGTTTTCGGATATCAATGATCAGTGGTACACGAAAGCCGTAGATTAAACTTATCATATTAAGCAACAATTATCTGCACGCGAAATGGCGAATGCGACGGCCGTTTTTAAAAGATATAAGCTCCAAAATACGTTTTAGAAGACAACCCCCGTTTTCACTTGAAATAGGAGAAAATACATTCAAAAAAATATACTTTTCATCCCAGCTCTATTTTAACATGTAGACAATTTGTGGCATCAATCAAACGTGTACCTATTAACGGCCCTTTTGGTTATAAAGAGACACATTCACGCCTCGGGTTTTAGATCCAAATCGTTACCATCAATCACAGTCGCTCTTGACAAGCCAGGTAATAATATATAGATATTTCGTTAGATAAAAAATGCCGATGTTGTAACGGGCCTTTACGTGATTTACTCTAACATAAATGCGGATCGTATAACATTTCCCTTTCGGCGCTTTTCAGACGGCAAACTTCGACTACACTAAATATTCGTGTACGATGACAACTTCAAACGAATGTAACTAGTAAACCTTGTTTCGGTCGTATACCCGGTTCGATCATGTTTAGAACAACCATAATGTTGGTACATGGAAAAATTAATGTCATGGCGGAAATTACAGACTTCGCTTTCAGTTTAGGTATGGATTTGTTTTGTAAATCGCCCGGGGCGGGTGCTTCTCTCTCGATTCTCGCCGGCAATGTCTTGTTTGTTTGTCACGTTGCCTCACTACCAGAATCGAAACTGATATCGTGGCGTCGTATTCGTGCAGTATCTATAGATACGTGTATTTTTTAGGAGATTTATAACAAAACTCTGAAGTTTGTGTCCCAGGTGAACGCATGAATCTATCGGCACTTGATAAATACCCGCAATCATGACGAATATGCCACACCCGGGCCAGTAATCATAATTAGAAAGACGCAGCTAAAACTTCCGAAAACGTCACTCTTGTGATGCTACATGGAGCAAAACCTACTCAACGTTGATTATGTTGGTATCATAGACATCTCACTGCTTAGTATACCATGAGGTAATAAGTTGGAGGACCACCGAAATTGATTAAGTCTTTCATAGGAAATTTTCCAAGTAAAGTTTGTCGACTTGCGAAGATTGTAGAGTTGACCGGTATATTCATTGAGGTCGGACCTCTTTCGAAACATTACGATGGCGTTAGAAAACAATCAGCGAATACACTTCATTTTATTGCATTCGGTACGAGTTTGTTTCCACATGCCGTCGAAGTCACAAAAACCATTGGCAATTAATAACTCATTCGACGAGCTCAATGTTTGATGAGTGCATTCAAAAAGAGCACTTGAAACACGTCCGCGATAGATCTTCATTTATATTCAGGTCAGATGAGTGGCAATTCTCCGTTAATTATTAATTGTTTAAAAATCGAGCGTATATTGTTTCGCGCATGAAAGATCGCCGAGATTTCGCGGGCCTCGATAGTCAAGTGTAAGATTTAGATGAACTTTCTTTCAAGCCCGGCGTTGGTGTTGTCGAGTTTCTACGACGTTTCCTCATTTTCTGAGGTTTGGGTCGCGGACGTATTGATTGAAATCTATGACCACAGTTTGGATTTCTTTCAGAGACTGCCTGCGTAGCGACATTGACAGGCATTAGATCGGTTATCCACTGAACTGATGAACGCCACACTCGATACTGTATCCACGATTTCCATATCGCGAACAGTGTCCTTACAATTTTGGCGCCACAATCATAAAGAAAGTTTCGTCATTACTATTTATATATACGTGTACGTACCTATTACCAAATTCTAGACATGTCTAAAGTATCACACAAAGTCTAATTCAATAAGACCTAGTAACTTGGTTATGCATTGTACCTGACAAAGCCTTAGAAGACGGTGATTATATATACATACATTATAATGAGACTAATGGGCGCATACGATTTTGTATGATCTGTCGATAAAAACGTCACCAAAGCGTCCATAACGAAGAGTAATTATGTCCGTAAAAAGCCACAAAGTCAGTGAGGCGGGCTCATTTTCCTTTTCCTTTGCGTTATATTAAAATAAGAATGTTGACATGTCTCGCTTCTTGTGATCTTTGGTCGTCATTGATGTCAAAGAGAACTTTCGAAACCCTCGCGTAAAAAATGCGCATCCCTTTCTCGCTCTCTCGCTACTTGAGGCTAACGAGGTGAATTATACGGTGTATTTTCTCGTTGACTTGGTAAATGACTCTTATCGCCAGCAAACCCCGTCGAACCGGAAGCCGTTGCTTGCTTAAGGCCAGCGTTTTCGCCGCTGATTTAGGAACATGTACGCTTGATAAAAAGACGTCACTATTGGCATTCATGTATGGAAATTGTATTGAATTTGTGCGCGATAACGCGAAGGTGCTGTGACTTCATCAGGCTCCCGAGAGAAATCTCATTCGCTGTTCACTTTTCTGTGACGTAGACCTTGGCCGCGTATACTCTTACTGGCCGAGTCGTGAACGTGCCATACCTAATCTCGTAGTAATCCATCTTTTTCGTAATAAGTCGTATAGCTGAAGTGTTTGGCCATGTACATCCCAGGGGCACTACTGCATGAGTAAATAATGACCGCCAGTCATATTCTACTACGCTGTGAATAAAATATCGTTGTAAATTACTTACGCTATTTTTTTCCCGGTTATTGAAAAAGACGGATCGCCCATAAGAGTTTTACCAGGTCTTGCTAGAAATGTAATTATGATACTACAAAGGAAAAGTGCGCCTGCGCTATAATAAGTTGCTGTCCGGTTCATATGCTCGACTAATTTACTCGCAAAAGTGTGTTCCGTCGCAAATATCGCTTCGTTTTTCCCACATAATCCGATTATCACGAGTAAAAATGCCATTCATTTCGGGCTCGTATTTTTTCTTGAAAATTCGCCTAAGAATAGCTCATTGTTTGCTTCACAATCATATATATTTGTTTCGGAAATTGTGCGCGCATTAGAGTGTTTGATTATGTTTCCGTCCGGGATTAGCGGAAAAGGCTTCATTAGGCAAAATATCAATTAATAAAATTGCCAGAGTCTGGCCCAAACTATGGTTGATAACGTAGTGTGCGTTCGAATCTATTGATATATTTCACAATGATTAATTGCATGATGTCTCTATGGACATCTCAATTTTTGCGATAGATTTACCGTTTATTTACATTGTTCTGCTTTTTTTATTTGCAGGTGTCCAGAAAAGGGCTTGTGTCAATTAGTTTCGGTGACGTTCTGTTGACAGGCTGTCGGCAAAATCTACGGATAACTGATCAGTTGTAATGCGATGGTCATGACAGGGTCAGTAAAGGTTACGCTGTAATTAGTAACACTCCGATAGCTACGATGAATTCGCTAAAACGGGGCGTGTCGATGGTCTTAGTCGGCGTCTTCTTCGTCCAGTGCATCGCTCTTGTCAGTTCGGCATTCGCTAAAAACAACGCCGAGATATTGTTTCGACTTCCCGAAGAGAACCAACCGGACACGTTCGTCGGCGAGATCCGTTCAAGTTCAGTACTGACGAGGCGATTCAACGCTTCGGTGCGCGCCCGTCTGCGCTATTCGCTGCTAAATCCGAATGATCCGGGCGTCAACTATTTCCGCATCGACGAGAAAACGAGCGTCGTCACGACCACGCAGGTCATCGACAGAGATACCCTTTGCTCGGTCGTGCCTACCTGCTGCGTCGGGTCGGAAGGCTGCTACATCCCTCTAATCATAGGCATACAGCCTCGCGAATATTTCACTGTCCTAAATGCTAAGGTAGATGTTATCGACATCAACGATAACGCTCCCGTTTTCCAGCAATCGACCGTTCAAATCAAAATGTCCGAGTCTGCACCAATTAACACGACAACCCTTCTACCAACTGCTGAGGATATTGATGCCGGCATCAATAACATAAAAACATATACCATTATCTCACCAACGAGGACATTCGGGTTAAAAACCTACAAATTCGATAACATGGTCACTGACATAGCGCTGGTGAACATGTTGCGTCTGGATCGGGAATCGATTTCACATTATCAAGTGAAGGTCCTCGCTGTTGATGGCGGACTGCCTGAATTGACCGGCACGTGTACTATCAATATCGAAATCACCGACGCCAATGATAATACTCCGAAGTTCGCTAAATCGTCGTATTCGGTATCGATTCCTGAAAATACACCAACTAATACGTCGATTCTGCAAGTGCACGCAGTTGACCCCGATCTCGGTGAAAGTGGTAAAGTGCGCTACATGATAAACCTTCGGGCTTCGGATGTTATCAAAACGACTTTCGTCGTTGAGCCGTTCTCCGGTTGGATAAAGCTAATGAAACCAATGAATTACGAAAACACCAAGTTGTACAAAATACCGATCGATGCGAAAGATTTAGGCACAGGGGCATTGCCGAGTCGCACCAGCGTTACTGTACATGTCACAGATGCTAATGACAACGCACCGATCGTTACGGCCAATCTGTTCACCTCAAGTGGCAAAGCCGAGGTGTCCGAGGCAGCCAATATTGGCACTTTAGTGGCGCACATCCTTGTCCAAGATGCCGACAGCGGATTGAACGGCGAGGTAAATTGTTATATGGATAGCCCTTATTTTAGATTATTGAAGATGGATTCGACGACACAAGAAGAGTATAAAGTAGTGACTGCTACGAAACTGAATCGAGAAACTACTTCAGAGTACCAAGTGACGGTTATTTGCCGGGACAATGGAGAGCCAACATTGGAAACACATGAATCATTTACCATCGACGTTCTTGATGCCAATGATAATATGCCAATATTTTCGCAGTCGACCTACACGACAGAAATCGCCGAGAACAATCCCCTCGGTATGTCCATATTGCAAGTTCGTGCCGATGACCAAGACGATGGTCCCGGGGGTCAAGTACGCTACAAAATGCAGCCGGACGGAATCGGAATTGTTACGATTAATCACGAAGGAACTATTTATGCGAGCAAGGCTTTCGATCGCGAGCGAGAAAGCCAAGTTCGTTTTTCAGTCGTTGCATACGACCACGGCGAACCTCCCCTCAGTTCGACGGCCACAGTTGTCATAAATATCAAAGATGAAAATGACAATGCGCCTCGATTTCTGGGCCACTATAAATTCAACGTGACTGAGAATTCGTCGCCGCATCATGCCGTGATCGGCAGGGTTCTGGCGAGCGACGACGATGTCAAACTGAACGCTATAATCGATTATACGTTGGGAAGGGGAGAAGGGGTGGAAAACTTCGAAATTTCTCGACGAAAAGGCGAAATCATCGCGAGAAAAAGACTCGATAGAGAGCACAGGGCGAAATACACGCTAGAAGTAATAGCTACTGATCACGGCGTGCCACCGATGTCGGGCAGGACGAACGTAATCATCGACGTCCTCGACACGAATGATAACCCGCCAGTTTTCAGTTTCCCGAACCATTCCAATAATACGGTATACATCTCTTACCTGGAGCCGCCCGGACACAAGATTACCCAGGTTAGAGCCACGGATACCGATCACGGTAATAACGGCAAGCTATTATACTACATTACGCACGGTAATATACATGAAATATTTAGCATCTCGAGGAATAATGGCGTAATAAGTGTATCTCGCAAATTAGCTTTGTCAGACGCGATTACCTACAAGTTAACGATCGAGGTGAGGGATAGAGGTATACCTCAGAACACGAACGTCGAAACGCTTACCATCGTCGTCGACGGAAGCGGAAAGCCAATAACTTTAAGTGGAACTTTTATCGAAAAGCCACCGAACAATAAGAATTTAATAATCGTCATTTGCCTGGCGACTGTTTCCGGACTTCTCGCTATTGTTCTTATCGTAGCGATTATTTGCATTCGCAAAAAAGACGTGAACAACCACAATTACAACGTCAAGACCGAAACGCAGCGAATTTTCAATAATCGCCGCATGAGTCCAAATCATAGCAACAACGGCAGCCCCGGCAGTAAATACGAAGACAACGGTAAACCGATGCCGAAAAAGGAAGTCAGCTTTTCGTTAGACAACGACGAAATATCCGATCAGAACGAAAGCGCATTTTTGCCGGTGAAAAACGAAGCCACGTGGGGGACGACCAAGACGTTTGAGGTAGGTAAAAGCGGAGGCGTTTAGACTTTTAAGACAATACATCAGAAAGTCCCGGCGGTATTACGTATAACCGTTCACATCCAAACAGACTAGTCGGCGCATAAAGTGCTAAGCCACGGTCGGTTTGATGGCGTCGCTCGGACACGTGAGTAGACGGGGCTTACATTTTGCCGCAAATGTGTTGGGAATAAAAATAAATACCATTAGGTCTACAACAACTATGAATTCAACGCCGGTCTCTAATGTACTAAAAGCATGCACGTGTCACATATGTGTGTACATTATACAGTTCATCCGTCCTGATGTCGTCGTTGGTCGAATTCCTCTGAGATTTTCTCTGTCTCCGTTGTTTCTATCTATTCAGTGCTGTATTGTATACAATAGTCGTACATACGTGTTACTTCAGACACGCGGGGTTGATATTGTTGATTATAAAAGTTTATCGATGTCGTTTCAAATATGGCGCCGTCGCTGTAGGCTGGCAGGCGCTAAAGCGATGAGTGAAGGATTTCAGCCGAATTAAGCTCGTGACTGAAGGCTGTATATTATCTTTTATTCAGAAGTTCCTATAAAGCGTCAGATATAACAAACAACGGAATGTTTGGTCGCTCGGAGCCTTCGACGTAAATTCGTTTCTTCAAGCTCGCAGATAGCTGAACACAATGTAATGCATAATGAATATCATCGCACCCAATCGAAATCATAATTAGTAATTACTAGTTATAAAGAGCTGTATAGTTTGATAGAAGCAACAGTACGAAAAAGCCCTGAATTTATGTGACAGTAACGTCTATAAACACACTGTCAAAACTTCTTAATGTGCGTAATATTCTTAACATCTCTGATTAATGTCTTCCCGGAGCTTTGTAAACATTAGTAAAAAAAGGCAAGCCGGGTGAAAATTATCGAAGAATAATTATTCCGCATGCGCCGCGCACCTGCTACAATTCGCTGGCAAATTAATGGGGCATCTTTTATAATTTACGCTGCTTTTGTAGTAACACATCAATCGGACAAATCCCTGCGCATCATCAAATCAATTTTTCACTAGGACTTCCAATGCATCAACTCGATAGCGCCGTTGTTGTTTGGAGTCTCGCAGTAGTAATTGATGAGTCGGTCTAGCAAGTTTCGTATACGGAATCCGAACGCTTTTTGCCCGCGCGCGAGGCTGTTTTTTTTCTTTCGTCGAGATAAAAGCTCTTCGCAGATTAAGCGCTCGCGACTATTAGCAGAAAATTATTGCTTTTTATCAAGTTTATCGGGTCACGCCTGGGGTAGAGTTTCTTCCTTTGAGTTACAGTGCAGAATGAATCAAGCAGTTTCGTGTAGATTGGGTGGGGTATGTTTACAGTTTTGCTAAGAGTATCTATGAAGTATTCGCCGTACAGATATCTATTATATGTGATACTGGCCAGGGGTACCTGACAGACATGAATTCTTTGAAGTAGTATACGGCATAAGAGTCAAACTAGTAGTTTAGTAATTGGTAAGTTTTATCGAGTTAGAAATACTGCATATTTTACTCGAACAAAACGATGATAAATATCGCACTGCTGAGCATGGAAACTTGCATGGATAATATAATAAACACACTTGCCCTCTAACCCCTTTCGTGCCAGAAGCGTGCACGCAATTTATTTGATGTCTTCTATCAAAGCCCTGCGCGAAAGGTTTCGACAGAAATCCGCCTTTTTATTCGAATCGCATGATTTGGTCTGTGTTTTGGTTAGTTGTGGTTCGGTATAAAAGTGTGTAAGATGATAGGTGTACGAGGCGATAAAATGCGATCAATATCGGCCTAAAATAGACGATAGGATTCCTGAGACAACGCTGCTCGGTTTTCAAAGTTTAACACTGAGAAAGATTGAAAAGAAAT
This sequence comes from Tubulanus polymorphus, assembly GCF_964204645.1. Classification (NCBI taxonomy): domain Eukaryota; kingdom Metazoa; phylum Nemertea; class Palaeonemertea; order Tubulaniformes; family Tubulanidae; genus Tubulanus; species Tubulanus polymorphus. Next base: position 5,127,415 of record NC_134029.1, on the reverse strand, counting down.
TAAAATGACGATGAACCACTCAAATCATCAATATTCTATGGTAAAAATCTATTGCAATCTATCATCTGATATCTGATATTTATCATTTTATTGATATTAACGAATGCGAAAAAAGGAATACGATGTTTTCGGTGCGTCATAGTAATATAGATAAGATAGGATCATTTCTCTATTCTTAATCTTCTCACATATATTTCGCATCTCGACAAACCGATGACTTTTTTCCCATCTCTCTTTATCCCACCAAAAATCAATATATCCCCTCTGCCCTGCATCAGCTTTCCTTTTTTTTTCGACGCAGAGATAAAACTCTTGCCACAATATTTATACAGGCGCAGGCCATTCGCCGAGAACGCGTCGTCAAATAAGAGAAAACTAGCCGACCTCATTCGTATTCAAGACGCGTCCGAAAGGCGGCCGTCTCATCCAATTACCAGCCATTTCAATCCATTTGACAAGTGCGAGTTGTCCTGTTGTTTGGTGTGGAATAGATTATCCACAAACTCTGATAAAAATGAACTTTGTTGCCTCATCCGGGGATGGAATTTTGCGTCGCTGCTCGGTCAGTCGCTGCAGCCAGGAGATCGCGTGACTCATACCCCGTGCAACGTGTTCTGTTTCGGTTATGCAATCAAAGCCTGCGAGGACTATGCGATGCTGAACGGAGCACCATGACCAATGAATACACTTATCGTAACCTGGCGTCAATATTTATAAGTTGTGACAGTCAAACGCTCGATCGTCGTAATAAAATTTGCAGTTTCTTTTTAGCGAGCTCGCGGTTTCGCGCGCGATAAAATAGAATCTAATTTTGCCCGAGGTACATATACGAATTTTTTCAACAATACCTTGCGCAGTTACTATATTAGCACATGTTGCATTAGAGATATGGGTGTATTTTCGGAACGTATTTCTTTTGACTGATTGACAATAGATTTTCGAAACTGAATTGGAATATCTAGAAAAAGGCAGGACATTTCTACGATACATCGCCTCTAGAGATCCAATATACCCAAATGTTGAACATGAAAAATGATTGATAAGATTAATTTATGGTACAGCGTATAGATTTTCAGTCATGCAACTTTTCAACAAACATACATTACAGAATATGTACATGCAGTTCGTCATTCTAAAGCAAATTGTATATTTCTACTGTAATATCACGTACGGCAAATATAATATGAATACAAATCAACAATAGAAAAGAATATTCTACGGCCGCTATAAATGGAAAGTATGTTTGATGGGTTTATAACTGTGTTCATGACAGTCACGATTTCCATATGAAATGATAATAGATACCCGAAAATAATGCATTTTTATTTCATCGAGATATATAACTGTACATTAAGGTCTTGAAATACCCGAACGTTGTACCAAATGCAAAGTTACATTATTCATGTTACGTATAACATATAGACGTAACGCCGCCGTGGGGCTCGATAGATTTTAGTGAAGTTACATCGAATTCAAATTCAAGTTTTTTTTATCAGAAATCTTTTCAGGTTTCAGATGAATAGATTTTTGACATCGCGCTCGCTTTCGAAGTCTATAAATTGTAATTTTCTGAACAGTTTTACTCGCCCGTGGCGTAATGCCCCCTAGTATATCTATGTACGTCTGACGTGACAGCTGAAAATCGATAGAATTCAAGCGAATGAGCTTCTTTTATTCAGTTGTTCAAACTTAAACGCTCTGATAAATGACAGTTTTAAAAATAGTCCATCAAAGCAAACTTCTGTTTAGGCCCATGGCTTCACATATGACGAAAAAAGCACCCGCATAAGGTTTGCAGTTTTAGTTCGGTTCCACCCAAAACCTGTTGGTAGTAGGTATAGAATTTAATTCCATTAAATTTCATGGCGTAGCAAAAGACTCGGTAGATTCACTCGTATAGGTAACAACGGAGATGAACCTCGATGATTCTGAAATAGCCCGTACACTTTATGGATTTTCCGTTTCGACTCGGCACGCCTTTGCCTTTGTTGCTGAAATCCCTCTATTCCTCTTCGATCGCTGAAGACGGCACCTTTTCACTGAGAAATTGATTATAGGTAACCTAAAAACCCCGTGGCGCCCATCTCGTATTTTTGTAATCATGAATTAATTGGTGATTCGGTTTTGGTCCATCGAACGTCGAATTAATCTTCGAACTCCGGCTCACATTACGCGTGAAACTTCGCCGAAATCCCCCAGTTCAAGTATAAAAGCATAAAGAAATTAATTTGAAAATGTAGCCTCATTCACTTCGCCTATGTTAACTAATAGGGTATACAAATGATTGATTCTCGGGTGTTCAGAAATTATCGGTTACTCTTATGGATAATTGGATGCTATTCCCATAATAGTTCATCATGTCAACTAGGCGTTTAACTTCTTACTATAACAAATATGTTTTCATTAATACTTTTCGAGACATTGTTTGTATTTTCATTTTGTGATGTATGTGTTTTCAGCTTCATGGCTGTGATTTGTGCTCGTTTTTTTTTTGTCTATTTGTGTGTCAATTTTCACTTATCAGCTCTTTCCAAGCCACTTGCACTCTGTTCTAATCTAACGTTATGCCTGTCGTATTTATCACATTAGGCTTCTTCGAGGCACCGCTGTATCAGCGCTACGGCGTTTAGTACTCGAAGTTTGCATGTGTCACTCGCGTTGCGTTCTCGTCGTAATCTGATTAGTTAAATGCGGGAATTAAAACTAATTTAGTGTATCAAAACATTGCACATTTTCGTCCCTAAATCCCGAGATGTCTGAAGTATTAATGCGAGAGGCCCTTTAAGGATGAACGATGTCCTTGTATTCGCATCATCTTAGTCTCATTATACTAATACGACAATAATTCATTTTGTAAGCCTCTCGGGGATTCGGTTACCCCCTTCGAGGGTTTTATTACACTATCCATTAGTATTTAGTTTTTTCAGATAAAATAGCTTGCCATCCATCTGCGCCCAGCATAACATATTCGGTTTCGCCGTATACTGACGTGTATCGGGTCGATCTTTTACATCAGTCCGGCAGGGTTAATTATGCGATCCGGCTCTTCGGTGATAAATGACTAAGGGATGCGTGGCAAAAGCCCTTGAAGGATTGCGAAATAACCCAGTTTGACCACAGGGAAAATAAGTAATGCAATATTTTCCCCGTATTCCGACGGTCTTCGAGGACCTGATCACATCTCTCTTGTCGTCCGTGGTCATTTGCGATTCTGTTGGCGGAAATATTTCAAATCGAATGTCTCGTTAGCTGTCCGTGGTATTATATTTATGATAAACAAGCCGTATACGGAATAAGTGTCGTTTTCAATGTAAACCAAAGTTTAATCAAATAAGAACTAATCCTTGGTGGAACATTCCGCCGGTTTGCACCGGATGACACTGTCGTGGAATAAGATGAGACAATATTGTTCTTGTGAAAAATTTCTGTTTGCCTTTCGTCGTACAAGTCACTTGTGAGGTTCGATTGTAACTCGCCCGTGTACCTGCACAAACAGATCCATGACTTGATAAATTATTGCCGAAAGTTGACTTTTCTATAGATCTATCGGCCGCCAGTATTTGCGAGCCGTGGAAATTAACATTTGCATAGAACTCAATTTCTACGTACTGGGCATTAATCTATGACATAAAATTAACGAAGCTTATTGGTTTGTTGACATGACCATTAGTGATCTCGCGATATCCCCAGTCAATTCCGTAACGACAGAGTTCACGCGCAAAACCAACTTCGACGGAAAACAGTCAAATATTTAATGTCATCTTAATCACACGTGATAGATAGATATAGATAGTAAGAGAACGATCGCTGGGGTAAAACCGTATCGCGGCATTTTGATGAATCGTAGATAGAATATGTTCGCGTATCGAAGTCGAATCGATGATAAGCCGAATCGGGGGCCACGTTTGTGACGATAATGGGGATGCATTACTACTCGAGTGTGAGAGCCGGCGTGGTTGTGGTTCTACTCTAAATCACCCGCCGTTTGTTTGATCAATAGCAATCTGGATGTCATCTATTTACGCAGTCAGTCGCCGACGGATTGAAATCATGATTTTCAACCGCCGATGTCGTGACACATGTTTCTCATGGTTTCGAATAATTAATCACCCGCGCATAACGACGACTTTTAGTTGCGAATCGAGAGTTTCGCATTCGATGAATTTTCTCGCTGCGACAACAACGAGCCAGCGCTGAAATATTGAAAAATGTCTTTCTTCGATAGCACATCCTGATGGATAAGGCGCGTCAGAATTTCTACTGAGCTCGTTTGCACATCGCACTCGTTTCTTTTATTTCACCTCTAATTCTACTTCAATTTTATCGCTTCGTGTAGAGCGCGAGAGACGGGTGTTATGCTGCTGGAAAGTGTGATTTGTCAAAAAAGTCGTGTTAGAATTCTGCCTAATCAGTAGGCACCTCGAGTCGCCGCGAAGCAGACACGACCCTTTGGGATAGCTATCGCGCTGGTAGTCAACACTAAATGTCAAACGCCGTAGTTCGCTGTTAACTCCGAACTCCCAAAGTAGTAATTTGGGATTTTAAAACATTGATTTAGGAAAATGTTAAGACTAAGCGATAGTTCATTGTCGTGTCTTACGAGCAATAAAATCTTGTGATTTACCGAATTACCCTATACGGGAATATGAATTAGCTTTATATGCGCAAATAATGACGTTACGATGTTCACTACTGTGCACGTTCTCCGTGGTTCTGCTCGGCGCTGTGAAAGATGAAAAACCTCGCTACACAAAGACGCGTATTAAATAATGCATTCGAATTCCCGTAACGGCAATTTTAGTCACGTCACAGATCATGGGTCTTACCACGAAAAGATACAACGAAATTCCTTGGATTCGAACCTAGAAATTCCGTGGATTGTATTTCTACGGCAATGCCACTATTCGGACGAATGAAAAACATGGCATTATAACGATTTTGGCGTCATAAAGAATATTTTCATTGAATCTGGGTTAGAGTGAGCAAATTTGAAAAATGTTGGCGTTAGATGAGCATTAAAAAGGATGATGTTACAACATACAGCCATAGAAAATCATTAGAAATTGCCAGAACCATTGTTTGAAATAGACAGGACAAAACTTATGTAATTTTAGCTTAAATGTAGGTCCTGGTGATGGTGCAATCGTTCATGTTGTAAATGAAATAAATCAAGACAAATGTGGTGTTTTTTTAATCGCATATTTATGGCTGTGAAATTCAATAACCACCGGACCACATATCAATCATGGCGATGTTTACATAAAATGCATCCATTCTCGTATCGGTTCTATTCGTATAAGAAGACTTCGAATCTACGAATCTATTGTCGACGATTTCAATTCAGTAGAGACCGCATCAGTGGCGATCAATTTCCACGAGTAATAGTCACCATGTTCCCTTCGAATAAGATAATTTTCTTTAATTAAGATTGGGAATTATACGATGATTAATCACTGAAGATGGATCCCTGGGACCGTAGTAATTTCGTAACCACCTGAGCCACAAGGCACTATAGGAGTTCAATAGCAGGTGATGTGCAATTACAATCTGCTTGGCCTTTGCATTAGGGAATGCTGTAGCGATCTAATTAAGGCAATTCATAGACGCCGAGATCAACGTTAGATATCAATCTAGCGGAGCGATGCCGAGCCATTTTCATGCTTCAACTGAAGTCAACGAGTTTTTCGCGGCGTCGATTTTCCAGTCGCAATTTAATTTTCACAACCGCGCGGTCTAAAATCAGATATATGCCGTCGCCGTCTCGCCGTCACCGCTGCCGTCATCGCCGTCGTAGTCATTATCCAGTAAAATGGCACGCTGATCGCGCTGATAGTTTTCGCTTGACTTCATTTAAAAAAACATAAGCGGCAGATACCGAGAATACCTGAACTGAATTTTTCAAAGCGGTGATCTTGGCGATAACTAGAATACTTTCAAACTGTTTCTTTGATGCGCTATGTTTTTGAAAGGGTTACCCTATCCTGGCGATTACAGACTTTCTCAAATTCTCCGGCAATATTACTATGGCATATGATCCCTACAGCCCAACGACGTATGAAAACACGGAAACACAGAAACGTGGAATCAAACATATTGTTTGATCTCGGAAAAAATTGTTTCTCGAAAACATGTTCCCGAGCGGTTCCCTGTGTCGTGTGCATTTCAAGACAATCCCCGCGGTTACGTGTTAAGCCCAACGCACACGACACAGGAAAACGTTCGGGAACATGTTTCTGTGTTCTGTGTCCGCGTTTCTTGGCGTCGTGTGCGTTGGGCTTAACACGTAACCGCGGGGATTGTCTTGAAATGCGCGCTGATGTGTTCTCTGCAAATTGAATTGATCGTTCGAGAGAGGTTGCGAGGTGCCCGGCCGCATGGAAATTCCAGAAAAATTCTTCGGCTGTAACTTACACGGGCACTCTAAATTAATCAATGTCCCTTAAAAATATTCACCATCTCCTGATGAAATTCGCTTTATTTCTTTCTATGGTGATAATCAGAAAGGTAGATCGAAAAGAGTATTACAGCTTACAGCAAGCACGAGTCGTGAGCGAAGTTCCTGAGAATCATTGGAAATAAATCCTTGAAATCAAACCATCAATGTACGATAATAATCTATCAACGAAAATTTGAATCTAAAAAAGACACCATGTCTCAGTGTCTCGCGAAAAACAATCGTCAGGTGTGTACGTCATGAAAATAGATTTGTTGTCGACCATCAGGAAAATTAAAGAACTATATTGTCAATTCGTCCAGCGATGAACAAAATGAATACTCCTAGTTACTGATTAAGTTCAATATGGCGCATAAAATATTTCTAACCGGATGTAGAATGAAGTAGATTGGCCTTGCGGTTTCCTTCGTGAAGTGATTAAAAGACGTTTTATCACCTTCATAATTTCGCTATCAGTCGTGTGCCATATGGCTGGTTGATTCCGGTATGCCGAGACACTGTTTCAATTATCCCCGCTCTAATGCGTACGAAATTAATTAGCGAATGTTTTAATCAGTAGAATATGCATATCAGCTAGACTTACAATTCGAGAAATTTGTTTTATTGGATGATTAAACCATCAGCCCCGTACCCCCGCGTATTAAAGATTTTCGTAGACAGCTCTAGGAATTAGCCTGTCTTTCGATGTTGTATACGTAAGCCTTCGCAGGCGTTAATTGAATTGGTTTGCCGCATTCCTGTGAATCTGCACGGAAAGCTAATGAGCAAACGTATTGTTCGACGCATAAATTTTTATCTTTAAATAAATTGTACGTCGTCATCGCCGGATGTGACTGGATTTTAACCGGCGGACGATTCATTTAATGACGGTTTCGTGCATCCGTTCTACACACGCGATACTCGAAATTAGTAATAGGATCTCTTTCTTGGTCGCGTCGTATTATAGAGGACAGTACCAGTAGCGCCGTATACTCATCTTCGGAAATAATTAAATGTACACGTTTGGCTCATATACCTCATGAAATTGCGTAAATCTGGTGCTGATGTAATAAAGCGTTATTGGGTTTTATCGATTTCGTCTCACACCTCGCGGGATACTTTCATTTCTCGTGCCTGCGTGCCCTGATTGGTCTCCGTGGCCCTATTTACCGCTTTCAATTACTGAATAACTGTATCCCGATGAAACACCTTACTACACCATCAGTAATCAGACCTTGCTTTTCTGCTGCACGGGCAACAAAAGATTGCCGGCAACAACACCCATATTATGTGATTTCTCGCGAGGATTCAATTCTAGATTCGTTGATATATTATGAATAGATTCGTCATGCGCTTATGATTGATCAAAAATGTTAGATGTCAGAAGTCATTACGAAAAATGTCTGCAGATTTCGACCTCGCGCCATCATCATATTACAATATCTATTCAACCTTCCTGTTATTTCATTACGGGAATCGTGTTTCCATCTTTTCCCATGGTCGCAATTTAGCCGGGCCCGTGTCCCATCGAATTTCTTCGATCCATACATTCACTCGTATATATATATATATATTACACGGCTTAACGTTTACAAGTTTATTTCGTCAATGTTATCGGGCGTGTCTCGCAATCTTGAGAGCTCTTCGTAAATAACCGTTAGAAATCGTTTGAAATAATGTCATCACCAACTGTGTAAACACAGCTTAGGGTGTAGCCTGCTTTCTGTGGTCACTGAAAAACAGAAATTACAGTACGCCCCGGGGCGAATACAACAACAGAATGATATCCCTCATCTCATCTATTTTACCATTTATCCGAAATACAACACGCTATATTTGGATATCGCATTAAATAGGTGCGATTTTCTGTCGTTCAAAATGTATCATTTTACAAATCGAAGTGGCGTATGATATGTGCACATCCATCCGGCTTTCTGAAGCTTTGGATCAACGCTGTTTAGAATGATACTCGCGCTCGTTGACGAACGGCCACCGGGCGTACAAGGGCCGTAATCATCAACTGAACCTAGCCTGCGGAGCTTTGACATCATCTACTTTGCCTTACTACGCTCTTCATTTTCCACGCTGGTCAAATTCGTGATGACTTTTCTTCAGAGCGCGCAGCATTCACCGATGTGTGTGTTATCACATCCAATACGGCACCCCGCGACCTTAACAATTACATTACCGTGACTCGCAGTCACTACTCGGCGTATTCAACGTAGAAATCCTTTCATGACTTGTTTCTTATCTATGCGACTGCTTTTTAGCGTAATACGCGACCGAATGGACGGCTCAGGAGTCAAACAATACGAACGAGAGTGTTTACATTAAATTGGACAGTCGCCATGGATGCTGAGTGAATCATTCTTTCTGTATGGAATAAGAAAAAAAGGTCTTAGTCGTCGCTTTAAGATATGAAGTGTTACACCTTTTTATTGGGTTATCTTGCTAACGGGTGTTTCGGTATAGCGAATACGGAATTTACAACAACCCACGATATAGGTACTCGCATTAACCCTTATCAAGCGACAAGGGCGAATTCTGAATAATTGAGTTTATGCTCACAACAGCTGCACGGGCCTAGATGAACAAAATGTTTGTTTTTTGAAATATATATCTATACTTTTTCAATGTTTCTTATTTAGAGTCCCATCTGGATCAGCAGGGTTCATCGTATCTCTAATAAAAATGTATGATTCTATCAATATTTTGCATTACATATTATCGATAACACACTTCACACACATTGTATACACTCGTCTGACTGTGTCTGAAATTGTATCACTTAAAGTAGGATTATGAAAAATGCTTTTAAAGCGTCGAATATCAATCGAAGCACAAAGAGAAAAGCGTTATTCGACGACGAAAAACAGCTCGATATATTGAAAAACTAATTAAACACCAAAACGATCGGTCATTGAATTGTACGCAGATGTATTGATAGATATATTTGTCACTAATAATCGGATGAGATCATCGAATGAACATGGAACTGGGTCGTGGAGCTCAGTTTCGAAATGGGGCTAATATTTCTATACCCAAAATGGGGCTAATATTTCTTACCGCTTATAGCTTTGCCTGAGATTAACGGTTCAGCTGGATTCTGATGGTTCGATGTATCTAACTGTCAGTCAATATTTCCGGTCAGACGAATTTCTGTTGAGGGTAACATAATACGTTACGTTCATAAGATACTGAATACGTGTCTTGAGCTTACAATCGAAAGAAAAATCGAAATTGCCGTCTCTAATTTAAAGAAACATCTGAAAATAGATCATAAATCGTTACGTATTTACTGCGGATTACAACTGGTATGTGTATTAGGGGCAACAAAAGACCTTCATGAGAAACTATACGCGACTTCTACTCTGTCATTAGAGTGACTTTGAAGCCGTAAAAAAATCTATTTCCAATGATTCAATAGAATTTTCCTGTTTTCCTTCAAAGCCTTTCAAGTTTTGTCTTCAAAGATTAATTTTCATTTCGAACAAAACGATCGATGTGTACGGATGACTCTTCGCTCGTAAACATGTTTCAACTTTGAAATTAATAAATCTTTTGAAAAGATGGAAATCAGAAAGAAGAAGTATTTAGGTTGTGACTGCCTGCCCAGATGCGTATTATTAAATCTTTCGTAGACGATGTCAATAGGAGATAAGTTATTTGATATATAGTTTACCAGCATGGCATGACATTACATAGATTACGGTTTCAGAACTGCAATGAAAAATGTACTGTTCTTCTCATTTCACTTCAACAGGGCTGGCCTCTACTTCCTAAATACGAAAATCCCGGGCCTAAAGCTAGTACAAATTGTTAGAACAAATAATATGTAAGTAGATATTTCTGAGGTGTAAACTGTATATTTTTGTAATGTATCCTTGTCCGCTGCAGATGATCGCTTTTTATTTCCGCTCTGCTCTGAAACAATCTATCCTTATTTTCTATATATCGATGCGAATGAGGCATGCCACTGTAGTCAGTCGTAACTACAATTTCTTTTTAATGAAAAAGTGATTCTTAATTATTATCTCTATTTTTCCACTTGCATTTTGTTTTATCAATAAAAATATAGCAAACTGTTCTCCTTGCGTAATAAACGTTGTGGATTTTTTTTCAAATAATGTTAAGGTGTTTGTTGCTGTAAAACTCCGTAATAAACATAAATTGATTAGGGACAGCGTTTTGTTGATTTTCCAGAATGTTTTCCCATCCATTCGCCACAGTACTATTTCTCAGATGCCCAACCAATTAATTGCCCACACTACTTCTATTGGAACTAACAAACTAGTTGAGAGTTTAAATTGAAATAGGATAACCCTAAACGCGTTGGTTCGTGCAGGATTCGGTTTTCGTTTTTATCGAGTAGATTGGTTTGGCGAGTTTTTCTGCGCCGACTGACCAGCGAGGTAGTCCCTAGTCAGTTCGCATGATCAAGTATAAGGCGGTCTGTTTGATTTATTTGCTCTCTCGTGTACGGGGTCTGATTTGTATGATCTGTCTGTTCGACTTTGCAAAAAAATGAAGCTATCCATCTGATAAAGTTGACAGTTCATTATGCCCAGTGAATGCCGGTGCCGGGCTGGTCATTTATTGATGCATATCTTAACGAATTTCTCTTTTTCGCGCGGGCCTCTGCTCGCTATGAAATGCATATATAGTATGATGTTTCTATACTCTTCATGTTTAAAATTGTAATACATCTCGTTAATGATAACGGCAATCAACCAGATCGTATTAAAATGCACGTTCATTACATTTTTATTTAATCAGTTCCACTCTCGATCATCTATCATTATAGTCTGTGTGAATCCGTTCGCTTTCTTTAATTTTTTCTCTTCGCTCGACTCTGAATAAGCCCCCGCGAAACGAAGCCCCCGATCGTTATATGTGCGTAATAAACAAGTGAACATTTTTTTATTGCTAACAGCCAGCTGGGAGGATTAAGAATGACACATGTAAGTTGAATCGTATCGTCGTATGCCTGTGTGTTTTCCATCTCTGTGCACCAAAGTCAGTTATCCCCGATATGTGTACATACACTTCCATCTAAATCCGAAAATAATACCACAATCAAATGTTATCGAGGGGGCGGGTAATTCGCTTGGAGTGGTTCGCATGAATTAAAGCAGATTTTTTGGTTTCAAATTTCAACAATCAAGACGACCACTCCAAAAGACCACCTCCCTGCATGTTGTAGAGGTTATATTTGTCACGTTTATCTCCATGAAAAATTTTCATCGTCAAGTTTTATGTTAGAACATTGTAGTTGTATACGCTTATAAACCACGTTCTGGTGATATGCTTCTATGACATATTCTGCGACCCTTTGCTATCATCCCCTTTCTTCGGTAGAACAAAATAAAGCTTTTAGGAATCGGTAGCTAGTTAGTTAGTCGTCTTGGTGAGCTTACATCAGATAAAAGAAGAGGCTTTTCGTCATAAACTCGCTTGTAGTGCGTAGTTCAGATTTATGATTTTCTTCTTGCAAAGGTTGACATTGGCTGCAACCTTGGGTATAATCCCATTTGAAATCCTTGTCGGGTTTCATCAGTTCAGTGAGTATACTCAGTGCAGTAGCGACAGTAACCGCCGTAACCGCCGTAACCGGCAAAGTCTGAAGAGAAAAGAAATTAACAATATAGAACTTCACAATAATGCCACCATATGTATTTTCATAGCGAAAAACAGCATGAATGCATTGATAGAATTTGGTGTGACTTTTAGGCGACTAAGAATGGCGTTCGACTTAGACTGTGCATATATAGCAATCATGTCACAGGGTCCCATTGCGCTTACATAATTGATGAAGAGAGTCGTCATTCCACATAACAAGATGACTAATGGTAGCACCCAGTATCATCAGACCCCGTTAGCTTAGAATGTTGCCCTTCGTTCCATGAACTCTTTAAAAAATCGTAGGACGGTTTTGTTGACTGCTGTGTAAGGTGAACTATTCAAAAATTACTTTATTCGGCGTGATTATCATCGCATTGGTCTGAAATTAGTCATCTGTTTTCTTTTTGTATTTGAATAGTATCAAAGTAAATTAGCCATCTGTTTGATAATTCTATATATATATATACGTATACAAAAGGGTGAATTATGGAGCGCAAATGAAACTAAAATCCGTACTCGTATCGAGTATGGACTCAGCGATATTGGCCAGATATTGATCAAATAGAACGAACGCATCCAAGAATCATCGAAATTCGGAATACGGTCACACATTCTACGATATGAAATTTCCAAGACATGCAATCAATGGCCCTGACATCTCGAACATGTTTGACTTGTCCCCTGACCAACATCAATATTACAGCTTGTGTAAACATTTACATTCTGGACTGAGAGGAGATTAGAAATAGCGACGGCCGATGTTCGAATTTCATCTGCCGCGCCGTGCGTGCCGAGAACTAACGTAATATACGCTCGACGTTGAGTTGTCGAGAATCGTCTAAATCATTATGATGTTCTGAAAGAGCACAATCCTTTGAAGTGAATGCTATTCTAGGACCTAATCCGAAAAGGATTTGACTTCCCTCTTGTTCTTCAGAGTGCACCGTTCCATCTCTCGGTGAAATTAGAATTCCCTTTTATAATGTAATCGCAAAAATGCTACATCCGGAAATCTTTTGATGAAAACAATATAGCATTAGATTGCAGATGAATATATTCGAGCTTTGCGAAGGATTAGGAATACATGAACAATATTAAGATATATCTTTGATTGAATTTAAAAGAAAGCAAGTATTTTTTCGGGAATATTCCAACGTAAATGATGTATTCGTATATAGCGCCTTAAAAGTAGCGATAACATAACGATGTTTACCTATACTTCGTCTCCGTAGCCTCCGAGTAAATCAGAAATTCTAATCACCTCGTAGTATTTTGAGCATGTGAGTAAATATCGAATGAAGCACCTTGAGGGCGCATAGCTCACCGCTCCGATTTAAACAGGTTTCAAGCACGCGCGGTATAAAGGTCGGAACTCGGGAAAAAATCGGTTTATTTTTACGTTTTTAAAAGCTGCATTTCAGATCGCGGCAGTGGTTGTTGAGATTGCGCGGAAGACGGTCGAACAGATTGAAACCAGGCGAAAAGAAACCATTCAAAAGTTCACGCGTTCATTTTACTCGCTTTGAATGAATTCCGATGACGTTATTTTTCTAGCAATAGCATCAGAGGGAAGTTGGAAAATTATTGTGTTACACAAATGTGTTTTAAAATCAGCCCGGAGAAATGGCTTGGTACTTACATGTACCCGGTGTCACTGAATTGCTAGTGATTCATTCTAAATCAATATGGCCTCGGGAAAGTATTTCCTTCTGTCTTATAGCCCATGTATGAAGTGGTCTTTCAACGCGAAAATCTACGTCTTTTGCGTCAGACAATTTTTAACCATATGCCGTATAACAAGCGATTTGTTTTCAGTAAGTTTCTTAGCGCAATAAGCATTAGCAGGCTATCCGAAGGGCTCGTGAGCACTCACCCAGCTAATGAAATTTGAGTGACAGTGTCATGACAGTAAATGAATTGATAATTTGATGACACCATTGATGTGGATAGTTTTTCTACTCGCTGATCGGTAATGTTCATAAAGCTCGAAAGAAAATTGATCAGTAGCCGGCGGTAATAATGTGCGTGTGTGTCTCATCGGAACACAGATGCTTTCAATTAAAAAGGTGAAATGTAGGCCTCACATCTAATGTCGCAAATGCCACTTACAGCCGTTCGCTGTATACCCGAAACCGACTGTCTGCACCGACATCAGTAAAACAAAGCTCAACTAGACAGATAATTCATTGACGTCGCTTTTCGGTCTATAGCTGGTTTGTCGAAAGAAAGCGGTCTTGCTAAGGGGTGACAATTAGTCCTGGCAAAATGTCGAAAGGTCGAAGGGAAATTGGATACCGTTTCATGTGTTCCAGTTGCGTTATCAGTCGAATATATATAATGACACCAGCAGGTTCAGCGTGATTAAGTACATAATGAATATATCGAATATCGTGAAAAATCAGTCCTGCTGAAAGTATCCAAGTTTAACAATGTGGTTTGGGCTGTATGGGGTGAGACGGCAAATATAAGGAGCCTCCGCGCGTATATTGAAAGGATATTCGACTGCGTCTTCTTGTAATTATCGGAAATCCGACATTCTATAAGCATATTCGGATGTTTCTTAAACAAATGCTTTTATATTTCTCATTTAAAAAAACGCTGCAGTTATAGATGTAATACTCTTACGAACACATCATGTGCCTTCGACATTTCCTTATAACATTAGTTTCCTCGGGCTCCGGTACAGCGCGTGAGCTCAGCGCGGTATTTAGGATCACAGCTGCATTCATAGTAGCTGCATTTATTGACAAATCATGATATTATTCTCCGAGTAGGTTATTATTATTATTTGGAAAACGTCTGTCGCCGTATCGATGAGTAGTCGGTACCCTAGAATTTATGATTTACAATATTGTTCATCGTGCGCGGTGACGTTAAATGGTAGATTGTCACAACTGAAGTCTATTACAGCCTTGGCGGAAATGGGCTGCAGCGAAGTTAAGTAGATAAGTCGATGCAACGGCGACGGCCACAATAGAAAAAAATGTACCCGTATACAATTTTCACACAATAAAATCAATATCTGTGCCTACTCATTAGTCACAATTAAAATTCCACACGATCATTACGGATCTTGTAGCGCAGAATGGAAATCTGAACGTCGCCCCTTATCGAAACCGCCGACCATCCATGAGCTATATTTCGTTATCAGCCCATTCTCCAAAAACATCCATTTTTTGAGTGAACCACAATCAATGCATCGATTTATGGGTAGGAGATGAACGAATTTGATTGAGATTAAGATAGCTTTCCTTTGAAGGATTCGGGAAGGATGTAGACCAACATTTTGCAAATGGAACCTACCACTTCCATATGAAAAGTTCATCATGGGGGAAATCAATTTAGAAGACATGTTGATTAATACAGCTAGCGGTACATATTAAATACGAACTAAGATAAAGTTTAAATCTTTCAAGTCAGCGAAAAGCGAGATTTGCAATATCGAATTCATATATCTCGGGTAACGGATCCTTTCAGTGGTTCGTTGCAACCCGCGCTTAGAGAAAACTGACACCGTTATCTTTTCCGTGTAACGCGAGCTTCAAAAAGCGACAAATTACCAAGCTAATCAGCGCTGGTGCAAACAAAATTATCTGCTCAGAAGACTAAGTCTTTGATCCAGTGTCGTGCTTTACCTCATCGGGCGACATCGCTCGGCAGGGTATTCTATATCACTAGTCTCGATACTGTGTTTTGTGTCAAGAAGGTGTTTATGCGTGCCTCTATCTGACAAAGGCCTTTTGTACGCCATCTTGAAGGTGTATTCGTTTTCATTTCCTGAAGTAGGTGTCCAGTCGACATCCGTGTTGCGGATCAAACCGATTGATGAAACACGTCGAAAAACTGGATAACGTGATGACAGTGCGTGAGATGTTCGGGGCATCGAGAGAGGAAACATACCCAAGTTCTCCAATCTCAAATTGCAGAAGATTTACTGAAATATTCACCCATTTGTTTACATCGTCTTCCACCTAATTCATAAGCGCCCATGTAATGCGACTCGTATTCGTACCGCGTTCAACCCAGATGTCTGCACATTGTAATATATACGCTATAACATAAACTGATACTCGATAGATTTCTGCGTATCTAAAAAATCATCGAATCTAAGTCGTGAGTAGACTATGAATAGTATCGAAGCATTAAACAATCGCTGTCATTTTCGAGCACTCTCGTAATTATGGATGAAGTACGTATGCTTCAGATACTCGTTATTTTAGAGGACTTTAATGGCGGTGGATGCCGATTTTAATGGGTAACGCTACTACCTTAGATATTTTCTCCACTTAGGCATCACGGCCATTAAACTCTTTTGTCGCAATTTGTTTTCACGTGTATTTTTCACAACTTTGTAATTATGAGTCACGGTGAATTTCCTGCGAATAGCGTTCTGGATCTATTTTGGAATTTAATGGAATTTTCAGCTTATGTTTCTCATTGTTCATTCGAGCATTCATCATGGAGTGTGCATTGCCGCGGAATGATTTCTAATATTGAATAATTACAGCCAATTTCAGAACAAAAATGTGCTCTTTGATGAAGTAATTTGGCCTTAATATAATCAACGAACGTAATTTGCATTTGGAATACAGTTGAATTGAATTCGAAACACCATAAAACGAAAGATTACACTTCGCATTATGAGTGCTGAGAACATGCAGAGCCGTGTTGATAGATTAGAAAGATCCGGGTCTCCATAGAACTAAAAGAAAACAAAACGGAAGCTAAAAAGCAACCCAGGCCCGTACGAATACTCACTTTCAGGGCATCTCACAAAATCGAACGAGTGCCAAAGTGCTTTGCGGGGTTGTGGAGGTCCTCCTCGAAATAGTGGAAAATTTAGCTAATTTTTAAGGTTTCTTTTGGCATTTTAGAACTTCTAAGGTTGTTGCGAGTGAAGAAGATGCCATTGATTGCCTATGGACCCTGCAATATTCCATGTATAAAAAACAGAATTTCGTTGATGAGATTTCTAGTGGCACTTTTAGAGAAAGAGGGGACATCTCCCTCCTCGCAAACGGGCCTGGTTGTAAGCTTCGCAGGTTGCTTTCGTGCGGGAATCGCTATAGCATTGATGTAGTGCAATTATGTAGGGCAATGTGTGGTCCCATCAGTGTGGGCCGAAATGTCGTATCGCAACGATCGAACTGTTTACCATGTGCCGGCATGTTTCGGCAATCAGATTACGCTTTACGTTATCGATGTCGCTATATGAATGCCTGATATGCTGAAATTACCCCAAACAGCTCAGCGTATACCCTATAAATCTCAATCGAGGCATAATTGCCTGTCCAGGTATATTGTGTCCGGGACAATCATCTTGCCAAATGTCGTGATCAATGTCGATGCGGCTGTTGTTATTAAGCTAAATGCTAACTGTGAAATGGGTGACACTGCCGGTTTTATATGATCCAGCAGTATCATATTTCTTCTTTTCCCGGCTTGAAAACATACGCCGTCGTCGAAATGACGATCGATGCGCGGGCGACGATCATCCGCCGAGCAAAGCAGGAAATAACCAATATATATGACATTTCCGAGCGGGTATTTGAACACAGGGTATATGAAACATTCTTTCTCTGTTTAAGCCATGTTCTGATTTAGTTAATAAAGACACGCGAACAGTACGGGATGTATAGTTTCAATTGGTTGATAGGTTCCACCGTGCTGAATGCATACGCATCGTCTTTAATCAGTCAATTTTGTCGTCCGACCCCGAACAGAGGTTTGACATCGGTAAACTGCGACGCGCAGTCGGTGCGTGAACGTTGATGAATAGGAAGTCGGCTGCTGGCAATAATAAATTGAGTGTTCTTCCTCTTGAAAATTAGGAAGGTGATTATCCTACCCAACTTACAGGTTGAGGGAGGAAATTACACGAATGATTAAATACCCCTTTTAAATCCAGCTGCTCGTTCTCTGGTTTATTACGCAACTCCGTTCTGTATTAAGGAGAAAGAGCTTAAAGAAACTGATTTATGGCAATTTACGGGGGATAAGTACTGGGAAACCTGGTGATAAAAAGTCTTCAAATAATCTTAGCTTTAGAAAGGCAAGAGTCTATACGAGTCTATGAAGTCGTATACACTTAGCGCGCGCAGCAAGATATAAACTCAAAAACAGGAACCGTTTTCTTGCTTGTTTCGTGGCCGGTTGCGTCGTTCCGAAATACGAAACACGGTTTACCAAAACACTGCTTTTGTTAGTAACGCGAACAGTGACGAAACAAGCCAGAAAATGGTTTTTGTTTGGTGTTTCAGGTTTACGTCTTACCATAGCCAAATATCTCCAATGCAGTACAACGTCGGGATGAGTTTTATTGACCTTTGTTTAATTTTCTAAGTCTCATACGCCGTATTTTTCGTCGTTGAACCCATCGGATATTTCTGCTCCCATGTCAGTTCACGCGTAACGTATTAGGAAGCATTTCTGAGTTTAATTCAAACACGATGATTGATAACATATCTGAGTGGTATCTTAAATCGATGTGATTGTTTCTTCTGCCACGTTGAATCTGCGTAAACCCCGCATCCAAGATCACAGTTTAAGATACCGCGAAATCGACCAACAACGTCCCCGTATATTGAAAACGACGTATTAACCACACGTCGTCATTATCATCATCTCCGTTACGCGCTTCCATAATGCATGAATAGCGATCAAGATTTTCGCGTATTGGAGTCGTATGATTCTTACCTATCTATCGATTTAATTCCTTAATGGCGGCGGACAATTAACACAGCAAATACGGTGGCTTATAGGCGAGCTCGGAGGTTTGCGTTTGAGAAACCATCAAGTGTTACGCAAATAGCAGATATTATGTGCTTCTTATTTCAAAAGCGAAGAGCACGTCACGAAAAATACTCGACAACGCGTGAATTTTAGAAGGGATTACTGCTAGTAACCGAACACTGAAAACCCTTCTTGTCATTTACTTCTATGTTTTCGCTCATTATGGTGAAAATTTTATCCTATTCCGATAATCGATACGTGCGAAAATGTGTAACCGACGGCGCGAAATCGAAAACACCGCTGACGAGGAGCCGCAGACGACACGAGAGATTGAACAAATTGAAATGAAATTTCAACAAATCGTTTCCGTGAGGCAATGAAAATAAACATTATATCACAAGATGTAAACAGGAAATATTGTATATTGAACATGTTCGTTGGTGGGTCGATTTATGATATACACGCGATGCATCCGTCGGAGTTACTCGCATTTGAATTAATATTTAACATCGAATACACCATAAACGGGTGTACGGTGGTCGGAGTAAACTAGAAACTTAATCAGTGTATGCGTGCATTGAGGTAGAAGAGCCTGTTTTCACAGAAAACGACTAACCATTTCATCAAGGCTTCTTAGAGTATTGTGTTATCGTGACAAATAAAACTTTAAATAGTTTTGCGAAATGTGGCCACGGTTTTTGATGGAGTTCTCATGGGTTCTCATCACCCCGACACGAGTCCTGATTGACGTGATCAATCTTAATTCATTAAAATCATCTCAACGGCTCTACCCTGGCCAGTAGCGGACACAACCTTCCGAGCGTGTGGGGCAACCTACTTACCCGCACCCAGGGGGCAGCACCAGACTTCAGATGATGACGTCACTATCGTGACCAAGACGGCAGTGACCGTCGAAAGGCTTGATGTAAGTCTCTACATAATCCAAGTCATTAAAATGATTCTAATCTATAATTAACGGCTCCTGGATAGATGAATCTACATAATTCTAAACTTAATTCAGCTTTTAGACGTAGGAACTATTGAAATACTTCATTATACACTTTAATTTCGAAACACGACGTATGGACGTAAGAAAAATTCAATACTCATTCTATGTAATACCTTCCACTGTGGAATAATCAATAGTACTGTATTTTTTCTCGTATCTTCTAACAATACAAAGCGTCAAAGATTGAGTATAAATCATTTTTCCTCTCTTCCATTAAGCGTGTAACCTTTGTTTGTTTATTGCATCAAAAACTTTGCGCTATTCATGAACATGTATTTCTTGTTGAATGCGAATAACGATTTTTTCGCGTGTTCGAGCTCATACTTCGTTCGATACATCCTCCGCCGTAACCAATCGTTTCGTTTAGTTTAGTTTTAGCGTTATAGCCTCCACGTGGAGCTGATATAGACGCTATTGATGAAACCTTTGTGCGGATATCGGCCCCGAAAACAATTCGTTAAATATATGAAACCAGGTTATTAAAATTGTACAAACATAATCCTCGCACAGATGGTCACGGAATGATTTTATAATGAATTCCTTTTTTAATGTTCGCGATCAATAAAATCGCTCTTCATTTAACGACGCACACGTGTTGAATAGGGGACTTAATCCCCAGACCCGGTAAGCATGATAACCAAGGTGTTAGTAGAATTGAAAGAAGATTGAACTCTTTTCACTGCTATAGAATTCTGACTCGAAAAGATAAGATAATTAAAAAGTTAATTCCTTCGTAGCACCTCTATTCATAATTCATTGTATAACCCTGAGCGAAAGATATTTGAATATTTCTGAAAGGGGCAAATTTAATATCGAAAGTGTAACCTGTAGCTGGAAGAACAGCTCGCGCTTAGAAATACTTGAAGAATAGTTCTTAGGATGTATGTATACGTAAATACATTGCTCAAGGGGCATTCGAGCGTTCCACCCCTGCATAATGAATATGGCCTGGTGATTAAATCAATTCAGACAGTACTGGTTTGTGCTCGTATTCGGCCACCCTTGATCAGTTTTTTACGGCCATATGTCAATAGGCACCATTTGCATCGCAAGCGAGATACGAATTATGCAGATAGGGCTGGTAGAGCGGCGCCATTGATTCAATAATAGTCCACTATACCGGCTCGATTGCGACCACACTAGATATCATGAACAGGCTTTTCATTTCCTGATATGACACTTTATTGCAATTTTATGCTTTCCTAATATCAGAAAATACACCTTGGCATGAAATTACGTTGAATACGGTAACAGCTGAGTGATGCTTAATATTACCCCCACAAAGCAATATCAGTACGGTGAATCTTCGTGTTATTGGGTGAAGAAAAGTGATTTATGGCATGTGTGACTCCGAATAATACAGTTGCTTAACTAATAGCGCTAGAAAATGAGCTTACTAAATGACGTTGCGAGAACAGATAGTAGCTGGGATGCGTCGCGAAAATTATTAATGATATTTATTATTCAATAGCCCATTACTTTAATGCTTACATTTAATATGAGTCAGGGGTGATATTCGGCAGTGTCAGTCATCAGTTAATCTGGCATATGTGAAAATTGTCCACCTTGATGAATGTGCCGCCAGTGCAGTCGAATGTAGCTATCATATCTAATTTCAACCGAGCATGAATTGAATTGATGTATACTGCTCGTCCGTATTGATAAATTGAAGAGCTGCATAATTAAAACTACCACACCCTTCGATTATCGTTCCCAGAAGTTCAATCTGTCGGCTTTGAATGGATGTTATGACATGATATATATGTATATATCTAAATATTTGCATAACTTTCTCGCCTCCAACAAGACCAGACACTACAATAGGGAGTTCAGTCAGTGATAGTAATTCTAGTAAGTAAATTAAGTTGAACTGCGTTCAAACTTATTTCTTGAACATGTTAACTGGATTCGTATGACGCACGACATCCTCTTCAACTCTGACCATATAGAAACATAGTCTCGAATATCTGTTTCTCAGCACAGCGTGTACGGACTGTAGATACAGTTAATCACGACTCACATAAGCGCTGCTGGTGAACATTTCTTAAACGAAAAAAGCGCAATACAAATTTACAGATTTTATCATTATCATTGAAAAGCTCTAGACTCTGATTCATAAGTCCAAATAAGTCTGACAAGTCAAGATGCTAAGACCTTAGTCCTATATAAGCGCTTATACTTATATAATCTGACATTATCCGATTTAGCGGCCATTTTGGTGCACTTCCGGCGACGAATTGTTTTCGACAGTATAGAAAACAGCCTATTTCTAATCGAAATAGATAGATGAATATGGATTAAATGATTATTGAATGTGAAATTAGTCAATATTATGTCATACGTTCAGGGCAAGATAGTGATACTTGATGGATGTTCGCTGCTTCTGACAGGCACTTTCAAGTCCCTATAAATCGACTTTTAATCATGATTTTCAAGCCGGCCGCTGTGACAGTACCTGCGAGGTATCGATCGATTTAAAACAATCGTTAATCGTTTCTACGGGCGTAACATGTTGCTGACAGACGGCAAATGTGTATCGTCTATTTTGGTTCGATGTTTGTCTATAGAAGATAAAGATTGTCGTATGAAAACAATTATAGCAAATATAATCAAATCCATTATTTCTATCAATACATGATTATTTATTTTGTACAATTCTAAAAATTACCCATATTTACGTCGCCCTTGTTGATTTAAATGGTCGAAATAACTGCCGGGAGCGCTTTGTGTTCGTCATCGATTTCTATTTTACTTGCCATTGACAGAAAATATGTGCCATTATTCCTTGTTGATTTTGGGGTGGGGGAAATATCTGAATGTTATCTGCGTTCGAATCAGTATCAAACGACAGATCAGATAAAGTATCCAGTATCAAACACCTTCAAAGAAACATTGATTATTGATTTTAAAATTCCGGGCTGGGCTTGTTTCGCTCTCCACCAAAATATTATGAATCCAAAACCGATTTCAGTGGAAGATGCGCAAATCAACAGACTCCTTTCGCAAAGTTTTCGTCGCAATTCTCTCGCATATGATAAACCCATTAAAAGTCTCAGCGGAGTGACATTTTAAACGGATTTTTATGAAAAACGTTTCCAACCCGACGATAAGAATAGAGCGCGTATTCCGCCGATTGGAACATCGATGCCCTGACGCACCACGGATAGAGTGTGTCATATATACATACCGCGATCGGTCGTTAGTATTGGTAATTTCGGTTGCACGTCGATATTCGCCATATATAAACGTGAAAATTACCTTCGGTTCAATCTATAAGTAGTTGATGCTTAAACTATCAATAATTTAACCCTAAATATTGACAGCCTCGATTTACTGAAACGTAAGTACACGACTGCGACGGCAGCGCTGTTGCGTGGATATGGTTGTGTATTGGATACGTAAAACTAGTCCCGATGCTGCACGCGAATTCAACAAACACGCAAAGGTCTTTGATTAATTAATTGAGCTCGGAGACGTCGCGAATATCCGGGTTTTCAACGTGAATTCACGATCGAACGCAGACAAAGCCTTTTGTTTTAATGTCTGTAAGTTTTGCGAAACGAGTTTACAACATGTTAAGGTGTAAATAGCTACGCATTGTCAATTTTTCCTCTGGATGACAAAATTAGTAGAAGAGTTTATTCCAAAATACTGCTTCTTCCCCTTGAAGTGTGAGTAAGTATTTGCTGCATCCAAAAAGGTTTCCTCTTAGTGCCATTTTTATATAAATTGTCTCCGGGCTGTAGAGTTTGTGTCGGACTCACAGATTTTTCGCGCGATGCAATTACGACTAAGTGAAGATAACAGATGATGTCAATGTAGTCTGTGTTAGCGCTGCTAAGATTGACAATTGTGCTAACGAGTCATGTATACCGTCGATGTCGGACATTGTTTAGTAGCGCATTTGCATTGTTATAGGTAAATTATACTGGGCACTGGACATCAGGTTCTCCTTCATTAACCAAGCACTGTCGGCGATACAGAAATGGCCATCCATTCATTACATTAATGATATCAATGCATTTCAATGATCATTTGTTTTTTCTTCTCGGTTGGTTTTCATCAGTATCAGTTATGCGCTGAGTGGACTAGCCGTTCTTCTTGCGGGGCTCGGTGTTAATGACGTCGACAAAAGGTGACTTATGTCCAGGCGGCGCAACGCATCAGCTGCGGTTATTGGTAGTCTTCTACGAATCTATTTTGCATTGCCGGTTTTTGGAAGGGGCTTGTATGGAATTCTCGAAATTCTAAACTTATGCTTTTTCATCATATCGTATATCCATTTTTCTTTGAATTTGATACAAGTTTCACTGACCTTTTACCAGAATTTACTTTCCAAACTAACTTTTAGATAAAGTCTTTGAGAGTTACCACAATAGATGATGGCGACCTACGCAGCGGTAACCGAGAGCGGTATTTGGAAACGCCTTTGTTCTCAAAGACAAGATATGATCATCTGCTGGTGATGATAAAAGATGTAATTGAATTTCAGCAGCATCGGATAATTTATAAAGAAAAATGGCCTTCAAGAGAAAAAGAAGTAGAAAATGCGTAGGAGTCGATTGATATTTAATTTGTCAATTTCTCAGAATATAATCACTGATCTCTTAGTGAATTGGTCGTAGCGCGACCATGGGATAAAAAATATTTGGGACTAGATGTCCATGGGTTAATCGAATGCTCGGTTGAAATTCTGCAATCCGGGCCAGCTTGAATGGGCTATACTTCAGGGTGGCACTGACCTGGAAAATCTAGAAAATTCTAGAATGTTGCTATTGTCCGCGTATTTCTTTATCAATACGTGATTCAATGAAAAATAAATAAATCTTAACATTTTAAACCGAGTAATTTCTTTGATTCACTCAGGAAATTTTGCGTAATCACAGGGAAAACTATTTGGGGATTTGTAAATGGGCGGAAAGTGGCCCCCTGTGTACTTGTAAAAGTGAAATAAACAAAAAAGCTATGACTGACATTTTCGAAAAAAGAAAAATGCCCGCAATTCTCAGAACTGCTATTGCAGAAGTATTTCGGTTGGCAATTCAGTGTATGCAGGTAGGGTGAAAACAGTGTAACTAGTAAACCCGATTTTATCTGGATAACGCTCGAGTGCTTGTCTTGTTTTTATCGCTTTACGTTGCGGTTTATCTGTGATGAATTGTGGGAAACATGCTCACCGTATTCTCAATTGTTATATTATATGTGTGTATCCACAATGCGAATATGTCTGGACTACGTCAATCGTAATCGAGGGGGTTCTTTGAAGAATTTCATCGCGGTTTGTTGTCGAGTTTTCCTATAAGATCCAATTCAGCCCTTGCTGTATACACATCTTGTTTGGGATCAGAAAAGAATATATCGGTGGGAACTGCGCGGTAGGGTACGTCCGTAGTTTCCTAATATCTCGTTCACATATTTCATTGTTTTCGTCCATATGTTTAAGGTGCTCTAATCTAGTTTTTTTTTGTTTATTCGATTGCGGAACTAATGCTAGAGAAATAATACTTTCATTTCGACGTGTAAAATATGTTTATGAACATCTTTCTTCCGTCATAGAGTCATTAGTAAGCCATCTATCTTTATGTGAACCTTTGGGACTCGAACCTGCAGCGGAATCCCGTGTCAGACCGAGACCGCCGTTACTGTACGTCCCCGAACGTCCGATACTTAATCATGATGTAAATTGAAATTAAATCTTAATAACAAAAGTTACTTTAATATGAGACGACAAATTGAATGACGTCGAATCTGATTTATCGGTATCTGGAGATAAAGGAATAATGGTCAAATTGTTCGATACCGATATATTAATGTAAAACAGCTTTCAAGATACACATGAAAAGATATTTGCGCGTTGAAACAGTAAAACTCTATACTCCAAGGGTTCCAACTGAGCCCTGACTCAAATGCGAGATTACATTCGAAATTTGCTGTGAGCGTTTCCGACGTAATTACTTAAACTTCTGATGTTCAAATTGTCATCTTGACAGCGTATTAAAGCACAAAGTTAGATCCAATTAATCCTTAAAACTGCATCAACCGTTCTGGTCTAAATAGACCCTCGGGGTAGAGCAGTGCTGGAAACTTTATCCTTGAAGGTCGTAAATTTAAGCGATATTTCAGTGGTTTATTGAAATTTATACGCGCGTAGGCAATGAACGAAATTGATAGCGTAGATTTCACTATGACTAACGAGTTCAGAGATTTCTTCGAACTCCCATCGCTACGATATACTTCACTAGAACCGTAAGCAAATTCTCTTTGTTTGTAGTTATGATGTTTTCGCAATGCACATGTTAGAATGAATTTTTAATGAAGTGTGATGCCGCCGCTTCGGAAAAATAAGAAGATACGTTGTTTTCGAGAGTGAAATCGTTGCCGATTGAAATTGCTCTCCTCGCATGATCTATGGGCGCTCATAATGATCACCGGGCCATAATTTCTGTACGAATTGACATGCAAATAGCAGGGGAATTTTATAAATTGGTTGCATTCATATTGAGTCGTTGATAATTAATGAGTGCATGACTTGTATTTGGCGGGCCCCGTATAGACTGTTTTCATCGTAAGAGAGAGAGAGAGAGTGAGCTCTGTAAAAACGATGCACCAGGCAACGAGACACGATTTTTCTGCACGCGTGGTGCAAATGGCATTGGACGACACGGCGCCGTGGTATTAGATGATCGAATCCTTCAATTTGTAAATTAGAAACGTTGAACCCGCTAACACACGTACACCTGGAAACTAGCGATGAAGCGCTGATAGCTCGCTCGCGGATTGTTGCAACAACGACGACGGCCCTATCCATTAGTTCCATCTGTAGGCTGGTTGATTTTTCGCCTGTTTATTTCAAACCTGACGAAAATCGATCGAAGCCGGTTTTTGATTCGTTATTCAGAAGCAAAATGACACGATGACTTGAGCGGAAAATCATGTACTCGCGTTACATGAGAAAATCTACTTGAATAACACTCGATTCGTATAAAGGCATTTTGACCGTCCAAATTTTTCAATCGATGGCGTTTTCTGTGTTGATTTTGGAAATACAAGGAATGACCATATGTGTCTAATGGGAAAGAATTAGATGTAGGATAGATGTTATCCATTAGTGTAAATGAAAAAATGCAAGAAAAATTGCACCGTCGCATATTTTAGGACGTGGGAATAGGGCAGTTGTTTTCAGAAAAACACAAATCTAAAAAGTCGGAGAAAAAAATCCAAGTCAAAAGAATCTATTTTTGCCTCGCTCGCACCAGCATTTTTAAAATTGTTGTACACGAACATGATGTTAAAAGTGGACGGAATTTACCTTGTTTTTTTTTCTGAAAATCTCATCGACGCTTGATAGCTCAAATCTTGTCATCTGGGATGGTTAAAGGGAGTGCAGGAGTAGGCTTGACTTAAACTTACTTCACTTAGATGTTTTTTTTCGTTCGTGTTTCACATGGTGTCTAAAGGTTTTTTTCTTCATATTTTCAGATGCTCCAAACGCCCAGCTTATTGACCCACGACAGTACCCCGGTAAATCCATCAATGTATGACAAGAGACAGATAGACAACCTCTCTGGTCACAGGGATCCATGGTCAAAACGTGAACATCAACCGTGGAAATCAAAACATAACGAACCGCAGGTAACACAGAAACACGGAATCAAATATTTTTGATCTCGGAATCATTGTTTTCTGAATCATGTTCATCGTTTTTCGTAAACGCATACGACGCTCGGAAACATGTTTCTGTCTCTTTGTTTCCATGTTTTCCTGTGCGTCGCGCGGTGGAAACGGGTTTATTTCAAAAACTAAACGTTCATATTTTCCACACACTCTTTCGATAATTCAAGTATAGATAAACTTCGTTAGCCGCAGGGCTGTTTAAAACAGGTCAATAAGAGAAACCCAGTGACGCATAATTTTGACTACGTATGTCAGTCACCTCAATGATCGTTAAAGCGACAAACTCTTACCATTGCTATACTTCATTCAGTGAACTCCACCATAAAATCTATAGTTTATAATATTATGATCAAATATTTTAACATTTTGTCTGCCGCTCTCGGGCGGCAATTAATCGATAATTTCGAAGTAAATGATGAAAAAGATTCGCGCAAAACGTATGCTCTGCAACGTATAACACTTTTGATGTTGTTCAAAATGTCTTTTTTCAAATCAATGATAAAATTGTCGTTCCGCAGGCGATTTCATTATATTAGTTTACTCAAAATGTCGGTTACTTAACGCTAAATGTTAACTTTGGGCAAACCTTACATAGGTTCAAATTGAAAATACAAAATGCCTACGGATAGTATCGATGTAGAATACAACAAAATAAAACTCTCGAGTATCTTTGAAACGTGGCAATGATTATACCGTGAAGAATGTGAAAATCTATTCATATTTGCGCATACATTGTTTGTTTTAGTGAATTTTAGTCGACTGAGCATCCGAATCAGTTTTGATTTTCTGATGCTTTGCCATTTGCTACGTTACTTAGTTCCTTTGAACATTTTGCCATCAGCATCTGAGCTTGCGCGAAGTATACTCGAGAATTCTTTTGCGCCGTTTTCAAGGGTGTCTTTCTTTGCTATCGAAGTGCGTATTATTATTTCTCTAGTATCGCGCGCCATACCTTCGGCCTATTCATCATTTTGTGCGTCTCATGAAGTAGCTCATTAGGGAATAAATAACGTACAGAATTCCGAAAGTAAATAGGGCTCGTAATGACCGCCTCTGCAAGTCACTCAGATACACCTTTAGACTGCTCCTTTGCTTAATCGAAGAGGCTGACGCAAGTTAATTGTCATTTCGTCATTACAAGCCATTTTGTCTGTAGGCCCCGCTAATCCATCTCTCTTTTGATGCGGCAACCAATATACCAACGCCATGCTATTACCGATGATGGCCCCGAATCGATCGGGGCTCGACGCTACACGTAGACCAATACATGGGCGTAACATTTGTACGATATTGACGGCTTTCGAGATCAAAGTTTATAGCGTTAATGAGAGGAGACTCGTTGATGATGCAAAGATGATCAGAAAGTCCAAGCTGGTATACAGGTCATTGTATATACGCACCTACTTAACCAGGGACGATGTCAATAGGAAAACATAAAACAGTTTTTGAAGTTGTTTACAAAATCTATTCCGTTATATTTCCACATCAAAAAATACTTTTTTTACGAATACAAAATGAAATCGGTTATTTATTTGAAAATTGATCACTTTATGTGGCACTTACCTTAACTCGCAAAATACACACGATTTCGTACAATTGGATGGTTGACTTGCGTGCGTGTTGTTTTCATTGGTTCTATCCCACTTCAATAGTTGATCGATTATCAAATTCGGTGAGACAAGCCGCGTTTTTCCCGATCATAGCAAAATAAGACGATGCGATGGAGTTCGATTATGGAAATCGTGGGAAAGGTTTTCAACTTTCGCCTTTGAATCTGAATAGAAACGTAAATCAATGCCTCCCATGTAGGATTTAAGTGTAACAACTGAACTACATTTGATTTTGATGTTAGTTTAAACGCAGCGCTGTACCGCGAGA
The DNA here is from genome assembly GCF_964204645.1 of Tubulanus polymorphus. Lineage (NCBI taxonomy): Eukaryota > Metazoa > Nemertea > Palaeonemertea > Tubulaniformes > Tubulanidae > Tubulanus > Tubulanus polymorphus. The sequence goes on along the minus strand of NC_134029.1, from coordinate 5,098,067 downwards.
AAGTGATGCAACAGAAATGGCGATTGTTATCGTTTTCAAGCATTGCTCTTGATAAATGTCGTTTGGAAAGCACTGGAGCTAAAAACAAAAATTCATTCCATGCCACTATTACATTTTGGTCTGTTCTGATTTATAGTGCTTGATGCTCTCTGCAGATGAAAGGTCTAGCTGACTTGATGAAGAAACATCCGAATGATACGGACAGTGAATCATCGACCGTGCCAAGTGTAACAACAACTGACAGCGGCCGCGGTGGTAGCGACAGCGATTATTGCGGACACAACTACGTTCCGGTACCTAACCATCCACAATCTTTGCAATTAAAAGGTAAATTCCTTCAATATTCCGTCGATTCTAAGCGCGATAATAATTTTCTCGAAATCATATCACTGAGTTTATAAATTTACTGAGGTTCATGATAGTGTTTCACCGATGATTTCCGTCAAACGTAAGCGGCTAACGGACGTCCGTGTATATCCCCAATACCGCACATCCTCAATGCGCTACGTATGAATCTAAACCTACGTGCAGGAGCTCAAGAATTTGGTTAGCGTTAAGCCAGTAAAAGCCTTGGGCCCAGTTCCACAGTTGTGAGCTAGGGTTAACTCCGAATCAAAATTAGTTCATCGTTTCCAGGCGTTTCCCTGTGTTGTGTGGGTTTACGAGAAACATGGTTTCGGGAAACAATATTTCGGAAACATGTTTGATTCTGCGTTCCTGTGTTTCCCTGTGTCGTGTGCATTGGGCTTATGGAACTGGGTCCTGATTGGCCGCGTAGTAGTGAGGCTGATATCTGTTGAGTGTTATGTAATCTCCAGATATTTACGTTTCGTATTTCGGTTTGATGCGTGCATGATAGAGAATATTCATTCGCGGGCGCCTTTAGTCAGGGAGGTAACCACAAATACCGGTACTTATGCAATAATTGAAAAAACACGACATAAAACAACATAGGCAATGGTGCTCTCTGTTTGTGTTAAAAAATGTTTAAAAAATCCTGGAATTTTGTTGTGAAAATGTGAAAATTCCATAGATCACCATTGGGACCACGTTTGTAAAACTTAGGTTACCCTTAGGTGTCTCCACAACACAGATCATTTTATGTAAGATGGAGGGCTTGTTTGCTGACTATTTCTACATAATGTTGTATAAGACACCTACAGGCAACCCGAAATTTTACAACTAGAACAAGTGAGCTCCGTTTTCAAATTGTTCATCTCGTTATCATCCGTGTTTTTTTCCTATTTGCAGAGTCGAATCACGTGATACATCCAAACTTTCATACGCGCGCTCCGCCCAGATACCCGCGCAAAATCGTCAACGCGCGCCGATCACCTCTAACAACGGTGCCGTCGAGTTTCCAGGAAAAATCCATCAACAACGAACGACTGAACAACTCGTCGTTAAACTCCTTTCGGCCATGGGCGGATACAAGTCCGGATAAAAACGTCAAATACGAACACTCGCCGTCGCCGTCACTGCGTCGGTGCGCCAGAGACTCCCGCTCGAACAGCGATTCCCCACCTGTATCGAAGAAAGACTCTGAATCTATAGATCCAGAAAAACTGTGCGTCGAGATTGAAAATCTGTTTTTCCATGACGTCAATTATACCGACGACAGAGTTTGATACACATATTTCGAGGCAGGGGAGGTCTGCACGGTCTAAAGCAACATTCGCGATGATTCCATCAAGTCAACTAGATGCAAACATTTCTGTGATTTTCATTATTTTTTTACGCATATGCGATGCGTACGAAATATATATATATAGGCTATATATACGTATAATGATGATGATTTTTCTGTGCTGTGAACCGTCCAATGTCTCCAACAGCGGAGGACAATCACACAATACAGTTCACCATAATATATATTCTATTGTTTATTTTTCGGTTATAACGTTTTTGCGACCGATTCGAACAGTTTCGGAAAATACAACTAATCTTGCAGCTGCGACTCGTGTTTTAGCGACAGATGACGACGACGCTCCCGAACATAAAAATACCATTAGGAAATTCGATAACGTCGCAGTTCATGAATGTCATTTACTTTTATAACCCTTGTTGCCATCTATCAGATCTATGATAATACTGGTAAACAAATTATAGGCGCTTCATAATGAATATGATAGATAGGCAAGGCGCTTTACTAAAGAAACTTACTTTCTGAATTATTTCATCGAGCCAAGCAAACGATTCGTTGTTTTGATTATTCATCATTTATGTTAATAATCCATCGATTTTTGTTCGCTTAAATCTCAATGAATTCTAAGAGGTTAAATTCGTTGTATGATTTATGTTATAGGTACTTTTCTATCGACCAATAATGACCGATGATCTTCGTTATGTCTTAACCAATCACGTGGCCAAAAAGGTTGTCTGTTCAAAAGATTATGTACATATATATTGTGTAAAAAACCGATGACGTCAGATTATAACTGATTAACTTGTAAATAGATATTGATTACTGGATGATTTAGTGCAAATAATGATTAACAATTGAGATTTACATATCAGAACAGTCATTTTGTATCATATATCGTATGCTCTCGCGCGCTCTCTCTTTCTTTCGTGTCGAGTTTTCTGGATATAAATAGATTTCATAGTACATATATATGTGTTTTGATAAACTGTAGAACAGATATGTAAATGTATAAAATATGTACGTACTATGAAATTTGGTTATGTAACTGCGCTAAACCGCCAACTCTAGTTATGCGGTTTGTTTGGTGCCAAATTCACAATGCAAATGTGGTTGATAGTGGTTAGGATCCACAAATCTATCCTACCAATTACGATAAGGGACCACCAAGTGATCAAACGTAAAAAATAGGAAGTTCTGCAGTGCAAAGTTAACCCGGTATGGTCAGTAATCCCCGTTGATAATCTCTGAACTGAATTTCAAGGATTATTTTAATCTGTTAACTGTAAATATGAATGTAGACGAATAATAACTATGTGAATCACCATCAACGTACATTTTAATAATCATATTGTATATGTAAACAGTTTCATCTATATACATGGTGCTCAACTTTCCTACACTTGTCATTTCATCAGTCATGCATCATGATCATCACACCGAGTTATTATTAAAAACCCCAAAGTAGTATACGGTTTTTCTTTCGTTGCGTTACTTCAATCTGTGTGGAGTTCGTGGGAAATTATTTTGTGGCTTTTTGAGAGACGGGTGTTGTGTTACTTGTGTCTAATGTGAATGAAACACGGACGGTGCAAACTTGAAGTCAGCACGTTCTAGCAAAGAGTATTTTTGTCTAAACATTGTTTATTAATGCATATTTACTACAGAATATCGTCAATGATTTTAGTCTCGTCGTGTATTGTGAAGGAATATGCTCTTTGTGCTCAAGCTTATCGCATCAGTGTTAGTCGCAGAGCAATATTTCACCCGAAGTCTGGAGTAATGTATTTGGAAAAATGTTACTCCAGGCATGGATGTAAAACGATGTCCATGTCGCGGTTGGAATGCTGCGAAAGGGATGTATATATACTAGCTTAGCTCGGGACTCGGTACCGCAGCGGGTATTTTAACTCAATCTAGAACTGTGGAACTCTTTTAAAAAGATGATATCTTCGTTTGATCTTGGAGTAATCATTTGTCAAATGATTACTCCAAAGTTTGATAATACATTTAGAAGTGCCGATCTAGTGTTCTGCTTGTAAAATACAGCGTTACAGTGTTGCCTCGAATCAGGCCCCTCCTGTTTTCATCCATATCGTTAAATCCCAGATTTCGTGGGTTTTATTGGGATTGTAGGAACCCTGGCAAATGTAAATTACTGGCATTTAAAGAGCTTTCTAGAAGGCTATATGGTTTTGTAATTACAAATCAGATTTCAATCGTATATATCTATTCATTTCTGTCTGTGGGGGAGCTCTCGAGTGAAATAACATAAAATGGAAGACATTTTCTGACGAATACAAAAATTCGTTGTATATTGTATAGAGCATATATCAATATTATTATCATGTAAATGAAACTGCTTCTGTACAATGGTGCATTTGTATTTATGATTGTCATATCACGAAGCTTCAAGTCTGGAATAAAATTTTAAATTCATAAACCTGAAACAGTTGTCGTTTTTTAGTTATCTATGTGTGGCACGTTCATATCGCCCCATGCCGATATATGCGTGTCGGGAGATTTTCGAAATCAATGAAAAACGTTTGGAAAAACTGTAATCCATTCTAGGTAAAGATCCTAGTGATTACGTCCAGTCAGTACTGTAATAACGAAGAGAACATTCGTAGAGGAGCCTTGTTGACCTGGTGTTCAATCAGTAAAACGTATTAACAGATACGTAGTACTTCATAGGTTTAAACTAGTTTTAAAAATCCATAGAAGAACAAACGACTTCATTTTTAGCCCACTTGGGACTTTAGTCCCAGCGGGCTATTGCGTTCATTTTTCGTCCGTCGTCCGTTCGTCCGTCCGTCCGTCCGTAGATGGAATCCAGTTATTTTGGGAAGTTTTGAAGACGCTTCAAGGTAATGTCTTGATATTTGGGTTACACATGTATCTACCCTAGACACATCTTCAGCCCAAAAACTGGCCCTGTCAGATTCAAGATGGCCGACTGGCAGCCATTGTTGTTCGCCAAAATCAACACTTTTTACACATTTTTGAACTTTTTGAGGGAAATTTTGAAGACGCTTTGATCAATTACCTTGATCTTTCGGATATATGTGAATTCCCCCAGCGCCCATCAGCATAACAAAAATTGGGTCGATCGGACTCAAGATGGCCGTCCTATGACCTTTTTAGTGCCCAAAAATGTTAATTTTGGCCCAAATTCTGAGTCCTGTAGCTTCCTACTGGTTTATCATTTCTCATTGCAATTTGTGATGGGTATTCTTTGGAAAGGGATGTTTTATACCTGAGACAGGTATTTTTCATCAGCCAATTATGACGCAATTGGCGGCCATCTTGGTGTCAGCAGTACTCGTTCGTAAGTGGGAAAAAGTTTTTCCACATTACATTGATACCTAAGCGTATTTTGTTACCACAATCATTAAGAAAGTTGTAGCTCATAACGTGTTCTATGATTGTGGTGAGTTTCAAGGTCATTGGTTTTTGTATATGGCCACCAGGGGGCGTTGAATAATGCAATATCTTAGTATTTCTATATTATATTCGTATCAATGCATATTTTGTAACCACAATCAATTGCAAAGTTGTAGCTCATGACATCATCTATGATTGTGGCAAGTTTTAAGGCCATTAGTTATTCTATATGGTCACCAGGGGGCGTTGAATAGTAGAATAACTTAGTATTTCCTTATTATATTGGTACCTAGGCATATTTTGTTACCATGATCAATTACAAAGTTATAGATCGTGACATGTTCTATGATTGTGGTGAGTTTCAAGGTCATTGGGTTTTGAATATGGTCACCAGGGGGCGTTGAATAGTAGAATAACTTAGTATTTCCATATTAAAGTGGTAACGAGGCATATTTTATCACAATCAATTACAAAATCGTAGCTGCTGACATGTTCTATGATTGTGGTGAGTTTCAAGGTCATTGGATTCTGTATATGGTCACCAGGGGGCGTTGAATATTGAAATTGTTAGATTGTTGAGCATTTGGAACCACTTCCCAAGTGGGCATGGTGTCCCTGGACCCCTAGTTCATATACAAATCATGTTGAATAAGTCGAACGTTTTCGGGTTTACATATACCCCTTCTCAAGACAACTCACAAATGATGCAAAACTACAGTACGTTAAGATATAAGATTACAGAAACAGGTCTGTAATCTTCGAAAACGTTGCGCTTATTCAACATGATTTATGCATGAAAAATGAAACTGTTTGTTCTATGGATTTTTAATCATTTGAACTCTCAACCGGGGATTTAAACTAGTTTATTTAAAATACGAGCTTTAGCTATTGATACATAGTAGCCTCATCGGGTAAATGAGCGACTAAACTCATGGGTGAACTCATTTACCTTACAAAGCTACTATGCATTAGTAGGGCGACTGCTCGTATCTCAAATAAACAGTCTACCTATCAAGTACTATCTGTCTGACAACGAAGTACTGTTACAAAGGTTATCGACAATTCCAAGTCGTATCGCATGTTATTGACTACGACATTAACATCCCATTGCGTAATAGTCAATAGTGACTGCGACAAAACGTACGATGCCAGTCGTTCGGGACATATGGCCCCGTACACAAGGGTAAATTATGATGTTTAATCCGTATTTCTCATCCATAGGGTTAATTTCAGTGGTTCCAAATGATCTAAAAGTTCCATCCGAACAATTGCGATAATCTGTCAGATGAATATCCATCTACAGTTAACTCCATATTAACGGTACTCGGTATCATTAGTACTGCCTTGATTTCGGTTTTCCACAGTTCACTTAATACCAAAATACCGAATGAGTACTAAAATGATTAAAATACCACATAAAACCTCAAGTAACGATCAAACTCAACAACAAATTAGAGATTTGTACGTATAAAACTTGTTCTTTTATGATCAAATAATTTACAGCAAACAATCGCGGCTACAGCCTTTATGGTTTCAGATCTTACAGCACTGGTTGAAGTCACGATCAGCTCAATTAGAAATTAACACAGATTACTAAGCCGCAAAATGTCCGAATGATTGCGATCATGATCATGATCTGGCTTGTTGTTTCGCCATCACTAATTCTCTAAGATTGTCCTCACTTTCTTTCATATTTCGCTCCAAATAAACTTTCTGCGACTGCAATTGAGAAAGAAACCTATTTTAGAAACAAGAAACATCGGAAAAGCAAAAACTCAAAACAAAAATGACCACATCCGCGCCATGAGATAAACTCGAAATCATCCAATAAGATGAAAGAAACTCGAAATTCATCAACATGTACATGCATCTAAATGTTTTTGCTCTCGTTGTTTATAGGAAGATGTCTTACATGTGATACTAACTGCGGCTCCGGTGAAATAGGATTTGAGGCGTTTAACCATTACCGTAATTAAGTATTTCATTGGTTATTAACTCTCTGGAAATGCACCCTCTCCCCATCCAGGAAGAAAGACACTCTAAATATTTGGATGGATATATGAAAGCTGTGGGAAGTGTAGTGTGATCTGTGTGCATTTGTGGCCAGCACACAGATCACATTGTTCAATGGGGTTTGGTCCAGGACTCGCGAGATTTTCAACAACTCGGAAGTAACGTGTAATAAATGATGACTTGAATTGCATGACTACCTACCACCCCTCATTATTGTTGGAAAACTAAACGTTCGGCACTGACTAAAAATTAGTAATAACATTTTAGAAATGGCCAGAATTTTAACTTAGGTTCTATCTCATATTTATTTTACAAATTACGCAACTACGCACATTTCAGTGTTTTTAGCAGCTGTACACTCAATCGGCACCGTTCGTGACTAGCTTCACTGCGGAATTATCATTAATTAACATCGCCATATCACATCATCAACTTATATTGTGCCTTAAAACCCTAACAGCCGAAATAATTGAAATGCACACACGATTTCTATCATAGAAAATTGAGAGAGTGGCCATGTTTGTGTTTGCTGCTTCGCGTAAATCCCGCGCCGTGGCGCAACCGCGCGGAGTGGGGCCGATACGGTCAGACCTATATCTGAACAAACCTCTATCGTCTTGATTTTCTCTTCAGATACCTTCACCTTCTTCTCGAGATGGCTTTTTACTACGGGCATCGGTTGCAAGATAAACCTATCAAAGAAAATAATCAATTTTTTTTTAATTTACACGAAACGACATTTGAATATCGATGAAAACTTTGAATAAAATTTACTGCAGTAACACCTCGACATCCAAATATCACCCATAATATAATAAAAGAGACACATTCTCACGGTCCGATCTAAGGAATAAGAACCACTTGCCCGGGGGCAAGCATATCTGAAATTTTACTTGCCCCTTTAGAAAGCTACTTGCCCTACACAAGCAGTCCAACTGTTGTATCGATTGGCAAAAAGCTTTGAGACATAAAATTACACTAGCCCGGAGGACAAGTGATAATGATTACCTCCTTGCCCTTATGATAATATACTTGTCACGGGCAGGCGAACAAGTGCATAGATCGGACCCTGCATTCTATATCTAGTATGTCAATGATTATATTTCGCCATATAATCGGTTTGCGTCCACATATAACTCTGTTCTATGTTCTATGCACCAAGGTCTTCATCACCTAGCTCAATATGATATTCAATAGTTATCATTGCTTCAATTCTATATGGTGACTACTTAAACGGTTTCAAAAAATTTTAAAGGCTCAGATTTATCAGAAAACGTTTTAACGTGTTCCCTGCCAGCTAAATAAAACATTGCCGCCCCCAATTGCCAATACAAATACACTCGTAGGTTTGCACTGGAGCTGTTATATAGCCAATATTTGGACCAATGAACATTGAGAATGAAGACGAATAAGTTCACATCGCCAGCCAATAAGGTACTTTGTCATTCCTGTGTGCCAGACTGCAAATATCTAACGGTGAATAGGAAGAATCAGCTATGGATATATCTGTAGTGACACTGGCGTATATTCGTATATTCGTAAACCGGCAGCAAACTAGTTAACGTTTATCAACGAACAGGATTTATTCTGCCCCTGTTTTCAGCTTACATTCTTCCAACGCCTTCGTAGGTTTTCGTGTCGTCGGAAAGTTTTGAGAGTTCCTGTTCGACGAGGGCTTTGTGCGTGATCTGACGTTTCAATGTTTCTATCTGCATGTCGGACACTTTCAACTGCTGAGTCGTAGTTATCATTTTCTGTTGCAGTTCCTGGAACGCCTATGAAAAATAGCAAGAAAATTCAAATTATAGTCTACTACAATAATGGGACTTCGTTACAACAAACGTTGGAGCACCAGAAAATTGTTTAAATTTAACCGATTGGTTCAAATAGGCCTATTCAGTACACCTATATTGATGGATGGTTTGGTATCTGGTACCAAGGTGTAGGGTCATGATGGTTATCGCTGTTCCACAAACGGTATATACCAACCAGAGAGTAGAGTCTTCCTCGTTTAGGCTGAGCTTGTCCGCCTCAGAAATCTTAGGCAATGTATAAGACGAAGGAAGGGTTTGTTGGCGTGTGAATTTTTCTTCGCTGGGCAGCAATCAAACCCCTGGTAGGAGAGTAGTTTAGTATCTTGTTGTTGTATGGGAACCCATACATCGTCTGGTATTCAGACTAGGTTTAGGGTTATAGTAAGAAGGTTAGGTACACAGCCATTAAGGCCACGTAAACTGCAGTGACTCCGTATGATAAATAAAGTGAAAATTGTATTGAATTGAAGACTACCAGGCTATGATTCAGTTTCTCTCGCCCTCAAACTAAAATGCTGACAAGAATAACGAATCTTATATTATAAATTCCGATTGACATTATGCTATTTATAAAACCTGATTTCAACTACTAAGGACGACTGAGAGGTCGGGAATTACGATAAAACTTACTCTTTTCAGCTCCTCGTCAACCTTAGCAGCCATTTTGGATTGTTGCAATTCGATGCAGTACAACGGCATAGCTGATTTCAGGGTCGAATCCCAAATACTTTAGAGTTGGCCAAAACATGGTAGAAACCACAATCGACCTCAATTGTGGAATCGCGTTTAGGAAAAAGGAAAAAGTATTTTAACAGTGAAAAAATTACAATTTGCGCAATAGTAATATCATCGCTGAGAATATAACCAAGTTTCTGGAAAATGTCTCGTTGTCGTTTCTTTTGAAGGCGCACATCGTTAAATTAATTCAGCTGGCGTAAGACGAAATATTTTTGTCACAGACTATATATAGCAGCGTGATTCGAATCATTACGACAGATGCCATTTGAATAGATGGTATGAATTATCGGACAGTGCAATCTAGTTTTCGAACATATCCCCAATAATCAATCCAGCGCACCACGACGGCTGTAGCAGAACAAATTAATTCTTGTTGTGAATCGAACTCGGAGTAAGATTGTCGGGTCACAAAAGGCTATCTCTTGTTACATCCGATTGGTATCATGATATTTTGCCGACAGACATTCATCGAGAAATTTGGTTTCAGAACGCGATAAGAATAATCCGCTATAAAAACACAGCGGGCTGCGGGTACATGGCGTCCCTCGGAAAAAAATCATGTGCGATGAATGCACAAAAAAACTCTTCTTTATTATACGGAAACGAAGAAAATTTGATCAAAGCTATGTTCCTACGGGAAATACAGCTCTACTCATGAAATTGTTAAGTTGCTTAGTATCGTGGGTAATACTTGACAGTCTAATCTACTATACAGGGATATGGGATCATAAAGCTTTATGTTATCTCGCCATTGACGGGATGTATGATTTATTATCAGCTAATTCGAATTAATTGCCATCATTCGGTGGCCCATAACGTGCTGTTCTCCACCACCGACATTTGAAGTTCATAGGCTACCACCATGACTCTACATTAGATTTCACCTCAACCTAATATTGATTTTATTTCGGTATCATATACACAACGGATTTTACACCATCAATCATCAATAAAATCGATAATTGGTTCTGTATTCGGCCAATCAATAAATTAGACATAAGTCTCATGAGTCTGCAAAGAAGGATAAACCGCCATAATTGATTGTTCAGAGTCCAAAGTTAAATAGCACATTAATTGTGTTTGATAATCCAATTTTCTTTAAAGAAGGGCAGAGAACTAGTCAGGTAAATGAAAGTCATTTAGCATGAATCGGTTGATCAGCACCACCCAGGGCCCCACGTTCGATTGGCAAATGTTGGATGTAATACAGTGCGGTTCTCGTGTTTCAGAGTTTTCAACTGATTCTTGAATTCTTCGAGCATTTGTTGTGTTTTTTTGCGGTATCTGCTCGATAGATCATTATGTTCAGTTGGGTCTCTACTCAAATCAAATAGTTTCACATCTTCAAACGACCATTCATCACCGGAAGTTGTATGGTCAGCATTATGATATGCCCCCGAAGGGTCATCAGGGGGATCGATCGTTTTACCATCTAGCGGATACCAACTTCCCGCATTTTCACCATAACCTACGATAAGTTTATATTTTCCATCACGGATTGCGCCCTTTTTATGGCGTTCGCTGATGTCATAAACGAATTTAGTTCTAGACGATGTTTCATTGCCCTTGATCTTCACCCAGAAATCAACGCCATCTATATCATCACTCGTACTCGTTGACGCCATTGATAAGATGCTCGGAAACCAATCCACAGCGTGGATCAAACCGTTATAAACGAATCCAGATTTTTCGAGGAGAGGACTGTGAATAAAGGCTACACCTCGAGTGCCTCCTTCCCAAACTGAACCCTTTTTACCGCGCAACGGCCAATTGTTACCGGCATTATCTGGCGTTCCACCATTATCCGTAGTGAATATGATGATGCTATTTTCATACAGTCCGTTGTTTTTCAAAGCGGTTGTCACAGTTCCGACTGCAGCATCCAGGGCTGACACCATTCCGGAAAACGTTCGGCGATTTTTTTCATGGATATCTTCGTAAAGGTTCTTGAATTTATCCGGAACTTCGAGTGGTCCATGCGTATTTTGGAAAGGCAAATAAAGAAACAGCGGTTCGGAATGCTTGTGGTGCCTTATGATTTGAATAGCGCGTGCAGTGAATAGATCGCTGCTGTACGAGTCTTTAAAATTCCACGAGGATTCCGTGTTGAATCTCAGATCAAATTTGCCAGAATGTTTATGATCAAAATGGCCTCCTGACCCTAAATATAAACCGAGGAACGAATCAAAGCCGCGGTAGGTTGGTGTGTAATCCCAATGGCAAAAACCCAAATGCCACTTTCCGACTATGTGCGTACTATAACCGACCTGCTTCAGTTTCTGCGGCAAGATCGTCAAATTGAGCGGTAGACGAACCGTGGCAAAATGCTGCACGAGTCCGATGTGAAATGGATAATATCCGGTGAGAAAGGCTCCCCGAGATGGAGCGCAAACCGGCTGCACGTACGACTGATTGAGGATGATGCCGGTTTTGGCTAAACTATCCAAGTTCGGCGTTATAATCGCTGGATTGTGCCAACCGACGTCATTCCATCCTAGATCATCGGCTACAATGAAGATGATGTTCGGACGACTTTTCGAAGACGATGAAGAGGCCATTTGAATAGTAATATAGATCGATAACAAATGATAAAGGCGACACCTATAAAACGGAAAAAAAAATATTGATTGCTTGATTGTTTGACCAAATGTTTGAATACATTGGATTTTACATGATACCTGCATGAACGAAACGCAAATGATACATCCATCTTCATATACAGTTATATATACAATATATGCCCAATGTGTATGTTGTCATACGTTCACTTAATATCAACAGCTGTAGTCCTGTGACGCGATGGAACGCATTTTCTGGTCAAGTTATTTACAAAGGAGAATTCATCGATTGTTACAATGATTTTCTGATGACTTTTATCAATCCATTTTGCTAACGAGGCACATCTGGAGCGGAACTAATTTGAGCTTATCTAAGTAGTTGCAGGGTTTCCTAATGAAGGTCTCTTTCTTTCGATTTTACTTTTAGAATTACTTTGAATGACATTGTAAGGATAACTCATAGCAACTTCCTCGTTCAAGTTTTAACGCAGATCTTCAAATTATCGTTCTTGTTATTCTTGTTAATCGCACGCCCTATTCAATCTTTCAAAAAAAAACAGTTCCAAGTGGCTTCGTCGTTTGGGAATTCGCCGAAGATCTTTATTTAGAATTTTTTTTTAGAAACCTCGAGCCAATAACAAATGAAAACCCACATTAGATCCGTAGAAATATTTTTTGTTCCTCTGAAGATGAGGTTTAGTTTTTACCTCGAAACTGTAAGGAGATAAACTGTTTCTACAGATCTACAGTCGGTTTTTATTCGTTAACTCTACACTCAGATCAGTTCACTGCAGACTCGAGCCAATGTTTCTCTTTTGGCTGCTGGTCGATGTCTCCAGTGATTTTTTGGCTGCTCGCGTAAAACTTTGATCCAATGTCGCGTGACGATATCATCCGTGCATCAAAACTTCCTATCACCTTACCGAGCAAAATCAGTATTTTGACAACAGATTCTTGCAACCTGTTTTTGATGAAGAGCTGAAGTATCACCAGGGAATACAAGATGCGTAACATGATAGACAACGCTTTAATTAAGATGACATCGAAATTTCAGTTGGATATTGATTTTCAAATGTGAACGAATTGTTCAGAATGGAGACAAAACATTCGCTGTTCTATCGAAAGATTCTGAGCTGTTATTGAAGTCTAGTTGTATCTGGGTGTGCTGCGCGATCGAGTCTTAACGAAAACTAGAATCAAATATCAACAAACTTGACAACTTGAAAACTCAAATAAAGATAAGGTTTGCCTATTTTTCTGAATTCCATTCCGTCAGCTAAAGCGCATTTATATACGAAAAATTGTGGGTATTGTTTTCAGTAAGGAACTGTTTTAAAATTGAAAGTCTGACATCATTAAGATCACTTGATTTTCTGAATTTTAACGACTTTGCTCGACGACGTGCTTATATTGGAACTTCTGATCGATCGACAAGGAAGGGTAAATCGGATGAGATGGATTGTAAAAGATTGCGCCGGAATCATTTCTAGTCTCGCAAATATCTCTCGCGGTTCCATTCTCGAAAATAATTCACTTCCATCATCCCCATTGGCGAACGTATCGGCGGCTCTTCGCGTTTTCTCATTCTATCATCGGTTATGAAATTTTCAACGACATCAAAGACTGCGTCAAAGCAGCTGAGAGCGATGCAACAACTTGTTAATCGACTGTGACGTTGTATGCAGCCGACATTGATACTGTAACCATGGTAGGAGAAAAAAATGTAATACGTTGCGTAAGATTATTGAAAAATCGAAGATTAAGTTCAGAAAGATGCCATATTCTGTTAATCTATATATGATACAAAAACCACTATTGATATTTTCGCGGGTTTTGTTTCTAATATGCCTGAAATTTTACAGTTTTTGTCGGGTAATATTTTGTCCTGCATTGATAGGTCGTCTTTTTCTCATTTAAAAACTATTTGTGATGTGTTGTTTATCATATTTGTGAAAAAATCATTTTGTATTTTACCCGATATTTTTCTTTTTGAGGAAACTATTTCTTCTAATTTACTGTTATTTTGTATTTTGCATCTAAATACATTGTGTTATTTGAAAATAAAGGATTGATTGATTCATTCATCATTGTTGTTTTTAGCACTTTTGGAATTCATGTACTTATCATTTTTTGAAAACTGATTAGTTAAAGCCGTCAGTCAATAGCAATTCTCGGGACTGCATCAAAACGATGACCACACTCAAAATGAAATAGTTAGTGGCACTTATGCAGAACCATATCTTATCTCTAACGCGTAATGTTTTTTTTCATCAAACAGGAAATTCGTTAGTGCATTAGAGGGAGTGCTTGGTCAGAGCTTTTGTTCGTGATCGGAAATAAAAGCGCTGCAAGTGGGAACAAACACTGAGAACTGTGTGGACAAATAAATCGTGTTTGTAGATTGCCTAAGAGCGTAGTGTTCACACCGGTATATACGGCATGCGCGCTAGGCCCAACTGCATCTTAATAAGGTCCAGGCTCTGAGTATATATTCGCTCTGAGGGTAGGGCCAGAGATTTATTTTGCACTTGAAAATATTACGTTCTGTTATTACGATAGTGGCACAATTTCCGAATCTCCAAGTTTCACTTTCTTGTTGTTACCTTGTGCCATGAGGGATGTGGTAGTTCTCAACCCTTAGTAAATAGCACTAACTCCGTATTACCCCTGCGGTGCTTTAAGATTGTCGCTTGCTCAAAACAAATAAGTATTTAGCTTGCTCTTACCCTTTTAGAAAATGAGATGAGGCCGTCAGAAATATCAAGCAGCATAAACGAACTGAGCAGTGCGATAACTAACCTGCAGCAAATTAGCAAGCATTGACGAACGTAACCATGGGTATTATTACCTGCAGTTCGTTTCGCGCTCGCAGTTTCCGGTTTTGGGCTTTACGACAATGCGCAATAAAGAAAACCTGTATCACAGTGCAACGACAATCCATCATCAAACCACACGAGCAAAACCATCAGAGTATTCTTTTCTGAACGGGTTAGCTGCGTTCGCTTAACGATAAAACGTGTATGTTTTACGTAATGCGAAATGGCCGAATCAATCCATAATCACTGGCTAGTTTTTTTTTACCAGTTACGATAAGGTTATTTAACGCAAAGTTCGTCGATGTTTTAGGCTGAGTGATGATAGATTATCGGCGAAAAAATAATCACCGTCGAGATTTTACAAGAACATTCGGTTTTGAATTCGAAGTGCATTTTTACTCGTAACTCAATATTTAAAGTTGAATGGTGTGAACCAGCTTTACGGGTTTAACCAGCTATCCAACATTTTGACAGATTCTAATTGAATGCCTTTCGAATTGGTGTGCCAATAATTCAAATTGCATCACATAATTGGACAGGAACTGAATAAAATGTATATCATAATTTAATCGTTTACCCTGAACCGGATTTCGGATAGGCTTTGGCTAACTGTCGACACAAGACAGTGCTCATCCCAGCGATGCCATTTGTTACCGTCATTCTTCGGCCACAGATATCTTATGTCGTTTGATTTAGGCGGTACTTGTGGCTCATGTAGTAAGAAGCTGTGATCCAATTGATGCTATCAATCATGGAGGATATCCTTTAACTCACAGCGACAGGAGCAGATTAAGCGCAGACGTCCGGGTGATGAGCTAACCGTGAATGCCTCGGATTACATTTCCAGGGCGGATTTTCTGCGCTTTTCGCGTGATCAGATGAAACCTTTTCTTCGAGCACGCCGCCGAGAAAATGGAGCAATATTCTACAGTTCAACGCGGCTATCATGACGACAGTATCGTCCGCATTTCTTGCTGTCTTGTTTTTTTGCAAGGCGTCCAATATCATTCGTTGATGAATTCCTTGCAGAGGTGACTTAAAGATATTATTCTCCAAATAACAGTCACGATCGTTGAGCAAATTATATCTTCCCAGATGAAGACATCGTTTGCCTAAAAAAACCTGTTTGCTTCATTACGTATATCGGGACGAAATGCACGTCGTAACTCCTGATTAAATGCCTCCGGTCTGGACTTACATGGGACACAATCGACTTTGCGCTAGAAACCAGTTGAAAGCAATATATCGGTGAACAGTGACGCTGAAGGCGTAAAAGCCACTTTAGTGATGACTGCGTATGCGCATAAACCTGGATATTTGATTATTACTTATTGCTTTACGTGACATCAATATTGTGAATAGGTTCGCGCGTAAAAATTCCACAGTCACGAAATATCGAAATAACCATAGTATATATTCGCAATCGAAATGACAACGATGCATTAAACGAGAACACCTGCGCACATTTAGACGGCTTAGTTTCTATATCAAACAATATGATTATTCTCAAAAAATGGTTTCAGGAATAGTATTAGGGAGAATAAATGAAGCGAGAATATAGTAACATTTGATATGAAGCGAAAACGTTGATCGTGATTCTTATTTAGATGTTTTTGATTGTACTGCTACTTTTCTTAATCTTATGTATTCGAACGTAATAATCGATTCCTGCTTATGGCTAGAAATAATCCTTTTTTACAAGGCAAACGAAGATTCACACACGAAGAGAGGTAGAGTTCACATGTTGCCTTGCACCGGGGTAGGCCTAGACATATACATGTTCAATCAACGAATCCCGAACTTGGACCAATAGATCAATCTTTACAGTTGTTTGCAATCGTGATGGAAATACTGAATATGAACTGTATTTGAAACCCCGACAACATGCACGTGTTCATTCTGAGCAGTTTATTGTATGGTATTCTGATCAAAACCTGGTCTCCCCTCACGACGTTCGTTGCGCGAACCCTATTGAATTTGATACGGTTATGGTAGCGAGCGTTCTGGTTTTCATCGCCATTGAAGTTGGTATACGTTCGCCTTCCTCGGTTCCTCGGTGTCGTCTTACGCCTCGATATACACCGGCTCCGAGTCTTCGCGTTATTCTTGCAAAATCAACGGTAAGAAACCCGAGAGGTTCCATGCACTGGTTGTGAATGGGATCTTGTCGACGTATCTTCGCTGCACTGCGCAATACGCCATGATTAATTAAATAAAGAACCGACCAGATCGAAAAAGTCTGATCAGCCTGAAACTTAAAAAAAAAACAATCATTTCCCAAACGTAATCATCGTGTTTATGCGAATATCTGACGGGACTGCTTGTAATTTTCAATCGTATACAAATTCTAATGATAAAATCGACTGGCTAAGTGAGTAATTAAAAGATTAACGTAATCCCTATTCATCTTGTCAGCAGTCTCGAATGAGACCTTAAACCTGCATCAATTAGGGAGACAATCGTCGAAGTGGTCAAGTACATCTTCAATCCTCAATATCCATTGATCATCGATCATCGGTTCTTGTCTATAAGCAATCGTCGGCTCTCATAAACGACCATTCGCGCGGATAATTGCTCGAATAATATTATAATGAACCGTTCTCTGACAGAAAACCCGACGCAAAAGTTGTGTACGATCGTCGAAACCGTTTGATAAGGTAATATAAGCCACCCGAGTAATGACCGAGTCTGGTAATCGACGAGCTGCTAGGTGCGCTGGACTCATTCAAAAATCTAGGGCCAATATTGACATATTCTGAATTAGATCCAGAAAATGAACGAATATACTACATTCAGGATTGATTATACACTAGCATGTTATTTTTAATTCCGCGATCCATATTATGTCCAGACGATCAAACCGAAGTGCATTAGTACGCGCCAGAATGTTTTGCTTATATTTCGAAATGATGCTTTTACCATTAGGTCGCAGTAAAATCACGCATTAGTCTACTGACATGTGTTATTGATGGGTTACAGTATTGTCAAGACTGTGGCTAATAGTTTTATTGCATCATCGGTTTTCGAATTATATGCCGCATGAAGCTTGTGTACTGAAGAGGGTATATTTATGATAAGCCTCTACGAACCGATGTGACAACTCTATTTCCAGCCACTTGATTTTGTGATAATGAGATTTTAAAGATTGAAGTTCAGAACTTCAGCATAAGTTTAAGTGACCGCATCTATCTTCACGCGCTGCGCATTTGACCTTTAAGCATACGCAGTCACATACACAGTTCGCACACTAATTCGAATTATATGTAAACCGAGAGAACTCTTGCGACGACAGGATAATATCAATAATTCACACAGCGAAGACAACCACTGTCCGCTCGAAAACAGATCTAAATATCATACGATCACGAAGAATGAAGAAGCAGGAGACTTATCTAGTGGCCAATTCAAAACTAATTCTAAGTATTTAATGCATCATGATTCTTGTAGGAATTGGTAGGGTTTAATATTTAATTTCTAATTAAACATTTTAGCAATTCTGGAAACTTAGACAAATAAAGAGAACTAGAATTATCATTTGTTGAAAGATCCGAGTGAAGCTAAACCTCCCATGACAAGAATATAAAGTAAGAAAATATACGTCGAAGTCTTCGTCGCGTTCGCTTAAAGGGTTTGCAATGCGTTTACTCAAAGAAATATACGAAATATGTCGACAAATATCGAACAGTCTTTGAGCCGATGCGGAGGATAAATCACTGCTTGATATAGTATTATGTCGCAATCAAAAATAGATCAGCCTTTTTGGTATGTCATTACGAGAGTCGAAACCGCAAATTCAGCCGACAAAAACGCGTCGGTTTCCCGACGTATAACATGTGACTTGTGGAAGCAAAGTTGATTGATGAGAAGTTAATGAATCTTGACTGTTGATTACCTCGAACAAGCGATTGTAGATCGGAAAATTGGTGATCACGAGGATCAATGATTCGATTATATATTTCATCTCCTAAAAGCGACCAGCAGAATCGACGATAACGCAAGATGATCGTGATTTCATTATTAGAACAAATTCAGAGTGAAGTTACATCTGGCGTAAAACCGTGCAAAACCATTGTCGAACTGCAAGAGCCATGTTTCATACATAGAAGGGGAAATGTTAGGGGCTTTCGCTGATGAAATTAAATTCCGAGTAGCTTATTCTGACCGATGAGTCGTAAACAACCCACATATTATACTTTAGAAAGGGCTCGATCATCTTTAGTAATATATCTTTGCAAGGGCGGATTTTGCGACCCAATAGATTATGCATATAAAGTTCAAAATCAAGGTAAATGAACAAAGTGCTATCTGTATTCGAAGCGATTTTTACAGCGCATCCACCTGACTTCATTTCACCATATATATAGAAAAACTTTACAGCTTGCTTGATGTATGAATATCCCAATCAGAAGTTTGTATTAGATTATTCTTGCTATGTGAAAATTATAGCTAATTTCATTCGTTCTGCCTCGGCTTTCGTTTAAGTTCTGAATGCTTTTTTAACCCCAGGCTTCAAAAGCCACTTACACCTGATTAACTTGCAACGGTGTATTGCTTTGATGTTGTCATTCGAGTGAAATAGGAAATTAAAGGAACATTGTTAACACGCCCGTAGCTACGAATATTCGAGGCAGGACCGAATACGCACTTGTCTGTTTGGAACGGCTGTTCCTGCAAGCGAACTGCGAAATGAACTTTTCCTTTGTCCCAACCTTGTCACGCATGGCGCACGTATATCCAAGAAGCTGATCTACCTAGAAGTCTAGTGCAAATGAGAGCAATGTTGGTGTGAACCACAACGCGAGAAGACATATGATATGAAGATAATTACTTATAACGATAGGTGTGAACACTCCCTGCTTGACTACTGCGAGATCAGATAGTCCATAAATGACTGTGCTAGCGACGCTTACAAAGAACTTCCATAAAATGTAGCTGCCATTTTAGTATCCTCATCAAATCGTCCCCCACTAGTGATAGGATCTAAAGACTGTTCCAGAACATGGCTGAGAATATCCAATCACTAGATGATGTCATAAAATGGGGACTTAGAAGGCAGTCGTATTTTATGGAAGGCTCTAGGTCTATGGTTATACAGCTTTTATAATAATCTCTAATTGGTAGAAATCTAAGCCAAATAGAAAGATGCAAAAGATGTTTCTGATCTTGTCGACCCATTCCTCATCGATGTCCTTGTGTGCGATTAACTACATTGTGGTGTCTAAAGAAAGTGTTATCAAAGCTTTTCTATTCAACTATAATTGCAATCAATTTCTTTTTAAGGGGGGGGGGTATGGATGGTAGACCTGGATATTTACTTGAGGATGGGTTATCAGAATGCAATAATAAGTAATTTGTAGCTGAGCACTAACGTCGAGTCGTAAAATGGAGTCCAACCAAAAGAAGAAATAAGGATGTTTCCATTGTGTGTGTTTATTGATGAGTGAGTGACAAGCTGTGGTTTGAGACATGACAATTAATTGACAATTAAATCAACTGAGACAGATTTCTCGTTAATAACATTGTTGGGTCTCATTACTTACTAAGCCGCTACAGAACTTGTTCAATATGGCAACCATTTTACCAATGCACCGTTCAGCTGGACGTCTCATTTCCCTCACATCTTTTCACAAAATCAGTAACTATCCCAACAATTAAGTGGCTTACTAGGTCCGCCAAACTTACCCCCTCCAAAAAAATCAATTGCAATTATAGTTAATGAACGCGCGCTTTATCTTAAAACACATCTTTTAAGACACCTTGTATACGGAGAGATGCTTATATCGATGAAGACGAAATCTGATATAAGGAATAGAAATGGACAGGGAATTCACGTGCGATGCATGAAAAGGAAAAATGTATATTCGGCCATCGTAATGGGCATTAATGACCAGTGTTAGGCTGCGGAAGACAAGATCGATGATTGGGCTGAATTGGGGATATCATGCGGGATTACTTTAGATGACAGAAGGTGGAATTGCTAAGATTAATGGCCTTATCGATGGCGTAGGGTAGCAATTACTCAAGTCACCGACGATACGATAGACAACGACGGGTCGCCGGCTCAGGTAAGCCGGCGCATCCCGGTAAATAGCTAGGCCCCTATTAGTATTATTAGTTTTTCTAGAATATGAGTTTCTACATGCATGCTATTACATATCAGCCTCCGCACCGTTAGATTCGTTTAACATCAGCATATCATTTAAACTTTAATAGAATAAATGATTTAGATGCCTTGTTCTTTTATTATAGAATGTCAAGGTTCCACAATTTCCATGCCTCATATCTGAGCGTCTCGCGGTCGATGAGTTCTCCCTGCAAAGATTCGAACCTATTTCTTTATTGGCACGAACAAGGTGGCGTTATTGCGTACACTCAAACACGATAAACATCACGCCGACTGCCGATACATCAAAATAACCGACACAAAACATCATAAAACATGAAGGATATTGGCGTAGTTTATTTATCTCTCTGATAATCGTGGAACCAGCCACGGACATCAAACTATACACTAAACTAATACATTATAATAATCGATCCGAGAATTCTTTAAATGATAGCGGATTACATCCTTTAATCTCCATCTGAGTTGACAATAACAGCGTGTGTTCCGTGACCGATATTTTGGCAAAGAACTCCGTTTACTGAAAAAAACATCAAAGTTCATCATTATCAAGATGCGTCTTGATTGTTTGTTTGAATGTATATATATATATATATAAAATCAAGTGAACAATATTGATACGATATTGATTAGAACCGAAGAATTTCCAATTAGTATGTACATCGATTTATAGAGACAAAATCACGTGAATAAGCAACAAATCAAATGAAATTCAACTATTTGTCAAGTGGCCTCGTCCATCCACGTTCATGGAATTGAATCATGGTGAATTGATTGTTCATTTATATAAACTGCACCAGAAATTGGAAAAGAACTTTGTCGTGCCCATAAGCGCTTTAATAGCGAGTTTGAAACGAATTACATATGCAATATTGATATCCCTAAAGCCCACATGTATACTAACTTTTATTTTTGTTTTCAAATCTCCATGGTGCCCTTTTGAATTCATTCTCACTGATGTAACCGTTGCCTGTTGAATAAGAAAACTAGTTAAACAGATATCAGACCATACTGACAACTCATTGAGTCCTCATTCGAGTGGGCCATCAGGAGCGTTAAATTCAAACTTACGGTCGAGATCGGCTGCTCGAAACATCTGCATAACCTGTTTTGCAGGTACGTTCAAAGCCAAGCTGAGTTCCCGGGGGTAAATGCGATCGTCATCGTTGATGTCGTAAAAGTCCATATCGACTGGAAACCTCGAAACGTGAATTCCATTTTGCTACAAAAAAAGGCCAAAATAATGTAAAATAGCGTACATGTTTTAGATCAAAGACCTGGATGAAAGGCCGGGACATGTTCATATTTTAACTGTAGAACTGGATTCAGATTGATGAGAATGAAACAAGATAATCGAACTAATGCCTGGTGAGTATATGTGTTTTGAATGCGTGTGAGGGATAGGTGTCTCATACCCGACAAGCAACCTTGCTTTAAATGAGCACCTACCACTGACATTGGAACATCCTTTATAAACATAGAATTTGTTGCAATTTCTTGTGGAAATAAACTATATATAACTATAACAATAATTCAATAAAAGAGGATTTATAGTAGAGAACAATGATGAATGAAACGTGGATACGGTTTACTACCTTCAGGAATGAAATGTTTCTCTTTGATCTGACTTTTCCGCATCTAATTGGACAAGGGGCATCACATCTTCGTTCACCATCCTCCAGCACGCATTGTAATTCACATTCACGTTTGCAATCAGCGGCGCTGTATCCAAACAATGTCACCATAGCAACGATCGGTAGCAACAATGCGAACTTCATGTTGACTGCGAAAATGTGGAAAAGAGTATGATTAGGACATGCTACCTTTCAGCCGCAAAAAATAACCCCAGGATTTTATAAGGGAGGGAATAACGTGAAAAGTTAGAATATCATGAAAGAATGAGTCGAATTTTGCATGGTACAAAGGATAATTTGGAATTTTCAGCGCTAAAAAAATATGCAGAATTCATTTGCCATTACCTTGATTCTTGTCGTTAGATCTTCTACTGTAGTGTACACTCACTTTCGCCGAATTCAATGTGAATATCCCGATAACCGAGCATCATTTTATACTGGTCGAATGTAGTGGGTTTTACACATTAATCTAGACTGAGCCACTTGAAAGGTTCAAATTCAAGTGTTTTAGAGTGATCGAACCATCCCGATGACGTAAATCGAAAAGACAAAATATCGATTAAGACATTTACGAGTCACGTTTCAAGGAGATATTCAATTTCAAAAAATAGGTTTTATGGCAGTTATTGAGTGTAATCCTGTTTAATGTCTGGCGTTAGTCTTTCTACTAATTTGACAATTTAGTCGTTTAGTAGCAAACGGCACTTTTGATAATGCCCACAGTTAAGATATTGATCGAGTTTAAAAAAACAGTTTCTTTTTTTACTTGCTTGAAGCGTTTTTTTCAGGTTGACAACTTTTCTATTTGTAATTAGATTCACAAAAGAATTTCTAGTGCTTAGGAACATTATTTTGTTATTGCATTCAGTTTCAAATTCATTATTCAAACGGTTTATAAAATCGAAGATATTCAATTCATTCTAGAATCATCGATGGCCTTAAAAATTTCACTACTCGTCCGAACAAAAAACTCTTGAAAAATGTCTTGAACTTTGTTCAATTTATGTCTGCGATAAAAATGTTTTTCAGACTATCAAATTGCTGAATCACAGCGGGCAGATAAAAATGGGAATTCCACTTCAACGAAATGGTATAAATAAGTTTCTTTCGGACCGGAATTCAGAACGCATTATTTGACAACCGAGAAAAGGAGCTTTGTAGAACTGCAACAATTCTTCAAGCAAGGTATGTTTTCAAGTGCTTCAAGCAGTAAGTTGGTTATGTGTGGCTTATCGTTTCAGCTAAAATAACTGAATCATTTTTCTACATTTTACATAGTTAGTTTATTTAATTCAGTCACATATAGTCACCAATATATAATCATAGAATCTATTTAAGAGCTATTGTAGAAATTATCTCAGGATTTGCACCTATACTACCACATCCCTGAACCGTATCGGATTTTGCATTGTTTATTTTCAGGATAACGATGAAGTTAACGCTGATATTTTTGGTTGTCGCGTTTTCTATCGCGCACGGGCTCGTCGTGCCGGCGAAACCGTCGCCTATGCCTCATAAACCTGATCAACACAAACCCGTCGTCTTTAACGAAACAGCCAGTTTGACACAACAGTGTCCGCATTTGTGTGCCTGGTTCTGTAGAGTGGATGGACTGTGCGCTATCCATTACCGTAATCTGTGCCCGCACGAAAGACAGAAGCGCGCTGTAGGGGTTAGTATTGAATGCCGAAAGCCCCGTGGGACCATTTATTCCAATTAGTAGAACGATGACCGATTTACAATGATTCGTCTTGATATCTCCTCTCGTTTTTCGATAAGCGTTTTGAAAATACTATCGTAGAATTTTCAGATCGAGATAATTCGTTTTTCATTCAGTTTGATTATGTCTTACAGGTTCAAGGTCGCAATATTCCGCTGCCAGCCGATATGGACTACTATGATCTGGACGATAACGATTATCTTACGCTTACGGAGTTGAGTCTAGCCCTTAAAGTCAGCACGTCTGCCGTATCGAGAATGTTTCAACTGGCTGACCGAAACCGTAAGTATTCGTTCGGGTCTTTACTGGTCATTTAATTAATTGAATCAAACCATGCTGCAAATCTTTTGGAAGGTACTAATAGGTGATCCGTAACGATAATCTACGTTTTGTTACGTGAGAACCCCACGTAAAATCGCACATTCATAAATTGACATAAAACGTTTATTTGAAATTACTAGAAATATTTCGGGTGGTTACTATCACCCTTCTTCAGACTCAAAGCCCGACCGAGGAAGGAAAAGTAACACCCGAAATTTTGAAAAATACTTTGAACAAATGGTATATCTGTTTTAGGTAACGGTGTGATCTCCGAGTGGGAATTTAAACGCGCCCCGTGGGCATTCGAAAGGAAAAATAACGGTAGGTTATGTTAGATAATCGAAATTCAAAGTGAAGTGTTGAGTTGAAAAAAAAGATAAATTTTAAAAAAATCGCCTCCCATAAAAAGATGGCTGCCTCCTAAAACCCTGGGCCGGTTTTATAGATTGGTATTACGCTTAGCCCGGAAGCTAATTCAATTCATTATCAATTGAATTAGCTCCCGGGTAAAAGGTAATACTAGTCTATAAAATCGATCCCCTGATCTTATTAAGGCCTTTTCTTTTATGGGAGGCTATATATTTTATGGAAGGTTTCATTGTCGATTTAATATTTGTTCTATGATATTAGATATAATACCATATATGCCTTATCCATATTTTCCATCTTGCTTTTGTTAGTTCACACGATAAATTGCCCTGGAACTGGCGGGGGTAAAATAACTGTAATCAACCAGCACAGCCACGAAAGCGCTGAAAGCAATGAATGGGGCTGGAACTGAATCGCCGATACATGTGATCTCAACCATACCTGATCTAAAATTTAATTACCTGCAGCTGGTTTCTGCAGCAGTTTTATTATATGAATCCAGATAATAAAAATACCTTGTGCACGCAAGCTAAAATGTTTGTTTCAAGTTTTTGTTCTACGGATATTCAAAGTGTCTCGAGGATTAGAGAACGAACGTGATGTCAGACGTCTAGATACTGTCTTTCTTAGGATTTATCTTATAAGAGTATAGTACTTCCGACATCAGACAGTTTTCTGAACGAGAAATAAATCCAAGCAACACGCTCTTGCAAAGAGAGAGACCAGTAAACAGAACATACAAGAGAACCGAACACAAAAACCTACTTTAGCCTTATTGACTCACGTTATAAGGAAATCTTGTTTAGCTGCGTCTTTAGCTTTTAGGGTGATGTAGATATAGAGTTCTCGAAAGGCTTAATAAAGACTATGTTTTGCTCGTCGTCCAGAAAAAAGCGCCGACAGAACTGCCTTTTTCGGTTTTGTCGTTTATACTTGTAACATCAGCGAGAACGCGGAAATGAATATCCGAGTAGAGGAAAACTACTCACTAACCAATCAAAAAATGTATTATTCTCGTTGTGCTGTATTAGATGGAAATCTAAAAACCAAGATTGTATATGTTCTGTTCAACCTGATATCATGTTCGTTTTTTACATGCTCGCTGTATCGTTTTTTTCTCGTGCATTGTCGACGATCCGTTCAAACATGGTTCGACGTCTTTAATGTCAAAGCTCCATCAATAATCGGCCATATTTCCAATGATGAATCTTACATGAATGTAGGAAGACAGTCTGCGGGCGGACCTTTCTTCTCCTCCCATTTATCGTATCATCCATCACCGCGTAAAATGTAAGTTTAATATCCACATTGCCGACAGAATTCGTACTGTTCGCGAGCTGTTTGCAGTTAGGGACCTAAACTGGTGCTTAGCTATTTTTGTAAATGGAATGTAATATCGATGAATATTTAATATATTTGATTTATCGTTTGTCTCTGTGAGCGAAACACTTGTGCGATTAATTCCATTTTATATATTCATTTAGATTGTCGTATATACCACGAGCTCAGCTCAAAAACACACGGCAAACATAAAGCAAGCAATAACTCATTTTCGACCAGAAATCAACAATTGAAAAATCCCTTAGGTTTATACATGAGCAAATAGTAGACTGCTGAATTCTTTGTATGCTGATATGTTTCGTAGCAATGAGCAGGAAATGATGATATATGATATCAATGGTGTCTAAATTTCTAGCTATGACGTAACTGTATACGGTATACGGGGTACTAGCAACTTAGTGGAAAACGAAGTAAACACACGTGGAACGCTAGAATCGAAATAATCGACCTGATAGAATACACGAGGGGAGTGGGTGGAAATTGGATATCTTATGAGAATATTGCATCTGACAACGATTTTCAAAAAGATCTGAACTTGCGTCGAGATAAGTTAACAGTGTCCTAAGCAATATGCTTCCATTCATTTTTAATCTCCTGAGTTCACGATTTTTAATGACCGAAAATCAACTCATTTTGACATGAATACGTCGTATAAGACTTGGATTCTAGATCCGTAAAAAATTACCCAAAATCAATACAGTAATTTACGTTGAAACGTATGAATTCGGCTTCTGCGAATTCAAAAATCAATTCGTCTGAAAAAACCTTTGAAACCAGTAAGTTCGCCTGTGGTGATGAGTAGTATTTCGTTATGCACACTCCGCATAGACGTGCAGATGCATCAATACGTGTACTGCTGCTGTTTTTTTTCAAGTTGACTTTCAAATAATTGATCCGTGTACGTTTATCATTATGCACGGAAAGATAAGCGATCGTAATATTGTTAGCAAATTACCGCTATTAGTAAAAATTGACGCAACAGAACGCCGTGCGCGCACCTAGCGGTGATTCCGAGCGTTATTTGTCCCATCTGTTCGAGTCTCATTGCTCCGACTATTCGTCAGTCAGTAGCGTGCGGTAACCGAGTCAGCCGGACGTGAATCTCGATTGTCTGGATGAGCCATAATCAATCTCCGGATATTATCACCAGCTGCAAGGGAAACCGATCGCTATTCGGATCTATCAATCTAAAGAGGTAAAAAAAAAACAACAAACAATTCGATCTTCGGTGGCAGAAGTTTGCATTTCTATCGCAAGTAATTTCAGGGTCGAGCGCTCACCGAAAGAAATATTATTCATCATTCATCATTCTCATACCAATTTTCATACGGTGGCAATATCATCATTGTGCTCGGTTTTCTACAATGAAACAGCAGTTCTAGTTCAAATCGATTTAGTTGAAATTAATAGCACTTGAAGATTAAAAGTGTGTAATGATGATAGCTGAAATCAGCCGAGGAGGGAGTGATACGTTGTGGTCTCAATAAACATTCAATTCCTAAAACTTTTTTTTTAGTCCTGAGGTGTGGGATTAATCTTAATCATACTTTGGCGGATAAATCTGTTTCAATAGCTCTTAATGTGTCTTTGATTCTAAACCACGTTCAGAACGAGTAATCTCGAAAATCATAATTTGACTTTTTAAATCCAAATACATATTCCATTTGTTTAAAATTATCCCTCAAAAGCACAGTTTCAGCCATAGTGGAAATGGACGATATTTTCCAACAAAAAAGGTTCAACCATATTCACCGTCATTTTCCGCTGTCTGTGTTCATGAAGGAAATTGGAAGAAATGACGGCCATTAGGAATTGGTCACGAACGCGTCGCTACGACCAGGAAAATACGACTCGGTATTCGCTTCCGTATCCAGATTTTTTTTCTATTTTCTAGGAAAGGAGCAATTATAAGGCGGAGTGGACAGAGACTAACAGGTTGCGCGCGATAATACGATCTTGAGAATATATCGACTATATTCGCGCTGTTGTTGTTGCTGCCAGTGGGCATTTGGCTGTCGTTCGGTAAGGAGAATGATTCGTACAAAAGCGACGAGCAATTCACAGGCTTCTCTTTCCATGCCATCACTACCTGAGTGATACGTGTGTAATTACCTATCGCGCCTATTTCTCTCCCGCACTCGCTCCAATCTCGCATCGGTCGCTGTAAATGAATTGACTAATTTCAACTTCACTCCGACTGAGCGAATTTTTAGGACTAATCGCGTATCGCGATTCGAAGTTAATTTCTTCGATATCTCACCGACTCGTGCACCGGCGCGGTAACCCGACGTGCGCGGCGCGTGTATGTGACAAACAAGGACGAAGTTTACACGAACGTCTGCGATATATTAGACGAATATGAACAATAACTGAAACAACGATTAAGCGAACGTGGATTATCTTTTTCTCCGTGAACTACCGTAGCGGATTAGAAAAGAGATTTATTCTATCAAAGTGCGGAATATTGTTCCGGCTACTGTTGCCAAGAAACACCGCCTTTTCCGTGGATAAGCATCCTCAAGGTGAGTTCTGAAACTAAAAACCAAAAACCGTCTCGAATCTTTACGATTCTGATATTGTGTACATTCTGACGTACGTGCAACCCTCGAGATGAATTTCGATATACCGGAAGGTCTGGGTGACATGCTGCGGGATTTTACCGTGTCTGTTTTGCGAGAAAAACCGACGGATATCTACGACTACGCGGTGAAATATTTCACCCGGGTTCGAGACACGAAAAAGCCGCAGAATGTTCCCATGTACATCATCGTCGACGATGACGACGACGCCCGAGAACCGGAGCCGTGTGAACTGAAGCCGAAGACGCAGAAGAACAGATTCGCTCGTCGTCATTCCGTGTCGGCCGAGCGATACGACCCGGAAGCCGACAGCAGCGACGAAGAACGAATCGCGCACCCGAAATCCGATGAGCAACGAGAACGACTTATCGAGTCGACAAGAGGTATTCTATTATTCCGATCTCTGGATAGCGAGCAAATGCAAGACGTCGTCGACGCCATGTTTGAAAAGCGTGTCGAACCGGATGAGTTCATTATCCGTCAAGGAGATGACGGCGATAACTTTTACGTCATAGACGAAGGAGTCTACGACGTATTCGTGACTGTCAACGGTGAACAGAGAAAGGTGCACGAATTCGAGCACAAAGGTAGTTTCGGCGAATTGGCGCTTATGTATAACATGCCGCGCTCGGCGACCGTCATCGCCAAATCGAAAGGTACAATTTGGGCGATGGATAGGAAATCGTTCAGAACCATCGTGATGAAAAGCGCGTTCAAGAAACGGAAAATGTACGAGGAACTGCTAGAAAGCGTTCCGATGTTAACAACTCTGGAACCTTACGAGCGCATGAATCTAGCAGACGCCCTTACACCCCAGTTATACAAAGACGGCGATTTGATCATTAAAGACGGCGAAGAAGCGGATGGTATGTATTTCATCGAAACCGGCGAGGTGCGCATTACGATTAACAAAGACGGACAAGAAGTCGAGATAGCGAGGTCTACGAAAGGGAAATACTTCGGAGAAATGGCGCTCGTCGAGAACAAACCTCGTTCTGCCAACGTTTACGCGATCGGGAAGGTCAAGGTCGCATTTCTCGAGCGGGAATCGTTCGAACGTTTACTAGGACCTTGCTTAGATCTAATGAAACGTACGATAGCGAAATATAAGAAAAATTGATTGTCGCCATCTTGGTGCGATATGCGTTTGTGTGTAAGCTTCTTATATTGTTCGATATGATTTGACGAATGACCAACGAACGAACGTATGTACGATCAGAGGTTGTGTGCTCGAGTTCCTTGGGAGATAAACTTAATTATTATTACTGGTAACAGATGCCAGGTCGATTCGCACAGGTCTGAAGCCGTGCTTGCACTCGTTGCAGTTATGTTGTTATGCCACCGTGACGACGGCGACGGCAATATTGATCGAGGGTACCGTATCTAGAGGGGGATAATTGTCAGTTCTACTAATTCTGGTCGTCTCAGGAGAAGATCACAGTTTGACAGTCGACCATCAGTAAAATATCGATCTTATCTTACTTCATTTTGTGGGCGTCTTACCGCGCTTACCAAACGACTCGACCGTCGATGGGAGAAAACGGATTTCATTCCGGTCCGTCGGAGCGGAAAAACTCTGACGACCCAACGAGCTCTGTTTCTAACAAATACGGCCTTTTCATAACCTGGATAATTGTTTCCTTTCGTGAAACGAGCTTTTTTTCTGCGTAAACACCGCCTCGTAATGCCTAGTCATGCTCTGTAAATTTCTGCCTAGGCGGCCGCAACGTCGAGCGCTCCCCTGCATCCAACTTTCCAATAAGCTGTCTAATTACTTTTTGTCTGGTTGTTAACGAAACCATGTTAAACAAGACGAAAGAAAATAGGTTAATTTCCGTTCTCGCTCTCGAAAGGTAAAAGCTAATAATTCTATATTCGATGCAATATATCAAATCGAATTTGGTCAAAACAAAGCCGTAAAATACCGTTTTAAGGTTCACGCCTAGCGCAGAGATATAAATGTTTGAATTGGACCTGAAATGTGTTTAATATGAATTTGCTTGTATTTGCTAAGTGTATGTACCGACCACTCGTGATATTTGCTCGTCTCTCCAGCGAGAGATATGTGAATAAATAACAAACTCTCGCAGCGATTCGAATGTTTAAGTAATAAGAGATCTTTAATTATAAATCAGAAGGTGATTTTTCTCGATGAAACAGTCACATCGTGTATAAGAAAACTATACATTTCGCGTGTGTTGGTAACAGTGTTGTTGTTGTGTCGACTCGAGTTGCCACAGCCACGCACAGTTAAATGATCATTTCAGTAATTTGTGAGTAGAAAAATGATGAAATACCCTAAACAAACGCTATATCCATTCTTATCCCGATGTTACTACCGCCCCATCTATATCGTGCTCGGTTAGGTATTCAATTATCACGAGCTATTGATCTAGCGCTTGCAATATTGTTATCAGTTTTGTTTTGCGAGGCAATTACGAAATCAATTTAGAAAGCAGACGGTTTTAATGGAATTCGGCCCCAGCGTGCGACGTCGGGGACTGCACACGTATGCATCGTTTACGTAGTTCAAACGTTCACGTTATAGCTTTATCAAATAATCGTACGTATACGACCTCGATACCGTTTAACGACGAAACCATTAACTCTGCGAGTTTGCAGGTGCAAATAACACGAAAAACTGTATTATGTATAATCGTTCCTGGGGGTATTCGGAAAAAAACAATTACTGGAAACATTGTCGCAAAATTCAATAATGAAAAATGCACTAACATTCCAGCCACCTTTTTGTGAGGAAAGTTGTCGGAATGTGCATGTTTTAGGAGAAAATATGTGGACAAGCCTAAATGAACTCTCTGACTGCAGGGGTGTCGGTGCAGATTATGTTTCTACCGAATTGGTTTAAGTAAGGAAATATCCATCCCCGTACTGGGAGTTAGTAAACTGTGAACTATGTCTTTAAGTTACGTTTCCAAAGGCTTTGAATATTTCTAATAGTGGAATCGAAGATAGTTAACTATCAGTTCCGAGTTCACATTTGGAAAAAATTATGGACTTATATACAATATGTAACCGACTATCGACTTTGATAAACAGGGCCCAGTTCCACAGTTGTGAGTTAAGGTTTGACTCAGAGTTAACTCATTGAAAATGAACTAATTTCAACTCAGAGTTAGCTCAGAACTATAGAACTGGATCCAGGATCTATAAATGACTTTGCAAAAAAAAAGATAATTCGATTCGCATGGAAATCATTGTTTCTTGTTCGATTATACGAATGTAAAATCCTGTTTCGGATTGAAGAGATTTTAACGTGTTCTCATTATTGTTATGGAGCTGTGGAGAAAAATTGTAGCAAACATACATATACATATATATTATTATAGTAAATAAATCTATACGAAAAGATTATTTATTCGATTAAATAAATGTATATTCACGAATAACTAAACGTGTCTTGACTGCGACCGGTTAGATTATGAAGAAACCAGGGGCGGATCTGAGGGGCCTAAGCGGCCTGCCTACCCCTATTTTTACCGAGATAATATTTTCACAACCTTGTTCAAGAAAGTTACGGTCGTTTTATTCTAGAATCTAACTGCTCGGAGAAATATCCTTTTTTCAAAATCCATACACCCCCTCGCAGTTGGGTGCCCATTACCTGGAAACAACTAGGTCTCGGATTCCCCTCCCCCCATTCGGAATTCCTGAATCCGCCCCTGGAAATGATCTTATCCTCCATGGTCTTATATAAAGTCCTGATTCCATCAATATCTAAAGAATTACTTTTTACTATTTCATCGTGATCGGGAAAGAGCCTCGTGAGTCATTTTGTTATTCGACACACATAGTTATCGAACCAAGTTTTTTCTGTTATCACTAGATTCTCTGGTTCCTACCTGGCTCTAATTCATCGGAGACATTAATGAATGATTTATTCCCGGGTTTTACGATCTAATAGGAAGCAACATTTTTACGATGACAAATATCAAAGATCGACGCAGTATACTTTATTTAGCTGACCTTTTCCTCGTGGTGTAAGATCATTTTCACCAGAGATTGGCGACAGTAAAAATCGACTATGAGTCAAACTAGCGGCGTCGAAGTAAGAGCTTGTGGAACACCGCGAACTTCTCGTGACAGACGATTTCACCTTAGACGACAACAAAAATCAGCTACTAAAACAAGTGGTTAGCAGATAAGGAATCTTCTAATACTTTACCATATCAAATTACCTTATTCCAAAATGATTTGGAAGCTTACAATAATTCTTGAATATAACAAATAAAACCATCGTACCAATACGAAATTTTTAATGGGAAGACTTGATAATTTTGGGGCGAATTCATTTGTTAACTGCACAGATCTGCACTGTTAACTGCATTGATTTCCGCCTTGTATCCAGTAGGTTGGTGTACACCCGAATGTGCCCAGACATTTATCACGGAGATATTTGCGCATTGGCGAATAGGTTTTAATTAATTCTTGCTGCAAACTGCAGCTTTTATAGGGCGAAAACTAACAGAAAACGATATAAAACACGGTTAGCTCAATCTTATCTGTGATGTTCAAATATTTGGGATGCACTTAAACCGCGTGTTCGGCGCAAAATAATAATCCACGTGATGAACGTATATGAAGCTATATTGTATTACGAACATGCCCGAATCTAGTATATCATATCAATAATTTGCTTGGTGCGCTTTAAGTCAACGATTAGGCGAATAATTTGTCCACGATTGAAGTGACTTGAGAAGTTGATTACTTCATTTCACGACATCTACGTAGAGTGGTCTAGTTTCGGAGCCTCGCTTGATTGCCGGATATCACCGACAACTTCAACTTCAAGGTCATCTACATGGTGTAACTGGTGATCTATTGTTCCCGTGTTCAGGTGTCGCAGACGACTGCAAAAAACATTTCCGACTCTAAACGTAACACTTGGAAATCGTTTATGCTCCAAACCAGTACTTGTTCAAACCTGCATCGACTACATTAGAGAAGTATACAAAGTGGCAGATTTATAAATGTAGCAGATTTATGTTGAAAATCAAATGTTAGGGGTATATAGAATTAAGTGACAATAAAGTTTAACATTCCATCAACAGAAATGATACTGAAGAGTATCTTTTTCGCACAACATATTACTTCATATGTTCAAGGCTAACAACAATTACCTGTCATTAATGGAGCTGACATGTAAGATCATAATTTTCTCGCCCAGCGCACTGCATCTGCTTTATACGTCGAAGACACGTGTTGCACACAGTAACTGTTGGCACTGATGTATTTTGTTCTTACTTGTTTATGTAAAACGTGTATTCTTAGAAATCTTGCAATTTTATTGAAAATTTCGGAAGATTAGTCTGCTGCGCATATGGCAATTTCTAAATGAAATACGTAAGCAAGAATGCCAAAAATAGATACTTATGGCATTATATATGGGGGTTGAAGCCGACGATCCCGAGTTTCATTTTTCCTAGATTAAAAATTACCTTAATGACCACTTACTGCTTTGGCACGCTTTTTCTTGGGTAGTAATTTGTCTTACGATCCTACCCATCTACGTAGTTGCATGTTCGGAATCTAAAAGTAATTCCGGACTGGCAACTAGATGGCAAGGATCGTTAGGCGAATTACTTCCCAACCAGTCACGTAAAGGTGGTGGTATCTGATTCCAATTTAGTGACAAGTCCGACTGGGTTGATTAATGAAGCGTTCGTTTGGTCACCAGAGTAGCGCACATAAATTGGCTAATTGAATTTGCTTTGACCGTACGCGGTAAACGTAATGGGGATCAATAAAAACATCATCAATTCAAATATGTTCATTTTACGGGGTGCGTTTGACAAGATACAGCGAGGTATATGATTTGGTCGATTTTAAAGTGACGTCAATATACGAGGCACTGACGGCTAAGTATAGTTCTTATTAACGAACTTCATCATGTAATACTCACAATATCTGGTAACCCCATGGAATGTAAGATCTATAATACGTGATATATATAAACATATATTGAATTGGAATATGCTACCTACGGTTTCTTAGCTGTTACTCGTCTAGGGACTCGGTTATATCCCCCGCATCCAGTGGGTTGCTACGCTGCTCGAAACTAATTAAATCTCAGGCGACGAAGTAATAATCGAACCTCTTGTGACTTGTAAATAACAAGCTCCACGAGAAATTCAAAGAAACAGGCGGCTTCGAATTTCACTTTCGACTAATAAACTTTCCAAGTTTCGTGTTTGTATTTCTCACAGTTTGAAAGACATCTTAGGCGTTGTTTTTCTAGGAAATGCAATCTCATATGAAGCTGGATTATTGCAAAATCGTCTATCGAAATGCCTGCAATTAATTATGTTTCAGAACCTATTGCGATACGATATTGCGTATATTTCGAATGGTTTTGACAGTGATAGTCGACAATGGCTATTTGGAACACACCGTTCGTTCAACTTGTACAAAATCAAGTGCGGAGAATTAGTTTCAGTCAGAGATCAATCGATCCATTGATATTTTTAGCAGCGAAGATCGAACGGTTGCACGGGCTGGGACCAGCTGGTGCCATTCGGCAAACAAGGTAATCATACACTCTTGCAGAAGCTCACGGGGAAATAATGCGGAAAATTAATGTGATCGCATTCACACAGCATCGATCGCCATATTCAATATAGTTCAATACAATGCATGAAATTGATCGTTACTCGCTCGGCCTCTAATAATAATTACCAGATTGTATCTGAATAATCGAAAGCGATGCGTAATTCGGTTTCTTATGAAGCAGTTGCTCGTTCGTTTTAGAGTCTATGATTTAATTAAGCTCTTTGCGAAGTAAATCCCTGTCAATCCATGGACATCAGATTCATGGAATTCTGTCGATTCGGTTTAGAGGTAATCCAAAATAAGTTGTAGTCACTCCCAGCTTTTCAGGAAGTTACCAGCCAGACGAATATAGCTTTGGGCAATGACATATTATTAAGATCCATCAATGCAACAACTATCAATATTCAAAATTCAATATTTCCATTTTCTTTATTGAGAGCAGGAACAAAGTATTTACTTATCGGTGATGGCAAGACAATCAATATGTTAGAAAAAACAGAAAAGAAAGCTAGCTTGAAAGTTTATTGAAAAAATCATACATACATTGCTTAATTTCCGAACGCCGAAATTCACAATTCTAATTGTTATTTTTAAACACCAATACTGATGACGTAGTGCACATCGACTCACCCAGAACTCCTTAAATAATTAGCGGCGTCAAAAAACCGAATATTACTGAGTCGTTCCATTCAGGATGTAATCTTTATGACGAACAACACGAAATGTGAGCGTAAAGAAAATCATAATACCATTGAAATTCCCATCACGACAAAAACTGACGCCCGTAGTCATTAGACTGTCTGCGTTTGCCATGAAAATTTAACTCGTAGTAACTGGTGTATTTGCAGTCATCCCGCGAGTTTCAAATAGATTTTATGATTCTATCAGAGATTCGGAAGTACATAGTCTAAAACCGATAAATCACACGAATGACGTCAACGTCGATAAAGCAACCATTGAAAATGGATGTTTTTATAGGTTTCAACTAGTCAGAAATCGTAAATTCTCATATTGTCATTTACATCGCCTTTGTGAAACGTTGCGACAAGATAGATGGCCGGCCAGATTCACGAGCGCTATCTCTCATTACAATATATTCTCCCCAACACCAATGGAATGACACTTTAAAATGATATTCGAAATTACGATGGACTAGGCCCAAGGCGTACGAGGCATGAAAATGCGGAAATATGGGACAGAAACATGTTACTCCACGTTCCCCTGTGTGTCGCGTGCGTTAAAGAGAAACAAGCAATATGGAGATCAAACATAACGCACACGACGCAGGGAAACACGGGGACTCAGAAACATGGAATCAAACATATCTGACTTGAAAACATGGTTCCTGAAACCATGTGTCTCGTTTCTAAAAAAACCTGTGCGTTGGGCTTATGCAACAGCTCGAACACATTGGTGGGAGCGGATGCGGTGCTTGGCGGCATTTTACTGGTGGAACATTCGCCGGAGTCGTCTGTTCGATTTCCTTCCATCGTGCTCGATTAGAAGACGCATGCAAACACCGACAGTCGGATAATTACACGTGTATCAATAATATCGTATGATATTAATGAAATATCACCAGACAGAATCCGTCTCGTCTCAGCGATCTACAGCCTCGTCAGCGCTCAGCTATTGCATAAATTGGCTTAACTAATGGATATACCGCGCCGAGGAAACCTTAAAACGTTCGTCTCACGCGCACTCGACCGTGGTTTCTTCCCAGGAGAAACACGCGGGATAAGTCGATTAAACGATGTTTCTGCTGCCCTAAAGGCATCAATCAATCAACAAAAGTTTTAAGTATTTTTTCATCGTCCCGACAGGGGACTGGGTTTGTTGAGAAATGAATTAACGTGTCGACAAGAGTGTTATTTCACGCCAGACGTGTCTTCCATTATTCGCGTGTAGCAAGCAGTACGTGACATTTTCGAAAGGTCGATTCTTAATGGCAATTTCTTGCTATATCCGACGTAACCTCGAATTTCATCCTTCTTCTTCTTCATTTTCCCGTCCTTTTCCTTTGAATTATTGAAAGTTAGAACTGCTACGATGCGTATCTTTCAAAAATGATTTTCTTGATTAAATTTTACAGAAAAATAAAGATGGAAACGAAAGAGAATACGAAGATTTCATTATGTCAGAGCAACCCAGTGAAAGGCTGCGGTTTTTGTGTGGATGATAGATAATATACATGTAATTCCGTTGTTCGATCGTGTAACGCTGTGTGAAAAACTGTTCCCACATTCAAAAAATCTCCAGACATCGGCGGTCATCGTTCTTCTGTTGCCTGCTTTCATAGTAGACGCGTTGGATCAATACTATCTTAGTTGCGTAGGAAAGAGCATTTTCCCCGA
Organism: Tubulanus polymorphus; assembly: GCF_964204645.1. Taxonomy (NCBI): domain Eukaryota; kingdom Metazoa; phylum Nemertea; class Palaeonemertea; order Tubulaniformes; family Tubulanidae; genus Tubulanus; species Tubulanus polymorphus. The sequence continues at coordinate 5,060,093 of NC_134029.1, read as the reverse complement.
ATCTGCCAAACGAAACATCTCAATCGATGGCCACAAGAGATACATGCGCCTTTAAAAAAAAAACGAATAAAAAGAAACTGTTTGAAGCTGTTTATGGTGTCGTCAGTGTCGATTCGTTTTATCGGCACTGAATCCTTTCGGGATTCGACGAATGTATAAAACATGAATATCCACGCCACGGTATCGGTAGGTAGCTTGAGTTATGGATTTTCCAGAGACGAATATATCAATTGTGGCGGAACGGTATCCCACGCGGGATTCGTATCGGCGCCATATACTTTGTCACAGCTCTATGTACGCTAATCAAAATATCCGTCTGACTCGTATGTGCCAATTTGTTTCCGCCACCTGATTGCCTGAAATATGTCCGTATTTATATATGTATCGTTCAACAAAGGAATATAGGAAAAGGTTGTTTTGTTTTTGGCAAGAAACATGTTAATAATGCAACGGACATTTTCCTTTTCTTCGTTCATTTTACTATGCGCACTCTATTTAGATTAAGTTCTCCGATGAAAGCGCAGGTTCAAAAGAAAAAAAAAACGTTTTAATCGGATTCGAAGGGCATTAGCCCCAACGAAAAGGTATTACAGTCAACAAAAGCTGTTCTCACATTTACAGTATACCGTTGATGGGATTTTGTACTGCGGTGCATGTGCAGTGGGCGATATAAAACCCTAAGTGCATTGATTCTTCGTCAGGTCTGAACTATGAAAGACGTATTCCATTGAGAGATGTTATAAGGTGTCCTGCCAATAGAAAAAACACTGCAGTTCTATTGGCCCTTGTCAACCAGGCCACGTACCCATTTGGCACAAGTGTTAACGGTTGGCCCTGACGAAATCTGACGCGGGTCAAAAATACAAGGGTGATCGTGACTCTTAGTGTCAGCTATTGTACGCTCGCCTTCATGTCTGAAATCATCCTGAGACCGTATGAGCATCGTTAACCTGGAGTAACTATGTAACTGGAACCTCGGGACCTTTCGTGTATATTCATGGTACACTTTAGAAACGTTCAGGGTTTCAAAAGATATTGAAGACGAAGCGAGTGCCGCTCTATCCACGAAGATTCAAATCGCTGTTGTTTTTGCGTTTTGGATTTCACGCTCGCGCAACAGAATTCACCTGACATCTTACATACGATTTTAGCGCCCGAGGCGGCAACCGACTGTAATTATATTTACCCACGTACATCGTCGACAATGAATTTCAGTCGAATTGGTATTTACATAGCTGACTCAAATATGATTGCCAAATGAATATTGAATTAAAGCTAAATACATATGTGCTACGTCGGTCCGAGGTATGTACATCGTATTTGGAACCGGATGTGATTGTCGCGAGGGTAAACGCGTTTTCTACATATCCGTCAGTCATTTTTGTAAATAAATTTATACGAAAACAATTTCCGTAGTTGTACGCTTTACTAGCAATTCCCATGAAATGTGCCAAGTTTCCAATTGGGAGATAAATATATTGGCTGACATCATGGAAATAATCAACTATCGCGAATGTTTCAATCATTTACGCAGATGTCACACTTGAAAGCATGCGTACGCATAAAATTAATGTACAGCGAGACAAATTCATCAGATCGAATAAAAATCTTCTCGGAAATCCGAAAAATAACTCCCTTTTTCGTTAAGCGCAGAGAAGAGTTTGCTTTTGGTGTTTTTACGTAACTTTTTCTTTCTTAACCGACTTGATGATTGCCATTTGATCTTAGATGTTTCCACAAATTAAATCATAATCCATACTGTATTATTTTTGTATTAGTTTAGTTTTATCTCGGAATATATCATTATAGAAGGGAAAATATAGATATGAAAAATAAAATGGTTTGGATTTTTGTTTTATTATTTAAACTCGCTACCGAGGATAATTTCAATATGGTTTTCAAGCTATATACCTATTTCCAAGACAAACGTATACACATAACACACACACACCCCCATGCCTTGATATTTCGTATATATTGCTACGTATGAGATCTCAAAATTCCGCCATGAATATATGTCCTGTAATATAAGTCTTGTTAACGACGAGAGATGTGTATTATTCACCCCTAGGCACCGGAAATTAGTCGTGGAGGACGACAAACAAGGTCGTGTGAAGAGGGCAAAATTCGATGATGCCCACGAGGCATTGATGAAATTTCGTAATTCTATAATTTCATAAGCATGAAATTTCAAATGATACGTAATATCGTCAATCGTATCCGTATAGTTGTTTTTACCACATTCTGCCAGGAAGAAATGCGTCCGATTGCTGATGTTTAGGTGTTCGATTGATTGATAAGTGAAAGCTGTTGTGGAAATGAAGTAAAGGGCTGTGGCGGCGGAGAGTGCAGTCAATATCAAACTGAATTGAACCAATATTTGCTATCCGATCTATCTTGTAGTCGCGCAAACAGACATTTCCGTGAGCCACTTAACATAGCGCGCCACCGTTTCATAAACGCGATAAGTTTTAGTTGATAATTCGTCCCGAGTAATTTGGATATGTTTGCGTATTTGAGAAGGCTGAAATTGTCAACACGACCAGCCAAATACGTCCATTACTATACCGTGCAGACCAGGGTCAATGGTCGGGTATGACCAGTGGGGCCACGTTTTATAGCATCAGTGCACAGTTGAAAACACCATAAACACCTAGAAATTAATTGTGATCAGTACAAGAAGTTGTAACTAATTTATGCAAATAAACACATATCAATGAACGAATACGTAATGATGAGTAGATATGCAAAAGATCCCGAATGATTACTGAAAGAAGGTCCAACGTTCTCCCAGTAGTAAATCAGGTAATATATCTTTGGTGAACTGTACGCCCTCCTTTAATTGAACATTCTCATTTTCGTCGAGTGTTACGCGTGAAGTATCATCGGCGCGAGCGACGTCTGCGTTGATTATCCGCCATAAATCGGAACCGCACTAATTCTTCAACGCGTTTGAGTGTTACTTCGTGCTCTGGTTGATATTTGAGCGATGACTGTTCGCAATCAGCGGCAACTCTGCCGTCTTATCCTCCTCAGTTGATAACGCGGAAAAGACACCCGGCAGTGAAGAGAAATACGAGTAAGAAATAATCATCACGTGTATCTATACCGAACAACCGAACTAATTTGCCGCCGCGAAAATAGTAATCATCCAATTTTCCAACTGTTTGCCAATGGATTGCGAGTGTAAACATTTCTTTAACTAACACATAGAACGACACAATTTATAAACAAACGAACGCGAAATGGCGAATAGTTACAGATGTAGACACCTGACTGGTACCCACACGGATAAGGGCTAAGTATTAATAATTCAGATTTAATAACTACGAGCATCATGTCGAATAAACATTACTGGGCAAATCATAATAACCCCGATTCTCGAATTGATGTGCTGGAGCCGGTTGTATAGACTGGTATTAACTTTAACCCGGGGGCTAACTCAATTCATTTTCAATAGAGTTAACCCCCGTGTTAAAGTTGATACCAGTCTATAGAACCGACCCCTGGACGTTAGCCGCGATCACACGAGCATTTTTGGCCCGTGCCAAATTTGGCCCGAAACACAGTGTTCACCGAGCCAAATCATTGCCTGTGAATTGCATCTGGTACCGGAAATGACCCATTTCGCTTTGTTTGATATCGAATGAGAGGTTTACGTGTGAAGGCGCTCTCTAATTAGGCACGGGCCAAATTTGACCCGAGCCTGGCCGTACCAATTCGGCCCGGGCCAAATCGTCTTCGTGTCATCGCGGCTAAATTGTTCCTTCTTCAAGCACTGACATTGAAAATGAATTGATTTTGACCTTGGGGTAGAGGTGAAATTTCAAGAACATGTTCCTGGATGACATTTAGAATAACATGAACTAGTTTTGTTTCTTTGAGTATTTTTGCCTTTGTTTTGCACCAGCATCAGACTCCTTAGAAAGTGTATTACTCAATCTGTTATCTTCAAACTTGTCCCGATATTTCAGATCTTTATCCACCGCGCTCTGTAAATGTTTTCATTTAAAATCCGTCGAATGCGTCTTGCCACTCGGCTATATAGATCAAAGCATTCGTTATTGGAAGTTTAAATCCTTTTCGTTTTTAATCTTCAACAGCTCCCCGATAAATCAATATTATGATGAATTAGAAAAATACACCTGCTTCTCTTCATTAGCCGGTGGTAGAAACATTTTAATAGTTTTCCCCGGGGCTGCATGCACACTTTCGGGTTTGTACCATAAAAAATCATCATTGTTTTATGTTGAAATATCTTTATGGTGTTTTCTAACTACCGGGCCGATCACATTTTGCCCTGTTTTAGGGTGTATCATCCCCCTCGACAGGGATCGAGACTCACCACGGTTGGCTGAGTCTAGAGATGCAATCAGGTTCGAATCCCTGCCAGGGAGGACTGGTGTATGTGTAATGTGACAATTTCGTGATCGCAGAACCAGCCTCAGGTGAGTTGCGCTATCGCTGTAACAAAGTTCCGCCAACCTGTTATTTACTGTAAGGGACTTGTTTGTGCGATTACCGTGTCATCATCCCTGCAGCTAAACAAATTTATCTATGTACTCAGTCCCCCGCTACGTAGCTTGGCAGAAGGAAATGGGTTGTCAATCAAGTCTGCTCATTACTACGCCCCTCTTGCAGAGTTCCGACGGCGAAAATGTTCCTTATCGACAATTGATTTTGATCGGACAACATCGCACCGATAGCGAGGAAGGTTCCGCTGCGTGTTGAATTCCTAAAAAAATGGACCCGATTGACCGGCAGCTTCGATGGCAGATGATGAAAACAAATCTGACCCGATTGACCGGCAGCTTTGATAAGGCAGTTGATAGACTTTCTATTCGTGTACGACATGAAACAATTTTTTCCATTTCTTCTTATAACGTTGATAACTAAGCATCTCTGTACGCGTTATATTCTGAACATGGCAGTGGTCGCATTTGATTGATCAGTTTATTTCATGCTTAAGCTGTTTTTGGTATTCGTCTCGTCTCGAACCAAACGATCCTTAACAATTCAGATATAAATTGCGTTTCCTTTTTTTTAACAATTTTACGTTTTGTACCGTAGATAATAGAAATTCAATCGATCAAAATAGGTGTACAATAGGTGTACAATATTTGAGAAAAAACACGCTCTCTCAGTCGTCATGAGTTATGTTCCATTGTTTGTCAGCGATATCGGTTTAAAATGAGGATTTATTTTCATTTCCTCCACGGAGAACAGACAACATTTCGAATGACGTATTAATTACCACCCGGATCACGAGAATATCTCTCGGGATTCCGGCGTTTTGAAGCCGATAATGGAAGTATAGGTAACTAGTTTATTGCGCGCAAGTCGAGCGAAAAAAGCAATTGCAGACGGACGTAAAGGTAAAGTTCAAGGTCGCCTCGATTGCATTAAATCAACCGTTAATGTGACCGGTATCGCGGCTACGATAGGCAACTTATGATTTTGGAATTTCTTATCGAAATTTTATCCAATGGGATGGGGATTGTAGCATATATCGGTGTAACCTATATGTATCTATGTATAAGAATAGAATAATACTGAAGTGCTCGGTGACGTTAACTAGCCCCGGCAAGCGAATATCGATAAAGTTATGAATTGCTAAATCGGCGTGTCAACAGAAATCTATGTCTTCATTCCCTCTGCTACATGGTAGAGTCAGCGGAATTCGATTCCTCTGTCTATCATCATCTGCATTTTGTTTCGTAAAGCAATATTCTCACCGGGATCGTAACGACCGAAATGAAATAAACATAACAAAACATCGGTGAACGCGAATATCAGGAAATGCGCAGAAACTTTTTATCGAATAAAAGCATTCATCTGATCGCACTAATATTCGTATGCTGCCCATCTAGAAAATCTTTCATCGACTGAAATGCGGATCTTTTTGACACTATTTTTCTATACCTAAATTGATGTATCACTCGCCCAATACGTAACGGATATCACCGGCTGCAATAGATTTTCTGAAAAAAAACATTCATATATATATATATATATATATATATATATATATATATATATATATATATATATATATATATATATATATATATATATATATATATATATATATATATATATATATATATATATATATATATATATATATATATATATATATATATATATATATATATATATATATTTGAAAATAACGTTTGATTTAACATCTTTCATTCTCATCAACATCGACCGCTCATTCATTGATGCCATGAATTGTTGGCGCGCCAACGCAATCGTATTGATGTTTTAGTGAATGGCGTAGGGCTGGGATACTTGAGACACCTCTTCATAGTATCATAGCTTCGATTCCATAATACAACTAACTGATGATGATGATCATGCAAAACGTGACGTAAATTATAAGATCATTTTATTGTCTAGTAATTAAATATGAGTTGTTTGCTTGGCGCCATATTTAGGAAGAATTTCCTTTTGGCAGTTTAAAAAAATTGAAGTCATTTTTTAAACACCCACACAAAAGTTGCTTCGTACCATCGGTATTATTTCAATTTGAAAGAATCGCATTGCAAGAAAACGATGAAAATGATCATAAATGCCGATGAGACTACATCGGCCGGTTACTTCAATAAAAAAGGTTTGTCTCAAGTAACCACGGTATCCCTATTCTACGGTATTCGTGTTTGATATTCTATCCACGTTTGTCGCGCTGCAGATGAAACAATCAACTTGTTTATAAATTGATGAAAGAGAATTGTTGCGTGCGTCTTCTATTTAAATCGTAGCCGTTATTGCACATCAGGAAAAGCAGTACCATTAGTTAAAACCACTTAGAATAGTACGTCCGAGGTAAAACTCGCGTGAACCATATAAAATCGTGTGTTCCTTCAATCATAAATGATGTGCTAATGTCTCAGAGCAAATTGCCCTCCGCACGGGATTGCCAAGGGACTCTAGCATTGACGACTGTATCGGAGATGTGATTAAACAGCAGAAAACTTTCGAGGATGAACGCTATTCGAATGTCACGAACTGAGTGGGTTCGAATCCTTGAGTTGGCGGAATTGGGCGGTGGTTCTTTTCGTTCCCTCCCTGTTAAAAGAATACCGTTTCATTCAAGTTCTGATACTCCGGTGACTTACAGTGGGTGGATTTTAAAAAATAGGGTTCATATTGTGAGCCTGAAACTGTAGGGCAAAAACCGGTGCGTTTGTCTATTTTTGCTGATGATGGATCTCTGGCCGAGGCAATCAATGGAGGCCTTTCATTTGGACTTTCATTTCTTGCAAGGATGACAAATGGCTTTTCCTAGATTTCTGTTTAATTATTCTCCACCAAACGTCATTGGAAACCCCCAATCAAATGCGAGTGCTTTGAAAGCGAAAAGTAATCATTCCAAAATCTCATCCACTGTTTCCTGTAAAAGTCATGACCGGCATAACGATACGCTAATTGAAACTAACGACAAACGCTGCGTGAAAGTCCAATTTACGACTAGGGCAATATCGGTCTAATTTCAGCCGAGCTTTCATGTCGACAATTAAGCATTGATTTGGGCGATTGTTCTCGAGTAATTAGAAACAGCGTGTAGTGAAAGAGAACGAGCGACGACAGACGTGCAGGCAGCCGATGGCGAGCAAAATCGAATCAAGAATCAAAGCGATGAAGCGAATCGCGATAAGCAAAGAAGAGATTCAGTCCCTAACATCTACATTACCCAATTCGTTTGCTACGCGACCGATTAGCAGATTCCGGTGGGAGTAGTTTTTGCTATACACCTGACAGTTTCCCGGGACTATAACGCATCTTCTGGGAAACATTGAACCGCTGGTTTCTCGTGATAAGTTCCCATTTTATGTGATAGTCATGTAGTCGTTAGCTCCTTGTAAATGCGCAACGAACAATTACATTCAGTCACGTAAATCGTCTTGTGATACTGTCACCTACATCCACATTTATGTATTCATTTTATATGCTGATGGGGATGGAACTGCAGCAGGTAGCCGAACGCAAAGACACGTGGAGTTGGCAAGAAGTGTGCACCATTTGAATACCGATGTGAGAGAGGGGAGCAATACATGTTATTGTCTACGAGTCAAACACACTATTCGATTTCCCCCGCGATGGTCCGAGGATTGGCCTTTACAGTGAATGATAGTTTCTTTGACCGCCATGTAATTTCATTTATTCGCCCATTCCCTTCGCAAATAATGCCTTTATTCGGATCATTGTAAATCCAATGAACGTACAAAACGATAAGCTAAAGCTCTGCTATGAATTGAAAGTTCAAAACAGCATTTACGTATAGACTACTTCCGGCTTCTTCTCTCTCCCTTCCTACTGCACTATACTAAAGAGCTAAGAATAATTTCATATGCCTGTGACGGCGAATAAATTCCAATCAAACATAGGGACCCTGTGTGGATAAACGCTGATACGGTCGGACTTAAAGATTTTTTCGATACCTGTCAACCCATCAATCTTCGAAATTAAAAACTACAAGATCGTTCCCCTTTTTTGTTGAAATTCTGTCAAAGCTATTTTAATTAATCTGTCTAAAGTGATGTTTAATTCAATATATAACCGACGTTAAAAAATCCGCCCCTTGGGTGATACCCAGATTAAAATTGTATTGTATTTTATCGCACAGTCAATATTTTCCTCGCGTCAAATCGGAAATTAAAATGTCAATGAGGGGAACTTTGCATCAGCCCCGAAGCGAGTTGGGACATTCGATTCGTCTTTAGTAGGCATAATTTTCATGGCAATCTTCCGCACGGCCGAGTGGCACGATCAGATGTTCGATTTTTACGAGTAATCCACGTATTACGACTCTCAAACAGATAGTCTCTGTTTTCTAGTCAGTTCCGTATAATCAGACCATCAATCTCAAATGTACAATAAGTGGCATGTTTGATGTTTAAACGTGTAGAGCGCACGAAAGATTAAGAAAACCTCATTTATTTACTCGTAGGAAAAAGCCTCCATTATTCCGGACACGCTTAGCGATTTAATAGGTTCAAAGAAGTGCCAATACACAGCCATGCTTCTCAGCGAGAAATGATACGGTTCTTCGCGATATCCGCTGCTGTCTCGTCTGCTGTGTGCATGCTGATATAAACCATCGACTTTATCAACAGTCGACAGAAACTACATTTTCGATCTCTCGATTAATGAAAGTCGGACGCGGACATTCTGACGCGTAAATATCCGATGACAATTTTTCCATTTGATGCACTCTGAGATCAAAGCCACGCAATGATAAAGAAACGACACCGAATTAAAAAAAGACAAAGAAATGGTGGCCTACTAAATAGCCCATCTGTTGCATACGAGATGGAACTCTCTTCAACGGATGAAATTCTAACAAACGAATTGACAGGAAAAACTCAAAAACTTCCTTTGTTTCAATGGCATGTTCATTTGAGAAAACCTAAGGCACCTGTCGCCTTTCCAACATTTTTGTATGGACTTATTAGTCGAATCCATTACGATCATACTAACTAAAAATGTTTGATCACAGATCGGCGCTCAAGTATGATGCGCACTGATCGAAGCTGCCTCGCCGGGGTCTTTTTTCCGTGGGATACGGGAGCATGCGGTATTAGGGATCAGTTAGGGATCTTGTAAAATTATTTTTCTGGACGGTGAAAAACCGTTCCGGGTGGTTGAAAAAACTTTTTTCAGCGGCTGGCCTATTGCATCTTGAAGATGCAATAGGCCAGCCGCTGTTTGTAAGGCAAAAAGCCATTATTACTCCCCGGCTGTCCGTCCGAGGAGATCGTCGTCAAGTCATCACTATAAACTACTAAAGATTGAAGGATTTGTACGAGTTCTTTGTGGTGGTGTTTTCCATAATATAGGCAACACACATCTATCATACTATATAGATGCACTCTTCCAGGTAAAATGCGAATAAAGTTTATTGTATTGTATTGACTTACACGTCCGGGTCTCATTCCGACCGATGTGTGGAGTCTAGTTCTAGTTCCGGTAGCGCTTGCTGTCAAAGTGAAACTTCTGTAAAAGTTCTTTTTTGAAGCGAGAAAAACACTATTTGTAAAGATGTGCTGGATGTTGATTTGACTTTCTGTCAATCGAATAAAATGAAGAAAATACCTGGAAAGAATTCAGATGGAAAATCTGAGCTCGATAAAGCAAAGCGGCTCTACAGGTTAGAGTGAGAAAACTACACTACGCGATACTGCTGACTTGGACTGCAGCAAGGCTACTGCAGCAGTTCAAAGCCTGTGAATCGTCACAGACTCTTAAATATGGGCTATGGCCGGATGAAATAATAAATAAATCCACTACTGCCACATCTGTAGATAAACCCAGCATGATCCGATATAACAAGTGCCTTCTCTCCCCGCCCTCCTAACTTTTAGTACCGGTATTAGTTAGATCCTTGCTAAATTATGCTACAAAACAGAAAGGCAGGCAAAACTCTGGTGTTATAAATCTTGTGCTGTCTGACCTTGCCCGTATTTCGTATTCCTAGATGCCAGCATTAATAGCCACTATGATCGCTATAATGTTGAGCTTACACCCTCTTAGATCAGGGAAGCCAATTACTCCTTTTGATAATCAAGGATTGTGTTGTACTGTGGCAGAGCCTTGATATCATCGATTCCCTGCTGAGGAATGATGGTTCCGTTGCTCAACTTCAAGGCCCTTACTATATAGAAAAGGCCTCTGCTTACAAAATACCTGGTCTTTATTGCTGACGTGCATTATTTTATAAGTGGTAAGGTTTAAAATCTATTTTATTTAACAGGGCAGTTCTGGACTGCATCAGGAGACTTGATGAAATACTCAAAACGAAAAAAGCTTACAGAGATGTCTTCTTATCAGAATCTATCGGGCTTCGAAATAGGTGAGTCAGTAAAGTAGACCCGAACGGAAGATCTGAGTGATCATCACATCACCTGGTGTTGCAGCTCTTCATTGACATTATCCTGGCACGCACCACTTCTAGGGCAGCTTCAGTATGAAGTGCTAATTCTTTCTTTCCTCGATAACATAGATTAAAAGACTACTGCGAGCAGCTGATGTTCTATGATCCGACTGAATACGGCCGGCGAGCTGAAGAACTTTTATGGCGTAAAGTTTTCTATGACATCATTCAGCTGTTGAAGAACCATCGAAAGGTTCGTTTTTCACAAGATCAGATTTGAACTTACTTATTCTATTGTTTGATATGAAATTTTTGCCAACTTCTGTGGAAGTGCAGGATCCAGTTTCAAGGTTCAAATGGTTGATTGATTTTGAATTGTTGTTCTTGTTGTAAATATGAAGCAAAGATTTGTGACTGAAGCAGAAATTCCTGGTCTCTGTTATGGCTTTCTTGTTTTGCGAGTCAACCCACAATAAAAACTGAAAGATTTCTTTAGTTGAAAAACCAAAAATTCTGTGTTTTTGAAATACTGTAGAATGTAAGTTGAGACTCCTGGTGTGGTTCTTAACTATTGTAACTAGTAACTACTGTGTAACATTTAACTGTCGTTTTCAAATATGCACTGAAGATTGGTGGAAGGATTCTGCCCAAAACATAAGAAAACAAACAATAACAGTTTGATTTGATAATATGGGTTTCTCTAAATGATAAAGATGTTCAAAATCTTTCTGTTTTTTCATGAACGCTCCAGTCTTTATTTGCCGCACATGACGAATTTCTAGCTCTTGTTCATATGTTGCTATCACTGGACATTTTGCCTACCTTTTTTCAGTCAGTTCAACAAAAGAGTAGTCTTGAAATTGCGTTTCGTACGCATCTAGCTGCTGCGACTGGATATTACCATCATCTATTACTACGAATTCAAAGCGAATTCGGTTTGAATTTAAACATCTTGGACTTCCACTACCTATCCGAGCCGCCATCTCACCTTATTAGTAAGTACAAGTACGAATATTCGTAAATGAGCAAAACGCATGTTTTACAGTTTGGTGTTTTGTAATATTGCAGATCGTAAAGGAATGACTCAAATGAAACGAATCGATGTCGACACGCAGGTTCTAGATTGGGCTCGTAAAGCTTGTCATCGGTGCTTGATTTATCTCGGAGATATCGGTATGTTAAACACTTGTGTTGTTGAATCACTGGGCTGGTGTGGTTGCTTTGGCCCGTTTTGAATTGAAACAGACTACATTTACCGGATTCCTACTGCTCCTTGATTTATTAAAAAACCCTAAACAGATAGTCTGAAACTATGTTAATTTGGGCAAAATGCCGAAAAACTAGAAACTAAGTTTAGGTAGTGTTAAGGATAAAGATTTGCTCGCAAAACCACCAAAATAATGGTTTTACTGAAATAAACAGTACTAGTTCAGGAGGAGTCTACAGTAATTTGGATATGGAAATGATTTGGATTTCCTTGAAATTTTAAATTTTCTCTTAAGGGACCCTGATTTGAGCATTGTAAACTTTGATTTATCCAGATAGGCGATTTTTCAGTAGTTAATGATGTGAAATGATTTTATATGTATTTTAATTTCAATTTTCAGCTCGTTACCAGCAAGATTTTGACGGCGTTCGCAGTCGAATTCTAGCGCAACGTTATTACAAACAGGCTCTCATCCTTTACCCGAGCTTAGGTGAGAAACAATAACGTCATTTATCATCGACCAGAAGATTCCATTGAAATGTAGTTTGTTTGCCATGAATGTAGTTAGTTTTATTATTTCCATTGTTTGTTAGGTATGCCACAGAATCAACTAGGAACTTTAGCCGGTAATTCACATTATAGCTGTTCTGCTGCTTATTTCTATTATCGCTGGTAAGTCATTTTACTTTCAAATAATGACCTACTGCAGTCAACGAATGTTTCGTTTTAACAGGCCGACTACATATACACTTTAACGGTACCGTAACATTTTGTGTATGTTTTTAGTTTGATGTGTGAGCAGAGTTTCGAAGGAGCTGAAGGCAACCTCAAGCGTTTGTTCGAGAAAAATAGAAAAAAGTTTACGGAAGTTTGCCAAGCATCGCCGAGGGATATGCCTCCTGAACAACAACAGTGAGTTAATCATTCATTACCGGTTCACAGGGAACATACAGCCATCGACTGTGGTAAACCAGCTGTATTTTTTATTGCAATTTTTGCAGGTATAAAGATGTTAAAACTTGTCTGGTCGGTTTTATGCACATGATGGATGTCTTCCACAATAATAATGGGTATGAATGAAGTTTATTCTTCTAATCATAACTGTGTTACTGTTTTAATTGTACTGCGCCCTCAAATTATAACCCATACCTCTGTTTCACCGGTTATTAAATGGTTCTTCTCTCATTCCGTTTCGCTATAGTATCGATTCGAAAGAACTGCAGGAATGTTGCCAGACGACGTTACAACAGTTCAACCTGTGTATGTACTATCAGCCGCCGCTGTTGATGATGAACGGTTCGTTTCACGGTCGAGAAGAGGAGAAAGTTCCGTATTTAGATGATGTAATCGTTTATAGGTTGGTCGTTATGTGTATAATGACCGTTAGACAACTACAAATGAGTGGTAAGCGATACAGTACAGGGCCCTGTTCTACGGTTGTTGGTCCGGTTTGACACTATTAGAGTTGGAATTCATTCTTTTCCTTCATGGAATGTTAATGTAGTTACTCTACTCAGTGTTAAGGCCTTATTTGTGCTTACTTTTCTTAAAATGTCAGTAAGTGCAGAAAAGTGCTACTTTTTGGCTAACATGCCACCTGAACAATCTGTCACAGCATTCGTTATTGTTATAGTAACATTGGGCCTTTCGAACGGCACTGCAATCTTGATTACAATAGTGACATCATAATCTAAGCATCTGGGACAACCTGTTTAACTCCTGCATCCAGGTGCAGCACCAGCTTAAAGAATGACAGGAGGGAATCCCTTGTGACGTTGAATGATGATGTCATTATCGTGATCAAGATGGCAGGTCCCGTCGATAGGCTTGAAGTAAGTCTCTTAGAAAATATCCACTGTAAAGTTTTAAAAAAATGATATCAATTTGGCTTTACATAGTTTAAAATTGTCATCTATTTATTCAGGGTCTCAGTACGTGACTGCTGCTATCGCGTTCACGCTTGCGTTATTTTCGCACGTTCTGAATCACGTCGTAAGTAGACTGACCGGAACTCTCGAAGAGCTCGAGAATCCTCGTAAAACGCTCGGCGCCGGGTCGCCACTCGATGTCGACGTGTCGTCCGACGATGAATCAGCCGGTGAACCGGATAATCGGGATGACGCTAAAACCGACGATAGTAAAGATAAATCGCCGAATAAAGTAAGATTTGATCAGGATTCAGTTCCACAGTTGTAAGACTTAACTTCTCAGTTATTCGAAATTAGTTCCTTGTCAACGAGTTAACTTTGAGTTAAATCTCAACTCAGAACTGTTGGACTGCGTCTAGATATATTTCTGTGCTATCTATTCATTATGTAAGCATCAAATTCCTGAAAGCTAGATCTAAATTCATAGACCTAAAATGATTCACTTCTGGTTTTCGATTAAACTACGATTTTTTCCATGCCAAACTTTCCTCATTTGTGTTGAAAACTATCCCCCCCCCTAACAAATGCTTGGTAGGCATTTCTGAACTTGGGACCCCTCCTACCTTAGTGTGTTAGTGTGCTGCCGGTATGATTTCAGTTGTTTGTAATTTCTATTTTATTGCAGTCAAAAAAGTTGTTTATGTTTCGAAGACGTCGCCGGAACAATCGAGGAAGTGATTTAGATTCAGACGAATCGGAAGATGAAGGTAAGTTCTGTGTCATTACGTCATTGAGGTTTAACTGAATACTCTAGACTAGGTAACCTAGATAGCTACCGATGCTATCAACTGATGGAGAACCTCCAACGCTACTGTGGCAATCGAGGATCCCACTTATAGCAAGTACTGATTCATCAGCTTCGCTAGTAGTTCCTCAGTTTTCGGTGTTCAATTTCTTCATTTCACTTGAAATCAAATTATGTTTTCTAAAGACTTAACTAATCATCGAGGAAAAATGAATGTAATATCACAGTTATATTTGACAGTGTGAAACTCGCTTTCCGCCATTTAACGGGATAGATAGTGTTGCAATTCCCCATTACGACTTGTTGAAAGTCAAAAAATTATGATTCTTCATGATCTTTCAAGTTTTTACCCGCTGTTTTCAGGTGGTAAACCAAGTGGAGGCGGTATGGTCGTACTGAGCGACTCCGACGAAGAAGAAGTCATGAATTTCTTGGATAACACGGATTCTTCGAACGAGAGCGACAACCTGATGGAGAGTCAAGAACTGCGACCGGGTTTCAGCGAAAACCAAGACTCTCCCGAAAAGTCCGACCTGGAGAGCGTCGGATCTGCACAGGTAGGTATCGCAAAGTTTGTGTTTGGAAGTATCTATACGCTCAAAACCTGTAAGGGGTTTGACCAAGAGTTAACTCGTAGATAGTTGACATAGTGACAACTTAAAATCCATTTTAAACACAGTATTCATCCAATGATTATGGGCGAATTTATCGAAATATACTCAATTCCGAGTACTCCTTCAAGTATAGTACTCAACACATCTATCCAAGGGTAAACATATACTCAATTTTGGGTACTGTTCTTGGCCATACCGCCCTCAAGAGCATGGTAACCCTGAGTACATACCTGAGAAAAAAATGGTTATACATTTTGGTCATAGTTGTTGCAATGAAAACCAACATAACACATTTATCCACAAATGATACTCAGAATTGCGTACCCTATACTTGTCAAGTACCGTTCCAGGAACTGGGATCATTTTGATAAATTTGTCTTAGCTTTAACCAACTTTTGAGCAACAGGCCCCTCGTTGTCTTAATGGTCTCTTAATAAGCTGATTTAACAATGGCAGATTCATCGGATCTCCCGTTTTACCGGTGCAGACGGTTAAAATCAAATCCAGTGCTTGGTATATATTTCAGAGTGATCTAACAATCGGCGGTGACTCGCAACACGATTATCAGCGCGGCTCGTCCGACGCCAGTTTACAGGCGTTCTCGTTAGAATTCTTCAACAATTCGGATATTTTGCCGTCGCTACCGTTCGGCGTAACGTCGACGAGTTTTACGCAGGGCATCGATTTCAACGACGATCTCGATGTTTATAAAGACGTCATCCAAGGCCGGAAGAAGGTCGCCGTTCCTCCTGGTATGTGTAGAGTTGATTCTCGTGGAGTTTTAGTCATTCAAAAATACAATAGAACCTGCTTAAATACAGATCTATTGGGATCGATGAAATTAGTCCAGATTTAACGTCAAGTGGGTTTAACTGCTGTACATATGCATCCATGATGAAAAAATTGTCCACATCTTCCCATATTCGTGATGCTGAAGAATGATCCCTTTCTGTTAATTTGATCTGAGAATAAGGAATTGTCCCTTTTATTTATTTGATTATTTGATTTTACGCTCATTCTTTGCGTGTTCCTTACAAACCCACCACACCTGCCATGAGCCTATCAGTTTATGAAGTGTTTATGAAGTGTAAACTATGTGTCTTTGCTTGATCCCTTGTTGACCGACCTTATTTCAGTTTTCAGAACCTTACTTGACTTTCATGTCGTGTTTTGACTTTTTACAGGTTTTCATATGGATCCTGAAGCGCGATATGTCGAGGAAATCACGGAGAAAATTGCTACGTTCAATATTGAGACTGACACGGATACGAGTGCTATTCCTACGGATACAGGTGCGCATATGTATGAATCGATTTTTTGAGGGCTTATTCCGAATTTTTTGGATATCGCTTGTAATTTATCGTTGTTATTTCAGAGAATTCTAGTCTTCATACCGATGCTGATGCTAGCAGTGAAAGCAGTACTGGAAGCGTTATCGATAGGTAATAATATACAGTAGGCTCCACTCACGATTGATAGAACACTATATCCGTGTTGACGCGATGTAGAGAGAATCCCACAATTATAACGAAAAAGTCCGAAAATGAAACTTCGAGATAGTAGTTTATTTCAACGTTTCGACTATATCCTAATAGTCATCTTCAGGAATAAATTATAAGTCATTATTCCTGAAGATGACTATTAGGATATAGTCGAAACGTTGAAATAAACTACTATCTTGAAGTTTCATTTTCGGACTTTTTCGTTATAATTGTGGGATTCTCTCTACAGGCTCCACTCGCATCAGAGTAATTCAGGGGCAATTTGAAGATAGATCGGAAGGAGTGAATTATATGACATCAAACTTGGTAGTCTAGTGTATCTAGCCTTTGTTCTTGCTAGGGGCAACCCATAAGATTATCTGGTATTCAGACTTTCAACTCGGATATTGCGCTGAAGATATGCACTAAGAGATCTTAGAGTTAGAGTTCTTTTTAACACTAGAACCTTGGAACTGATATGATATCGTTTTTATGTACTTACAGACGTTTACTGGAGTCGAAAAAGCTTTCGGAATTGGTAACGATCATCAATCAAGAAGGTTTGATGCCCGTCGTGAAAGTGTTCTGTGATTGGATGATTTGTCATCCGCACATATTGGAAACGACTGCTCAGGTCGGTGTATCAACGATTGAAACGCAGTTCTTCAAATTTAAATTCATGCATAGAGCATGATTTTAAATTGCGGACGTTTCTCATATCTTGAGAAATTTTCTTATCGATTTTGTAGAGTTCACTGACATTGTGGACGAGGCTTTCTGTGTTACTCAACGTACTTCCATCTGAAGACAGGTTGCCTTCATCAGGTAGCGTGAGAAGTGATTAGTTCTGGGTTCATTTTTTAAGAAAAATTCAAACTCGTAATTAAAACACTTGGTTTCTTCATATTTTGGATGAGTAACACACTGTTAATATATTTGTTATAGATTTGTGCAGTGGTTCCGAAATACTGGCAAATATTCTTAAGAAAGCTGCCGCTAATCTGAAACAGCAATGGACACAAACACATCCGGTTTGTGAAGACATCGATTTGCAGAATCTACCACCGATTCAAGAGATTCATTCGCATATCGTCTTCGACCCACGCAAGCGGCAGCCTCTCTCCTCAAAACAGGAGGTCAGTAACAAATTAAGTTCAAATTAGGTCACCAGAAGCTGCTGCCATCTACAGTTAAACCACACAACTAGAGAGCTGAAATAGTTTAGATTTCTTGTGAAGAACTATTAGTCCTAAGCATGTAATGTAGATCAGATGTTGGGGCAAGGTGTGGGGGCCTTGCCAAATATTTTTAAGGGAAATTAATGAGAAAAGGGCGCTTAAGCTGTGTCCTCACCCCTTACCTATTTAGATTTCATCTAGAAACGAAGCTGACAATCAATCCACGGTGTTGTGATGTTTTTAGTTGAGAATAAGAGCGTTTCCCATGTTGATATACCCCAGCGCCACCATGGCAATTGTCGTGATAGAAGTGTCCAAAATTAGTTTGAAATTTAGTTAAAAGTATTGTGTATTTCTGCTAGACGTTACTGCGAATATGCTGCCTGCGAAAGTTCGGATATTTCGCCGCAAAACTGGCGACGATTCCGTTGACTTACAACGACGAGAAAGCAAAGTTCTTCGCACACACTGAGGGCAGCGTCGAAGCTGACGAGGTGACACAGGAAAAAATAGTAAGTGAAAAAAACTAGCGGAATGGGAGGAGGGGAACTCCAATAGTGCCCTTCAATTTTTTCTACATTTCATCAACCAGGGTCAGATTGGTGTCGACTAAAAGTTGAAATTTCTGTAAATAATTTTAGAAATTGTGTCAAATTGTTAATAATCAAAAGGTTTTACAGTGAAAAAAGTTAAAAAAGAAAAATGGAAAAAAATATGAAATTTCCACTCCACACCTATCTCACAACTGCCACTAAATCACAGTAAATCAATGAAAACTACACCGAATACCGAGAAAATATCTGTTTGTTGTTGGCTCATTTGATAAAATTTGAATTCAGGATTTAAAAATCCGGTTCGAAGTTCAATATGGAAAAATGAATTGATTTTGACTAGGTAACACTGGTCTGTATAGTCTGGCCATCTGGTAGTTCGCACTTGTACCTCCAGATTATAAGATTTCGAAGAAGAGCCATTATTTCTAACCCTTTGACACGAGCCATATTTGATTGATCAACAAACAACAATAAACGGCCACTACAGCGAGCGGTGCCCGAAAGCTTCTCGAATTGTTGTGTAAATAGTTGTTTATACTATTACAGCGTTATCTTTGGTCTGTTGACCATTTCAGTAATCACTACTGTTTATAATTGTGTCTACTTCTTGCCCGGCTTCGTCCAAAGGTACTATTTACGAAGCAATTTCGCCGTTCAGCTGATATGGTTTTGACATATTTACTCAGATATTGACTGCTGGGTAGTCCACGGCTAGTTGACGTCATACTCGGGCATGTACACAGCGCGTGTAATGTTTCATTTGGTGCTCAAAGTTTTTCATTGAAAGTGACTTCGCAAAAACAGTCCCTACCGCAGACTATTATTGCGAGTCTGAGGAAGTCTTATAAATGCTCGGTTTTGGAAAAATTTGGTAAACGCCCTTTTCTGTGATTACATTTGAGATTTAAAAGCGCCATCTTTTGTTGCAGCTTTGTTGCTCTAAACACTGAAATAGCAATTGAATCATACTTGAAGGTGTTCATGAAGGCAAATTATTGCAACTTTCTTAACATTTCAAAATGATTTATCCCAGGTGCACAGTCTGAGCTTAGATTTAAGACCAGTCGACGACCAACTTAGTTCTTTAGCCAGTCCGACAATGTAAGACTAGTCCTAAGATTTAAGACCACTTTTGGACTTTAAAGTCATGACTGGCCCCTATTGTTGAAATAGCACACATGTATTTTGCGAGTATGCGTAAACATTTAGAAATAGATAAATATTTAGAATAGTCAGTACATAATGTTTTTTCACACAACAATGTTATCTCATTAATCTAGACACTTGTGTATAAGTAAGTTATCAGTATTTGAATGTGTCTCATGTGAATGTGTGTGTCATCTCTCTCTCTCGAGGAGATCTACTTTGAAATCAGGTGCTTGAAAATCGTCGTTAAACTTTGAGCCGCTTCAAGAGAGACTGTTTCTATTTACACAATGCTATCTTAGATGCCTTACACCGGGGTCAAACAAGGTCTGGTTTAACCTCGGTAGCCCTTAATCTCTCGCAATGCACCTTGATCGGCACTTACGTCATTATTGTCGACATGGAATATTTCTTTTTTTAATTTGACATATGATTCATAAGCCAGCAATTCATAGGTTAGTATACCGGGACTCGAACTCCGAACTGGTCTTGGAAAAAAGCTTATCGACGTTATCGGGGAAACGCTGTACTCGGTGTTGCGGTCTCGTGCAAAGCTCCTAGGAATCCGTTCTGGGCCCTCGAAATAGATAAGTAAGTAGGCGAACTGTTGGCTCGAGATGAAAGTTCAAGAACAAATCAATGTTTACTCAACGGAATCAATTAAATCAATTTTCTGTTTACGTTTGAATTATTACTCGATAGAATTGCGTATCAATTGGCAATGCGCCATCCAGCTACATATATATACATATATATATACACGTATGTGTCATATGATTACTGTCAATAACTCACTAGTCATCTCTCTACAGCTATAATAAAAACGAACTGGTAAAAAAATCAAACAATTTTTAATTGATTAGGACTAGGGGAATTTCTAGCGGGCCAGAACGTACTTTCGATTGAGGTCGGTGTTGCTCTGTACTTGCTCTACTCTACAGTTGCCATTAGCCGAACTCACTGTGGACTCTTGAATCCATGGACTAACAGACAAATTGAGAATGGACAAGATCAATGCTGTACGTTCACATACATTTTTAAATCGGCTGTCATCACAAGTCCAGCCGGTCACTGTGATGTGATTGACAGGCAACTAAAGCCTACTTTCTATTCACGCAGAGAAATGGTTTTTAGATTGTTGGTCTGTGTTTTGAAATGGAACGGGTCAATTTCAGAACGTTTTTTAATTTCCATACCTAGAACCGACATCGTTAAGAATGTTGTAGATAACATTTTCTCGCTTTTTTCTTGCGCGGCTTTCGAGAAACCTTAAATCTGCGCGAAAAAAAAGAGTAGAATTCAATAATTTCGGTTTAAAGAAGAGATATTCGACGTGTTTTGCCGAGCGAGGAATGTTTATCCCTGGTGGTATATTGAATATATTGCGCCGTTTATTGCGGGTACACACGCGACTGTTAGTATTTGATGTACGTTGGGCTGTTTAATAAGCTAATATGACCCTGTAATGTTAACTAGCTCACGGGCGCTCGGCGATATCGATTCAGTTTTCACCGCTGATGTTATAACCTCGTGTTATTCCGAATTTCACGGCACGCGAAACTTTAAAGTAACAAGACGAAATCAAATACGGTCGTTTTTCGCGGCGTATCTGGCGACGAGCCCCCCGACGCCGCCGGGGCGACACGGACGTTTGTTTGATCAGATATGACGGAATCGGCGATATTATTTTTCGTTCTTCTTGTTGAAAGTTTCATTTCGAAACACGGGAAGTTTTCGTGTGTTTTTAAGCGTAACTGACGGGGTCTGAAAATACGCTACGTCCTACTACCAGGCTAGTCTATAGAAGAATCTGAAACCGCTCTGTTCACTTAATGTTTATAAGTTTCTGAAAAATTAGTGATTTGAAAAAGAATGATTTTACCTATATTCGTTGTATGCATCGCGCTAGAAATCATCGACAAACTCTGACAATTCTTCTCATTCTCAAGATTTGGAAATATGGTTACATTTTAACCACTGTCTGGTTAGTAACACTGATCTCTGGTCAAAACATTGAAAATGAACTCAGGAGTTTTGTAGTCGAATTTAACCTCTGACTATGTATGATATGTGGTATGACCTGAAAAGTCCCACAGCAGAATTTGATGCGATGAAATTTTGAAGATTTATTAATTACTGGTTCTTGGGCTTCTTCGAGACCCTTATTCTCATCTCATTCTGTCTATCTGTCTCTCTCCCATTGCATTCTCTTAAAAAATTCTAACATTAGTTCACCATGAATTGATTCATGAGATATCTCTATTCTACACATCACTAAGGAATCACCGTATTTACAAATCAATATATACGCAGGTTGGTTTCGCTATATATTCATAGATGGCGTTATATTAATCGCGTCGTTGTCGTTCAGAGACCTCGGTATTTGATTAGAATCGCAGTCGGCTGGCTGTGACTGCTGTGCTGCACTGTGCGCTGCTGCGCTGCTGCGATGAATGTTGTAGATATTTGCTATTACTTTGTTACTGAAGACTGGCTGTGGTGGCTGTATTTGAACAAGATTTGAAATGCCTGACTGAAGATTACTAACATTCCACCGACTATTGACTCTGGCAGCTTGTGTCAGAGGAACTTGTGTCAATATTGGTGCGCGAGATGTGTTGATACTGTCAACAATTTCTACACTTCTCTCCAAACTTACATATTTGCCTTTAATTAATCTCTCCTTCATATCGGATCAGAAGTTGGCCATTCGTTCGTCTTCGTCAAATTGACAGTCGATCGCCCCGCCCTCATTTGATTTGAAGATTTTCTTAGAATATTTGACTTTTAAAATTAATTACGCTCTGTAAATACGAAATATATATTATAAGGGTTGATTTAGGGGTGTAGGCCGGGTGGACTAGTCTACCCCCTTCACAAAATTCGAATGTGCCTTAAGTCTTGAAATGATTTTTGTGCATAGAAAACTTTTAAAAGACAAAATAAATCCAAACGGGCCGTTAGACACCAGAAATGCCTCTTCTGGTTTTGAATTTTCTGTGGGAGGTCCACCAATGTTAAGCCCTTACAGCCCTAATATGAAATATAGGCCTACGTATAATGGTATGCGCATACACTCTTTTCGCGATGGTTATGCTGAGCGAAGCATGTTAACAAGCGCGTGAAATGTTTTACAAAACTTTCGAATCATTCCCATCTGAATCGAAAAACCCAATTCGAAAATGTAAATCATCTATCAATCGGAATTGTACTTGAATTACGCGGACGCAAACCAGCATCCATCAATATTAGATGCGTTGATGCTTCGATGCGATACCTGAATGAGAGGACACTGTGCAACCAGCTATACTGCTGAATGCACTGCATTTCATTGCAACAACTCAGTTAGTTGTCATCTAGATTTTCAGCCTCGTACGTGAGAAATTAGGCAAATCATAGCATAATTTCTATTCATTGTTCATAGAATTCGAGAAATTATTGATTTTCATTGAATCTAACAATGAATCGGGGAGTCTGAATGCACGCTAGCAATGTCAGGTGGATCCTCACTTGCCACTAGCGGAATCCTCTTGAGTGCTACAGTCAAACGTAGAGTCCTCATTGTCCAATAGGCTCAATCACCAGGGCTAAATGGGCCCCAGCCAGTTCTGGAAGTGTCTCACACGAGTGAGTGGATGACTAATAAGGCACAGGTCAAATTTGACTCGGGCCTGTTACGAGCCAGTTTGGCCCAGGCCAAATTGTCTTCGTGTGATCGCTGCGATTGTGACCTATCAATTTGCACATCTTATTACTTGGCATTTGTTGACCAATCACAGATGCCTGTATATTGTGCACCGGAACTACGGCTGAATTTCACTGATGTATGCATACTCTGTATACCTTCCACCTTTCTTCGAAAGTAAATATTAGTTTGAATTTTAATAGGTTTCTGTTTGCCCGTCGAACTACTGCGGTATATTTTCGCCACCTCGGGTGTTGATTTTAAGCAGCTGGTTCTGTTACGCCGGGTAAATACGGCGCGATATTTTTGTCCCCCGACGCTTCGACAGTTTAAACAGTCTTAAATATTTAAACAACTATGACAACACACGCGGGAGCCAGCACCGCCGAGCCGAGCTAACTAACTCTGTCATATTCATATAGATTTCATGAATGTTTGTTTATGCTAAATCAGCTATAATATTTTTCTGCTGTGCCTCCTTCCCTTCTGTCCTCTCTCTTTTATCTTTCGTGCTCCCTCTCTTTGTTCCTCTTTGTTCGTACCTCTCCGGCCTCGCGTTCTTTTTCATCCTACTTTCCCCTTACTCCTGAATGCCTCCCCCTCCTACCTACCCTAATAATCTTTTCGACTCTCTCTCTCTTCATCCCTTTATTCTCTTCCTCTCTCCCACCTCTATCATTCCTTCCCACCCATCTCTTCCTGTCGGCGAAATCTTCCCTCTCACAATGTATGTAGGTTTCTTCCCTCCCTCTTATTTGTCACCCCTCCGAAGCCAGGTGCTCAAAAGTTGGTTAGATTTAACCGGTGGATAGTTGACATAGTGACAATTGAAAGTCCATTGTTACTATAGTATTTATCCGCCGGTTATCTTTAACCAACCTTTGAACAACTGGCCCCAGATCCCTCCCTCCTCTCCCCGCAGCCCCCTTCTCAACCGCACCAGTAGTGTATCACGACTTTGTGCATCCACAAATCGAACATACAAATTTCACTTTGTAAATTTCACTTTGTAAACGGACAGTGATATTAATTTTGCTTTCTGATTCCGTCAATATTGCATTCCTACTCGTTTCTCATTCGCGCCATCGTGTCGCGTCGTCGTCATAGCGCAGGACCCTCTCGTAGGTACATGTGTTATGCGTATTGATTATGGTCGGCATTTATAACACCAGCAAATCGCTCTCAACATCACTCTCTTTCCCCCCCCTCTCTCTCTCTCTCTCGCTCTCTTTCTCTCTCTCTGCACCGGTGAAGTGCTTCTGTCATCGAGAACGTGTGCACAAATATCAACGACATAAATGCTGCGAAAGTCAAATATTTGCCACAGTATTCGATATCATATCCAATACTGACGACTGTTGTATGGATTTCAATACCAGTTTATTATTTGATAGTTTACTTTCTATCAGGAAAAGGGGTGTGGAATCGCCGGTTTTTGCAATAACGCGTATAGACCTATCCATCAACGTAATGGAAAGTATTGGCGCGCATGGGAAAGAGCAATCGTTAGATTTGGTAAGAGGGAGGTACAACGATTACAGTTGGATAGAGGAAAATTGCCGCTCGAAGGCAATGCTGCGTTCAATTGACCGACGAACGATGTCCTGACCAGAACTGGGTTTTGTCTCGAAGGGGAAATTTCGAAATCTTTTATGAAAAAAACTTGGGCCCTACGAATCATGCGAAAGGGCCGAATTGTAGTCAGTTCTTAGGGCCGTAAAATCTTGCAGAATTCTTTCAGTAATAATAAGCTCTCTGATAAGACTGCAGAAACGATCAATACGTTTTACTACATTTTTGCCACGCACCAGCTGACTTATGACTTATCTGCTTTGTGCTTCGATGAAAACTGATTAGGCCGAAAGAAAAAAGTCGATCGCAATAATAACATGTCTGTTAACTACATAGAAATTATATTGATGAGTCCCCGATATTAAAAACTCACTGGCTTTTGATCTGCGTGCGGCCTATATAAGTACGTCTACGTACTGAGTACTTCGATTTGTAGTTAATTACGATTGGTTAACCGTAATGACCAATCGCAAGACGGGATGGTTTGTAACGGCAGCGCGCCGATATATCGCGCGACTACGACAGAGACTTGATTTGATTGCTAAATTGGACTCGGTCGTGCATGGCTTCGGGACCGTGACCAAATCACTTATTAAGCCTGCCACGGGAAATAATTTTAATCACGTGGAGTTATTCGACACCCTCCGGGCGTGATTCCTAGTCTATTGTTCACGCATCGACGACCGTCCTTTGAAAAATGCGTGTACTTTTTTCCTCAAATTCGTGCATTTCAACTCTAACTCAAATTGCAGTTGAAAGTGAAGTCGTAATGTCAGACCAGGCTGTAACTATAGCCGAAAATACATGTATAACCTATGATCAATCTCAAATGAATTCAACCAATTTGTCGTAGATTTGCCTGGAGAGCTTTTTTTTTTAATGGCTCGATTGGCATCACTACCCAAGACTTAAAGCCACAATTATATTTATGATTTAGCCCGGGTAAAACTGGCCCAGATCAGGGCCGAGTCCAATTTGGCCCGTGCTTAATTAGAGAGCCCATGCCACATGTAAATCACTCACTTGTTACTGAAATACTATGAAAACAATGCTGTGGCAAGCGACTTACAGAACCACTTAGCATTCACATGACCCATGCTAGAATTTGGTCTGATATTTTTAGTCATGCCAAATTTGGTCCGTATCAAGCAGGCATGGACCCATTTGGCACCATGTAAATGGTTGGCCCTGGACAAATTTGACTCGGGTGAGGTTATCTTGTCTCAATTGTGAAGCCGGGTATGAATCGGGATGGTCTATCAGTTGAATTATCAGTGCGAATATAGCCGACATTTTTTTTGTTACGCTTCCTCTTACCTATCGGGCGTGGTCGACGGCGCCACCGGTGAAAAAAAAAAACACTTGCTATGATTCAGATCCGAAGCCATATCAAACGCAGCGTTATGTACATCCTAGGAATAGATATATCTCTACTTCTAATTCGATTAGTCTTGCGCCGATCCGATCGCTTTTATTTGATTCCGTTTTGTTTTTCTCATTTTTAAGGTGGATACAGAAACGAAGAGGAATCAACTGATGCGCGACATGGCTCAGTTAAGGCTCCAGGTATGAATTCGTAAATACAGTCAACACTTGATTATCTTGCACCCTCAGATTCTGAATCCCAGGTAATCGACCTCTGGCCCAATACACATAAAATCCATTTATATTCACGTTCATATGTGTAGGTTAAGCTAGGTGATAATGGTGCGCATATCGACTTGATCTAGCCCACCACCATCTATCCACCAACGAGACATTGGTTGAAACAGGCTGATAATCGAGTGTTGAGTGCATTACAGGGTGGCCACTGACCTGGAAACCCTTGACACTCTAGAAAAAAATCAGGGGAATCTCATGGAATTTGACAAAGTTTGCCAAAAACCTGGAAAATTTGGATGGTGTTATTGACCGTGTGTTTCTTTATCAATATGTGCTTCGATGAAAAAAATGAATGAATTGTATCATTTCAAACCGAGGAATTCCTCAGAATTTACTCAGGGAAATTTGTGTAATAACATAGAAAAATCAGAGAAAACTCAGGGCATTTGTAAATGGGCGGAAAGTGGCCGACCTGCATTAGTTCGACTAGGCTGATAATCGAGCATTGAGTGTATTAGATCACTAAACCTTTGACCATCAAAAACGCTTTCTTCTACTCCAGGCTGAAGTGAATCAACTGGAAGGTTCGTTGAAGTTAGATAATCATCCGATTCTTCCACCGTACGTCGTAGTAGATGTAACTGCGTTGTGCGAAGGTTTAGACAATGTAAGATCTATGATCAACAGCGCTAGATTCATCATCATTATTCCATTAGCAGGTAAACATAAATCGCATCCGAGCGCGAACGGCGTACTACGTGCTGCCATCTAGCGGATTTTTGCGTAACCGATTTTTTATGTAAGCACTCTTAAGAATCGTATCATTTGCAGTGATTGACAACCTCGATAACTTGAAGAAGGAAAGTTCGAAAGCTCGAGATGCGATCAGATGGCTGGAAAACGAATTCAAGAAAGGCAATCGGTACAATGTTATTTCTTCTTGACCCGGTTCCGCGATTCTAGGTTGAAATTCGACCCCCTGCAGTTGAATAAATGAACTAATTAAACTCTTACTCATAACTAAAGCTACTCATCACATCCGAATCCAGCGTGTTCCTGAATATCTTCGTGTGGCATTTCGTGGCCGTCTTTATAGAGGAAACCGTATTGAATTATCCTCTGATCTTTCAGCTATGTAAGGGCGCAGAAAAGTTCCGAAAAAGTCAACGCTTCGCCGCCAAAAAATCTCAAAAGAAAAGATCCAGACATGTGGTAAGAATGGCTACAAATGAAGGCGGGTGGGCAACAGCGGTTTTGGTGAGGAAATTTTCAACCCAACGACTAAAACTTGTTTACATGTTATTGCTCTAGACCCTGATTAGTTTCGATCAATCTCATTAAGATCAATTTTGGACATATGTCGCAACTGTTCTACTGGGCCCGGATCTTGTGCGATACGTATTCCGTATTTCTCGTAGTATTTTGTTGATGATATTTCAGGTATTTCATGCAGATTATCAACTGCTGCAAGTATTTCGCCGCGCAGCGCACCGACTGTAAGCCGAAAGATTTAGTCTGCTTGTTGACGAATCTGACCGAAGAAACTGCCGGTACGAGCGCCAGTTTGAAACGGGCTGTCAATACGGTTAAACACGAGGGTGAGTCGATGAAAGATTTCTATTCTCCGTAGTGCGATTCTGTACGACTTCGTTCCCCGGTCAGCTTGGCACTCTGTCAGATCAGTGTATTTGACAGATCAGATCAGTGTATTTGACAGCTGATGTAGAGGTGTAGGTGAATCCGGTTGATTGTGAACGTGCGTGCAGCGCGTCACTCAATGGATCCTGTACTTGCTGTGATTCAGTAATCAGAGTTGAAGACCTACATCGGGAGCCTTCGACGCCCCGTGGCTACTAATTTTAAGCAACCTGCTGAGTCCCCTAGATTCCGACCAGATAAAGTTACCCCTTCATTTCACACGGCTTAACGAAGCCTATTGTTTTGTCTGAGTATGTTCATTTGTGCAGCATCTGTTGACAGAAAGAATTCTTCTATTCAGTAACATACTATTGTTTTATCTAGGTAGCCAGGACTGGGTTACAGTGTTCTCCATGTACTGAAAGGGGCTGCATTCATTTTTGTGTATGACACCGTGGATGCTGAAGTAGCAAGGCATTTGACAGTCCCCCCAACCCCCAAGAAAATTAAGCGTCATCTTCTATTTTTCACATTAGCTCAATATATGTCAAAGCAATTATCAGATAGAATTATCATTGATAGAATATTGGCATCCACTCTGGTAGGGACAGAAGATATTTTATAAGGGGTGGCTGATTTTAGTGGGGTGGATGTGAAAATGAAAGGCCCTGGTTGCCCCTCTAAAACCTCTTGTGGAGAGGAATGCTGGGGTCTCAACTCAAACTTCATTAAACCTTCAATTGAAATTTCAACTCTGAGCCGGTCAGAGCTGCGTCAGTATTCAAGAAATTATCGTGACTCATGGCATAAAATTTTTCGTTTTTCAGGTATTAATGTTGAAAGTGTGAAAGACTTCTATAAAAAGTGGAAAGAAGCCACTCACAGTGAAAAAGGCTGATGTGGCTGAGCTCTCTGGCATGAGCAGAGAGTGAGAGCAGAACTCCTGGAGATGTGTGCACCTTCAAAAGGTACGGTAAAAGAACTCCCTCATTTCTTATTCATCTGTAACTCGAGAGTCCTTTGAAAAGACTTGTTCTTCTTGTCGATGTTTAACATTGAAACACTCTCTATCGTTTTACTGAAAGCTTAGAACTATTTCTTGTATACAACGAACTGACAAAACCGCCGAGTAATGATGGGGCGAAAAGTTGGTTTTCCCTTTAAGATAGTCCCGGTTAATTTTGACTCGTTTTCCGACAAAACAAAAACTGGCCCGCGGTGTATGGAACTGGGTTCAGAATTTCGCGATTTCGGACAATATCTATTCAAATACTTTTCGAAACATCCCGCTTTAGCATCGACAAAAAGCCATCGATCTAGATATAAACATTCGAAATTCATGCGGGCTTTTTCAAATTTGCGGAGACAATTTCGTGGGAATCGATTTCGGATCAGTCATGCGTACGGCGCGGTCAGGGGGTTGGAAAAATCTACATGAAAATAAATACGCGCGCATACAACGATCGCCGTTCGACAAAAGCATCGTTTTTAAGTATGAATGATTATGAATACGACGTCTAGTTCTGAATCACGCTTTCATTTCGCGCCATTCTTCTTCACTACGAGTAGAGAAATAACAGCGACGACAGAACGAGAGAGAGTTCCCGACCACTTCTAAACGAGAGAGATCCTCCCAAAAACTGGTCCGCGTCGATTTTCGAAACATACGCCGGGCATTGATTGGCTCGTTATGACTCCGATTTCTTATTGGTCGAGTGATTCGTTATAAAGGCGCCCGTTCTCTCTCCCGGAGCTCAGCAGGTGTTTATAATTTCACCTCGTCGCGGAGCTGCATAGAAAACCATTACAATAATACCGAGCGACGGGACACGCCTTCCTTTAATGTTGCCCACTTCGAACAATAAACGCTTCCAAATATTTTCGAGCGCAAGTGGCTGCCCGCTCAAAACAATAGCCGGCCTCTCTCGTAGCCCGGGCTATTCGTCACGGCTCGCCGGTTCGTTAAGTAGTGTTTAAAATCCGAGTGTCTAACCCCTGGGTGTATTTCGAGCGGCGGCGCATTGTTTGCACAATTGCTAGTCGCAGACAAACCCGGCGAGAACGCATTGAATGTGTTATTGTTAAACATGAGACGTCAGGGGGTAGTGGTGGTGTTGGCTTGCCAAAATTTCTTCATAAGAAGAGAGAGGGCCGTGTGAGTTGTGAAGCGTATGACACAAAACGAAAAGAAATTCGTAAATATATGTATATATTCCCGGTATAGAATATTGGGATTTGATATGCCGTGCGTGTTTTTTAACTCATGAATTGCCTTTACGTCTCTCCCTTGAGAACAAGTTAATAGAATTTTCATAATTGATATGTATCTATTCCTATCATAGATATATATAGATATATATATATATATATATATATATATATATATATATATATCCTTGATAATAACCTATTGAAAAGCAAATTGATACCGCACTAGTTTGGAACCCAATTGAAATTGCGACTCTGCCATTATCTTGGAATACCACACGGCGCGGGTACCGCTTGCGGTCTTTCAATTTATGCGTCGTTTATTGCGGCGGAACGCGCTTTCATCTCGTAATCTCGCTCTGCACGGTTCGCGGTTCTATCGCCAGGTGACGCTCGCGTAGCACCGTGTCTCCGGTTGTATCGATTCGGGCGAGAACTTTAGCGTACGCTGACGACAGTGTTTTCAATGGACTCCGGTGTTGTAGTAACTGTACTCGAAATTTTATTGAGTGTTTGACACTCACAGTCCGTCTGCCTGCGTGTGAGTTCTCATTACAATCGCAATTACCGATGGATACGTAATATTCGAACGTCATTACATCCGGGGGTTGTATTTCGAGAAAAATAATCGCGCGAATTTTGTTCGCTACTGGTACCGATGATATCGCGGTCCTAAATTTGACCGTCGACGAGTAGTTGAGAAATGCATGTGTATTCCGCATATTCTAGGATAGTGTATTTTTATCGTAATTCCCCAATAGACACAATCTATATCTAATTCACCGATGATTAAGGCACTTGACATCGTAATATGTGTTGGGGTTATTACATAGGCGCGAAGTCGAGAGTAGACTTTATGAAATACACGGGGGTCGGTTGCCCTACCTATACCCAACTGCATTACTAACTAATACAAACCCTTTACATCATCATCGCGAGAGCACGAGGAGCGTATGTACATTGCGAGCGTATGTACATTGCATATTGTACGTACTTGTAACATTTTCACGCCCTTCAAATGTGAAGTACATTAATGGCTCTACTTCAGTCATATATGAAGTGTCATTCGCGCTGACAAGTATATATACTCATTCTGCGGTGCTGACATATGGGCCTCTTTTTCTTACAAACCGAGTGCTCTTTCTTGTAATAGTTTGGACTGGAAAACTCGGTCGAGTACGTCGGTGTGGTAGTGTCGAGCTGGACGAGGCAGGCGCGTTCAAGATGTGTTTGTTGTCCGTATAAGATTTGGGTCTTTTCGAATAAAAAACAACCCTATACATTTGTATTGAAAAACTATGACAACCCCACTCTCTCCTTTTCCCACTCTCTCCTCTCCCTCTCTCCCCACTCTCTCATCACCCAACTGTCTCTTTCCTTTCATGCTTTTCCTCTTGTAGCGGAGAATTCCAAAGACCTGTAATAGATTGGGCAAAAATATGTTACACGCCCATCTACGACTGTATTTGACAGCGGTTTCTACAGAGCTCAGCTATTCCCAAAAACATCAAAATACTCTCAGAATCATTTCTAGTTCATTTTCAATTAAACCTATTTTTGATGTCAATTTGCTCTCATTTTTAGTGAAAGTTACTACAACTTAGAGATATCAGGTAGTCTGATGCTGCATAAAACTAACATTCAAGATACCCAGTCTGTTAAAGTTCATATCTAAAGATATAAGACATGTTCCCCGATGTAAGGAGACATGTTGAGCCGTCGACCACTGACTGAACGCGAGGCTCTCGGCAGTCGGTCGTCTTTGAACAATCCGAGCACAATCGCGGATTATGTCGTATAATAAAGCGTTCGGTCGATTAATATTGTATCCATGGCAACAAACCTTTCAATCGTCACACTTATAGTTAATGAAAACGGCTTTTAATGGATAATTCTGTCAGATGTCTGCAATACGACGCGCATGAAATACGATCTGCTGGCTTACTGAGAGAGAGTCGAGGTTCGAGGTTCATGCAATCTCACTGAAGACTTCGGCAACATATGACAGTGTGTGTAGAGGGTCACCTGGGGAGTCAGTCAGTCAGTCAGTCAGTCAGTCAGTCAGTCAGTCAGTCAGTCGAGGTTCGAGGTTCATGCAATCTCACTGAAGACTTCGGCAACGTATGACAGTGTGTGTAGAGGGTCACCTGGGGAGTCAGCCAGCCAGCCAGCCAGCCAACCAGCCAGCCAGCCAGAATTTTGTATGGGCTAAACGGGCTCGGGCCCGATTTGGGCCAAAAATGCTCGAGCGATCTTGTCGATGATCATATCATGCATTTCCAATGATGAATTATTAGTGTTTCGAATATGCATGAATCGTACGTCTGTCTGTCTGTCTGTCTGCGTGGAGTTGTTGATATAATGCGTGTATGATCACTTTACAAGTAACGACCGTCGTGGAAAATGGGTCTTCATAATTGATAAATGACTGCATCCATTCGTAATCACCACATTTCGCGGGTACTCGTAAAAATCGAATTATGTCACCCCGGCTAATCGAAATGGCGAAAAAACCTGTTTTTGTGTAGATATCCACGTTTTTTTAACGTCGGGTTTTGCATTTTCCCATTTAAGAAATCACCCGGGGGCTCGGTGTCATAGTCATGGCTTAGATTTAAGACCAGTCTAAGACCATATGTAGCTCTTTAGTAATCTAACAAGCTTTAAGAGTAGAGCTGCCAACTGTTCCTGATTTTCAGTATTTGTTACTATTTTATAACAAGAAATACTGATTTGATATGTTTGATGCATACAGAAATAGGAAAGATGTTTCCCAGGGTCTTACTGTTGATTACTGATTAATTCGAACAGTTTCTTCCGTTATGTTTCTGAAAAAAATTTGATTTGTTTCTGAAAGCACTTTTCAGAGGTTGGCAGCCCCTGTTATCACCAGTCTTCAAATTTAGAATCGCTTTTGGACTTAAATCAGCATTATGGTACTGGCCCTGGGGCCGGTTGCATAGTAATGACTTAGACTTAAGACCAATCTAAGATCAACTTACTTCTATAGCCAATCTAACGACGTAAGACCAGTCTCAAGATTTAAGACCACATTTGGACTTAAGTCACGACTGTGCAACTGGCCCCTGGGGTTAGATTCAAGTCGAAATTGCTAGATTTTCGAACATCTATGGAACGATATAGTAATCCTAGCCCTGATTAGCTCTTCATCTTGTTCTTAAAAGATTCAAAGGGTTTTTTCACGTGGAAAAAAACCTCGTAAAGCGACGGAAGATTTCCGTACTGTACGATTGTAGTCTAGTAAAAAAAGCTGAGGTTTTGTTTTTGCGCCTACGTTAATAATACCCTGGGTATATCTATTTTCAGTATTCAGTATTTTTTCCCCGAGCGCTATCACTAATGACGGCAATTAGGCCGCATGTGGAATAATT
The DNA here is from genome assembly GCF_964204645.1 of Tubulanus polymorphus. Classification (NCBI taxonomy): domain Eukaryota; kingdom Metazoa; phylum Nemertea; class Palaeonemertea; order Tubulaniformes; family Tubulanidae; genus Tubulanus; species Tubulanus polymorphus. The sequence continues at coordinate 5,026,267 of NC_134029.1, read as the reverse complement.
TCCAATGAAGCGGCAATTATTACAAATGAGTCAATATTACTTTAATAGGATGAATCATTTACTGATTTCTAAATTAGTCAACGGGGGTAATTGGTTAAGCGCGTAGTTTTAAAAGCATTTCATTAATGTTTAGAATTGACGTAACAACCTTGTTAAAATTGTTTCGTATATCGATTTCTAGCCAGGGTTCGCGTTGATGCCGATTCGCGGAATTCCGGCCGCACTTTTTGTAGTAGTTATCTTCCATGGAATTATCCGTACATACGGCTGTTCTTCCCGCGTTCTGTTTCTCCTCTTTCTTCTCTTTTCATTATCTTTCTCGCTGTTAGTTTTCGGAAAGAAACCGATATAATGTAAACTGGTTGTAAGGTCTTGGCTGAAAAGAAAAGAACGCATAGGTACAACAAGTTTGGCTTACTAAACAACGCGGGGCTTACGAACTAGTTAGTGGCCTAGTGTTTTCAATGCCGTAGGGATTTCTTTTTTCGAACATTCCACTTTTCTAAATACCCTCTTACACTTTCAACGTAGATATTTCTATAGCTACATGCTTTAAACGTACATGAATATAAACAAATGCTTTCATACTCGAGGTATATCTAATTCTGTAGCCGGAACACATGGTGATGATTTCCTCTTCCCCCCACCCCCCGTGGGTCAAATTGGCACGAATCAGCCCCACCAACCAAACCCCCCACTCCCACCCCCACAATTGAGTCAAATTCGGCCTGTGCACTAATTAGAGAGCGCTCACTTGATACTAAACAATGTGAAATGAGTCACTTCCGGGACCAGTTGCTATTCACACACAATAATTTGACCCGTGACAAAATATGGCTCAGGCCTGGTCCGGCGTTTATGGCCAAATTAGGCCCGTGCCAAAAATGCTCGTGTGATCGCGGCTCACGCGTTAGGAGATTAATTTTCCGAAGCATAATTCCGCCGCCCTCTATTTTTGATCCGCTAAAAGTGTCGTCGTTTCGATGACGTTCAACGCACTATTGAAAAAAGATTTCCGCGCGAGCGTCTGTCCGCCGTGACGCTCCGAACACCACCGGAAAACATTGATAAACAATAACGTACCGAAAACAATTTCCTCTCAACACCTCTCATAAATCGATATTCGGCTGAATATTCTCCTCAGCGAGAGAGAGAGAGAGAGAGAGAGAAGGTCGTATAGAAGCAGATTATTCACGACAGCGCTTGCTGTACCGGACCTCATCGGGAAGGAGGGTAAAATATCAGGCGTCACGTTCTTATTGCGGGGATTAATTAGTCATGTATTGTCAGACAGGATCAAGAGCCGACACAGATTGATCAATGACAACACGATTCTGTGAATCTCTATTCAATCCTCTCGTCTCTCTCGTCTCTCGGCGCCAGATGTGTGTGTGTACGCGCGGTGTTGACACTGTCGTAAATTGACTTCAGAGAGGCTGAAAGAGATTGAGAGTTGAGTACAGACCAGAATGCAGGGAGGTGCTGAATGCAGGGAGGTGCTGAATGCAGGGAGGTGCTGAATGCAGGGAGGTGCTGAATGCAGGGAGGTGCTGAATGCAGGGAGGTGCTGAATGCAGGGAGGTTCTGAATGCAGGGAGGTGCTGAATGCTGGGAGGTACTGAATACAGGGAGGTGCTGAATACAGGGAGGTGCTGAATACAGTGAGGTGCTCACAGCTTGGAGTAACCCTGATTTCTCCAAGCTCACAGGGAGGTGCTATGTTCTCGCATGGACTCTAAAGCATTTTAGAGTCCATGTTTCTCCCTACTTAAGCCATGATCACACTAAGACGATTTGGCCCTGGCCGCATTGATCAGACCAGAGTCAAATTTGGCGTGTGCCTTATAAGAGAGCGTGTTCATACATAAATCACAATATTTTAGCTTAACCAGTTGCAATTCACACCCAATCATTTTATTTGGCCCATGCCAAGAGTTGGCACAGGACCGATCCCAAATTTGGCCTGGGCCAAACAGGCATGGGTCCATTTGGCACCTGTGTCAACAGTTAACCTTGGTCTTTCTTCTCTTAAATTTGGCCCAGGCCAAAAATGCTTTCATCTTATAGTTACGCTCAGCCACTAGTCGCTATACCATTATTGAAAGACGATCATCAAGTTGAGGTATGCTACGTTTGGAATTGCGGTCAGCCAAACCTATCCATCACAGCTGAAGAAATATGTCAATAAGATTAGGACTTATGGTCTGCGCCTTAGTGGTCCGTGAAGTGATAGCTTTGCTGAGTTTTTTTAAAATTTCTGTCGCTCATATCTGTTTAGGGCAGTTCGTCTCGACAGATCGAACCCGTGTCCGATCTACTCGTGCTGGCGCGTCTCACCGGTGAAATCTTGTTTGCCCAGTTGATGGAAATGTAGTTGGAACTAAACGATTTGAATTCGAATCATGCGTTGTATCTATCTGTGTTGATTTTGCTCACCTACTGCAGAATGCTGGAGAGAGAGAGAGAGCTCGGATGTTTCGAATTAGAATCGCCAGGGGACATGCAATTTACTAAGAAAGAACATTTACATGTCTGGCTGGCTTTAGGGATTTTCTGTTGTATTGTTCGCTTAACTATGAATCTAATCTGCCTTGCAGGGTTTATGTATTGATTGAATGAACGATGCAGGGCAGGTAGAATGCTTCATTTTACCTGTGCGTGCCGCGCGCAGTGGTCTACGCGCTGTCTATCTACGCTATACGCCGGGAGTTTACCGGATTGAAGCACCGCGAACCCGGTGGTTTTCTACGATGCAAAACATGATTGGATGAAGCTGTTCTTTGATTGACACGTCGACCGACGAAAATAAGCTAATTTATGAACGGCTGGGTTTTTTCTTCAACACAGGCCAGCGTCCTCTCTTTAAACGGTCCCATCAGCTCGTGGTGCCATCTAGGTCAACTGCGGCGAGGGAGTTTCTCGTTTCAATATATCGAGCTCTCTTTTGACAACAAGTGTTATCCAATGTGTAACACATTTGAATAGCTTATTGAATTGCCTGTTTTAGTCGAGAGCACTTCAGTCTCGTATGAAATGTCAAGCTCACTTGTACTAGAAATTCACTCTGCATCCATAATTTGGAATATAATAGCATTTTTGAATGGTATGAACTAGCGCGGCTATACTCTTGACTACTCACGTTGCTTGTCTGTCACTTTTATAAGTACTCTGTGTACATTTTTCAAACCTCGCATATATTTTTTTTTCGGTCTTGACAAGAAGAGTGTTAAAGTTTGGAATATCTTAAAATAGCCTTTGGCTACGGATCAATTTTAAATGGATCTAAATTGATCCATTTAGATACGTATCTTCAATCAGGCCAGTTTTTTTATATCTAGGTGATAAACTTGTAAACTCTTAGTAATACTTGCTTTGAAATTCAGCCTTGTCTTAATCAATACACAGGATTACCCTAGATGATACCCCCTAAACAGATCACGATATCTGTATGATCATTCGCAAAACACTTCGATAACATGAACTGCGCTTAAAATGAAAGATTCGTACTCTGATTTCCGATTTCAAAGTCGTAAGCCACGTTCGCACTGTGTTATTCAGAATCTTCTAAAATTTAGTCCTAAATTCGAATCTAGATTTTAGAACAGACTGTGATTCTCTATGCTAATAGAAACTTAGCTTCGATGAATTGCCTGTCAATCAGTGTTACATCAAGCTGGACCAGTCATACGAGCTGTGAATTCACCGCATTGATTTGGCCAGTTCGGAATAGATCCATTCCAGGTGCTGGCCAAATAAGAAGAACTAACTTACAATTAGCCTGAACCCTGGTAGGTGCCATGAGATTATAACAGCTGCCAGCTGAGTTAACCGATACAGAATTTGGGCATTGTAGCTGTGAACGCCAGTAAAAAACGGGATTGCCCGATGAAAAGATCGGTAAAAAGTAAACAGCCCCTGTACTGATACATGTGTGTGTGTAATATTATAGATCAGTCAATTGTACTCGAAACACTACAAGAGAAGTTTTAGTCTCAATGAGTTACAACAGTTGAAAGGCGTCTCTCTCGTTTCGGTTGCAAACGAACGTGTCTTCGGTGAATGAAACCACTCTCGCGCGGCGAAGTCGATTTGTGTATATCGACGTCTAAGTCGGATTCAGTTTCCCCGAGACTACACCTCATTAATACACGCGCTCGCGTTTTAAAGAGTAGTCAAGTTTCGCGAATTGGCAAGAGGATTGAGTGTGAAAACCTATTCCACCGATCTCTCCTTCCCTTTCTCTCTCCTCTTGTCGATGTTGTGTACAATGTCTATTATGTATTTTGTCGATATCGACACTTAAAACTTGCACTTCTAATGACATTGATGCGCATTCTTTGTCGCCATGGCAACCAAGTTAATATGCGTGCAGGTATTAATGCGTATATTGTGTTAAAGGATTACGTGCGTATAAAACGGTTCTACCTGAGGACGCGCTCGCCGCGCGGGTACCCATCACAATCACTGGTTACATCCAGATCCTGTCAGTATCAGTCAACCATAGATAATCTGGACCTAGTTCCATTGTTGGAGGTTAAAAGTTAACTAACAGTTCGTACTGGTCCTGAAAGGGAAAGGAAGACCTGCTGAAAGTGGAAGCTTATAAACTCTTTTGAGTTAGAATGAGTTAACTCCTAACTGTGGCACTATCCTGACTAATTTCTTCCTAAGGCCTTATGCGCACAGCCAGAAATAAACTTGCAACTGGAAACATGAAACATAATTTCATGTGCGATGAAACAAGAAACACCTTAAGAAACCTACATTGCTTCCTAGCGATGAGAAAAATAGTTCATGTAACTATACATATGGGCCACATGCTATCGAAAAGGCAGTTCTTTGTTTCCATGTTTCTTGTTTATTGCACACAAAAATCAAAAGAGATGATCCGCTTGTTTCATTAAGTTTCCGGTGTCACATCATTTCGATTCGCTATGTTTCGTGTTTCGGAGCAACTCACAATCATGTAATCAGCCTGAAAATCATTTCTGTTCTGTTTCGCGCAAGGCGTTAGGTAGTAAGTATCCGACGAACAGGATGTCTGAAATTGCGATCTGCTAGCATCCGTGAAATTCGTCGGTACCCGCGCGCGTTTGAACGGCGTTAATAGATTCTCTATGATGCCCTAAATCATATCTCTCTGTATTCATTAAATTATGCAGATTACCGTTCACGCAAACTGCGCATTTGTAAACATACCCCCGGCGGATATAGATTCGCCAACAATCTTTTAATTAAACGGCCTGACCACCGTCGAAAATGCGAAAAGATTATTCAACGCAGATTCACTCGATGAACTCCCGTTCTTGTTTGCTCGGGATAATGGGCGAATTTAGAATTCCGGAATCGAATGGATTCGTCGGCGGCGCCCCGACGAATCGCGATTCGGAATACGCCAGGAACCGACTCGAGCCCGGTATCGTGTTTGTTCAGGCTTGTTGGCGCGACGTCGTTCAAATATTTGCGTAGTATAATTTCATTGGCACGCAAAACATCGTGCTCGTTTTTGCGCGCCGGAAAACGCAATCGTCGCGGCGCGCGATGTTTGCTGCCGGATAAACTCGCGTGATTGAATTGATGATGGATTAAAAAGAGATTACGACACGGGAGAATTTGTAACTTGGCCTGCAAGGCGTAGCTCGCCGTACTCCTGCGTTACTGGAAATATAGTTTACCCGGTTGCTGTATCCCATAAACTATGTTTTCATAAGATAAAAACCCACTATCTACAGATAAAAAGAATTTAAAAACAAGAATTTATTTATTCGAACAATCTAAAATATATAGAATACACGACGTTTAGATCTCACCCTAGAGATCATCGTCAGGTGTCTGAGATCGAAACGTCATGTTTTCTATATATTTTAGATTGTTCGAATAAATAAATTCTTGTTTTTAAATTCTTTTAATCTGTAGATAGTGGGTTTTTATCTTATTATCCGTTTACCACGTTTGAGTCTGAGTGTGGTTATCGTTCTATTATGTTTTCATATATGTATATATATTGTATATAATATCAAAAATACATTTGAATGTATACATATTTATTTTTGGTATCGAGTTCAGTTTACTAAGTGTACAAGCTGTCCTTTAGATAACTCATCAGTTTACGTAATAATAGTATAGGATGTTGGTCCAAACTATAGGACAACAGGTGGTCACTTACGTACTTTGTTATCCGCGAAATATCAGCGAATTTTCTTTTCTTTTAAAAAGTCCGGAAATAGTCGGGGAATAAGCACGTCAAATAAAAGTGGCCACCCTGGACAACTTAATGAGCGAGATAAATGAAGTTGAAGGTTGTGATTGGTACCGTACGTATAAGCCATGGTCACGGGAATCCCTTTTTGGCCCGGTCATACTTGCCTGTGCCTAATTATAGAGCCTGGAGCTGGTTTTTGGTGTCAGACCAACATGGTCCCAATGTGATGGTGGGCCCAAGTCAAAAACTCTTGCGTGGTCATCTCTACAGTCTCTGAACTCTATTACTTAGATCTGAATTAGATTTGATGAGTTGCTCCGATCAGGTATCACAGTCTCTTATGTCAGTGATCCGATTACTAAGTTGTCCACGTCTGGAAAAGTTGCGCAGTTCCGTCGATCGAGACGATCATCACTATGTTCAGTCTTTTAATGCGAAGCGCTCCAATCTAAAGTGTAAAACGATGTCTCTGTAAAAGTTCAGGAGTTGTAACGCAGCGTTTGATCGTGCAGTCGACAAGCCGGTGCACCTGATGAATCCGCCCACAAATCCGCTATCTAGGCGGATCGTCAGAATCTCGGAACTGCTCGACGCGTTATGAAACATTTCGACACGGTGTCCAACCCGAGTTCAACGATGCTTTCACATTACGTGTGTAACCACATAATGTTGTTAAGTGAAATGAGAGCAGAGCGGAGGAACAGATGGAGGAGCAGAGTGAAGGAGCAGATGGATGAGCAGAGCAGAGGAGCAGATGGATGAGCAGATGGATGAGCAGAGTGGAGGAGCAGATGGATGAGCAGAGCAGAGCAGAGCAGCAGATGGACGAGCAGAGCGGAGGAGCAGATGGAGGAGCAGAGCGGAGCAGCAGATGGACGAGCAGATGGATGAGCAGAGCAGAGCAGAGCAGCAGATGGACGAGCAGAGCGGAGGAGCAGATGGAGGAGCAGAGCGGAGCAGCAGATGGACGAGCAGATGGATGAGCAGAGCAGAGGAGCAGATGGATAAGCAGAGTGGAGGAGCAGATGGATGAGCAGAGCAGAGGAGCAGATGGATGAGTAGAGTGGAGGAGCAGATGGACGAGCAGAGCGGAGGAGCAGATGGAGGCGCAGAGCGGAGCAGCAGATGGACGAGCAGAGTGGAGGAGCAGATGGATGAGCAGAGGGGAGGAGCAGATGGATGAGCAGAGCAGAGGAGCAGATGGATGAGTAGAGTGGAGGAGCAGATGGAGGAGCAGAGCGGAGCAGCAGATGGACGAGCAGAGTGGAGGAGCAGATGGATGAGTAGAGTGGAGGAGCAGATGGACGAGCAGAGCGGAGGAGCAGATGGAGGCGCAGAGCGGAGCAGCAGATGGACGAGCAGAGTGGAGGAGCAGATGGATGAGCAGAGTGGAGGAGCAGATGGATGAGTAGAGTGGAGGAGCAGATGGACGAGCAGAGCGGAGGAGCAGATGGAGGCGCAGAGCGGAGCAGCAGATGGACGAGCAGAGTGGAGGAGCAGATGGATGAGCAGAGGGGAGGAGCAGATGGATGAGCAGAGCAGAGGAGCAGATGGATGAGTAGAGTGGAGGAGCAGATGGAGGAGCAGAGCGGAGCAGCAGATGGACGAGCAGAGTGGAGGAGCAGAGCAGAGGAGCAGATGGATGAGCAGAGTGGAGGAGCAGATGGATGAGCAGAGCAGAGGAGCAGATGGATGAGCAGAGCGTAGGAGCAGATGGATGAGCAGAGGGGAGGAGCAGATGGATGAGCAGAGGGGAGGAGCAGATGGATGAGCAGAGCGGAGGAGCAGATGGATGAGCAGAGTGGAGGAGCAGATGGATGAGCAGAGTGGAGGAGCAGATGGAGGAGCAGATGGTTGAGCAGATGGATGAGCAGAGCAGAAGAGCAGGTGGAGGAGCAGAGCGGGATCGATACACGCGTGCTCTGATAAAAATGCAGCTGCTGAATAAGGCAAGTCTATTACTGACGATAGATCAGCTCTAAATAAGAGGTTTTCTGATCTATGTATTTGACAGTTCTTTAGCTTATCCAGTCAATGTATGATTTAGGCTTATATAGACCGGCTCAAAGGGTATCCTCGAAGGCAGTATATCAGTGATACTAGAGAAATATAGAAAAAACAGGCGGCGTGTTCCATATCGATAGTTCAGTTTTGTCAGTTGAGATAAATTCAGTTCTTGATGTTCTTATTCTTGAAATAGGGAACTAATAAACCGGTCCCTTTTCAAATCACCTGCCAGGAACTAAACAGGGGGGTTTGACTTTGAAATAGGAAATCATTGGACGGTATATTTCTATTTTTTAGCCCGAGAGGCAGATTTTCAAACCTGGCTAGCGATATGAAGGTCAAGGTCGTGTTTTGTAATGGCACCTCGGCTCCGTTGCGCCGGGAGATGGTTTTTGTATAGGAATTTCAAATGGCACGAATGCTGAAGGCTTCGTGGGACCTCTCTTTGTGCTCGTAACTTAGAACAAAATTATGTGCGCACCGAGTTATAATGGATAATTGATAACTCGCGCCAAACCTTTGCCCGCGCCGAGCATAAATACTGGGGAACGCCAGCGCCGCTTAACACAATCAGGAAAATGGCCTGAGGTCTGTGACTAGCCGTGAGGCAATAAATATTTGAATGCTTGTTATTGGCACTCAGTCATCAGGAAGAACAGGATTTAATGGGTGCCAGAAATACAAGCGATTCACGAGCGCGATGTATGAAGTCAGATATCATCTCTCACCTACACACATCATCTCGTCTACGAATTATCACCTGTACTCAGCTATGTTCAACTATCTTCCTTTATATCGACTTGTCACGAGGCGTCTTTTCTCTCTTCGTCGCGATGATGAAGTTTCTTTCGCAGGATCGTTTCTTTGAAGGTGCAGTTGACCTGAAACACATTCTTCATGTGAAGTTTTCTACAGTCGACCCTCGATTATCAGCTATCCTCGGTTTTCCAAAATTTTGAAGCCCTGATTACTAAAACTTATTTAATTATCAGTGAAAGAGTTAATTATCAGTAAAGGAGATATTCAGTTATCTGCCACCCAAGACTATCCGTTATTACTAAACATTAACCGCGATCACGCAGAGGCAATTTGGCCTGGGCCATACTGACATGGATTAGGCCCGAGTTCATGCCTAATTAGAATGCGTGTTCAAGGGAAAATCATTCAAACAATGCTTAAGAAGGTCAAGTGAGTCATTTCCGGAACCAGTTGCAATTCAGACACACAATTTGACCCGTGCTTAAATTTTGCCCTGACCAAATTAGGTCCGGGCCCGAAACGATCGTGTTATTGATACCAACAGTGATGGATAGAGTGCAATTATTGGTCCATTCTAAATATAGTACATTGTGAATAACGTAGTGCGAACGCAGCCGATATGTGGAGCAGTTTTTATGCTCGGTATAGGTTCAGTGCGGATATAATTGGAAAATTCAAGTGGATCAATCATGTAAATGGTGAAAACATCGAATTCAGTCAGTCAAGCGGTTCTCAAGTTATTTCCAGCAACTTTTCCTCGCTCGTTCGCGGAAACAGTTTGCGATATGAAGGTGACCTGGTTTTCTTCCGGCTGAAAGTTCATTGATTCGATTTCAAATGAAATAAGCTTTATTCGTCGTTGCGTGACTCGCAAGGTTGTCATAGCTCGAAGATGCTGTTAGTCTTCAAGGGTTTGTGACACGAACTCAAACTTTTATATCACGGAAACTTCTAGGACCTCGGATCGTGGACTCTAAACACAAACACATCTTGTTTTTTTAGAGTCCATTCTCTGATCTATCATGACCGTTTTATCAACCTTTTTATGTTTCACATTCGAGAGAGACCCAATTTCAACTTATGGCTTAGATTAGATTAGATAAGTCAAGATATTTCCTTATTACTCCTGAATGAGATATCAATATATAAGGAGGTCATCAATACAAGTACTGGGTCCTTGATTTAAGCACTTGTCCGATTGCCCTGGCAAAAGTATATTTTCATTAGGGAAAGAAGGATATCATTTTCACTTGGCCACCGGGCCTGTGCAATTTTATGTCTTAATACGTATTATGTATTTTATGTTTTATTAGTTCTTGGTATTTCAGCTGCTCCTTTTGCCAAGTGCTGCCACCTGCTGGCACCAGCAAGGTCAGCGAATGTTCTCGCAGCAGGTCAAATAATAGCTGAATTATCGGTCTCGTCAGTAATAGTTAAAGTTTAAGTAAAGACCCTCCCTCCCTCCCTCCCTCCCTCCCTCCCTCCCTCCCTCCCTCCCTCCCTCCCTCCCTCCCTCCCTCCCTCCCTCCCTCCCTCCCTCCCTCCCTCCCTCCCTCCCTCCCTCCCTCCCTCCCTCCCTCCCTCCCTCCCTCCCTCCCTCCCTCCCTCCCCCTCCCCCTCCCCCTCCCCCTCCCCCTCCCCCTCCCTCCCTCCCCCTCCCTCCCTCTCCCTCCCTCTCCCCTCCCTCCCTCTCCCTCTCCTCTCCCTCTCCCCTCCCCTCCCCCTCTCCCCTCCCTCCCTCCCTCCCTCTCTCTCGGACAAGTGATTTATTTACTCTACTAGAAATCGATTTGTTTGAATGGTTCATGGCAGCTTAATTAGTAACATTAATGCATTAATGAGCGGCTCTTTGTTCCGTATACAGGCTTAACGTCGATGGTACTTAACTCATAAAGACTGCAACGCGAGCAGTGCAGCTCCAGCCGTGTCTCAAGATGTTGATTTTATCATTTCATGAGTAACTTTGCAATACATTGAATGACGAACGCTTAATGTAATTATTTCAGCGAAGGCCATTTTTCTTTTCAACTCGTGTCATTTCCACGCAAACAGGCGGGCGGGTTACATCAACGAGGCTCGTCACATCTTAAACCTCGAAACGATACAAAAAGAGAATCTATTCGCCACTCGCTCCACTCGTGGAATTGATAGGCGTCGATTTGACAATCCTCTGAAGATGAATTGTCCGATGCCGATGCTGCTGCTGATGCTGCTGCTGCTGATGCTGCTGCTGTAGAGAACACACATCTATCGTCGCTTGTAGATCAGATCTTTTGCATGCCGGTGAAAATTGGTTTTCCATGTCTCGACGCGCGCCAACAAAGACTGAATCCGTGATGTTGCATTGATTGGCCACAGCGAGGTGTTTCGCGCGTTGAGACGACATTCCAGTCTGATAATGACTTGTGCGCATTTTTTTGATTGATTTTGATTGATTTTGATCATTGCACCTGTCCAACACAGTAGTGTGTGTATATATATATATATATATATATATATATATATATATATATATATATATATATATATATATATATATATATATATATATATATATATAAACTGATAGATCACCTTCAGGACGATGATTTACTGCACTTCATCATGGACGTATGAACTAACTAAACTGTTAGTAGTTGATACGTCTGAGATCTCATCAAGCCCTACCGAATGCTGCGGAGAATTTTCCATTTCCAAATGAAATGAATGTAATAAGATTCTGCATTCATTTTACTTCCTCAAAATAGGAGTATTAGAAGGGGTAATTAGTCAACTACAGACATTTTGGACCAAGTTCCATGTGAAGATTTTAGTCTTTCGCAGCTAACTAAGAACCAGGGTCCAGTTCCACAGTTCTGAGTTAAGATTTGACCCTGGGTTAAAACATTGAAAATGAACTAACTTTAACTCAGAGTTAACTCTAACTCACAACTGTGGAACTGGGTCCAGGGAGTTCCTCAGTTCTTAGTTAAAGAGTTAACTTATGATTTACATTTTATTTTCAATGATTCAACTCTAGGGCCAAATCGCACAACTGTGGAACTGGATTCCTGATTTCATTACGGCACATAAAAGATCGCAGTTGTGATGCTGGTTCTGCCTGGCTTTGTGCAGATACAGCTAAGATCCATGGTAGACCATTCATAAAAAACATTTATGCAGATTGACTGAAAATGACATTTCTTTAGCCGCTAATGACCGGCGCATCTTACGGTAAAAGAAGCCCTCGCGCGTTTCAACATCGCTCTGAAATCAATGTTCATTTGAACTGGAAACTTTTTTCTAATGGCATATACATTCGGTTCTTCCATCGGTGGCGCGGCACGGCACGGCTGGCGAGGCTTGTACGGATCACGGCGCTTCGGATAATCGATCGATAAGTGTAGAATCACCTGCTTGTAAGGCGTTCTGATCCTGCGTGTCTGCGCGCAGAAAATTAAATGCCAAAATCAGTAAATGCCGAGCTTGAAGTAGCGCGCTACGTAGAAATAGCATTACGGATGACGCTGGCAGGGTTTGGTCGTAGCTTTGATGTTCAGTCAGCCAGATTACGCCGAGATTGCCTTAGTGGATTGCCGATATACATTGTGTGTCAGATAGAAAATGTAAGCGTAGTCAAGCGTGGTTTTGTGGCCGGGTCTTGAGTCGATGAGGCCTTAATGTTGCATTTATGAGTTCAAATGTTTTTGCCTTCGGAAAGCTCTTTTGAAGTACGGATTTTTTGCACTCTTGGATTTTTCTAATTTTTTACATTTCAGGATTTGTGGTGATTTTTTGCGGTAAATAGTTTGGGTTTCAGGTTGCGCTTTCAGTCTTGCGGGAGTCAGTTTTCATAAAGCCTGACTCCAGGGAAAATGTTCACTAAATACCGTGTTTTACAGCAGTTAGCCTCTAGGTAGATTCTCCAAACTTAAGGATTAAAAGTGAACGGACTCACAAAATTGAACCATATTCAAGGTTTCGTTTTCTGTTTATCCGGTCCTGCTGGGGGCATTCGAACCTGATGGCATTCGCTAGGCTCAGCCGCGGCATGAAACCTCTGCCACACAAGACCGGATGCACAGGTACATGCGCAGCTTAGATGATGTCATTATAAGCCAATCAGAAATCCTGTTTTGTATAAACAAAGGTTTTTCCATCTACAGTTTATCCATGGAATTTGGCTCAGCGATTATACAACGGGCAGGGTTTCGCGCCGTGGCTGAGTCAGCGATGCGAGCAGGTTCAAATCCCTGTCAGGGGAAGATGACTGAGGGCAAGTCATGGCATCAGTCGTTGGTTTGGAGATTCTTCGTGCTTCTTGAATAGGAGGATTTTAACTCTATATCAGACGGCTTGAATCCAATGAATTCTAAGACTGCTGGCCTTGATTTCGTCGGATCGGTTTCTCTCAGATCGGATCTCTTTGGTCTTGTATTGTATGGTATATAGTTTTAGTGGCAATCGTGGTTACAGTAGATAGCGCTCGACCGAGTAACGCAACGCGTCGTCGGTAAGTCGTGCGCGTCTGTTGTGATGTCAATCGTCGCTGTACCACACCGCCGTGACAAGATGATGCGCGAAGATGGTGATAATTGAAAAATGTGACCCGATGTAAGAACTCTCGCTGTTTCGCGTTCGATAAAAGAAACCTACGACCGTACGACATCGGAACCGGTGACAACAACAGTGATTTATCATTCTCACAACGGAGATGGATGACGCGCGTGTGTAACGGATTTCTCCGAGTCCGTCCGCGTTCGAGCTCTTCCCGAAACGTCGCGGTATGATTTTAATAGCCGCGATCGCGTGGAGACGATTTGGCCCGGCGAAAATTGGCCCCGATGGGACCCGAGTAAAATTTGGTCCGCGGTGCTTACAATCTTGTGATAAAGCAAGTCGAGTCACTTCCCAAAAGAATTAAGCGTTTACATGCAATCATTTTACCCGTGCTAAAATTTGGCGCAAATTAGTCCATCGTTTTTGGTCGGGTCTTACCTCTTGGCCCGCGTCAAAACTGGAATGGGCAAATTTGGCAGCCGCATGTAAACGGTCACAGTTACTAGTGACATTATGCATATGGAAAACTTTCAAAAAATGTGACAAGCCGTGTATACTTGAAGTGCACTAGACTGCAGTGAGGTATATCATATTTACGTCGCGGTATGCCGTATTTATCGCGTTCAGCTTTCTGATAAAAATACTCCTCTCGTCTTGGAGATTGTTTGTCTATCGAGTTTCTCAAGTTGAGATTTCGTCGCCACGAGCTTCGGTTTGAAAAAGAGTGCCTCTCTCTCCTGCAGCGGTCGATTTTAAACCTATAAAAACAGAAACGATTTAAATAAAGAAACGCATTTAACGACCATGAATCGAATAGATTCATCGAGGCTGCGATTATCGAGCGGCCGACAGTCTCTTAAAAACGTTTCTTCCCGCGGCGATCAATTCAGAACCGATAAATCGCGGTCGATTTTCGAATAAAAACCTAATTAGTAACGTACGAAAATGAAGCATTCAATTGGATCGATACTTGATAGAAATCGAGAATGCGAAAGGCTTGTTTCTCCAGTTGAAATACAAGGGGAACACTTGCACAGTCATGGCTTCATTCAAGACCTCTCTTAAAAGACTATCTCACATCTTGTAAGACTAGTCTTGGACCTTTCTAAGACCACAGCAAATCCTTACAACATAAAGACTAATGTTTATTTCAGCTTAGCTCGAGAGGACGTGGAGAGGCCTAGCGCGGTCAGTCATGGTAGCGCACACTTTTATCACGTATGTACTACCATAACTGACTGAGCTAGGCCGGCCGATGTCTTCTCAAGCAAAGTTGAAGTTGAAGACCACTTTCGGACTTAGGCCTCCACTGCACATGGGATGGAGCCCAGTTTTGATTCAGGACCAGTCTAACGCCATTTTAGTTCTAACAGCCAATCTAAGGGCCCGAGACCGATCTTTAATCTAAGCCATAATGTTCAACCGGGCTAGGAGATTAATCGATGGCTATCGTTTAACTCTGATTTCCGAGGACAGTCCGTCCGTCCTCGTCACGCCGATAATCCGGCAGCCATTTTTCATCGACGCAATTAATTACATCCCGTTTCGTCCGATGCAGATTCTCTGAGAGTCCGACTCGAGTCGCGTTCCGATTTTTCGTGATCGGATCAAACGTCGACGCATTGTTAAATCGGCATTGTACAGCATCGATTCATATTGCATTCGTTCTGCTTCAAACACGGCGCATTCATAGAATTAATAAGCCATTACGCTGCTGCTGCTGCTGCTGCTCGCCTAGCTCAATATCTTAATAATTAATCTCAATATCTTAATAACTCGAACAGATTTTCGTCGTAGATGGTTTTAAGTCTAAACGGAACTCCCTGGGAAGGCGGGGTCCAAAAGAAAAAGAAGGGTATTCCTCTGAAATAGCAACTATATGCTGAAGCTGCAAGTGGGGTTTCTATACATTTTACAAGAAACGATGCGATTTCAGAAAGGATGAGCGTCAAATATGCAGGTTTTGACGACCAGGGCTCACAGGTGGGTTAAAGATAATGTGGATGAATACCATACAATGACCTTTCAATTGTCACTATGTTAACTGTCTACTGTTTAACTCTTACCAACTTTTGAACAACCTGGTCCCTTGACAAAAAGGGGAACCTTGTGTCATTGGCAAGGCAAGGTTCGGAATCCCTGAAATCCCCCCAGAGATTTGCCCCATAAACCCATTAACACCAATCCGGTCCCTGGAATTGATTGTAACTGAGACAACAAAACGTTGTCTTCCAATTTTTTCGATTCGATCTATAATAGGGTAATATCGTAATCTCGCTGTCGCACGGAAAGCATCAAACGAAAGAGTTCAATATAACTGGAGTATTTCATGGCGGATTGCTGATAAGCTCGATTTATATAAATTCGAGCCCATTCAGTTCATACAAAGAAAAAAACCTCATTAAGAAATGACAGTGTATATTTGGGCGGCAGCTGTAGTATTAATTTGTATGTGAATTACGAGATGAGGAGACACACGGAGCTGGATTGTAATTTTCTGAGTGCTTGCTCTAGCATAAATGCGGTGTGCCTGCGGTGTGTGTGCGCACGCATAAAGTTCCACTTTGATTTTTGTAATATCATTGTTCATCAATCATTTTTCTATGCATGGATTGTCACAAGATGTATGTATGTGTCAGATGTATCTACGGATATCTATTCCGTGTGATTGAATTATATCGGGATTCGGATGGTTTTCGCGAATTATCAAACTTCAGAGCCACTTCGACGTGGTGATAATATCAGAGCGGGTTACGTAAGATTTTGGACATGAACTGGACTTTATTTCAAATTTCACTATCTAGTGCGTTAGCCTTGAATAATGAATATCACCGACCAATCATATTCGGTGATATTCATGCCTACTGAATATCGACCAATCATATTCGGCTCTGGTGAATATCAGCCAATCGTATTTGATTGGATCAGGGAGAGTTTCTCTGTTTGTCGGGTGTTTTTGTACAAGTCTTCAGCTAATCTATGTATCAAATATTTGTATGGGCCTTTCGCATTTAAACTTTCCATGAATAACACATGGATGTTTTTTTTGTTCTTTTCAGGTTCAGAATGCATGCGTTGAGTTGATGGATAAGATTTAATCGCGATTGAGGAGATTGGTGGAAATGAAAAAAAGTCAAATCCAAGTCTACATGCGACTTCCGACCATAGTATAACCAACAGAAAACAAATGATCCTCTTACTCTCCACAGTCTTATATAGGAGTTTAGTTATACTTAACTTATATAATATATAAAGAATAGATTACAATATTATTGTTATATATTCTGATCTGGTGGAGAAATATTTGTGAACAATTAAAAAGGCACTGTACATTATACTATGGTATCTCGACCATAGCCACGATCACTCAGAGACAATTTGGCCCGGGCCAAACTTGCCCAGATCAGGCTGGAGTCAAATTTTTCCCATGCCTAAATAGAGAGCATGTTCACACGTTCTCGCTCGATGCTAAACAATGCTTAAACAAAGCAGAAGTGGGACACTTCCGGAACCTGTTGCAATTCACCGTGCTAAAATTTGGGCTTGGTCTGACCATGGATGTATAAACTAGATTTAGTTTATACGTCCCATGGTCTGATGTTTTTGGTGCGGTCAAAAATGTAGTGTGATCACGGCTCAAAGTGTACAACTTGCTGTACATTCACTATGGTCTGGATCTAGTCTGGATCCATTCCCATATAATAAGACGTTGTATTCTTTGCGCGCAGTTGCCGCTGACAATGCCTTTCGGCAATAACAATTTGGAATCGTTGAACTTCGCTCGAATTAAAATCAATGGATTTTCAGCGGACCATTAAACAATGTCCATCAGCTTCAGTTAACTGCACCGTCGGCTGACTGCGATAGTCATTACTTTAACGCGCAGCGAGTGAGGCCGCTGCTGCCACAGCCGCCGAGATTTTTTTCGTCACCGTTATTTATGGACGTTTCGACTTCAGCGAGAAGGAAAAACCATTAATATCGAAGCGACCGACTGTACACGGCCGGCCGGACGGACTCACAGTGGCGGGTGTGTGCGTCAGCGGCGCGATATTTCACAGGTGACTGCCGCGCGCACGGAAACAAATCGCATTAACACCAGCGCCGGGTGAAACTACCTATGATGTAAAATGCATCGTCGTCGTCGATGGAATTGACTATTTATTTTCAACTTAATTAGTTGATGATTTTATCGTTAAAGGAAAGCCGTACGCGCATGAATCAACCGATATATAGTGTTACCCGGTCGATAGAAATTCATTTAAAAAGCAACTGTTTGATATATGTAGTTCAAATGCCACTAGAAAATTAAAAAGTTAAACTCTTCCCTTTGTTATGTAGAATCTGGCAGAAATGATACTCACATGTATCGGTGGACTTTATGGTTTGGTTATGTTTTATAGGTTCATGGAACCAGGCACAGGGAAAGGGTAGATTCCCTGGTAAAATTAAAATGAGATGAAATAACTGAATTTAGTGTCCTTGGGATACGTGTGTTTATGACCTGGAATAAAATGTGATATTCATATATAAAACGATGTTGTTGACAGCTTTTATGTAAATTCACCATATTTTGTCAGCTTGTCGATCCCGGGGTGCATCCAGCCTACCGTGACTCAAACCGCAGAAAAACTTCCCTTTTTATACCACTTGAAATAGATTTCTTTACTGCACAGCGCCCCCTGTGGAAAAATTAAGAAAAAGACTCGGTCCAAAGATATCACAATACAAAGTTTCAGAAAGATTAGATGAAAAGTGGAATGCAGGCTAATCAGATAAAGGGCTTAGGAACGCCTTGGTCCACCACCACATACAGTTTCAGAAAAATTGGATGAAATTGTATGATCCTTAAAAAATGGTGCATCTATCCCCCTGTCAAGCGCCCCCTGGTCAAAATAAGTAACACAGATCTACTTGTGATTGATAGATGGTCGAAGTAGGATTAGGCCTATAGTATTGATCTGATGAGTGGATTATTCATTATTTTCCACTGGGTAATGGCAAAAAGTTTGCAGGATTACGAACAAAATTTGACAGGCTGGATCCGCCCTCATTATTATCTTTCAAGTTTTGTATGATCCCGCAATTCTGCGAAATTTTCGCTGTATAAATGCCCTGTATCTCGCTCAGCAGTCTGAGACAACTGGTGGAACTAAAACTATGACCCAGCTCAACAGTTGTTACTTCACTTGCCCAACAGCTGTATACCAGAGTCAACAGAATGATAAGTGATTGACCGAGTTTGACGTTAGTCGGTTCATCAGTGCTCATGCAAGGGTGTGACTGAAGTCCACTTACTAATCCCCCAGTCGCTGTACTGGAATTCAATATTTGTTATGTTTTTGTATGAACCCTCTCGACATGCTTATATAGCAATTTCGAGAGCAGTCCGTCCCTCTCTAATAGGCGAGTTTTTCCAGCTTTGAAACTATTTTCCACCAGCGCTGGTTTTGACAGCTACTCGTCAAACCCACGTGTCTAAGCCGGCGCGTTGATAAACCCGGCCAATAGGAATCGTGAATTTTCAGAGCCTTATTGACTTTGCGGCGATAGCCGATGCTGATTGGTTGGTGAGATGTACGCGATGTCGTTGGTCTTTTCCAGTCTGAAACAGTCTTCATTCCTAGAACTCAAAACTCAAACTCCCGATCAGCTATACGCTTCTTCGCTTTAGCGATTGACAAAACTAACTTGGCACTGCATAGGATTTCAATCTTTCGGACGTTTTCGTTTTTGTTTCAGCGTGAGGAAATGCAGCTGTCGGTGCATTTGTGTGCACGTGGGATTGATTGACGTTAATATATGGGCACCCCATGTCGTCACCGCTTTTATGGCTATTTCGCGATACGATTGGCCGATCGGTGTGAACGAGCCGCATTTGTAATGAGTGCACGTGGGTTTCGGCGCAGTGTTTGTTGATAGAGGCAATCATTTGTTTTCCATATAAGGCAAGTTTATTTGCCTAGCGCTATTGTTACTGGCTTATACAGCGTGTACATACAGCCGTGTTAGTGCGTGGCATCTGGCGCGAGTGAGACGGCTAGCAGTGTCCTATCCTGGATATATGTGCATATTTCTCCTATATTACCGTCGAAATCTTCATGGAAATATACGTACGCAATAGTTGGATGTATACCGCATACGTGGAATACAAAATTACCGAGGAATAAGTTGGTTTTAGCCGCGTTTTTTGCGGTAGATTGGTGGCCGCGACGCATTGTTCATAGCTCTGCTGGTTCAGCGCCATACTCCCGCGCTATACACTATTATAGTACCACACGGATAGAATCTAAATAGAATATTCTAATATCTGGATATAAAGGAAGAAATACACGACCATAGAATCGCCATGTATCCCAATCCTCGTGCGGTAAGTTCAGTAAGAAACTATATTCGTTTTATTTAGTCAAATGAGAAATACTAAATAGGTGAAACCGTTTGGGTTTTGCATGCCGAGAAGGTCATTGATGATATGATATTGATAGCCATGTTAATATATAGCCTACCATGGGACTTAGTGTTGTGTAATGCACCGACTTTTATTGTGTAGACCTTTTTTTATTTCAAAATGAAAGTAGGATACCTAGTTATCGATCACGTATTTTCTTTCTTAAAAATTACTTATTTTTAAATGTCGATTGAATGATGACAGTCCTTGTGTTCTACTACGCAAGTACCGGTCGGTACACGCTTCTTGATGATCAAACGTCGGACTCAAACTGTTTCATTGTGTCTCTTTATCATTTTTGTGTAAAAGCAGGGGCCTCCCCAGCCAGGACAACCGTTCAAATTCACCGTAACAGAGTCGTGCGACCGTATCAAAGAGGAATTCAGTTTTCTACAAGCCCAGTATCACAGGTAAAATAAAGAGCCATACATGTGCGGTAGTAGTTTACTAATAGCGATTTTAAATGGGAGACATCTGTCACTCCGATAAACTGATCTTAAGCCAATTAGACTATGAATTCATATACCTGAGTATTACCTGCTTTATGCTGCTGCTGCTGCTGCTGCTGCTTCTAGTTTATCTTTATTTTGAAATGGCTTTGTGTATAACCATTCGACGTTTTCGTATTTTCATACAGTTTGAAAATGGAATGCGAGAAGCTCGCGCAGGAAAAAACAGAGATGCAGAGACATTATGTGATGGTGAGTTGATTTAGCGCAGGCCGCGGGATAGTACAGAGGGAGGACGAGGGCTTAGCCGTACGGGGAATTAGCTCGAGGATGATCGAGCAAAAACAATCGAGTCTCGTCGGCATTTATTTCGATGAATTATGTGAATATTGCTGGCACCGTCTGATGTAAGGTTTACACTAATCGACGGAGATCGATCGTACGCGGAGATCTATTACCTCATTACTCGTATTGATTCCGGAGAGCTCGGTGCCGAAACTGAATCCGTTTAAATGGATTGCGCTAGCTACGAACGACTCGGTCGTCGTCGGCAACGGTCAAGGTCGAATCCGCTGTTTGAATTGAATTGCGCGCGGCGAGGGGGCAGCCGCGGACGATTTTCAAATATTTGAATGTATCGTGGCTATTTACGACGTAACGAATGAAATGTTTTGTTTTCTTTTTTTCATCAGTTTTATTTCTTTTCGTTGCAGTATTATGAAATGTCGTATGGATTGAACGTAGAAATGCACAAACAGGTAAGGCCTACGCGGCGATGAATACGTATATTCTAGTATTCGCGATCCCCGCTATTTCAATAGCCGGTTTCTATAGACGGGAAACTGGTTTTCGGGATTTCGTGAAATTTCTTCTAAAGGGGGTGCGTTGGATTTAGTGTACCCTAAACACTGGGCATAGTAACCGCTTGAATAGTCCGTTGCTTGAATTTACCACCGACATGCCTCCGAAATTCTCCAATTTGCCTTCGTTCTTTTTGATTAATGTTGCAATAGAAAACATTATCGTCGCGATCCCGGTTCGAAGTCTGTGCGACTCGCTCGAAATTTATTAAATTCAGCCGATTAGCATATCGCTATTGTGACTAGAGGTGGCTTTATTGTCATCGCTATGATTGTTTCGTTTGTGTCACTCGAGGGGTTGGAAACATTACCTATTATATCCCCGGTGACCCGGCCATCGCCGCGCTGCACAGGCAGATTGCATCTACATGCATCGCGCCACAATGCGGCGCTCGGTTCCCCTCGGATCAATAACCCGGTCGCTATAGCCGCGCGACGATGGCGTACAAATGGGTACGGAATGAGCCTTCGTCGCTGGGGATTTCGGGCCGGACGTCTACGAAAAATAATAGCCTCCCGCCGCGGCACGGCCGGAGCAAAATGTAATAATAATTCCGTCGGGGTTTCGAGGATATTGCCGCCGGTCGATCGGTTTGGTCACTCGTGCGTGCGCCCGGTTCAACTAGCGGATTATGTATTTCAGTCAATACGACGGGCGATGTACCTAATAAGCGAGAGCTCGAACGAGCACTCTGGCGCTGGATTTGTTATCTCGGCCGCTATTGGCTGTTTGATGTTGTTATTGTTACGAGTAGATCTCGTTGGTAGTGTGTGTGTGTGGGGAAGTATTGATCAGTCATTCAATTTCACACTTCTATCCGTAGCATACATTGCTAGCTTTCGCGTCTCGTCGCGATACTCCCATATGCACCTCGAATATACACAATCAGCTGAATTTTTTTAGAACACTAAATTGACAATAATTTGTGGCTATTATCTCAGTTCCTCAGTTTTCTCGCGGAGGTGGGGCCCCCCGGTTTTCAGACCTCGATTTTTCCCGTGGTCGATGCACCGTGTTATTGCGAACGTATTATTATGTAAATTTGATGGATTTCTTTCAGACTGAGATTGCCAAACGGTTGAACGCTATATGCGCGCAAGTCATACCATTCCTCTCGCAAGAGGTAAGTACTAATTCACGCTCGGGATAATCCGAATTTTCAAGATGTATATCGTCGATTTCGCAACATCCAGCTAATCGCCTGGGAACTCATAATAGAATGTAAGCTAAAAATAGCCCGGAATTGGTGGAGATTTTTGGATTCCGTCAGCAGTCTGCGGTCCATGAGAGACAATATTGTTGTTATTTTACTCCCTCTCTCGCTTGCAGTGGTTTCAGTTTACCCGTAATTCGAGGCCTATTCTCAGCGCGCGCGTATATCCCTCGTATAGTAGGTCGAAAGTTTACAGCAATTAGCTCTATTTGTTTCGGGTTACGGCTGAAGAGTTGAGTCGGGTTCTCTGCTCGATCTCGGCAGCTGACCGGATTCATGTGGCATGAAGGGTAATGCGAAAAGAAATAATCACACTTAATGATGCGGTGAAGCTTCCAATTGACCCTCATTTATCCATTGTGTGAGAAGCACCCCAGCCTGCCACTGCTGATTGTAGAATGTAGGTCAAGAGATGTTGACACGAATGAGTACGTGCAAAACATCAACTCCTCAGCATGAAAGTTGATGAGATACTCATAATCCTGAAGTCTTGGAAGTTGAAGCGCTTCTAGAATTGTTTATATCTGTTACTTGGTACAAATTACCCTAGATCTTCTCATTAAGATTGTCCCATTTATGGACCTTTGGTGTATCGTTGTTGCTGGTGACGAGAGGCACTAGGAAACTCTTGAAACAGCCCTCGCTGCGGGTCATTGTATCCTATAATTCGATCGGGGAATCTTTGGTCAAGGGTCATGGAAATAATATAGAGAATTTTGAATTCCATTCCCTGATCTGTTAGAACTCCTGAGAGCGCGTATCTGATTTAGCTCCTTTTGGGTTTAACCCAAACCTCCCTGGAAAGTATGACTGATAAACTATGAATCCGGGTCATGAAGGCGTTCAATTTTACGATGTTATTCCTGTTCGATTGCACTTCTTGGTAACAGACAATAACTAAACCTGGGCCTGGGCCGACAGTCCATGGAGCCAGTAACCAGCTGTGCGATTTTATAACAAGCGCAGAAATATTATAGAAACTTAGGTTTATTGTTGTTTCTTTTATGTGATTTCATATCGGGGCCACAGATGTGTCGTATCTTCCGCAGCAGACACCGAGATTCATCAGGAGACACAGATGATAAAACTATCAAATAAACAGTACTATTAATTAAAATGTTTGACACGAAGCCAATGCGCGCGCTGTAGGCCATTTCAGATTCGCTGCTATGATTTTTATGCATTTATGCTCTTTGTGCACGGGTCTCCGGGAACGACTAATTGGTGATGATAAAAAAAACGCGAAGGTGAAAAAAATACCGAGTTCGTTCGCGAAACTCGCATAAGTAGACTCGGATCGTGTTTCCGGTTGGGTATATTGTGAAGAATGAGAATTGAATGAAAGACATTCGAGTGGATTGATTTTCATGATTTTCAACTATGATTAAAGCGTGGTTCTTGTTTCGTGCAAACCGAGTACAGAGCGGTTTATCAATACCCGATCCGTTAATAAAAACATTCGAAAACATCTCTGCATTCGCGATACTTAAATGGCAGTATTTTGATGCTGAAAACGGTATAAAGTTTCTTTGGCCCTTTCCGTGCTGACTGTGTGGAAATTTGGGAAAAATTCCACCCTAGTGTGTTGAATAACAGGAATAGCACTATAATGTGTCTACACTGCGGCGCAGTGTATCGTTAGGTACTAATATTTCACCATGTATGACGGGTGCTGTTATCTTTGTATAGAGATAAAAACTAAAAACTGATTACATCAATACACCGCAGTGCGGTGTACTAGCAAAATCCATTACCGATTCATACACCGCACTGCGGTGTAGACGAACTGAAAGGGTTAAATACAGAGTCTTATAAATGTGTCGACGTTTCGTAGTTTTCGTGATCTGAAAACCGAGCGCGAGGATTACGGTAGAACTAGGGGTGTCACGTTCGCTCGTGCGGCGGTGGCTATTTTTTGTCGTTCCATTTTGCCGCACGTCCGTTTGAATCGCGTAATTAAACGTCTGAAAAGAAATCCCCCGTTGATTTCGTGGGTGAATAATTTACATCGTTCTGACTTATCAATTATGTATCATGTATGACGATCAATTGGCGTGTCGTTGATTTGATTACGCCGCGTTCGTTTCGTTCGCTCGCCCCTGGTAAGAACTGCACTTGTCTGAATTGATTATTTCGTTCGTTCGCCTACGAACGTCGGCTCTCTCTCTCCTTAGGTGAGGTCTCAGGAAAAAAAGCCATTTTCATTGGACGTTCGTTCGTTGTGACAAAATCTTGCAGTTACTTAATCACCGTTATTGACAAGAGCACAGAATCGCGTCAATACCAGAAATATATAACAGGGTTCCCACGGGTTTTGGAAAGTCTTGGAAAGTTATGGAAAATGGGAACTTTTTTCCAGGCCCTTGAAAAGCTATATGGAAATTTTGTTTTTCTCTATGGCTATGGATTATATGTATTTTGATATATGAGCTTTTATTTTGTGCGTTCACATTAAAGCCATGTTCGCACTTTATCAATACTGCGTCTTATGTTCTAATTCGTGCCTGGAACAAACCGATTTAAGACTGACACGAGCCTCGCGGTTACTGGTTTTACAAGTTTTTGACGCGGGCGGGGTCCTCGCTCACAAGCAACTGGGCATGATCAGTTGCTAGTCCGATAACTTAGGCTTCAACCAGACCTGTGTGTTGACTACCATGGTTAAGCTTTGAGATGTCATCGTATATTAACTGATTTGTGAATGTTTCTGGGTGCAGGGCGGGGCGGGATGAATGATTTGCCCCATTAAACTGGTCCCTAAGTCGCTTATTGAAATAAGGGCAATATGGCACGGCTTCAATGAAAATTTAGGTTTAATTCCTAATTTACATTTAATCTAGTCTATGATTAATATGTTGAATATGAATTCTAATGACATCTTTGTCAATTTCACTGTTTTACAGCATCAACAGCAGGTGGCAGCAGCGGTCGAGAGGGCCAAACAAGTGACCATGACAGAACTGAACGCTATTATAGGGGTAAGGTTTCATAATTCCATATCATTGCGCCAGTGTAGTGTAAATAATACGCCCGATGTATGATGCCCTCTTTCTCTTTCCTGTACTACGACTACTGCACGCTCGGAGCGTCAATAAGATGACCTACATCAAAAAGTAACGTCCAATTGCATAAATTACAAGAACACGATGTTGTATCGCCTGGAAATTACTGATTGCGTTTTGCACTTTTTTTCCATGTATAATATTGTGTACTTAGATTAGTATTGACTTTGTGAAGTCTGTCGACTGCTATACACATGCGTGTAGTTATATATGAAGTGACTTGCACCTCAAGTGTTTCCGCATATTTTCAAAATGTCGCAAAAATGTCGTTTAAGTGCCAGGCTGGTTCTATTTGGTCAAGTGTGCTAATTTCGTTACAATTTCTGCTGCTAGGTTTGAGTGCACTTGGTAAACATGTTATCGTAGCGCGAATTGGAATATAATCCGTCCCTCCTCTCTCACTCCCCGCTTCCGCGCCCCGGCTCTCGGCTCCTCGTATTGTTATTATCAACTATTTATATGCGGAGTTCTCGGTGTCACTATTGACAACACAGCACCGTGTATAATATTATGCATACATGCATCTGAAACACTCGCGCAGCTGAATGCCTCATAAAGCCTATTACGGCGGCGTATGGACCTCTCCGAATGAGGTACTCGCGTAGGTAGATGTAGTAATAATGTTTAATGTAACTAGCCTCGGTGTGAGCGGATCATTAGCGTGAATATTGAAAGCGGTCGTAGTAAGTTATTGTCAAAGCTAAGCCCAGGCCACCATTCATAAAAGCCCGCTAAAAGCCGAGCCCTACTCGGATCTAGGGTGTAGAGAAAATCGGAAGGCAATTTATGGTACTAAGTATGTCAAACATGTGGAGTCTGAGGGATCTTTTCTAAGAAGATTTTGAAATTAGAGGACATGGCATTCAATGCCTAAAATATAGTCAGTGAAACTTCGAATGTTACTTGAAATTCGGAAGTCTGTTGGGCAATATGGCTAATGCGGCCTGCGTCAGTTACTATCTGGCGCTGTCCCTGGTTATGTTTTATCAAGAGGAAAATTAGGAATTTGGAAGTCTGCTATAGATGTCTCTTTGGCTGTGGCTAGTATATGTGCAAATACTGCTGCCTGTGTTTTCATTCATTCCTCTGCTGCCCGGAACCCACCCACTCAAAACATAGTCTTCAAAGGTTGATTTCAAACGTCTTATATCTGCGGTCCATTTGTTGATTTCTGAATTATTGTCTTCTGAACACGCCTAAAGTCGACACGATCAAAATCTGGAATGCGATAAGATTTTGGTGATGGTGTTGAGTCCGGGTGGCTGTACAGTCCAGGATAGGAATACAATTGATGATTTATGGTTCGTTCCCTGGTGCTAAGCTGACGATTTCGCAAATGTCGTCTTCGGTGCTCGTGTTTTTTCCTTTTCGTTACATAAAATCGATCGCAGAAAATTCTCGCGCTCAACATTCGGTTAATATAAGCAGGAGATGCTAATGTAAGTACGCGCGCTGGCGACTGACTGCGGAGTTCTTTATCCGCTAGTTCGAAAATATCCCGGCGCACACATACACTACCCGTATAGAGACCGAGTGTTGTAATTGAATTGATTGAGAGGTTTGCGCTGTAGTTGTAGAACTCGCCGTAAAACCAGGGATAGTTATAATGGCGGGCAATTAGTATATGGAAAGAAACTGCTCGCGAGCGCAGTTCCCGATGTGTCAATAAATCGCCTTGAACCTCTTACATACGGCGGCGACGATGTTCGTTCGGCAAGCAACGCTCCTCGCGCGCCTTCGAGCAGCGAGATGAGAGAACAATTGCATCTATCCTCCACATCATCAGCACTTGCTCACTTAGCGTCTTAAAAGCCACTCAGTGTATGTTGTTGAGCATTAATGTAGATTCTACTGGATCGATAGACGTAGCTAGTTGAAGATTCCTTCGCAACGCCAGCAAATTGCTTGTTGTTGTCTTCGAGTGCTGTTAAACCAATCACTTGGCACAATATGTGAAATTAGAAAAAAAAATGCGCGCAGCTCGCGCCCCCCCCAATCCTGAAAGTGTTGAAAAGTTCATTTTCTTTGGCGATAGCAGAACAGTCGTCTATTCATCATCACTCTCAATCATCCTTCCGAAGTAGGCATTCGAATCTGAAAACCTGCCCGACTAACCTGAATGCGCAGCTATGATTATGTCATTAGCCAGTCAGAAATCTGGTTTTATCTGAGCCCAGGTTTTTCCGCAGTTCATCCATGAAATTTGCCTCTGCGATTGCACCACATGAAATCTGATTGGTGCTGCATGTTTTTTCATGGTAAACCTGCACATGTACCTGCGCACCCGGTCTAGTGTGGCAGGGTTTAACAATGCCATCAAGTTCGAATCTGTGCCAAGGGATCGAATGATCTCAGTAGGCTGTGGTGGTCTTCGAACATCGAAATCTAACACTACTTTAGTATAACAAAATTAACATTTCGAACAATTAGAAATGGAGGAATTGAGTGAAAAATAATCACGTGATCTACTGTTGTAACCTTGGCTTCAGTTTACGTCAGCGAGTTCGAAAAAAAAGTCGAATCGAAATCTTGTCATGTTGCGAATTCGATTCAGGTACGCGCCTCCTTAATCATCAATTTACCCCGTAGCTTGTTCCGATGAAATATTAATTGCGTAACCTAGATTGCGTCTGCGTTCTGTCGTGCAGCGCGCGGGGAGAGAGAGAGAGAATGTCGCATCTCTGCGTGTGAATCATGCGCCGAATTCATGCACAATTCAAAAGGCGTTTCTTCGCGAAAGGAAATAACATGTTACAAGAATTGACAAGTGTGCAGTTTATGCATCACCATGGCAATATCCCCCGAATCATTTATGTTTTCCGGAAGCCGGTCTCTGGTGACAGATCGTATGAATTTAAGGTAAACCTGCGGGGCAAATAGATTATCATCATCATTTCAAATTTGCGACCGTAGTCAGGTTCTCTATAGAATTTAGATCGTTGTAGCGTTCCACGCATTGCCGTTACATTTATTACACACGGTCTATCTGGGATTCAGATTTTATATGCACCTATTAATCCGCAATTCTTCAGACAGTCTTTCTATACTTAGAACTACGCGATGCTGCTGTGGCAATTGAGGAACCACCAGGTGCGCTAGTGTGCAATACTGTATCAATTTAGGTCACGTAGTCCTATTGGCGCAAAGGTAATGTCTCAAATGCTCTTCTCTTATTAAACACAAATTCACCATTTTTTTCAGCAACAGATGCAAGCCCAGCATTTACCACATGCTCATGCTCCGCCGATTCCGATGACTCCACACCCAGCTGGACTCCAGCCACCACTGCCGCCCTCTACGAGTGCTGGTTTACTCGCTTTATCCGGGTCATTGGGTTCACACGCATCACACTTGGCTGGCATCAAATCCGAAGACAAAGGTAAGTTCGACCAGATAGCTGGCCTTTCACAACTTCTAGCGAGAGATTTTTTAGCTCGTTGAACAAAGAATTTGCAAATTAACTACATGAGATACCTTGTAAATTGACATTTAACGTCTGACAATTAACCCTTTTCATCTGGACATTTTCCGTAAGTGTCATTTTGCTGATGTAGCTATACAAAAATGAAACGACCGAGTGTTTGAAGGTGCTGAAGACATGTTGTGGTTGGATCATTGGACACAGGTTTTAGCTCGATATTGTCGAAGTAAGATCAACCGGGCGATGTGTATGTAACAGTACTGATCAGTTGCATCTTACAGTTCACATTCTCATCAGCGGCAGGCGTGTTGCTAGCTTGTACCCGGCGATGTTCATCTGCCTGTTCCCGGCGATGTTACATCATTCGTTCGCTCGTATTCGCTGATAGACAGCATCTTGTAACCGGCGCTAGCCTTACAACATGCGCCATTTGTTCGCGCGGGCAAAAACCTGACAAAACATGGCAACAAAGAGAATGAGCCCATGTTCCGCGTTGCGCGAGCTCGTATAGTCGTGTTTGGTCGAGATTTGCTGAATTGCAACGGCTTGTGTTTATAACTTTCTCGCGCGTCGGTATTATTATTATGTTTGGCGCGTTTCCAACGATTCCCTGAATCCGATACTGATGAATCAAATAGTGTTTCACCTATTGATCGCGAGGAGTCATCGTCGGTTGTACCTGGAATATATGGCAGAGATTTGATTTGTGCGTGCGCCGGGTATATGTATATGTAGATATATCGTTTAGTCATTTATTCGAGCTCATTATTGGCTTTGTCGAGGAAGCAGGTGATTGCAGTTCGCTACGTGGTATATCAGTAATTATGATGCAGCAGTTGCCACCGGCCTGAATTAATGTATCCTGCCCCGGGCTCTAAACGACTGCTGCCTCCCGTAAATGTTAATTTACCTCTCTCATTTCCCTTCGACGAACATCAAAAACGATCGCGGGAATCGACGCGACTGATTCGTCGGCCTGAATCGCGGAATTCGCGATCGTATTATTTAAACGTATCCATCTTTGCCGATCGTCACCTCGGTATCTGAAAGCGCTGCGGTGCGCTGTCTGTCGTATGGATTTGTTTGTCCTGTTCAAAAAGGCGGTTTTTCTGCGGTACCGAGTAATCCATTTGACATGTCCATGGCTTCCTTCCTTGTCTTTCCGATTTTCTTGCAGTCAGTCGCTAATGGGAGAATATAGTAAATGCAACATCAACATAGTTAATGGACTATCATACAGATGAAGGGATGTTGTAGTTCATATGTCAGGATTGGCTTGTAACATGGTCTAATGCTTGCTTCATGTTAACGCCAACTACGTCTAGTAATAAGTAGCTATTTGAAGTGTAACTGTGTGTAGTAGCTTCAAGGTTTTACACCTGCTAGCACTTATAAACCGTATACCTGCAGAGATCGCACAGACTGTCGACGACGTCAGTGCCGCCTAGTGGTAGCCTTATCATATACAGTACAGACTCTAGCTCTGCTTGGTTCATCTTTGAACATTTGACTGCATGTGCCCCAGTTAGGGAAAATAGGGTCGTTTCAAACAAATGTTTAGATCGGACTTGGCAAGAATTTACTTTATCAGGACCTATTAGAGGTGAAGCGAGATACAGATACATACAACAGGCATGGATCCAAGCTGTATTGCTCGATATGGTTTAGAATCCCTTTGGAATGAAGTGCCCTTCCAAATTTTGAAATTTCGACTGCATATTTCATGATCTATTTGTCTATAAATCCCTAAAAATGCCATGAAATAGCCCTAAAATTTCAAAACTTGATATGGGGAATACCCCCAGACTGCCGCAATTAGGTTTCATGTCTGTGGCGTTTGATACACTAAGTTCCCTTAGTCCACAAGGACACCCTAAATTTTCTTCCAATGCTGTTTTAGCATTAACCCTGGACGTGTGTCTGGACAGACTGTACGAAAGACATTCATTTCCAAGTCTAGAATTTTTAATACTGATGCGTTCGCGTATTGTAGTTGGATCTTACAAAGCCTTGCTTGAAATCGTACACCTTCGAATGAAGCTCATCAATGCGATCGCTCGCAGCGGAAAATAATGAATCCGACGTCGCGCACCGATCCCTGTTGGATCGACGATGATCTATCCCTCGACGCGAAGATGACATCGCGCGTCCGAATCTGCGCTTTGGAATGCGCAAAATGTCCGGCGCCGGTGCGGCCGGTCCCGTCGTCATGACAGCGATTGTCGCATCGTCGAGCGCTCGGCAGAAATACGCCTATCAGTCGTCGTCATCTCGTCGACGATAAATCTCGACTTAATTGAAATCTGTGATAGTAATGACCAAGAATAACGTTGGGTCTATTATGGCTGTAAAATACAGCGTGGGGAGTATTCACTATCGCGACGACGACGGCTACGATTTTAACCCTTCAGCGGCGATTGAGAAATGAAAACAAGCGCAGATATTACGGACTTCGTCTATTTTCAATGTCGCTCGGTTTGGTTATGATTCAAATCCAGGAAGGTCTTTAAATCATAGACTAGTTAAAGGTCAAGTCGACTTATGACCCGGCTAGATCATCGGTAGTACACACATGACCGCTGGTTCGTTTGTCTCGCACTCCGGTCGACTACGACTCGGTCATCGCCGCGTCTCATGGTTTGTTGACTCGCCATTTTGAATGCTCAAAGTCACGTGTGACGCGATACTCGTCGCTGATTGGCTACGACGTCGAGATCAGACGTAGGAAATAGAACTTTTTCCATCCTTACGATTCGGCTTACGATCAGTCTTCGATCGATCCATCGTCGTCATAAGTACCTACGTCGGAAAGGTTCATGATTTGAAAATTGCTGACTCGACCGCTTACGATCCGACGATCTGATCGGACTTTAGTCGACCTAGTTAGAGGCTATAGATCAGCCATAGAGCAAAATAGGCTTAGATCAGCCTGGAATCTTCATCGTTACCCTCAAATTCAGTTCGACTCTACAGTCTTCTACATCGGCGATAAATGACTCTTTTTGGTTTGCATTGCGACTGAGAATAGGTTTTGCGAGATCTTTATCTCCCTGTAACTGAAGAAGAATCCAGTTGCGGCATTTAATATTTCATTCGGCGTTCAACGTTCGAATTTCGCATTCTGTCGGTTTTGTTGATTAGAAATTTGAATCTTCAGTCATTTCTGTCTCGGCGCGATGACGTAGTCGTCTCTCGCGGATGAGCTCGGCTCCGGCGCGATCTACGCATTTATAAGACCTCTCGGGGCTTCGACTAATCAAGATTCCGGTTCTCAAGTGACTGAGCAATAGTGGTTTAGTGAATGGGACCCTCGGGGCTTTAACTCTGAAACCGATGTATACTTCCCTGGAGGACTTGTTATAAACCTATCATGGCTTTTGCGCCGAAATGAGATTAAACTCGGCCCGAATACTGAAATACTGACGTTACGGATGTGTAGCGCCTAGATATGTGAGGTTCGCTACTAAAATTCGAACGGATGGATGACTTTGTGAAGTTGATTTCAAAATAGGAATAACAAATGATATGATGTTATATATATGAACTTATCAGACCAGACTACTATTATTTGTGAATAGTTATTACTCTCAAAAGAGCTGTCATCAAAATGCTCAAAAATCAGAATGATTTCGTGTGCATTTTTGATTAGACTACTATAATTTAGATGTCAAATTGTGGTGAAAATTACTACTAAGTTACATACCGAAATAGTCAGGTCTACGCTTGTCTGTGTTGTGAAAGTTCGAGGAAGGATTCATTGATTATTCATTTTACTTGTTCAAACCAGCATCGAATCTTACGATTTTCTCTCTTTCTTTCTTTTCATGTTCAAACAGACAATGAA
This sequence comes from Tubulanus polymorphus, assembly GCF_964204645.1. Lineage (NCBI taxonomy): Eukaryota > Metazoa > Nemertea > Palaeonemertea > Tubulaniformes > Tubulanidae > Tubulanus > Tubulanus polymorphus. The sequence continues at coordinate 4,993,462 of NC_134029.1, read as the reverse complement.
AGACACGTAAGTAAAAACTTTTCATCCGATCCGAAGCCTGCTACGTACAGGTATAATACCAGGGGTGGATCTACGGTCTGATTGGGGGAGGGGATCACCCCCGAAATAGGGCATATCATATTTCAATAAAAGGGGACCCCGAAAGAAAGCTCTTTGAGAAACATAAACTCATTTTGGGAAATACAGAGAACAAACTTAAGAATTTAAACTCTTCAGGTATCACTTTTTTCATTTTCCTAGGCAATTTGACACTTAGCGCACCCACTGCTCCCCTTGGATCCGCCCCTGTATTACATGAACCCTTCAACGGCTGAGTAATTTATAGGAAAATCCACGGTTTTGAACCTCGGTTTACGCTTCCCTTTCACGATAAAACAACAACTCCAGAATCCAGATCTTTATATGACGAGTTTGAAATGAATATTACGCAACTCGCCGGTGAAGGGTTAAAATGTAGTCGATGAATATTGCAAGTCATGTTTCTTATAGCCCTAGCCCTCTAGGTGTTATCGTAAATATGTCGTAGCCAGTTGGTATTCACAAAAAATGTACCGCCGACGAGAGTCTTAGCCATGTCGGCGATAAGCTTAAGGCACTTCTCCGTTGGCGGCTTCATCTATGAATACATCTTCGATTTTCCTATTTGAACTATAAAAAAAAAATGACTCGAAATTTATTTGATGTTTGTCTGAAAAACGTTTGAATGCAAAAAGCAAATGATTTGTGTCCGTCCCGTTTCAGTTTGCGTCGAATGGCAAGTGGAAAAGCACCCCTGGGGTATGAATAGGTTTTTTTAAGTAATTCATTTGTGTTTTATTCGTATACATTAACTTTCAAATATTTGTTGAATTTTCTATGAAAAAAAAAGAAGAACGTTTATAATGCATGCTACGCTTTTAACATTAGATTGTCTGTCGCGGTGACCTTTGATTTACTAATAGCTGTTCAACTTGTCATTATATGCATATATATCTCAGTAATGGCAGCTCGGATCTCAGTGGATGGGACCACGATCGGCGCAGCAAAATGAATTATATTTTTGATAATGACTCTTAATGAAATTACTTTTATTCCGCATATATCAGCCGTGTGTGTCGCTATATTAGGCCCGATATTTTTGTGATAAAGGCTGCTTTTGTCCGGCTGTATCCACTGTGGAGCCTTTTAATCCGACCGTGGATCGAGTCCTTTATCCGATTGGTTTTATTTGCAGAACGGCTGATCCAACTGATTATTGAAATTATTCGCATTGCCAATCTGTGTACTCTGAACAATGGTCCATATACGTATTGTAATGATACCTCATGGTTTTCATAATCTGCAATATCCAATGCGTCTGAGCAGTGAAGAGTATTGAATACTACATATGCACTGTATATGGTGCGCTTCGTATTCGAATCGTCCTCCCTTAGCAGGGATTCGAACCTGAGGTCATCGAGACTCACCCCACGGTATGAAACCCTGCCTGACTAGGACAGCTTTCGCATGTGCAGCTTAGATTTTTTCAACATTACTATCAGAAATCCCGTTTTATTTTAGCCCGGGTTTATCCATTTGAAGTTTATCCGTGAAATTTGCGTCAGCGATTTATACAACTGGCAATCTGATCGGTGCCACAAGTTTAGAGTCTAGTAACGCCAGCAGGTTCGAATCCCTGTCGACGATGTTTTTTATGGTTCGCTTCTATTTTGAAGGGGGGACATTCTCAACAATACTTAAAAGTCCACTTTCTACTCGTGATTCGTCTAATGCATTCGGCGCTATCTCCGGGTAAAAGCCATTGTAACGTAATACGTGATAATTTTCGCGGACTAAATCACGCGGCGTGACTCCGTATTAAGGTAGCTGAATGATTATTACGCTCGCTTTTACCAATTACGGACGAGGGCCAGCTCGACAATAGACCGAAATTAGGCCTCGAGGCCGAACGCGGACGTCATCTCTCTCGTGAGGAGTGTATACCCGAGGGGGGGGGATGGGGCGCGCGATGTAGTTCGTTTCTAAACACCACCTGTGATTTCATCCTACTCCGTTACGGATGCGATGTCATTAAACGTTCGCGCGTCGTTGACATGCCAGAAATAGAATCGGGATGAGATACAGCTCTTCCATATGTGAACGCTGTTTTCTCATTCGACGGGTTCGCAGGGAGATTCTTAATCATTTATATCGGTACCGAGGGTTTTTTCACCCGGCGCTAAAAGGTGTAGGAAAAACAGAATTATCGCTATCTGTGAATCTGTTTTGTGAGATTGGAACGAACGCTGGATACTCAAAAGAGAGTCTCGTTTGTAAAAATAATGACCATGTGTAATCATGTTCCTAACTGTCCTTCTTTCTACTTGATTTAGTCGGCCATGTTTGGGTTACCGGTGTAAAAATATAGTTGGTTGTAATTGTTGTCATCGCGATGGAATATCTGGGCGACAGCGCGCTCAGCCCGCATACACGTCAATGCCGGGGACCGCATTTATAACCGCTATATCAATGGATTAATGCAATAATATCCTATAGAATTTCACGCGCAACTGATACTTAAATGATGATCTGGTTTTAGCTGTTCGGGTTTCTGCGTCTGCTGCTGTCAGAGTATGAGTATACGCGCGCGCATGTGTCCCCCGAAAACAATTCTATAATAGCCTGGCACGACCAGCTGTGAACATTGTCTATAGCCTGCCGCGGCGTTGTTGAACTTTTTTCGCCCGTCGAAGCCAGCTTTCTAAAGGCATTTCAGACATGTTATTGTACCGTGTGCCTTTGAGGGGAACCTGCGTATAAATGATCGGCTCGCTACGCGATGATTTATTCTCATGGGATATTTTTTCGCTCTCCGGCGAATTGATGATATTTTAACGGTTGGCAATTTTCAATATTTCATCGTCTTCTCGTTTCAATTTCGGACGACGAGGCCTCGGCGATTTTTCTTCCGCGTCGACTTGTCGCTCGACCGTTTTTTGTAAAGAATAAATGGACATTCGCGTAAATGTCGGCCATGTGTGGAAATTTATTCACAGCGGATATTTCTTGATTCTTTATCTTTGGGTCCGGGGTATTATAATTACGGGGCTATGTTTGCTTTGTGTGTTCGTTAAGGCTTGGCACGAAGCTATCCCTTAATGCGTGGTTACCCATGCGATAAACCGGTTCGCTGTATAGTTAATGTTCAATGCTCTCGCTCGCTCGCGATGTCTTGTGTTGTGTTGTTCGAACGCTGTCCGCTGATTGACAGCTCTCGAGTACGGTTAGGCTCCGCCCGTATTTGCCATGATTCTGCCGGAGACGACGACGACGCGTCGGTTGTTTGCATTAGTCATTGTCGCTTTAAAAACTGATCCCCGCTCACTTATCAATACTTAAACGTGATAAAATGTCCAAGAGTTTCAGTTTTATTTGTATTCCCCGCACTCTCCGAGTGGTTGGCAACAAGTTTTCCGACATTTTTTTTCCAACCGTTCTAGTTTTGAGATTCGCTTCCAATCCATTTCCACGCCTGATTGTGCTTCTATCATTTTTCATCGGACGTTTTTTTCGGAATCTCTACGGATATTTTTTCCAGTGTGTGAATTTACACTCGCGCGGAGATGTACCGTGCACAAGTGAATATCATAGCACTGGCGTATTAGTCATAGTTGATTGATTGGTTCGCCGGTCTACAAGCTCCGCCTACTGAATGTACGACCATTGCTGCGTGTCTCGGTGACACCAAATATACCGAAGCATATGGATAATAGCGCTGTGAAGAGCTCTTGTCCCTCGAATCTCCCCTCGGGCTGGAGTCTTTAACTAGAACCAAATTAAACACTTTTAGACTTGGTTCACATGGAATTCTCTGAGCTCAATTATTTTCTTGGTGTAAAAGCATGCATAATGCTTCAGCTAAGACTCAAGTGGTTTCTGCGACCTGTTTTTTGCACTCATGTTTTGGTTTGATGGTTGCCTAAGCTCGCCTAGTATCGTCACACGGAATAATACAAGCATTTCTTGCTCTCTCTCTCTCTCTCTCTCTCTCTGAAGGACGACTAGTGACCTCTATTGGTAGAGCGAGTGAGCATGTATTCTCGGTACTGTAGTCGACGACAGTAGTAGCATACACAGGGAGTTAATACTACAGCGAGGGTAACCAAAGAGTGATCACTGAATCTATATGCTGACTTGATTGATGAATGCTGATGTGACTGATGTAAAAATAATTACTCCAGCTACAAATCTCGTCTGTGTCAGTCAGTCCGCGCGGGTCCCCGTTAACCCATTAATAGTCTACTCGGATATCAATCCCCGGAAAGCACTTGCAACACGTCTTGATTTTCAGTAACTGATGATAGTCATTCGTTCGGATTTGTAGTCGTCGTCGTCGAAGGCTCGTTTTAAATGTAGTGGATGTAACTCGATGAAATAAAGAAGATTTCGTATATCTCATCTATACGATCCTCCCCTGACAGGGATTCGAACCTGATGGCATCGAGCCTCAACCACGGTACAGAACCCTGCCACGCTTGACCTAGAAATCCTGATGTATTTCAGCCCGCCCTTTTCCCAGTTATAGATTATCTGTGAAATTTGCCTCAGCGATTATACTATTGGCAATCTGAATTGCCCGGCAAACCTGCCCATGTACCTGTACACCCGGTCTAGTGTGGCTGGGGTTCGTGTCGTGGCTGGCTGAGTATAGCGATGCCGTCAGGTTCGAATGCCTGCCGAGGGAAGTCGTTGAACTGGAGTAAAAACCGGTCTATAAAACCTGACACCGGTTTTGGCCGTATAGTGACTATTATATATTAGAGGACTACGACGACATCATCCATATTCGTCCATCGCTGATGCTCATTATTCTGCCTGTATAAAAATCTCTTCTCTGACGATAATTGAGTTTGCCAGTGTTTGTAGCCACGCAGCTAATCATGGATTTCTGGGATTAGCTAGACCTTGCTTGTGGCTGACAGCTCGGCGGCGAGCTTTAGATCGCTGCGGCTTTGAACGGTTGATCACTAGTCGTGTTCTCTTCACTGTCATTGTCAACCTTCCAGCGCGGCTTATAAACTTCGCCTGCGTCTGAAATGTGACTCGGGTCGCACGGCGGTCCCCGTCGGATTTTCTTCGAGCATCTTTTTGAAACTATTGCCAAACGCTGGGTCCGTGTTGTGATGACAAACAGAGAACACCGCACTAATATAATGAGAAAGGTTCTCAAAGATGACAGTTGAAATGTGCAATCTATAAATTATTCGCCTAAAAGGAAACTTTCCGGCCTACATCGTTCTAGTTATACTAGTACTGGATGATTTTCTAAAACGATATTTTCGACGGAGCGTTTTGCATACATTCGTTCATCTATATTTGATACGTCTAACGTTATAAAACTTCATTAGTGATTGCTGTTAGATGTTGGGATTAATTATCCCGCGGGATTGCACCCGTGGTGTACGAGATATTTGCTTCGGCACAAACTGATTACTTGTCCATAACCATTAGTTCTGTTGCCTTCATCGTGACTGGTGATCATAGCTCGGCCTTCTAGGCATTCTGCTTTCTGCGCACTCGAGATATCTTCGCGTATGAGTTGCTTTTGTCTCACCAATTGCCTTTTATTACTTTGGAAAATGCTTATCAGTTCCCTGTGGGAGGGATCGCGCGAGTTGTTTCGCTGGAAATCTCTCCAATAGAGCGTCCAGAGCGCAGCGCCGCGAAGCTGCGAATTACCCTCGCGCACCAGACGCGCGCTCGCGCACCAGCGCTACGGCTTCCCTGAAGGACCATCCGTCGCTATGGCAACCGATTTGTGACAATTTTCGCTCGTTCCTTGATGTCGGATTACAAAGAGAAGTCTTGTCACAATCAGAGATGAAATAAACGCGCGACGCTGTAATTGGTCAGATGCGACGTAAAGTGCTTGTTACTCGGGATATTTCGTGAAGTGTCGTGTCTGGCATCTTAAACACGAGCGCTGCGTCCATCGTCGACGATGGTACGTAGACGCCGTATTCCGGTCGACAACCCGGGCTACTACTCCATGGCGTCTAACCATCGGGGTGCGGCAAGGGCGTATACTGGGGGCAGATCCCTTCTTGGTCAAGTGCCCTTGTCCTCGATGCTGTTTTTTCCTGTATTTAGAGTCACTTTGACCCAGTTGAAGGATGTAAATCCGCTTCAGTATGGCGCCTGTTCTATTCTATTCCATTGAAGTAGTCAGAAAATGTGTTAAATTGATTCCAGTAGAAATTATCAAAATAACATAGAGTCTTGTGAGCTTTTTCTGAATGCCGATTAAGAAATGGGTTACCCCAAGCCTTTCAGCAATTGTGAATGTGCATCTGAACAGTTTCTCGGTCGTGACTTCAGTTTGAAAATGCTTCATAATCTTAAGACTGGTCTATACATATAATAGTTAAACGAAATACAGGTTTCTTACCCGCTGCAAGTAATTTCAGTGCTCATATTGCGGGCTTTGTTGTTTAGACATGCGTCTTCCCTTGGGTCTGAGAGATCATCAGGGTGTGTTCACTGGCTGTACGAGTATCTCGAAACCGTATGAAGTCGCCTAGCACTCCTTGTTCTCGAAATAACGAATGACATAAGATATATAATGTGCGTTGAATTCGGCGAATGAAGCCACATCGATGAAAGCGAGATGTGTCGACGTAATTATCAAATATAGGATTTCGTTTACACTATATGCCGAAAAAATGTATATAAGATTATGTTGCCAACCCTGCAGGCGTTGAACGGCTATTTCTACCGGCGCGTGTATCCGATATTGAAATTGATTTGATTTGAATTACATCATAGATCAAAGAACTTCGCTTTTTGATATATTATCGTATTAAGTTACATGTATAGATAGAAGAGAACTAGCATCGTGTCGTCAGGTCTTGTCTCGCAGAGCGTTTTATGACGTTTTCATTCGATTGAAAAGTTGTTCTCGGATATTGTTTATTAAGCGATGAAATATGGTATAGAAGTTTATTGTTTTTCGCTGCAGCGGCCGAAGATGACGACGACGATGATGATGAACACTGTACATGATGATGAGGAACTGTGGATATTGGTGTGTTCCACTGGGTCTCACAACCACTATACTCTTAGTATGTTTGCCGTGTAAACACGCTTTCTGTTGACTCATTTTGTCTCTCCATTTTCCTGTGCTGATGCATTAGCCTGTGTTGGTTTACTCGGTCCATCTACACAAAGGCTCGCGCGCTGTTGACGCTGGGCAAACACCTCTGCTCAGTTATATGTGACATCAGCAGATGGACTGTTTGCCTAGCCCGAACTCGTGATTGAACGGAGTAGCTTTGGGTCAACGCTCGCGCTCAAGACCAGGCGATGTTTGTATTCGCGATACATTAGTTTGTTCGTCGAAGTTTCGCCCATGTCTGGCCCCACTCAGTGAGCTAAGATTCCTCGAGGGTACAGGCCCTCTAGGGTAGACTATCGAATTATGGAGTTGTATTGTAGCTCGTTGAATAGTTCTAATTTGGGGGCGTGTTGTTCTTTCTAGAGAAGCACGATGAAATCTCTTCCTGGGTAGGATAACTCACGGTTCATTAGTTATCACAATTGTGTAACTACAATGAAATTGGAAATCGTTATATCTACATTGTGTCATAGACTTTGCATTCGTTCTAAGTGAGCTTTTATCGGAAAAACAACCGGGCTTGTCGAGAACATTTCAATCATGTATATTGATATATGTATTCAAATTCAGATGACTGTGTCAACTGAAAGTGTGTTTGTCTTTCAGTTCAATGACAGTAGATTACGTACGGTACGAAGGATCAGCATCGCTCAATGTCACTGTTTCAGCGGCGGCTTATTTTTTTGCGAATAGCGCGAAAAAAGTCGACTGTTTGTCATCTCTCCACGCGCGGTAATAAGAGCTTTCATAATGACGTTTCTACGCGCGGCCCCGGCGGACTGCGTCGTGTTCGCTGCTAAGCGCGCCGGATATTTCCTGATCGGCATAAATCGAAGTAAATCCATGCATAAATGACATTTTTGTCGATAGAAATTTGCGATTCAGCGAAGCGCTCGCCGGGGTCCATCTCGTATTGATTGTAGATTGATAGTCTGTACAAACATTGGTCCAATCAGCGCGCGGCTTGGCCTCATTTCGTTGCCGCGTAAGAGCGTTTTGCGCGTCTCGTCGAGTAGGGGCCACCGTTCTCAAAGGTGTTAAGAGCGCCGAGAAGTGTTCTTATTGAAGCATTAGTATGATCGCGCTGCGCCCGCCAACATGTTCAGGTTACTGATGTTTAGACGTCGCCTCGCACTTGACTGTTGGGTAAAGTGCGGACCGGCCGCGATGAAAATCTTTTCTTCGCTCGATGGATCTCTTCTTGCCCCCCTTTAAGATTCCGCCGCTGTTAGGGGGTTCGATATTTATATCTTGACTCGGCGGTTGCGGGTGTTTGGGTGCACGAGGGGAGGATGCTCGTGTTGTTTACTCGTACGAGGAAGCCTCGAACAAAATGAAAAGTAAACGAGATCAACAAAAACCCTTGCGCTGTTTGTACATGAGTATCGCGTGTACAGGGCTGGGGTTTTCTCAGTCGAATATTTGAACACCTCGTTTAGAAAGACTGAGTAAGAGAGAGAGAGAGAGCGTGGAGAGACGGCTTATTTTGTTCTGGTAAACATTTGCATCAGGGCCCTAGTAATCAGGCTACGGTATAAATTACTGTATGTAAAAGGTTCAAAACATGTTCAGCTCTTTGCCGCAGATTGCAATTTACTCAATGCGCAAACATTGGTTTAATACAAATACTGCCCCCTATATGTAAATAAGGCAATGTTCGTCTGCGTATTTAGTATTAGGCGTTCTAAATTGAAATCGTGTAGAACGAACACACACACACACAAGTTGCTTAGCTAATATTGACTGTTGAATCATGTGTGTGTGTGTGACGCAAGTGGCTGGTGGCTCCCTCTTGGTGCCGATGTTTGTACAAGTTTAAAATCAACACGGCATCGAATAGTGTGTTTGTCAATTACAGCTTTGTTTGCTCGTTATGAATGCCTGCGAGTGAATATATATTCAGCATCGTATTTCTCCCTCTCTCTCGCTTGTCACATCAGAGTTCGGCTATTTGACTGCGCTGATGATGACGACGACGACGACGACGACGACGATGATCGTGGTGACAATAATAACGCAAAAATATACTCGCTGCGATGATATTTTATGGGTGGAGTTGGGTATCTTTTAAATAGACGGATGCGAAATTATACGACGATGAATTCGTATTAAATGATGAATGGATGAATGGATATCGGCGTCGTTCAGCCGAGGCTGATTCGGTTCGGTGTAGATTACGTATGCTGATTCTCGGACTCTAAGGTCTGTCGCTAATGAACGGATTTTTAGATTTCGTGCGCGTTGGGAATATTTGTTCGAAAAACTGCCTGTTTGTTCTGCTTTCTTTGTGGAGACCCTTCCCTGTCAGGCTGTCAGCTGGCGCGATGTATTGGGTGGTGCAGTTAACCAAATTTGCCTAACACTCCAACGACAAGTAGTAGAGTGACTCGGTAGGCTGTCTATACAGACTAACGGCAAACAAAGAACCAAAGTCAATATTGACTAGCTGACCTACAGTCTAGTACTTGAGGAAAACCTCCGAAAAGTATCTTTACAAGTATTACAAAGCTATGTGAAGTGAGGTTTAGCCTGGAAGGAAAGTAAAACGATTTACATTTACTGTATTCGGCGGCATGGTTCTAATTCATCCGATATGAAGGAAATGTAGTGCGTCGGTATCATCAATGCGTCTGAGAGAAAACTGTTACAATGCGATGATGACGCAAGGAGACTACGCTCTTTCTAAACGCAATACGGACACAATTCGATAATGTTCGTCACATGCCCTTGAAACATCTGCTTCAGTCGGACTGAGTTAATATTTACCGAAGTCATATACGCTTTTCAATTCGAACGAGGGAGACACGCCAGATAAGCATTTTCATGAAACGCTACAATTTATCATGCCACAGTTACTTAGTATACTTCTCCAATAGAATACATTAGTTCTAGTCTTGCCTAATAAATCTTGTTCTGTTAATGATGCGTTACGTATTGCAGTTTAATCCTTGTAAGGTGATTAGGTACGCGAAAAACTGTCCTCTATTGAGGACGGTTTCTATTTTGCAATTTCTTCGAAAAGCTTCAGTTAAAAATGCGTGTAGATTTATTAATTCAAAAAACGTGATATCACATGAAATGAGATCATCTCTTAGTTGCTCTTCAATATGCTTTGCTTTGCTTCATTTGCGAGTCTATGATTTTGTCTCTGATGTCGTAAGGCCCAGTTATAAGATATTCATTGTATTCGGTTATTCGAACTTAGGACGAAGTTTTTTACCTCGTGTTACTGTGTATCTGGCTCCAATAGCTCGAGTCCTCGCTTTTGGGATAAAACGTGTTCATCTCCGCTTGAATTTTGCCTAGATGATACGCTAGCTAGCCGACTGCGAACGGAGCTCGGGAAACGGAGCTCGGGAAATGCTATTCAACTTAATCACCTTAGAACCACTTAGATATGGCGTGTCAACACTGTTCAAGTGTCTTGTATACATCTATGGAATTTTAACCAGGACCTCCGTTTTTCTCATGTTTTTAATTGTAAACGCGACCCTTCTGGTGGAGAAATTGCAGTGCTTCGCAAATATTGACACGACAAACAGAATTCGTTTCTTTCGAGCCCGACGAGAAAAAACATATTGTTTTCTTCGCCGCGGAAATTTCGATAAGATTTTCATCGTTGTAATATCCAATAGTAAAGAGAATAGTTTTATTTTGCGTTCGACAGTTCGTCGTGTATTTATTTGTTTCACGTGTGTGTTTTATCGTTACAGAGGTCGTCGGCGTCGCCGCACGAAGACAAGTATCGCAATCGTAGCCGGTCGCCTGAAATGAACGACAACGGCAAAAAACGACGAATCGAAGATAAACAGGTATTTATAACTTTTTAAGCGACTTGATTTTTAGGGACACGGATACGAGGTCGATCCTCACTGTTCCCCTAGGTGTCGAAGAGGCGAAAAAACCGGTAGTTCTGTCCTCCCCCTGTGAACATTTGGAATTTCGAGGGCATTTCAGGCCATCCTGAGAGGGCTGAGGCCATGTAATTTAAGGTTGGGAATTATCTGAACGTCACTCGAGCGTCCCCAGCGACGGTCTATATCCGCTCCTCTACACTGATCGTTAAGTAGACTTCGAAAAGATGAAGTAGTACATACTGTCTTATGGCATAAAACTGATGCAGGCTCCAGATGAACTGCATGATTTACTTAGGCCCGTAATGATGATTACTGACGCTCAAGGTCTTCTTCACCTCGATATATATATATATATATATATATATATATATATATATATATATATATATATATATATATATATATATATATATATATATATATATATATCCATATATATATCCATATATCCAGAAATGTAATGAAATTCTCGAAGCTGTTCTCTATTATTTGGTTTATGTATCATTGCTGACAACGTGTATTTCGTATCAGCGGAAATAACGCGATCGCGTTTTTGCGAAAATCATTTCAGTTTCGCGCCGCTCGTTAATTGGCTTCTGAGGAACTATCCTTGAGCCTTCGGGGACTAATCGATTGTTTATATGTGTGTGCGATTGTTCTTGCAGGACAGCGACGGTGAAAAAAGCGACGAGAACCTAGTCGTCGATGTTGCCAACGAGGTACGTATTTCCGCTCGCCGACACCAGATGGCAGCACGAGACAATCGTCGCCGTTATTTATACAGCAGGTTGTATATAGTTGTTTCATTGCCGGTGCTGCTCGGAGCGTTCGTTCGTTCTTGCCGATTACGGGTGTTGAGAGAATGGGCGGAAAATTCGAGTTGCTTGGTTACTAGGAAACCATAGGAAGATCGAAAGACAATTCATCTTCATCGGTTGATTTTGTATAAGTTGAATATTTTCAGTCTATGGCAGACGGCATCCTCGCCTACTACGAGTCTCACACCTTCCTTTGTTCAATCACGTGTTGTGGTCGATGTCCTGATTCTCATCATTGAGAGAAACCCGCAATATCGATTTATACGACTGTTATCGTTTTCTTTTTCTTACGTTTCTCCTTCCACCCATCTGCGACATTCATTTGAAAATGAGTTTTATTAACGAAAGTAACAATAAGAGTTGTTTAAATTGATATCGTGGGTTTCCCCGATACTCGTCAAGACTGGAAATAGTATCAACTGTTTACAGTCTTGACTATGATTTCGCTGAGTCAGATTCTTATTTTCCCTCCATCGAATTATTGTAATTAATGAAGTCCACGAAATGTACACATATATGGTGTACAAACATCCATTCTCTCGTGCCTTAATAAATCTTTGCTTAATACAAAAAGCGCTGTTTGTTCATCGCCTGTGAATGCGGGCAGGTGTATTTGCTCGGGCGCCTATCTGAATTTGTGAAAATTATGATACCAGAGTTGAACTTCCCCGTAAACAATGGCAGTAAACAGGCTAGATCTCTGTAAACATAGCCAGGGAAGTACTACTGATAACGCTTAATCTGGTGATCAATGAAAACTTTCCACACCATTCGAGTCGAGTGAGGGAAAGAGGGCCGAGAGAGGGAAAGAGGGCCGAGAGAGAGAGTGGTTGGAACTGCTGTTATTATGCTGAACTTGATTACGAGGCACGACCAGCTGTTTAGCTATTTGCGAATTTGAAATAAAACATACTGGCAATTGAAATTTTTTTTTTTTTCGAAATAGCACTAATAGCAGATGTAGATTGATAATATAGCGTATTGTTTTTCGCTATCGAGCGTGATGGATCTACCCCTGGCAGCTGGTTTACTATTGACTCCATGATTATGATTATTATCAATCATAATAATTACGATACATGTGATAAATAATACTTTGCTACACGTAGTATTAACTCATCGAACCCCTATTGGCGCTGTATCGATATACTTGGATATATAGGGTTTAGGCCTAGTATGGGTATGGTAATCTCTTCCGACGTTAGAGATCGACGCTCGATTTTGTGTATGCCGCCAGTATCGCGACGCTCTGAGCTGCGTAGTGATCGGTCGGCCATGTTGTTAATCACATGACTCATAAAATGATAGATCTCTGATTGAATGTTATTGTAACGGATGTGAACGAGGTAATGTTAGCGAGGTCGATTGAACGAAATAAACCCATCGCCAAATTAAACTTGTCCATCGAAAACCGACACGTTTATTAATTGAGAATAGTGATGGGTATCAGGACTGGACAACATGGGCTTAGCTAGAGGGGTTTACAGGGTTCGACCGCAGGGGCTTGTATTTGAAGTTTGGGGTGAATAGTGACTTACATCATCGAGTATCCCAGGTACTATATAGTAACCTGGTATATCGGATGATCTAAGCTGCTATTCACCCCCAAACTTCAAATACGAGCCGGTGTGGATTCGATTGAAAATGTAAGAGTTCAGCGACCTGAAATATTCTCTTAAGAATCATAGTATTAAGGCTTTTTACCTTCAAAAACGCATCTCCTTATCCATTTTTCAACATTTACAAGCGGTTGTATCGGCTGAAACAGTTACGTATTTTAAACACTGGTCGTGAACGTTTTTCGCCAATTTTTATTTTCAGGATCCTCCATCGCCGTTAAACGGTGAACGATCTCCACGCGAAAACGGACCCGACAAGCAACACGTTAAAAAGGAAGGGCCGTCGAGTCCACGCAGCGAAACGTCATCACACGCCAGTACTCCCTCTTCTAAACATAAAGAGCTCGGTGATGAACCGCGTAATGATCGCCAGAATAACCAGGTATATTACGCATCATCAAATCAGATATATTACTCCGGTACTCCTTCCCTCTTGCGAGTATAACCCTAATCCTGTGCATTATTCAACCAAACCAGGTTTCGCTTGCAAAACAACATAAGTCCTCCATTAGCAGGGTGGTCACTGACCTGGAAAATGTAGAGAATCGAAAAATCTAGAATAAACTGGGAAAACTCGGGGAATTTGGCAAAATAAAAAAAAAAACCTTGGAAAATTCGGGAAATTCAGATGATGTTATTGACCACGATGTTTCTTTAGCAGTACATGATTCAACGAGAAATGAATTAATTGTAACATTAAGAACCTAGAAATTCATCAGAATTTACTCTGGGAATTTTGTCTAATCACATGGAGAAATCAGGGAAAACTCAGGCGATTTCTAAGTGGGCGGAAAGTGGCTACCCTGACTTATAAACCGCTTGTTTGCCTCAAATCTTTCGGTGACAAACATGTATTCAACAATAACTTTATCGCTATTTCTTGCAGCATGACAAGCCATCGACGCCGATATCGAAATCTGGTACTCCTACAAGTTCAGGTAACTCCCTCCCCGGTCCGTCATCAGTGGGCAGTGGACTAGAGCAAGTGGTGAAAGCGACACCATTAGGTATGCAGTCACATTGATTAGACTACGTTTTGTGACCCGCCTGCTCGCGCCTTGCTGTTAATGCTGCATCTTCTCGCTTGTGTTTTTGGCAACATTTTTTTTTCTTCATTCTCAGTCTCTCTCTCTCTCTCTCTCTCTCTCTCTGTCTCTTTTATTTAGTTTTTTACTTACACGTCTCTGAAAACGTAACATTATCTTCGTTTTTATAAAGTGTGTAACGTATGAACATTGTTTTCCGCCTCGGAATTCTCCTTCAATTTCTCGTGGTACATATGTATGACATATACGCAAATTCTATCGAATGCTCTTCGAGCCTCAGATGGAAAATTTGGAACTTAAAAAGCTATCATTCTTCATGACTTGATCCCGTTTGATTCTTCGAACATGTGCGCAGGTTATTGTTGTCGTGAGACCAAATTTTCTGTTGCATGTTGAACGCTTCCCACTGACTTGTAGTCCACTGGTACCCACTAACATTTTCCCTTGCGTAATAACCTCGCTTTGCATGGATACGTTCTTTTATTCTCGTGGTAGAGATATTTATTGCGTTATTACTCGATTTCTTTTCTTTCGCCGGTACATGTGTTTAATCGAAAATTGAATTACGGAAATAACTGTTATTTCAAGCTCAAATTATTGTCATTAGTTCTGTTTATTCGAGATGATTGGATATATGAGGAAAAAAAAACATGAAACGGCAAAAACATTTGAAAGTATGTTGTTAACTGATAAGTCAACCTTCCTGATGTCAATGATAATGTAAATTTCATGTGTTTGGGTTTCATAGTTTTTTTCCTCTTTTAAATGCCGAAGCTCTTGTTGTTGAAATTTTTTGGCGATAGTAAAAAATCTTTGAAAAGGCACTTTTTCAACTTGGTTGGTTCTATTATATATTACGAACTGAACTGAGCGATGTTTGGAAACCAAATTGAGCAAGTTGGTGATTAGTGCCTTTTCCAATTGCATGCTTATTCCATATGTATAGAAAGTATAATTTGCTTAACAGTAAAAGAGCTGAACCTGTATACAAGTCAGTCGACTTGTACGCCGGTTCAAACAACAATGTATTGTATAACTTGTAAAATTGATTCTGCCTCCATGGACGAAACCCCTCGCTCAAATTAAATGGTGTTCTGAAGCAACTACGCCAACTTTATTCATACTAGAATGATGTTTAAATCTGCATTGTGATACATATTTCACTTCGAAGCCCAGTTCGTACGATTCAATATTGAATACTGCCTTTTTCTGTCTTGTTAAACTTACAATTCTGGGTTTCATTTGAATGTGTTTTCATTGTTTGATTTTTACCTTCTATCACCTATCTACCTATCTGTTCTTTATACCCTGTAAATTTTAGTCTTTTTGTTTTGTTTTTACTCTGAATATTTTTCACCTCACAAGCCGTTTGTTTTCGACTATTTTCCTATTTGTAATTCTGTCAAATATTCTACGAATCGAGAATATGTACCTGTATCTATCTACACATGGACGTCGATGTATTGCTGGATAGATCCAGGGTAGTTCCTGAAACGTTGTTTAGAATAAACCAGGTGTTTAAATACCGTTTGTAACGAATTATTATTGGTACCACCGTATTTGAACACCAGGGTAAACATCATTTGAGTAACAGGGCCCAAAAGATTACTTACATCCAACTGCGGCTACATCGTAATCTACATTGTAAATTTGGTTTGATAGCACGGCTGAATCTGAGAGAATAGAACCGAAGATTCTTCCAGTAGTGTTTGTAATCTTCAGTTCAGCCTAGTTTCATTGCACCTTTTCTATCACTAATACGCTATCTGTCACTGCTCTTCTTTCTTTCTGCTATCAAGCGAAATCGTTTAGTTGTTTAGAAATCACAAGTAACATCACGAGTAACGCCTGAAAAATTCTGAAACATTTGAATCGGGGCCTATATTAAGAAACGCACGCCTACGCATATATCAGTAAATCAGTTGGAATGTATGAATAGCTGTATGACGAAAAAAGCTTCGAATTTATCATTTTGCATGAAATAATATCTGGGTGATGTTAACATGCATGTTCAGAGTGGATATTGCTGTGTTGAATTATAGAAATGTACATGTAGCTGGTTTTTAAGACTCGGGGGCTCGCGAACGACATATTCCGAGTAAAAATGTTGACTAAGCGTTCACTATGTTTGCCTTGTAATTCAGTTCTGCTTCACAACGGCAGAAGCAGACAAACATGTATTCGGAGATTTCTGGAGTTCGAACACCCGGCTATTTTCATCAATTCGTGTTTATCATCATTATTATTCTGATTATTATCACTAGATTCTTGTTCACATGAGAATACTAGCAAATTCAACAGCTCACTCGGTATTTCTTTTTTTCTATTATCTTAAAATAGGGATTGACCCTCTTATTTATGTGATTGGTAGATTTTGCTTGATTTTTTTTCTATTTGGTGTACCTTACAAACCCACTATACCTGCCGGGATCGAAACTGGGGGTTTGAATTTGAAATCGGAAATCGAAGTACAGATATAGTCGTGTGATCGGTGGTTGAATTAACAGAATTTTTTGTCTTACTCGAAGCACAATGTACGTAAATTGAAACATTGGTATTAGATTCATAAAATATAAGATTTAAGTCAACCAGGAAACTCTTCTGATGAGATTCATTTGAAATCAAATCATACTGTACCTTGCAGTAGCTGGTGTAACTCAATACCACCATTCTCCTCTATGGAGCTAAGCATTATTTGATTGAATAAATTAAACTCACATGATTAAAAAGTATTCATAGACCATTGTTTCTAAGACACACCTGCAATCGAAAGCCGTAAGCTGTTTTCAAAGCGGATTTATTTCGTAAATATCGAATGTTCAATTTGATATGTATAGATAGACCGTAAAATCATTGGAAACCATTATAGATTATTGTTGATTGACACAGATTCGGTTACCATCGAAACGATGTGTACAGTGTTCATTTGTTTCTTTCTCGTGCACTATTTTCTATTCTGTTCAGTGTTCGTCGTTGTCGTCGTCTCACTATACGTGTTTTTTCTCTTTTTGTTTTTTTCTTTCCGTTCGTTATAGTGGCCCCTGCTTTACGAACACCTTTTAATTCCTCCATGGCAGGTCCATATTCGTTTATGCCGCATGGTGCACATCTCGCTGCTTCAGATTTGAGTCCAGGTGGCGCCTACAGCAACAGTATGCTGCACAATAGCATTTCTCCATCAGCTCTCAGTTACCCTCGCGGAGGACCGCCCATGGTAAGTGTTGCGGGCAATGCGAAAGTTTACTATGACCATACATGAACAGATTTGTTAATGATTTTGTTTTGTGTTCAGGTTCCAGGGTTTGACCCCCACATGAGGGCACCTCCTTTAGCTGGCATTTCAGGTGGAAAACCGTAAGTATTATTTATTCGTCATTGCATGTAAATGTATGTTTTTCCCCTCCTTGAGTACAGCCTGTTGGGCTGTGGGTGAATTTTTGTCACAATTTTGTATATTCCAATGATTAGAATGTACGATATTTACTTATTTTAATGGCAAATAGTTAGTTGTTGAAAAGTCTGATCAATTGAATATAATTAATTGACTAAACTTCGTTTTTCAGGGCGTATTCATTTCATGTCAGTGCTGACGGACAAATGCAGCCCGTACCATTCCCACCCGACGCCCTGATTGGACCTGGGATTCCGCGACACGCAAGACAGATCAACACGCTGAACCACGGTGAAGTCGTCTGCGCCGTAACGATCAGTAATCCTTGTCGACACGTGTACACGGGCGGCAAGGGCTGCGTCAAAGTGTGGGACATCAGTCAGCCAGGCAGCAAAAGTCCAGTTTCGCAGTTAGATTGCTTGGTAAGCCGTGACAAATCAAACCGATGCCCAGATTTCATCGAAACAACAACAGTTCGACGAAAGGATTTGAGTATCATCTGTGGTCGACCTCGTTGAGAATGTTTAGTGGAAAATCGTAGTTTTGAATTCAACTTCTTTTCTAGAACTAGTGCTCTTATTAACACCGCCGTAATTCGAAATATGATACGCGCTCGATAAAAATGGATTTTTAAGTAGTCGGGGACTCGAGTGGTGTGAGAACTTGTTTTATCAATACTAACTCACTACGCATTTATTTATAGCGGCGTTTTTTTTTTTTTTTCATTCATTGCAGCAACGAGATAATTACATTCGCTCTATAAAACTGTTACAAGATGGTCGAACATTGATTGTCGGCGGTGAAGCTAGTACACTCTCAATATGGGATTTAGCAGCTGTAAGTCTGAACATTATTTTTCTTTCTTTTTTAATCGTGGATTTCAGATAAATTGCTTGCGTGCACACGAAACAGGGGTTTTTCGGTGCCGAGATTCTACGCGCGCGTACGCAGACAGGTGAATTTTTCACCTTTAGACCGGGCCTAATATCGCTGCTGCCGTGGCAATATATTGCGTTTTTATTCGCGTAACAATTTGTAGTTATTTCGTGCCATAGCAGTTGAATAAATACGGAATAAATTTTACCGCGGGAGAGAGAGGTAAATAGAGTAAATTGTATTAATGATCCACCGTGAATTATCATTTGGTTGACGTTGCTCAAACAGCTATTTTTTACGACATGACGAATGTTCGTCTAATTATACGGTTTTGCCATATGTGTCGCCGACCGAAAATGAATTTCATTATTCATGGCGGTTTAGGCGTGATGTGATGCATAAACGATTTGCGTAAATAGATTATGTTTAATCGTTGAACACCGGTTTTTCATAAATATACCAATTATAGCGGTGAATAAATCGCCAAAAAAGTGCAGTCGAGTGAAATTGATTATCAATTCACTTGCACGTTACAGATATATTTGATCAGGATTTCAGATATATTTGATCAGGATTTCTGGACCGAGTTCCACAGTTGAGAGTTAAGAGTTGGCAGCTGTTTCAGTATGGTAAATGAGTTAATTTTCACGAGTTGAATTTCATACCGGGACCCAGTTTGTAGATAAGTGGAAATGAACCAATTTCAACTCCAGAGCTAAGGATAACTCAAAACTGTGGAACATGATCCAACATGATAAAATGGTATACCCAGGGTGCATGTTGGTGGGGTAGTTAGTCTACCCTGTGCAGGTCCTAGACTTGGTCAGTACCTGAATAAGTCATAGAGGTGTTGCTCTGGGTGTCACATGATTGGGGGTATTCTTTATGTACTCATATACTAGCCCACACATCTAAATTCTACTAATGCTCTAATTCACAGTCAAGTCAATTTCTAGGTTGAAGTTATCAAAGAACCAGCCCCAGCCTGGTTGCTACTTTAAGAGTTGAATTTGCTCGTAATGCCATAATTTCCTATGAAAAGTTTTAATCGTTTGATTTCATGTGTTTTCTCCTTCCAGCCGACACCGAGAATAAAAGCGGAACTAACGTCTAGTGCACCGGCTTGTTATGCATTAGCTATCAGTCCGGATTCGAAGGTCTGTTTCAGCTGTTGCAGCGACGGTAATATCGCAGTATGGGACTTACATAATCAGACATTAGTTAGGTAAGCATCGATTAAACCCTTCATTAACCAGGGGCATCAGATTTTACAATTATATCTTTATGGATCTCCTGGTGTAGCTGAAAAAAGATTTTCTTTTTGTTTGGTTATTCCCTATGTAAATAAGTTTATGTGTAAAATAATCCCTCGATGAGTGAAAGCACTTCGAATGTATGTTCATATGTGGGCAATTAGTTTCAACGATTCAGCTGTTGAAACATACTAGCTTAAGAGAGGATGCTTGAATGCTTTGTAGTTCAGGGCACTTGTCTCTGGAACTAGGCTAGACGACTTCCTCGGGCAACGCTTAATTCCTAATAATTGATATCACTCGACTATTAGTATTCAGAGTTCAAATACAGAAAAATTCCTGATAGCAAAAACAGTACAAATCTCATTTCCTAAAGATAGACATTTTTCATTGTCGCAAACATTTTCGGGAGTTATATTTCCCTTCTTTGGGCGTAGTGCAAGTAATTAGCTTTAGTCATATTTTGTATCATTATTCAATCGCTTGCACTATGCCTGAAGAGAGGAAATGTAACTCCTGAAAACGTTTGCAACGATTAATATATCGAAGTACAAATATATAGTACTGTTTTTGCTATTATAGATTTTCAATGATTAGTATTCATTCGTAATAACGAACTTCATGGTTAACTGAACATTGAAATTCCATTCGACGTTTCAGACAATTTCAAGGTCACACTGATGGTGCCAGTTGTATAGATATCTCACCAGACGGCACCAAACTATGGACAGGCGGATTAGACAACACTGTCAGATCCTGGGATCTTCGAGAGGTAGAGTGCTATATGTTCCCCTCGCTTAAATTTTCGGGGTAGCTCTTACTAGTCAACTCCCATTCCTAGCTTTGCTTAGATTTTGCATTAGGACTGTTGAACTGGTCCACGAGTCGATTTTAGTTTAATTCAAACCCTATTCAGACACTTAGGCTTGACTTCATATGATCAAGATATATACCACGTACTCCGCAAGCTGCGGTTATATTATGCTCAAAGACACAAGTAATTCATTTATTCACTCGGGCCCTTTGTAAAGGTTAATTAAATGTCAATATGTGACTTGAAACTTGAAATCTATTTGAAATACATGTCATTATTGATCTCGGCCACTTGTACAGAATATGCATAGCTGTGAAATTACTAGTCTGTATGTTTCGTATACATGTGTTACGGTGTCTTTTTTACAGGGTCGACAGTTACAGCAACATGATTTTACATCACAAATCTTTTCACTTGGTTACTGTCCAACCGGTGAATGGCTTGCCGTAGGGTACGTATAATTAGTATTCGCGAATGATCGATCGGCTTCGTTGTGGCGTAATTGCCGAGAAATAACCATCTTTATGTACGATATTCCGAAGGTTTATGTTTTATTTATATATCTTTCAAAGCATGGAGAGCAGCAACGTAGAAGTTCTGCACCACACAAAGCCCGACAAATACCAATTACACCTTCATGAAAGCTGTGTTCTGTCCTTGAAATTCGCCTACTGCGGCAAGTGGTTCGTTAGCACTGGCAAGGATAATCTTTTGAACGCTTGGAGAACACCGTACGGGGCAAGCATATTCCAGGTATGTTCTTGTTGCTTATTGAAAAAGTATATCATTTGCACCCCTTCTGGTATCCTAATCTCATTGGTCCAACAATTCGTCTAATGTTTTCGCCACATTTTTTCTTTCCAGTCCAAGGAGTCTTCGTCTGTGCTAAGTTGTGACATTTCTACCGATGATAAATACATAGTGACGGGCTCCGGAGATAAGAAAGCCACTTTGTACGAAGTTATTTTCTGAGCGCGTTCGAAAAAAAAACAACAAAAACGTTCGGTGCCAATATTCGGGCGCGGTGCAAGAATATATCCGTGAACGACTGAACGAATGATGGGCTCTTCCGAAAAAAATACACGATATACTACGTTCTGCACGCTTTTTTACTGCCGCGAGTCTCTAGACGACGATGGGTTAGAGTCCATTCCGAATTCACGTGAAACGTCGACACAAACTTTCTCCGGGCCGAAGAAAAGTATGAACGATGCGAATACAAGAAGTTGATTTGTTTCGTACCCTCCTTCGCCGTTACGCGGGGTTCAGGGTGCATCGATGTATTTGACAGATATGATGGATATATTTGAAAATGACGGCGAACTCGCGCGTAGACCTTCGCTATTTTTAGAAGCAGTCGACGGATTTAACCCGACTGAAACTGCCGGATTTATATTATCATTAACACTATTAGCGGTGGATCTATGCGTGGAAGATAATGGCAGTAAATATGCCGCGTGTATTGTGTATAAAAAAAGGTTGTTTTTAAAACGAACTCAATTCTTAGATTGTTAGCTGTGAATGTAAAATGTTTGTATAAAAAAAAATTAAACGACTCGAATGCACACACGAATGATGTTGAATAAACTCTCACTCGTAGACGATTGCATCGTTGTTTCATATCTTGTGTTCGGGGGGGGGGGGGGTGGATGTGTGTGGTGTGCTTCGTGCGAGTTAACTGATGATATATAAAAGTAAAGCAAACGCGAGATGTATAATAAAAATGATGATGACATTGACTCGTCTTATTGTGGTAGCTAATGTAGATACAAATAATGCATTATTAAAGTGACACTGGATTTTGTAGCATAATAACATAAACCTTTGTATCCCCCCCATATTCCTGTGTCAAACTCGGGAGAACTTTGGTGATGATTTTACGGTTTCGAGTTCGTAAATACTGACCCTTCACGTGCGTGTGTTGCGGGAAAATTCGTATCGGTTCCGTTTTAGATAAGAAAACAAGGGAACAAATATGATTAATTGTAAATGAAATCGAGCTCCTTTGATGGCATTCCTGTACTTGTTCTACGATGGGTACATTTTATTTTTTAAGATAAATAGTAAATTCGAGTACCGATAAATCTCATTGAGTAAACGGTATATTATATGACACGAAACGGACCTCGACGAATCAAGTAAACAATATATACGATATCTATTATACACGCTTGATTTCTTTTCTTGTTAAAAAACAGAAATTGTAAAAGAAAATTTAAAATAAATGAAATGTAACTATCTGTATATAAAAAATTTGTTACTTTGTACTTTGAGGATGAGTTGTATGTTGCATTGTCGGATGATAGATGGGTTTCATCAACAAGTCTTTATGAATTGTTAGTTCCATGTACTCGTACCAAGAACTGTCTTTATTCAAATATACAGGGATATGGAGCCCTGAATAAATATAAACACAGTATACAATTCATGAACAGTATAGTAGCGGAGAATAGCCACAAGTTGGTAGAGACACAGTCCCTAATCCTGACTGAACCAGAACAAATTCTGAATGAGGCACATTAAATGAGGATATTGCTTTAGGTATTCGTGTCTTAAGAGACCCATTCATAGCTGCTTTCAAGCTAGTCTACCCCAAAACATGCAGTCTTCAACGTCTATTGAATTTTTTAGGCGATTGAAGATAAACTCCTTAAGTAGTGATAATTTAACTGAATTCGATTGTACGACGGAAATGTCACGCCACATGTTGTTCCTGTGATGACCGAATGAACCAGTGACTTGGGTCAATTCAAATATGGCATCAGCAGCTGCGGAAAGTGATCCAATTGGTACAAATGCAATTCGTCCGGTTTAAACATCACATTTTACATGGATTCATGTACAGTGGAACCTTATAACGAACTCGGAGACAATTCATCGAATATAACAAATATAGAATTTCATCCCAAGTAAGAAAATTTAAGTAACTTCACACTAGACATAAAGAACTATCAGTTATAACGAACATATGTTCTGGTTCCGTGAAGTTTGTTGTAACGAGGTTCCACTGTATAAACGGACCCATAAGATGAAAATTAGAATCAAGCGAGTTTTACTGTAATTTCAATAAACTTTTATTTAACAAAGCGAAGTTACAAATCAAAATCAACCATCAATTAGTCGTCTTCTTTCAGTCTTAACGTCCAATCGTACGGTTTCCACCATTCCGCGAACTGCAGCACATTTTTCCTTTGTTGGTCGAAACTTTCTTTCTGTTGTTTCCTCCAAAGACGCGGTTCGACGTCGAGCATTCCTCCGATGATTTCCTGCGAAAGAGAAATCAGAGATGCAATATATAATTCACATTCCCGAGGGTGATTGGTGACTGATTCCGACGCTTACCTTTCCAAAATATCTCGGGAATTCTTTCTCATCTTCGATGACGTGCGCGTAGCCTCCTTGTAAACCGAAATCAACGCTGAAGTACGGAAATCCTTTTGGAACCTAGACGAAAATTTACTTGGCAATTCACTAATATTGTCATCAATATTGAACGCATATACAATTATTTTTTACCACTAACATACCGCATGTCTTATATCCTTCTGACTGAGATCAACGACCTTCTTGTTTTGGGCCCATTCGCTACCAGTTTCCATAATTGCTTTCTGCAAGACAAAATTCACAATCACCAGCGGTGGATCTACAGTGGGGCACCCAATTTTTCAACCGACCAAACTTTCAAAAACATAGTCAAATATCATATCAGTGTTAAGATACATTGCTCAACAATACGACACAAATTTCGTCAATATAATCTTATGGTTTTTAGCAAAATGTACACAGAATGCACCAGAAAACGAATCATCATGAATTAGGTTCCACCCCATTACCCTAGAATAGTCTCGACAAACCTTGAAATAAATCGGTGCCATATCTCCTAGTTCCTTAGATAAAGGTATGCACTCGACGCACATGTGCGGCTGGTACTTCAGATGCATGCTTGTCTCCATGAATACGATGTCTTCTTCGCGATCCGCGAACATTTTCGTTAAACCTTTGCGGAATACCTGTAGGATTATAGAGATACTGGTATATACAATTCAGAATCGAAACTACAGCCAACTACCTAAGTCATCTCTAATTTATTCATAGTCCCAATTTAGTTCCGTAAGCAATCTAATTAAGTCCATAATGATTAAGTCCATTAAGTAACATAATGATTGTGTCGACTATGACGACTTTCGCTGTAACTTTGGCTGTATTCATATTTGAATTTCCAAGATAATTGTCTTGTTTTTCTATATTTGATCGTTATTATCGATTGAAACTTTGGAAGAAAAAAAAAACACGCTGCACAATTTATAGTTTTTGCTTGTACGTGCATATGTATTTTCAACCTTACATTTCATAATGAAAAAAAAAAGAGTTGTAAATGACACCAACCATCTGGCATTGCTTCAATACCCGACGAGTAAGTGCCACTTTCAATACATTATAATTTATTTCGAGTATCGCGATATCTTTTCAACGGTTCAATAATGTACACACTGCATAATAATTGGATGCACTTACCCCATCAGAGTATATCATGAGCTCGGGGTGGCTTTGTAGGTCACGAATTGTAGTTTATGTATTGTTATTTAAGATAGTCACGCAGGTATGATATTGAATAATGAAACCCTATGATAATTAAATCCCTAAAGCCCCCTCTAAAAAGTTGGAGGAACTTTCATTCATCCTGCTGTACGTGTGTGTATATTATTCACCTTCATTTCCGTCCACACATCCTCATCAACAACCGTAGATGCTGCGATATGTTGTATAGGTACGATGAGACAATGTCCTTCATTTAGTTGACGATAGTTCGGAAGACATAAAAACGTCTGGAAGATAAAACAAGAGAAGATGGTAGAACAGTGTTTAATTCACTTAGATCAGTACATTAATCAACTACTATGACATTAATTCGCAGAACGAAAGCTAGATGTCAGCACGTCCTAACCTATGATGCCTACTCGTCCTTACCTTTATTCCGATAGCAATAATCAAATGCTTCGGATATTTTTCCAGGCAAAGTTGACACTTCGATAATGCATCGCTCATCAGTTTGTGTTCTTGAAATGTGAGACAAATTGATTGTATTAGACAAAGAACAAAATCTGTACAGAAACATACTACAGTAAACCTTGCCTTTCTTGGACCAGATTAACTCTTGACAAAAATTAAATCCTTTTATAATTTCTTATCCTTAACTCAGACTTAGATAACCTCGTTCCAATTTTGCCAGTCCCAGTTTGTTCAAATCAGGTCAGGTTTACTGTATTGTATCATACCTTCCTAGCATAATATCCTATCCTTAACTTAAGGTTAGTCATAAAGTTAGATAAGGTTTACTGTATTACCGGTGTACCATTTCAGAATCTGAGACGTCATTTCTCAGATTCAAGGAGCGATCAATGAATATGAACGCTGAAGTAAATATGAAGGCGTACCTCCGATGGCAGCAGTTCGTTGTCGATCATATTCCTTCGATTTTGATTCTTTCTTATTCGCTCTCTGCATGAACACATCGTCGATCTGATGATCGTCATCGGTCCGTTCGATCGACTATAAACACAAATATTCTTCATAAATCAACTGATGAAATTCATGATTTCCAGTCGAGATTATGTCAAAGTTTAGTTACCTTTCCAGCCAGTCTTGCGAACATAAGATTCGAATCTTCAGCAGTACCGAGTCTCTCCCTTTCAACCTGAAATAAAGGAATGATTTCATTCTTATTACTTACTCAAGACTTTAGGAAACATCGGTAATCAGATGAGATGAATACTTACTAACTGTTTGAGGTCGTAATTATCATCATCGGCAAAATATCTTTCCCTGTCACCTTCGACATCGTGTGTAGCGACCTTCAAAATGAGAGCAGTATTATCTAATAGTATATCAGAACCTCAGTTTTAAACAATTTTCTGATGCCCTCAAGTTCTTTGTTAAATTTTTTAACTGTGATCCAGCTTCTTATAAAATTGCAACATACATAATTGGAAATTTCGTTTGCCGTTCATTTCAACAATCTTCCAACCAGCCTGAACCGGCAAGCGATTGGTCGGGGTCTGAACCAGCAACTGGGTACTTGTTCGCCTCCATTTTCTTACTTTTTGTTTTTTCCGGCGACCACCCTTCGGTTCTTGAGGCGTGTCTCTTGATGGAAGAGGGCGAACATTCCCCGAACGATCTGAACGCATTAAAACAGCAACATTATCATCTGAAGCCTCTTCTTTCTCAGATCTCACTCTAGATGTCTGCTGTGAAGATGATGATGCCACATTTGTCTTTAACTGACGAGCTAGGTCCAGTTGACTTTTCAGTTTATCGGCCATGTCCTGAATTACAAAATGATTTTCTTTCACTTATCAAATTACTCATTAATTCTACAATAACAACTCACAAGGCTTATCTACAGGCCTACCTGTTGCCCCATGAGCTCGAGTTTGATTATTTTAGCACCTATTGCGTTCATTTCTTGTTCGCCGAGTATTTTCGGCGGGGGAGAACTCCTCTTTTCTTCAACTTCAGAATCGCTCGAATCTGAAATTTGGAGTGAAAAGATATCATTTAGAATGCTTCCTCGATTGCCACAGTAGCTACTCAGTAGTTACTCATTACAACATTCATAGTGTTTCTTATACATGAAACTAGACCGTGATTGATGGAAACCGACAAACCTTCTGAAGAATCTGAGCTGCTATTCGTCGATTTCTGAATTTTGTTTGCAGATTCAGCTTGCTTTTCTCGTTTGGAATCTTGTTTTACGGATGAATGACTAGAACTAGTAGAAGGCGACGCGGGTTTCTCGTACCCAGCCTTCCTCCACGACGACTGATGATTCACGTTGTCGCTCCGCGATCGAGTTCTATCGGACATTTCACCCGGTCTCATGAATCTAGATTTACCACGACTCGACGATGTTCGATCGTCGGAGACATCCGGTTTCATAAATCGCGAACTCGACGTCACCCGTTTCGAATACGGACTGCGCGAACGTTGTCCCCTTTGTGAATTATCGGGACTTTTTTCCGGACTCCGCCGCGAACGTTTATTCCGACGATCCAGACTACTGTCGTCGCTGCTGCCGGAATTGTTTCGAGAATGTTTATGAGATTTTTCTCGCGAACCTCCCTCGCGATGTCGATCCCTCGATCGGCTGCGCGGTCGTCTTTCTTGCGACCTTGACCTCGATTTCCGTCTGTCTACGCGTCGACGGTTTGAAGATTGCGTCTCTTCGCTTTGCGCAATCAGAGCTTCCAGTTTTTCCAAAGACTGAAAGAGTTGATAATGAGAGATTGATCAAATCTTACAGGTTTCGTAGCAAGTCTGACAAAATTCATTAAAGCGCTTCAGTCAGGAAAGGAGGCCCTGAAATTAGTGCTTACTTATCAATTCTGAAAAGTTCTTACTTTTGGATTTTATATCATCACAGCACATTTCTAAATTGACAAATTTTGTGGTAAATTTCAAAATTGATTTCAAATGCTTTTTTCCTAATTTTATGGCTTAATCATTGAAAAATTCTGGCAACTTGTCTTTTGATTCAAAGTGCTGACCTTCCCATAGTCCGGCTGCTACAGACCCTGAGTGAATTTATAGTCTTTTTTCAAACTTTCTTGTTAATCATATCATTATACTAACCCCATATCTTTCTGCCGCGATGCTTTCTAAAGTTCGTCCCTCTTCTTTCGCCTGTTCAACGCATCTCTGATACGCTTTCTTCAGCCACGTTGCTCCCCCGTCTCCGAACTGATTACTCATCGGTTTATCTTTTTCCGCTTTTTTCTCTTCCTCGGGTAATCCGGTACCACCACCTTTCCAATACGGGTTTAACTCTCGTTCGTGCTGCCCGATCTATCAGCCAGAAAAAAAAGCATATTTAACGTTGTATATTTTCCGAACACTGAGTAACCATTAGTAAACCTGGTGGATCTATGGAATCATCGACTGGAGGTTCCCTTTTGTAACTCTTTCTCAAACCAGTCCAATATCATCTTTACATCTTTACCTCATCGAAAACAGGCTCTTTTTCTTTTTTATCCTCTTTGATGCGTCTGCGAAGTTCATCTCTAGATACGGTGGGAATTAAATCCATAGGTGCAGCCATCCAATCATCTCTCTACAAACAATCATTAAATATTCTATATTCTGTAGCAAATTCCATTTTTCTTGCTGCTATTACTTAACCACAAGACTTGGTCCTTGCCAGTTAACCTATTTACCCTCAAGCTGCCCACATCTGCCCTGACTCTTTTTTCACCTGCTACTCGGTGGTATTCAAACCCATTTGCTTAGATAAACTATACACCCAATTCCAAAAAATCAACATTTTCCTATTTGGTATTCTCGAGCATTTATAGTAAGAACACGACAGATCCGAATGCTCGTTTATATCCGAGTAAGTATGGAATGAATTTGAGGGGGGGGGGGCAAAAGGTCTTGATTTTGGGGCCCAATTCATCAAATCTTATATCATATAAAAGCCAAGTGTGTTCACAAACAACTTCTAATCAATGACATACTTAGTATTGTTTTAAATGTGGAATTTTAGATGTGGGAGTAATAGACACTTTATAGTGAAATTCCTGAGAGTGCTATTGGGTTAGGTTCGACTCTTAAAAGTTGAAATTACTTCATTTGCGATATCTCAACACTTGGGTCGAATTTCAACTAACAATTGCTCCAGGTAAGCTTATTTCACAGCCCACTGACAAGCCTCTGTTTCACCCACCTGTAACTGAGGACCTTTAATTGGTGGCACAGATTCTTCATGTTTCTGCTGAATTGTCTGATCTTTCTCGACCCACTGAGGTTCATCATCTGATTCTGAATCCTATTGATAATAAATCATAATTATCAAACTAGGCAAGAATCTTTCGTCATTCATCATGAATGATTTCTGAACTTACAGAATCTTTCTTTTTCTTCTTTTTCTTGTGCTTCTTTTCTTTCTTGTGCTTTTTGTGCTTCTTGCACGACATTGATTCCTCCTGTAATAAGATTCAATTAAGAGATCATGACGACAAGTTGACTAAGCTGTCTTCGTAGCTGTTTGAAGATAATCGATCCCATCTTACTGAAATTCGTTGACTGACAGATGGAAGCATCCAGTTGTCTTCACCACGTAATTTCCTTTGCTCTTCATCCCTTTGTTTACGATCATAATCTTTCTTTGCCTAAAAATCGGACGGAATGGCTGAATCAGTGAATGCCAGTTTAAACAGTTTTGCTCACATTCCCACTCTAAAGGCCTATACGTTATGTAGGCGTAGCACGAGTTACTCAGCCTCAAGTCAAGGATAAGGGTAACTGCTAGGCCTATGTCGTTGCCGTTAGTCCATCATAGTTCTAGTTCTATTGGTTTTTGACATTTAAAATGAGATTTATCCGGTACCTAAAATCTATATCGGATCGAAGTCCAAACAAGGCAAAAACTAAAGAAAGGGAAAGGCAACAATTTCAATTTGTGTTTGACTCGACATTTATTCCAGAATTCTAAGGTTACAAGGATCAAACCTTTTTAGAGTGAATCCCACAATTATAACGAAAAAGTCCGAAAATGAAACTTCGAGATAGTAGTTTATTTCAACGTTTCGACTATATCCTAATAGTCATCTTCAGGAATAATGAACATTATTCCTGAAGATGACTATTATGATATAGTCGAAACGTTGAAATAACGAAGTGGCTACTCGTACGGACCTGTACGAATAATTCCGTATTCGTACGCACCCGTCGGATAACTCTGGAATTATGTGTACGGGAAGGGATAGGGTTAGGGTAAGGTGAGGCTAGGCTATATGTAGTTAAAACATTCGACCGACTGTCAGCGAGCTCGGTGGTCTAGTGGCATGATGCTGCGCTAGTAATTTACTGGCTCGTGTTCGAGTCTCGCTCTATCCGCTATTTTTCTCTAACTCTATTCTCCACACTTTCCTTGAATTTTCTAAGTCGTGCACCTCTGTACGCATGCGCGGCGTTAATCGGCCAATCAGCGACAGTTATTAGCGTACAGATCCTAGTCCCAAACGAATAGCCTCCAGAGTAATCCGTACGGGTCCGTACTAGTAGCCACAGCGATGAAATAAACTACTATCTCGAAGTTTCATTTTCGGACTTTTTCGTTATATTTGTGGGATTCTCTCTACATCGCGTCAACACGGATATAGTGTTCTATCAATCGTGATCAAACCTTTGTCAGACATTTTTCTCGTTGTTCTCTGATGAACTGGCGCTGTTTTAACTTTTCAGATTTACTCTCGAACGCGATCGCTTCAGCCATCACTCAGAAATTTGTGCAGCAAAATCTGAACAAAACTGGATTTTTGAAAGCCGGAAATATCGACTCAAATACGGCAGTGGATTTTACGACAGTCAGACGCGCAACATTCACCACTAGTGCTTCGAATTCCGGGGGATGTCGTCGCACCTCGACTTGAAGTCGAGTTCGAGTCCAAGCTTATCATTGAACGCTTGGGCGTTTATTAAATGTCATTCTTCAATGTTTTGTTCTGTCAATATACAGCGTGTCTTAAAAACCAGAACCAGTTATATACGGTGCAATAAATATAAGATCAAGTTCAGTTCTAGATGTCGTAATGGAATGGTAAGGTCACGGCCCGGACTGAGGAACGGACCTGAAGCGTTGTAGTTCAGTGATTTTGATGTGGAGCTTTACGGGGAACTTATCGAAAATAGTAAGTAAGCCTATCGTTAACCTTATTGACTTAGTGAGACGTCAAGTTTACCCGAGACGATACTATTTACCCGGGTAATGTGTTAAAATCATTTGGGAATTTGAGTTGATTTTTCAGATGATGAAATCACTACAACTAGGCCTACCCGTCTTACCTTACCGGTCAATTCAATTAAACTTTGTTTTTTTTGGAGCCATTGATTTGTTGAAAGGACAGTGTTACTGACTCCAATTTACAATGCTTGTTACTTTTACCTTAAGCTTGCAAAAAGTATAAGCCCGGCAGTCATATGATTAACTGTCAGTCTGTTTTGTACTTAAGATTCTTCTTGTTGACTCAACTCTAGGTTAGAATGGCATCTGCAGAATCGTTGAAACGAATAAAAGATCGCGCGGAAACCGCTGAACAAGTTATTAAAAAACTTAAAGCACAACTAGCGACAATACGTGAATCTGCGAGTGAGTGTCAAACAATGGAAGGCTCCGAGAATAGTCTACCGGAGCAATCCTTTCTTTTCTTTCTGGTGTTCGGCTTGTTTCTGGTTCATGTTTTATGACTTAATTGAAATCTTATTTTGCAGTCAAAGAAGCTTGTGTAAAGGAAGAAAAGAAACTGGAAGCTGAAAATGAGAAGTTGAAGTCGGAAGTTGAATCATTAGTTCAGAAACTAGTTTTCGTCGAAACTAGAAATGGAGGTAGGCCAACAGTTAACCCTGCATAATACCTCCTGCGTCCCCTGAGATTCATACCTGATGCTTTTACCAGACGGACTGCTACCGCATGAAACCCTGCCTGATGATAAGCATGAGTGCGCAGGTACACGTGCAGTTTTAGTTATCATGTCATATTTAGCAGTCTTGATACCATCAGATTCGAATCCCTGCTAAAGAAAGATGCGCTTAATCTTGATATTCCTCGAAACTCTTTTTCGTCGACCAAATTTATTACTTTATGTTTTCCAGTAAAACAGATTCCACTGCCTGCAAAGACGGCAGCAACCACGACACCGTCGATTTCAACTGATACGCCTCCAGCGACGAAAGAACCTTCTCCACCAGTTGAGCAGACAGCTCCAGCTGCCAAGAAGAAAAAAGAGAAAGCTCCTAAAAAGCAACGTGAGTTTGAAATCTATTTGAGAATTGTTTCCATTCAGTTAGGTGTGTCTTAAATGTGAAGTCTACTGTAATAGTTAATTATTCTAGGTATTTGCCTAAGAAAATGTTTGGTTAATAAGGTACTCTGGTGGCAAGAAAGGATTCTGTCAGCTTCATTAGTGGTTACTCTTTTTTCCTGCCAAAATTTCAATTGAAATCGAATCAATTTCTCTCATCAATAGATACATTTTCAGTGAAATATTTACCATACACTGAGGGGGAACGGCCAATTTTGTATCCATTCAAGACTCTGGTCATATTTGCATTTAGGAGCCTAAAAATTCGGTTATAATTTCATTGAAAATTTAATGTCGTTCATTTCGCTATGTAAAACTGATTATATTGCGCCATCTGGTGTGCGTGCTGGTACTTCAGTGAATTAGGCCTACCTTTTCAAATCTAAGTGTTTAATCGTTCATTTTCCAGCACCACCTGCAGCGAGTGATGATAAACCTGTGGACGTATCTCGTTTGAATTTCAAAGTAGGATTGATATTGAAAGCGGAGAGACATCCGGATGCCGACACTCTGTACGTCGAGACTGTCGACGTCGGTGAAGAGAAAACTCGTACGATTGTCAGTGGTTTAGTTAAACACGTTTCATTAGAACAGGTACATAGTTAATTATATCAAAACCCACTTTATACAAATTTTATAGATAAAAAACAAAATTTACTTAACAAGAATTGAATTCAAAAATTAAGACACAACCTTTCAGACCTTCAGGTGTGAGAAAGTCCAATATTATGTTTCTTTTGGTCTTAATTCTTGAAGAACAAATTTCTGTTTTGATCTTTTAAATTTTTATATTTCATTTTAATCTCATCCATTCTCCAGACGTGTGGCTATTCTACTGTTATGGTACATAGCTAACAAAGTGTTGGGCTTAGATTTGACCCAATGAAATATTGTTTATATCTTTTGAACAAAGCTAGATTATAGATTAATGGCAGGGACTTTCGATTGTGCTCTGCCATTCTGAATTACTCTTTTGGCGCTTTCACTACTTGGGAGAGTTCTCAATCCTGTCAGTAGTTCAATCTATTAGTGAGTTGCCTTCGTTATTTTGAATTTTACAGATGCAGAACCGAAAGGCATTGTTTCTATGCAATTTGAAACCGGCAAAAATGCGTGGTATACTCTCGGAAGGAATGATCATGTGCGCGAGCGGTGGGGATGATTGCGAAATATTAGAAATACCCGATGATTGCGTGCCGGGAGAACGTGCCATCTGCGAGAGCTATCCAGGTTTGTTTCATTGCAATAATTTCGAACATGTTATTTCGGGTTCATACTACAGTAGAATCCGCTTATAACTCAGATCATTTGGGACCAACGAAATTAATCAGCTTTATGGGAAATCCGGCTTGGAAGTCATTATCATTAGATAAAAATCCTGATTAAGCGGGTTTGACTGTATTTGTAATTCCTATTCTGAATTAAAGGAATGTTTTCAAGGACTTCAAGCCGCTTGTTGTATATCTTTCTCGTGAATCATTCAAGATATTGCCACAATATCCTATCGGAAAAAACAAAATTGCAATAATCTGCCTCAAATTTGGACAATTCGCCTTATACTCCTCAAATTCAGGAACTAAGAAGTATCATCAACCTCGTTTTTAATGTAAATAGGCAGTATCTATAAACATGTCTTACTTCTTTCAGGTGAACCGGATGCACTGCTGAATCCTAAAAAGAAAATCTGGGAACAAGTCGCGCCGGATTTGAAAGTAAACGAGAACGGTTTACCTAATTATAAAGGAGATCAGATAGTAATTCCCGGTCGAGGCATAGCGAAAGCACCAACCCTTAAAAACGTACAGGTCAAATAATTCATTTATTCGCTCATGTACTTAGTCGAGAATAATAGTATGTCCATATGGTATCTCAATACTTTATATTTGAATAAAGGCATGAAGACCTATTCAAGATTTATATATTTGTTCTTCAGTTGTATATTTGTTGTCATTCTCACAGCTGTTCTTTGAAATCTTTGAAATTGTCTGGTATCCATTCAAAAGCCAAAAACCTCTTGCGTAAAGCGCCATCTTATTGGATTATAATCCAATTTAGCCTCGGCATAAACATAGCCAAAAAGCATGAAACTTGGAGGTTGTGCATAGAGTGCAAAAGAAATTGACAATGTATTGCTGATTTTGAACCCAAGGCCTCCTCCACAGATGCCATCTTACACATGTACGAAAGGAGTTTAACCAAGTCCTGGATGCATACCTGTACATAACTTAATGCATAACCTAATAAGAACAAGGAAGAAAGAATTTCTTTTTTTCTAGAACTATATATTATCGAACTATAATAATATAGAAAATATAATAATCGTATTCTAAACAATAAATTATTTTTTCTCGTATAAACCTGATTTTCTCTGTAAAAAAGCAGCACATTAGCAGCACAAGCAGGAACGACGGTTTTCACTGAATATCCATAATATCTTCTATAAAAATTAACTATTTGTGAAAAATCGATTTATCTGTAGACGCAAGAATAAACTTTTGCACATGTGTTCTATTTTGGGTCTGTTTGCCCACCACCCTGTCCCACCCCTGTATATGAAAAATATGCCAACTCCCTCCCGATTTCAATGTAGATTATTAGAAAATATTCAGTCTTACAAAATAGTATATAATTAATAAAGGTGTGTGAAAGGACTACCGCTGTATGTATGGAAGACTTAATCAGAAGAATCTAAAAACCTAGTCTACAAAAATTTAGATCTATGAACTAGAAGGAAATTCTACCCCTAAAATATATATTTGGCCTAAGAAATACAGATGACTCGCAGGACTAAGTCCGCTGGGCAAACATATCCTATTCCTATATTTATCAAAATTGAAACCCGTACAAATGTGCATTAATTCGGCCTAGAAATCTGAATTTTTTTTGTTCAAAACTTTCTCGACTTATATTAAAGAGGGAGTTTGTATTCACGGTTAGCTGCACGTGCTTTCAAATCTAAAGCTGCTAGTAGTGAACAATAAAACATTCCCACAAAATATTATAATACTGTCTGTACTGATAATATTTTTCACAGATTCTCTCAACATTATTTCATTGCCGTAAAAACTTGAACAAACAGTTAACAAATGAGTATAAGGCTCGTGTATTTGAAGAGCGTATTTTTGATTGAAACTTTTTAACGGGTGAGCGATGTATTTTCGAATACAAGCGTTTCATAAATGTTTGAAAGACTTCATATACATTAAGTAGTAATTATAGTACAGAAACAGTACCGAATAAAACTAACATATCTACAAAAATATACACTATACATTCCGAGAAATGTTGGTGGGTCGTTCTTACACGTCACAAAATGAGACCAAGAGTAGGTTTACATTGTACAGTCAAACTTGTGTAAGTCGTATCTCTTTGTTAGTACCAACAAAATTCACAGGACTTATGTGAGATACACATACGCTAGACTTGGACATAAGTCAGATTTTTACCGTGATTGGCAAACATTCAGTAGAACCTCGATATAGTGCACTTCAGGGGACCAGGAATTCTGTTCGTTATCTATAACCCAATAGTTCATTATAACCGGTATGAAATAATTAAAACTGTCCAATCATTAGAGAGGAAATTCTAGGTTTGTAATAACCGATGAAATGTCATATCTGAAGTCGTTATAACGAAGTTCCTCCGTAATATAGATAGAAATTACAAAGCCCTAATCGAGGAAGCTCTGTTAGATATTCTTCCAAAAAAATTTTACTCAAAGAGACACATTTTAAAGGCATTTCCAATGGGGAAGAATGCCATTTAAAGTTCAAACCTAGGTGATTTTGAGACTTGAAACGCGACTGAGACTGAGTTAGACTGTTTTTTCTCATGTTGAAAATCACTTATTGGTTGTATCCAAGTTCGTTAAAAGTACATGAATTGATAAACTGCCTTTTGCAGTCACTTTTATTCAGTTAAAAGAAAAATTTGTTTAAACAAAATTCTTGTGAAAAATACTGGCCACGGGTTCCGACTTAAGTCTTTAAACTAAAGTCGACAGTTCGTTCTTTTTGCCAGGAATGCCGCCTCCGCCCTCGCAAAACATCATCGGATTGTCGTATATCGGTTCATTGTTGAACGCGCGTTTTTTCTCTTGACACCAGAAATACGTGTCGTGAACCATCGAAAAGAGACAGAATATAATACCAATCGCCAGCACCACTGATCCGATTATCGCTGATATCATATTAAATTCCATCAACATGTACAAAATCATAGCTGAAATACGCAAAGAACGTACAATCTTATAAATTTGTATACAAAACCACGTGTCGGGGACCAGTGAAATGACCGGGGTCCAGGGGGAACTCATGAAATTAATCGTACACGGAATTAATGAAATTATGGGTCCAGGGAACTAAATGAAACGGGCTCCCGGGAACTTAAGAAAGTGAGGGTCCAGGGAATTAATGATTTCAGGAAATACTTTTCAGTTTAGATTGAGTACTCACCGATAATAGTGATTGGTATTGAAATGAACAATCCGGTTGCAGCCAAAAAGCGACTGTTATTGCATTCTTTTAAGTATTTGAAAGCCCTGTAATGATAACATAATACATTTCAAAAAGGTTTTCTATTTGCTCGATGAATTAAACAGAACTAGGACGAAAGGACATCGATTTAAACTATAAGTCCAAAGTGGCTACAATATTGTGAATAGTTGACACTTTTTCCAGTCTTGATGAATATCATTGAGAGAAATGAACAAAATCAATTTAAACAACTGTTATTGTTTTGTTCTTTTCACGTGGAATCCTACCATTCATCATCAGAGTTCATTTCAAAAATAAAATTATTCAAAATAGTTAAACCCGAAATGGAAGATAAGAAAATAACAGACGTTTAAATTGATGTCGTGGGTTTCTCTCAATGAGAACCAACAATAAATATGTTCACATTAACTCTTTCAGTGCTGATTAATTAATACCCTTTACTACTGGAGATAATTTGAAAATTTTTAAAAATTCCACCCTAGTGTGTTGAATAACGGGCATACCACTGTAGAGCGTCTACTCCGCGGCGCAGTGTATCATTAGTTACTAATATTTCACTATGTTTGACAGGTACTGCCATCTTTCAATAGAGATAACAACTAATTACCAATTACATCAATACACCGCAGCGCGGTCTACTAGCAAAATCTATCACTGATTTATACACTGCACTGCAGTGAAGACGCACTGAAAGGGTTCCCCTTTGATTCCCCTGTGATGAAATATAAGTCGGTTTCGTGAATGAACTCCTTACCGTAATTCGCCTTGAGGAACTTTGAGTATTTTGGCCGCGTAAAAGCACTGCATCGAAGACACGAGCAAACAGCAGAGATTCAACATTAAAATGAAGCTGCACAACGCAATCGTAACGTCCTGGAAATTCTCGTACATCGTAACCGACGTAATCAAACGATTACGCAACGTGGTCGACGGCTTGTTCTTCATCAACGGTTCGTCGGCTTGCATCGAACCGAGTCGGAATAGGAACAATGTCGAGAACAAGGCGAGCACCAACGACGTAAGAGCCATCAATCCGAGCGACAAGATCGATTTATCGATACCGTAATCGAGTTCGACGAGCGATTCTGGCTTCGAGACGAGGCTCGGCCTCGAACCGCTCAACGCCGGTTTCGCGACGTCGTACTGGTTTAGATCGCCGTTCATTTTAACGGTAGGCGTGAGCGTAGTCGCCGGTGACGGGAATTTGAACGATTGCGCCATGCCGCCGCCATGCAGGTCGCTAGCTGTGATCGGTGTAGGGGAATCGCTGCTGTATACTAAACTCGGTGGACGCGCGTTTAGATATAGAGGCGTCAGGTGTTGACTGTTCCGTCGCATGATCGACCCTAAATAGAATACATCACAATAATTAGAATCAAACAAGCATTCTCACGCTAGCGGTGAGACATTCATCTATTATGAATGTTGTGGCCCAATGTTTAATCCTAAACCTTTTTACCCAAATTCTAATTGTAACAATCCTCTAGTAGACCCTAACACTTAAACTGCTGCCCTGGACATGAGACCGCGTAGACCTTGCTGATTTTCTGCCTTTCAAAATTCCGCACCATTTTTTTCTAGCCTATTTTATTCATTCCTGTGCCACCGGCCCAAAAAAGGTTTTTATCCCTCCTCTGGCCCCAGTGCGCCCACCTCCGCACAGATGACACACACACAGACAGATTGTATGATAATCATAGTAGGCCTATGGATAATAATATCAAGCATACAGATATCAACATATAGGCTACACAAGTACTGTAGTCTACAGTACTTGTGTAATTTGATTTTTGACGACACCAGCTATAATATGTGACAAGCCAGTGGGCAGCAATCTGGGCCAGCGCCCATAGCCAGTGACAGAGTTGTCAGGTGTCATAGTGACCAGGCTAAGAGGGAAAAGAATCCAATCAAAGCAAATGGTCCAAAAGGCCAAGGAAAAGGAATGATTGATGAAAAAAGCAGGACGAGACCCTTTTCTCAAATTTCACATTTGATCACTTACACGCTTGTTCATTGTTATTATTGCCGGCAGTACTGAACGCCATTGAACCCGGGGCTGCTTCGTTTCTTTCATATAGCAAAAACATCCATCGTCTCTTCTATAAATAGACGTTAAAACAAAGAAACAACGGCAAATTTATGATCTCTGTTTACTCGAATAAAACGGCCGCCATTATTACTGGCATGCCACAGCCTGTTTACGGATGAATGGACCGGACTCGATTCAAGAAAACAACAAATAAACTTTATTGACGTGAACATTCAAAATAATTTCAGCGCTTCGTCGTCAAAATAGTGACCGTAAGGAAAAATGGCCAAGGTATTTTACCTTGGAAAAATGACCAAGAATTGGCCACAAAAATGGCCGAGGAAAATTTATGAGAATTATAGATGAAACTACCGGCAATGTTCCTGATTTCTCGGCGTGTGCACGCGTGCGCGTTGTATAGACTATAAAGCTATTTACCTGGACTTTGCACCCGAAAACACGATCATACCTGCTCATCTTGGTTCATTTGTCTAGAATGACCACCAGAAAAATCCAGTTCCTTATCGAAAAATCCTTATCGAATTCATGGTTTTTGTACTATTGATAATTGAAAATTGACCAGATACCCAGCGTGTGCCAGTAGATGTAAACCAACGGAAAATTTCATATCTTAAAGAAAACAATGGGGAATATGGATCCAGTGGATGTGACGGAAAAAACTCCTTTATTACTGACGAAAAATGTGAAGGAATTTTCTCAGGATGTAAAAGATAGGTTAGAATGTGCTCATCATTTTTACCTTTCAGTTTAATGCGTTTCAAAGTTAGAACGGCCGGCGAGTTGATGATGTTAAAAGCACATACTATCTAATTGAACTGGATCATCTTCGTATTTCATATAGATACAATGGCGTTTTCCTGATATTCGTGGTTCAGGGTTTGGCGGTTATCTTTCCGTTTGCCGTTTTCCTGACGGCTGAAAGTGTAAGTTCCCTTTCATTTAAGCCTTTCTTCAGATCCCATCATCTTCCTAGCATAGAAAAACACTGATTTTGAAATTCTTCTAACACGGTCTACATATATTTCACCGTAGAATTATCTTAACTATTTCTGAGATGTCGTGATCTTATCTCTTCTTGTAGTATTTTACCGACTATAAACTCATTGGCGCCGGTGACGCGGATTATCGTCGTAATTTCGTCAGCTACATCGGAATGGCGTCACAATTTCCGAACGCTATGATTAATCTGATCAACTTGATTTCTCACGGCAAAAGCAGGTACGCGCATTTCATAAAGTACCGCTACGCCAAGTGTTTTTCAATAGCTAAAACCAAGAGTACAAAGAGAAACTAACTAGCTGAAACAAACCAAACTAAGATCGTATTTTATGACCATTATTCGTCCGTGTGTCATCATCGGCCATCAAAAATTGGTGGTTTACAGAGTGTTGTAAATCTTTTTTCTTTGTGTATTTTTGCTCAAGCTTATTAGATAGAATTCGGAATAGGAATCTCTCCCATCATCTTTGTCTATCTATTTTGTCAGGAATGATCAGAGCGGGCGAATTATAGCCAGTATTTTGACATTGATTACGATGTTTTCCGTGACCGTTTTGTTGGTTATTGTTGATTCTCATGATTGTAAGTTTCTCAATAGTAATCTTTGTAATTTGTTCCATGGTTTCCTATTGTGTTCGATAAATTGCGTGTTGAAATAACGATAAATGATAGATAAGATAATCATATACGTAAATGTAAGTCAAAATCTATTGATTTTTTTTCAGGGCCCGCCGAGTTTTTTGGTGCAACTGTTGTTTCGGTCATTCTGATTAACGGTACAATTTTGTTTGATAATCTGAACTGGTTTGTTGAAATGATATTAGATTAATTCGATAACTGTAAAAACCCACTAGACGAAGATTTAAAGATATTTACAATCGATCAAAGTATGCCAAGTCTAAAACAACACTTTCAATCTGTAAATGTCTAGACATTTGAAGTACATTTTATCAACCCGTGTTAAAATCCGAAGTTCTCATAATTTGACGTTGAAATGGCCAATGCATAAACTGACCGTATTTTTTTGTAGTCGCTTCTGGAATCTGGTCGAATTCAATATTCGGACTTGTGTCTCTATTTCCAATGAAATACGTCAATGCCGCCATGACCGGCCAGGTAAAAAGACCAGATACACCCATGCTGATTCATTTAGTGTATATATCAATTGAAAATGCAGTTCTTGTAACTATTTTAACAGAACGCGTGTATGGTTGTTACCAGCGTTTTAATGCTGTTATCAAAATTCGGTAAGTTCAAACGCACACAGAAAACAATTATCTCATGAAAAACAATAACTCGCGGAAAACATCAACTTCATTCCCTTCCCACAGGTGAAAGTGAACGGATGTCGGCTATATCGTATTTCATGTCAGCTATAGTGGTGTTAGTGATTTCTCTGGATCTTTTTCTACTACTACCGCATCTGGTAAGATTCCCGACCGGTGGAAACCGACTTCCGTAAAAAAATCACCATTCGTTCAATTGTTCTTTCAAGTCGTAAGGTAATTCTCCCGAAAATTACATAAAGAGTTAATTTTTTTGCAAAAAGAAAATTCACAAGCTAAAACGATCAGTTTGACTTAAATCAAACAGTTGAAATCAGTTCAATTTTCCATCCATACAGAGTCGAACATTATCCGATGGACATTGATTGCATCATTCTGTTGGTTTTCAGAGATTTTTCCGCGCGGTCAAAGCGAATTCGGCGACGTCTTGCCTATCGAAATCGGAAAAATTGCCCTACCTGAAGACATTCAAAAAGGTATATCAAAATACGATGTATAATGATTCTGATTTATTGGTTTCTGAATAAAGACGCGTTATTTCAATCTATATCGCTAGATCTGGCCACAATTGTTTGATGTATGGCTGCATGGGTTTATAGTGTTGTGTATATATCCAGCTATGTTAGTGGACATCGAAAAATCGGATCCGAACTTTTTTATTCCCGGTAAGACATTTAATCGATAATTTCAACATATTATAAGACGAAGGTGGTTTCTTGATCGTTTTTATCTTCTCGTCAAGTCGCTAACATCAGTAAACGCTTTTACTCAACAGCGTATCTCTATACAGATGTGATGGCATATCTAGTATCAACAATCTGTGCATTTATTGGTAACTTGTTAAACTATGTTTTCGTAAAGGTACGCATTGAGAAACTAATTAACCTGTACAGCCGATTATTAGGTCTACTCTGTCTCTTGGTCGTGCAAAATGTGCCTGTCGAAGTGTGAATCAAATCTTCTCATTGTAACGTTTTAGCCGAAACCTCAGTACGTAATTGTAATTCTACTGGCACGATTCCTGATGATCCCGTTTTTCGCCATGTGTAACTATCGACCACAATACAGATCTATGTCTGTCCTTTTCAAAAACGACTGGGTTTACCTGGCCGGACTTATCTTCCACGGAATCACAAACGGCCACGTCTCCGGCCTGACGATGATGTACGCCAAAAGGTAAAGTTTTCTATCAAATTGATGGGGAATGAAAATCTTTGATGTAATGTAGATGATCAGGAGATTAAGTTTGAATTATGAATCTCAACAGATGGAATTTCGAGGTCAAAACTATCATATAATCAATCACAACGCAAGTTACCGATTTTCCTAATTTCGAGCTATAATCGAACACGATGATAACTTCATGATTATTTCAGCGCTGCAGGTGACGATCCGGCGATGCAGAAAACCGCTGGAATGATGGCAGCTTTAACACAAAGTATCAGTTTATTGATGGGACCACAATTATCCCTGTTCGTAGCCTATCTGGTTGAAAATGTTTGAGAAAGGTTCCACTCCTATCGCGGCCACGCTTCTTGACATTTTTGATAGCAGGTTAAAGTTTCCTTCTGTCGTTGTTTGTGTTTGTTGTTTTTGAATGTGCAATATAAGTAGTAGCCTAAACTGTTTCTAAGTAAAGAAACTCTAGAATAAGTTATCACTGTTAGATATTCAAGTCTTGTAATATTTTGCACGTTATGCCGCCACGCTGTAGCGTTTTGGATAACCGATCTGTATGCTTCGATGAATTTTGATGATTCAATTTCTATCGTTCGGCGTGGTGTAGATATACATTACTTCTGATCCTGATCCACAATATCCGTTTAGATGCAATTTATGGTGGAATCGTCTTTTCAAATGTCGGGTCACTCTGAATCTGTTTCAAAGGAAAATAGAAAATAAAATCATTATTGTTATATATCTAAATGAAATTCTAAGAAGGAATTCAGAAATTTCTTGTTCGTTGTTCATCGAATGGGCACAGAATACCATGAATTCAGCGCTCAAGCTGATGAATCTTTGACCAGAAATAATTATAGCTCTGGCTTATGCATGCGCTTGCAAAAAGTGCTGTGATTGGAGCACGAGCATGAAATAATTGGTGCTTCCATTTTCTTACCTTGTTACCGCCTTGTCGTAGTTTGTACAGTTTGACCCCGAGTACCATTACTGTTGATATTAAAATCACAATAACAACGGCAGCTACTACATGACCAATAAGATTAGAAACTCCCGTCATGGGTGTGGTGGCCACACCGACTTCAGCGAGTGCGATAGTAGTCGACGATGTAGCTGAAAATTATGTTTTATGGTACATAAACATAAAATTGTAATCCAAACTCCACAAGGATTTCTAATAGTAATCATGGCACTGATGATACCGGAGGACGCTTGGATCGTTGCGGGTTGGACGATGAACCAACCTAAATACCCCAACTTCCACTGCTTTTACATAGGCCGACCCGTGCATGAAGACCCCGTTTACACATTCGTATACTATCAAGGTTCCATAAGAAAATTCGATTTCGGGTTCAGGCCAGTGGAATCGCCCCACAAGATTCCGAATTACCAGGAGATTGGGTTAATCTCACTAATCACTAGGTCAGCTTAAATATTCATAAAAACATACTTCGACAAACAATTGAAGTTGAAATCCATTCTACGGCCGTATCAGTGGGAATACAGCTCACAGTATCCAGAGAACGTAGTTCGTACCCCGACTCACACTTATAGGTGGCGGTAGTGTAAACTGGGTATTGTCCAGCAGTTGAACTGTTCGTCGTCCAGTTAGCATGGGCAACTGTCGGAGGATCTGTACTGCAATTACGTACTGTAATTTATGAAGAAGAAAAAGTGTCTATTTTGAACACAGTGGAAATAGGAAGTTTTGAAATCAATAGTTCGTCATAAATCTGATAA
Source organism: Tubulanus polymorphus (assembly GCF_964204645.1). Lineage (NCBI taxonomy): Eukaryota > Metazoa > Nemertea > Palaeonemertea > Tubulaniformes > Tubulanidae > Tubulanus > Tubulanus polymorphus. Next base: position 4,949,045 of record NC_134029.1, on the reverse strand, counting down.
AAATTTGTAGCACTTATTTCTAACGGGGAATTCGTTCACCACAAACAGTTGGAGACCACTTGTGGCCTACATATCGCAAATTCAGCCAGCGTAGAATTCAGGGCGTTAAAAACCTGAAAAGTACTGCCAATGTGTCGTTCGTTATTAACAAAGCCCGCGTACGACTCTCCATACCAAATCAATTCCTTTTTTCGCCAGTCGCCAGAACCTAGAACCGGCAATCGAGGTGACTCCCTGGGGCACTATATATCGCATGTATTTTTTAACACCCCAAAAGTGTGCTCGTTACGATGATATCATTCCAACATTTTTGCGATAAATAAATTGCTAATAATTGCCGGTGTAGAATTACAGTAATGTTTACCGTGTACTTGATAAACCGCAAAGACGGAGGGCATGCAGTTCGAGAACATAATCTTATTTCAACAACGGAAATGCAGAGCTATTCATTCCAGCCTTTGAATTATCAGTACATTCATGGTCGAGCATTTAACTTAAGGAGCGCTGATAACTTTTAATTTGCATCGCAACATAAATGTATCTGGTGTAAGCACAAACTTACGCGTACATTCTATAGGATTTACCCATTCCGACCAAACAATATGCGTATAATTCGCAGTGCAGGTTCGGATATTGTCTCCACCAGTTTGAATATATTTTAATGGCGGATAACACTGATACGTCGCATTCGTGCCGTGTGTATGATTTACCGGGCCACCTCCTGTTGTTGTCCATACCGTGTTCGGATATGTTGGAGGGTTGCTCGTGCAGTTCTTCACTAAAATGAACAAATCAATAACTCGATGAAAATCAAACACATCTACAAAATTAATGCGTACAAAATTAATATATACTCCAATTCGAAAATGAATTTATGTCGAGATGAAAACTAAAAATCAAATTTTTTTTCTCCATTTTTTGAATAACGTTTCATGACGCGTCTGTATAATTCTAATCTATACACGTATAGCCTTTCTTCTTAAATACCTACATAAACAGACTGGATTATAGAACTTAGGGACAGGGAGCCACGTGGCATTACGGATACAGGCGATTCGTCCTTCGGAGAATGAAGATGTGTCGTACTTCACGGCATATGACTGGCAATGGTAAGACACCTGCGACAAATAGGAATTTCCCGACTGTTTTATCATATACGTGTGCGCAACTGCCGGAGGTTCGGGACAAACGATTTCTGAAAATTATAGAATCATTCTGAATGATCCATGCTATACCAAGCATCAGAACACCAACGATTAGATGGTTGTGATTTCTTGAACATTTCTCACCTGATTTGAGCTTGCATGTTGTTGGACACATTGACCTCACGTAACCTCCGTATTGACCGTTCATACAAAGTCCAGTAGATCCATATAATGTACATTTGCAGTTTGTGTCTGCTGCCGAACCCGGTGACGCGGCTAGATAGAAATGTAACTAAGTAGAGAGCTTGTTGAGATAGACGTTATAGTGATCACCGCAGAACAAAATCAAGAAGTCAATACCTGCACTGCATTTACACGAGGCATTGCACGAAAGTGAACAATTCACCGCCATAATTTCATGATAAATATCACAAAAACCATTTTTTGCATCCGTCGAACAAGTTGCCGACTCATCAACACAGTCACCTCAAATAAAATGATCGTTTGTATTTAAGTGAGTCATTCGACCGATCGATTCATTATTTGTCTATTAGTTCATTCCTACCTTCAGCCTTACCAATTCCACTTAGAACATGATATACAACAGAAAAGACAAATATCATCAGTAATTGTCGATAATCTAACTTCTTCATGTGGACTTTTGTAAGCATTTAAAATCAATCAACTTTTGAAATGTAATCCGTTCGCGTTGAAAAGTCCGACCAATCTGATAGTTAGTCACGCGTTTTGATTCCAACACTTTTTCGCCGTAATTATACCATAGTGAGTTGACTTCAAACTGTTCAGCAAATAACTTTGTTTCAATCGCCAGCCCACGACTTGAATACCAGCTTTCATTGTATTTCGGCTAAATGACATGGATCCTATACGTAAACGTCATATGAATAGGAAATATGCAATATTTTTTAATAAATCAATGAATATAGAATAAACAGTTATTGGCTTCACGTTCAGTGCAATATGAATGAACTTAATGACACGTTCCGTTCAGGAGTAATTTTCTTTTACCGCATTGCGAAGAAGGAAAAAGGAAAATTCTACACGTTACAGCAACCTTAATACTTAAATTATCCATCTGCTTCGGCCAAGACTTGTTTTCGAAACGGGAGAAAAACGAAAAATTTGTGAAAAAGACGTAGAATTTCGATTGAAAGATCTACAATTTATTACTTACAAATAATGCGTATGCGTAAAACACTCTATGATTATGCAAACAATAGTATGAATTCAACGAGATAGAAGGTGGCTGTGTAAAGAAACTTTGTGTATTTTCCGCCCGTGTGTGTGTTTTTACGTGCGTAGTCCCCTGTAAAAGAATAATGTCATCTTTACGACATGAGCATATTTCCAGCCATTCTCAATATCGAACCTTCGTTTAGCTTACTCTTTATTCTATTTGTGGGTAGTAGTAGATTGAGTCGTTACAACATTTTCAAGTGGAATCGTCTTTTCGGTTTTTGGTTCACTCTGAATCTGTTTTTATAGAAAACATTGGAATAACGGTTGGATTTGAAGAGTTTTTCAACCCTTGAATAAAATATATATTCATCGGATGCCCTGGTTAGATGGCGCATTACCACGAAAAATATCCGTTATCTTTCTTACCGTGTAACAACCTTATAAGAAGGTGGTTCAGAAATAAAAAAATGGCTTACACATGCTCTTGCAGAAGAGTTTAAAAAGGAGTATGAGCATGAAAATCATCCGCTATTTTTCTTTGTTACCTTGTTACCGCCTTGTCGTAGTTTGTACAGTTTGACCCCGAGCACTATTGCTGTTGATGTCAAAATCACTATAACAACGGCAGCTACTATATGACCAATAAGATTAGTAACGCTCGTATTGGGTGTGGTGGCCACAACGACTTCAGCCGCGGGTGCGATAGTAGTTGGCGGGACATCTGAAAATGTAGATACTCGTACAAAACGATACTGATGCTGATGAAGGATGTGTGGAGTTGTGACGACGAACTAACCTAAACAGGACGGCATAGTCCCCCAACTTCCACTGCTACTGCATTTTACATAGGCCGACCCGTGCATGAAAAACCCGTTTGCACATTCGTACACTGTTAAGGCTCCACGATCTATAATTCTCGATTGCGAGTTTAGGACTGCTGGACTCGCCCCACAAGATTCTAAAAAGTAAGTTTAGAATTGTCATTCTAGTTAGACAAAATCAGCTTCGGTATTTTATCAAAAACTATGGTCCACTTCTACGCAAAACTCACTTCCGCAGACAACTTTTGCTGGAATCCATTCAACGGTCGTTTCAGTTGGAGTACAGGTCACTGTATTCGGAGAACGTAGTTCGTACCCTGATTCACACGTATAGGTGGCGGTAGTGTAACCTGGGTATTGTCCAGCAGTTGAACTGTTCGTCGTCCAATTAGCATTGGCAACTGCTACAGGGGCTGTGCAATCACGTACTGAAATGATGATATAAATATCCAGATAGAATATCGAAGTGACATAATGGCCTTCGTTGGTAAAGTAGACCATTTCTTACGTGTGCAATCTATAGGATTGGTCCAATAGGACCAAATAACATGCGAAGAATTCGCAGTGCAAGTTCGGATATTGTCTCCACCAGTTTGAATATATTTTAATGGCGGATGACACTGATACGTCGCATTCGTGCCGTGCGTATAATTTACCGGGCCACCTCCGGTTGTTGTCCATACCGTGTTCGGATATGTTGGAGGGTTGCTCGTGCAGTTCTTTACTAAAATGAACCAACAAACTTATCATTTTTTCATAAACATACATCTGTAACATGAATTGGCATTTTCATTAAAACTTCATGATTTCTTTCAGAATATTGCCCCCCAATTCCACTTAGTATAGTTTGCAGTTTTCCTGTTCGGAAACGCTCTAAACATAGTTCTACATTTAGTTGTTTCATCCACAATGTAAATTCAAAAAACAATTGTTATCATTTTTGTTCTGACGTTTCGGTTAGATTACTTCCACCCATCTTTTATTTGAAAATCTCTGAAAATAGTTCTAACAATTCTCTTAACAATTTCAGAGAAATTGTTTAGTATTCTCTTAACAATTTCAGAGAAATTGTTAAGTTCTCTGCACTTATCAAATTGTTCTACACTTTTAAACTAGTCTTTTCAAAATAATCGACAAATGTGACATCTTGGATTCTTCGATGCTACTTTCGTATCTGCTTTTCGTCCCTACCAACATATACTTCATTGGTATACTTCGATTTGTTAAGATACGTACATAAACATACAGGATTATAGAACTGAGGTATGAGAACCCATGTAGCATTACGGACGCAAGCGATTAGTCCATTTGAATATTGAGACGTGTCGTACTTCACGGCATAAGGCTGACAAGAGTAAAACGCCTGAGATAAATAGGAATTCCCTGCTTGTTTTGTAATATACGTGTGCTCAATCGCCGCGGGTTCGGGACACGTAATGTCTGAAAATGAAAACAGAGACGTATTATATGTTTGGATGGCATAGATCCAGCAAAATGTTGGTTGCGCGTATTATCGCGAGAAAATCAAGTGAATTGGAGCGAGTGAAATATGTCACCTGATTGGAGCTTGCATGTTGTTGGACACACAGTCGAACGAAGATACGAGTTAGAAAAACAAGTTCCCAAAAAACCATGAAATGAACATTTGCAGATCTTGTCTGCTGAAGTTCCCGGCGCGGCGGCTAGAAACAATGAAAAGAAATTAAGAGATGCTTGAAATATATTGAAATGGTCACCGATTTTTATCGATAGAATTAAAGTAAAAATTGTCATCACGAGTAATAAGATTACCTGCACTGCATTTACACGAGGCATTGCACGAAAGTGGACAATTCACAGCCATAATTTCATGATAAATGTCACAATAACCATGACTACTCATGTTATAACAACTCGCAATCGCGTCAACACACGTACCTCAAAGAAATGATCGTTCATTTTAGCGAAATCAATTTTACTATCGTGACCAGTAGATTTGGAAATAGATATATAGAGAGATGTATAATCATTTGCTAAGTTAAGCTCGTTGAAATTAAGTTGAATCAACAGTGACACCTTTTAATTCTAATCATCAAATTGTCATTATGGTTATCTCCATATATGCTGTATATAGATTTCGCTTCATACGTAGGCCACGGCACTGGTTTAAACTGTTCATACCTTCACTTTTACCGATTCCTGCGCTTAGAAAATGAATTGCAGTGATAGAAGAAAATATCACGAGAAATCTTTGAAAATCCACCTTCTCCATCGAAACTGTTGTAAGTATCGAGTTACAATGATAGAAAAAAAAATAAATCAACGAAGTTGCCTTAGTCGCGCTGAAAATCGATCAGCCATCTAAAAGTGAATTCTGTCTTCACGAGAAGTCCTATCAATCTGATGTTTTGACAGTCTGTCACATGCTTTAAACCGCTATGTTGTGCTTTAATTATATCCTATATAAATTTTAACAAATAACTGTGCACAAATTATATACATCGGTCGACTTCAAACTTTTTCAGCAAATAACTTTGTTTCAATCACCACTACGCGACTTACAAAGTAAAACATGTTGCGTATGGAAATTCAACTGACTTAATACAAATACCTGCTTCATTGTATCTCTTGATCGTACAGAAAACGTCAAATGAATAGGAAATATGATATATTTTTAAGAAATCAATGCATATATAAAATGAGCGGTTATTGACTGCGAGTTCATTAAAATTTGGACGAAATGACACGTTGTAGATAGGACTTGTTGAATTCTTTGAATGAATTTGTCTGGAAAGATATATGGAGAAAAAGTTTAACAATGCAATCACAGACACAATCGGTATCCAAAACATGGCGCCTGGAAACTGTAAAAAGGTTTATTGATTTCAGGGGTTTTAGCTCAATACTGAAAAACCAAGAATGCAGGAATCTTTGAGGAGGCGATTCCAGTTGTACTGTAAATTTCTGTTCTCTTCGTCGAAAAAAGCAGCTTGAAAATTACGTACGCAGATATTCTACAAACGAACATGATGCATTTTGATATCCTTTGTTTCCACCCTTAATTCAAGATGCATCTTGAAACGTGAAGTAAATGTATTCCTTGCACGAACCATTGACTCTAAAAAACGATTCTTCGCTTTAGAACACGTTTGCACAAAATGATTGTGCAAAATTCACAAGCCATTTGCAAGAGTTTTCTATAGTAGAGTTATAAGCGTTAAGCTAGAATTCCCACGAGGCAGCCTTATCGATTGTCAACAAACCGTTGCCTTCTAGCAAACCAGAAACCATTCGAAAAAATTGGCGAATACGCAATTCAAAATGATACAATTTATTATAAATCATAAGTGCATATATACAAATAATAGAGTGATTATTCAATGGATATAATATCGAGACTACGTATCCGGCGTTCTAATTCATTTGGCAATAAACCAGATTTCATTGGTACGGTTGAACAGTTTAAACGGAGCATCGTAACCGGCAGTGTAAAAGAACTCTCGGTGGTAAGCTTTCTCGTTACCGATAGCTGCGGCGAGTTTATGCGCTTCCTCGACCCAGGTGCTGAACCGGAGGATATAACCCCCAAATTGGCTGAAAATAGTAAAATGGAAAATGAAAAAGTAAATAGACTGGCGATTTTGAGATAGATGAGGCGAATCCGTGCTAGATTTTCCATATTCTCATATTGGTTTATCTACAGAAAAAAAATATCCAATTGTTACTTTGAAAAACTTTCCGCATTACTCACCGAACGTAGACCAGTGTTTCTGGTAATTCGGATAAGAATACGTCTTTGTTTGTCGGCGCCGAAGCGGGATTCGGTAAGTAGAACGACATGGTAAAGTTGCTTTCACAGGCTGGACCAGCTCCGGGAATGAATCGCGTCGTAACTGGACAAGTCATCGGGATCTTCTGCTCTAGAATTCAAAAGGGCACACGATCATACAAACGAACGCGGAACATTTTTATAACGACCGATGATGAAATTCAAACTTTATGAGCGTGTATGTAATATATGTTGGGGGTTTTGTGACAAAGACACCATCTATCTATCTTAAGGGCATGTTTTATTGGTGACCAACGACCGATAGACAAAATCTTGACCATCATTTGTCTTACAGTCGTTTCGAATATCTATTACTGCGAATATATTAACTCTTCAGCTCACTTGACGACTAACATACGGGGGATTGTTTAATCCTTAGAGCGGATACGTACTTGCAACATTTTCCCCTTGAATATAGTTGAATAATCTCATAAACATCGTCCTCATTGCTGACATGCCGTAGTCGATCCCGACGAGTTGTGTGGAAACCCATTTGCTTTGTTTGTATCTTCTCAGTTCGTAGTCCTGTGAATAAAAAGGGCAAATATTTCTTCGATAAAGGTTTACTTGATTCGGAAGAGGACAATATGAGAAAACTAAGCTCACGTCTGTTTTCTTGACGACATCGTACTCGGGACAGGAGAGACCATTACAGAATTTTGGTGGAGTCCACGACACTTGATGTCTCTCTATTTCGTTCTGATCCATATTGATAACTTTAGCCTCACAGCGCGCGGTTAACAACACGAGCGCAGACACACCTACAAGCAATAGTATCGTTTTCATCATCTGAAATTAGATTCAAAACGAAAAACCTTTACAGTTAATTCAATGAAGAATTAGAGAATCGTGCCCTCTTTCACTGACGATGAAGTGAATATTGCCTTGATCGGCGCTGAATTCAGTCGACGGTAAGTTGTTTTGTAGGAACAACTTACGAGCACTAAACACATTCTTTCGAACAATTTTCGAGAGATCACGAGGATGTGAAACCGAAATTCATAATTTCCAAAAGGTAAACTGTAACTCGATAATAGTAGGGGTTTAACTCCGACCGCTCTAAAGCATAAAAGCATTACCTCGATAGCCACGGAGCAGTATGGTGTATAACATGTACGAGCTGCAAGTCCGTTGTGAATGCCAGAGCGTTGGTCAATAACGCGTGATCGACGGACTCAATACTGATTGATTATACAATCATTCCGTGTCGAAACACGTGAATTGTCGTTTATATAAGCAGTTCTCCTTGAACGAGTGTGACAGCGTACGAACGACAACCCCGTATTCAGATAATACCGTTTCGTCTCGGTTTTTGTGACTGTCTTTGAAAACATATGTTGGTGGTATAGTAGTTCTTTTGTGATGCTACAAATTCTCGCTGTTCGAGGGGTCATTTTATGTGCGCATTTTCAATCTCTTTGAAAGCGAACATATTTTTCTCAGCCTTCTGCGATGTAGAGGACATCGAAAACTTGTTTTCGAAATCTACAATTCAAAGCCGGAGAGCGCCAAAGATATGTGTGAAAATGGTTTGAAATCTATTTCAAAAATTGTTTATATTAGATTCCCGCATTGACAATTTTCAGGCGAACTTTTGAATGAACGTTACCTTCACCTTAATATGTGAACGATTTGAACTAGATAGCACATGTATTCGACCGTTTCGTATCGTTTTCGATAATGAAAGAAAACAAAAATCGTAAAATTTACAACCGGTAGTTTGAAAAGGCATTTCAAAACGCACTGCTGTCAGTATCTTAAGAAATCTCGTTAGAGACGACAATGTAGGCCTAATCATTGTTCGGAGTTATAATGTTGCCGAATATGCTACTTTTTTTTAAATCTCAAAATGCGCCCAGACGTGATACATACATGTTTACACACCAACCTTCAAAGCATTCAAAACTCAAAGCTCTAAAAAGAAAGCATTACGCGCTCAATCAGTCCTTCAGGATGATTATCTATTTATTGGGGTTGGCGATTTGCTATGTAATCCTCCATTACTTTTGTAATAAGGAGGACGATAATGAAGCCGAACTGGTGCGCGCTATGTCTAAAATCATGGAAACAGGTAAATTATATTAGTTTTAATCACAATGTCGTCTTCGATATAAATGTTATTTACGTTCGCAGTATTCAGCATTTTATGGCATCAGCAGCACCCATGGCAATGCTTTCATAGTTATATTTAGTACACAGTGGATTATATCGGGAAATCAAATAAATTTTCACTTATCCAATAAACTGTAATTATCACGATAAAAAATAATCTCCTAAATTTGATTTGTTTCAGGTCGATTTGCGCGAAGATTGTCCTGTCACGAAATAGCATATCTCAATGCGAATGAAATTGGAAACGGGGAAGGCTGGACGATTTTCTCGTTTTCTAGTACGGTTGCCCTGCACGTGAAATCAATGGAAAACGTTGTACGGCAGTTGTATCGGAGGCATCCGATGTTACGAGCAAGGATTTCGAGATTTATAGCAAGAGACGGTACCGTCGTAAAATTCCTTGAAGAAATGGCGGAAGAAAATATCAATTTTCGGCATGAGGCGACCACCGACTACCGCGTATTAGTGGATAGAGAATTACATACACAATTTGATGAGGACGGGCCGCTGTGGAGAATAACGATGTTAGAGTGTGTAGAAATGGCAGGTGATAATCGTAGATATACATTCGTCATGACAGGACTGCATCTGATCTGCGACGGCTTAGGTATAGGAATATTCATCAGAGACTTCGTGGAATGTTTGCAAAATCACCTCGAATGCGGTCCTCAATTTACCACCCCTGACATGGAACGTTTACCCTTGAAACCAGGCAGAGATGAGTACATGGAATCCGATATCAAAGTCACCTTCTGGGATAAAGCTTGGTTCGTGTTTGAAAGATTGCGATCGCTTTTCCATCCACCTGATGATCGCTTAGATCTGACGAGTCGACTAGATTATGCGCCGAAGACGAACAGAGAACAGCTCCTCAGAACTCTAGATATAATACCGATTCACCTCAGTGAGACAGAAACGAGCTCATTTGCCGAAACAGTGAAATCAAACAATTTACGAATGAACGCCCCGATTAGTGCCGTTACGGCTTTGTCATTAATGAAACTTTTGGATGAGGACGCGTCCCAACTACATGATGTGAGAGTCAGTGGTCTCTATAATCTACGGTATCCACGGTTATGTAAAGATGCTAACATGAACGACTTGGGTGATTACATTCAAGGTCTTTGTATGTTGGACGCACGAATTTCAACGGATATTGACGATGCAACGTTTTGGGAAGTGGCGAAAGATTTTCAACGACAGACCGAAGAAGAAGTTGCCGATTTCACGCGGATGTTTAATCATTGTAAAATGCTTAAACTCAATTCTTGCAGATGGGGGAAATCGCTCGTAGCCGATGCTCATGTGTCAAATTGGGGTCGTTTTGACATCCTGAATCGTCTGAATAAGCGCAAAAAATTCCTTTCCGACCTGAAGGTGGAGTTCTTATTCGACTGTTTTGATGCCAGTCCAGCCATAGTCACCCTTATCGCTATGACCATGGACGACAGGCTGTCATTTTCTTTACAATATCAACCTGACATCGTTGACCGTAATTTCGCGTTCAGATACGCTGAGGTGTTCAGAGAGACGCTTCTTCATTTCAGTGATCCCAAAACTTATCGATGAATGCTATACAGTGGCTGCTTGCACAATTCTTTGCTGGAATACGCTAAATAGAAACATATTCTGCAACGTTTTTTTCATCAAGATAAGAAGCTACGAAAATATTCAGTAATGCTTCGAAAAAACAGCTATTTTTCTGTGTATTGTGAACCGAAGTCTACGAACATCATTTTACAAATCTGATTAGAATTCCTGAATGATATTAGTAATACAAATTATATATGCTTATGTTGGCTATGGCTTAACACTTGCATGAATAACGGCTTACCGAAAATATGTCAGTACTTGATATACATGTAATAAATGCATCCATACATCGCAGGATAATGAAACCGGTCAAAAAATCCAAAATGTGATAGATAGGTCTGCTATGTATTGTATTTGCACTTTCAACACATTCGTGGATCTTTGTAATGCCACGATAATATTACTATCATGGCTTTCTGCAGTTTGTTTTGAGCTTATGTTTATTCGCCTATTTTCGGTGACTTATATCAAATTGTTTAAAGCACTAAAATATAGTATGTGATTAATGCAAGTACCAGCTTGTTTCAATGCATAATTTCAAACGCACCTAATGAAACTCGCAGCCAAAGAGAGGTGAACAGTGATAGAGTGTATTCTAACCATCAGGATGATTATCTATTTGTGTACGATGTTATTTTTGGTGATTTGCTGGGTGCTCTATAATAACCAGGAAAGTAATGAACGTGAGCTGGTGCGCGCTATATCTGAAATCACGAAAACGGGTAATTATAGTAACAATAATATTTTTCTAAAAGAAAAAATCCATGACTAAACAGCGTCCCATGTGAATTTTTAGTTAAACTAATATATGAAATTATCGCCTCGTAGTGTCCATAGCATTCTGATCTTTTATCTCATTTTTCTAAGTACATTTCGCATTCGTTTTTATCTAAATTCATCCAGTTTTGTTTTTGATTTATTTTAGGTCGCTTTGCGCGAAGGTTTTCCTGTCACGAGATAGTCAATATCGTTGAAAATGAAATTGGAAACGGCGAATGCTGGGCAATTTTCTCGTTTTCTAGTACGGTATCCATGCGTGTGAAATCAGTTGAAAACGTTGTACGGCAATTGTATCGAAGGCATCCGATGTTACGAGCCAAGATTTCGAAATTTGTAACTAGCGACGGCACCGTCGTAAAATTTCTTGAAGAAATGGCGGAAGAAAATATCAATTTCCGGCATGAGGCGACCACCGACTACCGCGTATTAGTGGATAGAGAATTACATACACAATTTGATGAGGACGGGCCGCTGTGGAGAATAACGATGTTAGAGTGTGTAGAAATGGCAGGTGATAATCGTAGATATACATTCGTCATGACAGGACTGCATCTGATCTTCGACGGCTTAAGTATAGGAATATTCATCAGAGACTTCGTGGAATGTTTGCAAAATCACCTGGAATGTGGTCCCCAATTTACCGCCCCTGACATGGAACGTTTACCCTTGAAACCAGGCAGAGACGAGTACATGGAATCCGATATCAATGTCACCTTCTGGGATAAAGCTTGGTTCATGTTTGAAAAACTACATTTGTTGTTCCAGCCACCGATGACTACTACTGATAATTTAGATCTGTCCAGTCGACTAGATTATGCACCGAAGAAAATGCAGCCGAATAGAACTCTGGATATATTACCAATTCACTTCAGTGAGTCGGAAACTAGAAAATTTGTCGAAACAGCGAAATCAAAGCACTTACGATTAAACGCCGCGATCAATGCCGTTACGGCTTTGTCACTAACGAAATTGTTGGAAAAGGATCCGTTGCAGCTACGCGACGTAAAAATCAGCGGGCAGTACAATCTAAGATATCCACGGTTATGTAAGGATGCTACTATGAACGACTTGGGTGATTATTCCCATGGTATATATATACTGAACGCACGAATCACGGCTGATATGGACGATGAAACATTTTGGAAAGTGGCGAAAGATTTTCAACGACAGACCGAAGATGAGGTTGGTGATTTAACGCGGATGTTCAGACGCTGTAAATTCACGAAGCTCAATTCTTGCAGAATGAAGCAATCATACATCACCGATGTCCACGTCTCGAACTGGGGTAATTTCTGCATCCTGAATCGCCTGAAACAGCGCAAACCATTTCTTTCCAACTTGGAGGTGGAGTTTTTATACGATTGTTTTGATGCTAATCCATCCATTTTCATCCTCGTTGCTTTGACCATTGACGCCAGGCTGTCTTTTCTATTACAATATCAAACTGACGTAGTAGATCGTGACTTTGCGTCCAGATACGCAGGAATGTTAAGAGAGACTCTACTTAACTTGAGTGATGACAAAACTTGATACATTGGAAATAAAGAATATATAGTGTACATTATTTCTTTTCGATAAAATTCTCGCAGTTTATAAGGGGATCATTTAATGTGTGCATTTTCAATCTCTCAGAAAGCAAACATATTTTTCTCAACCTTCTGCGATGTAGAGGACATCGAAAACCTGTTGACCTAAGATGTGTGTCAAAATGGTATGAAATCTATTTTAAAAATCGTTTGTGTTAGATTCCCACATTCACAATTTTTAGGTGAGCTTTTGTATGTGAACTATCGGAACTAGATAGCACTTGTATTCGACAGTGTATCGATTTCAATATGAAATAAAACATACTGTTTTTTTCTAAGCATTCAAAACTCACAGTTCTAAAAAGAAAGCACTACGCGCTCAATCAGTACTTCAGGATGATTATCTCTCTGTGTACATTATTGGGGTTAGCGATTTGCTGGGTAATCCTTAATTACTTTTGTAAAAAGAAGGACGACAATGAAGCCGAACTGGAGCGCGCTATGTCTAAAATCATGGAAACAGGTAATTCATACTAGTTTTCTAAATCACGATGTCGTCTTCGATACAATATTTATGTTAGCAGTATTCTATGGCACCAGCAGCACCCATGACATTTTATGCGTTCATATAGTTATATCTGGTGCACAATACACAATGGATTATATCAGATGAAATTGAATTAACTTTCACTTATCCAATAAACTGTAATTAACATGATAGGAAATTATCAAATTGTCTATATCCTAAATGTGATTTGTTTTAGGTCGTTATGCGCGAAGTTTGTCCTGTCACGAAATAGCATATCTCAATGCGAATGAAATTGGAAACGGAGAATGCTGGACGATTTTCTCTTTTTCTAGTACGGTAGCCCTGCACGTGAAATCGGTGGAAAATGTTGTATGGCAATTGTATCGAAGGCATCCGATGTTACGAGCCAAGATTTCGAAATTTGTAGCAAGCGACGGCACCGTCGTAAAATTCCTTGAAGAAATGGCGGAAGAAAATATCAATTTTCGTCAACAGGCAACCACCGACTACCGCGCATTAGTAGATAGAGAATTACATACACAATTTGATGAGGACGGGCCGTTGTGGAGAATAACGATGTTAGAGTGTGTAGAAATGGCAGGTGATAATCGTAGATATACATTCGTCATGACAGGACTGCATTTGATCTGCGACGGCTTGGGTATAGGAATATTCATCAGAGATTTCATGCAATGTTTGCAAAATCACCTCGAATGTAGTCCTCAATTTACCGCCTCTGACATGGAACGTTTACCCTTGAAACCAGGCAGAGATGAGTACATGGAATCCGATATCAATGTCACCTTCTGGGATAAAACTTGTTTCGTGTTTGAAAGATTGCGTTCGTTTTTCCAGCCACCCGATGATTGCTTAGATCTGACGAGTCGACTAGATTATGCACCGAAGACGAACAGAGAACAGCTCCTCAGAACTCTAGATATAATACCGATTCACCTCAGTGAGACAGAAACGAGCTCATTTGCCGAAACAGTGAAATCAAAGAATTTACGAATGAACGCCCCGATTAATGCCGTAACAGCTTTGTCATTATTGAAACTTTTGGAAAAGGATGCGTCCCAACTACATGATGTGAGAGTCAGTGGTCTCTATAATCTAAGGTATCCACGGTTATGTAAAGATGTTACCATGAATGACTTGGGCGATTACATTCAAGGTCTTTGTATGTTGGACGCACGAATTTCAGCGGATATTGACGATGAAACATTTTGGGAAGTGGCGAAAGATTTTCAACGACAGACCGAAGAAGAAGTTGCCGATTTCACGCGGCTGTTTAATCATTGTAAAATGCTTAAACTCAATTCTTGCAGATGGGGGAAATCGCTCGTAGCCGATGCTCATGTGTCAAATTGGGGTCGTTTTAGCATACTTAATCGTCTGAATAAGTGCGAACAAATCCTTTCCGACCTGAAGGTGGAGTTCTTATACGACTGTTTTGATGCCAGTCCAGCCATATTCATCCTTGTCGCTGTGACCATTGACGACAGGCTGTCATTTTCTTTACAATATCAACCTGATATCGTTGACCGTAATTTCGCGTTCAGATACGCTCAGGTGTTCAGAGAGACTCTACTTCACTTCAGCAATCTCAAAACCTATTGATAAATGCTATATACAGGTGGCTGCTCGCATTGTCTTTGCTGAAATACGCTTAATATAAACATGTTCTGCAACACTTTTTTCACCAAGTTAAGAAGCTACGATGATATTCGGTAATGCTTCGAAAAAACAATTTTTTTTGACGCCTTATAAAACGTTACCATTATGAAACCTAAACAATGTTAACCATTCAGCGTCATTTAACAAACGACAACCGTAAATCGATGTGCAAAACGTCACAGGTTTTAGTGTACACATACAAGCTATTTGGCAAAATATTATTGATAAAAATGTAGAATGGCTCCCTGGGATTATATAATGACCTCTATTTGAACGTCGAAAAGTTATATTGCATTGAATATCATGATAAGACGTATTGCGGCAGGCATAAATAGAAATGATTAGATTATAGAATTATAATAGATTATTCGGTTAAGTGGCGGATGTATACACGATTTGGAAGTCTGATATAAAAGTCAGACCCTGACATGGGGATGCTAGTGGAATGACGAAGCTATCTACGATCTGAGTAGGGCCGGCGTGAATTTCATCGGCGGCTACAAGCGGTCTATATAAAAACGTGTAAACAAATAATTTCAATATTCAAATGTTTTAGAAAATATGTTCGATATTAGGGGTATGCAGGTTTCATGAGATTAGCAATTTATAATAGCATAGCTGTCATATACGGCTCCGCGTCCACTGATGGCATGTGTATAAGGTGACAATTCAATTCAATACTTTATTGATCCTTATTACATTGAAATTCCGGGATGAAATTCCCAAATTCAATAAAGTTACAAATTTTAGAATAAGAAAATACAAAATACAAGACACATGGGTAATTCATACAGAATAACATGAATAATTTATTTAAATGACGATGTCTACTTCAACCCAGACTCAAGTCTAAAATACCGAGTGACAGCCAAACCGGGGCCCGGGACCGGGCCGCTGGCTACACGATATGCTCGAAGTCATGATGAAGCAGACATCAGAAGAGCTCTTTCTTCAACCATGGAGGCAATGAAGTTGCAGACCAGCTTAGAGCTAAAGTGAATCGAAGTCGGTGACAAGTTGACAATTTTTTTTCTAAATTAGACCAGTCGAAGACTGTATCATCTACCCAATCGCCAAATCTCGTAATTCCCCAAATTTCTTAAAACTTCGATTTCAAATTTGCAATTCCACATTAGCTTATCCCAGAAATTCTACATTTTTTCGCAGGCGTCAAATAATTTATTAAAGTTAATTTTCTTGTTTCTGTATGTGAATCGAAGTCTACGAATATCATTTTACAAATCTGATTATAATTCCTGAATATCATAAGTAATACAAATCATATATGGTTAAGTTAATGTTCACACAATAATGGCTTAATGTCTTAATACTTGCACGAATAATGACAAATTACACGGAATATGCCATACTGGATTTACATCTAATAAATGTATTCATAAATCGCAGGATGATGAAACGGGTTCAAAAAGTTTAAAATGTGATATATAGGTCAGCTATATATGTATATATAAATGTATATATTTCTAAAGCATTAAAATATATTATGTGATTAATGTAAATACCAGCTTGTTTCAACGCATTATTTCAAACGTGCCTAATCAAACCGGCAGCCACAGAGAGGTGAACGGTGATAGAGTGTATTCAAACCATCGGGATGATCATCTATTTGTGTATGCTGTTATGTTTGGCTGTGTGCTCTATAATAACCCGGGTAATGAGCGTTAGCTGATGCGCGCTGTATCTGAAATCCCGAAAACGGGTAATAATAATATGTAGTAACTGCTCCATATATTATTTTTTGAAGAAAAAGTCCATGATTCAGCAGCGTCCAGATAGCACATGTATTCGACCGTGTATCGTTTTCAATATGAAATAAAACATAACTCGTAAAACCGTTAGTTAAAAAAGGAATTTCAAAACCACTGCTGTCAATATCTATCTATTATCTAGAAATGAAGTACTGATTGAGCACGTAGGGCGCATTTGAGATAGCTAGAAAGAGTGAAACAGTAATATATAATAAATCTATGATATTTATCATTATTGAAACAGTAATATATAATAAATCTATCAGATGAATAAATATATACATACAAAATAAAATTTAGAAATATTATATAATCTAAACTATTTAGATATCTATGTATTAGACGTACGAGTAAGAGAGTAAGAATTCTTCCAAGAAAGTAAGAAAGTAAGAATTCTTGGATTCTTACTCGTACGTCTAGTACATAGATATATAAATAGTTTAGATTATATAAATTTTGATGAACAGGCTACACGTGAGCTTGAAGAGGAGAGGTTCCTAAACTTTGGAATTAAATTAGTCAGACAATAGAATAAAGTAAAAGTTTGAATATATTCAAATCGAGGATGAAACGCCATTATTTACTAATTAATTTATAATCCTCTTTAGGGAATCCAGTTCAAGCTGCCATATTCATGTAGCATATTGTGTGTGTTGTATTTCCAAATACCTGTATTTATCGCAGTTATATTTTCAACTTGGTTCTTTATTAACCAGCTACTCATTTTATTCTAACATTGTCTTTTTTCGTTAGTAAGTAAGTCATGCCTCTGAAACTCCTCAGTCTTATTTTACAACATACAAGTTATTGTAATTTATTTCTAAAATAAATGATTGATAATTAATATGGGCCCACATGGAAAAGGTAGGGCTAAGCCTGTCCTGAATCGCAGCCACCTCTCAGTTTTCCGGACCGGCGCGACTCAGTGAATCGAGCCGGCGAGACTCAACGTCCCGAGTCCAATGTCCACGATTTAGCCATTGTAATTCCATGTTGTGTGATTTAGTGTTACGGGATTCCGGGGATTCCCGAAGAATGTAAACAAGCACAAATCTCCAGATTTTCACAAAATAAATCGACTTTTACTCAGATTCTAATAGTTCTACGTGTGGAATAAACATTAAGGTATCACTTAATTTTTAAGGTTTTAAATTCTTTTGTTAGGAACTTGTGGAAAATTGGATATTGTTGTTTTACAAGCAAAAAAGAAAGAGAAAAGGGATAAACAGCTGATAAAAATGTCATTCTGCCTAAAAAATCAACGAACGAAGACAAAGTGGCAATTCTAATTTTATTGTCTAAAAACTGAACTTGTGAAAGACGGATAGTATTCGGAAGAAGAACTTGTTAGACATTTTGAAACACAAAAACCTAATTGACGAGGCAACGTCATATACACGATACCACCGCACTACACAGTTAATACAGTGTCTGGAAACAGAAGTAGTAGAGGAGGCACATTTATTGAAATTTTAAAAGAGTTACTGAGAATGAAATATTACATTTCAGATTATTCAAGATGATGGAGTTAAATTTATCCCGTGTAGATTATCTTCAGGTAAATATAACTGATCTATCCGTTGAATTTTCTTCACTTCATATAAAAGAGTTGATACCTTCCTTGAATATCATCAACTGAATGTGCTTATTTGCAATTTGTCTTAATACCAGAACGATGGTACCGGTTGTTTTGGAACAAAGCTAGATACCAGACTAACTATAGAATATTTTCATTCATCCTGGGCCTCATGTTCTTGTTTTTTTCAAGGTCGGCGTGACATCTCCCCGGACTATGAAAATTCTGCCGAATAAAGTGGGAAAAGACCCTCAAAAGGTCAGTCAGCTATATTTTATCTACACCTATTTCATATCATCTTGTCTTCATATCATCATGTTTGAATAGTGGTTCATTTTCCCATTTATGAAAGCTTTCCACCAAAGATTCGGTCGCTATTTACTGTTTGAGGCACTTAAATTATTTTCTTGCAGATTGCTGTTGCCGATAATAATGGTGTGTTACAAGTATTCGGCATGAAAAAACGTGAACCAATCGTAAGAATACATTTTTTACTGTTTATATCGCTGTGGTCATTTAACGAAATGTTCTCGTTCTTTCATTTGCCAAAAGAAAAAAAGCTGAGATGATATCGACTTCGCGGTGTTGTCTTTCATTTTGTATTTTAGCATCTATTCAAAACGTTACCGTCGCACAAGATCAACTGTTTGGAATTAGGTGGACCGGTCGGTCAGGTTAAAGAGAAGTTGTTCGTCGCGTCTGGCGCCGATATTAAAGGTTTCACGCGGAAAGGGAAACAATTTCTCGAACTGCCGACGAACCTCGCCGAGAGTATCCAGTCCATGTGAGTGCCTACTTGTAATTCGAGATTGCGTTTGTTGCAAGAAGGTCTTAAATTGGCTTGAAATGCAGGATTTGACTGAAGAGTCCAGTTTCATGAAAACACTTGGACCCAGTTCCACAGTTCTGAGTTAAGATTAAACTCTAAATGAGTTAACTCATTGAAAATGAACTTAAACTCAGAGTTAACTCATGACTCTGGAACTGGGTCCTGAGCTCTAAGCGCTTAAGTTGTTGTCCTCTTTGCAACATGATTGAAGTAACTAAATTTACAGATTATTGTTAACCAATATCGACTGAAGCAAAAATTCGAGTTAGATATTTTAGCGTGAAATGTTGGATTTTGCTTGCAGGCATGTTCAAGGCGTAGACCTACTGTTTACGGGTACATACACGTGCAATCATTACCAAGATCTGAAGGATAAAAATCATTTCTTGTCCGGTGATAAAATCAACGATGTCATATGTTTGCCGCTGGAAAAAATTTCACATCTCACTCCGGTGATTGCCTGTCAAGATCGCTTGCTGAGGATTCTGGACGTATGTACCTCTTTCAGAAAGGACCTCAATCGAAATAATCGGCAATATATCCTTTCAGAAGAATCATTGTTTGTATATCCTTTGAGATCGAACTAAACTACAGTCAAATTGTAAAAACTAGCATTTACCAATGTTCAAATTTTTTCAATTTGATACTTTTATCATGTGTAATTATGAGATTGCAAAAAGTTGCAAAAATATACAAACTTCAAGTGATCAACATTCACATATTTTTCCTGATTAGGAATCTGAATTGTTGTATGAAGTCGAGGTAGCCGGCCCCCCTCAGACATTGTGTTTATACGGTAATGACGGAGGCGATGATGGTACAGATGTACTCTACGGAACTTCAGACGGAAAAATTGGACTTGTTTCAATCAACAGGTATCGATTCATTAATCCATCAATTCTAGTCCAAATTATGCATGAAATGAACGATCTTCAAATAAACGCTGCGATGATATGATAATGAACTATTTGAAATGGAGCCTGGATATACCTCATCTGACTGGTATTAAATTCTTGCGCAGTTCTACAATTTTTCGTTTTATCGTAGTTCATTAATTTCACTTTTGTTAGGGAGACACCGGAACATCGATGGGAATTACCAAATGAGAAACGCAATGGAGGTATGTATGAAAATGTAGTTTTTTAAAGAAACTATGGCCGTTATCGATGCCCTGGGAGGTCGCTGCCCTCTGGAAAACTTAGGGAATCCGCAAATATCATAGAATTTGACAAATTTTGTGAAAATCCTGGAAAACTCAGAGAATTTGGATTTACCACGCATTTCTTATATCAATACATGATGCATGAAAAATGAATTAATTCTAGAATTTTAAACCAAGATATTTCTCCATTCACCTGCTGATTTTCGTGTTTTGGGCCTATGATATGGTTTACGCAGGGAAATTTTAAATGGGGAAAATGGCCTCACTGTACATGCTCAACTATGAAAATGAGAGTTATATATATATATGAAAGACTATATCTGTTTAAGGTGTTCTGTGTCTTGATAACTTTGATATAACGGCTGATGGTGTCAAGGATCTGATAGTCGGAAGAGACGACGGTTTAGTCGAGGTTTACGGATACGATGAAGGAGATGATCCCGTTTTACGTTACAGTCACGTAAGTTTAAAACCTTTATTTTCACTGCGTATAACTGGTATCACGATATAGAACAATATGGCACCGAACTTCAGGCAGCACGGGCAGGGTTAATCTCTCTCCCAGCTGGATGTTGTATGATAGACTTAACCCTCGGTGGCTACACTGTATGATTCTGTATACAGTAGACTTCGCTCAAGTCAGACCTTTTTGGATTGTGAAAATTCGTCCGACTTGATTCGTCTCGGAAGATGGGATTGAGATGAATCTTTAACCAGTCGGACGGATAATTGAACGTTGAAACATCATCGATTGTAGGAGGATTATCCATCAACTCTGATTTATCGGATATTCCACTCAAAATATCGGGTAATACGAGGGAAAATGTGCTTACTTTTCATCGATTACTTTTCATGTCACATTATTGTTATTGTATTGTAGGTTTGCAGCGAAAGCGTCACCTCGGTTCAAGGAGGAATTGTTGCCTCGGCTGGCTACGATGAAATAATCTGTTCCACATATGCCGGTAAGTGAGGAATCATACCACATGAAGTCTTTAAAAACCTAAGGCATTATCATCTACTATTTCTTTTGTTTCTTGATAAACTTCCAGCACTATTTCAGTTCTACATCCGAGTTCTACATCTGGGTCTCAGTTCTGCACTTGTGAGTTAGAAGTCCACGCTAGAATATGAAATAATTGTGAATTGATAGTTTTCAGTTAAATCTCACAACTGTGGAACCGGTTCTCGTACTTGAGTGATCATGATTTAACTTTGCCTTAATTTCTTTTCGATGTTAAGTTATGATTCTATTTTTCCCTCCTCCATCTGTCATTTATTTTTGGAAACGCCAATATAGGCTGGTTGTACGGTCTTACTACCGATGTTAGGAGCCAGCGTATGAACTATGTCGGTCAATTCCCCGTCATCAGCAATGAAGCAAAAGCCAAAATATTGAATATGAGGTACAGTGAACGCTGAGTGTAGTTCAACGAGTCACTGTATTGTCTTTATCTTAGTGTACACTGAACACAAGAGTTGAACATGAAAAAGTTTTTGATTGTAAGAACTTATTTGATATGGAAAAACATACATCATTTTCAACTGGTTTACTAGTATATTAGACCCAGTTCCATAATTCTGCATGTTGATTCATTTTAAAGAGAGTAAAGCTTGATTATTGCAGATAATTTAATTCGAGTTTGATCCGATCAGGACTTGATATTTAGTCTATTTGTAGGATATCAATCCGGATATCTGCGCAGTCTGGATTCATTTCATTGCTCCCAAGAAATTCAGATTAGCGGGATTAATAGTCTTCGAAATGAATCAATTTTGTCTTAGAGTGTCGATCTAACTGCTAATGTGGAACTGGGTCATTGTTTCTTTGTTGTGATCCATGCATGTAAAACTGAATTCCAGCTAATAGGACAGTAAGTATCTATAAGTATCATACGTAGTCATCCATCACACTGTTCACTTTGTACCATCGTCTGTTGTTGAAGGTTGGATAATGGGTCTGACGACTGAGCACCTGGAAAAGGAGATGGGCTCTGGTTCCGAGGTCATTATTGATGCGGAAACTCAAGCCAAAATGATCAACATCAAGTAAGAATTGGTTCATAGATTTCCAAAATATTCGATACTCGGAAAAAATACTCCAATAATTTTGGAAATATTCATCTCTTCCTAGATTAGATGTAATGTTGTTATGTGTGTAAAGGAGTGATCTTGTTGCATTTGTATTTGTGTACCTGATGTCTGTAGCTGTTAAACATGTTTTGATCAGTCTTATTGATTAATTTGTTGTTTCGGTAATTCAAGAAATTGTATGCTTTTGAAATTTGAAGATTCATTTGAAGATTTTTGTAGATTCATTTAACAAATTCATTTAATTACATTTGTATATTGGAGTTACTCCAGTTTGAAAACGGATATTTAACTGGTTCGGTTCGAAATGGGTTCTACTTCTTTCAAATTCGGATTAAACAGTTTCTCTACCCTCGGGGTTTATTCTCGACAGACAAGAATTAGAAGAACTGCAGGGTCGCGTAGTGAAAGAGCGAGAGAAATATCAGCACACGGCTCAGAATAAAAATGCCATTTCAGCCGTGCCGCATTTTAGCATCAACGATAAATTTGTACTCAATCGAGAAGATGCCAGTTATACGCTTAGTCTAGAGGTTCAGATGGCTATCGATAATGTTCTACTTCAGGTATAGTAGTACATTAGTAACAATTCATAGTCAATGATTCAGTAAATTGAACAACCAAATTCGTCAGTGAACAGTTTTCATTGATCTCTTATAGAGCGATGTTCCTATTGACCTGTTGGATGTTGATAAGAATTCAGCTGTAGTTAGTTATAGTAGTTGTGATCCAGATGTAAGTAGGTTTGGTTCCATTATGAGAAAGATGATATCTTATGTTTATGCTGATTTGCTGTTTTATGTGACCATTTTATTGTTGAGCATTGAAAAATTACTAGATCCTTGAAAAGAGATAATTGTCTGGAGTCTGAAATGTCATTTTGATTTTGATTTTAATTTTTTATAAATGAGTCTTTAGAATTTGTATATTGGTTTGAGTGTGGTTATTCTACTATCAAGATTCTTACAAAGTTACTACATGTATCTGCATTGCCGGCAATTGCTCCTGAATACCTTATTAATTTCTTGAGTGTCATTATTTTTTCAGCAAGGCAATTTCCTTTTGGCCACTTACCGGTGTCAAGCGAACACGACTCGTTTAGAATTGAAAATACGATCGATCGAAGGGCAATACGGAACGTTACAGGCTTATGTTACTCCGCGACTGCAGCCAAAAATCTGTCAAGTGAAACAATATCTCATTAAACCTCTATCATTACACGAACGATCGCATTTATTTGAAGAGGACAGGTAATGAAGATCATCACACACATACTTTAGATAGATGCCCTGGGGCCAGTTGCATAGTCATGGCTAAGACTTAAGACCAGTTTAAGAACAACTCAGTTCTATAGCTAGTCTTACAACTTAAGACCAGTCTTAAGATTTAAGACCACTTTTGGACTTAAGTCATGACTGTGCAACTGGCAACTGGCCCCTGGGCAGTAACACAGCCATGATTAGGACCACTCTAGATCTTTTTGCTTCAATAGCCAATCTAGCAACGGAAGAATATTCTTATGATTTATAACCACTTTTGGAGTTAGGTCGTGACTGCGACTTGGCCGCTGTTTGATAATTTTATTGTACACCATGTTTCTATTTATAGGCCACACAACGCTCTAAAACTAACTGGTCAGTTCAGTTTAGCTGAAATGCACTCGTGGGTGTCGTTTTGTTTACCGGATTTACCGGAAAGAACGCCGGCTGAAGATATTGTTACGTTTACATTCGTCTCGACGTTTCTGAATACTCAACTTCAGTGTATTTATCAGTGAGTCTGTTAAACATTTGCATATCATTCAAAATGCATATTGCACTTCAACTGTTCACTTACATTCTTCAAAACATGGTGATATTGATTAGATTGCTCCGGTACTCCTCGACACCATACGAAGCAATCAGAAAACAAGGTAGATTTTACGTGTATTTTCTTTTACAGAAAAGGAGAAGCTATATTCAAATCGGATAATATTTCTACTATTTCCATCCTAAAAGACGTGCTCTCAAAAGAAGCGACGAAGAAAAAGATACGTCTAGATATAACATACGGTAGGGTATTACAGCAGACGGCGTATCTATTAGATAAACAATCATTTGAAATTCCATTTTCGTTCGCTTAGATATCAACGAGGATTCTATTGCGCATACTATAAGATTGTTACATCCCCGACTTGAATATCAGCTGCTCCTGGCGAAGAAAGTTCAGCTTATTGATGCACTTAAGGTAGGCTAAATGAAAGAAAGGAAAGTTGCATGTTCACTGCTGTTGCTTCTATAAATGTACTGTATGTTTGAATGAATAGTAATATTTAATATACGATCATTCATTTATTACGTAAACATAAAATTTGAATTTTTCAACCCCCCTCCACTCTGTACGCAAAATCGAGCATTTTTCATATACATTAAGCATTACAGTAGGCAATTGCATTGACCCCTCCCCCTCCCCTAATGCGTACGTAATAAATGAATGACCCCTAATGATAACTTTATTTTCCCTCGAATTACAACACGATAAGAAAAAACAAAAGAATAGTTTTTCGTGGTCCATTTATGCTCTATAGGAAGTACAGGTGCATGAAAACGATATCGGAAGTTTAGCTCCTGAATATCGTCAGATCTTGGAGAACGCCGATCATCTTCAAGAAGAATACAAGAGACAACCTTGTCATCTGGAACGTCTTTACGGTATCCTTTATCACCAACCATCGAATTCAGAGAATGAACTTTTTTGTTAAATTTTTCTTTTGACACTTGTTGCAATCGTTTTTGTATTCCTTGACATCCGATTATAAACAGGTATGATCACCGATTTGTTCATCGACAAATTCAAGTTCAAAGGACAAAACGTGAAGACGAAAGTTCCGATTTTATTGGAAGTGCTCGACAACTACAATGTGGATACATTAATAGAATTTTTTAATTCACAATAGATTTACTTACCCTAGTTGTGAATTACGAATGTGCCTCGTAAAATGCGCTGCTACTTTACTGACTGACTGTCAGATGCGGATTTAGGGTGCCTCACATTCCTCACGCGAACAATGAAAAATTATGCAGTACCCTCCTTAAAAACGGCGGTTAAAAAAAACAAAACGGCGATTAAGGCCCACTGAGCATTACAGTACAGTACAATGTTGAAAGGTAGTCACGATTAGGCACCGGATCCGCCCCTGTACTGAGTGAAGTTACTGTGTTTATATCCGTCCTATTTTTTTACTGTAAGACATCACAATATCGTTTTCACCAAGCCAATGTCCATCGAAAATACACGCGTTTGTTTGTTGTCTGTGTGATTTTGTCTTGTATTCCACGCGATTGATGTTTTGATATTTATATCGTAAACTGTATTGACTACACGTCCATGATTTAACATGTATCATGACCACGGAATCATATCAATGTGATATTGTTAAAATAAATATAAAAATTGATATACTAGATGTCTTCAAATTTTTTCTTAGTGGCTCGTGAAGGGTATTTCACTCACAACCAAGAGGTAGTGGGTTCGTACTACGAACTACGAAAACCTATGTAACTCGGAAATCATGTCCGTGTCCCCCGCCCGCTGACTTGATAACAAAAGACCAGCCGTAATATTCATAGTTTATTGGATCCATTTGACACGGGGAAGTTTGTTGCAGAAACAGCCATCATGATCCATATATAGCATCTCATGATATCCAACTTTCAAACACTCTTACATCACGCCACAGGCTAGTCTGAATACCAGTCGTTGTTACCGGTTCCCTACAACCGGTTGTTAGTGGAACGACGGCTAGGTACTCGACTAGCCACAGGCACATTCACATTTAAACAAAGTTTATACAGTTGTGTCTAAATGAAACGTGCTCAATGTATCATATATACATGTATTTAGATATAGAACTTTTGAGATTAGATTCAAAGTTTTCGTCTTGCGACATACTCTTTACGAATCTATATTACGAGCGTCAAGAATATTCATGAGATGAATAGAGTTAATGACATTGAATACTTTGCAAATGAAATTGGGAAGTTACTTCAAATTCAGTGTCGGTATAATACTGCCGGCTACTGGCTACCGTGAAAAACTGAAGAGAAGACAATTCATCGACACACATACCGAGCATTCTAGCTTTCAACGGAATTTGTTTTAATGCAAATCAAATTATTCAGCAAGGTGTTGCACAACTTCACGCACTGTTTGTACTCGGAATCTTTCTAACGATAAATGATATGTCGAATCCATGGTTTATGCAAGACAAACTGCTCGTGTACGATTTCAACAAGACTTGTAAACCATTTCCGATAGTTTGGTCTCGATTGAACATTCATGCATTTATCAGCGCTCCTATAGCAATAGTTGGCGTGTTCTTAAACATATTCTGCTTCATTGTATTAAGAAAATTTCCATTTCATCCGACTTATTTCTTATTGACGTCGCTTACCGTTTTTGACGGGTTGTTTTTGTTGGTTAGTATTCCGGAATACAGTATCGGTGTTCTAATGAGGTATTTTCAGTATGGCAGGTTATACGTGTATCTACATCAGGCGTATTTGTTGCCTCAGTTGGATGCTTACCTGCCTTCTACGAAATATTTGTTTTACTTTATTCGTAATTGGTTGACTGTTTCTGTCACATTCGAACGCTTAATTACAATAAACTTTCCGTTCCAAACGAAAAATCGTTTTACCAAATCATTCATGTTTAATGTGGTTTTAAGTATTGTTTTGTTAAATACATTATTGACACTACCGTGCTTCGTTATGAAAATTCGAGGGCCGTTAAAATTCAATGCCTGCAAATATTTTAAAGATGATTTCTATGTTTACGCAAATTTTCGGGGCTGGATCACAGGAAAATATAGAAGACATGTTTCGATCTATTTCGGTACGCTAGCTCCTATTATTCTTTTGTTCTTTGGAAATGCAGCATTGTGTCACAGGGTCAGTCGTTCGAGCACAAGACGGCAAGAAATGTTCGCCGGCTCCAAAACTGATGATTCGACAAAAATGGTGAAAACAGCTCTAGCGATGACGATCTCAATTGTAACTGCGCATTTACTGTGCGAATTTCCAAACATGTTCTCTTTATTAAACTATGATTTCGGTTGGTTAGATGTTCTTTTAGATCGCAATCATTTAGCATACACTGCAGAAGTTTTCAGTAAAGTGGACTCATTAATTAACGTAATTCTATATTTGATCGTTAACAAGAGATTTAGGCAAAACGCCCGTCTGATCTGTAGAATCTCTACCAAGATCTATCTAGATAGTATTTGAAAAGGCGCAACCCGTATGATCTAGATTGTTAGGTTTCGGGAGCAGTTCTGGAATATCAATATCAAGCTTGATTCGTTCGTGGATTGGAGAAAAGGAAGAGAACTACCGCGATAAATTTGGCCAAATTTAAAGTCGGATGTTTTAATACGTCAAAGAACACAGGCATATGTACACGCATCTACCACCTTTTTCAGCCATTCTCGGTGATTTTGGGGATTTAGATTTGGGTGAAATTAGACCCATGGATACAAGTAAAATTGTTATCTTTACCGTCGAAAACCAATAGATTTCGTGTTAACTGGTTATGAAAAACGACAGTTTCCCCTTAATAGTATGAATATTTTTCCTTTGGCGGAAAATATCGCTTTTTTGTCTGTGATTCATACCATCATCCAAGATTATTAGTTTGAGCGAAGATTGCGTGTTTTCAGTGAAAATGTGTCAGAACATACTTCATATTTTGACATAGTATGCAGAACGATACCTGAATAAGATAAATATTCTCAGTGTAAATGTATGTATTTTAATTTAGCAAATGAATAAAACTTGTAAACTGAACGCCCTATCGCATCATATTCTATATGCATATATTCACATTATGAGTGTCGACCTTAATTGCTAGAATATTCATAAGAAATAAAGTTTCTGTAGTCAAGTCATGGGAAAAATATAACTGGAAGATTAGATTAAATCATTACGCAAGGTGTCGATAGAAACCTTAGATATCTCACTTAGTATTGGCTCTCCTGGACATTCGTGCATTCGTTGTAAGAGATTAATGTTAAACTTTATCTAATAGATGCGAATGCTTGTACAGCGCAACGTCAGTTACTGCAGTACTCAGTATGAAATGAAAGCATTTTGTACTGAGGAAAGATATGTCAAATCCATGGTTTATGCAAGACAAACTGCTCGTGTATGATTTCAACAAGACTTGTAAACCATTTCCGATAGTTTGGTCTCGATTGAACATTCATGCATTTATCAGCGCTCCTATAGCAATAGTTGGCGTGTTCTTAAACATATTCTGCTTCATTGTATTAAGGAAATTTCCATTTCATCCGACTTATTTCTTATTGACGTCGCTTACTGTTTTTGACGGGTTGTTTTTATTTGTCACTATTCCAGAATACACCATCGGTGCTTTGATGAGGTATTTTCAGTATGGTAGTTTATATGTGTATCTACATCAGGCGTATTTGTTGCCTCAGTTGGACGCTTACCTGCCCTCTGCGAAATCTCTATTCTATTTCATCCGAAATTGGCTGACTGTTTCTATCACATTAGAACGCTTAATTACAATAAAATTTCCGTTCAAATCGAGAAACCGTTTTACGAAAGCGTTCATGTTGAAGATGGTTTTAAGTATTGCTTTGCTAAATACATTATTGACGCTACCGTCCTTCTTCGTAAATATTAAAGGACCGTTAAAATTCAATGCATGCAAATATTTCAAAGATGATTTTTACGCTTACGTGCAATTCCCGGGCTGGCTAACAGGCAGGTATAAACGACCACTTTCCATTTATGTCGGTACGCTAGCTCCTATTATGCTCTTATTTTTTGGCAATGCAACATTGTGTTTTTACGTCAGTCGTTCGAACACAAGACGGCAAGAAATGTTGGCCGACTCCAAAACTGATGATTCAAAAAAAATGGTGAAGACAGCTCTAGCGATGACGATTTCAATTGTCACTGCGCATTTACTGTGCGAATTTCCAAGCATGTTCACTTTCTTAAACTACGATTTCCACTTGTTGGATCATCTTTTTAATCGTGAACTATTGAAATACGCTGGAGAAGTTTCCAGTAAAGTTGACTCATTAATAAATGTAATTCTATATTTGATCATCAACAAGAGATTCAGGCAAAACGCCCGTCTGATCTGCAGAACTCGTACATAGATCTATAACATAATAATTCAAAAGAAAACTTGCCGCCTTGATGTCTGCTGCGGTTAGAAATTCTGGAGAACTCACATAATACGTACATAATTTGTATAATCTGCACAGCGTTATATATTTTACCATCTAAGCCGTATAAAAAAAGAGTTATTATCATTATCAATATTATTTTATTATACTTCATGGATGAGAGAGGGCCAATACGTCCTCTACCACTAAAGATTTCAGGTAAAAGTAGTGTAGAATCATTAGTACGTGGTCCTTGAGAGAAATTGTATGTGATATTGTTAGAATAAATTTCAAAATAAGTGTTCGATATCTTCTGATTTCAATTCGTTTTTGCGTTCCTTGCGTGGATAGGCCTGTAATATGCGTTTCCTTTAGATGCCAATTTCATTGGAAACTAGTCGTTGATTAATCTATAGTACTGGTATTCAGACAGCATTGCCCATATTCATGGACTCAATGATATATTTTCCCCGTGGTTGTGAAAAGATCGCTTTTCCCAATGGTCGATATCCTCACCCTGGATTAATGGCGAATATTACGTGTTGGGCAAGTACCGTTTGAATGGATCAACGGGTTTTATAACTTATCACGACTGCAACTTCGAATCGATGTCTGTGAGAATGATGAACTGAAGTGGGGATTATAGTTTGACTTCCTGAATTATAAGAACATGCCACCGCCTTCTTTTTTGGGGAAATATGTCATAACATCATGTTTTGACATGTTATGCAGAATGGTTCATTCCAAGATTCCCAGCGCTTTTATGGATTCAATGATAAATCTTTTTCCCGTGACGCTTTTCTCTGTGATTCATATCCTCACGCGGGATTCTTAGTTAGTGCGAATCATGCGTTTTCTCAGTGAAAGATTACTACATATGTTGACATAGTATCCAGAATGGTACTTTAATGATGATATATTCTCGGTGTAAATGTATGTATTTAGCAAGTGAATAAGACTTGTAGTGATGGGCTCCTTGCAACATATTCTATATACATGTATTCATATTATGAGTGTCGATCGACCTAAATAGCGAGAATATTCATATGTTTCTGTAGTCAAAGGACAATTAATACTTTGCAAATAAACAGGGTAAAATTGGGAGATTAGATTAAATCATTATGTCAGCAGAAACCTCAGGTCTCTCACTTAGCATTGGTTATCCTGAACATTCGTTCATTCGTTGTAAGAGATTAATGTTGATGGACAAAATGCCGAGGATTCATGCTTTCATGGAATCACAACTGTATCTAATAGATGCGAATGCCTATACAGCGCAACGTCAGTTACTGCAGTACTCAGATGAAATGAAAGCAGCTTTGTACTGAGAAATAATATGTCAAATCCATGGTTTATGCAAGACAGACTGCTCGTGTATGATTTCAACAAGACTTGTAAACCATTTCCGATAGTTTGGTCTCGATTGAACATTCATACATTCATCTGTGTTCCTATATCAATGGTTGGCGTGTTCTTAAACATATTCTGCTTCATTGTATTAAGGAAATTTCCATTTCATCCGACTTATTTCTTACTGACGTCGCTTACTGTTTTTGACGGGCTCTTTTTGTTGGTTACTATTCCAGAACACAGCGGTGTTTTAATAAGGTACCTTCAGTATGGTAGTTTATATGTGTATCTACATCAGGCGTATTTGTTGCCTCAGTTGGATGCTTACATGCCTTGTTTGAAATCTCTATTTTATTTCATCCGAAATTGGCTGACTGTTTTTATCACATTAGAACGCTTAATTACAATAAAATTTCCGTTCAAATCGAGAAACCGTTTCACGAAAGCGTTGATGTTGAAGATTGTTTTAAGTATTGTATTGTTGAATACATTAGTGACACTACCGTCCTTCTTCGTAAAAATTAAAGGACCATTAAAATTCAATGCATGCAAATATTTCAAAGATGATTTCTACGCTTACACACATTTCCATGGCTGGGTTACAGGCAAGTATAGAAGACCACTTTCAATTTATGTCGGTACGCTAGCTCCTATTATTCTTTTATTTTTTGGCAACGCAACATTGTGTTATTGCATCAATCGTTCAAACACAATACGGCAAGAAATGTTCGCCAAATCCAAAACTGATGATTCGACAAAGATAATGAAAACAGCTCTAGCGATGACGATTTCAATTGTCACTGCGCATTTACTGTGCGAATTTCCAAGCATGTTCACTTTCTTAAACTATGATTTCCATTGGTTGGATCATCTTATTAATCGTGAACTATTGAAATACGCTGGAGAAATTCCTAGTAAAGTGGACTCATTAATAAATGTAATTCTATATTTGATTATCAACAAGAGATTCAGGCAAAACGCCCGCACGATTTGCAGAACTCGTACATAGATCTTGATAATATTCTTATAACACCCACGTGACCGGCAGAAAAAGGCGATGTTGATGGGCTGATAACCGATGCAAAGCGCGGCTAGCTAGTATTGTATTGTGGTATTGGGAATTAGAATTAAAAAAGTTCAGATTACTTCATGTATTAGACAAAATGAACAATTTTACAAAATGTCCTTATTGTATAAAGCTTTTTATAGCAGAGAACTAACTATAAATCGATCATTTGACACCTGATGTTTTTCCCTCCTGGAAACTCCCATATCTTATTCACCACTCTAAAGAAGGTCGTATGCCTGTTGAGACAGACTCTATGTGGGCCATATTTTACTTCGTGTGACAAAAATATACATACGATTGGATAAGTGTGTCAAACGGGAGGACTCGGCTATCATATAATAAGTCAATATTTGAATTTTGTCTCAACCGCTCCTCGTGTACAAACCTCAAAATACAGCAACTGTGACTTTCATAATGTGTATGTTCCCTAGTAATTTGAATCTGATAGTATCGGTAAAATTTGCAAGTTTATAGATCCCATCTAGGATTGAAAGCTTATTTTATTTGTAACATTTCGTTTCTACGCCTGTAACGCGTTTAATATTTCACGTGTATCATGTGTAAGACGCGTAAGAGTTAGCTGATATAGCCCAGAAACAGCAAAGATCACATTTAACGACTAATCTTACAAATACAAAATTTTGCATAGCTTATGGCAACCTTAGGTCATCGATGATAGGAATCATCTAGCGCGTGCGTTTAATGGTCATTAATGCCATAACAAGTTTCTCAGCAATTCAAAACCGGCCAGTGAATAGAATTAAGTGGCTCACATGGTTTTGTTTGCATAGAGTCTTCGTTACATTATTGCCAGCATCAATGTTACTGTTACACCATTGGCTGTCATGAAAATTACAATAAAATGATGTTTAGTTGTCGAATGAAACACTCTAATCCGTGTGTAGATAAATTGAAGAAGTATAAAATTTGAATTGTGGGACTTCTTCAATTAAGAATGATGTTTATTGGCACAAATGCTGAGGATTTCAAGTTTCAATAGAATCATAACTTTACCTAATAGATGCAAATGAAACAGCCTATACAGCACATCGTCTACTGTGAGTTCTGGTGAGTTCTGAAAATGAAATGAAGGCATCAACTAACGATAAATAATATGTCAAATCCATGGTTTATGCAAGACAAACTGCTCGTGTATGATTTCAACAAGACTTGTGAACCATTTCCGATAGTGTGGGCTCGATTGAACATTCATGCATTTATCAGCGCTCCTATAGCAATAGTTGGCGTGTTCTTAAACATATTCTGCTTCATTGTATTAAGGAAATTTCCATTTCATCCGACTTATTTCTTATTGACGTCGCTTACTGTTTTTGACGGGTTGTTTTTATCGGTTAGTATTCCGGAATACACTATTGGTGTTCTAATGAGGTATTTTCAGTATGGTAGTTTATATGTGTATCTACATCAGGCGTATTTGTTGCCTCAGTTGGATGCTTACGCACTTTCTATGAAATATCTACTTTATTTTATCCGTAATTGGCTGACCGTTTCAGTTACATATGAACGCTTGATTACAATAAACTTTCCGTTCAAATCAAAACATCATTTTACCAAATCATTCATGTTTAATGTGGTTTTAATTATCGCATTGTTAAATACATTATTGACACTACCGTGCTTCTTTATGAAAATTCGAGGACCGTTAAAGTTTAATGCATGCAAATATTTTAAAGATGATTTCTATGCTTACGCAAATTTCCCGGGCTGGGTAACAGGCAAGTATAGAAGACCAGTTTCAATATATGTCGGAACGCTAGCTCCTATTATTCTTTTGTTTTTTGGCAATGCAGTATTGTGTTATTGCGTCAATCGTTCAAATACAAGACGGCAAGAAATGTTCGCCGACTCCAAAACTGATGATTCGACAAAAATGGTGAAGACTGCTCTAGCGATGACGATCTCAATTGTCACTGCGCATTTACTGTGCGAATTTCCGAACATGTTCACTTTGCTAAACTATGATTTCCACTGGTTGGATGATGTTATTAACCGTGAACTATTGAAATACGCTGGAGAAGTTTCCAGTAAAGTTGACTCATTAATAAATGTAATTCTATATTTGATAATCAACAAGAGATTCAGGAAAAATGCCCGCATGATCTGCAGAACTCATACATAGATCTTGATAATATTTTAAGAAAAGTTGTAACACGTGCTGTCAACTAGTCATTTCGGCAAAACACCCGCGTGACCGATAGAAAAAGCGATGTTGATGGACTGATTTTCATATCTTTGTTCAATGAAATGATATTTCTCACTTGCCGATGCATAGTGCGGCCGGCTAGTTACGTAGGTCTTGTGATAGTGAGAAGTGATGATAAGAAATTTGATTATTTTCTGTATTAGACAAAATAGACTATTCTATAAAGTGCCCTAAAACATTCCTTAGCAGAGAATTAGCTTAAAGTTGAACATTTTGGACCAGGGGTTTCCCTCGCGGAAACTGCAATATCTTATCATTGTTTTCCATCGAAGGAGGTCTTAGGCCGATGTAGAGACAGCCTCGTAGGTTATATTCAGGAAAACACCTGAATATCAATATCAAAAACAATATATACATATACGATTAGATAAGTGTGTCAAACCGGAGGATTCAGCTTTGATAAAATTAGTCTAAATTTGAAATTAATTGGTCTAAAACCGCCCCCTCGTGGCCAGACCTCAAAATTACATTATTTTTACTTTTCCTCGTTATTAAAATCTAATCGTTCCGGTAAGATTTTAAAATATCTAGATCCTATATAAGATCGAAAGATTTGCTTTTCTTGTTTGGCTTTCATTTGGCTTCCCGCTTGGGAAAAGCTTCTCCTGACGTACAAATGTGTGCATAATCAAGCACTTAAAGATTGCTTACCCTTGAATCCTCGAATTGTGAGGCCACCCATGGCTACGAACGTAGAGCTATGCCAGATATCATGTTTTTCCCAAGGCTATCATTATCTCCCTATATCTATATATCATGTTTTATATATTGTACGTATATATCATTTTTCTAGGCAGTTATCATTAGCTCCCTACACAATTTAGAGAGAATCCTAAGCTTTGCTTGGAGGTTTTTCGTGTGTATGTTCTATTGTCATCTATAATCATTTCAGATGCGTGCTATATAATCATCCGGAACATTCCCACACACTACTAAAATCGATAGGTCTTCTGCATGAATCCGGGTAAAATAGAATACGTGTATATATGAAATTATTTTATCCTTAACGAGAAGGTTCTCCTCAAAATCTATTTTGGATTTAACATTTCCCATAAATAGATAGATATCTGCAAAAGGTAAATTCTTCTTAATGCCTTGGTTTGAATTTTGCGTGCTGAATTAAGTGCACATGCCCCAACCCCAAAAACTGGCGATATTTTTGAACGGGATATAGCTTTGCATAATATTTGCAAGTTTTACGAGTTGCACATTTTAAATTAGCCACACCCCTCCAATTCCACGCCCCCTGGTGAGTGAGAGGAAAATAAACCTGTTACTGCATGAGAATATTGTATATTGGTGACAATCGATTTGGTGAAGAAAGCTCATTGGACTAATGGTTACATAATAGCAGCATACCACCTTGACGTCTGTGTCAGCTCGTCTGTGTCAAAACATACATACTTTACATATAACATTTTTTATATTCTCTATTAGATTTGTTTCACGAAGCGAGGACGAAATAATTTCATGGCAGCGTGTCGGAAGTTCGGATTCGTTATGCTGTAAATGACGAAATTAGCGCATGAATCAACCACGGTCATTAGAATGCCGACTTTTGTGACAACCGGTCTATACTTGAAAATCATATTTTTATATCCCATCTTCGATATTTGCCAGTAAAAACGATCGATAAGAAAAATTGATTCGCAAACAATAAAAACGCTCACGACAGTGACAACCATCCGCATCACTCGCTGTTCTTTCGTGCCCGATTCTGTTTGGCTTTTCAACGTTGACGACATTTTACCGCGTGTTTTCCTCTTAATAAGTAAACTGATAATCAATGCCGCATTTGTTATGCATAACGACGTTAGTGGAATTAAAACAGCTATAATGTATTCATTCCATTGTAAGATTTTCTTATTCCATAAACTTAGGAAGGCACGGATCTGCGGATTCTTAATGAGTGGAACCCCTCTGTTTACTGTAACAGTTGGCCCATATTCACCACATGGCTTAATGAACACAAAGCGCCCCCTAGGAATAAAGTGGGGTAGATATATCGCTACTGCCAATAGGTGTATGAAGATAAGTAATGAATTGACGACATTTCTCGACCAAAATATTCGGGATTTTAGCGGAAACATTACAATTATCAACCTTTCACAACTCAACAACATAACACACCAGTTACGAGTTAGTAGGAACGTGTAATAGCCCCCGTGGGAAAACTTGATGAACGCTTTCCCAAATAACCAGTCATCCAAACGAAAAACAATGTCGCCTAAAAGCCGATAGACATGGGCTGTTCTCAGTGGGTACATGACGAACACAAACAGTGAGTAGAGCATATCATTGATAGACACGGCTTTAATCAGATAATAAGAGCGGTTTCTCATTTTATCCAAAACGGCAACAGTCAGGGCATTCGAAACGATGCCTATGATTGTTGCCGGTGCATAGAAGTAGACGTAAATGAAGACGCTGAACTGATGATTCCATCTGATAGGTTTCAATCGCCATTTGTCACAGTCGGTAAGTTTGATAAGGCTCGTCGTTGTATTTTGCATTGTTTTCTGTTACGGCTTCGTGCAAGAGGGAACGGCGTCTGAGTTGAAAAAACTACTCAACGTGTTTGAAGGAGGAGGCTGATACCCGTGCGCGGTACGAGCCAATCACAATTCAGTCCCAAAAACACTCACTCCAACCTACGAGCAATAGCTCCGACTAGCAATGGCATCATCGCTCATAGCGCTGATCATCAAATGAAAACCACCAGAATAAATCTTTAATGATCTAAACTATTAAACAAACTGCAAGAAGCAGGAATTACTATCTAGTTCCTTGCCTATTTTGCTGCATTTTGTAATTATCAAAGCTATCTTTTTTGTAGATATCTATGAAATACAATTCAGTTCAACGGTTATGAATCAAAGTTAAAAAGTTCATTTTTGAAGACGAACCAAAATGGATCTTATATCATTGCACTCGAATAAAATATTTCAGTTTGAGTTGTTTTTTTATATTTTCGTTCGACATTTTACGTTCGCTCAATGTAAGTCTAATAGATTTAATTGAGTTGATTATTTTGCTGGACCAAATTATCCACAAATTACCGATTAGATACCTGACGTGTCCTTTTCTGGAAACTGCAAAATGTGGGTCAATTTGATAAACGTTGAAATCGTCTTTTACTTTACTCGTATGGCATGACCTAGCGCGATAAAACACAAATTGGAAATACGTTTAGATTATTTTGTCAAAGGATAGAGGCTTTACAAAATAAATCATATTCTTCTTAACTGACACATATTTATACCGTAAAGCGTCGCACATACAAAATTAACAATTATGGCCGACAAACCAGTAGAAAATGAGAAATCAAACCTGTTAGAAACAGTTATCATCATATCTGCTGGTTTTGTCTCTTCGTTCCTCATCGGAGGTAATTACGTTGATGGAATTCTGGTGGCGGAATGGGTGAACTATTTTCACAAGGAAAGCGGTGTAACAGCTTGACTCGGTACGGCTATCATCGGAATCAGCTGTTGTGGGGGTAAGTTCATCTATGATGGTTAGCTATCGTGGACATATTCTCTCCTTTTGATTATTTACTTTTCATATTCAGCTCCCATCGCAAATGTATTGGTAAAAAGATTCGGTTTTCGCAAAGTGTTTTTCATCGCTTCAACGATCAACGCATCTGCCATAGCTGTGACGTCATTTACATACAATATCTACCTCGCAATAGCATTACGATTCTTAGCAGGTAAATTTCAGATAAAAGGCGTTTTTATGTAAGAAACTTGTATCAACACGGAACAAATCGTTCATTTATTTAAGCAACGCACCTACAACAACTTGCTATAAGTTGGTCGGGGTAAAATATCCATTTTAATGCATTTGCTCTCTATTTTAGGATGTGGCTTCACTATTCATTTTTGTAGTTTAGGACCATATCTAATATACAGATTTCCAAAGCAGGCAGCACTTGTGCAAGGTATAAGGGCAACTAGTGGTTCGATCGGAGTTATTTCTTTCCCGTTTATCATAAACTACTGTTTGAAACTGTACGGTTGGCGCGGATGCTGTATGATTCTTAGCGGAATAGTGGCTCAGCAATGCGCGATAGGACTCATATTTCGTCGCTGGTCCAAAAAACCGCTTCCAGAACTCGAGGAAAACCAAGAATCGCTATTGCGACAGAAGAAATGCGAGAAAACCAAAAGATTTCGCGATCTTCATCAATTGGACCTTTTTCAAAATAAGTTATTCGTAGCATTTGTTACACATATATTTTTGTTATATGGAGGATTGTCGATAGTATATGTGCATATCGTGTCTGGAACTAGAGTTTTATTGGAAATATCCCCCGAACAGGCGAGATTTACTTTATCAGCGCTTGGTCTATCGTCACTTTTTGCGCGCATCATTGTTTCACTTCTGACCAAACATCCCAGGATCGATACCTTTACCGTCTACATGATTCTGAACACGTTATTCGCGATTCAAGTCGGTGTAATACCATTTATGAAGGGTTACGCTGCAGCCCTGGCAGCTGGTGCTTGTATCCGGGTTTTATTGACTGGGTATGGTTGTTTATATATGTTGTTAATCCTGGAACAATTTGGAAGGGAATATTTGTACATGTCATATTCATATAGTGTGTTTTTTGGGGGATTTGGATATTTGCTCGGTGCTCCAGTCGCTGGTAGGTCTCACCATACGTAAAAACCTCGGTCTCATTCCAGGTCTCATTACCACCGATTAAATCTATTTTACGCATGTTTTCTTTTTCAGGTTGGATTTACGACGCAACGGGAAACTACGCGATCTCGTTCTAATTCTGCGCCGGTTTGTTTTGTATTTGCGTTGTGATACTGATTCCAGATTGGATCAAACATATCAAACAGAAACCAAAACAAACTGATGAAATTAATAACGAGAAAGATAACGCTTCTTTGAATTATGTAGCGAGTATTCAAAGTATATCATAGATACCTCACATTAGCGTTCTTTCTGGTTAATCTTTTCTAACAAAAGGCAAAGATTTACATTTGATCTTCCCATCTTATTTGTTATACAACATTTTGTCAACAGTGTCAACAGTGTAGGACAGCCGCGATAGAGTATGTTAGCCGTGTAAAGACAGGCATCGGTCTACTTGTGGATATTAGCTGGAAACAAATTACTTGATCACCATTGCATAGTGTATTTGAGTCGCCTAACAAGATTAAGATGTATCCATCTAGCCTAGTTTTATGGTGGCTGATTCGGGCCGTACTAAAAAATCCTTCTGTACGGTTAAAGCAACGACAAAAAAACTTCCACAAAAATAGCCCGTTTTTTTGGGGTTTTTTTCGCGTGAGAATACCAAACTTTTTGGAATCGCATGAAAAAAATATGCTTGTCGTGTGAAGGTAGCTTTTGGCCACGCCATGCTAAGAAATATTCCTGAATATCATTGGAGGCTACCAGTTTGTTAACCACTACAGGGCCAAGATAGAGCCATATCCTAGTGAAATTTGCGGTCAGTTTGAAGTGAAATGCATCATTTTATTTGTCATATATCTACATCACTTTTTAAGAAAATTCTACATTTTGTGCTTATCCGCGTACATGAATTTATTTCTATTGCACGGGTTCTTCTAAAATGAACTACCGGTATTATGATACCAAATTCCTTTTTTACGTCTCCAAAAGCAAAGAATCACCCACAAATTTGCCATTCGATATCTACGTTTTTCCTTCTTGGAAACTGCAAGATCACTGCGTCTATTCAATAAGCGTTGAAAAATTATCTTTGACATAACTCGTATGACGCGACCTATACAGCGTAATAAAACAGAATCAAATATACGATTAAATGAGTGTGTCAAGGTTAGCGGCTGTACATATTATACATAATACTTTGGCTTTAAAATATCCATTGGTTTTGGAGAACATTTTACATGGGACTTTTTACATAATACAAGCTTATCACCAGGACAAGAAAGTCAATAGAATTCCGATCAATCGCTCAAAGGTCGTCTTTTTATTGATCGATATATCTATACCACAATGCGACGCATAAGATTAAGTTATGGCCGACAAAGCAGTAAATAATGAGAAGTCAAACCTGTTGGAAACAGTAATCGTCTTGGCTGCTGGTTTCGCCTCTTCGTTCATCAGAGGAGGTAATTACGTTGATGGAATTCTGGTGGCGGAATGGGTGAACTATTTTCACAAGGGAAGCGGTGTAACAGCTTGGCTCGGTACGGCTATCATCGGAATCAGCTGTTGTGGGGGTAAGTTCAGGGGTAAGTGTTAGCTATCGTGGACATTCTCTTCTTTTGATTATTTACCTTTCATATTCAGCTCCGATCGCAAATTTATTGGTAAAAAGATTTGGTTTTCGCAAAGTATTTTTCATCGCTTCAACGATCAACGCATCAGCCGCAGCTGTGACGTCATTCACATACAATATCTACCTCGCAATAGCATTACGATTTTTAGCAGGTAAACTTGAAATATGGTTCCTTTGTTAGATTGAATGTTCATTTTAATGCCTTTGCTCTTAATTTTTCAGGATGTGGCTTCACTATTCATTATTGTAGTTTAGGACCATATCTAATATACCGATTTCCAAAGCAGGCGGCACTTGTACAAGGCATGAGGACAACCAGTAGTTCGATCGGCGTTCTTTCTTTCCCGTTTATCATAAACTACTGTTTGAAACTGTACGGTTGGCGCGGATGCTGTATGATTCTTAGCGGAATAGTGGCTCAGCAATGCGCGATAGGACTCATGTTTCGTCGCTGGTCCAAAAAACCGCTTCCAGAACTCGAGGAAAACCAAGAATCGCTATTGCGGCAGAAGAAATGCGAGAAAACCAAAAGATTTCGCGATCTTCATCAGTTGGACCTTTTTCAAAATAAGTTATTCGTAGCATTTGTTATACACACATTTTTGTTATGTGGTGGAATATCGATGGTATATGTGCATATCGTGTCTGGAACTAGAGTTTTATTGGAAATATCCCCCGAACAGGCGAGATTTACTTTATCAGCGCTTGGTCTATCGTCACTTTTTGCGCGCATCATTGTCTCACTTCTGGCCAAACATCCCAGGATCGATACCTTCACCTTCTACATGATTCTGAACACGTTATTCGCGATTCAAGTCGGTGTAATACCATTTATGAAGGGTTATGCAGCAGCCCTGGCAGCCGGGGCTTGTATCGGGATTTCAATCACTGGCTATGGTTGTTTACATATGTTGATAATTCTGGAACAATTCGGAAAGGAATATTTGTACATGGCATATTCGTATAGTATGTTTTTTGGGGGATTTGGATATTTGCTCGGTGCTCCAGTCGCTGGTAGGTCTCACCATACGTAAAAACCTCGGTCTCATTCCAGGTCTCATTACCACCGATTAAATTTATTTTACGCATGTTTTCTTTTTCAGGTTGGATTTACGACGCAACGGGAAACTACGCGATCTCGTTCTATTTCTGCGCCGGTTTGTTTTGTATTTGCGTTGTGATACTGATTCCAGATTGGATCAAACATATCAAACAGAAACCAAAACAAACTGATGAAATTAATAACGAGACAGATAACGCTTCTTTGAATTATGTAGCGAGTATTCAAAGTATATCATAGATACCTCACATTAGCGTTCTTTCTGGTTAATCTTTTCTAACAAAAGGCAAAGATTTACATTTGATCTACCCATCTTATTTGTTATACAACATTTTGTCAACAGTGTCAACAGTGTAGGACAGCCGCGATAGAGTATGTTAGCCGTGTAAAGACAGGCATCGGTCTACTTGTGGATATTAGCTGGAAACAAATTACTTGATCACCATTGCATAGTGTATTTGAGTCGCCTAACAAGATTAAAATGTATCCATCTAGCCTAGTTTTATGGTGGCTGATTCGGGCCGTACTAAAAAATCCTTCTGTACGGTTGGAGCAACGACAAAAAAACATCCACAAAAATAGCCCGTTTTTTTGTTTTTTCGCGTGAGAATACCAAACTTTTTGGAATCGCATGAAAAAAATATGCTTGTCGTGTGAAGGTAGCTTTTGGCCACGCCGTGCTAAGAAATATTCCTGAATATCATTGGAGGCTACCAGTTTGTTAACCACTACAGGGCCAAGATAGAGCCATATCCTAGTGAAATTTGCGGTCAGTTTGAAGTGAAATGCATCATTTTATTTGTCATATATCTACATCACTTTTTAAGAAAATTCTACATTTTGTGCTTATCCGCGTACATGAATTTATTTCTATTGCACGGGTTCTTCTAAAATGAACTACCGGTATTATAATACCAAATTCCTTTTTTACGTCTCCAAAAGCAAAGAATCACCCACAAATTTGCCATTCGATATCTACGTTTTTCCTTCTTGGAAACTGCAAGATCACTGCGTCTATTCAATAAGCGTTGAAAAATTATCTTTGACATAACTCGTATGACGCGACCTATACAGCGTAATAAAACAGAATCAAATATACGATTAAATGAGTGTGTCAAGGTTAGCGGCTGTACATATTATACATAATACTTTGGCCTTAAAATATCCATTGGTTTTGGAGAACATTTTACATGGGACTTTGTTACATAATACAAGCTTATCACCAGGACAAGAAAGTCAATAGAATTTCGATCAATCGCTCAAAGGTCGTCTTTTTATTGATCGATATATTTATACCACAATGCGACGCATAAGATTAAGTTATGGCCGACAAAGCAGTAAATAATGAGAAGTCAAACCTGTTGGAAACAGTAATCGTCTTGGCTGCTGGTTTCGCCTCTTCGTTCATCAGAGGAGGTAATTACGTTGATGGAATTCTGGTGGCGGAATGGGTGAACTATTTTCACAAGGGAAGCGGTGTAACAGCTTGGCTCGGTACGGCTATCATCGGAATCAGCTGTTGTGGGGGTAAGTTCAGGGGTAAGTGTTAGCTATCGTGGACATTCTCTTCTTTTGATTATTTACCTTTCATATTCAGCTCCGATCGCAAATCTATTGGTAAAAAGATTTGGTTTTCGCAAAGTATTTTTCATCGCTTCAACGATCAACGCATCAGCCGCAGCTGTGACGTCATTCACATACAATATCTACCTCGCAATAGCATTACGATTTTTAGCAGGTAAACTTGAAATATGGTTCCTTTGTTAGATTGAATGTTCATTTTAATGCCTTTGCTCTTAATTTTTCAGGATGTGGCTTCACTATTCATTATTGTAGTTTAGGACCATATCTAATATACCGATTTCCAAAGCAGGCGGCACTTGTACAAGGCATGAGGACAACCAGTAGTTCGATCGGCGTTCTTTCTTTCCCGTTTATCATAAACTACTGTTTGAAACTGTACGGTTGGCGCGGATGCTGTATGATTCTTAGCGGAATAGTGGCTCAGCAATGCGCGATAGGACTCATATTTCGTCGCTGGTCCAAAAAACCGCTTCCAGAACTCGAGGAAAACCAAGAATCGCTATTGCGGCAGAAGAAATGCGAGAAAACCAAAAGATTTCGCGATCTTCATCAGTTGGACCTTTTTCAAAATAAGTTATTCGTAGCATTTGTTATACACACATTTTTGTTATGTGGTGGAATATCGATGGTATATGTGCATATCGTGTCTGGAACTAGAGTTTTATTGGAAATATCCCCCGAACAGGCGAGATTTACTTTATCAGCGCTTGGTCTATCGTCACTTTTTGCGCGCATCATTGTCTCACTTCTGGCCAAACATCCCAGGATCGATACCTTCACCTTCTACATGATTCTGAACACGTTATTCGCGATTCAAGTCGGTGTAATACCATTTATGAAGGGTTATGCAGCAGCCCTGGCAGCCGGGGCTTGTATCGGGATTTCAATCACTGGCTATGGTTGTTTACATATGTTGATAATTCTGGAACAATTCGGAAAGGAATATTTGTACATGGCATATTCGTATAGTATGTTTTTGGGGGGATTTGGATATTTGCTCGGTGCTCCAGTCGCTGGTAGGTCTCACCATACGTAAAAACCTCGGTCTCATTCCAGGTCTCATTACCACCGATTAAATCTATTTTACGCATGTTTTCTTTTTCAGGTTGGATTTACGACGCAACGGGAAACTACGCGATCTCGTTCTATTTCTG
Source organism: Tubulanus polymorphus (assembly GCF_964204645.1). Lineage (NCBI taxonomy): Eukaryota > Metazoa > Nemertea > Palaeonemertea > Tubulaniformes > Tubulanidae > Tubulanus > Tubulanus polymorphus. The sequence goes on along the minus strand of NC_134029.1, from coordinate 4,904,517 downwards.
CGCCGGTTTGTTTTGTATTTGCGTTGTGATACTGATTCCAGATTGGATCAAACATATCAAACAGAAACCAAAACAAACTGATGAAATTAATAACGAGACAGATAACGCTTCTTTGAATTATGTAGCGAGTATTCAAAGTATATCATAGATACCTCACATTAGCGTTCTTTCTGGTTAATCTTTTCTAACAAAAGGCAAAGATTTACATTTGATCTACCCATCTTATTTGTTATACAACATTTTGTCAACAGTGTCAACAGTGTAGGACAGCCGCGATAGAGTATGTTAGCCGTGTAAAGACAGGCATCGGTCTACTTGTGGATATTAGCTGGAAACAAATTACTTGATCACCATTGCATAGTGTATTTGAGTCGCCTAACAAGATTAAAATGTATCCATCTAGCCTAGTTTTATGGTGGCTGATTCGGGCCGTACTAAAAAATCCTTCTGTACGGTTAGAGCAACGACAAAAAAACATCCACAAAAATAGCCCGTTTTTTTGTTTTTTCGCGTGAGAATACCAAACTTTTTGGAATCGCATGAAAAAAATATGCTTGTCGTGTGAAGGTAGCTTTTGGCCACGCCGTGCTAAGAAATATTCCTGAATATCATTGGAGGCTACCAGTTTGTTAACCACTACAGGGCCAAGATAGAGCCATATCCTAGTGAAATTTGCGGTCAGTTTGAAGTGAAATGCATCATTTTATTTGTCATATATCTACATCACTTTTTAAGAAAATTCTACATTTTGTGCTTATCCGCGTACATGAATTTATTTCTATTGCACGGGTTCTTCTAAAATGAACTACCGGTATTATAATACCAAATTCCTTTTTTACGTCTCCAAAAGCAAAGAATCACCCACAAATTTGCCATTCGATATCTACGTTTTTCCTTCTTGGAAACTGCAAGATCACTGCGTCTATTCAATAAGCGTTGAAAAATTATCTTTGACATAACTCGTATGACGCGACCTATACAGCGTAATAAAACAGAATCAAATATACGATTAAATGAGTGTGTCAAGGTTAGCGGCTGTACATATTATACATAATACTTTGGCCTTAAAATATCCATTGGTTTTGGAGAACATTTTACATGGGACTTTGTTACATAATACAAGCTTATCACCAGGACAAGAAAGTCAATAGAATTTCGATCAATCGCTCAAAGGTCGTCTTTTTATTGATCGATATATTTATACCACAATGCGACGCATAAGATTAAGTTATGGCCGACAAAGCAGTAAATAATGAGAAGTCAAACCTGTTGGAAACAGTAATCGTCTTGGCTGCTGGTTTCGCCTCTTCGTTCATCAGAGGAGGTAATTACGTTGATGGAATTCTGGTGGCGGAATGGGTGAACTATTTTCACAAGGGAAGCGGTGTAACAGCTTGGCTCGGTACGGCTATCATCGGAATCAGCTGTTGTGGGGGTAAGTTCAGGGGTAAGTGTTAGCTATCGTGGACATTCTCTTCTTTTGATTATTTACCTTTCATATTCAGCTCCGATCGCAAATCTATTGGTAAAAAGATTTGGTTTTCGCAAAGTATTTTTCATCGCTTCAACGATCAACGCATCAGCCGCAGCTGTGACGTCATTCACATACAATATCTACCTCGCAATAGCATTACGATTTTTAGCAGGTAAACTTGAAATATGGTTCCTTTGTTAGATTGAATGTTCATTTTAATGCCTTTGCTCTTAATTTTTCAGGATGTGGCTTCACTATTCATTATTGTAGTTTAGGACCATATCTAATATACCGATTTCCAAAGCAGGCGGCACTTGTACAAGGCATGAGGACAACCAGTAGTTCGATCGGCGTTCTTTCTTTCCCGTTTATCATAAACTACTGTTTGAAACTGTACGGTTGGCGCGGATGCTGTATGATTCTTAGCGGAATAGTGGCTCAGCAATGCGCGATAGGACTCATATTTCGTCGCTGGTCCAAAAAACCGCTTCCAGAACTCGAGGAAAACCAAGAATCGCTATTGCGGCAGAAGAAATGCGAGAAAACCAAAAGATTTCGCGATCTTCATCAGTTGGACCTTTTTCAAAATAAGTTATTCGTAGCATTTGTTATACACACATTTTTGTTATGTGGTGGAATATCGATGGTATATGTGCATATCGTGTCTGGAACTAGAGTTTTATTGGAAATATCCCCCGAACAGGCGAGATTTACTTTATCAGCGCTTGGTCTATCGTCACTTTTTGCGCGCATCATTGTCTCACTTCTGGCCAAACATCCCAGGATCGATACCTTCACCTTCTACATGATTCTGAACACGTTATTCGCGATTCAAGTCGGTGTAATACCATTTATGAAGGGTTATGCAGCAGCCCTGGCAGCCGGGGCTTGTATCGGGATTTCAATCACTGGCTATGGTTGTTTACATATGTTGATAATTCTGGAACAATTCGGAAAGGAATATTTGTACATGGCATATTCGTATAGTATGTTTTTGGGGGGATTTGGATATTTGCTCGGTGCTCCAGTCGCTGGTAGGTCTCACCATACGTAAAAACCTCGGTCTCATTCCAGGTCTCATTACCACCGATTAAATCTATTTTACGCATGTTTTCTTTTTCAGGTTGGATTTACGACGCAACGGGAAACTACGCGATCTCGTTCTATTTCTGCGCCGGTTTGTTTTGTATTTGCGTTGTGATACTGATTCCAGATTGGATCAAACATATCAAACAGAAACCAAAACAAACTGATGAAATTAATAACGAGACAGATAACGCTTCTTTGAATTATGTAGCGAGTATTCAAAGTATATCATAGATGCAAATATAAATTACACTTACAAAAAACATTTACTTCAGATCATCGTTCTTTCTGGTTAATGTTTTCTAACAAATTGCAAAGATTTGCATTTGATTTTCCAATCTCGTTTGTTTTACTCTAGTCAACATTTTGCAAACTTTGTAGGACAACCGCGATAGAGTGTTGCGTAAAGACATCGGTCTACTTGTGGATATTAGCTGGAAACACGTGGTTGTTCAGCTTCCAGCAGTTTTTGGAGACCCAGCGCAATGAACCAATATCGTCAGATACAGTTCGGTTGCCACAGACGACGCGAACTTTGGAAGTAGCGTCAAAACAAAATGTTTGTCTTATTTACATTGTCGATAAGATATGGAGCCAAATTTAACATTAACGTCTCCAGCATTATCTTGAAAACATAAAAAAATTTTGAAAAATAGTCGATCCTGCCAGGACTCGAACCTGGAATCCCCTGATTCGTAGTCAGATGCCTTATCCATTGGGCCACAGGACCGCTGTGTTGAGTTGCACAATCACTATGTATATATAGCTAGATCTTTACATACGTTACACACGCACGCGCGGCGCTTCAGTGTGTAGAGTGCATCCACTTGCTCTATGCTTGGACTCTTTTCTTTTTCGCTCTTTGGAGAAAGACTCGCGTAGTTTTTATATAGTTTAGGGAACCGAAGTGATTCGGACTGAGTGTTATTTCTAATGATAAAGGTCAATGTAATCAAAAGAAATAAAACAAATTTCAATAAATTAATAGATAATAATAATAAATCCTTGTGATCTCTCCGTGTAGCCCACATTTCTTGTTACATTTTTTTTCACTGTATATTATATAATATCAATCATGTAGTAATATAACAACCAAATGAAAATGAATACAATACTACTACTATAAACTAAAACAGCGGCGGATCCAGAGGGGGAGGTGTCGCACAGGGTATTTTTTTATGGACTGATCTTTTCGTGAAAACGAAGGCAAGCATGTGAAAAATCCCTGAAAATGCGTAAGCTTATGTCGTCGTGTACAATTACCAGCGCTTTTATACGACAGTCCTACATCGTTCATGAAAGTTGTGAAAATCACTATTCAAATTGCGAGTTAAATCGTACTCTGACCGTGCCAAGAACGCGTCTCCGCGCGTCTAATTTTGCGTCTAATTTCAAAAAATTTTCCCCCAGACCCCCTGTTTGGATTTGCGCACCCCCTCCATGAAATCCTGGATCCGCCGCTGTAAAAAGCGTAAAATTCTCCGGTGAATGGGAGCAAACCCGGGGCTACGGTGAACGACTATTTCTGGTCGTTTTCTTAACCTGTGGGCCTGCGACGTCAGAGTAAACATTTACTTCATAAATGGATTGTAGAAAAAAACATTTATTTAATTTCTTTAAAACTAACAAAACATGTTCAAACGAATTTCTATGATACATCTATTTCAGCAGAGCTCAGTATTCTGAACCATTGTCGCCTTTTGTGAGAGACACCGGCAAAAGGTCTTACTTGTCACAGCTTAGGTTACGGGATTCATAGGTCACGCTCATATAGATAAACATTAGCGTAACCCCAGAATTGGTTCCTAGAGGTCCCCGTGACTGCAGCTGTGTTTTAAATTGAATTTCCAATCCATTATAGCTTTCGCGTGATTTACATTCTTTTAAAACTGATTCTTGCAAAAATCAACATTTAAGTCTCGTTTTTAACGCTTTGGCCAGGTTTTCGCGTCTCGATGTCCATTTCTTGGCGTAATCACTTTTTTGTAATAGAAATATACCGCGTCGTTTGCTGGTGTCTGGGCGGGACGTGCCCATGATGATGTAGTCTTTACTCTCGTGCATGTACGGCACATCGCACGATGTAGCATCGCTCCAGATGAACATTTGACGCGTCAGTTGTACCCGTGTTCGAAATATCTGCCTTACTATCACTATATATCGATACAAAGCTCCATTCGTTGTCCTCGTCATTACTGTCACTTTGATGACTGCAAAAGAAATGCCAAATGGTAGTCAACCAGGAGCCTTTTGAAACACACGGCTAAGTCAACGAACGAATTCCAAGGCATTCGGATTCCATTAGTTAGAACAATAGAAGCATAAAATAAAAAATAGTAAAAAATAGTGAAACGCCCGGTATGGGACTCGAACCCAGGACCCTCAGGTTAAAAGCCTGATGCTCTACCGACTGAGCTAACCGGGCTACGATCAATCGATTGCCATGATCGATTCGATTCGATAAAATGCGAATATTGATTTCGACCTGATGTTTGATGACGAATAAACGGTTTTCATTACAGGTTGAACCTACCAAAATCGCTCTTACAATACTGATGTTTAGCGTGTGTTCTATTACCATTCCTGCGCGAGTTACGACGACCTACAAATTATAAAGTTGAAAAGGTAAATCCAGTTTTCGGGAGATTTCATTCACAATGAAATGAAATATTAACCTGACTTAGGTGGACAGTTTCGTCGGTCTGACTTTCCCTGTTTTCTATCGTCGTTGTTACTGTTTTTTACAAATCCTCCATCCTTTTGACGTCTGTTCGTCGTATTATCACGAGGCTTCTTACGTTTTCTTTTTTCGGATTTATCCGAATTGTTTATGACCGTCACCGTCGACGTGGGTTTTACTTCTCCTGGAGCCGGCGTCTTGTTCATCATCGGATGGCCACGTCTGCTCGCGGCTTGGGAGGACCACCAATATTCGTAGTTGATCACGATCGGTCGATTACGTTGTAAAACCTTCGAAAAGGAAAGCGGGCAAATAACGATATGTGATGCGTATTGATTAGATCGCTAACTGTATGCGATATCACTACTAAAAAGACACTAAATATATCTTGTGTGATATGATTCATATAGACAAGTACATCACTTTCTTATACCGCTAACAGAACAGTCAAGATAAAAAAATCGAGTTAGTTCCATATGCTATATTGGGTTGCTCAACACGATTAAGATGCATGCGTATAGCCCATTTACCTTACCATGACTTCGAGTTCTTCCACGGTAGGTCCGATAAGAAATATGTGGCCTCTATTTTCCGGTGTCCTGTAGTATTGTAAACCAGCCTTCGAAAGATGCGGAGAAGTGTCGAAATTATTCAGTCTGTACGCGTTCAATACGAGAAATGCCCCGGAATCTTCCAACGCTGAATAAGATTATTACACCAATGACAAAATAATATGTAAAATCAAATAAGAATTTTGAATTTGCTGGTCCTGACTTAAGTTTGTATACTGGTTGAAGATTGTTGTTCATGTTGGAACTCACCAATTACGTTGATGTTAATATCTTCTATCAAAACATTGGTCGACCCCGCTGGGATTGCTGTCACCTTCGTATAACCTATCAGATCTGAATAAACAGATTATATTATAGTGTATTTTCCAATGATTTTGCAACATTTCACTGCAATAAAAAAGCGAGTTAGGCATAGTTTATGCAAACCAAGTGGATAACCTAGAAATGTATTTTCATATGGAACGGACCTTTATGTGAAAATTATCTCAAAACGTATTTGCCTTTACATAACGGAACTAAGCATCACTTCATCTCCGAGATCGCTTGCATCGTCGAAGTGGTGATGTTTCAGATCTCAGTACCAGTTTAGTCTAGTTTTTCTTTTAGAATCGTAGGTCTAACGAAAACTTTATTATCACGAAGTATTGAATAAACCAAATGTTTCTTTTTTCATTGCTGTCGGTTTGTCACATGTCTTTGATGTAGGAACTGGTAATACATAATCTCTCTCCCTATACACGTACCTGGTCTGGTAACTTGTCGGAACTGATTGCTGTAGTATGTACACGATTCGTTTCTTCCTCCGCAGACCAGGCATTTATCCAATTGTTTCGTAGACGACGTCGTACCATCACAGCCGACTGCCTGAAATTATTGCCATCGGACGTTGCAGAATACATATACGTAGAATAAAGACGAACGTTAAATTCGTGTATCTTTACATTATACCCCAAACGTATTATCACGTTTTACATCGATTACCTCAGTGTAGAAGCGAATAGGTTTGCGTTGAAGATAACGAACACATTATAACAGGTTATAAAGAACTCGCATAGGAGAACGTGGTGTTTGGTACGTAAAAAGCTTGGAAGATTCTATCCGCCAGCAGCTAGGCAAATCGCTAAATCGCCACAGAGTTTGGCTTTCGCAGTGGGACGAGGGATGTTTCCTTACCACGCACATGGCGTTAATGCATACTCCAGATTTTCTTGGCCAACACACAGTACCGTCGGATGCATTACCGAAACTCCAGAATGAATTATAACCCTGTGGACTACAGAACAAGTCACACGGTCGAAATTCTGGAAATATAGTAACATTTTGAAAATCCGTTAATATTGAGATCAAACTTGATGATCTCAGTCATTTGTTTATAAGGAGATGTGAGTACGTGAAAATTGATTTCAGTAGAATTCACCTGCAACATACGAAGTCCAACGAGTATTTTTGTGCCCGAGTTGGAAGCGGTGATTTGTTTTATTGTAACATTGATATTCGCGATCATCCTGGAACTTAGCCATACACGGCTGAAAATGTATGAATATCAGGTGTAAACAGAGAGACCTTTACCGAATATCTACTGATAAATTCTAACTATGCAACGGCCGTATTTCAGTAGATTATACCTTCAGAGAGCAAACTTGATAGACATCTTTGTGACCTGTGCATCTGTCATGGTGAACTGGCCGGATGAGATGCAAATCTCGGTGGTAACATTGACGAGTCCTGTGACGTACACCAGCTCCACATGTGCGAGAACACCCTGACCATGGATTCCACGCGCCCCACAACGACGTGCAGTCTATCGTCTGTGAAAAAGTGGGCAAAAACATGACGAAATATCAGTTTGAGAACTAGTTTCCCAAAGACCATTTATTTCTATACCAATCGAACATTTTGACGAAATTTTATTTTCAAGAAGCTATCAGCAAGCTATCAGGAGTACGTACATGTTTAAGTTACGTCCCTATTTTTCAATTCAATGCTAAACAAACCTATCTAAATAAAACTTGATTGTGAATTTCTTTTTTTAAGAACTAGGTTTTTTGTAAATAGCTTTTTCAGTTTCTCTTTACAAACTTGACACGCACCGTTATTTACCAAAGGCACAGAAATTCATTGTGCGGATTCTCTTTTTCTAATAATGAATTAACTCGATCTGCGCTGTGTATTTACTTAAGGCAATGGTTTTTTTTTTATTTTGTATATGTGACATCGGACATAATAAATGTAGCAATTGTCATTATCTTTCTCTACCCTTGACCCAACTGTTGGCAAAAGGTAAAATATTACTGTAAGATTTAGTTGTAATGTTATAAGGTTACTGTAAGGTGTATTTTGATTGCGTTTTGCTTGAAGTTATGAACGGCTTCTTCGGTAATCAAAACCAAGCGTTCGAACCACTGAAATGCAACTTTTAGAATTCAACATTTTCTCGTTACGACTGAATCGTTAACCTGAAAATTTGCTTTATCCCCGATATCCTGCGGTACCAACACACATGATGCCAACTCGAAAAACTTTTACGCATCAGTTACCCTTTCAAGTGTTAACTTGAAAGGGTAACAACAGTGACTCAATCAATAAGTCCTAAACTACCTTCTTCCAATGAAATCTACTCCACGTATTAAAAACAAAAGCGTCCGTTTTCCTGGGAAATAAATATAGGCCCCATTGAATGTTTTTTTCCGACAAAAAAAGGATATCAGACTGCTGAAACCACTATTCAATTCACGGAATTGACCTCGTAACTCTTACATACGTTTTACCAGCAGATACATACGCGCAATAGAAGAAGCGATGAATACATTGAGCCTACTTTTTATAATCGGATATATGATACAATTAATCTATGCATACATTTATAATTGCACCAGATTTGGACGGATGCCACGGTATTTGCGACTTAAACGTTTATACATCACTTTATCCAAAATATAGTCGGAAGAATCACATATTTGATTCGGAATTTACTGCCCACTTCGCGTGCTCGATATTTTTGATGACCACGTGGAATTGAGAAAATCATTTTACCTGTATTATCAGAACTAGCGTCAGAAATCCGCAGTAGTCGGCTCGATCCATTTATAAAAACGTTTATCTTTTAAGCCCTCGAGAAGTTGATATCCTAAGTATGAACGATTTAATTAAGCACGGCTGTACGATTGCTGGCATTTTGCTCGCATGTACCTCGTATTTTGAATGGGGAAAAAGCTATAACAAGTTCAACAACGAGAGTTGTGTGTAACGGTAGTAAACAAGTGAATATGCCCCGCTATAGTTATTGTGTTTTACTACGCCTACGCTCTACGTGAATTCTTTTTTCTATTTCTCTCTGCAGTACACAGCCGAGGCTGGTTTTCCCGACATTTCTATGTGGCAGTTACATATTTTTCACCGACCAATCATTCGTTACGGAAAGTTTGCAAAACATCGAAGACCTGGAATCATCCTCATAATCATCCTCAAATAGATGCGTTACCACTCTTCTAAAATACACGTGTAACTCGTGGTAAACGTAAGATATTCTTCGGTAGAGAGTTGAGGTAGTAAGTTGAACGACCATAAAAGCGTAAACGCAATAAATCTCATCTTCAAATGAGTAAGCAAATTTATTTGATACAAACGTTTCCGGAAACATTTCCCCTCTCCGGGTATATAACAAGTGACAGGCAATGGATAACAGGTATTTGTACACATACTTGATAATAAATAACAAATTATTAAACATTAGATATCATAATCATCGCAATATTGAAAATCACATACTAAATTATATTTACATCTGAGTTTTATGTCCCAACGACAATACTTTCGTTTTCAGCAGAACGTGTAACAAGTCCGTGGATATTTTTGTACAGTTTATTCATGTTTAATTTGCATCATGTAGTTCCGCGATTTCTGTTTCACGAGTTGCTTTTTCTCTGGAACGCTATCTCGAGCTTGATCTTGGTTAGGTGCGCTCTGTTGATCGGAAGGCATAATCCTGACCTGTTGTTCATATCCGGGGTTCTCGTCCGCACGTCGAGAGCTACTGGTCGCCTCTGTCACTGGACTATCCCTACTCCGATAGGGGGCGTATACGTTGTTTCCCCAACTTCGTTGACGTATAACCTGGTGGTGCTCTGCAGGTTCGCGTCCTACTCCGGTTTCATAATGCCTATCGGATTCCGTGCTAGTTTGAGCTCCCATTCTGCAAGCGAAATCTGTAAAATAATGTTTAGATTTAGCTGTATCTGTCACGGGTACAACTAGTATAGTTTGAAATATGAAAAATATTTTGTTTACCATCCTTGCTGGCCAGAGTTTAATTACCGCCCGCCGAAGCTCACACCAACACAAACCCTGGCTGCAAACCCTTCATTAGTCTAATACATTGCCTAAGATTTCTCGGGCGGACAGGCTGCCGCTCAGCGGCCACCAGTCTATGTATCAAACCAATCCGATGAGTCGTTTTCACCAATATTTGTTTTGTGAAAATTTGTGGTTATTTTCACATGAAATATATTCTATTGGCTTTTATCGGCCTTAAACCCATCGGCGCCGACAAGAACCTATCAAAGCATTTCGCTAACCGTATTTACGTACCTTGTTATAGATTCTGCGCAAATTCTCCAAAAATTGCCGGTTCTAATTTTTTTGAACGTTGCCCGTCTTCGTTCCGAGATCACCTGAAGTCTCCAGACGCGACCGCGTGTACTTCAATATACAATACACGAACTTTTTGCGTGGTAATTTAATGGCTGAAATAATAAATTTTCGTACAGAATTTTCCTTATAAAAAAAACCTCAGTCGGCATGATTTAAGTTCCTGTTTTTGAAGCCCTGTAAACAATATTCACCCCGGTTTTGAATATCCGCAATCCAGTCGATTTTCTATACAATCTGGTTCAAAAGTTTTTTGCTCATTTGCGCTCGAATGAACGTCGCTTCGACGAATGCATTTTGTGGCATGTTATGACATTTACGAGTTCAAACTGAAACCTATACAAATAAAGGTATTGAAAAACCGATCAACCATTCCTGATGATCTAGACAGTCGCATAACCGTTAAAAACTCAATTTACCATACTTTCTATATTAAGCTAGTTTTTCGTCTAAATAATATATAACATGACATGTTTTTTCGACGGAACAATTCGTTGGAATATATCATAAATTCGGTTTTCTATTTATATACATGCATATTCCAAAAATAGTGTATACTTATATACCCTACTTGTATTTTCCATATAAGAGTAACGTATTACCTATCTCCAAATTATCAACATCGATTGAAAACGAAAGCAAATTTCTATTCTTCTCCCTGTAATTCGGGATTATTTTGATCGTGCGATTTATTTATTTTCTGGTTACTTTTGTTATTTCGATGACTCGTTTTTTGAAAGGCGTGATAAACGTGGGAAAAGTTGGGGGGAATTTTACGATCGATTGATAACGATCAAAGGCGGAAAGAGAGCTGGAAATATGTTCGTAACAAAAAGGTACACGAATAATAAAACAACTTGAAAACAAGACAACAATTTTTGTCAGGCATAGAATTCTTCCGCTTTCATATTAGATTTTGTTAAGCGTGTCCAAAAAGCACTTTCGTTATCAATTCGAATGTTATGATTCAACTTGTACTTTTTTCGACCAAATAGGTCGAAAAAGTCATTTTTATCTGATTCGACCAAATATTCCATAGGTTCCATGCAGATCAATAGATTGCTGTCGTCATGGACGTACTAGATTCGTCCAGGCTATCATACATTGGGAGTTTTTCAGTAGAAAAACGTTGCTTCAGTAGAAAAATAAGTCAGTGTTGCTTTTGGTTGTATTTCAAGCATTTTCATCTTAATGTATGACAGTTCTTTAACTTTACAGCGACGATTTTAGAATTGGCGATTTATTCAAATCAATCGATGATAAGGCGACGAAGTGAATGAAATCAAACCTTCTGAAACTAATCTAAACAACATGTTATGATCATCCCATCTCCCCATCCCCCCATTGAGTAGATACCCGTAATGAAGTCAATATCTGCAGTAAATTCGACAGGATATTTTATTCAGCGATGCTCGGTTAGATGAGATTTGATAGCTATTGATTGACAGCCGGCAGTAATGGAACGCGATGCCATTACTCCATTCTGAATCTTTGATGATTCCTTTCCCAGTAGAAGCGCCATGCCAGATCGCATACACCCGTATACTGAACGCATCAGTGATGCTGCTGCTGATGCTGCTGACGCTTGATTTATAGTCGTGTGTTCACTTCAGACTGGCTTCTTCCCTTATACCGACGACTCGGTATTGACGCTAAGAACCGCTCCCCGCGGATTCTATAAAATATATTCCTTCTCATCTCGTCGACCATCTTTTAGTGGCGCATGCGCGCGCGGTATATCCACATTATATCCAGTACATCTTCGCGGTTCGTCGTTGATTTTTTTTCCGATCAGTGATTGCGAGCGTTTTATCATGGTTTGGTGACGCGTTCACGAGGCGTGGAATAAAATCTTGGGAATCGAATGGAAACGTACCGTAAACGCTGATGGATCTATCGACATATTTCATCAAATCTTATGGAACCCGGTGACGGTGAGGGATATGGCTTCGTTGAGGTTAGCGTTTTACTTCATGTGCCACTATATAATGGTCACATTGTCGACTGTCTTTGCTCAAATACCAGAGAGGATCCCGATAGGTAAATATATAAATGCATGTGTGTATTTTGTGATGATACTAGATATTTTGAAAATAAACAACTCCAAGATTTTGATGCGTCAATGCTTTAGACGTGAAATAGGTCCCACATCAAAAGGAATTCGCTATTGAGAATTCAACGTTTCGGCTACACGCTATAGAATACCTGAACCGAAATTTCGCGTCGATGAAGTCTCAATCAAATTCATTTTTGGCGTGGGAACATTTCGTTATTGATATAACCGTTTACTTTGATGTTGTCAACATCCTCACAAAAGCTGCATAAATGAGAGGGAATCAACGATATTATGTATAAAGCATTTCAAATGTCAAAGCTGTTTACGGTATCGTTCTGGGAGATTAGTTGAACAGATCCGCACTTGATTTCCGTCGTGTAGAATTTAGCTGTGCCTGATACACTACAGATGAAAGCGATGTGATGTGAAATCTATACGGCTTACCTCTGCGTCAAACTCCTATCACTCAGAGACGGGACGAACACTGCGCAACTCGAGCGCAAATATGGCACGTGAAAATGCTTAGAATACATATACCCCACCGACCCCCAATCATTAAAACTAGTATTTGAGGTATTGAACTTCCACAATTATAGATTCTTTGAAGTGATTATTGAAGTTTCGGGGATTCGAATGCAAACCTGTGTTACGTATGAAACGGTCAATTCTCGCACCAACCATCGAGTCCCATCGAGATATGATTTCACTCAAAACGGCCTGAAAATGAACCATTTTTATTTGATGCATTCTATCTTGCCGTGTGTTGGTTTTCAAAGTGCGGTAGGGAACTGTCAGTTCTTTGTAATTGGCTTTTCGACGCAATATTTTGTAACTAAACATACCGATGATGTAGTCATCGATGCCTGGTTAATGGTGTGCGGGGATTGCATTATATTCAGCTGATATCCGTGATGGCTCTCCACGTCCTCGGCATATTCGGATTAAGCAATCTAAAGATGTCATTTTCGGAGAGCCATAATGCACACAGCGAAGCTTAAGCTTAACGCCGTTATCCCTCCGATAGTCGATAACATGACGAACGTATATATGCACAAAACTGCTTGCATTTACACGTTCGTATTAGGAACTGTTGTAAAAAGAAGTATCACGATATCTAAAATACCCTGCGATTTCGTCGTCGTCTTATCCGCTAATACATACACATCATTACTAGAAAATATATGATAGGACCGTTATGCTGATATGTATCATGACCCATTCCCGACAAGCCCAAACTATAAGACAAACTTAGATGGAAGCCTTGGTAGCCAAATCGGGAGTCGGAAAACTTTCATTAGATCTAGACATAATAATTATATACACACAGGTTTGTAGTATGTTTCGAAGGGAATTACTCATCGTTGTGTCGCGTGCGCGCGAAATAAAGTTGATTAATCCCGATGGAAGGAGTTAGACTAAGTGGCACTTTGCCTCGCTAATGAGGCAATACGTCGATCTGTCGTCAATCAATATATCCACCGATACAAATCGCTTTGACGACGACGATGGAAGAACAGGTAGAACAAGTGTCGCCGTAGCCATTTTCGCAGCGAAATATTCGATTAGGATATTAAGGCACGCACTGCCAAACTCAGGTCGCGCTAGCGATGTGACTGGGAGAAAATAGATTTTGAGGAACTAGAAGCGATTTCTCGGTGACCAGTCGCCCCAGGTTGGTTGCATTGACGCGTAAATCTCGCACCTATCAACGACTCATAGCGATTAACAGCTGCTATCATGGCTATAGTTGGATCAAGGCAGTCACAAGTAGCCATTTCTAGTTCCTTAAAAGTCTTAGTCGACTCGCGATCTGATAATGATTTGGAATTAATTTGTGACCCCATTGAGACGAAATACCCAAAAATGGACACAGTCAGACTGTCGCTGACTGGAATTAGCTGGTAGAGTCAATACTATCGACGTATACCTCCTACGCTATCGACATCACTGAACACACACTACCTTGACACCGTGACGTATCATCTCTATTGGAATTTCGATTCGATATCTTCCAGACAGCAGACCAAAATGATATTTCATACGTCGCTCTTAATCCGAAATTTGATAAAGATTAGCCGGTAACGTATGTCGCGTAGCAAGCCAGTACATTCTACTTTATCATAACCGGCCATCCCAAAGTGGTTTTGCTAAGCCAATTCGTTACCATGGCAACTGTTACTGGTGGCATGTAATCAACACAAGTGCGTTTTCCAGCTACGCTTTTGAAATATTAAAAAGTAGAAGCCTCGATCGTATTCGATTTATTCGACGTTCACGAATCTCGACAGTCAATCGGCTGCCATTCTGTTCTCGTGTAGCGCACATGACCTTCATTTAAATTTTGACCTAAACGAACGCGTTACGATTGGCTGATTGCTTTCTGATCACGTGGTTGATGTGATCGCCGGAAGCTGTTTTGAAATATCAAAGGGTTGCACATGAATAAGCGAATAATCATGTGGATCGTATCAACAAATCCGTAATGTATTGAGACTGAACAACCCGATGCAAAGATAACATTCAGTGGCGTAGGTTGCTAAGTTAATCTTTTACGGACTGGTTTCGCAATCCAGCGTTCATTAAACCCGATGGTTAAGCCTCTTAAGTCTCCCCTGAAAGGGAAAAAGCAAACTAGCTCGATAGCGTGGTACAATAATAAGTGCAGGTTGGATGGACTGTGGTAGTTACGTATCTAAATCTCCGTCCTCCGGTGTTTACTACGGCTTTCCAAGCTTTTTGCAACACATCACGTGTCTGTACGTGACATACATAGCACTGAGTCGACGGCGGCGCTTGGCGAATATTGTCAATCAATATTGAGCCGCCATTAGGATTTCATTTTCTATCTCATTAGATTTTTGCGTCGTCTTAAATCAGAGCGAGTTAATTGCCCGGGGGACACGTTTTATGTTCGCCAGTTGATCAATATTGATGCGATTAATTTATCTGTAAATTGAATAAACACACACGACACGACGCCGAAAACTCTGTTTACATGTTTTCTCTCTTTTCCTAGAACTTGCGGTTGCTGGAAGCGTCATTAGAGACAGTGACCTTCTGAAGTGAACGATGCGTTGACTCGTTACATTTGGGTATTGACTATACGGGTTTTTATTCTGCTCGCGTACTGGCTGTCCGAGCAAATTTCTCCTAATTGCTTTACGGCCATGTTAACGTGTGCAAGTGATGATTTGCTGTGGGCTTACCACTATATATACTCCAATTAGAGTAACCATTAGGTTGCGGAGGGATTCTAATGGACGTCGACACTAACGTTGTCGTATTCAGTGGCAAATCGGAACCAAATCCAAACAGTGCAATTGCAGTCGTGTATTTTGTAGATCCGTTCGATCTTGGGGGTTTCGGCCACTTGCAAATATCTCAATATGCGTGAAACTATCTCTGTATACTTAACTATGTTCCATTTTTTGGATGTTTCCACCGGGTGTAGAACACATCACACTTCATATGTTATAGTTTTAAGATGTTTTCGAACTATTCTTTATAAATGGTTGACGGTCTCATCTTTCGAATGGGTCTCGTAGATATTTGTTTCGTGTTTCGATATCACATACGGAATTGATAGTGTTCATCCCTGATAAACAAATGGCCGAATTTTCATTCGGCTGTTTGGTAATACGATTATAAGTGTCGGTGTATGGCGGATTAGATTAATGTCCCTCAGCGACAATTACGTGATTCATATAACATTGTACGGATCAGTTTGTGAAAGTTAGATAGATAGATATCCTTCGCATGTCTGGTCTGGTCTATCTAACATACGCGCATGATGTACCTTTTAGCTAATCAGAATATGCACGCGACACTTTGCACTTAGAGAAATTACAGGTCATCTCTAGCCGAAAATGATCGTATAATGAATATGGACCCTGTCGAACGTAACCGCCAGCTCTAGAATTTGATATCGTAGCTATAAAAATGTATACGTTTTCTTTTCACAGGTGCCATATTTGACCCGTTGTCCGAACAGGAACACACGGCATTCCGATTCGCCGAGCACGAACACAACAGCAACGAAAGTCAGAGAAGTTACAAAGTCTACTCGAATACATGTTTTAATATTGATATCAGTGATAGTTTTGCGCTTGCCACTGAAGGTATGCTAGAACTATAAACCAAACAACACTATGCCGAATAATCGTTATTTAGATATTAATGAATCAACGACTCCCGTGAGAACGAAAACCACAACACTGTCTACGAGTTACTACGCCATCACGATCTGTTCATCGTATCATACAATATGAGCCCCTTAATTTCAATGAGATACCGGCAACAGCAGATAGCGCAACAAAACACCGGGCCATTCGTAGTGAAAATCAGTTCATTTTCAATGAAATTTGATCTTGATTTTTGGGCTTCCAAATCTGGAAATTACCAAACGGGTCATCGGATCGATAGATATAAGATTCCCTTTCTCACTCAGTGTATTATTGATTTACTTATTCGAATTCGATTAAAAGAAGAAATTGAAGCGCGGTAACCCAGTGCCATTAGCGATCCTGGCGGATTATCACTGAATCCTCACTTCCCTCAGTAGCCTTGCCGGTATCCCAATAATTTTTGGAGATTCCACCAATTCTTCCACACTTAATAATGAATATTCTTGATTTGTGGTTGAATAATCGAAAATGCAACAACAAACATGAAATGTTTTTTTCTGCAGTGCAGAATCAGTTCTCATGAATTGGTATTCATTTCTTTGTTTTACAGTATGCAGCCATTTTTCTCGGGATACGTTCGCTATGTTCGGCGAGTTGAATATAACTGCTGGGAACACGATGACATCTTATTGCGACGCCTTCCAGATGCCGTTTATTACTTATAGCACGACCGAGGCGCGTACACTACACGATGCCAGCAACAGTAATTCATACGTCATCAACATGCTACCGCCCTATACTAACGCCTTAGTCAACCGGGTCCGAGGGAAAAAGTGGACGCGATTCTTTTATATATACGACACGGACGCCGGTAAGTTCAGCGTCGGGCCATTTCCATAAACCATTGCGGAGAATAAAAGCGAGAAAACCTTGAAAAATGAAAATAAATGGAAAGCATTAAATAAGGCGAAGGCTGGTGGTGAATGTTAATGTTAATCATTGCTGACGTTTGTGCGGCAGTGCAGGTATCATTAACTTCAATAAATCCGAAGGGACTCGGCAGACTCTGCTACCAAAATGCTCGCAGTTTATCTGCGTTTGTGTCACTTGCGTAACAAAACCGACCATAATTGATGGGCCGACGACAAAGTGGCAGAGTTCCAAACGGAGGGCACTTGTCGCCCCAGGACCAGTGATCAGACCCAAAAATGCTATATAACACATTATGGCCTAGTATGGCGTGAGCTCAATGCATCAGTAAGATAAAATCATATATATCTTGATTTCGCAAACGAATCGAACACGGCGGAATTTTCAAATATCTGTGAATCGTAAAATAAATAAGTCATTTTTATGGATATATATCGATATTATCTTTTCGAAAGGTTTAATTCGGATTCAAGAAATGAGTCGGCAGTTCCAGAATAAAGAATACCACGTGACGATGGACATCCGGCGCATCGACAGCACTCACAATACAACGAAACTCTTTCACGCTATCAACAGCATGGAGCCGGAGATACCGCGGAATATCATATTTGACATTGCAACTCGTGAAGATCTCATAACAGTCATCAAAATGGTACGTTTTCCTAGTTGTATCCGCAGAAGAAGTTGATTTTCGTGCAGACTGAAAAATACGTTGAAGGCAACGTAACTTGGGAGAAGAAAGGAAAGCCAGGTTGGCCACAAATTCAATTATACGCTTATTATATATTCCAGGCAACAAGTTTTGGCTTAAACAAGCGCAACTATGAATTTATAATAGCAACATTGGTAAGTAGGCATTCGTTTGGTTATCACTTCATAATGGGGGTAATGGCGTGCGTTCTGTTTATTCAAATGAACTGTCTTTTACCTCTAAAAGGGAATCAGAGAAGTCGATCTGAAAGCATTTACCAAAGGTGGCGCATCCGTATTAGGTTTTCAGTTGGTAGATATGGGAAATAAAACTGTCATCGAATTTATAAAACGGTGGAAAGGTTTGTCGCCGGGAAGCTGGCCCGGTGCCGGCCGAAACAGTGTCTTCAAGGTAGGTGGCGATGTTATCACGGTTTGTGAAAAGTGCATTTAGTCTTTGCTATGCAAACCACAGTTAACAGACCTGACCGAACATTTCGCTTCAGTCACAGGCCTTCCCTCAGTTCGATCGTATCGTCTGAAGTCATTTGGCAGACACCAACCCAAACCTTCAGGATATTGACTCTCTCCCAGCATTCATAGGACAGCTCAAGATATTTCTGTTCAAGTATCATATCACCTGGAGAGCACATTGGATAGTTCTACTCATTACAAGGCGCTATATGAATTCATTATCCTATCTATCCTATTTAAAATGCAGCCTTTCTCTCGCACGGAAGATCCATACAAAATGGGATAGAACTTCAACGGAGTCGGTTTACTGTTATAATAACTCACTTTCTTCACGTTCATCTTGTAGTACCAGGCCGCATTGGCGTGGGATTCATTCCAAGTATTCGTCCGCGCAATAGATAAAATTCTACGTCGGGAACCGGACAAATTCCGCAACATCATCAGTCGCGATATGAACTCCGACGAACAGAAAAAAATGAAGTGCAAAAATAAATTCTACCCGATTTGGATGCACGGCAAGGCGATTCTACAGGCGATACGCGAGGTATTCAATGTTCAGTAATCAGTAATATCGAAAAGGACGACGGATAAAGCGGGTCCATATCTTTCAGAAAACTAATCTAAAATAATTCCCAATACATTTTTGGTTTTTTTTACCTAATCTTTGACACGGAATCTACTCTTCGATGTTGTAACTTGATTATGATCATCGTTTGTATTCTAGGTTCGCTTTGAAGGTTTAACGGGTCTCATAGCTTTCAATCAGTTCGGTTATCGAGATGAGTATGAACTACAGGTTTGGGAGAGTACTCATGGTAAAGCATTCCGACAGGTACGCGTAAGATTTCATTTCAGACACAACAAAACATAGTTAGTTGCACAGTCTCAAAGTGCGGTGGCTGGAACCTAATGAAATGCGGGTGATATTAAGTCTCAGCGTTAATTCATTCTTTCTTCTTTTAGATTGGCAAATGGACGACGCTTACGGGTTATATGCAACCGAGTTTGGCTTCGGCAATAAACGGCGGACGACCGACCAATGAACATTCAAATAAAACCCGCATAGTTACCAGCATCAAGGTATCAACTAGTTTTGATAGAACATAAATATCTAATTTATAAGAGATTATTCAGCTGTTAGGTCTATCTTAAGCTACACAATATGGATATCATAATAACGTTTATTTTGTATACACGTGTGTTTGATGATTGCGTGTTTTTGTGATTTCAAAGACTCTTGTGTTCACAGGTAGATCCCTTTCTCATGGACCTGGTCAATAAACCAGTGGTGGACGGAATACCGCGTATCGGCAACCAACGATTCAACGGATACTGCTTAGATCTGACGCGGAAAGTTTGCGAGAGCATCGGTTTCGATTTCATCGTTAAAGTGGTCAACGACGGTTTGTACGGTGCCCATAACAAGAAGAATAACACTTGGAATGGAATGATAGGCGAACTCGTAAGAGGGGTAAGGCTTAGTTAGTGACATGAAGTTACACGATAGAAGACCACAAACTATGATGGAAATATGAGAGCGTTCGGCTAGTCACTCATGATCTTTTTGATCTTTCCTTCCTGCGGTCGTAGAGCAGAACAACAGTCACAGGAACAGCTAAAGAAAGGAAAATATGAAATCAGCGTCTTATTTCTTTCTGAAAATCCTAATTAATTCAAAGTAAAATACTGATTCGTTTATTTTCTTTTGTGGCTAAATCACACGTTTATTCTCATTCAGGAAGCAGATATGGCGGTCGCGCCGCTCACAATCACATCAGATCGAGAGAAAGTGGTGGATTTCTCGAAGCCGTTTATGAGTCTCGGCATCAGCATCATGATCAAGAAACCGGAGGAGAGCGCTACGAACTTTTTATCGTTCATGGATCCACTATCGTATGAGATATGGATGTGTATCGTGTTTGCGTATATCGGAGTCAGTGTCGTGTTGTTTCTGGTCAGTCGTTTCAGTCCGTACGAGTGGCACGTCGAGGAGTCGTCTAACAGCCCCGTCGCGAAAAATGACTTCACCATCTTCAACAGCCTGTGGTTCATTCTGGCCGCTTTTATGCAACAAGGCTGCGAAATTTCACCGAGGTTCGTGTCGTTTTTTGTATTTATCAGATCTTTGTACGGCAATGAACCTTTTCGAAACATGTCTGAGGACGTACATATAACAAAATCGAAGTTTATCCCGAGTTGTTCAAGTCAGAATAAACAGGTTATCAAGTTTGAAGTAAACTGGCTAACTGGTTTAGATACGTTTATTCCGACTGTTATCTTACTTGGAAAAATCTCGGAAATCTTGTTATCTTACAAATTCAACCCCGGGACGTTACCGAGTCAAGTTAAAGATCTGGTATTGTTCTCGTTTCAGATCAGCTTCAGGTCGAATCGTCGGTAGCGTGTGGTGGTTTTTCACATTCATAATCATTTCGTCCTACACGGCTAACCTAGCCGCTTTCCTGACAGTGGAACGTATGTCGACACCGATCAAAAGCGCTGAGGATCTGGCAAAACAAACAGACATCAAATACGGCACTGTCAAAGACGGTACATCGATGTCATTTTTTAAGGTATGAAAAAAATAAACTGATTGGAATGACTTTGGCTAGTGAAATGCACAGGCGATGGTGCTCACGCAAGCACCACGGCTCTGCCAGCCACGAACCAGTCATTTTCAGCCTTCGACTGAGGGTTAAGCAATCCCATCTGATTTACGCGGTAATTTTAGTTTCTGGAAGTAAAATAGATTATCAAAACGTGTCAAAGTACTGTAAAGCCTGCTGAAAGAATTGCTCATTAAATTACGTTTTTCAGTCTTCCCAAATCCCCACTTACCAAAGAATGTGGCAGTTTATGAAATCCCAAGAGGAATTCAACGTGTTCACGAAGACGACTAAGGAAGGCATCGAAATGGTGCGCAAATCCAACGGAAAATACGCGCATCTGCTAGAGTCAACGATGAACGATTATACGAATAACAAGTGGCCGTGCAATACGATGAAAGTCGGCAGCAATTTGGATTCGAAAGGATATGGAATCGCTACACCGCTAGATTCTGATATAAGGTAGAGGAACCCTCAATATTGTTTCTATAGTGTAGTCTTACAGTCGTGAGCCTTTCCTGCGCGACTGCTCGGTTCAAACGCAATAGGTAATTGGCGCGAGAGACCCTGGAAGTTTGTAAAGCCCATGGACCCAGTTTTATAGAATTGTATTAACCTTAACCTAACCCAATTCATTTTCAATCGAATTAACCACTGAGCTTAGGATGGCATCAGTCTATATAACCAACTCCTGATTATCGTCTGTTATGGCATCAGCTCTCTATGATGTGGTATATAGGTTTTGTACAGATACAATCCTTTGATTCCTTATACCGTTCATAAAAAGCGAACCGACCTTATACCAGCAAAAGGTTTTTGCAGGCATGAAGTCACCCTTAAAGTTCTCGAACAAATCGAAAACGGCATTCTACACACGCTGGAAGAACGCTGGTGGAGAGGGAAAGGCGACTGCAAAAATGAACAAAGTAAAACTACCGTAAGTAGCAATTTATGGCAACATTGAACATAAGCGATAATAAAGCACTATTTGATTCGTAAGTATGAGGATATGTTCGGTATTTCAGGAACCGGCTCAGAGCGCTCTCGATTTTCGAAATGTGGCCGGAATTTTCCTGATTCTCACTGGAGGCCTCGCCGCCTCACTCGTCACCTCAGTTCTAGAGTTGCTGTACAAAGCGAAAACCGATTCCAATCGTAAAAAGGTAAGTTTAGCAAATTGAGACAATTATTTTCGAGTTTCGTTATCCGTAAAAACTGGTGAAAAGTACGGTATTCTTTTTTAATCGATTCCGCAGATTCCGTTTATGACGTCGCTAAAAGCGAAAATGCATTTAACTTTGCACGGGACGCTGGATCCGAGACGCGACACGATGGAAACGGAGATAGCCCATCATTATAAACCCATGTCAACGGTAATCATCATAACATCCGCAAGGCCCATTTCTGCCTTCCGTTGTAATATCAGGAATTTACGGCGATGATTCATAATTTCTAACTATCGCTGTTTCGTTTTTCTTACAGAATAATTGCATTTTTGACGGAAACGACGACAAAGGAGTAAGAATTTCTTAATTACAGTCATCATATATTTGCTAGCATTAAAATCCCCTCGCTGTCGTATCTTACCGAAATCAACTCAGAAATCGTTCACGTTTATTTCGGGTTAATTTCTATCGTCTTTATCAAATTCATCAATTACGATAACAAACTCAGATTTACGATAAAAACATATTAAGCGGGTTAAGTATTCTCAAATCACACTCAATAGTGAATTACGACACGGCCACGCGTAATTACAACGATAATAGAATCGATTGAAATACTGTCAGATTTTACAAAATTCAAACCTCTAGTCGTTGCAAAATGAGTTTCGTAGTTGCTTATATACTTACTTCTGTCTATATTTACAGTACACATACAGCGGTCCATCTCAACTGATAGGAGTCGACGGCTACCCGGATACGAACGCCCATACTCAAGTGTAGATATAGGTTGATAGGAACATGACAAGACTTTTATTTCAGAAATATCAACGGTTGTCGCGCTACTTACAAGACGTTAATCTTTAACGAAGAAAAACGAAATCTTCTTAAGAATCTATATAGCAGGGCGTCAAATCGAAAGGTTTATTAAGAAAAGACGTCTCAGTGAGTTCTGTAAACGAACTGGTCAATCGAGCTCAAGTTTTTTTTACACTGGAATTATTTGATACAAGACGCATATGATATTGTTGACCCGGCGAATGTTTGCTATGGAACCTTCTACAAAAGATGGCTGATTCAGCATGCGTCCATCTTTTATGGCGTGATCTATACGAAATCACATGTCGCTGGTTCAGGTTGTACATACGTATACATACATACATACATACATACATACATACATACATACATTCATTGATTTTGACATTTCAGTGATACACGATAATAATGCTATATCGTCATACCGCGCTGGATGTAGTTAGATGTATGTCAAATATAGAGACGATCACATTTTAGTTTATTATGTGTAAATGCATTTAGACGCTACACAAAATGTAACGCAGACATCTGATCGCCGTATGGAAAGATGTCAGACATTGAGTTTGGCGCCAATGAAGTAATTGAATATTATGTAAAATGGAAGCTTTAAATTGAAAAATTTGGATATTTCAACAAAATAGAAGCTTACTGGATCGGATCGCTGCCGTAGCAGATTAATCTAAACCTACGGCTAACTAGCGTAAAACTAAAAAAAATGTGATTACATTATCATATTGGGGACCGTGGGATTTCTGATTTTCATCGTAACCACATCTAACGCATCTAGATAATCTAAGAATCAAAAAATGAGCAAAGGTCGCAACACAATAACCGGGACTAGTGGGAATGTTTGAAGTAGAAATCCTTTGAATGTACTAATATTTATGATATCCCCGCTCCGTGAGAAATGGAAAACGACGAGCTTTGTTTGAAGCAAAATAAACAAGACATGTAGTCAGCGGGACACACATTCATACGGTCGTCAGTTCTTGGCCGCATCTTAAACTTGATCAAAAATCGACGACATCTCTTTTTCCGTCGAAATCAATGAATATTTATTACGTAATTTCTGTGTAATACTTTTAACCCGTGTAAATTAATTAGATGGTATTAAAATCATATATCGAATGACGCCGTTTGCTGGGTCAGAGTTCTAAACATGTAAATACTTCTGTACATACGTCAACATTAAAATGATCGTTGTTTCGTGCATTTTCTGACTTATAATCGCTTTCATCTTGAGCGAAAATAAGTCGGCTGTCATAAAATTATAATCTAACTTCCATGAAGAACTTGAGTTTAGTAGATAATCATAGTATGTGAAATTTGAAATATCATGAGCTAATTTTCAACTGCAATATTTCCGTGTACGGTATTTTAGTATATGTCTTATTAAGTCTTGCTCCTTGAAAATGTTTAAATTTCAAAATCAAATGGTTGCACACATTCAGGAGATTTGGAAAGAGAACGGGTCTATATGCATAAACCCCTATATGTACATATAGAAGGAAGGAAGGAAGGCAGACATTTGTAGATCATTAATTTCAGATTTCCAGTTTTTTTTTCTATATTCGGGTTCCTTGTACTGAATAGCGAAAACTGTGCAAATTGGTTTTATGTCTACGTGTATATTCTATATTAACATACAACATTGTGGTAATGTGGTAATATATCAATAAAATCCCATCACAGTTAGGTATACTTAAATGTTGTTTGCTTCATCATTTTTTGGCATAGGACTTACAAATGTTTTTTTCTTTCGACTATATCAGCTATCATTATGATACTCTATCCATAGTTACTGAAATCACCCGAAATTGCAGCTATTATCTACAATTATCGAGACATTATCGAGACACAGCTGGATTTCTTAAAATTACAGTTCAATAACACGTTGCAGAACTTCTTTGATCGATATAGAAATCTCAGATTAAAACTCATCTATTGCTATTCGCCGAATGCAAGCGTACGTCATTGGGCAAGACGATATCCTGTTGGTGAATTTTGAGACGCTGCTCCTTATTTGACAGTTGCCAAGACCTTTGTCGAAAAAATAATCAAATTAATGATGAATACTAGCGAGGCAGAAGTTGGGCGGCCGTACCATTTATTCTTTGCGCTCTCGTCCATTACGGGATCGTCTGGTGGCATCCGTGTATTTCTACTCGTCACTTTACCGATCATCTTCGCGTTGGGATTGTTCGGCAACGTGTCCACGTTTCTAGTGATGTCCAGCAAACAGTTCCGGCGGCTTTCCTACGCCAATTACCTAGTACTGTTATCAGTAACCGATCTGGCGCGATGCCTCAGTCTCACCGGAATTCCCGTGTTCGAGGCCATCCTCGAAAGCGGCTTTAATACCGGTATTACCTTTTCGAGTCGCGTACGCTGTATCGCTTACGAGTTTACGTTCGAACTGTCGGTGTGTTATAGCTCTTGGTTGGTCGTAGCCATCACCTTAGAAAGGCTTCTAGTCGTCTTGTTTCCGTTCACATCTCGTCTGATATGCACGCCATTCTTCGCCCGTGTCGTTATGGCCGTCATGTTTATACCGAATACGATACTGTCAAGCTATACGTTGATGATTATGCAATATTCACCAAATCTCGGCTGCTATTTTACATTCGAGAATCAGCGAATGGCGTTCGTATTCACCGTTTCGTACATTCATTTCGTGCCGGTCATTCTGATACTGTCGTTCAATTCGATAATCGCCATTGCGCTGTACAGATCGCGAAATTTCGGTACGACAAAAGCAACCGACGGTAAAACAAAAACGAAGAACCTACGAACGACGACGATGTTGGTCACCGTTTCGCTGGTGTTTGCCGCTACGAACATGCCGAATACGGTGACTTCATTCATGGTGATTCCGGCGTATTTAACCGAGCGACTGCTCACGGCTTTCACAGTCGTCATTAGCGTAAATTACGCTATCAATTTTTACATCTATCTTTTATTGGGTAACGAAGTTCGAGTTTATTTCTTCAAGAAAATTCGCTGTAAGTAATACAGTGTATAAGATATACCGATGATATACCGATACACTGAACATAAAAAAATAAATATCTGGGTATGATTGAGTCATTGTATGTGCGTTTCATGTTTTCAAAACAGTGTATTCGGTAAACTAATCCATGTCAAGGTCATTGTTTGTAATCTGGTCCTCACGCAGAAATCATTTCCCGTATTCACTGATACGCGAATGCACGATCGAATCGATCTTTTCCAATACGAAATACATTTTTCTAAAATTCATTGGATAAAATGGCCACTACACTTCCAAAATCGAACTTAATGATGAATTATCATGTACATTGACCGAAAAGAAAAAAAAATGAAAAGGAATATCCTAAAATACATAACACGTTTTTCTTTTATTATCTCGCCTTTGACCTTGATTAACATTGTACCACACGAAGTATAAACCAAACATTTGATTTAAATTCCTGAACGATTGAAAAATCGCTCCTCGCGCCCTATTCATTATGCACCGAAAATTAACTGATAAATTACGATTTTGATAGATTAGAATAGCTCAAACTGTACACAGAACATCAATATAATATGTAAAACATCGAGATCGATAACAAGCCTCAGTGCTACTGTGACAGTGAGACGTTCCTCATCTGTTGAACCACACGATTGGTTCACATACACACGTTGATTTGATTACGACAATATGATAAAATTGCGTTTGAGAAACCAGTGTCAGATTATCTTAGACACAGAAAGAGGCCTAATCGACTAGAAAATGTGATGACCCAGATTGTCATTGCTACCTTGGTCTGACTTTGTAACACATAGATCGATAAATACTATACTTGTATACATTAAACATATCGAAGAATAAAACGAAAAAAATATCGTTCTCGATCTCCTGCACGATAATGAATATGAACTCTTTCACATTCTTTCGCAAATTACCTTTAGATAATAATCTCTGTTATCAGATTTGATCGAAATCATTCCCTTCGCAATTTCGTCGGGAATATCATTTTGTAACGTCGACGTGTCTTCTTGTGCGTTGTATATCAAATACGTCGCTCCGTTCGCTCCGTTCTTCAAATCGTCCAGCTGCTCGTCTGGAATGACGTAGATCTTTTTCGAACGACCGACGGTTGTGGTGATGAAAGCCGCGTGTATTATGGAATTGGAGTATTGCAAAAGGTTGAAGACGGCGTAGTCACCGATAGGCGCTCCTAAAGATGAATAAAGAAAATTCATGAATTACAGTCAAAACACGCTATAAACATGGTGAATATAGGGTATAAAACTGGCCTTAAAACATATTAATATCAAGAACAACATGCATAAAAATCTTAGCAGCTCAACAAAGTAGTAGGGCCTAGTACTTGCCTTTTTGCTCGTTTTCCCCGCATTGTCGGCTGGAGTTATCTGTAATCCCTGAAAATTTGAGTATTTTCTCCATTAGATAACGCAAGTTATTCTATTATGGTAGATTGAAATCTATTATTAACTGATCGACTCTTAACTGAATGACGAGATGTAGCATGAAAAAGTCTTCGTACAAATTATGGATTTTGAAGTTGAAAATACATAAAGAAAGAAAAGATGATGGACGATGTCTGGGAATTAATATCTGCACAACAACAAATGCACACACTGAAATTCGAACCCCTTTCATCCAAATTATGCAAAACACTTTGAGACATAATCATACTAGATACGCCGCGACCGTGAGGAGGCATCGACGAAGGTCTGCCCTGATGCTGACTTTAAGAGAATTTGAGCATTAAAGTTCACTATTTGGTGACACTTTTCCATTATTTCTTGTTCAAAATATGTTTCTAAACTAACTTGATTGGAGGTCAAATTGCAGAAATGTACGTAGCAAACCTTTCTCCGTTTTCACTCAAAATATGTCAGGAACCGTAGCATTACTCGCATTTGCATATAATTTCTATAAGCCTTCCGGGGAGCACTTTCAAATTACATGCATCACGAGAACCTTTCAAAAAGTCTTCTTTCGTAAAAATGCCTGCTAAGAAAACTTGTACAAACAACAATGTTGCCACGAGCACTATCTTTACCTCATCCTAGCAATATCGGGATTGTGAATGAATTCAAGAATTCCACGATACATTAAAAAAAACTAGCGTTGAACATAGGGTAAAAGGATAATGATGACATTTGAAACATCGAACAGACGAAGAGACACGATACATGAATTCGAAAGTAATAACACAACACATTACAGTACTCACAAAATCCAAGTGAAGCGTTGACGAGACACAATGCAAACAGTGTACGATACATCCTGAAATCTTTTCGACCGTGTCGTCCAGCAGTCACCAACTTAAACTATTGCACTACATCGCTTACCGGTTATTTATTGACAGAAACTGAACGCGGCTAAATTTAGCCCGTTAAAACAACGGTTAAAAGTTCATTAATTTCATATCTCGATGAATTAAGTGAGTTACAACATCCCACGTTTGTTTCAAAATACTCACAGCGACTTCGGCCTTTTTATGGCTTCCTCAAAGTAGTCAATTCGTCTCATTGTCGTGTCGTGTCATTTCTTCATATTTATAAGTGTGGAGCCACTCCCTCCACTTTCACGCGAAGATTCATTAATGATATTTGTGATAGATATTCAAAATAAGAAACTGTTGATGAAAGTCCAGACGAACAGCGTAACAAGTGTTATTTTAGTAAAACTGAAATTCAATGGTTTCGTCTCACATCACGTCTGATTCAGTTGGAAAGGTGTATTTATATATTTGCGCACAATATTTTTTTGGGAGTGACGTAAAACTGAAATATCCATAGTGAAGTTTGAGTAAACAAATATTTTTTCCAATTTCTAAGACTAAGACAATCGGAAATCGAAAGCGATGATTGGAAAATCGAATACAATTCTAGCAAAGATATCTCGAGCGGGTAAAATAAGTTTTTTTATTTTTCATTTTGTTTTCGTCGATTCGGCTTTCTATGCCTGTACATGTGAAATAAAGTTGTTAGTTGTTTAGTTATCAAGATAAGATCGATAGAAACCTCAAAAATACTTTGTTTATTGCTCCTGATTTTGAAGAAAAGTTAGATTTTCTCAAGGTAAGAACTATACAAATGAAAACGCGCCAGTTAGTGCCACGAATAAACTTATTGGCTAAATCGCTTTTATTTGCAGTTTATTTTACTTATCAAGAATTAAAATCGGATAAAAACCTTTCCCAACTCATTGTATATCTAAGATAAAAACCCACTATTTACAAATAAAAATAATTTGATGATCTCTAGGGTGAGATCGAAACGTCGCATTTTATATATTTCAGATTGTTCGAATAGATAAATTTCTTGATTTTAAAATACTTTTAATCTGTAGATAGTGGGTTTTTATCGTATTATCCGTTCACCACGTTTGAGTGTGGTTATCGTTCTATCATTGTATATCTATTTTGAATGAGACAATTTTCAAATCGACAACTGAACTATGAAGAGCTAAGTAGTTTCTTTCCTTCCATTTGATATAAGGAGATCAAGGAACTTTGATAAGACACTTAAGATAGAAAAAATGGCCATATCTAAATGATCTATTAGTTTCATTTTCAAATAGATGGAAATCAACGTATTTTTTTCTTCAACACGCGGCTGGGGAAAACGAGAACCGTCTGATATTTGATGAATTTAGTTGCGGTGTAATTTTGCAGTGGGATATCCCTCGAGCAAAAGCGTGTGTATTTTCATCGTGTATTTTTGGTAACGCTGTACAGACTATATTAATCACTTAGCGGCGAGGAAAAGCCAGACCCGGAAAAACCAACATCGAGATTCTTGGCAACTCGGTCGGTACTTAATCGTGTCGGGTTAATTTTCGATGAATTTCAAGAGTATGTGACTAATACATAGATTAAGATTACTATTAAGAGTTTAATTTCTAGCAGAGATGAAACTGCCCACGTCCATTGGTCCGATCCGTCCTTGAATAGTGGCCCAAGTGTTCAATAAATTGTACTAAGTGGATTGTTGTTATATAGTTAGTTTTTAAAAAGGTTCTCAAAATATCATTTATTACGATCTATAATACTTATTCCAATTTCACCAGAAACTGCGCTGACTAGTCAGTCTTATGCTTTGAAAAAAGACATTTGAACACATCGTGTATTTTTTCTAAGCACTCGACAAAGCTGGTCAATGAGGAGATGATTCGCTGTTCCCATTGAGTCCACTGCGGTTTTCTTAGCAACCCGGCAGCATGGCGGGGGTTTATTTAGGGTGCTCGAAATACGCTCATTCATTCACTCATTCATTCGGGTGACGAGGGGTCACCGAAATCGCGTGCGTTAGTCACGCATTAACTAAAATATGTGTGTCGTCGCGGAAAACCCAGACAGTCTATTTTCGGCGCTGCATCAATATAAATATCGCTTTATCGCCGAGAGATGGGCCAAAAAGCGAAGAACGGCGCAGAACTCGCAAGAAGAAGAGAACATTCTAAACAGCCGATAGTAAACTACAGAGTATTCGATCACAAAGAAGAAGCTATATTTCATATACAACGAGTGATGGAGACTACACAACAGTACATGTTATTTCTACTGGTGGCAGCAATGGTATCTACACGTCTGGTCACAAGCGCAGCCTCTATTCCTGGTAAGTTCAGCATTATATTTCATCGATTTTGCTTATTTCCGATCCGTCTAAGCTATCCTGACGATTCTAACGCATATTCAATAAAAACGTTTGCCATTTTCGTCGGCCGCGCTTTACTCTCATAATTGAACGGGAACTTTGAGCTTATCATAATCAACGAATATAGTTCAAAGTTCACCCAAATATACCGATAAATACTCGATAACTTTCGCAGTTATTGCTGTGTCATAAATGCGCAATCAGAAAGTAGTCATGAGCAAATAGTTTGATATTAACGGTCAAGGTTAAGAGGATGTTTATGAAGTGGCGGTATTTAGGCTATGCTGACTGATTTTTTTTTCATTTCTTCTAACACATTAACACACTATTGATGTGTTACCCAACCACCTAAAATTTAGAGGTATAGATTTATCTAGTAACAACTTTAGCCATTTCTTCCCAGATAATCGTTTGTTATGGTAGAATATGTTGTCATGTATGCTTGCTTTTATCCGTTAGTACTAGTTACTACATGTCATGTATAAAAACATCGAAATGATGGTAGTTTGAAGTTAAATGTTTTTGTTTTCCTTTTTCTGAGTTCCGTTATTTTTTTACTTTTACCGGTTTTCAGACAATATTAAAATGACCATATCGAGAACATCGGCCGGTAGAGGTGACAGTGTAGATATACTCTGCGAATCGGCGATGAGCAACTCGTTTTCACTGCTGTTAGAACACGGCGACGATATGATTTTATCCGGTCCTGATTTCGGGAATACCTACGGCAATCGCGTATCAAACCTGGCAATAACCGCCAGTAATCAGTGTACCCGTCCATCGTCCTGTATACACGTGCGATTATCGAATCTCCAATTGAAAGATGCCGGTGCTTATAAGTGCAGCCAAGGCCGATATTCTCAAATCAAACATCTGAAAATCGGTAAAAACTAACTCTATTTACTTTATATTTACCGAAATGTATTGTATCGTATTGAATGTATTGTATTTGTAGAAATTTATTGTAATGAAATTAAGCACAATGATGGTCTATTTGAAATTAACTTAAACTTAAACTTTCTTGAAAAAAGTTTTCTTGAACTTTGTATCATTTCAATAATCATTGCTTTAAGGAGATTTTTTAGTTAATTCTAATTTAATTCCGTATCCGATCATCGAAAAAACTGTCAAAATTCCGTTTTCTTTCTAAGTAGATTCGGTGCTGATTCACGGGCCGGATTCAGCTATTCCCGAAGGCGGAACTATCCGTATCAGATGCGAGATCCACGAACCAGTCATCTCGAAATACGTCATTCTCATGGGCAAGAACGGCATGGTACAAAATCGTCCAATAGATGTCACTAGCGATGATCGCCGAGTAGATGTTGAATTCAAAATTCCCAACGCCAAGCTAAACGATGCTGGTTCATACCAGTGTTTCCATAATAACCACTACAGCGGGAAAATTAGCGTACAAGTTGGTGAGTTTTATAGCGCTATTTGTTTCACGAACTATCGTAAATATAAACTAATTCTTATCGTTCGTAATGTATTTACCATGAAACCGGTAACAGTGATGTATTGCGTCTAGACTACTAGACTGACATTGAAAACAATTATCAGTCAATAACAACGAATACTTACCATAACTACGCATAAAATGAGTCACATCTTCTATGACAATGACAGGTTAAATTACTACTTCTTATTACTTACATTTATTTCATTCTGCCTGAAAAATGTTTTTTTTAAAATATGACCACTACTTACATACTACCTACTTTATAATTGTCAGCGTTGTAACTTCAAGTTGGTCAATGAAGTTAGAAATTATGTTGACATTCAATTGTGCTATTCTGATTACACCGTTGGGTTTGGTTATTATTCTAAAATGTCTTCTTTATTTCATTATAGGTATGTTCGTAGTCAGTGCCAATTATCTAGCTCCCCCTATCGGCGGTGCCGTAGATATATCCTGTACGAGGGTTGCAAATGGCCCCATAGACACGACGAGCAAGTCGTTGATGCTAGTCGGACCTTCCGGAAACCTGGTAGTTGACGGAACGTCCTGTATGACTTCAGATCCACGTGTAAACGGCGTTAGATGCGTCGCGGGGATGTATTTGCACGTGCAGATACGACAGTTCTCAGCCGCCGATCAAGGAGAATATTCGTGTCATTTCGGTAGATTCAAATCCGAGCCGTTGTCTCTTTCAGTCGGAAAACCAATAGGTAGGTTATTTTGATTCCGGTTATTACCCGAGTTCTCATATCGAGCGTTCGTACTCTAAAAGTTCTCGATTTAGCGTAATCTTTCTTTCTAAGACAGTTGTTATTCGCATTACAGCCGAGGTGACAATTGAATCCGACAGTAGGGTGGTCGAAGAAGGCGACAGCCTTGGTCTGAAGTGTAGACAGATCTCAGCGATGGTGAGCCCTGGACATCGTGAAAAATCGCCTATCGCCTTGTGGAGAAAAGACGGACAAAGCAAACAGCCATCTGCGACGATGTTCGCGTACGGTTGCAACCCGACCAAATTACGAGACGGTGTTCGCGTCACTAAATGCAACCATAAAAGCTTAGACCTTACAATTAATCACGTGACCCCGGATGACGCTGGCTGGTATTTCTGTAATGTTAATTCGCAGAAGGCGTGGACATACGTACACGTAATCAAAAGTAAGTTTAGCGTATAGCGACAGATTTTATTTCAGGCGTTTTAAATTCGATGAAGTAAAGTTTCACGTGTCAAAAATGTGCTTATGAGTTTTACGACTTATCTATTTTTTTTAGAAGATTTACAACAGCGCACTACTGAACCCACAACGACGAAGAACAGTGCAAGTTCCGCAACGGCCAGCGTATCCATCGCCAAGTGAGCGAAAAGCAGCTACGATTCATGACAATGAACGTCATATTTCCTTCCGATCTCTTGCATTTTCCTCGCATTTTCTCATTCTTTTAACATTGCCCTGATCTCTGTCTATGTGATGTAGGTTTGTTTGTGTTTTCTCTATATCACGTTGTATATAATCGGTATTCTTCTTCTCGATAGTAAACAGATCTCAGATCATATACTATTATATGATATGTATACTATCTTTAAGCGAAACTACCCCC
The DNA here is from genome assembly GCF_964204645.1 of Tubulanus polymorphus. Taxonomy (NCBI): domain Eukaryota; kingdom Metazoa; phylum Nemertea; class Palaeonemertea; order Tubulaniformes; family Tubulanidae; genus Tubulanus; species Tubulanus polymorphus. Next base: position 4,870,479 of record NC_134029.1, on the reverse strand, counting down.
ACATCTTCTATGCTCTCACTGTTACGTCATCTGGAGGTCATGGCATTTTGTAAATAACTATTCTTGTAGGTTAATCATAAGATGTAACTTAATTTATTTCAACACATTACGAATATAATAATCTATTATACCGCTTACAATATGTATAGATATATAGAAATGATATCATAATTCAAATAAGACCATTTAATCTAAAACTTTATTGTATCAATGTATATAACGAATATCGTACGCAATTTAAATGCATTTCTTTCTAGTCTGTAAATATTTCAAATTATACATAAATTATATGTGTGTTTAAATAAATACATGGTTTTTTCAAGAAATTTCTATTAGTCTGATGTTGTTGATAAGTTTTGATACGACATAGTCTCTCGGTCTTACAAAGAAAACAATTTCCAACTTAAAATCGGACAAATCGGAAGAGGATTTCTCGTACTGACTGTCACTCCTCGAAGCCAAAGATCCTCAGGAAATATCGTATGGAAGAGTTACATTTGGAAATTCGATGCTTGAGAGGGACGTTTTTCTGGAAATTCTAAGGCAAAACACTGGTGAAATTCCGTAGATAGTGCATTAACTCAATTGATTTCCCTTCATTTTGTACTACGCAAAGCAGTCGAGGATCTTGCGCTGTCGGCCCTATACACGGCACATAAAGAACTTAAACCCCTTGTAGGTTAAGTTTAGTTTGTAGTTTAAAATTTGATAAGTGAGTTGGGAATCGTGAAAATTTTGTCAAAACGACGAAGAACGAAAGTCTAGACTATTCCCGGAAATAATTTCAAAATGAATGAATAAAACATCGTCATTTAATATCTATATAGCTCTGAATCATGGTCGCTTCTTGCAATACTATCATCACGAGCGTTCTCGAGTTTTCACCAAGGTGTTGACCAGTTAATCTGAAGACCTGTTGACTCAGCTCGATCGTAGAGCAGCAGCTGGACTCATTTTTTCGTTCGTTTTCTGGCGTTAAGCACATAAATTTGCCAGGTCGTGAAAATATATCGGCAATAACACTTACTTCCGTGGCAACATTTGTTCGGAATCGCTGCGAAATTCACGAGCGCGTGACTCACTGATGTTGGTAAAATTGCGACACGTAGCACAACTGTTAGATATTCCAGCTTTGCATTTCATCGGGAAAAGAGTGATATCTCGATTGGCTGCAGTTGAAATTCCATTTTGAGGATTTGATTTCGATTTCGCCGATCAACCTCGCTTAAAGAACGATAAGGTAGGCTAAGCTTTTTCACTTTTGTATCTAAAGGCCTTTGTTTCATTAAAACAAGGACGTGAAACAGTTTTTCGAAAAATATCATACAAATTTTCTGATTTCGTAGATGGTCAGACGTGAAACCGTCTTTCGAAAAATATCATACAAATTTTCTGATTTCGTAGATGGTCAGATATACATAAGTCTTGTATACACACGCCATGTACATTTCTAGATGCCGTGCTTTTGTGAACTAGCCCCTGTATATATTGTTCAATGCTAAATTGTGGCGTTGCATGTGAACAACAGTGGTAAAACAATCACCCGTATCATAATCGTTTCAGACTTTGCAATAAATTGGGTTCTAGTCGTTAGATGCGAAAATGGTGAGACATGTAATACTGAAGATTCGCAAGTCTCCATTGCTCGTTGTAGCGGTGACTTTCATCGCAATGTGCTTACATACGATGATCGACTCAACTTTGGTTCCTCTGTTGCCCGTTATTTTGCGCAAGTTCGAACTAGGCGAGACGAACCGATCGATTTTTGATTCGATCACCGAGGATGAGTTCCATAATAAAACGAACAACGGCATCAATGATTCAATAACGGACAGCGCCAACAAAATATCGACGCAATTGGGTTACGTCATAGCCGCTCGGCCGGCCGCTGAGGTATTCTTCAACGTAATAACGGGCTTCGTCGTTGATCGTCTAGGCAATCGTTGGCCTATGTTAATCGGAATGATTTTCAACGCCGGAGCCGTGGTTGGATTCGCTTTCGTACCGAATTTCGCCTGGTTGATCGTACTACGCGTGGTTGAAGCTATCGGGTCTAGTCTATCGGTCGTCTCGTGTCTGGCGCTGGTAGCTAGGACCTTTCCCGACGACGGCAAACGAACAAAAGCCCTGAGCACGGCGTATATCGGCTACTCTATCGGACTCATTCTCGGGTACCCGTTGGGACCGGTGGCTTTTGCTTTATCCAGTTTATCTACTCCATTTCTTATCTTGGCCGTGGTTACATTACTGGATGGAGCCATGCGACTGGTTATCATACAACCCGACATCGACCGAACTTCTTCAGAAAAAATCAAGTTCACCTACTATTTCTCGCTGATAAAAGACCCGTATTTCGTCAGCGCGTTGCTGTGCTGTTTTTGTCTGTATGTCGGGGGTGGTATATTTATGGCGACTGGACCGAATTGGATGATCGAAACGCTGAACGCCGAAATGTGGCAGATGGGTGTAATAATGTGCGTCAGTTTATGTTTCATGCTCATTGGTGAAGTCATAGTAGGTATATGTGGTACTAAATACCGCTGGCAGTTCACCTTAGCTGGAATGTGGCTGTGCGTGGTTGGGATGGCTTTATATCCCGAATGCAAAATGATCTGGGTTGTTATCGCTCCAGAATGTCTGTTCAGACTGGGAGCTGGTATCGTTATTTGCTGTGTCGGCACGGCTCTCAGTTATATTACCGATATACGCCATAAACCAGGTATTTACGGACCAACATTCGGTCTGCTTACTGCGTCTAATGACTTGGGATTCGTTTTGGGTCCGATCCTCGGCGGGGTTTTGGTAGATATCATATCGTTCGCGTGGCTCTACAGAGCGGAAGCCATGTTTATCTTTATCATTTCACTATTCGCACTGTCTCTTCGCAATATTCCGGAAAGAGTCAAACTTCCCGTGACAAATGTTGACGTTACCGGGGTTCAGATAACCAGTGAACCAGCATTAGATGAGGTTGCTTTGAATGACTCTGCACTGTTGAAACCCACATCAGACGAGGTTGCTTTGAATGAATCTGTACCATCGGAAGAAAATGCATTGGCCATTTGAAAAATAATAGAAGCGTCCGCTTACACTTCTATAGAAAAATATGACCGTCGTAATGTTTGTAAATGAATTAGATAAACACGGTCCATATACCAATAAATGTCAACAGTAAAAATATAACATATGAGACATTCTGTTCCGCCTGTAATTAGAGTATTACATAGGTTTTGATATTTACATGGATATGAGCGATGTTATTCGTAGGTTTTTCATTTTTTTCACAAATCACTTCACAACTAACTAATGAACTTAAGTTCCAGTAAATTTGTTACAGCTTTCCAATTAACGTATTCGTTTACGCAGAAAAGCGCACTCCTTTTTCTAAATTGTGCGTCTATTCTTGATTTGTACTGTTATTTCTTAAGTGATATAGATTCTTACGTATTTTGCGATCGGCTCTGTATACTTACATTTTGCAAAATTTTGTACGTTTTGACAAAAATACATATCTCTTTCTATCACGTATTGTTGGTTGACACGAAACAGTTTACAAGTGATATGAATTCTTACATATCATGCAATCGGTTAGATGAAGTTACATTCTGCAAAATCGTGTACGTTGAGACAGACATAATGTATATTCACTTTCTTTTATGTATATTTGGTTGAAACGAAATAATTTATATGTTTCTTACGCTCTATGTTGTGGTTTTCGTTTTTACGTGTGCCTATATCTCGATATGGTCATAACTTCAATCGAAAATTAATGGTAGTTTTTATGTGTTATATATCATGCATTTATTATGTAATATGTATTACGTATATTCTTTGTTTATTGTGCATAATTTCGTCACAAAATTTGATAATGAATTGATCCAACCGGCCAATTTTGGCATATAAGAGCGCATAAAATATCCATACGTAATCTATGTTTAAGTTCATTTAAACGTTTGTATGTTGTTACATTTCTTGTTCAATCGAGACGAAAAATAAAGGTATATTCATATTTATCCAGGTTTTATTCAAGAAAGTTACGTTTGCTTTGCTTTTAATTGTACGTTTCATTTTAAGGATTCGTTTTCGATTTCGTGGATCGAATTCCTCGCAGAAGGAGCGATAAAGAAGGCCACTTCAACTCTGTATCCACAGGCCTTTTTTAACAATAGAAAATAAGGAAAATATAAAACTATTTGTTCTAAGTGCTGATTTCGGCCACATTTTGGACGCAAGTCGAATATCTTCATACCTGCATCTACCCCTTTAAATGTCAAGCATAGACATGAGGCTTAACAAAATATCGGATAGTGTCAAACTCCACATAAATAGCAGATTTTGACAAAAGAACACACAATTTGGATTGTCAGTTTTATACATACAATTACAGTTACAGTTTCTCCACGTAAATAACATTCGCACAGAACAAAAAACAGGTTTTTTATTTACGCAGTCAATTCAGAAACGCAAACGGGTGATTCATGAACTTCAACTGGTCTGTCATTCATTGTATCTGACCACTGATGTGACGCAGCCACGTGCTAAGCGCAAAACTTCAAGACCGGTCATTAGGGTCACACGTGAAATTACCATGACTAAGTTATATTTTAGCTCGGTCTGGTTAACACACTAGGCGTTTTGTTTTGTACAAGCCACAGTACGTTCTATGCATGGTGAAAGATAGTGTTGCTCGTGTACAGCAGTTGTAAAAAACCTATGCTTATATCATTATCATTTGAGACTAATTGACGACAAAATTGGGTTCTAGTCGTTAATGCGAAAATGGTGAGACACGTAATATTGAAGATTCGCAAGTCTCCATTGCTTGTTGTATCGGTGACTTTCATCGCAATGTGCTTACATACGTTGATCGACTCGACTTTAGTTCCTCTGTTGCCCGTTATTTTGCGCAAGTTCGAACTAGGCGAGACGAACCGATCGATTTTTGATTCGATCACCGAGGATGAGTTCCACGATAAAACGGACAACTTTTCTACAACGGACAGCGCCAACGAAATATCGACACAAATAGGATACGTCATAGCCGCTCGACCGGCCGCTGAGGTACTCTTCAACGTTATAACGGGCTTCGTCGTTGATCGTCTAGGCAATCGTTGGCCTATGTTAATCGGAATGATTTTCAACGCCGGAGCCGTAGTTGGATTCGCTTTCGTACCGAATTTCGCCTGGTTGATCGTACTACGCGTGGTTGAAGCTATCGGGTCTAGTCTATCGGTCATCTCGTGTCTGGCACTGGTAGCTAGGACTTTTCCCGATAATGGCAAACGAACCAAAGCCCTGAGCACGGCGTATATCGGCTACTCTATCGGACTCATTCTCGGGTACCCGTTGGGACCGGTGGCTTTTGCTTTATCCAGTTTATCTACTCCATTTCTTATATTGGCCGTGATTACATTACTGGATGGAGCCATGCGACTGGTTATCATACAACCCGACATCGACCGAACTTCTTCAGAAAAAATCAAGTTCACCTACTATTTCTCGCTGATAAAAGACCCGTATTTCGTCAGCGCGTTGCTGTGCTGTTTTTGTCTGTATGTCGGGGGTGGTATATTTATGGCGACTGGACCGAATTGGATGATCGAAACGCTGAACGCCGAAATGTGGCAGATGGGTGTAATAATGTGCGTCAGTTTATGTTTCATGCTCATTGGTGAAGCCATCGTAGGTATATGTGGTACCAAATACCGCTGGCAGTTCATCATAGCTGGAATGTGGCTGTGCGTGGTTGGGATGGCTTTATATCCCGAATGCAAAATGATCTGGGTTGTTATCGCTCCAGAATGTCTGTTCAGACTGGGAGCTGGTATCGTTATTTGCTGTGTCGGCACGGCTCTCAGTTTTATTAACGATATACGCCATAAACCAGGTATTTACGGACCAACATTCGGTTTGCTTACTGCGTCTAATGACTTGGGATTCGTTCTGGGTCCGATCCTCGGTGGGGTTTTGGTAGATATTATATCGTTCGCATGGCTCTACAGAGCGGAAGCCATATTTGTTTTTGTCATTTCTCTATTTGCACTGGCTCTTCGCAACATTCCAGAAAAAGTCAAACTTCCCTTGGCAAATGTCGTGGTTACCGGGGTTCAGAGTAAACCCGCATTAAACGAGGTTGTTTTGAACGAGCCTGCTCCGCCGGAACCCACATTAGACGAGGTTGTTTTGAATGACTCTGCTCCGCCGGAACCCACATTAGACGAGGTTGTTTTGAATGACTCTGCTCCGCCGGAACCCACATTAGATGTGGTTGTTTTGGATGACTCTGCTCCGCCCGAACCCACATTAGATGAGGTTGTTTTGGATGACTCTGCTCCGTCGGAACCCGCATTAGATGAGGTTGTTTTGGATGACTCTGCTCCGTCGGAACCCGCATTAGACGAGGTTGTTTTGAATAAGTCTGCTCTGTCGGAAGAGAATGCATTGGCCATTTAGAAATATGGTCGTCATTTTTGTGTGCAATTGAATTAGACAAACACGGCCCATATGCCAATAAATGTAAAATATAACACATTATGAAAGTATCACATTTTGAATGGATATTAGTGATTTCACTTATAAAAATTTATCTGGAAATCAAGAAGTAACTATTCAACTTAAGTTGGAGTAAGTCCAGTAAAAGTTTGCAATCAATGCATGTCGTTTTTGCAAACTGTATTTCCTTGATTTGTATTGTGATGTCTGAAGTGATATGGGCTCTTATTTATTCTGCTATCTGTGTATACTTACATTTTGCTAAATGCTGTACGGCGAGACAGACATGCATATCAACGTTTGGTTGAAACGGAATAATATGGTATTGATATAGATTAATTACATATTCTGCAATCGGCTCGATAAACTTACATTTTGCAGCATTTTGGACGTTGAGACAAAATGCATATCCACACTCTTTTATGTATATTGGATTGAAACGAAATAGTTTATGTTTCTTACGCTATATGTTGTTGTTGTTGTTGTTGTTTCTACGTTTGCCTATATCTTGATATTGTCTAGACCTTAATCGATAATGAATGGTTGTTTTTATACATTATCCTCAATGCATTTATGTATTATGTATTTTGTATATTGTTACATTTCAAGTTCAATCGAGATGAAAAATAAAGGTATATTCATAATGTACAGGTTTTATTCAAGAACGTTACGTTTGTTTTGCTGTTTTTTACGTTTTGTTTTACTGTGAATCTGAATATGGCTATTAGAATGAAAAACGGCAAGGTGTAAGTAAGTAATAAATGATAGATTTAGAGGACAGCAAGGTCAGAGGTTCTAATTCCGTTCATCGGGTCAAACTACGTACCACTGCTGGTTCCTGAACAAATAAAATTTGTTAAGGAGTGGCAGTGTTCTGTGACGAAATACAAATAATAGATTTACTTTTCCAGTTCTATGTATTGATATCAACAGACCCTGAACATAAAGCTTAAGTCACTGACGAGCAAAGGATTTGTGAGGGCCATAAATTGAACCAGGTTATCAAATGATATACGGTTCGTTTTCCGTAGAAACAAATTAGCCGAGATCACACGAGCATTTTTGGTCCGGGCCAAATTTGGCCCGGAACAACTGTTCACACGGGTGCCAAATGGGCCCGAGTCTGTTTGGCCCGGGCCAAATTTGGCCCGACCAATAACGTCGGATCAGGCCTGAGCCAAATTTTAGCACCAGACAAATGATTGCATTTGAATTTCAATTTGGCACCGGAAATGATCCACTTCGCTTTGTCTGAGCATTGTTTAGTAACGAATGAATGGTTTGCGTGTGAAAGCACTCTCTAATTAGGCACGGGCTAAATTTGGCCCGAGCCTGATCCGTGTCAATTTGGCCCGGGGCAAATCGTGTCCGTGTGATCGCAGCTTATGTTCCGACGAAACGTTGGTTGTTTTGTCAGACTCATCCGCCATCTTGTGACCAACGGGTTCGTAAATGGTACCGCTGTCGTCTGCAGTCGTCGCGCGCATTTTGAGAAATCCAGATAGTTTAGCGCTGCAATTTCGATGAACATCATATCATTTTATTTTAAAAAGGCAATAAAGATAATTTCACGAATTTTTACATTAATCCTTTCACAATATTTACATTATTACAGGGCGTTTCGGCCCGATATATATTACTAACACACACGACGAACACGTCGAGTTATTCGTCGTTGTTTTGTGGCTTGTAACGTTCAAATCGACCATAGGAAATAAATATTTTGCAATTTCAAAATCATCATTATTATACGAAGAATTGATAGTTGCGAGTAGTATGTACAAATCGGGAAACAAATACAAACACGGTGCCAATGAATTGCGTATTTACACGTCAGTCACTTTTGATTGCGTATTTACACGTTGTCACTCGATGATGCGGTTTTTTGAAATAAGGCATTTCTACAATTTTCTATTTCATAAACGACTGTAACGTGCGTATTTTATCTTTAAAAGGCGTTTTCGTAGATGATACCTCTACTCTATACTAGGGATGATGCGGTGCGTGGATAGGCAGAAAGGAGGAGGCTGGAGTTATTGCGGTTTCATTAACGGCCGGATGACGAGGATGGCTATCGAAGACATGAACGCCGTCAACAGAAATATCCAAAATAAAAATCGATCCATCACGTGAGCTACGAGTCTCCAGTCATTGGTTATCTCCTGGAACGTGTCGTCATAGTTTTGTTTGGCGACTAACAGCTTCAAATGTTTCGATATCTTATCGAAAGTGACGCTGCCCGGTTCGGTACCGTTTTCTACTCTGTCGTAAGACAGTCGGATCGGACTGACGCGCCCGTTACAGTTGTCGACGACGACCGGTTCTCTGAACGTCGTCAGGCAAATATCCTCGCGCACACGACCATCAGTGTGGTCCCGGTATTCTTTCACGCTCGAGCGATGGTACCCCGGCGCACAGGCGCGCGTGTTTAGTTTTATGAACAACATTTTAGCGAGGATTTTGAACATGAAGAACCGCACCCACTTCGGCACCGGTTTCTGATGCGGCCCGACGTGATGCAACTGCAGTACGAACACCGTTAAGATAATCGACAGCGACGTCATAGCCATCGTTGTTGTCAAATATATCCCTGAAAAATAGAAAAAATAGAATGTAGGAAATACATGTTGATAAAGTGATCTAGTCGTTTTCGACTATTCGAACTCACAGATGTAACCTTCCACATGGAATTGACACATGTTAAATGTATCTCGTATTCCGAATGTGTCTTTTCTACGACTATATATCTTTTTAATATCGCATTACACTCAGAGAATTATCCCGATTCATTTATTACACGTGCACACAGTCATCCAGAATTACGATTCGAAATCGAATCCCGCTGATTTATAGTAACCTGTTCGCTTTTATTACTATAACAACCACGATCTTCATCGCTCTTTAGATCCAGGGCCCAGCTGCACAGTTTTAACTTCAAAGTCCAAACGTGGTGTCTCGACGAGCAAACGGCTTTTCTCGCGCCGAACGACGTTTTCGGGCTGAAATGTGCTTTTGCCGTCGATTTGAGGGATTTTGCATATCGACGTTTTCATTTTTCCGATCGAACGACTTGGTTTAAATTGTTAGATTGACTACAGAGCTTAGTTGGTCTTGGACTTGTAGCCTGGCTGTGTAAGCTGAGCTCAGAGGTTTGACTGTCACTGGGTGTCTGCCAACAGTCAACGACAATAAAACATTTATTCATAAGTTGTATAAGACTTTCTCACTTTCGAAAATGACACAGACATTTTATTTGATCCGTCGGTCATCGCGTAAAATTACTGGGATTCGCTATTCACTCGTTACTTTCAATTTTATTGAAGATCCTTCTTTCGTTCTTGATGTGATTATCGACTGTATGGATTTACGTTAGAAAAATAAATACTTCATGAAAGAATCTTAGAGGCATCCTCCAATTAGTACGGGATAAACAGGGCAGTGTAACGAGTATCCTCTGATCATAGGCGACATAGAATATGTCACCAGGGACTGGTGTCAAAGACGACGAAAGCGTAGAATATATCGACGTTTTGAGAGAACGTCTGCGAACTAAATGTGTAAGTTGCGAACCTATTGTTGAAATCAGTTGATAGACGTTAGCAATACTGACGCATCGGTGACCCGACTGACCGATCCGACTCCAAGCTGACAGGCTGATTGACCGATAGATATTTGCTGTCAACTTTGCAAGATGACAATAATTGGCAAAGGGCAACTTCGGGCTAATACGATTTGACTGTTACTGCGTCGATTGGGGTAAATATCTCACGAAGTTTTACAAGTCGGATTAGCGTGTGATCAGTACTACTTGTTAAGTCGTTGGGTAGGGAGGAGTTGAACGCGTGGTAACCTTCGATGTGCCGCATTTAATGAAATAACGTCATATTAAGCCGGCCGTGGACGTGCGATGAACTTTATTTTCAACACATCTCAATCAAAATACTGTCAGAAAAAATTCAGATATCATCTTTTTAAAATGCATCTATTTCATATAATGTTGGTCATCATGCATCACGCACGATTTCGATCAGACAACTAGATACTCGGGGAAAACTTCAGTTGCTAAGCGTAAACCATTTTGAATATGTTTCGCGTCATTCATCGATATCCAAGATGGCCGCTTAACATGAAGGGAATAGCTGTTAATTCCTTAGAAAGTGTTGTGAATATGCATCAAATCCGTAGGTCTCGGGAGACAGATTAATGATGAAAAAGAGGATTCCAAGCATGGGGGATTCCCTGCAATTTTTAGCTACGATGTGAACTGGATACCTGTATTGGGATACCACTCCTCCATAAATACTAGATTATTTCAAAAGTTTGGTTGGGTATACGTGGGGCGGAATTCACTTCGACGTGTAGCTAAGATGCTGCCCTAATAGGATAATCCACCGATTTCGCGCTTTTATGAACTAAACTTAATTTCTAACGTTCACGATGGGACACATCGCATTAGAATAGCATCGGAATAGTGGTCAAAGCTCATAATACCAGAAAAAATGCAGACTTCCTACGGCGCCAGATTCTCCGATGCATTTTGTAAAATTCAAACCGTTGTCGGGAGATGAACGTGGATTGTAACATGCCGCTGGTAGCGATTACACGCTGAGATATGTCTTGTTTTGATGAACAGTTAATGGAAGTTGGATGTTTAAATACTCAACAGGGACGACGTGAACTGACGACGGCAAATTGAGTCTTTAATCAAACTCTCTCTTTTTCCCATCCTCATCATCGCCGAGGTAATTCGTCACGAATAACAGAATGAGATTTGTCGAGTTCGTCTTCGCAGCGGTTTGTTGGTATCCTGATAATCTCTATTATAATCCAATCGTTTGTTTTGGACTTGTCAATGTCAAGGTCAAGTAATCGGCGTAGACTGGACGTAAGACACATCGAACAGCTGAGGGAAACTTACGTAGTCTCGAGCTAAGTGGTTGGTCGGAACGAATAACGAAATGCACTATCATTGGGTCGTAACGCGTTCCACAGTGTCGGCCATTGTATAGCGACCGTGCTCAATCCCGTGGTCGACTATTTTCGGACTATAGTTCCGACTCACTGAAATTCGGTTTAACTTAGTTCATAAGATATATGAACTTCGTTACCAACCCTTTTCTTACTTTGTCACCTAGAGCCAGTTTCAACCGGTTAAAATCTTGAAAACTTAGGCCTAAATATATACCTCAGATTTTTTTATGTGGATCCCGTTTTTTTAATCGCTAAGATATAAAGGAACTCTTTTTGACAAGTTGACTCTTGTTGTGCAAGGACTTATTTCCAAACCAACGTTGTGTTATTGTTTGAAATGGAAAGCACGGTCGATAACGATACATACCTATTAATGGCACGAATTCCGATGTAGCGGGCATACTTTCAGCTATGAGTAACATAAACACAGAAAACGCGAGCAGCACGGTAATTCCTAGTGTGATCTTTTCACCGGAATCTGGCGGTAACCAGAACGAAAGCAGCGATAAAACTGTTAACCACAAACACGGGAATATGATATTGAACAGGTAGTACAAGGTTCGACGCCGAATAACCACGGTGAAGGTTACATCTGGGTAAGGCTCCTCGCAGCAGGCGTATTTCACTTCGTTTCTTATCACTTTAATGTTTAATAGTTCCCACTCGCCGCTAAACACATAGTTAGACAAGTCTACATCTTGAGACCGGTTCGTCACGTCCACTTGGAATCCGTCGTACGTCCAGGATCCGAATTTCATTTTACATTTCTGGTCGTCGAACGGAAAATAGGTGATGTCGATTTTACAGGAGCTGCGTAGTTTGGCCGGAGGAGGCCAAAACACGTTACCTTCAGACGTCACCATAGCTTTACTTTGCATGTAGCCATTGGTGAAATCATCAGCGCTGAAAAAAAGAGAATCTTCACTGAAAGTACAGGAATTTATTAGATGTTGAAATTAAAAATAAATCGTATACGTGCGCAGAATCCTTTTCTGAGATCTGACGAATCGACAAGATAAACATTTTCTAGCAACACTTAACCAGTCCTGTCTCTCTTTAGCACCCGATTCCGCAGCTGTTAAGGAGTAGAAATCAGGGCCCGTTTTTACAGACCGACATACGTAAAATGTCGTTATTCCTGAGAATGCAATGGTACTTTAAGGAAGCTTAGGAAGTGGCCACGGGATCCTTACCAATTACTTAAACACCTTAGAGTTCATTCTTTCTCGACTCAAAAACTGGTAGCAGTTAGGTAAAGGGAAGTCAACATTTTGATTAAAACAGAAAAACCAATTGGCACTCACTCAAATTAATTATATGGTTACGATATGCCCGGTAGAAATGCAGACAATCTGTGATCAAAATCTCATTTCGCGCCGTGTATCTTATTAGAAAATTACGTCGTAAAAATTATCCATATGGTTATCGGATTGAGTTATAGTAATTACGGCTTTTCTCGTCTATTAAGTCTACACATAAAACACGACTGACTTTGTCTATAATTGCAGACGTCGTCGGGGTGTTTTATACGAGGCAACAGAACGCCGTTGAGAGATTATCATAAATCATAACTGGTGGAACCAATCTGCGCTAGTCTCTAATCGTCTTCAATTATTGCATCGATCATAGTTATAGATCGCGGGCGAGAAAATATACGTATAGGCGGAAATAATAGTTATCTATTCGCTAGGACCCAGTTCCACGACTGTTCATTGTAACGATTTGAACAATTGGAGATGAACACATTTCTTTCTCTATGGTGAAATCCTAAGCCCAACGCAGACGTCACATGGAAACACGGAAACAGGAGACTGTAAAACATGTTTCCGAGCGTTCCCCGCGTCACGTGCGCTTACCGGAAACGAGAAACATGGTTTTGGGAAAAACGTGTCCGAGATCCAACGAGTTGTTCACGTGTTATGCCGTGTCGTCTTCGTTGGACTTAACTGTCATGATTTATTTCAAGATTTGATTTCTTGAGGGCTCGTATAGAGGAGCCGTGTTAACGTGATGACAAATTAGTAAATGTGACGACTGGCAGTACTTTGTAGATTAACTTGGTTTTATTTGAACTACGAGTTCTCGTAGCTAGTGAGTGCATCGGGTGAATCAGTCACTTTTTACTCGATGAAGCTACTACGCAAGGAGTATAACGAAAACGGGCATTTTTGATGAAATCAAAATACCCTATACTAAGGCTTCGTTGCCAGTCTTCACGTTTATTGATTCTATTTGAAAATGCATAATGAACAGTCACCAAATCATAACTTTCTGACCTCAAGATGCCAAAATGTGAACAGGGTTGCCTTCAATTCATATACTTCAATTGTTTTGGAGTTATCCGCCAGTGAGAGAATGTCCAGTGTAGCATTTAGTACAATAACAATTATTCCGGTCCTTTGCGATCAGCAAGGTTAGTGTAGGGATAAAGCTGATAAATCAGTGCCATGACGACGATGATCAAGGGTTTATCGGCAAACATTCAGATGATAAAGGCTGAATGTCTGTACAGGGAAAAATCAGCCTATTGTCCGGAGAACTGCTATCAACAAATAATGGCCACAATAAACTAGTATTAGGAGTGATTTATCCGCAAGAGACGCCAGTATTATATCATCACATTACAAAGGAAGCGTAGGCTGACTGGAGATCTAAGTTGATCGAGGTTTGGGCATTTATGGGCTGGTTTGATTACTTAGTCAACCTCGCACCGCCCGTCGGGCTGGGCTCCAGTGCGCAGCGGTAAGATAGCCAACCGATCCAATTAGACCGGAATCACGCGTACAATACCCGCTTCTGATGACATACCATTTTTCCATGAAATCATACTTGTTTACCTTCCTCAAGTTCCTTGTAGTCACGAATGACGATTGTCACTATATGTAACGAAGACACCAGGCAACGCGATACTAATTAATAACAACCGCATGAATCTACAATTACCTGTTATAAAGCACAATATCTGGAAGCCATATTTTGTTGCATGGAACTCGTAAAACACGCAATCCATTGTAATCAGCCGGATCCCATTTCAATCTTTCATCTATCCATTCCTGCAAGATAAAGAGACACGACGGATATTTCTAAATAATGACCATCGAAATTCGAGATGATTTCACCTTATTACACTGATGACGGTGTATATACACATGTAGGTATCATTCCGCCATGGAATACATCGTCAAAAAGCAGAGCAGAAAACATATGAAAGTTTCCGAGTTCGGGTCGAAATTTCGCGCGATCTTTTCCAACCCTTATGAGATCATTGCTCTTAATACTTTCTAACATTATTCATGTTTTTCTCCTATCTATTAAACATTTCGTGGTGTTCGAATTAGTGGAATTGGGTTATGCGGCCAGTGATGTTAAATAAAAACGAAGATGGATGACGTGACGGATATTACTTCGTAGTAGTTAACTGCGTGAGATTGGATATCAATTTTACGCTGAAAATGTTGGTATATACGCGGCGCGCGGAAATGACAACAGATTTAAGCCTCCTGGGGACAGGTTATATATAGTTTATCGTTCACGTATAGCCCGCCGGGAGAAATAAAGATTGAATCAGTCAAACAAACAAATCTAATAAGAATGTCGTCCAGTTTGCGCACTGCAGTCGGATCTACAGTCGTTAGTGATATTATCAATCGGTAAGACACAGTGACGAGTTGATTCAATATAAAACAAACACCATCAGAGAAAAACCTCGCCCCCGTTAGTGATAAACGCATTACAAAAACGTGAAAAAACGAGAGTAAAGCGTTTCAGAAACTAGTCAGGTCTGACCACTAATTATTGTACAGTTCTTAATGGAAGGTGGAGGTCGAGTTGAAGTGGCAGATTGGCAGACAGGTACAGATTGGCAAAAAGGCAGATGGGTAGACAGACAGATGGGCAGAGAGACCCGACTGACTGACAGGCACACAGGCAGACAAACAGACAGACAGACAGACAGACAGACAGACAGACGGACAGACGGACAGACGGACAGACGGACAGACGGACAGACGGACAGACGGACAGACGGACGGACGGACAGACGGACAGACGGACAGACGGACAGACGGACAGACAGACAGACAGACAGACAGACAGACAGACAGACAGCTCCAATTCTGTTGCATTCAAGCAAATTTTCATACGAAAAACAATTCTTTATTTCTCCCGTTTACTGTCTATGTTGAACTTTCGATAGTTGAAAGAGATTAAATTCTAATCCTCAGGAAAATGCGTCATGTTTTTCCTTGTTTGTACGTGACATGTTCCAACGGGGTAACGTGGCAACGGTTCAGTGCAGGGACAACCTAGAATCGGGGCCCGTGACGTAATTGACAATATTATCCACCGTTCAAGGACATGCGGCAGTTCGTTGGCAAATATGGCTAATTTTTCCACCAGATTCCCCTTGAACGAAGGACGTCTCCAGACGTGACACTGATCTGTCCATCGGGATACAACCACAGGACATTCCGAAAGGGTTGGCCAGGAATACCAAAATGTCTTAAAGATTTCCCTGGTGTAGAAATTAAGGACTATAATATGAAAGTTAAACCTGTAGATTATGCAAATGTTTTATGAACTTAAGACTTCACATATATGATTTAGTTTCACTAGCACATCTACTTTTTGGACGGCACGACCTCGTCATCGACCAACTCAGACATACTGGCGACCCATACTATATCAAGGTACAGAAGATCGTTTTACAAACACATATGCCCAGCCTATAAAAAGATAGACTCCGTATCGAGAATGACGGATGGCATTTCACACCATAGAATTCCGTTATAGTTCTATGCTCACACCAGCTCTTCTGTTCACACCAATCGAACACTGTTATCGTCAATACGAACCGCTACAAATTCTTAATCTTAACTTCTGATATTGGAAGTAAGATTTGATAGATAGACGAAGAGACTAGAAGGCAAACGTTTCATTAGCCTTAACTTTCTACCTACGACACACGTGGAAATGTAAGGTTAAGATTATCATTACGAGCGATTTTGTGCGATATCTGATAAATTGCATGTAATTTTGCATTAATCCCCAATCAGTAAGCAATTGGCCTTACACCCTCCATTCCCTAATCCCCCTATCATTCACTAGTTCTTCGCAACGTCGAATAGAAATCATTAATTGCTCGGTGGTGCCGTTGATTAAGCTGTGTTGGCCCACGCTCTTCTCATATTGCGGTAAAGTGGAGCCAAGCAAGTAACAAGTAATGACTTATCATGTACGGGGAAATATCAAGCTTTCGAAAAGAGGAAAAACAAGTCAACCTATCGTTACCCATCGTATAGAATTGTTGATCAAAATTTAGTAAGAAATATAGCTGCAAAGCAGCTATAACGGGTTTTCTGGATGCATGTGATCGAAAGGAAAAATTAATAACCGGGTATTCGATGGAAAAAATAAAATGAGATGATTTGGATATTATCAGAGCATTCCTCTTTTTGGTTGAATGGTCTAACCCAGTATAGTCTCCCGTGATTTGGAAATTCTCGGAGCCCTCCTTTATTTACTTACTAAATGACGTCACAAACTGTTATTTCGTCGGTGCTTGTTGTCTAACAATTCAATTCAATTCTTTATTTACAGTAACCTAATAAGTAATTTTAAGTTTCAAATAGGATGGAAAGTACATTCAGACAATCTGTTGGTTCAGAGAGACCGTTATTACAGTATCAATTTATACATTCCGTTTCGAAGCTGTCAGTTGCCGAATCTGAATGAAGATGAATTTTATTTGACGAAATCGGCGGAAAATATATAATAATAATAATCAACAGAATTTCAAGAGGGTTTTCGACGAAAGTCAGAAAACCCTAATTAGTTATAACGTACTAACCTGTTCCAACCAAACATTTGTCGTGAGAACTTGATTCACTTCATCCTAAAAATCAGAAAAATATTTCAAAGACATTAACAGAATTACATCCAATTACTTTCCAGAAAAAAATGCCTCCACCAATCACCCCCCTCCCCCGTAAATGCCACAGGGACTTCAAATTGACGATTAAATCCTTGTTTTCTTCGACGGTCGATGTAATTTTGTGAATGGGAAATCATTATCTTGAAGGTTCTGTAGTAGTGAAGTAATTGAGCTGATAGTAGTAGCAGGGTATTGTGGTATTGTTCCGATATTTCAACCAGTATTCATCGCCACAAACTAAAGTAAATGCAATAAAAAAAGTCCAACGCAGTTACGAGTTTACAACGTGTGCGCAGTGCTATTTCTTTTCAACTGGCGTCAATACGCCGTGGCACCGTTATTGTTGTCGTATCGAAGGTATTCTTTGCGGGTGCAGTTTCATATTCGTATCTCGTAATCAACTCTGGCCTTTTACTGATTGCTTCACACTATTTTCTATAAGCGATTCGATTCTATACGATTTAATATCGAATAGGTTATTAGATTTATTGCGTCGGGTGGCCGCTGTTGGTTGGATGGAAATTGGAGGCATCGAAAATGATTTGTATCAATCTATGTCTCGCCTTCAATTTCTACCTGCAACATTGAAAGGAATGAAACTTTATATCATTTGAATGTACATTACGTATAAGAGGGTCGCATAGTCGTTTTATTCACCAGTCAGAATTAAGTTATAAAAAGTTGCGCTGAGTTCTCATGGCTCGGAAGCACATCTGAAATAAAGTCTCAAATGCCTTGCTTGAAGTGAACGGTATTTTTCGTCACGATTTTTCTTAATCGCAAATGGATTTTTCGAACTAGAAAATCCTCTAGTTCAAAGAGCGGAAGCTATAAGAAAACATCTTAACTTCATAAGAGTAATCCGAGACAGGTATTCCACATCTAGATTTACAGGATATACTGCATTCTTTGGCTTTTCTCTTCTACATTTGCTCACGACAAGTTTAATCCATTTGTATTGTATGTAACTCTGCCACTTACCTGAGATGTCTTGTGACATCTAGTGAATTTCATTTACAGAAATAAAGAATAACTTCACATCACGTAGTAAACATAACTGTGACGTCATCATATCGGGAAGTAGATGTACAACGTCTGCTGAAGTTTTCAATTGTTGAAAGAAAGCTGTTAAAAGTCATTATCGCAGTAGCGTCTGAGCCGGAAAATTAACTAATTCAATAAGGCACCGATGCTTTATTTAAATAGGACTTAATGAATTATATTTAAAACACTGTGTTATCAACATTCCGCTGTACGACGAAGCAATCAAGCCAATCAACCAGAAATATCGCTGTTGGGGTCTTTCTTTTTCTCGCTTAGAATACCGACTAATTTCAAAACGCGTCTTTATTAAATTCAAAGCACCTGCAGCAACAAAATGAGGAGATGATGTAAATTCTAATCCGAAGGTTTGCACTCAACATCCAGCCAGAAAACTGTCGATGAGGTTTATGTTTAATAATTCAGTCACGTCGAACCGATCGAATGGAAATTTTCTGTGGCAACTGCCTGGATAATTGTCGCTAAGTGTAAATACACCGTTGCCATCTGATCCGATCAGACAAATCATGACGCGGTGTACCCGATCTCTCCCGAAAACTTACTGCTAATCAGAAAAAGGTCACAACATTAAAATCTCGTAACAGTTCAAAAACTATACGTATTTCTCGTTCTTGATAGAAATCTGTGAATCTATCAATAGAAATCTGTGCGTTCTGAACATATTTATTTACGTTGTACCTTTACAAGTGTATCAGGTAACTGTGGTGTGCGTATAGGGGCTAGAACGCGAGTGTATGTAGTGAGGGATTGAGACTAGCGTAAGCTTTTTTGTTTTTTCCCAAATTTCTCCAATAAATCATTGTGACACCGAATACAACGTTTTGTCATTTATAATCTCTGTAGCAATTATTTGTGCAAATATATCAAATCAATTCAAAAACATTTAATAAACAAATAGATAATTTGGTCAGTTCTCCGAGGCCTTAAGGTTGAGTTATTTTGATACCGACGATAGGGAACGTTCAAAGCACAAAGAACCGTCTTGAAAACGCAGTTTGGAGCAGAAGGCGGTTAACTGTGGTAATATATTCAGCCTATTGAGAAGCTCAACGGTTTTCCGTCTGACATCTAGGAAAATTAGTTACATCCATGGAGTACGGTAGGACTAAGTAAGGCCTGTTTAGTAGACTAATATAAACATGTCGTTTTGTGTTTGTACTTATTCCAATTGAAGCTAAATCAAAACGTTCCAAATGCACTTAAGACCAATCTTTCTTCTCATTTCATTGAGAATCTGTTGATCGCAACTCGACTTAAAAAGAAAAGTAACGCACTTTTTCTTATGATCATTAACTAAAGTTCTTAGTGACAAATAGAAGATCAAAAGACGTGTAGATCGCATTGATGTTGTGCAACCTCTTACTTTAAACGGAAGATAGCGATTGCTTCATTCTATATTCTATTAATACAGCAACCTAAGGTTTTATCAGCCATTATACACGGGATGAAATACGATGTACGGAGATAACTAAGTATCTGGTCCGAATCCGTAGGTTACGTCATAAACAATGGTGGCATAGCGAGACAATCCCTGTCAGACCGGCCATGCATCACTATCATAAGCAAGTTAGTTTTTACTTAAATTCAACGTTTGCTAGTCAGCTAAAGTTTTTGGTGATTCTTGTTTCGTTCTGTAGCGTTGGCATTCTATTGGTAACGCTAGACAAGAGACTAAAAGTAGTGAGTATTCGTCGATAAACTTGACGACACTTGCCAGACTGCTATTACTTCCCTTTCACCACCACATAATCTTTTATCCGATGGATGTTCATTCACGATAACTGCAACAAGCGGCCTCGTTGAATGGAGCGTTCTACGCGTCTTAGTCAGCCGAACGAGCCTTAATTTGAATAAAGCACTACGCGAAATTATCGGTGTTCCATCGAAGGTAACTGTTTTCTAGCGCATTTTACAGTGAGTCAGTCATGTGCGTTTGACGTAAGAAAAAAAATCAACATTCGAATTCATCTGACATCGTCAGTGATTGTCGAGGTAGTGTGGTGTAGGCTTCGTCTGAGCGAATCGGCGAAACCTTTTAAAGATTCTAAATGCAAAAATCCTTTTCGATTCCAGACGATGAGAAATAGCATTTAGAAATTGCTGAAGCAATAGGGAAGCTCCAACGTTAGTGTCGCAATCGACGATTCCACTTATGGCAAGCGAGGATGCACCAGGTTCGCTAGTAGTATCTCGGTCTTCCGTGTTCAATTCATTCCACATTTTACGGAGGCCCGGAGGTGACATATTCAGAAATAACTATATTTTCGGTGTGGTGAAACCTTAAACGAAATGTTTTTAGTTCAAAGTAGTTTCAAAACGAATTAATTTTGACAACATCACGTCTGAGTGCTCGTCACGACCTCTGGCGGGACAGCTAGCGTCGCGGCTCCCGGGTTTTTCTTTAAAATCTAAATTTTATTCTTATATCACCAGAGGGCGTTCTCTTCGAGCTTTCGAATTGCAATTGCCGGTTAAGTTATTTGTATAAGAAACCCATTCGGTGTTACGACCTGTAGACAGGAACACGGAAAGATAGAAAATTGATCACGATCACGACATGATCAACTATCGATACTGTATTTACAACTTAGTGGTGTGTGACTAAATAGGTCACCATTACCGCGTGGCCGATCAATACAGGCGATATCATAGTTACTACTGATAGCAGCGATAAAAAAGTTAATGAAATGCTGGGATACTTTTTCTGACCATAATAGTGCTCTACCTCCTCGATCAGTTATCGCACATCTCACGCAAACTCGATCCCGCTATCGAAGATTGCGTTCACCGCTCATCATACCATCGGGTAGGATAACCAATCATATATTATTAGTCGAAGCGGTGAAGGAAATGTCCATCTTTCCGAGTTTGACTTGTTCGATCGATGCTACCACGCACCCGAACGGCTCATATACGACGGAGTAACCGTCAATAACCATCAATGATTGCATCCCTCTCACCTGGAAATCACTGACGCTATTTATCACCTAACCACTTAACAGTCAACACAGTTTTTTTCGCTCGTGTCTTATTTCCACCATATCTTCAATAAGCCAAATTATGCTTCTTTCAACCTGACGCTTAAAAGCACCGCGTGATTTGATGATCGGGTCAAGGATTAGATTATTTTTACAAATACCGAGATCAAATAGACTCAGCCTCTTCAAGGACGTCACCTTTTTGACCGGTGGCTGAATTATTTACATAATCATCGAGATCCTCGATATGGGGGCGCATTTGGTCGGCTAAAGAAGCACTTACGGAGTATCGTCAAGTCGTGGGGTTCCGCAAGCCACCCACTTCATGGACATACGTCGAATATCTAAATGGCCGATGAATAAATACGTAGATTTGGGTTTCTTGGATTGAATTGTTATTTGGACATTTACGATTTATAGGGTGCAAAGGATTCTTGTTTGAAGATGTGTATTTTTCTATCGAAACTGCCATTTCCCTATGCATAAATGATCCTGCTCGTCGGATACCCGCAACGAGGATCTCAGAAATACTTAATTTCAAAATGACGTCGATGCACGAGACATTAAGGTCAATACAAATACATCTACTTAGGACTTATTTTCGACTCTTTTTAATTACGTTCTATATGTATGAAAATAAGCAATTATCCGAAATCGATAGAATACGACCAGAAACACGTGTTCGGGACGCAATCAGAAATCAATTCGTCGCCAATTTACCGAGAAAAAGATAATCGTAAGTGAACAAATGGAGGTTAGATTTCCAGCGCCAAACGAAAATAATGGACAACAGTGAAATCGATAAGTACAAATTAATTGGACGTGTATTCATCGATTTTCGGCGAATAGTTTGAGAAAGGGATAATTTGCGACTTCAACCCGAAGCTTTTGAAAGCACGTAGTGGCCGAGACCTTTGGATAAATGGAGTGCTTTATTCGTCGACAAGAATTTTAAAGAACAAGTCAGTTTATTCCTGATTCTCTGGAGCCAAGATAGCGAGCTTTCGAATGGTACCAAATGTTCCGTGATGGCATATTCGTTGGACGGAACATTCTAGCGTACTTTTTTTTACACTTTTCCCCCGAATATGACGAAATTGCAATCAGTTTTTATAGGCTAATGAGGTGTGATAGAGGACAGAATCAGAGGTGCTAATACTCGGTCAAATAGTCTTTCAATAACACACTCTGGATGGAAAACGATCGCTACTGAGTGTACTATACTAGTATGTGGTCGTCCCGTATAAAGTACCATTCAACAATTGGCTTTCTCGAATTAATTGGCAGAATTCATCGGTTTTTACGAAAGCAAACGAGCACCGTGTAACCTTTTTCATAGACACCTCACGTATATACATGTACAACGAGGTTAGCGACTTATAACACACCTGACTTCCACGTCGTCCTCGAAACGATCTTCCATCGCAAAATCAGACACCGCAATGGCCAAGGATGACGCCCCAGGTCATAACGGTATGTACACACCTGATGAGAAGACCTGCGGCAATCTTAGAGTCTCTCCCTCTTTTCTCCTTTCATCAACGCTACTGGAATTGCCGTGTGTCTTTTTAACGTTGTCAGTTTTATATTGCACAGTAACACGTCTATCATCCATTAGTTCCAACGGCGGTCGTCAACCAATTGACAGTCGGAAGGTGTGTGAACCCATCTAATGGTCTATTAACCGATATTCAGGCGACACCCAAGTTTCAAAAGATTTTCCCTGCGTATAAACTGACGAGGCTGTGTCTAATTTACGTGCAGACATAACTAACCAAGAGATCCGCCATTTTGAATTCAAACAGATTCGTATTTCATGTTATGTATACATCATCATGTAGATGATATATGACCACAACCTTTTCGTCGAAATCTGAAGAACATCTTCCTCATTGTTGTAAACATCATTCGAACGTCGTGGTTTTGAAATATAGTTTGCCGGAAATGAATAAATGTATTTGGAACCAAACGATTAATCAAAAATTTTGTCATGGCGCGCGATGAAACCGCAGTAAACCAGCTAGGAAAGCGGAACAGAACCATATAAGATAAATGAAGACAAACCATGATCCCGCCTTCATGTCTGGAATCATCTGAACAAAGTCGAAATGAGTTCCTTATTTTTTTCCTTCTGATTTATTTCCCTTTCGAACGTAAAATCTTCTAGAATTTCCCAGAACGACGCTCAATTTACAAAATGGGTCAAAGTGCCACGCAGTATGTAACGCCGGTTTTGGTCTGATTATCACAGGGATCGGCCCCTGGCATGTGGAAGCGTCGGTGCGGTAGTGGTTAATCCCGATCGTATAATCAGAATCGTGTAGTCGCTGATTTGATCACTTTGGCAGAAGCCATTTTATATGAACGATGACATCCGGGTATCTGCACAACGACATTTCCTACTCCTACATCGGGCATATAGACTCGTCGCTAGTCTCGTTATAAAGCAGCGATATGACTAACGCGTTCTTCTGGCGTCAGGGATAAACACCTTAAACCTTTAGGGAACTCTTTCACGACGCCAGACCAAACAGAACCCTTACCGATGACCGGAAGTGTATTGGTTGACCGGAAATTGCGCTAAGCTTCGGCGAGAAAGAAATCATCTTCGTATTTTACCGTACAATTAGTGAGTAGCGGTGAATACACACGCGGGTAATACTGATAAAATGTCAATTTCCGTCAAGCAAAGTATTGAAGAGGAAGCTCACTAGTTCATAATTACTGATCCGGAGTACGGCACTTGTGCACGGTCAGTTCGATCTGCCAAATGCCACGAATAATCTTCAACCAAATCTGAACGTTAAATTGAATATATGAATGTGTGTTAGACACCAGAATTAATCAAATGCCAATCCTTTGAAAATCGTGTCTGAATAGTCTGTGCGAGCGCCGGCGAAACGAAGCGATGTACAAATTCGTGAAAAGAATTATTAAGATTATCGTCAGATCGCTATCTCAATTGAACTTTCGTTGTTCGCATGTTTCAAGGTTTCTTCGCTAGGTTTGAACTATAAAGTAGATGGAAATTAATTTCCAATCGACAACCGGATAATATGAATTCTAAAGATTGCGATCCCCAGGCAATTGGAGTACGAGAAAGAGTGAAGTTCGTCACCATCGGCGTCGCGACGACTCAATACAATCTGTTGTCAATTTTCGAAACGAGAATTTGTGTATAATACCAGGAAAATCTCGGCTATCTTTCTAAAGGATTTTACGTTCTAAATCGATTGTTATTCTATATAGAATTTATGCCCGTGAATAACCTGATCCAACGAGAGTCACCAGTGACTGAGCCTGACCATTTGAAATGCTTGATACCATATTGACCAGGTTTCAGCCAAACAGAGTTTGATTCTACGCCTATTTTTCTCCTGAGCATTTTTTCACTGTTTCAGAAGGATGAATTCGATTTCTGATGCCAAATCACCCGGATTAAAAGGACTGGTCGTGGCGCCATAATTGGCGGTAAAAGTCGGTGTCCGTCATGGCGAAAAATGACGTCCGGGTTTGCACAAGATTGATCGATGTTCACACACGGATGATAAGCACGCCTCGTTAATCAAGGTTCCCCTAATTCACAATCATGTCCTTAGTTAATTGGCTAAATAACACCAAATCAGACGAGGCGTCCAGCACATGTATATGTGTATAGTCTGTGTGATTTACGTCGAGTAGACCCTACGCGGACTCGTATCGATTCGATTGGGAATCAATGTTGTATTTCTGTGTCCGTCATGGTTATAACATTATTGATGTGTACATACATCACACTTTCCGCCATCGAAATGGGGGAATCGACATATAGTCGAAAAGTTACCATCTTATCGTCGTTCCGTTACTTCAGTCTTCTCTTATTCGATGTTTCGTTTTTACCCGGTTATGGCGGGTCAGACTTTCGCAAACATTTCATACGAATACATAAACAGAAATCATTGTAACCAGGAAGCAGTTATGACAGCAAAGCCAATCTTTTACCGCATTTCGTGATAAATTGAGAAAATAAACTGTGACTAAAAGTCATTCAGAAGCAAACTTCGTGTACTGCAATGACAAGAAAGCCGGTGTAATGACTAGTTCACACGCGTGCGAGACCCGTTTAGATGGTCACGGAGTATATCATTCAGAATATCGACAAGTCAATTCTCACGGGTTGAATATTGTTAGTAATTCTCGATTACCATTCATAGGAATTAATCCATCATCTGACATCATGTACACGGATCCGTATCCCCATCGGGATAGCTACACATACATAGGTTGTAATGTGCCGGTTACCTAGAATAAAACGCACTAGGTAAATCCTAGAGCGAATAAATCAACACCGTTTTCATGTTAGATCGACTTTTTTCTCGAACAGACCGACCAGACATTCATTTATCAAATGGGCAATCGAAATAAGCGAGAAAATAACGCCCGGTCGAAGCGAACGCCATTTTCTCATCGAGTAAATGAAATAAAAAGTCTCCCTCATCTATCGGACCATATTTTGATATTTCAGATGCCAATCTGTCAAAGTGTTATCACCGGTTTCTAGGTGGTGCATGTCTCACCGATACCTGACTCCGTTGGAATAAGACGACTCTAATCGTCAATCTTAGTCAGCTTATAACGACCGAGAACAGTTAAACATTCAAAGCACCAAAACACCATCTGTTTCTATAGTATTTCATAAACCCATGACTGAAAAAACAATTTGGAAATTAAGCCAAGGCGTGCAACTGAATCCAGAGATTGCTCCACATTTTCTCTGACCATGTCAGATCACTGATCCGCGAGTGTTTGTTATTGCAATCAGGGATGAAGGGGGCTACGAGGCAAAGGTAAGACAAGACGAGATAAGAGGCAAATGTATTATGAATGTTGTTTATCATGTCGGTCCGTGTTTGTGAACTGTCAAGTCAGTCGGCTAGAACGGAAATTACCATAAATGCGACTGCTCCATATACGACTAAGTATTCCAGCACAAGAACAAATTGCTGTCAAAATTCTGAGCCAAACGCAAAGCGATGTTGTACATGTAATACGGCTCGGGTATCTTTCTCGTTGTTCTTGAAAAAAGTGCGTTATGGTTTTCACCTCTTGCAATCGTCAATCTACTTCAGCCATTGCAAATTCCACGATGAAAAATTGGGAAAACATCAAATCATTCATATTATATTCAATTTGGCTCAAGTTTCTTTTTGGAATCAGAATTACACATTTCTAGCATTCTTTTCGGAGGGTAGTTTCCACTGGTATAAGCAAATTTGTTGCATGCTTCAAAGCAATTCGTGGTCTACACTAATGCATTTTAATGCGTGTACTGTTTATCCATCAATTTTGTAAAATCTTCATATAAAAGTGAATGAAATCATTCAGTATTCCTGAAGATGACTATCAGGATAAAGTCGAAAGGTTGAAATAACCTATCGACTCAAAGAAATCTTTCGCCACTCTTTGTTAGTGTGGGATTTTAGATTAAAACGTACACAGCGTTTCGTTATATCAACCTCGCTAATCGAGATTCTTTTAGACCAACAATGTCAGTGATAACTCTATGCATGAAATTTATATTTGATATTTCGTTAGTGAATTGAGATTCGACGCATTGATCGGGCGCTTTTGAGATTGCGACGTGTGCTGTTTTTTTTTTCTATGTGATGAGGCGCGTGCGCGCTGATAAACAGCTGTCAATGCGGAATACGACGAACTATGAAATCATTTATTCTTCCGTAATTGAATTTATTCGCCATCTAATGAGTAGTAGTTCATCACACAAGCAGAAGTCGCGAGTCAATCGAGTTTTGTGCGCAATATGCCGCACGCAAAATAAGCACCACCGACTACTACAGGCAAAACATGCGCTTATCCCATATACAAGTCTATGGAACGCCATCCAGGCAAAGTAGTTCAACAATCCGTTCACAATCGTACAAAAAAATCAACAATCTTACACAGTTAGTTTTTGGTTCTGAAACCGATGCGAGATTTTCAGCAACTAGTTTTAAATTCTGTAAGCAATTATTTTCGTCATGCCGTCAGGTGGCACTGAGGTAGTTTCTTTTAGTCTGGTGTCTGATGAGCGCATGACTAAAAAGGCGATTGGATACAGAATTTAAAACTAGCCGTAGGCCATTCGTATTTTAGTCAGATGTTGTCTGATGGTGACTGATGACGGCATGACTGAAAATACCTCAGCACCATCTGTTGTCTGATTTAGTCACGAATAAAAAAAGAACTACTGGTTTCAGTATCCGAAATTAACGTTGTAAGATTTTGAATACGTTGTTGAAATACCATCGAATTTTTTCTAGGATGGCGTTACATAAAAAGTAATTGCAATTGGCCCGTATACAAAGCATTTATTTAGCGATTCTCAAATAGAAACAAATAATTATATTTCGATAGCACCAGTATCCGAAATCCAAGATGATTCTCATAAGATGGAAATTGAGAAGGACACAAAACAATACGCTTTAGGCGTGTGGTGAGGTGGTATGAGGGAACTCCGAGTAATCCGGTTGAACCCACGTTGAAGCACGTAGACGACGCATCCCCTAGACACAGTTCCTAAAACACAGACTGTCTATACAATTAATGAATTTACGTATAAAGGATTTTACGCACGTGGCACTAATGGCTTTCAATTCGATTTAGACTTCTTAAATTAACTCACTGAACGACTTCACTCGGATCAAGAACGTATTGTAAAGCGTGCTTCAAGATGAAAGAAAGCGTTTGCAAAGTAACTCGAGTCCGTGTAACAGGAAGAGTCCTTCTGGTATGTCGTAATCTTTGATGACATCTTCGTGTTCTAAATGATGTCGGACACGTCCTCTATGTGAATTACGTATAACCAATAAACAGAAACAGATGAAATAACATTTTCAAAGCATCGTTTTTCGAAGTAACCAATCGATGGAGTTTTTTCTTCATTTCACGCGATGCCTGATTCAATTTGTTCGCAAATATTGCCACAAATTGACAAATGCCTTTGGTAGAAATATACCTTCGTGCTATATACGGTATGCTACAAATTGCATATATTTGAACAAATATATCGCTATCGTTTTATCGGAGCTAAATATGGCGACAAAGGTGCAATAATGTTATCTGGATGTTTAGCGTAAATGAGGATATACGAAAATAGTGCGTGTGTTGTGGTGGATAGGGACTGGTTGGCGGAATGGATTTAGCTAGTGTCAACTGCGGGTGGATAAGTCATTTTTCCTGCGACGACTGCGGGTGTTCTGATTCCGAGTGTAAGATGGTAATTCTGGGGATGAGATGAGAATGGCGGAAGAGAACGAATGTCTTCCTTCGCCGTCGTCTACGAGATGTTCAGCTATAATTGCTTTATTTCCCTTCAGGGGAAACACTGGTCAGGCGGTGACTGCTGCGCTCTTCACCGGCAAATATTGCCGGCCACGCATTTTTCGCTCATCTTTGCTCGACAAATAACAAGTAATTCGCGTGTCCAGAAAAGTCACGCCACAAACAACTACCTTTAACGGTTGATGAACACAAACGGATCACTCTCCTACGAGAACAAGACGTAGGTAATGCAACTTACAATGGCCATTCGTGTGCGTACGATAAAAACATTACTCCTTCTACGACGAAATCAGGCGATCGTCAGACTGGCGTAAATATACAGACAGTCTATCATTCGGTGTCGCCAATGAATATTGATTAAAACTAAGTCTAAAAAAATATGCCTGTCCCTGCGATAATTCCTCTCGTGGCAAGCGAGTTTTAGGTCGATACTGCGGCTAGCCTCGGTGCTTACGGAAATCACATGGGAATTCCTCGGCAATGGTCATCGGTCAGGATGGTTAATAATGCATTAAATGATCCTTTTTACACAGCGTTAGGCCTAGTTGATAATCAGCACCAGTACATACGGCGCCGTTTCTTTCTCGTGAAAAAACAAAATTTTTCCACCATGAAAACTACCATTTTTTCACCACGAAAAACAAGCAAGATCGTTTTGTACCCTCTTGGCGAACAGTTCCTTTTTGTGACCGATCTTAATGTTTAATATAATTCTCTCATACAAATAATGAATTCGGCCAATATTCTCTGCAAACCGCTGACTATGACATTAATCAACGAGATAAAATAAAACGAACGCAGGATTAACATGAGCCTCAGGTAACGGCTATATTTCATCACTAATCCAATGCGTCTATGATGGTATTTTCTACTTCAGCTTTTCCCTGTACAATTGACGGTGTAAGTGACAGTGGGACTAATACCCAAATACCCGGACTCAATTTTTAAAATCCAGATAACAACTTAGAAATTCAAATCGTTTGAAACCACCCGATGGCGATAGAACATCAACTAGGTCACTGAACGAACGGTTGTTTCTTTCAAACCGGGAAAGTGAGTATCTAAAACCCAAACGCTTCAACGCTGTTTTTTTTTGTGTTCTGTGCAAATGTCTTTTTTGTAGGGGAAATACAATAATTGCAATTGTTAAGTCGAAGATGGCTTTCGAGAACCACATAGGATTGTAAACTAGCTCGCTGTGCGGAATAATAGAAATATGGGTTGACGATTTCCGTAATGAAAACTTTCTGAAAAAAATGTCTGCTGAATTTTAAACAACCCTGAAGCTGATGTAATTGTCACTCGACGTAGAGACATTCTTTATGCGATCACGCAGTTTTATAGCGGGACCTCTTTGATCAGCTACAGCCTACTCACCTCCTTCTGTCGAAGCCGACAGCCAGAGCTAAGGTACAGATTTAAAAACACATTTCAAACGATCTGCTTCGGGCTTCAAGCGCTCGTCAAATATTTAAAAACGATTTGACAATAATGCAAACAACTAAAAAGTATAATTCAATTTGGTGAAGGTAAATGTTTTGAAGACGCTCAAGAAATTACTGAATCTGTCGATTGGTTCATCGACTGTAATACAAACTGAATTATTGATATTAAGTTGCTACTTTATCAATACAAGTCTACGACTAATTCGAGCACACAGATAATCGCTACTTTCAGCAAAACATCAGGGAAATATAGAAGGATACTTTTCTTCATGTGTATGTGTTTCTGTTCTGTAATGATTTCGCTAGAAATCGCGTGCGTTTCAAAATTGCCTCGGGAATTATAAAGACATCAATCTTTTACAGCGTGTGAACTGTCTTATCAGTCACTAGTCTTATCTCTCACAGTAACCTATCGGTTTGAGTTTCGGAAGTAAATTAGTTTTTTATCGCCAGCAAGCCGACACCTGCAGACAAGCCGACAACGCGACGTCACAAACCCCTACCGGTATGTGGACCTTTTATCGTCTGCTATTAGACACGCTCCCGCCGTACGAAAATGGAGGCAATTTCCTCTAAGGATAAAACACATAGTATAAGATGACCAAACGTTCATAGAAGTCCGTATTTGAAGAGAATTGATGATGACAGAAACCAAATCAAAGAAGCGGTTGAAATAATATTCCCGTGATTTTCTTTTACCATGCTATAATGAACTCGGTGAAGTAATGAAGTAATAGTCGTGCCAAGGTCACTGATAGTTCTCGGTAAAATCATCTGGATATTGGATGATTTGTAAGAGCCATTGGCCTTCGGTTTGACTTGACTGCATCGATAGTTAAAACGTTTATTACAGCGATGATTATGTTTGTTTAATCCGTCAAAACGCTCGGAAACATCGCAGAGACGTTAACGCATCGCTGGTGACGTCTTACCTGACGTTTTATCTTCGTTTTCAACGTCGTTCACGTCAAAACGCATTGTACAAACAACGATAGCGACGTAAATAGAGCCGGGTTCCGCTTTCACGGCGGCAAAGACACTCGGAAAGTGAAATAAATCAGGTATGCGCGTTAAGTGAGTGCACGAACGCTGTTTTCAGGGAGCGTTTTATTTCACAGACTTAGCAACTATTTCCAATTAGACGGAACCAAATGGAATGATATCATGTATCTTTGAGGCATGTAATATCGGGTGGTGTTTGTGCGTATTAAAGGGTAGAATATGTCTTACGACGGCTGATATTTTTCCGGTTTTAAGGCGGTTTACGTGTTATATTGACGGCAAACGGTTCCATGATATTTTATTAGATTTGTGATTGATATGAAGTGATAAATATTGTATGAAGCCTATATATATACACACGTCGAGGGTGTTTTGCGTGAGATGATTGCAGGAATGATGAAAGTCAAACTAAATTAAAGGCAAGGTAATAACTGGTACGTGTGGCTATGATTTTGTATTCGGATGAAGTTCACGACGGGGGCACTTATTAAATTACCAAGTCTTACTCATTTGACAACAAGCAGTAATTCGATTTTGTTTTGCCGCCCACTATACCGAAACCAATCTCGTTTTTTTTCAACAAAAATTTGCATAAATCAAGCGCATATCGACGTCGACACGTTTGCCACGAATCACAAAATATGTATCTACAGACGGAGTTTCGATGCCGGGAAAACAACAATTTCTTTCATTTTCCTATAAATCCACGAATATGGCATATTTCCGATTTTCAGGCTGTTTTGATTGGATCTAGACGACGGTGTGATGCTATTCACGAAAATTCAGATTGACTGATATCCGCTGTTGGAATAACAACTTCGTTTACGCTAAATTTCTCTACAACGATACTACTACATATTTGAATATGAATTGCATTCCATCGTTTGCGTAATAATGACGTTGCCCGAAGGCACGGGAATGAAGTACGCATATTTCTACCTACGAAATTCGAGCGAGGTGCTTTTTGTCACGACTCGGAATCGACAAGCAGCAAAAGGTCATAGGTTATATATATATCAACCATTGGTGCACACTGACCCAACTCCGACTAGTGAACCCAGTAACTTACCTATGATGGTATTAACAAAATCGATATAGTTGTCTCGTCCGTCGGATAAAACTTGATTACTTAAGAAATTAATACGAATCAATTATAATTACGGCTGTTTAGTCGACGCGCCTTGCAAATTTATTGATAACGACTCTCAATATCCAAACGGTGACGATTATGTTGTTATATACGATTTGCGAATAACTGCTCGGGGCTAGTTATTAACCCACAAGGACAACCCATTCTAGAGCCCAGACAGGCATTTGATAACAGCAAAGAGCTATCTTCGTAGTATATCTGCGAACCCTTGAACTAGTCTGTCTTTTCATCCTCGTTCGGAACTTAATCCCGCGCAATATTGGCGAAAAATACCACGGCCGACAAACAACAATCATTTTCGCTTTAAAAGTACATCAGCAAACAGACAAGATGAACCGAAAGCGTCAGTCCTCCCAATAACTGTCCACTCTACTGTACAAGGTTAGTTAACTGGGGATTTGTGGCGAAGATGTTTGATAGAAATCGCCATAGCGTAAGAGACTAGGCTAATCCTTAAACATCCAAACTGTGCTGGTTCGCTAGTATCAGCACCGTATATGCGTATATATGCGCGGATGAAAGTAAAGACAAACTAACCATGATCGCAGGATCAGTGAAGCTCTGTCAGTTCTGAGAAACGAGAAATTATTCAATATATCACGCACTCATCGCTTGGTCTTCTGCAACTTTCATCTGATCATCTATACATAATTGCACCAAACGTGACGGAACTAATGTCGTGTTTTTTTTTCGCAAAAAGAATTTAGTTATCTAGGTTTTCTTCGTTTCAGCTGGGACCTACAGAGGTTGTGCGGCAGTCATGCATAAAGGGAACCTGATTATTTACCCGACAGATCCCGAAATTTTGAAACGACCGTATTGCGAAATCTCTCGTCGCTATGTATGGAAAGTCTCGCAACCAGCAGTAGACAAGTAAACACAAATGGATGTTCCAGATATTGGTCCTTAGTGTTGACGGTCGGATATCGCTCGGTGGTTTCCATTCATAATTGTATACTTATGTACATCACGATGATCCAATATTTTAGTAAACGAAATACTAAGAAGTGTCCCTTTGATAATACTCGAATTACTAGCATCAATTACGAAGGCGTAATACAACCTCGAATACCTTAGTTTCTCCCGACCTCCTCATAGTACAAAGTCACCCTCTGGCCTCGGCATCTCTCCCTCCCTCGGTGTACATTAATTAGATGCTTATTGTGTAGTATCCCGATATCCGTAGATAAATAACCTCAATTCCTTTTTAATTAGAAATATGCATTGCTATAAAATTGATCGAATAGTTTGGCATTCACTTGACTATCACGCTAATGCCGCATCCCCGCGCATTCAATAGCCTGAAATTGTTGTTCATATGGAAAACCATGAACATCAAATTGACTTCAGATTGTAATAGTTGACGATGACGTTCGAAATTCGAATCGAAGACGTGTTAGGAATTTCTAGCACCATCGCGTGGTGGTTCTGGTTCAGTCGGAAATCAACGAAATTTCAGTCGGGGTCATTATAATTTAGATGCATTTCAAAACGGAGCCTGATTCTTATTCAACGCTGGATTGTTGAATGAACACCCCTAAAGCGTGGAGGATGTGGTGATGAATAATGGAAAATCTCCCAGTAGGAAATCAGAAAATGTCGATCTCTCAAAAGCTTGTTCAATGGAATTTCAACATCGTGGCTGTTGACGAAGTACCATTTTTCCATGAAACTGTTTTCAATGTCCAGTAAAGTGCGATATTTTCTACTCGACGTCCTTCCAGCTGACTCGAATGTCTTTTTTTTCAAACTAACAGCTGTGATAGAAAACCATCCAGAATTCTACCAATAAAATCATATAAAACAATGAATTTTCTCTTTTCTTATCCCTCCAATTTTTTTCCTAAAAAATTCGTACTCCGAATGATTAAAAAAGGACCTATCCAGACTTCTGTATGTTTGCGATGAGAATGGGCGATATGGACATCAGACTGACGCTGACGCGTTACCAAAAATAGATCGTTCGGTAACTAATTTGGCTAATAATACGTCGATATATCGTTTCCATGTAATCGCACACGCAGAAAAAAAATGTGAAGAATCTCTACTTCGTCCGAGCTGAAGTGAGATGAAAATTATTGCACAACGAAACTGAAGTGTGCATCTTTCCCCGTCTGCAAGTTGTGAGATGATTATGGTGTTCAGTGATGGAATAACGTTCACTACGCTGTTGAGTTAGATTGAAACCGGCCGATAAAAGACAGGAAAACATGACGCGCTCTTCCGATTCCGCCGGTGAAGAACTCACTCGGCGACACATCAAGACCTTATCAATTTTCATTTCGATTTTTAATCACGTCGATCGATTCTTTAAACGAACAGACGTCTGCTAACGGGATCTGATTGGTGCGACAATAATAGCAATCATACGTGAACGAATTTTCATACATGGAAATGTCTGATGAAGTCGTGGTCCGATCGTCGGAGATGGTTCTTACATTTACCGCATTTCCTACTGGCGTACGTGACCTCCGGGGTGGACGTTTAAATCACTCTGAACTGTTTACCCAATTATCAAAGAATTCATTCAAGTTTACCAATTTTGAATTACTATACTTTATATTGACATCAGCCAGAATTAGATTTTATATAATGCCTAATGCTGCAGTGACCGCTGAAGAATTCGGATTCGAATGTACCATTAGCTATGTGACGGTGTAAACGGCTTCAGATGCGGTGATTTGAAAAGTTCACCTCGCATCTGCTGATATATAAACTAATCCCTGTGGTGGTTAACCTAACAGGAGAATTCACTCGACTGATAAAACAAATTACAGGCAATTTACACCGAGATATCCGCAGAGGGTGCAGGGCAGACAGTGTAATTAGAGGTTCATTTTAAGCGTCACATTTGTCAGTCTCTCCCAGGGTCTATGATTTCACTAAAAAAAGAAAAGAGAGTGGAGTGTAAAACGAAGAAGGTTTTTCTTAATTCGCCCAAGTTTGTTTGTCTGATACTCTTCGATGAATCGTTTTCAGTTGCTAGCCAACATTTTGTTCGGGACATTTTGTTCTTCGATTGTGAAAATTGTATATGACGCCTGTTCTCGCACATTTCACCGGTCCTTAGATGAATTGCGACATCTTTGGCAACATTCTAACCGCGTGAATCTCTAGTTCTCAATTATGTAAAGTTCGTTTCTTAAATGTGCAACAGTGCGACATGATAAAAAACTGTGGCCAAAAGTAGTTCGAACCCACCCTGTGGAGTAAAGCAGCAACAGGAAACCTAAAAATGACTCAAGATGAATTTGAAGGCCGACTCTGAAGAATTTCCGGGTATAGACCATAACCACGATATTTGATTAATCGAATTTCGTTCTATGAGCGCGGATTGAATTCACAGCGATATCGTATAACTGAGTGATCGTCAGGTAGAGAATCAACTAGATTAAAATATATTATGAAATCGGAAGCAGATTTACGATAAGATCACCGCAGTTTGAATGCTGCCGCGCTCATAGCTGGAGGCTGGATTCAGAATCTCTATAAACGTGCGCCTCTCTCGTAGAGAGATATCAATATACACTACACGCGTGCGCGAGTTAACTCTAAACTCTAAAGTATCAAATTATTTCAAACATTTTTTTTCACTTTTTTTTCGACGGGGCGACGTGTGAACCGACAGAACATATTCGTCTAATAACAAAATGTTATCAGCTCTGATGAAAGCGACGCCCGCGGGACAGGAATTTCGATGGAAAAAATGATTTTCCGTTAGAAGTGACGATAGTATAAAAAAAACGTGCGCTTTGACTTCTCTGAGAATTATTTTGCTATCTTAGTTATGTATATACAGGCTTCAATGTCTTAATTCTGTGTACAGCATGTCGGCTAGTGGATTCCTCGGAACCGTACGATGTCATTTCAAAATAATTGATCATTCATTATAATATTGTATAATGTATCATGTATCATATTGTACGGAAAATACTTAAACATAACAATGATATTTCAAGGAGAGTCTGACAGAGCTCTGTAAATCTCACACTATTTGCTGTTTAACTAGTGATATTCTAGCTTGAAACCTACTACATGGTTTGATTTCATTTTCATTCGCCTTCCCCCGTTCAACCACTGCAACACACTCGCTTTCAGATACAGGGAACGACTCTTCATCAAAATTGGTTAATGGGAAAACTCGCCCAAGGAGAGCAAAGCTCTTCAAATATCCAATTTTCTCAGCCGTAATTGTAGAAAATTATTTCCAAAGATTAAACATCGGTTGTTGTAACCGTTACAACAGTTTATATCAAAGCCAGATGGCTATAGTGCGCGTGGACCTGGTTACCACCGAGATCCCGTGTGAACTCGCGTTTCATAATCTATAACACGTGTATTATTTTGTTTCTAACTAGTTTAAGACTGTGCCTGTTCTCTCGTTTGTATATTTTAATCCTTTTTATAGTAACATTTTGACAGTTTGTAACATTCTCAACAGATTGTAATCATAATTAGTTCCCAGCCTGATTTTGTATAAAAGCCGCAACAAATATCCTGTAAAATCAGTTCATCTATGCAAGCCTGACTGTACACATCTCTCCGCTAAATAAATCGCTATAGTCTGAAGAAAGTCTTAAAGTTAGTCATTTCATGACGAAAGGAACGGCTGCTTCAAGGGACAGGACGACGACTCTGCCTTGCTGCTTCAACCAGGGAACGTGACTCTGGCCGACTCGCTAAATTTGCTTCTGTCTGGTGACCCGCCTGGCTTTGCTTCTGCCTTGTCGACCCGCCTGGCTTCTGCTTCTGCCCGGCCTTTGCTTTGCTTCTGTCCGAGAACCTATACAGTCCTCCTCGCTCGCTTCCTCACTCCCATCGCCTGTCAGTGGAGTGAGCCCGAAACCCCGTGGTGTTGGACCGAGAACTCTCCCAACATTAACTGGTCCCTCGAACCGGATAGAAGACAACGAAGATGACCGAAGAAAGCAGAAAACTGAAGACCACCAGAGGCTGCAAAAAAGCAACGTTTACCCGGATCTGCAACCAAGTGACCACGCTGATCGAAGTTCGAGGCAGCCGAACCCAGTTGGTGTCGCTGGTCCAGAAGTTAGCAGACGCCTTAGAAAATGTCGCGATAGCCAACGACACGTACGTCGATAGCCTCAACGATGAAACTGAGACAGCCGCCGCAGAGAAATACGTCACCGAAATCGAAGAGACGCACACACAGATGGTCGCTAGCATTAAGACCTATCTGCAGTCAAGAGCTGACGACGCCTCATCCGTCATGTCAAAGGCCTCGTCAGCGGCGTCACGAGCAACCACCGTACGTGCGCAGAAGAAGGCCCTTGAAGTAAAACAACTGAGACGTCGCCTCGAAATAGAACGTCAACAAGATGAACTCACTCGTCAAGCCAAGCTAGCCCAGGCTCAAGACGAAGCCGACGCCGCCGCGCTAGAAGCCAGCCTCCAAGACGCAGATGTCTTAAACGCTGATCGCCTACGTGACTTCGACGACGAAATCCTGCCTATGCCGCGGCCCGATAGAATCCTGCCGATGTCGCAGCCCGATAGAATCCTGCCGATGTCGCAGCCCGATAGAATCCTGCCGATGTCGCAGCTCGATAGAATCCTGCCGATGTCGCAGCCCGATAGAATCCTGCCGATGTCGCAGCCCGACAGAATCCTGCCGATGTCGCAGACCGATAGAATCATGCCGATGTCGCAGCCCGATAGAATCCTGCCGATGTCACAGCCCGATAGAACTCTGCCGCCGATGCAGCCCGTTATACCGCCGCCTGACTGGTCCATGTCGTATCAACCCGAATATCAGCCGAACCGAAACCAACCAACCAATCAAAGCAGAAGATCGAACCATCTATTCTCAAAGTCCGTACCGAAGATACATTTGCACAAGTTTGACGGTGATCCAAGCGATTGGCCGAAATGGTATGGTTTGTTTAAGGCGCTGATCGACGACCAACCAGATCTTACAAACACAGAGAAAATCACGCACTTGCAGTCAGCCGTGACCGGTGTCGCACAGCAGACGATTGCCGGTATGATGTACGAAGGTCGACTATATCACCAAGCTCTGAGATCACTCGAAGAAAGATTCGGCCGAGAAGAAGACGTCGTGAAAGCGTGCCTCAAGAAAGTTTTCACACAGCCCCCGCTGAAGAATTGTGATGCAGGACCGCTCGAAAGATTTCAAGCTAGCCTTCACTGTGCCGTGACGACCCTTGAGAATCTCGGCTATCAGGGTGACCTAGCAAGCGTAGAGAATCTTCGCCGAATCGTAATGAAGCTACCGCCAGAACTCAACCGTGAATGGGGCAAGAAAGTATTTGAGATTGAACCACGCCGCCCAAACCTGTCTGACTTGAGTAGATGGTTGACGCAGCAAGTGAAGATATCATTGAACTGTCCAGCCACGCGGACTGAAACAAGAGAAACTCGAAGTTTCGACCGACCACGACCGAATACTAGATCGATGTTCACGACCCAGAATCAAGCTAAATGTCCACTCTGCAACGAAGACCATAAGCTCGCTGTATGTCGAACGTTTAAGCTGAAGTCTGTCAACGAGAGATCAGCGTACATTGCAGTGTCAAAGAGATGTTTCTGCTGCTTGGGAGAAGGTCATCGTGTGAGATTCTGTCCTGGCAAGAAAACGTGTACCCAGCCAAACTGCAAGGGGAAACATCACCCCCTGCTACACGGGAGTCAACGAGTGTACCCGAAGAGAGAAGTCGCTGCAGTGTGTCTATCAGATGAATCATCCGTCAACAACCAAGAATACTACGAGACTGAAGCCGAAATCAACACTACTAGCCGCCAGAAGCATAACGTGTCAAACGCCATACTGCAAGTCGTTCCAGTCAGACTTTATGGCGACGGAGGTCAGCACCAAGATACCTATGCGCTACTCGACTCAGGCGCACAAACGTCACTGTGCTGTAGCAGACTTGTTGATCGACTCGGTATCAGCGGCGAGAGAAAATTTCTGAAGTTGAGCAATGTCGAAAATGACGGTGAACGGTACAAGACGCTTAAATTTAAGATGAAAATCAAACCGCTCGGACCCGAAGCCGTCAACAACGTCATAGAAGTCAACGAGGCATGGGCTGTACCCAGATTGAACGTTTCGATGCCGAAGATAAAGAAAACGATAATTGAAAATTACTTCGGTGACATTTGTATACCAGAAACGTCATCCGGGCAAGTAGAAGTTCTGCTGGGAGCCAACGTCATCGAAGCCATCATCCAGCACGAAGTCAGAACAGCAGGGCCCGGCCGACCGATTGCCGTAAGAACCGATTTTGGCTGGTCCGTTACCGGCAATATGGCGAATACCGAACAGACGACTGAAAGAAACGTATTGTGCCTCGGGAAGTCGACCGATAATATCCACGAGACGCTTGATGCATGGTGGTCAACGGAGTCTTTCGGAACGAAGTACGACAAGCCCGTAGCCGAATCCCGAGAAGATATCAGAGCCGATAAGATCCTGCGAGAGAGAACGAGATGTCTCGGTGACAGATACGAGACGAGCCTGCTGTGGAAGAACGACGACGTGCAGTTACCGAATAATCGCCCTATGGCCTACCGCCGATTAGAAACGACCGAGAAGTCCTTGATTCGTGACCCGGCGAAAGCAGAAGCATATAAGCAGACATTCGCAGCTTACATCGCCGATGGCTACGCCCGTAAACTTACGCCACTTGAAGCTGCCTCTAACCAGAAGAAGAGATGGTATTTGCCGCATCACGCCGTCGTAAACCCAAACAAGAAGAAGATCAGAGTAGTATTTGACGCTGCTGCCACTTACCAGGGAGTGTCACTGAATAACCAACTCATAACCGGCCCAGATCTGCTCCAAAGCCTACCAGGAATCCTGCTAAGATTCAGAGAAGAGCCGATTGCTATAACGGCCGATATCGAGCAGATGTATCACCAAGTAAAAGTTCGAGAAGAGGACCGACCAGCCCTCAGTTTTCTGTGGAGAGACTTAGATACCACGAGACCGCCAGACGTCTACGAAATGCAAGTCACAATCTTCGGCGCCCGGTGTTCTCCAGCCATGGCGAATTACGTCTTAAGAAAGACAGCAGAAGACAATGAATCAGAAGTAGACGCAGAAACCGCCGCAGCCATTAGAAAACATTTCTACATGGACGATTTTCTGAAGTCCGAAAATTCGACCGCCAAAGCTATTCAACGCGCAAAAGATGTAACGATGCTGGTGAAACGTGGTGGATTCAGACTGACGAAATGGACGAGCAACAGTCGTGAAGTCCTGCAAGCATTACCACCATCCGAAGTCAGCTGCCAGTCGATCGATTTGATGGCCGACCAGCTACCCGCTGAACGTACCCTCGGGGTGATATGGGATCCAGAGTCAGACACGATTGGTTTCAAGGTCCGAGAAGCAATGACGCCGGCTACCAAACGGGGAGTGCTAAGCAAAGTTTCATCAGTTTTTGACCCGTTTGGCATTGCTGCACCATTCACAGTTAAGGCGAAAATCCTGATGCAACGTCTTTGGTGTCAAAAACTCGACTGGAACGATGAACTAACTGGTGGGGACCTAGAAAATTGGCAGATCTGGCTCGAAGAATTGATCAAACTTGAGATGCTGAAAATTCCGAGATGTTACCGAGCACCAGATGTGCCGTCGACCGGGCGACAACTACATGTCTTCTGTGACGCATCCGATAAAGCCTTCGGTGCCGTGGCTTACCTTCGCACGCAACACGCTGATGGCAACGTCCGAGT
This sequence comes from Tubulanus polymorphus, assembly GCF_964204645.1. Lineage (NCBI taxonomy): Eukaryota > Metazoa > Nemertea > Palaeonemertea > Tubulaniformes > Tubulanidae > Tubulanus > Tubulanus polymorphus. The sequence continues at coordinate 4,829,406 of NC_134029.1, read as the reverse complement.
CGCATTCGTCATGAGCAGATGTCGCGTCGCCCCGCTGAAGAAACTATCAATAGTTAGGTTAGAGATGCAAGCAGCAGTCCTGGCCGTGAGACTAGCCGACACCATTCGCAAAGAAATCAGCTATGTAATCGATGAGACGATATTCTGGTCGGACAGCGAAATTGTGCTGAAGTATATCGCAAATGAAACGAAACGATTCCACATCTTCATCGCCAATCGGGTAGCTGAAATCCACGACTCCTCGCATCCAAACCAATGGCGACACATCCCAGGAAGTCTGAACCCAGCTGACATCGTGTCGAGAGGTGCCACCGTCACAGAACTCAAGTCCAGCGTCTGGCTAGAAGGACCTGAATTCCTCAAACTTGATGACACAAACTGGCCGAAGTCGAAGCTAGTCGACTCAATGCTGCAAGACGATCCCGAAGTTAAGAAAGTCAACACACTGTCCGTCGCAGAAGTGTCAACCACGCTTCCAGACCCTGCTAGATGGTCCTCGTGGATGAAATACAAACGAGTCGTCGCGACAGTAGTCAGGGCTAAGTCAATCCTGATGAAGCGAGACGTCGCGAACACCGAGCCGCTGAAAGTTTCAGAGCTCGAAGAGGCGGAAATGCTGATTTTCAAAGCGGCACAAGAAGCAGCGTACGGCGAGGAAATAGCTGATTTACGAAGCCACCGACCAATCTCGAGAACTAGCAAGATACTGCCGCTAACTCCGAAGCTTGATGAGAACGGTGTCTTGAGAGTTGGTGGTCGCTTAAAAAACGCACCGATCGCAGAAGCCGCGAAACATCCGATACTGCTGCCGAAGAACCACGAAGTGACGAGACTAATCATCCACCACTATCACCACCAAATGTTCCACGGTGGTCTAGCAGTAACGATGAACGAAATCCGGCAGAAGTTCTGGATCCCCGAATGTCGTTCGACCGTGAAGAAACTCGTTCGCCGATGCGCCTACTGCATTAAAAGAAGAGCGAAGCCACAGCCGCCGATGTTCCACGGTGGTCTAGCAGTAACGATGAACGAAATCCGGCAGAAGTTCTGGATCCCCGAATGTCGTTCGACCGTGAAGAAACTCGTTCGCCGATGCGCCTACTGCATTAAAAGAAGAGCGAAGCCACAGCCGCCGATAATGGCCGACCTACCTGCTGCCAGATTCGACACCGCGAGCCCGTTCAGCAGTGTCGGTATCGACTACTTCGGACCGCTCCAAGTGAGAAAGTTCCGTAAGACGGAGAAAAGATACGGGCTGCTGGTAACGTGTCTGGCCACCAGAGCTGTGCACTTGGAAGTTGCGTACTCATTAGACACGGACAGCTTCATAATGGCACTTAGGCGATTCATCGCTAGACGCGGAAAACCAAAGAGAATCTACTCGGACAATGGGACCAATTTTACTGGTGGCGAGAAGGAACTTCGAGACCAGTTGACGAAGCTGAACCAGACGAAAATCGCCGATGCAACGTCACAAGATCACATCCAGTGGTATTTCAACCCACCTGCCGCTAGCCATATGGGTGGAGTTTGGGAACGTCTGGTCCAGTCCGTTAAAAGAAACTTGAAAGTTGTCCTGGGAAAACAAATTGTCACCGATGAAGTGCTGCACACCGTGTTTACCGAAGTCGAAGCCGTCGTGAATTCGAGGCCACTGACGTACGTCAACTCCAGCCACGACGAACCGGAGGCGATAACACCGAGCCATTTTCTACTCGGCAAGACGAACCCGAACCTACCACCCGGAGTGTTTGATGCTGATGATTTGAACGCCAGAAAACGATGGCGACAGGCCCAGGCACTCACTAATCAGTACTGGGCTCGCTGGACGCGGGAATATCTGCCGACACTTGTCCAGCGAACCAAATGGAAGACCGCAAGCCGAGACCTACAAATCGACGATGTGGTACTACTCGCCGATGACAACCTGCCACGTGGTCAGTGGCCGCTCGGACGTATCATCAATGTCCATCCCGGAAGCGATGGACATGTCCGCTCAGTGGAACTCAAGACGACAAGCGGAGTCTACAGGCGACCGGCGACGAAAGTTTGTCGACTCGATGCCTGAACTGTTTGCGACACGCCGACATCTTATTGCGAACTCTCGATGTTGGACCGATCATCTATTCGCCGCCGATTATCAATGTTTTCGTGAAAGAACAATTACGCGTGTTCGTGTATTTTCGTGATTTACCGTATTTGGACTATACCGGACTTTGGCGCGGGAGGATGTTGTAACCGTTACAACAGTTTATATCAAAGCCAGATGGCTATAGTGCGCGTGGACCTGGTTACCACCGAGATCCCGTGTGAACTCGCGTTTCATAATCTATAACACGTGTATTATTTTGTTTCTAACTAGTTTAAGACTGTGCCTGTTCTCTCGTTTGTATATTTTAATCCTTTTTATAGTAACATTTTGACAGTTTGTAACATTCTCAACAGATTGTAATCATAATTAGTTCCCAGCCTGATTTTGTATAAAAGCCGCAACAAATATCCTGTAAAATCAGTTCATCTATGCAAGCCTGACTGTACACATCTCTCCGCTAAATAAATCGCTATAGTCTGAAGAAAGTCTTAAAGTTAGTCATTTCATGACGAAAGGAACGGCTGCTTCAAGGGACAGGACGACGACTCTGCCTTGCTGCTTCAACCAGGGAACGTGACTCTGGCCGACTCGCTAAATTTGCTTCTGTCTGGTGACCCGCCTGGCTTTGCTTCTGCCTTGTCGACCCGCCTGGCTTCTGCTTCTGCCCGGCCTTTGCTTTGCTTCTGTCCGAGAACCTATACAGTCCTCCTCGCTCGCTTCCTCACTCCCATCGCCTGTCAGTGGAGTGAGCCCGAAACCCCGTGGTGTTGGACCGAGAACTCTCCCAACATCGGTTGTGAGTGAGCGCGTCTCGAAATGGTTTCTGTTGCGGCAGAAAATGGGGAGCGCGGTCATTTATTAAACGCCGACGATCATCAGAGAGTTGGAATTCACCAGGCGTACAGACGACATACTACTTCTCAATATTCAAAATAACGACCGAAATAACGACGCATTATGAAAAAGGGCATTTGCGTGGAAACGACTATAATCCATTTTGATGAATACTTTTGCTGCTGCTGTTGCTGCTGCTGCCTTTCTAAGCAGATAGTCGATAGGCGCCCACTGGAAGCGACTTAGAAGTCTCCTAAATCCGGTCGTCACGGGACCGGAAGATGCAATGACGTGCTACTGAAAAGCCTTATGTAATACCTGATCAGAAACGACTTTTTGTAATTTGCTCTTGTTTTTTTCTAACCCTAAAATTCTGCTATTGGGAAGAGGGTTGATTTTCTAGCGGGCGCTTCGTGGAAATCTAGAAACTTCCAATGCAGCCACCATTTGAAATTCAAAGCAATCGGATTTCGAATTTAATAAACACTGATACGATCCGATGCCGAATGATATGATCTTAAGTCTGTCACCGGTTGACGTTTTAATGAACTGTCTGATAGCGTGCGTCCTACCGTTTTTAAGCTTGATTACACAGTTTTTAATTGACTTTTAAATTAAAAAAGATGAAGTCATTTCCGCTTAAGGGATTACCGTTTAACCCTGGCCTTGAGAGTCCAGAGTTCAACGCTTCATCTTCGCCGTTGAAATGATAGTCACGTGATGTGCAAAAACACTACAAGACAGTCGATATTTCACATGAAAAATATTTTCAGTATTTTAAAAATCACTCGTGTGAAATACTTCGATATCGAAGTTGAACTAAACCGGTCATACGCTCGATAAGAAATTAGTTTATGTAACCTTGATCACGAGTACGGAAGATTAGAAATAGTAAATTCCCCGATAAAAAGGACCCCGATGTTGACGTCACTGCGCTGTCGTCACAAGTGACGTCACGCGTATTACATGATCAAAATGCCCGGGGAACTGAAACTTTGTTTTCGTTTTTTCTAGATTAACATACCATATCAGCTATTTGGGTCATAGTGAGTCCGAAACGGACCCGCACCGTATCGCTAGCGTTATAAACCGGTCTCGCCGCCGTATCGTAGTTTCTCAGCACACGCATCAGCAATCTCTGCTCGTCGGGGATCTTATGTTTCCGTTTAACGGCGTGGTGCTTATGAACCGACGGACTTTCGTTCGGTTTGTGTTTTTCGATTTCTGAAACGAAGAGAAACAACAACACGTAAACGACTATACATCGACTTACCATATCTGAGATTTGCGTCATGGTAATTCCGAATTTGATGAGCACGGTACTGGAGGCGTTGTAAACCGGCCTGGACGCCGGTTCGTAATTTCTGAACAACATCGACATCAGTCGCTGCTCGTCCGGTATATAAGCGCCGAACAGACTGGACCCGTTGAGAAGTATTAGCAAAACTAAATACACGGCTAACATGATGGATAATAATTCATGAATATTCAGTCGTTTAGATATTCAAGCGCGTAAATGAAATAAATGATATTCTAAATAATAACGTAATCCAAAATCAAGCGTTAAAACATTTTAAATTCCGACAATGATGTATTCCGAAATTGTTTTTTTTTCAAATCTAACATATTCCTGTATAAAAACGCGTTATCATATTATAATTCTACAAAGAAATCCATATTCCTTTTTCGTCTTTTGTTGTTATTTTTCTCGTATCAAATTTCCTTTTTTATCGCGGTTTTTCGGATTTGTCCCGTCTCTATTTCTTCGATAGAAACCGTCTGCGATAAACGTGTTTGAAGATTTTGCGTAATTTGAAAATGACGATGAAGATTTTCAGACGTATCGAAAGATCTTTACGACGAGGAGGCATGTTCGCCCGCGCCAGTGGAAGTCATCACTTCCGGTGAAAGCGAAGATTCAAAATGGCATACGCAAATACTTAGCGAATGAAAAACGACGACGATTTTCAACGCGATAAATTTTGCGTATCGCGCACTCTATTCATCACATCGAGTGGAGTTGTTAACTGAAGAACTTCTGATGTTGTGATTGTGATGCGATAGTGATTACTGGTTGAGACGCCTCAGTACTGCCGCCTGTGTCTTTAGACCCGCTCCGTGTGTTATTGCGGCGCGAGCTGCTTTCAGCCGCCGCCAGCCGTGCGTCGTTTCCCGAGCGAGCGAGAGAACGCAACACGCTGTGTAATCATATTTCAACCGTAAATATGTATTCATTAACCATTCACAAATTTCCGATATCAATTTCATCCTTATATGGCCTGAATTTCTCCCATTTTTCCTTTTTCCTTATTTTTTTTGTAACAAGTTCTTCGTCTATTTTCAATTTTCTTTTAAATTCTTATCTACTTACTTATTATAGTGATATGGACAATTATCTATGAATTATGAATTAGTGTCCAACCCTGACTTAGAATTATGAATTGCTTGAAATGGAATAGTTGTAATGATTTAATATGGACGGTTCTGTTCTTGGCAGTTTAAATTGAACTCTTGACATTGTACTGCATGCCATTTGAAATTGTAAGTGTAAGTGTAAGCACGTTATAGTAATTAACATCGAGGTCATAGCGACGATTGCCGAGCGACGAGCTATTCCAAAACGATGAACACTATCCTGTGTCCATAATTCATAGTTCTTCGGCCAAAATATGTTTACCTTCATTACTGCGCTTGGGTGAACTTTGTCAAAGCTTTGATTTCCGTTGATAAGTAATTAAACCATACCATGGCAAAATACATTTTTATGAAGGGCTGAATGTTGATGGAGGCCAGATGTACGACAAACACGGGCACAAGAAGCGGGTAATCTCGCTCCGAATTAGGAAAGCATTGCACGGGATGACAGTGCTGCAGCTATGAAAGTACATGTACATCCATTTCATTTCAATTTGCCGAGGGATGGGACGTTAAATGTCACAGTTTTATTACGCAGTAAAAAAGTATTATAATTCACATAGGCATTGAGCGTGGGATACTTTTTTCCTCTTATTTATCTGTGTATCTATCATAGAACGCCTGCCTGACGTGCACGCGCTCGTCATTTACAAGCGTAATAATCCCTGAACGCTGAAAGCGATGTTATAATGCGAATTTAATCGTCGGTTTTTATTTGCGCCGCAGTGTGTGCCCTGCATAAGCAGGTTGTTAATTAATTAACTCGTTGACAAGCGCAGACGAAGGGAGAGAATGTCTTCGATTTAATCCGACAGTGATCGGTGAGCGTTGCGGCGTGTCGGTTTTTCTTTCCGTATAGGCGAGTATAGAAGCTTAGGCCTACCGCTGAACACTGTCCATAAATCCCTATCAATTAAATCAGTCGCTAATCTATTGAAAGCGACTTTTTCAAAACGAATAGACCCGTGTAAGGGCGCACGTTAGATTAGACGTACTGTATACGTATCTATGATATTAGAATCGCTTCACTCAGACCATGGACGTATAAACTAGATTTATACGTCCATGCTCAGACTCACTGTGCTTGCTTGTAGTAGCGGCAATTTGGCTTGGCCCTCATAAGAGAGCCTTTCTCCGTCAACTTTGTTCTTTTTTTGTAAATGATTTTCTTCAAAATGGATTACTGTATATTCATGCATTTTATGTCATATTTTCTTATGAAATAATTTGAAATTTAATTGAATTGAGAATAGGTAAATATAGGACAGACTAAAAACGAAATCTATTGGTCAAAGAATTGAAATCAAAAGACTCAACCCAACGGACTCTCTTTTGAGGCCATCGTGACTTTTACTATTTTAGTTTCTACATGTGCTGTAATCACTCTGGGGCATGCAAACCTCGAATGAATCTTTAGCGGGATCCCCTGGCCGTTTCAATAACGACCAACCGATATTGAACAAATCGCTAAGTAATGTACAATTAGGCTTACAATTCACAGGGCGACGGGAGTAAAAGAAACTCGTGCAATTTCTCATCGAAAATTGATGTATAAATTCACGCGGTGCTGATTAAGTAATTTCACGGCTTATTTCCTACATCGGGTGCTGTATAGAGACGTTAACCTTATTGGCGTGTGACAATTCGCGATCGATAATCGAACGTATATCGATCAGGGTTTTATTGTCTGTTATGACCTGTTATTGGTTCTATGATTGAGCGAGTACCGAGTAATTTATGCATATCGCCGATTCTCGTTCGCGATTCACGCGCTTTCGACGTTCGATCTAAGCATTTTCGTTTGCATAGACAAGTGACTTCTGATATCGATAAAGCGAAAAACCCATGATAAGATGAAAAAAACTAGGAGTGAGTCTGACGTTTGGACTCAAATCTATGAGCCATTTTCAAAATCTGATTTTGAAATTAAAATTTTCTTATGACATTCTTGAAAATGTCTTTTTGTAGATTTCTTCGCTTTAAGTATAAGCATAATTTCAATGTGTAGTGTTAACGCAATGGTGTACCGTATTTCATTTCTTATTTTTAGTTTAGTTCAAGGTGGAAATTTGGGATATAAGGTTCCGTACGTTGTTATAATCATGATCTTAAATCACAACTGAACGAAACGAATAACGAGCAAATTGTCTTCTAACATGAGTAGACCGACCTCCTGCAGGCTAGGTGGGCATTTTATATTTTTACGCTTGTGACATCAAATGCCAGTGATTGGCAATAAGAGCCCTCTCCCCTAGTTAGCAGCGCGTCAAATGGCGTTACAACTAAAGTAGCCATTATTCGCCAAGGGTTCTGGCTTCCATTCGTTCGCGGGTTGGTCATATTCGATCGAATAATATGTGCCAGGCACAAACAATAGCAATTTCATCATCTGCGTGCGTGAACGCGGGCGGCTTCAGATTTATCAGCTATCCACGAAACGGCTGTTCTAATGATTGGAAGATTGTGATAGATTGTCATTTAGAATCGTACGCAATGCGTAGAAAGTGTAAGGTACACGTAAAAATGGAGGTGATAAATCTTCGAGCGATTTGACGTTTTTGATACTTCGAGATAGCGCGTATAGAAATATAATATTTTCATTCGCCCGAACAACGACGCATTTGATAAATCAGATTTCGACGAATATCATCAGTTGAATCGGATTGTTACGCGGGTTCAAATAGTTTCGTTTCATCAAAAACCAATTCGAAATCCCACTTATCGCGTAAATCGTGCAAATTACGTTAGCAATACGAGAACAAGCTTGAGTGACGTGAATTAGATTTGTTCCATGCAATATGCACGGGGAATTGAAAATGCTCAAAAAGGCATATAGATTTTAATGTGTCTATTCTAAATCAACATCATTCGTTAAACAGACATATTTTCATTCTAAACCATGAATGCGCATGAATCTTATTTCACTGTTTGTACGATATGGAATTTCATTATAGTTTGTCTTTAAACTCGGCACTAAATATTTCGCGATTTTTCTGATGTTTTCGCTCTAAAGCCTGTGGCTCAGGTGCGCATGAAATAGAATAGTTTACCCAGGTGATTGTTTGATGCGATACAAACAAAAGGCTATACGCAATACGCACGGAAATCACGTGCTAAAACTAACTTAAAACTGTTCGTTGTTAGTCATTTCAAAAAATCTTTTTGCACTGGTTTATACTGGGGGTATTAGAATTACGTGCAAGATCAGAGTATAAGCGGTATATGAGTTGAAAATAATCGAAAGTGAACCAAATCTTACTCTTAGAGAGATTATTCACAACAGTGAACCGGGTTCAAGCACAGGCATATACGGGATGTGTTGATAGTGATGAATGAATAAATCCCGTTAACTTTGGATAAGAATAATATGGAATGTTCTCACAATAAAACTGCGCCGGGATTTGGGTGTCAGAAGCGGTACACAGCGGTGATGTCGTGAGCGATAGTTTTTAAAAGCACACAAATTACACGCATATACATTTAGCAAACACAAATACAAGACCAAGAAAAGCTGTAATGACGAACGATAGATTCTCAGTAATTTGACATGCACGCCATATCATTTTAATTGGTGGAAATCTGACAATCTGTCTGGTAAAATGATTGCCGTCGCAGTAACAAGCTCATGCTCAGAATGCCTTCATTTGGAAGCCGATCCGAACACGTTACATCCAAACACATTACTCAATTCAATCATAAATCCTTTTTGCATAGAAGATTCTAGGTATTTGAAATGATTCAATTGCAAACAAAGGGGAAATAAGCAGCCAGTGAAAGCCGGGGTCTTTAGTATAAGGTTATCCGGAGAGCGTCATGCAAGCACATATTATATCTACTTACGGCTTGGGTCCACATCCTGGTCAAAACGACCTGAAAATTACTTCTTCAAGTTTTATTTGATTTTCATTCATTCGGACATTCGTGAGTTCTTTTTGTAGTTACCTATTTCCTCTTTGATTGTGCTAAATTAATACGTAGTTTTTTTAATCAGTTTATTCAGTCAAAAAAATCGTTTTCTAACTGGACAAGTTTAAGGTCGAACGCGAGTCATGTTTCTATGTCAAAATCCATATTCGCATAAACCGTCGTTTCAAACCGTATGTACAAGCAATATAGGTCTTGCAAATTTTTTTTTTCTAAACATTGAAGATGAATATATGGGCATCGATCTAGCAATCGACGAATACATAGAAGGCGGCTTATTTTTGTACTAGAAAGAGAATGCGTGGTTTTCAATAATCTCAAAAAGAAAAGAAGCGATTGGAGATCTATATCAGTAACAGCTGTTGACGGGGGCCTGTACGGTCAATGCGTTCACATCATTGCCAACTGTGAATCGCTATAGATTATACACAACCGATAAAAACGGTACAAAGGTTCGCGAATATTTCCCGATAAATAATTACTACACGAAAACCGAAAAAGCTGATGCACATAGTGTGCGAAGATTAATCTAAAATCACTTTTCTGATTTATATTAGAATTGAATATCGACATCTTATAAGTAAATGGTTTGTAATCGTAATACTAGTTATTGAAATGGAAATAGAAAATGTCTACCCGTGATTCGTAGGAGTCCTCTAGGTAAGGCATTTCGAGTCACTTCTATTCGTCAAACTGTGTTTAGTAAAAGCTAAAAATCAGGCAAACCTGTTTAGCCTTATTCTCAATCGACTAAAGTTAAAATGTATTTCTTAAGTCTCTACAGGGGGAACTTATATAGTGGCCACGATCTGAAAATCGGCAGATTTTATTTCAGAATGATTAAAATCTAGATGATAGAACGGATATTAGTACGCGATGTGTTTGGGATATAGTTACCCTAGCGGATATGAGTGATTTGCTCGAGTCACGTTGTCAATATCAGACAAGACACATGTTGCCATATTTATTGGATTCATGAAAGTCCTAGATTCCAACAATACAAATCTCATTCTAATTCTCAAAATTATCAGCCTGATAATTGATTTTTAGCATTCCGAGGGACCCGCATTTAGAGGACGTTGTGTTCCACGACAGCTGGCTATGGGATGATAATGATGGGATCATTTTGGTTATATCCGACTTACCATGATAACTTTGACAATACACCAGATATGCGGTGCAGATCACTCCAAAAATTCGCTCGATTACCAACCGCACCTTCATTTCGCTGCAAATACATAAAACAAAATACATTTAAACGATTTCTCATACGAAAATTTGTCATTTTCTCATCCAACGAACGAAAATAAATATCGAATGTGGATTTCGAATTGTTTTTCACTTGGTTTAAGATCTATGTCGTTCATTCTTGCAGAAACCACGCGTTGAAAAATCACCTAGGTGACAAACACCGACGACGTCACCGAGTTATATTTTCTATATTGAGTCGTCGTATAGTTTATTTGTTTATGCAGCAGTGTCAGCCCGCAGTCATATAATCTGCTAGCGCCTCCAGAGAAAAAGAGAGAAAATATTTTAAAGCCATATTTGTATAAAAACCGACGTCAGATTTAGATAAACATCGGCGCTGACGCTCAGAGAAACGCGTATGTTAAGGTGACAAGACAGAGCTATACCGAAAATGATGTATGCGCGTACGTTGAAATGTCTTATTTCTTGCCGTTCATAAATCGACAATATTGTCTACACTATTGTCGGATTGGAGTGATATAAAGCCCGAATAAAAATACAAGATTGATATACAATTTTTTTTTTACAAATCGATGAACGAATTAGATCAGCCAATGCACGCGAACTATCCATCAATACTATCCCTGGGTGGGAACAAACAAAACTCAAAATAGCTTAGAAGATATTGGCATATTCAAGTTCATTTAGCCTACACTGGTTCTTCTCGAATACAGTGTCTCTCCGTCGGCATGTATCGTTTGTCAGTTCGCGGAAGGATGTCATTCCGATGTATGCAGACTACTTTATCTTATGAATAAACATCGCGTCGACCTTCTTTTTTGTGACAGGGACCGAACGGAAAACGGAACAAAAAACAATGAATACATCGGAATATTATGATAACGACGAGGAACGATGGTCAGAAGGTCACTGTACTTCAATCAGTCATGTGCTTGTCAGTGGGAAAGATGTACATATCGCCGGTAACAAGAAAGTAAAATGACTAGTTTACGCCGGCATCGACAGAAGCAAATATCATGTTCGGTCGGTTAGATACAAACATGATGACGGTGGCTTCAATCAAATCGGATATCGAAGCCATACGTGATCTTATATTTATATCACCTGTCTCTTAATGCAATAGATAGTTTGCAAATCCGCCACACTTTCTCCCAACCACGCGATGAGAAAAAAAAACAATAAAAAGTTATTTTCGGTGAGAAAGCCTAATCTATAATCTATAATTGAGTATGATAATAACTACGTTTTCGAAACAGACAAAAATCCGCCTCGTGGGAAGGTTGTCTTCCAGTCGTTATTCCTGATTGTGTTATCCGCGCATCGCACTTAACTAAGCCGAGCTAAACTTCTAAGGCCTCTAGTAATGTGACGCCTGCATAGGATTCTCTACAGCATTATTTTCTATCCGGATATGACATTCCCCGTGATAGGAATCATGTATTTATATATAGCCACTTCAGCAGTCATCGGCGTCTCGAGATCTGCTCTCGACAAAACCAATCTTTTCAGCCGTGATATATATAGAATATACGGTTATTAATCATTTTGCCTCTATATATCGGTTCTACTGAGGTAAACAAGATTAAAGACGTGTAGTTAACTTATTCCTTTATATGTCGTATCTAATTTCAATTAAAAGCTCGGATCCAATGCTAGAAATGTGCGTTAGCTAACTCTATTTGGTCAAATGTTCAATTCACAAATATCAAGAAGTTGAAAATGAACCAAAGACTGAGTTGAATGCAACTCAAAATTGTGGAACGAATGATATCAACATTTATCTCAGTGACGGATGATGTAAGTTATTTTTTTCTGCGTGGCAGTATAGATATACATATATATATTCCTAAGTTACACGCGAAGAATGGACGTCTGTCAGGGCAGAATGACATATATAATATAGAATCACACACAGTAGATACGTAATTTACCAGTTATCTTAGCGTTGGTCAATGCGACGACCATAATACTCGATGGTAAATTTAGTCAAATGATCAATAAACTTTGGCCTGATAAATGTTGCATAAATGTCATGTAAATTGATTATATCGTTCGCAACACTGTCTTATATATAATACCGCTAGTATATGAGCGCTTAATCGCAGTCGTATTAACGAATAGAAGGATCGACAAGAGATTGTGAGAATCTTGTATTCTATTGACACGTTTCCGCTGATTTGTTCGTTGTAAACTTAAAGTGGTCAATAAAGCGAATTTGATTTGGGAACTCGCAACACCAACTATCCCACCAGATGGCGTGATGAATACTCGGCCATAGTAAATATACAAAACCTACTAAATATACAATTAATTCATTTTCTACTCAGATATCGGTATAGTTTTCATGAATAATTGAAGTTCATTCAGTTTGAAGTGAAAAGTAGAGGAAATCGCACGCGGAAGACCGTTTAACTACTAGCGAATCTGGCGGATCCTCGCCTGCCGTACGTGGAATCCTCGATTGCCACAGAAGCGGTGCGGGTGTCCCAATGTATGCGCCTAGACGGGTTTGAATTCGAAGTCCTGACCTTGACCTGTTCACACGTAATTAATAAGGCGTCTTAACGATGTTTTCCTCCGCTACGAATGACTCATTAGTCTCAGCCCCTGTCATCAGTAGCCGCTAGGTATAATACGAGCAATATGCGTTAATGAGAAATTTCTGACACGTCACTTATTGTTTTCACTGCGGTATTTTACGCGTCATTTTGGCGGCGCGTTTCGCCGGATGCAGCGATCACGACTACCAGCCGTGAGCGCGATGAACGGATGGCGAACTCCAAACCCGTACTTTGAACAAAGCCATGTCCATTTATAGTTCGTTTCTTTCATATCCGAGGCTGATCTTTGACTGCGCACTAACAACATTCTACACAGGCCTCTTTAATTACTTTTTGAATTTTTCAGTACGGATCCCCTGCCCAGAATTGAGAAAAAAAACACCAAACTAAAAATGCTCTGTCTAAGTCTAGTCATCCGGCTTGTTTTCGTCATAACAAAAAAAGAATTCCTCGATATTTCCGTCTTAATTTCCGAACTAATTTCCTCCTATCATTTGTATTAATTTTCACTAATTTCTAAAGTCCTTCCCAGATTTATGTGGATCAAAAAACAAACAACAAAAAACAATTTTCCTCCCTGTTCCATTCGAATTTTTTTCTTCAAAAACTTCGCGCTACAATAATGATTGAAAAGGCCTTAGAATGTTTTGGAATTCTAATATTATAAAGAGCGAAATTTGACTTTAATTTGCGAAACTTCAAACAATTAAACTTACAATATCATTTATCTGAATCTGGATTCAGATAAGCGACGAAGAATAGAACATAGGCCATAGATTATGATTAGACAACTTCGCAATATTGTAGCAAATATTGGGTTGAAATAATGAATTCAACGTTGATGGACGACACTTCCTGAATCCCGAATGGCTAAGAATCATCATACCAGAACGATATTATTCAATGCCTTGATTAACATTCGTAAGGTCAAACAATCTTCAATTCCACGATTCCTACATCAAAAGTCTGGATGGAAAAGTTGCTGTCCGACAAGTTTCTCAACGTGATTTCTTTCGGGCGGGTTCGGCTCGTTAATTTGCAGTTGTGCATAATTTCGCGACAACTTCGCGTCACTTTAAATGGACGAGTGCGAACGGCGAGCAATTTTGCGCCTCTTCAAACATTCTCATAGATTGAACTGCTTTCAATCGCTGCAGACGACACTCGCAAAATCATCAGCGAGTTGCTTTTATAATTGACAACCGCCACACTGTCACAGTTAATATCAACGTCTACAGCAGCTATCACGTCATCGGCGTTCAGAGAATTCGTTTTCTATTCGTATTGACCCAAATTCGTTGTTTTTTTGTAGTTTTTGCGATGGTCTTCACGAATCAGAAAATAGCGACCAAAACAGTCGGAATTCACCCCTATACATAGATAATGATGAAGAACAATATTTTTTTCAAAATCCTGGTCTAGAGTCTATGCGACGAAACGATCGATTACAAATGTCTCAACACTGACGCGTAGCAAAAATCGAAAAATCTTATTTCATCTAAATCCTATATTCGTGTTTTTACGGATTCGGTCGGCGATTTAGGCGGATATACGAGTTGTTTATATAACGGTAGCGACATTGATTGTACACTGTCGTTGGCGCAGTGGAAACTCTGTGATCGGTTTATCACAATTACAGATACCGATAAAACTAGGTAATCAACTGAGGATTTATATATCACGACGTTATTACAATCTGATGTCATTTTCAGCCCCCCAGCCACGACACACGCAAACCGGTGTTATCTCCGACAATCGGTTTTTTTTTGTATTCGATCGAAAAAGGCCCATCGGTGCATTACACGGAGCGACTTCCCCTATCTTCATTTAACCTTTGATTGATTTGACGTTTTGGGAAATCGGCAGTCGATCTGGAAACAACGGATTAATACACGTCGACTTGAAACAGGTTTTATTCGAAGACTTTACAAAGATTAATCAAAACGTAATAAGGATTAAAAATTGTTCATTTGAATAGAGAATTGAGCGAATGGAGAAAAAAAAGCGTTCAATACGAATTCATTCGATCAGAAATTGATTGAGTAAAAGGTCGATAATGCTGTCTAGGAAACGAGGGTCCAGTAAGTCGAACTAGTTATGCCCAGGAATGCTATTTCAAATGTCAAATGAATCTCAATAAGATATAGCTGTAAACGTTAGTCTGAAATATTGAGTCTGGTTGTAGGATTTTTATTGATGCTGACGAGAAGTGTGTATAACCAGCTTTAGTTAGTTTCAATCAATTATTGTATCACTTTCAACACTGTACACAAGTGAACATAATGTCAATGCGCGGAAATTAGATTTCTGTTTGATTTCAGTAAAGTCCTCGGCGCGGCAGCTGTTAGATTACAACATTTTCGGGCCCGTTGTAGATAGACTGCAGTGACTTTAATTTACATTGGAATGGTAGCAATGTGCTCCTCGGCGAAGAGGTGACGTGGTTGAAACTGAAGCTACAGGTCTCTGGAGCTCAATTGATTTGAAATGAACTAAATCTTATCACCGGATGAGAGCGATTTTTGTGTGGGCGGCTAGTAGAATCGATGGTGCTGCCGTCAAGAAGCCGATTTTCTAGCAGGTCGTTCATCTGAAGTACCCTTCTGCCGATTCTTAAAATTTAGAATGCATAGCTTTCTTTCGAACGACTTGTCCTACACCCGAAATTGATAGCCCTGATGGTTATGCCTGTCTATTGATAGAGCGGTATCGCTTTCAAGCAAATTACAAACAAGATTTGAAATTTTGAAGAATTGTACTGTATACATAATGATATTTGCTTCTATTCAAATTTAAATTCTATGCTTTGACGTAGATCAACTTAACCGATTTAAAACGACAAAACCCAGAATCGAATTCCGATTTGCTTGTCTATTTTGCGAGATGTCCAGATATGAGATCCCGCCGACAGACGCTTATAGAAAATTCAGATATTCGCGCTGCTGAATAATAAAGATTGAAATAATAGCACCAGCTTTCCAGGCATAATCCATGGTGAACAACGATATGAGTTTTTTTTCATTGGTTTCGAATTCCTGCAATCATTCAACCTATATGCTATGCTAAACAACTGAATTAGCGATCTTGTGCATAACTACTGATGATGCGAGCGTTCTGAACTATTCGCTTCTATGAGTGACTGAGTGTCCAGCGCTATATTTGTGGTCATCTCTGACCAATAAGTGACCCATACATCATCATACACATCGTCCTTATACCGAGCGTTCGTTCGATTATATTTTGTGTCACTTTATCAGCGAACGTCAATCCATAAAAAAAACATGAAAATATGCCGGCGCCCGGATCGCTGCGCGGCTAATCGAAAGCTCTGCGATAAGGGAATGATGGGTCTAAGCTCCTCCGTTTTGAAAATACTTTCGAGCGCGTTGTTAACCCGTGTAGCTGGTTTTGATTCAATACCATTGGTAAAAATTACATCAAAATAACAGAAAACAGCTGCCAAGACTTTGCCAACTTGCCCTAAGCTCATGAAACGCTACATGGTTATCTTTTTCAGCAAGTGGTTTTTCGATATGAAAACGTACCTATATAATCCGCATTCACGATTCCGATGAATGAATCAAAAATATTGGCTGAAACTACACAGCTTTTAGACAGGCAATATACATTTGGAATTTGTTATGTTGTGGGCTTGGCGAAAAACTAATGATTATATACCACTGTAAAACTAGATGAATTAAGAGCAATACAAAAATTTGTAAATTTCTTTTCAAAGTTCCACAAAGGAACATAAACTAAAATCGATAATTCAGAAATCAGCGATGGATAATTCATTAACATCGCAATATACTACTTTTCAAGATGTCGACGTTTTTTTTTTACAACGAAAAACTTCTTAATCAAATATCGTGAAAAAACCTGAATGGAAATCCATTTTTTGTTTCTGATTTTCAAACGATTTTTGACCCTATTTTCATCATTCTTTTATGCTTGTTAATCGGCGTAAAATGGATGTTTTCGAAACGCGTTATCAGCAGCAGCGATGTCTGATGCGGCTTTGTGTGCGGTTGATCGGTGAAGCTGAAAATTACATCGTCCAGCGATTCGGTTTCGTACGAGAAACAAATACAAACATTGCAGTAAAACGAGATGTTTACTGTGCAATTCTCAAGTATAAACGCCGCTGAAATAGACTTATAAAAAATACGAAACGAATAGCGTTTCCTATCACGGAAAATGATTTTCTAGAGCCCTCCTTGACAGCTTCAAATTGCTGAATTATTTGTTCTGAAACCCTATAAAACATGGCTGTCTTCTAAACCTTTACGACAACAATAACAAATTTCTAGCTTCTAGGTGCCATTTTGTCGTCGTCCCTCGAGGTCCCCATTGTTGCGATAATTTTCGCTCTTTTTGAAACATAAGTTTTGATTGAATATCAATTAGCTCTGCAGTGCCTTGCTTGAAAAATGTAACTTTTAAATCATTTTAAAGGAAATGAAACGCAGATTTTCGCAGGTGATTATCGGGTTTTTCGAACGCAACAACTGAGAACAGTGATGAATGTGAAATCAAGGACCGGACAATCTAAACGCGCGCCAAAAGATCGCAATTCTAATCCATTTTGAAATATCTAATTATCGGTTACAGCTACAGTAATTTCAACCACGTTTTCTGGAAGCTCATTTTAGGCAATCAGATGATGTCATAAGGGGAATTCAGAGGACTCCATCTTTGATTGGAAGTGTTCTATAAAGCTGGTCCAATGACTCATGGAGTGGGGCAAGGATAAACACCCCGTCTCTATAAAACATATCTGTGATGTCGTTACGGCACTAAATATTTCATGCGTTGCAATCAATTTTATCTCTTTATAAAGCATTAAGGCAATATTTCTGAAATGATTTCAGAGCCCTGGAGGCCCGTCATCGCGGATAATAGAGGACACATTTTATGGATGAGACACGCAAACTCGTCCTCAATTACGGTTGGAAGGTAACATTTCAGCGCGGCGGAGTTGAATACGACGCAAGTGATATCACGCGAGAAACATATGTATATAAGACAAAGGAGTAATAACGAATCTGTCCTTTGACAATGATTAACCCGATGTGACTTGCATACTTCACTTTATCAACGCCAAATATCACACGTCCTCTATATAATGCCCTTCAACGATGAATATGAATTCATGTCACATCTTTTCAGCGCAAAAAGAATTTAAGATTGCTCATTATCTGTATATTATCAGATTTTGTATCTTCATATCTGAAACGAGGTCAAGGTTATCGGTTTACGTGTCCTGGTGGCTTTGTTTTGAACACCTCTTGTTATTATCATAACACATAGTTTATATACGTATAGATGAAGAGTTTTAGATATTGATTATTGATATATACGTTTGTCCATATTTGAATATTCGGAAATCATATGAATGAACAGCATATTATGATCGGATGTTAAGCTCATATTTACACGTTATTTCAATGAAATACTTTTTTCTTAAATCCCAGAACCCAGCCGATATAAAACGGACAATCAAGGTTTAATCTTGAGTTATTTTATCTGAGAACTATGACACTGGCGTCAGGATCGACAATATTGAATTGGGTCTGAGGTTTTAGATCGCTGTTCTACGAAAAAAATCAAACCCCTTCATTTGTGTTGGCGTTTCACATTTAGTGGATGGAGCGCGCGTTTGCGACGGAAATTATACGCAAATCCAATAAAGGTGCCATTACAAAGAAATTAGATTTAATGAAACAATGTCGACAACTGAAGACAGCCGTGAGGGTCAATGCCACTAATGCACCGAGTTGTCGGCTACAATGATTGCGTGGAATTGATAAAGTCTCTGTTAACAAACAATCAGTTAATAAACCTTAAAAGAAAACGAAAAATATTTCATGTGGAATTATTTCCACGATTTTATACTAATATGGCTGCGTGGTGCATCAAAGCATTGACTGAATCAATGATATTCGTAACCATTAAAAAAAAATTCCATCATCAATTTGATACAAAAAAAGAATCAGATGCGTTTTGAATATCTAAACAAATTATCTAGCGATATGTTTCGATGGAATAGTTATAACTATCGCTATAATCTTACCTTCGGCCTCTGGATGTATCTATCTATCCGGTAGTCTGTAGAATATGCGCAGTCCACTCCGTGCGTATCGAAAATATCCCGAACAATCGTATGTATGTATTTATTTGCTGCTTGTTCGAATGTGATGCGTTTGAAGAAAAACGTGTGAAATATCAAAAGAAAATACTACGCGAAGGATATATACTAAATTTTACAAAACCGTAGCGGTCTCGGAAGCGAAGCGAACGAAACAATAACGGGATTCGAACACGAACTGGCGCTCCTGCAAAAACGAGTACGGGCGAATACACTCGCGCCGATTACGTAAGTAAGCTGAACATTAAAAGATCGACATTCGAAGAAGGTCGACGGATTTTCACGCGAAAACTACAATCCTAAAGCGTGAAAAGCGCGTAATCTCGGCACGAATAGGCGATAATTACATGAAATACGTGGATAATCGAGCGACCGTGGCGCATTCTCGATCCAGGCCAAGTAGGCATCTGGTAATATCATGTATCCGATCAGTGGTTCTGTTGGTGCTACTTCGCGTACAGCCATATCGGCGCATTCGGTATAATCGATATATATGAAAATCGAAGCCCAAGTTCCTAAATTGAATAGAGTTTGATCGGATTGACCGATTTGAAATTGCGAAAACTTATTCAATCACATTTACAGTTTAATTGTTATGTTCCCTTTTAGTATTTCAGAAATCTAGTTTATAATTGTGGAACTGGTTCTTGTTACCGTTAGGTCATTTTTTATCATTGGTTTGAGTACGGAACCGCCGCTGAAATTTCCGATTCTAGGTATAAATTTCAATTTTATTTTTTCCCACCACCACCTCATTTGAATGGATATGAAAATGAAAATAAACATTTATTATCTTTTTCCACTGCCGACATCATCTTTTAACATCACACATAAAAACAATCGCGGTGGAAAATGGTGTTCTAATAGATCTATTTGTCGTTTATGCCATAAAAATGGCCTTAGGATTTTTAGAAAAATGCTGGACGGAGTATGGCCCAGCAAAATCATAACTTGAGGGATAGAAAAGTCGTACGTCATATTTAACCTGCAGGTTCCGAGCCATTAGTTCATTGTGCTCATGAGAGTGATGTTGAATCTTCACCCGTGAAATCTAGGCGGTAAGATTTTGTGAAAGAAATCGTGAAAAGTATTCTTTTGCCGACAAATAACCAAAGGCGCACGAACTGCTGTAAAAATATACGGTTTTCTTCTTTCCAGCCTTAAAGCAACGTTAATCCATATATTGTATTTATGCGTTTAAAGACAAGACATGCGACAGGCGCCTTCTAGCTGAAGACTACGTATGATATAAAGGTCAGAAGAAAAGGAAATGTATCTAACTGAAGGATATTTACGAAGAAAAATCATTCCGCTTAATTGTTTCCGTGATGAATGCACAAAAATGAACGTAGTCTTTAAAGATAAAGAATGAACACGTATCTAAATGAGTCAAGCTTTAGGAACCGATGTTGCAGTGATGTACGGATTCTGGGGTGATAATGATACGGATATAATATTTTACACCTAACCGATTAGGCTGCGCAAAAGGTTTATTTTGTATGACACCAGTAAGAGAGCATGGACCTCGTTAAAGGGGAACTGCAGTCAAAAAATTATAATTGGCCATTCATTTCTACTCCTGTTGTTGTTTAGCATAATGCTAGTTGAAATTTTCAATTCTTCCTTATTAACTTGTATACAAAAAATTTTTATACTGTTATCATCAGATTTTACGGCAGATGAGAGCCGCCATATTTGAATTCCAAAGTGAGGCATGCAAACAGATGACCTATCCCGGCCCATCACACACTCCAGTGTGTACACAAATAGATACACTCATCGAAGATCTCAGTTGAAAATTGCGATTAAAATACTCCTGCTGGGCTGCCAGTGGGGTCTTTACTTTTATTTATCCAGTCACTGTGTGAAACATATCCAAATAATTGCTGATGTGGCATTATGCTGCAGTTTAGAACTATTATTGGTGAAAACACTATAATTAGCAGCAGTAACACGTATCGCAGTGGGCCGAAATACGTCACAGCCGAGAGAGAAAAGCGTCTGCTACGTGGAGAAACGGCGGCGGCCAGGCACTCTACAAAACACTCTTTTTTGGATAAAGTATTAGATGAAATGTTTTTCTGCTGTTTTGAAAATGTATTTATAAAGGTTTCTAACAGATATATATACAAAAAATTGTTCATTGCAATTCCCCTTTAATGTGTAATACCAGTGTTTGACCGCCCAATATGGTGTGGTCACTGCGTAACTGATGCTTATGGCTGCGTGACCTGATTGACATTTTTTGAACAGTTGCAGCAGTGCCAGCTCGCTCCGATCGGGAGCAATCGAATGCAATTGTGCCGATGCAAAACGAGCCTCGTTTTATCTCAATAAGCAGCAATACGCAATAGAGTAATTTATGATACACGTCTGAAACCGATTTGGTCAAAAACCATAAAATTCCAATTCACTCCCAAACGAATAAAACGTTAATTTAATCTTATCCGCATCTAATGAAGCGAACGTATTTTATATCAGCCTTGAATATTAAATCACCACCAGCACATGAACGCGTCCAGTATTTCTGCGTGTCAGTTATTTTCGTTTCAATTCGCTTCTAAAATTCGTAAAAAGTCTACTCTTTCCAACAATATCACCTCGAACCGAAGCTATCGGATTTACAAATGTATGACTTGACGAAATGACATTTTTGCTCCCTCGCTGCACCGTGCAACCTCTGATGTGTATTACGCAAATGCGGTTGCTTCTTTCGAACGCGAACAAGTCGAAATTTCATCTATTTTTCTACCGTGTATATTAATCGCATAAAATGACGGCAGCTGTTGACGCTTCGATAACAGTTTTATATCCCTTTAAACCGGTTTTTCATATCGTCGAAATCTATTCAAAAACAAAGTGACGTTCGTCGAACGGTGATCGGTACAGAAAAATCACATTTCTCTCTCCGTACGCGGGAACAGCTGCCACGCGCCATAATCGGGGTTTTCCGTACAATCTAAATTCCAAGATATAATTGCAAAACTGATCGCACGGTCACTGAGTCGATAAGATTTTTGATTTATAAGTATATCGTTATTTTCAAAATCAGCATTTTTGCTTGAATTACGTACGAAGACCTACGTATGATATTCTGACAAAGGTGCAATTGCGTAACAACTAGCTTATGATACCTTGCATGATTAAATGAAATCGGGGTTTCGAAGCTAAGCGGGTTAAGGGTGAAAAAATTACATGAAATTATTAGTGTATTTTGACAGTTATTTTGAACCTATTCTGACATTGTCTCTGCGCTCAGGAGGGGAGGATTGAAAATGACGTGGCCTTGGTGACAGCTTGGAGTAACTCCAAGGTGACCGCTGACCTACCCACCACGAAGAGGTGATCGGCGACCTTCAATTGGATTCGCGTGTGAGCAAGGACTACTACTACGAAACGATGTAAAAGCTTCTAGATTAGATCGGAATAGAACATAAGTCCTCTACTTAATGATGTAGTGCTACTCTGGGGCCGAAGATACGCATAACTTGACATTTTGGTTACTCTATAATACACGGATCAGCTTTGAAACGACACTGTCCTCAGCGACAGTGAAATACAGCGCGTAACCGTATTCAATACGATCAACTACAAATCGTTAGAGAGAAATCACTTCTGAATTATCGGTGATTTATTAGATTATCGTCGAGGAAAGGGCCACAGACCGGGGGCTAAGTGTTTACGCACTAATGAGTTCGTAAGCGAGCAATTGAATGTCTAAACTCGTGAAGCGCCCTCTAGGGATCAGTCGATTATCTGTTAATTAATCGTATTAGGTACTAATTACGATAAGAGCATCAAATCTATATCCATCACGTCGAGGGTTTACGAGTGATCTCCGTAAAGACGGCGGTATAACTTTGATTAATCAAATTATATTAACCAACGGCACGATGAATTTCATTCGATTTAACCGACAGATGGCGAATCAGTAGAGTATACCCGCGATCATCCTCATGCAAATTATGCATTTCCATAACACATTTCCAGGAATGAATCAATCAGAAAATAAATCGCTAATCGGATAATTCAATATGTTTCGCAAACATATGAAATTCCGCGCAGTGTTTGTCTTGTATCTTCCGGTTAGAAACCATGGCAACGCTCTAAATACAATTTCCCGCCACATTGTCGACTTCCGGTGTGTTCTATTACAGTTCCGGGGATGTGTTTGATGAGAAAATTCGAATACAAAGATGGAATTTCAGGTAATTAACCGACGAACACGATAGGGAACTACGACAGAGTACAAAGAACAGTATCAGTGAAATAACCGCGCAGGACGCAGGAGCTGCTAAAATGTTCCCAGGTAATGATAATTTTCTCAATTTGTATTCTATCAGCATGCTATCCCGATATGAATGAAAACAAATTTATCTAGTTAATGATATTCGTCGGCTGGTTCCACGGTTCTAGACTAAATCTCGAAGTCACAGCTAGATTTAACCAACTGTAAACTTGGTCAAGATTTCTGGAACCGTTAGAGTCGATTTTCTAATTTGCTTCCTCACGTTCCTGGTATAACAGATTTGTTTCTATTTCATTTTTCTCAGTCATACGGATTGTCCAAAGGCGTAGCACAATATCGGGCATTTTGACGTCTCAACAGGTACAATATCTACAATGTACGGATGACAAATTACCGAAGATCCTCGATACACTATACTCTGCAAACAGGTATTTAAATCTCTAGACGAGCTCAAACTTGATGTGTATTTTTCATTGAATTTTGGAAGCAGTGAATGAAAATTAAGTATGCGCGATGAATCAAATTTGGCAGCGTTTGTGGCACAACACAATCGTTTTATTTGTGATCGAATCTATAGGTTCTATAGGCGAACTGGTGCTGCCTTCCTTTTTACAATCGAACTTCTTTATCGCAAATTTCAATGCCACCTGTTTTTCACGCACGATAAAAAGACATTCGACATTATGACATATGACTTATAATAAAACAATATTCAAGCGTTGAAAGAATGACTGACACAGTGCCGAAGATTAAGCACCCCTCTAATGAATAAACTGATATACGTTTTCGAAGGTTATTTATTATCATTGACACATAGTCCAACAAAAAGAAGGTAACAGCAAAGGTACAATCTAAACAATCTTATATTCAGTCGGCTTAGGTATTTTACGGTTCCCTGCTGTGCCCCCTGAAAGGAGACAGTCCTGAAAATATCGAGAAGATTTCGTAGATATCATCAATATCTTTTCTTCTATTGTTGCTATACCGGATAGGTTTTCAGCAAATATTTCTATCTTATCTCGCCGAAAAAGGACAATTATATTCTCTACTATTATGTAAGATATGGCAGGCATAATAATAACGCTGGGAACTATGATCCCGATCGTAATATCGCAGTGACGACCATAGCGATTAAGGGTTCATCAGAATATAATCACGAGTTTTTTATTGACTACATTCGTCATTTGGAACCTTGAAACAATATGGATGTACCTCGCAAGGACTCGGTGTTCAATAACGACTCGACGAACGAAGGATTCGCTTTATTAAAACCGGCATATACGCAACTAGCTTCTATAGTTCCGATCGGTGTACAGACGATACAACAACCCGTATTCAACGTACCAAATCACAACCAATTCCTATCGCAAATGAGGACTCGAGATCTGTCTCCGATACCACCACTACCAGTGCCGAAAGTGGATAGACAATTTTTGGGACCGGAGGCTTCGCGCGAAGTCAGTTCCCTGCCCGTGGTGCTAAGCAAGGAACAGTCGGCATCGAGCGAGGATAGCAAGGAGAAACTACGCGTGAAGAATAACAAGCGGTTGCATCAAAGACGCCTCAGTGAGCTGGTTGACGCCGTGAAAGCAGCGGCTGCCGCAAGGGGGCGTGATAACCGAGCTGACGCGTTGATATCCTCGGGTCCCGAGAGCGAAGTGAATTCACGCATTTCTACGCATACCAGGTTCAGGAGGAAAGAGTCACGTGATAATGAAGCCGATGGCGACCCGGGTTCAGACAGCAGGTAGGACTGGTACTGTACTGACTCAATAATCCGTAGTCGTCGCGTCCCATAAGGCCGACCTACGCCCGGTTTAAAGACAAGCTATATAGATCGTACGATATAGGCGCTAAAATATACCTATGCTAAAAGATTTAAGAGATAATTTAGCGTTTTCTATCGCAATATACATTTACACTATTACCAAACAGCTTAATACACATCCTTACCACGATAAAACTTGAATAAAAAGTCTAATCAAATCTCTTTATTTCGGTTAGACCTCTTAATAGGGGATTTTTTACTACGAGTTGAAAAAATTCGCTTTGATAAGATTGATTAAGCTAACAGAGTGCGGACTACACGTTCATATAAGAAAGGCTTCCCCATGGGTCTGTCTGGCAGGGGGCATAGTTTAACGACCTATTAAGCTTTATAATTGCGCGAATTAACAGCCGTTTTTCATGGGACAATTCACCTTTTCCCCGGGCTATAAAGAGTTCGAGACATTGGCGATTTTAGGATTAATGAAGTATTGTTCATGTTTATTTAAAGCGTACGCTTTGATATTAGAAGAATCATTTCGCTTCAAGCAGAAATTACTATAGGTGATCTGTTGCGAGTGAAATTATAGGACTCTTCTAAAAACCTTGGATAAAACAAGGATAATAAGGCTGTCTGTGTTTTGTGAAATATCTGCAGGTGATATAAATGATCATATGAAATACTATCGGATATACTTGTATTCCTGATTAGCCGGACCACACAGAGTTCGCTGAAAATCGGATACTGTTATGATGTTAAAAAATGAAGGTAGTTTTGCTTTGACATTCGTTTCGCCGAAAGTTTGTTCAGCTATTCGATCGCAAGGAGATGGTCGACGGCCTTCTGACACCTCAAGGTAACTTGAACTGTTCTTATCTAACCACATCCACGCAGAATGGGGAATAAGAAACCTCGAACATGTCTTAAGCGGCGCCGAATCTATGTCGAAATTTAACTGAACTTAGATTAAAAAGAATATCTCAAGCATATCGTGTTTTGCAGATGTTAAATGTTTATAGTTTTTGCTGTAGGTTTTCAAAGTGTAGGTTGTTCGGTGTTTGTGGTTTTTCTTATAAACAAGAGTTGAAAATCTTCATTTTCTCCTGTTCCGATACGCACCACGGCTATTCCAGAAACGAATATGCGTATACACGTGTCTTTTCGACAAGAATATCTACGATGTTGACTTTTTTTATTATAGGCCTTTTTCGTGTTTGAAGTCCGTTGTGACGCTTTTCAGAATCAGTCGCCCATAAAGTAGCTAAAATGCGTTTAAAGGTTAGATGCCATTAATGGGGTTTCTAAATCTAGACCAGTACCGTCCTCTACGAGTAGGCTAAGAAAGTACGCGAAACCGTGAAAACATGGTCGACCACTTAGCGTATACAATGAGCTTTTTGAAAATATACTTTGGCACGAGCGGAAACTGCTAACTGCAGTTACTTAGCCCGTGACAAGACTGAATAGTGTTTCTTATGATTTCCGGGCGACGCTATTTAGTCTGGGCAAATGTAGCAGAGAGTAGTAACAATCATTATGGTATAGCGCTACTGCTCGGCACGACTTCGAGTCCAGCCGAGGGCTACATCACTGTGGATCTACCGGTATACATGGAACCTATTGATGGACTTAAATCAAGATCATCGTGATTTGCGATATTTGAAATATGATATTCGCTGCTGTGATATTTCTGGTGTTGTTGACACATTCGCGAAACTAACATGGTATTGTAGAAAACTCAGCCGTACGTGTTAAGCTCTTTTTTTCGAAGAATCGTTTCAGCTTTTATTGAGATTAGATGACAACGGGCAATTCTTGTTACGTGTGGGTCTTTTCTTCCTCGATAATAGAAAAACCGAACCCAATTTTTTGTCCCTGTGTGAAGCTAATAAGTACTTCAATGATAAAGACTTCTCAGCAAGACCCTCAAAGTCAATACTAACCATGATTTTCCAAGCGAGAATGTACACTATTTCGCATAAGACATCAGGGTGCGCGCGTAAAAGGTAACTTTCCCAGGCTTTTCAATTACTTAATGTGATTTAAACAAAGGAGACATTTTTTTCGACCGATTTTTTTGTGTATAAGAAAACCATAAATCTAGCGATCATGCTATCTCATCATAGACAACAGTTCGAAATTCGTGCTTTGACGCTCGGTGAGACTAAAAGTTCGGCGGAGAGCAGCGAAGTATCGATCGTGTCAAAATCGCCGAAATCTCGGAAAAGTTCGACGGCAACATCGACGGCGACGCCGAAAATCGAACTTTTACGCAAGAAGCTGATTCGTTTACAAGCTAATCAATCGTTCGCTAAAATCGGCGGAGGTTTAGATGTTGGATTATCCCATCGATCCAAGTGGGGAATGTTGGGCAAAGTTTTAGGAATCGTTAAACAAAAAGATGGCGAACAGAGGCTGGGCAGGCGACCTTCTGTGACGTTCGCACTGCCCCCTGTCGGTGGCGGGGCTGAGTTAACCCCCAGGTGGGGCGTGATAAAAGGCGCCGCGGCTTTTAAAGAAAGGTAATAGTGATTTTAGTAGTAAATTATTTTAGACCTGATTTTATTATTTCAAACGTTCGTTTTCCTATTCGTTTTGTCCTATCTTTATTGGAGCTTAGAAAAAAGTTGAGCCCTATCACCAACTCGCGAACATGTTGGATCCTCACTTGCCACAAGTGGAATACTCGATTGCCACAGTAGGGTTGCGGGAGCCAAATCTTGTCCTGTCGTACCTATATATGATTCAATTACACAGCGTGAAAACAGAAATAACGCACTGCTAGAAATTTACGCCGTGATTTAAAGATTCACTTTTAATTCTCGTATATTTGATAATGTAATACGCGTTGAATAGCGATTAAGCCACGACATTAAAAACACTAACCGTTCGTAGAGATTGTGTCAAAAATAGACCTCGCCGCATAAAAGCTCAGATTTCTGAAAGGAAAGTCTGTTAATAGTAAATTGCGGAGAGATAATAGTAACTGGTATTCTAGAATAAAAGCGTAAGTGAATCAGGTCTCGTCTTTCTCAACGAGTGGTTTGATATGGAATCTATTGCTTTGATTTGACAAACTAAAACCGTATAGCACGACACGTCGATCAAAACGAAATATGATATTCTTCATATACGTGATGAAAAAATAATCTAAGAACCGGATAAAAGATGATATAAGATATACTAAGAATAAAATGTTATTTATTGTATATTGATAAAGTGAATTTTCTACACAAACAGCCAGGATCCGGATCTGTTTTTTTATTGCAGGGAATTATCAAGAACCAGGGCCAAGTTCCATAGTCATGGCTTAGACTTAAGACCAATTTACGACCATCTTACTTCTATAACCAATCTAACAACTTGAGACAAGTCTTAAGGTTGAAGACCTTTTTCGGACTTAAGTCTCAACTAAGGAACCAGCCCCAGGAGCCAGTTCTATCTAGGCTATCACCTATCCAAAATACAACATAATTTTGCCTCTGATATTGTCCTGATATTGTATTGATATTGTATTGTATTGACATTCATGTTGTATTGTCTTTTTGCTCTAAGAAATATACTTTTGTGAGCAATGAAATATATTCTATTCTACATTGCCAAGGCTTAGATTTAGACATGTGTTTGTCCATCGGGAAGGTACAACAACTTAAGACCAGTTTTAGATTTAAGACCATATTTTACTCCAACCTCTCTTTGCAACTTGGTCCCGAGTTAAATCTATCTCACTGAATTTAACTATGTTCCAATCATTAAGTATGACGACGTCAAAACCGTCACAATAATGTTTATATACATTGATAACTACTATAAGTTATTTAAGGGGGTTCTCCGTGAGTCGATGAATATTCTACGTCATCAGTATTTAAATGTGATATCCCGTTTTAAAATGAGAATTACATTTGTGAACTTTGGCGTTCATTTTGTAATTGAATATATTCCATGATTTTTTTTTCTATTTGATGAATTTTCGTGTCTTTTGATATTGTCATTTGAGTGGAATCTGCCCTACGTCATAAGCATTGGGGCTTGACTGGTTCCCGGTCAATTCAATTCAATTGTCGATATATTCAAATTCAAAATAATTTCATTGATGTATATATATCATATTACCATGTATTACCAATATCATATAATATTGTCAATAATATAATTCTATGTGTTATTTTTCTGCAAGGGGGTCAATAAACTTTCTAGTTGATTTGTTTGTTATATAATGTCTAAGCGCCATGTTTCAATATATTTTCAGGCTTAAAAATCGAAATGACAAGGGAGACGGAGCGGTCAGGTTACCAAAATTAGGGGCGTGGAGACGAAGGCTTCTGGCTGCGGCCACTCATCACATCGAAGATAAAGAACGTCACATTGTCCATATACCGGTTAGTATCCCCCAGGACCCGGTCCCATGAATTGGAATTCTGGCTCAATTTTCATAAACCAATTTGAAATTCTAGTTTATTCGAATCAAACTTACGATACATCTGTTCCTGGGTCTAGTAATAATGTGTGCATGTCTTTTTTGAAAAACATTTTCAAATATATAAGTAATACTTAAGACGAATCATTTATTTGTTGGTAGGCCTATTCAAAATAATATCAGTGAAGCTTTCCTGTGACTCCTTCTATACATACCCCCAGCGGGAATTACGTGTCATTTTTAGATCACTTTACGTGCTTTTATAAAATGTAAGGCGCTTTCTAAGTGGCCACGCCATACACGCATCGTGGACTTTTCTTCATAGGGCTACGAGGTAGTCCGTGCGTAGACCAAATGAATACTAAGTGGGGAAGAAATAGATTCATTCTTTTCACCTATTAGTTTATTGCAGTGTATGAAAATTGTATTTTTCCCTATCGAGATCTTGGAATAATTACCGATACAGGCTACAGGCTATAAACGCTTACGTTGCGTCAACTTGAGGATCTACGGATTAAGTGATTATCGCTTAGAAAGACAGCATTGACTGTTCTTAAAGTCAGCAAGCCTATACATACATACATAAGTGTAGGAAATTTCGTGGCGAATTCCGTAACCACACGTCTAACACCGTAATTGAGAAAATGACATTTTGCACGCACACGAAAGATTAATTCGCGATTATTTCTCTCCAGAAGAGTTCAAACATCGCGTTATGACGCTGTAATTGCTAGGAAATAATCATATTCCGCTTCAAAATAGACCGCAATTTAAAAACGGGCAGGTAAATAGAAGTGAGAAGTCATTATGGATTTTAATGATGAATTTCAAGAGGACTCCTACGAGGAGTCAAGGGATATACTGGCCAGCGTTATACAAGCGAAGGGTATCGGGCTGAAATGGGCGGCCAAGGCTCGCGAGAAGACGCAACAACTGCCGTCGGTTCGAACAACTGGAAATTCAAAAAAGGAACGTTATCGACTTTATTCCGTGTACCGGAGCGAGGAGTCGCGGAATAACTCGTCTGCCAGAGCGGACCGTCATCAGAATCCCGAATCTATGAAACATGCTAGAACAGGCGCGCAGAGAAGGCGACCAACGACGAATCACGGATTGAGTTTATACGCCGCATCTCAGAGAAAGAAAGTTGTCGCGCAGTTCAGAAATTTTACCCTCGATAAACAAAAACACCGGAATATTTCTCGAGGATTTCAGGTAAATTAACACCGCTTTTAAACGCATGAGAAAATGTGGCCATAAAGATATTCGGTGGCAGGCATTGTATGTTTAGTTTAAGTAATATAAGGACCAATGCATCCGATGGCGTACAATCTACGTAAGCGTCCTGTGGATATATTTGTAGAAAAAGATCGAGGTTTATTCCGAGTTAGCTAAGTCGGAATGAACTTCTCGGTTTGTTTGTTTGTTTGTTTTGCTTTTCAACGTTCAGATCTTGGTTTCTAAAGACTAGCCCTGTTGGATTTTCGACGTTTATTCCGGGTTGGCCGAGTCGGAATAAACGACTGTCAGACATTATTACATCGTCGTGTCCGGGGACGATCACGTTTTACCCGTAAAGGTAATGATTATTTCATTACGCGGGTGCCCATGAAACTGTCTATATATTCACTACTGATATACATAAAGATCCTGGAATAAACGATTCGAGTCTGGTGCAATAAAGTCGAATTTCTTACGTAGGAATCAACATAAGAATATCTAAGAGCGCTATAAAATAGATCAAGCGAAATGTAAACGCTAAATACGATTATATTTACTTGAATTGAATACGTAATCAAAAAGTCTACGTACGAATAACTTATGACGTAAGAGTCTAGATCTTTAAATAGACGAAATAGGTTTAAGCTTACAATTTCGTATTCATAGTTAACAACAGATCGTCGTAATACAAGGTAATGCAGTTTACAAGTATTACGTCTCGTTGAAAATATTTTTATCGCGTTTCAAATATTACGACACTGTCTCTGTGGGTAGTACTGGAAAACACTGCAAGCGGTTTCAATTAAATCTTGTCGACGCCTCTGGGCGCTCAGGGTTGTCCTCATTACGAACACAAAACAAGCGCATTGAACTATAATCTTAAAATACACATTCGCACACGAAAGCACTTTTTCCCTGCGTTGTTGATTTTCTTATTTATTTCATATATCTTTGAATTCGACGTTGCTCGTGTCGTGTATCGTGTATCACTAGTGTTTGTTTACAGTGTCAAATGCTCGTCACTGCGTATTATCAAATTAATTGGTCGACGTCTGCAATTGCCGTCTTATTATGCCGTGGTTGAGGCCAGCGAGATTAGCGCTTTGAATCGGGATTAATAACCGTGACTTAATCCCTAACTGACCCCTCGTCGTCACTGTTAATCCTGCATGA
Source organism: Tubulanus polymorphus (assembly GCF_964204645.1). NCBI lineage: Eukaryota > Metazoa > Nemertea > Palaeonemertea > Tubulaniformes > Tubulanidae > Tubulanus > Tubulanus polymorphus. The sequence goes on along the minus strand of NC_134029.1, from coordinate 4,797,392 downwards.
TTCCGACATAAAAGCTTACATTGTACGGCTATAACTTACACGCATTTAGATCATTAAACGAAAACCCGCGGAAACGCCAACGTCGTTTTTGAGCTTCGACAGATGAAATTCTTTACTTAAAAGGTTTCGTAAGAGAGAGTACGAAAGAAATTCATCCGGATTCTAGCTATCAGACAATTTGGTTTTCGCCAGCGTGTGCATGAGTGTTGGAGCGGCTACGAGGCGCGCACTTTCTCCGGTGTCCCATAGCGGTCGTGTCCTGTCAGCGGGGGACGCGAGTGACGGACACAACTTTCGAGCGGACGCAATTTCCACCACTCCAGACAATATTAGAATACAGAATACAGCAGAGCGGGAAAATGATGATTAGAATTTCAGCGCTTGAAACTGTGTGGATCATAATATCATATCATATCACATACATATAACATATACCTGTATGATGTTTGATTAATAATTGATAACGCAATTACCCGTGCGTGGTAATAAAATTCGGATTTTATGACTAATTAAACCAGCTCGAATCAACTCACGAACAACCGGCGAAGGTATAGTTTCGATTACGAAATATGTGCCGTAAAGGCATCTACGGTTCTGATCAGTTTTAGTATGTCGAACTAGAAGGACTAGGGGCTGGAAGAGCGTTTTCTTAACTGTCAGTGGATTCTTGCGTAATCCTATTGACGGTTTGGAATTTCTGTATAATTGTATTTGATATCTGCCAATACACGATGGATTTCGCTCTTGAGAGAAAAGCCCAAGAGTTTCTAGCCAATACTCAGGAGGAGGCAACCCTTTCGCTGGCTCCATCCGTCAAAAATATAAACGCTAAAACTGTGAACAACAATTCTAGTGCGGAGGCGACGAGGGCTAACGAAAAATGGAGCGTGCTGAAAAACTATACGAAAGGACAGTTTCTAATACGGGTTCTCAACGATCCAGTACCGGTAAGAGCATTGTCACCGACCAGCGGCAAGTATCTACAACGTCGCTATTCGGAAGTATTTCAACAGAAGACGATTGACGACGCCTTAAACGACGATGGAAGTAAGGTTCAATCCGGTATGGCGAGGAAGAAAATCGTCATCAACAGCTGGAAGGCTAAAATAGGTCCGGCAGCTAAAGAAGCCCATCGTTTGGACTTATCAGAGAAAGAAACGAAGGTAAAGCGAGCTACAATTGCTCACTCGCCGTACGAAGCGGATAGAAAGCTTTGCGAAGAGGATGAACAGCCATCGACCGCGACCCCTTCCCCACGTCGAGGTAAAGGCCGAAGTGGTGAGTTGAAGAAACTGTTGAGAATGCATTCGAGGAATATCATTGACGAGAATAAACAGAACAGGAATGTGACGGCCAGATACCCACGCGGCTCGCTGACTGGGCCATCGTCTGCTGTTACCCCACGACGGAGGGGCAGACGGATCGGCGTCATCGAGGTGGGTGATAACATCGGGTCCAGAAGTCAAACAGCAGGCGTGCTGAGTCGCAGGACATCATTCGCATCGGGATATCACTACGATAACAACAACTGGGTAAGTTAGGAGCAAGGGAATCTAACCAAGCTCTGGAAATATTGTTCACAGCGCGCTAATGGTTTCTTAATCACTTTATGGGGAACGTCAAGTCGTAATAATGATTGGAGACCTTGCTATGTATTCAGAATAATCGTTTTGCTTGCAGTAAACACTATTATGAACTAATAATATGGAACTAAACCACCTGTTCAGTCTAATGTTACTGTTCCGTTTTATTAATTCAAGTGTGTACTTCATTTTTGTCGACCAGAGAAGTGTGCATGCTAGGGCTCACAACGCTTTGTATTAGGATTAGACAAAAACTATAAAACGACGCCACTTGGAAACGTTCATAGAATAGTCCAAACATTCCTCGAAACCACGCTCATAAATTCCTTTTCCCCAGGCGTGGATTGTTTATTGGTTATTCAGACGATGACGTAAACGAAAATTCTAATTCAGACTCGATTACACCTCATAAAACCGCCATTTTCAGCTTCAATCGAATCTAAGTGAAATGAAATTCTTAAATGAGCAAATTTATAAATAGCACCAGAATGAAGTTCGGTGGAAAATGTGCTATTTTCAATGAATATTATTAAGCCAGATTTCTATCTTCAACAATGCCTAGTCTCTAATGGCTATAAATAGAGAAAGCATTAGCTTTCATATAAAGAACTGTATTCCAAGAGAACTTTATTATCGTATATTCTAAATACAAATGAACTCGATATTGTAATTGAAAATCTAAATACTCATATATCATACACTCGTCTTGGCTTTTTGTCCGTTGTAAATGGAGACGTAGACTTTATTACTAGCGAATAAATCAACATAGCTGTCATGTATATAGAAGTAACGATTTCGACAGAAAAACAGGTGCTATTATTAGGGTGAAAAAAAATTCATAGAAATGTAATAAAGAAACCTGCTGCAAGTCGCACTCAAAGGAACCAATAAACGGTGACTGTTGAATCAGTGTGGTTGATACTGATATTATCAAAACGGTTTCAGATACCGTAAACGAGATCAACTAATTGCCGCATTAGCTTCATTTTAAACTCTCATTCGGAACTTTTAATCCTAACTAAACATGATTTTCGCGCTGCTGAGTTGACGAATTCATGCTCGCATAGATATTTCAGCTAGGGCAGTTTCGAAGAAGCGAGAAAAGTAATATTTCTATACGTCAAACCTGATATTGAACTATGGATGATAAGCTCATGACTTCGAGCGATCGCCTCGGAAAAAGGCATCGGATATTCTATTGCGCCGACGGACAGGCCTTGCGGACGCGACGGGAACAGGCGGAGTACAGCGTAAAACGCGGAGATAAACTTTTCAAACCGATCATTACCGTCAACAACGAGAACAAATTACGAAAATCGAACGAAGGATACAAAGCTAGGTATATTCACAGGATCCTCGAAGAATATGAAGATCACTACGCTAAATCGAAGAGCAAATACGGATTGACGAGGTACATCCATTCGGCTCCCCTCGATAAGCAACGAGCCAGAAAACAACAGGGAGATCAGTTACTGTTAACACTGTTCAATAAATTAGAAGAACTCGATTTATTCGAACCTGTTAAGGAAGAAAATGGACCCGATAATCAGATAGAGTGCTCACCAGAGGAAGTGCCTCGAGAACGTAGAATGAGTACGGTCACTCCACCGGCCGTTTCTAGCGGTCGTAGATCCAGCGTCCAGTTTAATATTAATCCGGCGAACCGACCTGGCAGTCGTCGAGGCTCGGTAGTAGGCGCTGCAGCTGCTGCAGCCGCTGCCGCTTCCGGTCACAGCAGATCGATGGAACTATGGACGTTACTCGCTCGCCAGAGACGCAGTTCGATGGATACGTCACGACGTCGATCGAGACGCAGTCAAGTGCGCCGTAACGTCGTCGGCGTCGGCGGCGACGATACGGATTTGGTGGATGATCACGATCATAACGATTCATCGGACAAAAATCAAAGCAAACGCAGGTCATCAATACAGGTGAGTCGATCGAACGAGGACGGTTCAGATCGGTGCTGCGTCTACGTGGTTTCTTCCATCCATTCTTTCTTCGCTCCAAACAACGCCGCATTTCAACGGCGATAAACTGAATTTTCCCAGAGCCATAAAACCGACAGTGACGTACTCTTTGACTTTCATGTATTTCCAGATGGCTGAACTTAAACAACACAAAACCCTGTAATTTTCCAATACAATTGTTCGTCCTCTGTCACGTTAAATGATCGAATAAAACGTATTGTGTCTTGAAGCAATTTAGCCATCATGAATATCATTTACCCCTATAAGGCAATAGAAAATAGATTTAATTGCAACGTGTGTTTACAAATGGATTAAAACTTACCGATATTTATGGCTTTATTCGTGAGAAATTCATTTCTGAATCATTCATTTCTCGCGGTATCGCATAAAACGATATGTTCACTAAATCAGGTAGACACTGATTCGGAATTACCCTACACTTAACATCGTGAGAGTTCCTCGATTAGAATTTAGTCATTTCATGTGGGGCTGAAATTCAACCGCACCGGATTCAACAACAGCTTTTCCTTCATAAACTATTACCTTGGATTATAGGAGTATCATGTGCTATACTTCTACCGTTGAACGAATCTGAATGTTGGAAAATCAGAATTTATAACCATCGCCTCATTTCTAGAATAACAGTATTGACGATTTGAGGCTGGTAACAACCTTTCTAATACGTATTCGATTTCGGTGAAACGATTTTTTTTCGTGATATGCCTGGCGATTCGCCGTCCAGTTTCTTCCCGCCGATAAGTCCGATCGAGAGACGTCAGACTGTCGTCTATCAGTCGTACGACTTCAACCGATGCCACGACATAAGACCTTCGACAAAGGACAACGACAAGAAATATATCGTGAAGTACAAACATCGACTCAATATGAATAGTTTCCCTTCGTTACGCGTGCATCGTTTATTCCGTAGACATCGACGACCGTCGTTCCATAAGTTAACAGTTGTCGAGGTAGTCAAATAGGGATTTTGACTTGAGCTCTTGATTATCAATTTGATATGAATAAGTTTCAGCTTTCGAACTAGAAGAGCCGTCAGAGATTGGAATCAACAACAAATCGTTATCTTGATTTCATTTCATATTTTGTAGCCGTTGGTCAGATTTAGAAGAGCCGCAAAATTGATCCACATTATTTTAGTCGCCATCAGCTCAACCAGGTAAACATTATACATTCCATTTAACTTCAAGTATGTATAGATAAGTAAGTTTAAACGTGATGTTCATCTACTGCTTTTGCTTTTTTTCGTTCTTAGGCGAGAAAATAAACGGCAGGAGGCGAAGTTGATGTCATTCAGTCAACTTCAGGATGAGATAAATCAGCGAACGGTTTACGGGGATGACCTAGAATTCGACCCTGCTCATTTCAAAGCTTGCAAAGAGGTAAAAACACTTTGAAAATAAAAACGATCAGCATTCATTAATGAACCGAACGGCTAGGTAATGGATGATCGATTTAAAAGCGAATTCTCCGTTATGGTAATATTTGTGCGCTATGGCAGATGGCGACAGATGTTGACTGAATCTAACGTTTCTTTTCATAACTTGCTGTCTATATTTTTACCAGCTCATTCACAATTAACATGTTTACTAAATCCAGAGCTGCCAACTGTTCCTGATTTTCAGTTGTCGTTACTATTTTATAACAAGAATTACTGATATGATTCGTTTGATGCATACAAAAATATGAAATATGTTACTAAGTGTCTTACTGTTGATTACTGATTTATTTTGACATTTTCTTTCATATTTCTATGAAATGTTACTGGAAAAATTCAATTCGTTACATTAGTAGCATTTTCAGAGGTTGGCAACCCTGCAAATCATCATTCTAATGAAAATCTAATCAGAAAAAAATGTTCGTGTTAATTGATAGATGTTGATTGTCAGTGTTTCATTCGTCGTCTTCACAGTTGCAAATCAGTCACGAGGCGAAAACGATCATGTCGATGGATCCGAAAGAACGAACGGAAGACCAGCTCCACACGGCTCTGGTGTCGCTCAATCAAGCCGTCGAAGCTTTCGGCGAGTTTCCAATAAAAATGCAGCAATCTTTAGTCAGACGTGGTTGGTATGAACAGTAAGTATCGTCAAGAACGAAATCTCATGAGTTTCAACAATTGACGTAAAGTAACATATCATCGCTTACCTGTCAAAGATATTCAAATATCGGACTTAGATTTTCTAAATTATTGTCAGCCTCTTTTCTGTGTCCGTAAATGATCTCCAAATCAGAATATAAACTCGCTTTCTCGGAAATTATCCTTTTAAATCATTTGTTTTCGTTTTCAGTTTCGAAGCTAAAAGGGTTATCATCAGACAAGGTCATTATGCCGACAATTTTTATTTCATACTCTCAGGAACAGGTGAATAAAGAGCGACCGCGAGACGAACATTCTCGCCAGTTACTGCGTGACGTGACAATATTGAATGAATCGTTAACGAATCTATTATCGTTTCGTTTTCAGCTGTCGTTACGATTTTGACAACGAATCCGAAAACAGGCGAATCGTTTCAAAACACGGTCGCATTCTTGAAAAAGGGCAACAGTTTTGGAGTAAGTTGAACGGATATCTCACCATTGAAATTTCGATTTAAAACTTAGATAAATATTTGACTGAAAACTGTAAATGTGGGCCGTATCACGTATAACGTATAACTACGCCCCCTCCCCCCACATTAGAAATGCCATTAGGTAATGGAACTTCATTGATGAGCCAAGAGGGTTGATTACGTGTCTGAATCAGATATGCAGAAAATCTGTAAAAAACTAAAGTTAAATTTTCAAATATCTGATTTCATAAATAGATAAAAAGAGGTTTTCTTCAAATCTCATCCTACAAAACGGCTGCATCACGACGGGTTATTAAAAAAGAAAAGCAACCTTCGGAGATTACATCGAGCAAGATTATGTGGATGGTGTGAAATATGAATAACGTCCCGATTATAAATTCCGAAAAATTAATCCTCTTTCTGCGACGGAACGCGTGACGGAGCTGTCGGCTACAGCTCGTTCACCGGGAAACGTTTTAGCGACGAAAGCGTTTTAGTTGTTTTAAAAATATCACGTGCCTAAACCTGCTGTCTAGTCATTGCATGAATGTTTCAAGAGAAATCCGTGTGGACTTCTCGACATCTACGAAAAGAGCTGAAATATTAATTTCTTCTTCCGTAAACAAGTTTGTTGAATCCCCACGACTCAGTGAGAATAAGAACCTAAACGTGTAAAAAAAGAAACACATTTTTTTATTGCGGGATTTTAGTATAGACCTTATCCACAGACCTAACGTGTATACTCAATTGTTATTTACATCATATCGGCCGTCAAATGGCCGTCAACCGTCACGTTTTAGTTCAGTTGACGGACATTATGATCTATTGTGACGTAACTTGAATAACGTCTGTACGTTCGTTTTGCGATGAAATCATATCGGTTATTGATCATAGTCATTATATCATTTTATTTCTCACCCCGATTTAGGAACTAGCGTTGATGTACGGAGGTACGCGTAACGCCACTGTGACGTGTAAAGATGACGTCGAATTGTTGGCCGTCGGCCGGGACGATTTCGTCGATATTTTCATGCACGTCGATAAAGACGTCGAACCCGAGCACATACAGTTCCTGAGAACCGTAGATTTACTGGAAGGATGGCCGACCGATCAACTACCCTACGAGGATCCAAAAACATGTCTATTTACGTATTTTAGGTATGAGATGTTGCATTGGTCGAATAAAACATTTTAATTCGTGTAAATCGTTGATGAATGAAAACGTCCCGCGATAGAATTGTTTGCGAAAGATTTTGATCAGATTTAGATGAAATTTATTAAAACGCCTTACAGACATCATCTGGTTGAATGACAAGACACAGAGGAATGAACTATATAAACGCACAGTACATTAAACCCTGTTTTATCAGATATCATATTCCAGAATCGGATATAGAATATCATAAGCCGTGGCAATACACGCATGATTTAAAAATTGATTCTGAACGGCTAATTGGTACTTGTTCTGTTTAGGCGAGGGGTGATAATGTGCAGAGACAGCAACGCTGCAGAATGGATATACGTCATCAAGACTGGTTCCTGTCGTGTTTTAAAGGCTCTTGAACCAGCCCGAGCTAACGTGCCGATGATAGCGACTTCACCTGATTTGCGGGCGAATAAAGGTAAAAAAAGTGCAGCTATTCCGCTGAGTCAACAACTCACGTAGAGTTCATCAATCTAAAAGAAGTTGAATATCATTCGTAAACTAGCGTTTTGCCAACAAGAATGCACTAATGGTAAACGGGAGAAATTGATCAATTCTTCATCACAAATCTCATAGCATCGTTCAAGGTTGACTTGATTAATGTTTTATCATCCCGTGGTTGCTTCGCTTCCCAGCGATGGATGATACCCATCGTTTGGGTTTGCCCGGCAGGCATACAATTCATAAATATCCGCGTAACTCGTTGGTTTGACTTTTGTCTCAGATATCACATGACAAAATGATACGCATTCGCTGGAGCTGTATTAATCTCCCCCCAAACAAACTACTACAATTGCAGGATCGGCGCAAGTGTCTCCGCGGCGTAAACAGATGAAAAATGCAGCCGTGATAACCGTTCCTAAACGCGGTATCATAACTCAACCTAACCGTAATCAATTACCCGTCATTAACAGACAAAACGAAGGTATTAGTCTAATACCTATCTGCTTGATAGTTTAGAAATGTCAGCTTAAATCCTCCCGGGTAATACAGGTTACCAGCTGCTTTTTTACTGTTCTATTTACGGATGTTGCTTCATTGCTTTCGCATTCTCTTGCGCATTGGCCAGAATCTTAATTCGGTCTCCACTGAGATTGGGTAATTTTCGGTCCAGTCATTTAGCTTCCCTGTGGTATCGCAATACTCAAATCATTTAACTCAGCTTTGTCCCACACGTATATCGGTGAACAGCTCCTATTGTACGTTTTTCAAGGTCACCGTATGATGTCACTGTGACGTCATGCTGTTACTGCCGCTATCGCTATCAGGAATATCCAAAACATACACACAGCTCACAATGACACATTATTCGTTGAAATAAGTCGATGTTATACGCTTATCATATCACATTTGGTTATTATCACAATGCAAGACACAAAATATCTATTTACGATTCATTTTGAAAAAGGTAGCATTAAGATGATCCAATGGCATGTACGTGCACTGGTATCGCGTGTCTCCCAAAACTTTTACATCGATTTCCGTTCACTTTTTCAGCAAAGAACGTCACCAAAGACGACCATAAACAAATCATAAATAAACTATTCGAAGAAAAGCACAAAGACGAAAACACTAAGGTACGCTCCGATTCACGTAAAAACGAAGTCACTTTTCCGATGCGGGGTTTGTAAATTCCTTAAACTATTAATCCGCTTAAACACTGAGTCTGTGTTTGTTTGTTTTTTTTAAAGCCTGGAGAGAAGAAAGTGAATTTCGCCGACGCAAAATTGAAACCATCAGCTCCGAAACCAAAGCCAAATCAGAAAGTATACATACAAGTACAAAAACTGGGACCCAAGGACACGTTTGTAAGTTATTACTACAGTTTCTTGTTAATACAAATCAATGCAATTTGATATGACTCGATGAACTGACAGGTTCGTGCGGAGATCATCTTCTGATTTCGGAATGAATCCCTAAATCTTCGATAAAGATAGATATGAAATCATAATTATCCAAACTAAGCGCAGTATTTCATCTTTAACACGAGGAATTATTGGCCGGGGATTATTTTGCGGTCTATGACCCCGTCTAGATTTTAAGTGTAAAGTCTTCGTGCGTTGGCAACTATTTCCTCGCGCCCATTTTTTCACTAATTTCCATATAGTGACAGCCTTCTTCTGTAACAACAGCTGCGTCAAACTTCCGTCCGGATTGCGTTATTTTCGATGTATACAGTGACTGCGCCTGAAGCTTTCCATTTCTCTGTCTTCCTTTCATTAATCTGCCTATGATCAGATATATCGTGTTTCCTTAAACGAAAAGGATAGCTCCGTATTGACTTCCACCAAATCTTAAATTTCATTTTGCGACGGCAATGAATATTTAACGAACACCATTCACGTTTGCAGCAAGAGTTTCGTACTCTGATAATTTTTGAGTATAAAGAGTGCATCGTATAACGATTTATCGGTGACAACAAGCGGCGAAGCGAGCTTTAATGATCTCACATTGGCTAAAACGAACCATCAGTTTTTAATGAATCGTAATAACGTTGGTGTCCCGCGGTGTTAGAGTTACCTTCGTAGCCATTGCCAAGTAAGCCGAGTTCGACACGTTCGTTCATTGACTCTTTTCTTGCTATAGTTCATATCAGTTCACTGCATCTATAATTTCCATCAGGCGAACGCCTGGAATCTTGCATTCATCCAAACATGACGGAAATTAGAAAGAAGAAAATAAACACAATACGCGTATGATCGCGTATGATTATGCGTGAATGTAGATCAGGATGTATATTACCGTAATCAGATGACAACTAAAACCCGTGATTGTCAAATCTATTCCATTATTACCGGCGTGCTATTCAAGAATCGCACTCGCTTCAAAATGTATTCACTGGATATCACCCCAAGACTGTAACTTAGTGCTACAATATTGACCGGAAAACCGGAATTAGATTTGATATCTTTTTTTCTATGCTTCTTTCAGGGTATGGTACCGATTGCGTTCAGTATGATGCACGATACAATGAGTATGATACTGGTATCCGACGGTGCCGAATGTGTTCTCATCAGTAAAAAGTTCTTTATGCAGCATTTAAACGAAGGTCACCACAAACGATTGCGACAAAGTGTACGTATTCGATTTGTGGAAATCAGGGATTAAATGAAGATTAATGGGTAGAATTGCTCCGACGATATTAATATGACTTCCCACGCATAAGGACACGGTGATGCTACAGAACAGTGGCTCTCGAGACTTCCCCTTGCGAGCATTTATGGCATTAACCGCTTGCCGGTGAGATGTGCTCATTAATCCAGCATTCGTGTAAAAATCTAGTATCATTCCTATCGCATTTACATATAAATTGGTTCGTCAGAAATGCGAATTCATCACGCACCACCGTTGATACTTGAATCCAAGTTTCCGGATTCACTTCATTGCGTACATTCCGTTTTGATTTCCAGTGCAATTGCAACATTTGACATTCTACCCACGCGCTTAACCGACTTTATTGTCTCTTCACACTTACAGATCCAGCCATATCCCACACAAGAAAGTCTCCAACAGAAATTACAAGACCAGCTGAACTGGGAGGCGTACAAACTGGCAACGGTGCAGAAAGAGCTTATTTACAATACGAAATTACAAGAATCTGCTTTTTATTGAGTACTTTAGTACGTCAGATAGTGAAATAATGGTGCTTCTACGTGTTTGATTTTCTAAAACGGACTCAGTAAATGGATGCAGTTAGTAGGCGGCAGGCTGGTTGGTCGTGTATTCGAGAATTCTTCAATTAACCTAAGTTTCCCACTCGTCATCCCTACTACGTTTTGATAAGATGGCTATGCATTAGAAGGTGCAAGGATTAAACGGAGCCTTTTCAGTATAGAATCAAAAGCCGATAAGAAAATACACTTGTAAGCAACTGCTGCTTGTAGAATGACGCTGTGCGAATGTTACTTCGCATTTCGATTCCAATGACACTCACGTTCTTGCAAATACCGATGATAAAGATACTACGCAATTGTAAAGCGTTGTTGATAAAACTCCCGGTAGTAGGCAAACGATTATATTCCATTACAAAAATCAAGTTGAATTTTCAAAGTTTATATGCATAGTTATTGAATATGTAATATCAAAATAAATGGTTAATGATTTTGTGTAAATATTGTTATATATACATATACATACATCCAGTTGTTTTAACTATTACATCATATCGTACGTTTTTTTTTTGTGGTAGAGGAAACGCCACTATTTCACTCTTGTTGGATGGATTTTTTTATCTGGTGTCGATAAAATCGGACATTAGGAATAAACCATTATTAGAATATCAGATGAGATCAGTTAGGTCACTGGTTTGGTGATGAAGACGTTTAATGTTATGAGATTCGTGCGAAATGGTTTCCCTTGTGCTAATGAAATGGACCTGAACACATCCAATGCATTCCCCTGATATCCAGAGCTAGAGGAATACACTCCACTCGGCGTCCTGTCTATAAACGATACCACTTCCAGATGACATGCCTTCGTTCGTGCCGATCTATATCTCTCCCTTGCAATTTACCAGGGGAAGCGCACAACAAAAACTGAATAAACAAAACCTTCAACGGAAAAAAATCGATCCAATCTGTAACAAAAGTAAAACCAAAATCCGTGCACCGGAACATCCGTTTATGGAAAACGGTTAGACATTTCTTATTCAGTTGGTTTTGAGTTAGCCGGTACTTTCCCCAGCACATGAGCGATTTTGTATTAGTGTTCGTAACTGCGAATATGAGATTTACATAGCACTTCGAATGACATGTGCACTCTCCAAACATACAACGTTTCACATGTTTTGCATGCGATGCACATTTGTGGTAATATACATACATGTTGAGAAGATACGTGCAGGAGTCTTGTTATCCTGGTGTAGAATAAACATAACGAGACGAACGTCACTTTAAATGTTAACTAGTTTATTAGACGCACGAGCTTTCGCTACGTGTATGTAGATATAACTAGTAGCGAAAGCTCGTGCGTCTAATAAACTAGTTAACCTATATAAAGTACTGTTCGTCTCTTTGTATTTATACATACATGTTGTGAAGTTTATTTATCGTGATAATTTCAGCTAATATTGAATTAAGTTACGGTTCACTATTTAATCAACATAAACTACGAGAACAATTTGTACATTGTACAAAGCCTTCCCCGACTCAAATAAATGTATCGACAACAAAATTAAAGAATCGATAATGATGAATGCCCTGTGCTTTAAGTAATAAAGAACTTTTTCTTACAGACATTAATGGGTATATGTGATACTTTCAACTGTTCACAAGCCTCGCGTCTGTCAGGGTTGGATTGGCCTCTCCGATGTCGTTACTGCTAAGATTTATTTGCGATAACGAACAACACGTTTGAGTTATGATAGCGTTATTTATCGAATCGTAGTAAGTGCAATAAGAACATTAGTATTCGTCACGTTGTAGCGGTCCTGAAGCCTGGAAGAAAATCCGGAATAGCCGAACGAAAATGGTACCGGTACTTAGTCAGAATAGATACAGAGGCTCAAGTGTCGTTTGTCTTTCGGACACCAAACTGCCAGATAAAACGCAAAGATTTACTGAGCTCGTACGCTTCCATACTTTGCGCTGTCATCTGACTACGCAAAAGTTACACGTACTTCGATGAAGCAATTCGGTTAACTGAACTGCTTGGTAAATCCGTCGCGTGATTTATCGTCGTAATAATATCTTAACATGTCATCCTAGCTGTCCCGAGTTATCACCTGATCGTATACACAACTTGAAAACTACGACCAGTCGAGCTACAGATAAATGAGAGGTACATTCCCGGTTATTGATATACAGGACTCGTTTTATCAACGCGATACCGTCTGTGACACGAGGGGCACGTGTAATAAATATCGTTACACTTATTGCAGTATGCGTTCAAATATTGTCGGATACCAAATACCAGAATCTTGCGTGTTTCATCAGAATCTCTTAATAAACGATGTAAAGATGACTTATTTGAATCTCGTTGATTTTTGTAAAGATATTTGATACAATGTTCGACCTATTGATCATTCACGATTCAGGCTTTTGATCTTAAAATAGGGATAGTCCCTGTTGTTTATTTGGTTTGTAAATTTCGTTAGATTTTTAGCCGCCGCACAGTTGGCGATTTCTGATCGCTAACGAATAGATTATTAGCAACATCTATCTACGATGGCGGATAAACTGATGTATTCACAGTTTAGATGTTAATGAAGGATACCATTATATGTGGTATCTTATATTTTTCAATCTGACATTAATGAAGGAATGTCGGACACTAAGGTGCCACATAAAACACTAAGATTTACGGACACTTTCATACATTAAGCAGTCATCTGACTATGCAAAACTAAAGCCAAGTAATATGATTTTCAAATCATCATTTCGTCATTACTGTTTCTAAGAATGAAATTTGGATTGGTTCCGAAACCGTTGGATTTATAAATATACGTAATATAACGAATTGTGGGGATCGTTCATAAACATCTGCGCGTCGTCAGCTTTTGCAAGTGCACTGATTCTATTTTTTTCGCTTCGTTAGTGTTTATCATGTTTACGTCGAGATCACGCTCGATGTTCGCGAGTGAGGTTTAGAATTGGAAATAAATATAAATTATGAAGATAATTGCCCGGTATCGAAATACAGTACGGCTAAATGGCTGAGAATCAAACGAGTCACGACTCCGTCGTTATAGCCTAATGGTTTCTCAGATGCGCACTAATTACTCCCAGGAGACAAACACTGACATTTTAAACCGCATATGAAATCAACATTAGCTATTAAAACCATCCTAGAACCATAAATAAAAGAAAAAGAGTTCAACCAAGACATAATAATATATTCTCACACGGAATTGATTCACATTTCGATATCAGTTTGAAGTTCCTCTATATCGTCCTAATATCATCAGTCATCGGTTTCTTAAATATTCCATAAAATATTTGAATGAGATCTCTAATTGCACGTGGTTCTAAATAAGAACATATCACCGCCATATCGCCAACATCAACACAGGTAAAGTCTGAGAGGCCCTTAAACCAGCAACAACGCTCGTCGCTGATTAGTATGTTTCCCTATGGACCAATACGTTGCGTGACAGGTACACGTCTCTTTTACACGAAGCGCCAACTTGAAAAAAAAACATCCATCCAATCCAACATATCTCGATGATATCCCTCTTTTGATCTGGGAAATGTAATACCTCATTGTTTTACATTTTCCTTGTACACGTGGGTTGCTTCGTTTCTTTGAAATGCTATTCAGTATCTAGTAAGGTTAGTCGTATTTATTCTGTTGCTGGCCGTGTTCTTCTGCCATCTCGCGTCTCCCAGAGAAGAACTATCACAGCCCGGTCTCGACTCTGGCTGACCTCCGCAGCAGAGCCGTTTCACTACTGGACGCACTTGTTCACCGGAAATAACGTAGAAAAAGAAATTACACGCGTAATTGAAGTGATACATGATCTCAAAAAACTCGTGTAACGGAAGTTGAATGTTCGGGTCGATTTGGACTCCATAATCCAATATGGCGCTCATTATCCACGGAGGAAGTGTAAATATTAAAAACGCCATCGTCAATAAGCATAACATCAGCGTTATCTGTCGTTTGCGCTGAGTGATTTTATTGCCATTTGCCGATTTTGAGTGGTCTAACTCTGGGATGTTAGTTTTCCGGTTTAGTTTATACAGAATCGTAGCGTTGCACGTGATTATGATGCAAGCTGGAATGTACTCGTTAATCAGTCCGTAACATAGTTCGGCCACGTGCGCCAGGGATCTCTGGTGCACGCAGAGTCGCCTGGCGGGCAAATAAGTCAACGTCAACGGGAAATACCCATGCAATAGGACGATGCCCATGACTAGGCAAGGCGTTATCACGTAAAACAGTTTCGTCGAACATATTTGCCGACTTAGAAACGGAAAACACACGACAATGACTCTTTCTATAGTCACTGTTGCTGTCAGCCACGCCGACATAGTCTCTATAGTAAAGCACAGTAAATGTGACGCAACACAAGATGCCTTACCTTCGATCGTCACCAAAAGATACCCGTAAAAACGTTCCGAAACGAAATTTGCCCAGGCTAGTGTACGGATTAGTAAAACGCCCGTGTCGGATATGGCGATCGCCGCCAGATACCGGCTGAAAGTCTGTTTCCTGAGTGATTGCGATACCATAACAGCAAACGATAGCGAATTACAGATAATCCCTGTAATTACGATTATCGGTACGAATATAAGCTTCAACCAAACCGTCCACGTCGGTAGATAATCGACTTTGGAATAATGGTTCTGTAGAACAGCCGGCCAGTATTCCTCGACCCAGCTATCATTTGTCGATGCGTCAGCCACCATGATTTTGATCAAGTGATTGCTGGCGGCTCCACACCAAGTAGAGTGGATTTGTCGTCATTTTAGTCGAAATACGCGCGACACGCGGCGTGTACTGCACACAACGCGAGAGATGGGAAAGTGCCGTTATAAAAACCCTCGTTTGGCATGTCTAACCGATTACAAGTCATGCTTTCCTCACGACTGTACAGAAAAGTTCTCTTCGATTCTGATATTAACTCTATCGACATATCGGTTACGTAAGATTCTCCGTGAAGATATCTATATGTGTTGATCATATCGTATCAGCATGTAGGATATATGACTCCCACTAGAAATGGATTCGGGGCCCACGAGTTATTTTGATTTAATCAAACATAGTTATTCATCATTCATCATTTTTTCCTATGTAAATCTTCCATACCGTAAACTCTTATTTGTTACAATTTGGATGCTGCGGTTAACCTCTCATCCTCGCCTGACCGTCTCTCCCGCCGAAGCTCTTTGATTCGGCTAGGTCGTCGGACCCTGGCAAGCGAGGATGAGGCAATTGTATTGTATGTATACCCTACCGGTCTCTTCTTGTGCTCGATTTTTTGTTTGTTTGTTTTTTGTATTACACTTTCTATATTTTTGTACTGTGTATTGCTTTATTGTACTTCTGCTACCGATGATGTTATGTAACATTAAGGATCAATAAAGTTATTGAATTGAATTGAATTGTCCAGTTCAGTCCTTCGTAAAAAAAGCCAGTTTGTTTTTACGATTTGAAACAATAAAATCTATTTTGAATTGTATTACTCATTTTTGTGTTCAACAAACAAGTTGAATTGAATTGATTCCTGCACAGGGGTGACGCAGTAAGTTGTTCTAGATTAATCTCTGTTAATTTACGGCTGTAAATACGATTGAACGCTGGTTTTTTTACAGCCAAACCTTCCCGATAGATTGTTTCAAGTAATTAAACTAGTACTTTTGTGATTTGATGTTCGAATCTGCGCAAATTTGATCGAATTTCACGCGTAAACCCGGTTGACGGCTAGTCTGTGTTTATTCCTATCACATTACTTTCATTTTGCTGACGGTCACTAATATTCTGCGCCTTCCAATTGCTGCACCTATGCAGTTTTTAGGTTACTGATGTGTAAGGAGTTGGCCATAGCATTGCTGTGTCGGGAAGTCTGATACAGCAGGGCCGGCGATGGGCTTGGCCTCACAGGGGCTCGTTACGATAGCTGGGGGTCCAAAATCAAAGATTTGACCCAGTATCCTAGGTACCACCTATAAAAAAAGAAAAGGGAGCTAACATTTTGACATATTAGAATTGACCTTCTCATTTCAATCGCTCATAATTTCGTAACCCATCGACCGATTCGCACGAAATTGGTTTCGTTTCATTCCTAAGAGGTTACTTTTTCGTTTGAGACCTTTCGCGACAAAATCGGATAAGAGACACCCGAGAAATCATGACTCAAACCCGAAAAAACGAGTCAAAATAGCCAAAGCCGGAATTACTAGGACGTCTCGGAGCAGTCGATTCCCGACGAGAAACGATGAGTTGACGCGGTTCCCGGGCATTAATCTTCACATATCATACATCGCTGGAAAGCTTATGAACTGACCTTATTGAAAGACGCGTTTATTTGATAATCCGTTCCGATACCCGCGACTGGCGAGCTGATAATCCAGATTGATGCGATAAATACGATTTCCAAGTGTATTCCGGCCGCCATTAACTGCGTGACATCATGAGAAATCCCAGCATGCAACGCTAGATAATTAACATATTCAGTCGACCAATCACGTATCGCGAATTTATCAGTCCTCAGAGCCCGTGACGTCACACCCTCAATGGCGGTTCAGTGACGCTTAAAGTGCGTATTTATCGGTTCGGTGCGTATTATCACCTCGCTTGTCGCCGGTTTCGGAACGGATTATCAAATAAACGCATTTTTCAATAAGGTCAGTTCATAAGCTTTCCAGCGATGTATGATATGTGGTGATTAACATCCGGGAACCGCGTCAAATCATCGTTTTTCGGCGGAAATCGAGCACTTCAAGCCGTCCTAGTAATTCCGGCTTTGGATATTTTGACCCATTTTTTCGGATTTGATTTCTCGGGCGTCTCCGGTCCGATTTCATCGGGGAAGGTCTCAAACAAAAAAGTCACCTCTTGGGAATGAAACGAATCTAATTTCGTGTAAATCGGTCGATCGGTTACGAAGTTATGAGGGGTTGAAATGAGAAGATCAATTCTTGTATGTCAAAATGTTAGCTCCCTTTTCTTTTTTTATAGGTGGTACCTAGGATACTGGGTCAAATCTTTGATTTTGGACCCCCAGCTATCGTAACGAGCCCCTGTGCTTGGCCTGGCCCTGGGATAATACAGTTCCTGGCCCTCTGTCTCTGGGCTGGGGTTGTTGATAATGTGTCTCTGTGTTCCGACTGGTGGTTTTGCAGTAAATCAGAATAGATTTCTTTTCCTTTATGCAGTTTTGTTTCTGTACCTGTCGAATTAAAAAGTACGATATGGCCGACTCTGAAACTCAAGAGAATACTGCCGAAGGAAACAATGGTTCGGCGAGACCGCAGCCGCAAACATCATCAGGACCTGGAATAATCGTAAGTCGTCTAATTTACGGAACCCTTAGACCTACAACATCGGGTTCATCGCTAGCATTGAAACTATTAAGTTGTCTTACAGATCAGGAAAAAATGCGATATCAACATTTTATTTTTCTAGGGTTATATCTCTCAGAATAAGATCGATGCCGCTCTGTGGATGACGAGAATATTCACGGTTATTTGTTCCATCGGATTTTTATTTCCATTTTTCTCGTAAGTATGAATTTCACTTTTAAACATCTTGAATATTTTATAGAACCAGACCAGGTGCAAATCAGCAATTTTTCAAATTCTGAATTCGAAAGTTCTATCGTCTTGTATTGTATCCGAGGGGCTATGCAGATTGAAGCAGTGTATATATGTCTGATTTCAGATCGAACCCGGTAGGTCTGTACCAGAAAGCGTTGATCAGTAATGCGGCGACGAGCGCACTACGAATGCATCAACGTTTACCACAGTTCCAACTGAGTCGTGATTTTTTAGCTCGAATGCTCGCCGAGGACAGCTGTCATTATTTATTCTTTTCGTTGATATTTCTCAACAGTTTTCCCGTCACTCGTATCCTTTTATCTAGAGATTTTGGAATTGTTTGCTAGCATTGAATACTATTTTATTTGGTATTCGGAAGCCAGTCGCTCAAAAATTGGTAAAAGTCTAGATAACCGTCGAATAAATACCATAGTTACAATGAACTCATTGTCACTATGTCAACTATCCACTGGTTAGCTCTAACCAACTTTTGAGCAACTGGCCCTGATTTGTAAAATAAAACTTATCCAGTAAGCAGTTATAACAGGGTTTTTTCAATTCGGGGTATTCTTGAAAATCAGATATTTTAATTTTAGGCTTCTTGCTGGTGACAAAAAAAGCAAGGAACCTTTTGAAAAGAAACAGCCCCCACTGAGGATATCCTATCATTCAATCAGGGGTCGTAATATTAGGGAATTTTGGATTCCTTGGACTTAAAGAACTCTGATTCAGTTCAAATACAGTGGATCATTCCATAATATCACACATTTAATGTAAATTGGTTTATTGGATGAAAGCAAACCAACAAAAAGTTCCTTCTTCCTCGAAAAATGTATCGAAATAAGGGCCAATAGTTATAATAAACTGATTTGTGTTTTGAATTTGAACTAAAATGTATCTCATTATTTGAATTTCCTTAATGATGTATTAACCAGTTGTATTAATTCCTCTATTCCTGTTCGCTGTTCTTCATTCTGCTTCATTCACCATAAAACTTTTGAACGTAAGTTTCCATCGTGTGGGTTTAGTAAAGTTACTCATAGAGATTATCAAATATTCATTGTTTGTGCGTTTTTGTATTGCAGCAAATTGGACCCAACTCGCTGCCACCGGTTAGAAACCTAATGGCGAAATTACAGTTGAATCAACAAGCCGTTTTACGATTTATCGCTATAACTGAAATTCTTCTGATGCCCGGCATTGTTTTCATGTTAATCGGGTGTGTATTTTGCATAATTTGATCGGAATTTCATTGAAGTTGGAATTTTTATGAAAAAGAACTGCCAAAAAACTGTATCCTCTTTATGTATTTTTGCTGATATGTGCTATTATATTTCGATTTCAGGGGTAAAACTAGTATACTTATGCCATTCGTCTACTATAGATTCCTTACACTGAGATACTCATCAAGACGTAATCCATATAGCAGGTACTTAACCAAACTACTTCTACTTACGATAGAACCTGCTTAGCGCGAATAGTTTCAGACCAATCAACTAAATCTGGTTTGAGAAATTCGAATTTGACCCCTTGGGCCTTATTTCTGATTTAAAAGTACATGATCTGAATAAAACAAACTTTTGGAATGACTGTGGAACTGCTCCTAATTTGCCGACCTGACGATCCATGCACGTTTTATTTTCATCAACTCTCCCTCTTAATGTTGCTATTTATTTTTCAGACAAATATTCGGCGAACTGCGCATAAAAGCGGAACAAGTAGTAATGAATCCGAATTGCCCGGGAATAGTCAGAAATCTTTTACGTAAATCGATTGATGTCATTTCAAAACTAGCGCCACAAATCGAACCACAGCAGCAGTAAACTAATCATTGAAAACTGTATCGGTACCAAACAATTCAGACTTTTTTTCATTTTGTGTATGTGTATTATTGTGAATAAGCGATTTCCGAATGTGTAAATTAACTGTGGAATCTCATTACACAGTACACCTTGCCTTACTTATAAGACATGGCCAAGCTAAACTGAAATGAAATCATTTTCTGATTTCTTTATGAGAAGATTCATAGAGTATGTATGAACTGGGTATAGAATAAAGAAAAAAAGATGAGTAGTACTTTATAGGTTTAACTATTTTGTTTGATGTCAAATGAAATACACGGTAGTTAACCGATAAATTACTACTTGTCTCCTATGATTTCTTTGCGTATTTTCCGATACTAAACACGGACTTACGCTTAACTTGGACCAATTTTGTCGGTCCCGGTTTGTCCGAGGTGGGCGAGGTTCACCGTGTAACGAATTATCGGATATAGCGAACTTAGAATTTGTCTCGGGTTGAGATAATTCTATTGATTTCATACTGGATCTAACAAACTATCACTTAACGAACACAAGTTTCATGTGTTCTGAAGGTTCCATTGTACTTGATTATTGCCGTAAATCCGGCCTCGCTGTCGGTTAGTTTGGACCATAAATATTTTACCGCGTTAACGATGTATATTATTGTAAAATACCAAGTTGGTATTACCAAGTAAGGAGGTGTCTACTGTATTTAATGATAGAATCAAACAAGATTTTCAAAAATGAATAGTTGGAAGTTCTGTGTACGCGTTGTGTATCTGCATTGATGATATTTTACATCTTTATAATGGACTGGAATGAATGTTAATGTGTCACTGCCATTCGTAAAAAAGGAAAACATTTGTAATATTTGTTTCATTTAATGAGTATTTTGCCGAGTTTCCGCAGGTTTTATCAATGTTCCATCTGTTTGAATCATTTCGAAGAGCATAGATTCTTATCAAAAGTTTAAAAATCGTCTCTCCAACTGTTTTAATGATCACATTTTGTTGTTACTCGTGGCTTAAAAATCGATTTCAATATTTAACAACTTCTATGTTGAGAAATAATGCAGGTCATTTTGAGCCAGCCAAGCGCGGCTTATAATCCTAATTACCAACCAGAGATTAAATAACAATCCGAGTGCTGACAATATGGACCTGTAAGGGAGCATTCTTTAAGTGCATGTGCAAAAATGATGAAATTTAGACAGTCCTACCTTAACGTACAGTGGAACCTCGTTGAAACGTTCTCAGATTTATCGGTTTTTACGAGCCTAGAATTTTGTCCCAAATTGGAATATTTCAATTATATCATACTGGATACATGTATTTTCTGGTCCACCGAAGATCGTTGTAACGAGGTTCCACTTTATGATAGACTTCTACTTAGATACTCTTTATTTATGTACACAACTGTGGAATTACAAAGATGCCTTTTGTTGTTATTGTGTTTCATCTACGTATTTTCTCTAAACTACTGTACGTTACTGTACTGTACGCACTGAAACATAAGATAAATGGCAAGACCATCTTGCATCACTAGAAACAATGTTACAAGAAATACATGCAAATGATTGGCCTTGAACTTAATATGTAAATAGCTACCAAGCTGTTTTCACTGGTCACTCGCTTTTAGCTTCTTCAATATAGCTACAGTTTGTGTTTGTATTTGATGAATGCTCCCTCACAGTCAGCTTTCCTGTAGATATATTTCCATCAGTCGATGTCTTGAACGGTCATTATTGAGCATCTCTTCGTCTCGTGTTAGTTGAGATATATATGTGTAGATTCACTGTTGTCATGATGATAATTGTACATTTTACGGATAATTTAATAAATTATGAACAGATATTAATAAAGTTATATCTATGAAAACGTGTGGTAATTGACTTAGAATTTCGAAAGATGCGGAATAGAGGAGTATAGAAACCCGTTTGAATCTGATCTAATGTAGCAAGTCAAGTGCTACTTTTTGGCCCTGATTTGTGCCCACCTTTCACAAAAAAGTTAACAGTGCTGAACACTTTTTGACTCAAAAGTTATCAAAAATACACGGCATTCGTAATTGTGGATAGTCAGTGTTGATCGAATTAATAAATCTCCCACCTCCCTGTTCAAATAATGGGGTACCCATTAAAAGCAGCTATCCCGCCTGATGGCGTGACGAGCAGTAGGTCATCCGTTGTCAAAATTAGTTAATTCTCAATGAACTTTGAACTGGATTTTTAGACTCCTCTCAATCCATATATTATCACATCACCCTCAAATATACAATTCTTCCATTCAAGAGAAATGTTCATTTAGATTTATTTATTGAAATGTAGAAGAAATCGAACGCGGACGACCCAACCTACCTAGAAGCACACCTGGTGGATCCTCGCCTGCCATTCTGGGGGTCATTCCCGTCATCTCAGGTTCGAACCCATTCTGAGTGGCTTGACAGCAGTCGACTCGTATATCGATATCAGTTTAACTTACAAAGGTTGAAATAATTAGGAACAGACAGATACTGATTATTAAGAAGTTCATCGGTCGTTTTAACTGCTTTAAGTTCACAGATATGCCACTAATTATTCAAAAACTACCGTCAGACAAATCAATAAACATTCAAATACCTCGGACGAATAATAGCGTTGCCGTATTAACAAATGTAGAATCATCTTCAATAGAACAGTCATTTTTCATTTCGCTGATTATTTTGTTACTTTTTCTGGTGCTCGTAACCTTGAGCATGAGTCGAGTCGTCTAGACCACTGATAGATCACTTGCCACAAGAGGGGCAATAATTCAAAACCTGATTAATCTAAATAGGCCGTTTCTTTATGATCCCATCTCTTTATCGGTATGACAAAAACAAATAACTGTATCATGAGATTCGATAAGAGGGTCGATAATTCAAAATACTGATTAGTCACTGACCTGACACAGATAATATTGAATTGGACTTTTTTTAATATCTTAACTAAAGCCCTAATCAAACCACCCCTGGGAATATCACCTGACTGTTCTCATATATGACATATACGCCCATAAGTTGTATTGAATTTATTTCTGATCGGTAGTTCTCCTGAGCCGTCAGCAATCAACAACAACTTTTCACATACCGTATCGGAAGTAATTGAGCCAATGGAAGCGACCGACATCAACGACGATGAATTCGTTGATTCATTGCCGTTCAGTGAACAGGCTCAGACAGACTTCAGACCCTGCCTACAGACATCATTACCTAGAAAGCAGAAGGGTCGACAGTCATGTTCAATTTGTTCGGAGTACAGATTCAGTGATATATATTACACGGATGATACATAAAGTGTTGTAATGGTTGTCGTGTACTTGGACTCGCTACTGAACGGAAAGCTGTTTGTTCTCGCGTGGAAAAACAGAAAATACATCCTAAAAAAAATATAAAGATCGGAAAAAACTGTTAAAAGGAGTTATTACTGATTTCGACCTTGTATGTAGATATTGTGATCATGGATTATTACCAGGGTTACGCATCCCGATTATATGTGTAACCCTGGTAATCCATGATCACAATATCTACATACAGTTGCATAGACACGTTTATGTTCTACGTTTACTGGCGAACCCTGAAAAAAGTTTGACCGATAGAAACCAAGTGAAGATATATCAGCTCCCGGATGGAGAGTACCGTTATATGAACTGTTTAGATGTCAACTCGCGTGGACGGATGTTCGTCTACTGTAGCCATACACATAGACTACTCTTTCTAACAGCTGAAGCGAAACTGATTAGTTTTATCAATATGAATGATTGCGGACTATCATTTAATCCATGCGCGGGATGCCCGTCAGTTATTAATGATAAACATTTATTACTATCGGTAAACTCTGGTGCTGGTTACAGTGGAGCCGTGTTTAGTATCAGATATAACGATCAGGGGTTTATAGATCACCCGCGTGTAGAAATGAACTCAACAGATAGTCCGATACATGAGATACATCGGGTGTGTGACAGTAATACTGTAGCTATCCGTCACTACGATAACAGTAATAAACTGAGTTTACTGGGAATTTATAATATAAACACTGTACCCGCTCCAGTCGTCAGAGAGAGTCCTGTGCCCGACCCAGTAATCACAGGGAATACTGTATTTACAGTAACCGGTGTATAGACGTTTGTTTAGATTGTCAACTTAAAATCATATGGCTACAATTGAGACGCTTGAAAGCAATGCAAAACCATCATTAAATGGAGGAGGTTAAGACTATGATATTGATGCGGATTACTGTGAAAAATCGTACAAAACAATTCTTACTGCGTAAAACAGATCTTAACGCGCAAGGATATAATTTGTTTAATTACACGTATTTGTTTGATGGTCGTCTGTGAACGTACCGCGGGCTTTTTCGATCTTGCCTCTGTGAGTAACATCGAATGTTTGAACTCGGTCTATTGATACTGACATTGATAGGCGTACAACTATCTGGGATAATGCAGGTTCGAATCCGGTCTAGTGAATTTTCCGTGTGTAATATATGTTTCCAAGAAGATGAATGGTGGGGCTATCCCAGCTTCGAATCTGGTGTATCGATAGAATGAATACATTTGCTTTTTTATTTGATAAAACTTTATTCTTCTTCATGGTTTTATTCGTACATAGGTATCTTTTTTAAATTTTTACAAGATTAACATACACATATCGTTGAATAGTCATTTCCTATAAAACTGCAATTCATCAATTTCATTTCAGGTTTTGTTTCCATTTTACCACCGCAGTTTTCTGTACGATGGTTCGTTCCGCAGTTCACGCAGCAATATTCTGTAAATGATTCTTTTTTTGTATCATTTAATTACACCGCAATATATGGATATACATATACATATGTATTAAGTTTGCATGTCATGGTTATGGAATTAGTGGAGTTCACTCATCCCTGTAGCTCAGAAAGGAATCACCAGGTCATTTTGCATTAATCGGCAACTCAGTCCAAGATTTTATTAACAGACATCTTGTACACGAAATGAGAAAAAGGAAAACTTAAAAATATAGGATGTAGAGTAATTAGATTGAGGTTCATTGAACCATGGACTTAAAAATTCCGAACGAAGTAACACAAAGTAAGTAGTTAAATCTCAGATTTCAAGCGTTAGTCTATCTATCAAAAGATCTAAAGGCCAGGTCCCTTCTTCGATAGTCTTAAGACTTTTGGATGTAGACGAACTCCATTTTTTTTTTTGAAAAAAGTTTCTCCGAAACCAATTTTGAATATAAATCACAAATTTGTCCACAGAGAACGTGTAGATAGACACGGAACTAAAGACTTGAAAATACGAAACCTTTCTTACAGATACAAATAACACGTTTTCATCGTTTCAAAAACCGGTGATTGTCCATAAAAAGTTTTCTTTGCAACAAAAAATGCAAAACATTCGTACATCTAAATGTTTTTTTCTGCAATACGCGCGAACGCGTGCGACGAATGTACACTCTGACACAAACACAATATATCTTGAACCACAATAGATGAATTTGGCACAATAAAAATAATCATACTTATCACCACACAAATCAATTCAAATAAATTTCATGATAGGTCAAACAACAAAATAGGTCAAATTATGGAGAATATACTGAATGTTGTAGTAGGTAATTCTAGCGATGAAAATTGTCTTCATTTCATTAGATCGGTGAAATTCTCTTCGTTCGAAAACGTCAACATCGAAATAATTTTGTTTCGGGTCCGCGGTGTACTATTAGATAGTAAACAGCTTTTGTTTCAGGGTTCATTTTTTACTTAATTTGAATTCCGTGGTCAACAATGGGCTACTAGTAAATCGAGCTATCCGGCCAGCTGGCGTAATCAACGGTCGGTTTTACGAAATTGGTTCATTTCTAATCATTTTTGAACTGGATTTGGCTCGAGATCAAAGTATCATCCTAATGCCACTCTAATATAATGTATATATTATATACGATTGCCGTTCCGACTATACAATATAGACGTGAAGTGTAGTTTTTTGTGACCTGCACAAAAATAAAAGTAAAATGTTTACAAGAGAACATAGGAATAGCACTTACACTTAACCACCCCCCCCCCCCCCCCTATACTGCACATTCCCTAACCCAGAGAGACAGTCAAGACTAGCAAGAATACAACATCTTTAGATCAATCAATTGCAACTCAAACAATTACCTTTTTAAATCATACAAAACTAAAAAATATATCGAAATTGGTTCCCGTAAAATCCCGCAGAGGGCGCCCGTACAGCTAAAACATGGAATTTATGAATGCATCCAATGATAATCTTTGTTTTATCGAAACGACGCAACGCATTCCGAAAATAACACCATATATTATGAATAGTTATAGTATTTCATATGCAGGGATGCACCAGATTTACACGGTTTATGTACAATATTTACACAGGGAAATAAAGCCGGATATTTCCTTATATAGAATCTGATCTTCCTATTTATATACAGCACCACACATTAATTTTACACTCGCACACTGAAGTTTTTTTTAATATATATATATATTCATATAGATAGATATGTCGCATTTATTTCACACTGAAGCCATTACATGTCTCATAGGGCGGGCTGAGTAATTATCATCATAAGTAGAAAAGTAGTTCGTTTTCGATAGATTTTCGTACATTGATTTAGGCTTTGAGGAACAACGAAGCCTAATCTCGAAGTGGTAACCAAGTTTTCAACTTGCAAACTAAGAAATGGAAGAATGATAAGCACATTAAGTATGATACATGCTTTCTATGTTATTTTTCCTATCATCAACTTCTCTTTTTTAAAGAGCAAATATATTCAATTTTGCACTAAAATATGGATAGAACTCGGGTTAAACTTTCCACATTCAGAAACAGTCGACTATTTATCATTAGGTTTTAAATCTGAAGTGGCACAGAAAGATTCTGATTGTCATTGAAAATCCTAGGTGGGAAATCTAATGAAGGGATATATACCGCTGACTAAAATGCTAATGCTAACGCCAAAGGGCCTCTTGCCTTGATACGAATGTGTCATGGACCGAATTCGATCGTAGGATACGCCCGTTATAATATTCCGTCTCACGAATTATCTATGATTTTTATTTTTGCAAATGCATCATCGAAAATACCATACAAAAGACGAGATCAGTGCCGCACTCTATACGTCGGTACATGTACTATTTACAGCGATTTTTTTCGTTTCTTAGTCGATGATAGAAATGGAAGAAGAGAGATGATGATAGGATAATCAAAATACGATAGTTAGAATGACGCAACGTTCTCGCGCAACATTCGTATTCCTATTTGACTTTCAGGAAAGTAAGAGAAGACATTTATTCACGATTTGAAAAAGTCCGATCTCGCGCAATATACTAGCCAAAATATTTGTCATGGCCGAGCATTATTTAACTATTTACATATTGTTAATATACACATAACACACTCTACCCGAGGTAGTCAACAGAAATTGCGATAATTTTAACAGCATAGAAGCAAAAACACATGTATCGTCGATATATATCATACACATGTGATCATTTATCATCTCTCTCGCGGAGATTGTTTCTGGTAAATATTACAAACAGCGATCGTATTTTTCGTTCGTTTTCAAAATGATGCATAAAACAATATATCGATATTATACAGCCCGTTCCACGACAGCCAGCTCTCTCTCTCTCTCAACTAATCGCATATACACTTCATAGAAAAATGGCACAAAAATATGATAAAGATTCAGATTTCTTTCAGCAGAAATACTTCATGTGATGATGATTTTTAATGAACAAATGTTTTCATGATCTTTTCCGTTTCTCTTTTTCTATGTGGATATGGAGTTTGTTTTTATCATTATATATGTATAGGTGATAAAATTTGGCGATTTCCTTTTCTATATATATTTCGACCTATAGAAAATAGATCGGTCACTAGCTGACCGGTACAAAGACGATGTTTTGAGGATCGTCGGCTAGTTCGGGGTAAACGTCCACGTCGCGAATATACTCGCCCTTGTAGCCGGATATTTCGCCAGTGCTCAACAACTGCTCTTTCTCGACTTTGCGCCACTTGTGCACGCTATGCATATCGTCAACGAGAATGT
This sequence comes from Tubulanus polymorphus, assembly GCF_964204645.1. NCBI lineage: Eukaryota > Metazoa > Nemertea > Palaeonemertea > Tubulaniformes > Tubulanidae > Tubulanus > Tubulanus polymorphus. The sequence goes on along the minus strand of NC_134029.1, from coordinate 4,768,995 downwards.
GTTTTTCGCGAATCCACGCGTGTTCGACGGCGCGTTCTTTGGCGTGCACCAAAACGCGATGGCGCTCCTTCTCTAGAGTCGTTCCGTAGCGGATATTCAACACGGTGTGGTTACCGTGAAGTCGTATATCGACGTATCTCGGCTGCGGGTCGCGTCGCCGCCGCACCTGACCGCGATGTACGGAAACATTGATCCCGTTCGGTAACGTCACTGCCGTATCGACGATTCCCAGTTCGTCTAAATCTACATCCGCCTGTTCTAAGTCTTCTTTAATGAAGTAATGCACGTCTTTACCGTTAATCGTGAACTGTAGATCGACTGTGTACGAATTGTTTAACAGAACGGCAGCCAGCTGCTTCGATTTATCCCTCGCGCTATCGAGGAAATTCACTATTACTTGCGTGCCCACCGAGGAGAGCACGACGCCCTCTCCGAATATCGGCGAGTACGGACCGAACGTTTTTGAAACTTGCGGGTGTATTTTCGGGGTAACTTTCGAGCGCGGAACGGCGCTCAATGCCGTGAAATCGATAACGTCTCGTTCGAACGCGCATTCGAACGCCGAGATACTCGGCAAGAAGTCGGCGATTCCTTGCGTTATCACCGGATCGCGGATTTTACCGTTGAACGAAACTGAAGGGACTAAACTTTCCAAGTCGTAGCCGAGTAATTTCATCCAGTTGCCCATATCTGCAGAAAATAAGATCGAAATAATATAAAATGCGTTATAGAGGGAGAGGGAGAGGGAGAGGGAGGAGAGGAAGAGGGAGAGGGAGAGGGAGAGGGAGAGGGAGAGGGAGAGGGAGAGGGAGAGGGACACTTACCTCTCAAGTACTGATCACTTTCCTTCCAGTGAGTATTCATCGGGTGTCTGAACTGATAGAAATTCATCACTTCCGGAGTCAACGTCATTTTCTCCGGCAAATCGAACAGATTCTTATAATCGGGAGTCGTCCATCTACCGGTCATCGGGTCGTACAATCTGTGTCCGAGGAATATCAAATTCGTCTCGGGATCGTAAACGCCACCCTGGAAACCGAACGGGAAATCGAACGTCGGTTTCGTGTCGGACTGAATCAAACCGAACGGCGAATATGTGACTGTCTTCATCGCCTGACCGACTGAGTTATAAATGACTAGAGTCGAGCCCATCGGATCTTTAGCCACGTAGTAGAAACTGTTATCGCGTTCCATCGAGAACAGCCGGCCGCTCGAATCGTAAAACATCAACGTTATCTCGTTCTTCTGGTGGTTATACGTATGCGTTATACGATCGCGATGCATTACGTCGCCGTAGTAATATTGCATGATGTTCGTAGCGTCGGCTTTACGGGCGATCAGACGTCCCAGTCCGTCGTAGTAATACCAGATCTCGTATTCGCCCGGTTTTTTCGCCTGCGTTATCTGCGCCAACGAGTTATAGGCGAACTTCTCTTTACCGCGCTGAATCAGGAAACCGTCCTTGTCGAATTTATACCCCGTCTGTCCGAGCGAGACGATCTGATTGCGGGCGTTGAACGCGATTTGCATCGTATGTCCGCCCTGAGTAATAGACTTCAGATTACTGTTGGCGTCGTAGCTATATTTCCACGACGACACGTGGTCTATCTTCACGTTTACGACGTTGTTATCGATGTCATATTCGTACTCGAACGTGCGCGTGTCGGTGTCGCCGATGCGTCGACGCCATTTGTGAATTCGATTGCGTTTATCGTAGGTGAGCTGTAGCGTGTAAACCACGCGGTTATTGAACTTGTATCTCATATCGTCCAGCCGTCCGTACGCGTCGAAAGCTCGCGATATCTCCACATTGATGTCGCGGATAATCTGCTTATCGGCGGCCGGGTAGTTGAAATTGAAAGATTTGATCTTTTCCAAGCGACCGTTGTTATTGCTGTACGTGCTGTTCACCGGCCGGAAATGGTGCGTACCGATTTGACTCTCGAGTGAAATCACGCGGAAGTTACGATCGTACTGGTAAATAAATCGTCCCGATAAGAATTTACTGTTCGCCTGCTCCAACTTGACGATCTGCTCTTTCACCAGCGAGGACATCGGTTTGTATTCGACCTGGGAGTTGTACTGCTGTTGCCGGTTGGTGAGATTTATGTGCGCCATATTGCCGGCGTTATCGTAGTTGTGCACGACATCCGACTGGTCGAATATCACTTTATAGAGACGCGATTGGTCGTCGTAGCGATACAGAACGCGGCGCATTTGACTCGGGTAGAATACGTTGATCAGTTTGCCGTGGCCGTTGTAATCGTTGATGAAATGACTGCTCAATTTCGGAGGTGTGTAGATGTATCGATGGTAGCCCATCGTCGATAGAGTTCGGAAGTTGTGTCGGCCCAATCCGGGAGTGATCACTTGCGTTAAACTGCCTCGGTTGTCGTACAGGAGCAGGTATTGTTTGCCGCTCGGGAGTATCACATCAGAAGGCTGAAAATATAACAAACGAGAATTTTGAGATAAATGAAATGAATTAAGGACCCATTAGTTCGGTTGGCTTCCTATAATCCTATAAAAGATGATATGTAAAAGGAATTGGGAAAGACGCAGTTTGTTCTCTAGCAATCCAAAACCGAACCAGCAGTCTACTCTATTGGTACGAGTTACTTCACGGTCCACGATGAAGAATGCGACTCGACAAAAAGCAGCAAGTCGCATATTTTGATTACAAGTTACCTTATTTTGTCCTCTGTAGATGTACCGGTAGATCGCGTTGGCGCCTATTTGTCGTTGTTTCAGACGACTTCGTTCGTCGTAGAGGTACATCTCCATCAACTCTCCGCGTTTCCAGCCGGTGATCGCGCCGTGATGGCTGTACGATAGATTTACAGGTTTGAAGTGGGTCGACGGCACGAACGCCGTCGGCTGCCCGGCGTCGTTGTATATGACCTTCAATATCTCGTTCTTGTCCTTGTCGTGAACGGTTTCGTAATTCTCGGGAACGTTGTACGCAATCGTCAGTAGGTTTTCACCATTTATCTGCAATTCAGATGGAACATTTTCAAAATTCCCGTTTAAAATCAGAACCTACTAGGCTGTGATCGAGCGATGGTCCATGCTTGTTACTAACGACGTGCTTTGTTTATAGAATTGAGAGTTTTATTTTCAGAATATTTATAGAACATAATGCTCAAATCAGTAGAAGCATGGTTTTGCATAACAATTTTTAAACAGAGCTTGATTTTGACAGCTTAAAGTAAATGAATTTTAAGAATTTCAATTTTTTTATTGTATTCAACATATTTTGATAAGTGGTAAATTGCACGTGAATTTAATATCATTGTATTTGATTGGACGAACATGGTATATATTGTATATCTCAGGACACAAGATATCAACACTGTTTATTAATATATAAAACACGAATTAATATTCAATCTCAGGGTGAGACTTTGCTTACATTAGTCTGCAAACCCCAGATATTGGAAACGTAACGAGGACATCGTAATAATGAGTCACAGGACATTTTGATTGAATCAATTAAAGCAATTAACATGCCAGATACTATTAGATATCTCGGGAATTTTGGGGGTGCGTTTTTTCATTGGGTTGTGACTGTTGAGGTATTTTAGTGTACTCTTTTAGTTTAGTCAAAAGAGAGATAGATTGATTATAACAGTTCTCGATGTCAGTGTTTTTGAATGGAGAGATACATAAGCTGTAAGGGCTACAGGTTGGACGATCGCCATGCTAAGTGTATATATTATGATACATTTGTAGGCTTCGTTGCGTAATAGTATTGGCTACCTCTAGGTCCCAGTCTCCGCACACATGCACATTACACCGATGCATCTTTTGCATCAACTTTTCTCTATACATCGCTTCAACACTGACCTCAAGACTGAAACTTTTCAGTCAATAAAACACGTAGAGAGTATAGAAACTGTTTCTACTATTTAAGAAATAAGTAAATGTCATGCTTTCGTTCATGCATTCTGCTTTTCCGCCAAGGTTAATTTCGATTAAAACTGCAATTTCAATTTGTTAGTCATCCAACTTCACAAAGAAATATCAATCTTCTTATTGTTTTGCCACAATTTGGATTTGAAACGGAAGTTTAAAAAAGATAATCCAAAACGTTCCCAAATGTGACTAGTCTAGGTCAGATCTCGATCATGCAGTTAGTTGTAATCAATCAAAACTGTGCTTTTGAGGTAAGGAAGGGTTCAGGTTCAAGCACTATGCCACTAGAGGGCAGCACAAAGGTCGCATATGAAGCCAAGTCAAAATACTTATCATCAGTGAAGGAATCCACTACTATCCGATTTTGAGGGTACCTACGATTAAGGGGGGCCTAGCCGGCGGTTGGTAAAATCGGTACTACGAGTGTGCGAAGCGAGTGTCAGACACTCATCACAAAATAGAGCGTTACCTGGCACTAAACAAAATGAGTGTCCGGAACAACACTTAGATTTTAACTAACTAAACCGTGAATGTTCGATGCTCATTGCAACATAAGTGAGTGAGAATCTACGACGCTTTAATAATAATAATGATAATGATAACAATAAGGAATTTCTACCCTATTTTACCCAGAAAGATTGGGAGCATTATAAAATCTTACTTACTCGTAGTACACGTTTTGGTTGTTTGACCTACACATGTATACATTATGCAAATTAAATGCAAATTATGCACACTTTTTAGTAGCCGATTCCAGATTCCAGTTGAGTAACGCCACGTTAGCTCAATGGATCTGTCGGATTATATCTTCGCGTCAAAGTTATCAGATATGATTTTTATTTATTTTATAAAGATAAACATCATCAAAGTGCCGACAGAAATTTAGGAATTTTTAACTAGTTAATGTCAGACGACAGATATAAAAGAAAATGTTGTCCTTATGTCTGAAAGTAGATTAGTCGATATTACAGCGCTAAAGGTATGATCGTTTTGAGAAGGCGAAAGTTTAGAGCAAGATTTTGGTATCGATTTATCGAGAGAGGTGTTCCGAAATACTATCGTATTTCTTCGAGAAAAGGCGATATTTATCAAGCAAGCCACGTTTTCGTTGCAAAGTACAAAGACGTAAGAATACAAGATGTTAAACCTAAATAAGTGAAAAATGTGCTAAACACGTTTTGTGGTGCGAGAATAAAATTTGGCCAAAAATTATTGTATATAAAGATATATGAGACTGATTTAACAAATGAAAACTGAAAAACGCGTATGAAATCGAAAATGTCACAGCTCAGAAGTTGCCCACGTTGCCCCGATGGATGATGACATCTAATCGTTGAAAGATAGAGGGCGGATATTGGTTCTATTTCCAATAAGGGCTAGTACATCCATCAGGGTTGTGGGCATTGAAAACAGACATAAGGACAACAATGAAGAGAATAGATTCAGAGCGCTAAGGCTGCCGTGGAGGTGGTGTGGTGGGTATAGGGTAAACGTACCATAAGGATCTTTCCATTGTAGCCTATCTCATGCATGTCAAGGTCATCTGTAAGTGCATCGATGTTAGAATCGGCATGCCAAGACGAGGAGGCTTGTCGTTTTACCCGCATCACGCGACCGAACGTGTCAAAACGTTTAACCCTCGTACGCTCGCGACGTATGTAATAACGCCACTGTAACCGATGCACGATGTGTTGCGGCATGATGATCTTGCGTCGCAGGTGTATGGGATGCTCGGAGCTGAGCAGCGGGTGCGGACTAGTCTCGATCGTGACGGCCATCTCGGTCGGATACTCGATCACCAGCGATCCGTCCGGCGTGTACGTTATCTTCGCTTTGGCTCCTGTAAAACAATAACGAATATAAGCTCGATGTTAACACGTGGATGCTACAACTAGAGAACTGGGTTTCCATGAAAATGATCGCTCTCGAGTAAATGCGATGTAGACTAATCACCGAGATACAACGCCTAGTCTAAAGTGTTAATACAGAACGATTACCGTTAGATTAGTTACCATGGAAATTGGATTGATTTTTGGGAAGTGTAATTAGAAACAATTTATTCTCATCATTTCATCAGCTGAGGTTTTATTTTCCAGGGTTTAGGATACATAGGAAATATAATCACTAATGGAGTACGGTATTTGCGTAATGATGGAAGGTATGAATGGGAGTTAAGTAAGTGTTGATCGATAGGAGATAGAGAGAAAGACAGGGAAATATAAGAAGCCGAGAAGTAAAGATTGAATTCTTATCTTTAAAACCATTTTAGCCGAAGAATAAAAAACCTGATGAACTCAAAATAAAAGATGAAAGAAGATCTCGAAGCAGCATTGCTTGTAAAGCTAATGATGTTCTTTCGTTTGAAATTTGTCTTACGTTTTTACTCTTCGTATTCTCGATAAGGGATCGCAGTGGCGGGGTTCTCTATTTCAGGATACATAATTCATTTGATTTACATTCCTTTTATAGTGGAATAACCACAGTATTGCATCTATCACGTGTACGACTGAACTATTATAGACGTATAAATAGCAGGATTGTGAATTCACTAAAATCTACGGTGGCGGTAAAAAAAAAAATAAAACAACATCACGACGGAGTGCGCGAACATCATAGTACAAATCACACACAAACCAGTAAATAGCAGCAGCAAAACGGACAAACACGATATAGCCAATTTCGTAAAAAGTGGAATATCTAATCTCAGTTTATATCTTTAATCTATCATTCATCGTCTATGCATCAATAGTGATATAATAGTGATATTTTGTTCATATCACAGGTGTTTTAGGTTAAGTAATTTTAAAGAGAATGTTTAGACTTTCACCGTATCAAGCATATTTATCTATACGTTATATACATATTTACTTCATAAGAACGTTTAGTGAAGGGAAGAAAGTGTACAGAATAGAATATAGAATTTGATAGATTTTAAAGAGAATGGATAGATGGGAAACCAAATCAAACATTCGAGAAGAAAGGTCAACACAGTTCAGATCATTTTAAGTCCCGTTTCTTGTGGTCTTTATCCAATACTTCAATTTCAATGATTGTTTAACGTTTATTTCAAAAGTTCTTCTTTTCTGTGACAGAAGAACGGAATTCCGATATTACGAAATCAACCAAGCCATCAGCGTTATCGACTCGAGTGATTTAAGAGACAAATAAAGGCTGAACTAATCTATCGAAGAGAAAGAAACCTATTCTATATAAATACATCGTATTTGTTAACCTACTCACCATGTATGGGTGAGGTTAGACCTTCGGGGACTGGAGAAAGAGCAATACAATAATGTCTGTCAGTAATAAACAGATATATAATGTACACACACAATACACAAACGCGTAATGTTAAAATCCTTGTCTTTGTAAGTAAACAAGATGTAACAACTAAACAAGCTTTCTAGTTGTCGACAAGCAAGCTTATATCACCATCGGATGTGGCATTTGTCGTTAAATCGACATTTGGTAATTCAAATCAATTGCCAATAAGAAGCGTCAAAAGTGTGCAAACCAAATGAAACGACCGCCAATACGTTTTCTAACTTTTTGTTGATACTCGTTTCAATTACTTTCAATGTACGTCGCTAGATGGCAAAATGATTTTCCGGCAGTCCAAACATTTTTCTGGCCACATTCAAACGCGGCGCCCTCTGAACACAGTGGTATAGGCTTGCTTCGCGAGGTGTTATTATTCAAGAATATGAACATGCATTTTTGCACCATGCCTCGTAGAAAATTGACCGACTAAAAATATCAATAATATTCCTGCTTTCATGCAGCGAGAAGTCAATAAATAATTCATCAAAGAGTCAATCTATGAAAACTTGTTCATGCTCGTTGTACTTGTAAATTTGTTTCGATGTAAATGCATTTGTTCAGTTAATTATTTAATAGTAGTTTAAGTCTGCAGGCTTCTCCATGAGAACGGCTTAGGTTGACTTAGTGTACCATTTCATTCTATAAATCAGAAATGAATCAAGAAGTCCCACAAAATAATTTCATATGATAAAATCTATTAAAATGAAACCACAACGTTTCGGCTGTTCACTAGCAAATTCTAATGTCGGACTTTTGATTCATCTACAATTAACACGGATTAGAGTGTTTTATTCGACTACTGAATCAGAAATGGTCTCCGAATCTGCTAATCTAAGTTTACGTGCGAACCAAAGCCAGTGTATATTCCAGATTGAAATTGCGGAGGCAGTGAATGCACTTTTCGAAAGGACCTTATAATTCAAAAGCAGACTGGGATAAAAGCGCCAATCATACGAAGATAGCCATTCAAAGGCATCCTCGAATCAATTCATCGAAATCAATGTATTTGAATCAGTTCAGGGATGATTAGTATTGATTGTCGACTGATTGAAGTCTCTATCGTAAATGGTTCCTTCGTTGAAAAAAACTATATTATATTCACGTAACTTTATGAAATTCAGTGTTTGAGAGAAATTTGTGTCATTTGCTTGAATTTTGCTGGCGCGGAAGTGAGTCTTAACTTGTTAAAGACGAAGCACAGCTATAAGAATTGCGATGTTACTTTTTAGAACATTCATATCAATCGTCAGACTGCATGCATTATATCTGACTAGATATCTCGATAATGATATATTTGGGAACCACTCAGATAGAGATATAAGATTGAGATAAAGCTATAGGAACTTGCCATGGAGAATCGAAAGCATATTTCCATTGGTGGCCATGGTAACATCTGTTTTGTCGTCTGTTTTGACGTGTACAACAGCACCTGTTGTGTCGACATCAGTCTCGATACTGATGATCTCGCCGGTCGGTTGGATGGCTCTGGTCAGGCGCCCGTTCGTGTCGTACGTGTAGAAATAGGTCAAACCGCTGCTAGTGTGTTTCGTCTCCAGTAAACCGGTATTCTGCACGTACGTGAACGACACCGTGAAATTGTCCGGATTCATGAACCGAACCAAACGGGCCAAATTGTCCATCTTCAGATTGCAAATCAAGCCGTTCGGGGACCGAATCTCTTTGGCGAATGTCGTGTAGTCTCTGATGATGGTGATTTGGTTATTGCCGGCGCCTCTTACTGATGTCAGCTTCCCGTAAAATGAATTAACGGAATACGTAAAATTATACATGTACTGTCCGGTGATGATGTTCTTCGAGTAGAGATGTTGCCCGTAACGGTTGAAAATGTAAAGTTCTTGAGTTTCCGGCGACAGAACCTCGTACTGCCTCATCGCGTTTTGTTTGGGTAGAATCGACATGACGGAGTGCACGCGCAGGTTACCCATATCCGATATGTGTAAAACGCTATCGGGAGTGACCGAGACGGACGTCGGGTTGCTCAACAACGCCTGTGAGGCGACGATCTCTTTCGGGTCGAAGCATCGACAGTTACTCTGCGAGCAATCGCATTTCGGTTTGGCCCCGACGTGGTGATAGATTTTACCGTCGGTCGTCACGACTCGGATGCGGTTGATGTATTTCTTATCGCTCTCGACGATGTACAGATCGCCGTTCGGCGCGAACGCGATGTGTTGGGGATGATCGAGCACGACATCCGTGGCGTACTGGGTCAGTTCGTCATCTTCGAGGAAATTCGGCCGAGTTTGATTGTTTCGAGGAGGACAGTGTATCGCCCGACCAGCTACAACGATCACTTTACTATCGTGCGTCAGTTTCAGGACCATATCGTTATCCAGAACATGCACCGTGTCATCTAGCGGATTCACCGCTAAAGCTGTCGGCCATTTCAACGTTGTCTGTACAAAGAAAATAGGTTTTAATTTCAAAATATACCCACTTTAACGACGAACCAATGATAAATATGCTAATTAGAATAGAATTCTTTACCTCTTCGAATGAAATAGCCTCGTGACAGGGCAGCGGACGCCATGCTCCCGGCTGCTCCTGATGACCGATGATAGTATGAATGACGTTGTCTTTGGTAACAGTGCGAATGTTCGAACCATCGGCAAAATAGACGATTCCATCTTTGTTGATTGCGATTCCTGCGAAAATCAAACGAAAGCGCTTAAGATAAAGCAATATACTTCTCACTTAACAGTATCGAAATTCATAAGCGTGGAAGGTAAAACGACTGTCAACTAAACGAAAGCAAAAATCAATGATTACCTTTCGGATAGAGGAGCTTTGCGTTGACGGAATTGGATCCATCTCCGCAACGATCTCTTTCTCCCGGGACGCACGTTTCTCCCGTTCCAGCGATGACCTCGTAATTGTGCTCCAAATCGCGAACAGCTCCCATCGTCTTGACGCGGATAACGCGGTGGTTTTGGAAGTCGGAGATATAAAGCTTGCCGTTCAACGGACTAACGGTCATATAGTATTTGTAGGAGGACGATACCGTACTAAAATAATCAGAAAATGGATAAAATTATTTCAACGCATTGGCACATTTTCCCTAAATCCTCCCGTGGATCGTATTCTATTCATCTAGGCCTTCTTCACTTACCCCATCTGCAAAATGTTCATAACTGTTTGACGACTGGACAACAGTTTTCGGATGAAATTCGAATCGCCCACGTACAAACTTCCATCGAGACCGCTGGCCAGTGCAACTGGAGCTAATAGTCGGTTACCCTCGGGAGGCCCGTTACAATTCTTACATTCAGGTTTACGTCGACGCCCGTTGCCGAGTACGGTGACAATTTTCTTCGGTTTTTCTTTCAAATAAATGTTAGTTCCGTCGCCTTTATGCAGGATTCCTACAATGATTTCGAAGCACAAGATATAGACAAGTTGCGAGTTTTTCATCGAATGATAAGTCAAAGTAGCAGGCTTTCTGTGAAGAAATCTTGCTATATTTATGGCGAATATATCCAAATCTCTAGAGTTAGAAATAAAAGAACATTCAGTCTCGTTACTTTCTTACCTTCTTGGTAGTTGTACATGTGGTGTATATCTAAATTCCAGCCTCCGATATCGGAAGATGGCATGTCGTAACCGCTCATAGTCGCAGTCTGTGTCTCCCAGAATATATGATCGCAATCCTCGTATTTATAGCCGACAGCAACTACAAACATATAAACAAACCATAAATAGTATGTTAACCTACACTTAAACAATACATGAAACGTATGCAAATACTTTGATAACTATTTATTAGGTTTATAAATACATTTTCTTCTATATAAACAAGCAATATATCATTTCGTCGCTGCTTACCTCTGGCTGTGACGATTCCGTAAACTTTCTGATTATAAGCGTTCAGCCTTTCCCAGGCGAACTTGTACTTCAGTCCGGCGTCTGCCTCGAAGGTTTTCTCATAAGTCAGACCCTGTACTGCTATTCTCATGTAAACCACCGCCAGGGTCTCCGGTATTTTATCCGGGGTGAGTTGAATCATAATCGTCGACATATAACCCGAAGTTTCGCTGCTGTGGTAAACCAGGTGCACGTCGGTATCGGGCACTAGAATACTCTCTTGTAGAACTTGGGATTCGGGTATGAGGGCGCTTTTCGACGAACACGAACCGAGTTGCGTGTGCTCCCAGGTCGATAACACCAACGGCCGGACGGTGTAGTGGTCATGGTTGGCGCTCGGACAAGGTTGAATTTCGGTGGATTTATCCTCGACGAGGGACATCACGACCGTGTCCATGGTTATCAGCCGATTCCAGGGAACGGTCACCGTGGAACCTTTCGATTTGAACGGCTGACGAAGGAAGTTCAAGGTCACCGATCCGCCACCATTCACGAGTATATCGAATCTACAAATCACCAACAAGGTTTTTTGTGAATCGTAATTCCATCAAATAATATTTTTGTGTTATCAACATCATTATTAAGTTTTCTAACTTACAATCCTTGTTCTCTGGTAAGAGTGAAGCCATACAGCGGTTGAGTGAGGACGCTGACACGCACGCCAATTAGTGGGCTGCCATCCTTCGCAATAACTCGGCCTCGGATCACCGAAACTTGGCTGAAAATAAGCATCGATTCATCAGTCACAAGACAACTACAATCATCACATAAAGCATGAGATCGACTTATAAAGAATTAAAGGGAATTGAGACTAAAGACGAGAAAAAATGCCAGTAAACTTTTTTCTGGTAAAATATCCATTACATGTATTTGAAACAAGAGTTGTTGGGATGGATTTCTATTATGCAGTAGAGATCAAAGGCCGAAACATGGCTCATTGAAATTCTCTTATTCTGTTTGAAAGGTAATTTATTCCGCTCACCTTTCATTAAACGACGATCGCGTTGCGTAATTCTGCACGCTGTCGTCCTCGATCAAAAACTTCATTTTATCAAAGAACGAAGCCGTATTGCTCGGCGGCTGTTTGCGCAGTAGGATCTCCATCGGGTCCGGCGAGGTAACGCACTGAATGCTCTCTTTACAGGCGAACGTAACGCAACAGTCGGGATCAACGCAATCCGTCAAACCGTCTAAAATAACAAACAACAATTAAGAGCTAAAGCTAACAAGCAACAATGTCTTTACATTTCAAAACGATGACCTTTCCATGATCAAACCCTTGGGAACTTTTTCGAATGAAAATCACCGCGGTGTCACTTTACTTTCCGGGTAGATGTTCTCTACACTAATGCGATCAAAGATGAGATTTGAGTTTCAAAGTTCATTTATTTAGGTTAGCTAATGAACCGTGTCCCTCGCGGTTGGACAAAGAACAGCAGTTTCAAAAGAAATTTTGTTTAGAGTTTTTTTTACCTAAGTCATTATCAACGCTATCGCCGCATTGGGTTTCCATTGCGACGTTGCAGGCAGTGCCCTTCCAACCACTTTGGCAGCTACATCGCCAGCCATCTTGAAATCGTTGACATGTACCGTGATTGTTGCACGCGTTAGGACAACCATCTGTAAATAGAATGAAATATAATCTTTTAAAAGTTTTCTTTCCCCACTAACAAAACTCTCGAAAATTTGCCACCAGGTAAAATCAATTCCTAACTCCACCCAATTGATATCTAGAATATCATAAACATTCGAAATATCGATAATTCGCGGAAATATCAAAGAATCGTGAAATTAACGCTGACATTTACCGAGCTTAGATATCAAGCCCGGTAGCGATTTCATTTAGAAGTTACGATATTTGCCAAGTAACTAAACGGAAAATGTAGATCATTTCTATTTGATCGTCGAAAAATTGTGCAGTAAGCGGAAAATACAAATCGCGCTCAAAACAAAAACAGGCTAAAAACACGCGAAGCAAATCTAGTTTTTCAAACACACACGGTGCAACGAATCGGCAACTTGTTGATTGTGTCCTAAGGTCACGAGAATGGCTTTCATCGTCTTATAAATCTATGACGACTGAATTCGAAAAATAAGAACGTTCTACTACACAGTAAAAGCTTACCACTAACCCAAATACGGTACTTGTACCGTATTTAACGTATACATCTAAACACAGCCTAGAGCTAGAGCTAAAAATAGGAGTACATTTCATTGCATTAAACTGACTCTTTAATCCAGCAACTGTTGAGTTGAAGTGCCCTTAGTTCGTACAGCTCTTTATCCACTTAATCCAACGGAATTAAAGCTAATCTTTTCACGCAATGAAACGTACTCCCGAGCATGCTTCAAGCGTAGACATCGAGAGCAGTAAAGAAAAAAAAATTCGACAAAAAAAAATTTCAGGTGCGCTGAAACAAAATGTGCAATTGTTACCATGGAGATTGAAATTAGAAGAATTACCTCCTGTAGTCCGGATAAGCAAGTAGAATAAGAAACACTTAATGAATGCTGAAACAATGTTTTATTAAGCCACTGCGAGTAATAAACGCGACCAAAGAAGAGTCAGGTCTCATCAGTAAAATGCTCATAGACTGACTGTACGGGAGCGATAGGGGGATACTTGCAGCAAATGACCCAAACTAACAACAGTTTCATGACGCCTAGAATCTGTACCGCCAGAAAGTGGCAAACTCCATCCGCAATAATTTTCTATCTGCCTATAAACATTTGAACATGCGTAGAATATATTTTTCAATTGTTTTTCAGACGCGACTCGGCCGAATTGCTAACGGCTGTTCATTGGTAATTCATTACTTTCAGTAATTTCATAAGGCTTTGATGAGCGATCATTAAAGAACGAAACCTTGTTTACCGAAGGGCGTAACTACATTTTGTAAATAATTTCCCGGCCTAAAGGCTGTTTGAAGTTTGAACGTGTTTGCGCGTTGCATATTGACAAAATGCGTCGATAAACGAGTTTTTTTCGTCTCTTTTTAAAAATCAAACCATAATTTTCCATCGAAATGAATGATAATTATCGTAAAAACAATTTAATGTTTATTTATATAAACGGCGCTTAAAATCAAATAATCGTTGTTCTGGCGAAGTGGCCATTGATTTAGATGAAGCTATATAGTCATCCATTTTATCAAAGGGTGGATCCGAATTTCTATCGTCGAAAAGGTAGTGACAGTGAGACAGCTTAAGTCAACGATAGTAGTTTAGGAGACCCCGCAGTACTACTAACGATATCTAAACAAAATGTTTCAAAGCAGTTTCGAAGCCAGAATTGCGAAGCCGGAATTCCTTGGACAGAAATCAAAAACAGATTTTACATATTCGAACGAGGTTTCGACTAGATTTTTAAAAAGCAAGTTTTCGTACGTTTAAGCTGGGTCTACGGGGAACTGGGCCGCGGTAAAAGCGTCGTAAACGTTCGCCTTAAATCGCTACGTGCAGCTGGCTGTGAATCTAAATCGCGCGATGTTTCGTTTAACAAACATTATTTTATGTCTGCTGCATTCGTCGGCGTTTTATGCCTAATCGAGTTGATTCAACAGGTAGATCAGATCTCGCATGCGCCGAGCCATTAGACCGCGTTAAATTCAATAGTCCCCAGTGCACAGCCATTAAGCCAATATCATTTCCTCGCTTCGGGCGAAAGTCGAAAAAAATATGTAGCGATATTACGCGCGCTCGCTGAGCTAGGTGAAAGCTATTAACGCCTGATAACTCCAGACTGTTCTCAGATATCAGACATAACGATGAAATATCAATCATAACCGTATACGCTTGTAATGGATATCGGTTTTATGGATCGCTATTGAGATTCGTCGGTAACATGAGAAACGCGCGGAGTTCGTCCGTTAGTTCAAATCGATGTTTGATTCCGAGGTCACGGGGGAAAATGAAACGTGATTCTATTTCGTGCAAATATTATGGGCGCGTAAAAATCGAAAATCGAACTAGCGAACGATAGATAATATTCACTAAATCAATCTAACCACACATGTAAATCGAAAAGAAATAATAGCAGTTTTTTGATGCGTGTTAGTATATCGACGTTAACTATTGGGTCTGGAATTACTATAGTCGAATTAGACGCGAAAAGATAACTTACCGAGTGAACAGTGTTTTCCATTCCAGCCCAGGTCGCAAACGCAAGTTCCGTTGTCGCAGAAACCGTGGTTGTAACACCGACGATCGCAGGTCAACTGATCGCACAGCGCTCCGGACCAACCCTCGTCGCATTGACAGCGGCGACTTTCGCAATTTCCGTGCACGCACTCCAACAAACAAACCTCTGTAGAAATACAATACAAAATAGAAATACAATAAATCCCGTGTGAAGTCGGATAAATGAAATTGCAGTAAACTGTGTGTTAGTCAGATCGGTGTAAGTCAGAGGAAAATGTTGGGTCAGGTTTTTCATCTCATTTCCAAATTAAGTTGAGTTATGTCCTTGAGTCGGATTTTATCGTAACATTTTTATTTTCCAAATGATCAAAGGATTGTGAAAAACCACTAGCTGCTGGGAGGCACGTTATGATATGTATCACAATAGGTAGAGAGACATGTAGTAGGCTTCCTCTCTCCCCAGTCTCATAAGGCAACTCGAAACATGAAAGATTGAGCTGTTCCTCCTTGAAGCCACAGCTTTAATTCAAAAGCTTGAAATCCGATATTTTCCGAGTCGGAGCAAAATCCTTCAGTCTCAAAGCACGGTTTTTACTGCATTTGAAAAAATTACGATTTCCTCATTACTAAACGTAGGCCTGTACAGTACCTTCTTCGCATTCCGAGCCGGTCCATCCTTTGTCGCAGACGCACTTCTTCGATTCTTTATCGAACTGACCGTGATCGGAACAGTTCCGATGGCAAACGGCCGTCGAGACGACTTGCACCTCTTTCGTTTCGCAATCCTGACCTTTCCAGCCTTTGAAACATTTGCACCGGCCACCGATACACATGCCGTGATTCGAACAGTTCGGCATCAAACAATCGACTATTTTGTTAAAGTAGAGATGAAAGAAGCGTATAAGATTTCAGAACAATCAGAATGCATTCACGTACAAAGCAAGCAACATCTTCTCTAGTTTATCTAAGCTTCAAATAACAATAAGAGGATTCTCGTGTATATTTACGTTTCAATTCATTTTTATCATTATCCTAATAATAATTCTTATAACATGACGACTGAACAAAGAACATTATTAGGTCAATGTTTGCGAGAGATGCAACTTGTTGCTCAGAAGGTGTTCTCGCTTTTGGCATTTTATTTTTCGTAGAAAATCCGTATTTTTGATAGAGGAAAACTGGGTTACCTTCTTCGCAGTCTTTGCCTTTGAATCCCGGTGAACAGACGCATTTTCCCTTTTCGCAGACGCCGTTGCCGTTACAGTTGGGAACCTCGCAACTATCGGCTGATGTCGAACATTCTTTACCCTTCCACCCGCTGAAACACTGACAGGCGCCTCGTACGTAGACACCATTACCAGTACAAAGGACCGGGCATGTCTCTGAAATATACATAAAGTGAATTCTATTTACAGTGTGATGATTCCAGAAATTTTCATTTTATAGACTATCTCTCAATAAAACAATGCTCAATCCTCACGATATCATATTTTCGATTGCGGATTTAATAATAGATATTCTCCGCTTGTTGATATCACGTTACGTGTCAATGTCAGATGAATACTTCCACTGATATGAAAACCTGCCGAGCCTCTCGAGTCTCAAGAGAATGACATGCTTTTCCGAGCTGACTATATTAAAGATATATCAGTTATAGTCCTTTTTAAAAGCAAAAAAGTGTTCCATTAACTAATGTTTCTTCGTCGCCAGTGACTCACACGGATTCAATCCGATTTCCCAGTTGACGGTTGAAACATGTCATTCGAAACTATTAAATATGCAGCCATCACCTTTGCGTCGCTGCCACCACCGCAGTGCCGTAATAAATGAAATTCAATTTTTTTCCAGAGCAGAACATAATACCAAAACACACGCTATATAGCAAAATGAATTACTGCCAAGTCATACTTAATGGAAACTGCGATTTCCTTTCGTATGCTATCGTATACAATGATTTAGATTGCAGACAAACAATAGGGGAGACATTTTTTTTTCAAATCGTGCTTACCTTGTGCACATTCCCAGCCAGCGTAACCAGGGAAACAATGACACTTATCGTCAATGCATTCTCCTTTGCCGTTACAGTTGTTTGGACAACTCGTATCAATTTTATCTGCAAAACAAAATCAAATAACGAAAAATTACTATACGATATTTTCTGTTTGATTTCGAGCGCGTTTCGATATATTTGTACAGTCTGGTGTGTCGCCGCTCGCGAAGGATCTGTACATGTATATCGTTTCAATAATGATATGGTATGCCCCGTATAGAATTTATTACAAAATTAATGAATAATCAGTAAAATGTAGGTAAAACACATTTTAGACATAACTGATGTAATAATCTCGGATGAAGCACCGCTTTGAAACAACAGTTAGCTTAAAAGATTAAATCTATTCTTAGAAAAAGGAAGAAAACATAGGAAAATCAATCTGGATATACCCTATACCCTAATCTATCTAGCAGTAGTTTGAATTTGGCAAATTTGTGAACTCGTCAGAGCAGGGGTGGATCATTATACCAATCGATTTCTACAAAAATAGAAAGTTTAGGTGATGCGTTCAAATAGATATCAGTTTTTTACCAGTGCTTTGACAGTTGCGAGGAAAAAAGATCGTCAAAAAGACTGCAGGGTACAACACGAGCGAACAGACTGATAGGTATACCTATATAGATCCAACCCTGCAGGAACGTTAAACATTCAACAGACACCAACAAACAACTTGAAGGTATGCGAATGTTTTTCAGGAAATAAGTCAATGAATGTCAACGAGATCGAACATTGAAATACGACAACTGATTTACATATGCAAATATATACAATATTGACATTTTATAATTCCATAATTACATGCATAAAGATTTTATGCTCTTTATAAATACGTATAAGGTTGTCATACCGATGATGTCGGTTTTATTGATTACGCATATTTTAAACGCCTGAAGAAAAATGTCAAAATCGGTCTACTCGATGAAATGAATTTCTGGAACGTTCTATATTGGAAATGCATTCCTATAACAAAGCGTATGTATAGTATTGAAGTAGTATCTAATATCTCTACTCGCGTCGGCGCAGTACATTAACATCCGCGCGAAACTAAAGCGAATCAAAAAAGTACTTGATTAGATAAAACGCGTTGATGCACTAACGCCAGAAGGCCAGCGCGTGCAATTACTTCCAGCCAGTGACTAAAATAAGGTATATCGAATTACAATGTTTCTAGAAGAGAGATTAAATCTAAATTATAAACAAGAAAAAAGATGACGACAACAAAATGTCAGTTAGTTATTGTAACGTCTTCGGCGACGGGGAAAAGTCAGTTTCTAAATAGATTGTCACACGCCTGGTTTAATAACGAAGATGATGCATTGATATATCAACAATGGATCAGAGTAATTTACTAATTTACTTTTCTAAGCAATTTTTTCGAGGGAAGCGAAGTACGCAGAATGTAGAGAGCTATCTTCTGAAGAAATCGAGGCTTATTTCAGAATTCAATTTTCATAAATATTTGGAGAACTCATCTCAGCGCTTCTAAATCAAAGCATGCAGATCAACTTCTACGGATTAAGGTGATGAATCATTTTTTTTTTCAATTCGGAAATCTTGACTAATGCTTACCGTATATATATCCGGCGAATGAAACCTTGTTTGAATCCGGGCCGTCGTTGTAAATCGACACGTACCAAGATCCTTCCTCGAGGAACTGTATAAATGCGGTCTCTTTGAACGGGTTTATGTATCGTGTCTGCAAAATTCAATATAAATACATCACTAAATATTTGCGAATATCGATACTGAATTAATCCCTACGATTAAAAGTGAGAATTCCAATTTGAAAGATGAGCGAAAACTTCATTAGTATTGAATTGTCAGGACTAATTGAACTTAAAATCTTTCTGTAAAAAAACCCGTTAAAAACGGGATGTTTCGGATGCGCCTGAAGTATTGTAAGTATTCTAAAAAAATTCTAAATTCTAAAAGGCACTTCTTGCGTTGTATCACGAAGTTCATTGATTTTTTTCGCGTATTTTTGGGTATATAATCGGACAGCACATTTCATAACATCAGTTCGACTCGGAAAAACTCGGCCCAATTTCGTCGCTGTTTTCAAAAATGACAATTACCTTCCCAACTTCTCGTTTGTATCGGTCTTTGATCGTTTTGCCGTCGAACACTTCGAAAAAATCGAACTGCGTATGAGTCGGGGGTAGGTTCTTACGTCCGTAGACTCCGATCACCGCGTAGCCCGGTACGGAGAAATTAAATTTGACGAAGTTCGGCCGCGGCATGTACAGTTTCGATCTCCAGAATGAAAACGGTGGCAGGGTTCGTTCGTTATAGCGCTCCAACTCGAACTGTACTGGTTTACCCTTCGGCGAGTTAGCACCTGGAAGAAATTCCATATATAGATTAATAATCGAAACTGAAGAAATTGTGACAACAGTTTGCTTTATTTTATCAGTATAGGGAATGTTTTTTTTTCTAATGACTTGGGAGTACGATCTTTTAATGAAAAGGGAACCGGGCGAAGATAGAAATATCTTTTTTCATTATTCTTCGAGGATTTCCAGCATAGAGTCTTGAAATGAATACGGAAAAAGTGTCTTGATAACAGGTTGATGGGAGAAGCAAATAGAGCTAACTTTAAAATGTGATGTTTTTGGTCGAATCACGAGCGGCCGATCCGTAGTAATTTTTAAAGCAATTTTTAAAATGACGTTACCGAGGTTTCTGTGGCTTCCGTATATCGAGGCAAAACACATTGCAAAAAATTGGACCTATCTTCATTACGAATGCACGCTCATACTCGTAGTACAAACTTGATTATCAGAGAACGGCGGCTTTTACAATAATGTAATAATTATCTCCTGGGAATGCACCTACAGTAGATCGCCTACGCAGCAGCAGCAGCAGCAGCAGCCGCATAAAACGATACGCAGATACCAGAGGTACCCATAAAACTGAGTCTCATGATGTACCAATTCCGTAAAATTCAAATATAAATTCAGCTCTACCCGTTCGAGGCGACTATTAAGCTTCGTCTGTAAAAAGCTTAATTGTCTTGTGGATGTAAATTTGAATTATCGGTCTTCGTCTACTTCTTTCACCAACACAAAGATCGAACTCTACATTTTTTGCATCTCTTTTCACAATCGACGGTTTATCTCGCTATTCAAGGCGCCAAGTCCTAAAGCACTGCCGCTTACCTTTCGATATCAATTTGATAATTGTCATGTTCAAGTCATCGGTGATAGGTCGCCGGGTTCCTCTGTCCAGAAACGAAAGCGCTGAAATGGAAATATTATTATTGAACGTGTGTATTCCTACAGACTGAGACAGACATGATTTTTATATATCCGATCGCAGGTAAACTTCATATCAAAATCGATTTGAATTATTTTAAAACTGGAATCACGTTGGCACACGAGAAACACCTTTGCTGCAGGCTCCACTATGTCGGTGACTCGATATTGTAAACATAGTTACTGAGATTTGAGGGAAATCTACGTGCGTGATATGATAGAACTATTAATAGCAATTATGACATCAAACAGCCCAGGCCTAGGTTTAGCATTTCTTAGTTAGCTTAACGTTCAATTGAAGCTAACAAACAACGCAGGAACTTCCCTTGGCGGGGATTCGAACATGATACCGTCGGTTCGGCATTCTTTTTGGTGACGTAACTTTCCTGTAGCTAAGCTCCGTGAGTAGTTACGTACTGGGTGTATTTAAGCGCATACAGGGTTTCGTGCCGTGGCAGAGTCTCGCGACGCCACCAGGTTCGAATCTACGCCGAGGAAGGAAACAGGGAGTTCCCACGACCACAGTGCACGAAAAATCGACCCCGTAATTTGAATAAGACGGATGACGATTTCTTTGAAAAAGTCGACGAATCGAAGAGGCGAAACCCACGGAGGTGATAAAATTCAATCATATCATACTCGGCTACAACCTACACTGTTAGTGGGTGGGGAGAATCATACGATGAAGCCATAAAAGAAGTTAATCTGAATGAATGACAATAGAAGTGTAGGGTTATCAGTTGAGTTCTTAACATTTTGATTATCGAAAACACGAGGAAAAACGAAACCGAACTTTACCGGTGTCAACAACGACAAAGGACAGTATGGGAACATGGACACTGGGTTTGTGTAAGTTGTGAAATGTGAGTTACTACAGAGCAAGGGTTATCATAATCACCGCTGGTATGACACACAAAAGAAACTGTAATGAAGGCCTGGGAAATTACATTATTTCCTGCATTTTTCTGCCACTAGCAGTCATCGCGCAGTCATTGTTTCTGATCAAAGGTCATCTCGGGTTATTTGAAGTCTACACGCCAGTTAGCTGTCGATCAATGTAAACCTAAGTGATATCGACAGGATGACCATTTCTGTGATGTTCACGCAAACTGTCCTTAATAACGTCGACAGTGACTCAGCTATTGTCTCCGCTAACGCAATTCAATAACAATCACGGTTTCGCAAACCATCTTCACTGTCCGCGGCCACTTCACAGATCGAGCCGACACGAGGTATCGGCAAAACCTAACAAACTCCATCCTGTAATACCGCCAATGCATCCACTTCACTGTATGGCTTTTCGAATAATTTCATTGACAATCCAAAGCGAATAAAAGAATGTCATGCTTCGTTCAATGAACTTTTTGGCATGATTGATAAGCCATATCAGAAAGTCTTAGATACAATTCGTAATAACCAGTCAGATTTTGAAATAGATCTATGGACTTTCTGAGGGGATGTTTCAACTTCAGCAGTTATTTTGCAGTAGATAATGAATTTCAGCGACCTCAGGAGTATGATTAACAGATTTGTAAGCGACGCTGACCTCATCGCGGCGAAACATTTTGCGGAAATGAAGCGGAAAACTGCCCACTGTAAATCGACCTTTGGGCAAGAAACTATAAAGAAATCCTGCGATCCTGAAACAATCTTTTGGTAAATAGGTGTCGCGGTCGATTGTGCCATTGTTCAAACTAATTGAAGTCCAATTGATTAATCTTTGAGTGATCCTGATTATCACCCAGATGTCGATATTCCCAGACTCAGGGTTCTGGTCCATTGTTCTTCACGTATATGTCATCGCTTTGTAAAAGCGAGTATGCATTATTTTCCAATCAGGTTTCTTGTGATTTTCACGTAACACGCGCATCGAATCGATACTGGTGCCCCGAAAAACATCTTCACCTAAGAGTTTTTCCATGCAACATTTTCAAACGGTTTGATAAAATACGTAATTCTAGACAATTCATTCAAAACAAGACGGGGTTTACTCACGAGACATTTCTACAAGGAATTCGTGACCCGATTAAAGTCGGCCGCCTTTCGTTTAAACGGTCGGATCACTTAGGAAAATCAATTACGTCACTTTGCAGTAATAACGGATCACCGCCAGACGTATATCAAAACTCTTTTTAGAAGGAATAATTGCCGAGATCGAAGGAAGTTTGATTCATCCGTTTACCTCCGGTTTTAGTATTATCGAATTCGTCTCGTATTTGTTCAGGACGAGGAACATATAGGAAGCATTCCCGAGCCGATGACTGGACATCCGGCGAGACAGCAGAGGACGCTGTGTAGATCATCCCGAACGCTCTTACCGTAAAATAACAAAACGCCTCATTGATATTAATCGCTGCCGATGTCGTAAGAGGATGAAACGTTTTTTTTTTCTTTATTCGATATGCAACGATTTTCCGAAGACGAAATCACCTTTAAATCCGTCGCAGCGAGCGGCGGATGAACAGCAGATAGTCGAGTCTCGCGGGACCATTGAAATATCAGGCCGACTGTTATATTTCTGCGTTTTGACGTTGCGTTCCGCGATAATTTAAAATTACTTAACCTTGTGGAAAGAGGCACACGCTCCACGGGGCACCCTTCATCGTTATAAGTTCCACGTCTGCTCGAAATAAAGGGCAGAAAAAAAAACCACAGACGAATCAATCTGATATCGATCACCTTGAATATGCAATGATTTCGCGAGATATTTTTCCCGTATCGACAAAGAAGGTTCTTTTTTACATCATTTTCATGGCCTAATCTATCGACATTCGAGTCCCTTCGCGTGCTTTAAACCGTAAACAATGGTGATCGTATTTCAAAGATTGAAAATCATAATTGTGATGTTAGTCACGTCATACGATGACGAACAGAGGGATAAATCAATCAAAGCGTCTTTTTGAAAATCGTATCCATCCATTGTTCGGTAAAAGATTAACATACAAGGGATACAAAGCATTAGGAAATAACGCTGATCACCACGGGAGAAATAGGCGCAGACGACAACACGAACAATGTACAAGGGAAAACGTGTTAAAACGAACGACTTTTGAAATCCAGGAGAAAGAAAACTAATCACACATCCGGAGATTACCCAACACCCCCGTGCCATATCAGGGCCAAGCCAACCGTTTGCGCTGACAACGAATGGGTCTGTGCATTTTGAAACGGGACAAATTTGGCCTGACCAATATAGTTTGCTGTAATTCATTACGTCAAAGCAACAATTCGATGAAAAGTTTTTAAGTTTTGATACACTTGTTTCTTATAATCATTGAATCAATTTACCCTTCTGGCAATATTTCCTCTGGCATTTTTACCTCTGGCATTTTTACTTCTGGCATTATCACCTCTGGCATTATTACCGTGAACCCATTGTACCAGGCTCGTGGCGAACTTTTTAGTATGGGACAAATTCCGTGTGAATGCTACCTTGTTTTGGAAATGACTCCCTAGCCGTAGCATCGTTTTGAGAGCACTTAAGTATCAAGTCAATAACTTACGCGTGGACGCGTTCTCTTTTAAGGCACGGGCCAAATTTGGGTCTGGGCCCCCGGTTTCATCCGGGTCAAATCTAGGGCCATGTCTTGGGAACGGTCTAATATGAATGACTTGTGTTATTATCGACAGATATCTGGAAAGACGGCGTGATTATCATCGTCATACACCAGCTAACGATTGTCCAGTCATATCCCGAGTATTGATCACTTAGTACCGCGGGTTAATTGTAAATAATCACAGAATCGATGTCGATGACTCTCGTTAATCATCTAAATAAACATCGGCCCTAATCGCCCGAGGGGTATAATACCCCCTCCCCTTCCCTCTGCTCCCCTCTCAGCTAGGTGGATGATAATGGGCCGCGCGTGACCAGCTCAAATTATCAGAATCTCATCACGACGTAATAATAGCCATTGTTTCGTGTTTGACGTTGATACTATTGGTCAATAATGATCAAACGTTGCCTCCGGGGAAGAGAGGGCTTTGAGAAGGTAATACCTCTATGAACAATAGTGCGGATCGGTTTTTTTTAATATGAGAAGAAGTAGCGCTAGTCGGAACAGTCACAATAGACCGATCGACGCCATATTGACTGTGACATGGGTCAACCATGAACTCTAAACCTAGAGATAGTACAACGATACCATACTCACAGAGGTGTGCTGTGACATAACGCGCTTTAAATCTACAGATTTCGAACTTTGTCGTAAAATCGCTTGTTATTTGTAAGCTTTTAACGTAAAGGATCTGGACGTTGAGACTGTTCGGCAACTTCAGATTCAAGGGCAGATTCAGAGGGCTCCCTTATCTTTTGCCGAGATTACACTTTCACAACTTGTCTTAATAAAGGTACAGAAACAAATAGTATTACTGGGCATTTTGTTTTGGAATAATTTTAGATGCTCAGAAAAACTATTCATTTCACTTGAACTCTCTAAAATTTCCCAAATCCCGATAAGAGGCGTCCTACAGCGCTCGCTGAACATGTATATACAACATGGCCTGGGGAGCTCATTTCATAAGTTCCTGCGGATCCACCCTGGCATCAATCGCTGAGTGGGGTCTCGGGAGGTCTCCGCTCATCGTGACAACATAGATAAACATAACGACGGTATAATCATCTATATCGTGAGCGAAGCCATTTCGCCTCGACCTTGAGAATCCCGTACGTTTCCATTCCTTCCGATGTAATCATTTGTGCAGCCGGCGAAAAGAATTAATAAGCCAGGAAAAAATACGATGCGCGTCCGTCGTCGTCCGTCGCGGAAAGAAAATCATTAACGATTCTCTGTATAGCGACGCGTTCGAATCATCAGGTGTGAGTAGTAGTATGAGTAGTCGCGGAATTAACCGGCGGCGCCAACTGAAGTGGGGCGAGGGAACAGGACAGGAAACCTAATTACTACAGCACTGCACTGAAGTTGTCTATCGACAATGACTGACAAGACACCTGATGCTCGGATGACACGAGAAATCGCAAAATACGCTAACTATATCATTTTTTCTTTTTTTCCGGGCCCTTTTCGTGTCGACTACCGCGATATATCAAATACGTCGCCTGCCAGCCATGCGTACCGCGCACCGAGCCCCAGGATGCACAGCGCGACTTCATTAGTCGACTTCCGCTCAGTGAAAACGAGATAACGCTGAACAAAAAGTCGGCGCTGGTCAAGAAGCGACTGCAGCCCACCCACATAATCCGCTTGATTGAATCTAATCGCGTAGGGGTAATTGAAATGTATGGTGGCCGTAACGCCGCAATCACTCGCTCTTGTCCACGGAACGACAACCAACAAGACTTTTTAGTGAATTCTTTCATTATCTCCGAAGTTCTAAGCCTTCTCAATAAGGTTCATCATAAGGGGACATTGGAAACCGTTGATGAAACACTATGTCCGTGTTGTGACGATATACAGAGAATAACTGACTATCACATCTTCATTTCAAAAGATGACTATTGAGTTATCGTCGAAACGCGAGTCATTAAATTATTAGCTTTAAGGAAACTTTTCGGGCGTCTTCTTTGTCGTTATATTATAGCGTGGAATTCTCTATGTCCGGGTAAATTGATCATTATTTCAACTGTTAAGCAGCTTTATTTCGGCCTCGATTCAATCGGGAAACGACGAGTTCAGTAGGCGTGAGTCGCCTTTTTTCCGACGGATGCGAATAGAATATGAGAGCAAGGTAGCGGCGAGCGGAGGTCGATTTTCTGTAAACTGATAACTCCCGCTGTTGCTTCAGAAATCGTACACACTTCACGATAATTACGTAGCAGTGAAGTAGATCTCCAGGGAAAGGACGTCACTAGTTAGTTCCGTAGCCACTTGACACGAACTCGTCTCAGACGCGACGAGCGGACGAAAAAAAATAAGTAACCCGCGTGACGCCAACAGTAACTACCATCAACACGAGTAGCGTCAACAAGTTTCTGTAACTCGGCAATCAAAGCGCGCCTCCGTCTCATCTAGCATAGTCATTTTGTGTAGTATCGAACTCGGCGACTATCGGATAAACTTTCAATCGCGTAGATAGCAATGCTCGTTTAAGAACCTAAAGCAATTCGGAAATCTTTTTTTTTCTCAGAAGGATTGACGAAATTGCTTGCAGCGGCGGAGAACGCATTCAGAAAGATTAAGATTTCTTTTCATCCGCGATGCGCCCATTTTTCGATTCGCTTTGAAGGAAATATTAGAAACCTTTTCGTCAACACGTCATTCGGCGGCGAGATTTCATTTGACAATACAACAGGTATC
This sequence comes from Tubulanus polymorphus, assembly GCF_964204645.1. NCBI lineage: Eukaryota > Metazoa > Nemertea > Palaeonemertea > Tubulaniformes > Tubulanidae > Tubulanus > Tubulanus polymorphus. Next base: position 4,742,173 of record NC_134029.1, on the reverse strand, counting down.
AAGACAAAACGTCTCTACTAGAAATAGGGCGCATTTCGCGTTTGAATTATTCAATTGGAATTTTCTTACCTGTAAGATACGCCAAACACGCCGCCATGACGACCAACAGTAACAGTAGAATAATTCCCGTACATCTCCAGCTGCATTTCTGTTTGATTTGTTTCTTAACTCTGTAGCTGGCGTTCGTAAACTTGGAGTAGTGTCGGAAGTCATTTTGCACGGGACTATATGATGGTACAGGTACGCTCGGATTCGGTATGACCATGGACGGATATGTATATTGTTGACCTTGCAGCCTTAGACAAAACAAGAAAAAAAATACAATAACACGATCATTTTGAGCACACGACGCCTTGTTTATACATATTGAAAAGAAAATAAAGTCAAAATCAACGCTTTTTCTTTGCTTCTAGTTTTATGTGTGGATGGAATAGTGAACCATTAGTTCCTTACAAGGAGGGCTTTATAAAGGGCGTCGCATTTGACATATATCAATCTATATCATACATGCATTAACCATAATATGAGATCGGTTGAGTTGTTTACGCATTTTCGAAGAGGTTTAAGCAATGCATCTTTTAAAGCGAGTGTCTCGTAAAAGCCAGCTGTTTTTATCGTTCGATATCGTGACTCTCGTAGGTTTGCACCGACTGCCGACTTCTGCAACGTACGACAAATTTTTATGCATCTCTCTACGCTTGACAAAAATCGTCCCTTTCCCAATACTTCACAATCGTAACCGAAGAGCAAACGAGTGGCGTAGCAATACGTGAAATACTGCTCTCGAGCGACGGGGAGCAGCGATCTCTAGTGTTATTCGAAATTCGCTCGTTGTTCGTTTACGAAGCAAGTCTCATTACACAACTCGACAGCACTCGACGACTCATTAAAACCAGTAATTACTGCCCACATTATTTCACTAAAACTCTTCAATAACGAACTGAATTACTGCGCTAAAAATTCATTTAATAATTCATCACATCTCGCAAACCGGGGTGAAACTGAATACGCTGATCAAAATAGTTACCACACTAACAGGTCGCCTATGGACACCCAACAATATACTTAAGCAAGTTCACGAATTTAGAAGCGATAGAAGGTGGCTTCTAGCTTTTCCTTGAACATTCGGAGTAAAGGCAGGAAAGGGCCTAAACTTCCATTTATGAAAGATTTCTACACTCCACAATCTAGCGAAGGGTTGTTCATTCTACAAGGCGCACTAAAATGGTTAGACCTGAAATTTAGACAGGTTAAGTACTAACCTCTCAGTCGGTGGTAAATGTTGAGGTAATGGCTGCTGTGGCGCCTGTTGATAATGATCTGACTTGTGATCCGAACGATTCAGCGAATTCAAACTTTCATATTCCGGCGGCATCCGCGTGTCCATCGTGCTGTGGGGAGACAGATGGGTCTGTTGTTGATGCGGCGGTATCGGGTTGTTCATGTCACCGCTGTTTATTGCTCTGTTGTTGCCGTGAGGAAGACTGTTCGTCTTGGGAACTGTACGCGGGAACGAAGGCGCCTGTGGCACTGCAATACAAATGCGTCAGATTCTTACATCAAATATCGTCAAGTTATATATACAAATAATTAATGAGCAGATTTTTCTTTAAAGATTTTACATATTTCGTCCGACAATCATGATGACATGAAAAGAAAACACGAATATGATATCGTTAATTATGCTCTACGCAAGATGCTGGAAGGCGAATTCTGTAAGTAAAGCGCACACGAAAAGGGGTTAAAAATACAGGCATTGATTGATAAAAGGAAAAAGTAACATACACATGAATGATTCAGGTAAAATTGCAAACAAAGTAAAAGTCAGCGTCACGCGAAAATATAAACAGTTCTACCACAGCAGATTTAATGTAAAATACATAGGAATATAGTTTTTGAGATTGAAAATCATTTGCTTCATAATTCAGTACATGCACGAAATCTTTGAAAGCATTTTGACGCACGATTTGTTGATAAATGAGATAATTACTGATAGAATGACCGCGGCGCTGAAGGGCACTGCGGTGAACCCGCAGCGGAGGACACGACATCCGAGCTAAGCTATACGCGCTCTAACACGCAACTAGGCTAATTGCTACGACGTTAACGTATAGAAGCGTGCTTGATTTAAGATGTTGGAATTATTAATTAGTGTTCTGACGATGATGTCGGGTAATTTGAACACTGATGGAGGGTTTTAGTCACATCAGATCGGATTGCTAGCCTAGCACTGAAAACAGCTATTCGCACGACATCATTTCCTTTAATTATGTAGTTATGACACCTGAACTAAATCTCGTTTTAAAAGAATGAGCCTAATTTCAGAGTGAATTTTTCTAATCGAAATCGAAGCAATTCTATACAAAAATCAGGTCGTTCACGGGGCAGAAATTATGACGTAAACGCGAACATGATGAGGCGAAAAAAAAAAACATAAAATATTACGGAGTTTTATTCATGCCCGATCGTTACGTACATTCGCGTAGAACCGGATTCGATGACAATCGTTTCGAGGCGTTTTCATTCGGTATCAAAATGCATCATACCTCATACACCGGGTAGAAAGTCCTCGGGCTTGAAAATGTCAGTTATTGCAATCAGCGGAATATTCATAGGAAAATCACATGTCTGAATATTCAATAATACGAAAGCGTTTTTACCGCTCTGCTATAGGGATAGACGGAGAGGGGAGTGAGAGGGGAGAGAGCGAGCGGGATGGAGAGAGTAGTATGTTTTGTTATCTGTTGTCCTTAGGCAAAATACAGATTTTCAATAATCAATCGACCGTCGTCATTGTGTTTGTATTCACATTAAATTCGCAATTTTTTGTACCTCGACGTAATAACCATTGGTGAAACACCATTCCGTGTTGTACGATATATAGAGAATCCCGCAATAAAACGAGGAAGATGAAGTTTGAAAAGTTTCCTTCAAGCTAACCATTTATCGATTCAACGTTTCGGATATAGGATGACTATTAGGTTATAGTCGAAACGTTGAATCAATACATCATTAGCTCGGCGGAAACTTTTCGGATTTCATCTTCCTCGTTTTACTAGCGTGGGACTCTCTATATACCTCGACATAAGCTTATACGGTTTAAAGAGGCGAGGAAAACCTACTTTCTACCATTTTCCACACATAGTTTAAAGCGATTTCGCAATTCGAATATATTTCTCTTTGTTTGATGAGCTATAACAGGCGCATGATTGCACGATTGCTAGTAAATTTGAATTCTATCATCGATGACGAGTTTTAAGAATGTTTTCTGCCCGCAGGCTGTAGAATGGTCGATGGTTTCGTGATCAGTCAATAATAATGAATATGGGCGGTAAAATTTGGTTTATCGATAGATTTTCTAGTAGTTTCTCTACCGTTGTAAAGAGCAAATAGTAACGTGCATATTATTACATTATCACAACGTATTGAAAAATCCTTTTTAAATCTTTGTTTATTTCAGGTTCGCTGAGCATCGAACGAACGTGTCTTTGGAAATTGCCATTTCGACCGTAAATCAAGCCCCGCCTAAATACATATCAGAGTTTTCAAAATATCTTATATCTAAAAGAATCGTTGATAGCATCACTCGTGAGATCTACTAAGACCTGAAAACACTGACCAGGGGCCATATGCGTCAAAGCTTAGATTTGAGACCGGACCAAGACCACCTTAGTTCTTTAATCAATCTAACAACTTGAGGCTAGCCTTGAGGTATAAGTTCACTTTTTGGACGACTGGACCCAGAAGCACTTCTTAGAATTCCCTAAGTATTGGTAATGGCACTAAGTCATCGGTGAAGAGGCTCCCCTGCTCATCAACCTCAAAATACGCAGATGAATGAATGATATTCATTCAGTCGTGTTGAGCGTTCTAAAGACGTGACTCTCAATCGATTTAAAAACTTTTACTCCTAAATGCATCTCATCCCCACGAGTCGCGTAAAACCTAAAAATAAATTGCATTAAAACCCGCTGTAGTAATTAACATGCTATTTAACTTGCCTACAATTTCCTTAATCAAGATTCTCATACCGCGTACACTGATAATTGATAGTCACACATTTTATTGTATCCGCTGAAATTGCTTATCATCACTGAAGAAGCGACGACGTGTATGTTTCGCAATCGAGTCTCAACAGCGACAATGATATAGCCTTTAGCGTTCCGTATCCGCGGTTTACGGCTTCGCTTACGAGTTCCATTCTCGCTGTTTTATCCGCAGTTATCTATTTGAGTTCAACGACGAAACGAAAACTTTTAACGACTTCACCTTAGATCGTGCATCTATGACGTCACATAGTATAATACTGGCCCAATCTCGTGCGAGAACTCCATAAATTCTTTCAATTAAAATATAACCTAACTTTAAAATCAATGCCCAAAGTGAACTTTTAGTATTTCAAGCCATTCTCTTTACTTTTCGAAAACATTTTTTTTCAACTAGTTCACTATTAGAAGACAGTGCACCTGAAGAACTTGCAAACCCCCATTCCCAGAACATAGTTTCGTGGCTCAGTAAAATATATAAGCTTCCTTTATGTCGGCTAGCTTTAATATGTAAGCTATCGCAAGAATCTACGACGCGTGTAAGCTATGTCAGCTATCAGGAATACTTCATATCTTCGTAAAACGTATAGGTATTTTCGTTATTTCTGCAATATTATTTATATACAAATCCAATAATAACCGCTGCTGCCTGGTGGGTATACCATGCGCCGTCAGCAGACGAACAGTTACCTGGTAATCGTCTCGTATTCTTCTCCACAGAAAGCTACTACTTCCGGTGAAAATTCAATTACGCGCGCAGAAGAGAAGACAAGACGGGAAACCTTTTTAGATTTACATGTTAATTATACAGACAACACGAAACAGTCTTTCGCTCGTCGTCGTCTATATTGGTGTCACCGCATCTAGTTTCCATTATCGACCCTCTTCATAATAATATACATATAAACTGATGATAAAATAGCCATATTCTATAAAGTAGCGCCGACTAATTCACTTAACAGGTATACAGTATGCCAGGTGTACGAGTTCGGTATCGTTATACAGAAACTCACGTCCCCGGGAACGAAGATCATCCTCGTGCGCTATTTTTAATAGCAGTTCGGATTCGTGTTTTGCCTTCAAAGGAATCCGTTAATGGAGGCCAAAACTGCGCACACAAAGCGAATATTGTAAATCTCATATCGCCAACATCTGAAGCATCGTATCAAATCATTATCTCGTATCATAATCTAAAGCTAACCGTTAAGAAAAAACCTGCAGATTACCTATAAATACATGTATTTAGGCTAAAAAAATTGATACCTTGTTTCTCCGCTCTGCTGAGCTTAAATGTTGACCCGGCCGGCCGACTATCTACCCTATACATTACTTTTTAAAAAATCGTGATCAATTTTACCATAACAGACCCAGCCGCTATAGAACTGAACTGTTTATAAATTTTATCATATTTTACAAAAATGACCCGGCCGCTGCGGAGAAACAAGGTATCATTTTTGTTTAGCAAAAAACCTGCAGATTACCTATAAAAAATACATTAATTTATATATCTGAGAAGATCTCCCAAGGACATCGAAATTGCGGGAAAGCCGTATACAATACAGAAGGGCTGTTGTGCAAAGAATAAGAAAAAAATAGATTTTTCACCTGGCAAAAACGCAAGAGTATATACCGAAAATTAATATTCATACCTGGATCAAATTTATACCGCGAAGACTGAGACATTGTCCGCGCAGGATATAGGTATCTTGTAGACTGGCGGAATTATTAATCCGTCGTTACGGTCACCGTAGCAACATAATCCGTCGTTAGATTAGTACATATGTAAAAACGTGTATGCTGCGATTATTACGTATATAACGGTTGAATGACGATGTAGCGCGAATGCAGCACACTCGCTCTCTCTCTCTCTCTCTCTCACTCTCTCTCGCGTGCAGGTTTTCTGTTATGTTATCCAGCATCAGCGTTCACCGCTGCAGCGTAACTGCCGTCAAACGCTGAACGTCATCAGAAATGTTGTTGTCGTTTTCAGTCGCAGCCGCGTGCTCCCCGCGACGAAGAACCCCCGTCAGCCAATCACGAATAGCCATTGACGAGATGACATAACGCACGTCGCGAAACGATGATCTCCAATCGTCAATTTTTCAAAGGTATAAACATACTCTTGTTCTCGTTCGTTCGGGTTTTGACGAATAATGTCACCAGACATTTTTTCATTACTTATTGACTATTTTGAAAATAGAGCGATACGTACGTAAATGCGACCGGTTCGATGTAAACAACGTTCAAAAGCGTAAAGGTAACCTGGTCGGTATTCGCTTCTGTTTGCCTACGAATATACGAACGTATTTCCGACGCTTCAAATGTGTCGAGATCAAATTGAAATCGTTGTTGTTGACGTAATTCGACAACCTATAACGCTCACTTCGCAGTGCCCGCCCGATCTAGTACATTCTTCGGTGGTCGATTTTCTCGGCAGGGTCATTGCTCCGACGCTGCAATGTCGGTGTATACTTCAATGCCCGGCGTTGATTTTCATATATGATGTATTTCCGCAATCGTCACGAAGTCATGTTTTATTGGAAGGCAGGTCGTTGCTAGATGAAGCCGCATTCCCCCGGGACGCTAGAACCCTCCGGCCGAGTTCGAGCGTGATATACTTTATAGTTTTTCGCTAGGACCGAATAGCTATTGTGCCGTCCCCGGGGAACGCTGACCAGTAGATGTCGGGCGATAAATTTCATATTTTCGCAACGCAGCCAGATCCTGAGGGAAGCTGACCGGTAAAATCTTATTATTGCAGTCAGTCGAGTCGAACGCTGGCAATCATGAGAAATCCCCGATTTAGGAGGGTTGAAGGTTACGGGCTACGGAGCGGACAGTATTTTGATTGGGAATTATCCCCGATACGAAAACATTTCAATCCTAACTAAAAATAAATGTCGTCTTTATTTTTTGCCGAAACCTTACCGTTATACCTGACACCTACACCCTACCTCTCGTTAAACAAAAATAACCTCAATAATCTGAAGATTAAATCTCTATCGAACCATTCGCGTGCGGTATGACTTCAATTTTCGACGACGTAATCACGGAATTATCCGCGATTCCCCCGAGTTGCCGGCGACGCGCGTGCATCGATGATAGATACCTGATTACCGCGGGAGGATCATCGACATTACCCGTATATCCTCAACAACAAACAATGAACGCGCGCTCGACGGCGACACGCGCGAAACGACGTTAAAAATCACTTTTTCTTACTCTTTCTTCCATCCGAGAAACGCGTATTACGAACTTGATACAACTATTTCGCGTGTATAGACGACGGACTTATTGTCTAAGCGGATCTCGTTTTGAGGCCGCCTCGGCTAAAAAATGCTGACTCACGACGCGATTCTTCGGGAATTTGGTCGCCGCGGATTATATTTGATTCGGCGTATACGCGCTATAATGCGGATGGGATTGTATTGTGTGTAATTTGAACGCTGGTATGGTCACACTCGATACCTCAAAGCCCGGCACTCAATAACTTTTCTTCAAATCTCCTTGATTTTTACAGCGGCGCAGTATTATTGTACGTGATTCATCACTTTTCTAAAACCGTCTATCTATCTATACGCTAATTAATGCTAGCCTTAGTTCGTCGCCTTCGGGACTTTTTTCTGGTTCGATTACAAAAATTCGTAGAGCTTTTTACAGCGCGACAAAGAGGAAGGATAGCGCTGCACGGCACCACAAACTACGCAACAAGAAAGAAAATCCAGTTCAAAGTGCTTCCTTGAATTAATATTTCATTCGACGTTTTGACCATATTCTAAATAGTCATCGTCAGGATTTCTTCACTGCTGAAGATGTGCCGTGATTACAAGTATCAAAGATATCGCGAAATTGCTAGACATTACGCCAAATGAAAAAGACCGCAAAAGAAACAACATGCATCACACATACATGTGCTTAAAATAAAGGTAAAAAAGAACGTATTCCGCAGAGAGGCATATAAAAATTTTAGAATTTTCAAAACTTTTTGAAAATCTTCACAGAAATATCGAATTTCAGAATCTTTCACTTTTTCTTTACATTTTTCACATAAATCTAACCCCTGCGATTGAAGGCTTTCTTAAGTGAGACGTTTTCGCGTATATTTCTTCTCGCGTCGATAAATTCAACTAAAAACGCCGGCGACGTCGGGGCGACGTTTTCATGGCGTGTTTTCGGGCTGTTTCTGGCGTGAAGTATAACCGTATAAATTCGGATTGTCTTCGACAGCGCGCGCTGTAGAGAGCTGCGCGTCGGCGCGATTAAATGCTCGCCTAAGTTTGAATTAGTGTTTTTAAGGATGTACTGTTTTGACAGGAGACACGTCGGTGGCGACTACGACGTTCGGTAATGCGCATCCGTGAGGGTGACAGGCATTGTGATCGATGCGCGAAAATTACACCATTAATGTCATCGTATATGGAAGCTCATTCAGCAGTCGTAGACGAGGTCAGAACATACACGAGTTTAACATCTGTACGAGACGTGTCTCTCCGACGAGGGGCGTGAGGGCGAAACGGCCGTCTGTCGTTTTAATGGCGGACAAAATGCACCCCTCCGAAACATGCGCACGAAGTATCAATAAACACGTCACCTCGTCGCTGAGACAGACGCGCGGCATTCCAACTTAGGCGGAATGAGCTGTCAGGATGAAATGCGGAATGTGCCTCCCGGAGGTTCTTAAGCGAATTAAACCTGATTAAACCTTAGTCTGACTTCGTTCGGGATAAAGACGCTAACCCGAACAATAGCACAGCCGAACGCGAAGTAAAAACGGAAAATCGAATTTAGCCCATTGATAACTTCAACTTCTTAATTTAGTTCAAGATACATTTGCATACCTGCATTATTCATAGACAGCCGCAAATTGATTCGCTAAGTCAGCGTGGCAGAGACCTGCGAACAATGACTCGTGAGGCCCCGAATGAAATCCAATTTCAGGCGATCGATTCGAACATTGTTTCTGTTTTTCAATTATCTCGAAAAGTTATCAACATAACAAAGATGTCGACTCAATCATTACCGTTAGGTCGAGACTCTTTCCGCTGGGTTTTGAAAAAACGTTGAAATTCGCGTATCAACCCTTGTTAAAACGATCTTCCCCGATCATCAAATGCTTGTCGACTCGAGGGATGATGAATCTGCCAATGTTTTTTTAATTGCGTAATGAACTTGTTCCCGAATCCGGTATATCGGTAATTTCTATTGTTCGCAGTTTGTTTAACGTCGATTCATTGAGTCACCTCTCAAACAATAGATCCCTAATCGACCGTTAAGAGATAAAATCACTACCCAATCATAAACATAACAAAATATAGCGATGCCAACGATGAGTTGGATTTAATTTTGAAGTGGAAACGGGATGAATTATTTTCCCCAAATAAACTGAAAGTCAATTAAGTAGCAGTAAAGGTTAAGCCGTCGTATGAGTAGTCCTTATACAAAGAACATTACTGGCATATTCATTACGTGTGGAGATCAAAGCTTTCGCAGGCGCCGCGGTCTTCAGGGATCCCGATGAAATTAACTAGGAATGATAGAATAAGAGGAATTTATTGGAACGAGAAAATTAAGATCGATATCGCCGAATTGCGTGGAATAATATTTTCATGCCGGCTTCGCGGTTTAGAGACGCGTCGGCCTGAATCCGCGTTATAGCGAGGCCCGGGACGCTAGTCCAGCAGCCGATATTATCTGCACTGCGTCATCTTTCATGTAAAATTATTCATTGAACGCATTCTGTACTGGCTTTTCATGAACGACGCCAGGCGAGACTTAATTACCTAAACTATCAGATATACCGCGCTCTAAATGGTTTATGTTTGCTTCCATAAAAAACCTCGCAGGTTCCACGCGTATAGAGAAACACAGTACACCAATGTTTCTTATTTCAACGAACGGGATAAACTAACTGATAAGTCATAGCGCGCTGATAAACCAACTCTTACCCATCTATAAAGCTCTATTTATCTAAGAGAAATAATCAGCGAGTCAGAAAAATGGGGAAAAAGGATTCGGCATTCATAGAGTAAATTAATCGAAAGTTCAGTGCGAATGATCTGAAAAGAGCGCACTTGATGAGGTCAAAAAAAATTTTGTATCGAAGAATTGATGATCTTTTCTCATCTGTCATGAAAGATTCCCCGGATGTAAAGTTTGAAAGCAAACGATCGAATTCAGTCGGCGTTTGCCCAGACTTAGCAACATTGATTATTATATACGTGTGTCGAACCGCACCCCTTCACAAGCACTTAACGCTTGTTTATGCGGCCATGTCTTATTGTTGTTAGAAACAATGATTTATCCTGTCTGTAACTGTTTCTATAATCGTACATTACGCGCGTAATGCGTATTTAGAAACCATTTTATTTAAAACGATGAAAGTATCATCTCTACTTTCAAGTGTGTTTAGATACTCTGGCGTCGGTAGGTAGAACCTATTCTTGACACCTCTCGACTTTTATCTTTCATATCTCGAATATACACCTTCTATCGATTATATGCGTATCACTTGAACTCTCACATTTCGCCTAAAGTTCCATATGCGCGCTACAAAATACTTTAAAACTGGAAGATTTTATTTTAAGTTTTATAAACAAAAGATACTTTTTGAATTTCTGAGCTTAAATACAAGATATTGGCAGCGTTCGCCCCTTAGCAATTTCTACTAATAGACATTTCGTGTATAGAAGGTCAAAACGTCAACAAAGCAATATCTGATGCCGTAACGGGGCTCGTCATTTGCAGTCTTGACATTTTGTTATTAAAAGTGAATCGCTGCCATTGCATTTTACGCTTTATCCGAAATTCTAGCCGAATCAATCGATCATAGATATCATAAAACGACTTCATTCCGAATTGTTTACGTAGCACTCGTGGCAAGAAAGGCAAAAAAGTAACTGATTATGTACGCGCGTCAATGAGAGAAAATGCAGGAAATGTAAAGAATGAAACATTAATGAATCATACGTCGCCAATTCAAGAGCAAATAATAACATCTGCTATACAGATAAACCATCGACTCTGAAACGAACGTTTTTGAGTACATGCATAAAACGAAGCTTTCTACAAACACTACACGATAAACAAAGAAAGTTCAAAAGTCGCATCAAAACAAACATCTCTGAATCTTGGGAAAAAAAACAACAATCTAAATGCGCCGTGCGTATAAAAGTTCGCATTAACAGCTCCGATTTTCGCGGAATCGTTTTTAGTTGAAAAAAAAAAACGAAAATTGATAGATTCATAATGAATATTTGATTTTTTGGTGATTTGAAAATATGACTGGAAGACTGATCTTAAATCTCAGTATTTTTAGTTTTTAAATTTGAAAATAAAGCGCATATCATTTAGTTTCGGAGTTTATCTAAACCCCATAATCAGAGAAACCAAAATCAACTATTATCATATCAAACGCTTTGAAATCAATTACGAGTTTTTGTTAATTTTAAAAACTTTTCGGTCGTTTCACTCGTGCCAACATCATCGAAGATTCAGAGATGATTTTATGGTGCTGAGGTTAGAGGTGAGATATATTATATATAGATATGTATAATATAGACATACTTCCGGCTTGTGAATTACGGTCCCCTCGTACAGGTGGAATAGTGCGTGGAAATGTCGGCTTTTCTCGCGGTTCTATAGAGAGGAAAATCATCAAACATCATAAGCAACGGACAAACATGCGTATAAATATACATTCAGCGATGGCTGGACATGCCCATGTATGTACGGGAGCCAGAGAACCGTTGAAGCTGAGAGCAACGAAAAACCACCAGCAAGATATCTGAATCGTGTGCTGCAACTTAGGTTCGAGCCCCAAAAGTTAGTTAAACCCCTAAACGAGTTTACATCAGGTACAATGGATTTTCGCCCGATTCAATTGATACAGTCAAATACGTAAGACAAAGACGGTAACTGTTTGATTTTGATTTAGCAATCTCAACAAATTTCCCCGATCTTTAGTAGCTTTTTTACAAATTTCCCATACTATTATAAGAAAATAAAATTCCCTGTTTCCAGGTAAGTGGCCACCCTGTTATCTTAACCTCCAATCCGTCTAGTTTTTGAAAATCAGCGAAGGTAGGAATCGGTCATCGTCACTGATACCGAAGTGCACGGAAAAGGTTAGATGAGAAATGGTAATAATCAACCCCAGTACGCGTGTGCGCACATCAGAGATACATCATTTATTCATATATAATACGATATAGATATCGTCGGTGATAACTTGCTGATGGTTTCAATTTACAAGTGAATTACCTGATGAAAGCATGTGACATATACATGTGTCCCATTACCAGTTTATATATACGTGCGATAAGTGAATGTTTCTGATATTGTTGTATGACGGCAATACCCAGCATCACCAGCTTCGGCAGGCGTTTCGAAGCACTTTTGATAATATTCACCCATTATTAGGCATAAAGCAATATATTTCATGTACATGGATATTTTGCAGTGTGATCGGTGTTAGTAAAAGCCTTAGAATATTTCGATATATTTTTGAAATGAATGTTTTTCAATTATCTTCTGCTACGAATGTGACTTGAATGCGAGCGCTCCCCCGAGAAAAACGTCTAACATTCATTCACAAAATAATCTGCCAACAACATTGGTCCGATTATAGATGGCTTCAAAACTAGAAGCCAGCTGCGCAGTCGAGGTTTATACCGATGGCTTATTTTGATTTTTACGGTCAAACTTGCTACTTTTAAGGGCAAAAGCCGCGACTGTACAACTGGGCATAGGAACTAGTTCCACTGTGAAGACCACATCGAGACTTCAAGATGTTCTTAGGTTTACTGTGAGGCGTCCCATGTGGAACTAGGTCCATATGAATGGCAAGAAAAGGTAAAACAACAATAAGTACTGGGTAGAACATAGTTACCGTTGCTAGGCGTGTACATGTTACCAGACGATGAATGCACTGTATAATAGTTAGGATCCATGTCACTTCCGCTTTCATTCGGTCGACACATCCGTCTCTGATCCTCCGGTTCAGAATAGTTACCCCTCATAGCCGGGTGATACATCCTACCCGACGAGTCGATAGGGGGAGGAGCGTCCGGCGGCGGAGGTGGAATCGATGGCATCGGCAGCGTCGCTGAAACAGATAATGATTTGATGCAGTTTAAGAATGGATTTCTACGAAGTTCGCTGTTCGGAATTTTCTTTAATGTTCGCTCAACAAGGCACGCGTGAACACCGTACATGCCGTGGGCAGTGAGCGTATTCTCGGAATGCAACAAGTGACATCGATTCGTCCAAATCATCAAATACGTTTGTTTCGCCCCGAAACATGGACAGACGATGCTAAAGATAATGCAGAAGATGATCTCTGCAGCAGAGCGGCAGCACAACCTCGCCCGGGTCGCGGTTAAAGGTGTCTGTACACGGCATGCGACCCGCGCTTTGTAGCGAAGAAAAGAAAAGCCCTTTCAACCATAAATAATATCATAAACCGATGCCTAGCTGAATCTTGCGCGTTCAAAGCGAAAACTGAAGTAACAAGATTTTTCCATTAAAAACTTATAGCCTTTATCAGCACTAGTCTGCATAGAAGTATATGTATAGTTAATAGGTACACGTGGAATATCATGATTGCAAGCAAAATGTCGGAAACCGCCATGCTATGAATAAGTAACTAGCAAACGTATATATCGAAATCTAGCAAAATAGCTATTTATTAAACCCACCAAGCGCATGCGACAAATCCCATACCGAATTCACATCTAATATTTCTACGGAATGCGAAATAAAAATAGATCACCGAGCTAAGCTTGGAAACTTAATCGACATTATGGACGATGGTTGCATTTTTTTTCTAAAAAGGTTCGCGGTCGCAGCAAAGATAAACAGCGTTCGTTTCACGCCGTATAAACAAAATCACCGGTCATTTTTGTCGGTCTCGCCACTGATCCGTCGGAAATAATCTTGTCGCTGATTATGGCGAAGTCACATCGATGCGCCCGCACCCGCGGCTTTCGAATAAGCTACTGCCGCGCATCAAATGCGGATGGATTTTTTTTTCGAGAGCAAAGATACAATCGCTAGAACGAAAGCGTTGAATAACGACGAGGATTCTCGGGGCGATGATGCGATAACGTATAGTTCAGGATTGCGTCAATTCAACAGCCCACGAGCGACGAAACTTTTGTTGAAAATAGACGTGAGTTAATCGATCAAAAAACTTCGATACATCCGTATAAGCGAAATATTACGAAACAAGTCGATAAAAATACATGAATCTAATGGAGTTATTCGCAGAGGGTTCACAGGAAATGTGGAAATTAAATTTTCAAGAAATACGTAAAAAATACTTTGATAGAAAGAAAATATGAATAGGCACAAAGCAAATGATGGCAATGAAAAAGGAGAAAGACATTTATTTTAAGAGCGGCTTCGGTCATTGAAGGTTCGGCATGAAGTGGTATGAAAGACGATTATCTCGTCGTTTTATGTATCGTTTAGAAAGTCTGCAGATTTGACTGCATTCGAGCCGGCCAATATTGTTAGAATTCCATCCCAACAAACGACTAGCGTTGCACGCGAACTACCGGTGTTTGTATCGGACGTTGTCATGTCGAAACGATAGAAATAAGGTACCGTCCTTAATGCGTGGTTAAGATCGATCCTGAAGATGATATCAAAAGAATTAATTGTAATTGAGATCGATATTCACTCGTAAACAAAGTAACGAAAAACGTATGTTTCTTCTTTGTTCGTTGCGTCCGCAGAATAAGTAGTTCTGTTCAATACGACGGTGTGAATCATAATATCGCGTTTAAAAAATCAATCGGACTGAGACACGGATATTTCGGGCATTGTCTCGCCGATAATAACTGTATGTCTAACTAATAACATTTCTTAACGGATGACTAACCTATCGATGCGGTCACAATAGCCGCCATTAATGACCGTCTTAGAAACGCGAGGCCGCCGTCTGGTTTTTAATAATTAATACGAGACCATTGTCCGCGCCGACGTCCGATCGAACCACCTAGCCGCATGAGTGAACATTCGCTAAATACTAGCCATTCTTTACTGAGGCTTCGCTCACTTTACTAATCAAGCCAGGGGGGACTTTTTCGTAATAGCATTGTTCGTCGAAAGCCTCGTAAATCTATTGTTTTCGATTTCGATAATTTCCGAAGCATCGCCCGCACGCTGTTCGCGATAAAAGACGTGTAATTCAAGTTCCTGGGCTGGATTTCAGCGCGTTACTCATATCCAGACGAGAGCCCGGACTCGGAGCGCGCCGTGCGGGTGATATTCAATAGCTATAGCTGATATCGATGCCACGACTTCTCGTATGGCGAATAAAAATGTCGAACGAACGAACGTCGGAGACAATAGGATAAAAATGACAATTCCGAGCTTTGTAAAATTATCGGTCTATGACTAAGATAAGATCAAGTCAAGATCGCTGCATCACTTCTAGAAGTTCGGGCTTATTTTCGAAAAAAGAGAACATTCTGGGAAAAGCTTTTCAAATTCAATCAAAGATATTCAATTATCGATTTTATTTTGTTAAAGAAGGCTTTTCACATAGTCTGTTAGGGTCCTCTGTCGAAAACGCCCATCAGATTGTGTAAGATCTAAATGTTTGTCAGAACTTTCATAGGAATAAATGAAAGATGTAATGCATATATGCAAAATAGATATTCAAATCGATAAAAAATCCTTATTTTGGTCGGTTGCTTAGTTACAGAAATGTCGTGTCAATGGCATTTAGAATATTGTATTCAAATATCGAAGAGGTCTGGCATTTTTAACATCAAAATAATGCCACTTTCGTGTCTGACAACAACACGAGACGCCGTCAGCCATTTTAACCGCCTATTAAATGTTATCGATCTTTTCCAGGGAAATCATCAGACTTCATACTAAATTTGAAATTGCTTTGGAGCAAATTGTTAACGGTTTCAAAAATTGTTTTCGAGTGATTGACGTATTTGACAAAAAAGAGAAAAAAAACAAGCAAGCAATAAGATCATATCTGGCGGCAAGAGAATAAGAGAACATTGTTTCCTTTAAATCACTATCAACAGGAAGCCACTGATGTTACGACAGTATCTTCTACTGGCTTCCTATTCGAAAACCATTACAAAGACCATTGCGTATTCTATATACACAACACACAATATTGACGACATACAGCGTAAAATCTGTTACAATGATGTTTCGGAAAGATTGCTTCCATTCCTTTTCAAAGATTTATTCAAAAATGATTCATCTGAGACAAATCTCTAATACTGTGGGTTTCAATCGTTAAAATTGAACTCATCATTACGAAGAAGCCTTTAAATCTACTCTTTGCCCTTTCATATAAACTGACTGTTAAGAAATTCCCCATCTCTAAACAACTTTGCAAGTACATCAGAAAAAAAACGGAACAAATATAAATCATGCTGTTAGGTGTATATGCGACACACACTTCTATTCCCGATGAACGATTCTCTCTTTTGTTAAGGGTTAGTTCAAGGTAGGTAAAATTACCTCCAGGTTTCCGTCGATGATGCCTGTGTTTGTGGTGGTGGTGACGTCGTTTTGGCATGTCTAATTAGTAGGTAAGGAAAATTTGCATATTTAATTAACGTATTTTAGTCGGCAGTCGATTGGCACACGCGTCACACGTTAGGACGTAACATAATTCATACGGTGCGCGCGTGAATGAAAAGCCATGCGTTTGGGTTCGAGACCCGAATTCTATCCCTATCAGATAGGTTACTACCGCTATCGAAGATGTGTCGCACAGAACTAATTGACGACACCTTTGATCCGTCCACAAGGCTACGCGTTACAGACCTTCTCGCGGTAATTAAGGCTTAGATTTCGCCGAGGCGGTGAAAAGGTGATCGACTGACGCTCTAAAACGCGATACCCCCGCAGTGCTATCAACTGTCGATTATCGAAAGTTTCAAAGCGATTGATTACGTCAACCCTAGGGCGAAGATCCGGCCACCAAGACGCGTTCACACCTCGATACAGCCCGAAATCAGATTAGGAGATAATTTTTTCTTTATGGCGGGAAATGAAACAGATGACTCGTACGTCGATCGGCTAAGGGCAAGATTGATACTCCATTGTGTTCGTTTAAATGATTAGAACGTCTGTCTAAAGACAAAAGATCTAATTTCATCCGTCGCGAGGCGATTCATTAGTGAAATTATCGTGACATATGCGTCCGGCGCGAACTATGACATCAATACAACGATCGAAGAAGAACAAAGCGTCTGAGAAATAGTTTAAAATCGTAGCGGGGTATAAACAAACGTTCAATTTAACTCGCGATTAAACAAGACGATTTAGCGGTTAAACTGAAGTAGATTTAAGCCTGGAGTTACGAGCCGGGTTACGTAATCCCTCGAGGCTGGTTGTTCAGATTAATGACGTACGCGAAAAACAAACACGCGACGAAAAACTTAAATTTTTTTGCATCTCTCGTCGAAAGCCTCGGGCTTTACACTCTCAATCAGGTGCGCGAACGCGGGTCGTATTCGCGTCGCAGGTGATTGACGCATCGGGCGGAGAAGGTGAATACAGTGATTCGAATATTGAAACTGGGGTAGGGTTCGATCAGTCTCTACCGATCCTGGCTGGATTCTCTTCTAGCGCGTTCGAATCGACTAGAATACGCCCTACCAATTCCGGAAAAGCATAATCGGTAAACCTAATACGGGCAGCCAGAGTACGGTAGACAGAGTTTCGAAACACCAGCCCAAAACTATGATATACTTACACATCTTTCCTATATGCGGATTCGAACAGTCGTGCATTTCGTTATCAGATAGAGAAGACTGGGATAGACTGGAAACCGAATGCGATCTGCCTTCCCAATTATCTCCTTTCTCGTAGGGCTCGCCGTCTCCTTCGCCCTCGGATCCGCTCAGGTAACTATACAATCTGTTCATAGGGGGCTCGCCTGTCTCTAACGGCGATATCATACTCTCATCAGTTGTCAGGCCTGAAATGAGAAACAAGCTCACATTAAACACGTGATTAAACCAAGAAGACAGAGGGAGAGCAGAGAGGAAGACAGCTTTAGCCCCTGGTTCGTTTCGCAGTTTTACCATTTTGTCACAAGTTACGTATCTCTATTATTGACGTATAAACTACGACTCCATGATTCAGCATAGTCAAGTAACTACGTATATCATTGGGTTATTGAAATGGCCATGGACTGGTTCCATCAATATAGGTATAACCGGTATAAGATCACCAGTACTAAGGAGGCGACGCGTGGATGTCGATGTAATGAACACCGCCGATGGGGGCCAGGATGTGATTTCTTTTTTTAATAAACGAGAAAGTACTATATGAGAACCTGACGACGAGTTTGCACGGAGAAGCTGACACGAACCTTATTTGATCAATTAACTACTAACAGACTACACTAATAGCTGGCTAATATCCCCTCTATACCTGCGGGCTACCGACGACTGGCTTACTCTTTACGGTGTAGCGCTGTTAATTGATGAAGTTTTTTCGACACTCTGTCCCATCATGGCCACATCTCTTTTCATTTGTTAATTAATTCACACAATCGGCCGCTTGTGTCAACGCAATCTTGTTACGTTGAAGTAACGAACACGCGCGAGTTATAACGATGTCGGAATGAATCGCGATACTTGAAAGAAATCGAAATTACGAAAAAGGGAAATTCGAGGCGAAACATTTCCTCTTTTGAGTTCAAAGTCTTTCGAAACAATGATACGCCATGAGCTCAATGCCTAAAACTGCTCCAAACTAATCCATTTGAGTAGCTAATAACTAATCGAATAAAGTCAATGACTCACTGAAAATAGCGATCAGATCCTAAAATAAAATATAAAATACCCATTTTGCAGTGTTTGGATAATTTCTTAGATTATATTTCAGAGCAGCGATTCGTGAAAACGATACGTTTTTGAAATGTACTCGTCCACTCATGTAGCTACGAAAGGACCATCTCAACCAACGAGATTGCTTTATTATGATTATTATGATGGCTAACTGATTTACTTACAAGAAAAGAAGCGTTAATTAAAAAGCAGGTCGAGAATATTTTCTTTTTGTTGTATTTCTGTTTTTCTTCCATTCTTTCGATTTTTATTCGGAGATTCCGGGAATGCTTTCAAGAGCCGGAATGTGCTGCCATCTCGATGGTAAACGTGGAACTAATACTTGGCAGATCTTCACAAAAACGACATGAAATGTTTTTTTTTTTAATGAAAAAAATGATTCGCGTGTTGTCTTCCGCCATCGACTGTAGTTAGCAAGTACACAGATGGATTTTGTGTCGAAACAGCATCTCTTTATGATCAATAGTTTTTTTACGGTAATTGCCATCGACGAAAATATTTCCAAGAATAGTTCAAAATGCCGCGCGCTGTTGCTGTCTTTTACTTCTACTTACTTTACTAGTGACTTATCCGATTAAGTCGTCAATACGTTTAAGGTACATTTTATTACGTGGAAGCCTCGCTAAATCAAATACTCGAATATATCAGACGCAGACGGCAGCCGTTTCACTAGCCATATATATATACATTTAATAAATACAAACGAATACATTGATTTCGTCGTCGGCGAATATTATAGATCTTTAATTATGTCTCATAAACCGCTCGAGGCTCCTTTGAAGTTGTTCGACTTGTTTCGTATTCGCCAGTCGAACTGGAAAGTTACCGGACTTATTCGACGGCGCAAAATTGTGTCAATATTGACTAGCAACCCGCGTGAGCTGGCCGGAGTGTGCGCGCATGGATACACATTCGTTTCGTCTGCCTGCTAATAATCTGCTTCAGGTACCTGTTATCAGTTTTTTTGCAAACATCTTTTACGCTCGGGCGACTGGAGAAAAAAGTAACTGGTCGTAACATTAGTGCTCGCGCATTGCCCGTCTCGAATGTATTCAAACATAATATCTCCCTCTATCAACACAGTTTGCTGCCACAAATTACCGCAAGAAAACCCGTACAATCACTACGGACGATTGTTACCGAAATAACGCTTCGCCAAATCAATACATTCATATCCTTCATTTCGTTTCAAATCTTCTATATATTTGAAACAAATGTAAACGACTGCAACAGTGTTCTCGCAGACGATACCAGGGTCAAGGTCGCAGCTCCTGAATGGGTATCGATTACCGATTGAAGACGTAAAAGTGATCGTAATGCTTTTAGAGTCATTAATATAGCGGGGGTAAATTAGACGTGATGGTAAAATTCTGAGAAAACTCTTCCCCGATCGAAAAAGGATGATATCATTGTAAATCTCAAACGCGATACACGAAAACATACTTTAGGCAAATCGACGTCGAGTGTTTCGATTGAAACATCTATTTCCGTCGTTTAAATGGCGTTTGATTCTATTAGTAACGCGATTTGAATTATCAATGATAGAAAAAAACGAACTGTTCTCGAAAGTTCCGCGCATTTCGATGCTATTATTGGTATTTTCGGTTCATTCAAATTATCAAACCGATCGATGCCGATTGAAGAGCGCGCACTAAACGAGGTAAACTCCGAACCGAAATTCTGTCGGTTTCGAAAATTAGCAACGCGTAAATGCGATATCGACGATCGATTAAACGATCGAAAACAGACGGCTCAAATATCAAACATGAACGGTTTAAAATATCTCGAAATCATTTCAGCACGCGTCAGATTTAAAAGAAACCACCGAAAGTAAACTATACGCGCCGATACAACCGTCAGAGCCAACACCCTTAACTACCGCCATCAAAGCGAATCCAGATGACACTTCGTCAAAAGCCAATATAGGAGAGCCAAAAAAAAAAAACAAATTCATAATAGCGCTATCTCACGTTTCAGCGATCAATTATTTCAGACATAATAGATGTTTTTCTCGACACTTCGATCTGTGTAAGATGATGGTTTCAGTGATCGACACAATTCGCATCAGGATTTCCTAGTATACACGTTTTTGTTTATCGCCTCGAGGTAAAGCAAAACATTGGATCATTGTCGACGTCCGTGGCTTTTTCATCGCATTACAAAACCATAAATAGATAGACAGGTCTCGTTAATGGATAGTATTTGAAAAAAGAACCCGACAATACAAGAAGCCGATGCTTGTCGCTACTATGCTATACCTCTTTGAAGATTTCAGTAACTTGAATTGATCAGTTTTATATATAGACACTAGCTGACACTAGCATAAACACGATAGGTCCCAAGAGGTTTGAGACGCAGTTGAACGTCGAAATTATTATCTCGATGAGACAGTTACTCTAAGGTTGAATTGATGAAGTTCTTTTGAAATCTTTTTGATGCCTTTATGTTTCGGCAACACAGTAGCCATCATACTCAAGTATAACGAGTCTATCAAACGGGACCCACATTTCCCTTGGAAAGTTTACCTAAACTTCTGGCCGTGTTGATGCCTTCTCTGGTGGTAAACTGAGGCGTTTCATTGTTTCGATCGATGTAGCCTTTCACCCTGTCGTCGTAACGATGGGTCAACGGGTCATCCTCGCCGTCCGACGAACTGTAGTGACGCTTGTCTTTCTGAAGATGCTGCGGTTGTTGATGTTGCAGACGATGTCTCGACTGGTTGGTCCCGTTCCTCACCTGAGGCTGACCTCTGTTCGCATTCATGCTCATTGCGGTCAGTCGTTCAAAGCGTCAAATCTGCAAATACAAAGAAAATCACATATTATCATTCTACTGATAACATACCAATGATTTTGAAACGAGATGGCGCTAACAAATCCATTTTTTCCACATATCCTTTGCCAGGCGCCCCGAAATAGACACAATAAATCCTAAATAACATTTTCCTTCATTCAGCCATATTACCTACTCCTGTAAAGGCCTGCTTCAGTTATTAGTAGGTTATGTTAGCATAAAGCCCGTATGTTTTGCAGATGGTAACATCATTTCTGGCTGTGCTGCTGATGATTGGGAGAGCGAAGAAAAAACTGCGAGGCCAATTAACCCATACCTCAGTAGTGTAGTTATCACTCTATAGAGATTTGATGAACTAATAATTCATAAATAGCTTCATACGTTAGATATACGATTATTGTTTCTAGCGTGGTTTTTTCTACTACTGTGAATGAGTGTGATAGAAAATGAATTACGTTCCGTATTGATGCTGCAATGCGGATTGGAAATATACTAATCTATATAATGCACCCGCAGCTGGGTATACGTGGGTGTTTCGATGAAACAAATTGGTATTAAAAAGTCTATCCTAGTCGCCATCCCATTTTGAAATGAGAGTTGTTCAACAATTCATTAGTTTGCCTTTTAACTCTTAGATTCCAATTCAACGCAGAACTGTTCGAACAGGACCTGGAACATTACTAGTGCGAACAAATGAACATAAAATCTATGAACCTTTCCTATGACAATGTAACCCACTTAGAAAAGCTCGTTTTTCAGCGAAAATTCCCTAGATTTTTGCCATCTTGATTGATTATTCGATAGGTCCAGCTAGAAAAAAAAGGATTAACGCTAAAACGACATGTAAAGCTCTCGTTACTACGATAACGATTTTACACGTGAACGCGGGGCTCAGCCAGAAGCCAGTCAGCTGTCAGATGTATGTATAAATTCAGCGTGGGAGGTTTCGACGAGTGTACAAAAAATAAATCCGCGTGTTTCTTTTTTTTTCGTTCATAAGATTGATGGTTAAATAGATACACAGGACAGCGCCGGATAGTAGAGATAAACAACGTAACTGTGGCATAGTAACGCAAAATACACATAATGCAACTGAACATAATCACACGTCAATAAAATTCAAACAAGAGACGGCCAAGAGACGTTCAGAATTTTGCTTTTCACCTGACAATGGCAGCATATACGCAACTAAATAGTACTGCAACGTAACCCGGATGTGGGTTACGTCTTCGTTCATGCTTGATGCTGACTAGCGTTACTAAAAAACTACTTAGTTGACAACAGCAATGTTCAAATTGATTTGTTTTTGAAATCAATTTTATGCTCTTAATTCTTTAATCAAACTCGTTCGACTACATTTATATTCGTTGCTGCAGCTGACGTAAGTTTCCATTTAGAACCATTTTCAAAACTACCGCGCTACAACGCATTCTGAAAACGCGGGGACACTGGGGATCGGCCGTTCAGTTCGCACCATACCCGCGGGTCAAAACAGCAATATTCAAAGCTCTTCGAGTATACGGACCAACACCAATAAATTGTTACGTATTTCCCATACGCATACGTCTGACCCGATTGCATCATGAAATATGCAACCATAGTTCGTGCCAGTTTCCGATATTTTTACATTATAAATTCAAACGGAGTCCGCGGAAAAGTTTTCGACCAGCGAATATTCGATATCTAATGTAAATACGTGTTCGCGCGTGGTTATGGGACTATACGTGGTGGTGAATGAGTGTGCCGTGATCGACTTGTTGTGTGTGGTTTTCATCAAACCACAACACAGGGAAATATTTGAAACCGAACATAGTATCAAAAGTGAACAGTTCATGCGACAGCAAAAAATGCGTCTTTACAACCATGAAATATCAAAGATCAAAGAGATTTACAAAAATTTTATGCTATGAATGATCCGATATATTTTTATGTTCCCACAAACATTTTAGTCATTTTACAACATTGAGGAATATTCACGTTTTATTACTATATCACGGTTATTGTGATTTCCAGTGATTCAATTTTACGATATATTCGCGGTGTAAAAGGTCTGGAATGGGGAAATAGCCAACAGCTTATTCAAGAGCGTCAGAGATTTTGATTCGATTCGACGTTTTCGTCACTGATCCGCGCGGATCGACGTAGAAGCTGTTCAGATATGCATGAAACCTTGCTCAGATTTAGTCGAGATTTGAGCTGTCGCGTCGGAGAATTTAAAAATTCACAGCGCGCTAGAGACGGCCGGATTAGACCGAGAATCAACACGTGCTGATAACAAAACTCACTGCAAAATAAATCCCTAATTCCACAAAACGTGTCGGCGTCTGAGTTAGATGACTCACAGCAAAAAACGCAGTAGCGCGGCATCGGTGGCGGTGAAAGTCACTAGGATCAGTTCGCGCAAATCCTGACCGCTTTGCTCGAATTTCCCAACCATAAATACTTAATGAGATTGTTCACGCCGAAAGAGCGCAGTATTCATTTATAAATAATTGCCCGCGATCGGCTGAGAAAGAAACAAACACCCGAACGACACGACAATCCATTTGCCAGATTACCCGAGCGCCGAAACATCCGCGTCAATTTTGCATTAATATAAATTCAAGCAACAAGTTTTCGAAATTGGCAATTTTACAGAAATGTGCATTTGATCCGGCGTAAGGCGTCCGCTGATGATGTATCGACGACGCGAGATCGGCGTTGTTTTCAATTTCATATCTAGCGACGAGGATTGACCGACGCGATATAATCGAAAACCAAATCTGATTTGTCGCAACCCAGCGCAAGTAATCTCGATCCGTTTCCGAATTGGTTTTTATTTGTTGCCGCGGCGCAAGAATCGTTTAAAATTCGCGGTCGCCGAACCGAACGTCATTGGAGATTGGGGGGGGGGGGGGAATTCGTCGAATCTGTTTTCTTCCCCAATCTCTTCGAAATTAAAAAAACTTTCAAAATGTTTTCTATACTGTCGATCAACACCGATGAATAGACTTCATTTTCTTTTTTTATCCAGTTAAGGATTTCGCAAGCCGGGCTTTTCATATTTCAGTAACCCAATGCAAAGCAATCACGTGAAAGGCCGAGATTCTACCGAGACTCGATAGCTCACCATGGAATATCATTTTTTCAACATGGATAAGTGGTACGACCAGTGGTGTCTATTGTATTAGCAAAATAACCCGGACATCACGCCGCTGTCCGCCATTTGAGTGTGATACACGGCACATTCCGCTCTCTCGATGCGAGCTAGTGGAGAGACGCCCGGAAGCTATACTTTACCTACTAGACATCATTAAAGAGCCAGCGAGTTACGCTAGATACAGGTCCGGCGATATATGGACATTCCGAAGGTTTTTAATATATCGGCCTATTGAGTCATCGGAAGCGGCTTTTACTCGACGCGGTTTAGTGTCACCTGGTTAAGACAGAGTCAACTGTACGCGCTGGTCGGTCGCGTTTTATCATACACCGAGTCCAACTGAACAAGTTTGCACCGGCAACATAAAGATGAATCACGGACGCGATTTATGCCGTGCGAGACCTTTCCATATATCTCAATTATATATTGTATTTCATACGCGATACTACGATAAGAAGACGTTGGGTTTGAGCCAATGACCTCGACATATACACGCACGAGATAGTTCTCGCGATATTCAACGACTTAAAAAGCTGTGGTCTTTTTCTTGGGAACCAGCATTGCCGTTACTACGAGGAGAACACTATAACTGTATATGCTTTCTATATTGATATGACGTCAATGATATATTTTTCTGATGTCTCTTGGTCTCGAGCTCACGACTCGCGGGTCACGGCCTTTTACTACGCAGCTCACGACTCGGTCTGCCCATGTCATTCTGTCTTCATCGAGACTCTTATTCGACCTTTGAAACTATTGCGATACGGATAGTATTTAGTCCAAAGACCTATATTTGATAACTAATTACACTACCGGACCGATCTGTTATGCTGATCATGTCCATCCGTAGAAAATACCAGAAGTCTGGCGTGCGCGATAGATCACACATTAATTCAGGCTTCGTCTTTATCCGTACATTAGCGGATGAGATTTAATCGACTGTCGACGATATATTGCGTAAACAATAATTTCAATTCTCGTCGAAACAAGAAACCTGAACCAATCAATTTCAATAAAATATTCCAAAAACTCGTCGAGCAGAGTGAATCGTGTCAGATAGACCATCGCTAGTGAGAGAGGGAATATTTTACCGCCAGTGACTCATACTTTAAAACTGATGAGCGCGATTTACAGTCATAAGAGTCTGGTTAGGGATGCTGGGACTTATCTTCCTTATCCCGCACCACGCAATCGCCGTATTCTCCATAATCCATCAATGTAAATACCCGTGCCAGTTTGACAGGCGGCAATTTTTAAAGTTTCATAAGTTGAAATCTAATTTTCTCGCTAATAGCCGTGGAGATTTACTGAAGGAACGACGGCAGACAACTGATGCTGTCGCGGACGAGTTGCTTTATACGAAATGGAAGCCAGCAGAAGATTTACAAAACTTCTAGACGTCTCCGGGGGTTCGTCAGAAGATGGAAAAATCTCCGCGAAGACGCTGTAAATGAATAGGCGAATTGATAAAGAATTCAATATTTAGATTTCGCTCCGCTTTCAATTCTATTACAGACGATTCCGTCGATAAAACTAACGCTTTAACGAAGATGGAAATAAAAAGCTCGACGGTATCGTCGACAGCAGTGGGTCTCATATCCGTCTAATTAAAAAGGGAATTTAAACCGATACGTTTTAAGCACTTCTATTCAGACGGCGTCAACAATTTCAAAAGTCATCAGAACTGCCGTAAGTCCTCCACCCTTCATTTCCTTTCCCAATCGACGTTAGCACGTTAGCAAGTAAAAGATAATTTCTTCCGACCTGATTTTTTCCCCACTAAACTTTAATAGGTAACATAAGAAACATACATCCATCCCTTGTATTTATTTTTCAATATGAGTCAATTATTCATCACTTTTGCATTTCATATGACCCATATTCTACTTAATTTGCTCGCGTAAGCAGTTATAGCGGCTTTTTCAATGTTGATTTATGTGTTTAAGTTAACATATCGCGCAGAACCAGTTTCCGTAAACACTCGCGTTATTTCATGGAGCTTATCTCGTCTAAATTACGAAACACAACATAGCAAAGCAGCAGGCGGTGTTTCATTCTTTTTTATCAGACCAGGAAGTTACCAAGTATAGCACGTTTTCATTTCAACTGGCGATAATTTCTATTCGTCACGTTCGAACCATTTTAGCATATACGTTTTGTCTCTGAAGAGCACTGAATGCAAGGAGCATGAAATAGATGAATGGGTCGGCTCTACTAGTTGGTGATCTTCTAAATTTCAAAATATCACATTTCTCAGGACACTGAATATTTTTTTGAAGCCTATGGGAATCAGGACCTCGAAAGTACTTAACGCGTATCTATAAAGTCGACAAGACGGATCGGCTCCGAGCCATCGGTTAGCGACTTAGGGGGCAGTTTCGTCATTGGACTAAGACGTAAAGCAGATATTTTAGTCGGCTGTGATATATTACTGCGGGAAATTAATGCACGTATTTAGGGATGAACTCTGGTGATTTGTATTCGCCGGTAGACCGAGCGTTTTACACATTGACAAATCAAGACAAACGACAGACATTGCGGCTCGGACCACACACTATGATTACGGAGTACGACAGGATGCGACCAAGGAAGGGACTTGTGGCATCGCTCTACGCACCGCGGTGTCATCCATCATGGAATACCAGCATAGACAGCTGAACTAACCAACCATCACATTCTATACATGACGAAAGTACAGCGACCATCAGATCAATGACCACTCAATTCTATACGTAATACGAAAGTATAGAACCGAAACATCCCTGAAAATGCCGAGCCATATCTCTATACGTTCACTGCGAGTCCTGCTCGTTGAGACATCGTCGGTGCTTGATACTTTTCCGATGCAATCTTCCGACAATTCTACAAGCTTGTTCCATGCAACTGCGCGCCTAACCTAGACCTTTCAAATCGTGTATTGAATACTTTTTCCGCATCTTGTTTTTCATCTGTCTTTCCGAGAATGTACCTTACAACAGCAACAGTTAGAAGGAAGGGATCGGCAAGAGAGAATAGTTTATAGTGCCGGAGACAACGCGTCTGAAAATGAAACAACCTGCCGGAGCTTTTCATCTGTAACTAATTGGGTGGGGGAGAAAACGGAGCCGCTGAACAGAATCATTTTTTACGCATGTAGAAGCGCTATTACTAATGACGAGGAAGTTCCGTAGCGTACCAAACCGAATCTTGTCACGAAAAAATTCGAGCGCGAATATCTTCAAGAAAGGGTTCAGAAGGAGACAATGAGTCATCGCTACACGCGCCGCCATTGCCGTGTCCCTGCAGTGTATTTAACGGTTTTGCCATCACGTGACGCTGCATTCCAACACACAAGCCGATGAGCTCAGATATGCATGTCCGCGCATAAATGTACATTAAACCAGCAACACTTATCAGCAAGATGCACCTTGTCACTAAAACTACACGTCGGCGTTGTCAGTCATAACTTTATGACTAATTATGCCCGATCCGGCAGGCCTAATTAGCGCGCAGACTGCCAGCTAATGAAGCGTGTTAAAGCAGTCACACTCGACGAAGGCCTGTTGGTGCACAGTGAGATAAACTCGCCAGCAAAAGCTAATTACGGCGTCTAATCAACGAATTCAATGCCGCATTGAAGCCAGGATGAAAAAACTCGCCCCGCACAACAAGTATATATAATAAAGAGTCGAAGTTGTCAATGGCGAGTGTTAATAAAAAGTGCATCCGTTAATTTCGCACATTCGCGTGTTCTTCGTCGATATTATCGACGAAGGCAAAAAGGAAAAATTGATTGCCGAACGGCTTTCTAAATATAATTAACGTTGATGCCGTTGAAGTCGGAAAGGAAAAAAAGTAGTTGGCTTAGATTCAGGAGAACCATTTTGGGACATTTTGTGACCGTACAATATTGGGCTCATGCAATGGAATTTCTATTTACCAAAAATATCGAAATATTCATCTTTATTTGTGAGTGTCAATTTGTATTCCCAATTCAATTTACTAGGCCTGAGCCAAGCCATCACTTGGACAACTCGTCAACATATTATCGTTTCAATGACAAGTTGACTATACTCTCGCTAGTTAGTGAATTGAAACAGCCACGTGAACGCGGTTGAATCATCGTCGTGCGCTCAGGTATCGGGTGGTAGGCCCCAGTCGCAAAGCGTGCCCAAAGAATTGCTTCATCTATACAACACGTCCAATTATTTGTCGCGCTCGGAAAAATAATCTCGACGGGAACCTGCAAACTGCGGAAAGCAGAATAATTACAAAGCTCGTTGATGAGTCGGATTATATCACGTGTTTTAGAGATCTTAAGACGGCTCTCGACCCGAAGGATTTTACTGGTTGGCGTGGGACACGGATGAAAGCTGTAATCATTATATCAAACCCGAATACGTTTATTTCGGTTAACACTGCAGCGACGAAACATTTACACGGGAAAATGACGCCATTTGATGAAAATCCCGGGAGGGAATGGCCAAGATTTCTCCGGCTAATGACACATCTTTCACAACGTATCCGTATCGCATTACAGTGGAACTTCGTGACGACGAACTGCAGAGGACCAGACAGGATGCTCGTTATAACCGATAGTTCGTTATATCCTAAGATGTTACCAAAATTCTCCGATGTTGCAATAAGTCCCCGGTTTGTAAAAACGGATGTGAATCGTACCGAGGTCGTTATGACGAGGTTTTCAGCCGGTTGTCGCCCGATTTGAACCTTTACCTCAATACTCAGCAGTTCCCATGCCTTTCTATAAGAAGACACGTATTCGATAGCGCACTTCTAGCTTCATCGTGGAGAAAAAGCTCCGACATTTTGGCACAACTTTTGAGCCAGGACTACATCAATCTTCAGTATTAAGAATGGGGCCATTCTATTCAAAATGCCTGCAAACCCCTAATATCATCAGATTGCCTACAAATCATTTGATTCAAGGTAAAGTTTATATAAATGATTATTTGTTTTCATTCGTGCATTGATTCGCGTGTCAGTGAACAAGTCAGCTATACCGACTATTTCTAAAAGCGTCAATATATCAAATACTGAATTTAGCTCTCAAATCAATGAAGTCAAAAGGTGAGAGGGTGAGATAGAGGTAAACAATGCTCCCGTCTCCGGGATAACTGAAATACATCACACGGCTCAGTCATATCCTTACACGTCAACAACGCTTTGTTACATAAAAAGCCTATGGTTTCTAAATAAGAAAAGCTGACTCTAGTCAGAAGTGATGAATATTTCTGCTTCACAGATCGTTAGTAAATAAATACACAGTACCCGACCACGCCCAGAAGCGACACGCGGACTCTGCCGGGAAAACAGAACGTTGTCGACGTCATTATCAACATCAGAGTCCTATTAAAAACGCGATAAGACTCGCTTGTTTTCGTATAATATCTGGTGTTAAAAGATCACCTTGTCATCAATGGGCTCCGCGTCGATAAAGGGGAGCTCGCGTTTAATGAAGTAATGCGAGAGAAACGCGTTCGGAGACTACTATTTGATTAACAAGTCGTAACATCGAATCATCGATCAAAGACGTTTGCGTAACTTTCCGTTCGCTTTAATCATAACGTAATCAATAGGAAAACGAAATAAAGAGCGCGCATTTTTGGTCCCCACGTCATCATCGGCAGACGAAACGAGCAGGCAGCGCGACGCGAGTCTATTGACCGTTTCGCTTCGCACTCGAAATCGTTAACGTCGACGAAGCGAGGAAATGAAATTCTCCACTCGTAAAAGCGTCGGCTGAAATTTGAAAACGCGTCGCAAATATCGGCGACGTAACTTTTCTCTTCGTTTATCCGAATCTTCAATAATCTAGACGGATGATGTATTTTGAGATATCGACGCGAACGCACGAGCGAAGCAGACACTATACCCGACGAAGAAGCAAACTTGCAGCAAACTGATTTCAATTAAACCGTGTTTATGATCTACCTGGTCTGAATTTAGACCGTTCAAATAAAAATACACCGGCGTTCACACTTACGAAAGGCCGGTTCTTATGAGTACGTTCCGTTTTTAAAACGAACACATTGAGGCCACCGAGAAGCCAAATCCAGGTCTCTTCTCGATTTGAGAACGGATCTTGACCTATGTGCGTGAATAGATGGTTTTCTCTTAATCATCGTTGCGTCTATCTGGACCAAAAGCGTGGATTCAAAAACGTGCGCGAACAGCATTGATTCAGTCCATTCTAAATGGGTCCGTTGCAGGTGAGGGCTAAAACAGAACACGGCTGTAGACGATCTACTGCACGACACGTTTGTAAACAACAGCAGCAGTGCAGTCCTTGTAAACATCTTCCGAGGTCTCTCTTCACCAGACGGAGACGGGGTATTAAACTACAATCGTTAATTGCATATCAGTGTTGATTGACAACGAATCTAGCTCTCCTTCGCTAATCACTGCAACCCTAAGGACACGCAACACTAAATAGCAGCCATTAATTGCTTGGCATGTGCGCGCTGAACGTTCACCAATATTTGTCACATCATGCGAAACTGATATCAACTGTAATACCTGCCGGCAATTCCATCATAACAGGTGCTGCAGCTACAAGACGCTAATTCCACTGTCTTACGTCGCGGAAGCGAGCAACCAACGATCTCTATACTCAATATATCCGGTTTCCACTGACACGCTTAACTACCTTGTAAAACAAGACGTTCTCTTGCGGAGCCACCGGGTTCACTAAGTAGCCACTTTCTTCCCGACGGTGACGGTTTTTTTGCACGTTAACCATCTAATATTCTATCTAGCCATTTGGTTTTTGCACGAACCTTATTCCAGAAACCGATTAGATAGCCAGTCGTTTTACCGATGAAATTTCGTCTTAGAATACTGGTCGAATTTTTCATTGTTGACAGATCTTGGCCAGATTAATGTTCGGAGGAGGGAGATATGTATCAAGTCGGATTGCGACAAGCAACTCTGATTACTGCCGGTATTAAGTACTTATTTTTGCAGGAAAGGTGAGAACACAATGGGCAATCCACTACTGCAATATAGATGACAAAAAAGAGTACAATATCGAAGTGGATGAGCTTAGCGAG
Organism: Tubulanus polymorphus; assembly: GCF_964204645.1. NCBI lineage: Eukaryota > Metazoa > Nemertea > Palaeonemertea > Tubulaniformes > Tubulanidae > Tubulanus > Tubulanus polymorphus. Next base: position 4,710,303 of record NC_134029.1, on the reverse strand, counting down.
TTCTCTAATGTCTCTTTCGGTATCGGGAAGGTGTCTAATCCACCGTACTTCATAAGATCTGAAATCAACCAAAGCCGAGATCGATAGTGATAAGCCACCATAAAGATAATGCGCAACCCGGCGTATCTTATACGGAGAAAATTCCATCGGTTCAGAGCGAACAAAATGAGTCAAACGTGACAAATTTGCCGACGATTATATCATATGGGGTGTGTTTGTGTGAGTAAAGGTTGCGTATATAGGTGTATATCGTGTTTGACGGCTGGAATGCCAGGTTTAGGAAACATCGTTACATCCATCATTTAACAGATTGAGCGCAAGGAACGGGTTCGGAAACGGTAACGAATGTAACACAGCGAATAAGAAAAAACCATGGGAAGTGAAAGAATGCCACGAAAGAATAACATAAGAGCACGCTATAACATCTGGCGTTAAAAAACTGAACATGGATGTATATTTTCTATAACACACACGATCCAGGTTATTTGTCTAGCTTCAATTTACATCGAACGAGCTCGATACAATGACGAATATATCTACAAAAGATAACTTTTTCGTATAGAACGTTAAGGCCTTATATATTATGTGAAGCCCAGAAATTGGCTTTGATTCCGATAAATGTCAAATCTGAACATCTCTTCTGCGCGGTTATTTCATCAAAAATACAATAATTTGTGATTACAAATGCGATTACCGTTAAGCCAATTTGATGGTTACTGATGGCGTACAACAATTTGCAAATCTGGCAAAACATCATTAAATTATTCCATCACTGCCGCGCAAAAGGTTAAACCTCCACAGCACCAGTGAAAATAGGCCATTTTCTAGATTTCCGTCGCGGAAACAGTTACGCCGACAGTCGGTCGAGAATCTATCAATCGGTATTGATCGACCCGTTTTCAATAGGGTCGATCGGTAATCGATCAATCACGGATGGCGTCCGGATCGATATCTAATGAATACGTCCAAAGAAAAACCAATCACTATGATAATTACGGCCGAAAATCTGCAACTGTCTGAGCTGCGGATTTCGTATATATTCGAGCTGGTCAATAGCCGCGATCACACGAGCGTTTTTGACCAGAATTTGACCCGACCAACCGTCCACACTGGTACGCGCCTGATTGACACGGGCCAGATTTGGCCCGACCAAAAAAGTTGGACCAGAACCCGAGCCAGATTTCAACACAGGTCAAATTACTCCGTGTGAATGCAAATTGGTTTTGAAATGACTCACTTCACTTGTCACAGCATCGTTTTGATTACATCTTTGGTAACGATTGATTTACACGGAAACACGCTGGACTCGGGCCAGCTTGACTGGGCCGAATCGTCTCCGCCTGGTTGGTGATACCCAAATATATAGATACGTAATGGTGGCCTTATTGAAGATGAAGGGTATTTCATGCAGTAGCCGATAGAAGAGTGAAGAAACTTTACCTAATTCAATTGGTGTAATGGGTAAGTGAACGGTGTGTGATACAGCCCTAGTGGTGTCTTACATCACACAGCAGCCGCAGCCGTTCACGGAGACTTGTTTTAAAAGCCTCTTTCAGACGAGACAGCGTCTGACCTTCTTCTCTTCGCATTACTTACGGTGTAAAAACGAAACCGGTATGAAAGGTGACAGGGCTTATACTGGCATATCAAAGCATGTGTATTATCATCTTAAGACGCTTAAACCCACTTCGAGCTTTGTTCGCATAAGTTACTGGGTTAAGTGCCTTAGTTTCACAAATACTAATATGTTACTTAGACTAGGAAGGCCTCGGAGAGCTAGGAAACCTTATCCGTTATTATGACGATGGGACATCCATCTTTGGCCCTTCGGGGCATTAGCGACGTCAGTCTATCCCACAAATCGCTACTCGAAAACTAATAAAAATGTTCATTTCGTTGCCGGCTCAATATTTATATTTTGGGAATTATTTTCTGGAATAGACGAATAATGGAATGTCACCGAAAACAAACGACGTTCGAATTGCATTATCGACGCTGGCGGCGGAAACAACGCCACATCTTGAAAATGAAATGAAAATTCATCTTTGTCGAAGCGGAATTTGCGACGGTTGTCAATTTTGATGAATACGGAAATTTACGACGTCGATTCATCATCGTTTGCCGTAGCGAATTTAATGGGACAAATTCAAGTGGCGCGCTCCCCGCAGATGACTGCAAGCAATGACAGTGAAACCATTACCGGCATATTATATCAGGCAGACGACTACCGACGACAGGCAACAGGGCAAACGTGGCTGCAGCAACAGGCAATCAACGGGGCTTCCACATTCTAAACCCTTGTCTCAGTTATCAAAAGATATCTAAAATCGTTAAGTCAAATCGTGGGACGTTTGATGTTTAACTTCCTATCTTGATTTTCACGTCGACCTAAGGCTTTATCGTCATGTTTGGATTGATGCTGCGAGCTAAAACCGTACAACTGCGCACCTTTTGGTTTCGCTACGTCTTCATGGATTTTAGCCATTAACAGGGAACCATAACCTCGATACCTCATCGAATGTGATGCCTCCGCAAAAGTAGGAGCCAACAAGTAAACCCTTCCAAATGTGATGCCGAGGTGTACGAGTATCTGATTCAACCGAAGAAAACTCGCATATGTGCGGTAAGGTTGAGTTTATATTCTTTAGCTGGGTGCAGCGCGGGGAACATGTTTTTGATAGCTGTTGTGATACCGAGTTCCCTGTGGAGAGAAAACTCTGATTGGAATATCTAAAACAGTGGCAGACATGCTGCATCTGCGAAGCACATCTAATATCTCTACCACGAGTATAAGAGCCCTATTTTACTATTATGTGCAAGGTCTATGGTAAGGTCATGGACGACGTTGTCGACAAGCCCTCAACCAGTGTAAAGTAGATATTACTCGTCCGTATGCCATTCTGGAAGTGGCATCTATGCGACACTTGATGTGTACCTATTGGCCTCATAGCGGGGAGGAGCAAGGAGTGAACATTTCCAATCTCGACGAACTGAAGTTACACAGTGAATGCAAAAAGCCTCTTTTCATTAGAAGAGTGAAAGGCATCCATTGACCACGAACCTGACTTTTAAATATTGCATGACCGATGATGCTATAGCGTAGCCTTGTACCGATAGTATGTTTTTGCCCGCTGATTGGCATGCTGGGCTCCTTTCAACGAATCAATCCGATCGATGCTACCAATAATGAGTTGCCTGCTACCGCAAAACCAATAAATCTAATTGATTTTTCTTCGCATAAAAGCCATAAAAAATTTGCCAGTTATGATCGCGTGATAGGTTCTCGTAGGAAAGCGGGACTATCAGCTGTGCGCATCTAGTTAGTGGGGGGTAGCGCGACATCCTTGTCATTTCAGAAATACCGACGACCCGCCCATATCTATGAATACCGCTGCTAATAATTGAGCTCGGCTGTAAACAAATATACTGAAAATCAATGTTTTTTTCATACGAAGATACACGAATTGCAATTACATCACAACACGAGATTAGCAGAAATTAAATGCAACCATATGGGCGACCAATTACTAAAAACGATCATTTCATATCGAAGCATCTGGTCTGTCATTATGAACGTTGAAATGACGTTATTTTCAAATTCGTTTTCAGATTCGAAGTTGAAGAGATTGACAAAAGCACGAGGAAAGGTGATTATTATGATGTTGTATAGTCGAATGATAGTAATTACTATTCATATCTTGTTTATTTCTTGTGTCGCTCTGTCGCGGTCAACCGTGATGATTATACGTGTATTTTCTACGTCTATGCTGCATCTGCTATCAGCTATATACCTCAGATTAGACAGACACATCCGTATACGCGTCGTATGCTGTCTTTATTCCGGCTTCACGTTCTAGCAGCAGCCGCACACTCTTCCTCCGCCGTGGTGTGCGCGCCACCGACTCGAAAGCAGTCGACATTTACGTGGCGCATATACGGCTTCCTTCATCACTACGTCGTTCTGATATCAATGATCGGATCAATGAAATACGAGCTTCATAAGCCTTTCTCAGATTGGATTAGAAGCGACGGGTTAACCCACAACAGCAGTCAGCAGCACATCACATATACTTTTTCGTATCAGTAGCATTGCAAAACTACTAGAAGCACCATCTTGCGGGAACCGTCGATTCTGATCCCCTCTCAGCGCGTGGGTCCTTTCCGCGATATTGGAATCGGAAGATGCGGAAGATTGTGTCAAACTCCAGAATCGGTTAACCTACTTTACCTACATGAATACGCAAACCATTGGATTACACATGGCCTTGGTGAGACCTCAAGATGTGAAAACTTTATTCAAAATTTACATATTTCAACATCCAATATCTCATCAATTCACTGTGCATTTCATATATATATATTTGTAAGTATTTTAAACAAATAAAGAAAGTTTAAAAAAATGCTTCCAACTGTGCAATAACGCGGACTCTTCCCCCTCTCGACAAGATTGTATATATGGTTATGTGATATTAAGACTGTCGTCATATAGTAACACGATATGATGTAAATCCAGTATCCGACCATTGTATATTTTTCATCAACAGTCTCCTCGTATTTCGCAACACAAACAAATCAATTTAGGTAAGAATCATCGCAGATGACGCAGAACGATAATTTCATTACGGCGAGATATAGCAAGATAATCTACAGGTAGAATAGGACCTGGTAGCTACTACTTATTAATTCTATTTTCTCGGCACGACACTGTCGCTTTCTATTAGTGAGTGCAGTTACTCACGTCACAAGGCTGTGGCAGAATTATTAGCGACACCGGGAGAATATACTGACCCGGCTACGCGCTACCTCTGAAAGCTGGACAGAGAAACTTACGCGCCAGCAGCGAGTTTACTAATATACCGGTTCCGTTGGCAGTGGATTAAGGCATAGAACTCAACTATGATTAAGGGTACCTCGTGTTTTGTCGTTGTCCATTGTGAATGGTACCAGGATGAACCCGTGTGCTCATTAGACACCGACATTCGTGATGATTCCTGCAATGTCAACTATTGAAGTAAAAATCAATGCTCCGATGGCGGTCGCTCGTGACCAGCAAGCACATCAGACAGTACGTACCGATTTATGAAGTGGCGTCGACGCCATCGTGACTGCGGTAATGATGAGCTAGATAATGCTGCCCCCTGGTGAGGGATAAATAGCTGTTAAGCGTCGGATGGGTTAACCATGGACTAGGATGGTTTAACGAGTGCGTTTTCCATTCAGCATTCATCGTAGCTGTTGTTTTTGGCTGTTTGTTTAAGATGTGTTGTGGCGCATTTTCTAAAATCAATGCAAACAAGATGACACAAATGTTAACGTAGCAAAACAAGATGGAAATAGATACGTGCTCCATTCAGTCATTGAGTTTCAGCGATGAACAACATCGTGGACAAAACAAGGGAAGCTTTGGGTTATTCCGTACAGAGGAAACCGAAACTCGGAAAGAGGCTGGGGCTGCGTCGCGATTCGAAGACCTAGTTTCGCAAGACTCGACAAAGAGCATCCACAACACAGCTTAAACACAACTCACACCACCACGCAACATAAAATAACCTTGGAACTTGTAGAACTTGTTGAGACAAAACAAGAGTGTTTGATGACATGCAATGTTGAAAAATTCAATGAAACGCCTCCAAAAGCATTATCTAGAGAAAGTAAAAGTATTCAAATGGCTGCGTTACGGGATAAAGCTGGCTGTTTACTATTCGATAGGCATTCGGTAGCTCTTTATTGATACAGAACACTTGCTGCATCAGGCTATTCTAGATTCGTTAACATCGCGACTATGAGTGTTAAACCGATCAGGCAGTTTTTGATGGTGTTTTTCAAAGAGAATTGACGATAAAAGCGCGGCGTATCAATTGCGACGTGATGGTAATTCAAATCGCGTATAACGTTCATTTGTTTGCCGTTTACGATGAACACTTCTGTGATTGCGATCTCTGGAAGCCGAGCTGGCTGGTTTATACGCAGAGAAAGGAACGGAAGAATCCGCTGCGATGAACAGCAAAATCATTGACTACCAGGAGAATATTACATCGATATCTCGAACTTCGATGCAATGACCGAAAGTTGACTCTTATCCACGATTGATGAGGTAGAATTTTCGTATATTTCTACTATATGAACTACGATCTTGCTTTCAATGCCAAACATGGAAATTACTTAAGAACTCACAGGTTACACGAAAAAATGGATGTCGGTGCAAAGGCGCCTGCAATATGCTGCTCAGAATTTCCTGCCAAAGGGCGCATATATAGTATATGACCCTTCTGAAGATCACCATGCTGGATGACTTTATTCGAAAACCACTCCTGATACAAGAATACGACCATATACTGCTGTTAAAGTAACTAGTTGAAACTAGTGGAAACTAGTTATTCTATAATGTGTGTATGCGAAGTCTAGACAACTAACAATTAAACATTGGGAAATGAATGCGACTGCGTTATTAAATGACGTTCGGAAAGTACGTAAATGAAGATGCCTGAAGATCAGTTTTTATCATTCTGGTTGGTTGCTCTAAGGTTTTATTAAATCTTCTCTCGTCGTCGATGGTATTTACTCCAGACCACTTCACTATGCGTAATTACAGAATATCGGGTAGAGGAAATACTTGCAACTTTTTCTACGCGAATAACTCGATAATTTATGGCGCGACGAAATTGAATTTATGTCCCGCAGCCCGGAGCGTTCAAAGAGTTAAACACGATACCACGGAGGTTTAGGGCCTTCGTCGAATTGCACATCTAACCGGAGAAGGTTACAACTCAAAAAAATGAAAATATGCAATTACGATGTTCGGTAACGTCGTATTCCAAGCATATAACCATAAACAAACCTGAAGTAAAAAAGTGCGCGGTTGAGGATATGGTAGAGAACTGGTAGAGGATATTGTGAGTGATAAAGACACGATAGTGCGTTGGGTAAAAGATCTGGCTATGTTGGATATTCTGTGTAATGATGCCGTTTTTGGTGAGGGCTCGTTGGCCACAAATGACGGAAAGAGTGGGCTTTTTTTCTTAATAAATGCGTGGTGTGGATGGAAATGGGGTGTTTTACAGTCTTCCGTGACTGAATATATATATTTGATTAAATGTTTGCGGGGATTTGAGGAAGTGGGCGAGTCCTGAATTGACTGACTAGTACGGAATCGGCGATTGCGGTTGTTTATCGGATTGTCTCCGCGTCGCTCGTCGTGTTTACCGTTATTCGACGTCGCCAGTCGTCAGCCACGTCTACGGATGGAGACAGCCGACCATCAGCCGACCAACAATCGCCTGAATGAATACCGAGTTACCATAGCTGCCGATGTAAATCATTACACGTAAGATGTTATACTAGTTGCATTGAATGTTCGTCAAGTACTCTCCCGAGCACGACGTCGACTATTGACGACTGCGCTATACTGCGCCGACGTACCTTATCACGGTTACTACGAGCTTTCTTTTGTCTTTTATTTCATTAACCGGAGCGCTGGCATTGTTATTTGTTTTTCTAATCAAGCGCTGTTCGGCGCGACGAGTGCCTAGGAAAATACCCGATGAATGGCTAATGAATTGAGGCTACGTTCGCCGAATAGGGACATATTATACGCCACGTAATTCGATTATAATTCACGCTTCGAAAATAACGACATCTACGCGACGACGACTGCCGGTGAACGGTGTTGCGCTAAATTTATCCAAGGTTGTAAGTGACTCCTTGATTAATTCAATTCTAAATGTAAGCGATAGCGTTGGAATTCCGTGGTTAACCAAAACAAAGGGGGAAACTAGAAACAAACTTCGAAAACCGCAACAAAGTCACCGCAACTCCGGAACACACGTCGGTGTCGGATGAGCTTTCGAACAAGGTTTTTTCTAGTTCCTTTAGGTGCACTTCTATGGGCGCGAGAAACTTAGCGTCCCGGGTTAAAGTTAAAATTACTTGATGGGAAGGGCCCGCGCCATCTTACAACTTGATCTCTTTGGCTCCTGCTTCCAGAGGCCCTCCTAGCTATTATTTCAACGCTAATCCCCTGAGAAGGAATGATGTACGAGAACGCTAAGACACGATGGAAAAATTCTACGCATGACTGTCATTTTAAACTGATTTCGATGACGGATTCGCCGCTAATTATCACGCGCGCTAGGACGATTATTTCAACTATAAACGAAGTTATCAATCAAGAAGGATCTGGGGACCGGGGAAAAAACATAGCGTCACACATCTCTGGGTTCAGCCAACTGTTGTCACCGAGGAGCAACGACGACGATGACTCAGGACATTTTTCTTTCATTCGTCGCGTATAGTAAAACAATTCCACTGTGTATGAATCATTTGTAATTGAAATCTACCAGAATTAATCCCAGTCTAATAGAAGTCTAGGCCCGAGTCACACACACGCACCACGCGAAGCTATAGCGATTTTCATTCTCGTGACATAACCGTATACGCGTAGTATAAGCCAACATCTTGCGGTGGCCATCGAACAATTTGTCAAATTCAATTTAGACTAATATCCTCGGATAGCGGAGGTGACATTGTCGCCGTCAATCATAAACGAAAGTCGTCGCGCGGTTCGTTATGAGGGCGACATGCGACACGTCTCCGTCTTAGTCACCCGGGTGACGGGCGATGCTGCAGTCTTCTCTCTCTCTCTCGGTCACGTCAGCGATAATGAATTTAATTGATTTGTTCTACGGAATAATGATTCTTACGAAATGAGTAAATTAGACTACTCTTCGGTAACGGAAATTACACTGGTGGTACGTTGCTGAAGTTCACTTGCCGGGGTAACTTTCTCCCTGATTATTCACTCGAATTCCCCTCGAGCTGTGAGCACAACATCTCAAATCTTGACAGTATAATTGCGCTACAACGGGAATATTCACAATATTCAACCCCGAGTTCGCGCTCACCGATCTCATTCATAATACACGCTCCACTTTATGTAAACATATATCCATCTCAAATACACGCATCTTTCAAATAAAAGTGTATTAGAATGTTTAAACGTAATCGGCACATTCGAAAAACAAATTTAAAATTCAAGAATAATGTCTATCAAATGGATTGAAGTAGACAGAATGCTTGAAATATGTTTCATTGAAGAATATAGAAAGATGGCATAACGGGATTCGATATGCATTGATTCTAGTTCATAACATCATTGTCCTGTTCGTATCTGAGTCAATAAGCGCGATTGGTGACGACCTGGACGTATATACGGTACTAAAAGTGTAGTATAATCTAGTTTATACGTCCATAGCGACGTCAACGGATCTACTGAACAGCGCAGTTACACTGTGAAAACAATTTTTGTTTCCACTTGAAATAAACCGTATCATCAGTAATTATTCAGTAGTTGGTTAACGTGATTTTATTTAAGTGTAAAACAGAAATTTAAAAAGATTAATCTGCTTATAGCGTACGAAGCCAGGTATGAAAATCACCCATGAATCGTGAACGGTTGGGTGAAGTTCGTGACGGCTTTCGAGGCGTGTAGAGCAAACCATCCATTACTGATATACCCCCTCGCGACAAACCTCTCTACACAAAACACCAGTAACAGTAACGGACTTGTTTGTCTCATCTCCATATACGAGCTTCTCCTCTGGTTTTAGCTAGTCTGTTATCCATTGTACGATATAATGCGATAGACAGGGAGGAGCGCATTATACATTGAAACTAATTTCCGCCATCAATAATTGATCTATTTGACAGACACAAGGACTGTCTCTCTGAACAAGGGCCGAACACTCGCCGTAACTGTCTTACTTAATTATATCGTACATTAAGTAGTAATATATGTACAAGATACAAGAATTATATAGACTTATAGCCTCTTACTATAGTATTATCGATCATACCGAAAGGGCAAGATAATTCAATGAGGTGTCCTTCAAGGGGTTGCAATGTCTCCAATAACAAACATACAAATATATAAATAAATATACATATAACTTGCGTGATGCCCTTTAGGTAATGCGATGAACTGAAAGTTAAGATATCTGATATCAAATGATTGGCATCTCAACAAAGGCAGTTTTCGTGTGGCAAGAGAAGGTGCCTGAATTTCTGCGATCCGTGGATCTCTTTCTCTTTTTTGCGATCGATAGGCGGCGAACGAACGAATGCATTAACTCCTTTTTTTGTTCGTATAAGACCGCGGGCGTTAATCAATAATTACAGCTATTATTACTTCGTTAACCTTTCGGCTTAGTTTATTTGATATCTGATTTTATAGACACGAAAAAAACAAGTTTAAACTATGTGTATATACGCCTGGTACGCTAGAACACGATTTGCCTATAGCCGCGATAACAGGAGCGTCTTTTACCCGAGCCAAGCGTTCACAGCCAAATGGGTCTTACTAAAAAAGTTGTAACAGATTTTTTTCGGGAAGTTACTCAACTCGTTTACAACTCGTTAACAGCGTTGTTTAGTATCGATTGAGTGAGCATACCCGTGAATGTGTTCTCACGTACCAAATTTGATTCCATGGTCTGATTCGGGCCAGTTTTACCCGGGCCAAATCGTCTCCCATGATCGCTGCTTATAATGTATGCGGTAGCACCGGCGGATCTGACGTTATTGCAATTACCAAGCGATACTAGCAACACACACTGCGGCAGGGGAGGTGATAAGTATCTTACCTTATAAAGAACTTCATTGCGTCATTGATAGGTGTGTATTATTCGCAGGTAGTCATTCAGCACGTATCAATCAGTACGTAGTAGACCAACTACTCGACATCCGCGTGCAATAAATGAACGAAGGAGAGATCAGGTCGCTTTCTGAAAATACGCATAAAAAAACCTCATTAATTCCGTAAAAATTAAGATTGCCGGTCATATCAGCAGTAACAGGTAAACGGGAACACCAGGCTGGTGTAGATGCTTCAAAAGTGTATACCAAACTGTGCTTACACCAATACATTCATAACATAAGCATACATAAATGAGCTTTTTTCTTTTAGCAGTAAAAAAGGCTTATATATAAGTATATAACAAGTCGGCATGCGGTACTTTACATGTTTAACCTTTACATGTTTAAATGAAATTACGTAGCAGCATTTTATAGTAAATACTGATGCATCGTTTTGCGTATGACGAATTCTACGCACGTATATTTTTTGCAAAGTGTTTGTTGGTTTTTTTACAACTAACGGACTAACAACCGAACCTTGTGTGACACCTTAATGGCGGCATCGACTAATACGCAATTCACGCCCGTTAGTCGGACGCAAATGGCGGCACTGCAGCGAGTTCGAATGATCGATTGGGAGATCGGTAGGAATAAAAAACCGATCGGCGATCGGCGAATCCCTAATGAGAAAAATGACGGGTATGATTTCAAATGTTTTGTATCGACGATTAAACGACGAACGCGGAATTTCACGGTTTGTGACCGCGTCGCGTCGCAGACGATGAAGCGGTGAACACGTGATTTTAATGGTTTTCGTGGCCGCGCGAATTACACGCATGTGAAAACTGATATTCACACGGGCGTAAAAAATCTAACGCCACGACATGAAACACGGAAATCAAACGGCTCTAATGAATATGGTTTTGCGTCTCTGATTGTTGACATCATTTTTTCTTTGCAAGCGATGGCAGCACTATAGCTACCACCTTCCAACGGTGTTGCTATTGGTTTGTTTACGTTCTTCAAAGGAGAATAACTTTCTATCATTTGGAAACGGATTTCTAGACTCCCGAATCCAAATATTTTCAAAAAAGATATTAAATTGACTTCTCTTCTTATAAGTTCACTCGATTCTGATTAAGATAAGAACGAATCGAACGCGAAAGACTACAAGCTTATCAGCGCACCTGGTGGATCCTCGCATGCCACAAGTGGAATCCTTCCCCATTGCTTCAATCTACCATTTCAGGGGAGGTGCATACCACAGCATAGAATACGACACGGCGTCAACCTGTTCATACACACCACAGTCATTCCATCATCATGATTATTTTCCATAATACGCCACGTTCAACGCGGAAAAAATGGCAGCAATTTTCTAAATGTGTATGGCCAACACACACATTAGCGAGGTGAATCAAAATTACTGAGGTATAATTCATTATTAGCGAGAGATGCCAGGCACATGTCAAAACATTAGTCAATATAAAGTATAGTACGCAGAGCGAAAAATGATTTCGTATTTTTTGCGATACATGAATCATTTGTGTAAGTAAAATATTTGAGTTGAAATAACGGTAAAACGAACTCTTTTCTGAATTCATTTTTCAACACGTCCGTTATGACGTCCAATTCGTTGGTGTTATTATTTTAAAGATTAAAAAAGGGATAATTTTTTAGACACGGCTGTAGGCATTCTCTCTCCCTCTCTCTCTCCTACATCTCTTCTTTCCCGTCAGGTAAACAAGTATAATTTATAGATATAATCCTATGAATGATGTTTCTTATCAATGATAGCAATGGTAAGCATAACTATCCGACTGATAAGTTAATATTGATGGTATGCCATACCGTCGCGATCTGCTTTACTCGACCGATCCTTATCCTCAGATTCGCTACAACTCTGTTTTCACAAAAACAAGCAGACTGTGCGCGAGGTGGATTGGTTTTTATACGATAGGAAAAAAGAAACGCAGACAGCTCACCAGAAAGTCGGAGAAAGAAAATAAACCGGCGTGGCGTCCAGAAATAACCGCCAAGTAAAAATCTCCTAACATGAGTTAGCAAGATGTGGACTAGACTACTAGGCTGTGAGTTGGAGCAGACCAAATATAGAAGCCGATGCGTGAATTTGGAGCAGACCCAATATAGTACTACCATCGGGTATGCTTGAACTCATGAAGCATCAGTGATTTGAGTTGGAGCCAATGATAATGCGGACTGGAGCAGACCTACTGAGGAACATAATAGCCCGGAGACATGAAGCATAATATGGCTTTTCAACCTTGCCGATATCCAAGGCAACAGCAACAAGAGCAAGTACAATTTCCGAGCGTTCAGTAGCCCGGAGACTTCCCTACTGTGAGCCTGCGACACACCGGCGCACAAAGACTAAATGATTATTCCCTATATACGCCATTAACGATGCCCTTTTTATTGAACTCGCCTCGTACCGAGTAAAGCCATTAGACAGTATTTATTTCCATAAACTAAGCAATTAATTTTCACATTTTTCGCCAAGCTGCCGTTGAATAGCGGTTTTATCACCAACTCGCCTCGACGCTGGCTCGGTACATGATTTGCCCATTTAGCGGACAAAATGTTCGAGGCGCAGCCACGGTTATTACGAATTTTATTTCACTCGACTAAAACCGTCTGTCATCATCAACGAATTTAAACTCGACGGTTGAACGAAAGAGGACCATTCGATTTTACATTCTCGTTAGTATCAGATACTTAATTGCATTGGACTGTGGATGAACATCCCCGTGCGCACCAACCGAAGGGCATTATATTGAATTCCATGTTTCAGAACCGTCTCCGCCAGGGTCGAACCCATGAACGATACCAGTGAAATATTGACATGGTCGACACGGCCACTTCTTCTCTCCGGGACTCCAGGAGTCGCACATAGACCCCTTTCTCTGCATAAATCCCTCCTTATCATCGCCTCAAAACAACGGAACACTATACAGCGTCTTCAATTGCGACGGCTATACACACGTATCGTGAGAAGGCCCTATTGCGTCAGCTAGTTTTCGGGAATTTTTCACATCATTAGTTTTCCAGTAGCAGCGAGTGAGCGCCAGATCGAGTGATGTATATGTGATTTATAGCGTTTATGGCGGGCCATGCGGAATGTAACTTCGCCCGATTATGCATCACGTATTCGCAGCCAGTGAAGTCACGCAGAAATACGGCCATTATGCCGTGCAATTGCATGATTTTAATGGAAAGATGATGACGCGATGGCCATACTAACAACCTAGCAGTATACACCCTGCAGAGAGACATAGACGAACATAATCAGAAAGTCATCAGTATTGGGTGTCGAATGATAGCTATTGGGTAAATATGGGACCGTTTGAAATCACTTTGGTAAGGCAAATATGAGCATTGACTTTAACATTACAACCACCGTGGACCTGATTTATAAGTTTATCTAAATATACTGCTGTAAGTGACTGTTATAATAGACATAAACTTAATTCACAATTGAAGCCATACATGTGATTTAAGAATTCGGAAGTATTCTTACGGAAGAAAACATCGTAGCTACAATGCGGGATTTGGACCCTGTTCAACTCCGGAAATATCAGCGTTCTATGGTGACGTCATCGCTGAGGATGACAGAACGGCCTGACGGCTGTGAAAGACTTGCAATTAGTCACAGCTACGGCGTCTGAAACTGATCCTCGACACGGAGATTTTAACAATAGACTGACTGTTTTACACGGTCGACTGCGCACAATCGCATGCTTCGGATACGAATGAAAAACATAAATAAAGTCCACGCATCTAACCGAGCAGAAATATGTGAAGCAGGCCTTCTTAATATCGAAAAGCTGGGACACCCTAATGTCGCTAATCCATCACATCATTAAGGATAAACAAACGTAATTCGTAGATATCTTCTTGTAAAACACCGCTGGCATATTTCTTCTACGGCATGATTACAATTTTCGATCATTGATTCTGGCTGATTCAATACGCATAAATTTCAATATCGGATTCGAAAGCTGCGATTCGAACGTTGATATTATTTTATTTCCAGTGGCCTGACGGATTCAACGGTTTCCCTGCCGTGACATTAAAAGCGATTTATGACGTCATTGTTAAGTGGCGCGTCACTGAATTGCACGCTTTTTGAATGTTGATCGGCAAGAATTCAATTTTTCTTCTTCAAATCTCATCACGGTTGATTGTACTGTGATGTGAGTAAGGCACATCTCGATTCATCTCCGATGGTTTTGCATTGCTATCTTCTAAATACTTGAATCAGATCTTACATTTAAAGGCCATTTCTTATTCGTTTTTATTCCGTTTCACTGCAATACTGACGATAATAGTAAAACGTTCGGAGATCGCCGATGAATTCACCAAATATGGTGGCGACGATGGAGTTTTCAGGTTCCAGCTGGATTTAGTGTCTTAAAATCATAATTACTGTGGAACCGGTTTCTGGGGATAATCATGGTTCGGACCTGGTTCGATATCATAATGCGAACACTGGACTCGGTGTTGCACAAACGTGACACAAGTCTAGAAATCTAAAACTGGTTTTAAATTTACAACCAAAACAGGCTTAGATGAGTTCAACAGGGCCCCTGATGAGAAAAGTGCTACCCTTCAAAACCTCTTCAATAAAGCACACGACTTCAATATTTAGCATCTGCGAACAAAATAACATCACAAATAATATTCATCGGCTGATTACATTGCGCCAACATTTCAAAATATCATCCATTATTCATAACAATCTACAACAGGGCGCGTCTTCCAACGGGACCCGTTTTCATTCGAAGTCACACGCGCAGAAAAACAACAGTCACTTGGAAATTGACGCCGTGTTTACACACGACCAACAAACAGCGCAATCTGGTAATTTCCTAAACAAGTGAATTCGGTGATAGCGTCACGTACTCGTCGGCTAAATTCTAACATTTAGCCATATTTACGCGTTCTAACGCAAACAAACGGCGCCTCAATAAAACGGGAATATTTCGTCGATAGCAAACTTCCAGGTCACGAATTCCATGAAAAATTGTCGCTGTTTTCTTGTAGTTGAATAATAAAACATCAATATACTCGATAGCGCGTTGCGTTTAGATTCAATTACTGATTCATTGTACGCGCTATACGCATATGGTTCCCTCCAATTCCACGATATTCAATTTCATTTTCATACACAAATTAATACAGATCTACTAAATTGCACTGATACAGATCGTTTTTTTTCATATTTCTTTTTTCGATTTCTATTTAATGTATACGTATGCAATTGCGGATATAGTCGATGATTCATTTATATCGATCGGAAAATGACAATGGCTCTCCAGGATGAAATTGAAATGAACGCGCGCGCCGAGCCGTTTCCAGTTCCGTAAACAACATTCGTACATTTAGAAACAGCATTAGACTTGTCAACATCTGCGTTTAATGGGATTACAATAGGAAGATCGTTGTCTTTATTGACTGATGGTATATTGAGTAAATTAACGGACACTCGGGCGAGTGCTTTACCAACCCGAACAGCTGTTCAGGTCACATCATTGTCACCAGGAGAGGTGTCCGATAATCACTACAGCCTTTGTTCTAGGTACTGGCCAGAAAATCAGGCCTTTTCACGCCCATTAACGTATTCTTCTCTGCGGCTGAAAAAAGCAGACCGGAGAAATAAAAACCGATGGTCATGACATGGAAAATACGAACGGCGGCGACTAGTCATCAGTTCAGGGCGAGCGGTCAAAGGGATGTCCTTTCACAATTCGTCCTGCCGTAAAAACACGCTCGACGACGACGAATATTTCGATGATTAGCTCGTATTTTTACGGTTGAAAAGCGAAATTCGTGCTATAATCATCGACTTCGGTGTTTAAAACACGGGTTTCTCTTTGTTCTCAGCACGGTTCGAATGTAATTGCGCGTGTTTCGTACGCGGGAGTCTGAACGGTTGACCAGTGGCGGTATTCGTGAGTCAGACATTTTGACCAGTTAAGTCATAATGAGTACTGGAAGGCAATATGACGAAGACGTACGCAGCCCGTCGGTCATCGCATCTTATAGAGAATTGCCTAAACTGCATCTTGTAGTAATAATTCAATGATTACTCCACTCCAAGACTGCACCAAGTACTCGCTATCATAGTGCCCAACTAGCTATGACCAAGTTGCTCATCTATATAAGCGACGCTCACGAGATTTTAGCCTTTGGAAGTATACCGTACTTAAATGGAGCCGAATTTGCCAGAATACAAAATCAGTTGCGATCACACAATGATTCGGCGCTTCCGACTCAGTTTGTCATGTGGTATACCGATATGGAGGGTGTTTCCCTGGTGCTATCTTCGTCTTCTTGTTTTTCAATTATTTTTAACCCACTCTCCCTCGTCCTGAAGAAGGGTAGTTTGAATTTCCAATTCGGCGCACACAAGCTGTACTGTATAAAGTAAGCACGGCTAATTTAGACGTTGAAGCAAAATTGACTCTAAGTTCCAGCGCTTCAAGAATGCAATCTGATAAAAAAACGCTACACAGTTCTATTACGAGCGAATTTCTTATATCAGTAGCAGCCTCGAGTCGTGACTTCCTGCGTGACCCTATACCACGGTTATCTTTTCATACCAGTACGCCGTAAAGTGGAAAACCACGCAAATGCCCACAGCAATTCGTGAAACATACAAAACGAAATAATTGTGGCCATTATTCTGCAATAGTATGCCATCAGACAATCTAAACTTGGATTCTTTGAGGGCAGGAATGGAAATTTGAACCCTTGAACCCCGGATTGACGAGACCAGTAAGTGAACCGCTGTTTCGACCCGGACAAGCGCGGTGGATTTGTAGACACCAAACAAGCATCCCATGAAATCAACTTAGATCGATCAAATGAATAAGTGGGACAATCCCTGAATAGAAACCTCAATGCCCAATTTTATCAATACCCATCACAAATGCATATTGTGAGTTGTGGAGTGGGAAAGTTCTCCAAAACCGCGGCAGGAGTGTGTTTAGCGACGGGAGTATACCGGAACAGCCACAAATCACTGCGCGCCATCGATGACGTAGAAATCACTGTCAATGACGAACCAGAAGTCGAAAATCACATCACACTACACGACTCTAGTTCTGACGAGTCGTCGTAGAGATGTTGGTTTCTTCAAGATTGGTAGCATTTAGAATAACGTAACAAGCTCAATCTAACCTCGTGACCGTCTGTTAACTAGCCTCGCGCAACAGGCGTGTGACAGTTAATGAACTGTTGCCATGGTTTTCACGCGGTGACTGTCGCACGGTTAAACACCTAAATTTAATAAGTCACCGGTATTTTCGTTAATCGCGTGTTCGATTGACGATAGAGAGATTTTTAGCCCGGGTTCCCGCGCCGTGGTTTAACTGGCTGAATTAATAACACGGCTAATGCGACTCGCGATTCGTCGAGCAAAAAGTCTGAAGTGTTTACGAGGAAAGAAATCCGAGATTCTTCAAACGCGTCGGTAAAAGATCCTTCAATTGGATTCCGATACAGATCTGATGGCAGAATTACCGGCAGTCTCGGATGGAATTGAAATATTATAATAGCCATCGAACTACAAAAAAAGTTCTCAGATAACAGCCTCCTAAAATATCTAGGACATTAAGTTGTGACCTGGTTTGGACAAGGACATTTGTTCTTTGGGTCATATTACCGCTAATAAGTAGCGTTATATATTCTCGTCTTGATTTATTCCAATCATCGGAGCCTTCCCTGCCATTCTCTGCCACCCGCGGCCACCAAATCGGTCGTTGTGTTTATCCAACGAACATCTGTCAAACCCTCTGAACGTAGATTTTTTCGGCAAAAACTAAGAATCAATGACCACAGATGAGACAGAGCAGCGATGCCGGCTTTAACGAGACTGCCGTACGTACCCGGCGATTCCGCTTTATTTTCATAAAACTGCAGCAATCACAATCTACTTCACAGAGATGAGAACCGAATGAAGATTCCTGTTGATTCTTCGTTAATTATTCACCGACTATCTTCTCGCCGGTGTTGCATCGAGCCGATTAATCTACGCCGCAGAACTGTCTACTCTCGCCGCCGTTCCGCGTAACGTTCTTCTGCAGCAGAGCGCGAGTTGTTAAATATTCATGTCGGTCAATAAATTTCAATCAAATTCTCAAATCAAATCGCATCGACGCAACGTAGATTTCTAGCAGTGTAAATATTCAATGGTCGTCCTGGGTTTGAAGTCCTTTCGCGATATTAATCGAGACATCGACATCAGTAAGTTCGCGTGCAATGTGCAGTTTTCTCATCTTGTATCTTACGAAATATGCTTCAAGACGATATCTGTGGATTCAAATCGTAGACGTTCACATTTTCAGAAAATAACGATTCGCTCAAATGATATTTGTCTGACTGCGATTGGTGTCATGCCGCTTTCTCTCTCTCACTCTCTCTCTCTCTCTCTCTCTCTGGGAGATGTGCGCCTGAGCTCAAATCCATTAATTCATTCGTGTCATATTCCGTTTAATGAGTTTTAAATGAATCATTAACCACAATTTGCGTCCATCCATTAAGATTAATCAGAATTTAAAACCGATAAAATTAATACTCGATGAATATTGTTTTTTGGAAACTGAATATTGCCTCTCTTGTGCACGCGGGATGATAGCAAGTATATACTACAACTCGGTACTCGCGAGTGAGATTGAATTCACTACAAATGAGTACAACTACGGTGCCAAAGTAACGGCAGAACAAAGAGGAGCCCAGCATCCAGCTATCCAGCGTGCGAATTATCAGGAACACTCAATCAAATTCTAGTTCAATGAATTTTTATCTAGAGTCTTAGATTCCCATTGGTTTAATTGAATTTGAAAAAAGGCAAAAGATTAGGGCATCGTTAATGTACACTAGCGAACCTGGTGAATCCTCACTTGCCACAAGCAGGATCCTCGATTACCACGGCATCCTCACCGCAACAAATTTCAAAATGTCATTTGTAGCTGGTACCGAGGCAGGAACCTTTTTTATCGGTAACGTTTCTAGAGATTGTAGGGTTAATATGAGAGCAGTCAGTAAGCCATGCGATAATAAACATCAGAATGTCGTTTTAACGTGCTCGAATTACTAAAGAGAAATGAATGTATCTTTAAATAACCTACATATACCGCAGAATTGGAACCTATTGTCGTCAGTATTCTGTACAACAACGTGTATGTATAATAGCCATCCAGATATCGATACTGTACCTAGAATATAGATATGTCGCTCGCTACTGTAAGTAGAGGGATTATTGTTGTACATGAGAGCGACGATATGTCATTAGTGCTTAATCTACAGCGGAGAAAAAATACTCGAGCGACCGCCATCAATGAGCGATCGAGAGACGAGGTCGTGATCGGGTAACATGACCAGGCGAATCCTCACGCGGGGGGGGGGGGTATGGTATGGTGAAATGATTTTGTCAAAACGATGAGAACAAATTTGGAAATGAAAACATTGACGACATTATTCGCATCGAAGAGTATCACCGCTGACCTTAAGAGAAAAATCAGCCGGTTACATTAATTAAACCACAATGATTTTCTTCGAAGGGGAAACACTGCCAGTCAAGGTCAGGACCGGTATAATTCACTGATCTAACTAATGCCCGCGGCGAAAAACATTTCATCACGATTCGGCTTTTCCTTGGAGTCTTGACTTTTCTAATTCGGTACGCCACCAAATCATCGGTTTAATCTCGAATGCTAACCCAAAGCAAGCCCCAGCTGTACAACCATGTATTAGATTTAAAAGACGTTAGCCCGGTTTCACATTCATGGCTTAGATTTAAGACCAGTCTTTAGACTTGAGGATCTAACAACTGAGACGAGTCTAAAGATTTACGATTACTCTTGTAAACTAGGCTTGGCGCAACTGGGTTAAAACATGGACTCTAAAGCGAGTGTCCATGGTTAAAACAGGTAAAGCATCTGAACGTGGATTCAAGACGATACCGGTTCCTGCAAACTGTTCACAATCAGAACTCAGCGCAATCTGCAGTTACTACGCGACGATTCAAACCGTAACGAGCCTCGTCATTTTCACACACAATGTTAAATTGTCATCAGTATAGTAAATTCGTTCCGAATGGAATTAGCTTTTAACAGTCACTATTTCCCGACAAGCTGAATCACCGGGTGACAATCATAAAAACATAGAACCAATCTCGGCTGAAAGAAGATTTCTTTTCTGCCGTTGATACGCAGTCTGATCTCGTGATTGCGCGTTCAAGTTCCCCAAATGATAATTTCGGCACTTAAGAAAATGATTTTTCAATCTATCTATTTTAATATTTCAAAATAAAGGGCGCGCTGTCCACCCGCTCTACTTCTCGGTGATTTGCAAGGTCTACAGATAACCATAAGCTCTCAATCCTGGCCGGGCGTGATGGCAGCAATGGCTGGCCATTTTCAATAAGACCGGCCGTAGGATAAGCCGATAAGCGGCGACCGTTCTGTTTTATGGCCGACCAGGGGGTTTTACTAGCAAAACGTGGAATTAACGCTGTTAGCGTAGGTACGACGTTAACCATCCATCACCACTGCGAGCGCAGAGATAATAACTATTCGGTATTATACGTTTGCGTCGGTTCTAGCAAACGGTTTGATTGTTCGGAAGCGTCGGGGGACGAGCTCAAAAACGCCGACAAAATGTTAACACAAGCATGTTTGGAATATGTACATCGCTCGTGTCACGAAAACGACGCAGTGACGGAATTTGCATATAGCCCAAACGAGTTACATACACGCCAGGGAGACTATTAGCCAACTAAACGACTTGAGAAAACACGTGTTCGGGAAGTGGAAGGAACCGCGCGGATTTGAAGCCGGGGTAGACTGTCCCGCGCGTTAAATATCATCGGGGAAGAGGAAGCTCTTCCGCCGAGGAAGAACAGTTTCGAGCCTTAAAGCCTCTTCTTCGGGAACGTCCAGCCGCCGCTTAATAGCATTAACGATTTTGGGACATTTCTGGAAAATGGCGATTATTGGAGCAGAAATTTGACACCCTCGAGAGTCACCCCCATATAGCCTGTTCTTTACCCCTTAGCAAGTCAATGAACAATGGTTAGTTTAGAGGGATCGGATCATTCTCCTATCTAGAATTATCACCTTACCATGTTAGATACCCGGGAACAAACTGATAGATGATGTAACACTCCTAGACATACCGTGGACGATAATCTAGCAGACAATCTCTCAGAATCATATTCATAAATTCGATTGATTCAAGCGCGCATTGTTCGCGTCGACGCGTATCATTGTTTCAATAAGTTTCACATATTTGACGGTCATTACCGCTCAGCGGGTGTCGCCATTATTAAACACATTTACGACAGTCTTCTGAGAATAAAGTGGTCAATTAACATCTGGATTCAATGGCGGACACCTCGTTGAAATCGTATTGAAATCGATATCGATACCTTTAATATAGACGCGATTTCAATATCCCTCGCACCTGAACTAATCTCGTGGTTCTCAGGGCAACGAACTGGTCAAATTCTCGCATCGTACTGCAGAACGTATCGATTCGATGATTTGAAAATGAGCACCTGTCAACACGTCTATATTACTGATTGCTTGTATATATATTAATTATATTATTGATTGCTGATATTATATATATATATATATATATATATATATATATATATATATATATATATATATATATATATATATATATATATATATATATATATATATATATATATATATATATATATATATATATATATATATATAAACGGTAAATATCGACAGCTTCTCTTCAAGGCTGCCGCTGATTCAAAGTGGCGGTACATCTTAACATGCGCTACCCGCCGAGAACTGCATGGGGTCGATCGAATACGCCAGACATGCATGGGTGCATCTCGCGGGGATTCGAAATCTTAACCAGTAACTGTAGAACCGATAAAACTTTCGCCGAGTGGGCTCGGTTTTTGAAATTGGGAATTGTCCCTCGTGTATTTGATTGGTCGGTGTCCCTTCCAGATCAACCGCACCAACCGGGGGCGAAATGGGTTTTATTTTGAAATCGGAATTCGAAGTACATGATCGGTTATTGTAGACCTCATTTAAAATGGCTATAACACCCTGGTTTGGTGGGTCTGTGAGGGATACGCAAACAAGAGCATAGCGCATCAAATCAACCTATATCAAAAGGACAATTCCCTACTTCAAGATAAGAAATAAGAAATGGCTCATAAAACTGCCCCCCCCCCCCTCTCCGATTTGATATACAGAAGCAGAATCAGTAAGATGTTTTTACGGTTATCTTATTATATATAAGCTATCATCTTCTCGCATCTATCGGAATTCGGTTTCTCAGACATGCTACAGTCGATTTAGAAATCCGGCTAATCCAACCCGATACAGAAAGGCCTCCGGATCCGGCGCTATATATCGATGCTGCAGTCTATCCGCAGCAGTAAGTGCCGATAAACATATTCAAGAGCGAATTTTCACAGTTTTCCCACGTTTTCATCGCGAAAACAGGAAATAGCCGCCGTATACAATGACAAAATCACTCAGACCTGATAAGACAATCGTTCGATTGTCGGCGCTAATTAAATGGAGCCTATACCGGAGAGTTGGGTTAATAGGAAGCGCAGGATCAGTTATTTACGCAGCGATTCACAGCGAAACATCTGTTTTTATCGTCATTACTACAAAGCTCGCTCTTAGATATGTGAGAAAAATACCGATTTATGAGTTAAAAACCGGGCAATTTTTAGCTGAATGCTTATTTCATACTGTATATAACGAACTATCGATTAACAGGCTATGCGTTAAACATTATGAATTTAAAAGTACATTTTAATGTATTCGCTGAAAGCAGAAACAGACACCAGACTTTCGATACATTCTACCATGTATAAATAACCGAACCAGACTCCGCAGTATCCGGGTTTGTAGTTAGTAGTTCGGTTTACAGATTTTAATGCCCTTCTGTCTCGCAGAAAGTCTCTATTGAGAAACCAGTATGCGTTTGCTTCAAGTTTACAAGCGAATTATCGGATCGTAAATAATGCAGATACTGTTAGGTTTGTCTGACGTGTATATAGAGATTCCGCGGTTTTATCTCAATAGGTAAGAGATGTATAGATTCGCTACGTATTAGTCTTCCCGTATGAAAATGCATGAACAAATAAGTATTTCTTTAAAAAATATCAACGCATGGTATTATTTTTAGATGGTCTGAGGTGATGACTTTCATTTTATCGGGGCTTACTTAAAACCGAGATGACCATAGTATGCTGACCTTACTCTAGAAGCGGATTAGGTTTAATCGTCGACTCATTTTGGAGTTTATGGTTTAGTATTACAGTTTAATCAGCTGGTTGCGTAGTCGTATGCGCTGTCGTTACGTAATTACTGATTATATAGGCGACAAGTTCTCAGATATACACGGTCTTAACTGATTAGGTTCCTGGACAAATAAATCCCCTGCTATAGATAATGCATTAGGTTTATAGGTGGGGCAAATACCGCCCATTTAATTTGAGAATAGCTTTTTCAGGTTCTCAGATGAAATGCAAGAATCGAAGGAATGGAAAATTTCAATCATACACGATGACCCCCTCTATGTTATTGATCTGATTTCTATCCCGTGCAAAAGGCATGTATATATAAAGTATATGCATGAAACATTTTCATGGAAAAAAACTCATCTTTACAGCAGTCTAATCACGTATTTAGCTTAGATAGTTGATCGTTGTCATGTTTGGTTAAGACCTAAATCATCATTTATCCTGTAAGTTCAACGTTTCAACTTGTTTTGAAAATCCACAAAACAATAGTGAATACGAAAAATGAAAAAAAAATGATAACTCAGCAAAGATATAAAGTTCTAGCCAAGTGATATGCAACAGTTGTGAATGAAAACAAAGATTTCAAAAAGATGTTCCTACCTTCAATAAATAAATAATCCTTTTCATTGACGATACGTTACTTATCAATCGAAGTTGCATAAAGAATCCATTAAAAAGTTTGATAAATATGCAACGACATATATAAATCCTATAACTATGTGAAAAGCGTTTTGAGTTGATGTGTGATGGAACGCGGCTGCGGCGCGGCGAACAAGCGACTGAACTGGAGGCAACTCATGCAAGTTGTGTGAATGCGAGCGAGCTGAATGCCGGCGAGTTCACCGTCGACTCGCTGCGGGGTGGAAGCGTGTTATTGCTGCTCGTGATGCTCGCGACAATCGACCTCGCCAGCGGAATGGAAAGTGGGAGTGACCCGAACTCTTAATAGAGAGAGTCGACACGATTCCGTGTCTATAGGCCTGATTTAATCGTAGGATGAATAATCATCTGTGATAAGACTTTTAGTTGAATACCAGGAATTTCACTATGTAGTTTATTCTTCAAATGCTTCCGTCAAACTTGTAATAACAGAAAGTATTTTATTTTCAAATATTCTTATTACTATCCTATCGAAGAGGACCTGGCGAATCCTTTTATTCTATTATTTCGAATAAGTAGATTTTGTTTTTCATGGGATGGGTTTGGGGATTGGGGATTGTTCATTCCTCTAGGTATAAACAATATACACACATGGAATATATGTAAACTAGAATATACAAACGCCAGGCGGTGTGGGTGGGTCACTAAACATCCGAATTTTTGGCCCGGGGATATCACGTCTACGCCTACAAAAACGACAGGATAAAGGATGACCGCGAAAGTTACGTCTTACGTCAGAGACTATTGATCAATCAATAATCAATTAGCCCAAGGTCGCGCCTTTGTAATTACAAAAACTTTATTTGTATAAGAATTATATTGCAAGAGTGTAGTACAAATTGAACATTCACTTTTACGGGCTTTTAATGCTTAGTCAGGCAGAAACGTGTTAGATACATACACACTCGAATTCAGTCTAAGATGACCTATGCTTTATCGTGGAAAGAACATGTTTTCCATACAATGGCGACAATAGTTTCTAAGTGTTACGACTCAGATAGACTATTAATGGATAAAGTGCGAGTAAATAGAACGGAATACGTGTTGTTCTGAGCCCCCAGTAGAGTTCGGGACCCCGTTAAACCAAAATCACTAGATTTAAGCCTTTTCTGACCAGTGCCATGGGAATAATGCATCACTTCTACCTATATTCAAAAAACTATCTGTCCAGGTATATGGGTGATCTCGATAAAAGCTCGCATTTGTCCATCTGTTATTCAAGTACAAATTGCACTTTGACCGGTTGAACAAGACAATAGTTTACGCATTTCGATTCGTTGGACACTATACTAGTGGCTAATCATCTTAATGAACTGAGCGAAGACAAAAAGTCGTGAAATTGATGTATAAGTGTGGCTAGTTCTGGTAATTAAGATTTTAGGGGTTAGTTAGCGGTTATTAAGTGATCAAGTCGATAACTTGCCATCTCAACTTGTCGATTCCACTTATATCGTAATTTAGTTATTTCAAAGACGCAATCTGTAGTCTTGGAGCAATTATCTTCCAAGCTGTGGTATAAGATACAATCTCGCAAGACCAAAGAAAAAGAGTGTTGGGTAGAACGCAATTCGTGTCCATCTTTTTCACGAAGCGTTTTTAGATATGAACTTCAAAGATCTTTCCAGAAAAACTCTGTTCAAGTAATCGATGTCTTCACGCTTCTTTTCGTCCAACCGCGTTTCGAGTTTGAATTATGAGTAGATTTCCATTTTGAAAGAAGAAACCGATTCCATATATTCGCCTCGGCCACATACAGGTTTTATCGACCACTTTAAAGCAGATGGTTCTAGATTCATCTTCACGTGTTGTTCGTTCGATCTGTTTGTCAATTGATATCGTTGAGCCCCAGTTTTGAGCGCGTCGCGAACCCTCCAGCTTAAAAAGCCGCTATTTTAAATGTAACATTTTACGGCTGTTCACTTCAAAAGATTCAAACGGTTTACAATCAATCAAAAACGTCTATATATAAACCTAAAAACATTGATCAATTCGACGACGAGCGACATCTGAAAAATGTCACACGTTATGAGGAGACCCAGAAGTAGAATAAAGTTCAGTATTTTACAAGGAATATGTTCGTATGGATTTTTTAGTTTCTAGTTTGTAAGTCCATGGTTACAAATAAGGATTACGTTGATTTGAAATATGTTTACATGAAACCAACGTCTGTGAATGCATCTGTCGAGGAGTAGCCGTTGTGTACTATGATCTACCCTAAATCACCGACAAATAGTTCGTCTATTCGGACTTTATTGGGCTTGCTAAGGGTTCGTGTTTTGTATGGCCCCGTACGCCCCTAAGCATCGATGGGCTCGTGCAATTTAAAGTGGGTAACACATAATATTTGCGACCGAAGCCCACAGCGACATCATGGTTACTCAGGGTTTGGATTGTGGTTCCGGGAAGCAATCAAACCCTGGCAAGCGAGAGTGACAGCGACCATACTTCCCAATATTTCGTATAAACGCACTTGTATCATCCCTACACTCCCGTGAACTGATGAAATTCTCCTATATAACAAACTGAAGTGCCAGCTTCCTCTGAATGTTTCATTCTTATCATCAGTGTATATAAAACAGTAGAACGTCGATCATCGACATTGCGATGATGCTTATCAAATAAAAAAATATACTGCTTACCACTTCTCGCGGTTGGTAAGAAAGCGAATACGGCTACTTGGCAGCCGCTAATCACGGTTCAATTGGCCACGGGTTAATTCTGTTAGCCTATTGCTCATTAATATCGGCGCTTTATGTCGCGCAAATGAAAATAACCTGTCATGTGCAATTTGTGCAAGGGTGAAAGCGGAGAATGAACTGGCTGATGGCGAAGTCCCGTCAAGACGAAGCCGCGAGTGATTTATTTATGATCATCGATCAAATGTTTTGTAGCAGTCGCATATAACCGACACAAAGTTCACGAAAAGGAAATCAATTGCTCTCACAATGTACAGTTTTTACATATATCTGTTGTTGATTTATCTTTTCGTCTGGCGACCGAAAGATCTTCATTTATCAGGCTTGTTGATTGTTTATCGGGATTGAGAAATCGTTGAAAGAGCAACTCAAATGAGCTCGGAATATAGATAATTCTTGATAGAACAAACGCTTTTCGTGCTCTTATTGCTAATTGGTTGATTAGTGAAAATATTTCGTGTTTATACGGGCCAATAAAAGTGGCTTGCATATAGAGCATGGAAAAGCATGACGCGAAACGTAATTCTTCGGAAATATCCGGAAAATGCTACGTTACGCCAAAAAAGACGAAATAGTTCTTTTGCATTGTGAATTTACCTTAGTTCTTGTTGTGTGTGAACGATATTTTCGCGGCCTATCTTGATTTCTATCTGAAAGATACAAGTGAAACAACATGAAGAGCTTTCCTGTATCACTATCAGAGCGAAATAACATTGAGGTTACTGTCAGTTTATTTTAAAAACAGTGCAGCTCGCTCTGGAACGTAATGATAGTGCGGTCGGGCATGGTCTAGAGGCAGAAAACTAAGGTGAATATATGCCAATAGGAAGGTTTCCATGTCCTGTGTCTTGAGAAGAGCAGAACTGCACTGGAGAAGCCCGACGCACACGACATAGGGAAACGCTCGGAAACACGTTTCTGTCTCTGTTTCGTTGGGCTGTTTTATACAGAGCTCAACAGATGAAACTTTTACCGTAGGTCTCCTAATTTTGATACTGCCTCCAATCATAAATCCGTCTGCGGGCCTCGGACTCAATGTATCAAGCCATATATTAAGCCAAAGCTTTCAGTAAATCTCTATCGTTAATCACTCTTGGGAGAATTTAGTAAATTAATACTCATATATATCTGTATATATATGATGTATATGTAATACATTACTTAGTGGAGGCGGAGATAGCGAGGGAGGGAAACTGGAGCCCCTCGAGAGACCGTTAATACGATTAGTCGGTCTATGTATTGTTCCAATTTGTTTGCAGAGATTATTGCGAGCATTGCCTTCTAAATCTACAGCGAGCGTCGAACTTTAAGAGCAGCTTTTTGAAAACAACCAGCGCATTGATAGATAAATGACGATAGAATATGTTTACATTTCCTAATTCAAATTTCAATTCAATAGAATACACAATTCCACGAAAGTGACAAAAAGAGAGTGTTTGGTGAAGCTTCAGGAAGAAGGTAAACTTCTACCCCTTAATGTAAAACAGATTGGTAAAAGCTTCCTATATAAATAACACCTGTTCGTATTTCTGTTAATTTTTTGCGCAGATTTTTCCGGCCAGTTCAAGATGCAGTATTTTAATAGGATTCCGTGACAATTCGTCACTCGTCAGTACTCACGCTTCTTAGTAAATACACTTGAAGTTTAAAAAAAATCGTCGATAAGTCGGGTTATATGTAACCTGAAGCGAGCTGGCGTTTTTTTAAACAAACTCCAGCCACATCATGTTTGAGTCATCTCTTCAAAGTCTCAGAGAGTGCATTTTAAGACAAGGCTGATTATCACGGGGATTAAATAGATAGACAATTATGGAAGAGCCAAACCAAGATAAAACCGCCAGCGACGAACCTTTCATTAATTCGAGTCAACGTGATCATTCTATTCCACCACGAGAAAACGATTTTCATCGTAATGAATTCAGTCTCAAAGCGAGAGGCGCTTTAATCTCTGAACAAGGGAAATGTGGCATGGACCCAGTTTCACAGTGCGCTAGCGTTAGAATTAGTTTATTAGTAAAATCGTAACTCAGGAATCACGTTGCTGGGTGATACCAGTCAAACAAAGAGCAATACAAGGAATGAAAGTGGACACCAACTTATAAACTACTACTCATTTTACAGTATATGATTGACATAAATTGATACAGAACCAAGAAATTCAACAGACAATCAACAACTTGGAAATTGATTCATTGGCTCGCGAGTTAGCGGCTTGTTGTTCGACGTCGGAAAGTCTATACGAAGTTTCGAACTTCGGCTAAGAAAAATTCGTTTTCCAATTTGCTCGATCGATCGCGCGTCGCGCCGGGCAAACTCTATTTCATAGATAAGAAATCGCATTGAATTGAGGGATTAGTTTCGTCGATACGCGCGCGCACGTCAGGTCGTCGAGACTTCGACCGAAAACTTCACCGACAAAGAAACCAAATCAACGAAAATCATGACGGTTGGCGGCGAACGCGTCTAAACGACTGATAAAATTCAGCGCGCGTACCCATGTCCAATCACCAACAAGCGGTTTTATGATTGGATTTTGTCAATCACCTCCGCCACAGAAGCGGCGTCGCTCCCAACGACTTCGACTTCGTTTATGACACGAAAATCCATGCATATTGTCCATTCTAGCGATCAACGGTTAGCCGCTTCAATTTGTAAGCTTAAATTCGCGTCGGTTAAGCCTATTACATGCTTTGAATTTCTCATCAGATGTTCAACACTTTTCACTGATAACCACGGCGACGATTCGTGACCAAAATTGTGGCGTTAAGGCCAAAACGACTTAATATCGAAGCGTTTTTTATTCAAAATCGCAGCCACCGATTGGTAATCGATGACTACTTCACGCGGCGGATTCGTTCGTAAACGTAGTTTATGAAAACACTCCCATTTCGTGAACCGCCGAGGCGTAAAAGCGCTCGCCATAGAAACGCGATATATCGATATTTTGGCCTGAACGGGTATCTGTTTAAAAAACGAATGCGTGGTCGCGTGAAACGAGTGATTAGCCGGCATCGCCGTGTACGCACGAATCAGTCGAATTAACGGAGGTGGTTATCGCTAATTCCCGGACGCATCGGAAAATTGGATGCAACAATTGGCGACGGGTGAAAATTCCGATGCTCAGTCGAGTGTAAGAGGATGGCGATCTATGACGGGTATGTTCGAGATGACGCGGCGCGGCATGAGACGACGCTAAAAACCAGAACCAATGAAACGGAAAATGAGTCTCTTCAGATACGAGGGAAATGGCGAGGATTGGTAGATTATACTGAGCGACAAGGCAAACTTTCCGCGTAGAAATTTAGCGCAATCCAGCCGTATACCAGAAACTCGGACATGACCAACTCGGAGTTATTACTAACTCGAACAAAAACGAAATTATATTCTGACCTCCTAACGTTTTTTCTTATCTTTAGCTCGAACTTCGCTTACCTCGGACCGATTTCGTCCGAGTTTTTCGGCATGATTTTCTATGAGCGCCCGTCCAAATTAAAGAATAATCCAGCGATTCATCGCGCTTTCTGGAACGGACAAAGAATACCGTTAACTTGTGTGAGGAAATTAATATTCTAATCATAATCATTCACAGATCTGTATTCAATTTCATAGGGAAGCACTTGAAAAACTTTCATTTCGGTATGTATTTTGAAATAAGAATTATATCTGGAACAATGCGGAGTTTCGAACGGGCCGGAAGATGTTGAAGTAGAAGTCTTTATAGCAACACGGCCAGGTCAATGAAAACGATTTTTTAAGTAAGTTTATTAGCAAATATATCTCATGCGTATTTTTATTTGCGTATCGTTGAACGTTTTTACACAGAAACATCGAATCAATACTCGGAAATAGACCAACAACAAAACTGTGCTTTTATTTAATCAAATAGAAATCGCTTTTCACTCATAACGGGATTGAACCACTTATATTCGATAATAGACCTCTTCTAGGTACAACAATCATTCTTTACCGTTTACAATACAATCCTTACAAATGCATCTCCGCAAACAGAATCCAATCTCGTCGACAAACCTCCCAGTCCATCTTCAGAACTTTCTTGCGGTCACGCTCCGATTTCGTGAATGGGCAACTCCTGCGCGCCGTCAGAGCACGGTGCGCCATTCAGAAAGGAAAAAAATGCCAGACTTAATGGCGGTAACTTGTAATAGACGAGGATCGGACGCAATTGCTTGTTCTTTCTTTTACCATATGACTAAGTCTTCTAGGGCGAAGGAAACAAAATAAATCACCAGTACCTATTTCTGCTGTTGTGAGATTAAGAGTTAAAATAGGTTCATTTTCAATGTTTTGAGTTTAGAGTCAAATCTCACGCAAAACTGTTGAAGTATGTCCAGTGTAAAAGTTTTAATTAAAGCATATGTACAATATGATTCAGTATCCGTGTAGGATAGGAATTTCTGCGTGTGTCATATATACAGATACCTATATATTTACAAACAGCATTATCTGACAAGTTGACCACATATCACGTCACGGGCAGAATACCAAGAACTGCGTCGAGTTACTGTAAATATTGACTTCAGGTGTTATAAGATAAAGACCGACGCATTTTAAGCTCTCGTACACATAACGTTATAGGATATTAGTTTTCATATTAAATGGAGTTCGTTAATGCTGCAAATGCGCAAATGTGAATCACTAGTCGAAACGTGGGTAATTACTCGGAATATTGTCTGGGCAATGGGAAAACCTCATGATCCCATTTCGACGGTTATTTGTTCGATTTGGGTTTCACTATACACATGGAAACGAAACGCTTATACATGGAAACATATAAATGTTGAAATGTTAAATGGTCAAATCAATGTGCTTCTAGAATTTATAGAACCGTGAAACTTTTTTCTATCGATCTTCGAGAATGGCTCGCTTTGATGGTCGTCAAAATAATGCCAATATTCATAATATGTATTTCACATAGTTAACATCTAAAGGTGCCATATTTTCATTTGTAGACCAAATAAAGCTGAAATTAATTTCAGAAATTCACTGCTACCCTGGCTTGAAGACACTGCTGACGGTATTTCGAAAAAGTGGGGCGATAAGTTTTTCTTCTTGCTTATACATTCGCGTCTGTTCCCTGGAGGCGACACTGGAGTCGTCTCAACGGTTCTCATCTTTTTTCCGCGCGTCGTCTAGATCAAAAACTATCTACGACAGAATGCGACCTCTTATAACGTCGAGAATAGCAGTACGTTCAAAAGGTGTTATCTGCCTCAACTCTCTACGAGAAATCGATAATTGTGCAGACGGCAACCGTTCATTTGTAGGGGAGATTTTTTAATAACGGCCTCACTCGACTCGTTTCTAGTGTCATCCCGTTCCTTTTACAATCTCCGTTTCAAGTAAGTACAGAAGTTACCATGGAAATCGCATACAAACAGTAATTATCGAAGACGTTCCTCAACAACCGAAAACCTACTCCTCCGCGCGCTTGCAAGGTCAACTCGATCTCCCCGATTCAAGGTCAGAGGCTCCGAAGGAAATGCGAGGAGAAGATGGACGAGAAAATGATAGCGAGAAGGAAAATATATCTTGATGAATTCATTTCTCTCTCGGCGGCTTTTTCGATTAACGACACACAAACTTTTTTTGTCGTGTATAAAATGGTGCGGATTGTGAAAAGCACGAGGACGTTTCGAGGCCACTTTGTAACCGTTAATGAATTGATGCCCCTTTTAATCGTTTGATACAAGGTTTCTTTAATAAAACCCCGTCCATGACTCAAGATAAAAAAAACTAAAAGGTCGGTGGATGTAGGGCTTGATATACAATTTCTGGATACTGAAGGTCTTTCCTAATCACAGGGTTTCGAATATGATATGGGACTGGATCGAAGGTCATTTATATATAGGTTAATTCATATCGGTGATGAAATGATCCCCACAGATTTCTGGAATAACTACAAATTGACATTTCTTTTCAGTCTCGAGTGATTTGTCGCCGTTCACCCATCTTTATCTGTCGTAGACACGATCAATGCGTCGTTAGAGCCAGAAGAATTGTCGGACAAGAGTATTCTCCGTGCTGATAGTGATCAGCTGTAGTCCCCGGAATGACAATAACTACAGTACAAACAGAGCTGTAATATTGGTCATTTGACTAGCCATGCGATCTCAATACGAAACGCCGTCGTCGACTCCTGATTGCCTATTTACAATAATGTTGATTACTGGCATTGAGAAAATAAGAGACGATTCTGACGAATATCGATAGTGAAAAAAGGACGAACAAATCAGCGCATTGTACTGGCACACATTGACTAGTCGGCTCTACACGAAAAAATGCCATAGACATTCTCCAAAACAAGTGCACCTACACAATAGGCGAAATTGTGATGGAATTTTCATCTTAACTTTTGAAGTTGGAATTGAATTGGATCAGAGCCCGTACCTATGATATGTCGAATTTGGTCAATATTTGAACTAATTCGATGTTTACCTATTTTACATCACCATTAACACCATCACAAACAAATCTGTGTTAGCGTAAGCGTTAGGGCATATATAACGTAATAATAACACTTGACCGTTAGTAATATACTAGAATAGACTAAACTTAAAACCTATGCACGGTAACATGGCGGGCCTAGTTTACAAACAGTGTGACGTCATTCATCTAAACCGACAGATGGGATACAACGAAGCTCAATGCGTATCCCTGTGACCTGGCTTCACACTATAAGCATCGCGAATCTGACTCCGTAAGCCTTAAACTAAACAGCCCAGTGGGCAAACACAGGCTGGGTAGCTTTGTTCCAGTGACCCCTGCCCTGTTAACACAGTGGAAATAAATTTCCTCTCGCTGGTTAATAACTGTCAACAGTAAAATAGAAACGCCGCGTCGTTTTATCTGATGTGCATAATGGAATTCTTCTCAGGTAATAAAACGCCTGGATTATTTTCGTCTCCCCGCTGAGAATGAGAGGAAATCAATCTTTCAAAAAAATCACACAGGAAATCAACGCCGGACAATGCGTCGTGGGTTTGCGTTTGAAATTAGCGCTGTTGTGAAGTCGTGGCGATCAGCAGGGTTCCGACCTAAGCCCAACAATGTACCTCAGCCCTCGATTGTTCTTGGGTGACAATACTTTTTTCAATACTGTGTGTACTTAGGGTCAAACTTTCAATTTGGGAATAAGCCATATTCAGAGGAAGGGATACCATTTGATGTGTATATGGTACGGTGTATTTGATGTATAGGGTTTCATATGTAAGTTGTATACATAGGGAGGCCCATACGTGTAATGATTTCAAAATCTTTAGAGTATTGAATCGACAAACAAAAAACAACTCGAAGTTGGAGACCTTTGTTCGTGTTAAACATGAAAAGGCTCTCTAGTGTTTTTGTAGTTGAAGTATCTCGAGTCTGTGTCAAGAGTCCTTAAAAACTTATAAAGGTTAATTGACTTAGTTTCCTATAGTGTAAACCGCATCTGCAATCCTCTCTCATTCACTCTAACATGCAACTTCAGACGAAATGCACGAAACATGGCCTTCATAGACTCATTTCTTAGTCTGATGTCCATGATCTAACCATGGACGTTTAAACGTTATCTAACAAACAAACCCGAAGAATGCGGACAACCCCTAACGGTAACAACGGCTAGAAAATGATACGTACATCACGAGACGGTTGGTCAATCTAACTCAGTTTCGTTTCGATACAGAGTAAGAATCTTATGAATGTTGTATGATCTTGGGTTTTAATGTATCTAATTTTTACTTCAATTCGGAAACTCAAAACTTCGAACGCCCATCATAATGAACGTTTTCATCGCACACAAAGGCTTCAAATTGAAATTTTTGAAGAAAACGTGGCAGCTGTACTACTACTTAGAAACCGAAATGCAATACATCTCTCTAACCTAATTATAACTTTCTCTAGTTCAAACTCAACACAGGTCAAGGTATTCGTGCACGAATGCCGCGGGATATGTTCAAAGATAGATCGGAAAACTCCATAAAAATCCAAATTTAGTCGAAAAACCTACCTTCCGATAACGATTGATATAACACCGAGTATTTAATCCTAGAAATCGGAAATATCTCTTTAAAGTTTTAATCCGGTGGTAATAAAACTGCTCTTTTTGTTTTAACTTCGAGAAAATCACTCGCTCTACATAGAACTCAGCTGAAATAGCGTCAGTCTCAGTACTGAAACAGCTGTACTGTACAATGAGACTCACTCGTCTGTGGGGGTGGTAGGTAGTTTATTTCTCAGAATCTTCAACGATATACAGAAAAGTAAACCATTAATAATTGTGTGCAATTTATTTGGTAAATAAATGATTTTATATTCTCAGTATAAATACCATTTGTATGATTTACCCGTGTAAACAATTAGTCAAGTCGTCTTGTAAAAAATTGGCTAGTTTTGTGCACATTTTCAAATCCGGTTATTAAAACTTTTCGATTTCCGCTCAAAAAAGCATTTTTCCAAACTACCACTAATTGGACCTATGGTCCAAATAATGTTCTTGCGGTTTTTTTCACATGTCCTTTATCCGCGTGCAATGAAAGAGGCAACGAAACGGTTTTGCAACAAAAATGACCGTAGAAATGATGTTTGTAGCCGCGGGTTCTGTATGACCCACACACTTCAGGCGTCAATGTATATTCACGGGGCCCGTTAGACCTGGTACCCCTATGATTTAGATGCTTATCATTTTGACTTGGTCTCGCCTTATCTCGTTAAGTCAACTCAAGGTGTATGTCAACAAATGAAAGAGTCACCAATGATAAAATCTCTTACTCTCAAAGCGTTATTGGTGCCTTTTATGGTCAAAGCGAATGCGAGCCATTCGGGTTATCACCCGGCGTGATTCATTTCGTGAAAACTGCATTCGAATTGAATTCGCAGTTTTTGAAAGGATGGTTATTATACACATGGCCAATCTTATTTGACCAGAGCTTGTTTACTCCATGTCACTCCATACAAAAACTACATAAAGATTATGAGCTCCTATTTCCGCTATGGCCCAAAAGAGAGTTTTCGCCTCGTGAATAAACGACGCGGAAGCGAATGAAACATAAAGAAATCGAGGTTTGATGTCATGGCGCCACGGATTAGACATTTCAAGCAAAAAGTGACAGTCGAAAATGGTAATTCCGTTGTAGAATGGATAAGATTCCATATTCGTGTTTGAAATGGATTTTATCTTCTAAGCTATGAGCAAATATATCTACCTAACTAGGATTAAAATCAAAAGAAACTACGTTTTGATACTCTCCATAGAGACCACCGTTGACTTGTGGTTCTAAAATACACGGTTCTCCTCCATATTGCGCCTGTGATTAGATACTGCTACTGGTCGCGCGCGATTATGATTTGATTCGGCTGTAGCTTCATCAGTGAGACCGTGTACGGATAGATAGTTACACGACGACAATTTACGATCGTTTTACCGAATATTAGCTTTGATTGCTTCGGTCGTTATATTGCAGCAGTATAGATACGTAGATAGAATCCACAAATCTAGTAAGGTATAAACTTATATATCCGTCATGGTTGCGCCATCAACCCCAGGGTTTCACGGTTGCTAAACGCTACTAGCGATTTTATCAGAACCCAATCGGTTACGTTATAATACTTGGATTACAATCAGTTAGCTACGTTACAATTATTGGTTTAGATTATAGTGAAATTATCTTAATTATCTTAAAATGTGATGCCTGAATAAAAAAGAAAAATTGAATTGTTAAGCGCCCGGTATGGGACTCGAACCCAGGACCCTCAGGTTAAAAGCCTGATGCTCTACCGGCTGAGCTAACCGGGCTCTGCGTACTCTCCATTAACTATCGATTCGGATCGATACAAAGCGAATATTGATTTATAGCGGGATTTGTGATTCTAACTAGAACTATTTTTAACACCATTCAATTAGATGCAACGAGATGCACTCATGTAGCTTCAATCTCAATGAGTCTCCGAGAAGTGGAACTATCTCATTCAAGTGAAACCTGAGTGACACTTTCCGTTTGCAGGCTACTACTAGGTTCGGCATAATCAGTTGAACGAGTGGATTCCTTCTCGAAGCTGTATTTCATTTCTTACAGACGCTTCAGAATCTCGTTCGTACCTGGTCCTTCATTTCTTTCAGTGAACTCTCCGACACAGGCATACTTGTTTATATATAGTAAATGTGTGAATCTTAGGTCATTGATTTAATTAATTATGTCCCTAGGGACATTCAGACATGAAGATACTTCTCTTGTGCAGACTTCAATCAGGAAACTCAACCCTATGGATCATTAAACTCTGACTGGCGGGTCAGAGAAAGTGCATCCAGCTGCAATTAGTGAGGGGGACATTATAGTATACGGTGTACTCAACTGATTGGTGCTTGATAGCGAAAACGAAAATATTGAATGTCCACAGTCCAGAAGACTTGGTGACACCCACAGAAAGCTTAGCTTTTTATCACAGACTGGAGACTGTCTATAGAAGAAATAGTTTGAGGAGGGTATTGACACCATATCATAATAGCGAGTATGCAACCCGAACAGTATTCGCATCGGATGTTTCAAACCCCGGACATCCGCGCGGTTCTTACACCTATGTGTATGCATACAATGTACGCAACATCCAATAATCATCACATTTATGTCACGGTTTATTGATGATCGTACGCACACGTGTCTACTGTTGTGGTAATGGAGAGATGGAAGTGTATTCACAGTGCACAAAGCGAGGGTACTTCATGCCAGAAAATACGGGATAAGTGACGTACGTATTGGTTAGTGAATGACACTACAGAAATAGATAGGTCAAAATCTCTCCACAAACCACGCCGAACATCATGAGAAAATTATGTTTAACTACACAAACAAAGTTTTATAACAACCACTTCATACGTATGTATCGACGGATTGGTGAAATATTTTAATTTAAAGATGAGTAAAATGTTATTCTTTGCCTTTACTCAAATCACTCATTATCGGTAACGAAATGACTAGGTGGCAGCACTATAAAGTTAATCTAGTATTTGGATTATTCACCATTGAAAAACTCGGAATGACGTTCGAGGGCTTTTCTACATTACTTTTCTTGTAAGTGAGGCTGCTCATTTAAGAAGTGTACTGGAAGTTTAACAATTTTACATTTCAACTCGTGGTTTACATTGTTACGCACAAAAATATTATGATAATTTCTGAGAATTTGTCTCCGGTCTCGCGCATACATACATCGATATTGTAAATACGGGGGTTGCTGGCAATTCGCATTAATAAGGCAAACATCCTGGACAGATGACGGTGGCTACTGAACCCCTATCCACGGCCAATATTTAACCAGTAATAATACTATTAATATACGAGGGAAGTAAATAAAGCCGCCCGAATCCGATATACATCCCGCACACGAGGGTAAAACCGCCAACAATGTCAACAAACACTGACTTTATTTGTTCATATGATTATTATACATAGTTGTCTTTAATTTTGTCGCCGATATGCATGTATAGATTCATACGCACACTATGAAGAAAAGAAGTATAGATTTCCATCACTCCTTTGGTAATTGACCGTTGTCCTCTGTGTTTCGACGGTTATGTTGATCAATTTTTTGCTCGTAATTCATCTTTGCTTCTGTCAACCCTATTTGGAAAGATTTCCCCCCCCCCTCCAACTTGACAATGACAATATATAACACTGACA
This sequence comes from Tubulanus polymorphus, assembly GCF_964204645.1. Taxonomy (NCBI): domain Eukaryota; kingdom Metazoa; phylum Nemertea; class Palaeonemertea; order Tubulaniformes; family Tubulanidae; genus Tubulanus; species Tubulanus polymorphus. The sequence goes on along the minus strand of NC_134029.1, from coordinate 4,671,304 downwards.
GTAGTCGTATTTTGGCCTATAGTAGGGAATTGTGAGCATGGGTTGCACCAAAGTAAAACATGTTAGAATTCATGTCAAATCCACTCTTGGGATAACAGGGAGTGAAATAATGTGAATGCTTCAAGTTATTCCAGAAAATGTATAAGATTGGGTGAATACACATAACATGATAACACGAAACACTATCTGATATTTGTATCCTCAATTCTTTACCCCCAGTTCAGCAAACGAGTTCGAGGTGGTTGAACCTAGTTCCATGATGCGTGAAAAGCTTCGCGACTTATAACTAGATGGAGATGACGCGATACTAATATGGAACTCGGCGCACCAGCTCCACACCGACATCAAATATACCTGAAGGGCAAGAGCAGACAGACAGACTGAACAAGCGACAAAAAGACGAAATTATAGATACGACACTTTCATATGAAAGAATCTTCGCATCGCGCCGATAAATGATTGCCGATTGTCTCGTGTATTCGTACGCTGGCGGCGATCATTCCGCCGCAGATGTAGAGCCGAATTATGATGGAAATTTGCCCGTTTCTGCTGCCAATAACAGCAACAAAAATCACCGACGACAACCACTCGAAAAGAACGGCGGAACTTTCATCAGCCAAGGCCAAACACGGTCGTTATATTGTTTATTATAGAAATATAACACAATGCTGCTGGGGCGTAGCCAGAATGAAGCACTGTTGGGCCCGGGCCTATACTACTTTGGTCAAGTTACATTCTTCAAAACGCCTTTAAATCAAGTCAATATACTCGCAGGACGAGTTTGAATTAATTATCAAGACTTTAATTTTCTACTGCGTATAATTGTAACATTGAAGTAAATTTGTGACATACATGTATTCCATATTTTATAGTCTACAACTTTAAGAATCCTACGACACTCATGTGTTGTATGGGGTATTTGGGAAATAAATGTTGGCTACTTACACCCACAAAATGTTCAAGTTATACATACCACAAAGCAAAGTGTCAAGCCATCAGACAGAATGATGAAAAAAGGGAAAGATCATTTTACATCACCATTTTTCAACATCTATCAATTCATTTGTCTACCATCTTTACCCGAGATAATTGATAAAAATCGTATTTTGTGTAATTGATATGAATAAGATAATTGTTTACACCTCAATTAGTTTTACGTGCCACGAATGTGGCAATAATGAACTTCAAGTCTATTGTCTCTGTGAGAAACCCAGATTATTGCCGAGTTTTTGCCGTTGCCGCGATCGTTGCCCTATTGTATTTCGTCGCGGTGAGAACAATACGACGGCAGGTTAACTAAACACGAGGACGTGTGGAGCCCGGGAACGCCGTCCATTAGGATAAGAGCTTTTACACACTTCAGCCAACACTCAAATTCGCGACCGTCGAAATGTTTATATCAATTATCGGTAAACAAAAACTGTCGTAACTTAATATTACTCGTGAATATACTTGTGGGACAAAAGCACGACGGCAAAACACACGAACGAGCTGCGCAATGGCGACAGCGAGTGATTTGAAACCTCGAGAATTAATACCGGCATCAGTGATGGATTTACAAACAAGCGATATTCCAATATATGTCCGCTATTTGCCCTCCGGTCGAAGCAATCAATTTTTGTTGTAATAGGAATGAGTCGTTTTAGTGCACAGCTTATTGGAATTGTTAGATGTATTGGAATTGTTAGATGTATATACATGTACGTATAGACAATTTTGACTGAGGGTTTGACAAAAATAATATATATGGAAATTCCTTCATGGGTATAATAACGTCGTTTGGTTTGATATTTGGTTTTCTTGTCAATGCGTACAGAATTCCTATTACGCGACTAAAAATAAAATCAACCCATATTGGACTAATCACATGGAATGATTATTGCTCCTGGAAAAATAACTGAAACAACTAAAGCTGCGCACATTTCTGACACATCAGAGCCCTGAACGGACCCGCATCCACAGTGGATGTCTCATTGAATAAACAAATTCGCGCATTCCATCATCGATGCGCGCGCGGCGTAACCCGCGTGTGTCAATTCGCTATATCGCGGCAACTAACGATGATTTTAGGCCGGGAAATAAATGTGTTTGATTATATGAGTCAGTGAAAGATAACTGATGGATTATTAATCTAAGATCGGCTGATCACACGCCGATACACAGCACGCGCAGAACGAGCTCAGTAACAAAAACTGTTTCAACTTGTAACTGACTCCACGAGTTAAGAGATATTTCCGTATGGAACCAGGGAAGTGTGATGAGCATCACACTTCCCTGGGAACGAACAATGTTTCCAGAGGTTGAATAATTTTCATTCAGGCCTTCGGGATAAGAAGGCATATTCCTTTGAAATACAACAGTAACGAAGAAACGAATGGTAGAAATGTCGTATATAAAGCAGCCACATAAGATCGTCTGCTATACTTCTACTGTCGCGTCTGCTAATGAGGGCTCGTGTCTGCAGCTGTGTCGGACTCTTGTAAACCACGGAAATGACTTAAATCCCCATAATTAACTAGACAACAGCCAGATTAGGGGCAAATCAATCCTTAATAGGTTCTCAGCATCTTCTCCCAGCCTGGAGCCACCGCCATCTCACATATACACGCTACATACATGCGTGGTAATGATATGAAATGAATTTTATACCTAGATATTCAGATGGCCCCTGAAAAACTATTTCCCGAAGGAAAAGGATAAGCCAGGCAGCAAGGAACTAAAAGCCGATGATTTCTATCGAGTCGTAAGCAACATTGGAATCGAAGCGTGTAGTATGCTAAGTGCAAGGTTTAGTTAGGGTTTTAAAATCGAAGTCGATGCCCATAAAAACTGTTTTAATACACTTATACGCAATCCGTTCGTCATTCGATGCCACTATAGTGCATTTATCATCGATCTGTTGCGCTCAAAATGATTTTGAACGCAAATGACCCCCATCTCGAGACACGAGACACACTACCGACACCGCACAGTCAGTGACAGTCTTAATGACAGCAAAGACTCGCGCAATGATGACGCATTATCGACGCTTTAATTTACTGGAACCCGACGATATGATGAAAAAACCGCGCGGCTTCTGAACTACCATTCACTATCTCATTAATAGGACAAAGCGCGTCCAGTTCCACGCGCACACGGTGGTTATTAGTATACGTAATAATACCATGAGTCACCTATAAACTGTACTATTGTAAAGAGCTTTATTATATCAGATTACAAAAACAATATCGTCATCAAAAGCTACTGACGAATCGGATTTTTTTTGCTGATTCATAACGGCTTCTGTAATAGGTGAACTGTAATTTTACTTTTGAATTTGGTCGGCAAAGTTCATCTACAGGTTGAAATCCGATTATCTAAAACAACATCTAACGATGATGATGGCGACGATGATCAGCGAAATGATGACGAATTCGAACCATTATGGCGAACAAAATGACGACAGCAAAAATGTGAAACTCTTTAAGACTTACTCAAAGTAAAGGAGCATGGTTAAATGGTTATAGTGGCGGATAGCTGGTCGATGCAAGAATCTCGCCGTGAATAAATGCAGATATAGCAACGCTACTGTGGCAATTGAGGATCCACCAGGTGCGCTAGTCGTTACTACGCTATCTACGGCTAATGACAACTAAAACAAAACACCGAATAGAAAAGTCATTTTTTGATGTGATTGTATTTGGACCAGATGATAAAAAACCGTTTTAAAACGTGATTGAAAATGGACCAAATTTTACTACAAAGACTAAGAGTAAAGTATGAGGAGGCGAATACATATCTTTACATCAGTTCGGTAAATAGAATTGAACCGACTTTTAGGTTGCTTGGTGTTTGCGATATTGAGATTGCAGGTCATTGACTCCAGCTCGATACAGACACAGACACGCAGTCTGAGGCTGTTACTGCTGTCACTAAAGCCGACACGAGTGTCGCCTGATATTTGCTGTTGTTTTGAGTGATATGATTTCGTATACTTTTAATTAACGTTCTCCCCTCGTGTTCCGTCGTCGTTTCATTCATCAAGTGTCTAAACATCAAACTTAACTGTAGCATTAAAGACGCATTCTCATCAACGTAAGTTTGATCAATCGGCGATTTTCAGGCATAAAACCTCATTAACGCGAATCTTCGATGTTCCGAGCTCATATTTTTCAATAGATCCCCTTTGAAGACGAGCGATGCAATCGAAGTGTTTAGATTAGGCTATAAATCTTTGTCTTTATCTTCGATCGCAATCGACGACTTTCAGTAAGAAGCTAAAAATGTCTCTACACCGGCAAGACGACATTGAAGTACTGAACTACTCCACTGAAGTAGTCTTTTCTACAGTTTACATGAGTCGTGACCGAGTTAAGGGTATGAATACGTAGCGGATTTAGGACTCCCTCCCTGGTGCTGCTATGGGCTGCAAAGATTATCCAGCAGTTGCGAAACAAGAACCAAGCTTAACACCTACTATATATACAAATTGCCAAGTCGAGTCCCTGCATCAAGACATTCGCACCAAGAAGCAAAAAGAGATCATAAAACTGCGAGTTGATAGCGTTTTATCGTTGTTTTATAGTACGTAAATCAATTGCTATGGGGCTAATTCTGAGGACAAAAGTGACCCCCGGTACCATTTATGTAATTAAACATCTATTCGCCTCGTTCATCATAAAAGTCATTTTACGCGTCAATTTGCAGGTTTTTAAGGTAACAAAAAGGGCTCTTCGACGAGAATGAAAATTGGGGAAAACATAATTCCGGCAAGTCTGTGTGCATAAAGTCACCAGCTGACATGACACGATGCTGAAAATATTCGACGTCGTACTTTGTGTGTGTCCACAACACTAGCTTCGAGATATGGAGAAATCTTGTGAACGCTTGGTAGCCCAAATTCCGCCGGGATGCCGATCTTCATTTTGGTTACTATGGCAATTGCTGCTGGTGTTCGGTGAAGCTTGTAAGAGCACTTTGAGAAGATGAGTGGCAACTGGTAGACAAGGTACGTTACTTCATCAGTAAGGATTGTGCAAATCAGTGACACTGGTTTATACCAGTGTCAAGTTATTTGTATTCGCAGTGACATTAATCAGGATCGAGTCGCAGACAAACGACGCCGCATTTATGTAAATTCATTAAACAGATTTTCATCCGCAAGAGCGAAAATGCTTTTTTAGAAAATGGAGATAAAACATGCGCATGATGTAATCAAGATATAATCAGAGCAGAATATAGGGGGTACTGTCTGGATTAAATTTGTTTTGCTTGTAACTATACTATTACCCAGTTTGTATCACATCTGATTACTTAATTAGTCTCAAATATGTCTGGATTGAAGTATATTTCATAATTTTGTTTATAACGTCAGTACTCTTGAAGATGACTATCATAGGATACAATCGAAACATCTACAATCATATTAGCTCGAGGAAACTTTCTAGACGAGCTTTTTCTTTCGTTTTGTAAAGCGGGATTTCTATAACGATCTATATAACAAAGTATATAGTTTACGAATTCCGGTGAATTCTCACGAAGATTTTCGAATGTTTTGACGCCAGTTTGATGAAGCCGTAAGGCCACGATTCGAGAGACAACACGTGTGACATCTCCGTGCGACTCATTCATCACGGTTACAACTTGTATGCATTATTTAAAATGATTATTCCACCGGGGAAGAGATCGCCGTCTACGCTAATTAATTGGTATCATTTTCTGAATGAGACACTGCAGGGTGTGAGCAGGCAACAGATTTTTGAATTCCTGATACTCGGGAATTATGATCGAGGGTGGCGTTTAGGTCAAACATCCGTCTCGCGAACGCATCAGAAAAGCCGCCTCGACAGATTCCACGCAGAAAATTCCAACGCCATCGTTCCATCTAATCATTGGAATATGGACCCATAAGCCACTTGTGGCGTAAAGCCAATACCCGCGAGTATTTTCCATCTAAAAACACGGCTTAATTTCATCCGCAGACAAGCCTAAGTCCGGCATCAATGAAGCGAAATAAAGCAACACGTAATACGCAGGTATTAACCGAGACAGAATTTGCGACCGGTCGCTTATTCTTCGCCAGCGCAGAAAATACAATTAATTCACAAATCCAATTAATACACGAATGCAACGAGATTTATCCGTGAATTGTCGGCATTCGCAGCCATTTCATCTCGTGCTATCAATCATAACTCGCAAAGAATGGATACGTCACCCGGTAATCCGGTCAACACAGTATTCAACAACAACCTCACAGTAAAATTCTACAGCGCTATAAGTACATGTATGTATGTTGTCCAGTGGGCCGCAGTCTCGGGGTATTACTGCTGGTTTATCCCCTCCGTACGATGAATAGAAACAATTTCCATCTCTGATATAATCTGTCACTAATCCTCGTCTATAATCCGCTCGCTAATCCCTTTCGTACATAGATTCTATACAGGCACGTACCGGTGTGGATTGAGTGAATTACAATTGCTTGATGAAATCCTCCCGAAACTTTTTGGAGATGTTTCTTTTCGCGGAAGCTTTCGACGTGTTTAGAAACCACGCAAGGTGTCTGACTGTAATCGATTGTTTTTTTTTTCATACAAAGGTGAATTTTGCAGAGCCCTGGGACGTCGAGGAACATTTTCTATCTTTTGAAATACGACCATCAATCTGAAGATCAGTTCACCAGTGTGAAATGCTCTGAAAGCCTATCATTTTGAAGGTCACGCGCATAAAGTTAAGCTTGAAACGATGACACTATTGATTTCTTCTGTGATTCTGAGAACTTTTCACGAGTTTTTGAATTTACGACTTATTTACCCCTGCGCGTAATAGAATACCATGGATTCAGGAACGAGTGTTTGAGGCTCCGAAACTGTCTCGAATTCCAGCACGATTCGACACGTAAAGACTTTCATCCGTATTGAACTGCTAACAGCCTACAGCGACCATTTCATGTTTAGCTTTTAGTCTGCGCTACACAAAACATCGTTCTCTCTTCTCAAAGCAGTTTAAATTACTCTTCAAATGGCTCGGCACTTTACACCGCGAGAATCAGCTTCGTCTCGGCTTCTTCTTTTCATTGAAAAATCGTTGCAGGTCGCATCGTTCTCGCTAGCTACAAACACGCCAATTATTTCTCAAGTTCACTCAGTGTCGTGAAAGGTGATAGATTTATCCATAATCAGTGAAAACTAATTCATTATATAATTATCTCATTAGAACGTCGTTAGCCTCATCTCTTCTAGCGATAAATCAGTTGAACGCGTGTCTGTGAAGGTGGCAGCACCGTATGGTGTAATATGATAGCGATGTCGTTGGCTGCGCATCATTTCAACGTGCAAGCATAAGATGCTCGTAGCGGCGCTACTGGAATTATTGAGGGTTCGGAGCAACGTGGCCATTTCATTAAATCGTTTCATCTGTACGTATATCATTGTCTGCCTGGTTCCGAGTGGGTCGAGGCGGCAATATCGAACGTTGAGTGTTTGGGCAACGCGTTCGACGCTGCTTCGAGAAGCCGGGATCGATTCGAAGTTTATTTTATAGAAAGAAATACATGTACGCAGATATAAAATAAGAAATCTGACAAGTCCTTAAACCGGCGCGTACGTACAAAGTCGATGGTGCTTCGCTGAACCGGCGAGGACATCGCGGACCGATTGGGTACAGAGCAAAATCGATGTGATGTACAGTACATGCTAGACTTAACTCAATCCTAATATATCAATATAAAGTCTGTCAGTACATATATACACTATCCATCATCGATACTCGACCATCAATAATACGTTTTAACATATAGAGTCGAAATATTGATTATTGCTGATGATGCGCGACTAGCTGGTGAAATTGGATAAAATCAAATCCATTAAGATTCTAACGACAGTGTTGTGTAGTGTGTCGGATACACCCTATAGCGGTTTGCGACACGGATTTTCACGCTTCCGTACACCGCGCCGATGTCTCTAATTCTCAGTGAGAGTGGAATCAGCGTCGATCGATAATACGAGAATATTTTATCGAATTTACAACATCGAAGAACGAGATTGGATCCGATCCGACTGTCGCAGTGTATGGCAAACGAAATCCGCCATAATCAATTCTTTATGAATTTGAAAACCGAAAGACAACTATATACTTGCATTTGTCGAATAAAACACTATCCATGTCAACTTTGGATAGAAGTCCCACAATAAAACGAATAAATACAAGTACTTGAAAAATGTAAATGTGTCACTGAACATCCTCGCTTGCCAGGGTTTGATTACCACCCGCCAAAACTCATGCCAACACAAACTGGCCACAAACCTACATTGGTCTATTACATGCCCACGATTTCTTTGGCGGACAGGTCGCCGCTAGGCGGCCACAGTCTGCGTAGCTTAGCGGCAACCTGTCCGTCCAAGGAGTCGCGGGAAGAGTTTACGGCCAGGGGTCAGTTGCTCAAAAATTGGTCACAGTTCCACAGTTCTCGACGGATTTTGAAACTGACTTTGAATTAGCATGTTTTAAACCAAGAGGTGAATCAACTTTGGAACTGCGGGGATACAACACCTTGGTCGTGCTGTCGTATCCTGGTCGGCTTATCTCCATAGCTGCACGACCAAGATGCACACGAGATCAATATTTCAGAAGTAGTGTAAAAGGCGTATAGGGACGTGTCAACTTATTGACAAACTATACATTGACCCGGGATACTAAATCACTTTCTTGTTCAACAAAAACAGTTCGCGACAAAACATCGGCTTAGAGAGAAAATATCTCATGCAGTCAGGATCGAAAAACATAATTTGATAAACGTCACCTATGACAGATAGTCTTCCGAATCAAAATTCTTAACCAGCGACTTCGTCATTTTTCAATCAATGGCTGAATGACACCTCGACGGCGCACAATCACCAGTCACATGACAAGCCTACGACGCCCAATCCGTGTTTTCAGGCGAATAGGTTTTTATCGCAACGGCGTCGTTAACAAAACAAATCTCGGGTGGACATGTCAAATCTGGGCACCGATAATGACAGGAGCGCGACTACGGGCTGCTTATCATTCATAACTCGACTCCATAATTTTGCGAATCGCGTTTATCTCGGCAATAACACCCGCTGTCAAAGACGAGAAAATTGTTGAAAGAAAATGAGATTTGGATGACGCCGCGAAGGCGCTTCTGTCAGAGCAGATGCCACCGAATAATTGCGTTTAGTGTATTGAAAACAAATGAAGTATCTTGCCAAATATTTACGACACTATAAATAAATGGTCAACCGATCAGCTCGAGGCTTTCAGGTCGGCCAGTAATGCAGATAACAAGTCCGCGTGGCCTAATGGATAAGGCGTCTGACTTCGAATCAGAAGATTGCAGGTTCGAGTCCTGTCGCGGACGTTTTTATTTTATTTTTACGCCTCGGCGCTTCGAAAACGACATTTTTTCCTTAAACAACAGCAACCTTGAGATGGTTCAGTTACCTTGGATTAAACCCGTTCGGCGTAACGGAATAATTCCGCCATTAAAATAATGGAGTTCAATCTATTCGGCACCAATAGAGAATTGGTGATACCGTGTGCGAATTGACATGACACACCTCAAGAGAGTGATTCCAACGTGTGACGTCATACAGCATATTGCACACACCGTCGTATACTGAAAGCATGAAGAGATGCTATTAAATTTAAATATATCATTTCCTTTTTTCAGTTGCATTATCAGTAGACTGTGTAAGAGCAGCGTGTACACACGGGAAAGCTGAAATTGTCAAACTCCATCACGGAGCATGAACTACAAGCATGAATATGCATTGCTTAAGAAAATGGCGACTTCATTTCGTTTCAACAGCGAAAGCGATGACGACAAATGAAACCAACTGACCAACCAGATGTCGTCGATATCCTCTTAACCAACTTCACGGGCAACTACTGGTCGTAATCAGCGCCAAAAGAGTTAAAAATGTGACATTACCCGTTCTCTCTTACATATCTACCAGCATTTATCCTCGCATATACAATACCATTAAATCACGGCATCGTTTCAAATGCTCTTATCTCGACGATGAAGAAAACAATTAATCTAATACGATGTGTAATTACGTAACATCGCTACACACAGCCACCAGCTTCCATCTGAAGAATGCTTACGCGCACTCAGAGTCTCCAGAAAGAAAATACCATTTCTTCCGGTAGCGGATATCAGTCCTATCGTGCAACACATTTGGAATTCATTTCGGCTTTAATATCAGAGCGTTAGTTTCCTGCGTCTTCTAACGTGAATTATGGGTTCGGCCATTAATCGCAAAGATAGCTAAGCAGTGAATTTTGATGGATATCGCACAGGAAAAGACTCCGATGATGGAATGGATGCCGAGGGATGCCGGCTGGATGCTGGGGATGCTCGGTTGCTGATAACAACGATCATCCATCATTCTAGTTTATTCTCAAATATTACCCGTAAATTGTTAACGACGACGCGCACCCGTGTTCAATAACAGGTGAAAGTTTTGTTTTTCTAAGCGCGTGACGCTGAACCCTCGCGTGCCAGGGACAACATTGAGCCGGAATACACGAATAAATTGACTCGAAAATTATCAGTTTCGACATGAAATATCTTAAGAACCAGTGCATACATTACTTCACTAAAAAGGGAATACATTAACATTCAAAGGGCGCACTATAGTAATGTCTACTTACATAATTCTTTTTTCTGAAGTTTTCACCATTGGCATATCGTATCGTATACTTTAGATCTAAAATGAGATGAGACAATAAATATTTGAGAATAAAGTGGATAATTGTGTATACATGATCACAAAGAAAAATGAATGATCTTGATCGTGTCCAAAACCGCTCAATGGCCAGTTTTACAATCAATCCGACAATTATGTTTTCGGTGAAATTGTATCATCATCCATTCGTTATAAACCAATGAAGACAACAGTTTTTATAGCCCATGACGTCCAATACAACTCCCTTTAGCGAATGAAGGGACCGCACTCTCGCGATATTCAGAAGATGCTTTTAATGTAAAAAAAAGCGTTTTAGTAACGTTGACATGTGATCCCAACCGGGGCCTCATTCATCGAGCAAACTGCAAACATCTTTGTCTCGTGACGGGACAAAAATTACGCAAACTTAGACCCGCGGAAATCCCCGCGCGAGTACGACACAGAGACAAAATATCGACAGTGAGTAATATCACGTGACCTGATGGATTATTCCCCTGTTGTATCTTTACTCCTCAACTCGCAAAGTGTCTCTACAATTTCATGCATACATAATTCCATTCATCATGCAGCGCGCCAACCTCGTACTGGATTTTATGGTCGCGAGTTTTTATTGAAACCCATTCATCATCGTCGCTTCGACCGTTTGTGTCGTGTTTATGCTGCAAAATTGTTGCAGCAGCAGCAGTAACGAAGAAAGGGCTCCCGATGGCCGTCGTAAGAGGTCTTATGGCTCGGTGGTAGTCCTAACTTGAGTTCTTTGATAGAACTTTAAGGCTTCTCCCGGGAGGCAAGCTGAAGAACCCCTCTACTGTAGAGCCCTTCATTCTTAGAGTGTTTATCATTAGAAAGTTAGAGTATCATTTATGTTTTATCGTAATGTATTTATCGTGACCATCAACGTTTGGTAGATTGAGCAAGAACACAAGATAAGAAGAGAGGGTTTGACTAAAAAGCTTAAAAGCGTCGGTCCGGGGCATGAATTGGGAAAGATTCTAGAACGGTGGGGGCTATAGACTAAATTGACTGGAAGTTTCTAACAAAATACACACATCGCAACTAGGTTCATTTTTTACCAGGAAAAAAGCACATAAACTGTTTGACTGTTTGGCTGAAATAAGATTCCAATAGTTACTGATGGAAATTAATGAAAATGTTTCCTGAATACCAGTAAAAAAGTAAAATGTACGTAAGCCCTACAACTTAACCGCAACCGCTCAAACCAGATACAAATTCTGAACGAGATAGTAACGATTTTTGCGCCGATTTCAGGCAGCACATCGAAAAAGATTCAAGCTGTCTCCGATGACAAGCAAAACATCCCGGTATCTCGATACTACAGTGTCGAGAGTTGCGGAGAATGGTGCCAAGACAGTGCCGAGTCACACTGATCCAGCATGTCGGCGAACAGCTACTAGAATTGTCATTATTACATTACGAAAAACGATTACAGTCAAACACGCAAAATGCATTAGCGTTCACTGGAGCCGCTGCAGCATCCAGCAGCACGCGGGAGGATGGAGACGAATGTTACATTGTGTTTAGTAGAAGGCGACGGCTCGTGAAATGACGGCCTAAGATGCTGTCAGTTACATTTAAGACGGATGACAGTTTTGTGTGTACATACGCTCGTATATCCTTGAAACTACGACGTATTGGACCTCATAGTTCAACGGATAATACATTATACTTAGGCTGGATGCTGGATCCCATGGGTGCAGCTACCTAATTACATAGTAATCTATTTCTACAGCCTACGGCGAATCATGGGCACTAGTGACACTATCGATCGATGATAACGACCGGTTATTGATTTTTTATCGAGCGCATCGCGCGGCGACGGATTGGAAAATAATTTCCGAAATAAAAATCCAGGCAATTTAAATACGGATTTCGCTGTAATCCGTCAGAGTTTGACGCGACGGGGATTTTTAATTTGAATAGTAGAATATTCGCTTCGACGCAATCTCGACCGAAATCAGGTCGCGCTGCGCGAAAAACTGTCGTAAAGTGGAAGATTTTGAACGTAGATAATTTTATCCCTATTTGATATAAAAGTTCGTCACGCGGAGTAAAAACCTCTCGTGGTATCGCTCTACGATGTCATCCGAGTAAAGCTGGTTAAAGCCAATTTTCGATTTATCGACGAAACGAACACATTTTAGTTCGACGGTAATATTTGCACGATAACCCGAAAACCAGCAGCCAATTCCGCAGTCACACGTTTGATTTGACCAAAAACTAAAATTGAAAATGGACTAACGTCGTATTGCAGGAATATATCAACAAACGAAGTAACTCGTACGATTTCATGTAATACAAGGCCAAGTCCTGAGATTTGTACTTTATACACCATAAGCCTAACTAAAATCGGGGCAGATACATCTAACCCAGGACTGTTGGCCAACTCACTGCGATTATCAAAGAATGAACAACCCCCAAATCCCCACACCTATCTCCTTTCATATTGAGGACCCGTTACTCGCATTGTTTTATTACCATACATTAGAAGAATCGTACATTCACTCGTTTTTTTTAAGCCACATAACAGAACCGTGCCGTTCCCGAGAAACGAGATCTTTCATCGGTTTTGCCAGTTACCCCATATGAAACGTAACATCAATGGAGGCATGCTTCGAAAGACCCGTGTTTTTTTTTACGTTCATATACACCGAAAGCGCGCGCACGAAAAGACCATTTCAAAGTAGCGCATTATTATTAAATGTATACGCGGTCAAATTACCTCGATTAATGCGGTCTGTAGATCAAAATAACGATATTCCCGAATCGTAATGACGTGGCAGATTTAATTGAATAAATTCCGTCTCTGTCTCTGTCTCTAGCAAACGCTGTGTCATCACTAGCTATACGATATACCTTCACATTGGACATAACTACAAAAAGCCCCTTAATAATGCGTCGTAGACCCGATTCCCGGGTACGTGACTGAAAATTTATGGCACATCAAGAATTTATTAAGCATCTTATGGCCTGGGGAAAGTCTAATATTATATTGTTATTGCTGCATAGCCCCTGTTCTGGCACCAATGCTTGCATCCGCGACTGTTATACTGATGTACGCGTTGAGTCACCACCAGCACCGCGATCGGTAACGACCATACAATAAAACCTGCCTCTGATCACAGAAAACTAAAACCCGCGTTTGATAAATGACTAGAATGAATTTCAGTGACAAGAGTCGAGACAGAACAGGACATTGTACCGAGAGCATCAGTTCTGAGAGGCGACGGAACAATGCCTTCAATGCACTCCGCTTAAATGTCTTTGTGTCAGGAGAACTCGGTCGGTGAGAACAGCGCATTTCATATTGTATTTACTGATGGTATTATTGTGAAACTTTGCCGGGAGGTCGAAAAATGTCAATAAACCCCAGTCACAACAAGAATGAGGGGTCATTCGAGAACAAAACGCACTTCATCAGAAAGCAACTTAAATATTGTAACTCATAACTCGGTTTTATGACAGCGGAAATGTATTGTAATTTCTGTCATAACGAACGATAACGAACATGGAATAACTAATAATGAAACTTAGCTGTATTAAGATAATTCTATTTCTACAAGCTAACCCCAAGCACAAAGCACAATGTGATACGACATATGCGTGAATCTAAACGTTATCAGGTCGTTATATTGCCCACTCTACACATGGAATGTGTTAACATATTACATATCATTCGAAAGACAGACGAAGGGTAGCTGTAATCACCCGAAACATCTGCACATTCCTGATTAATCATTTCAGTCAATTTACAATTGTGGTGTTTCATGTCTTGATAACGGATACGTGATTTAAAGGATTTTCAATATTGAAAAAAGCACCAAGCTGAGAGTCGTATTGACCGAGGTGGTTTTCTTTCAGGTGCCACACGAAACATGTTTTCGAATGTGTAAATCCAGCGTTGGACATAGTCATATCACTGCCATGTTGATCAAATGAGTAACGCATAACAGTCTCGGGATCACGAAAGAACTAACGACGACCCTCGGCGATCGAGGACGAATATCCCCGAGAACGGAAACCAGTTTATGTGACTAGAAACCAGTCTACTGCAAGCAGGAGGTTACAAGACGACTCAGTACCCGAATCAGGTCCAATCAAAGTCATATCTTCCTCCACCTACGTAAACAATTGTTTCATATTTTGCCGGTTTTAACCCGATGGATTTATGGTAAATCTAACTGATTAGAGTCAGGTTCTTGGTCTTGTTGTTTCCCGAGACGGCGATGAGCTCCATATTCGTATTCGTTTTCTCGCTGTGGTTTTGTATTAACACTAAAACGACTTATTATTACAATCAAGAGATCCGCGCAATCCGAACATAATTCCACTTTCTATTCAACTTTCACAGCGCTGTTTATTGTATCTTGTTCGACTGTGGATCTGACTTAAGGCGATGTAATATACCGAGTAGAAAAATAGCATCACCCCGCAATCAATGCGCGCATTTACGCCAGTTGCCAGTTTCTTCCGGCGAATTGCGGTGTCTATCGTCGCCATGAATATAAAACCAATTGTAAAAGTCATCATTAGATTCAATGAGGGCGGTGGTGGATATGTATTCTATGTGGTAGGATACGATTACGAGACAGGTGTACTATGATGTGCTGTTGTTAACGGACACTGATTATGGTCACCAGACACAGATTACCTCTGTGATTGGCACTTTCGCTGATTATATTCGAACTAAAGAATATTCTTATATTCCGATGATCGGTTGTGAGGAATTGCCATAGAAAATAAACTTATTCAAAAAGACTTATCGTTGAATTCGTTGAACAGCAGGAGCCACTATTACGGTTACTCTGAAGTTAAGAGCTTGATTCGATTAAAACACAATCATTTTGTTGATGACTTCATACGACAGAAACTTCCCAAATTCAACCCCATCCCTTATTATCGAGTCGAGAACAAAATAGCTGCGATTTGGCCCGGGTCAAACTGGACCAGACCAGAACCGAGTCTAATTTGATTACTTACTTTGTGATTACCTATAGAGCGCATTCAGCCGCTCGTTACTGAAATGCTATTAAAACGATGCAATGGCAAGCGAGGTGAGTCATTTCCAGAACCATAGCATTCACACGAAATAATTTGACCCGTGCCAAACAGGTACAAACTCAGGTATCAAAAACTCTTTGGACTGTGGACCTGAGTTTCTTCGGTTTCTAACGGGCAGATGGTGCAGGCCACGTGGTAGCCACACGTACATCAAATCTACAAATCTGAAAATCTCGCTGAACGGGGGTAGATTTCAGAAGGGATCGTCACGCTATTGTTGTTCAATAAACAAATCTACATTAAAACGACGTTGTAAATGATAAATTGGACTCGCGGGAAAACGAGGAAAAGCCACGGCACGATTTGATCTAATTTCAGCCGATACGTCATAAATAAACGGATTAACAGCGCGACACCGACGCTAGCTGAAGGTAGCAGGGTATAATACACCGTACTGCGTATCTGTGTACCGGTATCCAAGCAAATCATCACACAGACAGCTTCGAGAAACCGGAAAATCTGTATTTCTCTATGAACCATCGGAACCTTGCCACGGCGGGAGGGGCAGAAAAAGCATTACGTAATTGATTTAGTAGCAAAATATAGTATGTTTGTTAATAGACAAAATGAATATCAACCTTGAAGTATAGTTATTTCCAAAATCTCGAAGTATATATGAATTTAGATTAGCCCCATCAGTCAGATGTCATTGTCGGATTTACAAAACTCAATTCGAGAGGAAACAGAAAGAAAGTCTACGCCAAATGTTGATAACATGCACCTCACATCCAAACTCTTGCCTCTCGCTAGGAAAGGGTTAAATCTGATCTGACGCCGCATTTTTTCTGTTTCTTGCGACTTCTTCTTACGAGTGGAAAATTAGTCCGTGTCTAATCAAACAGAGGTATTGTATTGAATACCAATCAGGATGACCTAACCCCCGCTCACTATACGCGCCGCGTATATCTGCTAACGTGTTATGCAAGACGTCTCTCGACTGAAACAAACGCCGAAATAGGCTTAGAAATCTGTGATACAGCAATCATATCGCCGTCGTGGAATTGTGTGTATGGTCGATACATATATACATATAGCTGAATATTATCTTGGACAGCTTATCACGTAGTATGAGACTGGTGTATAGTATTTCGCCGAACGAAAAGTTCTTAAGCTATCTGGGTGGGGTCTCACCAATAAACTTATCATCAGTGTACCGCAGTTAGGTCTTGGAGTAATCATTTGAAATCAAATGATTACTCCAAGGTTAGGTATTCAGGTCGTATGAGCACCGTGGATACATCTCCGGGACGTAGATTAATATGTCGCTTAGGGACTCCGAGCTGAACTTAGGTAACCTAGGCAGAGATGTTTGATGTTGGGAGTACAGCCTCGCAGACGCGGGTCTTTATAGTAAGTTAGCGCCAGCTGCTTTGTGGGTGAAGGTGGTCGAGTTGCCGACACCGAACCTGGCAGGTGAGTATATGACACAAAGCGACTCACACCGGAAGACTCGCACGTCATGTGATAGATTAATCCCGGCGAATAGAAACCAATTACTGGCGACTTATCAACGCCAGGGAAAACGTCTCATTGCTTGCTCTTTCAGATGCATGTGAAATTTAGTCAGATCTATATAGCTTATTACGGGTAGTGACCATCCGGGCAGAAAACACAGAGCGACCAGTACGAATCGATGCCGTACGCGAGCTACTATCGAATTATGTCGTTGTCAAATGTGAATGAGTGGTTTACAATTGATATAAATGATACAGTAATTGGTCGACAGATGGTGCTTTTCGATTAACGTGAAGCGAAGTTAATGGTCGAAAGATATTAAACTGTAGCCTATCAAAATGTAGTTAATCGCTATCGCTGTCGTAGTCGCAGGATGCACGCCGGGTTAGGCCTATTTGACGGCCAGACTTCGCGGAGTCGTCGCCGTCGTAAATTCCGTTAGTTTACGACGAAAACGTACCGACTTTATTACGGCTCCATCAGCGCGTTAGCTCGGGCGTGAAATTTCGTATAATTCGAAACGTCAAATTTTCGAAAGTGACTGCCGTAATTTACTGAATTCGAGGTGACAGCGGATGCGGGTATAGAATGTGCGTAACGGCGCAAACACGAACGAGGTTTCAAATTGTTAATCGTCTAAAAACATTAACAACGCGCCAGTCGCCGTTTCAGCCAGATTTTAGTTTATTTAAAAGAAACACTCGGAAATTGAAGTCACGCTTTCGTAGCGATACTTGATACGGTTCAAGAACTAAAAAGGGATATCTTTTTATCAATTCGGTTTGTGATGAAAAAATTAAGTCTTATTGGACGTATGCGAACTTTTCAAACTATGCATAAATAGTTTGGGTTCGAACCCTGAACATGATGCTGATCATGACAAGGTATATGATATCTAATGAAATACATCATAATCATAATATTTTACCATATTCATAAACATTTGGTTTGAGATAAAAGAAATTCTTAACGAACGCTTACGATCTCTCAAAAACTTTTCTATACATCGACTATATCCCTTTTTATACCATTAGTGCCACGCAGGACATTATCAGCGGGTTCGATATTTCTTTTCCCCAATTGGGTAGAGACCAGAGAAGAACCTTCGACCGAGAAACTCTGTCCCATCCTGGATTCGAACCCATGAACCTTGGGATTGACGAGACCAGTCACCGGCGGCTTTATATCCTAATTCCTGATGACTGTTGGGATATAGTCGAAACATCGATGGAAATATAATCGTATCGTAGAATTTCACCTTATATTACCATATTTTCGTATTCGCCGAGAATCACCAAAATCATCATGACTGCAGGGACATCTCTCTAAATTCTAGTTCTACAACTGTCTCTGTCTGAATTCACCACTGTCTGTCATCGCGTTTGTAGTTTAATTAATAGTTTTAATTGAAGTTAATCCACGCCGCAATTCGACGGAAATTGACGAACAACGGTCTAACATACCGCTGTGTGTAATTAGCAAATGTAGTAAATTAGCCGAGCAATAGTAAATTCAAACGGATGATTATTTCACTGTTTGCTGCTGCTACTGCTGCTGCTGCTGTTGTTGTACGTTCGCCAGAAATTCAGGGCGTTTTACGCTAATTGGACGTGAGTCATAAAAACTCAATTTCTAAATTGAAACCGAAAGGAAACCATAATGTTTAAGAGACCTGGTTCAACGAGGGAGATCTCATCAACTTTTCTTCTCTTGTATACCTTCTATTGTAGAACGGCAGGCTTGCGAGGGTTTTTTTTAGAGTTTTGACTAATCTAACGGCTATAGAATGTTAAACCGCCGGCGGGAAAACGATCCGTTACTGTTATACAATACAATAGAACGATTCGAGTCGACTCGAGTGATAACTGCGGAGATTTTAATGAACATAATTAGAGAATTTCTATATTCACCTTTTAGATTAATATGTATATAGAATTCTATTCCGGGCAAGACAGATTACTGAAAACATGAACCGTTGAGGTTGAAGTGACATTACGAGATATCTAACCGCGCTTGTATCATAAAGATTCGTCTTATCGCAAAGAAACTTCTTCGCGTGCTTTAAAGTTTACTTGTAAATATTGCAAACAAGAATATCATATTATGTTGGTTTTTACCTGACGAATTCGTCGGTTGTGTCGTTAATACCCGATTAATTTTATCAAGATATACAATCTGATATAATCTGATACTGGATTATCACAAGGATTGATTACGGCATAAATATATCATCGTGGAACCGTCCATTTTCAGGTTTAATACTCATTGAGCAAAGAAACAGCACGAAGTGGGTGGAAAACCGATAGTCCATCGTCTATATAGGAAAATAGATCGTGCAGCTTAGGAAATAGATGTGAATATTAAGGATTTCAAAGTAAAACTAAAAACAAAATCGGAAAAAAAATGTGTTTAATAAGTGAAACAAAAATCATTCGAGTTCCAATTTCGTGAAAAGGTTGTAGGATTAAAACGGTTTAGTTATAAGTTACGGTTAGAATTTTTGACCTCATTTGAAAACATAAAAAAGTATATAACAAATAAATGTGAGTTTAACTTTCTCGTGAACCGGATACGTGAACCCTGGTCGCTTTTCTTTATACATCGGCGAAATAAAAAAGGCTGAAGAAAGAAAAAGTTGTCCGTCTCTTTCGATCTATAAATTCATTGGCGATTACTGAAATCCTCTGATTCTCGGCGACGCAGAATTCGTCATAATTTCATACTCTTTATCGCCGATAATCAGTTACATATCAAAGTCGCAATAGATAAGTCGAGGGAAGTTCGCGCAGTCGTCGAGATTCGGAATTGCTGACACAATAGTGCCAGCGAAACGTTAGGAAATTGGATAAAATCTCACGTCAGAAAAACCTTTCAGACTTGCTGTCAGTAACGCAAATTGGATCAGTCGTTGGCTGTCCCTAGGCTATAGAAACACAACTATATATACGTAGGGATATACAATAGATATATGAAATATGCGATGATCTGATTCTAGGCGTTGCGGGAGGAAAATATCTTGTAAGTTTGTTAGCGAAGTTTTATCGTTTCAATTTTCGCGCACGGGTAATAATTTCACGAGGCGCGTCTGAACCAGCTGCGGAGCGCGCCGCGTCGAGAATGACAATCGCGCCGTATACCTGATTGAATTTGCATAATGACTGACAATGTGGGAAAACTTCCCCGGCGCGTAGGGACCGCGTCGGATCGAATATCAAAAATTAGAATTTCATGCGCGGCGTCAATTGAGCGAATAAACGCCGCAAATGTCTGCATGTCGACTGTAAGCGGTTACTGTATGAGAATGCGTGAGCGGAGTTTTGACAAGTCTATGCGGCGGGTTGCTCCGCGGCGGCATCGAGTAGCAGCCAGGGAAATAAAGCCGAAGTCGGTTCATTTTTTTGTCCTACGATGGATGGATTAGGGCGACAAAGCGAAGAAGCGTTTTTTTCAATGAGCAGCTTCATAAAGTCACGAGGACACGAGCAGATAGGGAATACCTATGATACCAAATTGTTGACTTAAAACCTTTCGCGAAATTCGGTTAAAGATCCCCCGATATTTGCTGGCTCCGTTTAATTTTCTGCTTCGTGTATCATGTTATCAGTTTTCGAAAGTTTTTGCTTTGGTAAATGTCACTTTCGGCAAGAAACGACACGGCATCGACGATTATAGGCTTTTTCAAGAATGATGCTCTGCAGGTTGATCTGATATACGAACGGCAACGGGGAACTACAACACCAGCTACCTCACCAGATTGCGGGACTAGCACTCAGCCTTATGCAAAATTCAGTTCATTTATTGTTTACAATCAATTAACTTTGAACTGAATTTTAGGCTCGCGAATCAAATTGTTTCAGGGCCCAAATCAAACATTGAATTTTTCTACCCAGTGATCGTTTTCATTAATAATTGATTTATCGATTTATAGAAAAGCAAATTCAACTGAGATGAGGAAAAAATTCAACCCGGAAGGCCGAGTGACTACTAGCGCACCTGGCGGATCCTCGCTTGCCATTAGTGCCGAATCCTCGATTGCCACAGTAGCTTTGCCAGTTCCCCGTAATACAGCACTGGATTAGAAGGCCACGATAGACCAGCTGCTTTGAATTTCCTTCTTTTCTCGTAAAATTTCAAATAAACATTGATAAAGAGGAATCGCTTGTCCGATGAATATTTCCACACGTACCTCAAACTAATATTTGACTCGTCATAAGAGTCGTGTATGTTTTTAAGTAGATTTGCCAGACGAATGCCAGAAACGTCAATCAATAGAACCCCATCATCGGGATCACGGTCTAGTGTTAACTTACGTCAATTAAACTGGAACCGAAAGTGCCAATTCGATCGTTGACAAACAGAAGTCGACGCAGATTTTCCGTTCGGTTTATCAATTATGAATAAACTAAGCGATATATGCGCCGGCTGGTCGTGTCTTAGTCTGATCAAAAATTCCACTCGAGGAAATCTCTTTCAGAGCGTTCTCTCAACTACTTCGCGAAGACGGTAAATACGTATCATCTCTTGAGATATGTCGCACACGCGCACGGCTAATCAAATATTGAAATTGCTAGTGTTTGTCTTTCTTATTTTTCTTTCGTGATTCTTATTCTAAATCGTTTCGAAAGTTCATCACGGTCTTAAACGCTGGGATTTGTTGTTGTCGTTGTTTTAAAACATTAGGTCCCGGTTTTATAGACTGGTATTGACTTTAACTCGGAGTTAACTCAATTTCTGATGAATCGAGATAACAAACCCCCGGGTTGACTAGATTGAAGATTGTCTACACGAACCCGGAACCGAATTCCAAATCATCAGGTTCTTCCAAAAACAAAGATCAGTAAATTTTACCGCACATCCAAAATTATATCTGTACTTCGACTTCCGATTTCCAAGCCCCTGTTTCGTTTCCGGCTGGAGAGTGGTGGGTTTGTAGAAATGGACAAAATCAGATCAATCAATCAATCAAATAAACAATTGGGATAAATTTTCCATGATGAAAAGCTAAGACCAGTCTACAAAACCGGGCCTAAGCGTGTCTGATTTACGAGAACTTCTTCTCTCGCGTTTTTATGAAGACCATGGTTGAGATTATTTGGATACGGTTATTTTCATTCGGTGGACAAATATGATATAAAATGATGAATAGCTCGAGTTAGAATCAGTTCATTTCTAATTTTTCAAGTTGAATCACATGCTAACTGTGAAACTATTGGTCCAGCATATACACCCAACACACATGTGGAGATTCGAGCGAAATGATATGAGTTAGTCAGTAACGGATGAGCATTTTGATTGTTAAAGCCTCACGCAAGTCAGTGTGACATCGGTCTCATCTGAGGGTAAGCGGATCTAGTACGAATGAAACCTTTCGCTGTTGTAAAATCGATAATTTGACAAATGCCGTCCGCTTATTTGAATTTTTGCATACGACGATGATGCGTCGACGGATGAAACTTCAGAAGGGGTTTTAGCGCTGTAATGTACGTTCCGTGACTTATTGAATAAACTCATCACGATAGTCATTATCCGTGCTCGCTTGCCGGGGCCGATATACGCTCTATCCGTTTTATCGAGAGAAAAATCGACGCAAAGAAAGAAAAATCACAGAATGATAAAAAGAAAAGAAAAAAAAACGAGGAAAAACGATAAAATAAAAGACTTTCTTTCGCATGTATATTTCACACTGAAGGTTTAAACAAAAAATCCATGTACAAATATAAAAAGATGTACATTGTTACGACAATGTTTCTTACCTTCTAATGGATAATGACAGTAAGAATTCAATCCCTAAGTGACTGTAGAACTATTTAGATTTCCCGATATATCGTTTTGTGGATTACTTTTCACGACTTATTACGAACTACGATATCTGTGGCTGCATGAACTAGGTATGAATGAAATATCCGTATTTTCTTAGGTTTTTTTTTATTTCACTATAGAATACCGTCCGATGCAATTACTTTGCGATTCCGTCATTGCTGCTCACTTTGTCCACACGTGAAGAAGAGTGTATCCTAACCAGATGAATGGGAAAGTTTCCACTTCGAAAATAGCGAACCTTCAAAACTGTTTTGACGATACTATGAATCGAACTTGTCCCCGGAGCGGCTCCGATTTCGGGACATCATTCCGTCACCTCAAGTCAAAGTTGACGAGAAAGTGTTATGTAACTGATACAACAGTGTCGTCTGTAGCGCTACTGAGCTCGTACTACAATCACAGTCGACTAGGAATCCGGCGTGACGACATTCGCTCGATACCGTTCGCTGATTGGACGAACGGCGACTGAACATCGAGCCTGCTACTTAGTCACAACCGGCGTTTAATAACGCGCAGCGTGCTGGATGCTGGATGCTGGCTGCTGGCTGCTGGCTGCTGCTGCTGCTATACGGGATGGATATTCGTCCGGAGTTTATTGATAATCTTGAATCGCGCGTTCAGATTAAAGTTTTATCGCGCAGAAAAGTAATTTCAAGTTTACAAGACGTGTTTGCGAACGAACTCGCGCCAAACAGCGCGCTAGTCTCGACGCAGACGCGCTGGTTTAGAATTTCATTCAAGGGCGAGAAATTGAAGTTAACCTTCATTTAGTAAATATCTTCGGGCATCTTCGAGTAAGATTGTCAAGAATATTTATTTTCTGCTTTGCTTTTCGCCGAGAATCCTACGGCTGTGGTCTGTGAAGGGGAGATGATTCTGTGTCAGTGGGTTGGTCGCGATCCTCACCCAACCCACCAGGGCCCCAGCGGGGATCTCTCTTTTGTTTTCGAAATTTTACATCATTATCGTCTTGATAAGATAATGCAATCAATCTGTATCAATGAAAACGACATTATGTTTAAGAATATAATGAAGTGGTGGTCCCGTCCAATGTTCCAAGGGTTCGAATCCTTGGTTTCTCGGCCAAAGGTTCTTCTCTGCGTCTTATCAAAATCGGGAAGAAATCTCAAGTCGAGTTGAGAAATTAAAACATGAAGTAGTGATACAGTATACCACTGCGAAAAGAGCAAGTAACAAACAGCCAACATTGCTTCACCACCGTGAAAGGAGCGGTCAATGTTTCTGCGCGCATTTATTCGCTAATCTGTTTTAAATGACGGTATTTTTTCAGCACGACTTCGCGTTAGACGACGTTATTGCGTACTGAGCCCCGGTACTGATTAGTTCGAAGTCACCAGTCTCGGCAATGACTCAGCGGCATTTTCTATTGTCACAATTCAGTAATCAGTCGATTGTTGCCCGCACCGCCGCCGATACCGCACACACTAACCAATTACCAGCTCAAACTCCCCTCGTCTCCATTTAGACCTTTCTGATAGGGGCGGAAAACAATCGTCGAAACATCTTATTCTCACTAAGCTTGTCACCGACAGACCGGGCTTTATAAAGTTGATTGTCTTCGGGAATGTCGAACAAGACGCGAAAACATGTCAAATATTTCGAGAGGAATTCATAAAATATTTCGCAAACGATTCGTCGATTATTGCAATAACGAATATCGAGTTGTCGCCGCCGCCAGAAGAAAAGAATGCGACCAACGATGGCTGAAGAAAAAACGGCGAGCTTTAAAAGACTTTGCTGCGTGGAGATTTTTCTTAGTTTCCGTGGAAAACATTATGATAAACAAGCGAAGCAAGAGTTACTATTGAACAAGGAGTATTTGCAATGAATAAACGAGGAAAGATTATGGGAAAAGTGTTGGAAAGAAAAGATTTATTTTTTGATAAATGGTAATACCCTTTTGACGGTTAAATGCGCGCAAGTCACACGTGATCTCCTGGACATCGTAAATAATTAGACCACGTGATTTAAGTGACGTTTATGATTGGCGTAGGATTGCGTAATAGGTTTTTACGACTTTTACATTCAGTAATAGGTCATAATTTCATAGTTTATTGTCAGTTACCCGCGCGTCAATACCTATACGCATCACTTTAATCCTTATATCGTGGTCGTAAATCTCTTCGTATCACTGAGATATTACAGATGATATAGCATGATACGCCGTATGACTTTTATACCAGGGAAGTCCTCTCCCCACCCCATGCTTAATCAAACAAAGTTATTGGCAATCAATTCGTCCGCTCGTACGGACCCCCTAAAATTTCTAAATGTCCGTTTTTCTGTCACCACACCTGACTGATCATCACGCCTAAACGGTCACCATGTTTAGCACTTCTCATAAAACTTGGCCGGAGACTATATTGGCTTTAATGTCAAAGGTCCCGGGTTCGATTCTCGGACGGGATGGTTGGATTGAGGGTTTGTGTATGTTTTACTACATTGTCCGAAGACATCTTCTCTGTAGATCAATGGACTGCTTTTAGAATTGCAGCAAACGGTTGAAATGCGTTACTCGAGCGTTGTGGCCCTTTCCCGAGTGAAGGGTTTGCAATTCAAGCCTTGGTAATTTCTCCGCGGTAGAATTAATTGAAGAATCCGTCGACAATTCCACGTGAAATATCCCGCGTGTCGCTGATATAATTGATGGGATAACGTATTGAAACAATGTCCTAGTGAAGCCAATTATTGCAGCGTACAAACAATGACCAGCGCCGAAACCGGCAATATCTGCGCAACCTTAAAGAAATGTCTCGCAATAAACGAACAATACCCGTGATCGTAAGAGCTCATCATAAAACGTAGGTAAGGCGAGATTTATTGCCGATAAGTTACACAGAAATGAGAAAAGATTGATGGATTACGAGATGAGAACGATCGCCCGGCAAATAACAACTAGCTGGATGGATAGATGGATCAATGCATTTGAATTTTCATAAAAGCCAGACACTCATTGATTGCGGCATAATGTCTCGCGCAATTGGTCGCGGGTCGCGCGCTGCACGTCAAAAGGATGTCGTCACAACTGTCTGTCATTTAATCATGTGATGAATCCAGTTTGAAGCTACATTTTTACAGAAGGCCCAGTTAACTTTTGATTGAATTTGGTCGAATTGAAAAATTTCACCAATAGAACTACAACAATGCAATAATAAGAAGAGGTAATCAGTGCTACTGTTACTTAAAAACCCGCATTCATGTGCATGTGCATGTACAATGAACGCCAGAAGACCACATTGATGTACATGTGCATTTAGAAGAACACGGCTTGATAGGCCTATCCTATTATGGGCCGTAATGTATACATGTATGTACAATGGTGCACATACCATCTCATTAGGGGTAAGAGGGTACATGCATTCGACATGTACATATTGGGATGCACAACTGGTCTCGGAGAGCTTAATATATATAATGGGTGAGACTATTGGTGTCTTCATTATATACTTAAAGAATTCTTTGTAAGAGACGTCTGGCAATAAACAAGACAGACTCCTCGGTATTAGCCAGATAGACCCGATAACTAAAACGACTAAATTCCACTGGCGAATGACCTCAGCAATAACTTAAGTCATAATCTACATGGGAATTGATTTGGACGAAGATATAAAACAAGAATTACCCGAAACCGTTAGAACAATACAGAACTCATAAACATCCGACGGTTCATTGTGATAAATAGTACAGTTGATTGCCGAGTAGAAGTTATTGGCGACAACCTGTTCTGCATATATATACCACTGATTAGGGGATTGGTAAAGCCATACTGCCATAACATGATGGATTACATGTCCCAGGAGCGCTACACCAAATATGTGAAACGCATATACATACACTGAGAAGCGAATATTGGAAACGACAGTTTTTGCAGCGAGTCAATATTCAACTGTAAATCACAAAGCTATTACGCCGTTTTTGCTGTGAGACGCCACGATGGATATACTGTAAATAAACTAAGAGCATTTCTTTGAAGTCATGCAGTGAATCGAAGATTGTAACTTATAGGTCTTACGATGTCCAAACGGATTGAGAAGAAAGTTGTGTCGGAATAACAGTGACTGATGAGAGCTTTGGCGTAAAATCCTTGAATATGAATTCTGGTTCGGCTGACAAGTTTAGGTTGATTTTAAAATGACCACATGATTAAAACCATCGATCTGTGAGGATTTCAAACTGTGAAGTGTATGAACGAAATGATATCGGTCGTCAATCGAATTCAATCTATGACTGACGAGCGAACAGCATGATTTGAATCCCGAAAACGGTTTAATCAAACACCACAGGCGCGCAGACGATACCGTGTATCGGTGATCTATCGAACAGCGTAGTCTGCGAGGTTAATTGGAAGTCGTTGTTCTTGATTAAAACAATACCCCCCAATTCCTCGACAAGACAACCAGATTAATCCCGATGACAAGTGTGTAAATAATGGCGAATCTTGCCATTCGTCCCGCCGCCGATAACAATGGCTTCAACGGGGTATAATCATCATCCGTACTGTACGACGGCGATGGCGTTGCTAAGGACCGCGAAATTAGCCGCATCACAAACACAATGGTTTTCAATTTGACCTCATTAACTGTTGGCAATACTGGTTAGGACGACGTCGCTTTGGTACCATCCATATCCCGGTTTAATCATGCCCGAAATGACCAATTTATGCTAATGCGTTATCTTATGTAGACGCCAATAAACGATCTCTCAGGCGGTAGTAGTGTTGTCATATTACGTCACTTCCGAAGGATTTCTCGATGAGTAGTCACAGTGGCTTTCGAGTGGAACCGTCTGACCCCACACGAGATGCGTGGGTTCGAGTCCCAGGGAAACATGCTATTCGGTTAGGACATGTCAGTGTTTCGCAACTAAGCCAACAAACAGTCTTTTAACTCTGGCGAGAAGCCTCAACTGGACGAAGAAGGAACTTAAGTGGCAGAAGATGATTATTTTACTAAAACCCACGCCGTTGCGCACTTCACTGAGAACCTATAAGGCAACTTTCTTTTTTTTCAACGGCTTCAGCAATTCCCAGCTGTGAATATGGGTCCTTCCTCGATTTCAATTTCTCTTTTCTTTACGACATTCAAATCCCAGAAATCACTGAGTGGCTCACTCTCTACAAAGTATGATGTTAATGAAAATTGAAAATGATGAATATTTCATAGTCACCCGACAAAAACCAATTAAATTCAAATCTTTATTGAGCCCCGGGGAGAAGAAGTTAAAGTACTTCTGGAGCGGGCATGATTTATGGTTCATGAGAAATTAGAAGCGAGCGATAACGGCGGCTTCTTCGATGACGCAAACGCGCGTTTTAATAGTCGTAACAAGAGAAAGTTCTAATGTCAGGTAGTTGCGGATATGACTGTCGTCATCTCATCTGCCCTTGTAATCGCAAACACGATGGGGAAAAAGCCAATTGCACTCGAATCTTTCTGTAATGAGTGACCTATCCGTGAATAATGCCATTCACAAAAATCCTTTACATCGAAATTGAATTAGTTTTAAGCACCTATCGCTGTGTGTCAGTGAGTCAACCCACTGGTCAGTTAGTCCTGACGATACGGTCACAGTTCGCTAGCTATCTCTAGTCCCACTCTCACCACTTCTATTAGCAAACTCTTACAGATGGCAGCGACGAACGAGGACACATCAAATGATACTGTCGTAATAAGTGAATCGCTTGATGAACGCCAAGATATGGTAATCAATGAATGACCATGAGTCAAACTCTAGACCTCAACGCTGGACAGCGTAAAAATATATCTTTTTCGTAGAGAGGGCAGGGCATCGATTAATTTTCAAATCACCAGATATGATATGAGATCCAGTAACCGGTAAGGATTGACAACTATTCACGGTATTACTGTTTTGAATATTAAATAGATGTACGTAATCATTAGCCACATGCCGCTGGCAGAATATTCAATCTCCTCGGGACACATTTCAGCGGCACGTGTTTGTCCTCTGCCTGACGGACTGGTCAGTCACACATTCCTGCAGCGCAATGTTTGTTGTGACAAGTTTCCATTATTTATTAATGTCCGGAGTAAAGTTACCACGGAGAACGACGCGACTCGTCTCGTCGCGCTCTACATTCTTTAGGTATCGTTACCTACTCATCTGAGATTCCATCGTAACATTAACCACATTCCAAAACTATGCGAGATGCGTCTATAACCTATTCAAAATTGATGATATATTGTCTGTGAAAACCTGAAGGCAATGATAGGAGCCTTGCGTGGACGCGTTTGGCTGGAGAAGTGCGATACATTAAAGAGCCAGAGCTACTGCTTGTTTATAGTTTGTAGAGCCAACCAAGGGGATTCCAGAATGATACCCGAGCTCATCAAACATAAACAACAGCTTCATGGAGCGCCAGTCCTATTTGGCAATGCTTCATTGGCTCATCAAGGATAACGATATGGTTAACAATGAAAACAATAATATATCATTCATCTTTTATTTCAACTTTGAAATGTTGTCATTCTATGTGTCGATCAATTCTTCGACATATTCACGTTTTTGTGTGGTTGATTCGGCCACAAACGCCGCCATTAGACATAGTCTTTTGATATAAAGATATCGGGTAGCAAGGGATGAATTATTATGTGAATTGTATTATATTGGACTCGGGTGATTATTTCTGTCATATTAATAGTTTTATAGAGTGTGGCAATTCTTCGCTAATAAGTGTGGTATAAAAGCTATCCGATGTTTGCACCTTGATTTATGACCTTCAGACGTCATTCATTAGAAATGAATATAAATTATCGTTTCATTTCTGCACAGGTGAACCTCTGAAGAATATCAAGGCATTCGCATGTGTTTTTTATCTTGAAAAATAAGGGTTCCCCTCTTATCTATTCAGTTGTTTGATTTGATTTGGCGTCTCTTACGAACCCGCCACACCTTTCTGGAATAAAACAGGGGGTTTGATCTTAAGATTGGATATCGAAGACACAGAACGTATCTTTGAAATTATCGCGAATTTTCTTATTCGAATAATGTCGACGATACTTTCTGCCGGTAGTGATCGAGCAGTTTACACTTACACCAGAAGAGTGTGACCTTTACCAGTAAACAGGGAAAAGGTCGGGTAACTTGAAGAGGTTCATATAGTAGCTACTACTGACTCTGAGGTTACATGAACGAGATCAATCTGAATCTGACAATGTAAACCTTTGAAAGATATTCTAATTACGTTATGTCGTTTGGTATACCATGTCTATATAAATGTCACATATACCGGAGACTTATGATAGCTTCCCTGTTTACCCCGTTTTGGCCTTTCGAAATTAGTATACTTTATATTCCGGAGTCGTAGGTAGTTGTAGTTTTATTCCGGTTGCCGTTGCGTTTATTTCGATGTTGTTTCTTTTGAATAAAGCATCTATCAAACGGTTCCATCGAATGTAAATCGGTAATGACAATATCGCATGATAACATATGGAAACCATATCCACTACACCCGACATTTGTCAACTACCAAACAAATGCAATTTTTATTTTCGACTCCAATTTCTCATATAATTTATGGTACCATTAGATACCGGGATATCGGCGACATCGTGGCTCGACTGCTGAATCAATTGTCACGTGCTCAATCTGTCCCCGGGGAACCCGTCTAAGAATCAATTACCGCACAGGGCACCAGTCTTATTAGTCACTAACGACACGCAGAACGCAGTATGCAAACACGCGCTTGGTTTTTCTCTCACTTTAGGGTGGTCAAGCAATATCGGGTTATAAAAAGATTCAGCGGTCAATTATGTTCGTAGAAATCTGCTATCGGTCAGCCGCTAAAAAGTTGGTTAATTGATATATTTCAGTTGTCGAACTGATCCTGGCTGATTACAAGATCTTGGTTCCGTCAGGTGCCTTTTAAGTTATTCGATTGCGTAAACAAACCTGGCCCATTCATCATGTTATCTGAAAGGCTATATCTGAAATTGCCACCTTATTACGATATTGTCCAGTTAGCTAAAACAGATCACCTTTTTACTGCCAATAACCTAAGGATTTTATAGCTTGACTCACATGATTGATACACGCGCAACTGGAGGCTGAGTAGGCCTACAACTTGTCCATATTCCAAGAGCCACTCGAGCGTCGATTGGCCTTAGAGAACTCGCGAAGTTCAACATAATGTCTACAAAGAAACTGACCCGAAAATTACTAGGAGAGATGAATTAATTTTGACTGATCGTTGAAATGGCCGCGAGATGGAGAACGTTGTAAAGCCGTTTTGATAAGTTCGAGGTCCAGCACTGATAAGAAAGATAAAACGCTCACGAAAGGCACGAGCTCATTTTTCTCCTGTAATTTTCTATTTTGCTTTGATCGCAAAACGAAAGCGTGAACGTTATTTTCCCTTCAAGGGAATGCCTATATAAGGTCGGTAAAGCGAATCCCACGGAAAAGAAATCCTTTTCGTCTTTTTAAATTTTTTCCAAACGATCAATATATTGTTCGCCCGTTTTAAAATCAATAAACGTGCCTCAGTCTCGAGTAGAGATAGTCGTCTGTAGCAGCAGCGCTCAAGGCCACTCGTGTTTCTTCAGTCTATGGCTCCCATTCTTACGATAATTCCCTGCCAGCAATCAACGATTAAATATCAGGTAATGAGCTTCTAAAGTCATCAACTATAACCTTTGGTCATGACGTCGTATTCTCGCGAGCTTTATTGTGACACGGTGATGATGTGTATTTCGCCCTTTGGCGCCTGGTTACTCAACAATGCGCGGATACACCCGCGCATGCGCTCACAACCTTCTCGGCTCGTATACCGGAAGCGAGGTTTGCGTGTTTCCCCGAGAACGTGAATGCAAGCAACATAAACAAGCGTCAGAGGCACCAAAATGTTTTTCTTGAAGATAAAATAAAGGGTGGGATATTCTAAAATGTACATGTGTGCATACAAATGGACGAAACAGGCCAAAGGCACTATATTTATGTTGTTAGACAATGAGAGTTTAGGCTGGGGTCAGCATCTGATTTTGGGCACCAATCTTGCATACATCAATCAGAGTTTATATATTATGTTGATTCACTCGTGTTCTAAAATCTGCATCTTCTTGGCGAGCACAAAGTCCCGTATTTGCTGGTAGTGATACAAATCCACCTAAGGTCCTTCGGTAAACTTTCTTCGCTGTCCAGCCAGTACACTAACGTCATAATTCACCGGGCACTTGACTATCACAAATCTCGCAATCTAATTACGAACCAATCGGACCCTAAACACAAAGGAATAGTCCGTTTATCTGCGTTTGCATTATTAATTATTCGCTAGGAGAGATCCCCGTCGTCTCCGTACACCTGTGTGCTATAAACTGGATGCACACGATTTAAAATCTCATCAACGACAAACTAGCAATTACACACGAATTCATGATCCCATGTGGCACACACAACCGGATTGACATAACAACGAAATCTCGTTTTATGATCTTTGAAAAAAATGAGGGTGCTGTCAAATGAGTCAGTAACTCCGAATGAGTTTGGGAATAATCTGTGAAGGGAAGATTACGAAAAGTCACAGAAGTATGAGTTAGGCGTAAGTAGAATAGTCCACGATAAACTATGAACTTCTTTGAAGAGTACATGATGGATATAGAACTTGATTGGCACTTATAAAGTTCTAATTAGGACAAACCGTCTGCGCGCGTTCGGTTCCATCTGATTATCCGGTTGATAGAAAAATGAAGAGATTAGAAGAAAAGAAGTCTGTCACACAGAGGATTCGAACCCACGAACTGCGGATAACCAATACGCGAGTTGAGACAATTTCGACTGCTATCGGTGATATCAGTACGATCAGTAGAGCGTGATTTGTGAAATTGGCCACTTGCATAAACCGACTGTGATAAGAGATAACTCGGTAAAAATTAGCCTTTGTTCGATGTTTGGTTGAACAGTTTCACCATCTGTCCATCGGTTTCCTGCTGAGATTAATCCACACAACGCCCGCCGCTCATCGTAGATCATAATACCGCCGGTTTACTAATTGAATTTATCGTTTAATTTTCTTATCCGCGCGTTTTTTTCCTCGCCAGACGATTTAATTATATCGCCGCTCTATACTAATGTTTGCTTTATTCGAATTTTTATGATTTATTTTCATTATTCGTCGCGTTGGTTTTCACACTGGATGCACTAAGCGCCCGACTGCGGTCATATGAAAACTCCATTCATCTTCGCCGGGAGACGGGCGCGAGAAAAATCCAGACGCCCGAGACAGTCTTTTACGCTTCCGCGATTGCTAAGTGATCCTAGCGAGGATTTGAAACGCTCTCGTATTTTTGGTCGAGTCGGGGAAGATGACAAATTAGCTCGCACCGAAAAAGGTCACCCGCCATAGCCGCGTTATTATTTGTCACCTCAGGTCTGTTGGTTAAGAGACCACGTGATGGACAGGCGATAAGCAGAAATTGTGATCGGTCGTATTCGAAGATGGTATTTGCATGGTTATCGAGTCTTTGTCTTCAAAAATTAATTTCGGCGATACAATTTAATGGCATTTCAAAAATAACAGGAACAGAGGTATTTTTCAAGAAATGAATTCCTATAAACATATCGTTGAAGTGTTAGCAGCATTATAGCAGAAGAGCCGTATTAACCTGGTGTTAAATCAGTAAATATGAAGACAGCTAGCGCTGTATACGTTAACTTGATTTGAGTCAGGCTCACTTATACCTGATAATGCTACTATGCAGTAGCCCGTATTTTAAATAAAATCTTAAACCTACAAGGATCTACTAACCTGTCTTCACGTTTACTGACCTGTGTAGTCCGTATGACCTTCTGATGAAACTTGGAGTATGTGCATGGAACGGTCCCGGTTCATAATATATCAGATATAAAGACAAGTATCACCGACTTATAAAGGTTATCGTAAAAAATACTGGATTCAAAAATCTGATTATTCAGCAGATTTGTGTAGGCAAACCTTATTATTCAATAAAAAATAAACTTTGATTAATGTAATTAACCTATCTAATTAACCTGAAATCGTATTTTGATGGATTATGTGTTCGGTATCTGCCACGCGTCATTACCTGGGATAATGCGCGTCATCGTAGCTCGGATAAACGATCCTTCAAATTAATACCAAGTATTCAAATAACAATAACGCCGAGGTATTACTCATAACAATGCCGTCTCCCTAAGCGAATTCGTTACATTTTAAGGCAAATTAGAAACATCAAAATCGAATAGATTACACCGTACACCATCGATACGTTCCATTACGTTGTTTTTTTTGTCGTTGCAAAGCCATAAACCACAGGGAGTCGTCACGTATTAGTTAGGTTAGATCCCAGTAAACCTAAAGAAAATATATGAAGAGAGTATAGCAATAAATTCTAACGAAAAAT
Source organism: Tubulanus polymorphus (assembly GCF_964204645.1). Lineage (NCBI taxonomy): Eukaryota > Metazoa > Nemertea > Palaeonemertea > Tubulaniformes > Tubulanidae > Tubulanus > Tubulanus polymorphus. The sequence goes on along the minus strand of NC_134029.1, from coordinate 4,636,869 downwards.
AGTCCGAAGATGTTTCATTTTCGGTTTTAAATTTTTTCGTTATCATTGCTGGGATTTCCTTAATATTATCGCCAAAACACGGATATGTGTCTTACTAATGCTGGGCATGAAAGAAGGACTTGGGGTAAAGCGTTATTATTTCAATACGCGCTTATAATTAGCAAGCCCTTGAAGCACATTATTTGCAAATCGGAAAAGTAAAGAAGGCTAAACATATTTTTTACTAGACAATCTGCACTACGAAAGAACGATTCGCAAGCAAACGAGAGAAAGCGACAGTGACGACGCGTGTAGAAAAATCAGAATGATTCAGATTCAGATCTCTATTTGTGTTCCTTTCGTCTAATCAAAACGTTCGCAACGCCATTAAAACTGGTTCAATTCATGCGATCATCTCCTCAATCCCCGGAGATTCGACACATACAAGACATACGAATCTGTAAGGTCGCAACCCGGCGTCTCTCGGGGCCGCTTCGATCAGAAGCGAATAAGCAAAAAGTCGAGAGGTTGCATGTCTATTGGTATTTATTTCACTTACAACGGTTACTACCTTGTTACTGGCTTATTCCGTTGTTCTTCAACACCAAAGTCAATTATTGGCCGACGCATGCAATCTAGCCATCAATAGACCTATTAGACTCCGAGTGAAAACAAAATCTCAAACGTCAAATGTCAGTGCAGTACCGGTCGACACAAAATATATACCATTAGTGCCATGTTTGCTGTGGTGCTCTGTTCAGTTCTCCGAAAGAAATTGTAAATTCGTGTTTGTAAACAGAATGTGAGACTGCGGCGTTTATTTCTATTCGTCGAGGTTATCGACATCGTTCATTTTTGGCAGCGTTCAGCACCAGCCATCTAAATTGAATTTTAGAACGTCGGGCTATGTACATTGTCGACAGACGGAAGTGCTATGTATACACACGACCTTGACCTTAGCGGGCCTCCATGCCGTCAAAATACCAAATTCAATTTCGTATTTGACTCGAAGTCTCCGAGGTGTGATTCATTAATTACTGTTGTAAGGAAAGGACGATTACAATGCCTACAAGAGGCACTTCAATAGAATTCAAAACATTAAGCTTATATGATTAGCGCGCGAGTCAAGGGCGCTGTGTGGAAGAGTTGCTGAAGCGTGTACACACGTGCCCATCTTTACATCGACAAGACAGTGCGGAAGATGTATGACTTAAAAGCGTCGGAGAGGCATTCGCGGAACAGAAATGCCACGAACTATGGGAATACAAATAATAAAAAATTAAAGAAAAAACTGAAAATCCAACCGCAGAATTTGATTGAGAGCAGTTATGCGTGAATTCAGTATTTCAGAATTCTAGAATATGACTTTTAGGATATTGTGGAAACGTAAAAATAAACTCTTTCTTTCCTGATTGTGGGATGTAACCACACAACATTGACAAATCTCAGTTCGCATACGGCAGCCTAATGGGACCCGGCCGGGCCCCAATACTGCATCATCGGCTGAGGTGTCATTGTCAAAACCTGCGGCCCGACGAGAGTAGAGGCATTTTAAGCGATGGATTACGTCATCGTCAGAACGATAAATCAGCTATTGCCAGCGGGTTGGAACAATAGATAACGATTAACAGTTCGACACACTGCGAAAGCCTTCTGGGATTCACTGTAACAAGGCGATCTTCAGTTTTATGAAAAATGTCACCGCCGAGAAAACTCGATCTGACGCACCGCGCTACGGCGCTATTGTCAAAAGAATTTCAGAATGATTGAAAAACTGACAAGATTTCATAGCGATCGTCCGTTACACGACTGATGTTTATGAAAGTATTTTTCGTGCGGCGCCTGTGAGACGAGTTGAGATCGGTCGGCTGATTTCATAGGCATTGCGTTAATCTTGTTGAGGTTTGGGCAGAAACCGTCAGATTTTCATAAATACCATGGGAAATGCGACACTTGCGAAAGCGCATTAAAAACTAAAGCTATTTGTTCTTGTGATGTTTCGCTTCCGCTTCTTAAAAAAATCTGACTAAGCGTCTTTTCGAGCCGTTGAATTTTCAACCGGGTGATTACGGTTAATTGCTAGAACAATGGCACCAGTAAAAATCGGATTATTCAACGCGTCTTTCTGATGCTGAGGAGAATTGCAACCTGAGGTTCACGCCGTAATTGACTTAATGAAGATTTTATACGCGTTTTAAGTAATTGCCGATTGAAATCGTTACCCGTAGTTCACCTGCCTTCTCTCTGACGTGCATCTCTTGTTCTATTAGCAGGCTGGAGTTTCTTATTCGCAATCTATTTAAGAGAAAAAGAGAGGAGTTAGTAGAACCACTGATCGAAAATGGTAGAATAGAAAGATACTCAGACACGTGGAGAATAGTCAAATAAAACATAGAGCCATCGGTCGTTGGTCTTTAGAGAGAATCCATTATTCCTGAAGATGACTATTAGGATATAGTCGAAACGTTGAAATAAACGAATAAAAGTTTCATTTTCGGACTTTTTATTATCATTGTGGGATTCTCTCCTCAGAATCCGAAACGTCGGTTCTCTCATCTTTTTGATTTGCTACGTTAATTTCTATTTTTTTTTTTCAAATTTCTATATGGTGGGTTTTAATCAAATTAACCGCGAAATTCTATCGCTACCAGGATTCGAACCCATCGCATTGGTTAGTCACGTTTCCTAAAACGACGTCACTTTTTCGATGTCATTCACAATCCACATCCAATAAACGGGACTAATTTTCCGCTATTTTAAACAGCTTTTCACATTAAACGTATTATGAATTTTAAGCAGGAATTTGCGATTACAGTAAACCGGTGTTTCGGGGTCGACGGTTAATATAAATCTGAGTTATTGCTTTGTGTTCGAGGCGGGCGCGACGGAGATCCGAAAGACGATGACATTTTAAGACAATTTCCAGCGACAATCCAATAATATAACGAACAATGATGGATGAGAAATGCGTGTGATTTTTCGTGGATGTTCCTGACAGATCGCGCGAATGCAACCGAAGATGATGCTGACAGTTGTCATGTCAACTGGAGGTGAGATGACCGTCTTTTCCCGACAACATCAAAGGTAAAGTCAATAAACTGCGCGGGATGAGGATGACTTTTGACTTGTCCAGTCGGATTACAATCAAACCATGTCAGTAACAAACAGTAATTACTGCTCAATAATACCGTAATACCAAAAACCCTTCGGGACAGACAAGGGCAATGTGATTTGATTTTTGGTCAAGTTTTGGTGTCATCCTCGTCCGATGCAAATGGTCTAAACACTCCAAGTGCTTGACCGTGGAGACAGTTCTAACCTGATCCGAGGGATGATAAAACTGGATCTCAGAAATAAGACAAGTTTTATCATACAAGCTTCACAACCGTGAAGAGTTCAGGACACATCTCAAGACCCTCTAGCAAATGTACTGTCTGCATATGTTCATACGATACATTTGCTCAGAGTACTTGATCGTCGAGGCGCTATATAGATATATTCACAACAGACCGGGGCGCGCTTTCGTTGCCATTTTGAAGTGCTCGGCTTTGTGCTCCATGTTCGGCTGGGATGGGTTTGAGATGCGCAAGGTGCAAATTCTCCGTTGTAGGCACGATCTGTTCAGTTTCACCATCCAGCATAGGTCGTTATCAGAATGACGACAACGACAGACTCGGACGCGCTTTATCGACAATTCACCGACTCTCTCTATCAGTTACAGTCGAACGAACACTCCCACGGTGACGTCACTCGATCGGAACGAACGCGCAAACTATCCGCTGAAATTACCTACCACGCGCTAAATATCCGCCGAAACGACGGGCAGCTGACATTGCGAAGATGAGCGAATGTCGTCGCGAGGGGTCGGCTGACTAAGTTGACGTGATAATCGAATCCGAGACCTCATTTCTGCTCTAAATACGGCCGACAAACTGGCGAAAATTTCAATTTGGAGCTGGTAATTGCGAAAAGTGGTTTGTCCCCGGGTCATGATGGGTACAAAGGCGACATGAGTTAGCTAATCTAGCGCTGATAAAAATAACGGACGACATACGAGGTGACGATGAGAACCAATTGAGTATTGTCCGATAGTAGCGGAGCGATTTCATTCTGTTTACAACCGCGTTCATTACTCGTATTAGCGAGGACGTAATAAACATCATCGCACATCACCAAAGACGACTCAACGTTTTCCATTTTTCGGTAGCTACATCGTGGTTCCATTGAACCAGATCCTTTTTTTTGTGTGGAAATGATCAGATCTATCAGAGCTAGAGATGACAGTAAGGTGTCAATCTCCTGGAAGCGAACTCTAAAAACGAACTCTTGACAACTGTACCTATAATAGTGTTTGTAATCTATTTGTAATCAGTGCATTTTCGATTAGAAATGCCTGAAGTGAGGTCCTGAACGCAAGTGAAGGCTGTACACGATTGGAATTTGTTCGATTGTCATCGATTGAGGTGGATAAGGCCCGGCTGCAGATTGATAACGCGATACTGATGGTCATAAGCAGAGCTTGATAAGTATTTTCCTTTGCGCGTGAAGAATTATTTTTGCGCGTCTCCATGACACACACCGACAAAAAAGAAGATGAGATTTAAAGACCATTCGCTCGACGATCACTTTGCACCTGGTCTTCGAGAGAAATTACACAGATGAATAAGAAAGACACCGGCGCCGACACAATGCATTTAAAAAGTGCCATCACGCAACATCCGGACAAATGAACAAGACTGATTGGACAATAGGAACCGCGAGGAAAATATCTGAGACGCGCTGAAAACGATGTCCAATTGTTTATATTACATGACTAACACGCGTCACCTGGTACTGACTGCGAATAACAATAGTTCAAACACAATTCTTGCCAGGAACACAGTCGAATCCCAACGGGCTACAACGACAACTGGCTATCGGTAATTTTTCATTTTGACAAACAATGGCTTGATTGGTGGCTTGTGCGGTTAAATTTCGCCGATTCGTGTGTGACGTCGACTCGACGAAACGAAGCCAATCAGAAATTGGATTTCCCTAATCTGCGCCGCGATGCTTACAGCTATTGAATGTAACCAGTACTTCAAAAGACGAGACGAAAGAAACAACCGCTTGGTCAGTTTAATTGTTCCGGGAGAAGATTTACGGTGGTGTCTGAGGATTTCATTTTCGTCTGTTCTTCCGTTTTATTCTTCTTCGAATGACTCAACGTTGAATTCAATTAATTAGTTCGGTCGCAGGCGATTTAACAAATCAACAAGAATATCTTAGGTTTGGCACAAAATTTGCCGGTTTCGAAATCAATATCAGATTCATTCCCCACTAATTTCAAAAGTTGTTACTGTGTAATGACATGTTTCAGGGCCCCAAGGTTCTTTGATGAAACCTCGATTTCACACGGACAGGTTCTTTAGATAACCTCTATCTTGGTTGTTTAAGGATCCTTCCAATTAGGTTCAAATCTGTTGTTCGGCCTGTTTGTTGTGGCGTAAAGGTCTTCATTATTATTGGCACTCACGACTATTGGAATCAAAGACGCAAATAATCGCAAAAACTATTTTGAACTCGCCATCAAACGTCTGTGATTCCCCCAATACCTGCACTGCACCAGGATGTGGTGGATTATTTCTTTTCAATTTTAAACTGATATAACCCTTGTTGAATACACGAATGCCACTCTTCTTGCCGTAACTAATGTTATACTGATTTACGGTTACGAGGTATAGACACACGTGATAAGAAACATTCCGACCTGCATCCAAGATATCTGCCGGTATTTATTCATATAACTCTTCACAATAGGTCGGGATTATCCAATATGGACGAGCGCTTTCATTACTTCGATCCATAAATCATTAACATCGTGTTCCATAGCGCCCGCGACCCCCTGAACATTCCTAAACACGTCGGTTTCCAACATCACAATTTGATGACTCAGCAGAAAAACATTTCTTGTAATATTTCAGGAAATTTATCATCCTTAGGATGTAACGATATAATCTTTTATTCAGTTGATATTAGGCAGTTTCCGGCTTGTCCATGGCACAATCGAATGTATCCACATTTGTGGACTTATCATTAGTCAGTGGGCCACATACAGCAGTCAGAATAGTGAACAGGCTTCATCTAAATTTTCGGGGTTTAGGCCTCTTACCAAGGGCCAGTTGCACAGTCATGGTTTAGATTTAAGACCTGTCTAAAGCCAAGATATAGCAAATCACAAAACTTAAAAACCGGTCTCACGATTCAAGGCCACGTTTGGAATTAAGTCACGATTTTGCAATTAGGCACTGTTCTTTCTGTCTACCTTTCGAATGTCAACCATGGGTTCGTCTTGCTATGGTATATGAAATCTGATCGAAATGATGATCATTTGTAACTTCATCCAGATGATGTTTGCCTTCACAGGCACCACCAGCGACTGGTTCACAGTTAGTCGAGTCTCGATAACCAGGCGTTACTGATTCAGGCAACAGGGTGATATACCCAAACCCAATAAGTTTGGTGACAAAGTGTTTGTGTCAGCTTTTGATATACCCATGCCCCTATCTATCCAATAGTGATGAAGCGATGTGCCATTTATGCTTGTCCCCAGTAAAAGAAGTCGAAATTACCATCTCCATATACTTATGTATGATGATAGCACTAATATAGAGTTCCCAATTTCCCACCCGGACAATAGTTAATTTGTCATTGTGGCCTATCTATTTGCATACGTCCTTTTCGCTAATAACTAATAAATCAGTTTCTTCAACGGTGTCGTCGCCTTCTCCGAAAATGGTCGCGTTTGAATTTACGAGAGTAAGATTTGGTGTATCATTAATAAAGCAGCTGAATGGCAATTCATCAGTGGAAACACTGTCGCAGTTTCCACACACCTGTCACCTGTTTTTATAAATCGACTGGCGCTACGTTAAGTGCTCATTGTCACTTGCTCCAGTGGTAGATATGATTTACAACTGGCCAGCTTCACCTCCCGCGTTAGTAAACTGACCAAGGATGAGTACCCTCCGTTACTACTTCGCCGGTATCGACGATGACTAAACGAATAGTCGAATGGACATTGATGAATAGCGCCAATTTCATTATGTCATTACTATTAACACAAAAGGTGTCCCGACGCTCATAAAACAGCATGGATAGCGCGCTCTGGCTAGTGGTAAGTAGCTGAAGTATTCGCACAACATTCGCCACAGTTCCCCCCAAAGAACTTCTAACATCAGCAGATCCTGGTTGCTGCTACCGCCATAGCTGTTAAGGAAGGCGGGGAGGTGGGCTTATAATATCCTGGGGAAGAGACCCTGCATACTATCTAAACTATGGTTGCTCAGTGCCATTTTGTCTTTCGCGGTCGCTACAAGTGCTATGTAAGTCCAGTGTCTAGTCAATAAAATAGGCATAGGGAACCACAACACCAGCTCCTTTTCTATCAAAATAATTAACCTGAAATCATAAGATAGTAGAAGCCATCTGTATCTACATTCTACTTTAACTCTTTTCAACCACATATAATGTCCTCGGACGATTTGTGGCTAATTTGTCATGTTATTTTGTATGATTATGTATAAAGAAAATAAAATCTATGGTTATAAAAAACAACACCAGCTATACCGCAAGATGGCGTGGCAAGCACTCAGACGTGCGTTGTCAAAATCAGTTCATTTTCAACCAACTTTGAACTGAATATTTTAGTCTCCCGAATCCATACATTATCACCGGACCCACCAAATACACACTAAATTCATTTTCTACTCAGTGATTGGTAAAGTCTTCATTGATAGTCGATTTAATCAAGAGAAGAGTGCATTCGAATTTAATCAAAATGTAGAAGATATTGAACGCAGAAGACCGAGTAAAAACTAGCAAACTTGGTGGATCTTCACTTGCCATAAGTGGAATCCTCGATTACCACAGTAGCGTCGGGGGGTTCCTCATAACTTTTAGAAACGAGATTGAGAGAGAAAAGATGAAGCTGAGTGATCGCAGATATGAAATGGTTCTTTTTCCTCGTCATCGACGATGTGTTAAAATGCGGAGTCCCACCAGATAGTTTTAATTGACAGTGGTTGAAAAGGATGAGTCACATATGCTTACACGAACCGCTATACATTTCCCAATGTCAACCTCTGGGATCGAAAGTAGATTAGTAAAGCTTCGAGGATTTTTCAAACATTCTCGATTTTATCAGTAATGGACCTTAATTCCGAGTAAGGTTAATTACACTTAGAAAAAAGTTCTCCAGACACAATTACTCTGGGATTTAGGGATCATCAAATCTGAGCAGAACGCGACGGAAATGTCTATTACCGTTCTTCATATATTGTCAAAATCTGTGCGGATGATATCAGCGCAGATTTAAACTCAACGGTTTCTGCTCTATTGTTTACTCAGTGTAATGACGTAGCGGAAAAGTCCACGTTCCGCCAGATCGGTTGTAAATCGCTTTGCGCGCGCGTCAACGCACATACAACGCTTCTCGGTATAACCACCGAAAAATCCAATTTTCTCTGGAAACAAAACCAATCTTTTCTTTAAATTTGCTTTGCATCGTTTGCGCAAAAGATCGGAAGGCGCTGGCAAATAGTGTCGAATACATTGTTTTCGGCGTTAGGTTGATATCGGGAAATTAGAAATCATGCTCGGGATTGTTCTTGATTTCAAACAATGACGGACAGATCCGCGGTAAGGTCGGAATTTCAGAATGACTCCTCGCATCACGCAGAAAAAAATGAATAAATGATCATGGTGTCACGCAGACGACGGGCCATTCTTTCTAATTAGGGATTCGAACCCGATTGCATCTTGAGTCGAACACGGTCCACGTGGGTACTGACACTCGGCATGTTAGAAGCCACATCACTGGAGATAAAAAAAGTCCTGGTCCAATATTTAGTACAGGTATAAATCATCTGGACCTGCTTAGATTTTCTGGGTCGTTTTGGGATATGAGTGATGGAATGTAGTCAGTAGAAGTTACCGTTGTTTGTTGACGTAAAGACACAGCTCGATAGAAAGACCCTCAGTTTGAAATGCCTGTTCATCCCTAGAAGATTTGACCGATGGTCTCTCGTCAATAGGAGGAATTCAATGACAATTTAAAGCCGTCGGATACTCTGCGGGATCAGCTTCGTTTCTCTGGGGATGGCGGATGAGCGACAGAAGCGATTAGTAACACAATACCATGCTAAATGATATCTTCATTAACTAATTCACGAACCACCATCGGCATAAGCCTACCTTAAGTACGGCTATTACCTAGCGGGACGGCTCTGTCTCTATCTGCCGATAGTAAAAGCTGATATTTAAGACAATATTGACGGCGAATCTCACGTAGGAATTGACGATAACAATAGACTAATATGAGCAGGATATTGCTGTATGGTAATTCCGCAATATATTTTTAAGACCGGGACAATAGCATGCGTCACTCATTGCTAGAAGGCTTTGCCGAAAGCGATGTTTTTGGATTAAATGTATAATATTTTCGTCCCAGGGGCACGGACCTTTTGTGCTGTAATGTAAACTCGATTTGCTTCGTGTTTTCTATTTTTTGCGCGATTGATTTTGCGGGAAGACAAACGAACCCGAGCGACGATCTAGTGATAATGGACTCGATCTTCGAATATGTTCGCTGTTCCTTTTAATCCCGTTCAAGTTTCGCGTATCGTCGGTATCGCGATGATTAGACACCACTCGGGGCTAAGGATTAATATTTAAAACAACTCTCATTGGAAATTATCGCTCTGTGTCTTCTATTTTTTTCTTAAAATGATGACATGTGAGCTGCGCTGAGAGGTTGATCGACGATACACTGTTAAACCTGCTGCTGGAGGCGTTTAAATTGATCCGACTTAATCCGCGTCATCTTTAGTATCAATCTTGACTCTTTCTTGTATTCTTCTGGACCGATTTAAAGTTCGTCGCGGGGAAAAAGTTATCTCGAATTCGCAGGCGACGCTATTCACTCACCAGGCGCGTAATATCCTCGGTTCAAATTAAATTGTTTGAAGTGATAAAACTTTAGAATGTAATCAGTGTCGGTTCTAAATCTTGTAATATTCGCGCCTCTGCCATGACAACGTTAACAGGGAATTAAACGAAGTAGGAAATCTTTCGAAATACGGGTGATAAAGTTTGACGAAGAATTTCTTTTCGTCGGTATGATTAATTTCCACGCTAACAGTGACTCTTAGTTCGACGAACTCGTGATCTTCGACTGATGTCCATCAATGATAGAATTTTAACGAGGTTTCGACAGTGACGTGACGTCGAGAAACACCTCTCCGACAACAGCGTCACAACGCTGATAATCCCGAAGAAAAGAGGGAGAGTCTCGTGTGTCAAAAGGCTCCGAGTCATTTACATAAGTCACACAATCAAACACAATCAAACAAGCCTGTCGTCAGCAATACGCATTGTAGCCCTCGCCAATACGTCAATTTCAAACACACTGACGGATGATAACAAAATTATATTGAAGTTTTCTTTAATATCGCACCACAATGTTCGGCCCCCAGGGGTCTTAAGCTATCGCGACAGGCCTCCGTTTCCGACACATTCGTCCGAGGAACGGAAGACTGAAGAAAGAGTTCTGTTTTCTGATTGTCTTCCTAGCGGTTTTCGGCCTAAGGCTTTATATACATAGCCGTCTTTATTGAATTTCTCGGAAAAGTTGAAAGCCAACGCGCTGACGATGATTTCATTCTATTCGAAAATTTTTGTTCAACAATTTACTATATATAGATCGATAGGCGTCAAAACTGTTGTTTTACTCACGATAAAGATGAACGCCCTCAACCCCTGAAACATATGCATTGTTTCGTTGGATAACTGTATGGGATGACAATTACATAATTAAAATGATTTGTAATTCATTCTAAATAATCAAGTTGATTCATTCTAAATCCTCATTCATTCTATATAACAATCAAGTTGAATATAAAATAACATTTTTAAAAATGAGAGAAAGGAAACAAGGAAACAAAGTTTTAAAGTTGATAAAACTTGATGAAATTCAAAACCTGCTTAGCTCACATAAATTTACTGAAATTATTTTTTCATTTACAATTTATTCAGCAATTAAAGTAGATATAATTACATTTTTGTCGAGTGCGAGAATGGAATAAGGGTGGTTGAAAATAGTCAAATAAAAAGATGAAGTCAACTGGATTGTATCGAAAGCTTTGCGAAAAACTCAGAAATCGGTTGTTTTAACGTCGTTACAGAATGCCCAAATGACTTTAATATTCCGGTGATTCGGTTTCGATATTTAAATGAATCATTCGTATATCGAATTACTCCGCGCGGCCGCAACAAAATCAGATCGATTTGAAAACGGCGGCCGCGCGCACTAAACTACAAAATGAACAATCGAAATTTAACGGCAGAATTTCCCCAAACAACGTATCGAATGGAAAAATTCAATTCTAGTTTTAAAAAATTAGGATTTGATTTCTGTCAGTGTTATGATCAGAGTTGTCGTTACCTGTGGCGGTGAACAGCGCAAGAACTATAGAATTGTGTTCGCTATAATGAATTGTCCGTATAGGAAAAAAATTCATTGAAATCTTTCCGCCTTTTTTGCGAAAACGAAATTTTGTGACGAGCGAAAATATGAAGATGACGATTCAATGAAACGCGACTGAACAATCAAATCCGTGCCAGTCGAAAGAATATCACGTTTTTCGCTGGCTGATCGAGTTAGCCCGATTTGAGGTCTAAACTTTTTGAATCGGCGGCGGTGACTCAGGCCCGCGAAAACCTAATAAACATTTATAGAATTCGATCACAGCGAATCGTGAATTAGCCTCAAATGACATTTAAAACTTGGGCAGAGAATTCTACAATTGAACGCTGGTCCTGCGGCAGAAACGGCGGCGCGATTCCGCGATTCGTACGTGGCGAAATCTACGACGACCCGGTTGCGCCGGATCACGATTGAATCGATGATGATGATGACGATGATGATGAAGATGATGATGACGATGATTCACTGGTGCCCGGCGATAAAAACCTTCGTTCAGGTAATCGTATAAAATACGTGCATTTTCGAGCCGATCATCGGCTAACTCGATAAAAACACATTATCACATTCCCGAAATATGTGTCGCATTTATCGAGTTAAGCTCGAGAGGTTTTTTACAGTGTAAATTGTTTGCAACGCCTTGATGTTGTAATGAAATGAAAAACTTCACGCCGACCAAAAATACGGTTACGCGGCGACTTCTTGACTCCGTAGTTGATGATTTCGTGTGCAATTTACGAACTTTGCGTAACGGAATTAAGCGGTCAAGCACGTCATCGTCGAATGTGGTGGAGAAATAAACTTGAAGGAGTTTACTGCGAGCAGGTTTTATACTTTTATCGATCTTCAACGGAATTACGGCGTGTGTTGTGAAGTACTCGGGAAGAAATCAGGGGCAGATTTTGGTTGTAGGGTGTTTGCCGAGTCAGATAAACGCGATAAACTGCGGGCGTTGATAATTAGAGGCCCCGGGCTGTTTGATCGGTGATTGCCCGGTGACAGCGCCTCTGGTAAAATCGGTAAATCAGAAAAACTTCGTCTGCATTTGAAGGTATTTCAGCGCTAACAATGCCCCGAATTTTCCATCGTGACATAAAATAGATTGCATCCGATACGAAACCGAATTTTCCCCATGAATGTGATTCGATTTGGCCCAGACAGAAGTAATATTCATCTTATCTGTTGGAATCCGAGATTTTATTAGCGGACAATCGTCTGTGACACACGTTGCTAATGACGACGGTCATCTTAGTGACGGTTCGTTCCCATCCGTCAAAAGCCAGGCGTAGTAATCCAGTTAACTGGCTGTGGCCCGGAGTCAGTCAACCAATACTCCATACGTCAAACATGATTTATGAAAAACTCGCGCTACATTTTACAGATTTTACACATGGTGTCACAGATAAACGCGCCGTCTTAACTTCAGCCGCTGAAATGATTGAGTCACCTTTGATTTCGAGATTTCCATATTAAAAAAATTAACGGATTTTTAACCACACCTGGCCGAGTGACGTCATTGCGACCACCGAGGTTCTCGCACCTGCCATATTGCAACAAAGTCGTCACAAGTCCTCTTTACCGTTAGTGCTAATGTATTTCCAATTTAGTTATTACCGAGTCATCATTTCAAATTAATGATCGACCCGACTACGACGACTTTGAGCGTAAATGGAAATCAAGCGTTTCAATCAACAATAATCCTACTCTGTCTTTTTACGAATATTGAAAAAATAATGGATTTATGAAAAAATTTATGAAGGGTTTTTTATAATCATCTCGATGGACGGACGGGTCTTAGTTTCTGATAGCGATACTGTGATTGGCGTTGTTGATAAGGTTAAATCAATCCTAACAGCACACGTCAGTGATTCATAGCCAACACCAAGTTCTACTCGAACCAAGCCTATTAAACATTGTTTTCATAACACTGATGAAAAAAGTCGTACATAATTGCTGAAAATGTCCGGAAGCGCGTGAGATTCGACACGACGGCTTTTGAATGTGAGTCACCCGAGACACAGCCATACAGACCACATTACAGTATAAAGCTGTACCTTTGCGAGTCGACACAATCTCATTGTAATAGACACAATTAACCACATACCGACGTGACGGAAAGCTTTGATCCTGGAAAAATTAAAACCGCTAGGAACGATGTTTCAGCACCGGCGGTCGGTGTCAAAAGTAAAAGATGGATAGCTAGAGAGAAGGGAAAGGAGAGGGATGGAGAGGGAGAGGAGAGAGAGTGAGGAAAGTGGAGGAGTAAAGATACTAGAGGGGTAGATGAGCCGAGAGTAGATGGGGAGTGGGAGGGAGGGAGGGAAAGAATGGATGATGGAGAGGGGTATGTAGAAGGAAGATGAGAGACAGAAAGAGTGGTGAGTAGAGGAAAGGGAGGGCAGACGTGCTGTGAGTCAGATTAAATCATTCCTCAACTCATTCTGTACACCGTCAGTTCAGAGTTATTGTGAATCGCAGTTTTAGGCCCTGCAGGGATGTGAAATATATCCCCGTGTTTGTCATCTCTGGCGCTGTATTGTCACGCTGGTACGTAAACGCATCCGCCCCGTCATCCCCCAATGGTGCTGACTGTCGCCTTATGCTTTGAAATACGATCCCGAAATCTGCCGCCGACAAACGTTACGCAATAAAACCGCAGCGAATATCAAATATACAAACGTGTGCATAAGCAATCGATTACAGATTGAAAAAAAAATCGACGACTATTCGCGACCGAAGGAACTAATTTCCAATCATGTCAGTCAAATCATAAATAACTGTTGAGATGGGACACTAGGTTCGTGCTGTTCGATGATACAAAATCCCACAGTCAGAATGAAAAAAGAGCTCGAAAAGGTTTTCTTTAGTGAATGATCTAGTTATTTTCAACGTTTCGACTATATCCTAATAGTCATCTTCAGTAGAACTGAAATACCGGAGTACTGTATTCCTGAAGGTGACTATGAGGATAAAGTCGATATAGTGAAAATAACTTATTCACAATTAATCTGACTTTTTTCTGAAAGATTCAATATTATCCGTCAAATAGCGTACCAATGAGATCTATCAACGTTTCAAAATAAAAACTTAAGTTATTGATATTAATAGATTATCATTAATCGAATAAGTTTCGTTCTATTGATTTCAAGTGGGTGTACGACAGACAGACGTTGACCACTGTCCGCTAATTTTTCAATTAAAACTCGTCATCGCGTCTGATCTTTTTGTGACATTGTCATATTCCGTCAAATATCGCCCGAACGAAAACTCGTGATTAGTGAAAATCACTTCGATATCCGGAGCCCGTTATCGAGGAAACAATAGCCGCGTCTACGCTGTGAATGATGGCTTTTGAGACGTGAAATGACACCGGGTTGACGAGTAGTGAAAGCAGTAACACTGACAGCTGCCTGACTGAGAGAGACAACGTGAGAAAAAAAATCTAGTTTTATTTCAAGTGCAGCGCGTTTTCATTGTATTGCTCGCTGATAAAACGCGTCTCAAGGGATTTCCATATAATGATAACCCGGTGTACTATCAGAGGCGTGGCCCTAAACTCCCAGTGAGGGGTTGGGTGTGGGTTTACTGAACAACAAAAATCACTCTTCACATTAACATCATTCAGACTACCTACGTTATTTAGAACGTGTGCTAGATTTAGTACATAACAATTTGGAGCGAACCAGGCGTTTATAGTCCATTCTAGAACGGACTAATTTAAACCGACCAAAAAGACCGACCCTTAGTCCGTTCTTTATTTTAGAACGTGTGACTAGAAATTTTGCTGTCATTGCCCGTCAAGCGAAGTGTGTGTCTATTAGCGGGACCAGTGATAAGAGCTGGTTCAAAAACGCACAGCATTATTTGGTCCATTCTTAATCTGTTCCGTCGGCGCCCTCGACAAACCTCCTTTTGAATCCAATCCTTTTGAATTAATGTAAATTTAAGAGAGAAAAACAGGGACGATATACATCTGAGGATATAATTGTCGGCTTTGAACACAGTAAAATCAATCGCCCGAAGCCCGGGTTAATTCGCACCCAGCGTTGCCTGGTCAGTTTAGTATGCCGCTCACGTGGCGGTTCGAATCCGTTGGATTAAGTCGAATTATTACCGACGTCGGTGTCGGCGCGTTCGTACATTCCGGTCACGGAACACTAAACCAGTTTCATTGCAGCTCTCAAACAATAAATTCGCGCAATGTAAGGCGACTCCGGAATCAATTTTCCTTTACTATTGAAATTTTTCCCCGCCGGTTAAGATGTAATCAATGACCGAGCCGGCTTCTTTACTTTCTAAAGATGCTTTTAAACCGTGCCAACCTTCTCAGATAACGATTAGAGAACCAGCAGCAGCGCTCACAATAAACACGCACTGGATGTAACCTGTGTCTAGACCGCTGAATGCTGCTGCTGCTGCTGCTGGTGACGGAATGGAATAATAAGTTGAAATTTGCACTTTGCAACAGACTGCGAGATAATGGAAAATACATATCAGCTTATATCGGTAATTCTATACACGCGTGCGTCAAATACCAGATATTTTATTCAACTTCCATTTTCCAATTGCAGTTTTTCATATTTCATTTTGTCGTGCAACCCACGCGACATTTAACACAGTAAATAAAATGTTTGAATTTAATTGAGCAGATGGCAGCACAGTGCGACATATCGACCGATGCATAGCGCATATTCAAATGACGCCGAATAACGGCCCCAGCGTGTAATCCGAAATATATATGCAAAGGGTATAAAATTCGTAAAAATCGCCAACAAGTCACCGCATGACACGACGGTGCATATGAAACTAGTAATAAAATTACTTGTACATCTCTGCCTTACCATGCCAGTAAATATTTAGTCTACTGGCATGGCTTTTGGAGGCAATTTCCTCGAGATTAGTCCGGTATACCACCAAAGCTAACATTTTCTATTGATCTTCGGCCATTGCGTTCGCCTTAAGCAATATTAATATCGTCTAATGCAATAACGGATTGTGACTAAAAGATATAATATTGCTTATTGCAGTCAGCGACCTATGAACGATGTCTCTACGTAGATCACAGGATCGCTGAGCTACACGCAACAGATACAAATATATGATACTTAATATAACGACCGAGTACTCTCAGAAAGCACTGCACAAGTAGCAAACAGCTTTAGATACGTAGATAAATATATCATCATATGATGTAGACAAATATCGTATCATCTATAGTTAGTAATAGATCTCGTGTAACCGATCTGAACTGGTCAATATTCTAGATAAAAAGGAAACAGTGCAGAAATCGAAGATATATAGAAATTGTGTCTACAAAACTCCGTTAAGGTTTCATTTTCCAAGCACCACTGCTATATCGATGGTAGCAAAGGCCCCTGGTATAATGATGATTAAGTATATGCACCAATGCAACGATTGCAAATCAACTATATTTCTACTCTTAACCGACAATTTGGACAAAGTATTGGAACAAGTTGTATGTTAAGATAGAATTTCGGAAGGTACAAAATGCATAGGACAAAATGTACGGGATAGTGTACTTTGACAGGTCATTAAAATCAAAATCTCGCGAGTTGCCACTAAAATCTAAAATGTTTTTTCGACGCTTATGTTGGTCCTGGATATTGTTTTCCACGTGAGAATCAGTCCAAGGCCAAGTCGGTTGTCTGAGTCAGTGGATATTATACAGTTCCACAGATGCAGTAAGATATAACACAGCTTGTATCCTCCCAAGTTGACATTAACTACGTATAATCAGTAGGTATCACACTTACGCAGTAACTAGACCAAAAACCCAAGTATCAAACCGTCTCATCGCCGATGAAACGAAGCGAAAAGATAAATGTTTCTCGGCCTTGCAAACAACAGCCTGTAGACTTAACAGATGTCTTCTAAATGATCATCAAACTGAACATTTGTCGTTTGTACATGCGCGGCGTGTAACTAACGCGATATATCTGGCTAATTTTTTCCATAATGTTGACATTTACAGGCCAAACAGGTTCGCGTACGGACATCGCTAATCGTCAATTAACAATTATAAATGGCTCGCAGAGAATAGCCGCTAGGATTATCCGAACGAAGATCAAAAGGACTATTGTACAATCACGGTTAGTGCTATTATCACAATGTATATTTAGCATTGATCCTAACTTTTGATGCTGGGATATTATCTTAAACTTCTTTTAGTAGACGGGTAAGCCTTCAACCTATTCCCTCGATACCTTCATTCGGTGGAGCTAAATCAATTTGTAGGATCTCAAAACTGCGCGGGCTCAGTCGAGGGACTTGTGCATCTACTATCGTTCAAAGAATGGCTCAATATTAGAATTGTGAAGGTTATTAGCCTAAGGTAAAAATGTTTAGTTGCTTGGAGGTTCGGTAGAAAGATGAGGATATGCTGGTAATGGTAAACACCATTGCAAATTTCATGACATCTCAAACGGTGCAACTATTTTGACCACGGATCCATAAGCGTTAACAGTTGGATGAACTACACTCAGGATTTGCCACCATACGTAGGACTGAACATCATGCTAAAGAACACGGTTAACTTTGATGATGGCGCACTTCTAACAGTTAGAGAGGGATTTGCGCACACTGACTCAGTGGTGCAATCTGATGAAGTGATATGGCAAGTCGTCCTGGCCTCTTGACCATCCATCTTAATACCACATTTCACTGGTGACATTATTATTTCGTCATAACAATCTCTAACGAATCCATAATCGCCTCATTCAGACTATACCGACCAACAGTCACACATCCGACAACCAAATGCCAGTCGACTTCAAGCGCTGGCTGTGTGAAAATCCGCGCGACCTTACGTGCTGAGTCATCCATCACCTTTTAGCATGAGACGCGATGAGATGGTCATCTTCTTTATGCGTCTTATGAAACGAACGTCAGATTCATTTGGACAGATCGAGCAGAAAACACGACAAGAGTCTTGATTGACGCCTGACCAAAACATGTTAACATCGTTCTCATTTGGACATAGCTGCCGGCTATATATATATATCGTGATAAGGACTGCGTGTGTAGGATTCCTGCTACTCAGGAATGTCCACGTACTGCCTGGGGCTGAATATGTAATGCACCAGTTACTAGGGCTTATTTACTACATTTAATCTAATCTACACTGGCCACTTAGAACTTTACATATTTGTTGCCCAGGACTTGATATGACTAATCATGGGTTCTCGAGAATTCAAGGATTGGTTACTGTACCGCGATCAGTACGGACACAGACGCGTTGGATGACATTCACCAGGTCGAAGATGCCATCCTTGTTGCATATGAGATATTAGTTGGGGACGTTATGGTCTTGGAAACTGTGGTTCGTCTAATGCTTCTTGATGGCCACTTACTTCTTGATCATTGCATCCAGCAGGAAGTTGAAAGCATTCAAGATCCTTTACTGACACTTAAATGATAGTCTTTTCTTCCCCCATCATATTCTAATCTTCTTATGTCTTTGTCTGAATTTCAGCTTTGGACAGGGCGTGCTGGTCTGGAATGTGTTACCTTTATCTAATTTATGAAAAGTATCGGCTTTTAACCCTAGGTTTAACATGTGACATACGTCTGGCATTCGTGACCCCCAAGTCTTAAATGTGACGAGCCCCGGAACAATTAGGACAATTTATTCAAAGTCACATTATTGTAATTATGACAAGACGGTCAACACAGTGACGTGAGTCACAATACTACGTCGGGCACCTTGAGGAAAAAACCTGACAGCTCGATCCATCAATGCGAGCCTGAATCCGAAATATACATACAGATGATTGATGAATGAAGCCGGGCTTCTCATAAACCAGAAAGCCATGAAATTGTAAAACGTATACGGGACAATAATCCCCGTAGAAATAATGGCTAGGTTGATTAACTTTTACAGTACGGCTGTGTTAACCTGGACGACCGTTTGTGATAATGAATTCTCTTCGTCTCGCGCTCGACCCGTTTTCAGCGAGAAGACTACTGAAAAGACTGTGCCGACGAACCATCGGGTTTATTGCTCGCTTCAAATGAGCAAAGACGTCCTGTTCCAGTTACGGGTCATACAAAGCCGTCCGGTGGCGCCACGCCAACGACTTCTACTAGATGCACGTAGATGAAATAATATTCTTAGAATAACGTCTTCAATGAGAATCCCAATTTCCTAATTGGATGTTCAGCAGGATTGGATCGATTCTCATTGCACCACTGGAAAAAATACAAATTAAAAATTCCTTTCAAGATGCACTCTAAAGAATTTATCTTCTTTCATTCCCCCTTTAAAAAATTCCACACGCTCGAAGCTGTTTAACAATTCCATCAGTAGCGAAGACATTTCGCCTTTTGTTTCGGGCTACTGTTACAGAGAAAAACCCTCACACGATCTCCTTTAAGTTTTCAAATAGTTTTCCATGAAAAAAAAATATAGAAAATCACGCTTTTACAGAAGTGACAAGTAGAGGAAATTGCTATTTTAGTAGTAGAGCTTGTTTAAACGGAGTTATCGCTGGGAACCCATTGAAGATATTCAGTATTCGCGCCTATGACTCAACCGAGCGGAGAACACGGGGATAGACTGGAGTTTATGCGGAATAAAACACAATTTACATAATTCCAAGTGCGTGTAAGTTGGTGATAATGTGCATCGTTACAGGTTGAGAATATCTGCTGAGAATTTACACAGGCGGATTACCGGCAATAATCTCACAAAATACAAAACCATTTCTCTTTGTGTTTGTGTTAGTGTGTGTGTGTGTGTCTGTGTATCTATTCTTCTTCGGTTACAATGAACAAACGCGACTTAAAAACATATTTCCGAACAACGCCGCGTCTTATCTTTAATTACTGCGTCGATTATTTTCTAATTACCGGAATACGTACGTGTTCCGTACTGAGACGCTTTTCAAAAGAAATTTCATTCGAGTTTATCCTTTATAGAAATGATTGTGTTTTCAAATGAAATCTTACTTTACAGCTTTTTCGTATACGTACGTCGCAGGGTATGGCCGTGAAGTCATGTGGGTAATCCTAGGCTCGATTGAAAAACGCGCTCAAATTTCATAAGCAGTAATGGACTATGGAAATGTAACTTAAGCTGAAGTGATGAATGGATAGACATTCGCAATGTGTCGCATATCAAGACTTGAGTGCCAGACCAATAATGAAAAACCGCTTTCCAGCTAGGAACCATTATCAAGGTAATGATAAGCTATGTTGGAAATGAACTACGCTGTAATATTCGGCTCATTGAGAAAATGAAAGAATGATAAAAGTTTGTTTCGGTATTTTAGTAACAGTCGGTTGCAGTTGGGTTGCAAGAATCTTCATTCAAGTCATCGATTCGTGTAATAGATACCACCGAGATCCCGTCGGTTTTTTACGATCCAATCGCGCTTTCGATAAATTGCGGAGTTCGTGGGCAAATAAGCCACGGCTTTACGTCAGCAGACACGGGACTGTCAATCACAAACAGCAGAGTGGTGTATGTATATACGCACCGAGACTAGCGAGATTCTGCAAACTAGTGACCATGATATGAATTACTCTTCCAGATGACTAGCAGCCACATTCCGTCCATCAGACACACAGAGCCAGAAACTGAAGTTGATTAGTTTCGCCGAGCGGAACTCACCGGACAGATCGAGAAATAACACAAAAAAAGCAATTCAAACAAAGCGGCGCAGTGACCGATAGTTTTAATGATTCATAAGTCAACATGGGGATGCTTTGCCGATTCACTGAAATTCTCATTGACGAGCTTTCGCGAGTATTTCTTTATGTTTATTTCTTACTTCTTATCGTCTCAGCGAAGGTCTAGCTCGTGTTCGATTCCACTTGCACAATTAGTTCCTAATCTCATCACTAGGGCGCGTAAATCCGTAAGATATCTCTATCAGTACGTTTTTTTCGTTGAAAACACGAAAGTTGGTTCATAAGAACATATAATATATATACCACTGTTCGGCATAATTAGTTCATGCCACCAGGGAGGGGACTGCACAGTGAAAAGAACTGTAATGCAAAAATCTGTTATCGCTGCTTTGCAGCTATATTTATTTATCAACTATATGTTTTCGATACAAAAGCGTCAGATGCCAATCGTGAAAACCAAAATTTACAAACAGTACCGAATAAATGATTCTGATCCTATTACGCTACAAATTGCCTTTAATAGGAGCATTTAGAATAGGAAAATGTGTCAAAACATCATTACACACAAAACCGAATCCAATCGAATGAAATAAAGTGAGCAATTTGCGTAACTGCGCACAGAGATTGATGGTAGTGCACGCGTATAACATCCACATCAGCTTAGAAATCAAATTACGAGAAAACTTTCCACAGAAACGTATAATTTTGTATACCGGCCACTTGAGGCCCATAAAACCCTCATTATAAACCTTTTTCTTGAACAGGACCCTTGAGCCGGGCAGGAATTTTTCAATCAAAGTCGAATCCCCGAGGTCCATTCACCAGCCAGTGAACCAGTCATTTCCGAATGAGTAATGACACTCGTCGTAACGAGGGATTTTAGAAAATTTTGTCGATTTATCTATTCTTACCGTTCTTATAGCGAACACTTGAATGTTTAATGACAGCGGACGAGTAGCTGTCAAACAATACACGCGACTCGGTGTAATCAACAGAAAATAGTCAATTTTCCCCCGACCCGCCGCTGTATAAGCTACGGATATAGAATAGATCTGGACGGTCTTTGTTTAGAACTAGCAGGAATCCGTTCTCTGCAAATATTAGATTAGATTCTATCGAATTTTACCAAAACGATAATCAATGTATCTCCCGACGCGCGCTGCGGTAACCGTCGCGTCCGTTCGAATCCGACCAATAACGACCGGCGTCTCATCGAACAAAACAAATCTAATAATATAATTGGCTATTTGCTGTTTGCGGTGGCGTTGTTTTCGTTTAGAGACAGTACACACGTGTACGTGCGCGAGGTACGACATGAATCACGCGATTTCGCAGCCGAGACACAATAACGCATCTCGACGATACCAAAAACCCGTTGCAAGATAATGTACAGGAAATATAATTTAGCGCGAAACACAATAGCCTATTGATTACATAAGCGAGTACTGAATTATGGTATCGAGAGGACGAGTATTTTTCAGTGAGTCAGTCGACTTTGGTCATTCTGGTCGGTTTCGTTTTCACAAAGCGCTACATGATTAACGAAGAAAAGTTACAAATTGAATATCGCCGAAGCGGGGACGAACGTCGCCGAGAAGAAAACACGAGCAGATTCTGATTACGATTCATAAATCGACCGATAAAAGCATCAAGAACTAACTACTGCGTTGCCAGATACAATACGCGAGATAGCATCGTTAATTTTCATTCTCGTAATAAAGTTTCTATCGCTCCGAATATCAGTCCGATCTCGAATATCAGATACGTACGACAGACAACGTACAAAAAAGTGAAGAGTTACGTAGTTAGAAGAGTAAGTTTCCCTCTGAAAAGTTAATAGAAAAGCTCAACGCGGAACGCACCCGACACAGGGACACGGAAACACGGAGGAGGCAGAAGATGTTTCCCGGTTTCCCTGTGTCGTGCGCGTTAGGATTTAAGACCCCCAGCATTAAGATATAGAGGACGGGATCATTTCTACCTATCTCATATTAAAACGACCATTTTGAATAGTGCGCGATTTTGACGAGAAGAATGATTTGTTTCACAACGGCCGTTTGCAAATGTCAATAAGCATTTGTCAAAAAAAGTCTTTTTTTGCAGGTGGATACTTAGCACCAGTCATGGAATGTCCTTGGACTTTATTCATAGATATGTGACTCAGTAATCGTGAGACCTTAATAGAAGCTTTTTATGCCGTTTCGTTATCGTTGAGTATATATGTATACATCATACATAATAACCACACCATCACTGAGTGGCGACAATAGTCTCGACCACTGAGTGCGTATGCATGTGTATTGACAGATTAATTGAGTGATACGACGGCAGTCGATTGTTTGTCATCAGTAGTAATCTTGTTAACAGAGAAACAGTACGAGACATTCTCGGCATAAACAACGAACGTGTATCCCTCGACACCCGCCTCACTGTCAGAATATATAAACAACGGCCTCCATCGTCTTGAGGACTACATCCACCCGGCTTTCCGTACGTCCAAACTGAAAAAAAACGAACACGAACCAGACAAATCATGTTCTCCAGTTCAGGAACCGGTTCCACAGTTCTACATTTCAGGACTCGGTTCTACCAGTACCACAGTTCAAGATCCAGTTCGATTTTACAAGCTTAACGTTTAATCCATACTATCACATTGGAGAATAACACCAAGCTAGACTCGTTAGCTGTTCACATCACGCGAGTAATGTGGCATGATGGTGCCCTGAAAAATCATAAACATTAGTTAAACGTAGCAATAATAAAACGTTATATGTAAGAAAGAAACTGATCCCTGATCTAGATGACATAAGTGAAGCCGTCACTAAAAACTCCGGCCACGGAAATACAAGCGGACGTTCGCATGGATCTACATAGATCTACCTCCGTTCATAAAGCAGGCATTGGCCATTATATCATCTACCGGACTTTAACTACGGATATTTCTAGAGTATACATATCCGGTCGCAATGCGTGTACAGTTTTCGACGCCATTACCTTCATAAAAGAAATATATACTGAAGGTATATAGCTCTACTTACTTACAGTCAATATTGCTAGTTTATTGGATTATACATTTTCTAGATGGCCACTTAGTCGATGCATTTATACGTTTATATTTGTGATGGAAAGAGCTACTTTCGTCTGACATCTACAGGTAACCTATCCATCGATCCAGTTAGAAGCTCGATCGCGGTCTATGTGCAGCATTGGGTCAAACCATGACACTTTTAGTCTGTCTACAAAATGTCGACATTTTACGCGGCGTTGATAAAAGTATCGTTGATCAGAAGAAAACATTTGAAGAAGAAAAAACGGTGTTGAAAATGGCTCATAGAAGATTTAGTCGTAACAGTAGTAAAAATAGTCACTTGTCTCTGAAAGTTATATATCGTGTTCTAACAGGTAGACCTTTCTAAACAATGTTCTACAAACGATGGGGTTTGCGGAAAATCTCTCTAAAACGGTTTGATCTTGTTTTCCAGAGCGCCTATGACACGGAGAGTGCCATAATGTGACATTGCCCCTAGTTGATTTCACCAGAGAAGTGCTTCTCTCCCCACATCCCTGATTTCACCAAGAACCAAGGTTTAGCCTCTACACGTTCCATATGCTGGATATGGATAACGTGTATGGTATCTGAAGTGCAGCAGAGCGGTCCTCACCCGAACGATTATTTCTTTCGCCTATGGAGTTTCCCAGGTTGCGGACAACATACATGCAATATGGTCTTTCAGTTGTGATTACTCATCATGCTCTGTCTGATATGATTAATACTGATTTAATAAATAAACGTATCACACGTGTGCACATCCGAATACTGAAGTTAACAAGATAGCCCACGACGTACCGAATAATTTACTTAATTGATATGATAAATCTTTGTAAACGAATCAATTACCGATGAATGACTGTAGTGGATAATAGTGGCCAACGAAGGCTGGTTTTACCCTGCGGCGGTAGCGGTTCGCTGGTTGACCCCTTCTCGACTTCCGAGTCCTACACGCGGATACAGTACCGCAACCTGAACGTATTGTCCAGTTATCAATTATAAGATTTCCACGATGAAAACGACTCCCTACACCGGCGCCTTCGACTTACACTGACGTCACGACATATTGGTGACATATGGCAATTGCTGTTTCTTTAAGGCAAAAGAAAGAAGTTTCTTCGACTTCGTTTGCCTTTCGCAAGATTCCATTTGCATTACAAGATGAGGAAGTCGAAGTGTATCGAGATTATTACATTTTCAATGAATTCATGAACTCTGGAGACGAAGTAACACAGGTTATTATTGCAGAAGGCTTTATTCGTCAATCTCGTGACTAGAAGACGAGACCTGCTAAATTCTATATCGAAAGATTAATGAATAAGTTATCATAACAATAATCGGTCGAATCAGGTCCCGCGGATGACTGATGTCAAATCGACGCACGCAGTGTCCATCAGTGAGATGCAGACCAGACCAGTAACAATAATACCGATAATACCGACAATACTGCAACTGAATTAACTATTGCTAACAATAATGTCATCTGACTAACCCCAACAACACAATGCACTCACGTCATAACAATAGGATTACAATATTATTCCGGCGTTGTATTTGTTTGTATAAGAACCCGTGCTAACAAGATTCTAACTTCTTATGTTGGTATAGCTTTTCAAATAAGACAATAAGCCGCCCTAGAACCGATCCGACGTTAAGTAAAAGTCCTTTAATTGCATTAAGTATGAATCCACACAGCCTCGAAGCTCCCATCTTAGCTTTGATTGTATTTACATAACGGCAATTATGCATGTATTTGCCACTTAATGGAAAGCATATCACTCCGACATCGACGGTTTTATAAGCCACTTGAAATGATGCACCATTGCAAGGACATATCTTTTAACTCTCTTTCCACGATTTTTTCAACCATCCATCAATCGAAAATGGGAAGAATTCCCTTATGTTACATCTTGTTCTATTTTCTATTTGCCCCCTATTTTTGTCTATGACTCCTTCCTACCAATAATTGCCGAAAGATGCTTGTGCTGTTAATTTAAAATACATATATCTCGATTCAGAATTATTCATGCATAGGTCTTTTTTTAATGAAAATTAGACTTTGTCTTAGGATATTCGTGGAACTTCGTTCGAGAGTCCATGGATGTCGTCTAGTCAAAAATGATCTATTTAGTTCGACGATCTACCGCCGGTGTCTCTACTGTACGGTGGACTATGAAATTCCAAGTTGTTGAACTTGGAAACTTTACGAAATAGAAACCTTTAGATCAGTCACCACCGTCCCCGCTGCGGATTTGTCCTTAGCAGATAAATTGATGACTGGCGGTTTAGAGAATCGGGTGATCGGTTATTCCCTATGGTTAAGTATGGACTGTGGTTGAAGTGAGCTATTTAATGGTCACTGCGTGTCAGAACAAAGCCATACGTTCATTAAACCCGAGTGCCTGTATTTGACAGTGATGGATATATGGCTGTAGCGTCATCGACCTTCCATGTTCACCTTCACCCGTCCGTGGCCGCACGGTCTAAAATTTAAATAATCATCCTGACTGCTATTTTGAGACCCATTAAAATACATGCAATCCAAGACATGATTAGAGTAAAACTCATTGCCATAGAGTGAGAAAAAATGCACGATAATGCAAGCCTTTTTTCATCGCAGTCATACGCCCAGCATAAGTTAGAGAAAGGTAAAAAATTTCAATTTTTTACTTTTAGTGGTATTTTTCACGGAATTTATAACTTGACGCTCTTATATGAAAAGAATTTCGACAAGCTATACGTAGGTCTAGATCATCTGTCCCATGTGAATCTCCTAGTTTACCACATCCTCCCCCGGCAGGGATTCGAACCTGATGGCATCGAGATTGCCACGGCACGAAACCCTGCCATAATCGACCGTGTGCGCAGATACATGCGCAGTTCAGATGATGTGATTTTTAGCCAATCAGAAATCCCGTTTTATTTTAACCCGGGTTATCCCATTTATAGTTCTTCCTAGAAATTTGCCTCAACGATTATACAACGAGCAATCTGATTGGTGCCGCCAGTTTTCGTTCGGAAAGCTGCGCATGTACCTGCGCACCCGGTCTACTGATGCAGGGGTTCGTGCCGTGGCTGAGTGTAGCGATGCCATCAGGTTCGAGTCCCTGCAGAGGTAGGATGAGTTTACCCAGGTTCGGTGGATATTGAATGGAGCATGTTAATATATATCACGTCGTACGGAATAGTACACAACATACATTTACTGATACGTCGTTGTACATCATTATCAAGCCGGGGTGAACGATTTTATCGACCATCGATCATATTACACACATTCACATGATGATGGCAAGAATCTCGATATCTACACGCACGTATTAGTAATGATAATCTGTCTCAGGTACATCAAGAGAAGCCATCTGCCCTCGAACAAAGGTTTCTAAGGCCTTGACTATAAGAACGTTAGTAATGTATATGATATATATCGAGAAACTAATCAGTTATTTCTCATTCATTTTCGAGTATCAATATTCGGGAATTTCAATGCCGAAATTTCATGCTTTCATTTCCATAGATAAGACAAGAAATTCCATATCAATGAATGTTTTCGATTACCTAGAGGTAGACAAGACCTCAGTCAACAGATCGTATCATATTTCCAGCTTGTTAATATCACTCTCAATTTATACATACGTTTTCAGCCTAAGTCCATTTCATAACCGCTGCGAGCACTGTCCTTTCCACACGAGATGATAGGTCAAAGACTTGTGATGACAAAAACAATTTAACGTTTAGAATATTGCGGTAAAGTCATAAATATATACGTATGATTACTTAGCAAATAGCTCAAGATCGTGGAAATAGCGTGGAAAGCCACAAAAATGGTGCTGATCATGAGCATAATGTCCACCGTGTAACAATTTCCTGGTTTGATAGGTAAAATAAACTCGCCTTACAAGAAACCAATGCACACGATACCTGATATGAAACCAAATATGAAACCTTGACCCTATTAGCTTTTTGGGGGCATGTTACCAGTCGTGTGAAGAAAATATAAAATACATGTTGCTAAAAATTGCCTGAAGTCAGCAAATAGCGGGTATTAGGGTTATATTTATTGTATTTCAAGAGACGGAAACATGTAGAAAGTTGTATGAGCGGTACATATATATCTATATTCGCATAAGTGAATTTAGCGCATTGCAGTGAGTGTGTGATGATCGTTGCACCGCGTCGTCGTCGTCGTATCCTGCAGATGATTTTTACCGATGATATAGAAATCGAACGGAATAATCCCCGGCAGCAAGTCGCCGAATTAGGTTTCAATAAACGTTGGCGCTCGTATCGTCAACGCAGATGAATACTAATAAACCGCGTCAAGATGGGCAACAACTCGCGCGGCCGCGGCGCCGGAGAATACCACACTGAATAAACCGGCCAAATTGACACCATATTACCGCTACCCGCACTCGGTCATGTCCGTCCAATTTTCGCGGCGAACAAAATCACTTACATCGCGCGCGATATAAGACGACTTTTGTTGAAGTATTTCGCCTCTTTTCGACGCGGAAGCCACGTGGTGTCGATGTAGACTTGCCGGTTCCGAGTTCATCCAATTACCGGCGGTGCGTGGCGACGATTCTTTGAGCGATGCACCGAGACTAAACGAGTTTGACAATTCTAATAAACATACCGCCTAGTGAAAAAATAGAATTAACGTATACGCACGCACGGTATTGAAGAAGATAGATTGGAATCGAATACAGCCGTTCCTTAGTTCTGATTAGGCAACAACAAGGCTTCGTGCTTGAAGGTTCCAAAGTTCGCGAAATGAAATATATACGTATGGCCAAACTTGCCTCAGAAGAATGCAATATCTGAGGGAAGCGTCGATTCCGCGATAACCCGCCAGGATCGCTAATCAATTTCTTTCAATTTCTTCTACATGAATTCGAGTCAACTGTTTTTAATTAGGAAATCAATTTTCAGGGAAATCTATACCATACACTGAATGAGAATGGGGCTCGTATATGATGGTTCGTTGGAAGCCTATAAGTTCATATTTCAAATGAACTGATTTTCACGAATGACCCAGTGTTTTGTTGCGGGTGGTGCCGGTATACCATTGCCCGTAGTTTAAGGAAACCTTTCCAAAATTGCCACAGAGATTCTGTGTTCCTTTAGCCGTAAAACATGCTTTCTTGCTTCTATGATAGAATAACCATAATACATAATCACCATAAGGGGTTACTCATTCCTCGAGGATCAAACTTACGGGAACAAAAATTGATCCATCGCCCGTATTCATCCGCCGGTAAACCGGTCGATGGTACGGCGGTAACGTGGACTATAAGTAGTAAATCGGCTAGCGGTAATATTCACGGCGTCAATGATTGATATACAAAAGCAATGTTAATCAACTGATACTGGGGGCCGGGGATAATCTTTTCTTACAGCTGTAGGCGCAGTGATTGACGCTCAGGAAATGAATTCTCATGCCGATAGCTACTGCGTATATTGACCACTTGTTGTTCTATACGACAGAGAGAAGCTTAATATGGATTTCGGTTTACAGGTTGTTGCAATTGCGGCGGTTTCTTTCGCATTTTATTGACAACTGGCGATACGGCAGTTATTTTCTTTTTTTCGTTTATAAGATGTATTACTATCAAAGCGAATAGTACACAATGGAGGCAAGTAAGAATACGCTAGATCCAATTCTCGGAGATTTGACTCTTAAAAGCTGAAATTCTAAATTAACTAATTTGAAATGCTGGGTGAAAAGTGACGAAGAACGTGGAACTGGGTCCTGGAACAGGAAAACGGCTCTGAACACAAGTGGCCTCAGTGATAATGTAAAAAGTATTCAAGAAATGTAATAATTCCAAGGCTGGTTAATTTTTATCGGTCTTTCAGTAATCGTTCGTACAAAAAATCTAAAGATCTATACAAATTTCATACATATTTCATTAACGAATCAATCTACACTAGGAAGTAGAAGAAATGCAAGGACGATTTAACTTATAAACATTAAAAGGCACTTGAGCCCACACTATCGCAATTCATGCAAACATTCATATATCTATTGTCCTCACGTTAATCAACGTGTTACGGAGATAGTGCTGCAATCTTATTACTGCATCAATGACTGTCCAACATGTTCCTCGACCGCGGAGTATACGACGCGCTGGACAGATTTGAATATTGGCGCTATGATTTTAGTTCCGCCGACAGACGCTACAGGACACCACCTGACGATTACCACAGTTTTATGGTTTTTACGTAGTTTTTGCGCGATGACGACTATGAACCTGATGGCATCGAGACTCTGCCAATGTGATATCCTCTAAAAACATGCAACTTCCAGGGCGGTGATTCGTTCCTCGCGATATTACGAATAGCAAACTAGCAAACTTCTTTGAAAATTAGACGAGCTGGCTTGAAACAAATTTCTTGACGGAAAAGAATCCAGTCAAAGTTATCGTTTTGATATGGTTCGGGAAACTAAGATCGAGAATTCGCTAATTATCGCGATGAAACGTCACAGGTAATTGAAATACAATAATTGACGAGACGAAACGACGACGACGACTATCTGTTATTGATGATGATAGTGATGAAAACGACGACGGCGACGAACGAAAACACTGTATTGTAATTATTTGAAATTCAAACTAACGGTTTGCCGCCGCCGACAGTTCTCTTCCAAGCGAATATGGATGGGTATTCCAGTCGAATGCGCTAACGATCTCTCCCTCTCGGCTGCGTTCGATCGGTTTTAATGAATCCGACAGTAAATATTGGATGTCGTATGTTGTTAATCGTTAGAAATAGTTCCACATGAGCGATTCGATAATAGTCTGAGATCCTCAGTTGCGCAATTAACGCGGACGTGAGATGGGTGGATTGTATCTTCCGTGTTTTACACCTACGTGAACCTATATTCAATCTCTAGAGTAGTGGGAGGGGGGAGGGGTCGATCAATATTGTGAACGCCTTGAAACTAGATCAGGCCCTACCGATTTGTGTAAGAATCGAATATCTTCTCCTAGATCCACAGAAAATAATGGTTCGTCAATGCAAAACCTGTTAGACAAAACCTGTGATGACTGTCCGTGCAATAACGATAATATAAAATCACCTGCATTCATCGTAAGTATTCCTGAATTTGATGAATAAGTGGAAACGTCAAATAAGATATTTGTTCAAGAAAAAATGTCGACCTCTTTTATCTTTCTTTATTGGATTGCATATAGACCTGTTGGCCCTGGATTTTTGCAGTCGAGCTCCGACGTATGAACTGCTGGCGGAATCCGTAGTGAGGGCTATAGGGCACCGAATACTTCTGGACATCCTTCACTGGAGTTTCTGTCTCAAATTAAAAGGGCACGATTTAGTATCCGCGACGTGACAACATAGTCTGAGCGAACTGCTCTCTGTCTGCGTGCACCATGCTCTCGATTCGACACTTGTAACCCGTTTGCGAGCTCGCCGTTACAAATAGAGCCAATACTCCGGTACGGGCTGTTGCTTCGGTCGTCGGGGGGACGCGCAATGAAGCTAATTATTTGCGCGACGTGAGATATTCGATGCTGCATGTAACCTAAGCCCCTCAGGGTCAGTGACGCCGAGCTTACCGCCGGCGTGTTCGACCAGTCTAGCGTGCACAGCTAGCCGTCGCGCTGCGCGTATTCTTGTTCCGCTATCAGAAATGAACAGACATCTGCAATCCCTTCAGAGAATTCGCGGATTCGGATTCGCGACCATTTTTGTTGTTTTGACAGTGACGGGATGTACTGCTAGAATAATCATTTTAGCCCTCCGTACACGGTATACGATTGTTGATTCATTCATGTCGCATTGCATTTGTACCCTACAAAATAATGCATGTACTGAACTCCCCTACAGATGTCTTACAGCTGATGCCATAGTTTGCCAATCAGTGCTGATGACTTGTCATATATACATAACAACTTAAGATAATCGGGGGCCATAAAAACTTCCAGGGTCTGTCAATCCTACTCATTGTGTTTGCAAACCGTTATGGCATTCACGTGGAAAAGCCCAAAAGGCTGCAAGGTTGCCAGGCTGAAAGACCTCCACGACGAAATATTTTCACCACTTTAAGTCAGGATCTACTGTTTAACCGACCCTGAAGATCTGGCGTTCAATAGCCAATTTTCATTTCCAGTTAGGGAAGGAGTCTCTTTTTTGCGTTGGAGAAACACGATTTCAACAGTTTTATTTACGCCTGAAAATGATGTAATGGCGTCAGTTGTCTGGCCAAACCTCATCTGTCCAATATCCTGATTCATTATTAATAGAGAAGGAAATGGCAAAAGTATCAAAACGCGATTTCGATCGCGTGAAGTCAAAATGAAATTCCATCATTGAAGAATTAGCTGCAGACAGTTAACACATGGCTAATAACCGGTGGTTTAAATCATTTGCCCCGATTTGCTTTCATCGTCGGTCGAGGAGGAGAATAGATCCATGAGTCGGGTGCCGTAGCCACCTCGACTCACCAGGAAATCCTGTCAACCTGAGCGATTATACTGCATTGCGTGCATACGACTTTTACCACCGCGATGCCGTTATGTAAATCAGCCAGATTAATGCTACTTTCTGCCACATCGAGATGTCAGTTCATTTTGTGAGGATTATTTTTCTTAAATGCCATTTGCTTTCGCCGCGTTGGGACTTGTTTTACGTCCTTTTAATAAATTGCCAGACGCCGTAGAATCGACGGTAGACATACGTCACCGCATGCAGTCAGGAAGAAACCAAGATGGCGTCGGGGATGGTATCGCTATTTGAATCGTTTCCGAAAATTCTCAAAATGTTGAACGATCCACGAGAGCTAATGATAATAATGATGATAATACTTTTTAGGGAATTTAGGAAAATTTATGTAATATCCCCTAAGAGAATACAAAATGGTGGATGACAAACATGCATCATCTTACATTTCTTGGAGAACGGCATGCAGCACCGCTGTCAAATAAGGAAACGTTCGAAACAGGATGGGCCTTCTACTCAGACGACACCAGAAGAAATATTTGCATTTTAAGCCTAGGCAGTGCTAGGCCATTACCGATTTTCAAATCCATTATGGCGTGTAATACCAGACTGCAAGACGCAAAATTGGATCTCTGATGACATTCTTTTCTAATTCGTAAATTGAGGCATGATTTTATGAAGTTAGAATCGCATTCCATCTCGAAAAGCCTCTCACATTCAACCACCTGAGTCGTGTCAGTGTTGATTGCTAATTGAAACCGTATCCCGCAACCGTCGCCGCAACAATCATCGTATCAAACTATCAAATTTGCTGAGTCATTCCCGGAGCACGTAGCGGTTAGTTAAACAACTCGTAAGCATCGATAAGAAATCATTAATTCGATCGTAACATTCCGAAATTCGATTACCTCCGCAAAATGCGGGGCCATTTCTAGCGAAATCGGCTA
This sequence comes from Tubulanus polymorphus, assembly GCF_964204645.1. Classification (NCBI taxonomy): domain Eukaryota; kingdom Metazoa; phylum Nemertea; class Palaeonemertea; order Tubulaniformes; family Tubulanidae; genus Tubulanus; species Tubulanus polymorphus. The sequence goes on along the minus strand of NC_134029.1, from coordinate 4,603,259 downwards.
TTGTCGCGATGAAAATTTTGTTTAACATCGCGGCGGGTAGGAGTAGTACGAGGAGTCGTGGCCGGTACTCTCTCTGACTCACAGTTCTTTCTCTCTCTCATCGAGGGTTTTTAGGCGGTGTAGCAGTACGCGGCGTTTCCGGTGGCAAAACTATATACTCGCCTCAGTGAGCAGGTAATTGTATTTTGTGCCTCGCCAACCGGTGTAGATTAGATAAATACCGATGCTACCCGCATTAATGGCGTATTCCTAGAACCGTCTTAGGGCGTTGCGACCAATATCTATCAGTGAGTCATGTGTTGCTTCGATCGGTGACCACTCGTTCGAGCACGCAACAGTCGTAGAAAAAAAAAAACGCCACGAAAACGTCGTCATTAAAAATTTTTCCATCATCTAAGAAGATTCCGAACAAACCTACTTATGAGTGAGCGCTTTTACTCAAAGATGTATTTAAGATGATTAATGCAAAATGGCACCGACATCCAGCTGGATGCGTATTAATATTCTATACATCCTTAACAGTCACGCTATTTATAAAGGTTGATAAATCGTACCCATTAAAAATCTATTTATCATTGACATAATATTGTCTTTTAAATGACTCGATGACGAATGAGCAGAAATACTCATTTGTTGATTACAGCGAAATATTAATTAAACCCCTAAGCTAGCTTTAATCGTATAGACTAGTGGCGCCTCCTATCGGGCGATGATGACACGCGATCACGTGGAACATTGAGATCTGTTTATCTTTTACTACGATCAAAAACATACGATGTACTTTGCTGCGATGTAATTCATTTCGAGCGCTTTTTGGCTGTTTCCAATATCTGTCAGAATTTTCTTCTCGCGAATTTGATGCAAATTAGATATACTTTATATCCAGCCCGACTAAAAATTTTCTCTTTTCTCTCGCGGTCCTCTGTCGATAATTGCCAATCAGCGATGCGCGGCTTTTTCGAAACCAATATAGCTTCTGCAATCTGCGCAAAATCAAATTCCAATTGGCGTTAGATTGACTCTGCTGCAGTTTTTACGTAGAAGTGAAGTGCCAGAGTCAAATACAGTATTAGCGGCTGATAGAATGTTCTATTGCCGGCAATCTAGAGAAAATGGTCGGAAAATTGGCGAATTTCAAACAAGCCAATGACGCGCCATTTTGGTTGATAACCTTCGTATTGTTGCGTCGCGGATGAAAAGACGATTACCTGGCAACGTATGAATAGAACGAAACCAGATAAAATCATGTATAAAGTGACAATCATTGACAGACGATCCATCAAGGCGGTGTACTAAGGCCTGCATAGTTTTAATGTTCAACTGTTGATCTATATCGGATACCGTGAAAGCGTATCATTTAGCGACATTTCTCGTCGACGATTTGAAATCTAAATAAATCAAATGTCACATTTTATAAAATGATAGATGACTCGGAAGAGTTTAAAATAGATTAAAACGCTAAAAGAGATAGATGGTGTAAGCGAAGCAAATAACTTGAATATAGCCTCATCAACCTCAGAAATGTCCTTGAGCCATTCACAGATTGTCAAAGACAATATTTAAAGTATCAAAAGTGCGAGGAATTACGCTCAGATGGAATATGGCAACTTTCTGAATTGATAGTCCTCATTTCCCAGTCACAGTCACATACCCCCAGTGCTCTCCTAACGGGGACACGTTCAATCATATCACACCTATCACATCGAAGAGTGTACAAATGTCTCGACAGAGCTCCTATGGAGTCTGTTCCTTAGTCGAGACTTGAATATGTCCAACATCGGTCTTAAATCATGATTGTTCTTAATTTGGTTGATTTGCTGTAGAACTAAGCCTTAGACTGGTTAAAAGTCAAAGCCATGACCCTAGAACCGGCCCATGAATACATGCATTCGTTAGACTTTCTCTTTCCATATAATGCATATAATGGCCTATTCTGGGTGAAACATTGCACATGAGTGTGTACTAAGGCGGGATTTTCCAGGGCTGGGCTCCCTCGATGACGTCATATCAGCGTGAAACAACCTTACTACGAAGGAATTCCTCAATCAATTTGAGAAATTTTCATCGGAGGTTTCCATCATCAATTCGGCGTTCGATTACGATCTTCATCGATTACGCAATGTCAGTAACTAAGGGTGAGTGCAGTGTACCGTATCTCCTTAATACGACACTATCATTGCTCTGTCAGACAAGATTGAGTTAGACAGTGTTAATGAGCATCTTCATATCGACATCTGAGACTATTTCACCTCAGTTTCAATAGATTCATCTCGTATTCACAGATGAGCAGTTTTTGTCTTTTCATCAAAGGCAATGGTCACTTTCTCGGGTGCCATTTTCAATCAGATTCTAGCGTCGTCGGCGAGATGAAAATATACATTTATTCATTACGAAATCATTTCGAATGATCTGCGGATCAACTGCGGTCAACTTGACCAGTGAGTCAGGGGGCAATAAACCGTCGTTGACGATCGTCGAAACATGCGATAATGCCTTCGCGAAACGTCGCCGAATCAACGCTCTTCAATTTTCGACGGATGAACGCGACGCAAAAAGGTAGTTTTTTGAGAACGCGCGTGTCCTAACGATTTTACCCGCGAGGCTGACGAACAGGCGATACGGCTCCCACGAGTCGACGAACTAATGAATATACAAGCGATTGATTCGTACGCCGTTGATTGGGTGATACATAAACTGCGACCGATTAATCAGTTAGGACCATGAAGGTAATCATAGACTGACTTAATATCGTCTAGATTATAGTCTGAATCATACTTACGCATCTTGCATCTTGGAAAAAAGGACAGCTTTGATGATATACGTATCGTGAAACTCCACGCGCGCGAGAAATACGATCAAGGCTCTCGAGTGTATCAGACCCACAGCTGCGAGCTTAACTTTGACTCTTACTTTTTTCGAAGTTTTCAATTTCAAATCTACACAAGAAAAAGTCGCTGAGAGAGGGTGACGTTGGTTGAAATTAACATTATTAATCGTGAGTTTAAATACATCGATCACTAAGAAAGTCATCGTTTATTTTTAAAATTCGAAGTCGAATTGCATACCGTTAAACAGGCCGGGATAAAATGATTATCGTCAAACTATTTCTGACAAACTCTAGTTACATTTTGGCACGTAATGTGCACTAACTTGATTTAACGTATTGGGAAGTAAACTCCATAAATTCGCATATTCCCCGATGCTCAGAAGTTACATCGGGATTCCTGATGACAAGTGATGCCATATCAATCAGATTAGGGATACTGGGGATGCTGCCGTGCACGGCCCAGTAGCCGTGTTATTCCATCAAAACGTCTAAATTGACCATTAGAACGCGGCTCTGTGCATCTTTATTGCGTTGTAAACCAATGATACGGAAAACGCACGACATCTAATAATGGTCAGTTGTAGCGGCGCAAGAAACTGGCCGGACCATCATCATTCGAGCATCATCATATCGAATATAAATGCCATTAGATGACGCATCATTGCGTAATTACCGGTTCTGCCGTAAAAAAAACTGCCCGCGTTCAAAAAACTTAAAACGAAGCCTAAATGGCTTAAGTCAGATTTCATTGGGAAATAGTGCCGGTATACATGTGCATATGTATGGATTATGATTATGATGAGGTTAGGTGACAATAGTGCGCACTATTTCGACTTATATCTGACTTAATGGCCGCCTAAACCATGGCCGCGTGTACTCTAATCATCGCTAGTTGGTCCGTACTAATTCGGCATGTACCAGAGGGACGGTACAGTTCAAAACAGACCAAATCAATGTTGTGTTTTTAAATGAGCTGTTATGAATGGTCCAACCAGACTCAAAACTGTGATAGACAATTTAGAACGGACTTTTCGATAATGTTAACGCTTTGGCCGTTCTGAATTGAAACGGACTGAATTTAGAACGTTCTAAGGTGGAAACGAAGTGTGAACTTCGCTTCATGCAAGATGGAGCAGAAGACCAGCCGTTAGGATATGCTGAGAAGTGTTTCATTCCTGCGTCTGAAAAAGTTTTTAATCGCTGTCGCGGGGGTTTCTGTTTGCGTAAGGCCCATTAAAATGATGTTAAAACTGATTTATGATGCCCGATGTAAATCGTGGATCCACCCTTATCACCGACACGCAGTCCCGCCTGGTAAACGCGCCTAATAGCTTTTCGCTTACAAATCGCTGCTAGAAATATCAAATTTAATCCGCAATAATTCACCGGATTTAATATCGCGAAACGTATGCGCGTTTCAATTCTAAATCGTCGCTTTCGCTTGCAATTTATTTTATTACGCATTAAAGATGATGACGCCCGCCGTTACAGATGGTCTGCCCGGATTATTAGCTGGTAATGATCGCGACCGTTTTACGGCAATTGCAGGCGAGATTTACGACAGTTTTTACGACGGAACATGTTGCAACAATTGCGTGTTCAGTCGTCGAAAATTCCGAGCACAGGTTGTCATGAAAAATGCATCGAAACTATAAACGTGTATCAGAAACGAACGGTTCTCCTCCGGGACCGGTATTATATATTATTCAAAGTAAACGCTTTGAAGCGATTTTTCCCTAGTGCAATTCTCGTTAGAAAATTGTACCAATTAACACCCGTCGTCCATATAAATGTTGAATCGAAATGCCGATCTTTTTAGATCTAGCAAAGCTTTCAAAACACGTTGCTTGATTATCAAAGCTTTGGCAACCAGCACACATTCACTTACATCTTACGTACTTTAGTATTCAATCTAATTAGCCGGATCCAGTTGCATTATTTTTGAGTTAGAGTTAACTGAGAGCTGAAATTAGTTCATTTGCTGTGTTTTACCCACCCTACCATCAAATCTTAACTCACGGCTGTGGAACTGGATTCGAAGTTGGATTCTAACGAAATTATTTCGCCAGAAAAGAGTTTTTTTAGGATTTCAACGCGAATATCACAGCAAAAAAGAGAGTATACTTCTCGCACTAATAAATTTCTATGCTAAACACATAATGAAGCCGATCGACGGCTGCAAACAGTGCAGTGCAAATTGTCTACCTCCGGGAAATGAAAAAGCTGATTGTCTGAATGTGATGAAACGACAAGAGATGACTATAACTTGTTGCCGAGTTGGCGAGGTTCCATCGGGTCCTAGCGCGTATTCGCATGTCATATGTCAAATAAAGCAGACTTTTTCTGCCGATTCGCTGCTGCATCGATGCTTTTTAAAATTGCTTTTCACCGCCGTCGAGCCGAGATGAATATCTCGCGACTCCGGTATGTGACAAATTGGATTTGTTGCGGGCGAATATTACGCCGATATTGGAAACAGAAGCAGCGACGTTGAAGGTTTTACGCACTGATGATAAATACTCGCTCTCCTCTCTCTCTCCATATAGATTCAATCTGATGAATTCATTTTCAGTTTTTGCCGTATTTCGCCACAACGACAGAAAAAGAGAAATTCGGAATTCTGGCGAACTATTTTGATTTATCAAAAATCTATCGAACGCTCTTAACGTTTTATGGTACCGATGAAATACTGATGATATAGCGAAGGAAAAGAGTGGAAAGTAATATGAACTCGATAAAAGCAGATTAACGCATATTCACGCGGAATCTCCATTTAAAACTGCGCATTGCGAGAACTTGAATTGACCTTCAACTTGCCCTTGCACAACAGTTCAAATCATGATCAATTAAGTAAAAATGATATCTCTGGATAACAAAATACATATGCTTGTGGTTGGGAAGGGTAGCATAGAAAGTTTATAGAATAACGAATTTCTGCCGTTTATTCTACATAGCCCCTGCAACAGGGGCAATAGGCGGATGGAGAGGGTATTTTGGGGTCCGGATCCATGCCTTTCCATTAACGATTAATATTGTTAAAATGTCAAAGCAAAGATCATAATAACAGTGCATTGTTTTGACGCTCACACAAATTGCATCTTTTCAAATGTTTTACTTCACACAATTTCTAACTTCCGAGTATCACCCGTTCTTTTCTTCTGGACCTCCAGCTTCCAACTTTGCTAGATCAACCCTCAGCTTTAAGATAGCTCACCGAATTCCCTTCGATATCACAAGTGAGGGAGGGAGGCAGGGGAATCGATTCGTGCAGCACCGGTTCACGGCTAAAAACTCAATTAATGTTAAACAAACATGGCTATGCGTCGCGCTGAGAAATAGTTTGTGCACCTCTAGGGGACGAAATAGATCGACTATTACCACGCATCAACTAGTTAAATCAACAATTCATCTGGTAGCCGCCGATAGCGGGTCGGTCCTCAAGGAAAAGTGACCCTAAACCTCATCAAAGTCGATATTTTTACATTAAGAATAGAAGATTTGATCGAGCTGTATCGATAAAACTGCACGAGTTTGTGGATGATAAGTTCAAACTGAAAGTGATATTTTGATAGATCTGCTAATAACAAATTTAAAAAAAACGATTCGCCTTGTTTTGGTCCTGGGGAAAGATTTATTCAAAAGTAGTTGATTCCCGGCGGACCCGTTCCACAGCTCTGAGTTACTTCTGCATCATACGTTCACGGAATACGACCTCAAAAACCATATGGAACCCGTTTCTTTTTCGTGGTCCCTGTGTACTTATAGACACTGCTATTTCAAATAAAACCGACTATTTTTTACCATTTTCCGAATCGTCTTTCAGAGGGTCAATACATAAAACGCCAAGGCGAACATTGCAGATCCTTTTTTTACATACGTATACACAAACAAGTTGTGAACATGTTTCGGTTGACCCACGTTGTCTTCATCGGAACAAAATCAGAACTAACTTATAGACCAAATAGCATTGCGATGACAAGGATTTTACAGGATATTGAACAAGGTAATAATGTAGAGCGTTTGAAAATTGACAAGACATTTGAAGAGCTACTGTTACTGAAGGTATTTTCAGAGAAGGATTGTGTGATTCTTATGAATAGTGCTTCATAAATGGACAGATCTAAAAGTGACCACGAACCGATTCGAGGACTTGAAAAATGTTCAAAACATGGTCAGGGGTACATTTATGACAAGATAAGCTGTGGTGGAAATTGCACTATGCGTCTTAGAGGCTTCTTGTCCTAAACGTTTATGCGTTTACATATATTTTAATTTCAATGATCGAAGAATCTTTACTTACGTCGAATGATCAGAGTCTTTATTGTGGATCTTCACCGATACAAAATCAACAGATTGAATGAATCCTGAAAGTTGTGCTGTGTTGACAATCTGTGCACAGTCGCTGCTGCTCAGAGCTGCTCAATGCTGCTGCTGCAGAATAATCAGTTCGTCTCTCTCACGATGCATCGATGGATGCGACCGGTAAAAATACGCTCTCACACACACAATCAATTCCCTGTGGATCTCCCCGACACTGAGGAACTGAGAAAATGAGAAAAGCGAAGCCATAAGCCCGACTGTAGAACCACAGCATAAAATGAACAGATTTTACATGATTGAAACCACGGAATATAAACTACGGTAGGTAGGACCTTGTATATAGCCTTAAACTAGTCTCTAGTTATTCTTGAGCCTCAGTAAATATATTATGTGTAATTTATGAGGTGGCATAGAACTAGCTGAAAATATCGAAAGAATGCATTTGTTGATCCATCGCCATAATATAGCTCAATCCTTCCTCGGCGCGTAGGTTAGAATTTGAGAGTTCACTGTGATTTAGCGCGATTCAGCAAACTGCCGAGTTGTACAAACTCACAATTACTGTAATTGAAGAGGTTCCTGTGTCGTTTCTGAAGTCCAGTGAATTTGAACCCAGGAATCGCCAGTTGGCAGCCATCTGTAGACCCTAGTCTCGAGACAACCCTTTCATCTGCGGTCGTGTCCCTATTGATTCTATGATAGATGTAACATTATCCTGAATAAACACACAGTGCGATTGCATTTTTCAGATGAATTGGTAAAATAATGGGACATCTTTCTGTCTGCGTACCACTCTCAGTACCGTCAAGCAACAGATAATGATTACCCGACCATCCGCATCGTTTTTAGCTGGAAGATACGTAGGCAGAGAATATCTTCGATTTCACTTCGTTCATATGGTAATGATAGCATTTGTTGATAATCCATTTGGTATTCCGGTTAAATTGAGTTTGTTAAATACACGAAGATTTCAAGGCTATAGGGGTCTTGCATGTGACGTCATAGTTTGCCCGTCAGTACTGGAGATTTGCTATACATTAACAACAAATAGATTTACAAACTTTGAGCGTCTGTCAATAAATCAGTTATTGTTTTTGCCACCAATATGGTATCGGCCATTGCGAAAAAGCACGGCTGCAAAACGATACCTTAATACGTATCGTTGACACATGGCAAAAACGCCTCGCCGAAAAGATCTTTGGTCTTTTTCGATAGTTCTATTCATAAATCACCAGCCAGTGGATCCATACGCCAACATGAAGATGTACTCCAGTAGAGACACTTATAAAAATAACTGGAAATGTTATCCGAAGATTCCCATATATGTAATACAAGGTATACAATGCTCGAATGGGGCTAAAACATATTTCATATTGAGTTGAAATTCACCAGTTAGATGAATGAGTCCTCGATATATTTTACCGGTTGCACTCTCAATCCGAGCCCCCGGGGACAAATTGACAAGTACTCGTGCTGTAAATATTATGACTCACTTTCATGGATTCAGGTCCTTTCTCAATTATCGAGAAAATCGAAAGCATATCGCTCAAGTGCTCACTCGTAGGTTTCTAGAAAAAAAAACTGGCCCTTGGGCAGTTATCTTCTCTCGGCGCTCTATCGACAGCTGGGTTTTCAGTTCTACTTCTTCATCAAATTCGTGTTTGAAATCCATAGCGGTGTTTTTATATTTTAAGTTGTTGGTGGTTTTGTCTTTTGTATTTCTCTCAAATAAAAAGCCACGTAAACTGCATCTAAATACGATAATAGATAGGCATATGCACGATGGAACATTGTATCTAATTCCCTGCTCCTACCACTTAGAAATTACTGATTTAAAAGTGAGACCTCGCGGAAGAGGTGGTCCTGATTTGACCATCAATATCATAAAATGTATACGATATCATTTTATTCTACGACCGACCGACGGAACAGGTCATTTAGATGACATACCGTTGATACTATTGATATTGACGGTTTCTGGTTGTTTCTGTGACCAGGTTCCGATACCACGCAACCGGCCAGAGTGATAACCATCTGATCTGATAGTAACAAAACTGATAACATCTCGTCGGTAAAGTTTGTTGCACGACGAGTCGGTCAATAGAGATATGAGTCAGGGGAGTATGGATTATCATTTTATCCCTAATAAGCGGCAATGTTTACACCTGGTATCAGAGCAGAATCTGATGAGGTTTGGCATTGGATTCTCGCACAATCAGACGAATGGAGAAATCGCGTCGGAGAGAAAGTGGTGATTCACACCCCTCGCAACACACATACACGACTCTATTAGTTGTTGAACTCGAAGATCGAAGCGGAAAAAACTGTTGCAGGGATATCGATCCTGTCGGAACACCGATGGGCTGATGAAAAGTTTCGACCGGTTTTTCAGTAATCAACGAATGAACTCACGACGGAGATTATTTCAATATTTTTAAATGAAAATGTCTTTCCTCCTTTTAACCGTTCGAAAGACTTACTCATACGGAGTAACACGATATTCATGCATCTTTATTTTCTCGGTGACCGAAGAAGATGAATTAGTCCAATGAAGTAACGACTAAGCCATGCATTATCAGTGTTATGTAACCTGCACCGTAAAACCTATTTCAACTAATGAAAAATGCATCATCGACGTCGGCGGCAAGTTTTCCGTCGGTTTATGGCAGGAAGATGTGCCAAACACACATTAATTACATCAGCACAATTTGCGCAGACTAATCTCTAAAAAATCACAGATCTAAGGGCTTTCAGTGGTGTAGGATGTAAAAGTTGAAAACGTTAAAAACCGTTCAGAAAAAAAACAGTTTTCCTTTCATTTTCAATAATACAAGTTTTCGTGAAATACATGTAGACACTTTTAAGCATTTCGTCGAAATTCCCATTGATCTGACTATGGCTCTACGTGTACATTCCATTAGATTGAAAGTAAACAGCGATGGATCAAGAATCTGCGACTCAATGCATTTTAGCCTCCGTCATCCCTGTTTGTTGTGACGGAGTGATTTTGGTCGATGATAAAAAATCAGTTGAGATCATTCTGTAAATAGATAGAATCAGAAGATGTAACCGGTAGATGTATCAGAAGCGAAAGCGAATTGTTTCGGTAGAAAGGACTTGCGGTTCATCCGGGTTCGTAATTGCGGAGACCCCCGTCTGAACATTCTTAGCGCGGCCTTTCGTTCAAGCATGTATCCGATGCGCTTTACCACTCGTGGGAGTTTCGAATACCGTCAGACTTCTGGCGCGCCACTGAATCTACACCTGAAGGGATGTCTTTTACTTTTGAAACTGATCGGGGATCAGCCGGATCGGACTGGTTGTTTTTAGAATTCTAGTTACCCTTGTGTAAATTTATCCGATGCGGATTCGATTCTTTTTGAAGCTGTCTCTCTGTCTCTAGACGCCGTTTCTAGAATGACTTTAATCAACAGGTGACGTCATCACTGATCACGAGCAATGCAAATCGCGTGCTGAAACGGTTGGAATCTTGAATTCTGTTTTTTTCTGTCTTGTGTTCATGGCCGCCGCTGATAGTATCTATCACCCGCGTGCTTCAATTACAGTCTCCTCGGTTCAGAAACTCACAGCCGAACGCACGATGACGTCGTGTATGGTTCTTAAATTCGATTTCTAATTTCAACAGACCGCCGACGCCATTTGCGTATCTCAGTTAACGAGACATCGCACACGATTTGAAGACCGGTGCGTATTTATTTTGATGAAATTCGACTAGCTTACGCAACGCAACAGGCTCACAGCGCCGCAGAGCTGCTGGTATTACACAGGCTAAAGTTATTTCCACGCGGCCACATGGGTAATTCCATATGTATTACATGATTGAGTTACGTATCCGTTCGGAATACGTTGATTTCCCATATTTACCCCGTTTTATTCCTCGCCAAACGAACATCCCGCGAGATCCCGATCCCCGGACAAAACGTGTCGCCTAAAAGTCAAACGGCCATTCGGGTCGTAAGTCATTTTTTCGCCGGTTCGCCAGAGATCGAGTCACCGAGGATATTATCGGGGCATTCTTTAAAAAAGATCGTTATTCTCGATATTGCTTGTCGGTCAGCGAGTGCCAGGTCGGTGTACATGCTACAATGAACCCCGCGATAGTACTGGACATCATAGATAATTAACGATTGCTTCATGCAGTATGAAAAAAAAGGAAAATCGAACGCTGAATCATGACTAAGAATGCAACTAATTCGATATTCAATGCCAGGTTTCTATCTAGTTTCATCGAAGTCAATTTTGCAGTCAATTTTACAGCGCGCCTTATCATAATCTTTTTTCTACCTTTACAAGTGCCTTTGTACATGTTAAAGCTCTGTTTACGCAAAAACTGGATATACTTCAATAGTTGCTGTTCAGAGAAGACTAAAGCTGATATTTTTGACACAAAGCCTTTTGTGTGTCATTTCTTTACTCACAGTTAGATACCGAAGAAAACGAACCAAGATTAAGTTACTTGATATACGGTCAAGGACCATATCTTAGACGATATGCGGGTTGTTATATTTCACACCACGAATTGAGAAGTCAAATTCCAGTTTTTTGATTTCATTCTGGCTTTTATTCGTTTGAAATTCTGACTCGAAATTCGGAAGAACTGACTTTGAAATTCGCCGAACGTTCCACGTCGAGCATGTGTAAACACAAATCAGACGAGTACATGTTGCTAAACATGTCATCAAGAACGGATCTTACAATTTGTTTAACATGTTGATCATTTCGATTGAATCTCGTTCATCAAAGCCAATTACAACATGGCGACGTGTTCTCTCAGTCGCGTGGAGTTTTATTTGATTTAAAAGTTTGCATGAGCCGCCGACGTAATGAAGCGAGCATGCAACATTCTGCAAATTTGCGCTCTGAATTTCTCTGCAGCACAGACGTAACAGATGGCTGTCTAGCTCGATACAAACAACTTGTTTGATGAACTAAACAAAGTAGCCGTAATGAAAATACAAGTCGGTGCGCGGAAAAAATCGATGGCAAAATTTGAAGGATGTGAAGTTTTCTTACGGCTTTCTAATTATTATGCGAGGGATTCGCGCGAGGTAGACAACCCGTGCAAAACATGAGTCACCTAATTACGCATTGAAAAATCGTTGATTCTACGGTTTTGGTTTTAATGGGGAAAAAATGAAAAAAAAATGTCGACGATGATTTAAGAAAGACACGAGTTCGGTGTTTTATGTATTGATACCGAGAACGATACTATTGATGGGAAATGAGATATAGAGAAATCTGTTGCGATATGTATTGTCATTGCTATCTTAACTTTATCAGACTATCTCTAAAATCTCCATAATGAAGTCAACCTATGTTTGTGGTGCAACTAATTTTACACCACATCCCACAACCACCCACCTTCATTCTCCTAATCCCTGATGACTTCTTTTATTTTAACCCTTTCTTTTGTTGTCATTATTTCACTCTTGTGTTTACAATTCTTTATATCTTGACAAGGTTCCCCGTTTACCTCGCATAAATTCGCTGCTCTTCCAGGCGTGAATCACTATATCGAAAGTAAAGCAAACGACCGGTATCTGTATCGCTGAAATATCGCGCTCATACATGCAGCCAACTTCTAATGAGAACGTTTACATTCGCTTCAAGAAACAAGCCGAGATTTAATTGAAAAACGCCATGTGTTCTCAAGACGAAGTGTCATAGACACTAATCGGCAGATCTTTCAAAGAGGAACAGCACACAAAGTAACGCGCACACTACGAACTGTTGACTTAGTGAAGATTTTTCAAGAGAAAGTTATGTCAATAACAGAAAACTTCAAAAGTGAGTTTTTACAGTAATCACATCACTGTACAGGGTGGTATATCCGAGGAGATTGCGATACATGTGTCGAGTTCGGGGACTTTTTTATCTTCGAACATTTAAAAAACGAAGGGAAATATAGTCAGCATGTTAGCATGTTAGTAATGGTAGCAGTTAATTTACCATTCCGAGCATTTCGAATAAAAGGAGTTTCCAGTTTCTAGATGCCGTGTTGTGGTAGCCACTCAAGGTCCCCCATTGTGGCGATAAATTTTGCTGTTTCTTTTTTACACAGATGTTTTGATAGAATATAAATTAGCTCTGCAGTCCCTTGTTTGATAAACATAATTTGTACATCATTTTAAAGGGAAGTGTAACTGAAAACTTCTTTAAATGCTTTAGAAAGGATGTTTGTATGATAGTTTTATTGAACGGTGTCCGCTGTCTTTCGATCGAGATCTTGCTCAAAAATAACGATTCCCCATTAACTACCGAACTAACCGCCACGACTAATGATGTAAAATACAATTCTATTCGAAAATTCACTGTTAATTGACGTAATGAATTAGTTTCGTGTTGTGTTCTTTTACATCCATTTTATTGTGATGAGCATTCATCGGTTTCCGATACCAAACAAACTTCTTACGCGGTGCTTATTGCGAGAATTAAATATTGCCTGATGAAGCAATCAACCAATGAATGAATCTGTTTACTGGCGCAGTTTCTATCGACCTCGCATTTCGGATGAATATCAATAGCGAATTGAAATGCGCGCTGACGGTGATTCGCGTGTCGAGAAGCACTGTACACCGGGTAAATGCAATCAGTCAACTCTCTAATTACATGTCGATGGAAGAACACGTTATTGTCCATCAAAAACAGAATAGTTGTTGAACTGTTTGTTTGTACGTGGGATAACGAGGAATTGAACATTTACGTGAGATCTCAACTAAATCCAGGCCTCGATTATCGGTGTCGTGGCACCTCTATATCGACCTTATCCGCAAACGTCACGCGTATTGTTCACATCAGGTCATATCTGACGTCGACCTCCACTTTTTACTTCAGCTAGCCGTATGCGCTAGATGGACACTCTGACCCGCTTGATGTCACGTGAATGCATATATTATCACTGGCCCCAACAAATATACAATAAATTCATTCTTCCACTCAGATATCGGTATAGTGTCCAGTACAAATTGATTGACTCCTAAGAAAAATCTCATTCCAGTTTTAATTGGATATAGACTGGTCGCCTGTCCAATTATGCGCCACCTGCATTCGCAGTCAGAATAGAGACCGAAGATAGAGACCGGCAACCAGTCTAATTGGAATGTAGAAGAAATTTAGAAGACCGAGTAACCACTAGCGAACCTGGTGGATCCTCGCCTGCCGTAAGTGGAATCGTCGATTGCCACGGGAGTTCGTAGGTTCCCCATTGTTACGTGATGAACGAATTTATCCATGTGGTGCATTAGGCTTTTTTCCTAGGAGACTTTTTAATGTGTAAAGTATAAGCTCACTAATGGCACATTTTCATACTCTAATGAGAGGTGTCATCTGGGACATAAGAATGATATATCCGAATATCAGTAGTTTATAGAAAATTTATATCCTAGTCTATGTTCTAGCTAGCTGAACGATTATTCAGTTATTTCTATGGTTTTACATATTATTCATTTGGTTTTTATTCTTCTTATTTAGAATTCAATAGATATTTCTTACATGTTCCGGAGGCTCGTCTCGTTACAATTTAGCAGAACTGGTTCTTCACCCTGTCCCCGTTCCTATTACAGAACTAAAGCCAAGTCTATATTGTTTAACGAGGTCACGTATCGGATGGCGATCAAACTTGACAGGTTCGAAATTAGTCAGGACCTGTAGGGCTTGCCGTGATTTGCCCGTTGGTCACTATCGAGTCTGGTTTTAAGTCGATAATTGGTTTTTTACCGGGAGATAGATGTTTGCCGGTGATTGGGTTTTCGACAGCGTGTATGTAACAACGGCTAGTTAATGAGACGCCAAGAGACCGAAAGGCAATCGAGAGAAAGATATTCATATGTTGCTTCTAAATTGGTTTTCTAGATGCCCTCTAATCATCGCTACACTGTCTACATCGCAATAAGATCAAATTTGTTAGAAAAAATAGAAGAATTTGATTTTTTATCACTGGCACTTTGCCAAAAACAGCAGTGCAACTACTGGTATTCAGGAATGGGAATCGACACTGAACGAATTTTTTTGGTTTTTTGGTCATTTGGATGTACGTCATATGATTCGATTATTTTCTCGTTCGTTCGTTCATGCGCAACTGTGACTGGGTGTGTAAGTGCGCGCGGTTGTGAATAACTTCGATCAAAGAAAAATGATATAAGTTGCTGCTTTGCGCGCGCTTCACAGCGACAAACTGTCGATTCCGATAAGACGCGTAACATTGAATAAACCATTAACTATCTACACGACGTATAAAATACACCCGCCGATAACTGGGGGAAGTTATCGGATTCAGCGGCATCAGCAGCAGCAGGTAAATCACCGCAAAGTTTGGTCATAATTTCACTAGCAGATTCGTTTTCGCAGTCGTAGGAAAATTGATTGTTCGGAAGTAGAAGACGAAGATGACTCATCCTTTCCTCGGTGCGTATATGATACTGTTGCTAGTGGTTGACTACCATAAAGGAATGCTGCCTAGGCCGGGAGACATCATGACACATGTGGAATGGGTTTTTTTATTATGATGGAGTTAGACCCGATTTTCTACTAGTATATAACAATGTGAGGATTTCTTCGATGCCGGAAGAAAAAGCCCATTTAATGCCAAGTCATTCCCAAATTAGCAGGACATAATCGCATTTAGAAATACTAAATGAGTAATGTATCATTAAGATGAACCTAGTTATGTAATTGAATGGGTACCGAAAACACTACTGCTGCGGCAAGCGAAAGGAAAATTGGGATTCGAAACTAAGGGAGCGAGGATCTAAATGGAACTGAGGTGCTAACTGGGAGAGTTTTGGGGCAATAGATGAGACACGAGTGTTTGGGCGGCTCTCGAAGTTGTAAACAGATGAAGATAAAATCTTAAGAAAGACCCAAAGGATTCTAGCATGCAAAATTCCGAGATTCTTGCAAATTTTTCGAAGACCTCCACAACTTTTTTTTTTAAATGACTCATAGATTTGAGTCGAAACTATCAGATAGTTTTTCTTTTTTATTGTGGGTTTTGTCGACCTCCACAACTCTTCCATAGATTTCTATTGTTACGCCATTTCATTTTTTTTATTTGTTTCCGAATGTAGAGCGCCAATTTACTTTTTCTCTCGCAGATATATCAACGACGTCGAAAACGATAAACAGTTTACAGCGCGCGTCACTATCCCTCCCAACCAGAACAACTGAAGAGCTCTATTCTACTGAATGTCATTGCTTTCAATGCATAAAACTATAATGCCTGCATCGTCCCTTCCCAAGCACTCGATGCAGAAAGATGAATGCAAGCAACACTTATGAATTGTTGCTGGAGGGTTTCTTTTTATCCGCGATGATGCTGCTGCTGCTACTGCTGCTGCCGCCGCCACCCGTGTGGTAGTGGCGGTGATGCTGGATTAGGCATCTTCGTGCTATTTCGTTGATCAATGGGATAAAGGGCTAGTCGTTTGTGGATTAGGTTGCACCTTTAGTCGGCACTTTAATCTTGTCTCTATCGGCCTTTAAACGATCGATAGTGCTCGACCCCTGGTTAGGAAGTACACGCAGACGACACGCTGTAGTGTTGTTCCTTTAGCCATAGAATTGATGGTAGCTCGGGAAGTATCTCCTCGGGTCACCACGATTACCGAGACTAAGGGATGTATTTTTAACGGCTATTGAAGATTAATTTACTAACATATTAATCGCATGCTTGAGGCAATGACTTTCGCCTTATGTCTACTCCCAAAATTCAGGGTGTGACGTCATGTCCACGGGTTTACATGAGCATGGAAAGGTCACGTGCTTTCATCGCGTGCCAATCCTAGATTGCAAGTCAAGTGGTTTGTGCGACAGATTCCCAAAATT
Source organism: Tubulanus polymorphus (assembly GCF_964204645.1). NCBI lineage: Eukaryota > Metazoa > Nemertea > Palaeonemertea > Tubulaniformes > Tubulanidae > Tubulanus > Tubulanus polymorphus. The sequence continues at coordinate 4,586,269 of NC_134029.1, read as the reverse complement.
TATAAATGCTGCCTTATTTTCACTTTCAGGGTTCGTTTCTCCTTCCGTCAATGACGGGATATTTGAGCTTCTAATGTGGATCTCTTCCAATTCTGTGCGTTGGGTCGAGTTGCTCGGTCAAAGGTTGTCTTTCATCTTAAGACTGGCCTTTAATTGTTAGATTGGCTTATAGAACAGATTTGGTCTTAGACAGCCCTCAAACCTAAGCCATGGCAGTCCAAAAGGCTCAATTGGTTCTAATTTTTTTCGTAATCGGTCTCTTCCCTTCAGTGCGATTACAATACGAATATATTCATGACGTTACATGAAGAGTTAGTGACTGCCTGGGCATCACGTAAGTTCGATATCCATCATTGTAGATACAATATAAAGATTTTAATTCGGAAATCATAGCTACTGTTATTCAAATTGTAAATTATCGTCTGCAATTAAAATCCAGTGACTGAGAGACGCCATTTTGATATGGCATCAAAGTTACAGGAAAGCCAATTGTGTTTTTATATCGAAGTTGAGTGAGCCGAATTCATTTCTGCTTTTCTTGTCACGGAATTGTTTAATTTCTGTAAAATATCAATCATGCCATGGTGGCGGGTTCTCTTTCGCATTCACGGCTAATTAATTTACGGCTTTCATACGACTTGAATATCAACTAAAACTGCCTCTGTTATGTCGACTTGTTGCTTGGTTCGTAAGAAACACTGTCAATAATATTCTCTCTCCATTTTAAAACTGCGCTATCGAATTAAACGCGTTTTACACAATTGCACGTCCCCGGAGGGCCCTCGGCACGGTTTCACCTCTCAAATTATAGCGAATAATATCGCTGTCAGTCGCGCCATGAATACGAAATGAAGTAATGTTGTTTAAACAGGCTATGCAAGGGAATCCAGATTTTCAGAACGCTCGAATTTTCGCGATCAATTCATCAAATATTCCCAAATCTAACTATCGCGTCAGGGTGCCACATCGACGGCCCGTCAATCACGATAAAAATTCATGAAATGGCATTACGAGGAAAAATGAATAACTTCTGAATTTCGCCTTTTTTATTGTAACAGATATTTCTTTCGTAGAATATTTCTATATAGATATGAGCGTATATACCTCACTCTACCATTTAGGTTTACAGATTATATCTTCTGGCAGCGTGCTACCATCAGCCTACTGAGGGCATTACTTCACTGTCTTATCTTTAGTTCAAGCCGTAATGAAATTAATGAAGGTCACCGAGGAGCTAACTGAGTGTCACTTCTCCTTTGACATTCTGTTGCTTTGCCGACAAGAAGCTAAGCAATTTAATTAGCAAAACAGCTTAACGGCCGGCTGAGTTTCTCTTGCTTATAACGGTTGACGTGTTAGTCATATTAGTTAGGTGCGGATGAGAACAGGATCTTAAAAGAGCGGCAGTATAGCATCCAACAGTGTACATCTCAGCAAGAAATTGAACTGTTACGAGATTCCTTCGGGCGAAGCTTTCCGTTAGAACTATCGGAGCATTGCGACATCTTTATCCGAGCACGGTACAATTTTCGTCAAAACGTATTCAAATTAACACCATGCGAAAAATGTGGAATTGTGGCTTTTTTCAAAATGCATATTCTTGTTTACTTAACGCCATTCGGTCCATGTTAAGCCCAACGCACACGGCAAAACATTTGTTTCGCCGAAGCAGAAAACACGTTTTTTAGAAAGTTTTTTGCTCGTGAAAAACGTTTTTCAGTTCGGCGTTTTGTGTTTTGCCTCCCCCGCACACGGCATAATAAAACACATCTAAAACGTTTTTCGGTGCCGTGTGCGTTCGGCTTTAGTATATACCATATTCTTGTTTGAGTCATTATGTAGCTATATAAGTAATGAAATAATAGCCGCAATTCTCACTCGGATTTAGAAATTTTTCTGTAAATTCTGTAAAACGAGTTGTAACTCGTTAAGCGAATGCTGTAAAGTTTTTATGAAGTTACCTAGAATCGGGATAAATCAAATTTGAAAATTCCGTCGCCGGCACTTTCCTAATGACGAGAAAGGACGAAGAATTCGAGCCATGTGTTGATTGAGAGGAGAGGGGAAACAGCTACCGGCGATCCTCTACTAACTGTTGACAATCAGTATAACTCGGTTTATACCACACAACGAGCTGCTCATATTGAATTTACGACGTCTAAATCGATTTAATTCTGCTTCATTTGCTGAAATATTTCCGTCGCGTCGCTCCTGGCGAATACAGACCGAGCGAAACTTCTTACCCGATCCGCACTCAGAGGGCTACCAAAATATGCCTTAGCAATTCAATATCCGTTATATAGTGCTTGGGCAACATAAGATTTCAGTATCAAAAGAATGCGATACTTTATACTAATCTAAACTGATGAAATATGACGTCATTTTTTTTTTTAGACGTTGACGCTCAATAGATGGCGCCGTCAGACGGTATCGCTTTGCTTCTCAAGAGCCGCGGGTGGATTTTCTGCTGGTTGTTGACGACCGATGCGCCGTCTCGCGTATTTCTGAACGTGTAAATGTCAAAATCACTCGTGTCATGCGTGTTTGTCGCGAAGGGTTTATTCGCCCCTGTACATTCTAATATTGAGGGCGTTTAAGCGAAAATATATTCATGCAAAAGGCTACTCTCGAACGTGAAGAGTAGAAACTCACTGAATTCAACGGGTATTATTGAAAATTGACGATGGCCTTTCGCGCCGTGTTTTTCAATTTCAGTTCTTTTCTTGAATAACATGTTATGATACTTAGTTTTCAATCTTTTAAATTTGTTTACAGTGGCTTTTATCTTCATGTCAACTAGGGGGTCCAGAACGCCGTTTCCAAGTACATATACCAAACAGTTTCATTCGTCATGATGACACAACAATAATGAAACTACATGTATATGTATATATACATTGAAAGTCGTACCGCAATAAGGCCCCCAGTTTTACAAAACTAAAATAAGATTAGTTACTGGCGTTAAACTTCTGATTTTCTATCACCCAAGCAATTTAAATTGCCGCTGATGAAAGCACTCGGTGCGTGCTGTAATGTCCTCCCGTGTCAGTGGTCCGGTATCGCTATAAAATCCCACGCTAGATATGAAAACATTAAGTCCAAAATGTAAGACCGAGTTAATAGTTTATTCAACATTTCGACTATACTGTAATACATGTAGTCATCTCCAGGAATACAAAGGTTATAGGAGTTTGCAAATGTTCTATGATAATCACCTTAAACGTTTTCATTACTAGTTTAAATTGGATTTTATATGTAATTTGAATTCATCAGAATTAGTTCAAATATTCCATGGAAATCTACCCCTATTTTGTCTTCGAGCATATTCATCCTGTACGAAGCTAGGAGTACCTTGTTTACGACTATGATCGAACGAAAGGAAAGGAGTTAGGTAACAATTTCGATGGCTTCTTTCTTCACAAGACTGAAAATATCGTCGTTACGTACGTAATGACCTTTACATCGCGTAAGTTTAATTCAAAACATTTCAATAAAAACAACAACATAACAAAAAACATCCACGGGTGAAATCTAGAACGCGGCATTCGTACGGCTTTAAAAACGAAGAGAACTTTTCTTTTATTAGATGGGATAAAATGATAAATCTCTAAAATTGTAGTCTGCATTACGAGATGAAAAGATCAAATCAACGTCTGCTGAAAAACAGAGATGAGATTTTATACTGAGTATCGAATACTACTAGAAATACAGTGAAGCAAATAACCATTGACGAAAAAGTTTAGTATCGATAAATGAAAATACTAACTTAAAGGTTTCAATGACGCCTCGAAAAATAACAATGTATCGCTTAATTTTGTCGACAGTGAAAGTAATATATTTAATACAATATGGTTCAATACAATTATTCTGAATTTGAATATATTGGGAACTGAATTGTATTGACGACTAGCTACCATTCTAGCCCCAATATTGATGACATCGTGCACAACTCGGAATATTCTAACTGTCATTAAAATCAATCTTCAAAGGCATGGACATTCATTAGATAGAAACAAAGAAGTGTAATCAATAACAAAATAAACGCCAACATTGACAATTGTAATTTTCGAAACACCAACATTGATGAGGTAATGAAAAAATAAAGTGCGAAAAGTTGACTTAGTTAGACTAGTAGCTCATTCAACGTTTCGAGTTTATCTCATCACAATAGTCAAATCAGTAGTATTCCTGAAGATGGCGATTAAGATTTTAGTCGAAACGTTAAGAATCAACTCCTAGCTGAAGAAAACTTCTCGGACTTAAAACGTGGTATATTGACCTACTATAGGAATATATAATGTTGCATTAATACAACATGGCGTCTCCCTCCCCTATACAACCCACCTGGTATCAAGATGATAGATACACGTGTGTCGGTGACACTTGTAAAATATCTGCGACTTGGTTCCAGCTGGTTCGCGTCACAATGCTTCTTCGGGTAGCGCTTTTATTGCCGGTAAATGTTTCTGTCGACAACTAGTATAATATACATATATATATTATTTCTTCTTTGTTAGAAAATACCTTGTTAGAATCCTAGACGCTATGCCTACCATGTCCCAAGTATTATCGTTCGTCTGAGCCGTCTTACTGTTTTGGTTTTCTATCTGTTTTCTCGATGATTATTGACCAATATTTAGGCAGGTTTCGACGACAACGAACAGTTATTGAAAATGCTCTGAAATCGTGAAACCTGGATAAATTCGCCATGATTTCTAAATGCACATTCCAAGCTAAACAAATACTGATGATACTATGAACCAGCAGACTGTAAAAGTGAACAATGATATGAAATATTTCTATTATTTAACTTACAGTTCGCGACGTAATACGACAAGCCTCGGCACGGCGAAACATCAACCACGGTTTAAATCGACGAACACACGCTCCAGTATAGGTTGTAGCTCCACGGGTTTAGGGTGCATTTATCATAGCTCGAAACATTTTGATAAGCAAGAAACAAAGAATAAAAATATGATTGTCTTACCGGTTCCTTCTTACCTGTTTTATGAGCAGCAACTGGGAACACGCGTGGTTCATCCTGACAGTAGAAATGTCATTCTGATTACGAATTTTAATTGTCTTTATATACATATAGCTTGTACTTAAATGTCGAATGACATCTACCAAAGTCAGCCAGTGTCTATATAAATACATTTCTATTTATTGCATAATGATAAGGTATGCATAAGTGTAATGATAGCTAGGTGTGCACCTCCAAATATAAATTTATGAGTAAATCACTCTCAAAATAATCGTCATTAACAGTACGCTAACAATGAATTGAATGTCAGTTTCTTCAAAATCGTATAAAGCGATAAAGCCAACGATTACGTAAGGTTGACAAGTTGGAAATTCAAGAAAGTTTGTAATAGATAATGTATTGTCCTTTTCTTTAAAATAGTTGTAAAAACAATGAACGTTTTCGATCGAAATTGCATGATTTTCGTTCGGTAGAAGATGGTGCATAACAAACAAATGACTTACCTCGCCGCCTTTGAGAAAAAAGGCTATCTCCTCTGCACGAATTCAGTTCGAGTAACAGCAAGCAAGATTTGGAGGGAACAGTGCTCAATTTAGCGCAGTTGGCATCTTTTATAAAATAATCAACGTGAGTAAAAGGTGACCTTGAGAACATCCAGGGATGTGTGGTTCACAGATTCACATGCGTCAAATCGGAAGGCGACCGATGGTTTTTTGACGTCACACGGGGATAAGCTGAATAAAAGGTGTCGCAATATGAGAAGTCGAGGTTGGAAATGATACGACGTGACATACAAAAACAAACATAGCAAGACGAGAAAGTCTTGTCAAAATACGACATAATACCCGACGGCATTCGTATCACGGGTATTGCAAGGGAACCAATAAAAAATCGAAGACCTTATCCCATAGCCCGGGACGAGTGATTTTACGAAAAGAATTAGGACCAGAACCCAGAATTCTTAAAACCTGCCTCAAATGGTCCCGGGATTTCGATAGATTCACGTAGTAGCTTAGATTCTCCCAACGTTGAGTTAAGGCGAAACAAACCCTAAAACTAAAAATAAGACCTTTCACTAAATACTGAGTCGAGAAGATACACGATATCCGTGTAAGATGGATGAACGCCTGATGATGGCTTATAGTATTTAGCCGAAACGTTGCTCAAAATATATACAATTATTTTCAACTATTCAATAATTTTTTATCTTTGGCTGAATCATTGTGGGATTTCTCTCGTCGACATACATAAAATTTGCATATTATTGTATTTCTATATCTGTCCATTCATTGTTTTCATTAATATCGTGTTGATAGCGAACATTTGCATCCGAATAAATACAGATTTTTATCGCTGGGAATAGTGAATTCGAGTACCACGACCCTACAAATATATATCCCCCGTGCTGTATGAACGCGGAAGCGACAAACACGTTCACGTACGTACGTACGTTGCTTGGCAAAGATTCAAACTCTACCCCAAGGCCAAGTGTGTACATACGATAAGCACATGACGTCATTGGAAATTCAAGTTTCCTTTTATCATTTTATTCTGTATTCATCACATTTCACTCCCCAGTTTCTAAAGACTTCAATCTAGATCGCGTGAATTGTAAAGAGTTACACAAAGTAGTCCATTCCCTGGTGGAGCGCAAGAGTTAAAAATTTTGAAGATAAAACAAGAGACTTACCTATGAGTTGAAGTCGAATTGGAATCTCGAACGCCGGAGAGTTAACACGAGTAACTTGATGTTTATAACCTCGTCCGTTTGAGCCTTGTTTTACGGCTCTATACTAGGCCGGCATGTGGCGTTCACATTGATGCTGTCCCTTTACCGTTGTTTATAAACCCTTTTATCATCCGCCCATTCGTTTGAACAGCGAATAATCAAACGGCATTAAATGGAACTGTGCCAGGTTTATGGTTTAATTTATGTACAGTCTCCGCTACTAGGATCGAGCATATATTACCGTTCTGTCAACGCTGAGCTTCTTTACATCATCTATCATATATAGATGGATACGTAGATTGATAAATGATTTCGAAAACGTCATGTGGCGATTTGTTAATCAGAAATTAAGGATTAACGACACTGTTCATCGTCTCGCTGTGAGATTGAAATGATTCAAAAACTAATATTGACTCACACGATTAGTGTTCCCTATTTTACAGTTTGTAGAAAATGTTTCACCAGGGAAGCGTATGAGAAATCTAAATTGTTCTGTTCACTGATGGCTAATGCACAAAGTATACGCATAATCCTGTTTAAAAAATGTATATAAGGACTTCAAATGTATGGTTTTCACAGAGGAAAGTGATTAGTTTGATCGTGGAGTCTGAATTACTTACCTTAGCGAAATAGCAATGGGTCTCTAATTTCCAATCTTATGTTCAAACGAATAAGCCTCTTCGTTGTAGTCTCTGTCGATCTCGAATATGTTAACCTACAATTCGATGATATATCAAGTCCGAATTACTTACCGTAGTAAAAATGTCAACAGGTTTCTAGTTCCCAATCTTATGTTTATACTAAGGGCCATCTCATTTGGCTGTAGCCTTTGGATCTCGATTATTATGTAGACCTATACACGTGTATTTGAATAGCATCCGTCGGTTGTATGTACACATCTATGTAGAGGACTTTTGAAATAATGATAATTGCAATATATTCTATTTGTTCAATTATCTATTCGTGCTCGCGTTGGTCGTGTGTGTGTGTGTGTTTGATGACGTACTGCTGACTTTCACCGATGTTAATCGACTTGTCATTGCTATATATGAAATACGTACGAACTATAATGACCCAATTTGTGGTCATTATATCATTAAAGATCCCGACGACAACTGAACTACATTTTGTACTTCGATTTACGATTTCCTAATCAAGCCCTCTGTTTCGTTCCCGGCAGGTGTGGTGGGTTTGGGAATCAACGAAAACTAATCACAACAGTTTTAACTATTACCATTCAAATAAATAAGAGATAAAGATCCCGATATTTCGTCTGAACTGTCCTTCAGTGCGGATATTAACAGGAATTTAGAATTGGTTTTGATCGTATCTTCGGTTCACGAATATGTGAATACGTCTGATGTAATCAGCAGGTTTACAATGATTTTTATATTTTTTGTGATATGGAAATGATGTGTCAACAAGCAGTAAGCACATTAGAGCCATCGTACACGCGAGGAATACGTTTCAGTTGACAGGTTAAATATCAGTAACCGAGTCCATTATACGTTTGACTGCTGAACAGAGAGGGCGATGTCAACAATATTAATGTGTACATTTCGACGCTTCCGTTTTAATCAATGCATTTCCCTGGTGAGAATTTTGTAACCGACGTTTATTTGCTTAAATTAAACTCGCAACTGGATTCGAGGGGAATTGCAGTTTTCTCTTCTGTTTTTGGGGCATAGAGTCCACGTCCATTGCTTGCCTGAACCCATGTCGGTCGCATAAGGATAACGCTGAAAGTCCCACATCACCCTTTCCCCTCCCCACCGGGCCAGAAACATGAAAACACAGATTTAACGACCTCACCGGTCACCGTTCACAAGACTCGCCGGTCTAGTGTCTGCCGCTGCCAGGGTTCGAACCCGTGAACGCTGATCGAGCCACGACCGTTAGGCCACTCTGCGTAGAGACACAACGTCCTCGGCGACGAGGATGCACGTGTTGCTAATAAGTGTGCACATCATCGTGCGTCAGTCTTTTCTCAACTTATGATAATACACGTGTAATCTAAAACGAGTCGAATTTCACCGAATCAAATTTTATGAGCGAAAACAGACTTTATCAATGTTTGAAATATATCATCGTGGAATGTATAGAATTGTCAATAACACCAGTGGTTTTATTGCTACCTGTCGGCAGTCTGTGTCATTCGCGAACAATGCATTCATGGCCGACGACGTTATAGCCTCGTTGATAAATCGTCGAGCTGAACCTGTGTCGTCGGCGAACCTATAACTCGATTCTTCGAGGACGATATTGTTTTCGATGGAATAAAGAAAGTCGATTTTGATCGTAAGAAAGCAACAGCGCACAGGCGCCTTTCAAACTGTGTGGGTATCGTAGTTGACTATTTGCGAACTTAGCGAACCGAATGTCAGTTTTGTCGGAACTACACACTCCTAACTACGGTCGCGGTAGTTTGCACCTAATTCCAAGATGGCCATGAGACCCTATCAAACCTTAGAGGCATATTCTCAAAATGTAAAAAATAGTAAAATGGTTTCAATATATCAGTTCAATGTGTACCTTCGAAAGTCTTTCCTAGTTTGGTGTAGTATCTGAACGGGGATATTTACGGTCTTAGGTTTAGTATCATATACATGTACGTATCATAAGTGGGTGTCACTAAACCAAAGACCCCTTAAACATGAGATGTTTAATCCTGACAGGGTCTTACCCCAGTCGCTACGTGGCAAGCAATATGACGATACTAAGAGTTTCGATCGATCAAATAAATGACACACACACGGTTATGTACATCTGTACAAAAACCAACATTAAACCGTAGTTTCATTCATGCTTGATATTTATTTTCGTCACAGATGTTTCATCGGAATCTTTCTCTTCTGCTGTTATGCGCCGGCCGATAATTTCGATATTCCTATAGATTTTGGTGAAAAAGTTACTTTTAACGTCGCCGATATCCTACAAGCGATACGCTGAATTCTCGAATGCCACGCAGTATTCTTCGACTATCAGAATATGCGTATTGTAACAAAATACATAATCATTTCAACCATGGGTGCCTATCGAAATAGGAATACGAAAAAAAAATCTGATTCAACTCCCTAGGTCGGGCCGTTTCAAAAGCTGTCCTATGTTTGATATTAATAATTGAAAATAATAATTGTCATTTATAAAGCGCAAGCATTTTTTACAGTTCAAATGCACTTTCCGAGAGTTCAATGGTAAGCTGCATGGAACTAAATCGTCTTGGAGCTAGTGAGGTCAAGAGATAAGCATCGGGGGCTGGTTTCATAGTCATGGCTTAGTCTCAAGACTAGTTTAAGACCATCTTAGTTCTATAGCTAATGTAGTAATATCTTAAGACCAGTCCAAACCAGTCTTAAGATTATGGCCCCTTTGTGAGAGTTCCAAAGTGAAGGAGCATGAACGGCAAAATGCTATAATATGGATCCAAATGTTGGCAAGTTGGAACGATGTTCGAGAAGTCTATGTTGTTGTGCCGAACGGAGGTTTAATTGATTTGTTAACAGGAGTGACCTCGAAAAACAACAAAAATGTCCATAATTACAACACGACCAGTAAATTGTAAGTGCAGCTAGAATACATATACATCTACATCAAGCGTTTTATGAGACCTAGATATATGAAAGGGTGCATTTTATCATTCAACTCAGATATTAATGCTGAAAATAGAAGAGACAGACGCAGTAACAAGCATTATAATTCATTTAGAATGCAAGTGGACGAAGCTTTGGATAAGTTAGGTTTCCTCGGATTATGGCAGACACTTGTTTATACAGGATGGTCAATAAGTTGCTGTTTTACGGCTTCAATGTCAGCCATGTCAGCTATATTTATGGGTAAGTTCAAAGAAACTCCGTAGTTTGGCGGCTTCGGTGAAGAGATCCTTTATTCCATTTGAAAGTTTGAAAGTTTGTTGTTTTGTCGAATAGAAAAATCTAAACGTAGAGAAAGATTATTTTGATACGAACAGTTTTTACAGAATCTTGGAGGCAAACACGGAGGAGCCATACGACCAAATCACGCTGTGCAGGGAAACACGTAAACAGCAACACGTTTCTGAGCGTTTCCCTGTGTCGTGTGCGTTTACGAGAAACATGGTTTTCATGAACAACATTTCCCTGTTTCCCTGCGTCGTGGGCCTTGGACGTTATGACTAACGCACTCGACACAAAGAAACGCAGAAACATAAGCCAGGGAAATGTTTCCGAGCGTTTCCCTATGTGATGTGTGCTTTCCAGAACTTCGTGGTTTGGAGAAACAGTGTTTCTGAGAACAAACATTTTGACTCTGCGTTAAAGCGTTTAGGATACAGTTTGCCTGGATGCGTATTACGTCATCAATATTAGGGCTAGACTGCTGCCCAGTGAACTCAATTCAATTCTATCGTCTATACTGTCGATATAGTCATTTTCTCTCAAGAGGCATCAATGATAATATACACCTTCAGCCTAGTTTTCTTCTTGCTAATTATTTCATGTTTGTTGCTAAAATGTTTTATTGTAAAGAATTGAATTGAATTGAAATTGTACTAGTACTCGAACATTATTTACTGACGGCTAAAAACGTGGTTTCAACTCATTTTTATTCTATTTTGTACTGAAATTAATTTATTTATTAGTTAATATAATCGTGTTTGTAGCTGCGATGCCGGAACAGTATCACTGTCGTCTCTCCGAAAACGAAACATTCATCGTAAACGCGAACAACGAAACGGATAAATGTCACGTGTATAGAAACGGTACGGGTAAAATACCGTGTAGCAACGGTATAGAATTCCAGAACGTAGACTTTGGATCGTCTATCATTACCGAGGTTAGTGCTTCAGATACGGGAGGGAGGTCCACGATTAGTTAGAAAAATTTAGTAATGGTTAAATTGTAAGGTATACCGATTTATTTATTGCGAGCATTGGGTAATTGTGACTTGCGTAAATGAACTGAATCTAACGCGAAAGTTGAATCCATAAATCACAACTGGTAATAGATCCAGGTCAAATATTTTCGATACCTCAACCTAATGAATAAACAAATGAATGGCACCAATGGCATTTAATGGTACTAACTGTTTGTTCCACGCGTTGTTTTTCCAGTGGGAACTGGTTTGTAGCCGTAACCTTCTTGGCGAACTTGCTATAACTCTAAATGTCCTCGGATCGACATTGGGTTCCTTTTGTCTGCCAATTCTGTCTGATAAATACGGACGAAAACGGACTCATTACATATTCTTGATTTTATACTCACTCACCGAAGCCGGCAATGGATTTGCTCCGAATTATTCAGCGTTGATAGCGTTAAGAATCATCTCTGGTTTCATGCAAACAGTAAGATATCTTTTGCAGTTCACTGCCATTTTACACTTACGAGTCTATTTTAGGCGGTTGTAGGGTGATCATTTTAATTTTTAGGGTGTGTACGCGTCATCATTTGTCGCTGCCTGTGAAGTCTTTCCGGCGAAGTACCGCACGTACGGAGGTATATTCGTTCAAGTATGGTGGGCTATCGGTATGCTGTTCCTGTGCATGTGCGCTTATCTCATCCGCAACTGGCGCTACATACAAATGATCGTAGGATTTGTGCCTCTTGTCACATTTTCGTATTTCCTGTAAGAATGGAATATATCGACGTAGAATAAGATGAGAAAATGAAAATGAAGCATCTCCTTGCAGGGGTTCGAATCTGATGGTATCCGATTTGCTTAGATATATGTGATTATGATTTCATAGATGCATCCCGGAATCAGTGCCGTGGTTAGCAGGCAATGGGAAAGTCGAAGAGGCCGAGAAGATAATCGTAAAGGCGGCCAAGATGAACAAAAAACAAATGCCAGTGAACCCATTGCGGGGTAACGAGGATAGATCGAGGGAAACTAAGAATAAAAAAAATTCAAACATCAAAGAGGTTCTGAAATGTCGCATCTTACGAAAATATCTATTGTGCCTGTGTTTCATTTGGTAGGTATATATAAACATACAGGCTCTAAATTAATGGTTGAATGTGTCCTCGAGTTTAAACAAGAATATCTTTTTCTTCGCATTTTCGTTCGTCTCTTTACTGGTTTTGTTATACGTCGCCGTGGAGTTGTTCACGGTAATCAACGTCCCTCTTTCCTTATTTAAGGTTTTCCGTTACGTTAATCTACTGGGGTATTTCGTTCACATCTACGATGGTGTCATCTGGAAGATATTTAAACTTCTTCTTCAACTCGATGATCGAAATACCGGCCATTGCGATTAGTCTTGCGGGTCTTAAAAAGTAAGTGTATTTTTCTTATTCAAGAATCTTACTTATCTATGGGAAATTACAGGATCGGTTTCCCAAGGCCGCTTTCAGCATTCAATGAATTAAACCTTTTTAATTTAAATCTTACTTAGAGTTACTGTACTGAGCTAGCAAGTAGATACCAGCTAATCGGTTATATTTATTACATACTTTCAGTTTTGGTAGAAGGCGGTCACATTTCGTATTTTTCATTGCTGCCGGTATAGTATTGTTCATCGTCGAATTTATACCCGAAAGTACAGGTAAACATGCTTGTATTTTACAAGACGCACATTTACACAGAAGAGAATCACATTTTTCGTAAATTTCATCACTATCTCGAACGAGGAAATATTTTCAATAAGATATCCACTTATCGTTGACTATTTGCAGATTCTGGAGCAAGCCTCAAATGGTTGAGAACACTTTTAACAATGTTTGGTAAATGGGCGATAACGTCCGCATTCAACAGCGTCATCCTTTTCACGACGGAGGTTTTCCCAACGAATGCCAGGTAACAACTATCAAAATTTTTAGACAAGTTCGATTCATGCATAATCAAAGCTAATCGTATGGTAGATGACTGATTTTGATATTTTTAAGGAATACTGCATTTGGTATATGCTTATTCGCGGCTAGAGTTGGTGCGATGTTGTCGCCATTTTCAATTTTTTTGGTAAGTACACGTACAAAATGTAAATTCGTTGAAATTTCTCCATACATGTAAGTTAAGTCGTATATTGTCTGTTTCAATCGCACTGAAATGGAAGTTTGCTTCCACTCTGAGAAATTAGAAACCAAGATTAAAATTTGTAACCGATTCACTTGAATTCAAATAAGACTGTCTGTTGAATCTGTCGACGTAGATGTACCAAGTTTGAGTCTCCGACAAAAACTACTGGGGCCAGTTGCATATTCACGGCTTAAATTTAAGACTGGTCTAAGACCAAATAAGTTCTATACTCGATCTAACAACATAAGACCAGTCTTAAAATTTAAGACCACTTTTGGACTTAAGTCACGACTGTGCAACTGGGCCCTGTTTCTCTATTTTCTAAAATTCCCTACAGTGTTCAAGTAAGCCTAAAGGACGCTGCTAGGCAGCAGCTATATTTAATTGTTGTTTTTCTAGGCTGGAATACATCGATGGTTACCGATAGTTATTTTCGCGGCGATGTCCATCGTTTCGGCGTTCGTCGTTTTGTTGTTACCGGAAACTCTGAACCGCCCTCTACCGGAAACTATCGAACAAATCAAAGCATGGGACAAACAGCAGAAATATTGGTCGTTTGAATTACCAAAACTGCCGAACCAAACTGCATTAAGTACTTAAAGTGAAGGACCGCGCAATAAACCTTGCGTAAAGTCGGATAATCGCTAGTTTCTGGTGAATATTGATGGTCCCGACTTTTTCCTCTCTTTTACAAAGAAATTTATAATTCCAAAGTCGGATTCTATTTCGTAGTACTTTGCTTTGTTCCAAAATAAAAGATCACTTAAAGTCATTCACCGTATGTCGGAGGGTTATTTTCTTCTGCAGTTTGATTTCTTCCTGGCTTGAAATCGACGACACATTTCAACAGACGGTATTTTAGTGTATTAGAATAGAAAAATGAACCCGAAATATTTAAGCGTTTTTCAAATCATTTCTAGAAGATATTGATTCAATTTTTCCGCTCACAGAAATCAATTTTTAAGTCGTCGTTTTCGGAAAAAGGCTGCTTTTCAAAGTCGGACTCTTTCCAAGTCGGAGGATTTTGATTTTTCTCAGTCCCAGAAGATCTTACTTACACAAAGTTTACTGTATCATATATGTTGAAAAGAACGTGCGAGGATGTGAGCTTGTAAATAGATTGTGAAAATTTAAGCATATATATAATAAAAATTTTAAAGAACACATCGATATATATTATATGTGTGTATTTTCTACTAGTTTCGAGTATTTCTTATATGAATGAATCGTAATGTCAGCTACACCGCGGGACAGATCGATAGCAGGTCGGTATGGTCCGTTTAGTGACATATCAATAACCTGAACTAGAAATTTCGAAACTTGACACGCGGCACTTCTATCTGTCAAAAATACAAGTGACCTACTTCAGTTGGCGTATATATAGTATTCCTTCTCTGAATCGACTCTTTACTAGTTCGATCAAGTTATTTCTGGATAAGGAATTAGAAAGGCGCGCGCGTTAACGCATATCCGCTGAAAGAAATAGATTCTTCGTTTAAAATATCGGCACTAGCATACCGAATGAACAGAGAGGTTTTTCGGTGATGGTAAATGGTTCCTGCCTTAGTTTCATCAATGCCAACTACAGCGATTAGTCTGTTGTGACACATTCAAGATGGAAGTCGACGAAGCCCTGGCAAAGTTGGGTACTATAGGATTATGGCAGTCGTTGGTTTACACCGGCTGGGCGATAGCGTGTTGTTTCGCAGCTGCGATTGCGTTGATGGGTCCTATATTCATAGGTTAGTAAGATGTGTCTAAATTTTCTCAATATGGACGTACCAATGTCTGCGTTCTTGACACGAATTAACGATTATCTACTCTATTCCGATTGTGAAAAATTCCCAAAAGACATGTCTATTGATTTCATAATATATAAATCACTTTTTGCGATACTGATTATAATATCAATGACCATTGAAGAATTAGATTTATTGCATATTTAAGACGTGAAACAATTAGATCAATTCTATTTTCATTCCCATATCAGTTTATTTGGCCTACTTACAGAATGATGGCTGAATAAGTGTATTTTATGATTTATCTGTTGTATTTGTAGCTGCGATGCCGGAACAGTATCACTGTCGTCTCTCCGAAAACGAAACATTCATCGTAAACGCGAACAACGAAACGGATCAATGTCACGTGTATAGAAACGGTACGGGTAAAATACCGTGCAGCAACGGTATAGAATTCCAGAACGTAGACTTTGGATCGTCTATCATTACCGAGGTCAGTGGCATCAATAATGATGTATTTACATTTCCTTTTTTCGATTAGCAAATACAAGGCCTATTATAATGGTAATGACAAAAAAGGCCAACGCTCTACTTGCATATTCTGATGATTCGAAATAACTATGGAAATGAATCGGCCCTATTTCACAAACAGATCAATATTTACCGACAAAAATTCACTAACTTTGATTTACGTTTGTTCTAATAGCAACGTTCCGTGAATTCATTATTTTTCAAATACTAAGAGGGTGAATTTCTAGAAGATCTCGAAAATGATTTTCAAAAAATATGTGAAGATACGTTAGAGCATGAATCTACACGAAACGTCAGTGTAACAACAGACGTTAAATCTTCGATATTACACCTCACCGACAGTCTTATCTTATTTCGTGTTAAATCGTTGTATGTTTATATTTGAAGTGGGATCTGGTTTGTGATCGGAATTTCCTCGGCGAGCTGACCATCACGTTGAAGGTCGTTGGCTCCACCTTGGGCTCGTTCTTCCTTCCGGTAATGGCGGATAAATTCGGCAGGAAACGCATGTACTACCTGTTACTATTCTTGTACACCGTATTCGAGGCAGCTCACGTGGTGGCTTACCATTACTGGCTGTTTGTATTGTTAAGAGTGATTTCTGGCTGTCTCCAAACGGTAGGTATCGATTCGCTAGTCTCAAACCATAAGCGTTAAACAATACAACATCTTTTGATGATATAAAATTGATATTCCAAGGTAAAATGAAATCTAAGATAATCCGGACGTTATTTCAGGGTGTTTATATATCGTCATTTGTCGCGGCTTGCGAGACGTTGCAAGCGAAGCAGCGGACCTTCGGTGGTATTTTTATCCAAACCTGGTGGGCAATCGGAATGCTGTTTCTATGCATGTGCGCGTATTTCATCCGAGATTGGCGTCATTTACAACTCACAATTGCGTTGGTGCCTTTAGTTTCATTTTCTTACTTCTTGTAAGTTTTTACAAATTTCTCAAATTCTACAAAATCAGACATTTTCTGCTATCATTTCTTGAATAATGAACAATTCTACAAATTCAGACATTTTCTGCTATCATTTCTTGAATAATGAACAATTCATCTATGTATTTTCTGCTCCCATGGACCTGAGAGTGTTTCACTGGCCATATACTGTATATAAAGGCATCATTGTATCTCACGGGTCTGATTCTAGTTTCATCCCAGAGACTGTACCATGGCTCGCATCTAATGGAAGAATTGACGAGGCCGAGAAGATTCTCGTCAAAGCGGCACAAATGAATAAAGTGCACATGCCGGAGAAGCCGTTACGATCTTCTCAGTCGACGGAACGACTGTCAAACAATTCGCCAGTCAAAGAGGCGTCCACGATGGACATCGTAAGAAACGTGACTCTCAGAAAGATACTGTGTTGCATGTGCGTTTTATGGTAAATATTAGCAGCATGGAGAGTAATTGCTCAAAGTTAGTTTCGTGGTATTTGGAAGCTGGTTGATGTTACATCTTTAGAGACAATTTTGAATCTATCTTAGTACCCCGCATTTTAACAGCCAATATTCCCTTCGTTCAGCTGCACAGCCATTGCTTGTATTAAAGAAGGTCTTCGTTCCAATCTTTGGAATCAAGTTACGGCTATACAACTGGGCCCTGAAGGGTTTGGATTCGCGGGAATTATCTAGCGCGAACTCAAGCACTTTGTACCACGTCCGGAGATTCAATCAGCTTTTCCTTCTAAATCTAAATATTGTAGGTTTGCAAACAGTATCGTTTACTGGGGCATATCGTTTACGTCAACAATGTTATCATCAGACCGATATCTGAACTTCTTTTTCAACTCATTAATCGAGATACCGGCCATGATTTTCAGTTTACTCGCTCTGCAAAGGTTTGTTTTTACCCCCGGCCAAAGTATGACTATCCACTTCAAAACAAATCGCTCTTCGAATCTTATCAAATTTTCGTCGTAATGTCAGACTGAGAAAGTCTATGAGGTGACTTTGATTATATTCTAAGATTTTTTTTATGTTCTTTTGACAGATGGGGTCGGCGGTTGCCTAATTTCATTTTCTTCATACTGGCTGGTCTAACCGTATTGATCGTCATCTTTATTCCACTTAAAACAGGTAAACGAAATGAGCAGGTTAATTTTCGGTCCAGTTCTAAAATCATAATCGGGGTTCAATTGAACTGATCAAGCTGTCGACCGCGAATGAATCATTCGATCTTGTTTCAGCGTCCGGTGTGAGTCTAAAACCGTTGAGAATGTTTCTAACGATGTTCGGAAAATGGGCGATAACCTGTACATTCAACTCGGTTATTCTGTACACAACGGAGGTCTTTCCGACGAATGCCAGGTAAGAAGAATCATCTGATCCGATTAACCGAATTATGGTGAGGACTTTATGTTCGACTGTGGCAATCGAGGATTCTAAATGGATCCACCAGGTTCGCTAGTGTGCATGGGGACGATGAAGCCAGATTTCTTTACAGTTCTAATGGATGTATGTCCATAATACATGTATTTAAAATTGTACGAAGGATAAACGAAAATCGCGCTACATATGAGCCCTAATGGTCGATCGATGTTTTATGTGGGAAGCTAAAATTTCATTTAAATTGGACAAAAGTCTGATTGGGTTATCCTAATGATTTGCACACCGTATTGTGGGGTAGTTGCTGGTACCGTTTCTCATTACAGATGATAACACAGTGTACAATATTTATTTCTCGCGTCTTGTGTTTAGGAATACAGGGTTTGGTTTGTGTACATTGACAGCTCGTATTGGTACTATGATATCTCCATTTACAGTATCTTTGGTAGGTGTCGCCATATTAGAAAAACAAGAGGTTGACTGCAAAATCTACGTCGATAAGCATGCCTCATTGCGGGTTACTTTCATAAATAAACTAATTGCTCGTTGGTCTCTGTTTCTGTCAATTTTCAGGCTAAAATGATCCCGTGGTTACCGGGTGTCATATTCGCAGTCGTTGCCTTCGTCTCTGCGTTCGTCTGCCTGCTCTTACCGGAAACGAATAAGCGCCCTCTACCGGATACGATAGAGCAAATCAGCAGCTGGTATACAGAACAGAAGTACTGGTCGTTCAAGATGCCCGAAGCAGAACCAGCCGCGATTACACCCGTCCAGCCGTCTAATGACAATACGCATACAGTCGAAAAAATCGACTTTCGAGTCACTCAAGTATAGCTTTAGAAGCATAAATAGTGGAGTGGATGGAGTTAACAGCGAATTGAACTGAAAAAGCAGCCTGTGAGATAAAGAAAGACTTGAAGTATGAGTGAAGAATTTCAGATATGCTATCTGGCATCTAGCAGTTGTACCAATAAGTATACGCCTTATCGTTATCTATACATTAAAAGCAATTATCCCTCGTGGGTAGTAATCAAAAATTGATTAAATTACGTTTACCACTGGACGTGATAATATTCAATGATTATCAATCGAGTATATAGGTTAGCTTTAAAAACGAAGGCATTTGTAACCAATCTATGCCAAATAATGTTCAGTACCCAAAATCGTCCCAAATCGCATCTATATGGTACACGCGTATGATTCGAAGATGATTTTTGGGTTCTCGTGGCCAGATTGTGAACTTTGACATTATGATGGCCATTGAAGAATTTTCAGGTCCCGTTATCTTATAACATCAGGGGTTCATTTTGATGATAGTATTCTCAAGATCTAGCCGAATGTTTTGCATTTATTAATAACTTAACCGAAAAGTATAAATATAGCGTCTATGCCGCTGTGTTATTCGACTGTTTACACACCTGCCCGTGGCTAGCTATATCCAATCATTACCAATCAGGCCGAGCGACCATCCATCGCAGCAAAAAAAGAATCTGCTCTTTTTGCCAATTATTGGGACCCTCCTTGTCAGATGCGTAGTCAGTTTTTCGATGATGGATGAGTTTATGTGTATGCTTTACCTAGCTCTATCTGACACATCTGGTAACAAGCAATTTGCCATGTATAATATTCGTCATATACACGAAATGACACGAGATTTGATAGAATATTCCTGACAAAACCCGGCTTTATATATAGACATATTAGGAACGTGCGTCTCGAACTGTTGTAAAGACAAGTATCGACACTACAAGAATACGTTTTCTTCTACTTTTTAAGCGTTTTAATTCGTTTTATATCGATCTATTTTAAAATAATGGCATTCTAATCGTACGGTGCATATGTAAAGTAAATCTATTGTTTTTCTGTTGTTGCGTATTAAGATTGATATAGTCCTTTGATTTTATGTAATTTACAAGTGAAATAAAGTGAAAATCAACTTTTGCATTAGTTTCGAATTTCAAATGTGTTTCGAACTGCGCTGTCGGATGATGCCGATCCTTCCCTCAAGCAGTCACGATCAGCGTGACAAATATTCCGGCTGGAAGTGCATTTAAGCAGTTTTTAAACGTGCAGCAATTAATTTAAAGTAGAGGTGTACATTAGATCAATCGACACCCGGCATTTATTTTTAAGAGTTTCCTGTAAACAGAATAAGTCCTAAGATCAATTTCATGTATTTTATGCCGTGGCGGTTTAGTAACCATAGATGCCGCAGTGGAGCGTAATTCCTCGGAAGGCTAAAGAAAAGAAATGGAATATCGAAATGGCAGGGGATTTTAGAAATCCCCTGAAAAGGTTGCTTTTTCGCTTATAAGAACAATAGACCTAAAACTACATTAGTGAAATTGTAATACGTTCTCATTCTCCTGGGGATTAACTGCCCTTCTTTCGGATAAGTTCACAAAATAATTCGATGAAAATGAAAGTTGTTCGGAACATCCAACCGTTGATTTTTTGTAAACTCTGGTCTCACGATACGGCGTGTTCTGAACCGGGAACTACGCGTTCATTATAGGCAGTTTCATATAATCACAGCGACACTTGACTCAATCTATATTGAATGCCGCCAAATGATATAAATAGCAGACGAAACACTCACGAATCGTGATTCGTTGAGTAAATATCACACAAAGACAGTAAGATTATTGTTGACATTTCATATCAACTAATATCTTCTTATCAACGCAATAGTAGTAAAATGATATATATCGTCGGGGTATTAAATGGGTGTCCTCCCGGATAGGAAAGGTGGCTGCAATATGACATATATGAGTCCATCGTTTCTCTACCATTCTCGAGATAGACTAGCAATATCCCTTATTGAAAAAATATTAGAAATTAAAGGGATTAAAAGAATTACATGTATGAAAGTCTTGAAAACACCTCGCTGCATTGACCTATCTATGTATTTTAGCAACCAACCACGAATAAAGATAAGATCATTACCAAAATTATATCTAACGTCAGCCTCGGCAGTTTTCGTAGCTAGTCGACTAGTGGTCGGAACTGATAACCGAACTCACTTAACTCGGTCGTAACGTATTCCACAGTGTCGGCCATCTTGAACCTAGGTCCAAAATACAGCGGCCATGCTCATTCCCGTGGTCGGCCATTTCCGGACCTTCCGACTAAATTACGTTCGGTTTTAGTTTGTTCGACTTCGATAACCGAAGTCAACCCTGGTTACCGCTACAAATGGGAGATTATTGGAACGATTCAAAGGAAAGTGATGCTACAATATGAATAATTACAGAAAAGATGGCTGCTACTAAATCCCGATATGACATTATCCCCGTATATGCCTTTCCTAGCGATTAGATATTTTCAGCAATATTTTCTGCGAGAGTCTTTTCGATCGAATGATGTCACACGGTGGACTGACGAGCTGCAATCGTTTATATTAGGGTTTATAAAAAGGCGAATTTCGTATCGCAGAGTTAAAGAGTAAAAATGATGGGTAAAAGGTATCATTACATAGTGTCAATCAATCCAATTTCCGGCGAACGTTTTCGAACACGTCTCGTGAATAAAGTTCATACGATGATAATTCCGTTATCGACGGGCGTGTTTAATCGTACATTCGCGCGACGGACAAGCGGTCCGTACCGAAAAAGGAAATAGCTTGACCGCGTAACGTCGATATGACACGTGTGTTGATGACAGGAAAGGTGGAATATCGATCGGATAATCTGACGCTAGCGGCGGAAATAGCCGAACATTCAATCGGAAATTGCTCGTCCACGTGTTCAGTATTCTGATGCTATCAACCGCTTACATTCGGCATTGGTTTTATTTGAGAGAATAGTTCGCTGTTTGGTCAACGTGCGTGGGTTACGAATCTCCACAGTCGATCTTTACGATAACAGTCGTTTACGACCTAACTTTTAATTCATTCAATAACGAAGGCGACGCGAAAGTCTTGTTCGCGTCATCCGATAAACATCTTATCTTTCTGAAAATAAATTACTAGCGTGGCACGCCAATTGAGACGAGTTCCAGTTCTATTCTGTTGTTACGGCGCCTCCTCCAGCCATGGTCGAAATATACTAATTATAACGACAAACGACACAAAACGACGAATGTAGACTCAACTTAAGTATAACTCTAATGCGGCAACGGTGTGAACTTACTGGTGCTGGTCATTGACCAAACCTGTTAGATAAGAATTATGGAGGCGTAAACCCGGACCAACATTAGATCGTTCTATAGACTACATAATACAAATGCAAAGTCTTCACAAAACACAACAGCGGTAACATTTGCGATCAAGGTTAATTACCTATCAGAAAAAAACCCAGGTTGCTTCCGTCATCTAGTCGCTCTAGTGATGCTAAAACCGCTGTAGGATAAAGATGAACTATCGACAAATATTCTTTTGATCATCTAAGCGTGGTGAACTAACGAACACACCTGTCTCTTCGCGACATCATCGAGTCGTCTTTGATGAACGAACATCGCTGAAAACGAGCAAAACGTAATTTATACATTAAACATTCCTGTGTCGCGGCGGCAGGTGCGCGTTGATGACGTAACTATAGGTCAAGGGCGCCGCAGGAGATTCACGTATGACCTATTAAAATCAAAGGTCATTGTAAGCAATAAGGTGGAGGAAAATACTCACACGTTTCTATTGCGAGGTACATTTCGTGGCAGTCAGAATAGAGCGGAACTTAACCGCAACATTTCTGTGGCAAACGCGTATTTCAAGTGACAAGCAGAGACCCTCACCCGGTTCGCTGGTCTTCCGCATCAACATTTCAATTAGAATCGAATTAATTTTTCTCTCAATGAAAATTATACTTATTGTTGAGGTGCTAAATGATTTCATGTTCGGTGGATCCTGTGATGAAGTCGTATGGATTCAGTTGCGTGAAAATCAGTTCAAAGTTGATAAGTTGATAATGAACTAATTTCGACAAATGTAAGACTATATGGCGGAATGGTGTTGCGGTCCCCCATTAACCTTCAACAAATTTTCAGCTCATTCAGAGCCCTAAGTGTCGGTAAACGTTGGGGCTATCGTGATCTTATCCAATTTCTAGACGCGCGCATGAAGATCGGGAAAAAAGACAAGCGTACGCACCCATCTAGAATTCCGATCACATACACGTGTGACGCGAAAGGTAGCTGGAAGTGTTGACAGAACGTTGAATTGTCTCATGTTAGACATGGCAAACCGCAAACAACGCGAATAGAGCAATAAAAAAAGTGCCACTTGACAGTAACACACAACCGCGCTAAGAAGACTTAATAGAAAAATCAAAATGGCGATTTCCACATCATCTAAAATACAAAACACACTTCGTTAAATTGAAATTGAATCGTATCGTTGTTAACATATCTTCATCGAGGTAAAGAAGTAAATTTCCCCACGGTACAAACTTTTAGTACCCGGTAGAATCAGCCGCCTCCGCTTCCATTTCTGAGAATACTGATATTTTTCCAATACACTTTGCAGGCTCCGCCCGGGGACGCGTGTGCGCACCGTGCACGAGTCGGCGCTAATGGAATTGTTGTTGCGTGTCTTGGTTTTTAATGTTTTATTTGAAAAATGAGATATCCTTCTTCGTTATTCGAGCGAACTTTCTAAAATCTGCATCGTTCAAGAAATAGCGTTCTAAGGTCGGGCAATTTCGAAATTGATATGTAAATGATAAATCATTGCGGAAAGCTGTTTGACTTAAATACCCGAAGGGGGAGGTAATGTTTACCGATCAATATTATTGATAGTCCTCTGTGAGTTCATGCTACGAATATTGAGCGCAAATACCGGATTTTTGATATGGTCCTAAATGCTGTAAATGAATGTCTGTGCAAGGTTTATACGATTTCGTTCTTTAGTTCTTTTCTCGCTAAGATGGCTCCCTCTCCATTCAACGAGTTCTTAGACATATTGAAAATTATGAGGCCAGTTGTTCAAAAGTGGGTGGGAACCAGCGGATAGTTGACGTAGTGAAAATTAAGAGTTCATTGTTGCGATGGTATTTATTCGCCAATTATCTTTGATCAACTTTTGAGCAACTAACTGACCCTTGCGTCTACATTTTTTGGCTTAGATATGACTTCATGGTGAAACCAGATTGAACTGAATATTGTTTTACTTCGATATCGATTTGAGAAAATGCTCCCTCCGCTAAACCGATAGATGAAAATATTGACTCGAAATTCACCATAAAGCTTGACGTTTTCCATTTCATTGTATTGTTTGACACTAGATGTCGCTACGGTGTATGCCAGACGGCATTTCCTTTGATAAAATTTCGCATCGATATCGAATTAAAAAGCGATATTAATATTAGAGAATGATGAGCAAACTTTCGCTGCAAGTGTATTTTTATCTTTGATGTTCACGAAATCCGTTCCCTCGAAACGTTCGCGACGAAACCGCTTGCGGCTGTCTTTTTTTCAAGGGAAAGCAGTGCCATATGAACCATTTCATCTTCGTTTAAGTATCATTCGAACGGAAAACTTAACATCTCCAATTGCGCTACATTGCCATGACCTGAAGCCGCAAAAAAAACCGAAAACCCCAACGGCATTTCAAAAATCTGGCAAAAAAATAAAATCATTGGGAATCTTCCGAAAGTTTTGTGGAGCAAATCAATCTTGTAAGGGATATTCCACGGTGTCTAAAATGCTAATAAACCCGATCAAGTGCCTGAAATGTCTTATAAAAGTCTAAATTTCAGTATATAATATTTTTGAGAAGGGCGGTCATAATCTCATATTCTGGAAGGCTATTCTGGAACTGTATTACATTCTGTACCCTAATGGATGTTGTATTGAGGCGGCATTAACAGCTGATTGCGACTCGCACTGATTTCCAGGCTGCCGCGAGATGCACAGTGATCATAATATATGTCGCGTTTAAACACAGGATCTCTTTATAACCGCGCAAACCTCGAGGACGATGTCATTTGAAACAGTCTAAAGTCTCCGATATTGTAAGTTTTATTTGTTCATATATTTGACTCAATTCCAATTGGTTCTGCTAAGTTTGTTCGTCGTTTTACTTATCTTAACAAAATTGATTCGCTCCTCATGCCTGACTTGTCGCCCACTGCACGAAATGTGCCAATATTAGCGATTATTTTCATTGATTTTTTATCACGAATTTCTGCATCAGTTGCGCCTTCGGTGTTGATATAACTCAGTTTCTAAAATAGTTGCTCTCCGGATTAAGTGCATATATGTGTGGATGACGTTGACAAACACGAAATACAAAACCAACCGAGGGGAGGTTGGGTTATTGATGAAATCATGTTTGCAGCTTATATTGATAGATCTTTGTGATCGATATGAGTCGTGATGCGAAATTCTAAGCAGTTCAAAGGAGAATAAGGGCCGACGAGCAAACGCTCGAAAAAGCTCGGTTGAAACGGGCATACAGGCTATTATAGATAGATTCTCGGCTGCTCAAGCTGGACACACAAGAAGTATGCGGTTTCCACTAAACAACCATCATACTGATTAAATAATGTTCCAACAAAGGCATTTGTTTAATGTTTAATAGATTTTTTTCATACGGGATTATACATGCTTCCCATACAAGATATGTTCCGTGAATAATGAAAAACGAGGGCTTTTATCTCGAAAAGCGATGTATTCTGTGATGGAACTTGTGATACCCGTTCGACCGTATACAACGTGCAGGCGTTATCTTATCTTTTAGCAGATGATGAAAAAAACCTCATTTAAGTAAGTGGCAGTAGCTATTCTGTTCCATTGACCGGCCTCTCGTCTATTCGGTTCCGTTGACCGGCCACTCGTCTATTCTGTTCCATTGCCCGGCCTCTCGTCTATTCAGTTCCGTTGACCGGCCTCTCGTCTATTCAGTTCCGTTGACCGGCCACTCGTCTATTCAGTTCCGTTGACCGGCCACTCGTCTATTCAGTTCCGTTTACCGGCCACTCGTCTGTTCAGTTCCGTTGACCGGCCACTCGTCCAGTCAGTTCCATTGACCGGCAACTCGTCTATTCAGCTCCGTTGACCGACCACTCGTCCAGTAAATTCCATTGACCGGTCACTCGTCCAGTCAGTTCCATTGACCGGGCACTCGTCCAGTAAATTCCATTGACCGGTCACTCGTCCAGTCAGTTCCATTGACAAGCCACATATAATTAATTAATGAAAATTCTAGTTCTTATAGGGTAATATCGTTGCATCGATGGTCTTAAGTTAGTCAAGCAAAGTTTCAAAGTCGTCCAGTGACCGTGTGCAGTCAACCGAACAATGAATGGTATTCCTATTTCCTAGATAATTGAGTTGGTATGTTCCAGCATTGATTCAAAGGAATTTAGATTAGTTTCGTGTCCCCGGAGTGTTACAAGATACGGTTCTGAAATAGGTAAAGTCGTTAATGACTTTTTCCGCATTTGGAATATTTTCCTGACGTTCATTAATTATCGTGCACGGTAACCTTGTCTCTAGTGAGCTCGTGGAAACGATGTGAATTTAACAATCAGGTCTTGTTAACTGTTAATCTATCGGGTCATTAGCATCCTTTCTATACAAGATAAGAATCCTGATTATTTGCCGAATTTGCCTCGCTTACCGGAGTAGAGGTTTGCCCCGCAAACTACGGAGCAGCACTTCCAGAATGTTGTGTAATCAAGTTCGCTTTGATCGCAAAAAAATCCAAATCCAAATGGATCAATCTGATTACAGAATGAGATACAACAAATGCTTTTTTGTTTGGGGAATGGAGAGGAAATCTGAATTGAGTTATCATTCGTTGCGCATCTGAAGACGTTACTTCACTTCGTAGTGCATAATATTTGCCTAATAATGCTATCGATCAGTGAGAATTTTTCCGATATTTTCTAAGTTTTACAATTTGCGATCCATTCAAACTTCGATTATCTATTAAGTGATCTTATACCATATTAGCGACGGAACTGCATTGATCTTCCGGGGTTTTTTCTTTGATCAACCAGTTCATAGATTACTTGGAATCGTTCTGCGTTGAGAACAAATGAGATTTTGAAAATAGATTTAAATGGCAAGCCAACGACGTATCGAACCTGGATCATATTCGCAAATTAGATTTTCGAACAAGAAGATGAGCAAAATAGAATAGGACGAGGGGATGGGGTAGCTCTTACTGTAACCTTCGATAGGTTTTTTAATGATAAAACCTAATGATGCTCAACTATAGGATGAGCCTAATGACCGTCAGAGGCCCATTAGAATAGTATCTGAACGTGATGCTTATCCATCTTCAAAATGGCAGTTAGAAATAGCTAACGAGGAAGCTTACGAGGAAGTATGGTATCTTTATAAGTCGCATTCGGAATACACGGCGATCAGGCGCGAAGTCCATATGAATGTGATTCCTTCCAGTCAGGTCTATATACATTTACGATGTCGAAAAACCTTCTGAAACGATCAGTGATGGGGTGAATCATGACGTAGTTTCGGAAAATAAATCTATCATGCGCATTTCATCTAAATGCTGGTGAATTCATGAACTGTTTAAATTTTGATTGAATCTGTATGGGATTTTATCACATTTTAATTCGATTCGTGACTGAACGTCGTGCTACGGACCTAATTCATATCTGATATCGTGACATTAAAGTCCCCTATAACGAATCCATCTGACAATCATGACAATCACTAGCTATTAGTTTTATCATTAGTTAGCTATTAGACCTTTTGACTGAAATGATAGTGTGATGCCACATTTCGAACCATTATACTTATGTTAGTTTGCGAACGATAACGTACCCGTTATCCGCGTGGCATTCTAGCCGACAATTAGCACCTAATTTTGTATTTACCTACAAGTGAATACTTCCTCTTCAGTGCATGAAATGAATGTTACCTCAATGTTGTTTTTGGGTTCTGCGCGTATTATTTTTTTTTCAAGTTGCACGTTCTGTAACGAAAAGTCAATGAATAAGATTTATTCATTCCGTCTGTATTATGTTTATAGCCCGATTTAGAAATGGCCATTTTCCGAGAGTTCCGATAGACTAGTCGAGCTGAGCAGATTTATGCAATCGTTACTACGCCTATCAACGTTTTTTATTTTGTTATTCGGATATTGGTAGTTGGCAGAGCAATCATAGTAGATCACAGGTGAATACTAACAGCCATGTTAATGCATACACGACTCGGCGCGGTGGTCAGCATCGGAATACTAAATGCTGATAAATAGTCACCCACACGTACTGTGCACTTCCGGGTACAATTACCCATCGACCAGCGCTCTTTTCTTCGTCCGATTTTCATTTACTTATCAAGCTCTCGAAGGTGGAGAGAAGTCGAGTAGGAGGAAATTACGAACCACTAGTGAAACGTCGAGTGTCAAAATACATACTTGTTAATATTTGTTAACGTTATGTTCGGTCGGTCGTGATGGTTCCAAATACCATACATAGAAATGCCGAACCGTGTTAACTGATAACGAAGAAAACAACACACTAAAGATACGTAAGAAATAATCCCAGAAATTGTAACCAGCACGATTCGGCTGTTGACTTACAGCCATCCGGGTGGGATGACATTTACTCCATGATCATAATACCTGGCCGCATTTTCAATGCGCTATACTGTCTTATCGTACGTCATTGATATAATTAGGATATAATAAGAAACTCAACTAAAGCCAGATTGATAACCGGGATTTATGTCATGTCGAGTTAATTCGAATTTGCCGCGATCTTATGGTAATTTACTCTAACAGAATATGGCTAATTCCGTGTCTAGATCCATTTCGACAATCTTTTTATCATCCGTGAAATAGGTGTTATTGATAGCGATAACAGGCAAAAATATAATGAAAACGAAGAAATTCGTGTTTAGAACAAAATCAGCCTGACATCCAGAATAGATTTTGCTGATAATGCTAGCATACATGCATGAATAGACACTTAAGTCCCTCGAAAGTAACATATTGCTCAGATGAAATGGTAATGTTCGTTCGTGTTCATCCTTTCGAAATCATAACTTCATTTGTCATCATTATTTTCATACTTTGTGAATTAACTGCAGTCATCGCCAATTCTGCTTTCGCGAAATAGAGATGAATTCGATGTTGATAACACGAGGGACAATGGTGATATATATATTAACACATTAGAACAGAAAATGATATCAGCTTTGCTTCCGAGAGGAATTACGCGTAGAACGAAAGGCATAATTTGAGTTACGTGTAAGTGGACTGGCCTTTACTGATTACAAAAAAACAAACCGAGATCGGCCTGCGTTAACTTTAACCATGGATTCTAAAACTAGGGGACGTGAAACGCGACGTATGATTAAAAGGCCAGCAGTCGACGAAAAATTGATCGTAGCTACACTGAACTCGGTCGTTTTTTAGAGTCCATGGTCTGCACTCACCATTTCCCGGAGTTTTTGCGTGGTCACTTCTCTAAACACCAATCTGCCGTTTATTGGTCTTCATTTGCTAGATAAATCAGTAAATACAGAAATAGAACGTGCCTAATTTGCAAATATTCGTTTTTAGAGTCCACGGCTATAAGCCATAGGTGAATGAAAGTATTAGTCGATTTGAGTGGACCCCGGGTTAAGGATAATAATGGTCTTTGAAATATGGCCAGGGTGTTTCGGAAATAATACCACGCTATAAAGATTCGATATCCATCCATTGATGAGGGAATGGAGTAAATTATTCTGCTGATTGTTTTCTAGCGCAACCTGGTATCATTACAATTTTTTCAGGATCGATCGAGCCAGCAGATGTTTACGGCATTCAGCTACTGAATTACCGTTTTTTTAAGCTCCCCGGTGCATCCCGAGATTGGTTGCGGTAGTCAATTGCGGCGATTTCTTAAAAATGAAATCGGCAAGCCAGTAATACACTTCCAGCTTTTTCTAACGTCTCCGGTTCTGTCTTATCGCCGTATTTTTGACGAGAATATGACGTAGAAAAAATATAGCAAAATTCGTAGCTAGACCTGTGTGGTTTGGTAGTGAATCCCACTTCTTGAAAAATGCATCAAAACCTTCGAAAAAACCATTATGATTTTCGCCACAAATATCTACCTTTTGCACTTAATAAATCACATTAGATCTAAATTATTCATAAGAACATCGAAACGAACACGATGCGAAAATGATGTATATTGTCGTAAAGTCGAGGTGTCAGGTGCAACTGATAACTACATATGTGGTATACGGTGGCATCGGGGAAAGCGAATTAATCACACGAGATCAGAGTACGGCAATAACACGTTAGGAAAACTCATAAACTTGCGAGAAAAATTCTATAAAGATTTTAATAGCTCAGTGAAAATAATAATTACTTGCGCCGCTAGCTTCCTCTTGCCAGGGGGTATTGTCTATCGATATAATGACAACCGCGGTAGCGCGCTACCCCCGATCAGGCGCTGCGAACAATATTACAGAAATAGTTTTTCTAAATATGAAGCGATTGTTTTCAGAATAGAAGCTACAGAGAGGGAAACTAACTTATGAAGTTGATTTGCTTCTTTGATGAATACAATATTCCCCGCTGTTGCGGTTATTACCCGGAATCCAACTGAACGAGTATGTACATTATATACGGCATTTTTCCCGCCCCCATCGGCTAGCTTTTAGATGTATTCGAACATACGTATGTTCCTAGGATACCCACTGTAAAGCCGTTTGATGTCGGCAAGGGTGACGACATATATAGCAAGCATATTTTCTTAATATGCAAGCCTTTCAACTTCAGAACGTTTTTGCATAATCTTCTTCTTCGGGAAAATAACGATATCTGACCAATACATTGAGGGTCAGACATCATCAGTACAACTGAAATATTCGGGTCTTCATCGAACATCGACTTTGTCTTCTCCTTGTCAAGTATCAATTTCAACAACTCTCTTGAGGCTCCATGCTCATCACGCTCTTCTCTTTAGTTTCCCGGGGTTTAGTTTCAGCAAATATTTAAAAACTTTTACGGGCATTGCTCTTTATCGGGGGTTCATCGACGCCTGTATATTGATGTTGAGCTTCTCTGGTTTCACAGAATACGTTTGAATGTTATCTACAGTTTTATATAGATTATTTTGTTTGTCTGTCGATCGTTGATGACGCAATATCGACGACTATCATTAGAACACCCGATGCCGACGGAGATGTTTTCCTATTCAAGGCACAAACTGATGGCCGATGTTTATAGTCATTCATTTACGACTGATTTATTTTAAGCTTCCCCCGGAATCAGCAATCACTATTGTTTATCTCAAACCCCGGCTTGTTGCCGCAGTTCGTACAGCTACGAAATTTTTATCTTTCATTATAATATACCGCGTACGCGTGCATTATCCGCCGATGATGCCATGACTGACAATATTGCGTGTGGCTTGAACGATTTTAAAAAGTACATTCAATTGATGTAGTATCTCTGAATACTTATCGTTTTGAAAATGGCAGGAAATCATTCTGTATTCACCGTTGAACACGCGATGATGATACACTCCGAAATAACGGTCGTCATTTCGCGTCGTGCGGATTTCGCTTTACTCATTAATTGAAAACTTCCCCGAACGAACTACGCGGAACCACTTAATGACGTCACAAACAATACGCTTACGGAACGTGAGAGCTTTAATTGATGTTGGCGTAAGCGTACACGTTATATCGGTAGATGTTCGTTCCAGGAATAATCTCATGGACTCAGAATAATTCTGTGTATTTTTAATTATCGCTCCATACGCGTATTGTGCTATGCGAAAAATAGATTTGTGCGAGAAGAGTTTGTCTAACGTCATCCACCCCAACATCTATTGAATGTATGCGTGTGTTGGCGTGTGGTTGAATAGAAAAGCACTTTTTGTTTATTGTTTAGAAGTAATTGAAATCGAAGTCCATAGTCTATGCCTCTTCGTTACTATAGCAATGGAACAGTATCATCTGAAACTCTGGAATAAATTCAGCAAAACCCGAACAATGACTCTTGATGTCGTAAAGACTTACGACCTACATCGGATTGCCAGCCATCGCCTAGGTTTTAATAAAACCGAATAACAACCGGATACCAGTTGCACAGTCGTGACTAATTCTTAAAAAGTGGTCCTCATTCTTAAGATTTATCTTCAGATGTTAGATTGTTGTTGTAGAAGTTGATTGGTCTTAGACTGATCTTAATCAGCCATGACTGCGCAACCGGCCCCTGCCAAAAGATTTATAAGCTCTTCTAATTGTTAATCTCTAAAACCTTGCATCAGAGATAAGTACAATTGCCATTTGGAGAAAATTCCTTCCAGCTCGGGATATTTGAATATAGCCGGTAGCTTCCGGTGTACAACTTCCGGAACTTGTAGCTGTAGCAATTAATGTAGCAATAAGAAGGAAGTACCCACCGATGACGTTTGATATACGAGTCCATGCATCGTTTGGAAAATGTTCTCGATCGCGGAGGATGCGAAAATATCGCCGTATTCAAATCCCGTACATAATTCTACGTATTATGGAAAGCTGCCTGTCTTGATTATCTGTCAGTCATAGTTGTAATCATCGGAGTTCTTTCAGGGAATGTTGAGTATTCGGTCCAGTAGTAATATTAAATCAGCCTTATTGAAGTACTGTTCATCGACAATATGTAATTCCTTCAACAACGAAACGTAATCTGTGAACTTACATTTCTGAAATACTTCCAACATACTTTTAATGATTTGGTGGTGGTTAAAGATATTTGCTTTCGTCGATGTTTTTGGAATATTTCAAAGGCATTTTATTCCGCAGATAACACTCGAGATTTATTGCGTTCTTTCAACTAAACTTTTTTGA
Source organism: Tubulanus polymorphus (assembly GCF_964204645.1). Lineage (NCBI taxonomy): Eukaryota > Metazoa > Nemertea > Palaeonemertea > Tubulaniformes > Tubulanidae > Tubulanus > Tubulanus polymorphus. The sequence continues at coordinate 4,553,223 of NC_134029.1, read as the reverse complement.
AGATATATCTACGAATTCCCAGCATATCTGATCTTCAAGTATCCCAAACGCATTGTTCAAAAATAGTTTGAGAACTATCTAAAGTTCAGTCTTTATTCGTAGTTACGCGCCAATTTCTAATATATCTAACTTTTCGAGTGGCCATGAACCATGTTATTATCTTTATGAACGTATGGAAAGTTATCATTTTCGAAAAATATCTTTTGACGTGTTTTAATGTAATTTCCCGAGATCTACATTATAGGGAGGATTGTTCAGTGACATGAAGCGGAAACGGTTCCAGTCATTTGTAAAAGTGTTGTCAACGATTAGGCAGCATCGAAACGAGTGACTTCGGATGAAAAATCAATAGTGTTTATCCCTCGATTGTAAATCTTCTGCTGCAAGGACATCTTAACGAGGTAATCGTGTAGATTATCTGGCCTCAATCACCCTTATCTATCTCGTGATTTACAAAGAACTGACTGTCGATGATAATGGCTCGTTTGCAGGATCAAATACTCGTCAATTGTAACTGTATGAATAGCCGTAGTTTTTATGGCGATTTTACAGCAATGATTCTCGACAACATGTGATTGAAAACGATGAAACTAAATAGAGATGCAGAACGTGGTGCACGATTCATTTCAAAATCTATTAACACGTCAGTTTGTTACACGGTGCTGTGTTATTATTCTATTACTTTATTCCCTTATCGTTGTTACAAAACATACAAAAATACAATCATCCGAATCATTTGAATAGAGTCTCAAACCCACAATAAAACAACGAAAACATTATTCCAAATATCGAAAATATCTAAAAATTCAGGGAATGATGAATGTGAAATATGGAATGAAATTCGAGACACGATTATATGGCATTCTTATACATAAACATATTTTTTTGATGACGTATACGTATCAGTTTAAAGCATATTCAAATGAATTCAAGATATATACATATCTTGTCCACGACATATACGTATACGTTTCAAACATATACATATTATCTATTATATCTATATATCGATATACATCTTTACCATATACATATTATTAAGATACATACATGTGTATTTCAGTGATTATACGTATGCACCATCTACGTACTTCATACTGCTGTACCGGTACGATTATTTCTTTAAAAATACTGGTAAATGACTGGTTTTTCTAACATAATGGTCGATCTATTGGATTCCTACTCTATAGCAAAACTGAGAACCAGGAAATGATGACGTAGCATTGTGATGGATCGGACAGCTAGAAATTGCCTTTTTATATGAAGGAACCCTAGAATTGGTCAATGTCGCACGCAGAAGTTTCTTGGGTAGATACAGGCTCTATTAATCTTCGATCATCATCGATCCCTCACAAAGAGCTATTCGCTCAAGTTGACGTCACACTATGGAAGCCCTGAGACGTCATCTCGAGTTCGTGAGTTTCCGAGTTCCGAAGTCGGGTTTTTTCTACCTCTTTATAAATGAAAATACAGATTATCGGATGTTATAATGAAGACATCTGGGATGATAGAAGCGTAACTAGAGGAATATATCATGCGCCATTGCAAAAAGAAAGAAGACAAATACATTTGAACGTCTATGGACAGAACACCGTACGACATTTTTTCCAGTCCCGTCAGAGTGATCGCGGGAACGTCTTTGCGAAACAACCGAGACACGATTCGCAACATTCTTAATCCGGTTAAAAGTTAGCTTCACTCTTATGGGAATGGCTTGTTTAAGACGTAATTACTTCTTTCGGCAAGATGAATGAACAGATACGACACACTCAGCTTATCTATATTCAAAATTAATGCAGGCATACGCAAGCAATCGGAACGGGCATAGGCTCAGGGGATTACGTACTGTGTAGAACAAACCCGCGGAATCACTTCTGGAATATTTTTTTGTAACATAGGAAAACTGAATTATCTCACTGATGAGATTCTTCGCCCCGGTGTGACGCACGTCGATATAAAAATTCGTCCCTGGGTGGGCTTGAACCACCAACCTTTCGGTTAACAGCCGAACGCGCTGACCGATTGCGCCACAGAGACACTTGTGACAACGGTGACAACGGTGACAAGCTGTCATTTTCGGTCAAAGTAATATATCTGTCAGTGCTGATGAATATGAAGAATTTGTTCGGTATTTATTTTTGATTTTAAGACGTTTTGCTGAGTTTTCGTGTGGCCTTTCGTTCAACAAGTGTTTGTGACAGCATGCCGAAGCACTTGACAACACTGCAGAGTCCTCGGAAATCCGACGATGCTCCATTTCCTGCGGTTAGTATTTCAGAATCTACCGCACAGCACCACGAGCAACCATTTTTATTGGCAAATGTTTTTAATCTAATATTCAACTGTAGCAACATGTCAGTTTGTAATCCAGAGGCCAGTTGTTAAGGCATGGCTTAGATTCAAGACCAGTCTAGGCTAACATAGTTCTAAAGCCCATCCAATAAAGCCGGTCTTGAGATTTAAGAGCCATTTTTGACTTCAGTCACGACTGTGCGCCTGGACGCAATGCTGCAGCAGCCTCGATGGATTCCCGATCAGGTGTGGTTTTTGAACTAGCTGACTGATGGATTCGCGGACGCGTTGATGCCGTTACTGTGATCGAAGTCTCTCCTGATCGATCACTTAGTGTCATTTACGAAAATTAACATAACGTATAGAGTGATTTCGAACGCAATTAAAGCTTAATTTCAATCGAAGATTCGCGAATAGAGTGGGTGTAATTCCAGGGACATTCGTGTTGTCTCTGATTTATCTGGAGGAGTGCATGAGATGCGTAGAGAATTCAATTTAACTCCAACTAAATGGGAAACATATAAACACGCTTAAAAATCGTACGAGCGACGGCACGGCCGTTATCTTATCAACGGCTAAAATATAATGATACCCTGTTTCTCCTATTATCGGCCGGATCATTTTGTAATCTGCAATAAAATTCGTAATCAGTTCTATAACCGCCAGTTTGTCATGTACAGGGTAAATAGGTGGCTGGCCGGGTAAACTTTTAGGCTCAATAGAAATGAGAAATAAGGTAGCAATTTAATAGCATGATTTTTCGGAAAAGATTTTACTCTTCGCAGTTAATGGAAATAAATTAACTTCGAAACAGTGCCAAATTTAACCTGTGGAACTGAGTCTAGACTAGGGAATACGATAGGACTTTTTCACGAAAACGCTTTCATCAATCCGCAGATGAGTTCGATAAAAAACGGTCGGATCTTCCTTTAATGCTTTGGCAAATGTCGCCCTATGCTTTTTTACTTAACCTACCAATGGATTTACGTTCGGCTCTTATCCGATTTAGATGCTCTATTCACCCGCTACCTATTGAAACTGGTAGATACCAAAACATACCAAGGGGCGATCGCTTATGTACCAAATGTAACCTAAACAAAATCGGTGACGAATTCCATTATGTTTTGGAATGTAACTACTTTTTGAACTTGCGAAATGCGTATATACCCGAATTTTTCACAGTAAACCCAACTACCTACAAATTTAGGAAATTATTCAACACAAATGATAGAAATGTGATAAGAAAACTTGCAGTTTATGTTAAAATATTATGTAGAAGTATGTAAACTTTTATTTCTATGTATATTACTGTTGTTTTTGTGCTCGAAAAATTATGTACAATTTGGAGCAATAAAGAATAAATGTAATGTAATGTAATGTAATGCTATCTATCATATATGATTTTGATGTTTCCACTATAGCACTCGTTGCCCCGGTATTTCACTAACGATGATCACTGAGCGCGTAATGACGAATATGTCTCGATACGCGATGCTACCGATTATTTAGTGACGTAAATATACGATCTATAAACATGACGAACGATCCTGTATTTATGCATCAGTAATGGACAATGATAGGAGAATATGGCAACTCGCTGATGATGATCTTGTATCTCGGGTTGTTTTCTAGTGACATCTAATGACATTCGGGTCTTATTTACTTCCGCGCACAAAAGAGCACAGCGCTTAGTCAAAGGATTCCTTTAAAGTCTTGTCAGAAAGCATCAATAAGTATGTACTATATGGCGATATAGGAATAAATATCTTTATATTTCTTTTTCATTTTTGGGTCTCCTTCGTGTTATTAAAAGGCTCCAGTCTAGGTAACGGTTTAGTGACCTATATACTATAGCTGACAGATATGGTGCACCCATATTAGATATGAAGGTCGATTTCAAATCCCCTGTCGAATCAATGCCAGTGATTATTTGGACATCTTTATTAGCAAAAGTGAATTTACTGACGTATCGCTCTCTCCGGGGAGAGGCTAGAACAATTCGATAAAAAGGCTCGATCTCTGATTTTATTTGATCGGTATTCCGCTGGTATCGCTAGTGATCACCGACCGATGGTCAACGGACAGTATATTTCAATCAGTGATCGACACACGGGGAGCATTATAGTACCCCAGAGGGCTATATGAGCGCTGTAGCCTGATTTGAACGCTACGCGGCAGCCGTTAAGTTGATTACCGACCGAAACCGCGCTAGACGCTTTCCTATGTCAGAGATAATTGTCAATCAACTTTTACCGGCCGGAGATATACGCGAGTTTTATAGCGAAGTTCCATATCGGACGGATAGATAGTCTCCTCAACAGTCAGTTGCGGCTTCTTGAAGCCCGAATTACGTAATACGATTAATTGATTTGTCCCTAATTTCACCTGTTCGAATAAGATAGAGAGTCTAAATGATTATTCTGCGCGTGATTGCCATATTCATAACCATTTAACAAATGAATCGATTGATCTCTTACGAAATGATCCGTGTAGCGAGGTCTTAAAGGTCTTATGGCGTATAAGGGTCAATATCAGGCGAATTCGTCTGCACAATATTCAAATAAGGGCATCGCCGTGGTGAACGCTACCGTCTGAAACAAAGTATCACTTCTGCGGCTATTAGATAACAAAATACGAAACGAACGTGTCTACGTTTTCTACTGATGGCAAGTTGAAGCACTCTTCGTTTCGGTACTTATTTGAATATCGAATTTTGTTTTTCACTTGAATCTCGCCAGCCATTTTGTGACTAATCTACGTCGATAAAACCATTTCAAATACTGAGCTTGGGTTAGTTAACGAATCAGTTGGTCACAGTACTGACGGCCAGTTTGACAGTGCTGTCGTTGCTTGCATCGTCGGGGGACTAGCTCACATGGTAGAGCGCTCGCTTTGCATGCGAGAGGTACCGGGATCGATGCCCGGGTTCTCCATTAAAAAAGGTTTTTTGTTTGTTGGTATGTAAGGTAAGGCATTGGCAATGGGCCTACATAAATGTCACGAGCAGGAATGGATACACGTTCTTCAAGCACGGATTGGAAACTCATCATCATCAACATGCTTATGTTCTTTTGATCTCATCTTTGAGTGCGACAGCAACTTAGATTAAACACTTCATTCTAGCCGTGCAGATCGGATGTTTTTTTCAGACGACGAAACCTTAACCCAAAAGACTCGCCAAAAAAAAAACATCACTTAAGGAAACTGTCAAAATCGCGGAGGCGTTAACGTCAGTGCGAGTGGGAAACGTGAGAATGCTTCTCCGTTTTTCGAATGAACTTGAGGTTTTTGCTTAAAGAATCGATGCAAAAATTCCCTATGCATTGCTAACGAAATGTGCATTATTTTACTTATAATCTATCGCTGATATGGATTTTTTCGATATAGACGTTTTCAATCAATCGATACGGACTCAATCTAATAATAAAGCGCGGTAGGCAATACGGACCTCTCAAAGCTGGAGTTAAGCGCTGACTGATTGGAAAACTGATGGCGGTAAGAGATCAACGCGAACGAATGAAAAATAGCGCGATCACCGATTCATTAGAGGTCACGACCTTGCTGTGTTCAACTGTTGATAAGATTGATCACGTCCCGCATCGGTATTAAATTTTGGACTCTTTTGCCGGCGATAGTTTTCCATTATTGATGTCCAAATTATCCTGTGAATAGAACGAGCGATCTGCCTCCCCTCGGGAAATAAAGCGGCGATTACACAGAATATCGTCGCCATTCTAGTCTCGAGTTATTATTATGTTTACGACAGAGAAAGAGAGTGAGAGAGAGAGAGGGTGGGGGAGAGGAAGACCAAACGATTTTTTGATAGCTGATCGATTGTTGTATACTGGAAAGTGACTGATAATGCTGGCGCACACAGCCGAGGCTTTATCTTCCTTGAAATGATTCCTCCTAATGAACATCACGGATAGCATTGAGCCATCTTACAGTAAGCCGACCATTGAGAAACATACGTCGACGCCTTAACCCGATGTTGTCTTATTGCGAATCATTGCGGCAGCTTTGTGTCGGGGCGAATCTTCTGTTTCGAAATGAAATCACGCAATTTTCCAGAATAGCAACTGAGAATATAGAGTGAGAGAGCATGAGACTGACAGTCGCATGTTACTGTTGTCACGTCGCCACCTCTCTCCGAGATGTAAAAAAAGAACTCACCCACGTTGTGGCCCTGACATTTTAGCTACGTATATGCTACGATTGCTCTTACGTGTTTGAAAAAAAGTGAAATCAAACTCATTTTTGGCAGCGATGTAATTCAGAACCATGTGAAGATTTTTTAGTTTGTATCGTTATCAAGCTCGGTTGATTATTTTGCGTTTTTTCCTCTCTGAATAGGATGTTATTGTTCAGATGTTTAAGCGAAAATTTCGGAAAGCTGCAGCCGTCTAGGTCTCTCCGGCGACTATCGCGTCGCAGACAGTTGCGATATTGGCATTTCCGGGTTGTTTGCGTTCAATTTCACGCATCGAAAGTCAAATAACGACGTTTTAAAACGGACGGCGAGAAACGGCAAATTTTCAGCGGAATTAAGTGACTTTTGATGGCGTTACCGATGTCCTACACAACAGGTTATTTGATAAATAATTCTGTATAATGTGATTGGTAGTTTTTGGCGTGTTCTTTGATGAGGCCAATCAATATTCCACCTCGATATAGTGCAGACGTGGGTGTTAGAATCGAAAAAGAAGGAAGGACACGTCATGATTTATATCGTACGGCGATTCTAACCGTTCATTGCCGAATGGTTCGTGGCCGAAAATGAGGACGAAGCTTTCGAAGAACCTGACCGTTTAACTTCTTCAAATTCGAGATCATCGATGAAATTCGTTCATTTGCGTAGTTTGATACGGCTACGAGCGTTTATGAAATAGATACTCTACTAATTTGTATCCGTTGTATTCCATCACCGGTAAAGCAGCCTTTTTATGGTTTCGTGGAACGCGGATTTCACGGTTGCAGACCGTTATTTTGCCGTGCGAGGTTGTCAGCATAGAATCGCAATATGCTCGTTCTCTGTCAAAAGCATCGCAGTCGCTTTATACGGTATTACCCAAGACACCGAACAGTATAAAGATTATCATTGGGTCGCAGAGATCTCGGGCCCCAGGCGAGTGTAGATTTTAATGAAACACTTCGTTATCGTTGAGGGTTAATAATAATACCGGAAACTAATGCTCGCTATACTCGACGGTCGCTCTGTTTACTCGCTAGCTAATCGTTTTCATTTTTGCATTCGTCTGTGTAAATGCTCGAGTTCAAATAGATTTAAATCATGCGGGAATTGACGAACGTCGCTGAGATATTGCTGTTTAAGATTAATATCGATATACGGATATTGATGTGATGGATCTACTCTTAAAAGCTTGCTACAGCGTCCCTTAAGAAACATAGGACGTTTTTCGTACGTAAAACCGTGGTTTAAAATAAATAAAAATCATGGCAAAACAAGGAAAAGAACAGATCAACAGACATCTTAAAAGTCTTGGAAAATAATCATTCATTCAATTTGACGCTGGAAAACGTCAGCATCATTTTATTACTTCCTCTTAAAATCTATCTTTTTATTGTTATTCTATTGACAGTAAATTTGCAAATACAGAACAATATTTGTTGACACAAATTGGTCGTCTTAAAATCAAAAAATGCAGATGTACACCTCATATGTTAAGTGTAACAAGTATAAGAAAATAACTTGTTAATCGTGATGATAAATTTAGAATAAAGTGAAAGAAAAAACTTCTAGAACGAAGAAATGAAAATTTGCCGCTAAAGAACATTTCACATTATCGATAGACAACAAGCAACGCCCATCCAGGGATTTATATCCGAATCTAATGCACGTAGTAGTGCTAATAGGTATTTTAACGTTTTAGATGGATATCTTTATTCATAAAGTTCTCACCATTATATTATATAAATAAGCTTTTAGAGAAGAGGAATATATCATTAAGCTAAAAACGCTTGGTTCGATCAATCCACTGCCTTTTAAAACCTATGAATGTTGAGATGAGATACATTTAACAGTTTAGTTCTGTAAGTGTTCTGTTAAAATGGCTATTATTGGAAATGCAACCCGTGTCTATTTGTCTCCTGTTTGGCAGAATGCTGTTTGGTACACTTTCAATATCTACATCTACTGTTCTATGGTAATCGGTGTATCGGGCAGTATGTTGTCTATAGTTATATTGTATCGTCTCCGCCACAAGATAGACGCGTGCACCTACCAGTACCTGATTCCATTGGCTTTCTCGGATTCCATATTTGTGATAACATTTTCGTTGAAATCGTTAGAAAGGATACACATCGTAGCCGGTGTCGGGAACGGCATTTACAATTTCTTTGCAATTAATATAGTTTCGTGCAGGTTTGTAATGGCGTTAATGAATTTCGGTGTAAAGTCGTCATCTTGGATACTTTTATGTTTTTCTATCGAACGTAGTACTGCTATTTGGGCTCCATTGCGCACCATGAGATTAGCAACCCCTGCTCGGCGTATGTATCTTATTTTGTCGGTTGTAATTTATTTCGCTGTTACGGAAGGCGTACAGAGTATGATATTCTACGTAAAAACTATTGCAGTCGGTTTAAAAAACTGCAGAGCTTATACATTTGGGAAAACGATCAACACAATTCTTACTATGTATTTCACTTTATCGATGACAATTATTCCTTGGATTGGTCTTATAATATCTAGTTTGTTGATTGTAATCAAACTCTTTCGTCGCGACAATCGTTTCAAAAATGCGAGCACTTTTTCTCAGGATGAGCGATGTATGAAGAATCTGATTTGCATAGTCATAGCATATTTCATATTGAATGCGCCAAACACCCTTCAAAATATGTTATCTGATATGACAGATGTAATGCACAATTTGCCTATCCAAATCGTCCATTTATTGAATTTGATCGGCGGAGTTTTGATGATCACAAACAGCGCCATTAACTTTTTCATTTACGTTGTCAATTTGAAACCTTTTCGCACAGAACTGGTTCTAATATGGCGGTTGTATAGACCCCAGCAGACATAGTCTATAAAAAGAGGACCCCGTTCCATTGTATCGTTAATTAAGAACAAAGTCCAAAATCTGAATATACTATTATCCAAATAGCAGAAGTAAAGCTAATTAATGACTAAGCTAGAAAAAGCTACAACTATACTCCGAAGTAAGTGCATAATATTCAATGGGGAGCTGCAACATTAGTTGTCCCACCAGATGGCGTGACGAGCGCTCACTCTTGTTGTCCATGAACTTTGAACTCACTGACCCACTAAATATACTTTGAATCCATTTTCACCTAGATATTGGTGTTTTTTTTTTTCATTAGTAACTAATTTATTTAAGAGATAATTTCATTCGATTCTCAATGAAATAAAGAAGAAATAGTAGAAGAAATTGTCGAACGCGAAAGACCGAGTAACTACTAGCGAACCTGGCGGATTCTTGCTTGCCACAGGAGCGTTGAGGTACCCATTGATGAAATTAGAATTTGTAGATCCTCAATAATGCAATGGTTTAGAACTGGAACCGAAATTCCAAAACGCAGAATCCTTACAAGATTTCATAAACAAATACCTTTACAATATCCAAACACTGTTGATAATTGCAATACATTACCATAGATGCAATGCGTCGATGTAAATCCGCAGGTTTTAGTATCTATCCCGCAATGAGTAAATCTATCCAGGTGCTTTCATCCCATTCATTACGAAAGTAAAGATTACCTGGCGGGAAAGAAAATACGACAGCTGATCGATACAAATCTCATAACGAGGAAACCGTACAATTTATCATTAGCATTTACTCGTTGTTACTTAGAAAAGACTTAGTTCAGGAATGAATTTGATTTGATTCGGGGATCATCGTCGGCATCAAGTAAAGCGTCTGTAACCTCGAAGTAACCTTTTCGATGGATCCATGAAGCGTGCGCTAATGACCGGTTTAATAGGACATTATCGCCGTGATAACACTCTGTGATACACGAAAATAATCATTACCACATTGAAGATTTGGACGAACAAACTATTACAGTCTCCTCAGTCAAACGATACGGCTATGATATATTTGAGAAATGCCCGGGTTTACATGTAAGATCGGTTCTGTAGTTTCACAAACTAGGATTAGCCCTCTGTGGACTTGACGTTTGTAACTTAAGATAGAGAAAACAAACCATAATTCATATAAATTCTGTTTCAATCATTTTTACGATTTTGGAAGGATTTTACCATTCTTCATATTCGTCAAATCTCCTATTCACACGACGACATCAACTACTTCGCGGCCATTTTTTCATTTATTATCGTCGATCATCTCGTTTTGTTGGATTAACGTTTCACACATTGAACGCGAGCTATCAATAATGTACAAAACTATGTAGCCATTTATCACTTGTCGTTTGTGAAATCTGTCGACTTGACAGTAACTGATCGTGTATTTTTAGTTCTAAACAACAGCATCTTTTGGTTGCCACGTAATCTCGTCTTAAGACGGCGATTCATTTTCATTTGATGCCTTCGAGTGCTAATTCAGTCAGGGTCCCATAGGAAGTGATGATATTGGTGCAACGCCTTGTTTGGTCTACTAGGAAGTGTTAGTTTGGGGACATTGTCGTTGAGTGTTTCCAAGCTTAGATGTACGTATCGACAACGATCAGAAGAGTCATATTTACGATGAACGTCCCGAGCGTTTCTGCTCAGTATTCTGAAGATGACTATTAGGATAGTCGAAACGTTGAATAAACTACAAGCTCATGGAAACATTTTCGGATTTTATATTATTTTCTTCGTTATTATTGTGGAATTTACTAAAACATATTATCGTCTCGTTATTTCAACGTTTCGACATATCCTAATAGCCATCTTTTTGGGAATATTATGGAGATGAGTAGTAGGAAAGGGTCAAAAATATGAAATAAACTTCTAGCGTAGTTCAAAGAAATATTTCAGACTCCTTTTTTATTCATTGTGGGATTTCATGTCATCTTTACAATACGATCAAACTGTTTCGTCAATCATTCCACGACGTTTGCTCAAGGAATTTAGGGTAGGTTTCCATGGCACACATTCCAGAAGTAGTTTTCACGAATTTTAAGTAGGCTTCGGAATTTTATTTATATAAAATATTTGCTTACATTTACCTGGGAAATAAATGAATCGGTTCGATCAAATTGATTTCCTTTATTCTTACGAAACGGCCGACTGAAGCACGTGTGATCGACACTTGCACTGAAACTAATGAGTAAACATTCAAATTCACGCTCGTTGCTGAAATACGTGCTATAACGCTGAATACATGTTAACTGTTTGCTATGTTTCTGAATGGTTAAGACACTTTTAAAATTATCGCGCTCAGAGTTTGCTCGTATTTGCATTGCTTAACAACCAAATGAATTAATAATAAGCCAACCCCTGCCAACAGACCTTGGATACATCGGTATTTACAAATTACCTTCAGTTCCAGTAACATAGAAAATTCCGAAAGTGTCAAGGATCTAATTCAAGCTATTCCCATCGATGGATAGCTCATTTTGGATTACACAAGGTCTTTAAAGTACGTATTATTAAATATACATTTGGTTTTTTCATTTGGCTATTTGTTTTAATGGATTTGTCATGCAGCTCTTAAACTTGGACCCGGTTCCTGAGTCGAGATATAAAGTAATATCTGTGTTAATGATTTTAATAATAAGACTAATTCAGATCAAAGGTTACTTTGCGATTATCTCTTTTTTTCTGGAATCGGATCCAGTTAATGTGTACTTTGTTCAGTTGTTCAGTATGCGCAAACTTTAAGTCTCCTTTCTCGGTTTGCTTTGGGGGAGTCATGTTGTCCATAATGTCTCAAATTACAAAACTTCAAAAAAACCAGCAGCATTCAAAATAAACACAGCTTTTCAACGATCAAAAAGTGATGTCAGTTCGACGAAATTCTATTTTTGAATGCGCTATTTACAATTCTAATAGTTTTCATTGTCTAGAAATGAATTCAAGTCGGTGAATAATAAGCGTTTTTAGCGTTCATTAAAAACCGACTGATATAGCATTATTTACTCTTATTTCTGATGATTATAAACACATATTTACGCAGTAGACGCTTGCGTAGTCCTGCGCAAATTATATGTCAAATAAAGACTATCAGTACTAAGTATTTACCGGTAAACATTTGCCAACCGATATTGGGATATATTGTATTGCGCGGACAAACGGAACTGCAACAATATTAATATGTTAGTTAGATAAATGACCACTTAGTCGGCTAGGGTAAGGCCATGGTCACAGACACACACACGCGTGTGGTTTCTCTCTACCCTGAACCCAGCCGCTTCGACTGAGCATTCAGTCGCACGCGAAAATCACTTCAAGTGTTCGCCGTACCGCGCTCATTCACACAGCAGCTCGCGGGGTTCCGATTCACACCGCATCTGCCTTTCATCCGCGAGCTAATAAGAAGCGAAGTCTGCAACGAGTTGTTTAGAAGAACTCGGCGAGGTTGAATTCGAATCTATCTCCCGTCTTTCTGGACTTAATAATCAACTAACTGCAGCTATGCCGGAATAAAGTGATTTGAAACAATTTACAAGCTATGATAAAATCCAACGGGGATAATCTTATCATCTAGAAAAACTACCTGATTTCGAGAAGTAAGGTATAACACAAGGTAAGGTTTTTCATTTTTTAAACTAAAGGTTTAATTCTATATCGATAATTCATTGTCATATACATCAATGCAGCCCCACTGAATGCATCAAACATATCGAAGTCGACTCTGTTCAGAAACGTCGTTTAATCATGATTACATTCCGAATGAATAGCGGATTTTAGAGATGCGTGGTTCAGTTGCTGGAGAACATTTGAAAATTCAACGCATAAAACTAACACAGCCATTAATCCCCGATTACACGACACAGCGTATCACTGTTAATCGGGTTTTACCGAATCGAGTCGGGTAAGTTGGCGAAACGACGATGACTCCTTCAAATAGCGTCGAATCTGTGTTTGATCGATTAAATCGACTGGAAACCTGACGGATTATAAGACTCTAACGGCTACTTATCGCCGCAACTGAGAGACCTATAAGGCTTACATTGAAGTGACTACAGAAACCTCACGGGTTCCTCAGAATATATTCTATTTAAGAGTTGCGTGCGTTTATATAATTTAATCGGACAATTATGTTACCAAGAGCTCATTCTCGGTCGTTGTCTAAAAGCGTTGACTTATTCGATGATTTGAGAGCGAGGAAATTATCGATTCATCGGACTGCGCATAAGACTGCTGCCTTCGACAAACACGGGAGTCAAAAACCCGAAATCGATTATCTTTCAGATTTAAGAGTTATGAAATAGAATACCAGCTTCATCGTTTTTATATATACATGATTAATACCGGTTTGTTTTGCTTGACGTATATGTTGGAACGAATCATTAGCGATAAAATCGATATTGACCACGTCCAGTCGTCAGGAAATCACACGCCGAATATAACATTATACATATACATGTGTTTGTATCGCAGGACTTGAAGTTTCGTCCTAATAGTGATTAAACACGACACACGCTTCAACAGTCCTTTCATTTCAGTAATAACGCTTATAATATGCAAAAATGAATCAACAACGTCACAAATTGACCACGTGGGCGCATCGAGGGGTCAATTTCACAATCGCGGCTTAGACTTCAAACCAGGCAAATACCGAATTCTACCGCTAATACAAAACTTAAGACCTCCTTCGACTTTAATCACGAGCGTAAAATTGGGCTCTAAACTTTGTAGGATGTTGCGTTATTCTCATCATGCGTTTTATCAATTCATTTACTAATTGTTTGAATCAATCTGCGTTGTACGTGAACTTCTATGTCCAACAGCATCGTCCACATCGACTAAAGTTTTAATCTAAACCCATTAAAAATCATTTTCAACACGACTTTAAAGAATTATTTATGGAGGATGACATTATCAGCAGCTTCCGGTAATTATTTGTACGGGCAATGCGCTTCCACGGACCCGGATTGGCGAGACCAAAATGTCCGATAGCATAAACAACCCGGCAATGTTATCCCATTATCGCCAACCATCTTTCATTTTCACCAGAAAGTAGCTCATCGGAGCGAAGATCACTAGCTCTGAATTGAATTCACGATCCTCTAGTAATGAATACACTGATTGCCACTAAATATGAGCGTCTCTAAAACTATTTATCGGCGGCGGATATGAAGCAGGTCATCCCACTGTAAATATGTGGATCTTGGCTAATTTCATTCCTGCGCACGGACAATGATAAGCTTATCGGGGACTAGTGGGACTAATATTGAAGTGCTGTCGCGTGCACCAAACGGTGAAATCAGCCGAGTAGTCGACCAATCTTCATCCGCGTACCTGCTGTGTACATATTGATAGCAACTGATAAACATGGTATCCGGTAAACATTGAAACCGGTCGGTTATACCCTGCTGCCAGATTCCTAGTGTTTTCCGAATCTAAACTGCTTGAAAATGCGCCATAAAACATCCACGATATCAGAAGCACACTTGAATTTGTACCTGTCCAGGTCCATAAATCTTAAGATGAAATATTGATTTAAGAACAAAATTTGTTCAGTATTCCAAGCATCCATTGGTTGGACTTTAATTTGAAAATTTAAGAGCACATAGTAAATAACCTTTTAAAATTAATGTCCGTAAATTTTGCAAACATAATTGAGATTTCTAGAATGTTGCGCGCTCTAACAGTTGTCCATCGGCTGGACTCAATCGCCGGTAGTTAATCTTCTAAAAATCGTTTTCATTACTTCTTTAACACATTATTGACATTACCAGACAGCTGGCCGCCGCCGGATGCGTATATCCGAAAATGAATTTATTGCCCGTAGGAATCTCTTCGGATGTTCTCCGCGAATCAGAGGGGAAATATTTCACCTTGTGGCACGCGGAAGTTTTGCTTCAAGATCTCGCCATCACACGGTTGCTTATCTGCTAATGCGTCTGTTTTCCGAGCTTTTCTCGCGCCGTCGTCGGCTTTATTTTAAACTAACAAAAACGAGCCTCCGGGCTTCAACTGCCGTTCAACATCGAATCCCATTAGAAATACGTTGCGAGCAAACGATAGTTTTATAGCATGCCACCGGGTAATGGTTATTTCATAAGGGTGTCATGTGAGCCGTTGTTATTGTGATTCATTGAAATTTAATGACTACTTCCGCGGGGAACGCAAGTAAAAAAGATCATTATTATCCAGTGTTTCGTTGGCAAATCAACAAAGATCATTTCAAGGCCACCGGTAGAAAATGCAATTTCTTTTAATCTTTCTCGCTGCAAGATTAATCGAATCGAATAAGCCTATTCATTGCACTATCTTCAAATAAACCACTAATTAATCTAAGTTTGATCATAGCGTTGAAAATCAAAAGTTCAAATCAGCATAGATCAATCCAATTAATCTACGTGATTTGACTTATCGGACACTAATTAGTGCAGCCGATCGAATTCAATTAGTGATATAAACATTCAAATGATAGGGAGAAATGTCGCAATGCCAGTCGACCTTCAAGTCCAACGCGCACGACACTGGGAAACGCTCGTTAGGGGAAAAATATGTCATAATTCATCGAATCCAAATATTCAGTCTTTTACAACTTGGAAAAAAGAGGTTTGAAAAAAACTTAAGATTCAAGTGGAGTTTCGAGTTAAGAACTAGATACCAGTTGTTGTATCGACAACTATCACCGTATCGAGTATGACATGAAACTACAGAAAAACTGGCTCCGATAGCTTCTGCCAAAGTTTCTTATATCTCATATCTGTTCTCTGTGTCTTTTTTGCGAGCGAACAGTGAAAGGGATCGTCTGTGGTACGCGCTGATCAGGTGGTGTCGTCACAAAATAATTGAAGATATATATATTTACATGTGTGTTATCGATTAGCGGTGTTAGCTGTTTATCTGAAGTAATGTCCACCGTGACTGTTAGATACGACAGTCTTAGACTACCGGACGTGCTTAGCGTCCTCAAAATGCCTCGCCGTCTTATCGAGTGTAACAAAACAACTCCTTATCGTTTCTGCCATGAATGGTGCTCGCTCACCAGGTGTCTTATAAACTTCCAAATTCTGTTAGCGAACTTACGATGGGCATCGACACAACG
Organism: Tubulanus polymorphus; assembly: GCF_964204645.1. Classification (NCBI taxonomy): domain Eukaryota; kingdom Metazoa; phylum Nemertea; class Palaeonemertea; order Tubulaniformes; family Tubulanidae; genus Tubulanus; species Tubulanus polymorphus. The sequence goes on along the minus strand of NC_134029.1, from coordinate 4,536,778 downwards.
GCGGCGGTCTCGTCGTGGAGGTTAGATTAACCATCCAGGATTAGTCTTGGGAAAAAAGATCCTAACGACATCAGACAAACAAACAAACAAAATGACATGTTTCGCTTTTTTTTTCAATTTTTAGATTCCAAATCTTTAGATTACTTCTACGTTGACGCGTATTCGATTACCCCCATTTTTGGAGTAGCCTACGGTTGTAATTCAACTGTGGCTGGTACACCTAGCGGAGGCTTGATTACCCCGTAGCGTTGCCGGTAGTGGCCCATTCCACCGAATCGTTATCGAGAGATCGTTTATATTAATCCGATTCTCATCAACGTGCGAATAATGATTTGTCGTCACTTTTACGCGAGTGACTCAACATCTCCAAGGTTGTTGACCATAAGATCTATTAAATCGACAGATTTCCGTCACGCATAGCAGCGCCACAAACTAAACGCCCAGTTAGCAGGGTTTATATCGTATACAGACGTTAAAGCGCTGCCTTGAAATGAAGAAGCTTTATCCTTATAGCTCCTTCATGTGTCGAAATTAAGATAATATATTCAAATGTTTGATGGAAATGAATTAATCTGTTTGAAAAAAAGATAGATAAACAACCGAATAATAATGATGATATACACACCATTTCTATATCGATTTAAAAGCGATTTAAGATCTTTGAAAAAAGCAAGAAAACGTTTTATCCTAGAGAATGTCTCAAATCTATGACCAACTGCTTAAAGCCACATGTAACATCCATGAATTTGATATTTCGATCTTCTTGACGCGATATCAATTTCTTATAATTGCTTCTCTGATTTAATTCCTTCAAATAAGAAATTTCTATCGGTAATGATAATGTATAATTTCTAGAGATTGATTGATCAGACTGTTTCAAATTAGAGAAATTTGCGGCTAACTAATTATGATTACCCATTCTCTCCCCACAAAGCAAATTGCATTTCGCATTAAGTTACGGCCTGATTAGTTTATCTGACCTGCGTATCAATTAATCCCAGACGTAGGCCCTACTGGTGTAACCAACTGAGAGACTATCCTTATTGTTATAACAGAAATATAAGGATTAATTCCGGTGCTATTCGATCAGGCAAAAGACTTAAGAAAACAACTCCGCAAGTCTACCGTATTCTACCGTTGTTTGATAAGGAAAATATCGAAAAGATCGAAACGAGCAAAAACCCATCTACAAAACTTTGTAATATGTCAGAAATTGTGTTTTAGTAAGTCGCAAATATTCTGGTTGTCTCAAATAATCTGAGGTCATGATAACGCACACCAAAGTAATGCTTTCATTAAACAAAAAGATAACAAAATTGACTGATTTCTCTGTACATAGTTTATCGTGAAAAAATGAAGGTAATTTGAATTGCGCTCGACGTAATCGAATTTTGATCACGATTTCGAACGCTTCGGCTCAGATTTTCGTCTCGCTCAACGATCAATAAACGTTAAGAAAAAAACCGCCAATCATAAGATATTTTTCACATTCAGCCTATTGTTTTGGTTGTCACCGGGAAATCCGGAATCCGTTCATTATTCTAGAAACGGCTCTCGGTGGTTTGCTGCACTGATTGAGCGCCTCGTTTCCTCGAGTGTACGGCGCGGGCGTGCTGCAGTCAATGCGTATGTAGATCACCACTAACTCTCAGAAGTCATTCGATTACTGCTTCATTCTCAAAGGATACATAAAAAACACACTTTCGTTCGATTGTTCGTGGCATGTTAAGTCGTCAATATCGCATTCACCCAAAGCTCGCTCTATCCTCTCGCGGTTTCCATAACTCACTTAGTTGTCGCACTGACACTGATACCAATTCGTCATAAAACCGATATAAAAATTCACCGATGAAGCCGTATATCGTAAACTTACTTTTGACATTTGATATGTTTTCCATTTTGCCACATCAAAACACTTACTTGGTTTTAGATTTCTCAGTCCAACGCACACGATGCAAAGAAACAGGGAAACACAGAACGGTTGATATCGGTGAATTCTAGCGGGCGACTGGCCCCTGATAAAGATCAAATATGTTGATATTTTTAATTTTCTGTAGAATTATCGGTAAAAACCATTCGTGAAAGTTTCCCGTTTAAAAGGATCATACAATCGTATCTCATCGATTTGGGATTTAGATTCTGCGAACTTTTTGGTTGAGATCTCGATCGAGTTCGACGACGAATCCTCGCTCGCTGCTCTTTATGATACGGGACTTCTTCAAAACACTGGAGACGCGTTCATGCAGCGCATCGAATTCTGATACCTGGAATTGACAGTTTCGTAATGATTCATCTAATTTGAACGCGCGTCTGGTTTAGCGCCGCTTATACGTCGTGATAATTCAAATTCAAATTCAAATCTTCACCCCATGACGGCGACTGACTGGCTCCACACCAGCCGTCACCGACTGTTATCATTCAAGTGCCGTATCTTCAATATTCCATTCAATATCAGTTAGATATTCTAAGTCTATTCTATACTAGGGGCCTACGTTTTGTTCTTATCATCTTATGTTTGCTTTATGTTTAAAGCACTATTATGCCAGTGCCCATCAGCTGGAGTACTATACTCGTTTTTTCCTGGTCGTAAGTAATACGTTAGGTTTCCGGATACAAATCGGATCGGAAGCCATCATTTTTCCGGCGCATTTGATTAATATTGTTTGGCGTCGGATCATGATATGACACGAGTCTTTCAGTCTTTTTGATCTATTGAATCCTCTCTGACAATACTGAAACATCGGAGAGAGACGTTCGGATTGGTTTACCGATAACTACCGTGACGTTCTGTATAGTAGTCGAAACGACGAAGAGCTGCCCGATTGATGTCATTGTTCACGTGAAGATGGAAAATGTCGTAGATGAGTTTGAAGTATAAACTGCCAATTGTCGGCGATGTCCAAAATCGGTAACGATTGCGTCGCACGGCTTTATTGCGGGTATGATTACATACCGCAGCGACAGCTTCAAGACATGATAAACCGGATAACTAGATACGAAATCTATGCATCGTTGCCCGGTCGTATAAGCTTATCGAAACATGTTTATATCAGCCGAAAGCATCTTCCGAGATGATTCATTTTCATATCTATTGGATTAACTGCATCAGCGGAATCTCCGTTGACGAACGCTGCAGAAAGTGCAAGGCGAAAGCGAAATATGAAGCGTATTCGGTTCTATTTTTATAGCGTTTGTCATTGTCAAACTGCGCTTTTCGCCGAAATGAAAATCTTAAGTAAACGAACAAAAAAATAATCCATTTCGTCTTCAGATTACTTTCCGTGCGATCACCGTTAAAATAGTCTAGACGTTTACAAGCAAACGACAAACTAGCAGACAGGCCTGTTTGCCTCGAGACGATTAATTTGTTTTTGTAAGATCTTATTCCACAAAGATTTGAAGTTAATGATAAAAGAAAAAAACGTTTGTTATTCATTTCAGCGGCTTGAAAAGTTTGACAAGCTCGACTGAACGTAACTGATAGTGTTTACACGAATCATTACGACAAGAGATTTTTCATATTTCATCTGGCATTTCGATTTACATATTGTTTGCGAGGAATGATGACTATTTTATACGGTCAGATATGATCGAATTTATTTCATTCGTGAGTTAAGATTCGTGGAAGGTAGATCTTTCGCAATTCAAGGCATTGACTAACTAAACGAGTTGCCTAAAAACGTCAGAAATAATCACGCCTCACTCGGATTCATTTTTCTTACATCAAAACAACATTTCCTAACGCGTGGAAATACATTATGCTATCGGATCAGTATTTTTTGTAAAAATGTCAAGTGTCATTTTTCATTTAACTACCGTCGCTCGATTAATCGGTTTACACTCGCAGACGGTTTCGACTGATTGCGGTTGCGCCTGACACAGGCTGCCGCATGACTAGACGCGTGTGTACCAGGTTTCATCACAAAAAAATAAATGAATGTTCTTCATATGACCCACTGATATTAACTCATTATCATATACATGGTAAATATATTTGGTCTTGTTATACGTTATAAGATCCATTCGTATTCATGTCTAAGTCAGCAGAATGGCCACATTCAGGCGGTAAAAATGAGATTTAAGGGTCCACTATATACTCACAAATTTTAATGATTAAAAACTTACTTTTTTCCACAAATGTTAAATGAAAATACATGACGTATCAAAACGTCTTGTCTTTTTAAATGTGTGTACCGCGGGTTTTTAATCTTTCTGTTTTCGAGTTGTCAAAGAAGTTTGTTGTGACTCTGACAATAAACTACGCGAATATAGTCACGAGAACGAAAAGCTCCAACATCGCATATGAAGTATAGCCTCTGCTTCAAGCCCCGGCGGAATCGTACGATGTATGGAAAAATTAGTAAGATTTTAATGATATGATGTAGCTTAACGTTTAGCTGATAATCGGCCTAATTCACACGGTATCATTATAATGCATCGTAACTGATCTCGAAGTTGAATAAAAAAACGAATGAAAAAATAAGTTCAAACGCGTTATTTTGAAGATGACATGAGTCAATCCAGGCTAACACCGGTTAATTTCATGCGCCGACAGACAAACTTGTCGCGCGGGCGAGAAATATCGCGCATTACCATCGGTAACCTATGACACAAACAACTGTCAATTTGTTGTATTTCTGATAAATAGCTGACATCCAGATGAGGTTTATTGCTATTGCGCCATATGGACAGACGCCTGTTACTAATATCTAATAAAACGAGTCGACGAATCCGTTATGACAGTTACTCATATATTTCCGGCGCGCGTAATCAAACGGTAAGATGAACGGCATCCGTTCTCTCAGACAAACATCATCTTCCCCTCTCTAGCTCCCTCTCTGACCTTTTCTTCATTTGATTAGTGTACATCCTCACCTGCCAGAGTTGTAATCATATCTGCATCTCGACTATACGCTCTTCATGTGAATTATATTCATGTATGTTATTATTATATAAAGTCTATATAATGTATATAAGTCATTAGATGTTATTTTTGAGTTACATAGACGCACTTTTCTTTATCATTTCAGATCATCTCCGGGATGGACGCGGTGACCGGGGTTACGGAAATGACCTACACGGCGGTAAATGCGGATACCGGCGCGCCGTTTTCAGATAACGACACGACAGGTTTACTGAACACGACGAACTCGACGTACAGCGTCTTCCAGGGATTCCGAACTCAAAACGAATTCTACGATAATTACACGATTATGTTGAAGATCGACCGGTCGGTGACGCCGATCTGGTGGATCTTAGGAATACCGGGAAACATACTTAGTTTCATGGTTTGGATACAGCGACGTATGAGACATTCATCCGGGATATATCTAGCCGCGTTGTCTTTATTCGACTGTTGTTTTCTGTTGAGCAATATCGTATTCGAATTGCAAGAGACCTGGGACGTGGGGACTATGGATCATCCGTTCGTCTGCGAAGGATTCCCGGTGTTTTTTCTCACGTTCCAGTACTTATCCCCGTTGCTGGTGTTAGCCTTCACGGTCGAGAGGTACATATCCGTGTGTTTTCCGTTCAAAAGGGATAAATACTGCACGATCGGAAGGGCTACTAAAGTCACCATACTGCTGATCACGATATCGTTCGTTTTGGCGCTAGTTCAAGGATACTTTTACATATACGATCGCCAGAGCGGCACATGCAAACCGCGACCTGAGGCGTTACACGGCGGCACGGCGTCGATCTGGTCGATTTGGACTTGGATTTCGGAGGTGTTAGTATTCGTGCTCGTTCCACTGGTGGTGCTCATTTTTAACATTTTAGTTATCAAGGTAGCGCGTAAACTATCGAAAAGCGAAGCCGTTTATTTGAACAGTAAAAATGTGCCGAAAACGAGCGCCACGACGGTCATGTTACTCGCCGTATCTTTTTACTTGATTATTGGCGTATTGCCGGTTACTATCGTCTATGCCTTGTACGTGATCTTTCCATTGGGCGATATCAAAATACCCCTATCCGAGGTACCCACCAATCCGCAATGGCACAGACATTTCGTTTACGGTACAGTTCGTACTACGTTCGAAGTATTCGGCATGTCGCATTACGCGTGCAAATTTTATATTTACTGCCTGACCGGGAAAGTATTCCGCAAAGAGCTGCGGTTACTATTTCAGCGCGTATGCTGCAAGAAAGCGTACCTGGCGTATGTGATGCGGTCGCGCGGTACTTACACCTACGAATTGTCCGATTCCCGCAAACAGAACGGAACGTGCGTATAGGTGTCGCTGTTATCGACCGAATGTCGAGAAAGATATTAATTATCTTTCTTCTTATTCAATTAATGATTAAATTGTTGTGTTTGAATAAACCTTTTTTGATTACTTGAAGTACAGAGAATGGACGGGCGAAGGGAAAATAAAGGAATGAAAACAGTTTTTTCTTTGACATGGGGTGAAATGAAAGCAATTTTTTGATATTCGACTTTTTCCATATAAAATCTCGGAAGAACTGCAGAATGAAAAGAGGAGTGAACATTGATTTATCGAACTGTTAACAAAATGGTGCAAATCGTTAAATCGAAAATCGAGAATACGGTGAAAACACGACAACTGAAAAACGAACCATTTTTCGTATGATGTTTTTGAACTGTGGGCTGCAGATCCGTACTCCAAGTAATCAAAAATACCTTATACTATTATCGTTATTACATATTGTATATTATATTGCGTGCTATTTTGCCTAAAACTCAGAAAAACTATTGCAAGCCAATAAACAATCATTCTACTAAAGTGTCTATATTGTCTCTACGTTGTCACTACATTTTCTCTATTTCGTTGCCAAATGTTCATTTTTTTAAGTTTAAGCCATCATTTTCAATTACTTCAACTTTCTTGATTCACCGCCCGTACCGCGGTAAACTCGTCGAAATAACGCTACTTTATCATTTCGACGCAGAATCGTGAAGGAAACGTGCTGAAATTAATGCTAAAAGACCGGTAGCTTTCCTATAAATACGCACGCGCGTAGTTAAATTGAATCTGACGTTCTAATTTTGGGTTTTTTGCCAACATCCACGCAATGGAATCAACGTCGCGTGAAGAAAAATGAACGCGAAGATACTTTGTAATGGAATATTCTGTAATTTCCTCGGTATTTTAACGCCAACTGATTAATATCACATGCCTGATGGCAGGAATCCAGCCCAACCTAAGTCATCCGATATATGGATATCTTCTGTGCCATATGACTTCATTCATCAGAGTTCGGTTCGAAAAATTGCTGAAATCCACAATATTGGTATTAATGGTATATTGTAACAAGAGAGAAATTCCCCCGCTAAAGTGGCCCCAGCCATTGACGGCTCGTCCTACAAATAAATCGACGTGTCAAAACAAACAACTCCCACGGGTGGTCTCGATAAAGGACTCGTAAATGGTTAATTTAGAAAAGAGTATAATTTACATATTGGATAGATACAGTTAATATACAAAATATATATATCATTTACATGATTGAGTAGTACACAATTTATATACAACATTACTTACTGGCTTTCGTAATAACACCATATTCTGTGATCTATAACAAAAGCTTTTAATCTGCGATATCAATAATACCATAAGCGATGAATTGAATTTATCAATATTTAAGTCTGACGACTCTTCCGGGGTTCGAATCCTCAATTTTGACGAGAATGAAATCATTTTTTCTCAGAGCCAGTCATTAGTTTACGACGACTATTCAAGTGCTATCATCCGTCTGACTTAAACGATCAAAGTTCGTCGACGATTATCTTCGTAACCCCGGTCCTTTCATTCAACTTTGACGAACGACATTATGTATATACTTAGTTTTGCTGCCACGTAAACTTGAATAGATCTAAACGAATGATTCCTAATATTGAAATTTAGAAAAAGAAACTCAATTTCAAGCGAGAAAAAAAAACTATTTACATTTACAACACATTCAAGCTATTTACAAAATAGTCGCGCGATATTATGATTATACATTTATAGAATATGCTTATGATTTATTCACAAAAATATCACGGTTTAGTTGTAATCGATTCTATATCTAATTAGATACGAGTTTATTCGAATGTCACATTGAAACGTGCTTTTTATCACCGCCGAATTTTAAAACAATAAGGACACGATTCGGAACTATAACGACACGCGTATTGGCCTGGGCTGTTGAGACTCGATGTTTTAAATAGGCCGGCCGACGACTAGCCGCTTCCCAAGACCAAGAAACTAAGAATATCGCTACGATGCCCTATATATGTATATATCTACGTAGTACACATCAACTTTAAAAGCCGGGCGATCGGGCGATCGTTTTCAATAGGAGTACACAGACACCAGATATCAACGTTGGAAATATCTTATACAGAGTGATGATCGTCAGTAGGAGCCGCTTGTGATTTCTGTTACAGTCGTTTTTAACGGGGATTTCGTTTCCGCGGGGTTTGTTGCACAATCATGGTTTAAATCTAAGACCAGTCTAAGAAGAAATTCCTCCGTAATCGATCTAACAACTTAAGACAAGTCTTAGGATCGAAAATCACGTTTAGACTCGATATCACGACTGTACAACTGGACCCAGATGTTGAAGCTCTGTTGAATCGGTCTACTAGTCGTTTCGATGCCAAAGCCTGACACCACCTGGCGGCGCGCGCGTGTACTAGTTTTACTATGATTAGATACGCTAATACCATCGTATTAAATATAATATTATATATGATGATGGATATAATATATATTGCGGTTAGGCCACACTCATGAATAACCGGCGTGCATAACGTACGATATTACAGTTACTATTTGGAACCCGATCTGACAATACTTTACAGCGATTCCGATGTGAATGCTTGCGGCAGACGATTTCACCACTCTCGATTCGACAGATACTAGAAAAGAGACGAGACAAATATAGATTTTTTTCTATTTTCTCATACACGTACATGATATAAATAACATCTCAAGTTTTGAGTTATTTAGTTCTGCTGTAAGCGACAGTGATCGACATTTAAAATACAAAGATTTTTATTGTGATAGAAAATCGTATTCTATCTCACGGTTGAATTTGAAAATCGTTATTATCTAGTTCAAACGTTACAACAGGTGAACTCATTGATTGACCCGCAGGACCCGGTTAACAAGTTCTTGTTTTAGTTAGAATCAAAGGTTAAAAGCGTATTAACCCTTAAGTCAAAATTTTAACTGAAACTATGGGTGGAACCAGTTTTTTATGAATTGTTTTATCAAATACCAACCCCTAGGGTTAGATTGACTAATATTTCAGTTGAAGAGGTTATACTATATTTGCCGTTAGCCCTAACTGTAACCTTTTGACTTAATCCCGAGGACGCTATCAAGTCGATTAATTGATCTCCTTCGATACCGTTTCGTACTTACTTCTATTATAATCAGGGTCCTGCGGTGATTTACCGGGTGGGCTATCCGCCTGCGGTTTCGATGTGATCAGTTTTCTACTGTGGCCATCAGGAATCATATTCGCCTCGATAGCTTCTGTTGTCGTAGTCGTCGTTGTAGTTGTCGTCTTCAGTAAAGCCGGGTCAACGTATTCTACACAAATAAAAAGAGAAATCTGCATTTCCGATTTTGAAAACGTTAATGTTTGTCGATATCTGACTCAAATTTCAAAATTCGACAAACGTTCAAACCTCCTTACGATGCATTGTCCCTTACTAAAACACTACAAGTTCAATTCATGAAATATGAAACTTATACTTTCTTTATCACAATTTCAAGGGTGACATAAGACATTTTAACGTCAATGTTTGTGCCCTTTCTTTCGGCAGATATAGATGAAGATAACTTCATACTGAAACTCGTAAGCACCAGTACAGAATGGTGAACATCATCCACGATTTTAATGGGCGACAGAATAGAGTTATTATATATCAGAAATTTCTATTAAAAACACCATTTGTAATAGGCTATAAAAACAGCGCAGTATGTCTCAAAGAACAGCGCAGTATGTCTAAAACAACAAAACAACCTGTGGACATTGGTTGCTTACACGGATTATTTTTCTTTCGGATAAAGAGCACGCGGATTCGAAAGCATATACGACAGCTCAGTTAAAGACTTACTGCCCTTGACGTATAAACCCTGCTTAGCTCCCGGGGACTAATTCGCTCTTATCGGTGACGATAAACCCTGTGTTTTGCTTACCTTCAAGTATCATAGACTTGGCGTCGTGTCCTAGTGTGTTCTCCGATACGCACGTGTATTCACCGAAATCTTCTTTCTGCACGCTGTGAATAGTTAACGATAATACTTTCTCGCTGTCGCCGGTGTCGTACATCTGAACATCGTATTTCTTTTTGGATGAACCGATTTCCTCGACTTCTTTCAGCCAGTAACTTCCCGCCAACGGATTCGCCGATATTTCGCATTCAAGTATTGTCATTTTACCAACAGATTGGCTTATCCATTTATTAGGCAAGTGAACGCGCGGTGCATCTGTAAAGAGGTAAAATGATACAGTTTGTATTGTTTGATATCAAAATTAGCCGAAGTGAAGGATGTGCATTTTCAATTATTCAGCCACTGCTAAGACGGTCTACACTACGCCTCTGATTAAATTTCTTCACCGCGATTTTCTATTTTGAATAGTACATCGACTTACAATGAACTATGACTTTAGTTTGATGGCTTGCTTGTGGTCCGACGCCATTGTCGGCCACGCATTCGTATATGTCCTGACAGTACCTAGTGGCGTTGTGAATCACCAGTACTTCGCCCTCAGCCGTATATTCTGCAAATCGAACGTGAATATACAAAATATATTATATATAGAATTTCGAGTCTCGGGCAGTAGCGCAAATTACTATACACAAAACGGACAATTTATGAGCATTAGCGATGCTGTACACATAGTGCGAAAACAATTTCATCAATTTGTTTTACAACCTCATCAAACAGTAAAATACCGCGTAACACAACGGCTTATTATCCCCGAGGGTGAAGGAAAACCACGAAAATGCATCTATTGCATGCAGTCTTTGCTCAATGGCGGCGATTTTAGTGTCAGTGGCTTATGCAGCATTGATTCGTAATAGATCGCCAAACTCTCAGTTAAGTAGACCTTTCTATAAAAGATGTCTGTTTCCTAATTCCCTTCATGACATCATCAAATTGCCCACTAGTGATTAGCTGTATGGAAATATAAGACACCACGATAGAAATGTGATGACATCATAAAGGATTTATGGGACACCTTTTATCAATTGGTCTATACAATACATTATTGAATATACTGACTTATTTTTTCATCATGGCCGAAATTCGTATCACTGATCCGATACCAGGTGACTCTCGGGGTAGGGCTACCAGTCGCGTTACATATCAACCGTAACGTATTGCCTTCGCTAACGATAACTTGGGACACTGTGCCCTGCAAACGCGGAGCGTCTGAAATAGAAATGAATGAGATTTTATTGTCTCCGTATGAGGCAAGTTTGATACATATTATCACAGAGAAAGACACCGAGCGAACGCGTTAAGCGGTTCACGCGTCCAGTGAGTGACGTGGCTTGCCTGGTGCAACATCAAGTAGACATCTTTAACCGAATATGCAAGAATTATGCAAAAATGCTGAAAGACCCAGTCGCACTGGCTAAAATGACAGAAAATACCATCAAGGGTTCGTCACAAAGAATTGAATGAAATCAAAAGAAATCAACGAAATCAAACAGACAACTTGAAAGATCTCGTGGTCGGTAGTTTTATGCAGGAAAAGAACCAGATAAGAGCATTCGCGAATAGAGGGACAGCTTTCTTCTATTTAACTCTTCAGAATGCCACGTTTATCTTCGATTCAACGCTATTAACACAGCGCACTCAGAGTCTCCGTTTTAATTTCCCGACCATTTTTTCATTCCGTCGTTTAATCAGCCATACGCAAAACGGGGCGAATACGAATGAAAATCAATGAAGCACCATTAGACGCCATTACTGAGGTTTGAGGTGTACGCGTGAACTCTCGGCGGAACGAAGCATTCACCGCGTCGAAAATATAACGTTTCATGTGATCCGATAAGCGAATAACCTCGGAACGGCGGCGAACAAACGACGGCGAGCCATGAGCTTTCTGATCAAATTCATACGCGATTCATTTTCAAAAAACTCGGCTAGCAATATTCTCGTTAATAACCTGAACGTCGTTTATTTGGAGTATTTCGCCATCCATATGAAATTTTCTGGTGGTTTTTCGCGCGTTACTCTCATTGCCAGTCATTCGTTATTCGACAAGTGAATGAGCGATTTTTATATGACTGTTTACTATTCCTCGGCTGACTTGAGATATAAAACGCGGACCGATGCGACTGGTGTGTTTGATCATATATGCGGTTTGTGTTCGTGTCGCTACGCGCCGCAGATAGTGTGCACACAAGCAGAAGTTTAATTCGAAGACATCCATCAACTGTATACGTCATTGAATAAACACGTGTTCTTGTCGTCCGTCTAACTAGGGATGGGACGGACGCATGAATGGCGAACAAAATGCATTTTGATTAAGTTTCAAGGGACGATACTTCATAAATAAGTCTGCTCGTCAATGTAGTCTCTCAAGTTGATTACGTATATTATGGGGAATGTATCTTACAGCGTCCATTGCGAGTTATGCGAGGGAGGGACACTTTGAGATACGGTGTACCGAAAATTTGCGAAAAACAAAGAAAATCCACAGCAACCTCAATTTGCTAGTTGAAATTCTAAAAGGTATTCTTGTTTGGTGATATCCGATTCAGCCGCTAGCTATGCGAGCGTTCAATGTGTTACATAGATGGCGACACTTGACAGTCGCATAATGACTTGCGGGCTAATGGCCCCATTGCCCGTTAATACGAATTGCTTTGCGGAAATAGTTTTATATTTATTTGCAAGCGATATATAGTACGTAAAACGACTGAGACTAGTATGCCCGGAATGCCATCATTGACTCACCGTGGAAAACCCTCGGAGAGGTTTAATTTTACGTCGGATGATATTATCGCCATTAATGGCCCGGTTACTGCTCCCAAGATGGCGGACAGGTCTAGAATAATTCGGTTATAAAAACGTTTACCGTGTCACTAGCCGTTTTTACATGTATGTGCCGAGTGCACAAAATAGCGATTAAATAAATGTATTTTATCAGCAGCGATGCAGTAAACCGCATGGTGACATTCTTCGATTATATAACAACGCCCCCGGAAACGGCAATAAAAGATTTAGACTTTTATATCTCGGGCGAGGATATCAACCTATAAATAAAATTGTACTTAACGTCGATACCAAAAAAAATGTAATTACTTTTGATTCCTGATGTAAATCACCTTCTACCGAATCCTGGTTCTGTGCCCCTCCCGCAGTTCAAACTTAGAGGAAGACTGCATTTGGTTTGGAAAATAACTCAAAAAGGCTAATTCGGGTATCATATCATAATCAATCTGATGAAATAAAGCCCGGTTTCGACAGCTGAAACCAGCTTAAGGTAAGCTGATTGTGAGCCTATTACATCGCCTCAGTGCTTATTACGTCATATTGCTTGCTTGACCGTCATTCGAACTGATGACTTACCAAAAATAGATTCAAAGCATGAATGGGACTTAGAAAACTACCTGGTTGTATCATAATGGTCGGTTATAAGGTGTAACCGCCAATAAGTATAGCCTCTCATCACAGAACGTACATCATCACCGAACGGTCTAGACTTTCTGAAATCGGTGTTGTGGAAGTCAAGTTCGCCTAAGTAACCAATGATGTTTGTGTTGAGTATCAGTATAGCGTTACGAATGTGTTTGGTTAATGAAGGTGGAGTTTTCCGGGTTTAGGCGGTGTTTGTACTATTTCCGATAACTTCATTTTGCGTTGCCGTCATCTATTGCTCTCCGGAGAACTTGTACGCACCACCACGTCGGCGCTGCGTGCATACATCGCAATCCGCTCTGTGAAGATCAGAGGATAGGCCGCAATCCAGGGTTGGAATCATCTATGACATTGTCCGTCGTGTCCCAGATGAACACCACGAGTCGTTCTTTTCATTTTTACGATACCGTATACGGATGAATTGATGGACGCGGCGTTTTGCGGTGTAATGATACTATCTATCAAAGACTCAGCGTCGTGGTCATCGCCGCCGCGACAAGCCACCGAAACAAACCATCTCTCTAACCAGCGCAGCGGTCAGAGAATCACTCGAGTAAATACAACAGGAAATAAACGATCGCGAATAGAAATTCCCGGCAAATAGACAAAATGCCCTCGGTGAACATAACCGACGTATTTAATGTACGACTAATGTTGGAAGAACGATATTGCGTAATGGAGGCAATAAATCTATATCAAAATGGCGGAAGCTTTGTGGTCGCAAAAACTGATGCGGCACGCGGCCAACAGTTCTCGATGCCTCCAGTGACGCAGTGTGCATTTCCGGTACACGTGACGTATGAGATACTTCACACCATAGCGCAAGCAGTGTGTAACACCGATATAGACCATCCATAGGTATGACCTCTAGGATGTGTGCTGCACTGTGTGCCTGGTTTACAGTTGCAATTTCTGAAGATCTGTCAACGGAACCGGGAGTTGCAGAGTTGTGAGTTTAGATTTCACTTAGAGTAAACTCATAGAAAATGAAGTGATTTCAAGCTCTATCACAAAACTGTGGAACTAGGTCTGGGGGTGATTATAGGCAAAGGAGAATTGGATCAAACAAAGAATTTTCAATTTCGTTTTAGGCCTTTCATTTTATCCAATGAAGATACTTACAGTTAACAGTGAGTTTGATCATTTTACTGGTTACCGGATCAGTATTCACTGAACACAGGTAAACGCCTTCATCTGACATGCGCACGTTTCGTATACTTAGATTCCATTCTTTTTTAAACGGTCTATCGACGCTCATTCTCGTGTCATCTGTGATTCTTCTTCCGTTTACGGTAAGCGACCGATCCTCGTTGTTCTTCCGCCTCTGCCAAATCACCTGGAAAAAAGAAGTCAATACCGCACGATAAGATCATAATATGCTCGGAATTCCGTGACGTCATTATTCGTTTGCAGATGTCTCTGGCCATCGGCACCGTGAAATCAGGTCAGTGAACTCCACTGACTGACTCATATAATGACATCATTTTTCTTTAGATTGAGAAAAATAACTAATGTCATCATCACATCACTAGCAACAAAAAGTACACAATTTATGAGCCTTTACTAATGGGTTACATAACCAGGACCATCGGGATTTGTGAGGTGCGAAATGTAACTCAAAATTGATAAAATGTGGGATCAGATCTTTTTTTACTGGAGACAGTAATGTATTGGATCGCCGGGTTTGAGATTTTTTTCAACGCGCAGTAGAGTGGTTTTTAGTCATCGAATGGCGATAAGCTTATAAGAAGATTCCCTACGTTAGCACATACACCTCTTATACAAACCAGCCTCTCGAGAAGAGAGAGGGCGGTCGATATATAAAGTACGAAATATCAGCGCAATCCCGACTTTCTGGAGAGTAATTCGAACGTCACGAAACGTCTTTGGTATTAAAGAAGCCGCGAAAGGGATAAAAAGAGAGATAGCGAAAGATGTGGATAAACTAACGGTGTCCGCTCACATATCCGTGCGCCAATAATTGGAAATATATGTATTAGTATACACCATTCCAATCAATACATTGCCTATCTCTGATAATTAATTCCGGGCCAGACGACGCGATAGGAATGTGATGAGGCAACATCGCAGTTGTTATTTTCACGCACAAAAAAGCCAGCAGCTCGGCAACCTCTTCGAAGCCGTCTGATAGGTTGACCCGGGTGTGCTACACGCTTAGATCTATATATCCGATCGGATCGACATCTAATCTGGTCTCCGCGTAGGGCAAATTCGTCGAACGCCCATTGCTAGACGCTTTTAGACATTTCGTCACCACTTTCTTCATCCGATCGTCGCAACCACGCCTTCTAAGTGATCATTACAGTTTAAGTCGATAAATTTAACTTTATTGAAGAAAAATATTCGTTGTGGATCAAACCTTTGACGACGAATGCAACTTCCCGGTCTAATGGAACTCTTTAAAAAAATAACACACCGGCAACTCCTTAATTCACATCGACCACTTTAGATGTTGAAAGTTTCATAAACTCATTGAGAAACCACTTGTCGCTGGCAACTCCCTTCAATATTGATTATTCAAACGCGACAAATTCTTCGATTTGCGGTAACCGTAGGCGTCATTTTGCAAAGTTATTTTTTCTGTTCGAGATAAACATTTAAAAGGTCAGCAGCTAAAATCGTATTGATCTTCACAACAGCTTTATTGATATTTCAGTTGGCGTTACGAACACCAGAGGGCGATTGGTTGACCTCGATCGCGAATGAATGTGGGATTCTTTTTACAGCAAACAGAATAATTGATGAGCTGACAAATTCAACGAGAATTATTAAATCCGTTAAGGTGATCCCTTCGTGAACGAAATGCCGTCACGCGCATCAAGCAAGATGAACGTATTGCGAATCGGTCACCGTGTTCGATTCTTTTCGGCTTAATTTGAAAATGGCTGCCATATGTTGAGTATGGCAAAGAAATGTTAAGAGCATGAAACAACTTCTTATTTTCATCATTTAGGACCACATGGCGCAACGGAATCAAAAATATCTGATTTCGAATCCTGTAAGGTTAAATATTTTTGTCCTGAATGGCTTAAAATTCAGCATTGATTCATATTTTGAGATTCAATCGTACCTCGATCGTCCCGCGTCATATTTTTATCCTAGCAGTCGCGGAATTGAATTACGAAATAACAGCGTACAGACCCGGTGTGTGCTTTTAAAAAGTAAGTCGTACCTGACGAGGGAATATAGTGTTGGTCTCAGGTGCATCGAGTAACAATTAATGAGAACACGGGAACAAAATGTAACGTGTACAAACTACAGTCCACGACACATTCAAACCGTTACCGTTTTCTATTTCGCTTTAAGGACTGAAACTTGTTTCAGCAGGTCTAATGCCAGCCATGGTTTTTTTCGGATATACACGCATCTCGGAGAAATTCTTGCCCTACAGCACTTATATTATACATTTTTTGGATCACAGCTTATAATTTCAACTCAGTTACTATAGATACTAATTTAAAAAGTTTTGATATCGATTGTATTTTAATTACACCCGAGGCGAAATCACTGAAGGTGTTTCCACACGCAAGCCTACATATACGCACTGCGCGATAAATGAGATTTTTATTGATAACTTAAACGATATGGATCGGGCTGTTACGATTCGTCAAAAAGAACGATTTCCTTTTAGTTTTACCGTTTTATCACGGTCTAAATTTACAGCATCGCGGGACAGAGTTAATCAATTCATTCCCAGTGCACACAATATATGACTTTATATCGCATTGAGAGAACGCTACGTTAGCTACAGCCAGATTAACTCACGATTAGATTTCGAAGGAACGACGCATAAATAGAAATCTATAGGTTCATTCAGTACTAATTATTACTAATAAAAAGGACCCGCTTGTCAGATTTGTCGTTACTTTCTCCACGTGCGTTAATGCGCCATCGATGAATACGATAAAACTATATCATTTTCATTAACGTCGATTATTGCCCGCGGATCGTTAAAAATATCTAATTATGCCAAAATACAACCGGAACCAACTCGTTAATGTTCCAGATCCGTGGTCGATAACAGCTGTACTTGATACCTGAACAATTTCTCGAAGTCGTTTTCAGACGGGAATGCCACATGTTTTAACAAATCACGCGCATGCGCGGCGAATTCTCTGGGTATATTTCGCACGCGTTTGGGCGCATTCTGTTTCATAATTACATTTCGGAATGTCACGAACGTTTGGTAAAATTGTGCTAATTCTTTTAGTATCGGGTTTTGCGCGACAACGACGATGGCTCGGCGGCCACCGAATAACCACCGAACAACCACCGCGGTGTCGTAAAGTGTATTTATTTTGCTTATAAATCGTTACGGATAAAAACCGGAATCCGCGAGATCGATGTTCATATAGCGATGTCACTCTGCGGGGATTTGAATCGACTTGCCGAAGAAATGCTTAGGGATGAACCTGATATCAGTTTGCAAGTACAATAACGTCCTTCCTATACCGTTTTCTGTTAAATTCTTTGCGCCGATAGATAATTTTTTGGTTTACCATTACCGATGCTAACGCTGAATATTGGCTTTCAGCCAACGTAAGTATGTTCATTATAGGCGCACAATATTTACCGAATGGAGCGGTTGGGATCGGTTCCTGTTAAATCGGTGTGATATTGGACCAGCTCCTTGCACGCATATGTGCATGGAATAACTATAGATGCTTAATTTCCTGAGTAGCAGAAAACTTTCATTTTCTATGTTAACATTCGAATTTGCATTGACCTTCAAATCCACGCCTGCGACGTCTTTAAAATCTCCTCCCTGATAAACAGGTGACTATTTTGAGGTTGAAGGGAACGTTTAGAACTTTGACCAACCATTCGTACTATTACAAGCCATACATATAAAATATGAACATCTACGACGGCTTTGGGGGTCGAAAATAGCTTTCATAATAAATGCGGGTGGGTAAGTACGTTATCGATGGAACAATCTATTCGAAATTCTCATCTAGATGTCTGTTAGATTTTGTTAATTAAAGCACGACGGCCGCAATACAAGGCAAAGAGTGCAGCATCGAGAATTATAACTTGAATAATTCATATGAATTGAAGTATATATGTATATATATATATATTTGATATTGACTCATTATATTCATCTCGTATCTATACTAATTCTTTATTGAATGCATTTTCGTTTGATATTGAACTTGTTTTGTGTCACCGAAATCGAAAGTTGCTTTTTCCACTTCGATTCGACCAGAACCTACATATGTTTATACGTATTATTTGGAAAGATCTGCAAACAAGTTCAAGCTTCAAAGGACGCACACAAGAGCACTAGATGGGATTGACCTTTTGCAGTTTTTACGAACTCATCAAACACGAAGCCAGCCAAATATGATATAACCTCATCGTCGCGGGGCTGCCATGTTGGTATAGCATCTTATATTGAATTGTTGATCCGCTCACGCCGAGAATCGCTGATTTGATTGCCGAGAAGCGCCGATAACGGCCACGGATACATCATCGATCCGGACTTTCCTGTATCGATTTTTTGGCCGAGAGAAGACTACGAACAAAGTGGAAACTTATTAACGGAACGATGGAAAACGACAAACCGTGTTTTGCGACGGCGCTGAGTAGATGGCAAAGATCACGATACCGCACTACTTGCATTAAGAGCTCGTAAGTGCTTGACCACACGATCACATACAGTATATCAAATCATTTGCATTAGCGCCTAAATTCAGTCAATCATTGTAGATGCAACTGCGTGGATACTGTGTTAATCGAATGTCAAAAAGTATGCAAGATTCTCATTGCATCACCGACTGACTGTCGAGTATGCATGCGACGAAGCAAACTAGAATAAGGACGAGGTCAACCAAACTGGTGATATTTCAATATGAATCACATGCTTAACCCAGTAACTCTACCATAACTGCAAACCTCGTCGCAAATCGCGATTGGAAATGACTTTGAAATGGGATCGAATGATGAAAAATGAATATCATTTCGTATTGAGCAAGAGCAGCGGGATAAGAGAAATAACTATTCGATGAAGAATAGTTTGAATTGATGAATTTTTAGCTCTATTATCCGCCGATCACACCACTCAACCTAACCCATAAAACAGCAGTTCATAATTTGTTTCAAGTGGCCCCGTTATGTAAGAGAACAAATTACTGGTTACATCATTCTATCTGAATAATGATGAGCACCGAATACAGATTCCGGTGGTTGACTTCATTCGACTTTGACATCATTAGTTTAAAACCATTAAACGAGAGAGTATAATGATAAGAAAGATATGCGTTATACAGTATCATCAATGGGCTTATATTTCAGTTCGTTATGAAAATCGGCTTAGAAATTCAGCTGGAATTTTTCTTCGGCATACGCGAAATAAACAGCCTACAGGGGAGTAACTAAAATCTATAGCCTACAGCGATGCGAGAGGTTTTCAGACGTTATAGAGCTAACATATCGATTTTTTATCCAGTTCGTCTGGGTTTGACTTAAGAAATGTGAACTAGAACTTTGTTAACTCTTTTATCAGCTGTTGAACAGTCCAGCAGGTTCGACGTTCGCATATTTCCGGGAAAAGTAACAGACTCGCTTGGTATGAGTGAGGAATCCGATTTTAAGCAGGTCAAATCCCCAGAATGTTTTAGACCAGCGGTATCTTGTTCGATGAAATTCTTATTTTGTCGAACTTACCTGAAAATCCCCAAGGTCGTTGATCGAACACGGAAGCACGACCGTCTGCGCGGCTACGACTGTTACTGTCGCTTCCGGTACATCGAACGACGGTTTCAAACCAATCGCTGGAAAACACAAGAAAAAGAAACAAATTATTTATTTCATCAATTATCTGATAGCGCCCGTGCGCTGGTTCTGCCCCGAGTCCTGGCAGTTTATCAATTTTGACAAGCCAATGGCCACAGCTAGAAGCCATTCATTTCCTGTTTTGGGAAAAATGGCAATTTGTGACTCGATTATTGATAAACTTCAGCGAAACATTATCGAAATAATAGCTGTGTTTAAAACGCCTCGCGGGACGTCGATACGAGGCAGTCGCTGTTCAGAGGATTTAACGACAGTGATTTTGTTTTTGCTTTTTTCAAAGTTCAAATCGGTTTTTGAGCCTCCAAGGGCGCATCGCGTGGGGTAATCAATTCCAATTGGGTGTTGTTTTTTTTTTCGTGAAAGCAGTGCCGATAAACAAAATCGCCATAATGTACGATAGGTTTGGTGTTTAAGTTACTGCGCATTACACGCCGTTCATACCATCATAACTACCATGAATATCATAATTAATACATCGCTCGCTGACAGAACTGTTTGTTTTATGATCTTCCGCGACTTTTTATCGGCTCATCGTGAACAATCTATGTGACCTGCGAACTTTCGAGCGGCGTTTGATTGATGGATTTTCGGCGTGCGCTTTTATGCAAAGCGTATGCAAATTTCAATACATTCTAACGACAAGAATAACATGTCAACAATCACGACTAGGCCGAAACCAACGCGTTATATCAAAAATACATAAAGATATGTATTTTTGGTTACATCGACAAGAATATGTACGTTGACAAATAATCTCGTCATCGTGGCTGATTCAAGCCGCGACCACTAGTCATTTTGGCCTGGCTCAAACTGGCCCGGGGCAGACTCGCAAATTTCTCCCGTGCCTAAGTAGAGAGCGCAATCACACTCAAATCACTCGTTACTAAATTGTCATCAAAACGATGCAATGGCAGGCGAGTTGGTGTCACTTCCGGAACCAGGTAGCATTCACACGGAACAATTCGGCCCCCGCTGAGATTGGGGTACGAGCATGATCTTGGTTCGGTTAACTTTGGTCCATGTCAAACAGGCAAAGACCCATTTGGCACCGATGCAAATGGTTGGCCTAATATTGGTAAGGGTCAAATTTGGGCCGGGTCAAAAACACTCGTGCGATCGCAGCCTCAGTCAGCTGTTAACGGCGAATAAAAAAGACACAGTCCAATTCAGTGGTGAAGAAAAATGAAAAATAAACAACTGAACTGAAATGTGAATAATTCGACGTGGAGAACATAAATGATGACATCTGAACATCACAATTCGAAAATCTATCAAGTCAACAAACCTAACGATTTGTTTGAGGAATATTTTGAATAGTTGGGTGTGTCAGTGCATCAACACATTTTGATCCGTTCAATGATTCAGATAAAGTTTAAAAATACGCGCGGCCATATACATATATATATATATATATATATATATATATATATATATATATATATATATATATATATATATATATATATATATATATATATATATATATATATATATATATATATATATATATATATATATATATATATATATATATATATATATATCGCTCTCGGAAATAACAGTGCCAGCTAATGAATAAACAAGTTTAATGTTCTTTGCGATGGGGGCGACTTGAATTGATTTATTAATCTGTATCGTATGAAGTCGACGCCCTGTTATGAAGTGATAATCGTAGATATGGACAAACAACACCTCATGTATATATCCATCACATTAATTTTCCCATATCCATCTCTGTGTTTATTGAAAACGTTAAGCACGCCCTGCAACACATTCAAGATTATCCGGGGCAACCAAATCGACCATCGTTACCCCAAACTACATTCAATACTATACCACAAACCTGCCGTTATGAAGATAAAAATCATTTTTTGTAGTTCGGAAAGTTCTAACCGAATGGCCTTCCATTGAAAAAAAGATATCATTGATTTCACCCTGTCCGGGAAGTGGTTTGCACGGCAGTACACGCTTGATGTTGAATATCCTCGGTGAAATTAGGTGTACGTAATGTAACTTTATATTACAAATAAATACATGCTTATACCTTCGCCATGGTGGCATAGGTGATGAATTCCACCATCTCTCATGTTGCCATTATTTTGGAAAAAAAATATTGGATCCAATTTAATTTCTGTACAGCATACCTGTGATCCTAGTATCCGGAAATTTAGCAGCATTCTATACACAAACAATACTTTTTATTTTGGAAAAAGTATAAGGAGCATTCCTGGGTCATCTTTTTAGACAATTCAGCGACTAAACTGACTACTTCTTGCACACATACTGCCACTGATCAAAATATTGTGTTTTTATAGTGTTTATTGTGTTTGTTTCCTTTTTCCTTTGTAATTTCGCTCGTTAATATCATACCACTCATTACCGTCATTACCATTGTGGCCTTGAGTTTGTCAATAAAGTCGAAAAAAATATATATACGCAAATTGGTAATGACTGGAAATATGATGCATAGGAAAGAACTATATTTGAATGGAGTTTCATTCAATCAGACGCTTGATTTATCCGATCTCGCGTCGTCAGTTCAATCAGCAGCCGGTACTAATTAGAGGCAATTCCAATCAGAGGATCGGTATACACAAGAGCAACATTCTCAGCGATCTGTCAACACGACGAAAATATATCGCGTGTCAATTCCAAGCAATGGACCCGTCAAAATCAAACACCACGCAATCCCATAAATTATGCGACTACTCATTCGGAAAAGTAAATCGGTATCTTAAAATACACTAGGTAAGATAGCCTAAACTGCAAAATAATGTGTCGAAACTACCAGTATTCAATACGTCATCAGAAGCAATTTAAAGTATCGGCCTAAGTATCGGCCATCTAATCGAATTTCTAAATTTGACAAGTTCGTCAAATCGCTCGGAGGTATTTTCGGGGTAAAAACTTGATTCAATTCACAAATTTGACTATTCTATCGATTTTTATGGATCGTATTTTAGCTACAAGGATAAATCGGGGAATATAATTGCCTATTTACTGACTGACATCCCTGCTCCGGGCATGTGTCATTGTGTTATTGAAAGATATAATTACTTCCATTCGCAACCTGCCACCAGGCTTCCTAATACTTATATCTTGCTTATTGGATTTTGTGTTATTGCCGGTTCCGTGGAGAAAAGTAATAATTTTCAATTTTCCGCGGACGTGTTTGAAATATGTGGCAATGCCCATCACATGATCATCATCGGCTTTGGAATTTTTGGAAATGTAGTAAATCTGTGCTACAATTTCATTCTTTCATCAACAATAGCTTGGCTACATGGGCGTATCCAGGTACCAAATATTTTTAGGGCAAATTATTAAGGAAAAACATTTTGACAGCTTTGCCCTTTTGACCGCTTTTCAGAATTGTGCTTTTGTCTTATTAGAAATGGAATTTTTATATTTTTCGACAAAATATTTTGCCCTGTTTGCAAAAAGTGCCATTTAGTAAATGGAATATTTAGGATATATCAAAGGTCTTACAGAAGTCTCAGGACCCTCTGGATCCACCCTAGGCTACTAAGACGTATTTAGCCGATACGTCGTAGGCTTTCGTTCAAGAAATGGTATTGATAAATGCGCTGTCCATAATTTGTCGACTGAAAAGTATCCACATCCATATATGGATATATCGGACAAAGTTGTTCTTATACATTTCTTGTGCACATCGTAAACAAAGTGTCGTCGAATAACACCAACCGAAGTACTTGCTGAAACGTCGCCACACAAAAGAAAAGATATGGAGAATAAAACTCTTGAAAATTTGAGTATCAACGCCGTTTATCTATATGGCGGAGGTGTCTTTGAAAAATTAATGTATGCCAGCGGATCCGGTAAAGATTATTGAATAGAAAAATCGAAACGCTGTATTTATTATGCATGCTTGTTATTGAGTTCGTTCTATTGCCAGATCTCTAAATACCGATGCGGACGAGTCGGTTTCTGATAGAGACTCGTGTTTACACTTAAACACAATTTACTTGCAAATGCTCATATAGAAGTAGAAGTACCCCCGGTTTATTGTTGGCAGATTTATTGTGGCGCTTGAGTCGGAATCAATATCGGTTAATTGATGGCGGTTTCTATAAAGTCAGTCTCCCGGATATTACCAAATAGAAGATTCCCCCTAGTCTAATATACCCGTCCGTCGCAAATTGTTTTCGTATTTTTCTTTACCTCATACATTTGTTTTTATCTGAGCCCCAGCCATTAGAGTGGCCTCAAGAAGGTCGGTTTTGTTAATGAACTTATCGCAAAACAATTCTGACACCAAAACATCCAGCTTTCCCTATCCGTCGAGGAATGGGTCACGGATTCGGGTTGAAACACTGGCGGCTCATAAAATACGAGAACTTATGAAATATATCGCTGTATTTTAGCGGTCGTTATTTTCAGGACCGTAATTTGCAATCAGATGCTGAAGGGAAATGATAGAACGCCGCAGTTTCGCGTGTTTAAGAATTAATTTCCTCGACACGCTATACACTTGATTCTGGTCGATATCAAATCGGAGAGCGACTTTTCTCGCTCGTCTGAAACCGTTACATCACACATAAGCGAATGTTTGAAATATTTCCTTATGAATCCGGCAATCGCAACCCAGCCTCCGGTAGTATTTTTATTAATCGTAGACGTTGCCGTGTCTATTCTCGGTGTATTTCGGTATTGTATTGTAGTCTAATGTTTCGAGAAATGTGATTATTCATCAAGATAAGGCCGACAAGTCGGATAATTTTTGCCGAGTCATTTTCAATAATCAATCATTAGAATAAACATGTTTGGACAGTTCGGGAGATGCGGTATTTTTCTCGTAGTTCAGGTTCAATGATCGAGTAAGGTATGGAACATTTCAAAATGTGCGCGCTGTGATACTTAACTACAGAAGGTCGGTGTCTTATGGTAGTTCTGCTGTCTTGTACGTAGTCTTCCTACGCACACAAGTTATCCCTATACCGTCATTAAAATGTCATCCTCGCACTCAAGAATTCGTCTGCAACTTAAGATAGTCGTTTGTCACACGTGTAATGGAGCCAATAAGTCGGTCTTATTATCATGTTTCACTCTCTGAATCATTCTCGCTCCGTTTCACAGTTGAGATAGCATTGTTTGTCAACTTCGCTCGCGATTGCGTGGCGACGTTTCGTGTATGAGAGTCGTTCGACGTGCCGTCGTTTCGTTTAATCGTTCCGTTCTTTAACGTCTGTCGTCTGCAAATCTATATAAGCGTGCGTCGATTCATTTATCAGAATCTGCGCCGTCGTAAGCCGTCAACTCTTGATCTTTCGAAAAGGAAAAATCAGTTCGCCGAATACGCGTTCAAAGAATGCTAATGTTGACTTAACATACACGCGAGTAACGTCTTTGAATCCGGTTATGAACCTTTCGTGAACTAAAAACATTTACTCAAATCTAATCAAAAGTTTTGCAATCAAAAATGCCTCGTATAATTTCTTATCTTGAGAACGCTATCGTTTGACGATGTAGGAAGAAAAATACTTTGATTGGCATTTCACCGGGATTTACGTACGAGAGTGGATTAAGTATATCGTTGCTGAATCTCCTATCACCAAGCCTAAGCCGATGTTAGTCCCCAATGGGTCGATGGATAAAATATCTGAATTGACTGAGTTTTCCTGGGAAAAGAACCTTACTACCCTCTAGAATTAATGATAACGATGGGTCAAAAAACAAACCGGCCATCGTGCTCCAGTTACAGACTTAGAACAATCAATAACCTCATTGTCGATACAGGCGCCGGGACGTTGATAAATGTCTTGAATGAAACATCCCGTTGTCTTGGCTATTGGATTGCTTCACCACTTAAGCAAATTGGTCGAGGCAATCCCCTATGTCTGTCGCATTTAGAAACGAGCTTTGATTTCGGGTAAACGCCGTAGCAGAACTGAGCACATTAGACGATCGATTCACAATAAGTGCTGACCACTAGACATCAACAGGTATAATATAAAGTGCTTTGAGCTTCCAGTGATAAACTGAATCTTGGAACATTTTTCACGTGAAATCGAAGCCATAACAACTATTCAAAGCGTAGTAAGTAATTAGGTACCCGACATTTTCATCAATTTTTCCTAAATAGATTCCGTGCTTCCAAAAATAGAAGTTTGAATAATATATATCAACCCTTCTTTTCAAGTCTTCGGCGTTTTGGCACCGGCTCCACAACATATAAAGTTATCTGTATTAAAAATCAAGTCGCTACGTTAGGAGTTCAAACAGGTACCATCGATATGCTGCCTGAGGCGTTCGTCGTAATGCACGTTCTTATCGTGACTGAATGGAAAATCTCTCTCCCTTTTGCGTAGTTCTTTAGAATACGAAAAAGCCGCCATCGAACGCTATCGGATTTGAAATGATATTAACCTATTTCGCGGCCGTGTTTTGCGAGGAGAGCCGAGCCGCAACCGGCGCCGCTGCCGTCGCCACCGCTGCGCGTTGAGTCGAGTGTGTGTTCGGTCGGTAAAATCATAGTTACGAAACCACTTAAATTTCACCGCTTTTAATAAACAACGATTCATCATCAATCGCCGCAAAAGTCTGATCGATCAAACAAATATTCCGTAGTTCTCAAATAGTATTACTGACAAGGCATAGAGCCAGGATCAAAGTAATTTGATTTCAAATTATGACTCTTTCGAGTGGCCTCGAGACAGAGTTCCGCAAAAATTTCTAAAGCATAAAACAATCTATTTCACATATTTGAAGTGAGGCGTTCGTCTGTATTATTAAAAGTCTGTAAGTTTTTTTGCAAATCGATTTTCGTTGTTAAACAAGCGAAATATGCACAGTCGTAATTTTTTGTGAACTGAAGCTATAGGCTGTTGATAATATACGCTAGACACTGAACGATGGGATATGCAAATTACTGACAGCGATGCGACGTATGCAAATGTGAAAAGCGCAATTAGGCTAAACCCGACAATATATAGTGTGTACGGTTGTGTAACTGGCGCTACTTTAAGGCACTAAAGCGTAGAAATACAATAAATAATGGTTTTTGATGGTATCCGTAATATACACATTCATGATGTACGACACTTAATCTGTCGCGTTTATACCGTAGCGATATCGATATGGATAAATCTCTAATGAAACATTATAGCCTACTCGCTATCTCCCGACTATACTGACCAGTAATCCGAAATATAACCGTTATCTTAGCCTAACTTACTGGACGAGATTGGTTCGCATTTCAAAGTCTTTCGGCCTATAAATCTTGAATTGCGACTTTCAGAAAGAATAAGAAGTGAGCAGTTATTCATTGAATATCATCAAAGTGAAATAGTATATAAGAGACATCAAACGATGGGCTACCAACGGTCTTTGAAAGTCATACCAAATACTATTTTGTTCGACCTGAAATTACCAAGAAAGCTCACAGAACTGTTCGATTTAAAAGAAAGCGTAGGCCTAGCGGAGGTCTTTTCAAATGGTCAATGTATTTGCAAACATTTTGTTTTTTATTCTGCTTAGAAGCAACACATTAAAATAGCGACAATATTCGAGCGAGTATCTTGAGTATTCCGAGGACTCGGTTGATATCGTTCCGGATTTTACGTGGTTCCGTTTTGTGCGAAAAGTAAAGAACCGAAACACGTTTTTTATGCTGATTAAAGCAGATATTATCAAGTGCCTTAGAATTCCCAGTGAAACACACATTCAGGATAAATATGGTTAATATACATCTAGTGTTGAATGTAATATGCATGATGCTGTTTTTCCGAAAAATCTTAAATACTCCCATATACATATAAATACGAATTTATGTATAATCGACATGAGAACTTGTTCACAAACGCACGCGGTGACTAAAATGCTTTTAGTTTGAGTACCATCGAATACGTCAACTAGAGAACAAATTGAAAATATACACAAATATACAAATGCACGCGACAATTAACGAGAAAGTTCTACCTCAGCAATTCTGACTAACGATATGCAGCCAGAAACAAGTTCCACGGGTGTAAGTTCAAACCTTTCTCGAGGATTGAATAAAACATCGGGAATGAAACCGAGACCATTAACGCGTCTAATGTTATAGTTATGTTCGATGATTTTTCACAAAATCCAATACGAAAGTCTTTTCGACACAGATGTAAATAATATTCAAATTTTAACGACGTTAAAAAAGCGGCGAAAATAATTTCATGAATGTTTGATATTTCGCGTGTGTCTATTGCCCGTTATGCGGGTATAGAAAAATTGTTATTTTCGCAGGGAGACTATACCATAGCTTCCACAGCGATCAATCATTTGTTACATCCGCCGTATACTGGTGTTTAATTTTTCATAAAACATCAACGTCGTCGCAGTGTGGCACTGTGTCTGCTGTGTTGTGTTTTCAAAGAAAACGCCATCAACATTGAATTTGTCATATTTCGTGTTGAAGAGTACCCGTGTGTTGTTCCGCTAGTAGGCCTACTTTTACGCGGACTACCAGTTAACATGTTTTGCGTTCTGCGGTGGTTGTTTTTGCCATGATATTCATCTTTCGACTTCTCGGCGGGCGACGAGCATTAAAAGATCCGATTTCGATTTTCGAGCGAATCCCGCAATTGAAAATCCATTTGCGCGTTTACACATCTGCGCGTGGTTTGAACAGAAAACATCCATTTCCGAAACGTTAATGGCCATGCCACCAGAGATAACCACGATCGTTTCATAATAAAACGTTTTTCACCTTTAAAATAAAACAGACAACAATGTTGAAATAATTGGTGGCTGTTTTAACTTGGAATTTGACAGGTTGAGACAACAAACCTGACCAGTTTTCTTTCATTAAAACTGAAAAATTGCTTTGAAGAATTGATTCTTAACGTCACTACGTGTTTAGTTTCTCTTCGTTGTTGTGGACATGATGAACCTATGATGCGCGTTATCACGGGGATAGGCTAACAACACTAACATGGAAAACGTTACTCCGAAATGTCAAAATGGTCAAAATATCGGGCTGTGGACAGACGTATCCAGAGTATGGTTCTCATCAATCTATCTCTGGTCTGTCGAAGATTGTCCATCTATATGTCTCTCTGTCGAGTTGATGCTCGAGACGGATCAAAGACTCCGCTATCTGCAGCCATCGCATGTTTCGTTGACCAATCTTTGATTCATCGGTATAGATCTATGTAGAACTGTATGCGACAGTGATTACAGGATGATTATACCATGATTACGGCCGCCGAAGATGTTTTACTGATTATAGATGATCGTTCGTACATAAAGGGAGTGGACACCTGGGTTCAGCTTTGAACTGTTTCAATTCATCTTCTGTCAATCTAATATCCAACATAAAATACCCCTAAGACACGTTATATTCACTCAATGATACAGTTAGTTATTGAAATATGACAGTTGCGTGGGAAGTTCAGCAATTTCGACTTATTAATAATGTAAATTTGAACGTTTTTTAAGTTTTTTTCTTGATGATTCATTGCTGGTGAGGTTTGTTCGGGTCACAGAGATCACTGTCAATGGCTATTGCTTGGCCATCACCGCAGTATCTATTCCCAATTGAGGTGATGTCTGAAGTTCGATTTTGCAGCTCTAAAGTATTTCCACTGAGACCTAAATAAACCGACGACATATTCATTAAGTGCACTTGCCGTTTCTATCTGGAAAATTCTTCAAATGAAGGGTTTGTCTCTGATTGAAAATATGTAGAACGAAATTGATTGAATACAAATGAATAGCGTATAGTCAAACATCACATGTCGAGATGTATAAACATGGTGCTGTTTGAAGAAGCCATACGGTGACAATGCAGTCAATTATTCTAGAATCATCGTACATTGTATCTCATATATTTAAGGTGCTCTGTTTATTATCTACGGACATCTATAATTAAAAATCGTAACATCACGACTACTGGCTCTGTGCACAAAAAGCCCGCGGCTAAAATATCTTCGTCAAAACGGAACATTACATCATATTCGAAGTGACAGCCGTTAGTTATTCAAGTCCTCCGTATTCTTCTTCGGGGTATTGCACTTAATTGTTGATCAAACTAGGAATATCTTGGGCAGACCTTCAGTCCTAAGAGGACAGCTCGTCCAATCCACCCCGCCCTGCAAAGATATGGACCGAGGCAGAAGCCACCGTAATCCGGAGAGCAGACGTATGGCGCCCGTGACTAGGCCCAAAAGGAGAAAAGTTGAGCAATCTACGCATACAATTGTAAAATTTGGATGGCATCGAAGTTGGGCTCATAGCCTCGAGGTAAAAACAACTGAAGCAAACTGAATGTTGGAGAAGAGATGAGATGGGCCAACTGAAGCAAACCTTCAGTAACCTAATTACGACTGATTTTCTATACGCTATCAATCGATCTGTCCTCATCGGGACGAATCAATACGTCAATACACCGCGAAACCTTTCTAATAATCGAACCAGTCGTCTTTGCAGACAGCTCTTTCAAATGGACCCTTAATACAGAAAAAGGAAAACTCTTACGGGGTAATCATCCACCTCGATCATAGATTACAGTTGATATTCTGATCCGGTAATTTTTCTCTCGCTCGAATCGCGTCTGTCTCGCTATGTACGAAATCGTCTGCAATACGCGATGATACGTGGTACAAATTAGTCTTCTTGCCGGTGACTGCTTTCTGCAGGAAACCGAACATTATTTTTAGCCTGAGGTCAGATATTGACCGCGCACAACTTGCGAGGAATATTAACCGGCGCGTCAGATGATCAGTGACCGTATACTAAATCCATTAGGCCTTCTGAAAATTTCCCCGGTTGCCGACAGATTATTGGAAAGTGACCCCTTTGGTCGACGGACGACACCCAATACAACCTAGGGCGATGATGGATGATACGAGCAGGTATCTAGCCAATCATCAGCCTTCAGGACGGCTCTGATGAACCGAATACGGATTTCGGATCTAATGTGACGGTCGTTCTCCCAACAGACAGTATCGAGTTTGAAATGGCCTTGACCTACTTTTCAACAATCGGAAAAATAATCATTGAACTGCGGGGAAAAAATGGTTTCGACCCATGCGTCTACGAGACATGATTTGAATGATCGGCGAGGTTCCCATAAGCGATCAAACAGTGATTCCCTGGTGGAGTATGCAACATGTAGTGAGTTAGTCGCCATCGTGAACCACAGACGAATGACCTGGTAACACTGCTGACTAGAGATGCGTGATTGTTTGAAGCTCGCATAGAAATCATCGATGCATATCCGATATTAATGTTATATGACATCAGACCTTTATTGAATCAACTGGCCATAAAATTGAAGCAGTGACAGGGAAATAAGAGTGAGCGAATATCACATTGAATATCTGGCCCGTCGTGTTTGTTGACCTGTTTTTTGCTCAGTAGAAAATTATTTCTTGTCGAGATATAAAAAAGAACTATCTACTAGAAGACATGGTTTTGTTGGTAAAGGAATTAACAAAATCAAGACCAAGGCTGGTGGCTTTCGCAAGTTATAGCCGCAGATGCCGAAATCCAATGAAGATGTTGTAGCCATCATTAAAAATGAGAACGTTGTCGTTAGCACCTTATCGTAATTTTGTGAAACTGTGCTCAGCTGTTGAATGGCGTGTTATTGTACGCGTCACTAAAATGGTTGAGACACAGCTGCTAATATTCCCCAGTGCTTCGAACCATCCAATATTCCCCCTGTACCTAGATATTGTGAGATTTATCAAATCTGTACGGTGGTGTGTTTTTGATGACAACGAAGACGATTTATACGCGCCGATGTTCCGTTGACTACGGTTTTTAGATTTGTTCTCGACGTTTCAGTAAAAATCGATCTACTCGGAGAATAAGATTACATTCACATGACTATTGAACGATTGACAATCTCTTTCCATATTCCTGATTAATTTAACTTTTTCAAATAGAGACGGGATTTTGCAGAATGCCGTATAGCGCAGGCGGCAACTTAAATATATCTATGGAGATTATTATTCAAAGTGCATCAATTCAGCCAATAGCCAAAAACATCAGATACGGAAGACACTTAAGGCTTCTGTTGACACCCACTTGGAACATGGTTACATGTACTTCGAAGCCATTCGAGGCTTGGATCTAAAGACCTTTTTCAAGGTCTCAGCCCATTACTGGAAACATCATAGTTGTTCGTGGCCTTATTTGCGTTGGCTTAAGCGACATTCCTCGCAAAATTGAAGAGGGATGAATGGACCCTAATAGCAGGAACTAACTCCAGCCCTACCCGTGCACGGAGATGCACATAATTCTAGTCTTAATCCTATCGCTTTTAATCAAAGATGAGGCGTTATGATGAATGACATCAACCGAGACTTCTCGTTCGGAATCAACAACTCCCCGGAGACTATTTCCCATCCGTATTGCAACACTATGCTTTCTTGTTAATTGAGTATTTGGTTATCGTTCATATTTTGCACATGGTAGTAAATGACTTGCATGCAGCAACGTCTTTTCATTTATCACACTGCGCGACATAAATGAATAGCATCAACAATAACCAACCGACGGAAAAATGTAATGTTTAAATCTATTTAGCGCGCATCTTCGACAATATTTATCATTCTTGCAACAGAAACTGGGCGAATCAGAGTTAATTGTAGTAATTGATTGATTGACTCAATTATGCGCTGGTTTATGCGTGCGATGTCGAATACTCGCACAATAAACACGTCATGATCACGTAAAGTTCCATCATCAACGCGAATATACATTATATCAGAGCGGCAGTTTCATTGTCACGTAGCTCAATGGAAAGAGATAGTATCATTCCGGCAGCGACTAACAGCTCTGTCTAATGTGAAGTGAACATCTACCTGCGATAGCCATCTCTCAAGAGAGGATCCTCGCAAAGCTTCGTCGATACGTCCGCTTTTCTTTTAAGAGCTTATGGCTATCACAGCCAACACACCCAAGCACCGTATCCATCGACGTTGACGTCCCCCGAGTACACCATTGCATGTGCGCATTCATTGTTGACTTCCATGATGAAAACGATACTATACCTACACTCCCATCGGTAGCAGGTTCAAGTGTCGAGATTTGCAACAACACGTTGGTCTTTTCAGCTGGACTCTGAATCAAGATTAAAGTAAACAAAAATGGTTGCAAAAAGTTGTTAACCATGCTTCAAACGTTGTCTGGGTGGTCCTTGCTCGGTTTCGACTGTAAAATCAGTCTCTCTGGGCAATGACCAGCTTTGAGATTTTTAAGCATGCATGCTCGGATATGCGATCTGTTCTCTTACATCCAGGAAGAAGAAAGTGTCCCATATCTCATTTCTCATCACGATTCCTTCACGACATTTTTTATTTTCCCGAATGATTTTGATAATCGCGTCGATGCAGTTTCGATTTTCACATCATCAGACGGAACCAAGGATGAAACACTATATCCTAGCTGTGGCTAGAGAGAGAAAGAGAAAGAGGGAGAGAGATGGAGAGAGAGAGGGAGGAGAATCCCATGCTTATGATGGAAATAATGTCTGAAATGTGACCTTTGAACTAATAGTTCAACGTTTCGACTCGTGATCTTCAAAAAAGAATACTCAGTATTCCTGAAGAAGACATCTTCCGGACTTCATTTTTCATCATTAATGTGGGATTCTGCATATACATGTACTATCAGCGTACGTATGATATACATGTAAACAACAAGAAAATTCGGTCCTCAAATAAACAACATTAGGTTAAATGTGTCTGGATCATTAAGTCCCTACTATCATCCACAC
Organism: Tubulanus polymorphus; assembly: GCF_964204645.1. Classification (NCBI taxonomy): domain Eukaryota; kingdom Metazoa; phylum Nemertea; class Palaeonemertea; order Tubulaniformes; family Tubulanidae; genus Tubulanus; species Tubulanus polymorphus. The sequence continues at coordinate 4,502,617 of NC_134029.1, read as the reverse complement.
CCATGTCCAGAGGTTCTAAAGCCTTGCGAGATGGCAGCGTACTATTTCAAAACGCCAATGTACGCTTATAATCGATTATTATGCAGCTATTTAGTTTAGCTTCGGGCAAAAATAGAGGATCGATCGTCGCCGAGGGACGCGTTGCAGCCATAAGTGTTTATTTTTGGTTGGAATAACGAGGTGCTGGACCCACTTCACGTATTTGGGATGTGATGTGACAAGAATTATAGCGCTTGACGATGAGCCGCCGATCGTTGATTGGGACATGGTGATCGCGTGACGTAAAATCAATCGATTTCTGAAACCCTTTAACAACGCAGACGTCCGACAAATTGCGTCCTTCACAAGGTCACGTGATTACGTAGTGTTCTATGCAAACTGAACTGCCCATTAGTCGAGGGCAACTTCTTTGAGAATGTTTGGGCAGTGAACGTCATCAATCGGTTCTCATTAATCAGTATACATCATGATGTCGTTTATCTTAAAATCACGACATTCGTGTGATTTTAGATTTTCTGTTCATTCTAGGACGCCTTATCGATTTTCGAGGTTAAATCATTTGAAGACTTCTGATAGCGATAATTGGTGATCGAAGCGGCCTGCAATGTCGATCAAAGCGCTTTGTATAATATCGATTGACAGAAACTGGTGTTTATTTGCTTAAAGCCATCCCTCAAACTCTCAAAATATTGATTTCCGCGTATGACTCGAGTCTCGATCAAAAACATCTAAACAGTACTATCATCTAGGCCTATAGCTAGTGCTTCTCGTGAACATTCCCTGAAGGCAGCCTACTGTATTTTTTTTTCATTTCACAAACGAAGTTAAATTAGGGAAATAGAAGGACCCTGGAAACTTTATTTAATGATGGCATTTCGGCAACTAACGCAGTAGAACGATTACTCGAAATGCAAGTCGTTTGCGCCCGTAACGATAAATTCTTGAAACGCTCTCAACATCTTGTTAGCGAGCGTAAGATACTTGAAATATCGAGAGAAAGCCGAATCGAGTACATTTCTGATTGCGCAATCGGCAGATGGATAACCGAGGCTTATTAAACAGATGATAAACCCTCGATACGTACACGATAAGCAGCAGTATATGTCTATTATTAATAGCAGAAATAATTTTCGATCAATTTAAATCAGTTTGATTCGAGTGCTTTCCAGCCCTCGGGTACTTGTTATAGGCTATGAAATACGCGCAGCTCGGGTTTCCATCGAGTTAAACAAAATAAAGACTAGCAAGAAAACAAACATTCCGCCAGTGACGCTGCAGAATCAACACAGCGGCACATTTTTATCACGAACTTGGGTTCTAATGATTCATCGGATATGACAAACGGAAGCGTTGAACTAGATAAGGAATATTGAACTATCGGTTTTAAAGAAATAGTACATTCGTGGTAACAACGCAACTGAATGTATCTTCGGTTTGGTAACCCTATATCAGATGCACGTGAACCTGTTCGCATTGAAGAGGCAATTTACGCACGGGCTAACGCCCGTAAATACGAAGCGGAGTGAAATGACAATTTCTAGCGTAGCCCAAATGGATATTCAAGCATTCGCAATCCGAAGACGATTCGTCATTGCGGATTTTGATTTTATGTCGAATTTCTCGAGTAAAAAGTCGTTAATTGCTTTTCGTCTCTGGGGGTCTCTACAAGCACGTATAGTACATCCAGTTGGACACGACAAGCTATGATTAATGAAGTAAAGAAGGCGGGAATCGACACAGATGCCACTGATGGATGACATCTTATATTTCACACAGACAACTACGCGTCGATTTGAAGAAGACGAACAGTTTGTTTTAAGATTCAGGGCGTGATATTGCCGTCATACGTAGTTACAACGAACTACGGGGACCGCAAGAGTCAAATAACGCACCGAAAAGGAAAATATTGCCAAATGTCGGCTGAGTTAACTGGCTACTGTGGAGTTGTATAATTTGCTGTCATTATTTTTCCTATCGACAACATGAAGAACAGTATGAATCGATGAAGAGGGCATTGTTTGGTATGAATCCCGTTGTCCTCAAAGGACGAGAAATCCTGTCATTATCCGTATACTTATTTATACTTGGACAGAACAGCATTGTTCGCGAAAGACATCGCATTTCCCCCAGAAAGACGCCAGTCGCAATACGAAATTACCGATAGAAAAATACGCTCGTTTAGATCTGCACCGCATGTGTAAGCGGAAGAAAAATGTTTAAGGATTTATTCTACGAACGGCCAGTAAATCGCCACCAGAGGATTCCATTAGATTTTCTCCTGAATTTCGAATATTTCATCTCGCTTTGCGATGAGATATTGACAGCTTACGTCACGGGAGCGTTAGTAAATGCGCGTATTCATTTTTCCTCCTCATCAGTTGCAGCAGAAATCGTATAAGCCGCTTTTACAACAGGAAAAGTCAGTGTCGAAAGAACAAAAATCGTGCCTGGGGTGTTTTTGTTCGAGTCAATCAAGCAAATGCACGGCGTCCGTCGGGGGAAAGAGTTGCGCATACATCGATAGACACAGAGCCATCAGACAGGAATATCAAAACTGAACGAAAATATGTCGCGACCATTTATAATGAGCGCACTTTCCTCCAGCTCAACATAGTTCTCGTTTGATTAGCACAGAAATCGGCGGAACTACCTAGAGCGAAACGATACAATCTGCCTCACGAAAACGACTGGATAACGTGTCGTTTTTCTTTTTTTCTAGATAGTCATGGTTATTTCGTGATACGTACACGCACGATTAGATGAAATCGAGTTCGAATCCCGTTTCGTGCCGTTTTTCAAATGATATGCAAATGAGGTTTAGTTATGGTTATTTCGCGATACGTATACGCAAACACGCAGATCAATTGAAATCGGGTTCGAATCCCAGTCTGGAATGAGCGTGTCGCCCGTTTCTGATTGCGTGAAATTCAATTGGTTTTGACAGCCGTTCATTTGCTTCGTTAATAAAGCGTTTTCTTGATTAAATATGAGTGATTTTTATTTGCATACGATAGACCTACAAAATCGCCGTAGACGCTACTGCGTAGAATCAATATGGCTTTATGCAGAACGGTCGGTGATCAAATAAAAAATCAAAACCCCCGGAAAAAATCTATAAGGCAACTCATAAAAGGTCGTACTCGATATGCATCCAATTAGAGCAGTACGTAAGACTCCTTAAACTAAACTATAATAGGGCCGGTTTAATTAGAAGTGATGTGAAAGGTTTATATTGGATTTTGCTAGTTTGGCTTCCAGGCAAAGGAAAGTTAATTTTTTGTTTTATCGATTTTTCCCGTATGTGTATGCGAGTACCTAATTGCTCGATATCGATTTAGAAGAATTCTACCCCCAAAACAAAGATACGATCATTTCCTGAAAAAAATGATAATTTTTTCCACCGACTGCGCTTTGCCGACGGGATCAACTGCACGTATCAAATGTGTATTTGACTTTTAGATAAAGTAGAATACAAAGGATGACTACATAAGCCGTAGGGTTTGAGCCTTTTTCAAGTCAGGAAAATGGCAAATGAGTTGAAATACAGTAGCGCAAATGTTGCAGCTATACCCAGAAACGGTAAATTCATCCCGCGGCACCTTATCGACTAAGAACCAACACGGTTGCGTTTTTTCACATGGCGCTCAATGAATATTATTTTCTCGCAAAGAGCAACAAGATCCGGAATCAATAGCTCAAATCAGATTAATATTTGCTTCCTAGCTGCATATGTCTGATAATATATCGTCGCTTCAATATAACTCTGTATTTATTAATAGCGGTTACACTCGCTGTAACGCTGTACGTTTCCTCGTGATGAATGGAATTAGCTTCGTGAAATGCTTTTACGGAATGTTCGGAATTCCCGATTGTTCCCGACACTGTTATTGTCAATCGCACTACAAATCCTCACTTTATTCTCGTATATCGTTAGTAGTGGTTGCGAGATCAGAATTTAACTCCAAATAACATGGTCTTGATGAAATATCAACGCATAGGAGCCAGTTAAGAATCAAGGCTTGAATTGAGCTTGCCACATCTTATTTGGGCTGAATGACTTATCCTTTCTTTGGATGTATACCATGTTTTTGAAGAAATTGAAGTAAATATTGCTTCCAACGCGCCTGTCAGATATTTGGATTTTCGTCATCGTTGGGAGTTACCGTAAGTCCATGTAACTGGACCAGAGAACCAAAACGGTCATGACTGGTCTTACATTTTGAAAACAATTCTATTGCTATTGTAAATTCGGTTATTAGCAACTCATATCTGATTCTATTTCTAATCCTGACTCCGAGATAGATTTTCTGAGTACTGGAGATGTAGAGACGAAATGAAATTAAAAGATGACATTTCGGGTTTTTATGATCTTCTGGTAAATTCAGATGTGAAAGCGAATCGGTTCGATCACATATACTCCGACTGCGCCGGTCTTCGTTTAATAAAAAAATTGATTGCTTTTGTTTTAGTGTTTCAGAGTCTACTCGTGTCGCCCTGTCGACGATGGTTTTATTAAACGCGCATACTATAATAATTCACTGCGAAATTAATCTAGCAAAAACCGTTTCAATCGAAGGCGCCCGCGTATCATGAGTGAGTGTGTTCGTACGGCTTTGATATATGCGTAAATCAATGCATTCATTTTAAAAGGTGTGAGGGTGGACTGTATTAAACTTAAGGCAATTTAATATCGACGCGGACATAATAACAATACAAACCTATGGCGTTCTATTTCTATTGGAAAAATAGGTGTTAGTTTTAGTAAATCGTTCGAGGGCAGTTTCTAACCTGTTCCATACTACTACTAGACTTTATGGATTTATCACTGAGAAAACGAAATACGCCCAATCGAAAGGCACTAATATTGAATGAAATATCAGAAAATAGCGAAACACATGAAAAGATAGAAGTTGTGTAAATCAGGGGTCGACTGTATAGTCGGGTTTTTACCTGGTCGCCGGGGTAGGTTCACTTGATTTAAATTGGCCTAGAATTCCGGTTATAACTGGCCTAATAAAACTTTTGCGTCACGAAATGTCTAAAATCCAGACTGGTTGTTAGCGATGAGGGTGAGATGATAACAGGTTTTACTGAGGAGCTTTTGTATCCGCAGGGTAAATAATGTATTATTAACTGATTTATGATTTTTTCCATGCACATTTTCTATGATTGCATCATAATGCCTTAAAGTAAATAACAGTATACACACACATAACAGGATATCATATCATCTAGCCGTATTTATCTACTTATATAGCATATTATACAACGCGTATATCAAATACAATAGAACTAATTGCTGCAACAACGAAGTTCCAAATACACGCCCACGATATACGTAATGCAGTGGATGGTGGCAACACTACACCCATCAATGCGTCTAACTCTATATCGATAATCACGCCGGCGATTTATCTTACGTATATATATTGAATATATAGGGCGTATTTAATTTCAATCGAAATAAAAAAAAACAAATTGTCTTATTGCGTCGATTGTCGTATATGATATAAAGCTGAAGAGTTCTCAGATGATTTCTAGCTCAGTAAACATGTATACATATTCCGAAGCACACAGCGAGCTGCGAGAAAGAGAGAGAGGGAGAGAGAACATGCGGATTAATTCCAGTAATCACTTCTCGACGCGTCTTATGTTCCACTTGACCAACCGCAAGACATAATTTATCACACTTTGGCTTTAATTTGATAACCAATAACATCTCTACTTTCTCTCGTCTGCGCAACGAGTTGCGTAAGAGTGCGCTGGATGAGCTTCTTGATTAACCAACTCGAACCAGCCTGGTTAACCGAAAGGCGTATATTAGGTGCGAGTGCAAGGCTAGGATTGGGCGTCATTACAGGCCAACAGCGGATATCGCTATCTGGGTAACTTTCGCACGAACCGTTATCGTCCGGATATTGTTCGAAGGAAGCTGAGCATCCTCCTGGGTAACCCCGACATCCGTGTGTAACGGCTAGCAAACAAACTGTGTTTGGTTACGCAGGTTACAGTAGACTGCAAGTGCGGCTGGTTTTTGGGTAGTTTCCTTCCTTATAGGAACATGCGTTGAAAGAAAATGAATGTCTGATCCTTATGTAACTACATATGATAACGATGTCGTATCTAAAATGCATGAGCTGATTTACTTCTGAGAGCATGTTATATGGAAAAAATAAGTCCAATACAATAAACCCTTACTTTCAGTACTTTTTAGACATACTCATTAATATGCGGCATCTAATGCCATATAGTCTGAGAGACATATTATAGCATTAAGAATATAGATCTATGGAAGACATGATATTCGCAGACGTTTTAGCGAGACCATCGAGAATTCGCGCACAAATTACACGGTGGCAAAGATTTATCGACAAGACAAATTGATGAGATTGTAAAAAGAGAGTGATGTACGACGATTAAGTCTACCGATGAATGGATGAAGTGCAAGTATAGTTCGTTCGATCAGGTAATACACCAGGAACGTCGTACACGCGCCGGTCTCCGAAGATCCATTTATCACATTATACGTTACACCTTGTCAGTGTTATAACCGAATAACAAATGTCGCCCGCGGATAATTTCATATTGCGTCTATTTGACTCGTTTAGTCTGAAATTGCTGCGGACTCGACCCATCCGGAGTTTATCACCGTCGTGATAGATGGTAGCGAAATCTGATGAGTCTGAATTATAGGCAATATTGTCGTAATATAATCGCGGCCGTAAACAATTTGAAATTTAATTTCGAAGATATCGTTCACCTGTGAGGGATGTATTTACACAACTCCAAGCTCTGAGCGAGAGTAGGTATAATCTGTATAGATTTCCAGCTCTGCTTCCTCCTCTCTTACGCAAACAAAATGATGGCGGAATTTTAAACGAAAATCAAAAACAGAGTTTGATCAAGATGGGGGATACCTGAGTGCGGGAGAATGCTCGTGACAACATTGTGGAGTATGTAAACACGGATGACTTGTATCGGGAAACACCGGACCGCATTTACACTCTCAACACGTAATGTGGTCAACGCATGGGAGTCGCGAAGCTCTCCGCTTAGACCAATATTGTTTTTTTGAATATTCGCTTTTAAAAGAAACCGAAGTTGGTCGACCGTCATTCCGATAACCGTATCCGAGCCGCTAACGTTATTACATCACTTCAGACATGAATAAGAATAAAAAGCACGCTCACGGTTTATATTCATGACAAGATCTGTTTACATTGGTAAAATCTAGACCGATTCTTGTCGTACCAACTCGAAATGTAAAAGACACACAGACCACCCACACTCGCTTTCTCTCTGTATAGATAAGTGGATACCTTGATTAGAACATGATATAAAACCCCGAAGATAAAATCGGCAAAATGCAGTAGGTGTTTTATATTTTTGTAAGAAGTGTGTCATTACGAGTGGAGAGAAGCTGATGTTTTCCGGAGAAAGTTGATGTGTAGAAAAATAATCTGTGTGGGGATAGTATTGACATATACGTTCGTTTTCTTATCTATATTCCCTCTAGCCACTTTATATGTACAGGGGAGTTTGCCGCCAAGTGAAAACTGATGGCCTAACGACTCGTCGGCCATTGCGCTTATATTTCCATTCTATACGTTCAGATGACCTTTCATGTTTTCTACTCCAGTTATTCAGTCGTCTGGCTATAGATCTGTGCTGTTTGTGTTTGTTACGCCGAGCAGATCACTTCTTTAATGATGCGTCACTTATTGATGGATAATCGAATGAATGTTTTTCCAGGGCTCTCGCAAACGTCATTAGCTGCGATTTCACTAGAAGCTATCGTATATGCTTAGAAATGTCGAATCTAATGTCGTTGTAATTAACAAGTAAAAACCCTAGTTTTTAGGGTAATAGTTGATATTAAAGCGTCTATCGTTAATTCTTTGTAATTTTGATTTCTCTGATGATAGAGTTTAAGATAAACTCCGAAACTGTCAGACAATACGCGCTTTAATCATCCACCACTATAACGGTCATTTAGATCCATTTGAATTTTGAATTGAAAGTCAATCAACATTGATGTCGGAACACCGACGTCTTACACATTTCTTTAAAATGCTATTTAGATTCATCATATTTTTTTTTGCGCTCACCCTTAGTTTGCACGGTCGAATCCCAATAATTCGGAAATGACATCTTCGAACTTGATTGCTCTTTGCGGAATATTTAATGTCCTAAATCATGAGGATTTTTTCACATATCGATGAATCTGATGCGCGTGACATGTACTTATTGATCAACATAAGACGGAGCGTCGGATATTTTCATTACGGTTCATCGCTGATACCATCACACGCGTGTATATCACATAAACACAAGGGGATTGTAAGAACCCGTTAAAACTAATGGTGTATGTATGAGATAAAATCTACCCGTCAATATCGACCTGCGTAAAACGGTTTACAAGAAACAATAATGTTGAGATAATGTAACACGTCAATTTAATGACCTAGACCTTGCTGGATAAAGTTTATAGATTTATGTGACGTCACTCTCATTTCTGACCTTGATACACTTAATGGCCAGATCATGAGATTCGCGTTTAGAATTTAAAAAGGAAATCATAATCAAATACATTCAACCAAAGGCCATATACAAATTAAAACGATATGTTTACATTTTGAAGTATTTTCAATGTGCACCTTGACATTTCGATTCGTGGTAAACATCTTCAAATTAGACTCTGATCTCATTTTGCCGCACAACCCCAAAAGACGATGTATTCTTCCTTTTAGGTATGGAAAACATCAAATGCGTAGAAGCTTTGCTCTCGGAGGTCGTGGAATTTAACAAAGCAACGCCATCAAGTCTTCTCGTTTTATTGATGCGTATGATGGAATATCCACGAGGACAAACAAAAACTTTTCAGGGGAAACATTCAATTCAACTTGAAGATAACGTGTAGTTATGGAGCTGTGGGTGGTTGACGAACACGTTGCACTCCCCGGACTATATGCGTATAGAACGGGTGTCGAAAGCTGTCATTCCATCAGGTTTGTAATTTTGTATCTGGCAAGAAAAAGTCCTCGTTATTCAAATGTTAACTAGTCTCTGCAACCGCCTTTTACAAAGCAACAACACCGTGTAAAGATGTATGTCACTCGGGAGATATTTAGACGACTAGTGTAACTAGCTGCGGTAGAGCTTGATGGCGGAACTCGCCATTCGAATCACGTGCCATGACCACGAAAACAATACGTCGTATTTCAAGAGCATCGTGACGTCAGAAGTTTGGTAATCGATGGAGGGAAAAGCAGCGTTTGGATAATCAAGTTATTTGGGTGCGTCGGTAGTTTGGAAATGGCTAAAAACGTCATTTGCCGGGAATCAATTAATAATACGTCCATTTGCTCTCTTTTGTCTTCAAATAAACTTTTTATATAGTTTTTATCTTGGAAGAGGGTTGAAACCCGCGGATACAAACGATTCGCACAGAAATTTCCAGAAATCGCTCACTGAATTTATGTCGATTTTAACGCGTCTTTGTGCGCGCAAAACGTTTGAAATATTGACGTAAATTTGTCGAATAAAAAACTTAAAATTTACGACAAAGATTTTTAGGAGTTCGTGTAATGGTAGTAGAAGTGTTCAATCGTATACACAAAAAAAAACACGTACAATATACATTAACTATACATTATTTTGTAGACATGTTTTATGGATTGAGAAGAAGACATTACGTATACAGCCGAGTAATGGGTTGTAATTGCTGGTTATCAATTGACGGTCTAAATGTGTCGTTTTGAAATGACGCGTAACCTCTACCTTTAAGTTTGAATGCTTTTTATTGAAAATGATGATTGACGTATTCGATCGAAATTGTGTAGTTAGCGAGTTAGAAATTCACACTTAAATTCACATTGTGGAAATTCACATCTAAAATTCACATTTTACTACGCTTTCCCCTTAATTAATGCTATACTTTTCCATATCCGCTCAAAATTTTCAACAACGGTATTATGGTTTGTTCTTTTTTTGTAAATATAGGATTGCGTGTACAACCGAATCAGTCAGCGACACTAAAAGGTTTGCCTTGTTTACATGTGACCCTACCACAGGAACTACATGCCCCATTGATCGGATATTGCCTACTCTCGAAAACTATTTTTGTCAGGCTTTTATTTCCGGTATTCCGGAGAAGAGAGAAAGCAATATTTTACGCGATATTTCGCGTGAGATTCGGCGCGCTAAAAAAATCACAAACTCGAATGGGAAATTTGTGTAGAGATTTCGCATTGATTGAAAAGGATTTTTCGCGTATACGATGCTGACTTCGAAATACTGAATAACCACATATCATAAATCGCTATAGATCGGAGAGACCACTTATCGAAAACACGTATCTGGTTTCAGGAGTTTTTGCTGGTTAATAGCAAGTATTAGGGGCCTAGGTTCGGTTACCAACGACCAAATCAATCCTTTTTTGCCTGTGAGATCAATTATATAGTCTGCACTGCACGCCTAAAAAATGATTGCAAATCGAATACGTGTATTGCCGCAACTACAACTTTGACATAACGATTTTTAGATCTATATATATAACATATAGTACGTGACGCAAGCACTCATTAGAAAGCCCTTATTGGAACTTGGTTCCGTCTTACGCAAAAAATTCGTCGTACAATCATGGACTCTAAAACGATTAGTGCCTTTTTAATGCAATTTACAGTAAGTAAATGCATGGTGTTGTACATGGAACGGTACGTTGCATTAACACCCAACCCCGAAGGACTAGAATGTAATCATCTTCGTCGCTATTATTTTCGACCATTTTACGACCCCGACTCGATGGTGAATTATAGATTATTTCGAAGGCTCTGATTCAGCGGTTGTAAAATGAATGAAGTGGATATATTTCGTGAAATGAAACATCACTTCAAAAAAGCAATACATACGCGCTATACTAATGCGTAATATACGTATAGTATACAATTTTTAAGAGCTTTTGTTCTAGCGATATGATATGGGATTGTTTTTTCGCGAAGTAAAAAACGGCTTTCGGGCGGAGAGAACATGACTATGTGCATGCGTATCATACAAAAATCTGATCGAAAAAAACAACATTTCCTGGATGCTTAATTCGTTATAAGTGCCGAGGTAATATCATTTCGGTTCGAAAATGTTTGTAGCCGACTTTTGTTGCAATGACACGTCACGAAATAGGAGCAAAGTTCTTAGGTTGTGAAGACAATTCGATACTCGAATCCATAGCACTGTGGCGTATTAATTCAGCTGGACCTGATTCCCAATCCTCGTGCTTCGCCGAATCGTTGATAACCGTTGTAATTAAAGTAAGTAGCGGAACGGGCACCGGTTACTGACGACTTGCCGATACAGGATTACATAGCGAATATCTAATTATTCCGTATTACCATCTGACTTCACTTGAATTCCCGTTAACGCAATTACTGATGGATTATTGGTGGCAGATTTTCGAGTGTAAAACCCCATTTCCACATCACCCGGCGATAAACCGGTTAACTCACCGTCGTATAGCCGAATATTCCTCGCAAGCAAAGAGTCGTAATTGCTCATTTCATCAAGTTTCGAGTTGCACCGCGAAGGCATTAAAAAGTCTTTAACTAGTTGCTCGTATGAACATCGAGCCAAGTTACAAAAGACTTAATCGATTGAAGTGGACAGTTGCTCTTTGTCTGTCTTAGAAATAATTTTCAATTAGCAAACAGACGATAGTTGCGTGTCATCAGTATTGTAGTTTTCATAAACTCTATTTCGCGTATAGAGCCATTGATTATGGAGTGACGTGTCAGTGGATTTGTTACCCATTTTTGTTTCGAAAAGTTCCCCTCCTCAAACTTAACCCATAGATTTCCATACGTCCAGTTTTTGTTCGTAACTGTGTTTGTGTGTACCTCAGAAAAAAAATACTATCTAATTCATTTCAGTTTAGCCGGTCGACGATTCTCGTAGGAGGGTCGATGATCGGCTGGCTTTACGTTAACTGCGCCAGTAAATGAATAACCGATATTCGCCAACACGGCGGCCAAAACGTCATCGGAATAATTGAATCAAAACTCACACACACTCGTGACGGGTCCGCCATTGTTTCCAGACGTACGTAGTCAATGGCAATCATAGCTAAACGAGTTAAAGTGGGCGAACATGGATAATTCATTGGAACACCAAGTGCCAATTAAAATCTAAATTCTAATCGAAAACGCTATCGGCTGGGGGAAATTATAGCTAATCGTGTTATATTAGATTAAGCATTCTAGTCAGGTACCGGCAGACGAAAATTGCATCACTTCCGTGCGACGGTTAAAAACGGATGCGTTTAAAATTCAAATTCGTTTACATGTATCTTTTTTCTACTAGAATCCGCAGGGACTCCAGAGAATTTAATGTACCCTGTAATGTGTGAATCCCGATCGAATCAACCTATACGTCAGTAGGTTAATGCGTATGCCTCGACCAGCAGCCAAGTATCATAAAGTCTTTGACATGAATCATCGAATTGGCTTTCGATTCCAGTACTTCATCGATTTCAGACTAAATAGTGCTAAAGTCTAATGAAGTTTTGAATGAAATGGGATATCTTTAACCACATAATTGCGGTGAGTCATGGCCGTTTTGGTTGGCAGATAAGTTCAGCTCCATTGATAATAAGAGAGGGTCAGAGATAGATAAATCGGTGTTAAACGAGATGCTTATGACACTTGTATCAGAGATCAGCAGTTATGGTGAACAGTAATATCGACAGTTCATCCGGTACATAGCAAAATCAAGTTTCTCCCAGTGTCTATAATCTGATTTAGACATCGAGACTTGTGTCAACACCATTCGAGAGTGGAGATTTATTAATTATCATACCACCAAGCAAGAACGTAATATAGAAGAGAGCAAGTCATATCGCGGTTATGTTATCATTGAAATGATAGGCCATAATCCAGAGTGCGGCGGTTATAAAAATGATAGACACGATAAGTTGGATTGCTTCGTAGGGGGGTCGTCATTTTCATTTCTGTAGCATTCGGTGGCAGTTTTTATGTATTCGTTTCGCTTTCGACGACTTTTTACGAGACAGGCGCGTTATGCGAATAGCCGACTGTATTCGTGTTCAATTATTTACGTATTGTCGCCCGACTAGTTGGCAAAGTTTCAACCGATATATAATATATTTCGGGTAAAAAAAGGAGATTATTACAGAGGCGTGGGTATTATATAGTTCTTATTTAGACTGAAGATATCTTTTGCAGTGTGGAAGTGTGGAAGATATTGCAATTATCTACGCTCAGATTCGGATAAGCAGATCAAGATGCTGTAACACGCGTCAATATTGTCTGAATAATATCTTGATATATAAAACTCCAAGTATAATAGAAATGATGTCGAGACTGTATATTGAATCGAATGTACTTATTAAAAAAAAATGCATATTTCTGCAATGATTAGAAATCAAAGCACAGGATGAACGTCGCCTAAGCGAACTTTCAGCATATCGTCACCGTTTCAGAAACGACGCGTTTTCAGCTCGAAATGATGTTTCTTCAGTTCAGCGAGGACACCGGTCGGTCGTGAAGATCAGGATTCGATCACACGGGCCTAGCCGCATACAAACCAGACGCATAAGATGACAGAATAGTTGTCGAGAAAACCTAATAGATTGTTATCTGATTCCACCATATCGATTTCCTATAGTCTTTTGGAATATAAATTAGACGTACACGGAATCGAATCGGCAAAACTGGCGTAACGATTCCCTTCTGCGGCCAACATAAACCTTCCCTCGAGAATGTATTTGAAATAGACACAGAAATTAGCAAGAAAACAGCTATGCCGTATAGCTAAACCCTGCTGGAAAATCGGTTTTTTGCCTGGCTAACTTAAGAATCGGAGCCCTAAGCACAAAAATGATGCCTGGATTCTGATGATTTCATTTGTTTTCGCGGGTGAGTTGCCGTCAATTCGGGTTTTGATAAATGAAGCAAAAACCATTGTACAAGCACCGCCAGGGAAATCATTGTTCACGATGGCTTGCCGTTGTTTTTAAACGGATTGAGATTGTGTTATGAATAGAAAAAAAGAACAAATCCCGTATTCCCAAATTCAGTTGTTCGATGTCATTATTGCAAGGCATCGGTTTTGTGTGTTGTATGTGTGTTGCGGGTGTAATGATTCGACTGTAAATCGACGAGACTAGCTTTAAATCACTTGACTCTCTCTTTCTTTCGTATCAGTGCCCTTTCCTTAAAATGCGTATAACTTTCAGGGATAGCTATTTATAACTTGACTCTTAGGTAATTGGATTTCTCCCGAGATGAAAGGTTAGTCGACTCATTTGAATCTGGCTCAAATTTAGTACGCGTTGACGAATGGGGTATATGCGTGATACTTGGTGAGGACCTGTCGTCTCAATGCTTAAGTGTAATCAGCGTTAGTGTAGAATATCAGCATATGTTATTTAAAGGTTTGTCGAGCGAAACCCGAGAAAATGACAAGACGCAACTTCCCACGAGGCTGAACGAACGCCCAGAGAGAACCATCGGGCAAATCGAAGATTTGACAGCATCACGCTCAATTTCTTTCCATCTGGTGTTCTCATGGTAACCGATTTAGCCCTTGGAGCACACCTAAGACGGCTGTAGGTAGATTTTGGATGTTCTTTCGATTTCCGTTCCATTTCTCCTTTTTTTCTTCGTGTACAGTCGAGAGATTTCGGATGAAGCGAAGCACGCAAAACGACACGAACGGCTGCTCTTCAAAAACTCCCTCGGAAATCTTTCGAATACGCACAGAAAACACGACGACAATCGTTAAAAATAACCTTGACTTCTCGCGTGGATTAATCCACGGATTGATCGCATGGGATAGACAGATTGCTAGCGATGGGACTGTCATCGCGCGTGCACTACGTGTTTGCCATCGCTAAAACCGTCCTACCAAGTACACGACGGTCACCGCGCCACACGATGGTCGTACTAACTACCGAATAATGTAATCGTCTAGCAGGTGACTAAGCCTCATCGTAGACGAATAGAGCGCGGTGATAAATGTACAGTTGATATAATTATAACCCATTATAAGCGTAGTTATTGAGTCTTATTACGGAACCCCGAGGGACGAGAGAGATGGTGGGCATTGATTCTAAGTACACGTAGGAAACCGAATGCTTTACCATGCGCTGCTATACCGCGACAGGTTTTAGACCTTCGAAGAGGATCTCTGCTGTCTATTTCTAACGAACTCGGTTTTATTTTATATATATGCGACTGGCATTGTGATGTCTATAAACCACCTTAGTTCTCAACGGGATATTGGATTTAGCATCATCCTGTATGTCTGTTATTTTCATCCTTGGTGGATACGGTAACGCGGGCCTACGGGAATATCTCAAAAAAAGCTCAAATACCCGTAAAATAGGAAAGTGGGAAAAACTAACTTTACCGGATTCGTTCAACAATCAAACCCTTAAGACCGCAGTTTCATTTGAAAAGAAAGCAATTACAATAGATTTAGTAGAAAGTTTAGTTTGGCGTATCTCTCTAATTTCCTTGCAACGTTGCGAAAAATCCGTTTGGTTACCGCTAACGCTTATCGAGACAAGCTCGTTAGAATTGTGAAAACATCCAGCCACGACCACTCGGAAAAATCCAGGCTTCCAGCATTCCGATCTTATTCATGAGTGTGAAGAAGCTTTATTTCGTAACAAAGTCTAAATTTTAGTGATTCCTATTCATCAGCATCATTTATTCTTGAAAAGAAAAAGAGCTTTCCGGTAGGAATTAGAAAAATAGTTGATTTCACTTTCAGCCAAACCAGTAAGTTAGGCTAACAAAAATTGATACCTTGTTTCTCCGCTCTGCTGAGCTTAAATGTTGACCCGGCCGGCCGCCTATCTACCCTATACATTACTTTTTTTAAAATCGTGATCAATTTTACCATAACAGACCCGGCCGCTATAGAAATGAACTGTTTATAAATTTTATCATATTTCACAAAAATGACCCGGCCGCTGCGGAGAAACAAGGTATCATTTTTGTTTAGCCTTAGCGTGATATCTACTAGTACCGGTTACAAGCTCCAGGCTGATCGAACTAATGTAGCAGTATTTAATAAGAGGATATTTTCTACCAATACGTAAACGTATGCAAATTGTAAACTAACCCAACTTAAAAATTAACACCCAGTATTGACTGAATGAATACTGCGCGAAACGGAACGTAGGCCTAATATTCGAAACTACGTAACGCTATAAAAATCGGCGTCTCTAACGAGAAGACGCGCGGCCATGTTTTATTCAGAATCATGTATAATCGAATTAACGAAGTCGGCGTTTAATGTGCTTCGGCGCCGGGTGAATTTCACGACAAGTCACGCAATAAAAACAAACTCGTTATTTTCAAAAAAATATCAGATATTTATGATACGGGTGTCCAGTCACGAAGCGACGGCCTTTAAATAGGCGACCCCGACATATACACACGAGGGCTATTGATGCAATAGACGATACGACAAACAAGAAAAGGACAGAAAATAGGCTCCGTAGGCATATACGAGTTCGTGTGATCAGCTTTTGTTTTTCAAAAGTGTGCATACGTACGTTGTTAGTTTTAATTCGTTCTTTATTCCGGCACGCGTTTGATTAGAATCAGCCAAACCATCTGTCGCGTCACTGCGGGCTTTATGTAATTCAGATTTATAACGAGCAAAGTAAATTATACGGGAACAAACAATGAATCTGGACTGAATAGCGCTAGCCGAAGTTAATACGACATCTGTTAAATAAAGCCGTTTTTAGATGTACGTATCTTTGCAATCAATCTGACGGGTGTATCACGCGTTCTCAATTTTCAGGTATTCTCTCCGTTTACGAAGTCACGACACGAGAACACGATATAACGTTTCACTATGGCGGTATCACTCGTCCTCTTCAAATACGATAAGTTCCATGCTTATCCGAATAATATCAATAATCGAATTCTACCTAACATGTTTACATCAAATTGTGATAAAAAAGAAAGCTACCGATTCATATCATCATACGACAATTTGATATTGATATACTGGGTAAGATAAAGAATACTGAATCGAATAACAAAGCAAAAGAATTGAAAGGACAAAGTACTTTGAGGCACCGATCCCACTACCTTTGATTAGCCTCATTTGTAAGTTTATATACATGATACATATACACGGTTGATGTAGAAAGGAAAAGAAAGTAAAAGGTTGATGGTTTTACGTACACATCGATTTTATTGGAAATTCGGTGGTTATAAATGAGTTAAATGAGGCTGTGCACCTTCAGGAGGTGACAACTGTGAGGGGATACTAGTATATTCAGGATGACAGGAGCCGCTTTAATCATCGTTGGTTAAATTATTCAATAATTCCAACGCTACGATACTCGATTGCCAATCGACAGGATGCAAGTATGTCGTTGACGGGCGGCCGGTATGACGTCATTACACGGCGTTAATGATGTACAAAATACCGGAAGAGTCGAAGTATTAGTTAAGTGAGTCTGTTGTGTGCGGTTAATACGAATTTCCCCCCTGTTTGTGCGCGGCGTCAAGATAATGATATCCAGCGACATATACCAGATATAGAATGCCTATCACTATAGGGAAGAGTGTATCATCACACGATTGCTAGCCTTACCAGAAACCGTAGGCGTCGCCATTAACACGACAGCGTTTTCAAAAAAAGTTCGAGTGACTTGGTTTTTGTGGTCAATTGGAGTCGCACAACCGTTGACGAATGGACTATGCGACTATGGGCAGTTTTAGTGACGTTCGTTTGTACAAGTTCGGTTGATTTTTAGTATAAGTTCGTATTCTTATTCTACGTAAACCGGGGCCCGATCATAACGATCAGTGAAGTGTATAACCGAATCGTTATAGGCCGTTATCATTTTTGTTACATCCGTCCGGGTATGCATAATGCGACAGGCGGTTACGAGCGCCATTCTACATCCGGAATACACCCGAACGGTCTTAGCTATATTAGCTGGTGACGCATTATATTCCGCTGAGAATTTGATCTGAACTGCTATTCTGAGTCCCCCATACCCCCGACATAGTCCTAGTCGTGAATTATTAACATCATCGATTATCCTCTTGGGAACGATAAAACAATGCTTTGAAATGATTTTTTCTACGGTTGTTGTATTTTCAATTGGGTCGCTATGATAATATTATACACAGAATCCACTCAATTGGATACCAGTCGAAATGCAAATAAAACAATAAGATTTGAAATTGCGTTCCACTTTCTAGATGGTTACACATAAATTCAACTTTTTAAAGAACGGTGCTATTTCAATGACAATATTGCCTACTTCTAAGGCAAACAGTTCGATGGATACTCGGTGACCGTTGTGGTTGTCGCGGTCGTGACACCTCTTCTAGTCTTGTGATTTTCATCTTACCTGACCGGAGCCTCAGGCAGATCAGGCTCAAGGCGAGACTTAAAGATCCTTTCAGAGATGACTCGTGCGGATTCTTAAGAATATCGATATGGGTCAGCTTTTCGCTTTTCTGGCGCAAGCAAGATTTGGCATAGACGACATAAGGTCGCATTGTTGTTACTTGAGGAAGTGAGTTTACTTAGCGTATTGTGACGAGAATTTAAAAATGAAACGGCGGGTAAAATGTATATTTTTCCTTGGATACTTTTGAGACAATGTGATCTAGCAAACAAAAGTTACAAGCAAGAAGCTGGAAAATATACAAAGATATAAAAGCTCATCATAGCTCGCGGTCGTATGAGATATTGTGACGTACGATAATATGTTATGAAGAGGTAATTATAGTTTAATTATCATCCGTACACTGCCAACACGTATCAGGTGACATATCTCATTATTGGCGAGAGCCCACCGCTGTATCATATTATCATTGACCTTTTAGCCGTTATACATTAAACTTCCCTCACACCTCCAACCACTCGCGCAAACCGTTACGACAAGAGCCCTGAAGTTTCGCAAGAACTCGAGTATGTAATGGAAAATTTCTCTTGAACCGAGGACATATAAACCAACGCCCCCTCAAATCACACCCATTTCCAGTCCTCAGTTACCCCACTATTCGAGAATTGCGTAAATATCGTCATCTAAGGCAAGTTTCTATAGTAACTCCAAAATCCTGGCATAAATGACCGTTATCTACTGCATCAAAATGACCTGTGATTTCAATTATTCTAAACTCATCTTTCACAAAGCAGTTCAAGGAGTTCTTTTTACAAAGGATGATATTTAATAATAAGATTAATAATAATTTTTCTCAACACGATAGAATCGAGTTGAATAATGTATGTTTTTGTTTAAATCACTTATACGGCGCACACTTGAAACCGATGGATTGAAATCATGCAGTCAGAAGTACATTATAGTCGATTGCTTTTCATTCGTTTCCGATCTCGATGAACGTGTGTAGATGTGTACGCAAAAATACGAATTCGCGAGTACTAAGTGGATTCAACGTCAACGTTCGACGCAAAACAACGTTGTTTAAACGAACATATTAATATTCACTGCTAGTAGAAAACCGTTTAAGAGACACTCAATACAAAACCCTAAGCGACCGGGCCGACTGAAAGCAACCAGCTGTATTAGCAAGTAGTAAATCTTTTTGATTTATAGCTAATGTTAACGACATGCATAACAAGTTGTCACTAATTCGCCGCCGTAAACTGTATGAGAAATTGCTCCGTAATTTTTTCAACTTTAGATTCGATGCGATATATATATATATGAATAAATATGAAACAGAGCACGATGCAAATCTGGCAACGTTTCCTACCGTTGTGGTGGCCGTGTTTTTGAATCGGTATTCGAAAACAGCCTCCTAAAACAAAAATAACGAAAATATGAGAGCGAATTGAAAAGAAAATTGTTTACCTTTGATAAGCACCATGATACCAGATAATAGATTCATGTTGTGATAATCCTGTACTGGTGAATGTGTTTATAATAATAGTTATTATGATAAACCCGAATTCGATTGTTTTGCTCATTTATTTACATATTTAGATAATTCCCGCGATTTTCGTCCCTATATATCGCTAAAAGTCCAGCGCGTCGCATCTTCGCCGCTCCGGTCCAAAACCCGCTTGCCTTGTGTGCGTGGAAAACGTAAATCAATACACGTAAAACGCTGAAATGAAAATCAACGATTCCTTTCTGGTTGAAAATCACCGCCAGTATTCTACAGCCGATATCGCGCACCACCGTCGCTCTGTCGCCGCCGATCAGCACCGATGCGCCGCTACTTTCGAATTATCGCCAGCCTCAAAGCGACTCAGTTCACTTTCAAGATACACTCGTGGGCGAAGCGCCGTGGCTTTACACCTACAGATGTGCACAGTCCGCACAATGCAAGTTTTTCTTCTTTTTGCTAATGAACCAGCGACATTACTTTTTAATGTCGGATATCTTGCGAATGTATCGATGCGAATGTTAGACGCTACCGTAGAGGACTGGAGGATCTACGTGTTTTTGTTAGCGACATATACGCGTGTTTATAAGATATTTAGCTGTATCAAGTTGCATTGATCACTTTACAAGTTACACGAAATGATCGCTGCAACGTAGCAACGCGCCGGTACCGACTTTACAACGTGTGTATGCGCGTGTATATATATGAAATGTGATAGAAGAGAATCTTTGTCATCATGTTTGAGATAATGTTGAGGTCTCCAGACGGTCTCTTTCCTCTGACATGTCATACAAATTGATTTCCATCGTCGCGGATACAAACGACATATTCATCCGTGTAGCTTCATATACGACAATATATTTGCCTTTGGGTTGGTTGGTTGGTACATTGTCAATAATTTCCATACACTCGAAGAATAAGATGAGCTTCTTGCGACCAAAAGTCGACAGCCGTATATTCCGTGAAGATCGGAATTGATTCAGAATTGCCCCTTCACGAGGCTGAATGGACTCTACGTGTAGCCCGGGTTTCTATCATTTCTTATATCAGATAACATTGTTCCAACTGTATATATTACCAGACGAATATTACGTGGTCAAGAGTCTCCACTTGACGAGAATTCCCTCCCAAATCAAGTAACAAAAAGGGCCCTCCAATCAAACTTACAAACTGCATATTAGCTGCGTATCCGTTATATCAAAAATACTCTTTTAATGTATTTTTGGTGATATAGAAAAGACGAAATATTCTTTCCCCGGTGATAGGTAAATAATGCGATGTACGTCATGCGCGGTAGTGTGCTGAATGAAGGCAGATACGGGGCTCCAACTTCCGTTATCGCTAACGGGTTCGTGGTAATTAGTCGGGTGACGCAGGGAATAAGGCCGCGGCTCTCCATGAGAAATTAACAAGTGAAATTCGATACGAAAAAAAAGCCTATTTGTAACTAGAATGTGTAACTGTAATAAGAATACGTGGCTCAATGGAAATAAACCATGCATTGATCATGAATTAATTTCACAAATGCATATAGTAAAAATGTTATGCGAGATTTCTTCATTGACGTTATTCGTTATTTTGCTTCGTTTTCGCTTTTATCGATTTAAACAAAACATTTGACCATTTACGCTTATAATATCATTGTTAGTTCTCGATTTTTTTTTTCGAGAGATGCCTTTCCGCTTCTTCGGTTTATCTACCTCCAGTATACTCGAAGCGTGCGTAAACGATTTCTATCGAGACATGTTCTGTTCCACTTGTAATTCGTAATGGATTTTCACACGCGCTGTCGTGATTGGTGGTTTCGTGGTTGACTGATTACGAATATCCGTCGATGTACTTTTCCCCATAAAAACCTAAACTTCCGGTGAGATTTAGGCTCAGAAAATCGATGATCGATGTCGCCGGTGTTTCTTTGATGTGTTCATATCGAAAATAGTCTAAGCGAAGAGTTTCTAATTGCGAGTTTGTTACGCGGTATGAATGCGCCACTGATTGCCCTGAAACACCGCGGTTGATCGCGTGAAACCCGAACAGTTAATTGTCCGTTCCAAGCACTTCAAACGATATCACCTTCGTCACACTTCGCTTAACGCCGATCACTTCTCAATTAATGCCAATTCTGAATCGCGTTGCGGAATAATTAAATTATCAGCACGTCTCTCTTATGACAAGGGCGGCTCCATACGTATGTCTGATCCTACCTTAGTCACAGCCAAAATTTATTTTTAAAATGCATTTAATTTGTGCCCCTGGGACCCGCTTTCAGTTTCATAAATCGTTATAACATAATACACGGATGAAAAATGGACCCCAGCTCAATAATCCAACTCAAGAGTAGACCAAGACATGTCCATTCTGGACTTCAGTTAAGCCACAATCTAGCAAATTAACTGTTAACTTAAAAATCAGAAACAGGATTTCAAATGGTTCATATGTAGGCCCTACAATTCATTTGACGTGAGATTTGATATCACTTACTTGTCGTAGAAGGCAAAATGAGTAGAATAATGAAAACTACTTTAGAATCCATTGCTAGCGGATAAATGAAAATCACGCATTATTTCGGATAAATTTCCCTGGGTCTGATTGATATTAATGCGTTATTGTTTTCTAGGCCAATGTACAGATAATTTCTATGCTATTGTGGCAGACGATTATTTATCTTTTTGTTATATACACTGTTCGTAACGTTGATAATTCCACACAAGTAATTAGCTGAGGTAATCGTTTTCGCAAATAAGGTAAATGGGTCGAATATAACTAATATCCATCCTCAAATTAATGACGATTTCAGATTAGACAGATTCACTCGATGAATGACTTCGAGTTTTGAATATTAGTTTCTCGTTGGGGTTGAATGATGAGCCATGTCCATCCAGCGTGGATCACATCGCACCATCAGATGACTGGTTTTTGTGCACCATAAATCAAAACGTATCCAGGAAAGATACATTCAAAATCGCCAGATGCGAGTTGTTTACGGGGAAAGTCTTACAGTCGTTTCTATTTCACAATTGAGCGAAGATTTCGCAATGCAGGCGTTGCTTTGTAAACAAAAACCAAAACGATAGTATAGTCAACCTGCCGACTTTCAAACACCTGCCTGAAATTCGACAATCAAGGCATTTTATGTAAACATTTATTTGTTACATATTACAGCAGCAAAGATCGTGCAAAATTCGCTTAGAAATATCGATTTCCTATCACGGAAAATCTATTTCTTTCAAAGTTTCGAAGATGCTATCGCGCAAATATATCGAATTCTTCAGTTATTGATTCGACAGATATAGGATGTCATTAGTGCTTGTAAACACGCAAACAAACGCCTATTCTTCGATAGACGTTAAGAACAGTCTATATTCACTGTCAGAACATTTCAGAACCACTCTATATAAATAAATCCCTGAAACTCTATCTTGTAAATTCGTCTGGTTTTTTCTCTTCTTTTATCATTTTACTGAATGGAGAAAGAATGCCTTATTTAGACGCATACAACCTGTTGGTATTTAATCTAAATTAACATCCAATAGAACGGGTTTCAAAGCGATGATTATCGGACGAATAGGCGGCTCGTGTTATTCGATAATAGGCAAACAACAAACTCATAAAACTCTCCTTTCAATATGACACGCACGCTCAACAATACACAAGTAAAACAGTATAGAAAAATAGCTCGGAGGTCTCACCTGATTCAAACCGAAGATCTTATTCAGTTTCGTATGCGTACAAGTAAATATAAAAACGTCATATTTTTTTTTGTATAGTAAAGCATTTATTACCCATCGCGTATAAAGTGAATATTTTGATTTGATTTTAATGAAAACACACGCAATTACACAAACTCGAGTAGAATACTGGTAAGCATCAGTGGCCAATTGGATCAAAATGCGTCACACTCGGTTTCGTAGCTGCAAAATAGCCACCCGAACTGACTACAGTCTTGTAACTCGTATCCGATAAATACCAGACCTACGCAATTATTTGCAAACTAGATCGTTTGGATTGTCTTCTTCTGACGTCATTCATCACCGTAATAGGTGTCGCTTTCGGTAGATAGGGACTGTGTACTGATTTCATGGTCATAGTTTTCACTCGTAGATTGCCCATGTGTTTCAGAAAATCGGTTTCAGGCGTGCCCGGAATATTCCTATTCATCGAAAGCGGATTCCATTCCGTTTCTTCGATCAAGCGTTTATTGTAATAGTCGTAAGCGGCTGCCGTTGACTTGTTATCCATTTTATCAACAACTTGACAGAAATCTCTGACTTTGTTATCGTAGCACGCCGACTGCAGTCGTCTGCGATTGATTTCTTTCAAGATGGCTCGATGGCGCTCATCCGGGTCCTCGAAAATACTCATGGCTTTCGATCTAGTCGTGTCCTGATTGTCTACTGGTGACTCCGGGGTTTTCGCTCCCCTATCGTCGGCGTTATCGGCAAATGCATTTAGTATCAACTCCTGTTTGGAAATATCAGGTCGCGACTGAGATCGCGTAGACGTGTTCAGATAATCCCCGGTTTTGCTGGTAGATGATGGATAACAAGTTGACGGTCGAACCTTGTTTGAATTGTTCCCGGCGGTTGCAATGACGTTCGATTTTCTACGGTGCGACTTTTCGGCAGTGGGTGGCACGCTTCTCGATCGGTGCACTGACGCAGCCGCCGAACTCGGAGGCCGTCTTTGCAAGATCTTTTGTAAAATCGAATCTTCCTCTTCGTTGATGCCGCAGTTAGTGTTAAAATTGTACGCTGAATTCTCCCGAAGCGACCGCTCGCTTTCTTTGTCGCCCATAACGCGCGCATGCGTCAATTCCGAATGAAACCTCTTCTGTTGAAACCTTTTATACATAATTCGCTGGTCCAGAGTAATTCTTTGAGCTACCGTCATCTTGGTACGTTCAATGTCCGCTAGGCGTCGCTTCAGGAGTACTTGCTCTTTCCAATTAGTTGAATAAATCGCCGGTGATTTTTCTGAATCGGTCACTTTGATAGTTGTCACCGACATTTTCGCCGAATGAGATTTCGCTGAAAGCTAGAAGAGAAGAAAAAACCAATGTAATGAAGTGGAATAGGAATTGATCACTTATATGTCGAAAAATGAAAATATTCGTTTTAACCTTTTGGAATTTAGAATTTACAGGAATTCACAGCTACCCATAATCGTTTTTAACAGCAATAATGGTGAAATGTTAAGTAGCAGCGAGTTTGTTGACAACAGTTTTGTTGTTACATACATTAAAAGCGTGAACATTTTGTATGATTTCAATTTATAGACTGTTGTTGGCAATATCCCCAACTGTTTTTGCCCATTGCCAGTAAGAAAAAGGTCGCAAACTTAAAACTTAAACGTAGAACTAAAAACAGAAACGTAAATCCCTACATTTATCTCTTATACTCTTTATATTAAACAAGTTCAGATTTCAGATATATTTGAATACGACGTAAATTTCTATTTTTGAGTTTTAAGCACTCCTACAATAAATTGGCACGTTTTGATTCGAAGGATTAACAATCATGAAGATTTGTTTATCATTCATTTTAGAAAATGTTGAGGAAAAATTAGTACATACGTAAATTTGTGTTAATTTTCTTTTTACCTTTTCTTTTTGCCTTCTGCTGAAGTTGTATATGGTAATATATTATGAATAATCCAAATTGAAAATTTTTCAATTTAACGTTAAGTGCACTGCCGAGTGTGGTAAAATACTCATTAATGAAGGTGTATATGTGCTATATACAAGACGTAGTTTTGTAACGTATTGTGAATTTTACTTGAACCGTTTTGGTCGAATGTCATTATTATTGTCAATAATGAGCCCACCCCTGAAATCTTTCAAACGCTTCGTTTCGTTCGTGACTTTTGAAGTAACTGAAGTCAGTCCAAGTCGACGAAGATCGCCAATAGTTTCATTTGTATATAACTGGGGGGAAATCCATCCGATTTGTTTAAAGAGTTTTAGATTATTGGAAATTATTCTCTAATGTTTTTATTTTCAATTGATGAAATCAAGGTTATTTTTACACAGAGATCACACGTGTCCATACGGCCGGATAGCTCCAGCCTCTCTGATACCGACGATCAGGTCACTGAATTTTGACGAAGCGGAAAACTTAAAATAGCGCAATGTTAAACATCATTTACCAAAATTCGAATTTTCGGTTTTTTTACTAGAAGCCAGTCAGGCATATCAGATTTTTATGACAAAACGTTTCAATGTTCAATGAATTCATATCAGTAATTAGCAATTTACCTGTCTGTTTCTGGTTAAGATAAGCCGATCCAAAGAACGTCATTGCATCTCCTCTAACAAGTACCGTATGATCTAAATATTTTCAATGGGAAGTCGGTGACAGCTGTCTATTGACACTAGAATGAAATAGTCGTTATGCGGCCGCGCCACCGGTCCCGGATTTGCAAAAAATAAAACTTAAATGAAACCTTATATAATATAGGTCAAATACTGGTTGTGATGATTATTTGTAGTAAAGTGTGTTTGAGAATGGTGTCACGTTCCAACAATATCTAGGTCTGGTGGCGCGGATCTGTCCTCTGCTGATATATACATTTGTTGTTAGCTGAGGACACCCTCTAACCGAAAACCATGAGTTTTTATACGACGTTGTCCATCGACAAGCAGAACAATAGGAATAAAACTGGATTAACTGATCGATTGGAGCTGGGAGCCATATAACACTGGGATTTCGGTCTATTATTTGACTACGATGGTGGCTGTTGTTTAGGAATGTTGCTCAAGTAAACTCTTCTAAATCTTCTTTCGCTATAATTTTCATCGTGTTACGTTATTACGTAACTATGTACATCAACGAAGCGAATTTCCGTCAAATGCTGAGTTATGAAAGCGGATACAAAATTTCCCAGAAGCAATCATACATTGACCCTGTTATTAGGTTATAGTGTTCATTATTAGTCACCAAAGATGGCGGACGAAGAGGTAAGCATTTTTTCAGTGCGGTTTCCGTGGTTCGGTAGGGCCATTTTTGGTAAGTGATGAGGTACAATATACCAGCACAAAACGATGCTCTTTAGTCGTAGGATATAATGAACCACCAAGACTGGTTTGTAGTTAGTCAGACGATGGATACGAGCGCTGAATCGATACAACATAGTACCAGACTAGTCTTAGCCATTCACGTCAGTAGCCTTTACTATGGAAGACCTCAGACGACATACGAGATATGAGATATAACATACGAGATATGAGATGCAACATACGAGATACGACATATGACATGCGTTATTTACAGTACGGGTGTCCGTCCGCTAGCGCCACCGCAGTGTATATTTTTCAACATCTACTCGGCGTATACTACGACACGTGCGCAGGCAGTGGCGTACATTAACTATGAATATCAATAAGCGAAAAACGTTTCATTTGAAAATAAAAATATTTAAAAATATTCGATCAACCACTCCCGGGGACCGGCTTCTCGCTGTGACGTCAGTGGGCCACTCTTAGTGTGAGACACCGATGGTCCGGTGATTCGAGTTGGCTCCAAATACGGGGCTACAGCCCCTAAATCCACCAAAAACGCCTCAAATTCCATTTTTGGGTGTACAAAAATCCCTCAAAAAGAGTTAGCCATGGCCCTTCAAATTGGTGGTAATTAAGAATTGCGCCTAGTCAAGGGTTTAAACTTCGCGTTCGATCGAGTGTTTTCGATGAAGAATGAGAGATGTATGTATATTACGAATGCCGATGACCAAAGAGTCTTAAAAAAGTCCGACACACGCGGAATCTGTTTAGTGTACTATGATTTCAACAAATGAATTGAAACATGGACATGAATTAAGAATACTAAAGATATCATAAATTTATTGAATGAATTATTCATTAAATATCAGAATGGAGTTCCATTGTATCACTCTCAGCTCCTGGCCCTAGTCCAGCTGATTTCGTTTATCACGACGTTTTTTTGCGACGGGTGCAAACACACCATACGAGCAACGTTCCGGTGTTCCGCTAATTCCCTGTCTAAAGAAATGTTACTTGATATTTCCATGGATCTCTTATCTTTACAAATGTAAGAGCTGTTGTGTTTTGCTGAAGACTTATTTATGTGGTTCCTGTACTTTTGTCAATAAACAGTTTTAAAACTGGCCATGATAATTGATAAGAATGATCTTAAATTGGATTCTCCGATTATGAAAGTTATTCAGATTCAGCCATTGGCCCTTTTCATGAAAGATGTCGGAAAAGAAAGATAGCCAAAAAGCCTTCAGAATACACAAGTACCTAAATTGAACAAATTTTCAGGGGAGGACCCCAAACTATGGCTTCAGAAAGACAGTGCCGCATACTGCCCTGACATTTAGCGAAAACTGGCCAGTCTCGACTCTCAACGGCTGGTCTAGTGGACTCACCAGTCTACCCCGGTAGCTCGATAGGGATGGAATTTAGCTGGGGATTTCAAACCTTGAGAGAGAGCACGGGAGTTCTTAATCTGGATACCAGGGTGATGTGCGGGTTCCCGGGTTGTTTGGGATTCAAGAACTCAGGCAGAGGTGTCAAACAGCGGAGGAGGGGTACAAGGGGGGGGGCGGGATTTCCGGCTGCGGAGTTTTTTTTAGAATTTTGATTTCTGATGCAGAAAAGCCGGCGGTTACGGCGAGCGGTGAACAGTAGTTATTTTTTCTGTAGGCATCGAGTAACCGGAACCCCGGCTCCTGAACACCAGGCCGTTTTCAGACCAAAGGAAGACAAGAAATAGCATAATATTATGAACTTGAACAGTTTGATATCTTTTCAGTTTTGTGATTTGAAAAACTTTTCGTCGCCCGCGGGAGAGGAACGGCCGGCGCGCCTCGTCCACGGTGTTCACAGTATGGCCTAATATCGTTGTGTCCGGTCCAGGTGTCCATTATCCAAAAGAAATCTATTTCTGGTTTGAGTAAAATGTTGACTATGTTGGTTTTCATATAATTGACGATGACTGTACGCGTCACCATGTTAAACGATTTATATGCAGTAAATATTGAAAAAACATACACTGTGGTGGCGCTAGCGGACGGACTGTAAATAAGTCGTATCTCGTATGTCATATGTCGTATCTCGTATGTTGCATCTCATATCTCGTATGTTATATCTCATATCTCGTATGTCGTCTGAGGTCTTCCATACTTTACATTAGATAAACATTTTGTGGCCGAAATTAATAACATCGACGACTGTTGGTAAGGTTGAGTCATATCATCCTATCGTATTGAAGCCAACCTATTTTTGGCGTAATATATGTATATGTATAGGCATATGTATATGTATATGTATAGGCATATGTATATGTATATGTGTATGTGTATGTGTATATGTATATGTATATGTATATGTATAGGCCTATGTATATGTATATGTATAGGCCTATGTATATGTATATGTATATGTATAGGCCTATGTATATGTATATGTATATGTATATGTATATGTATATGTATATGCATATGTGTCTGGATATTGAACCGCCCTTCATTAACAAACATCGATAATGGCGACTGTAAAAACATAATAAACATAGATTAGTCTCGTTAAAAATGTATAAGAAAGCGGGCGTCGAAGACCCAGATCATACTAAACCTACGACCCCCTAAACATAAGACCTAACGGGTCTTAGTTCTTAGGCTTAGGGGGTCTTAGGTTTAGTGACACCCATAAAAATTCCGTCCAAATACTGAATAGAGAAGCGGTAACACAAAGAAAACATTAAGGCAGCTTCTAAGTATGCAATTCTGTATCTCTGTATCATATTTACTGCTCCTTAAGAGTCAATTAATTTGTTAAAAATATGAATATCATATTACATCAAACTACTGTTGAGATTAATTGGGGTCCAAAACTCTCAAGTATCAAATCCTCTATATAATTAGGCTAACCTGAAAATATTAACCTAAAATTCTGTATCCCTGAATCATATTTACTGCTGCTTTAGAGTCAATTAATTTGTTCAAAAATAAGATTCCTCATATCAAACTACTGTTGAGATTTATTTGGGTCCTCTACATGAAACACAGTACATGAAACACATTTGAAAGTCTTCAGGTGTAACTGTTCTAAATGGTTTCATTTTTGCATAAGAGATGTATTTTGAATAACAATATGATTAAACTGTGAAATACTGAATTATTATTTGTTACTATTTTTCATCATTTCTTCTTTCTCACACTACCTAACAGTAATTGCCCTAAATCTTATCTCTGGACCCCGCCCTTGTAAAAATCCTGGATCCGCCCCTGTACTGGTATGCGAATTACAAGTTACAAGTAACAAGTTAGTTTATTCATCACAATCAAATTACATGATCGTCAATGAACAACGAATCACAGTAGAAAAAGAAAACAATATACACATATTGTACACAATACCAGAATTACTAAAATATTTACAGGAAAAAGTGCATGGGACAAGTACCGTAATGTACAAATATAACTTCAAGCATCAAATTAAATATGATTTGTAGGCGCAAAGTACTACATTGGAACCTCGTTAATACGCATCTTGTGGGCAAAAGTGGCTGAAACTGGGACATGCTGAAAATCATTGTAATAAACCGGTTTTATCTCAAGCAGAAACGTATTAATGAGGTTCAACTGTATGAACGCTCTGATGTAGATTTAGGTATATTAGTCCC
The DNA here is from genome assembly GCF_964204645.1 of Tubulanus polymorphus. Classification (NCBI taxonomy): domain Eukaryota; kingdom Metazoa; phylum Nemertea; class Palaeonemertea; order Tubulaniformes; family Tubulanidae; genus Tubulanus; species Tubulanus polymorphus. The sequence goes on along the minus strand of NC_134029.1, from coordinate 4,472,064 downwards.
GGGAGTCTTTTCGTCGCACCATGTTATGATGTTATATCCGGTCAACATCAAAATAGGGCCAAATTTCAAACATTAGACTTCATATTTTTGTCGATTACGAACTCTTTTTGTTAACCTGTAACCATTTCGTTGTTCTAACGTTGGTATATACCGTACTAAGTTCGTTGTATGCTTCATTTTTTGCAGGGACCATACCACCTTTTGATTGTAGATTTGGCCGAAAAATGGGTAAAGGAAAGAAAGAAACCATGGTTTCTGAACTATTTCAAAAAGAAACCTGTTTTGGACTACTCGGATATACACTCCTCTAATATGGAGCAGAAGGAAGAAAGGCAGAATGAGTCCAGCGAACCAAAAGAAGAAGTATTGAAATCGGTTTTATTTAACGATGAAACAGGTGGCTCAGGAGAATGTAGCTATCAAGAATCGAGAAATTTGACCACAACCTGTGATTACGCACATTCAAGAATGAAGAAAAAGAGGCATGAGTTTCCATTTGGATTCACTTTTATGGGAGCGTCTCTCGGTTATAAACATGCGAGGGAAATGCAGAAAAGTGAAACGGTAACTGAAGGTACAGCTTCTACAAAGGGGGATGCAGTAACTCTGACTGTACGACCAGACTTGGCCGAGGGTAAACCTGTTGAAACGAAATTCATTTTAGAAACGAAAACAACTAAATATCTGGTGACCAAAGTAAAAATCAAAGGCAGTGTTAGATTGATGCGCAAAAAAAGTGATATGGTAAAAGGCAGTGTTACAGTGGTGGGGGGAAAAATTAACGCGGTAAAAGATAGCATTGATATAGTTGAACTGGTCAGAGAACAAGGTGCTAATCACGACAAAATAAGAATTGATCCTAAAGAGGAATGTATTGAAATCGATACGTCGTTTGAGGTTGAACTCATTGATCGTAAACTGACGGCCAAAACCAGATACATTCGGGATGGCAAGGAGATAGTTTTACCAAGTAGAGTTGAAAATTCGGCATCAACTGAAGTTATATCATCGAGCGAATGCAAACAAAGAGGTCTAGAAACCGGAAATGAAGCCAGGGAGTCAAAATGTGTCGAAGGAATGGTGAATAATCCTATGCAGTTTAAAAGTGAAATCCCCTCTCAACATGGAAGTAGGATTTCAAACGATCGATGTATTGAAACCACAAACGTTGCTCCATCGGATATCGAGGAGAAAGAAGATGGCCAAGCAGAACCTAAAACTGAAACTCCCCAACAGCCAACAAGCGATAAAACGTCGTCAGAATTTGCTGGGATTAGAAAACCAACTGAAACTCCCCAACAGCCAACAAGTGATAAAACGTCGTCAGAATTTGCTGGGATTAGAAGACCAATTTCGTCTGCTGAGCCAGAAAATTTGCCCGCTGCAGGAAGTGGTGATAATAACATGTCTGTGACTGATTTAAGCAAAGAAGGTAATTGATGGAATTTTTCCTTTCATTTCTTTTCACTACGCCTTTGAATGCGTACGAAGCGTTTACGTTTCCTTAATTTCAGATACCTCCACATTCTGGACTGATATCGAAAATAAAATGAGCAAAGAGGACCATAATGAGGTTAGAGATTACTTCAAGTCGAGAAAAGCTCTCACTGTTATGGATTTAAGCGACACGAGCAATTCATTGAGTGAATTAATTGAACTTTTGGATAACAGAAACATCATAAACAAAAAGAAAAATGATTACGTCGCTCTAGCAAAAGCATTCAGGCATATAGAACATATTCCCTGTTACCTTGCCATCTTGAAAAGTAAGTACACTAAGAAAATTGTTCCAAGAGCTCCAAGAATCCGGTGTACAGCATACGATAATCGCAATGATAGCTAGAATATTATGTGTATTTATTTGTTATAGATGATCATTCACTGTCTGAAATGACATGCATTTGTAATAGTTTGGTTATTCTCATTTTTCATACTTTTCAGAGTTTGAAATTAGAAAGGATCAAATAGACTACAAAGACCCTGGTAAATCTTATACGCAGCCCCGCTATAGTTTACTTTTTGTGAACAATATCCATGGCAACTGAGCAGTTTTTCATCAACATATAGTTGCTAAAATATCTGCCAAACTGTCTAATATTCAGTTTACGTATATAAATCATGTTTTTCTGTAGTTGGTGACTGGACCAAATTTGAAAGTCAACACCTATCAAAAGACAAATTCAACAGCCTAAAGTGTTACATCGCATTCTTACATGAAGCTTACGGCAACACACCGAATCGACGAATAGAAGATTCAAAATCGTTCTTTGACACGGTTGGATTACTCTTTAAGATTGGCAAAGTGGACGAAAATGACCATTCGTATCTTGTTAATGTCTGTCGTAATTTCGGATGTCCTAAACTCGCAACTGAGATCGAAGAACGTAAGTAAGCCTACAAATGTACATGCGTCAGGAAAACGTTAAAAGTAATTATGTTAGTACATGTACAACACGAGAAGGAAGATAAAGATTTCTGAAAAACATTATTACTGAATGCTAAAAATACTGATAATTATCATAGATACTTACTATAGCCAATCACGTGTATGGGCGTAAGATCAAATACACAATCCCGTGAAGCATATTTGTTCCTCTTTATGAAGTTGTTTCATCATTTATATGACAGATTATCGGTGTGATATGAATAATCAGGAAAATGATCCAAATGGCAGGGCAAGTAAGTACCCGTAACCTTCGTGTTTCTTTACTGTATCTGATAACTCTGCTATCCCGTTGATTTTAAAACTAATGTCAATTCAAGTCAATAACTACCGGAAAGTCATTTTGAAACAAGTGTATCAATTTTGACATAGGTATTACGCACCATGTATACATCGCGTAAATTTCGTGTAGGTTTCTGGTCAGATATAAGCGGTCGTCTAGGGAAGGACGCACTCGTGCGTCTTGTAGAAAAGTTCCGTGAAAATCCACTTACCGATGATGATGAAATCCGAGAATGCAAGAGAAACTTATTCAAATTGCTGATTGTCCTGCATAGCAAAGAAATCATAGATATTGTTAATAATAAATATGGCAAACTTGTTTCTGAATTAGAATCTATTCGTGAAAAAAGGATAGCGTGTGATATAAAAGAGAAATACGGTTTTCAACAGATATAATTCGGAAATTAGGATTTTATTCTATACTATGTATAAGTTACATGACATTTTGTAAGATGCTTTGTTAAGAATAAATTACAGAATACCCAAATAGATGTTTATGAACGGTCTTACTATTGATGCGAGGAAATGTTTATACTAAATTTCTGTATATCAAAATGATTTATCAAAAAAGTCAATGTAAATGTACGCACATGTATTATGAAGTGTTTTTTGCATAATCTTGCATAGTTAGATAGCCACAATCTGGCGAGGAGAGCAGAATATAAGTTTAAATCCCGGTACAAATCAAAAAGATCCAAAACGAATTTACGCGCGTAGATGGCATCGGAACAAAGAGCGATGAAATCATCGATGAAATGATATGAATGAAATAAATCGCTTTTTATTAAGACACGTTCGATTTTTCGTCGCCAAATTAGTGAGACCATTGCGCCATCTTTTGGAATATATTGAGGAATTCAAAACGCAGGGATTCGAGCTGGTAGGTTCGAATTCCAGGCAAGGAAGGATGCACTGTCTTTAGATTGTGTTATTTTGTTTTGGCTATTAATATATATTTTATGTCGAAAAATGGATACATTCAAATGGCCGCCTACTGTTCAGGTAAATTTATTGGTTTCGAACCTGCATAGCTTTTATGAACCCGGAGATTGCGCAGATGACGTCATGTGATTTTGGGCTTTCCGAAACAGCCTCCTCAAGCATACACAGATGAATGGAGGTTCAAGGAAGTTAAAATAAAGTAAAAATAAGAGGTAAGAAGAATACTAATTAATTCTATTGTTTTCGTCGAATGGCATCCATTAATCCCAAGCCTTAAATGATGATTACGTGCTGATAGTGATATGTATTTGTTTTTGAACGGCGTATCTCACACCAAAAAAGGCAATAAATGCACTTTTCTTTCATATGGGCACTGACTCTGACTGACATTGACACTGACCGTGTGACAGGTCAGAACCTTAATCACCCAAGGCATTATGCCCATAAAATTCCAAACTGCCCTTAAAACGACCAAGCGTTGCGTCACAATACATCAAAAGCCAATTTAATCTTGAATTTTTCAGTGCAATTGCAACCATTCCATTGTATGCTAATTAATTGGGCCCGTCTTGGCGTCTTAGTGACTTAGTCTGAATACCAATCGTTGTTACTGGTTCCCTACTACAACTGTTGTTGTTGAACGATGGCTAGGTACTAGGCTATTAGTGACTAAGTCTGATTGATAGTGATAGAGCCTGCGGACTTCATCGATAGCTGCAGCTTGGGATCCAAAATCAAAGATTCAACCCAATATCCCTGGGTACCACTTATTCTTTTTTTATAGGCGGTACTTAGGATACTAGGTCAAACCTTTGATTTTGGACGCCCAGCGCTATCGTGACGAGCCACTTTGTGGCTTTTACGTTACCGTACGGCATTTGAATGTCATTAGATTAAATATTTAAGTTAAGTTAAAGCCTATCTTGAACTTTGCAGAATGAAAGATGGATGAATTATCGCGAGCTGCTCTAATCGGATGCCGAAATGAAATCCGCCATGATTTGAAAGTAGAATACGTCGTTTCGTATTTGATTGGTGAAGGAATTCTCACCGATGAAGATGTGGAAGTCATTAACTATGAAGTAAGTCACGTTGAGGGAATCACTTTGTGTTTACCGCTCTTCAATACGTTCTATATTTCAATTAAAAACGAATCCATGTTGCGGAATGCTATAGGCCTATGAGCGAGTATAGATTAGGCATAGTTAGTGAATCTTACAGAATAATCAAAAGGAAATGGATTTGATTTGGGTGCTTTGAAAATTTTAGTTAGGAAAAAAAATAAGAGCATTTCAAAACATAACAAACATTATTTACAACATACTATTTACAATAGGCCTATACATAGACCTTCTATTGGAGGGATCTATCCTATATCTAGACCTATTTTAATAAATTTAGCCAGCTTTAAAGTTTGATTTTTTAGTACATCAAAGTTTCTAAAGGTATTTAAATCTTAAGTACTTTTCACGCAATTCGGGCAGACTGACATATTGTCACGCCCTCTGTTGAGTTGCTGCGGGGTTTCGATTCCCCATTGTTACTATTAAGATATCGACCTAGGCCTACTGAAGTAACGGCCTAAGCTAGACTCCATTCACTTCAGATTTAGAGTAGGCCTATAGAAATGAATTGAGAGTGATAATATCTGAGTTTGCTGGTTAAGTGTTCATTCAACTCGGAAGTGATTTCACTTTTAGTGCAATCTGGGAATTATGACGTAACCCAATGTAGGCTTATGATAACAATGCTATATAGGCCTATTCAGTGCAAATGTGATTATATTCTATTGTATAAGGCTAATGTTAGTTTTCTTTGATAAGGGGCAGGTTATTTCAGGAATTCTTGTAAAGCTGTAGCAACAGTTGTGCTGTCTACATCGTGCACTATTTACCTCTGTATGATATCCGGGTTCAGTACATTGTATAGCTAATTCATTATTAGGCCTACATACCTATAGTGTTAAGGAATTTGTCAATCTTTTGGTGGTTAGAAATACCTCATTGGGATTAGAATTATTTGTATTGAAAGAGATTGAAAAATGTACTACAACCAAAGGCCATAAATAGAGTAGTAGAAGTTCTTAGTTTTTTTGAGGTATTTAGTTTTTACCACTTCGATATCAACTCAGCCTAAAACACCCCTGTGGAGTACCTGTCATGTAGTTCTCTGTTTGTTTTCATCTTATTACTTTCTAACTGTAGCGAAGCCACTTTGAAAATGAACTCAATTTAAACTCTTTAAGTGGGCTCTGATTAAGACTGTATGGTATTGACTATAGAGTGGTAGATTTTATTTTCATTTTCAATGATCCAAATGAGGACCCTGCCAAAAACTTTCTAGATTGGCATCCATATTGTTGCCACCACTCAATCAAAATTAGTTCAGTTATCCGATTAATTAACTTAGATTGATCTTTAAGGTTCATGGCCCTACAGGGAAATTTTATTTATCATTCATGAAATTTGAGATTTGTGAATATAAACTAGCGCCACCTGTTGGATCCTCACTTGCCACAAACCAGAATTCTCGATTGCCACAGTCGAACGTGGAGTCCTCATTCAACTGTTATTCCTTAATCGATTAGAAATCGGCGCTCGAATTCACGCTTGTATTTTCTCTTCTTTTTTTTCCAGAAAACCTCGCCACAACGAGTTGATAAATTGTTAGACACACTGCCGAGTAAAGGTCCCGATGCATTCGATGCGTTCGTAGATGCTTTAACTGAAGCCGAATACGAACACCTCGCCGATGGGTTGATGCGACGAAAATCCAACCCGACGCGCAAACGGCATTTCAGCGTCGGTCAAGTCCAGTCGATTCTGATCGCCGGTGGGGTGCCGCCTCGTCCGAACGTGTTCGCGTCACGTCCCGATTACATCCGACGTATACACGCCGGTTTATCGGAAATAGTCGACGACTCCGGCGGGTGGGTCGTCGTGCACGGAATGGGCGGCTCCGGTAAGTCGGTTCTAGCCGCCGACTCGGTACGCGACGCGACCATCTTGTCGCAGTTTCCCGGCGGCGTGTTCTGGGTGTCGATCGGTAAAATCGACAACGCGAAGTTGTTGATGAAAATGCAGAATTTGTGCGCGATGCTCGATCGCGGTCACGGCGCTACGCCGCCGCGTAACATCGAAGAGGCGAAAGATCGTCTGCGTCTCGCGATTCATCAGCAGTATCCGTATTCGTTGTTGGTTCTCGACGACGTGTGGTCGCAGCAGGTCGCGAAGGCGTTCGATATTCAAGCACGCGTGATGGTCACGACCCGGGATGAAGACGTGTGTAAACGCGTCGGTGGCCACGTGCATAAGATACACATCGATCGCGGTTTGGATAAAGATCAAGCGCTGCAGATTTTATCCGAATGGACGCAGATTCCTGTTAGTCAATTACCACCTGAAGCTGAAGAAATCTACAATGTCTGTCAGGGTGAGTTTTTCTTCTTTTCATTTTAAAGGAAAATGTCCTCTATTAATTCAGTTTGATCGACCCATTAATTCACCTTTCATAATTTATTCAGTCCAGCCCCAGCATTTCTCCTGATTTTTTTTCTATTAAACATTTTCACCTTTAGCCCAAATGTAAATTGAAAAATGGGGAATTTTTTCGTCAAGAATACAGAAAGTTAAATTTCATTTTTACTCGAGCAAGGGTCAGTTGCGCAGTCATGTATTAATTCTTGTTTCTATAGCCAATTTAACAACTTAACACCAGTCTTATGATTTATGGCCACTTTTGGACTTGGCCCCTGGGGCCAGTTGCATAGTCATGGCTTAGACTTAAGACCAGTCTAAGCCCAACTTTGTTCTGTATAGCCAATCTAACAACTTCAGACCAGGCTTAAGATTTAAGACCACTTTTGGACTTAAGTCATGACTGTGCAACTGGCCCCTGAAGTTTTTTCGGCAAAATCCACCACTGAAAAATGGTACTTTTACAGTATTTGTGAATCTACCAGCAAAAGTAGAGAAAAAAATGCATTTTGAAGTCTTAATTACCCCGGTTGTTCGGACATCTGAACTAGTATTTTTCTCAATTACCACAGGCATGCCGCTGGCGATATCGATTATCGGCTCGATGCTCGAAGAACATGACAATAGATGGCAGTATTATCTAACTCTTCTGCGCAGACGTAAAACGCAACGAATACTGAGCGAATCATCGTATAAATACGCGACGATCAACGAAGCGATCGGAATCAGTGTAAACAATCTGTACGACGACGTACGCGAGTTCTATCAGGACTTCGCGATGTTTGACAGCGATCATCGAGTACCGACCATGGTAATCATAATGAAACAAATTTTAACTGTAAAAATGGTAGAGAGAATCCCACGATGATAACGAAAATGTTACTTTGAGCTGGTAGTTTATTCAACGTTTCGACTATATCCTAATATTCATCTTCAGGAACAATTATTCCTGATCATCAAATCATTATTCCTGAAGATGACTATTAGGATATAGTCAAAACGTTGAATAAACTACTAGCTCAAAGTAACACTTTCGAACTTTTTCATTATCATTGTGGGATTCTCTCTACATCGCTTCAACGCGGATATAGTGTTTTATCAATCGTGTTAAAATGGTACTTCATTGAGTTAAAACGACATTTCGGGTGATATCTAAATATCTCCTTTATTTGCAGGTGTTTTGTATTTTATGGAGTGAAGAGAAGGAATTTGTCGAGGATAGAATGGACAGTTTAGTGAAAAAATCTCTAGTTACGAAAGAATGGGATAAACAAAATGATACGTATATCTACTCCGTGCACGGGCTACAGTTAGACTATCTGAAGACTGCTTGCACTGATTTACAGGTCAGTATTTACTAATTCGGGCGTACACCAAATGGCGCCTGGCAGAGGTTTAGTTCATGGTCTAAATAAGTTCATTTTTCAATCAACTTTGACCCAGACCCCCGAACCCAATTATCCCCTGGGCCCGGTTTCATGGACTTGGTGTCAAAGTTATGCCTATGTTGTTAATCCTCAACTTTGGTGACGGCCACAATTAAGTCAGAACACTATGATAAGGCAATAAATCTGAAAATGTTCGGAGGGGTCATTTTGGCCCAAAAATCTGTGGAACTTGGCCCTGTGCGGTGTTTACTATGTAACGCTGTGAACTATCTCTAGGTAGATTATAATTCTGTTCGTCTGTATTTTGTAGGCGTTACATCGAAAACTGGTGATGAAATACAAACAGAAATGTGGCGGTGAATATCATCTATTGCCGAACGATGGATACATGCATTGGTTTATCTGCTATCACATGATGAAAGCCGATTTGCTGAGTGAATTACCGTCGATCTTGTTGGATCTGAAATACATCGACGCTAAAATACAAGTGACCGGCGCTGCTGATTTGATTAACGATTATATCAAATACGGAGCTTTATTAGACATTAGGGTAACGCTTCAATCTCTCTTTAAACCTTAGCTTCCATGGTTCAGTAAATGTGAAGATGGGGGTAGTACTTAGTAGGTTAACTCGATTTTATTAGGAAAAGGAATTTTACTGCCTGTCCTCACATTTATAGAGGAAACAAATATGTAGAACTATGTGGTTCTCTGGACTTTCTGTCATTGTTGTTTGGTAGAAGCCCTGCCTGCCTAGCCAGGAATAAGTCCAAGACCACAGGGGTATAAGTAGGAAGTACAAAGCCAGGGGCTCTTTCCCTGTGGATGTCTGAATGTTGCTGATGAAGGGTTTGTGAAGGGTTTCACATGTCTAACGAGGCAGTTAAGGGTGATATTTGAGACCCCTCTATAGTTGAATAGGCCCCTATTATTGACAATGATAGGCTTTCTGAAACAATGTGTCTTATACATCCCCTTTGATGAAGTAGTGGGATTCTTATATTTCTATAGTCATCCCTGATTTCGAAATTCATAGGCAGCTCTTGATATTTGATTCGAATTGAATTCGCTACTAGTGATCCATGTTGTATATTTCAGTATGATATTGTTAGAGAAGAATTCGCTCATTTCGTCAGTAGTAACGCGTACCGTTATGCGACTGAAGTACCTGATATCATACAGCTAGCATTATCCTCCCCGTCGGGTTCAGCCGTTTATAAACAAGCGTTAAATCTAGCGAAACAGAACAAATGCACAGAGCATTTATATCTTGATTGGTGGTAAGTATCCCTTATACTCTCAATACCTCGTTATTGGTAGTGCCAAAATATTAATGTAAAATTCTTTATTAATTAGAGTAAACTATGCCCTACTCAGTAGTGTTGGGTCCCACTGGCGACACACTGAGGTGAGAACAGGGAACTCAGTAGCATTGGGACTGTAATTTCATTGAATTGAGAATCAGGGAACTCTGTAGATCTGAACCAAGCACTGGTTTCCTCCTTAGTTAACTTTTTGAAAATGAACAAATCTCCACTCGATTTAACTTAACAATTTCTCAAATTGTTTGTTTGTAGCAATCGCGATTTCGCACAAAGTCCAGTTTTTCTAGTCACTAAGTTACACAACAGTCCCGTTAAAAGTGTGCAATTCTCGTACAACAGCCACGCCGTATTATCATCGAGCGAAGAAGACATCAAGGTTCGTATTTCCATTGGTGGAAAAGTAATATTGATCATACGTAGCTTTTTGACAGTAGAAGCTAAAATTAGCATTCATACGATGAGCAGCACATTCGATTTTTGGTCGAGAATCGGGGAAATATCAGGGAATTTTTGAATCTGTAAGAACCCTGCATGCTGTTCTTATGGATTCTAGAACAATTGCCCCCCGGACAATTGCCCCCCGAATAAAATCCTTTTTGATTTGGATTAACACCGCCTATATACTTTACTTGGAAATTCATTTGTATATTTTTGAATATAGATGTATAAGATATAGAATTACTGATGTTGTGTGCAGATCAAAAACTTTAAATCAGTCCTTGTGTAATTATAATTCACTTACCAAATTTAAGAAAACTTAATAAGTCCACTTATTAGTGCATTAGTTAACGTTGGCTAATTTATTGGAATTAGTTTTAGTGTTACTTTAGCCAATCAAAAACTTTAAAGCAGTCCTAGAGTAATTAGCTAGAATTAATTAGTTAACTTTGTCTAATTAGTTTGAAGTAAATATCTGTGTTACATGTACTTTAAGATTAAAAAGATTTAATTTGGGGGGGGGGGGGCAATTGTCCTGATACCGTTCTTATGATTATGGTTTTGGCGTCTGCCACAACAGTGTGATATTTAACATCTGATACAATCTCTTTGGTTTTTGACTGTTTTATTTTTAATCGCAGGTTTTCGACCGGGCCACCGGGAAGGAACTGCTGTCTTTAGAAGCTCACGACGAAACGATCAACTGTTGTCGATTTTCCCATGACAGCTCGCATATAATCAGTTGCTCCGACGACAAAACCGTGAAAATATTCCGAGTTCCCGAGACGTTATTGGCGACTCCTAGTCCTCCGATTCAACCGAACGGCTACGGCGAAACTCCGACGCCTCGGTTGAAATATACGAAATGGCACCCGACGTTTTCGACGAGCGACTCGAGCTCGGACCTCGTGTCGCGATTACTCGTGAAAGAGATCGCGCTTGATTCCGAGGTGAAGACGTGCGCGATATCGCACGACGATAAACGCGTTCTGGTCGGTTGTCAGAACGGCGACGTCGTCATGCTGTCCATGGAAACAGGCGCTGAATTGTTGCGTCTGGAGGCGGCGCACGACGCGTTGATATGCGCCGTCGATTTTTCGTCGAGCGGTCGTTACTTCGCGACGTGTGGCTACGATCGTATGGTTAAACTATGGCAGACGGACTCCGGCGAAGAAGTCTATTTATCGGCTCCTTATAGAAGTCAGTTAACCGATTGTAAGTTCATTCCTAACACGCACAAACTAGCTTACTGTTGCGACAACGAAATACATGTAAGTTTACTTATTTGAAATTTGTTCAAAATAACAATGATTATTATAATAAATAATGAACAATGATGATTAAGTTCCCTTGAATTATCTCAGATTTTTTAAAACAAAAGTATGAAGGCTACAATTATGTATAAGTGTGATATTCATCCAAAGTTTATAACCAAATTATAATTTATTTCTTGAAATTGACACAACTAGTTAAATTGAAATTTAGATAAAATTTTTTTTTTACTTCAAACGATGATACAGCCCTTCATAGAATATGTACAAAAAGAAACACTAGTTAACTTTCATGTACGTAATTTTAAGCGTTATATACGGAAAGAAGTGTCCCTCACACGGATATATGCATGTGCTTCATGAATATTAAGCTTTGTACAATTCGTTAAAAACCCTACATATAAACTATAAGTATTGTATTTGTTTTTTAGATCTGTGATCCATCTGCTGGTATTTGTAGCTCGGTAATGACCGTTAAAGCAGAAACTGTGATATTGTCGATGGCTATTGCTGAAGATGGTATTCTTCTTGCAGCCGGTCTTTCAAACTTCGCCGTACAGGTCAGTTGAACTGACTACCTGGTAACTTAGCAATCTAATGCCTGGATCAACCACCTTAGACATTTCATCGCCTGATTCTTCCAAATTTTTATCGTCCAAACTTTACCTTAGACATTTTTTTATCCAAAATGAACTACAGATACGGATAATGATGCATTTTATCGGCACACTTTCAAAAAGGTGATCAGACTTCACACTAAAAATTTCAATAGTGATTATCTGAGGTCGGTTCCAAGCCATACAGATTGATAACTCACCAAATGATCTCGTATTGAAATTCACCAGGGATGAGTTGAAAATGAATTTAGCTGTTTCTGTTGTCGGGTTTGATTTCAGTTGTTTAATCTCGTAACGAAGAAACCGATGATCGAACTGAAAGGAAACAGTGGTTGGGTCGAATGCGTCGCGTTTAGTCCTGACTGTAAACAATTGGTATCCGGAGGCTCCGATGAAACTGTTACTGTAAGTACCGTAACATTTAAGATGCAGCTTACATCAGCGAGTACTATAAGAAGGAGAGTGAATCAGAGATGCAAATGAACCGTCTTTTGCCAGAAATTGCCCAGTGGCTTGAAATAGTCGAATTCCCTCCCAAAAAAAAATATTTGATGATTTCTTTCTTTTTGGGCATCTCTGATAAATTTCAATGTGGGAGTTGTAGATTCATCAAAAAGGGAATCTTTCGTTAGTCCGCTGTTAAGTGATTGCGAGTCGACTTCACTTTCAGATATGGAATGCTGAGGTGACGAATGGACAAAAATGCGTTTCATTCAAAAAGGATTTCGACGTTAATTTTTCTCAGGATCAAATCATAATCGCAGCAGTCGATACAGAAAACAGAATACAGGTAAGAGTTGAGACAATCATCACTGCTGCTGCCGTTGCCCAAAATTTGATTGAGATGGAATCACATTTTAACACAATATTTTAGGTTTTGGAGGGAGAAGAAGGAAAAATGTTGTTCAATACAGCTGCAGAATCATCGCGTATAAGATCAGTCGCGATAACAAGTGACTGTAGTCGCATCGCTTACGGTCAGGAAAGTGGAATTGTGAAGGTAATCAATTGTATTGCTATCGTTTTGTGTATTTCTGTTAAAGTTCTCTCAAATTTATTTGTCAATTACCATCCAGATTAGTTCCAAATGTCTCTAGAGTCTCTTTACCGAACACTGGCCCATAAGTTCTTAACAAAAGGCACTTTATGAAACACGTTTATACGCTATACAATGTGTTTTAATGAACCCTTTTATCTAAAGGTAGCTCATATGGTTGATAAGAAGTTGGGTAAAGTAGACGTCTGCAGTGGACACAGCAATACCGTTAGATATTTGTGTTTTTCGACGGATGATCAGATTTTAGCTTCGTGTTCGGACGATTCAACCATTAAGGTATGGCTGTCATAGTCGTAGTATGTTCTTGAGTTTGAACTGTGAAATAATACCTTAACCTATGATTTACCTGACGTTGCCTAATGGTGAAGATGCTGAACTAATTGATCAAATAAAATCTACAATCATAAGAAAAATAGTATATATTGTAGCTTTAAAATTTCGAGGGGAACACTTCTGCCTGTATTCTAGTATTTGCTTGAATTAAGATGGAGACTTGATTCAAGTAAATACCAGACATGACGAGAAGTAGTGGTTGAGGAGTCATGTAAAACTTCGGTCAAATAAATCGATAAACATGAATTCATATTTCAATAAAATCAAGTTAACATACAAAGTACTAGAAATCGATTGATCAAATGAATACTGTGAAGATGTATTACTTCGGATTGTGATCCTTTAAACTGCTCATAGTCTTGACGCGATCTCGATGCTGAATTAATGTCTGATAGTTCAATGTTTGTTCAAACACAGTTATGGAATGTGAATGGCGAATGTATGGTAACATGTAGCGGACACAAAGCTGATGTGAGACATTGTCATTTCTTCGATAATAATACGAAACTCGTGTCGTCCTCATTTGATTCTACAATGAAGGTAAAACAATACTCTACTTCATTTACAGCAGAAACAGTACTCTTCTCGGTACGCTGTATATCATCTAAAGCGTTAAGCTTGAATTTTTAGAATACTAGAAAATCTAGCTAACCTGACCAACATCTGCCTAACCCGACGATATTTCTCATTTGGTTGTCTCTGTTTCTGTAGGTCTGGGACGTAGCAACTGGGAACGAGCTCGCTCAAACAGCCGGTCATTCAAACGACTGGGTTTTGGCATCCGATGTCTCTCCCGATGGAACGAAAATGGTGTCGGCTTCCGTTGACAGAACGCTAAAGGTAATTGAAGTTGTAGTTTGTTGCGCGCGCAGTCGTTACAATTGACCCAACTCCCAGAAATCCAGGGGTTAGATTGATTTGAAAAACGTGAAAAATTTGATGTCTGCTTCAAAATTACCGGTAGTGAAAAAGATTTTAGAATGTGTAAAAAGTTTTTAAAATGTGTCTATAATTATTTTGATCCCTTTTTAATGCTAAAAACCATGGAAATCACAATTGATGCGCAAGCTGTGTTAAAAATTAAGAAAATTCATTTTCGATCTGTTATTTTTTTGTGAAGAAAATGTGAAAAAAGGCAAATGTGATGGTGTTAAAAAATGTGAAAATTTCAGTGTTCATCAATCTGACCGATGTCATGAATATCTGAAAAAGGCTCCAGTCCTGTCGGGTTAAAGAGATCTGATAGTCAAAACGTTAAGCGAGCAGCTCAATAATGATGTTTGTTTTGTAATTTGTATTTCAGGTTTGGTCGGTAGCGGACGGCTCGTTATTAAACACCCTGACGTCGCACCACGACTGTGTGCGCAGCTGCGCGTTCAGTTCGGCCGGTCGTTTCATCGTGTCCGGCGACGACGAGGGTCTCGTGCGAATCTGGTCGGAAGACGGCGCCGCGTGTAACAAGTTCCCGCGATTGCACAACGGATGGGTGACCGACGTGAAGATATCACCGGACGACCAGACGGTGGTCTCCGTGTCGGACAACCTGCGATGGTGGGACGTGAATTCGCATAAACTGCTGCAGACGTTTTATATTCACGGTAGTTTTTGTAAACAAGTGAAATCGAGTGCGGACTTTAAACGATTCGTGACGATCGATAGCCCCGGTACAATGTACATATTAAAGTCTATCGAATAGGCGCATGATGCATTCATTATCATAAAACGATCCCGCGTTTGATGATCGCGTTTATTTACGATCATTCGGGCGGGACCAACGGGTTTATGAGAAATTCGAAGAAAACCTCATGTTTAACGTACATTGCATCGGTGGACTGTAGATCCGAAATCTGTATTCAACTGAATCCAAGTTAAGCGAGTTTGACTGAATCATCTTAAGTTAATTATCCTGACCGTTTGAGATTCATCTTAAAATCTGATCTTCGGTTTACTATTTCTCTGAAGATGAGATTTAGATTAATATGTAAACCGTCAGAATGATAAACTTAGCGATTACGTCAATTGTCGCATCGTCTCATCATGTTCTACACTGAGAAAACATCAGTTTATCTATCACTGATTTGTAAGTCTTTAAAGTATTGTTCTAAGCTTTACTCGATAAAAACCCACCTCTGAGGGTTTGTAGCAAGTCTGATGACATTCCGGTAGGTTTTTAAAACCGCTTACTTACTGAGAAAAATAGTATACCTCGTAGGCCCTTACTTCAAGCAAATTGCTGACTGAATTTTCTTTCCACACAACACTTTGTTACTGCCAGAAAGGCTCAGAAAAAAATTCATCTGAAACTAGAGAGTGTTGTTGTTTTCACTTTTAAGATAGTTCTTTGGGATGAACTAATTCTGTTTTGCTACGATGCTGGATCGTCCAAAAAGTACCTACTCTTCCCGAATCCAGGATCTATCCTTTGAAACTGGTCTCTGGGTTCAGGAAAGAATGCTCACTTTTGACTTTCAAATTGCTTGTTATAAGTGCTTACTTTTGCCTCAGCCTTATTGCTACAAACCCTGCTTCTTTAATTAAAACGCAAATCTTAGAAATTCCTGCGGAGCTACTGGTCTAATATTTAGTTGTAGCTGTTAAATGAAATGTGCTTTTATGAAATGGATTGAAAAATGCTTATAGATTATTGGTATTTATGTTTAGAGATGATTGTAAAGGTTGATGACGAGTGAACCGTGACATTTTATTGAAGTCCGTACTTATTGAATTAAACATGTTCTGCATATTGATTACTCAGTGAGTAATTTTTTACACTGTTTTAATATATTTCTTTATTGTACTTATTTCTAAACTGATCTAATCTACGAGCAATTCGTAGATCTAATTTTCAACTCTGTTACTCAACTTTATGTATAATGGCCAAATGTTTGAAATTCCACCTGTAAGATTTAATTTGTGTCACTTCCTGATAAAGGAATCATATATGCACCTGTTTTTAATTACCCGTTATTCTGTATCGTAAGTGCTAACATTTTCAGAAGACAAGCATTCTATGTTTTCGTTCCCATCATCCTAAAAATCTCGTGCCTTTTCATAGAACAAAACGGTAATTTTCTGATCTTAAGTAAAATGTATTTTTCGAATAAGAGATATTTAGTAAAATTGTGATACTTTCTATTGAGATCTGCTACATTCCGAATAGCACTGATATCCGGATTAAATCCAAGATATGTAGCGTAGGATATAGTAGCATTATATATTACAAAAAATCAAAATGTACTAACTCTTTTTTGAGGTCGTTCTATTTCATGCAACTTCCCCCTCCGTTAAATATGTTATTTACTTACCTAATACATGAACGTGTATTTAATTTCTTCACATTTCATTAAATGAACTGATATTTACCTGATTGAATGTAATTCATACAAGTTTTATACACAGTAATCGTATATATGTAGTACGAGAACTTGAGAACTAGTTTAATAATTAGTGTGAGATTTTGCTTAATCAATGTGATAATTCTATGAGAAATTAGGAAAAGGAATGAATTTATTTTATTTTGTTAAAAAGATGTATTCTTGCGAAGTGTTTTGAATCTTAGATTCGATATTAGCTTTGAACAAATTAGACTGTCAGATTATTTAACCACTGCGTTTATTATTAGAACTTTTAGTATTTAGCCAAGATTGAATTATTGCGTATTTCAAAGACAAATTTCATTTTGCTTATTATTTAATTGCTGATTTCAACTATGAAGATATAATTTCTTATCGATAAACCTCTGTCTTCTCTGTTGAATTTCCAATAAATGTGAGCTTCTTATTTCATATATTATATGTTTGTTGTTCTTTTCTTCTGAATGTTGCTCTTTCGCTGGCACAGCCATGGAGTAGTCATTAGTGGTGCTGTACTTCGTGTAGTGTTCATCGCGATCCTTGAAATCTTCGTATAACTTTGAATCGGAAAAAATCATTTTCAAGGTCTTAAAAAGCATTGAATTTAGGGGAGAAGCATTGAATTATGATCTTTGTAGGGTTCAATTTATTATTGGTGGGATTTCTCTAAGATAGATATTTTCATCAATTACCGACGATATTTTGTCTACGAACTTTGCCAGACGTTTTTACTGTTGACGTGTGAGTTTAATTTTGTTGACGTTTCATCAATAGACGAGTTTTAATGAATTTCAATGTCACCACTTGTCACTGGTTTATGGTCGTCATGGGGGGCCGGTCCTCTGGTTTTGGCAGCAAGCCTGGATTGGTCTTGAATCGTTTGAGTCTTGGGTAGCTTTGAAATCCCTTGAAAACATACTTGAGAAGATGAATCGGCCTAGAGTAGCCCATCATGATTCCAGGAAAATCACCAAACCACTAGAAATAAACACATTCGTATTTGTACAAAAATTGGCGTCGTTTATTACAATAAATAGAAGATAGCAGAAGCAGTTACAGTTGTTTACACATGTATCATAAATATACAATATTCGATAGAGGGCTAATAAACCGCCAACTTCTTTCATATACGAGAAACTTTTGTAGTTCTAAAGATTTTTTACAGTGAGTAACGGTACACGAATAGCCAACCAGTGTGCACGATGGGAATGACGTCACGACAAGTATGTAAATGTTGGAAATGTAAAACAACACACAGCGACATCTACCGAGAAGCTTGTTAACTAGCCTACGTCAGTTTTTCCAAGTATAATAACAGTAGATACAACTTTGAAACGGTTTATAGCTATCTAAAACAAGTATATATGTAAGTCATGTTAATCGTTGATGCGCAAGCGTTTCGTTTTATTCTGCTGCCGTCAGTTGGGTTACTTACTACACGTTACATGCAATCCCAAATTTAAGAATTTTGATGGAATCGATGTGCCGCATATTTTCCCATTGCTAATGCCCCGCAATCAGTTATCTTATCGCAAAGGAAACCCTCTCAATGCATAGAATATTTAAGGGTTCAACAATAGTAAAATGTGTGGTATTGCTTGAGTAAAACTGAATTGAAGATGATACTTGGAAACCTTAGTTTTTAGTCTACATAAACATTGGATGTTCTGCATCATCTACCCGGTTTGTTCCCCTTTATCTAATATGATAATGGATCTGATATATCCGCTCCCTCTGAAACTAACCATTAATTAAGAACGGTCACTGACTTGATCATTAGCGGGCAACGAGCAGACGCTAGTCGTGACCCTTCTACGAGTGGAAGTTAAGTTTGCTGCTCTAGAATCGCCCATGATCACGATAGGGCCAGGGATAGTGGAAAGGTCGTGTGTAATGCCGATAGATGCCGCGCTAATATTATGTTTAAAACGACATTCTATATTATTTCAACATACAAATACTTATAAAAATACTGTTCACATAAAATAATTGGCATAGGCACCGTGATAGTATGTTTGATCTTCACATCCCAGTGCTGCAGATTTCACCCTGGACATTCAACTAATTGTTTAGATTGGAATCTATACCCGTCACTGGATTTTCAAGTGGGGGAGTATATATATATGTATATATATACGTTTTATTTAGACGCAATAGATATATATATATATATATCAATAACATTTATATTTAAAGTTACGACAGAATTCATATGTAAATAATATATATAAACACGATATACAATATCATAATGCACTGTCTTTTTTCGATATGATATCGCCTGCAACACTTGCCATCGAAGTCAACTCCAGTTCAATGTTGTTAAACACGGTATTTTTAAAGTTAGTACTATGCCTGTATTTAAATAATCAATTATACAGAGTAACCGAGGATCTTGTTCAGGAATGCAGTCTATTTTTTCGTACGAAACAGGTGTTAGCGTTCATCTTGCGCATCTTCCATCCAGCATCACGGAGCAATCGGTTATCACGCGGTATCTCCTCGTTCTGTGCGGATACCTTAAGAATTTTACGATTAACAATCAGACACATGAATAATTCTGATTAAACCGTCTTGATATACGTCATACGATACGTGTATTATATAGAATGTAAAAAAAGTATCCCATTTTAACGCTTATCCATCTCTGAAAGAAATTGAGTTTTTAGTTAGGTCTATCATAATCAATGTCAATGTACACCGGCAGGTTTTTTTTCCGCGAGAAACGAGAAAGAAAAATATGTTTTCTGTCACAAACTTTCATGGTAGAAACACCGACGTTGTTTCCACATCGTCGCCAGAAGACTGTCGAACAATCGCGAGCTTTTAGTCGTTTTTAAGTCGTCTGGCTGTAACTAAACCCCCCCCCCCCCCCCCCCGAGTTATAAAGAGTTCGTGAAACGTGAAATATTGATCTCCTATACCTACATCGTCATGATGCGGAATTAATGTCCATATCAGCCCATACAACTTTTGCCGAGGAGAAGTTGCGACGGTAAATCCGTGAACAACGTGGCAACATGTTTTTTAAGCTGAATTAGCAGACATTTCGAATCGATTAATGTCTTGTGTTACAGAAACACTTTCGACAGGACTGTCTTCACTTAATATCACCGCGACTTCTCTCTAGCTCTCTCTCTCTCTCTTTCTCTGATTTCTAAATTCTAAAATGAATATTCAGGACTACCTCCGTAAACTGCTTCACTATTCGCATACTAAATTTAGATTTCTGCGAGTGATAATTCGTGCAATCATCGTTGTCTCCCACGGCTAGGAGAATGGAAACGAATTAAGGTACATCAGAATGAGTTAGTGTTTTTATGAATAATAAATGGGAAGCAACTATCGGGCATTTTTATTGCCAGTTTAAATTACTTCTGCGACAATCTGTCATGTTTATTCGGAATTTATGATATAGTTTCATCATTCGGCAGACGTTGAAAATTCTTGCGTAGATGAAAAATCAGTTTCTTGTTCAACTCGTTCAAGCATTAATTTCTTCTGAAAGGATGACAATTTATCGAGGAACGTCGATCTATCGACACGGTTCTTGTGTGCGTATCTTCTGCTAAACAACTAAGATTTTACACAACTTAATTTAGATTTAATCGCGGATAGAGCCGATCGATCATCGAAACAACCTTCCCCGGAGAGAGATAGCTGAGAAAAGAAGAGAGTTGTAGAGTATGCGAGCGTTCGTCGTCAGAAATCTGAAATCACTTTTGAAACCTTAAACCATTAAATCAAACTATCACGAAAGCGTTCCGCTCATTCGATCGATCGCTTGAACATGTTCTTATTCACGGTTGTTTCTTTTACTGAGTATTATTTACTTAACATGCGCGGTGTCAGTTTATTTCTTTAAAAAACCATCTTCCAGACTTTAAAGGTATACGTATTCGAGTCCGTTGCATTTAGGCATCCAGGCCCAGGTTTCTGTCGGTTCAACGTCTTGCTCATACGAAGCCAGTGTCGGGCCGCAGCACAGACTGTCGTGCCAGTCAACTTGGTCGATTTTTGAACAGTGTTGCACTTCCGTTATGGCGTGTAATTTGATGACGTTTTTACCGGTCGGCTTCGCGTACTCTAAACATTTGCCGTAGCCGAGTGGGTGACCGTCTACGATGCGTCTCAGAGGTTCGTCTTCGAAATCCGGTTTCAGTAGGTCTTTGCAGTATTTTCGGCAGCTGCGTCGCACCTGATGACAGCTAGCGAACGGATAAGCCTCGAACTCCGTTTTCCCCATCTCCACGGCGCTGATTGATTTCTCACGAGACACTATTTTACAAACACATCTGAAAAATATTAAAAAGAAAAAACACTAATGAAATGACTCCCATAACGTAGATAAAGTGTCTTGGGACTGTTCTACGCCAAGTAGTTTTACAGACCAAAAACATTTCCATATTCAAATAACAGTCGGATGAGGTAATTAACTGAGTATAAAAACGGCTCATGAGCCATCGAATTTCCTATGATACCCTTAACTGTTCTTTAATACACGGAGCGCATTTCAGGCAATTTTTCGAATGGTGTTTAAATTCGTAAAATGTGTAACGTATATATCTTATCATGGCATGAATTTCGTCTGCGATCGGAATACTGATTTGACTTCGCTAAGCCATTTAGATTGATTTTTCCGGTATTATAGAACGTTAAAACCTCCTTTTATTTGTACCGTTCATCAGTCAACCATTGTAATGTCAATCTAATAATTTCGCAGCTAGACCAGTATCATATTACACGTAATATTACACGTTCTTGCACGTAAAATTGCTTAGCCTGCAATACTTGAGTGGATTCGTCTCAGGTGCAGTTCAACTCAGACTGAAATCATTAACCGTTCACTATAATATTCAGGAACATGCTTCTCTTCTAATAAGATTTCTTGCACGAATCGCTCGAATCGTGATGTCTATATGAATCAAGATTATACCACCGGAAGTAGCGCGTTATTACTGTCTGCCCGCAGGCGCGTATTGATCTTATCAAAGCTGTGAACATTTAACCGCCAAGCGGAAGTTATACCCGTGTCAAGTAGTTCCTTCCGATTGATTAACCTTAAACTCAACCAGACGTCGAATAAAACTTAGTTGAACTCGAAGATATACGGAAAGTTGTTAAGATCATTGCTTGAATAGTTATAGAGGGAACTAATTACATATAGCTCTCACGTAATGAACACTTCACAAATATGCATGTCTTATTAGCACCGGATGTCTCCTTGATGAAGACGTCGCAATCAAAAACCAAATATTCTCAAAGGAATTTTCAATTAGGTACCGGTAGCGTGCATGATATCTTTAAATGAAAAAATTTCGCTCGACAAATCTGTTGCACACGGTCTTCGTGTCACCAATTTGCAGCTGCCTTTTAAAATCCAAAGCCAGACTAATCAGTATGGATTGAATATTCTAGTGTGAGCTTGTACGTACTTCGTGGTCTCACGGCAGTACAGCGGATCTATATGCCGTTCTCAGTTCTGCAGCAGATGCGTCTGAAAAACCTGCGCCACCGTAGATAATAGCGCATTATCTGCCACGCCCGTGTCGGAAACATTAATTACCTTTCTTTCTCGTAAACACACGCATAATACATATCAGTGATGATGATGGATAGCAGTGATCGTCTGCCCGAACATACTACTATCGATTTTATAATTCATCATTTATTATCTGCACAAAAAATCCCCGCACCCGTGAAATAATTGCATCACGTTTATTTGTAGGCTACATCATAATACATAAACAGACAATTGTTTCGAAATATATTAACATAAACGAGGGTACATACCAGATGCATAATATATGCCGAATTGAGTTTGTTATTCTGAACTAACATCGAAGAGAACATCACAAAACAGCCCGGTTTGGCAATTTCTAATCCAAGTGTGATATCTTCAAATCTTAACCATGCCTTATATATCAATGCTCACTTGCCAGGATTGGTTCGACAGGCACCAAACCCTGGAAGTCTAGGATACTATTTGAATCTCACTTTTGTTTTATATTCTATATTTCATCGCTGGCATAGATTCAGTGTAGGCCTATCTCCCTGGGTTAATGAACTACATACATTTTGTCACTAGAGACAAATTACAATATATGGGATTAATCAAATTATTAATGTGAATAGATTTATCCATTCCCGGGCACCAGTTCCAAGATTTATCTTTCGTAATCAATGCAACACTGGCGTTATTAGTGTGTATACATAGACTGGTTCCCGGGAGATGAGACGGGCGTTCATCGAGGTGGACGGGTTCCCTGGAGTGAGATTGAGACTGCACAAACACGCTGATAGATGCGTGATAGACCCGTGTGATGGGAATAATGATCAGCTGGCTGATAGGACAGGTGACAATACAAACGCCAGCAGTCTTGATTTTGAAATAACAACCGCGAAGATGAAAAAAATTCCACTCATCCGAGCGTAAACAGGAAATCGAAATAACCATCGGGGAATAACACGCCATTGATATGCATAAAAATTATTTAGATAAACAACTTGATATCTCCCAGGTAACAGTAGAAAATTACTCTGCGCTTTGAAAGCGTCGCATAATCTCAGAGCGAGTTAGTTTTCACGAATTGAAATGTAAATTGAAAAGTGACTAAGGATGAACTCAAGTTACAAAACATAGAATTTGGACATATTTCTATATTGGGTATCCGAAAGTAACCATGTGCATTTGCTCAAAACTACATTATGCAGAATTAGAGAGGGAACGTGCCCTACGCGTTTATGTATTTTAATGTAATCTGCGAAAGGTAAAGTTCCATGATGGCATCTTGAGGGTCATCATTCGGTTTTACGAGTCTCCAAACAGTCATATACATTACTACCGTGTAGTTTAGCCGGTAATATCGAAGCACTTCTTACAGTGCTATACTACAAACTATAAAACGTCCATAACGGCAGTCGTCGTCATCACAACGACCGCTATATACTCAGCTATTAGTCGTTATTGGATGATAGTTGAAATATACGGAATTGTCATCGTAAAATGTACAAGTTTGATGGTGTGATTGTGGCTCTGTGACTGTTTCGTCCTTTCTGGCATCTCCAATGAAAACCATAAAACACTCACGACAGATAAAACTATTTACGAGCATGGTTTTTAATGTCATTTGATTATGGAACGGAAAGGTTTCATCGCTGTTAGCCGCAGTTCTTTAATGGTCGTCCGCGTCCTTTTGGTTAAAAGGCAGACGTGGATGGACATTGATTGTTCCGATCAAAAGACGCGGGAAGACCTTTAAATACATCCGTCTGAGGCTATTTTTACCATTGTCCAGTAATATACCTGGAATGGCATCATTGATCCGATTGCCCGCTGCCACAACAACCATAAGATCAAAACCTAAATTGGCTTCCGATAAGCCTTCTTGATAGCATCATCCGTAAGAATAGACCCGCTAATGGTGAACGAAACCACAATCAAAGCCCCGAGAGAGAGAGTCGAATCTGCTAACCGGAATCAGCAGCAGCCACAGAATCAGGCTAGTCACGTACAATCATACAATACTACCAATTAATCAAGAAACATTCAGCGGTCCTGCAATCGGATATTGCCGGCCATATCTTTATCCACCGATGAGGAAACGGTTGCCGATAATAAATGACATCCCGGGGGCAACGATCAAATAAAGTGTATTAACGCTACTTTTATACCTTCAAAGTGATACGTGCGTTGCAAACGACGTTATTCATCTTAGAAATACGAGGTTTTTTCAGCTCGTGGTATTTTCGTCTCTCCCGGGGCTAGTTTTACAGTGACGGAGCCTTACAAAATCGGGATTTCTCCGTGATATGTACATGGGTAATATAATATCATTCATTTGAACTTCAATTCACTATATCATCAGTTCACAGGTTCTATCGTGAATGTTGCAAATGAATATTTCATGGTATCTTCGCATATCCTTGTGTCGTGTTAAAAACGTGTGTCGACTTCAGAAGGCGATGACAAGGATGATCGTCCGACAGGGGATTAATTGCGAGATTATCCTAACTGTTTACCAAGAATGCGACGTGTGTACGTCATTGAAGAATCGAAACACGGACGGTAGACAAGACATAAACCGTAACATCGCTTGTTACCGAAAAAAAGAAAGCTAACACGATAAGTCTTATGCGTACATAAATCAACTGCGTCTTTATCTGGGAATAAAAAACCATTCACGAAAAAATACAACACGAAGAAGCGGACTAGGTACTGATAAATTGGTTATGGGCGATATATGGCGATTTCCCCAATATCTTGAGTGAGTCATGCGAATTATGTTTAAGGTATTTGGTAGCTATTCGTAATGTTCGCGCGCTGTGTTAGACACGGTATAGTGTTATTGTAATAAACAACGGACGAATATCAATAAGAATAGCTATCATAATTCACGGTGTTTGATGGCAAATCTGAGACTATATCGAGTTACCCGAAATAATATTTTATATCATTTTTCATGGTTGATTTTACTTCGCATACGGAGACGACGCTTCTTTACGAGACTAAGGTAGCATTCTACCATTCGGCTATTCTTCTTATCCCTACAGAGGCGCAAATAAGTTTTTGGAAGAGCTGCTCAGTAGCTTGAAAAAGCTACTTTCATAAGTTTGTATCATGCAAAAACGAATTTTTACATACGGATTTTTTGACCCCGTAAAAGCCGAATGTTTTGATACCTAGTATGCGTTACTTATAGGGGGTTCTGTGTGAGTCTTTGTGCGCTACGTCATCAAGATTTGCATTTCTAAACAGCAATCAAATTGTGAATTTTGGCGTATATTTTGTAATGAAACATATTTCATGAATCTATTTTATGTTTCATAAAGTTAAATAACTGTTTTGAGAGGATGTGCACTACGTCATCAATATCGAGGTTAGACTAGTTGCCGGTCAATTCAATTCAATTATCGATATTTTCAAATATAAAATATCATTATTGATCTTTAATATCATATTATATTATTTTGTCGACAATATTATGCAAGATATTTGTTTTGTTTCAAGCCTTCAATGAATTTTCAATTTTGTTTACTTGTTCACTATTACTTTTTCTTGCATATCGATTGAGATTCCCGAATAGGCACGTCATCATGACGTCACAACACAGACATCAAATAGAATTAAAGGAAACCCTACTCTAGCCAGTTTCACATCAACCTAATCCAATTACCTGTCATTATTGCGTCTACTTATCCTTCGCAGCGCGTTAATCAAAAATACATCATGATCAGTAGGACGACATGTTAAAAATGAAATGGTTTTAGATATCAAATACTATGCTGTTATTCGACCTACTGCAGTAGGTAGAAATAGGCAGAACTACAGATATATGATCTGAAACGACGAAGTTCTTCGACAAAACAAAAATCATAAGAATAATTCATCATTTTTGCTATTCGGTAAACATTCACCTCGATTTTTATGTCGTACGTTTCACATTTCTTTCTCCGTAGACGTCAAATAAATATTCTCAATCATCTTTGAGAATGTTCGCTGATGGTTGTAACTAGTTTTTCAAGCACAGGCGCTCTTCAAACGTATCTTTATCGGTGATTGTTGTCGGTTTCCGCCAAACTACAGGGGTATGTGCGCTGTTACGTAATAATGAGAACATTGTGGATAAGAATGATTTATCTTTTTTCTCCACGGCTTCAACTTACAACATCTCTTCAAGGTGTTTTTTTGTATATTAAAGAAAGAAACGTTTACAGCCTGTCAAGTTTCGTTACGGAGATTGAATGGAAGTTTTGTGTTACGGTACGTTCTCAGCGGAGGAAAAATTTTAGTGGTCGCGTGATCAAATAAAGCGAACAACCATCGGTGGAATATGCTTTTCCTATGAGTTTAGGGGTTGGTAAACCTCGCGGCAAAGTTGATCACATGGGTTTAATCTTCAGATTCAAATCGATACAATTTATCCCATGATTTCCTGGCGAGGTGCAGAGCGAAGACTAGCTCGTAGCTATATATTACCCGTACAGCTTTGATGTTCCATCGCGCCGCCGATGGGCCCTTAATTAAGCATTGATTCGAGTTTCACGTTCTATTAACTTTTCGAATTGGCGCCCGACGAGCAGCGATCAGAAATAAACAATCGAATTTTCGGTTAATTAACGACACAGAACGACGCGATAATCGTGGAGTATGTCATCAAATAAACCACACGCGGCGTATGTCTTCAAGATGCGACTTAACCCAACTAGACACTCGACTGAAACAGGGTCGAATGAATAGACCGAACATTTCACTTATTGCGAAGACATAACAAATATATCGAATACGCTCGAATGTTAAATTGCGAAAGTGAAAGGCGCCTCATAACGATAAGTGTTACTCGAGCCGTGGTCTTGAATGCTACTTGATCGGTTTCCTTGTACAGTTGTTCGCGGCTTTCTACTTGAATGTTTGTTCACGGTTTTGATTACATGGTCGGCGTTATTAACGACATGAACAGAACGCAGGAAATTTCCCATGTCGTTTGTCGCAAAAATCTGACGTTGACAGGTGTTTTATCTATACGCGCTTTGAACTGTAGTTACTTCGCGGCTCAAAAAGCGACTGCCTTGAAGCACTGCGTTTATAGGCACGAGGAGAGTAAGAGGAGAGAGGGCAGAGAAGCGTAGATGGAAAAGAAACTGGGAAAATATCGTTCAGCGAACATCTGGCGAAGTTATAAAATGCCAAAAGATCAATGGACACACTACCATGGGAAACTAAATGTATATTGAAATAACTTTAGCTAAGCTCGACAAGGTAGTTTGATCGTGCACGTTGCGATTTCTCTCTTATTCTATTTTCGAAAATCATCGCGTTTTTCGAATACCTTCACGACATGTGCATCGAACCGCGCACGAACGCAGACGTTAATGGAGACTAATGACTTCATCTTTCTAACGAGTCAACAAGGAAACCTGCAGTTTATCGAAACGAACGTCGTTTTATGCTGTAAATCGATTTGGCAGCATAACGTCGTTAATTCGGATCGAAGCAAGCAAGAAGCAGACGAACTATAACTTTCTTCGCTGGAAAAAAAGATGCGAGGGTTGACATCATAGAAGTATACGTCGATACGTTTGACGGAGCTAACAGCGGTAAAAGACAAGAAGCTCGCAAATATACATATGTATTTATAATACACACATATATAATGTTTGATGATGCTTCAACAATAGATAACAAGATATAAAGCTATCGATACCGCTTGTAGATCGACGCAAAGTACTTTCTCATACATAAATAAATACAAGGCGGCAACTAATGATATATTTATATGTATATGTCTTATTTGATTACCTTAATCAATATGAAATGCTGACTTATAAAATATATAGAGAACATTAGTTAATGAAGGCAATCTGGAATGTTGTTTTTGATAAGTTGATGATTTTTCTTGTGTTTAGTTCTAAATACAAAACGGACTCGTTGGGGTTTCTACAAGATCGATATATTTTCAAAAATGATTATCCTCTGCGAATTTATTCGTTTCACATTTAATGCTTTTTACAGTGATCTTTTTAGATTTTTGTGGGTTTTCTGCGCTGCGATTTTAATTTCTTTTTCGTGGAGTTTTCTGTGACTTTCCCCTAAAAAAATCGAATGCCAAAACTAGCCATCGCCACCGGAGAAAATTTGCGCGACCGTGGGAAAAGCGATATTATTGTCGTCGGTTCTTAGACCTACTCAGTTTTGCACTCAAGAGCAGTAGTTTTTGGAGAGTACTTGCAGATGGTCATCTGTGATCATCATTCACTGTTCGATAATGAAACAAGTCATATAATTCGCGTAGAATACGCAAAAATAACGATCGCACCCCAGCGCCGAGTGCATTTCGTCAATACACGTGCGCTCCAATCTCGACGTATGGTCAGTATAGAATAATACCGGGAGAATAATGATCTAATGGTTTTTCGTTCCCCGGGGAAATTCGTGTTTTCTTATCCATCTCAACGTGACATCTATATTGCTGTGCAGCCCCGGCATCAATCGTATGACAGCGAGAAAACATCGCCACAATTTTATAAATCAGGTTGTACGCAATCTGTCGTTCGCTTCTTTCAATATATACGTTATATAATGATATATCAGACTTATAATATATATTCTATGCGCAGGTATATGCAGATTACTAATGGAGGAACGAACGCGAAGGCATCGTCAAAGTGACATCATCGAATTAGCAACAGCAGTACTGGAAGAAGAGTCACTAGGCAATGATGATCTCATAGAAGATTTACGGTAGAAGCCAGCCGAATTCTGATTCCTCCCGCGGCGACAGGGATTCGAACCCGATGGCATCGCTCGGCAATCATCTCAATGCAATCAATGCCGCGGTATATATCGTGCAATTTTTATAGTCCGTCGCTCATTTTGTTGATGGTTATTCAATTTTCGATATGCCTCTCAAATCCCTTGTAACCCATGATAAAAATCCATTAGATAGAATTTGAATAATCTAACTATTTATAGCAATGAAATAAATAGGAAAGTGCTTTCGCTTGTAGTTGAAAAACTGACTACTGATGCACTGGGGCTGCCTGCGTATCGTTCTTCGATACGTAGGTCAAGATGACGTTTTCAAGTCTGAGGATGAGAGATAAAAAGAAACCCAACTTGAAAGTTTATTGACGCCTTGAAGAAAAATAACACATTTATATATTGCCTAAGTATTATCGATATTCATACATATAAATGTCAAGGATCAATTAAGTTATTTCGAATTTGAAAATATCGACAATTCAATTGGCAGACAATTAACCAGTAGCCCCAACATTGATGACGTAGGGGACATCCACTCATAAGACACGAACATTGATCAAATAAAAGATATGAGTCATGAAATTCATTTCATTACAAAATGAACGCACAAATTCACAATTGTAATTTTTTGAAACGCCAATATTGATGACGCAGTGCACATGACTCACATAGAACCCCACACATAACGCATACCGCTGTATTAAGACATTATTGTAACGGTTTTTACGGCGTGAACAACATTTTTTCTTCTCTGTTGAAAATAAACACGTAGACACTTTGACACCCGGACCCAGTTCCACAGTTCTGAGTTAAGATTTGACTCGGAGTTAACTCATTGAAAATGAACTAATTTTAACTCAGAGTTAACTCTAACTCACAACTGTGGAACTGGATCTTAAAAGTACCTAGATATCTACATTTGAATGAAATCATTTGAAGATGATGGATTTCTCATTAGATATAGGATGAAACGCATACGTCCGTAATGGGAGTTCGATACACCATAAACGACAACTATCGGACACCCGGCCGACGGGTTACATTGGGGGTTAACTGGACACGCTGTATATGTATTAATGAAAAGACCATGTTGATCGTTAACGGCATTAATTCAGAAGGAAATGAAAATCGTCTACGTCGTATATCTAATTCATTGCCACGCGATAATTTGATTAGTAATGGTAATTTTCACTGGGGTAGACGAGGGTAGCGTCGCGGTCGTCAAGCGGAATCGAGGAGTGTTGCGGCCGTACACGCCGCGTTACGGTATATAACGTGTAGGCTTACGACACATGATTCGAAGGATATGTATCGTCGAGTATGCGCCGAAGTAGATTTCTGTTACCGCCGATAACATTCAGTAAACACTCGAAACACTGTCACTCTGAACTGTGGCCTGAGGAAGTTTTCAGGCGATAGCCAAGTGCATCTTGTTCTAGCCAACATCAACTGTCTGATACAGCAGTGTACACGCACACTTGGTCAACGATAAATCCCTTCCCCGATACATACATATGTATATTATATGTGAAATGATCCGTTTTCGTCAATAATATTCGGACGATATCCGTATGAAAAATCTCTTCGCCGATAAAACCTCGCGTGGTAATATCCTGTGCCCGCGTCGCCGTACCGAAAATAATCATATCTTTTCCGAAATATTATGATTACCATATGGCGTGCATTTTGAATATCCGGTACTACATAGCTATCGTCGACGTCGTTTTCTTCTTAACGCAGTTATAGCTGTAGATATAGCTAGCTTTCGAGAACCGATCGAGCGAGATACGTCAAATCATTGCCGCAATCCCGAACGATTTACTGTCAAATCAGTCAGAGATATTCTTAATTTGCCGTTTATCACGGTAAGTTTGACATCTGTTGTTTTGATTGCTATCTGGAACCGTCTGATTTCAGTTGTATCTGTCAAGTCGATAAAACCTAATCGAAGTGCGATTTTGCGAAAACCCTCGCCGAAAGCTGGAGCTTTGCGCGTCCCGAGCCGAGCAGATCGTTTCGATCTTCTAATCATGGCGTTCGATCTGTTTTTTTAAACCTATTACAGAAACCGAAGTGTCACTTCTCCAACGTCCTTTAACGGTCGTTCAAGTCAAGACCTTTGAAAAGACAGCACGACGTGCACGCGACGTGCACAGACATCACGAATTGTGGTAGGGTTTTGCCTTGTTTCGCTTGCCGCCGATTCTAATTTTTGACGATTGTTTTTTTTTTCTAATATAGAATAACTTCAAAGGCTACGTGAGTTTGTTTTATGTTGTTTAAAGGCTGAATATCAACGACGGTCCGCGTTTGTCGTCTGAGCAGCGGTGATTGATGATCTGCGACATCCTTTTCTTCTGCTTTTTTACAGCATATATCACTGGCGATGTCGCTGTGTATCCGCTGGTGATGTCGGAAGAGATTGCGTCCTATTCTCGAGCGAACAAGCGACTGATTGCATTAGAGCGATGTTAATTATTTAAAACGTTTTAAGTGCACGTGAGGAAAATGTCTCAATCATGGAGGACTGCAGAAGAAGAAACGTCGTCGTGTCTTGATTCGTTAAAAGCAGACAAAAACAGATCGGCAGACATTCGATGATTTATGTCCTAAAAGCCGAAGGGACTGGTCTGAGCTTGCCGTGCCGAGTTACGCTACGAGCTAAAGTAGAACTAATTACATCTAAAGAGACTTATGCACCGACTGGGAACTGTTTGTACAAAAAAGGAAACTTCCCGGAAATCGATAGATGGCCCAGCATTAATGGCCGAGTCTAATTTTAGAGCCCAGTAGAGCAGAGGCCACAGTAAATAGAGAATTCTCCTGGGATGAAGGTCTGATAGCAAATGAAGAATTGAATTTTTGGACAGGACGCTATCGCTATTCGAACGCACGGTTTACTCGTTATTTTCGAGGAATGTAGCACCTTACTTTTCAGTCTTTCGGTGATATTTCGCGATGTTTCGAATACAATAGACGTTACTCCTATTCGTGTGAATAATTTAAATCCGGGTAATTGCATGCAGCTAGGAGTATGAAAAGAGTATTTGAACACAATACATCGGTCTGATATAAATATAGGAATTTTATCAGGCGTGCGTGATGGCTTCTCAACGCAGTCGTAACCCGATACCCTCCACATTTCTCATTTGCGCTATCGACCATCTCTCAATGGTATTCGTCGTTTTCAGTGTGTGACATTCGATGTAAGATTTATTTCTACCTGTATCAGAAAATCAGATTTCGCTTCACGGCACATTTTGTCAAAATGAATGATAGACGACGGGTAACTAACGCACGGGGCCCCGAGGCTGCGGTGATAAATCATCAACCCGGTGTTACCGGAATATCGGTCTAGTTAATGAACGAGGTGGGGAGATGGTTTGACCCCTTTCGTGTAATCAGCCATCCCCAGAAAAGTCGTGGTATTCAAATATCGGGATATTTCAGCCGTTCAGCCGTGCGCGTGTGTATTACCAGTAGCTGCATAGTCCAGCCGTCTGCGCGTCGGTGAAAGGTGACTATCTCTCATAAAACCGCGTTCTCCTGTTTATTGCATCAGCGAATAACCGCTATAAAATCTCAATAAATGTGGATATTACCCGAACCTAACGATCGAGAGTAAATTTCGATGAAGCCTTCCCCGGTTTAATTTTCATCCGGCCCGATCCGGTTCATTGTTTGCGCGCAGTAAAATTCTCCAGAATTTATAACCCGAGGGGTTTTTAACGATAGAATCCACAAAAGCAGAATAACCTATTTTACTTCAGTCTCATGAATTCTAATATCAAAACCACTACGTCTCACTACATTTTAAAGAGGAATCTGTAGTTGGAAATGCTTCAAGGCAAACAAGGATCGTTAGCAATTTTTTCTCAATTTCAGAATATTTCAAAAATACAATTGAATCTATGCAAAGATAGGTTTGATATGTTAATTGTCCGTTGCTGTGTGGGCCATGTACACTATGTCACAGCCTCCGTATTGGACGTGAGAGGCCTGTGGGCTTCTGGGGCTTGTTTTATAGACCAATCTAACCTCTAATGAGGGGCTAACCCGATAAGCTTTCTGCAGTAAATAAAACCAAGGACTCTAAAACGAATAAAACCGTCTACGAAATGTCACAGTCACGAAATCTAGAAATTATTTTCTATGCGCCAGCTCGTAAATAGTTTTCGCTCGTATAAATTACTAAGGACGATTTTTATTGCTTGAAATAACGCAAAGAAACGAATGCGGATGCACTCACTGGACCATCGATAAAATACAGAAAAAAAACAAAAGCGGGCTCGTTAATCTAATCTCGTCCCAATGCTAGAACCCCAACGCTAGAATGACCAGTTGAACGTGGAGATACATTGTAGTGCATACAATCGGTACTAATGATCCTAGTCGCCGTCACTTAAAGTATTAGTTCCTGTGGTAAATGTGTTGCTAATGGATTGTATTTAATATCGGATACATTTAATCCATTAACAGTCTAATTCAACGGGTAGATGAGAGTGCTCACTGCTTTGTCGGATACTTTCGATTTAGCCAATGATCCCGAGAGTATCAAATAGCATACATATCAGGCACGCAGTCACCTCACCTTTACCATTAAATGCTCGCTCCCGGTCAGTGGCTACCGTCAAAAATCTATCTATCAAATCCCATATATCAAGTATCTGTCATCTTCTATGTACCAAAACGATCCTAATGGCTCATTCTTTTGCTTCTTTAATGGATGTGTGGTAAATTCCCTTATTAGATTACTGCTATAGAGCCGCGCTGTCTGGTGATATGCGACGCTGAAAAGTGCAATATCCAAAATAATAGCTCGGAGTGAACGTTTAATCCCTATGTGGATTTGATTCAATGCCATCAATTCCATTGTGCAAATGTTTTCATCAGAGTTGGGTTCAAATATTAGTTGTATATATACTACGTGTAAACATATTCATTCTCATTAGACTAAAAATGTTATTTTAGGGAAGTTAGAGCTTTTTATCACTCGGATACCACTACGAGAGGAGCGTTATTTTCCACATCAATCAACGCACGGATATGACGGCAACGCCTGAAAATGTCGCATGTCCTCGTCGAAATCTCGTCGTGGCGTCATTTATACATTATTCATCTTTTTTTTTGTACGAACGTCAGCAGTATATAAAACCCTCAAACGAGAAATATCAGTATTTTCTCCTCCGGGATCAGCACACGTATAACGACTTGTTTGATGCGTGACTTTTAAAACATCTTTCATCTGTTAATTATTGCAAGTATATCATCCCCTGACAGAAAAAAGTGTCCTCTGCCTCATTCTTCAAACACAATATGACTTCAATAAATAATCAAACGTGATACCACCTTTATAAGGTAATGAGGTATACATGCAACTCGCAAAGGGAATCATATTATAGTCGGTTTTCAACGTGAAAAAGCAGTCCTTTCTAATCATCCTTACAGCGGAATTTTATGTTTGGCGTATGCATCCACCAAAAAAAAAAATAAGATTGACGTGGAATACTTTTCATTCTTAAACGATTTGTGATTCCAGAAGTTGGTTCGATGTAAATTGAAAAGTGGGAATTGAAAACCGCGATCCAGTTAATGCTGGCGAATTTATAGCGGTGCTTGCAAGTGTTATGATCCTCGATTGCCGCAGTAACGTTGCCGGCCTTAAGATAAAAGGTGCGTCTTATTTCATGAATGAATGGATCGGTCGGCAGTACTCTTGTCACATCGGCGTCTGCCTCAATCTGTTCGGTGGCTAATCGCGACGACGTTTACCCATTACTTAAGCACGGTCTAGTGCACACGTGCAGTAGAAATAATTGTTATATGCTCGGTGATCATCATCGACAAGTAGACCCGAAAATTGGGCTAATGAACAAGGCTTATGTAAGTTGTTTACTCGTGAGAATTGAATCATCGAGTGCGGGATTAATTACATAAATAAGTCACCTTTTTCCATCTTATCGTGTTGTATGTATACGATTTCTTATTCACCCCATCTGAAGTATTGCCTCGATTATCTCTACGCGTGCAAATCATCCCGTAATATCAACACGTAATAAGTCACTCCGTACAAATACGATGGATTTTCAGTTGTCTACTGCTTCAGGCCACTAACGCGTTTTATAAATACACTGCGACAAATTTTACCCAACAAACGATAGATCTGGTCGCGCGTACTGAGTTATTCTACAGGCGTTCGCGCAAATTGAAGCATCAATATCATAAACTTAGATTGTGATCCACCCTCTTTATATCTGTGGCATAAAGATTTAATTTATACCACCAACAGAAGCCTATATACCTACAGCGCTTCGGGTACGAGTGTTTATCACCAATGGGGGTATATACAGTTTAAGCTGTTTGTAAACTATTGCAGATCAACTGCAATATACATCGCACCCATACAACAGAACAGCTCTGATTCATTATTATAATTAACGATGATAGCAAACGAACGAGATGTATTTTTAACTTGGAAATCCTCCTGGCTGCAACAGGTTTACTGAAATGATGCCAATAGGAAATGTTAAGTGAAAAAGAAATACGGGTTTTAATTTGCCGGATTTCCTGAAATACAATGATGTCATATTCTATATCATCTCACTATATCATACGAGTTCCTTCCACGTGGTGCTGCATGATCATAAATCTAATTGGATACAACAAATCTAATTATGAATTCTGCTTCTGACTGTAGTTTTAATTTTCCCCAAGCGCATTGAAATCATAGAAAATATATCCATTGTCCGTGCGTGAGATTCTGAGAGATGTGCTTTTTTCACCCGATCCGACGCCATATTGAATACAATACGAGATTTACGCGACAGATCCCCAAAATTTGTAAATAACCATATTCTCTCTTTTTGTATGACAAGTCTCCAATACTGACTGGCAAACAACAGACTAGGCGGTCATACGCCACACTGGACGTCATCTGTAATTTTCTACTTCGCTTGAAGGCCAATGTGACGTCCTGATGGAAAGTGCATTGTACTCATATTGTAAAAACCAACTATATCTGTACTTCAATTTCCGAATTCAAAATCAAACCCCTTAATTGTTTCGTTCACAGCAGGTGTGGTGAGTTTGTATAAAGGGATAGAAAACTCAAATCAAATCAAAATTAATCAATCATTTAAAGAAATAAATGCGAAAATTCCCTATTTTAAGATTAAAAAAGCAAACTACGTATTATGTACATTGTAGGGTTCATCGAAGGTAAGAACGGCTTCTACCATCATGGACTCGTTTATTCGTCCGTGATGATACATATAGCACTCATAATCCAGTTCGCCTCAGTCATCCCTTGTACTTATCGTTGTAAGCAGTACGCCGATCTTCTTTACCGTCCATCTCACCGCGTCTTAACGCAGGAAAAAACTAGCCATAATCCGCCAGAAAAAAAGATCGACCCGAAACTGCTTAGCCTTTACGAAGATCATTCTCGCTAGAACTTTCTTATCGGATTTGGGCATCGAAAGTTTTTCAACCGCTGAAAAAACTTGTTATATATATACATTCTAAACCAGCCCTGTCGAATCGGAAATTGTGGCACGCACCATGAAGTCGTTACTCGAGTTCACGTTCCGATTTAATTTAATACACCGACTTTGAGGCAGGGGAAATTCGAGATTCGCGTCTCAACCCGCGCGATAAGAAGAAGCAGAAAAAAAACAAACCACTCTAATGACTGTTTCAAAGCTCGTCTCCTGCTGAACTTGGGAGAAATAAGCTTTACATAATTCAATAGTTCAATCGTATACATCAAGGTTCGTTAGCGAGTAGTTGTTTTACGATGGGAATCCGATGCGCCCGGAAAAATCTAAAATACTGCGCTTCGAGAGATCAATACTAATGATCAGCAGCGGTTCTTGTCGCGATATTTGAAGAGATTTTTTTTTCGATAAAATACCGGGTAAAATGCAAATCCATTAGAAGTTCAACACGACACGACGAATACGCATTGTTGACAATGGCCGTCAAATGGGACTTTTCGGTGAGATGCAATTCTTCTAACCAAGGTCACTCCCGCGCAATTTTTTAAAATTTTTTTTTATTTGGGTGATGGGTGGGTACCTTCGGGAGCTTCTCCTATGCTAGACTTCGGCTCGTAATATCTAATGTAGGGAAATTCCGAGTATACTCGTAGCTGGCACCTTCTCCCGGGAACCTACTCAGCAAACCGGAAGTTCCTACTCAAAATAGCGGAAGTTCGAGTATACTCGTGCCTAGCAGTCAACGTTTTAAGAACTCTGCATAAACCTAGAGATTCTAGATAGGCACATTTACATTCATGACCATCGGAACAAATAAACCACGATAAATCTATTTCACATTCTCTTCATCAGTAGCATGAATGTCTGCTGTTCGTATCTTGTGACAACCGCAGACGCCTGCCTGCGGGCCTTCTTAGTTATAGGTGCTGATGAGTGCTCTTTGTCCCGTGGACATGCTTGATCCATCCCAGTCTTCTTCGTGCGAATATATGTGTATATCGAGATTACTGGAGGAGATTATAAGGCAGGAGAGCAATGCGCAAATATCATGCTCATGATAACGTCATAGATTTCAATGTTATTCTCATTGATGATTGGGTCAAGTGATAATCTGAACTTGTTCGTAGTATAAGGTTCCAGGTTTTGGATTTTAGATAGTGAGTCATATAGCTGCTACATATACCTGATTCTCAGGTCAATTATTTTACATCTGAGCAGAAAATTAAAATCGATAATATCGACTGGAATACGTCTGTATTCAGTCGCTAACGACAACAACTTATCATTATTCAGACGGCAGCCTGTTCGCTAACCAATAAACTGCCGCCAAAGAGCCCCACCCCTAGAAACGATTCATTATTGTAATATGCAAATGAAAAAAAAAAAAGATTTCAGTCTATCACAAAAGAATCATGCACAATACATTTCTATTTTAGCATACTCAAGTAAAGGCCCAAATAGCTGTTACTCGGGGTCTTAGAAGCAGTTTGAACGAACGGTTTGAGTCGATACAACTGTTGCGCATCAATCAATCTGGCCTCGATAATAAAGATTTCTCTGACATTAATGCGGTATAACAGCATTCCAGATTTCATAGTTCGGACGTGGGAAACATTATGAGATAATATGAAAACTGGGGAAATTACCGGATGGGGTAGATTCAATAACCAGCTGACTCGAAAATACAAAAAGCATAAAATGCAGGTAAAACATTCTTCAGGAAATGATTTATTAAATCCCCGTTTGATGCGAGACGTCAGTCTTAATATCGAATTTGCGCTGCGCGAATACTCTGAAAAACGATTTTCCCTGAGCCGCTTTAATCTAATCTTTAGCCCATTGTGTTAATTGCATTCTGTAATTAACGATCGATGAATTCAAAGCACTGAAAACGTGTTGTCGTTTCCGTTGTTGCCACGAAAATAATTCTCTCGAAATTGTGTGACATCGATTTTCAAAATCTAGAGTATAGTTTTCGCCGGCGGAAAAATAGTCAAAATCAATATTTGAAAAATATACTCCCAACAAATATTTTACTAAATCGTAAGTTTATAGTTCAAGGATATTGAGCAGAAACATTAATGATGCATATATATTGATGAACTCGCCTTTTGCCGAAATATGACCGTGATACAATTACGATATGATTAAATTGCGTTGATGCTTGCAATTTGACCCCGAATTGCGGTCTGCCGTTACTGATACGTGTACAGCGCATGGACGCATTTAATTTCTGATTGATTATTTTAATGGCTATATTTTCTCTGGTTTAATTACAGCCCGTATATATCAGTATATTCAAGCAATTAACTTATATATTTCGGCTGCTGTGTAAGGACGTGGAGTCATTATAGACAACCGGGTAAGAGGTCAATAACTGGAGGTCACGCCATGTGCTGTGTGGACAATTAGCGTACATCATTAGAATATTGATAAATCCCCTCTCTGTCGGATACTCACCAATTTCGAATACCGAGAGACGTGCGAAAGGGAAACAGAAATACGACAAAGAAACGGTACGCAATGTTAGTGGTAAATTATTAACGGCGAACCGATATACGTTTAACGAATCTTAAGAGACCTCAAGACAAAACCCTCACCACTGGTGGATACATTTCTGCGCAAGGCCCGATATATGTTTTTTTTTATACCTCGGTTGAATCTGTGAATGAAAATGCTGATAGAAACAAAGTATTCTGATGAAAATAACTGCTGCAGCGTGATTTGCCTCTGGAGATGAGTAACCTTTATTAACAGCGGCTCAGGTGACTAAAATGCATCTCGCGTGCATGCAGCTATACAATCAGATATTACTGCTTACTCATCATTTTGTAAATGATTCAAATTCGTGATGTCGATAGCTACGTTGTTTACGTCTATTTCAGTGTATAAATAGTCTCAGTGTTTGGATATAGTGAAATATTATCAATGCATGCATCTCATCTGCCCGATCCATGTCAACGGAGGCAAAACCCACAGGGGACACTGTTCTGTGATATTGTATGAGCGATTTTCAATCAAAATTCATATAGATAAATGTGAAACGATTTTTTCTAAATATATATTATGTTTGTACTTCAATTAC
Source organism: Tubulanus polymorphus (assembly GCF_964204645.1). Taxonomy (NCBI): domain Eukaryota; kingdom Metazoa; phylum Nemertea; class Palaeonemertea; order Tubulaniformes; family Tubulanidae; genus Tubulanus; species Tubulanus polymorphus. The sequence goes on along the minus strand of NC_134029.1, from coordinate 4,432,296 downwards.
ATTATACGCCTTTAAACGACAATCATGTTTCAATCTAGCAGTTATAGACCATTTGGACGTTGCCGGAATTAAGCAGCTATGTATAGCTTCAATTGAAAAGAAGAAATTACAGTCTTACAGCGACAGTACGGCGACTGCAGTGTCTTTCTTCTCTATGAGAGACACACTTTGATGTCATATACACAAGAGGATCCCTAAGTCTTCAAATAAACCGTAGAAACCTTTTAACCGATGCGCACGTAGCTAACATTATTTCTATAAAACGTATGTGTGTACTTACGATCTTCTGGAGATTGTATTTGCATCCACGGCGTAGTTATATAAAGTTAGCATGAGAGCAAAAACACCAAAATATTCTATATCCATCGTAAAAAGTTGCCGATTTGCTGCGTGCACGCGGTACCGCAACAAAAAAGCCCGATCGTTCGACGTTCCAGACGTTACTGTAAGAATTCTCTTTCTCTCTCAACGCTTGATCGATAACGCTAGCAAACGGCGGCAGCGTTGCGCGCAGTTTCACCGGAGTATGTGTCACGATGCAGTATTCAGTAACTGATAGTAGCGGCTAGTTGCCTTGGTGACGTCATATGGGAAACTCATGTTTGAAAAATTACGAGAATTTCCGGTTTCATAATCAGATGCCTGAAAGGATAAGACACCGACACAATTCCATGAGAACATTAAACTATTGACGCTGCTGTAAGATAAGCTAAGCATTTTCTGTTTTATTAGAAACGATATAAAAGCAGCGTGACACTACATGAAATAAGATCGTTACAGCATAAGACAATGGATATTGAAGATATCAAGATATATTTGACTATACTAAACGAAATGTAAAGACTTACTAGATTTTCTAACCCCTGTGAAGCTGGCTACTGGTTCCCGGTTCGGCTCCCGATTCAAAATGGTTTTGAATCGGGGCTCCCGGTTCGGCTCCCGATTCAAAATGGTTTTTGAATCGGGAACCGGGAACCGGTAGCCAGCTTCACAGGGATGATTTTCTAATTGAAGATTCCTTCAACATTTCTAGTGTATATATACGTACAACGTCAAGAATTAAAGCAAATTCCAGATGAAGAAGAACAATGAGTATCGATCGATGTTTGATGATATCGAAACTGAATAATTTAAAGATGGAAAGTGATTTCCATGACTTCATCTGTATCGTATCCATTTCTATTGAATCTGTGAAGTATCGAAGCTTATGTATAATTGAACAGTTGGTGATGACACAACGCTGTTCTCTGGCAGAGGTTTCTCCCGATTCAAACATCCAAATAAAGTTGAGATAATACCATATTTCATCCTCTGCGACCATTGGAAGATTATTTCAAATGAATACGCATTTTGTGGATCAAATAAAAACCGCTCGAAAAGCAAAAGAAAAGAGTATAAGAGCTTGTATTCACATAAATGCTTTTACGCGGCCAGAGACTGAGGCAAAGACAGATATGTGGTGTTATGGCCAGGCGCCCGAGACACACTGACATTTATTATTTTATCAAAAAGGAATATCACGTCATATGCGGAAGCATATAGAAATCATACACACATGAAAACGAGTACACAAAAATACGGGAACACCTTGGATGATCAGAGGGTGAAATATGCGCGTATGAGTTTTATAAGGATAAGCCTGCTCCAGAAAAAAACTCCTGATTATGATCCGATATATATCATAAGGATTATAAAAGATATCAGTATATAAGCGTTGGATTTCAAACGGCTTTCTCCGGAGACGTAATTCCAGGAATTATGTCTGGGATTCGCAGGGATTTTGTTGTCGCTTTCAGGGCGCGAAAAAACAATGGTCTAATGCATCATCCAATGGGCGGTGTTTATTGAAATCACTTGACTGCCAGTGTACGATTCGCCAGATGTTAGTTTGACGGGGGTGTGAACGACCCCGGGTTCAACTGATATCATGTACGGGTATTCGTGATGGGCGAAATCTTCCTTTCCCTTGACCACCTCTTTCCATGGATTCCAAACAACTGGAATGAAAGAGAACGGTGTATTCGATCGAGAGAGAGAGAGAGAGAGAGAGCGGATTACGTGAAGTCTGGTTTCAATCGAAATGAATGTATATCGCGACAAGTAAATCTCGTTAGCTCGGCTCTTGGGCGGATTGCTACTGACGGTGATTTCAAAGGAAACTCCTACGAGACCATCTCGTTAGTGGAATAGGTGTTCTCACGAATCTGGTAATACCTGACGCTAATTTGAATGAAGCCGATATCATATATATATATATAAGAGTCGAAGGAATAGTGTGACACCTGAGATAGTATTATTAGCTTATAGCTATCACGGACGTAAACAGGTCTTTGTCGGAATGTTCTCCTTACCGAGATCGGGGAAGTTCACTTTCTTAACGGCAATATCCGTATCACCATCAAGTCCTACATTGAGAAGGGTCACTTCATCCGGTGCATCTTTGTAAACCCTACGAACCAAAGCACAACCAAAGTAACAACCACTCAGCTGGATGATGTGTCGTTATAGTTTTAAAAACATCTCGAATAGGGGGCGTTATTTTGTGCTTACTTGTGCGTGTGGCCAGCTATCATGAGATGTTCGAAACTTTGAATGTGTGTTTCTTTATTACGAGCCTGTATAGAAACAGATAAAATCAAGCTAGGAATAAATTCAACAGAAAAAAATGAGCAGAAATGAAATACACTTGCATACCTTATCTATATAGGTCAACCCATGTAAATTATTTACCATACTTCCGGTCACGTCTCTTGTCGCAAAATACGTATGTAATACCGCTTGAAAATCGAAATCCTTCTTATCTACAAATATGAACACCAGAATTCTTTAAAAGTCAACAGTAGGAGAAATAAAAGGCCTATTTGTGAAGTGGCAACTTATCTTTGATATTTAGTTCATCAGTTAAGCAGTATAAAAAGCAGATCGATTTATTCAAGTATTTGGCCCATATATTCACCTGTATTGACGATGGTGAGTGTCGTGATCAGATCATGGTCGTTAAGTTTTACCATGTATTCCAACCTAAACCTATGTTTATGATATATACGAAATGGAAGGAATCAGATATATTCAATTCGGAAGTAATCAAATATGAGTAATTGCATTATAATCAACTCTTATAATGATTCACACCTTTGTACGGTTTATCAGAATGCTTACTTGAAATTCCACATTTTGCGAGTTATTTCGTTGTCCTCTAGACACAACACGACTGTCGGATTTCCGTCTTCATCCTGAAAATCACAGCAAAATTCATTAACTGCCACAATGACTGTAAACGCGTGTGTAACCGATACTGCTTACGTACCTCGTGCGGTTCTTTCAGTATGGACCATCTGTGGATGCGAGCGAATCCATGGTGCGGACCAATATCAGATGATCCGAAATAAGCTGTCCAGAAATTAGGCAAATGAAAGCATATGCAAATAAAGGGTTCGCCATTAACAAAACCGGTCAAATTTGATCTCAAGAAAATTACGTATTCAAACTAAGATATATTCGACTTACGAAATACAATTGGGATACCGCCTCGTATTGGTTTCCACGTCTGAACGTCTGCCGAGTCGAATGAAGCCGCGTCGCTATCAGAAAAAACATTGATGTTTCATTTCATTTTTAACCTAAAGAAGTTTCTCGACGAATTGACTTCTTATTTCGAATATTATGGATTGATTTCGTTTTTAGGAAACGGGCCGAGAAAACTGCGTTATGTATATGATGATATGTATTAAAAAACGATCAAAATTTTTTTTGCGATTAGACAACCTCGATGTATGACTCAGATTCAATGGTATTTGAGCATAGTCAATGTCGACAAGATATAGAGTATAATGGAAACAATGTTTTACCAAATGCGTTACGATGTCTCATCATCAGATACACTAACCTGACGAATAATATCTCTGTTCCGAATAGTTTCCAAGAAATAACTGTCGCACCTAATAATTGAGTGGTATAGATCTGATTACAGCGGTTCAACTTTCATTGAAGTGTGTCTTCAAAACTGAACAATTGCTACACTTTCCAGATATATCAAGGAGGTAACCAGAACTAGAGACTACGAGGCGTATACTTAACTTTCAAACGAATGATCACTTTGTTTTTGTCATCCTTTCCAAGTTCAACTTGGAGAAAATCTTCTGCGGAAGCCGCCATTGTCGACGGAATCGATTTCCTGCTATACAGATATACATTTCCGGTCGATAGACACGGAAGTGAGCGGGTATAAAGTCTTGTCTGACAGTCGTTGTCTGATTCGGCTCGGAATCGCATCCACTTCTCGAGGAATTTTGCAAGGTGTTTTCTCTGACGTACGTTACCCTCATTCGTTTTCAAATCCTGATTTTTGAAAAACGCAGTACTAGTTAAAAGACTAGTGCATTCATTCAAAGCCCATTCATCCCGAAAGATGGTATTATAACACATCAACATAGAATTCAAAAAGAAAATGATTACCTGTTTTGATTGCTATTCAATCAATTTTATTTGTAAGATACATAACAGCTATATTAAAAACAATGAAAAGAATATTACTAGAAACATGTGTTTTTTTATCAAATGCCCTAGGCGACCAGAAAAGACGTCTCCGGTATTCGAAATCGGTACAAAGGAAGACATCCTCTAGTCCAATGACCTTGGTGACCAAATGTATTCAAAATCAATACAAAAGAACACCTCCCCTGGGATTCGAACCCAGAACCTTCGGATTAGAAGTCCGACGCGCTATCCGTTGCGCCAGGCAGGCTTATTGCTTTGTCAAAAAATCATCATTTTATAAAATGAAAGCGTTTTAAAACACCAAGCTGGTGCATTTCTTAATCCCTCTAATTTTACTATATAAATGTAACAGATGTTCTGGTGTATCATTCGTTGATTTGATATGTCCTATGTGTGCTTTTGATATGTCCCTTTTTGTAGCGTCTGATCAGAGAAACCAAGCATATATAGTTGGTTCTTGCAGTTTTTAATTGGTAAGCTAATATATGGCTTTATCCTGATTACGGAACTTCATATTTGATATGGTAAATATCATCTTGTCTCCACTACACTTCACTTCATAACTTCCAATTCACGCATTCATTTTTCTAATCTAACAATATATTGTAGTTGCCAGCCACTGAAATGAATATCAGAAAAATATATAGGCCATATACACATTTCAAAATATTTTTCGGTAATAATTTCTCTTAAGCTTTGCACTGACCTGATCTAGATCCATAGTGACCTTTCCTCTGATGCCACCATCCGCATACGTCATAAACGCTCCTGACAAACGGAATCAATAATTAATACATTCTCAGAAAACCGAATAATGACTTGTTGATGAATCCGTCGCAAATCAATTTCAGGCAGGAAGCTCTAACTTACCGTACATACAGCGCACCCTGGTGGTGGCCAATACAAACTCTTCTAACCCCATGGTCATGCTTTTACCGCCGTATCGCTTCACCAGTGGTCCAAGAATCTTCTTTGATAATGGAAAACCTAAAGGAACAGTGGAAATATTCATATCAAACATATCTATTCTAGTTAGCAAGAAATATGACGTAGAAATTCACCAATATCTTTGAAAGCTCTACACAATTCATACACATCTATATAACCGTTGTTGTCGCGATCGTACTTCTGAAATACCGACTAAAAACCACCAAAAAAAACGAAAATCTATTCATAACAACAGAATAATAATATTATATATCAACCCCAGTTTCTATGAATATCGAAGAATACGTTTTCCACAACAAACTCATCCTAAGAGTTTGTTCTTATAAAGTCCATACCCGCCACGTGCGCAATTCAGTATTCATCATAGTAAATTCGTCAAATGTAAGTTGGCCGGAACCATCGCTCTACAGCAATGTCTTAAGGAAATGAATGTCAATGCAAAACCCGGGCCTATTAGCGAGGTGTTTTTTGCCAATTTTTTCAAAAATTCCACTAAATATTTTCAAGGATACATCCATCATAGCCAGAAGACTCCGACAGGTCTCGACACAAAATGGTTCATCTTGACCTGGAAATATACGCAACGATGATGGCACTTTCAGTTGTGACCTGTACATCTATGTTCATGGGACATTCTGACGATTTGACACCAATTTATTTTAAGATGTAAGACCATTCGAGTTGTAACTTCGACGTTTCCAATCTAATGCGGTTTGTTAAAACTGGCTGAAACTTTTCCCCTCGAGGTTGAAAAACTTGCCTTCGATAACGCATAAGTCATTCATAGCACGATGTAACTCGCTGGCGTCCAGGCGTTCATCATCCCCGGCATAAATACGGAATACTTCCCTCAATTTATCGGCGTTCTCTTTCGCATACTGAATAGATGAATTAAACAAACTGGTGACTTTTTTAAATACAATGAGTTCAAATGAAAACCTAACGGCAGTTTCTTTTTCATCATTGCCAGTTTGTATGGTATCCTTCCTCGGCTGGGATTCGAACCTGATGAACCTAACACCCGGTCTAGTGTGGAAGGGTTTCGTACCGTGGTGACATTCGACGCGTCAAGTTCGAAACCCTGCCGGGGAGGATTGTTTGTATTACGGATGCGATACGTACGTCCGTAGGGCCAGTCACCTCATCCAGTTCTCTGGTGAAAAATATGAAAAATCATTCGTACACAAGAAACAACGACCAACGACTGTAGCATCGGTTCCATTAAGCGAGTAATACGCACTTGATTTCTGGGACGTTTTTCTGGTTGAAAATCCTCAACAGAAACGAAGATTGTTGCCCGGGACGAAAGGTCGAAGGGACGACTACGTAATGACCGGGATTCAATTCGAATCGTCTGCATACTTGACGTAGGTTTGTATATTGACCGGAGAAAGCGACGCGACTGAGCACGATCGATTTATAGTTACTTTCGTCGATGACAATCGGCGGTGCATTTTTGTTCAGCTAGAAAATTGAAGAATACAAATATACCGCGACGAAACGGTTGGCATTTAGATAGATGATATAGAATCTAAATGTTGACATCAGAGAATTCCAAGAGTCGGTTTCGTAGACAAGGGGACGAAATGTACCAAAGGAGTTGAATAATTCTTCAATAATTCACTTATCTACACTTCGGGGTCGGGGTTTTAACACAAATACCATATCTATATAAAACCGATGATACTTGACTTGGACATTTACCTGTGCTTGGAAATACGGAGTCTTGGCCACGCTGTCTTTAATCTGCGAGATTGCATTATAGGCGTAGAAGTTTAGTAAAAGCGATAATTGACCATTAACATCGAATCGAATATCTAGTAGCATATAACATAGTAATGGTAATATAGATTGCCCTAACTAGGTAAGAAAGCACGTCAGCGATTAACTGAAAATCAAATTAGTTTGTAAATTATAAGCGTATGCTGTTATGTATGAGGCCCCCACGCACTTGAACTAATCTAGCTTTGAACAGCGAATTTGAGCAGTGAATAAATGATATGAACTAGTGAGTATTTTGTTGTTACCTTGAATATTTGAAATCCGATGCTCGTATATTCGGACATAATAGTTTGCTTTTCCATTAATGACACGATCAGAGTGCATTGGTCAGAGTCCTCGTCGCGATCGGATGGATCTAAACTCGCGTAAAATTGTGGATTCATCCACATCTTAGCTAGAAAAACATAAAATACGTCGTCCTTATTCATATGAAAGGTTGTATTTACCTAGATTCGTGTTCAATTTTCATTCTGAAACGATAGCTAGCAGAGGAAAGTTCAGATGATAGAAGTATATGCATTTCTAAGCAACTGCACCCAGACATAAGCCCAAATATTGTTTTTAGACTTTTAAGACTTGGTTTTAAATCACTAATACCATGAACGCATCAACTTTAACTAGGCTGATGCGCCGTCCTTCTAGTTTATACATCCATGCTTACCGAAAACATGCTAAACATGCCATGCTAAACAAGTCATTTAAATGAACGTTTTCGTATTTTACGCCTACCTTCATTTGGGTAATTCCCACAACCACCGGCAGTAACACCCCGTATCCACGACCCATGATTGGTTGTTGTTTTCCATTCCACTTTACCCTGTATACAAGCAAATCGTCACAATGTATATTGAAAATGATGCAACCCATGCCTTCAGCATTCCGCAAATACGTGGTAATCAATTAATGTTATGCATGTATTTAAAAGTATTTGAATATATTTTTACCCGTGTTAACCGAATGTAGAATAAATATAACGAGACGAGTAGTACTTTTTGGTAGTATTTTTATTAATGAGTGACTCATTCAACTGCTCAAGCTACTGTAGTAGCGGTAAGCTGGTGAGTCAAATAAACTCAGTTAACATATCCGTGAAGTACTGCCCGTCGAATTATATTCATTTTGACTCTCGTAAAACTAAAAACCGTGGAGATTAGACGGTTTTATAGTACCGCGTGCTGAAACATTACCATACCGTTTCTGAGGCGACTTGGGCAGTTATTGCGTCAGGAGATAGGTGGACCAATTCCATGAATTGAAAATTGTTAACGAAGTCTTCAAATGGCATCCTGTTCAAAGTGAAAATGTGAAAATTTCGAATTTCCCATACGTATATCAATCATACTGAGCAAATTATTAGTGTATTAGCACATAGCCAATATAATAGGTTATAGATTATCACTATTTTACCAGAATTCTCCGTCATTTGCCCTGTGAAAGTTCAGTTTCTCCTTGACATCTGCATCGACCGAAAACCAAGTTGTCGATCTGTAAGAAAAGAAAAACCAATATCTAACGTACAAGATGATGTAACTATTCAGAAACAGAACACAGATTCTAGATGATCAGAACTCAGGCCGCAAACTTAGTTGCTATAACTATGGTAAAATTGTTGTTATTTACCTATCCGACCAGGCACCTGTCCATTCGGTATGTCCCCATGGATTACGTAGACGGACTAAATCGTGTAGCTTTCCATACTTATCCCTTATCTACCTGGGGGTAAAACAGAAGCTGGGAAATTGCGAGAATAAATAATATATTCCTACAGTTTTCTGCTTTTCACGTCCTTGTATCGACTTTCGAAAAATGTGTACTAAAGGGGTCAAATTATAGCGATAAAGGCGATGATTAGCATTTCATAACCAGAATTGAATTTGGCTAGACGTAGAGCGTTTGGAATTCAGCGAGTGTCTAAGTGTTAATGATTTGGTGTAAATTTCCTAGCACGCGTCTCTTTGAATGACTACCATAAAGTGTTAACGAAATATGTAATCTTAAGCATGGTTACCCCCAAAATTACAATATATACGAAATCTACACCTTAGCAACTGCTGTGATGCTGTAAGCATGACCGGCAAATAAACCTTGCGGTAACGACTGTTCGCCGGAAACTTTCGTAGTTTTCTGCAATAAAGTTGTATATAGCTTTTGTTAGAGAACAAAAAACTAAGTTTATTGACGCCTTGAAAAAAAAATATTGATTAATATTGTCGACAAAAAATAATACAATATGAATTATGTAATATTAAGGATCAATAAAGTTGTTTTGGATTTGATTTCATCGATAATTGAATTGAATTGACCGGCAACTAGTCCTAACCCCGATAGCCTACATTGATGACGTAGAGCACATCCTCTCAAAAAATGATTATCAAGATTAATCAAAAATAAGATATGAGTTATGAAGTATATTTAATAAAATAAATGCGCCACTATTGATGCTGCAGTGCACACAGAACCCCTTAAATAACGCATACTAGGTATCAATGTCAATAACAGTTTTTACGGTGTCAAAAAATATAGAGCATTCAGATGTGAAAATGATCAGTACTCGCTATCTATTCATTTCAGTGTTTCTATTACGCGCTTGTCCGTATACAGCTTGTTTTTCAAATACGTGATACATGGGTGATTTCAACGAATAACTTTTACTTACATTTATAGAACAGCCCATCATCGTATTCATACCGAACGTGGCCTGCATGATGTCGAATAACTCTGGAGGTCGGGCAGAAGGGTCGAATAACGATATGACCTCGGAAATACCGCCGGTAAAATCTATCAGAGCATCTTGTATAAGTCCCCCGTCAAGGTCCGCGTATGAACCGTTTAATCTGAAAGCGTCATAGCCATATCATTTAGTCCATCAAGTCATTAACTCAATGATCCCAGTAGACGAGATACGAGTTTTTGCGTTCTTGAGAGAATCAAAATATGACAACTGGCGAAATAAACTTACTCATCCTGCATTTTTCTATCATTTTGATGAACTTGTTGTTAAACAAATTCACGAGTTACGAACAGCGTTCGCGCTATTCCCCCCCCCCCCACGCAGACGACGATTACATCAGATATTTGATCACCATTCAGATGCGTTAAATTGCGAAAATTCTTATTAAACACTCTTTTAATCAAACTGTTCATTTCTGTCATTGATACTGAGCGATATCTTCGTTTCATTTACTAGGATGATTTAGACTTTAAATCGAATGGCAACAAACTGTATTCAGCGAAAGATCCTTTCAGACAAAGGGTCGGACTAAAATAATTCGGGACACCACATTATTTAGATAGTATTTAGATAGCATCTTGTGTCTAACAACCATTACGTAGGAAGTCAATTTAAGTTTTTTATTATAAATGTTTTCCTTACTTTTCAAAAGTAAAGCATTGTTATTCGTTACGAAAATTATTTAAAAAGTTATTGATGCAGATGCATGGTTTCCCGAGGTCCCGGTGAACTAAGCCGGATACTTACTTTGCGTACGCTTTTTCGAGAAGAGCTGCCCAAAATTCATTCGGCTCTTCGCGGTTATTGCAGTACATTAAACGTCCTCGTTTACACGGCAGACGATCGTCTACGACAACTTCGACGAAATCCCCGAATCTCCAGAAGCGAAAACGAAAGATTCCTGTAAAAATGAAAAACGACTGCAAGAATGTCGTATTCGCAATCCTAGATCACAGGCGCTGGTAATTGAAGTTTGGGGTTGAACTGTATCTTAGATCATCCAGTAATCCCTGGTACTCCCAAACTTCAACTACGCGCCCCTGTGTGCTAGATGGATGAAATAAACATTGATGAGATATTGCAACCTGCGTAGTCCCCGGATTCGAATGATTGGCTCAGAGGAACGACGTTGTCAAACATTTTACCACCTTGCATGGCAAAAAGAGAAGCGGCAGCCACAAACCAGCAATCACCTAGGCAAGAAACGAGAAGTTTCATTTGTGGAATTCGTGAACGAAATGGTTAAAGAAAACACAAGTTCAAAATGATGCATACCTAATTCACCTTGGTCCAAGTCAAATCTTGTCGCATTTTCCCGTATGAAAAGTGGCCGAGATGAAATTTCCTGCAAATGTTAATATATTACCCTGATTAGAGTAAAAAAATTCAATTTCAGTTTTCTCGCAATAATATTCGTGTTTAACATCTGTAAGCACAATATCTATCAGTAAGTGTTCTTATCTAGAAATATTGTATAGTTGGTTGAGGTCCTGGGCACACACATGCACCCAATAGATATTTCAAACAACCGCTACGAACAAGCGCTGAAAATAACGTAAAATGAAATCACTTCCAGGTCACATTGATATTTAGCGCATGACCATTAGGTTCGTTCCGTTGACCCACAGTGGCATCATTTACAGAAATTCGATGCTGTCAAAGGAAGAACAACGTTGTTGTCGCTTCCACTTTCCAGGCAGGGGCCGTTATTATCATCACAATGAATTATCGCTGATAGTAAGTTCAAGACTTAGATCTGGGAATGTTGCCTAGTAACGGCCCACAAAATGCTAGTAGAAAATACCCCTATTTTAAAATGGAACGTATAGTCTGAGGTAAGAGCATAGTTTTCAAGTATTTCTAGTCTTTAGGACTTACCCAAGGTCGTAGCCACCGTACGTCTCGGGATGTTGGCTTCTTTTTGTTGATCGACGAGCCATCTGCCGGAAAAATTCCATCTTCGAAAAGGCTGCCGGACTTCAGTAAACTAGACTTGAGCTTCTCATAGTTTTGGGAGCGATATCTGTCCTCCATTATCCTTATGTTATAGTCTGGGGATTACTCTAGGTGGACTGAAAGATCCCCTCCCTTTTTAGCAAATGGTCTGACTGATCAGAAATTCCTGTGAGATGCGTGTAGGTATAACCCTAGATATTTCGTTCCTACACCTGTGCTGAAAACAAAAACAAACTTCCCGCCTTAGATGTCATTACCACGCAGCGTTCAAGGGACATCATTTAGGAAAAAGGAAACATTTAATTTTATGTATAGAGTTATATCTCAACATAAAATCATTAGGCCCTATAAAGCTTACTAAAAACTTTCCTAATTCTATGTTGAGTTTTTAACTCGACACAATTTCATTCACTATTAATAAAACGTTTTTAATCAAGATTCTCACTAGAAGATGGTTCATTAGAGAGAGAGAGTCCGAAAGATCGTGTCTTTCGATTTTAATTTTTGACGAATAAAATTCGTTTTTAATCATTAAACTTCTATATGTAGTGGGTTTAAAACTTATCGTCGAATCTCCACGTCAGGGTGTGGCTATTCTACAATGAAGTTGTCGATTTTAATTCACTCCTATTTGATTTTAAATCAGCAAAACCGTTTATAAGTCGTAAATGAATTTGTGTCGAAAAAATAACTCTCAACATGAAACAAAATGTCAATTTTTCATAAATGATGTCCCCAAGGCGGCTATGGATCTAGGCGAATAATAGAATTTTGAATTAAAGAAGGAGATGTCTGATTTCATGTTGAGATATTATTCGACATAAAATCTATTTTCTAATTATCCTAAATGATGTCCCCAGGACGTCTTGGCAGGATATGCCACGCAACGAGCGCTAAACATGCTCGTCACAAACGATTATCATTAACACATCCACGGTATTTAAAGATCTGAAACGAAGAACAATTCAATATAATATGCCCGAAAAACAAAATGACCCATATTCTAACAACAGGATTTCATTCCTGTGCGGCATTTTTGTGATTCATCTTGTGAAATTTCCATTCATAGAAATTGGTAACGTATCACCAAAACATTATTTTCGCCTCAGCGCAATATCATCCGTATAATGACGATGATCTATAGATAATCCCAAAATAATAACAACAAATAGTAAATCCCAAATGTTTCATTGAGCTATTAGTTTATTCGACGTTTCCACTATATTCTAATATTCCAGCATTCCTGATCCCGAAGATGGCTATTATAATATAGTCGAAATGTCGAATAAACTAAGCTCGAGGAAATATGTTTGTACTTATCTTTTTGTTATTATTGCGGGATTCTCTAAAGATTAATTATTCGGTGATGGCGATAACATATCTAATATTGAGAATATAATAACATACCTTTATTCACTTGCAAAAAAACGGCACGACATTGCAATATTTACGGTCCCACTAGCATATGCAATAAGGGTTGGAATGAACTTAAGTAGTGCATACGTGTATAACGAATATCTATGTTCGGGGACCCAGATTCGATATCTCTTATACAAATAACGGCTTAAATCAATATGGAAATATTTTTACGTTAACATTTTTGTACACTGATAAACGTCCTCGATTGTCAAAATCATAGTACTAGCGTCGACCATGCAAAAAACAACTTCCTTTTTAGTATAATATATTTATTTCTCATACATACAATGTCATATTTGGACAGGTTTAAGTGCAGTATATGGTTATGAAGGATCCATAATCTTAGTCCCAGTCCCCGTTATGATTTGAGTTCGAGGAAAATGAACTACATCATGCTTAATCCTGGATTCGGGTTTTACCGGACTGAACCAACAACGGTGCTCTAGGGTGAATCTTGCATAGGTTTGGGATGTCTCCTAACGCCGATTCCGTTTTAATAATTACTATCGTGCTCAAAAGAAATGCAGAGATTTATGACACCGCAAGCGCAAGCGTCAGGTGTTCGACCCCGTCCTTGTTTCCATTGAAGATTGATCGGCGCCATGATAATGACGTCATAAAGCAAACAGAAAAAAGTACAAACAAATATAATAAATACAGATTTAAGGATCTTATTTATTGTAAAATGATTGATATAACAATTTTTGACAAGCCTTTAGTTAAGTGAAATTTTCAGTTTCTTTTTATAGAGCTTTCTTTTGCCCGATTAAACATTTAACTCCATAGAGAATGATGTCAAGAATTCCGAGTAAAAAACCTGTGCCAAACCAGACCCTCATACATATATACCGATTAGGGCATTCAATTTCTGAGTTGAATCTTGTTTTTTTTCAAACTATGAACCATATGATCACATTTTATGGCGTCAAGAGCCTCCATTCCATATCGCCTTTTACCGCGGAGAGCTCGATCTGAGCCACCCGCGGCAAGCGGGGACGGGAATAATTTCAAAAACATAAATAAAGGAAAAATTAAATGCATCAACAATTTTTAACCTGTACAATAATGCGTCTGTGGGGGTCTGGATGTACTTTCATACTTTCGTAGGACGTCCATGTCGGTGCCAGCCTCTGAACCTAAATTAGCGGTGAAATTTCACCATATAGGTGCTTCTCTTGAAGTAACATCGAAACAAAAACAGCCGTCAATCCACACATCTTTTTTCAACAATAATAATAATAACACCAGGATGCGCAAGTATATCTACACAACAGGTACATGCTCCCTACGTTTTCAATTCAAAAATAAATAATCTGTATTTACACAATAAATATATATGTATATGTATATAATCATGTATATAGCATTTTTACACAGCACATAGGTGTGGGGTTTCATGGAGAACGTTTTAGCAGAAATTCATTATTTATCAACGCCATTTTTAACTGACTCTTACCAAATTTCTACCAATTTCCTCGTTAGAAAACTAAGTACGTCTTACATACGTATGTTCATTACTTGATTTTCCGAATACTTAGATTATCAGGAGTATTTGAATGTTCTTATCATTTCTCTCGTAGATCAAGATTTCAATACATGGCGACAAAGCGATTTGTCGACATAATCATGATTGGAGACATCAGCCCTAAGGTGACGACATCATCGCCATTCCTAGATACGATACATTGATTAAAATGGGATGACACACTTATTTGATAGAAACTTTAGGGAAATCGTTCGTTGAGAATGATGGAAGGGAATTTTCAGGCAACCTGTATAGATGACATTTCTCTCGATGTTCTAGAGACAGCTGAACAGTTTCCCACACGTATATCACTCAAATCAATCCAGTTCGCACTGAAATTCGCCACGGTAGTTTTGCATTGTCAATTCTGTTTGAATTCGTGCATTCGTCGACGTTAGTTGATAGTTTCGCCTTCAGTGTGCAAACGGTTTCTTCGCTTGCATTGATAAAATGACAATTCTTCCAAGACAAAATGCGTGGACTAAATAAAAACACAACGCATTATTTTTTTCTCTCGAGCGCCTCACAAGGAAGGTGGATTTGTAGACACGATAAGAACGAATTTCTCTGTTTAGCCTCGGCAAATATACAAATATATCATCTATTTACACAATGAAAATTACATCTGAGCCGAGTAACATCCCAGTTCACTTCACCACTCTATTTGCCTGTGCCACGGGGAATGACACCGGCGAATAAAACGATCAATTTCCTGATGCCAGCTAGTTTTTTGGACGGGTTTCTGCGCATGCGGTTGCGCCACCTATTATCATTACCCGTTCAAATCGGAAGTTCGGACGCGCGCCCCCTGGTGGGCCGACAAAGAGGTTAAAGTATCTCGCATGAGCAGGCACTTTTGATACGGATAAAATCAATTCTGAACGGCTGATCGGGAACTCCGAAATCCTTCACTACTGCGTATGTGTAGGTATATTTTTGTAAACACCTTGTACTAACGCGGGGGTCCGTGAACCGACACTCCCTGTTCTCAATCTCCGGCAGACATCGAGTTTGATAAAATTTCTGCGTAGTTTTATGATCTCGATATAACTGTAGCAGCAAGCCTGTCCGAGAGATACCGCCCATCGGAGCGATCATCTCCGTCACTGACGGGCAACACTGTCGTTTCGGATCACTCTGTATTAGAGAATAATCCCGCTTCTCCCGGCGAGCGTGAATCGTTACTGTCAACGGACTATCCGTCGTCGTCAATCGATGATGCTTCGATCTGCGAAATACAAACCAAACAACATAAATACTGGGATCATGACAAGAGTCAGAAGCAGTCGACGAAACATTAAAAACATACCTATCTGTAAGCCTCATGTGCCTGCGTGAGAGTCTGGTAGCTAATGACTTTTGGCTTTGGTCGGTATTTGAGCATCTACAACTTAGCAACATCAGGAATAATATCTGAAAATAAAAAAAGCATGATGAAATGAAATCCCCACAGGAGAAATTCATAACAAACTCGTTTCGAACTCATTTCTAACTCAAATACGCATAACATTTTGTAGGGTTAACCTCCCTTCAAAGAATAACGCGCAATACTTTTGATGACAATCTTCTAGTTCATGCTAACAACCTCAAATAATGCAATCCTGATTATCTTGTAGAAAGCAAGCGACCTAAGCAATGCACTTCGTTACCGTCATAATCCGATGTCAGTCAAATTAAAATGGACATCTTATCAGTGAAAATTGATAAACCAATGATGATGATCATGATGATAACAATACTGATGATGATGATAGAAATAATAGCGATGATGATAAAAATGTTTTTAACTACCAAAAAGAAACGTACCGAAATAACGATATGCGGATAATAGGTCATACATATCTTACGAAATAATTCCATCTTTCTGCATTAGTTTCAACTCATTCGCTTCATTCATTTATGTGACTGAATTTAGTAATCTTGTTACCGTTCAAAAGCTTATTGGCTCTCGCTGTAACGACAACACATTTGATCACAGCGGGATATCTTTTCGCCTACGACAGAACCTAGGATACTTACTAACTGTCTCATTAAGAATACATGCGGCAACTTTTCGTTGAAACGCTGGATTTTCCTTTGTAATCGCTCGAGAAAAAAAAACTGTCTGCGGAAGGAAGCCAACCCGACATGGTAAATATGCTTCGAGCTCGTGTACTTTACGAGACGTATTCATAGTCTTCATTTTCGAAGATGAAATATCCCGCTGATATTCAGATTTTCCTCAGTTCATTGCGTGTCTTCGGAGGTTTTTAGAATGAAACTTACCAAATAATTCATCTATCAAAATGACCTTGATGTATATAATCATACATAACACCCGCGTAATCGGAAATGCGTTTGAGAGAATGGTGCTCATACCAAGCGATTAGCATTCCCTCAAACCCGTATCGAAGTACGTATAAGAAGGGAATGCGCTCGAGGTGGGAGTAGAGGATTATTAAATCAGCACACCTCACGATTATAATCACGTTATACTAATTGCGTGAACCTTATACCAATCAGACATCTTTACTTGACAAAAGACTCCGAGGCAAAACAGGATTGTTCGTAATACTAAGCGCGCGACGCCTACTGTCGCTATAGTTGTTTAGCATTATTGGAGAAAGGTCCCAAAAAACACCCAGTACCGCCGAGAGCGAAAGAAAGATGAAAATATTGAGAATAAAAAGTACTTGACGTGGTAAGAACGAATATTCAGAGGTTTTTCAATGAATTTGTGAAATACCGGGAGCGAGGTAGTGTGGACTTATCTAGAAAATTTTCATCTATTCGATTGAATTAAGCAATAGTTTAGACGTTAAGTAAAACGATTTGAAAGCGATGCGATGACGAAAACCTTTGGATTAAGAAATTTTTAAAACTATCTTTCACTAATTGTCGTAATAGAACTCGGGCTAAAACTAACCTGAAACTGGTGATGTTTACGCCGCATTCGAAATATATCACAATACTGGCATTATCGAATTTGAAATGTGTTTACAACAACGACATCGATCGTGGGCGGCAATTTGAAACCGCAACAATTCATATCGATGGTTTACATCCTAAATTAGCAAAAGCTATCTATGTATCTATGAATATAGGTATTCCTTGATTATCGTAAACAAAATGAATCACGAATCTCGAGAACAAGCATCTCTGTCGCAAACGGCAATAACGTCTTGATAACAAAAAGTCATAAATAGCGCACGAGTGCGCGAAGAGTTGAAATTTCACAACAACTCGGTAAGAAGTATATAACGTATATAATACGCGAAATAGTTGGCGTGAAAATAGTTACAAACCGGTGGGAGTGTGAGAATGTTGTAAAACATGACAAGCGACATGTCGAACTAACTGAATGTACTATCTATCCAGTTTAGAGAGAGAGATAGATAGAGAGCCAACTGATGCCTCGTTGGTAACGAAATTTCCTTCATTATACAGTTTTACAGTAAATGTTGATGGCAATTAATATCTGCCATTATCTAAAACGTCAAAGAGACGCTATATAGCGCCCTCGAGAAGTAACGTTCGTTGAAATGTCATTGGAAAAATTCTCTTCACCGATATATCGCCGATTAAAAATAGATTATCAATACCGAGAATAGAATTCCGCAAATATGTTCTAGTTGTTTGGCCTAGAATTTGTCGGTTAAATTGATGAAGTTTTTACCCGCAGCAACGAAGGGACTTGTACACTTAAAATTGAACGGTTTAACACGTTTAAAGAATGGAATTTGATAAATGAATAATGCCAGGTATTTGAGAACATCACCTTTAACATATGTAGCAATGAAATGACAGTGAACAGTATTTCGTAAGATGTTCCGCTAGTTCAATGATTGATAACTCTAGCAGCGAATCAAGCGCCACTTTTCCAGCGCGAAACTGCAAGATACGCGATATACAAGAGGCATTGAGACATTCAAGTAAGATGACACTAAAAAATATTGCGTATAACGTTTCAAAATGAATTTCTTTCTGTATAGAAGTAAAACGAGCTTCACAAATCGATGTTAACAATTATAACGAAAGCACCAGTTTATGACAGACTGGGCCGAGTCATTAAAGAATAATAAAACATGGCTAAAATATGAGAGACAAACTCGTATCAATTTAAACTTGCGAACGCGAGATCAAAGTGTCGCCGACGCGCTTTTGCCGCGCGTCTACAAAAAAAAGGAAGCAGCGTGAAGGAAACGCATTAGAGAATACGGCAAAGGGTAAAAGATGACAGTGACATGATGAGCGTATCGGTTTAAGGTTGCCTAACTATCCGTTACTACCGGAGTTCAACAGTCTTCCATAGTTTTTAGACATTATTACCAGATCAAGTGTCAGGCAACGCGGGGGTGGATGTTAAGAGCACGAATGTTATACAACACAGGGCAATCATTCTTCATGCTCTCCGCTTTTCAGCTACGAGGTAATATATAAATGTCCCGCTGCAACACCGTCACGCCATACACGAATGGCGTAATGATCAAGTCGAGGATGCCAAGATGATATTGAATGACACGAACGATCATATTAATACGAACTATGATTTCGTGGGAAAGAATGGAGGTCTTGGGGGCACACACGAGAAGCCTGTTCGTGGTCGGACGTACGTTTCAGTAGCCAAAACCGGACTGAAGATACTCTCCATACGGCCATGAAGGCCATAACCTAGAAGGCGTATAAAGTCGTAGGCCGGTTCGATTTGTCATCAACCCTGGACCTTTTACCATTACCGCGGGCGGTTGAGTACTCAGCGGTACCCGCGTTACCGATAAAATTGCTTCGTGTCTACATTGAATGAGACCTAATCAGCACCACTGGTAAATTAGTCAATCATCACGTTGTAAAACAAAGACCGTTTCGTATAATACGTTTAACCTTTCGAGGCGTATCTCGCATCTTCGAGTCACTTCATTACCCTTTATTACTATGCCTTCACCCGGCATCCGCTTCTTGTTGCCATCATAGATGTCCCAACCATACAAATGGACAAAAAGCCTTAGGAAATTACGTTTTCAGCGTAGCCAGTTCGTTCTCGAATTACCGCAGCCAAATATAAACATTTAGCCTTCGCAAAAACATGGAACGATATAAAGACGCTCTATGTCTCTACGTTTTCATGTAATACACAATCGTCAACTCCAGCTCGCGGTCTGTATGGGGCCATCTTTTTTTAGATGACGCACCCACAACTATATAGCATATGGAGTTTAACTTATCTTATTCGAGGTTGTTCACGTTCACCACGAGTCTACAACCAAATCATAGAATATTGGAAGTGAAATTATACTACATATCAGCGGAGAAAGGCTTGGTTTCTGGTTGGCGAAATTGTAAAATTAAATGCATTGTTACCGTGCTATCAGGAACCCGCGTAGGGAATCCTGTTTTGCCAAGACCTATTATCCTTCCATTTCCGTCGCTGATATAAGTCGGGTTGAAATTTTCAATGCAAAGTAAATTGCTCATGACACCACCATGCGCTGTTACTGATACAATGGACCAGCATACTCCGCTCTCTTCGCTTACTCTAAATACACATCTACCCGACTTCAAAAGCAACAAATTCTCCGCAAAGTCGTAGATTGGTCCTTTTTAAATTAAAAGCATTTGTTGGGTTGAGTACATTTGACTAAGCATTACGTAACGGAACAAGGGTAGGCGTAAAAAGATGTCTATACGATTCGAACAAATTACCTTTTGGCGAGGTCCACGAAATCAAAATATTTAATCTACAGGAAGGACGGCAAGTTTTTAAGCTAAAGCGACATTTTCATACTAAGTTGTTTAAATAACAAATATAGCTGTTTATTTTTATGATTTAGGGTGCTATCACTTAGTAGCTTTTCGGGAAAATGCAATGAAGGAAACTGTCGTAGGCATCCCACGCTCAGTTACGGGAAAACGTCAAGAATTCCTTAACAATTAATCCGTCAGTTCATCAGCACTTGAAAATAAGCGACTTCCGTCTCCAAAACGATGTCAAAGGGGCCTCAAGTTCATCCGAAGATTCGGGTATTCTTCAATCAGACGAGCTCACACCGGTTAGTACGCTGACTATACCGTAGTTCAAGTCGTTTCTTTGATTACGGTAATGAGTGATATAGAACATTTCACACTGTTTCCAGTGGTATAAGGCCAGGATAAAAAGAAGTACTAAGAAGGACTTTTTCGGCAATTTTAGGAGGGACTTTTGGACTCGGAAAGAAGTACTTTCCCGTAAAATGAGGGCCCACAAGGGAGCACTTTCGCAATGCCTTTGCCGGAATACTCGTCATGTAGACCAGTCATACATTTCAAGGTCAATTTCCTGTATATTCAATCTTACTGACAATTGAATTACCAGGTCTGAGTAAGAAAATACTTCTACAGTCGAATTCGCAACAAAATTGCGCACAAAAAGTACTTAAATTACAAATTTGGAAGGACTTTTTTATCAAGAGGAAGGATTAGAGTCAAAAAGAAGGACAAGGATGATGTTTGTCTAAACTTTTTCCAAAAGAAGGACACAGAAAGACTTGGAAGGACCGCTGGAAACCCTCTTTAGATAACCGAGGAAGGATAGTCATCTAGGGAAGCAACTGGGAGGATCTCGTATCCCGCTAGTCGGCCTCAGTTGCTGGGAATCGGAGCGCAGTCGACATAAGCTGGGCTGCGATCGCAGTTGCTCTCGGTTGCGTCGGTAGGAGTCGGTAGGCGTCGCGTTGCTTGTCGACATAAGCCAGCCTTTAGAAGTTTTAGGAACTGCGTGGGTTTATCTCTAATTTCAATGCAAGCGAATGAATTAGTGTTCGCCCAATAGTGTATCGAATTCTCATTCGCCGTCTGAGACCGTCGTCGTGGTTGGGATTACGATTTTTTTAGTTTGGGACAAGGTACATTTATACGAATGGAATCAAAACAGGTTTATCGAACGTTATTAATTATCTAAAATATCATACCGGGAATACATTGAAAAATGCCTCACAATATTGTTGTAATATCTGGCAACCAACTAAAAGAGACTTCAATCGCCCAACCTTCCAACCTATAAAGAGACCATTCACGTCACTGTAATCAGCTTATTAAAGTTGAATGCCGCGGTTGACGGCCATTTGACGGCCAATACGGCCAATATTCATCATTCTCACAAACCACTTCGTAACAAATCAATGCATTCAAAGAAAGGGACTTATGAAAACTTTTCAGTCGAGGTTTTTTTGGAAAATACATAAAACAATTCGAAAGTAATTTTGTCAGTTCAGATCATATATTTCACGTCAGATATCGTTAAGTTCGAATGAATGAAACCGACTGATTTTACAATTCAAATACCTTTTCAAATAGCCCGAGGTATAACAGCTAATACTGTCGACGTGACACGGGGTGTTAAATCGCTCGGACGCGTCTTACAAGCATAACCATGCGGAAAATAGAAGCTAGCCGCCCACGTAAGCGGCTGACATTTAAAACAATATTCGACGGCTTAACGACCGTTATACAATAATCACCGGTAGGATGATCAGTTTAATCGCGCATCTACCTGACAAACTTCTGCCATACGCCGATCCGAACAGAGATACCTCCGTCAAAATCCTCATCGCATCTCTCTGTCCGATTTCATGCTTCCGTGAAACTAAGGCGGTGGCACTTGATGCAACATATCAGCCATCATCTCTTAATTTCCTGTACATGTTATATTTATAAGCTATGGTTACATAATTCTTAAGTCAACTTTCCTATCGGTCGACTCTGTCTTATAAGATCAAATGTATCTTAAGGTCAAGGAGAACTTTCTATTCTCAATGAATTTCGCTCGTTCTTGTTTCGCTATATTGCTTTTTTCTTGCAAATGATACTTGACGCCTCTGTGAAATACCAGACCGATCTGTGTGATTTGTCGTTTCATCAGTAAAATATTCTTATATCTACATTGAATCCAAAAACCCATATATACCAACGGTTCATCATCAGCCGACATGGCAAAAATATAGACCGCCATCTTCGTCCGAATGATTATGGTGTTCGTTAACATGTAAAAAACAGCAGGGGTAAACTTACTCCACTCCCCCCGCAAAAAATAGATATGGACAAGTCATTTAATAGTTCACTTTCGGTATCGATTATCATTTAGAATCATATTCATTGGACTTAGAAATTCTCTAAAAAAGGGGGCGCGAATAACGAACCTAATTTTTAAAGAAACACATGCAAAATCGTTGTTTAGTAAGTGAAATAATCAACATCTACTCGGAGAAGGTTAGGAATGAATTTGCCTGGTTTGATAGACGGGCAGATTTATTGTCAAAGACAGTCGGTCTAGTCGTTTGCTATAGGAAATGGAATCAATTTAATTACACGCCCGGCAAATTAATGTTACTCGTCCCAGTTACAGAATCTCCATAAAACGCCCGAGATTCGCTCTGACACAAAATCAATTTGTTACTTATACAATCGGGTACACGTCGTCCTCAACAGGCGCGAGGTGAAAATATACGCGTACTACAGCCGCCGAGATGTTCCGGGATCGAAGTGAAATGCGATTTTCAGTTCACAAGGGGAAGAATTTACAAGCACTCGGTGAAATTAATGCAATTTATTCCATCAGAAAGGGTCCATTTCAACGACGTGCTTAAACTTTCGAATTTCAAATTTCGTAGAAGTCATGATACAGTAATTCTGGAAGTATCAACACCATTAACCATTTCGGTTAATCGACTAGGTGTGAATGCATCGAAATAAGCTTCAATCAGTATTGAAAGGCTGGAATCCAAAGGGGATCGGTCTTCAAACTCTCTGTGCATTCTAGGAGCAAATGATCATAGGAAATATCAACTCGCAGACTATTATGAAGTATGTGAACAGTTAGTTATTGGAATCTTAAATCATTTTCAAATCAGTATTTACCATACAGAAATGCAAATTCCCCATGATTAAAATGCTAAGAAAGTCAGGGTTTTGAGACGGACGAAGCATCGGGGGGTTTCGCTACCATTTTCCACGTCACGGATGCGTAAAACTTTTCGGTCGTCATAATATAATTTTGGTAAAATCCGAAATGTTCTCGTAACTTGGATCCACACAAATAGGATTAATACACATGTCGTGGACATCTAGAAGCGGCAACCTGGAGGAAAGGAGTGCCATTGCCCGCCATTCAGACGAGCTGTGAACAATAAGCAAGACGTTGTTGAAATGCCTGTCGGCTTATAATCTAGTACTTACGATTGAGGGTCGGATCCACATCGGTATACTCTGCAACCAGTCAATCGACTTAGCTCCAGCGTGAGGTGTATGAAACTTTACTGAAATAAAATAGAAAATCATACATACAAAAATAGAGGATTTAACTAATGCACTAAGGCAACCGATGTTTTCACAATGCGGTTAGTGAATTAGAAAGTGATAACGCGCTTCAGTATAAGATATATTCAATACATTTGATATTGTCGAATCACGCGTCTGAGGACTTCCAAAAATCGTCCTAGATATTATTGCACAAATAACGGTATTTCAGTTTTGAAGACGAACCACATCAACGAAGGGACAGATGAACCATACGACGTTGTCCACCAAAACAGTTGCTTTATTCGGGTATATTTAATTAGGTGGGGCGCCTAAGTATTGAAATAGGACACCTTTTCTATTTATTGGCCTGTTTCGTACCCGAGATGCGAAATGTCGACGATTTGCTCGGCGATGGAATGGCCCTCTTTTCCAAACAATTCCATTAGGCGACGGCGAAGACGGGGTACAATATACATAACTGCGTGCCTATAATACGTTCAGCGATGGTAAGATACCGTATTGATTATACCCTGGTACTGACAATTTCTCTCAGCAAAACCGTTAATGGGTAGCACTATCTCCAGAACAAACGCATCAAGTGTATGCGCTGAACGAATGAATAACGACGGAGAATTTAAATCCGTCACTTATTCTCAAGTACACATTAGGCCTCAGCGCTGGCTAGAATTACTACTGCAGGGAACGTTTAAAACGAGAGCGGATTATCTCAATCCGACAAAATGTCAAACTACCAAATATTCAACTTTCTTCCGAATCTGTAACTGAGCCTACTGCGTATTAGTTTTAATCAAACATGTGCTGTTCGTAGGAAGGTAGCCCATTGAATTGCTACGGCCACGAACGAATTTCCATTTAATCATTTATAAACCGTGGAGGAAAAATAAAATTCCCGAAATCGGATTAAGATTTCATTTCATCGTCACCCAGATCCACACTGTTGTTAGTATTGTGGGTAGCTACATAGGCAGCAGGATTACGTTGAATTATTCAAGTGTTGTGATAAATCGATATGTTTCACCCACGTGCAGCCTGCAACCCCGCACCCTCTCTACCTCCTGCTCTCCGTCTTCTAGGAATTTCAAAATTCCTGAGAATTTATCTTCTATAGGAATTGATGAGTTTTTTTCAAAATTGGAAATGATTTTTTCAAATGTAGACTGCAATAGGAATTTTGAAAAAAAAACTATTGAAAACAAACTATGTTGTCATCATCGCCTGCATCGTTTCCCTTTCTATGAAATCATTTTCAATGGAAATCTTTGGTTTTTCCTGTTTTGTTTTTTATTGCGCATTTTAGCCCAACTAGTTCGACTGATCACTCACCTTATTTCTGATGATACTTGAACGAAGTTGCGGCAGGTTTATCCTTTTGTTTGATAACATGATATCTATAGAAATGTGGTGGCGCCCAGTTTTTGTGTCCGTTGTGGCCAACTTATCGGAAATAGAGTAGTCCGGACTGCACGCGTCGCGAACATAACCATCCGCACGAGAATGCGTGGGCGTCCACACTGAACAATTCAAACAATAGTCTAAATTACCGGCGACCATTCATAGAAACTCCACGACGTCGCGAAACTTTCCATCGCGCGTGCGTCGCATTTTACATCAAAAAGCGCGTCTTGTAAGAAGCGTTTGACCACACGACGACAACAGGTCGGATTTTCGAAAATTCGAGTATTTGCCGCCGGCGCTGCTGCCGGATCGAGATGTCTTCGAGCAGCGTTCAGAGATATGTCTCCGATATAACAGCAGAAACTGCAGCGCACACGTCTACGAAACGCAAACAAAACACACGACTTTCATTCACAATGACGGAATTATTCAAATAATCCCTAATTTCCCTAGGGAAACAATCTACCGAGCTTTGGTTGTAAATCCGTATTTATCCTGATCGCTGTAAACGTGTTCGATGTGTTCTGGCAGCCGCCGTCCTCACACGCATGGAACCTGGAGTTGATCGGCTGTATCTTCAGTAGCCACAGCTGAATCGATGCCAACGGCCAACGAAGCAGAAGAACTGACCACTAGAGATCTGATCAACCTCTCTGGACACGATTCCAATTGTATAATCATAAAATACATCACGTCCACTAAGACATTATTAGCCTAGCGTCGACGATAAGCGTGCGTCGATGATATAACCGAGAATAAAAAAACATCTAGGGTTCTTACCAACACTAAACAATAGCCTTTACACTTACGACTTGAACAAATCTCAGCTGTTTGTTATCCCCACCGTAACTAGTCAGTGCACTAACCAGAAGAATTAAGAGGCAAAAATTGTCATTTTTGCCTGGCGCACTTTTTTCTAATACCCATCAGAGTAAGTACGTATCGGCCGAACCGTCGCATACGTACAAACGCATACACGCATACGTGTATCTTAATTTCTATATTACGGTCCTATTCCATTACTCTAATGATGCATGACGTCATGGCGTTCATTTTTGCCTTGACGGTTTGAACGTTCGCTTTTCTTAATCCGTTCGACAATTTGTAACGTCGATGATGCTAGGTCACACGTTGCCTCCGTCCGGGTACGTAGCTGTCATCACCAACGTTTGTACACAATGCCCTAAAGCCCGTGTGGTTAGCTAATCAATATCTCGCAAGCTTATCCATCTAAAGGCAATCATAGTCAAAGTCCTGCTGCTGTAAGCGATGGTTGTGTCAGAGTAATAATGCATCAGTGTCGATATTGGTTTTTTATTCCGGAGAAAAGAGTGCTTACTATGATAATAGTGACGAGCTACTTCAGTCGTTCATAGCCTAGAACATTATACGGATAAATAACGCCATTTTACAAAACGCTCGATGAAAACGATTTCGAAAGTTTTAAAATTCGAAGTCAATTAATCCTGTCTAACAAATAACAAATATCGACAAATGCTGCGGTGATTTCTATTTCGAGATCTATATACCCTGTCGATTGATAACCCCTTCTCATTACTGTCAATGTCAATGAACAGTCGAACTCTTCGTGCACCACTTTGAACTTGGTCGGGCACACGTTAAAGAAAATGTTCTACAAGACAAAAATATATGTGTTGCACTCAACACAATACCGTCCAGCTTATACATATCAGATGGAGATAAAACCCCCGATGTTTTCATATAATCAACTATTTCTGTCCGTTTTATTTGCTTTTCATAAAGCTTACGTAACAGTGCGCCTCCTCTGATACAAAAGTCGTACACAAGTCAACATTGTTCCCATCGAGAATAATATTTGGACACAAGCTGTTTCGCATTTTCAAATACGAAAGTAAACGGAAAAAATGTCACTGCGCAGACGATAGTTGAGCTAAAAGGAACGAAGATCCTTTCTCTTCAGTGTTAACGTCTTTGGAGCTAACGAAATGGACTCCTAATGCGACTTCTTTCATAACGTTCGCGGGTACCATTTTTGCGAGCTGAGGAAATACAAATTCGGTCGGACTCGTTATACAAATCAGTCTCGCAAAACTAATGGGACTAGTCTCGAGTTACCTAATGGCTATCGTTTGGTGTAGAATGCAAAATACGTATTACGCGTTCGCTAAGTTCTTATATTGTAGGAATTGGTTAGTGCAACTTAGAATTATCGAGGAGTATCTAGAGGAAGACACTGGGCCCTAGACGATATTCGACAAGGTCACCGACGATTCGGGCTATATAAAATATTTTCTCCGCTAGTTGACATTTTCTTCACAACACACTGGCCACCAACGCAGCACAAGTAGCTCGCCGCCATCAGCCGGTCCCTACTTGACCAAATAGATTGTCAGAAACAATTTCTTAGTTTCAATCAAGCTCGCGTTGAACGGTCAAATTCGATCATGCGGGTTTTTATGGGAATCGTACATATTACAAATAGTGAGTGGGAGTCAGATAAACAATCGTACCTCAATATAGCGAGTGCCAAGTTTCGGTCGTAACATATTTCGTTCATAGAGCAAAAAAAGATTACGCATCAATAAAGTAACATGCATTTTGGGTTTAAATATATCGATAATTGGCCGGCAACTAGTCTAACCGAGTAGCCCAAAAATGGGTAGACTGGTTACCGGTCTCTATCTTCGTAGAACATAGACTGGTCGTCTGTCCAATTCTGCGCCACCTGCATTCGCAGTCAGAATAGAGGGTGAAGGTAGACTGAAGGTAGAGACCAGCAACCAGTCTACGTAGAACATTGACTGAGACAGGCAACCAGTCTACAAAATGAAGAACCTCCCACCCTGTGGGCAATCGAGGATTCCACTGATGGCATGTGAGGATCCACCAAGTTTGCTGGTAGTTACTCAGTCTTCTTTTCAGTTAGATTTCTGTCAAAACTGAATGAACTATTTCATAAATAGATCACTATTATTCATGAAAACTATACTGATATCTGAGTAGAAAAATGGATTTAATGCAAATTTGATGGGTCCTGATGATGGATTACGACATTGACGTTGGGTATTGCAAAGTCATCGAAGAATATGATAAAGCTGGGGGCTTAGATATAATTCTTCCGTTTATGGAGGGAGATGTATTAGAATGTTGGGTCTTGATATGTCTTGATATCGCAAAATGAGTCATCAATTACAAAATGAACGCCAAAATTTACAATCGTAATTGTTATCTTGAAACACCAATATTGATGACATCGACTCACACAGTAGCCCTTAAATAACGCTTAGCAGTTATCAATGTATAAATCCATTATCCATTATCGTATCGGTTTTGACGGCGTCAAAAACATGCATTAAAACATCACAACGATGGATATGATTCGATTAATTTATACTGGCCACACAAACAACCTTCATTGATGCGGACTGGATTCAAACTTAATGTAGATTTTGTTAGAAGTATTGGCGCGTGTATTACTTGTAACACGATTAAAGCATGCATTCATGTCCAGACGTAAAATGATTAAAAACCCATTAAATCCAAATTGAAAAATCGTTTTACCGATAACGGCATTTGAATAGATAGAAGATACTTCATTCAAAGTGGCTGATAGTAGACAATATACTTGCAGCTATATTCAGCTATATTCGGGTCGTGAACTCTTTATTTGCAGATTCATCAGGACAAATGGTGACTACATGTTATTCGGAGAAATGATGGAGAGCTCGTTCACCCTTATTTTAACACACATATCAACAGTGTCAATTCCTCTGCTGTTGCAACATATGACGTCTGTGACGAGTGAAAATGAGCTACCAATTTTACTAGGTATTTTGGAATTATTCGAATTAATGAAAACATAGAGACAATATACATAGATACATGTGTTGATACACGTGTACATGACTGTAATCCTGTAGATATTTCTACGGGTAAAGTAACGGAAAAAACAAATACATTGATTTTGACATAATATGAATAATACAATTGATTAGCATTATCAAATTAAACATGGATTAACTACAATTCATTATTTGCAATAAATTCCTCTGGTTTGCATAATTTCATCACGTGCGCATGAATAGATTTATAGTGATTGTCAGATTCGGATCCCGGCCGAGAGGGAGGACGGATTCTTGACGTCCATGATAATTACTGAATTCAGAAAAACTTCAATGAAAGTCCAGAAAAACCCAAGCCTATCAAAACAAACATTAAGATACTTCTTATCGAAGAATTGAGTTTTTCCACAGAATTGCAGTTCTTTCCATCAACACAGCATATTTTCATCGCGTTCATTATTTCATACTCAGAACCAATGGACGTTGAAATAGACTGGATATCCTCTGACGTAGCAGCATAATCGGTTTGTTGAGCCGGACACGAATCCACCCCTTCGTTATTGGCGCATTTTTTCACATATGCATCCGAGGCGTTGAGTTTGAAATAGTATTTCTGTAATTTAACAAATACATTTGAACAGCTTGTTTTAGAGCCATGGTCTAACTCGGTAGCGTTTGGACCAGACGCTAAATGATGAATCGAAGAAATCGGAAGACCTGGACGGTTTTCCCATGTTGAAAGAGAAAGTAATGAGTTTGCTCGAAAGTATGAACACGACTTACCAAACACAGTCCAGGACACTTCAC
Organism: Tubulanus polymorphus; assembly: GCF_964204645.1. Taxonomy (NCBI): domain Eukaryota; kingdom Metazoa; phylum Nemertea; class Palaeonemertea; order Tubulaniformes; family Tubulanidae; genus Tubulanus; species Tubulanus polymorphus. The sequence goes on along the minus strand of NC_134029.1, from coordinate 4,402,142 downwards.
TGATTCCAGTGGGGGACATTTCTTGACGACATCGACACAAACCCCTTCATAACAATAATACTCCGGCGAAAGAGTATGTGCTTGTGGATTACCTATCAAAACGTATAGATCCTCAAATCGATGAATAGACTTGTTCAAATATCAAAATACATTTTCGAAATGTCCTAAATTTAATTTACCTTTACATAATAAAGCTATTAAAGCGAACGTGATGATACAAATAAGCTTCGATATTTCCGTAATACTGTAAGACAGCATTCTATACGCATGGAAAGTGTCTTTCTTCTTTCTTCGAATATGAATGTAGGGCCTACCAGTCTAGTTCTTAAAATCTATTCATTATGAGTACAATCTTTCTCCGATCACTTAAAACTTGCACTCTTTGTGTGATTAGTCGAGGTCATCTTACAACTTTCACAATTAAGGATAGACATAGTAATTTTCTATAATACAGAACCTAAGAGCTCAAACCTGTTCGTGCAACACTGCACATTCTAACAAAATATGTACTAAGATCAATGGTTTCACATTTATAAGAGGTTTTTACATCAAGTGAACCTTTCCACCTTAAGACTTAGCTTGTATACAGTATAATTCGCCTAATTCGGATCGGTTTTATTCGGATTTTCACTTATTTGGGAACAAAATTTCAGTCCCCCTCTAGGTAATTTCTATTCAAACGAGAGGACATAATTCGGATTTCGTTTAATTCGGACAAAACTTTGCAATACTAGGTGATCCGAATTAAGTGAGTTCTACTGTATTATGTGTCGTCCTTCTTGTCATGGTTTTCACCGGAAAATAAGCGACGTTTTGAGAAAAGCAATTCAGAAAACCAGGCATCTTAAAATCTACGTATATGACACGTATATATTTGTACAAGTAGAAATATAGGTTAATTCTTACATATCATTTGAAACAAATAAATAAATATACATTAAATCAAGCATTATATCACTTTTGATGAGCATCAAACATTTAAGTAAAGTTCGTAGTTCGCGGTAGAAATCAAATCTTTAAAAGCTTTGTATACTTTTAAATGATAACAGCGGTACTGAGTCCTGATATACCCATACCTATCAAAATAAGCGTTAGAATATTTCTTCTCGAGAAATAGAGAATTTCCACAGAATTACAGTACATTTGATCAGCGCAGCATGTTTTCATCACATACTCTATTTCACCGACCGAACCAATTAACGTTGAAATAGACTCGATATCCTCTGACGTAGCGGCATAATCGGTTTGTTGAGCCGGACACGAATCCGCCCCTTCGTTATTGGCACATTTTTTCACGTACGCGTCCGAAGCGTTGAATTCAAAGTAATATTTCTGTAGGTGAAAGAGAGAAATAGTTTCGTTGGGAATCAAAGATCAAAATCGACTAAACTTCTCGAGTTCTACGTACGAGCTGACCAGTACGACGTAAAGGAAGAGTATTTTAGTACTTACCAAACAAAGACCTGGACATTTTACTGGTTTCAGCGGGGGGCATTTTTTTAAGATGTCGAAACAAACTCCTTCAAAACAATCGTACTCTGTCTTAGCATGGTGTGCTAGCTCATTAATCCCTATGAAAAATGAATTAAGACCAGTCAATCTATTTAGGCCAAGGTATTTCTAGGCAAATATCAGACACTGTGACACAGTATTCAATTCATTCCTTCACATGCTTAGTTATGGAAAGAAAACGTCCACCATTTCTGATTTTAGACGGTTTCAGGCTCTAAAAGCAAATTAATCTATTCATTCAAATATACTTAAGCATTACTGGGTTCATTGCTAGTTCAATCGCATATATATACATGTACAATCTAATATCTTTAAAATGCTATTTCTATATATGGATTTTTAAAACTCTATTATGGTAGATATCCATAAATCTATTCAGTTATTGAGTACACAGAATGAGAAAGAATTCCTGAATTAGGTATTGTTTCATAGGTATGAAACGATGTATAAAAAGGACCTAAACATTTATATGATTTAGTTTGACCTTATAGCAGTTATTGCTATAATTGCGCTAAGTTAAACGTAGGAAAATTGTGATATCAATAAGCACTTTAGTAGAACACGTTTTCTTATCATATCCTCACCTTAACGTCCAAAAAATCTGAAACCAATCTGAAAAATGTGAATGTATTCACATTTTTCAGATTCATTGTATTGAAATTGAGGACCATGATGGTCTCCAAAAATACTTAAACTTGAAACGTATTTACCTTTACATGACACAGCCATTAAAATGAGAATGATGGCACAGTGAAACTTATACATTTCCTTAAAACCTATTATGAGCCAGCGTTACGCGTGTATATCTATCACGCCTTCTTCAAAAACTGAACACGTCTTGCTACGAGTTTCAGCATTACACCACACGTTAATTGACTAAGTTCCAACAACCGTAAAATCCAGATTAATTAGTTAGGATAGTTGATAGCCAACAAGTTCCAGTCAGTTGAGCACTGGTCACGTTAATTGTTTCGCTCACTTAAGTTTAATGAGTAACGAGTACGCGTTGGTGCTACCGAGATTTTTGGTGGCGTTTGTTTTGCGGTCTTTATTTCGTAGTAAACGACCAGGACTAAATGTCTACAATATGTCAATAGGCAACAGAGGTCACTATCGTGTCAGGGTTTCTACCAAGTCTACAGGTACTGGAAAACGAGGGGATCAATCATTTGAAGACAAGGAAAAGAACGCATTTGTTTAGATAGTTCACTGTTATTGTATTTTCGCTTTTGCTATAAAACATTTCCGAAATAAAAACATATAAAGATAAATAAAATGCATTCATGAATCACACACGATATACAGCTAATTAAGCCGTCCAAAATCCGCGTTACCATAAGCCACTTTCACACTACGTTATTCAGAAGGTCTAAATCTATTCCGTTCCAATTAACAACGGAGCAAGCGTTCACCCTAGCGAAAGTCCGTTCGAAATTGGTCGGTTCCATGTTCTGTTAAAACGGACTAATTTAGACCGAAAAAAAACCAGCCGATCCACCGAAAATTTTAGAACGTACCATTTCTCTGTGTGTGAATAGAAACTTTAGCGATAGTGTGAATGCGGCTATGGGCAGCGTCTGCACTAGGTCCGACGGTTCATCTACGCTCGGGGTTTAATTGAAACATGACATGATCGCGGCGACGTCGAGACTAAAATTCAGCCACGTCTCTGAATGTATGTCGTCTTTACGCAGACGTGATTGTGGAGGCAGTTTCTTACGAATCAACCCGCGTTCATCTTCGGACGAATCTAGGAAGCAAAATTCAGATCTTTTGATATTCACACGCCATGGTCCATAAATAGGAAAATACATAGCAATGTTCCTACAATTCCTGGTATCCAGAATTCAAGGACTTTTTAAGGAGTAATTTTCAAAATTCAAGGAGGTTTTTGCGGTCATATATAAGGAAAAAAAAGTCGAAAATTCAAAAACAAAATCCCCGTTTTTCTCAAATTTTGATCAGTTGTTGTGTGTGCCGTTTTGGTTTTACATGTCTAAATCTCAAAGTGAAACAACTTTCATTCACAAGTCACACCGTGAAGAATAATAGAATACACTGTCTTTTGAAAAGGACCTTTTGAAAATTTTTAATAGGACTTTCCCAGAATTTAAGGAGTTTCAAGGAGTTTATGGATATTTCTCAAAATTAAAGGATTTTCAAGGACCTTGAAAAATATTTTCAAAAGTCAAGGAGTTTTCAAAGATTCAAGGAGTTGTAGGGACCCTGCATTGGAAATTACACGTTTTACTCAAAAATCATCAGATTCTTTTTTTCAATTTACCTGTCATGTGATTCGCACGATTTCGTCTCTGTTGTGTAACAGTGCCATCACGCTTCTGAAAATAAAAGCCAAAAACGAATCAACTTCTTAATTCCGTCCTTATATCGTAAAATTCTGCTACTGCCAATGACATTTCATTGAAAGGAAATTGCTTACGAGCATAACATTTGAAAAAACCGCACTAAGAATGAACACTCCAAAAACGTTCCTTGAGCTAGCAGTTTATTCAACGTTTTGACTACAGCATCCAAATACATATAGTCGTCATCTTTAAACATTTTTGACTCTTATTTTTAATTCTTAGCGTTGGATTTTCTACGCTATAATCGGTACAACACGGAGAGATCATGTTTCATCGTGGATCGTAGTTCCATCGATCACTTACAAGAATTCGGAATTGTTGATTGTGATCTGAAGGATTGAATGTGGATGGCGTGTTGTTGCTGTGGTGGCCTGACACGTGCGTCGCGCTGATTTCGTGGTTTAACTGTATTTTAAACGGTGACTCAGCAGTCGACTGATGACCGGGTTTACGAGGTGATGAAATCAGCTGCTGATGCTGTTGCTGCTGCTGCTGGTGGCTATACCCAGGCGTCAAATGTCCGACGAGTTTTATTAAACCTTTCTTCTGTTTTTCGGCGAATAGTTGCTGTTGTCTGAGACGTTGTTTTGCCATGTTGTCCTGTTCGTACTGAGCCATCTCCTGCTTCAGTTGTTGCTGCTGTTGTATTTGACTGTCGCTGCAGCTGTCGTCCTTACTCTTTTTTCGACTGGTTTTGTATCCGTTCCCGTCGCTATTGCCGTCATGCAGGTTACCGAGTCGTTTCGCTATGAATCGCCGCAGCGTCCTACAATAAAAAAAGCGATCAGAAAAATCTTCACAATCGCAGGGATCACATTGATGAACTCTGGCGTGAAACATTATTTCCGATTCTTACAATTGGCTTTTTATCCACATTTTCAACAAAATTCAACGATTTTTACATTTTTTTCACATCAAGGTAGGCCTACTTATGTACAACGACGTAAGTTACTGATGAAAATGTGCACATATCAAAATAAAACTTCTCAATCTTGAACACAACTTGTGCATAAAATCTGATCTCCTCTGTACGAGGGCTTAAAAAGGGGATGAAGAAATTTGGAGCAATTTTTCTTCAATTTTTCAAACATATCCACGATTTTCGTGATTTCTTCACAATTTTTTAATTCAGACTACCGTCCTTCGCATCAATCTAACCCCTGCAGTTGAATTTATATCAACTGTTGTCATACATTTATCAAAATACTTACTTGACAAATGGCAAAACCATAAAGAACTGATTTGGCGTCAAACCGATCGTTGTTTTTGGCGTCAAATCTTTTTTGTGCACCGGTAAATGATCTATCGTGAACCATTCAATTCTCTATAAAATAGGAAAATTTGGTTTGTTCGTAATTTCAAATTTCAAGTAGGGTATTATTTACATGTAAAATGAATCAATTAAAATGCGCAACTGACCTTTATTTCTTTTCTCGTTCGCGGTTCGAACTTTGTATCCTCAGGAACTCCCGGTACCAAGTACAATCTGATAAGTTGTTCATTCATTCTGTGTTCGATGAAGTCTTTTTCATTAATCAAATCGCGTATGCTGAATCCAGTCTCTTCATAAACCTCGTAAATAGATAACAAAGAAAGCATATACGGGATCCCTACAGATCAGTCGTTCCTGGACGTAAGGAGTTTTAAAGGAGAAAATTTCAACTTTCGAGGAGGCATAGGCCTATGCACCACTTTTATATCCCATTTTGAAGAAGGTTTTAAGGAATCAAGGAGTTAAAGGGACACTGAATAAACTACTTCACGAATGATAACAACTTAATTTGCTACACAGGTTTTGTAGCTATGCGCTTTTTCAACGTGACAACATTCTTTACGTTAATGAACCGAGTCTCCTTATGTATGCGATCATAAGCATTATGTACACAGCAGGAAGAAAGTGACTAAAATATCAACGGAAACCTCCGTGGATACTTTTTTTTAGATTAGGCCTACCTCACGAACAGCGCAATCAGCTTCGGCTTCATCTTCATTCACTTTGCCTTTCGGAAACATCCAACTGGACTTCGCCCAGAATCCTTGCACGAGCACCACCTTCAAGGTAATCATATCACAATTAGCGGAATGTTTGTCACAGAACTTCTCATAAATTACATAGTGTCTGGTCACGAAAATTTATCAGTTTGCATATCTTTACGTGAATAAATGAAGATTGTCCTTAAAGTAGTTTCATATGGAACGGTAGGGTAAATGTACCAAACTTTGAGAACTAAACTAAATATTTGTTCGCTTCTTATAGTTCTTGTCACCTGTGGATGAGCCCATCTCTAAGGGCACATGTTATCAAAATTCCCGAGATTTCAAATAGTCTCGACAAGCTGCAGTTAAAATAGATTCTTTGATATCTTTCAGATTCTCTTCCAATAGGCCTAAACAAAAGTTGCGGTGTACCTTTGTAAGCGAAGGGTTGATCATAATAGCACCATATGTGGGAACTGCCATTTTGTATTCCCTCCAATCTTCGAATATTTTCCCAACTCTGTCGGAATGCACTTTCAGGAATGGACAATGTCTGAAAACTTTCAACAAAACAGAAAAGAAAACTAAGAAAAGATCAAGAGACGTATCCCTGTAGTGACGCAGTTAAATATTTTAGAGCACTACCTTGTGATGAAAAATCTTTGATTCCGCATGGTTTCAGTTCTTTGCAGTCCTGACAGTAGAAATCAAGATAGAACCAATGAGCCAGTTCTATTTGAAAGAATATCCGAATGAAATCCTGACGCTCTTCCTCAGGAACATTGATGATAAATCGACTGAAAATTTGAAAGTGATACTATATATTCAAGAGCCGTCATTTTGAAACCATTTTCAGAATTGACTAAGAATTCGTTAGCAATCCAAAGAAATGGAACGTAACTGACATGGAGACCGATGGTTTGAAGCTTCCTTTTAAAAATTCTAAGTGTTTTGAATAGTGTTCACGGACCCGTCCTTTCGCTCCAGCCTCCTCCGTCGGAACAAGGTTTGTTATGGCCTAAACGGAATCGATCTACCAACCTGCACAGATCATCCAGGACATGAGGAGGGATCTGGAAACATGATAGTTTCTGTGGAGCGTTTTCCATTATCCGAATGTTTTCTATATGATGAATAATGTCGAAAATTGTCGTGAAATTTGTAAATATTTTTTATGTCCGTGTTTTCTACGTCATCGCTTTTGGGGTTGATTCTAAATGCACCTCACCAGCTCACTGTTATCTCCCGGCTGACTCACTATCAAATGCAGGTTCGAATCCCATCGTTTTCAGAAATGAAATGTCGCTACACCCGACATTTCGTGCCCTTCACCTGTTTCTCAAAATCCCAATATAATTGTCGTTTCAATCATCACAGTGATAATCGTTTTCTTTTTGCATCAGAGTCCTTTGGAATTTCCTCTAATCCCTAAAATCCAAAAGTTGTTTTTTGTTTAACTCGGTCCAATCGGACAAACAGGCGTCAGACTCGATGGGGTCGGGGGTGCATATTCCGCGGAAATTTCCAAACATTCTGCCTTTCACTAGTCCAGAATCGCAAGCTTCAAATTTCAAAAATCAAGACTTGGCGATGGCATATAGTTCCACTTGATTAATTCTTTCCAGCTCCCAACCTTAGAAAATCTATAGTGCTACGTCCATGGTCTACTTTTAATGTTCCAGCGGGCGGTCCTTTTAAGTAGCCTCAGTCGTCTCCATGAGGTAAAATACAACAATTTCTCTCACAGAAAAAAAAGAAAACAAATAATTGTTTTCAAATTGATGTAAATCATTTAATAACGATATATAGTGTAGAATTAAAAGATCAGCAGTAGGGGTTATTATTTACAAAATGACTGGCTTTGAAGCACCTTTAGTGAATTATATATATTGAACAAAACTACTTAAGATGATTTCACTTAGCACCGAATCCACCAATAGAAATGGATTCCCGAATCAAAAATTAAAGAACATTATGTTTGTTGGAATATGAAATATTGAGTACATAATCTTTGGAATAATTTCTCAAACATTATCACTTTAACAAGTTTTCGACATAGTTTGTCAATTCAGATATTTCTGATTGATAGCACCCACCATAGAGGTTCTTCAAAACATCGATAGTGGTTGCAATAGTTTTACCGGTACTGGGTGATCAACCTCAGACCCGACTGTAACGCGTCATCGACAACGTTGGAATCGAGTCGTAGGTCGACCTTGACACTGAACGATCACACGCGGCGTGCGTATCAGATGTTTTTTTTTCAGTACATTGATAATGTAAAATTTAACGAAAGAAACGTAACTTAAGTTTCTATATACACGTGTGAAACTGTCCAGTTCGTATTTACAGGAAGAATTCAATCAAATTATCCACTGCACGACTGATGTATTCTAAAGATGGAAGTACATCTTCCAGCAAACAATGATCCGCGACTACGTTCGCCAACCACGAGACGATTTCCTCTCCTAATTTCGAATATAACTGTTTGACGATCGAACCGAGCAATACGACATGTCGATCTATTCGTCGGTGGTCTAAAATCTCACGTATGATGTTCAAATCCGTGTCCAGATATTTCACTTTCAGTATTTTCGCTTGTATCTCATTGTCGTCGGTTTTGACCAGAACTACGTCATCAGCGCTGGCCACCGCTAATTTACCTGAAAATAGAGACATTTTCATAAATATTTTACCGACGAAAAGTGGAACGAATTATCATTACGCGCGGTATTCGACCTACCTGAACTTTTACTAAGCTGAACAATATCCTGCTTCAGTTTATGGACGAAATGATTCCATTTTAAATAATCTTTTTCCAGTGAACCCGAGGAATACGTGTTCTTCTTCAAGAATCGAAGTTTCACTCCGTCAACTTTTTCCAGTACCAGGCACCAGTTAACGAAATCCGTATTTTCGGCAATCGGATAGATACCGTAACATTTCGGGATTAGTTTCGATTTTGATATTTCACGCAGGAATATAGCTTCTTTCAACACCTCTTTAAGATTGAGCCGTGTCTTATTTAAAAGTACGACGTTAACGGGAAGTTTCTTCAACGTTCCGCTGAACATCCAACCATCATTTTCATAACGCACTGTACGGTATGGTGAACCGTTAATCGCCAAATCTTTCTTGTCCAGTTGTACCTTCGTTCCATCACGATGGACGAAATCTTTCAGTAATTTGGAATTTCGGTTCCAAGATGGCAGGAAAGATCGGCACTTTGATGTTACATCTTTCTTCAATTTTTTGGAGACTTTGATGAATTCGACGAAAGGTATAGATTGTTTGATTGTTTGTTTTGGTTTGTCGAAGTCGGCTGCTTCTCCGGAAGCTTTCGTAACATCCGCACGCGGGAAAACACTGGAAGAATCGGTCGGAAGAATCGCAGGTTCCGAGGAGGTAACTTTCGGAACAGTATTGACACTTTTTTCATTCGTGCCTGTGGAATCAAAAGATAATTTGAGTGAAATTTTGTTGAAAAAATCATAAAACATAAAGCAGTTTACGTATTAGTCTCTTTGGTGGAGATAAGTCTAAACCAAAAATCTTACCAAAAAGGATTCTTCTGACTTTGTTCCTCTCCCAAATATCTCTCATACTATTGATACGACGAGGCGTCTGAAAATATTCGAAGAAATAAATTAGTGAGCAAAAAAGTGATAGACTTCAGACTTCGATAGTGATTGACTTCAAGTGGGTAAAACGTGCACGGTGAGCAGGAACGGATCACCCGGAATCTGGATCTGAGAAAAGGGGCCGCGACGGATCTGGGAAAAGGGGGCGCTACGGATATTGGGAAAGGGGGCCGCACACATGGATGTTAAGTCAACACGAGTTTGTGGCCCGTAGATAACGGCCCAGCCGCCGTCATCAACGAGCGCAAGCGGTTTTCTGGGGGTCTTCCACCAGAAAAACTTTGAAAAATTAGGTGCATTTAGAAGCATTCTCGCCATTCTGAGTGAAATTCTCGGTTGAAATTAGGTATGAAATATGCTCACAATTTCACCATTCTCTTTTTTATCGGGGAAAAAATTCCAAGGTCGCTCGACCGAAAAACAATGGGGCGCCCCACCCACCCCCTGGCCCGAACTTAAAGTTGAAAATATGTTTGAACTTGAAGAAGCTTCAAGTGTGGTTCGACTTTTTGCGTGTCGATTCAAAGTTTGAAAAATAAGAATTAAATGGTGCTTACCGTATAAATAGATTTCTCTGATACCTTAACTGGAGTTGTATCCATTTTGTTCATCATTTGAATTCGATAATTTTCAAAATTTTCCGGCAAATTTAAAGATTTTCGAGGAGCGATCGTGAAACACGTCTTACTCAAATTTCTCCAAGCGGGAAACTGAGAAACCGTTGCCAAAACAAACCGTAACCAAGAAAAATTACCATAGTTACTAAACGCTCGATTTTCTCCTGTTGCTTGGCAGAAATCATCAAACTGTTGATCGATGCGGCTCGAATCCTGAATATTACAGTATTGTTGTCTTTCATATTTTTCATGACTCGGTGATGTAGTGGGGTTTATTTATCTCAAAATAGTGACTGACGACCCTGTCATTTATTTGATTGGTAGATTTCGTTTTATTCTTGTTTTGATTTGTTGTCCTACCACATCTGCCGGGATCGAAACAGGGGGTTTGATAGTGGTTTAGCGGCAGGGTTTTTGAATGCAAAGCATTATCGGTTTCGATCGTTATTTGATTACTTCCATATTTTGGTGAAATCTTTGTGATATAAGGATAGATCTTTCCGTATAGACCAAAAAAATAGAAAATATAAACTTAATTTCACAGAATACAAAACTGATTTATTCTTCTAACATCTACATAATAGTGAGTCTAAGTTTATTTTAAAAAACTAAGACATAGAATGTAAAGGGTTATTCGTGAATTTTATAACAGCACAATTTATTTGTTAATGATCATCGATTAATGGTGAGATTGTAACGAAGAAATCACATTCAAAATACATATTATTTTGTGCCGCTTACTTTCGTGTCAGTTGTTAATTTTCCCACAGTCGGAGTAGTCTTTAGTCTAGTCAGGAAGCCAAATACGCGACGGTTGCAAAGAAAAGCTATAGATATGAGAACGCCTTGAAATGAATTTAGAATTTCGAACGTGTACCATAACATTTGGTTTCCGACTAAACTAGCAATGAACCCTATTAACCAAGTCAGTCCGATGGCAGCAAATACGCGTAAGAATATTGACAGTTCCTTCTTCGCGCCATACTGTTCCGAAGGCTGCCACCTATTGATGGATTTTATCGAAAGGCGGATACCTCGAACGATCAACCCAAACAGAAATAAATTGAACGAAACCGATAAGACGACAGGGAGTATAAACCCGTAAATTTGGAATTGGGAATTCTTGATCCAACAACTTTTCAAATTTCCGTAGACGGTTGACTTCAGTTGTGTGTCCGGACTGAAATGTAGGTACAAGCAAGGGACCAAAGCCACGAGGGGAATACACCAAATAAGGGTATAATTTGCAAAGAATCTGCGTTTGATGTTGGTTGTAGCGGTTTCGAATTGGAACTTCTTGTTGAATGTGTAAGCCATATTGATTCCGACGGCGTTCATAGAGGTGAAAACAACGAGCCACATGTAGTGTTTGAGAATAGCCAAAATCTCGCAGACACGCAGCGAATGTATGTTCGCGGATGCTATTATCAGGACGTGAGAAACGATAAGGGCGAAGCTTAAATTCACGATGAGAAGTCCTGGAAAAGTTCTCAGTTGTGGCAGGAACAAGTGAACGAAAACGGCAAACAACAGACTCAATATAGAAAATATACTTCCGACCAATGATAGAATGGGAAGTTGGGGGAGCTTTTCTGGTTGAACTGACGGTGGGACTGATGGCGCTAAGATACAAGTATTATTTTCCCTTTCGCCTGAACGTCGTAAACAATCTGTAAGCGGAGTTCGACAAACCTTCTTAGTAATAACTGATCCGTTCGGCGTTTTCCTTACATCGAACAGAACAGTCTGCCTTTCTCTGAGTCCGATATGCTTCGAACTCACGTGAACAGTCTCGTTGACCATGTAACCAGCGCTACAGTTGCTGTTAGCGGCTAGAGAGACCATCTCAAAGTTTTCCTCGTCGATTTCAAGAGTATCCATACTTTGCGATCTGAACCATTTTCGAATGTATTTAATCGTCGTTTCTGTCAAGTTTCGCACGTCATCGGAACTGAAAATTGTGTCAGCGCGACGAAATTCGTGAATATCAACGTGAAAAAAGCTCGACCGAAAGTGAGACGTATTTACTTGAACGTAGTCATTCATAACAGCAGGATAATTGACACCCGACTGTAGATAACGTTTTATATATAAACCAATCGGTATTCCCATAACAGTTTTGTTGGATATGAAATGAAATCCAACATAAATCGTTGCCTTTATGCCTAAATCGGTCTCATCTAGAATACATTCATTGTTATGTTTTATGAATCCTGACAAGCAAATTTCTTTAACACATGTTCCAGTTTTAGATTCATAATCTTCTTCCTGACGACAAATTGCGTCTTTCGACTCTAAGTTAGTGACGCGTCCGTCGGATGTATGAATCTGTAGCCCTTCCACCAGATTGAAGTCCAAAAGAATCCTCAGACCTTGAAGGTCCCGATCGATGACAACGTTTGAATGATCAACGCACCGAAGATCGTCCAAGTCCATTTCGAAATCATTGTGGTAACATGCAATACAGTAAATGCTTTTATACTCTATGAGTTGATTATTTTTTAGCCGACTCACCACACCAGTCACATACGTGCAGGCTCTGCATTCAAAACTCTCTGGATTTCTTATAGGTTCGATGCTGAAGTTGGGTGGATACAAAACTACAGGCAGTTGATTACTTCTCGTACATTGTCTATATAGTGGAGATTGGTTGACGTCTGTTTTCTCATTTTCATATAGAACTGTGCAGTTATCAGTCGGGTATTTACCAGTTTTACCTATTTCGTTCATCACTTGTTCCACTGTAATATATGAACCTCCGCAAAAAAGTTCAGCTTCCAAAAATTGTATTTCTTCCATCGAATACCCGTGACAACGGGCGCAGAATGAATTCCTGAATGGTAAGATTCTGTCTTTCCTATAAACTGGCATTGAAGAGACGATATGGCTACCGTCTTCATCCTCGCAGAGCTTCCTGATGAGCAGGTTACCTGTATAATCCGGAGGACACTTGCTTATTGCCCAAACATTGTAAGGTGGATAGCGAAACTCGAAACTATGACACGAAGCGAATGGAACCTCGGAACTCAGCTGAGTTACCCGTGATGAATGCGAGTTAGTATCATGGAGTAAACTTGGCTCGCAACAGTCCCCGAAAACGTGGCATAAATCTTCATGTTTTTCAAAGCACACTATGTTTTTACAATAAGGAACTCGTTGTCCGAATGAATCCGTTCGATTATACGGCATATGATACGAAAACGAAAAGTTTCCGATGTTGCCCTCAATGAGTTTGACGCGTCGAAAAGTCATGTATTCGTTAGGACCAATACTGCCTTCACACAGGGCTGAAATAAAGACATGGGTTCAATGCATTTAACAGTTTATCATTACAGCATTATATATCTTTTTGAGGATGAACGCTGACTAGAGTCTCAAACATTTATCGATCGGGTATCTACGATGTACGTTAACTTACCAAACAGAAATGAAACTATCAGAAAGCGCATATTCATGTTTGTGTGATGCGCTAGGCCGATCTACTGCCTTTCCCGCGATCAAATTGCGTATATAGCTAACATGTAACCAATCAAATGTTGGTAAAATGCATTCATTAGCATTCGTCTGACAAATGAATGGTTTAATTAGATAGATATAACTTTTCCAATTATAGATGTGGGTATCGAATTTTCAAAACGATTAATGAAACTGCCATAAGGAATATTCTAATGTTACAGTCAGATTTTAGATTTCCCATCAGTTTGAAACATAACACCAGCGAAAGTTAAGATATTATCAACTACTTTCCGTGTTTCTGACATAACTTGTCATTTCATAGTTTCCGACTAAACTAGCAATGAACCCTATTAACCAAGTCAGTCCGATGGCAGCAAATACGCGTAAGAATATTGGCAGTTCCTTCTTCGCGCCATACTGTTCCGAAGGCTGCCACCTATTGATGGATTTTATCGAAAGGCGGATACCCCGAACGATCAACCCAAACATAAATAAATTGAATGAAACCGATTAGGCGACAGGAAGTATAAACCCATAAATCTGGAATTGGGAATTCTTGATCCAACAACTTTTCAAATTTCCGTAGACGGTTGACTTCAGTTGTGTGTCCGGACTGAGATGGAGGTATAAGCAAGGGACCAAAGCCACGAGGGGAATACACCAAATAAAGGCATAATTTGCAAATAATCAGCGTTTGATGTTGGTCGTAGCGGTTTCGAGTTGGAACTTCTTGTTGAATGTGTAAGCCATATTGATTCCGACGGCGTTCATAGAGGTGAAAACAACGAGCCACATGTAGTGTTTGAGAATAACCAAAATCTCGCAGACACGCAGCGAATGTATGTTCACCGATGCTATTATCAGGACGTGAGAAACGATAAGGGCGAAGCTTAAATTCACTAAGAGAAGTCCTGGAAAAGTTCCCAGTTGTGGCAGGAACAAGTGAACGAAAACAGCAAACAACAGACTCAATATAGAAGATATACTTCCGACCAATGATAGAATGGGAAGTGGAAAATGCGATTTATAAAATCATAGGCCTAGTCGGGCATCGCCTTCGACCTACGTATCTATTTGCAACATATATTTCTGGAATCAAGCCGACCGGCATGAGATGTGGCAATAAGTTCGTTCACGTATTTGCCATCTACGATGGGCAGAGATTTATTAAGATTTCACGGATTGAAATTCCTACTGTGGCATACGAGTGGTATAAATTTTCCAACGCCGCGATAGCGTGACACGTTAATAAATAATAATCCGAAAATGCATTTTCAATCCTCGAATTATGTGATTACTGCACAACAAAAAATATCTATCAGAGATGAATCTTTTTTATTTTTTTTCAAGTTCAAAAGACAATAATGCTCAATCCTCTCATCAACAACATAATTATTTTCTTATCATTGTTATATTATTATTATTATTATTATTCACATCATCATTAATATTATTTCTATCATTATGATTGAAATTTACATTGATAAAAGCGCCAACGTATACATACATATATATACAATTCACAAATATATTTTCAAAGATATTTCATTTTAAGTTTATTTACAATATTCAACAACATTCAACAAGTGATTTATTTTCTAGTATGTGTAGAAACATATTTTCCGCGAAGTATCCAGACCCTCCAACCTTTGAGAATCGATTGCAGAAATAAGGAAAATAGACCTGCTTTACTGAATACTTATCAAAAAAGATTTGTATAATAATAGAAGATACAACGAACGATTTGTTCGCAAGATAATATTCCCAGTCCCCGGGACGTGCCCTCAAACATGCGTCATATCAATGACATTCGATCACATTCTTTTCACGAAAACCTTTACACAAAATAAAATAATATTCAAGAAACAGACTGAAAAGTGGTGACCTATAAATGAGTGGACTATTTCACAGACTGAGATAACATTTCATTGACTAGTGAATAGTGTGTTATCATGACTAAAGCAGACCGGACTACCTGATATACATTGAAGTAATTTTCACTAAAATGCGAGTAATTCAATATCAAAAATAGTAGTCCGAAAATGAAATCGAAAAGCGTTCTGTGAATCGGCCTTAGCTCTACAACAGTCCCAGTGCAATTCATTTTCTATTTTTAACATCATTTGCAACAATTCAAGAAAATTTGACTAAAATCACGCGTAAATTTATAAAAAGAAAAAAAAAAGAAAATACCCGCTAGATAACTCTAAAAGTGACCTGAATAACGAGTCATATGAGTATACAATATTTTCATCATCAATTCGAAGCATTAATCAGTGCGCTATAAGCTGTCATGAGATACAATACATCAACAATATATAATGACAAATCAATTCATAAGTTAATTCAAGAAAAGCGCTATTTAACAGCTGACATAATGAGCAAAAATATATCTACGTAAGAATTCTATCGAGTAAAATTAAATCGTAATCAATCAATTAGATTTGGGTATAATATACGTCATTTAGTCTTAAATTCAATACGAAATTGTTCAACATCTGAAGCGGGTGACTCCAATTTAAGTAAAATGCTCCATCTTGATAAATTTGTCCATAGCAGAGGACACAGAATGTTTACAGCAATGTCAAACACCAGGATCCAGTTACACAGTTCCAAGTTAGGTTTAACTCATTTCAGTTCATTCATAATTTCTTGACCCGATAGTCAAATTTTACTCACAACTGCGGAATGGGATTCGAGAGTCTAATACTACTACGTTCATTACTATCATTATTAGTATTATCATTATCATTATAATTATTATTATTAATACCTTAACAACAAGTATACTTTTTTCTTAATCAACCAAATCAAACAGTCTTTAAAAAACTATTCTATCAGCTTGTAAAATTTCACTTCTAGTCGAAGAAACATCGAAAAAGTTTATATTGTCATATCTAAATCACACTATGAACGCAACTTCTGAATCGGTTTCATAATTATACACACTATTAATATCCCAGAATGAAAGACTATTTATTCGAGACCTGTACAGAATTTACAGTTATCTACAAGAAACAATACATTACCGGTACACCGAGTTGGTAAACCTTTTTGGGAACATCAATTTCCAAATACCGTTAACTATGGATACATAATCAATGTCTATTATGCCACCGCGACCACCCCTCAAAACATTCATCAACGTGGCGTGAAGTCTGGACGATGACTTTTATGAAAGTGTGCTAATTAAATGATTTTCATTTGTAGTAGTTCATCTTGAATTAAAAATACCAAATGTTGTGAGTGGTGATAAGGGTCGACGGATTGATAATCGGCATAAGCTTAGATCACTGAAAATTTATTACGTATCAGTTTCATACTCTAGACCCAGTTCTACAGATCAAAACATTTTTAGGATGCATCTGAATATTCTATGATGAGAGCCTGTAAATAGTTGCCAAATCCGTCAAAACAATATTATGTGCTTTGCGAAACATTTTTCGAGATTTTGTAGCCACAATTTTCAGTGAGATTTCATTTCGTTTCTATATGATAAATAAAATGTCTTCCCAAATTGTTTTCAGTGAATATCTGTGAATATCTGCAGCGCGAAATATACTTCGTTACTGAGTTAAGAGTTCTAATTCACGGAATATTTTTCGACACCACACGACACCGTTGCTAGGCGGTTTATCGTTATGCTGCAGCTTGTTGCGATCGCGGAAATTCATCTGATGGTAGGCGTGTCTGTACTCGCGATCAAACGCATCTGAAATAAACATCGAATAACAACTTGAAGTTGATCAACAACGTAAACCACCGATAGAAAGTGCTGGGCACTAGATGTGACTAGATCAGTCTTAAATCATAAGATGACCGGTTGAATTTGTATCAGAAAGTAAGTGGTTAAATCATCAACTGTGGATTGTGCTCATTAAATCATAAGACCAGTCTTAAAATGTTAAAATGGTTACAGAACCTAAATGAGCTAAGCCTTTACTGTACAACAGGCTGGCTCTGGGAAATGAATATAGGACTATCAGAGACGTCGATTCATCTTAAATACCACAAAAGATAGGTATTTAAAGTAGACCCATCTTAAATGGAATGCTTTCAAGTCGAATCATCACTTTACTTGAACACAAATCTTAGAACCATTGCAACGGAACGTCAATTAATTTCATTATATCCATTGATTCGAGTAAGGAGGAGTCTTCTGGTAAGACCACAATTTCATGTCCTTGCTATACAGCTGTCTTACCATGATCGATGTTACTACGTCCACAAGCTACGAAAGCTAAATAGATGATCTCGCGATAGATGCTTCTAAAATGGCTGCCTTTCGCTGGACTCAGTCGTTTACGTTCGTTCATCATGAGTTTGATCGGAGACAGTAGATCATTGCACTCGATATTTGACACGATCTGTTGCATTATACTGAAACCGGCGAAACAAAACACACATATCACTACCATACAGTAAATATGCAACCAACAGGGTTCTTACGGATCAGGGAATCGAAAATTTCCTAATTTCTCTTGAATATATTATAAGATAATCTCAGTAGGGGCTATTGACAAGATGCCAAAACATAAATCTCCCTGACTTTTCTCTGATTTTCAAGAAATGTCAGAATTTTTCGATTTTTCCTTATCTGTAAGAACCCTGAACCCAAGAGAATGAATGTTTCAATTGATTCTTGAAATTTAACTGCGACAAATGAATAAGATGATAAGATTCATCAAATCTTTTTTGGATTCAAAACCTCTGAAACCCAGGATCCAGTTCTGCAGTAAATACAACCCAACGGGTTAAACAATTTTAAAATCAACGGTAATTTTCACTCAGTCCATTTTCATCATCAACCTGAAGAACTGAATCCTAGTAAACACACTACATCTTCAATGTACACATTCAAGTTTAAGATGGGTGAAATGTCAAAAATTCATTCATATTAGAGACCACACCCCTACAGCTCGCGAGAGAGATACCAGCCCAAGCCTACCTCTTTGAAAAGGCTCGATTGTCCGTCACCAGAGCGCTAACAGTACGAGATGTGTGTGCTGAAATTCAACAAAGCAGAAAAAAAACTCTAAGAAAAGCCACAAAGTCTACGAGAAAACTGAACAAGCAATTTAACGAAACATGCAGTTCATTATCAAGTGAACATTCAACCGAAGAGAGGATGCTTTAGCTAATCGCCCTGGTTCTCATTTCTAGATAAAAGCCTAACTGTACCGAGGAGACAAGTGTTAATAACCCAGGACCCAGTTTAACTAATGCGAGTTAAAATTTCATTCAACATTTGATCGAATTGAAAATTAACAGACTTTGATACAGGGAAACACAGGAGACAGAAACATGCGTTTAAAAGAAACAACTTTTTCGAGATCAAACATGTTTTTGTTTCTGTGTTTCTTGTGTGTTCAATTATTTGCAAATGAGCTAAATCCAGAGCAAAACCTAACTCACACTTGAAATGGGTCCAGCAACCTACTTCTCTACACCAGCAAATCAGGAATTGTCAAATCCACAGGTTCCGACTAAATATTGTCTCTACTAGTCCAACTGATGGACCGTCATATTACGAAATTAAAAATTAATTGCTCTCACTAGACCTAGTCGTAAACAATAGCTACATACACACCGTACAGAATAACTTACATTTAGTATTGTAATTGAGATACATCGGATAACCAATCTCATCATGGGCACGGATGCTGTCCCACAATGTTCTAATTGACACGTGTCGACTGTCAGCATTCGACCAGTCTTTAGAATGCTACAAATAAACAAAATCAACTTCTGAATATATATATAGATACACGAAGTACGAATTGTGATCGAGTGTGAAAGACAGCCACGGATCTAGTTCCCAACTTAACCATCGCATAAATACCATGGTAGCAATGGACTTTTGACTGAAAAAACCCACTAAAATATAAATCTAAATGATTAGACTTATGGTGGTGACCTGACAAAGATCTCTAGAGAGAGTTTTATCCTAATTCTTGATAGATAAAATTCAGTTTTGAATTCTAATTGTCATTGTGTCAACTAGTCCATTGGTAAATTGAAAGCAACTTTTGAGCAATTCCACCCACGCTCTGATACGCGGCATACATAAAACATACCTGTTCTTCCTTGTCATTACTTTTCAGAGTCAGTACATAACCGGGTAGATGACTGGGAACAGAGAGTCTTTTGAAGTACCAAACCTATAGGAATGAGAAGTGGAACGTGCTGCATAAATGATGAAAAGTGACTTTACTTTTCTCAAATACAACTAAATTTCATTAATCCAAAATCAATGTACCCGGTATATACAAAATGAATACATACTTAGGTCCAATCAGCAATGATTTGAATGAATCATTAGAGAATACAGATGAATACTCACCAAATTCCAAAATATAATAGGATGTTCATCGATGAATTCTGACTTGCCGATGCAAGAGTCGCCCTCTTGAACTAGAATATTCTCCACCTCTTTACGTAGCACCAGTGGACTCAGATATGGAACGGTGATCGGTTCAGATGTCAACGATTGACGACGACTACGAGAAAACCGACAAATTCATGACAATAATACAAATCTTTTCATCTACATTTAATACATTATGATATAGGCCTACATTAACATCCCAGTTCAACGTTTCAACAGTAACCTAATAGTCATCTTCAGAAATCTTCAGCATATATTTTGTAGTATACCTGTTATGACTATTAGGATGAAGTTGAAACGCCGTATAAACTACAATATAATGGAAACTTTTCGAACTCTATTTTTCATTCTCAGCTTTTCATAGTATCATTATAGAACACAGACACTGAACACTGTTTCATCATATGTTATTCAATACAGACTGCAAGAATATTTTTCTCAAATTGAAAAAGCGAATCATCGTGAGAAACAAAGCTGAAGTGACTTACGACTTGCTGCTATTAGTACACGTTGAATCCGTGAAGCTTCTACATTTACTACTGTTACAATCAGCCGATGACTTTAAACTATTCGACAACCGTTCACCGGAATCAGTCTCCTCTTCGATCGACGACTTCAAGCTGTTATTCAAATTCATACGACGTTCGTTATTCCCGCTACTGCTGCTGCTGGTCGTCGCGTTGTTATTATTCGGCAAACATTCGCTGGCGCACCGTCGACGTTCGGACACCGCGACACCGGCCGTACCCGTGTACATCGGTCCTCTCGCGTTGTGTATCGGACTGAAATCGATCAGATTATCGACCGGCGTATTCAACGATCCCGTATCCGAGCTCGTATCCGATTTCGAACAATCGGCGGCTGCGTTGTTCATGACGCCGGTGCTCGATACGGAACCGACGTCCGATACGACGACAGCGCTAGTATTCAGATTTCGATCGTTCGAATGTTGACTCGGTTCGAGCAGCGGTAATGATTGCACGCTTTGCATGCTTTCTAACGAATAACTCGGCGTTATAAACAAAGCTCGATCGCGGCTTCTCCAGTCCTGAAACGAAACGAAATTCTTCATAAAATGTCGAACTTTCTTTTGATGAAACAATCGCCAAAAAGATGATCCCCACGTACCTTGACATAAACATGGAGGAACGGCACCAATCGCGATGAACAGAACTGGCAACTGTAAATATGGAGTACGAAATGAAATTCTAACTGAATTTTTAAGGAATCAGCATAATAGCAATACACATAACTGCGTCTCAGTGTGGTTTAAAATAAAATTAGGCAGCTAAACGCATTGAAATTGATGATTTCTTTACTAAGGACAGTATTAAGACGAGGTTTCATTAAAATCATCGATGTCATTACAGTTACGAAGATTAAGAGGTAGATAGATTATTCTTTAAAAATTGGTACCGCATGTGAAAAAGATCGACTGCCATAAAACATTGTTTTAGGTATAACACGAGACAACTTGACACTATTTTCTCGACAGCGCAAAGAATGTCATGGCTTATACGGAGACAGAAATTCGCGATGATACATAGCAACAATCTCTTGTATGACTTTGAAAACTGCTTCCAATGCTCAGTAAATAGATGATCCATAGACACACTTACGTAGTATTTAGATTATTATCATCGGCCGACCAGCCGGCCATTATCTCCTCATCGTACAGCAACGAATTACAAGAGTGACATCGCGAACACGACCACATGTCGACTTCCATCGCGACATCGAGTAGACTCTGAGCCATCGACGTCGTTACTGGCTGTCGCATTGCAGCCGACGCAGATCGCTCGAGGTCCTGCAGTTCTTGCATCTGTACGTACTGGTCGAGTTTCGATGGCACCGGCGCGCTACCTATAAACGAGAATATATCAAAACAGACATTAAACCTTTCGAAGCTGACCAACTAATACCTGAAAGGGTTAGAGATGATTTTCAAACCCGGATGTTGAATTACAGGCACACCGCTATAATGCGTCTAAACCGCAGTGCGCTGGATTGTTAGTTACCTATAATTCAGTATGATTGACAGATGCTGCCATCTTTCAATCGAGATAGAAATTCATTACTAAAAAAAATAAATACGCTGCAATGCCAATCACCTATTTATACACTGCACTGAAAGGGAGCGAGCATCCAGCAGGTGTTGCAAAGTAAGGACTGGACAACGATACCTGATAATAATTTCTCAAATTCTACGAACGAAAATCGCGTTTGAACCCTGAATCTTGAGTTCATAGACACGACTTGTGGAAGGATTTGTTAGATTAAAAATTATGGTCATAATTGAGGGGATCAAAATCCTACATCTTGGAGTAATTAATCATCCAGACAGAATGATTACTCCAAGGTTGGAAGCTATGAAGCAAAAAAATGTTAAGTTGTTCACAGGTTAAAAAGATTAGCAGGCATGGAAGTAACACAGTCTGTTCTTGTAACCATCGACTATAATAAGCAGGTAATCAGTTACCGGTAATCAAATCATAGTTAAAAAAATAAGCACTCGCAAAAACCAAATACATTAAAAATCAATCTGTCAAACAGATTTCTATCGACACTTCATTTGTGATTTAGTTCTAATACAAAACAGCTTTTCTTAGTATTACCATATCTCAAATGATTTGAGTGCCAATTAAAATTAGCAGCGACTCTGAGATAGTTTAGCTGACGGAACAAAAAATATCTTTTCTCTAGAACATGCTAGTGACACGATAGAGCGGTCTCAAATAAATGAATACATATGGATAGAAAATAGATAAATATGAAATAAATCTTAAAATGCAGATGTGATTGTGATAAATCTATGGGTATTGATTGTCAGAGCATGCTAGAGAGAGGTGGTGATTCAGGGAGCATTCTACAGCCACGTCAGGACACGGCGCTCGGTCAGGTTTATCTTACCGAATGACATCTTCCTTTGCGGAATTTGCGGCGAAGATTTGAATCCGGAATCGACAGCAGCAGCAGCAGTGGCAGCCGCGGAGAGGGGCATCGAAAAACTCTCGCTTCGATGTAAATAATCGACGGCCGCCTCGGAGCCGCGACGTTTCGGCGTGAGACGGTCACCGCTGCCGAACGCGCTCGCCGAGCTATTGTCATTTTCGACGGCTTTCGGCAGCGAGCTCGCCGAGAACCCGGACGCCGTCGACGAAATCGTTCGCTTGAACTTTTTGCCGACGGCTGAAACGGCGCTGGCCGCGTATTTAAACGCGTCGGAGAACGACTCGCTGCGAATGAAGCCGCCGCGTTCGTTTCGACCGATATTACGCGGACTCGACGTTGTCAACATCGCTTCGTTCAACGACTGATTCGAGCGTATCGGCGACATCGGCGACCACGCCTCGCCGTCGCTTTGATTGCTGCATTCGGAGCTTTCCGAACACGTTTGTTGACGAGGCGCGACGGGAAACGCGCCGTACAGCCAGCTGTTCGTCGAGCTTTCCGATATCGTATGCGCGCGTTTCGGACGGCCGTTTTTCGGTTGATTTCCGTTGACGACATCGAGCTCGTGCGGTCGATCGGCTCGACGCGTTACCCCGGCGCTATCGTTATCCAACGGATCGAAGTCGATTAAAAGGTCTTTCTTTACGTCGTCGTTTCGCTTGTGGTTTAAGACGATGCTGCTCTGCGACGTACCTGGCGTACTCGAGAATAGATTACACGGATCGAGATCGAATTTCACGAGCGGATTCGCGTTGACAACCGACTCAGACCGCGAGGGCGCCGGCGTAATCTCCTGATCAGTCGTAAATAATCCGAGCGGATCGTTTTCAGTTACCGGAGTCCGCTGAGTTGCCGGAACCGTTTCTTTTTCCGGAATCATTTCCGGTATATCGAATACTTTATCGGACGCGTGAGTCGGAGTTTTCTGCTCGTCTCGTTCCGACGTTGATACGTTAACGACGACAGACTTCGACGAGGAGACATTCAGGATTAACGGCGTCCACGCCGGGGGCGCACCGGGGGAGACGTGCTCGATGTTTTTACGCGGCGAGCCGTCATCGCGCGGCGAGTTACTCAACGACGAAACCAGCTTTGAATCCTGACCGAAATCTTCGACGAAACGTTCGGAATCGCCGCAAACCAACGACGGATTCTGATCGGAACTGACGTGCCGGTTACGCCACGCTGACTGGTTACCGCGCTGACAATGACGACGCGACGAGCCCTCGCTTTTATGTCGTCGGCGCTCGTCGTTAACGCGACTAGAACGCCCGGAGACGCGATCGGGTAAACCAGCATCATCGAATACGTCGCCACCGCCGGCGCCGCTGCTGCTGCCTTCGAGAGACACTTGACTAGTCGATATCAGAATACCGGCGGCACTTCCAACTGAAATAAATAAAAAACGGGGAAGGGTGAACAGAACACGAGTTACAAGCGACAAGCCACACACGTACCGAATCTATAAAGATAATCATCTCTCTCAATTATCCATCAATTCATCGATGAATCAGAAATTCATCCAATACATCATCGGGGAAATATTGATAAATCAAATTATGAACGCATGATTTCCGTTGATTTGACAAACCGGTAATTTTTGGGGGTCGAAAGGTATTCGAGAATCGTTGTTGGTTTATATGTAGGAGGGCCGATACGGTGTATATGTAACCGATGCGAATAAATTATAATCTAAATGATCAATAGTCGAAGTCATTAAGATCCGTTTTTGAAAAACGCTTACTGCTTACTACAACGATATGACTGTTAAAACTCAATAGCGATTAGATATTTTTCCTAAAAAATTAACAGTTGCTTCTCCGTCTACGAAGTGTATGTACAATAAAATTTCACTTCACATCGCCAATAATTAATCGGTTCCTTAATTGTTAGTTTAATCTCATTAGTATCAGCGATTGTTAAATCAAAATTCTACTCATGAAGGACTAGACCGCTAAGCGAAGCCACCTTACTCGAGGTTTTTTTGGTTGTCTTTTCGGAATCGGACATTGATTCTCATCAGTGAACACGACAAGTGTGATAGTATAGTAGTAATAGTGTTAAGATAGCAAAGAGTCGACTTTAGTGAACGGCGATGGTGCAAGAATGGATAAGCGAGAGATTTCTAACTAATCACACCAAACAATGTACGGCGTCACAATAATTTTCAACTAAAATAGCCGGCAAGGCCACGAACGAAAAATGTCATCAACATGCTTGAAAATATAAAATCGAACTTTGAGCTACGGTAAGCTCCATCTCTGTAGTAATTAGCATCCGCCTTGAAACGGATTCTAACGAGGATTCTACCATCATACTGACAGGATTCGCCGCGATGGATGGCCGCGCATGAAATTTTGAGACCATTTAATTCAGCCTTTTTCAACAACTAACAATACGCGACTAAACACCTCCAGAAATATGAATTACATAATTCAAAACCTATTCATACATTGGACAGTTTAAATGAAATCCTTCTGCTACTCAGAACAAATAATGCAAGACAAAACAAAGTTTTAACAATATGGAAGATATTGAGGTTAAAATCAGCTAAATACAGTAGAACCCGGTTAATTTGGATCATTTGTAAAAAATCCTATTTTACATGTATGAGTAGACCGTAAATATTATCTGGATCAGATCAAAATCCAGATTAAACTGATCCAAAGTAAGCGGATTTGACTGTAATCTAACATCGAGATGCCGAATTGAGAATAAACCTTGTGGCTATATCGCAATCTGAAGTTGCCTCATGCGCTTCTGGTATAAAACATGCTATTCATTAGCATGCTACTCAGAATGCATCTAATCTGGCAGTCGTTCTAAGTTTTAAAGTCTTAGCCCGACAACTCCACAATTAAATACACATGACTTTCTCATAAAAAAACGAAACTAAATATGAGTATTAAAGCGGCAGATATTCTAGTGATAAAGCGGACTATAGACTATCTAATAGCACGAGTTGAATGTAGACTTACATGTACTGCCGCGTAGAGTACCAACGCTGCTACTGCTACCGAAACTGCTCACCGAATGACGAACGATGCTTCCGACTCTCGTACGGAATTCATCGGCGCCGACTGAATCTAGAGGATCGAACGATCCGACCGTCGCCCGGCGAATTATATTCTTACCACCTGAAATAAAACGAAAACCACAGCTTTCATGACAAACTGATCAACTTTACAACTGGTGTTCATTTGATCATTTGTAGAGCCAAAATGGGCTAAACCGTTTCAGCGCCCACTAATTGATACCCGAAAGTGCTGAAGCTAATTTGAAAAACATTCCACCCCAGTGTGAATAATGGGCACACCACTTTAGTGCGTCTACACTGTGTAGTCGCTAATATTTCACTATGTTTGCCAGGTGATGCCATCTATCAAAAGCGATAAAAAATAATTACTAATAACATCAATACACTGTGATGCGGTGTACTAGCAATGTCCATCACTGATTTATACACTGCACTGCAGTGTGTATGCATTGAGAAGCTTAACTAGGTTTTATAGCAGTAAGCTTAGCTTGTACACAGATTATAGATTAGCTTACGTTAAAAATAACATTTCAGAGAGTGAAAACTTGAAGTATTTGAGCTTCAAACAGAACTGACCTATAGAGTAGGCCGAGTTTTTCGCCGTTTTTTGCCGCTGTGTTGAGTCTATATCGGACGATTTCAGTTTTTCACTTTGCGACCTGACCACGGCTTTCTGATGCGACGATGGCCCCGATTTCGGAGGCGAAGTAGACACGCCTTGTACATCGTTTCGATTGGATGATTGATCCGTGCCGCTCTCGCTGGTAACCACGCCCTCCAATATTATTGGTTCGTGATGAGGTATGTCACTGTTTGACAGTTTACTGGCAACGTCGACCTGAGTCATTGAACTATAACCTTGATCTGAAATATTAAAATATTATGTTAACTTCAGTAAGACTTTCATTTCAAACACGTAAGTAAGACTGTGTAAGAGGCAGCACACTTTGTCTAGGCCAGTCCTCATCATTTAAACATGTCATCATGTTACAGGCTGGACACTTTCCACCCATTTAAAAATCCCCCAAGTTATTCCCCGATTTTTTCATGTGTTTACTACGCAAAATTCCAGAGTGAATCAGAGAAATTTCTAGATTTAAAATGTTACAATTCACTTTTTCTATTGAATCACGTATTGATTAAGAAACATGTCAAAATCATTTTCCGTAATGTTATTGAGTTTTCCAGGTCAGTGGCAACCATGTGTTACTTCTCCCCAGGAACACTGTTATAGGCGCGTATAGGTTGGGGTGGAGGGTAAACAGTTAGTATATAATATTTCATCTTACCTGAACTAGACTTGTCTTCATGCACCACCCCGTCCACAGACACGAGATCCTGTACGAATGTCGTCATTCCTTTCTGCGGAGATTGATCAGGAGGCAACGGTACAAACTCCTCCTGGAAACTCTCTAAACTCGCTCTGCTCTCTCGATCAGGGTCGCTCTCTGAGTTTGAGTACAGCGACATACTGCGACGTCGTAGTGCGTTACGAAACTGAGTTACGGCCAGCAGCACGTTGCGTAATTTAGTCCACTTCAAATAAGCATTGCTTGTCGATGAAGGCCACTTACTCTCCAGAACAGCCTGTCGTTAAATGATTTAGATTTAGTAAATACCGACAAAAACATACGTAATATAAGTCGGAAAAAATTTTCAAGAAAGCTATCGTTGGCACAGTAGTACAACAGATTCATAAAATAAGGCAGGTTTCAATTGGTCTTCACCGATTTCAAAATCATATTCTGAAACACGATTAATTCCAAAATAGCATAATCTGTAAACCTGACAGAAGCGACCGGCAGAGTTTGTTATCCAGAATTGCTTTTCCTAATTGGAATTGGATTCAATCAAAACCTGCCTCAGTTATGGGGGCCGATACGCACCTTATTGTAGAATCCATAGGTTATTGCATTAGGATGAATTCCATTACGTTTCATTTCAAAGAGTACTTTAACAGCTAAAACAGGCTGCTGATACTGACCACAAAGTTGCATTAATACCCGGTAACAAACCTGAAACGATTACACGCTTAATTAACGATACATACAAACTAATTCAGCATTCTAGAACATCCACATCGCAGATTTCTATCTCGTCGCGGCTGCTGATTGATTCGTTAATATACTTTGATGAGGAATCAAGGAGTCGAAACAGTTACCTCGTCAGGAGGATCAAGTCGGCTTTCCTGCATTTTCTGTAAAACATCGAATGCCGTGCGCAGCGCTTTCGTTTTCGAATGCATCGATTTCACGTATGAAGGCAAATGAATAAACCACAGGCTGTAACAATGACTTAATAAACATCTGAAAAATATGTGAGCATTCAAATTGATTAAGTAACTAGT
Source organism: Tubulanus polymorphus (assembly GCF_964204645.1). Lineage (NCBI taxonomy): Eukaryota > Metazoa > Nemertea > Palaeonemertea > Tubulaniformes > Tubulanidae > Tubulanus > Tubulanus polymorphus. The sequence goes on along the minus strand of NC_134029.1, from coordinate 4,373,849 downwards.
TAAGCAATAACATTCGCGTGAAACCTTACCGGTAGTCTGTTTTGCAGTGTCAGACCTGCCAACCTATTAATTACCACATCGGGGACGAAGAAGTAAATTTTCAGGGACATAAGGAAAAATCTAGAATTAGAAGGATCTTTAGAGGGACAATGGAAAATTGTTTTAGGGACAGCAATAGATTTTCTATAGCATTTAGTCTGAGTTAGGTGACTATGAGGTTTACTGTAATTCTGGCAATGAAATCTCATTCATTCATAGAACTACTCACTTCGCCCACAGTAGAGGTGTGCCTTGATGTTGTTGCGCAATTTTCTGCGCCGATTTTATTTCCTGCTTCGTGCGTCGGGCGTTACTAGCGAGCGGGCTGTTACGATTGTGGCCCGATTTCGTCATCGGCGTACTCGGCGCTTTGTGGCCGTTGTGTAAAAATAAATCCGGATTCAACTCGGGGAACCCGTTGTAGGTGTACTTGACATCTGGAGGAAGTCCGACCGGCTCCGGTGGAGTGATCAACACTGTGTGTTCACTGCAAATTCGACAAAGATTAGAATTTAATCATCCAAAATTTCCAGGTATTTCCCCGCCCATAACCAAAAATTCCCCAATGAAACAAGATATCCTCAGAGGGGACTGTTTATTTTCAAGACATTCCTTGCACCATTCCACAACAGCAAGAACAATTAGGTACCAAAAATTTACTGATTTTCAAGACAAAAAGTCAGATTTCCCAGATTTCGCTGATCTGCAAGAATCCTGGTAAAAATAGGCACCGTTCTACTCTTCTAGGTTACTATACCTTTTTTGCGAATCGTCCAATTCTATCAATTTCGGCTCATCGCTGTTCTCATCAACCTGAAAATTAAAAAGTTCATCTTTTATTCACTGATATACAATCTTCGTTTGAGCGCTGTGAAAGTATAACGAACCTTTTCGGCGCATTCGTCGAAGAAAGCGAGACTGGCGTCTTTATCCGAGACGAACGAACGTTCTTCGATGAAACGTATAAATATCTGCGTTTTCATCATCATGTTGAAGAATTTATGATACGCTTTGTCGCGACTACGCAGGAATCCTACAAATCAATGAACATATTCTTAGAGCCTAATTAGCGTATGTACGCAACCATGGGAGGGGGTGAAAATTTGGCCACTTTTATTCAATGCTTAAATAGGGGCAAGATTGATGAATTCAGGAATTTTCACATTTTTCACATCCTTTCCATATTAGGGGTAGGTTTTTTTACACATTTTTTCACAACAAAATATCAAGATTTTTCAGATTACTGGACAGATTGATTAAAACGAAATATTTTCATAGACTCGCTCCATGAATTTTTCACACATTTTCATGATTTTTCAAAACCAGCAGCATTTGTGGCCCTAAAATTGCAAAAATCATGATTGAGATCTGGTGATTTCGGACAAACCTTGCATATCAAATAGAGAGCTTGCATCTGTAGTGCCGATAGTTGGGGCACTGGTGATTGGTAATAAATAGTTTTTATATCCTTTCAGCAGACAGCCCATAAAGCGTAAAAATGCTTCTTGAATCTCCATCTCCAGCAACAACTGAAATTAAAAAATCATTTTTCAGAAATTGAGCGCCTATTTTTAGATGAGTTTATATTCAGCAAACACCTAATTATTTTCATTCACCTTTCTACGTTTCTTGCGGAAGTGTGGATCAATCGGAGCTGTATCCAGCGTCACTTCAGGAGTGCTGGCGTTTGAACCTTGTTCGAATATTTGTTCGTATATACGGTTCAACGTGTTCTGCAGGATGCGCAACGGTTTCTGAAAATGCGTTGATTTTAGATGTGAGACGAGAGATCTTTCAATAAAAACGAACTTCTGAGTAATCTTTTTATGCTTTTTAAGCATTCTACAATGATTCGAGTAGTCAAATCTTGAGTATAAAAAACCATCAGATGAAATATACCAGTTTTAATTGTCACTACTGATCAACTTTTGAGCATCTGACTTGAAATTGACTTTTGCTTTTTCCAAGTTGACAATGTTACCCTCATCGACGTATGAATTTGACATTACACCATGTCAATCTGATATTCCGAAAAATTGTTAAAATCACTAAGAGAAGAACCTTCAACTATAACTTACCTTTGGTAATAGCTTATAGTTCGTTTTCTTATCTTCAGGCCTTCAAAACAAATAGAAACATAAACAATACTAGCTACTGTAAACAGGACGTATTTTCGACATTTTGACTATCTCCGACGAGATAACTTACGGCGTTATCGTGTTTGTATCGAGATCGACGCAAGTGACATCTGGTGGTGGATCGTAAAGATCGAAATACTGCGAATCAACACCTGGTAAGATGGAAGATTCGATCAGTGCCATTTTTCTAAATCAGAATCTACAGTTGATGAATCAATCAGCACAGAGTACATACCCACAATATATGGACAGGGAGCGTTGAGTACATCTGACAAACCAAGTGGACATAGAGGGATATATGGACATTGCCAATGGAATGGAAATATGAGCTGAAATTAAAAGAGTCACGATTTATGATACCGACAATGAATTCAAAAACATCAGAGAAAATTGCACATAAGTCAATGCATCAATAGAAATTTCTCACTCTGTATTCAGATATTCACCATTTGATGAGGTGAAGTGTGAATGATCTGATTTTCAATGCATGGCGACTGATGACAGCGGCGTTAGGTAAAAAACTGTAATTTAGTTTCAAATAGAAATGACTTTTGTCCAGATAGGAGACCTGGCAAAAAGTCCGTATAATCAGTTTTTGTCAGGAGGACTGTTGTCTGTTGATCATCGGAAGTGGTGGGTACAGACAACAGTTTTGTTTAATGACGCCTTAATCAACTTGGATAAGTGGAGTGAAGTAATGATATACTTACTGTAGACACAGCTTCAGCGACACTTGTTAATACCGCTGGACGAAGGGAATGAATGAGGATTTTGTGCTCGAGTATCACATACAGTAACAAATCCAGACAATTCTCCGGTCCCAGATTCTGAACCAGGGTTATAAATGAAGCACCGCTGAAACACAAATACAAGTTTGTAGTACAGATTAAAATGAAGCATATTAGAGCCAGTTTTAATGAAGGGTAGCTCCAAGAATATGCAAATTCTGATTTCCATTTACGAGTCACAAAACTTACTACAGTCTCAATGGAAATGATGGCCAAAAACTAATTTATTTGAAATACATAATGTACATACCTTTTTGGTAATGGAGTTTCCTCGGGTTGGTTCAGACAGATTGCTTCGTCATTTAACTCAACTAAAATCCGAGGTCGTTTCGGAGATGGGAATGGAACGCTGAACATAAAATGACTGATGTGTCTGAAATTCATGAAACAATAATTGAGAATACTCAACTAGAGGGGACAATCATTAAATACTATGTACTTCAGCAATTCATCCTCAAAACTTTTGACAAAAGGTTAATTTGTTCAATTTGATGATTGCGTCTACAGTAGACTCCGATTGCCTCAGATTATCATGCGCCCTGCGAGACCAAAGATGTCAAACTCTCCTACTCTTATCCTACTCTAATGCATTACAACTCATTGTCACTCCGAATGAAAGAGCATCAACTGGCCCTGGAGAAAATTGATTGGCCCATTTGAAGCATACGAAGTCTACTGTACATCATGTCATTGTTCCCAGTCATTGCATGAATTCAAAATTCTAAGTTTTTCCCAAGTACTTTAAGGGTGATTTTTCGATTTTCCGGAATGGAAATGGGGCCTGCCTAAAAGTGAACATACCCTCATACTCGAGTTAATTTCACATTTTAGTAATCATCGGTCGATTCAAGGAAAATTGCAAAAGACAGATTTCCTTGGACAAGCAATTGACATCCCAGACCATGTTGATACGTGAAGTGTGAGATGAATTTTCAAAACATTTCCCGGATTAGAGCAAAATCAATCGTAATTCCAAAATGTTTCCAAACAGGGGAAATATACCGACAATCATGTCAGCTTCCCCCGTATTGTGGGAACCATGTCACATGAATCTTACCTTTCCATCGGTACATTATGAGGACCGATGATAGAAATCCGGTATAAATAACTCAGAAACATTTTGAACTCGTCAAAGAACGGCCAATGCGATAATAAACAGATGCTTTTATTCACGTGTACGGAATGCTGTTTCGACGACGACTTTGGCTCCTTCAGTCCGAGTAACCGCTGCTGCAGATCGGTTAGTTTATCCTGTTCGTATTCTTCGTAGAACGTGACCGCGGCGCCGTAAACCTTCGAAAAATACAAACGTTATTTAATGATTTTTGTATTGCTCAATCAAGCTAGCACACAGATACGTTAATGGCAGAGGCTGGCGAAGAATTTTCTAGCAAGATGATCTCAGATTGATGAGACCACGGGTTAAGTCTCACGAAAAGGTCTAAGTCAAATTTTGGTTTGATAATTGCTATCGGTTACTTTACGTTGTACTTTCAATGACGACCATTCAAACTCAATCATAAAGCTTAAATATTTGAAAACTTTTTTTAAACTTCATAACTGAGTCAAACACTGATTCATACACTGCACTACAGTGTAGACGCACTGTTAAGGGATAACAAAATTGGGATTCAAATTGATATCAACCTTTTCGACTGAGGAACCGGTCAGAATGAACGTCGAGAACACGGGCAGCGGGTGCTGCGTTTGCTGCGGCCAACATTCCAGAGTCGAACCCATCGGCAAACAAAACAATGGCACAGATTCGGGCAATGGGAAATCGGCATGGTCTTCCAGCGGATAACGACCCAAGCATCCTGAAACATAAATACGTAGAGTTCGTTTTAGAAAGTACTCGCGTTAAGTAAGAAGAGTTATTTGACTAAATCAATGACGCGTCTGTCTTGGGGAATATAATTTCCTATATTTCAGACTTATGGGGATAAAATATTTGTCCGACTAAGGCGAGAATCCGATTGATAAGAACCAGCTTAGAGATTTTATAAGGGAAATTGAGCGGAAAACTCTGGACCTAGAAATTATTTCCCAATTATCCGACTTCGATCCAACTTTTAAGCAAGTTTACTGTACATAAATAAATGAATTAGAACAGTCTATTTTGAAACGTGTGAACCACCATATTTGACATACCTGGATTATAAGCGATCGTATTAGTTTTAACCATCGATTTTTTGTAGCATAAAAAAACGTCAGAACCAACCTGAAAAATATATCGAGTTTTACCATAATTTCTTCTGGCATTGACATAATTCTTTTTTCTGGTTTAAAATCTCTATCTTATATAATAAAGAGTTTCAAATCTTACCATTCCTCTGTTTAAATTCTTATTTATCTGGCAAAAAGCGTGCGGTGCCATTTCACCCTAAAAATCAAAAGAGATTGTTCGCTGTAGGATATAGGTACCGGTACCGGTAAATGCATTCAATAGACTCTCTGCTGTGAAAACAGATCTTTTTCGTCATTATGAGAGCAATTCTAAAATAGGACCCAGTACCACATCAATCGTTACATTTGGTCAACTTTGTCACTAGATATATAATTAGTTCATTTCCGATGTTTTAACTCGAATAGAGCAAAGTTTTTTTGCCAGTAAAATACTGCAGTGGACGCAAATGATGCTCTAGCAGCTTGTTTGCAACTCCTGCATTTTATCCCAGAATCTTTTTGTGGTTCCGATAATTTTCTAAACTCTTTAAACCCGTGATCCCTGATTCGGCCCATTGAAACATTTGCGGATATCTATGAACAACACTTCGATTATCTTTTGCCGCAAAAGCCTGTCCTTTAATTGTCCATATTTTCCCCACATTTCAAATAACTTTTTAATTTTAACTCTTAATTTTTCATAATCAATTCTCAGAACTACAGAAAGAGAACTACATTGTACAGAACTTGCTTGATCTGACTGAAACCATCTGATCCTGAATTTCCCAATTACCTTATTCGCCAGAATAATGCAGATTTCAGTGACAGCGAGCGTGTCAGAGGCAGCATTCTCATTAGCACGCCGGTACGTGATGTATATACGCTGCGAATTAGAATTATTCACGTTCGCCGGACGACCTTGAGGTGTCACGTAAACGACCTCGCAGCCGGACATAACCCGTTCTTTACCTTCGTACAGAACTCTGCAAAAACAAACATCGACAATAGAATCGCAATATAGCGAAGGATCATGCCTCTTTCATACATAAGATGTTCCAGGGAAGTTTCACTTTCATTATCATTTCATTAAAAAGTCGAAGGCTTTTCTAATGCAAGTTAAGTAATGATTTTGTTTGTTTCATGAGCTAATGATCCCAACAGTATTCCAAATGCCCATTTATCCACAATGAATGCGATCAATGTCATTGGTATTATTACCCCGGCATCATATTTGTCCCATAGAAGAATCATCCAAGCAACTACTTAGCGCTCATGAGTCATCAGGAGCCAGATAAATGAGGATATGCTTGACACTGCATTAATGTACGGGGTAAGAACCCACGACTTGGCATCGCATATTCAAATTGAGTCTGATCCATCGACCAAAAAGACCTAGCCAGGTCCATTTGAAAACAGATCATTTTTCCGTGCATGAATAGAAACTTAATGCTCTTATTTCCTGCGAATCACAGTGTTGTGTCTAAACTGGACGAGTGATAACAGCTGAATTTAAGACACAGTGTGAAGGCACAGCATCGTCAATGATTGAGGTCCATTCAATGTTTAATAATATTAAACTTTGAATGGACCTATTGAAACAAACGCGGTAATGATGATCTTTAAAAGATCATTATCATCATTGCTGCGTTTATTTCAACGCTACTATTGATAAAGAAGTATTTACCCGATGTCTGTGAGGGGTGGTTTGTTGCGTCCTCGTTTATAACAGAGATACATTTCGGGCGCGCGTATACTGCCATGGTTTAAATCCGATGGATAGCCCGTCGGTGTTTTTTCGATGCACGTGAATCCTTTCGGCGGCGACTCGCCGGCGTTTTTGATAATGACGATCACGTCCGTAATCGGATCCTGTTTATGCGTCGGTTTCAAGATCGCTTCGTTGGAGAATTCTTCAAGAGGAAGCGGATTCGCTGGCAGACCAGCTACGACGAAATAATCGACAACTCTTTTATCATCCATATTACGGCGCTGAAAATCAAAAGGAAATTGTTAAGTTATTTGGTCCCATTCGCATTGACATTTCTTTGTCCAGGACCCAGTTCCACAGTTGTGAGTTAGAGTTAACTCTAGAGTTAGAGTTAAAGTTAGTTCATTTTCAATGTTTTAACCCAGGGTCAAATCTGAACTCAGAACTGTGGAACTGGACCCAGTTTGCAGGGATGAATCGCTATAAGTGAAAAGATCAAACGGTCACTAGGTGAACACTAGGTTTTGGCACCAGGCCCTGACGCGACTTTGTATACCGGTATCATGGAAGATGATCATAAACCTAGGGGCGTACTCTTTTATGACCTCCGAAGTCTCCATCCGAAATCTGCGGTTGGCTCCACACAAAATCCGAATCACACCACCTCGACAGAAAGGAGGTTTTGGACTCTCCAAAGGGTTACGTGACGAATAATAGAGTACGATCGGAGGCAAACAGATTCTCCGATCTGATTAAAGAGTTCACCCTAGAGGATACTGGAACTGGAGGGTCAACCTAGGATACAGCAGGTAAACTAATCATCTGTCTCGGACCCTGGTCGTTTTTTGAACATTGCAGATCAGGAAAGATGAGCACGGTTTGAGTCAGACAATGCCTGCTATCAAAACACTAAATATTTTAATTTGTTGGTGCTATTTGCTTGGTCAAGGATAGTCTAGTACCTAGCCGTTGTCCCCCAAACAGGGGTAGTAGGGGACCGGTAACAACGACTGGTATACAGACTAGGTCAAGGATGTCATTTTGACTAGGCCTATCATTATTAAATTGGGTCCCACGAAATTAAACTAAGATTTGACCAGGCCTACTCAACTGCTATGGGCTTACCACCCTTGCTTTTTATTTCAATCATTTCTGGTGGCCTTCAATTCAAAATAGCAGGCCTATATCTATATCTATCCACCAACAACAAAGTCAAAGATGCAAAAATAACTGTCACTTTCCCATTGTTGGAGGATACCCAGACACTCGTCACTGGTCAACTTTACATTATCATCAATTGTGACAAGTCCCTGTGCTTGCTGCTATTAATGCTCTATATGAGTGATAATATATAAATTGGGCCTCCAGCTCCACTATTTTTTACACGACGCCAACGACGCGACGGACGAAAGATTTTGTTCGTCAATCCAGCCGTGCGGATGTTCCCAAACAATCGTTGTACTGTAGGGGAATTCGCACATCATCCAGGTATTCAAACATTTATCGGGCATCTACTAACTGAGCCAGGTCACCCGACGTGTTCTCAAGTTAAGTGGAAATAGACAGATGATGATGATGGAAACTGTTCTGTCGCTTCCGCATTCGCCATGTTTGTTTGAAACAGGTTAAACTGCAGCAGTGCAGCATGTCCCGTGAGAGGACCTGGGGCCTGTGACGGGACATCCCTGTCACAGGTCCCGATAGAAAATGAAAACTTTGCATTTTATAGACGAAATGTCGATAGTAACTAAACTCGATTGAACGATAACCAAACTCAAACGCGGTGAACGGATAATTAAGTAAAGAAGATAAAAACCAACTATCTACAAATTAAAAGAATTTAAAAACAAGAAATTAATTTCGAACAATCTAAAATATATAAAATACACGACGTTTTTCCTTCAAAACCTAACGACTTACGATTTACCGTTTACTCCAATATCAAAATTAAAGAAAAAATCTTTTTTTAGATTATGAATGGTAAAGAAGTCTTTGGCAGAATTTCAGAGGATCGGTGCTGTCTCCCTCTATTGACAGACGGGCTCATACCGGGCCTGTAGGCCTGCTACACTGTTTTTAAAATCGTGATTAATTTATACCATAACCCTATAAAAGACCCGGCAGGAACTGATTACAAATTTTATTATATCTAACCAAAATGACCCGGCCGCTGCGAAGAAACAAAGTATCATTTTTGTTTAGCCTTGAACAACTTGGAATTATTTATGTCACCATTTCGGGGAAGCTATGCATTTATGAGAAATAAAGCTAGAGGTTTTCATCAATAAATGTTAACGTTTTTATTCTTCAATTTCAATAAATTATTCTAAAATTTAAAGAAAAAAAACAGGCGGTGGCTAAATTAGGGGGGAGCTGTTGGGAATCAAGTAATTTATATTTATGGCCTTATTAAAGTTCCACGATTGTTCAGCTGGCTACTGGCGCGTGCTCAACCCGGCAGTTGAACCTTCGGTAACTCCATTCAACAATAAAGAGACACAATTGAGGTTTTTCAGAGTTAGTTGATATCATTAACACGCACTATTGATCACAATTGGAATACGTCACCGGCTGACCACAGTGTGTAAGCATAGGAAATTATTCACCTCCGCTATCTCACACTGTGCAGACATGCTTCCGTGGATTCTCCTGGCGATCATGATCCTGGCGATCTTCGCTGCGCTCCTGTTCCTGCTTCCTGAGGAACGACGTCTTTATGTTTTATGTGTTACTGTTAGTCTCCGTACTGTCCTGTACTGTTCCGTGTTAATTAATCCGTTCTGTTTTTCAGGGTCTAATCCGTTTTATTTTTCAGGGCCGATTTCTCTGTCGATTTTCAACGTTCTATGGAACAAAACTAATGTCCGAAAGCGCCAGCTCTCCTTTGCCGGTCACATGTCGAGGATGCCAGACAAAGAGTCGGTCAGGAAATGGCTGCCCTCTACACGCCCTCATACGGAACACGAAAACCAGGATGACGAGGCCTTACTCTCCCCACCTATCAACAGAGTGTGCTAGGTGACATCAATGACGAGCAGAATTGTCAGATTGTTTGCTGTAAAAATGGAGTGGTAAAGCTGGACTGTCTACTAGTATTCATTGATTCCTTTTCAGGAATTGCTTCGGGCAAAGATTTAGTCTTGTCTTCCTTTGTGTTCTAGCATTCATTGATTCCTTTTAAGGGATTGCTTCGGGCAGGGATTAATTTCCCTGTCTTCCTTTGCGTGCTAGGATTCATTGATTCACTGTGGGATCGCTTGTGTGCTAGCATTCATTGATTCCTTTTAAGGAATTGCTTCGGGCAGGGATTAATTTCCCTGTCTTCCTTTGAATGTTAGTATTCATTGATTCCGCGTGGGTTGCTTCGGGCAGGGATAAGTCTTGTCTTCCTTTGAGTGCTAGTTCGGGCAATGCAGTTGCGCTACTCTATTTTTGTCTCAAGCAAACTTGCAGGTTTGCCAGTTACTGACGTCACCCGGCATACCCTATCGGTAAATGGTGAAAGTAAGGCATCATCATCCTGGTTTTCGCGTTCTGAGTGAGGGCGAGTAGGGGGCAGTATATTCCTGGCTGGCTCATTGTCTGGTGTTCTCTGCATGTGACCGGCGATGGAGAGCTGAAAAGCTTTCGGACATTAGTTTTGTTCCATACAAGGTTTTCATCGCTCTTCTCTTTTTTTTCATTTTAGGACTCCCAAGAAGTTGAAGAAGAAGAAGATGCTAGAAGGCGACTACAGAAGATGCCGAAAAAAATACTCATCTCGGCAATCTTGAAAGTTAAGTTGATACCAATGTTAATTAGGATTAATGATGAAGAAACGTCTGACTACAGAATGTTTTTCTTTTACTCAATTTCAGCTTCGACGAAACCCAAGAAGACATAGAAGTGAAAAGAAAATCCTAGTCACTGCTGAACTCTGCAATCTTGAAAGTTAAGTTGATATACATGTAAATAAGGATTAATGAAGAATTGTTTGACTACACAATGTTGTTCTTTTATTCATTTCAGCTTCGACGAAACCCAAGAAGACAAAGAAGTACATCGATTTCGAAAAAAAATTATGTAAAATCGACCGCTGATCACACAACTATATCTGTACTTCGATTTCCGATTTTGAAAAAACTTTACACGGAGAAAACTACAAAAAAATTTAAAATTAGACAAAATTGTCTTCTACCTTGTAAACTTTCGGACTAATTACACAGAAAAAACGACAAAAATTATCTAAAATTAGACAACCAACTTGGGAGACCCTCGCCGATAATGAACCCGGCAATCACAAAAGGTTACTTAATATATATGGAATTATTGCGATAAATTCTAAATGAAATATTTTGTTATTACAGGATATCTTCCTTTAATCATTGTAGCTCAATTTTAACTATAAGAAAAAACCCAGCTTGAGATCAACTACTCATCATCAAAATCAACCAACTGGAACATCAAACAGGAGGCCAAATAGGATCAAACTCATCAACCAATGATCCACGCTGATAATAAACCAAGCAATCATAAAAGTAACTTATTATAGATGGAATTATTTCGATTCATTCTAAATGATATTTTTTGTGATTACATGATATCTTTTTTGATTCATTTTAGCAAAATCCTATCAAACTGCCGAGCTTGAGATCAACAATTCATCAAAAATCTACCGATTAGAACGGCCCTCGGAAAAAATCGAAGCTTAAATCAAATGCATCAAGAACTAAGAACATTTTAACCAATACGGAACCAGCAAACTTGAAATGTAAGTTGATTTTTTATGGAAATAATTATGATGAATTCTAAAAGGAAATAATTTGTCATTACAGGATATCTTCTTTTAATCATTGCAGCTAAATTTCAACTATCAGAAAAAAACCCAGCTTGAGATCAAACACTCATGCAAAATTTACAAACTGGAATGGCGCACAGAAGAGGCCAGAACTTAACTCAGCAATCTTAAAAGGTAAGTTGATATACATGAAATTACCAGTATATAGAAATTTCAGTCCTCATATGAATATCATTTGATAAGTGACTATCATCAAAATCTATTTACCAGTCCACATGGCTGAACTTTTATCTTTAAACATTAATCATCACTAGTGTTAAACAGTGATGAACTAGTCCTACTACTGCAATTAATTATTGGGGTTTAAATTGGCAATTGACGTCAATGAATTTTACTTTGTGAAAAAGACGGTGGCTTGTAATTTTAAATGACATGTAAATTATGATAAATCTGTCTGAAATGTTTTGCTTTTTTTACTTTGTTTCAGCCAGACTACATCTCGGCAATAATGGCCTGAAGAAGACACTCACAACTAGATGAATACTGATCGACCCATTTGCTGATGAAAACTGCAGAAGCCCAGATGAAAAGTTGAGGGGCCAGCAACGGATTAATCTCTCAACGATGGATTCTTCTACATTCAGTGGTTGATTTCTATAAAACATTTTATCGACAATAGTGAATCTTTTAAACACTGATTCAAGCGACAAAGCTAATGGATTATCTCATAAACACTGATTCAGGATAAACACTGTTATAAAAGCAGCAAAGACAATAGTGTATCTTATTAGGAGCAGCATAAACAATAGTGCATCCTATAAACACTAGATCCAGGAGCGGTGAAGACAAAAGCGGACTTCTGTAGTAAAGTATTGATTTTGTTACTTACGTTCAAACCAGACTGATGGATAATATAGTATTTTCGAGGAAACTATTTGATAATGTTTTATGCAATGTGAGAGTCTAATAAAAGCTAAACTCCATTAATTCACGATTTTGGTCTTCGATCCTTGGTCGATAGATAAGTCAAGTTAGGTTAGTCACTAGGAGTAAATGGTCGCGCGAGTGCCTAGTTTGGATTTGTAGGTCTGTTGAGTTAACTCCTAAACTGAGATATAGTTTCAACATGAATTGTGAGTTTAATCTTCAAACTTACCATAGCTAAACATAGTCAACTGTGGCTAATTGTCAGTGTAGATATCACATAGTTAGGAAACATAGAACATAAGTTAGACCAGTGTTGATGTACAAATATTAATTACATGTGTATTTGATGAATTGTAGATGTACTAATTTGATGGTATTGATATATTCGGAAGGCCCATGTAACCAATTTGACATATTTGAAATCGGAGATTTCGATTTTCACATTGACTTTTAAGCCTCCATCTATCTGTTTGATGATCATAGCTACGTATTTGAAAACTAAAGCTTTATCTGAAAGAAGACCATTATTACATTTGAGAGGTAAAGCTAGAGATAACTAGGTTTAAAGTTATAGCTAGGACTAATTTTGAACGTTTTAACATTGTTTATAGCTGTTTGAACTTCTTTAATTGTAATGGGTAAATCCATATCACAAGATGGCTCTCGTGAATAATCATTTAGCTTCAAATCGGGTGTATAATGATTATTAAGGAGTGGCAGTGAATCGGTAGCGCTTTTTTAAAATGGGCCCCAGGACTTAACAGTGAAAAAATGCCTGCAGTTGTTGTAAATAGAGGAGTATAGATAATACATAACTACAAAATACAAGTACATAAATCAATTCTAAAAAATAAAAAATAAAAATAAATAATAGATAGAATAAACAACAATACAAACAAACAATAAATTAATATTCTATTTACATGAAAAGGCCTTTTTTCAAATATTTATCAACAAGGTTCTTCATTTATCGAACAACCTTCCCTAAGTATAGCGAAAACCCGAGATCTTTTCTGTTGTTATTCAAAGCATTCTATCAACTCAGTTATTGTAATGAACAAAACAAATAACCATAAACCTTAACTAAACCGATCACACTTAAAAAAATAACTGATATGATAGAATGCTTTGAATAACTGTTATGAAAGATCGACCGTCCTATAGCCGCGCTCAATCACTGCTGTGACTGTTTATTGTTATACTGGGGTAGACTTACTGTCTAAAATCTGGTAAATACTTTTTGCTTTTTTAAAAGAATATTGAACAGCTATAAACTTAGTTATTGATGTTATTGATTAGTTACTGATTGTATTATTACGTTGATCTTTTCAAAGCTGGAAGAAAAAACGTCAGAATACTTAGTTTGTAATGTCAAGGTGTATGGAAGTCAGGGCAAAGTTGGCAAAATTCTAGTTTTCTAGTGAAAGTAATGTTAATGAAAATGTCATTAAGACTGATTATTGATACTAAGATTTCCAAAGTGAATCTGAGCGTCTCATCTCTAGTTTTAATGATTTATGGTGGAGATTGTTATTGTGACACCGTTTGCATGTTTGTAAATTAGGAACTTGCATGATGATTCCTCGATTAAGATATTATTGTTGTGTGAATAAAACGATGTACATTTTCATCATTCATGTTGAAACTTTTCAGTTGTTAAGTTTTATAGCAACAATTTCACTTTGGTGCTTTTCAGTGGTTCATGAAATACTGATTTAATTAAGGGCCTGTCGAAAATAGCAGCAGTTTCTTGATAGCTTTAGGATACAATGCTAATAAAGAAGTTTCCAGTTTCTAGGCGCCATTTTGTGGCGGTCCCTCGAGGTCCCGATTGTTGCGATAATTTGCGCTCATTTTTAAAACATAAGTTTAGATTGAATATCATATAGTTCTGCAGTCCCTTGCTCGACGAAATCAATTTATACACCATTTTAAAGGAAATGAAATGCAGATATTTGCTGGTGATTCTTGGAATTTTTGAACGCAACAATTGAGAACAGTGACGATGTGAAACCAAGGACCGCGTTCAAAAATTCCAAGAATCGCCAGCAAATATCTGCATTTCAATTCCTTTAAAATGCTGTATAACTTAAGTTCATCGAGCAAGGGGCTGAAGAACTATATGATATTCAATCTAAACTTATGTTTTAAAAATTAGCGCAAATCATCGCAACAATGGGGACCTCGAGGGACCGCCACAAAATGGCGCCTAGAAACTGGAAACTTCTTTATTGGTCAATTGTCCTAGCTTGGTTTTGATTATCGGTTTAACCGTGTCTGTGTGGGGCCTGTAATATCTGGACTCGAAGAATTTCTGATGTTTATATAGAGTTGTATTTGTACCTACTATCAAGTTGAATAATATAATTAAGAAGTTACTGTAGCTTTGTCAGTCAAACCATATTTGTTTGAAGATACTCGATTTATCTTGAATTGTCACAAAGACAAACCTTTATGATTGTTTGCAGGGTTTGATCTAAGGAATAAATGCCACTTGACCTTTGGGCAAGCATATTTATAATATCACTTGACCCTCAAAAATCAACTTGTCCTACATGAGCAATGCGATTGTGACACATTCATCCCTTGCATCGAGTGGGCAACTTTTTCACTGTGGTGCTTTTCAGTGGTTCATAAAATACTATTTTTATTAAGGTCTTTATGGAAAATAGAGGAGCAGTCTCCTGATAAATGAGGATATATGAAGTGTTAATTAGTAGATTGGTAGAACTTGTACGCCGCTAGCTGTATTCAAATTGACAGGTGAACAATGTTATCTTGTTGATTGCCTATAAGAGGATACCTCTAAAATACATTGTATTAAATGTAACATGTGAGAAAATAACCAATTTGATCATGTCTGAGCAAAGGTGGCAAAAATCTAGTTATCTTGTAAAATAAAGTTGATGAAAATTAAATCAAAGACTGTTTAGTTAATTATAAGCTTTCCAGTTTGAATTTGTGTTTCATCTCTGGTTTTAATGTTTTTATATTGGAGACTTCTTTTTAGATACAGGTCATGTTTTTGTAAATGACTGAGGCACTTCTTCAAGTACATAAATACCTGTCATTTAGGTATGATTATTGTTGTGGGGATAAACCGACATGTTCATGTCAATCGTTCATAAAACACTGATTCATTAAGGCCCTCATCTAATATAGTTGAGCTTTTTCTTGATAATTGAGATGTAATTTGAAAAGTTGACATGATAGATTCATATTTCATGAAATATAACAAAGTGTCGGTTATATTGACCTCATGAATTGTCAAATTCATAATCTTAGACTTTCAGACTAGTCCAATTTTCGGTGTTTTATGGATCAAAGTTTACAATTCTTTGTGTATTTTTGTTATTTTCCTATTGATGCAAATTGTATAAATCAGCTGTAGTGGAAATGTATCATGTATAAAGACTTATAAATGCCTTACATGTAACTTTTGTGGTTTTAAAATTAGTACAATTTCATACATAGTAATAGAAATAAGATTACTATTAAAATTTGAGAAAATAATCTAAAAGTTAATAATTTGATATGTGAAAATAAAATGATGTAAAAATGTAAATCAGATTGAGTGCTTAATCCTACGCTACGAGTATTTGGCCAGGTTTATCTCTGGTTTTAGTGCGGGGGCCATGGACAATTGAGTCCATGGTTGGGCCACATACTTTTTTGTTTTAGAGTCTGTGGTTGGACCATGGGCGTATAAACTCTCATTTATGTGGTGGTTGGACTAGTTGTTTTTGAAAGTTCACGTGTTTGAGGAGCTTACATTATAATTCCTCGAGCACTCCTGGCATTTTGTATAATTGTTGTATGAGAATAAATATGATTGATTTTGAAATTTGTTGAGTTTAATATAGCAACTCCTGGATAAAGGCCTAAATCGACTTAAGATAAACTGAATTAATGAAGAAATTAAATCGATTTAAGTGTTCAACCTTTTTATGAAACTGGGCCGTGGGCTTTGCTGTTGTCCAATCAGTTTCTCCCAGGGATCCCAATGGAGTTGTAAAATAGGTAGTGTAAAAACGATAATCTGTTAATCCAGTGTCTGTTAATCAACAGTTTTTATACTACCTACAACTCAGATCCGAGCCCCTGTGTTTTATCCTTGCAATGTACTTCTTTTTTCAACCCAATAAATAATCCCACCAACTGCATGGTCCACCGGCAAACTTTTACACGTTCGGAAGACATGATTATGTGATGATGATTCAATGGCAAAACCAATACGACTTTACACTTCACACTGGGCCCGTTGACAGTTGTTGACGGAAAAAGTCGCACAATTCGAATTGTATATGAAATAATCTATTAAAACGAAACTGCAACGCTTCGACTGTTGGCTAACGGCCATCATCAGGTGGAATGAACAGAAAACAGAAGTAATGTATGCACCATATAAACTTACAGGACATAAACAAAAGCGATGTGTCAGAATAAATGTAAACAGAACAAGTGACAGATGAAAACAATCGGGGGTACCGTCCCGTAGAAACCACAAAATTCAGGATGAATACAAATTATGTAACGGGGGGGGGGGGTAGAAGAGGACGGAGAAAGCAGTGTGACACAAAGTGACATTAACCAAAATCTAGTAGAGAGTGTTGATATCTCTAGATAATACGGTAATTGATTATGTGGCCGGAGATGGTAGATAAGTTGGATTTCGAAAGTTTACAAATAAGGGCTGATTCCACTGTGTCTCCTATGGATGTCTTTTCAAGGATAATTGAGTTTCGAATTAGATGTCACCCACCACAAATTGCAACTGAAAGATATTGTAACCTCCTCGAATGCCCGGTTACCAGGACATAAGATATCCGCTTTTCCAAAAACTTGAAAGCGTCACAAATTTTCTGGGTCTAAGCGATACTGATAAATTGATATTCATTCTGTCCTTCAAAAATCCATTTTTGCGGTGTTGAGTTTGTGACTTGCATGCTGGGTAAGGTGGTTTCCATTTACTAGAGAGTGAATTATTATTACGTTTGCTGAAATATAGATCCAAAAAAAGTTAATATGAGCTACAAGTTTGCTTGTGTGTGCGCACGTGTCGAAGTCAGCGTTGATAGCAATTTTTAATTAGTACTTCCAGCTCAATTCTGTTTCGCGCGCTGTGTGGATCCATACCACTAAGACCCAATGAGAATCGTGTATAAAACATTATCATTATCACACAATCATAACATTTTTAAGGATTTAAACGCTTTCAAAACTTTATTCTATCTGAATTCAAAGGACGTACAATTTAACTGCAAATGATTGTGCACAGCGATCAATTAGAAAGCAACCGTCGTCAAAACTTCTTGTAGTTGATATCGTCGGAATCGATGGTCTCAAATTCTTATCTTTAAATTCAAATTCCGTACAATCAAATGGTAAATTGCGGAAGATTATTTAGAATGCAACCCAGTCCTTGTAGTTGAATTTGTCTGAGCCAGGATCTTCGCAGTCTTCCATGATGCAGACCATGTGATTTAGAGCAGTAGGATTATCTGTGATAAAATATGAAATATCCATTCACTTAACCATCAAAACAAACGTTTTACAATACATTCAACTATGGCTATTGATACTATGTATATAGAAATTATCTCGACCAGTAAACATTTCGAAGATAGTGCAAAAAATTTACTTTGCCATTCTTTGTCTTGACAGTAAGCTTGACGAATGTTCACGATATCGAAATAACTTGATGAAGGTTTTTGTCTGTACATAGCGACAATATCAGGCTCCTTTTCGCCGAGTTCGGTCAGTTTTGTGTTGACTTTCTCAACGATATTTTCCTTTAGGACAAAATTCTTCTTCGTGTAAACTCTCAAAGCGGACATTATGTTATACGGAGTATTGAAGTAAAAGCTGTCGTCTGGGAACTTCGCCATCAGTTTTTGAGCTCCGCTACCTACGTAATGGTAGATTAGTTTTTATATTTTGAAGATCATCTGTCATATGCAAGAAAGATCGTTAGGCCTAACAGGTTTAATGTCTATCACTATGCCTACAATATGGTAGGTTAATAGGTAAAATTTCAAATGATATGTTTTTTTATTAGACTTTCGCCAATAAGGTATTTTTATGGATTATGAGGCTATTCCTTGATATTTCGGAGACCAACTGATAACGAAACGACGTTAGGCTTAGGTGAAATGCTTATCACTATGCAACCAGTAAATTTCGTTCCTGCGTATGCTTGAGATAGACGTTATGCAATACATCTAAAATTACGTACAATTTACCCAGCCCTTCATGCTCGTGTCAACAAATGTATCCCGTATCGGTCTATTAGTCTGTTTCATCAGTCCAAGTCGTTTGAACATAGCGCTGTTGAAGCCATCCTGGTCTTTCAGTAAATTACACGGGCCTTTGTAGGTGGACGTGAGACGAATTTCGTTAAATCTACTGCCGGCATTTCCACTGTAATACGACCCACAGTAGGTACTGAAAATGGAGGATTGAATCTAAGTTCCTTTGATCTGTATGTTGACGTTAATGGAAGATTTTTTTGAATGCAAAATCTAAGACATTTTGTTATAAGTCTATCTATGATATAGAAAACAAAAATACTAACCTTGACATTTTAAATGTGATGAAACTGTTTTTTGGAGTCCGCTTTTCAGATTTCGGCCTGAAACCGATGCAAGATTTCGTGCTGTCCTGTATTTTACCGATTAGCTTTTTGAAACCGTTTAATCGCCTTTTCAGATCGGTCACATTCGCTTCCGCTAGAAGGTAAAACACGGGATCATATTTCAATCAAATGACAGGAAGGAAGGAATATCCCCAAAATATATACGATATCATTTTACAGAAACCAATGAATGCAAACAACTATACATTTTCTTCAAACACTTACAGAATTCACCCTCAAGGATATACTCAACTCGAGAGGCATCGCCCCACAGCTTCTGTCTGGCATCAGGATTATAGCCAGAAACCTATGAATATATAGTTGCACTTTATTCTAATTCTTATCATCATTACGCAAATTACAGGTCATTCATTTTTCAATACATCAGCACGGAATTGACTGTTTAGAAATACATAGGTCATTTCGAAATGCTTTGATAATTAGTGAAACTTGTATAATTTGTTTAACTTGCCATTAAACATGAATATAGTTGCACTTAATTTTACTTATCATCATCACGCAAATTCAGCGAGAGCAAAAAGTAGAGATCACTTTATTTTTGAATATATCAGAACGGATGGCGGTTTGAAATACTAAGTTCATTTCAAAATGCACAGAACATTACTGAAATTTATATAATTTATTTAACTAATAATATTTATACTTAGAAATCATATATTATATAGAAAAAAAAACAATAGCTTAGATCTGAATATATTAGAATTAATAAAATGCAAGAACTCGTTGAGAAGGAGAAAGGGTTACTCCAAACATATCCGAATGCTTAGCCATTTTGAAAAAAATCGCAAGCAAGCAAGCATGCAAGCATTCAAAACAAACAAATGCTGGAGGAGGAAAGACAAGCACATAGAATTTGTCACAAGGTGGAAATAGTCCATGCCCTAGTGGCTACGGTACCAGAATAATATAATCATTTGAAAATACCTGATAAACGCAGAACAGAGCGAGCACGGCGGCGAAAACGTGGACAGATTCCATCTTCATCTATCGAATGATTTCAAATAATTTCAACTTCTTTTATGCGAATCGGACCCTCATACTTATGCTTCTGAATAACGATTATTGGATCAACAGAAAGTGATTTTCTATCGAACAATGTAACACCCGGCCCTTTTAAAGACCGGAAAACCTTAAAAACTAGGCTAGCACATTCAGAATGAATCTAGATCTACATCGATCCGGGTCTAAATCGGTTAAGCTCATTGCCATCTTTTGAACACATACTAACACCAGGCCCTTGTTTGTTTTGAATGCTTGCTTTAGATGTCCGAATTTTTTCAAAATTTATACGTCCATGATCCAAGCCACTAAAGATAATTGTCACAATACGTGTAATTATGGAGCTTGGCCTCAAATTGTTTACATGGAGCCATCACGTTGACACCTATCGGTTTGCTTTATTAGGTATTGGGCTTAAAGTAAAATCCTAGAAGATGGGGTAGAAATCCATCTAGCAGTTTAGGAGCCTTAGGTTTTTAATTGACTTTTGGGGTGCTTGAAAAGGGGAAATGAAATCATAAATGATTACTATTATCATTATCATTACTAATGATCATGATTAATAGTGATTATCATCATCATTTTTATTCCGACGGAAAGCAACATTAGTTATTCTGTGAAAAAGCAGAAAACCCTAACAACAATTATAAGGAGGAAAGCAAAGTGTATCTCTTAACGATATACGTATCAAAATACGATTTATGTATATTTGGTATTATATACATATAGATGGTAGAAATATGGCCGGCTGTTGAGCTAAATGCATTCGAGGATTTGTATTTATTGATAAGATCTTTCAAAGGCTTAACCGACATTATTTGCGGGAATAGCTGAATGCTTTCCCCCAAACAAGAGCCTGGTGTTATAGTAGTGTTTAATCGATTGAAACGGGCTTAACCCGATTTTTCAATATTGTAATATCATTAGGGTAAATATCGATGTATTCTGAATTTATTCACTCTCTGGTTTGATTTGGTAAAAAGAAATTCCGGGTCTCCAAAAGGACCTGGTGTTGCATTGTTTGATAGAAATCAAAATTACCGATTTATTTTGTTTTTAAATTTGTCTCAGTGAAATCGTTGTTCGCCGTGTGCATGTATTGTGGTTCGAAAGCACTTGATATTTATTGAATTGAAAATCGTTTCGAATCCTAATTATTTAAGTAACAAGTTTTAGGGTGCGATTTGCATAAAAGATAAATTCCCGTAGTTGAAATCATTCAATAGATGGTGGAATCTGTCCACATCCACCTACAAAGGCCCGTGTAATTTACTGAAAGACCAGGATGGCTTCAACAGCGCTATGTTCAAACGAATGATGAAACAGACTAACAGACCTATACGAGATACCTTTGTTGAAACGAGCATGAAGGGTTGTGTAAATTGTACGTAAGTTTAGCGTATATAACTTCTACGTATCTAAATCATTAACAAAGGCCGTTTTGGTGAAATAATCTAAAATTTCGTCAGTCATATAAACACCGTACTCTGCGTGAAACACTGGACAAAGTTACAATTACTTCTGCAGGGTGCCCTCCTTAAACATCGCGCGAAGTAACCGATTATATTGTAGGCAGCGGAGCTCGAAAACTGTTGGCGAAGTTCCCATATGACAACTTTTACTTCTGTACCCCGTGTATTACAGAATGTCCGTTTTTAGAGTTGATGAACAATCATTTGTTGTAAGATTCTATTCGATTATGCTCGTGTGTAATGATTCTCAATCTGTCAATTTCTGTTGATTCATTCAAAATGGATTCCGTATGTACTAATTTAGTTTTGTTGTGGCATGAAGCCATGCGCTGAACAGAAATTATGATGAATAACGACGAATTCGAAAATACGTTTATTTAATGAATTGGACGAAAGAGGCCTACTTGTTTCACCGGGGTTGCAATAATACCTTTAAGTATCAAAAAGAGCCTGGTGTTATTCAGTTTGACAAGAAATGCAGGATTAACTGATTTATATTTAGCAATTCGCACAAAATAATCTGTTGAAGTACGGCTTAGCATTAAGTAGGCATGTAGTATGCGATTTGCATAAAAGGTGAAGATCTTCGTAGTTGAAATCATTCGATAGATGAAGATGGAATCTGTCCACGTTCTCGCCGCCGTGCTCGCTCTGTTCTGCATTTATCAGGTATTTTCAAATGATCATATTATTCTGGTACCATATTCATGAGGGCATGGACTATTTCTACCTCGAGACAAATTCTATGTTTGTCATTGTGTTTCTTCTTCCAGCATTTGTTTGTTTTGAATGCGTGCTTTAGATTTCCGATTTTTTTCAAAATGGCTAAGCTTTCAGATATGTTTGGAGTAACCTTTTTTCCTCCCCTACATGACGAATTCTTTTCTTTTTTATTCATTTCAATATATTCAGATCTAAGCTATTGTTTTGTTTAATAAAATATATCATTTCTAGTTATAGATATGATAAATTGAATAGATTATATAAGTTTTAGTAATGTTCTGAGCCTTTCGAAATGAACTTAGTATTTCAAAGCGCCATCTGTGTTGATATATTCAAAAAATAAGTGATTTCTAATTTTTGCTCTCGCTGAATTTGCGTAATGATGTAAAGAAGTAGAATGAAGTGCAACTATATTTATAGGTTTCTGAAAGCTATAATCCTGATCACAAACAAAAACTTTGGGGTGATGCCTCTCGAGTTGAGTATATCCTTGAGGGTGAATTCTGTAAGTGTTTGAAGAAAATGTATAGTTGTTTGCATTCATTGTTCCTATAGAATGATATCGTATATATTTTGGGGATATTCCTTCCTTCCTGTCATTTGATTGAAATATGATCCCGTGTTTTACCTTCTAGCGGAAGCGAATGTGACCGATCTGAAAAGGCGATTAAACCGTTTCAAAAAGCTAATCGGTAAAATACAGGACAGCACGAAATCTTGCATCGGTTTCAGGCTGAAATCTGAAAAGCGGACTCCAAACAACAGTTTCATCACATTTAAAATGTCAAGGTTAGTATTTTTGTTTTCTATATCATTGATAGACTTAAAACAAAATGTCTTAGATTTTGCATTTACAAAAAAAATCTTCCATTAACGTCAACATACAGATCAAAGGAACTTAGATTCATTCCTCCATTTTCAGTACCTACTGTGGGTCGTATTACAGTGGAAATGCCGGCAGTAGATTTAACGAAATTCGTCTCACGTCCACCTACAAAGGCTCGTGTAATTTACTGAAAGACCAGGATGGCTTCAACAGCGCTATGTTCAAACGACTTGGACTGATGAAACAGACTAATAGACCGATACGGGATACATTTGTTGACACGAGCATGAAGGGCTGGGTAAATTGTACGTAATTTTAGATGTATTGCATAACTTCTATCTCAAGCATACGCAGGAACGAAATTTACTGGTTGCATAGTGATAAGCATTACACTTAAGCCTAACGTCGTTTCGTTATCAGTTGGTCTCCGAAATATCAAGGAATAGCCTCATAATCCATAAAAATACCTTACTGGCGAAATTCTAATAAAAAACATATCATTTGAAATTTTACCTATTAGCCTACCATATTGTAGGCATAGTGATAGACATTAAACCTGTTAGGCCTAACGATCTTTCTTGCATATGACAGATGATCTTCAAAATATAAAAACTAATCTACCATTACGTAGGTAGCGGAGCTCAAAAACTGATGGCGAAGTTCCCAGACGACAGCTTTTACTTCAATACTCCGTATAACATAATGTCCGCTTTGAGAGTTTACACGAAGAAGAATTTTGTCCTAAAGGAAAATATCGTTGAGAAAGTCAACACAAAACTGACCGAACTCGGCGAAAAGGAGCCTGATATTGTCGCTATGTACAGACAAAAACCTTCATCAAGTTATTTCGATATCGTGAACATTCGTCAAGCTTACTGTCAAGACAAAGAATGGCAAAGTAAATTTTTTGCACTATCTTCGAAATGTTTACTGGTCGAGATAATTTCTATATACATAGTATCAATAGCCATAGTTGAATGTATTGTAAAACGTTTGTATTGATGGAAGTGAATGGATATTTCATATTTTATCACAGATAATCCTACTGCTCTAAATCACATGGTCTGCATCAAGAAAGACTGCGAAGATCCCGGCTCAGACAAATTCAACTACAAGGACTGGGTTGCATTCTAAATGATCTTCCGCAATTTACCATTTGATTGTACGAAATTTGAATTTGAAAATAAATTCAGTTAGATTAACGAGGTAGTTTATTTTTTTCATGTCTAATCTACCAATTTCAAACACAACGCAGATTTATATTTCGGAACTATTTCAAAGAAATCAAAACCGCGTTATCAGTAGATAGGTTTGTATCATCTAGAGTTAATCTAGAAAGTTTCATGAAGTGTATTTCTACTTTGTTGCGGTTATTCCCAACTACGTGTTTTGAGTTTCATCAACTTGATTTTCCTTGATGTATGGAAACAACGGAAATGATGATTTCACCAAGTGTAAGAAACGAATGAAGTCATTTTACAGGTAGTTCTTTACAGAGTTCAAGATATCACGAGATCAAGAACATGTTCTGAGTTTCGTTGAAAGTGGTTGCAGTTCAATCACAGGCAGTTCGTTACATAGTTGAATATATCACGAGATCGGCCACTTCAGCCCCACCCGTCTGAAAGTGAACACTCGTACACCAAAATATACGCTTACCATAGCTTGACTTGGCGAATGTAGGTGGCGCAGAAATCGACTAGCAACCAGCCCAAAGTCATTTTAGTGTGTCATCGGTTTTTTGGTGGATAATTCGCTTAATCGTTTGAACACATGAGTCTTAACACGACTGGTGAAACCACTGTGCAGTCACAATAAACCATTGTTTATCCATTTTACACTGTATCGATGGATTGCTAAAAAGTCTTCTTTAATTTCAATTTAACTGAAATTGTGCGACTGCGACACCTCACAACAAATCTGTCCATCGCGCATCATAATCTTTGGAATACAAAGATGGAATTCAGGGAGTTTTTAATCGCGTATGTTATTCTTTCGTCCGCTCGTGGTGATACGCTAGCACTCAATATTCGTGTTCAGAAGTCAAGGATATAGTTATCTCGGTACGTTATAGACGAAAAATTGAAGTGGGATGTCCACATAAAACATGTTTCAAACAAAGTTGCCAGAAGTCTTGGAATTTTAAATCGATTGAAAAAGATATTTCCCTCAAAATTGTTGTCTTCACTATACTATAGCCTTGTTTATCCATACCTTCAATATTGTAATCTCATTTGGGCTAGCAATTATGATACTATCCTTAAGCCGTTGATCATATTGCAAAAGCGCGCCATTAGAATTATCAACAAGTCCCCCTATCTTGAACATACCGAGCTTATCTTTAAAAAACTCAAAATTCTTAAATTCAAGGATATTACCAAATTTCAGTTATCCTTATTCATGCATAACTACATCAACACAGAGTTACCTAGTTCTTTTAATTCCTATTTTCAAAAAGGTACCAATTTCCACAGTTATGCCACTCGAAATAATAACTCATTTCGCATCGATAGATCTAAAACCAATAAAGTGAAATTCTCTGTTAAAGTATCTTGTCCTACAGTTTGGAATAATCTACCTGAATATTTGAAACATATTACCAGTACCCAATCATTCAAGGTCAAATTAAAACATTATCTAATCAATCAATAACTCAGTGTCTGTAATATTTATCGTTTTTCATCATTATGGTTTCTGTCATCTATCACTTTATTATGTGTGCGTGCGTGCGTGGGTGCGTGTGTGAGTGTGGTTCTTTGCGTGCTGGGGGACTTGTACGTTTGACATAAGTCTTAACTGGCTTCTTCAAGTCTCCCCTGCTTAATATTAAACTATTTCATTCAACTTCATTTTTTATAATGTATAATGATATATTGTAATATTTAGTGGAAATAAATATATCATATTATTATTCGTAATATACATACATCTTTCATTCTTCATCGAAAACCCTCGATCGAACGCGAAGTTTAAACCCTTGACTAGGCGCAATTCTTAGTGACCACCAATTTGAAGGGGCCATGGCTAGCTAACTCTTTTTGAGGGATTTTTGTACACTCAAAAATGGAATTTGAGGCGTTTTTGGTGGATTTAGGGGCTGTAGCCCTGTATTTGGAGCCAACTCGAATCACCGGACCATATCGGTGTCTCACACTAAGAGTGGCCGCCCACTGACGTCACAGCGAGAAGCCGGTCCCCGGGAGTGGTTGATCGAATATTTTAAAATGTTTTTCGTTTCAAATGAAACGTTTTTCGCATATTGATATTCATAGTAAATGTATACGCCACTGCCTGCGCACGTGTCGTAGTATACGCCGCAACGCCGAGTAGATGTTGAAAAATATACACTGCGGTGGCGCTAGCGGACGGACACCCGTACTGTAAATAAGTCGTATCTCGTATGTCATATGTCGTATCTCGTATGTTGCATCTCATATCTCGTATGTTAAATCTCATATCTCGTATGTCGTCTGAGGTCTTCCATAGTTAGACATAGAGTGTGTCGCGCATAGAGATTCGCCAAGAGGCGCGGTTAAATGGATCATGACCTACGTAAACAAGATCTTTAAAACTTACGATCTTTTTACCTGCTGTGATTTTAAATGAACTTAAATCTGATGTAATTTTGAAAATGGACTTTAATCTGATTTTGATGCGTATCTAGTTGAACGATTATATTGTAACAGAGACAAAATCTGCAGCATTTTCTAAAGATATGTAAAATTTTTATAGAAAAAAATTCTTTATCGTGTGAAAGTACCATGTGAGGATGCGGTCATTTCACATTATATGAGGGCTGTTTCTAGTGGGGTGCAGGGGGAGGGGGCA
Organism: Tubulanus polymorphus; assembly: GCF_964204645.1. Taxonomy (NCBI): domain Eukaryota; kingdom Metazoa; phylum Nemertea; class Palaeonemertea; order Tubulaniformes; family Tubulanidae; genus Tubulanus; species Tubulanus polymorphus. Next base: position 4,346,803 of record NC_134029.1, on the reverse strand, counting down.
GTTGCCGCAGAAACTTTGGAAAAGCGCTTTTTGCGAATAATCTTGTTATGTCCAATATTTCTGCCCTTTTTCAGGATCTTCTGCCCTACGCCCCTCCGCCTCCAAAAAAAGTTAAAACGCTTTGTACGGCCCTGCGTTGAAATAATTTCTCAAATTTATAAATCATTATTATTCTGTTGGCCAACACCAAACTGAAAATATCCAGTTATCAATTATGTATTTAGTTTAGCTGAAATAACCAAATAAGGTCAAAACCTAGATATCATTCTCAACCCGGATGATAAATTGATATAGATAGGATTTTCCAAATTTTGAAAGTTTTGGGAGAGCGTGAGAAGGTTTTTGTAGATCTTGTATAGTGATGATCATTCCACTCATATGATTCCAATCGTATATACAAACTTAGCTGCAAAGCAGAGATAACTGGTTTCTGCCTAGTAGCATCATAGATATGCTAACCTTTGGGAGTTGAATAGACATGAATATAATTTTTATCGTCGGGTTCGAACCTGATATGTCTGGTACAACTACGTCGGTGTGTTATGTCACATTTGGACACTACACATTTTTTTCGATAAGAGTTCGAACCAGTGCGATGTGAGACTATCCAATAACAGTTAACTTGAAATGACGTGTATCGGACTCATAACCCAAAACGGCGATTTCTTAGTTGTTGGGGTGAAAACCAAGTTCTTTTTCATTTGAATTCGAACCGAATGATGGCACTGACGGACATGGAAACTATCTGAAATATTTTTGTAGCCGAAATAAGATATGTGTTGTAAATGTAAATCTGAGCTCAACGAGATAATTTAATTTTAGTTCTTTTTAGTTCTCCAACGCTACGAAATATTAGATAGGCCTCAGAAGATACTATACACACAGGCCTATATACATTTGACGATTCATTAGATAACACTTAGAATGTGGAATCCATTAGCGGTATTTTCTGTATAATCAAATAGCCCTGCATTGGTACTGGCGAACATTAAAGTTTAAAGTAAGACGAAGAAAATAATTAAACATTGAATCCTTTATTTCATTTTAGAAATAAAAAGATACGTGAACTAGACTTGTTATTCTAGACATTGATAACAATGTTGCAGTACAGATACGTCGTGGAACTAGACAATATCGAACAGAACAGTATTCGATCTCTTAATCCAGAGTGCGGCATTCTGAAACTTTACCAGGACGCTATCATATGTCATGGTGACATTTCTCGGTTTGTTTTATACACCGATAAGAATGCTGACGAAGGGGTAACCTACCGATCTAATGATCGGTACGTAAAATAAACAAACCGACATCATCTGTATTGACCATTTACCATACAACAACAACACTCTAAAAGTGGTTTTCAATCTCCTCTTGACCAATATATTCCATACTTTTATAGACCCTAGGCAGGCAGGTAGCAATGCAATATTCATAAAACCAAATATACATACGTATTTTTGATAAAACTTATACAATCCTATACAAATTACTTCATGCCCCTGGGGCCGAACCGAAGAGGTCAGTATAGTTGAAATCTGTGGTTATTGGGTTAAAAGCAAAATCCGAGATAATTTGGTAGGAATCAGTTAAGTAGTTTAGTAGCCTTGCTAAGCTTTTACTGACTTTTGGGGATCAACTGCGTGGAAAGGGGGAAATAATGAGCATAACGACAATAATTTGGAAGAATGTAATGAAAAAGGTTTTCTGTGAAAAAGCTGAAACCTGAATTTCCCTGATTTGTATCACTTGATAAGATTTTCAAAGGCTTAAACGACTTTACTCGGAATAGCTGAATGCTTTCCCCCAAACAAGAGCCTGGTGTTATAGTAGTGTTTAATCGATTGAAACGAGCTTAACCCGATTTTGCAATATTGTAATATTATTAGAGTAAATATCGATGTATATAGGATTAAGCTGCTTCTATTCTTCGCGCTCTGGTTTGATATGTTAAAAAGTGACCACAGGTCTCCAAAAGGGCCTGGTGCTGCATTGTTTGATAGAAATTAGATTGGCCGATTTATTGAATGTAATCTTTGTTCGGCGTGTACATGTATTGTGATTCAAAGCACTTGTGATTTATTTTAATTGAAAATCGTTTCTAATCGTAATTATTAAAGTTACAATTGTTACGGCCCGATTTGCATAAAAGATGAAGATTTTTCTGTGGTTGAAATCATTCGATAGATGAAGATGGAATCTTTCCACGTTCTCGCCGCCGTGCTCGCTCTGTTTTGCATTCATCAGGTATTTTCACATGATAACCTAGTACCATGAAGGCATGTGGTCTATTCCAACCTCTAAACAATCTAGGGCCTATATGTTTTTGTCATTTAATGTTTTTCTCCTTTATCTTTTGTTTGAATGCTTTTTTTCCAAAACAGTTCGAGTAATTTTTGCAAGATTTTTTTTTATCATTTGATGTTTCACGTATTATCTTGAGTTGAAACATCTTTTTAGTTTCATCAATGAGTTTTTCTACCATGCTGATCCAATGCCGTATACTATATTATCAATCAGATTTCTGGTTATAAACCTGATGCCAATCAACGCCTCTCGTATTGAGTATGTCGTTGAAAAGAAAATAGAAAACTATAATTGTTGTTCTCATTTGTTGTATGTTATATGATATTGTATATATCGTATTTACGGAGATGATTTTCCTCATCGATTGTATCATAAGTGAATGTGATTTCGTATTCATTCATCGCCAGCGATAGGATTCATATCGAAAACATTCTATAGGAAGGTTGAGGATATAACTGTTTTTTCGGCAAATTACTAATAATTAACCCTTAGTAAATGGAAATCACCTCAACTAGTATGCCACGAACTCACCACGAAATAAAATTAACATCGACAGATTGTTTCGCCGAGTTTGCGATAATAACTTAAAGTATCAATAAGGGCCTCGTGTTATTCGGTTTGAAAATAAATGCTAGACTAACTGGATTATATTTAGCAATTCACGAATCATAAGCTGGTGAAGCACGGGTATTAAGTATTGGGGTGCGATTTGCATAAAAGATGTAGATTTCCGTGGTTGAAATCATTCGATGGATGAAGATGGAATCTGTCCACGTTTTCGCCGCCGTGCTCGCTCTGTTCTGCATTTATCAGGTATTTTCAAATGATCATAATAATCGGTATTCTGCGCTTGGTGGACATTGTGGAGTAAGCCTTTTTCTTCCTCAAACATGACGAATTCTTGCTTTTTTGTACAGCCCTAGGCTTCTGTTTTACGTAATAGTAATATATATATATTTGGTCACAATTCATCAGTATTTTGACGGCATCTTTGTATCGGTTCTAAGCCGTTAATTCATCTTTAATTTTTGCTCTCGCTGAATTGCATAAAGAAGTAGAATAAATTGGAATGATATTCATAGGTTTCTGGAAGCTATAATCCTGATGCCAATCAAAAACTTTGGGGTGATGCCTCTCGAATTGAGTATGTCGTTGACGAAGATTTATGTAAGCATTAACAAAAAAATCGTCATTTCATTTATGATGGCTTTCCTCTACGATTGTCTTATGATTAAAAGTGATTGAATGATTACTTATTCAGCGAAAAAGGATCGGGACGATTTACAAGATCGATTGAATGGTTTCAAAAACATAATCGGTAAAATCAAGGGCAGCAACAAACCCTGCATCGGATTCATACCGAAAAACGATGAAGCGCGAACTCCGGGTAACAATTTCATCACATTCAAATTGAAAGGGTTAGTACTTCGACGTAAAAAACCGTCCTACAATAATGGCCTACAATAATGTTTACATACATTGATAATTAGTAAATATGCTTTATTCAAGGGCTTCTGTGCAAGTAGACAATTATAACTGCGAATTTTGGCATTCATTTGTTATCAAATATATTCCATATATTCCATACCGATATTCCATAACTCTAATCTTATTTTTGGTAAATTTTAGTAATTTTTGAGAGGTGCACTACGGCATCAGTATATCGGGGCTAGACTGTTTGCCAGTCAATTCAATTCAATTATCAATATATTCAAATCCAAAATATCTTTGTTGATCATTAATATGACATGATTTATATCATTATTTATTGTAGACAGTACTAAGCAATAAGTTTTTCAAGGCAACCTAAAACAGGATTAGTTATCGGAATGTCTTTTGACAATTTTTCCTGACGAAAAATAAAGATTAAAATCAACAGATAGATTAAAGGGATTTGAACCAATATGTGCAATCAATTTCCCAAATTCATTTTCTCGAATAAATTTATTTTCAGTACCTTATGTGGGTCGTATTACAGTGGAAATGCCGGCAGTAGATTTAACGAAATACGTCTGACGTCCACCTACAAAGGCCCGTGTGATTTACTAAGAGACCAGGATGGCTTCAACAGCGCTATGTTCAAACGACTTGGACTGATGAAACAGACTAATAGACCGATAAGAGATACATTTGTGGAAACGAGCATGAAGGGTTGGGTAAATTGTACGTAAATTCATTGTTCATAACTTTTACGCATCTAACTCATTAGTAGGATCCCGTTTTGGTGACATATTCTAACGTTTTATCAGTTATATAAACACCGTACTCTGCGTGAAACACTAATGGAAAAACGGTGGCAATTATTTCTGTGAAGGTGAGTCTTCATCTCCTTTAGAATCTTAATACCCAATCATATTGTAGGCAGCGGAGCTCAAAAACTGTTGGCAAAGTTCCCAGACGACAACTTCTACTTCAAGACACCGTATAACATAATGTCCGCTTTGAGAATTTACACGAAGAACAATTTTGTCCTAAAGGAAAATATCGTTGAGAAAGTCAACACAAAACTGACCGAACTCGGCGAAAAGGAGCCTGATATTGTCGCTATGTACAACCAAAAACCTTCATCAAGTTATTTCGATATCGTGAACATTCGTCAAGCTTACTGTCAAGACACAGAATGGCAAAGTAAATCAATTTTTGTTTGCTTCGAAATTTCTACTGGCCTAGTTATTTTTACATTCAAAGTATCTATAGCCATAGAACATTTGAATTGAATTTCAATGTATGGATGCGTCATCTTTATTACAGATAATCCTACTGCTTTAAAACACATGGTCTGCATCACGAAAAAATGCGAAGATCCCGGCTCAAACAAATTCAACTACAAGAAGTGGGTTTCATTTTGATTAATGTTCCGCAAATCACCGTTTGATTGTGAGAAATTTGGTTTCGAAAATAAATTCAGTTAGATTAACTAGGTAGTTTATTTTTTCATGTCTAAACCAAACAATTCAAACACAACGAAGAATTATTTTTCGGCAATATTTCAACAAAATCAAAACCGCGTTATCAGGTATCATCTAGAGTTTATCACGAAGGTTTCATGAAGTGATCTGTATTTCTATTTTGTTGCGGTTATTCTCAACTCGGCATGTTTTGAGTTTCATCAACTTGACTTTCCTGAAATGCACGAAAATGATGATTTCACCAAAAATAAGAAACGAATGCAGTAATTTTACAGGCTGTTCTTTACAGAGTTAAAGAAATCACGAAATCGGCCATTTCAGTCCCATCCGTCTGAAAGTGAACATTCGTATAGAAAGTCCGTCCATAGTAAGAAATTACAATCACAATGTGGATTGAAGGCGAATGACAAATACTTACGATAAGAGCTATTCCACAATTTCCGGGCCTTCTTGAGCTGCAATTACAAAAACAGCAAAAATCCAATTACTATAAGAACATGTCAATGTAAACGGTTCCGCCTAATTGATAAATCATTCTTACCATCACCACATTTGACGATAACTGAAGCGCTTGTATATTTTCCTTTCGAGGCGCTCAATGGATAAACTTTATTCGCCTGTTTGAATTTCATGCAGTATTCTTTATCATCGGCGGGAACTGTATATATCATTATTGCAGCGCACTGGTGATCTGGAAGACATTCTTCAGCGCATTCTGTCATACCTTTCTCCACATGTCCTAATTGCGCCATTTCATCTTTTGCGATATAATAGTTTTTCTTAGGTACTCCGCAATCAACTGAAAATAGAGAGAATCAATACAATCTGATCATAATATTTTGGATGGACACAATCGGGAGTTTAAAACAATATGTGGCATAGAAACAACTTACGGCGAGGAACAGAATCTTCATCACTTCCCTCTTCATCGCTTCGTTTCTAAAACACAATAAAAAGCTAATGATAACGTTCTTTTATTTTGATAAAGTGAACAAGACTTCTGCCACCAGTACAACGACATGGCGCTGTCTGCAAGAACGTATCATCTGCATTAAATTTTTTATCTTGTTTAACGATCAAGTTCATATGTTAACACCTATCATTTTCTTTGTTGATAAACTTACGGACAATTGGATGATTTTCGGTTGCGACTTTCCTGCAAATAAGATTGGGTATCATTTTGAAGTTAAACTGATATTTGATTTCATGCGTAATTTGTATCATTTCTATATGTACTAACCTTCTTGACATTTTGTTCCAATAATAACACTTTCATATTGCGTATTTGATTTACGCAGGAGATAAGCCTTCTGCACTTTTCGGTATTTGGCGCAATATTCCGTTTTACTTTCATCATGTGGTACAGTGTATACCATATAAGCTGCACACTTCTCATCATCAGAGCATGATGTCTTACAAACCACACGCGTGGACTTTTCGATTCTACCAAGACTTTTTTGACCTCTACCACGTGCGGTAAAATAGTATTCATTATCATATTCCTTATCACATTCAACTGAAAATATTCAAAACCACAAAAGCTTAAATAAGACATGTCTTTTTACTGAACTAAGCAACTGACTTGTGTACTTTTGCTGTGCATGCTCTTATTCCGGACTGAATTTTGTACGCTTCTTAACGGCGCTGTCGTAATATCATCATGCGTTTAGACGTAAAACAACTTACGGCGATGTATCGAATCATCTCCATCACTTTCCTCTTCATCACCTCGTTTCTAAAAATAAAGCGAGAAATACAAGATACTAGGTGCGTCTCATCCTGCTTCTTCAAAAAAGCATTCTAAGTTTGGTTAAGTCAATTTTCAACGAAGGAATAGATGACATATACTAACGATAGGTTCCACAATTTCCGGACCTTCATGAGCTGCAACGAAAATAGTGTCAATAATGTAGAAAATAAAGATGCATGTATAATAAATAACTTGATAAAAGTTGAAGATTTCGAAATATTCATAAATTATCGATAAATCATTCATACCATCGCTACATTTGACGATAACTGAAGCGCTCGTATATTTTCCTTTCGAGGCGCTCAATGGATAAACTTTATTCGCCTGTTTGAATTTCATGCAGTATTCTTTATCATCGGCGGGAACTGTATATATCATTATTGCAGCGCACTGGTGATCTGGAAGACATTCTTCAGCGCATTCTGTCATACCTTTCTCCACATGTCCTAATTGCGCCATTTCATCTTTTGCGATATAATAGTTTTTCTTAGGTACTCCGCAATCAACTGAAAATAGAGAGAATCAATACAATCTGATCATAACATTTTGGATGGACACAATCGGGAGTTTAAAACAATATGTGGCATAGAAACAACTTACGGCGAGGAACAGAATCTTCATCACTTCCCTCTTCATCGCTTCGTTTCTAAAACACAATAAAAAGCTAATGATAACGTTCTTTTATTTTGATAAAGTGAACAAGACTTCTGCCACCAGTACAACGACATGGCGCTGTCTGCAAGAACGTATCATCTGCATTAAATTTTTTATCTTGTTTAACGATCAAGTTCATATGTTAACACCTATCATTTTCTTTGTTGATAAACTTACGGACAATTGGATGATTTTCGGTTGCGACTTTCCTGCAAATAAGATTGGGTATCATTTTGAAGTTAAACTGATATTTGATTTCATGCGTAATTTGTATCATTTCTATATGTACTAACCTTCTTGACATTTTGTTCCAATAATAACACTTTCATATTGCGTATTTGATTTACGCAGGAGATAAGCCTTCTGCACTTTTCGGTATTTGGCGCAATATTCCGTTTTACTTTCATCATGTGGTACAGTGTATACCATATAAGCTGCACACTTCTCATCATCAGAGCATGATGTCTTACAAACCACACGCGTGGACTTTTCGATTCTACCAAGACTTTTTTGACCTCTACCACGTGCGGTAAAATAGTATTCATTATCATATTCCTTATCACATTCAACTGAAAATATTCAAAACCACAAAAGCTTAAATAAGACATGTCTTTTTACTGAACTAAGCAACTGACTTGTGTACTTTTGCTGTGCATGCTCTTATTCCGGAATGAATTTTGTACGTTTCTTAACGGCGCTGTCGTAATATCATCATGCGTTTAGACGTAAAACAACTTACGGCGATGTATCGAATCATCTCCATCACTTTCCTCTTCATCACCTCGTTTCTAAAAATGAAGCGAGAAATACAAGATACTAGGTGCGTCTCATCCTGCTTCTTCAAAAAAGCATTCTAAGTTTGGTTAAGTCAATTTTCAACGAAGGAATAGATGACATATACTAACGATAGGTTCCACAATTTCCGGACCTTCATGAGCTGCAACGAAAATAGTGTCAATAATGTAGAAAATAAAGATGCATGTATAATAAATAACTTGATAAAAGTTGAAGATTTCGAAATATTCATAAATTATCGATAAATCATTCATACCATCGCTACATTTGACGATAACTGAAGCGCTCGTATATTTTCCTTTCGAGGCGCTCAATGGATGAACTTTATTCGCCTGTTTGAATTTCATGCAGTATTCTTTATCATCGGCGGGAACTGTATATATCATTATTGCAGCGCACTGGTGATCTGGAAGACATTCTTCAGCGCATTCTGTCATACCTTTCTCCACATGTCCTAATTGCGCCATTTCATCTTTTGCGATATAATAGTTTTTCTTAGGTACTCCGCAATCAACTGAAAATAGAGAGAATCAATACAATCTGATCATAACATTTTGGATGGACACAATCGGGAGTTTAAAACAATATGTGGCATAGAAACAACTTACGGCGAGGAACAGAATCTTCATCACTTCCCTCTTCATCGCTTCGTTTCTAAAACACAATAAAAAGCTAATGATAACGTCCTTTTATTTTGATAAAGTGAACAAGACTTTTGCCACCAGTACAACGACATGGCGCTGTCTGCAAGAACGTATCATCTGCATTAAATTTTTTATCTTGTTTAACGATCAAGTTCATATGTTAACACCTATCATTTTCTTTGTTGATAAACTTACGGACAATTGGATGATTTTCGGTTGCGACTTTCCTGCAAATAAGATTGGGTATCATTTTCAAGTTAAACTGATATTTGATTTCATGCGTAATTTGTATCATTTCTATATGTACTAACCTTCTTGACATTTTGTTCCAATAATAACACTTTCATATTGCGTATTTGATTTACGCAGGAGATAAGCCTTCTGCACTTTTCGGTATTTGGCGCAATATTCCGTTTTACTTTCATCATGTGGTACAGTGTATACCATATAAGCTGCACACTTCTCATCATCAGAGCATGATGTCTTACAAACCACACGCGTGGACTTTTCGATTCTACCAAGACGTTTTTGACCTCTACCACTTGCGGTAAAATAGTATTCATTATCATATTCATTATCACATTCAACTGAAAATATTCAAAACCACAAAAGCTTAAATAAGACATGTCTTTTTACTGAACTAAGCAACTGACTTGTGTACTTTTGCTGTGCATGCTCTTATTCCGGACTGAATTTTGTACGCTTCTTAACGGCGCTGTCGTAATATCATCATGCGTTTAGACGTAAAACAACTTACGGCGATGTATCGAATCATCTCCATCACTTCCCTCTTCATCACCTCGTTTCTAAAAATAAAGCGAGAAATACAATATACTAGGTGCGTCTCATTCTGCTTCTTCAAAAAAGCATTCTAAGTTTGGTTAAGTCAATTTTCAACGAAGGAATAGATGACATATACTAACGATAGGTTCCACAATTTCCGGACCTTCATGAGCTGCAACGAAAATAGTGTCAATAATGTAGAAAATAAAGATGCATGTATAATAAATAACTTGATAAAAGTTGAAGATTTCGAAATATTCATAAATTATCGATAAATCATTCTTACCATCGCTACATTTGACGATAACTGAAGCGCTTGTATATTTTCCTTTCGAGGCGCTCAATGGATGAACTTTATTCGCCTGTTTGAATTTCATGCAGTATTCTTTATCATCGGCGGGAACTGTATATATCATTATTGCAGCGCACTGGTGATCTGGACGACATTCTTCAGCGCATTCTGTCATACCTTTCTCCACATGTCCTAATTGCGCCATTTCATCTTTTGCGATATAATAGTTTTTCTTGGATACTCCGCATTCAACTGAAAATAGAGAGAATCAATACAATCTGATCATTGATACTTCATTAAGCAACCATTCTAATTCTAATTCTGGGCCTAATCTGATAATATGCTTTTTAGCGGTATAGGCCAAATTTCATCATGATTCTCGATTTAATCGTCTCAATATCATCATAAAATACTTACGATACTTATCTCCTCTTACAGTGTACAGCATAGACGCTCCACCTTTAGTTAATATAAAGAAATAGTATATTTTGAAATATGCCGCATGATAACAGTAATCATATATCTTTTATAAAGAATTATTGAATTTCGTATCATATTTCTTGTTAAATGCTGCAAATTAATGTTCTGTTTATTACGTATATCTCATAAAGTTATAAATGTTTGATGAATGTGATCGTTTAATGCGACTACGTACAAAGAGCCAACAGAATGTAGATATGCGACATCTAAAGAAAGAAAAAAGAGAAAAAGAAGGTTAACATTTGTAACGAAAATCCACATACCTTTATACAATCTAGCAACTAGAAACTTAGACGCTGTCCATATATGATGCTTAATATCTTAGAATATTCTGCCTGTTTTCACACACGTTTTGCTAAGGCTTTTTACCAAAAGATTTGAATTTTCGTAAATAACATGCAATTTCGGACGGGAATCGAAACCTTTTTGACCGAAAAGGTCGTTTTATGTTTTTTAGAAATGGCTTATAATGTACGTAGCAGAATAGCAGTTAGTTAAACTAAAAATGACATAGAACATCATTGAGACAATTCCACTATATTCGCTAGTTTCGTTTTACATTTGAACTCAAAAAGTTAATCAAATCCTTACCATAACTGTATGTGGTTCGTTTCGTTCGGTGTCTTCCACAATTAATGATGTCGCCAGGTAACACTTGGGACTTTTACAGGTTGGTTTAATCATCGGTCACCGTAAAGGGTGACTAATTTCTAAAATACTATTCTGGAATCGCTACAAGATTGACATGCGTCAATTGTCACGAACCCTTGCCCTGTTATGACTATTAGAGACACGTCTCAAGATTTCTATGCACATAAGACAAATGCACCTACACCGACTTGAATGTAAAATGAATTTACCAGACACGTACAACGTACTTATATTTCTATTGCCATTTAATATTTCGCTGTCCATACAACACATATCGAATCACATTAGATATATTGGCAAGAAACAGGAAAGCACCAAAAATACATGAATCTTTGTCTTCGTAAATTCTATTTTTAGGAAGTACCGGTACTTTCTTCGAGTATTCCCTCATCGTCTAATTTCGAGTATCTTCTAACGCACCATTGAACTAAGTTTTTTATGTGCTATAAATAATATCAAACATTGGTGATGTAATTTTTCACGCAGATCAGGGAGCTTTCTATACGTCGCTACGTCCAAACAATTGTGACGTCACTCATCAGAGTTGCATTGACATCGTCCAGCCGTAGTTCCTACAAAACAGGATAAAACTGGCTTCATTTAGAGATCGAAGAAAGATGATCGTGACTCATTTCGAAAATCTTGTCACCTTATTATTGTCATGGTATTGGAAAGTTATGGTCTTCTGGTTGACCGTAACTTTCGATGGCCGAGTTTTTACGCCCAAAACTCTAACATGGCCGAGAATCATCGTGGTTCTGTAGTTCGATGTTATCTGCTTTGCCGTCATTTCTGTGGTGGAGCTATTCACTTTCTAATTGATAGAAGAGAGTAATTTTACATGCATACAGTCTTAGCATTTGTGGTGAGGAGTTTCAACTAAATTATTGTGTACCTGAACAGTAAACTGGATAATGTTACCGATATCCTTCGTATCGTCCACTAAAACATATTCAAATGTTACATACGTATATAGTTACAGTTAGATAGAATGGCAGTACCGGCACATTATTTTTCATTTTATCTAGCAGACAAGTAGAAATGAATTTAAAAGATCTACAATCTGCTGACCTCGATTCGATAGTAAACAAACATTTCACACTTGATTTTTTCCCTAAAGAAAACCATGAAGGTAACGTTCGTGCTTAGTTTGCAAATGTTGTTGAAATCTTACTCAGTGTAACGCCATCATCCCAATATAATTTTCCTGTAAACGGCTGAAACTGCGATCCATTTGGCATAGCTACGGTAAGACCAAATGGATTTTTACGACTGGAATAAGAGCAGGATACAAATACATTTACATCTTGCAGAAGCTTTTGGAGTAGTCAAATGATTATTCCAAGGAAGAAGCTATATCGCAGCAACGTTTTGATATTTTCTTCCAGTAATGAATATGCTGCAACTGATTTTCTATTTTTCAGGGAATAATTTGGAAGCCTGTATGCAAACATTTTTTAAGCGTTTGGATACCTTGTTGTTGTGGTAAGTTCGGCCGTCTGCACGGGTACTATAGTACCAGCGCGGATGTGCACATTGATGTGCCCAAGCGGTGCGGGTAAAATGGCCGTTGCTCCAGAATGTTGAACTTTTGTGCCAATGAAATAATCATACCACGTGTCCTCCGGAAAATATGCAGTAACCTCTGTCTGTCCCTGCGGGATAGAAATGTACATCTCGGAAATCGTGATTAGCTTGATTTAGGGGACATCCCGTCAAGATTTGATTATAACGTAAAAAGCAAAATTTTTATAATGTCTTTCAAAAATAAAGATCAAGCATAAAACAAATTTGAGAGAAAGAAAGACGAAATATAGAGTGACTTAAGTGCATTTTTCTGACCTGTTCTAAGACTGGGCTTATTAGTAATGCATCACCCCACATGAATTGCCGATCTATGCCGTACGTTGTTTTGTCTTTCGGGAACCTATTGAATACAGACAATAAACAAACATCTTGATTTTACAAATTTCTTCTATATGATATCTTTTCATTAATTGTTACAAATTCGGTGCCCGCTTCCTGACATTAGAATGTTTGTAAATATCATCTTATGCGTGACATACAATTCAAAATCATAGACCATATACTGTACGTAGAAGTAAAGCAAAGTTCATAGTCGAGCAAAAATAAGTAATTATATAAAACCGGACATTTTGGACTAAATGAACCTACTGGAAAAATAATGGCCTAGCAGCGGCTTGTCCAAACTTGTGACTGTCGTAAAGTAACGTATATAGATATGGAATCAGTATATAGCGTAATTCGAGAGCTCTTCTCATGCAATCACGGCCCATTTTACTGAAACTTGGACTCGCCGGATCTTGAGGCTGTAACAAGTAACAAAATAAATGTCAGCTTGAGATTCATCGAATCGAAAGAGCATTAGGATTCCCATGTTTACCGACTTCATCCTCGGGGAATTCCAGAAACCTTTTTGAAATGCTTAACATATGGTGATTACGAGGGCGTCTTTATGCTTACACATGTATTCTATGTATATATAAATATGTAAACGAATGTTTTCAATCAAACAACAGAAAATACACACCGTTGAAAATTGATCGTTGTGATTTCTCATGAATGGAGAAAAGACGCCAAGCTGCGTCCACCGGACACACAGTTCTTCGTTAGTATTACCAATAAAGCCACAGATATCGGAACCGACCATCGGCATTCCGAACATATTAAAATTCAAAACACCTGAAGAGGAAGAATTTTATTTGTTTACTAATCGTTCATCAATTTTTCTCCATTTACCAATGGTACAACATGGCATGCAACTCGGTAACCGCTGTATGTAATACCTGGGATAACATTCTTCAAATCTTGCCACGATGACGTAACATCTCCTGTCCAATGACCTGCGTATTTTCCAGTGCCGGGAAACGTAGATCGACCAATCAAAAGTGTCCTTTTCTTGGTAAAGTTCGTGAAAGATCTGGATCAAACAAAAGATATAGTCACTAGGTAATCAATCTACCAGTGAAAACTTGTACGCTTTGTCCTTGAATTCAAATTGAGAATCTATGTATACTTGATCGGAGAACTTACCTGTAACTTGCTTTCATCTCGAAGTAACCGTACATATTGTGTAAATTGTAATGGGACGATAGACTTTGTTTCGCCGAAGGGCATAGAGTTTTTTGGTACAGAGTGCCTCCAAGAACAGCTTCCAATGGCATGAAAAGAAATATTACGATATAAAGACTGATCTGAACGTCGGGTCTCTCGTAATACTTTTGTACTTACGAGGGACATATGGTGGATGGTCGAGACTGTTGTTTTTTGGACATCCTTCCGTTGAACCCGTCACAAAATTTGACGGTTCATTCATATCCTGTAGAGAAGGAAATTAGTAAATTTTGAAATTATAGATATTTTACTGAAAAACATTGATGATCATATCTGTTGAAAAAGAAAAGTGCTTTTGAATGTAAAAGAGTAATATTTATCGATTCGTACTGTATATTTATCGTCACTGCCGCGATGACACTTACCAACCACATGCCGTCAAAATTCACCAGATTGTGAAATTGGGCAGCCTGTTTACCCCAGTATTTCTCAGCATTCGGATGTGTAAAATCGGGAAAAGCGGTTATACCAGGCCATACCTGATTAAGAAGGAACGATATTTTGAACGAATGGAGTTCAATGAAATTTGATAAACCTCGTTACTGAGAATTAGAAACATGCAGGAAAATAGACAAAGCATTTTATTCGTTATACCTTGCCGTATATAGGACCGGAATTGTCGAATTTCTTCACGAAAACGTCCATTTTAATCCCATCATCAAACGGCCCGTAACCAGTGACATTATTAATACCTGGATCCTTAATAGATTTTCGATAAAGGGAAATTAGAATAGAAACAATTCATATCATTATCTATCTAAATTGCCTTCGTTTGCATTCGAAAACTATAGGCCATGATTTCGATGATATCTTTTTCAATTATCTTAGTATACTATTCTCGCCCTTTCGCAATACGTAACCACAGCAAAAACATAGAAATTCTTGATGGAACACGCTGCCTGTGTTGTAATGATAAAATACAATGAAATACAATCAAAAGAAAACGAGTCCGGAAAGTTTTCTTGAGCTATAGTTTATTTCGACGTTTCGACTGTATGTGTACTATATTTTTTCCTGAAGTAACTACTATAAGGATAAAGTCGAAACGTCTTAACAGCTTAAGGAATTCTTTCGGACCTGATTTTCCTTCGTATTATGGGATTTTATCGTATAACAACATTGAATTCGCGCTTCTTACCACCAACATGATGTAATGTTGTCCATTCTGATGGAGATCATTGACAATATTCGGGAGGTCACCATAATGAGTTCGGTCTAACGACCAGTCTCGTCTGCTGCCCATGTAATCGAGATCATTCCACTGTACATCCTTCAAAGAAAGCATCGAATAAAATTATTCTTTTAAGTAAATCTTGATAGATCACAATCATCAAATATGTTTCGATTTTACCTGTGGGAATTTTCCGTCACGCATGCGTTGGATAACATTTTTCAGGTCGGTGCTATTCGCGTATCCCCATCGACAAAGATGAAATCCAAGTGCCCAGTACGGTGGCATGAACGGGTGTCCAATAACATCGTTGTATTGAGAAACCACGGCATCCGGACAGGGCCCAGTAAAAATATAGAAATCTAGTATCCCACCTAGGGTTCGGTATGTCAGAAGCGGCGGTGTTCCCGGATCTATGTCCACTTCTGAAACCACATATGTAAGTCATCCAGACACTTGAAGCAGACTTCAATTCAATCTTACTTTGTTTACATAGATACGTAACAGAATAGATAACTGTGTTGGAAGGTAATCAAAGCCTTCAAATAATCTGATCTATGTCAATATCTGTGTACGATAAACATTATCAAAAAAATATATCTCCACTTCAGAAATAGAGAATAGAAACCTACCCATAGCGTTACTGTTTAGTAAGAAAATACCGTACGACTGGCCATCTTCTTCCATGGCTAACATGAAAGGATGTGATCCATATAGGTTATACCCTGTCTAAAAAGTATCAACAGATTTCGAACTGAATATATGCATGAGACATGTCAGTATCATTCAGTTATTTCGACAGCTTACTAGCGGTGGTTGGTCATGGGCCCAGAACGTATATTTCAGCGGTTTTGTGGCGTCGTGTAGGAACGGTCCTTGGTGTTCACCGAGCCCGTATATGTACCGGGTAGGTAATGTAGTGCTTATCTCGATGAACTGATCGGCGAATGTGAGAAGAGTTTTCGATGAATCGAATCTATCGATAATAAACAAATGACAAAAACATTGATAGTCGAGTGTTCTCATTTTAGTGCGAGATATCACGAACAATTTAGGTTTAGTGTCACTGGAAATAACATGCATTGAAAAGGAATGATATGTAATCGACTAAGCCTCTAAGGGTTCTCAATTGTTAATCGTAAATATCTGTGAAACGTTTCAATTTTTCGAAATATTTTATTGATTCTAATAAAAACTTACAAGACAGACCCAGTTTTTCTACGGGTGACCTTCAACGAAAACGGACTTTCAGTGAATGATACATCGTATTCTGGTGAGGCTGCTCTTTCTTTTACAACGGGGACCTCTAAAGGAACTTCGTACCGCGGATGGTGTTGATCATATATCTGAAATCAAACGTCACTTATAACCATTTGTAAAATCTTTGACAAACATGTCAAGTTCTGATACTTATCGGGCACTGGACGTATTCATTTCTGTTAAAAAAATTAAGCAAATATTGGCAAGTCCTGAAGCTGAGGAAACAGGTCCACTTACTCTTCTTGGTCCCACACAGAATATATGAATATTTGCGAGGTTTTTATCTTTCGCTCTACCCTCAACAAAATCTATAATAATCATCTACACGAAGTGGTTTGAAGTGTAGAGATATGTCATTCTTGTCAAGTGTGAAGATGATAACACAGCACAAATGGATATTTTCATTTCAATTCTCTTGAATCCATTCCCAATTGCAGATTTATACATGAAGAATTACCTTGATACGAAGCCTGTTGTTTGTTTCGTACAGAACTTTGATCTGTAGGTTAGCAACATCATTAGGCCACCGGCTTGGCTTGTTCCTTCTCAAATAAACTGTGAAGCCTAGATCTATCGGATGAGCGCTAACGAACTGATATCCTTCACTGGCGACGGAATAGAAGCAATATGGTATACCGTTGTCGTCACCTTTCCACCAACAACATCCTTTTGCCAGACAAGACTTCGGGTTTACACCTCCTTCGGGATAACAGTCAATGCGTTCTTCGTCGCGTATGCGGCATTGCACTTTTGGGGGTGGTGAATTAGGGAAGAAACACCACGGCTGATTTCGTAAACTGATCTCATTACTTGCTTTCCAACAGCAGCCGACCGCTTGACAAACTTTCTGGTTCGTCACCTGACAGTCCGTTTTCTGAGTAACGGGTAAGTCACATACGCCATTTTCCGAAGCAGTGTTCGTTTCTTCAGTTCCTAGGAACCAGTCCCACCATTCTTGCAATCTGTCGGAAACTCTAGCGTCGCTCGTTACTCTATTCAGATGACGGGCGTCTCTAGTCGAACCCGTTACTGCAGGCCCTATCGTGGACGCTAAACACAGTAATATCACTACTGATCCAACTACTGTTACTGCCATTACAGCAATTGCTTGCCAAACGCGCAATTCGACGACTTTGTCACTTTTTTCAGAAAA
Organism: Tubulanus polymorphus; assembly: GCF_964204645.1. Lineage (NCBI taxonomy): Eukaryota > Metazoa > Nemertea > Palaeonemertea > Tubulaniformes > Tubulanidae > Tubulanus > Tubulanus polymorphus. The sequence goes on along the minus strand of NC_134029.1, from coordinate 4,328,822 downwards.
TTTCATTCGATACAAAAATGCATCTAAATACGTAGCAAATATTTAGGCATCAGTTGTAAGTGATCCTATCGCGCACCTGGACTGGTATGAAATTGATAGATATTAACGCATACCCAATATACACATTATATTTACACTTTGGTTCCAAACCATTCGACTTCGCGCATATCTTATCTGAGCGACAGCTTAATTTCCATGTATTTGTTTTTCAACCCAATATTATTACGGATATTATCCATTTTATCAACGTTTTAGAGTCCACGATTTTATCAAACATCGAACTCAATTTCCTCGTCGTAAAGGAAATAAAGGTGAAATACAATCGAGTGATAACGCCTGGCACAGCTCATCTGTAATTTCTAAAACATCACTCTGCCTCAATACGTAGGGCTTTTCAGGAGCGAGAATTTTCATTGACTATTAACATCGTTTTCAGTGACTTTTCACGATGACCTCAATAGCCCATTATATTGTTTATTTGTATAAATCAAACCATCACCGTATACGTCGATACTGTTACAATATTCCTTTTTGAGTGGGATTTTTTTTACCACCAAGACTTTAGAACCTAGATTCTTACCTTGAAATGAAGCCGCGTGTTCGACTCGTAAGAGATGTCAACTTTGATGTTGGGAATGTCATTCGGCCATCTGCTCGGTGTTTGCCGCCTCAAATAAACAGTGAAACCCATCGGTGTCGGGTAATCACTGACGAAATCATACCCTGAATTAGACCTTTCGTAAAAACAGTACGGTATACCGTTCCGTTCACTTTGGCGCCAGCAGCAACCTCTTGCGATGCATGATTCCGGGCTGGCCCCCGGCTCTGGATGGCAGTCAATGCGGATTTCATCGGGCGTATTGCATCGGTCTGGAACTCGGGGCTGCGATTTCGGCAAACTGCACTTGGAATCGTGGAAATTCCAACAGCATCTTTCAGACAAGCAATCAGCAGAGGATAGAGCCTTACTGCAAATGACATCATCAACGAGAGCTGATTTATATTCTCCGCATTTTATCGGTTGTCCCCGAGGGTGCTTTCTCGTCATTAGTTCAAGCGCGCGGGATTCAGGCTTCCCGTCTAGTCTATCGTCTTGATTGCCACCCGAAAAGCTGCTTACCGGTCGAATATTCTTTAACCAGGGAAATCCGCATACGTTGATTCCTATCGTTAACAGTGAAAACAGTAGCAAATTCGCGGCCATGATTTTACAGTGACAGATGGTTACGTACGGTATCTGGTGTTATAGCATGTGACTATCAAGGAGTCAGTTGACTCATCGATTTACGCAGTAATATCCACATGGCGTTACAAATAGGATGCCAGGTTAACGCGAAGCCATTTAAAAAAATTCATTCACAAATTGATTCGATAACCTTTCAACGCGAGTGGACTACGACCATTCCTTAGCCGATTTCTGGTTATTTTTCATGGACGATTGTGGAACCGATTGATGTTTGACGTGAGGGGAAATATCGACGGTAGCCCATTTTTCGAATTTAAACCCACGTGCCTTTCTAACAAAGCGCTAAAACGACGTATTGGAGATTTAAAAAACACATTTCATCTCTTAGAAGAATTTATTTCATATTCTATAAAATTTCGTTTTACGAATTTAAACCCACGTGCCTTTCTAACAAAGCGCTAAAACGACGTATTGGAGATTTAAAAAACACATTTCATCTCTTAGAAGAATTTATTTCATATTCTATAAAATTTCGTTTTACAATCATATAGTAAAATGTAACCATAAAATGTAGCTCAATTTTTTCTGTATACGTGAATATACTTTAGCGTTATTATATTGTAAACACTGAGTAAAACATAAGATAACTTCTAAACTCTAAAATAGCTGATAGGGAAGGACAGGTGGCAACACATGCAGGCGTTCACGAATTACGAATCTGGTATGTTGTGTTTGAGCATTTCGAGCATTTCGGAACCTTTTCTACTCGAAGGTTTGTCATCATCTGTTAGCAGATACGAAAAGAAGACAAGTCAAGGTAACACACCGATTTAGTTCATACATCGCATAATATGTTATTTTATGATCATATACCAACTAATGATTCATTGTGGCCCTTTTTCGTCGGTTTCGGCAGCTGTTTTCTGTACGAAGCGCCTCTCAGTCTGAAAAAGCTCAACAAGCGAATGATTCCGTATTCGATGAATTCGAACAGCGTTCCGACGCTCAAACCGATAAACAAACCCAACTGGCCACCGACATTACCTGTAAATGAATATTTTTGAAAACTATACACAAATTTACTCTTCTGAAATCTTCTGAAACATACATTTAGATATGTATATGTGATATCCAGTTCTCGAAATTATATTGCCAATGGATGAATATACTGCAAATCCGTGGGACTGATGATCATCCTCGAATCAATACTTTCTCAATACTTACTCAGGAGACTGCCGACAGTCATTGCCGGATAAATCTCCGTAACGTAGATCCTCAAATCCTCGTAGAATACATCCAACATAACGACATTCCGTCTAAAGAAATGATACAAAAGTTTCTTTATTCTATCCTACGTTTTCTGCAGTTTTACTGCACACCTGGCGATGATCTCTAGGGTGAGATCGAAACGTCGTGTACTTAATATATTTCAGATTGTTCGAATGAATGAATTTCTTGATTCTAAATTTCTTTCTATTTGTAGACAGTGGGTTTTTATCTTATTATCCGTTCATCCGTTACATATATATATTTACCGTATAGACGATGAATTCAAACCTATGTAGGAAGCGAGCGAATCAGATATAGGCGAATTCGGTATCGACGAGTAAGACATCTGAATCGGGTGCGAGATTTCGCGACAGCCGTGGACACAATGACCGCAGTATGACGTCATATTTTGTCGTATTTTCGCTGGAAAATTGAATGAAACACATGAAATAATTAAATCCTGGTAGATTCTATCATGACGGCGACCCTCGAAAAATATTGTTCGGTCATGGCAGGGTTAAACCGTATATAACATTTGGATGTTTATGTTGTCAAATTTACATAAAAACAAAATGGAGGAAATCAAAGGGAAAATGCGTCGAGCAAAAATCATAATATACATATATAATCATACAATAATATTTTTGATCGCGTGCTAAACATAACTAGCGTGAAAATTGGAAAAGAAATAAAAGAGATGCGATTTATGCGGGAATACTATGATACACTAGGACGTGTGTTATTAGGTTAATGAGACTATCCTTGAAACATCAACGATTGTTAGATGATTAATTCTACTTGATCCAATTTCAGTGAAAGGTCGACTTGCAACGCACCGGCTCTAGCAACATCTAATATTACCATTGAATATATCATTACTCATTCAACTCTGCGTTCAGATTTATTTACACAGGCTTTCGACCATGATTTCAAAGTATGTTCATGAAGATATTTATATAAGACAACATAATACGTGTACATATTTTTCTTATTCTTTACAAACAGTTTGTGGTATCAGAGTTGATAATACAGGTAGAACGTACTTTACATCATATGTAAAAATGTAGCAGCATTCGTTTATGAGTCGCACATGTTTCATACTTACACAGGAGATTTCGAGCACAATTTGCTGTTTGTTGAGGATCGCAAACTGGATATTTCCCTGAAAGAAGTAACGAATTCACTATTACCCGCCTACTTGTTACGGATGGAACTAGAATGAATACGAAAATCCATTAGAAACAATTAATGGCTCAACACGAGACCAAAAGCCAAAAATTAAAAAAGAATGGTTTGATGTGCTAAATGTTGAGAACGAGAGTTTATTTATAGCTGATACGAACTTTCCCTTTCAGTATAAAACCAATCAAATATCTTTGATCTCGTCGATTTCGTAAAATTAGGGATATGAAATTCATATTATAGAACTTGCCTGGAAAATGTAGAATTTTACACTGGCAATTATGATTGACCAATCGATCTTTACATTCTAGGATACAACCTGATTTCGAATAGAAGGGGAAATATTTCAACCTCCTTTTAGGATCGCATTCTCCCCACGGCTTTTTCGCGTTACGCAACTGAAAAATCAAAACTAAAGCTGAAATTCATCTATTTCCAGTGAGCTCATATCGAATATTGGTAAAATAGAAATTACACGATGGAATCTATCAGATCAGAAATTATTAAATCAAAATGCAATATTTCAGTTTCTCCGAGAACATGGTTTTCATTAACAGTTGATTGGCTGCAAAATTATAGATAAAAGTATGAATATATTCAAGTCAAAAAACCATTTGTGCCTACAGATATATAAGGTGTGCATGCATATTAACTTTTAGGTTATTTTTACACTTCCCATTGAGGGAATGAACACTTATCCAGTTTTTCAGACACTTATTTTATTTAGTTACACAGAAATAAATTGGGTCACAAAGCGAGGGATCCTTGACCGAGTAATCAAATTTGAGTGGATATTGTGTCGAATTCATGACAAAATGTTACCTCGTATGTTCTGGCAGCCACGTACGCTTTCAAACCTGGTCCGACTGATATTCCCTTAGAAAGAACATCGGGCGCTTCGTGTTGGGGATGAACGTGCAGTCTTAGACCTGATTCGACATTACCGCTCCACAATAACGTACTGGTATATTCGGACTATAATGAATTTCGAGAGGACACGTCAAATTTCGTAAACGAACAAATCAAATGAATATGAACCAACTTAGGAAGGCTATTTTTCCAACTTCTGAGAACTGAGCACGCGAAGAATCATTTATCTGAACTTTGACGCCGTTTATACTATGCGCATAATGCGTTGCGTTAACAATAATTAATACGCTAGTCGCCTATTTGCCAAGTTAAACAGCTGGCTCTCTGGTAACAATAAATTAGAACCCAAGTCATGAAGCCATGAAATCATCGTAAACTCGTAGTATATTGATGTAAACCTATAACATTTAGGATTTTATTGTTGGACCTTGGGAACAGTCTTCATAGTACCGGTTCTTATCAATCAACATTCTCATTCTCATTAACACCAATAATCCAAATTTAATCATAATAAACTTCGCTAAACGACCCTCTAGTGTCTAATCAATTTCATAATCTAATCTAGCTTCGGGATGAAGATGGGAATCTACGGAGCGGAGGGCATTGGTGCCAAAACTTTCAATTAATGTAGATAAAGATGAAGTCTGACATTCAATTCATCAGCGTACTAGAAGGTACCTCTTTGATATTCAACATAATCTGTAAACCGTTTCCCGATCCTGAGAGATATTGTATGTACTTTTTATTCTTGTTGAACTGATAGCAGCTACCGTACGTTGTAAACGTGTGCCAGAAATCCTGAAAATATATTTGGAAAAATAAAAGCGTCGTGTATCTAAAACTCCCTTTTTAACCACGATTATTATTTGTCCAGTACAACTATATGAAGCACGGTCACGATTGACTCTTCAGTCAAAATTAGTTTAACCACATCTATGGAACCGACCCTATATATCCGGAAAGCTATTTTCTTTTAGGTTACACGAAAAGAATTGGTTCCCGGAGACTCGTAACGACCATTCTGAGAGTAATATTTTCCTGTGCGATAATGGACGCATGGATATGTAACGCGGTTACAAAGTTCGTCATGTCAATTAACGGAAAAAATTAAATGGATTCATAAAGATTTAGCGTCCAAGCACGTCCGCTAAAACCCATCGGAATACCGAAAAAACGCTAAAACTGGATGATGAATGACGAAAACCACGTTATGTTATCGCCATAACAAATAATAGTCATATATGCACTACGCGTAATCAGATATTGACTCACGTTGGTGGAACATTGCTGTCCATTGAATTTACAGTGTAACAGTGTTTCATTATCGAGTTTCCAGCCGGCTTTTCTCGTAACCGCTGCGATGTCAAAACCATCTAAGAAAAAAAGATAACGTGATAACGATAAATTGCGTAATTGGAAGCCAGTCCACGATAGAAAAAACCGCGAAAGCGTGAAATATTAGTATTGGTATCAGGTCCTAGACAAAAATCAATTCTGGATTTTAATTCAGTATAGATAATTATGTTTAATCAATTGGCGTAGTTGGGAGATTTGATTGGCTGCAGATTCTTGCGCGCCTTCGACGATTGGTTTATTAGAACAGAAATATGCAAAACTCACTCGGGAAAAGGTGGCTCATGTTTGAGAGGTATGCACCAACATCAAAACCAGGTAACATCGCATCTTCAACATCCGAGAACAACATTGAACCGGCTTCAACGGCGTAACGTTCGGCCGGGGTCAATAACGATTTCTGATAACTAAAAACAATTTCACTCTTTGTAATATCAAGAACTTCAACAACATATAACCGTATCTATCTGTCAGAAAATATTTCGCTGTAATCTATCGTTCGTTTGGAAATACTTTTTAAAAACCTATTGCGATGAATAGTACAGGTTTCTCAGTATGTTTACATCTCATTATAGCTGATACTTACGTGTTGAAATTACAAATGGTGACAGCTGGAAAAGTAAGACTCGGATTTTCTTGCACAACAATTTGTGTTGCCGTCCCATACGAATAATAAGCAACGAATTGCAATATTATTTGCCACGACGTCAAACAGAAGGCTGCGATGATAAACACGGCCCAGAAAACCTTTTGCAAACCATGCGTGGAGCCGATAAGTCTCCAAAATCCGTGACAAGTCGTCCCTGAGCTGAAATCCGAATCGATTTCTTTTTGAATTTTTGTTCGACGTAAACAGTTGTTATTCGTCTGCCGAGCCATAGTGAAATACGTCCTCTGAAACGTTAGTTACAACGTTATGAATATATACGTGCGTCCTAGGAAACAAACAAGACTTCGGTCATACGATTGTATCCGATGATATCACGAGTTTAACTGTGTTGTTCCCTATTTCGTACGGATCTCACCGGACCCATCGCGGTATTTATTTTATGCAGGTGTCTCTAAGCCGGTAATGTATTGCTGGCACCGCCGTGTTGTTGCCGTTCGTTTTTCATAGATTGAATGCTGCGCTGTTTTATTTGCCGCGCATACATATGACGGCGGCAATACCCACTTCCCCGCACTGTCGCCCTAAAAAACGGGAGTGAATAGGTAAATCTGTTTGCCGGTCGGTCTAGAGAACAACGAAGTGTTAAACGACTTCGCCCGTCGCATCGAATATTGATAACGTTGATAGCATTGAAATGTTTATTCAAGGTAATTATGAATAAACACGAATCAATGTGACTTATGGCGGTAAATCAGAATGATACGAAGCGATTGCAACCTGACCCGAAGGTGTTTTATATCAGTGTTTGTTTCCCTCAGAGAATATCCAAATGATCGCCATTACAAAATGATTGCTATAGGCGTGGAAACTGGGGAACTGGACGACAGATACTCGACGCAGTCTGTGAGAAGTGAAATTGTCACTCCACGTAGTTGAAAATGAATAATCGTCTAAATTGTGCTTTAAGAAACAGTAGTAGACAGACATCCCTATGAAAAGAAATATCTAAAACCACTTTTTAAAAATATGACAGTTCGTACAAGTAATATCTAGATGTAATTGAAATATAGATAGATATGCACGTATATTATGGATTGATCTTAATACACAATCAGTATTGATTCTTTTTAAAGAAATTCTTATCTTTTGGAGATAAACGAAATGATTGTGTGTATATAAGTCACGAATTTCAACGGCCGTCGATTGACGAGACAAAAATAGTCTCCAGTCGTTTCTTTTTGCGTGCAGCAAATTTAAATGAATGTACAATGTATGAATATTCTGACTTCACGCGTCACAGTCCGCAGACAACTCGATTACGATGCGCTGTGGGAGTCCCTTGAATTACTTCGGCAGAGAAATAAGTTGAAAATATTCGACTACTTTATTGAAATGAAATAATTATTATTGACACAATGATAGTAATTACTGCAACATCAACTGCGATAGAAAAATTAATACAGATACCGGTATATCATCTCGAAATAGTATTTTCGAATGAAATATCATATTTACAAGGTTGCGTATTAAAACAGAGGTTTACCCTACACTAGTATCCGTCTCACTTTCCCTAAAAGGCAACAACAATCCAGTTTCATTGAACCCCTGCCTCAAACTATTTGATTCTCGACTTTGAAACTTTCTTCCACAGTTAAATGTAAAACTGTGACGACTTTCGATGATGAATTCTTGCCCTAGTTCAGATCTAAGAAAAATATGAAACATTTGTTCGAAAAAAATTCATTGTCGGTAGAGAGTTAAAATGTAATATTCCGCAACTAGACTATATGAAAATAGTGGAACAAAATGTATATCTTGTTTCACGTTATAAATACAGTACATCTTTATCAAAAAATGTTTCTGCTAGTTATTGATACATGTTTTTAGACGTCCTCTCCGCGCGTACTTGAGTTAGATACATGTTAGCCGCTACTTTGAGCATTCAAACACCGTACCAGCATAATACGTCCAATAGCCGATATTAAATATAACAAAACCCAACGGGAATAAAACCCTGGACACTTTGTCGATCTTTTGCGAACACCACGAGTCGGTGGTGAAAGCATCTCTACCAAACTGATTACAGCACGACGAGTTTTCGGAGTTCTCTTTTTCGGTGTTTGATGTCGGCTGACAATCCGGCGCAACAGCATCCGGAACGTTAAAGTCTAAAGTCGAGGATGGCAGACTTCCGTTTCCTAACGAATACGCGCGACTTCTAAACGACCAGTGCATCACAGGGACCTGCAATTAATTAGTAAAATACGAATGCATATTATTTTCGTAAATTCATCAGTAGATTTGTGAATCATAGTATAGTTCTACCGAAATAATAACGATTGATTTATCATAAAACAGTTTAGTCATATTTCTTACTGGCATAATTTGTGGCCAAAACGAATTTGTGCGAATAGAAATGCTTAAAAATCTTGTCTTTCACATCGCTGTGACGGTTTACTATTACATATATACAGTCCTACATTGATACGGTGTTATCGCAACAGCTGTTACTCCTTATATAGGCCACCCGATTTCTATCCGATGAAAATATATATCGAAGATGCGGATCCCATTCCACCAATTATCATTAAAAAATATTCCTTTAAATTGAAAATCGGAAGCGCCCTGGGGATAAATATCTATTGAAAAATATTCGAGGTTAATTTCGAGTTTGTAACTCGGAGAAAAACTAGTATTTTCGGTTAAGGGTGAATTTTGTAGGCTAATTTAACCTCGAAAAGCACTTCCAACTGAGAGAATTATAGTTTGCGCGGTGTGGCAAATTAACTTCTACATTTGAATTCCCATATTCTACGTGTTTTTATTCGATTCACGACAGCGTATCGATACCTACTCTCTTTCGCGCCCAGTTGTCACCATTTTGCTGCTGCCCGGGTAAGGTATCCGGTAAGCTATCCGATTCGTCGACGTTTTCGGCGAATATTCTATGATTTACTAAACTGGCTTTGTTCGTCGCGTCTCGTTTCGGCGACGGTTTCTTCGGCGATTTAGCCTTGACACCGCCCCAACGTTCACGGCGAGCCATCACGTTGGAAAAGGCGAACTCGAGAAAGGCCATGAATACGAAAACAAGACACGTCGACATCCAGACGTCGATTGCCTTTATGTACGACACTTTCGGAAGCATGTCTCGGATACCGGCGCTTTGCGTGGTCATCGTCAACACAGTGAGTATTCCTAGAGATATACGGGCAGGCGTGGCGTTGACATCCAACCAGAACGATATCCACGATAACACGACCACGAGAATGTTTGGCAGATACATCTGTACGACGTAATAACCCGAATCACGTTGAAACTCGAATTTCGCTTCCAAAACAGAATAGTTCCCTATAGGAAATAGATATAGAGGAGAAAATCATCATCTCAAATGATTATAGTTGATGTTTAAAGCTGAAAAGGAATAAATGAAAAAAATTCCCGCAATATCAACGATCAAAAACGAAAAATTTAATTGACGTTTCGCAATACTTATCATTCATCAGAGATTTATTCAACGGGCTTTTAAATTAATTTTTGCTCATAGATAGAAGTAATCACAGTGAAACAAATCATTTGTTTGTTTATCAATGATATTGTGGGTTTATCATTAAAACTATATTGATTACAATTTATTCCAAATTGTTTCGCCTTAGAGGAATCATTCTTGACTTAAAAATCGGCAATTTTTTAATGTACGCTTACCTGAGAAATAAACATCATCGACGGCTGATGTCGTCACACACGGAGAATAGAATTCAGGCAAATTACTCTTTTCATTACGTACGAACTTCACCGCTGTGGATGTCGGTGCGGTCCAGAACAATTTCACGTGTCTCGTCGTATGGCCAACTGAAATTTATCGAAAAAAGCTTTTACAAGTGTAGGCTTTTTAAACATGAGGGCATTTCCTCTTAGAAGATGTTAAGTCACAGCGTGGGCTTTAAAAAGTTCTGTTTTTGGGCACAAAATTCTGTCCTAATTCTCCATTTATTTTAGAGGAAATCCCTACGATCGGAATCATCAAATCATCTAACTTTGCCATCATCAAATGTATGCTATAGAAAAAATATCTAAAGCTTCAAATAGATCAGGCGATGTTTATAGTTTAAATCACTCTGAGAAACAAACAGGTTTTAGACGTCATAAAACTGCCGTGCGTTACTTACAGCTTTCGATTTTCAGATAACAGGTCTGTACATCAAACGGAAAATAGGTGAATTTCATATGGCAAGATATCGTTATCGTCAGCCTTGAAATATCAAGAAAAAGCCATGCAAAAGTCGCCTACATATTATTTCGAAGGTTCTTACGTGAAATATAGGATGATCGGGAAATCTGAAATCAGTTCCACAGTAATGAGTAAGAGTTTATTTACTCTGAGTTAAAATTAGTTCATTTTCAATAAGTTAACTTTCAGTCAAATCTTGACATAGCACTGTGGAACAGGGTTCCTGAAAGATGATCATGGACGGAAATGGGGGCGAGTAAACATGACGAAAACTGATAGAATATTGCTTAAAATCTTAAAACAAAACAGTTGTAAAGATTGATAGTTTCAACGTTTGCGTGGCGGTAATCTGCTGTTGTTATTTCATAAGCAACGATGCAATCTGATATAATCGCCTTATTGTCGCGCGATTGTAAGTATTTGATGAGTAAATCGACGGCAGCGGCGCACCTCTGACTGTAATAAATCGTTCCGTTTGGAAACAGGTGGAACAGCACGTTCGGCATCGTAATGCTGTGCCGTACGGCTTTCTTCTCCTCCCGAAAATACGTGTCCGGTAACCAAATATGACTGCTTCTCTCGCTGCCTAATGATATCGAGTCGTCGGGGCCGTAATTAGCTAAACTAAAACTCAGTCGTTTATCTTGCCACATCTGACGAAACAGCCCGTGTATGGTGTAGTCCTGCAAACACGAAAAACACACAGATAAATCTATTTACGATAGAACGACTCGGTAAATCTTATTTAAAATATCAAAAGCGTTCAACCAAAATAAATTTGAAAAAAGGTGCATGTATTGTAGAGCTGGGGTTTTTGACGTCAAAATTTATTGTTCATTTGCAACGGAAAATTATCGTGCTTGATAAGGCTAAAGCAACTGTATACCTATTTTATTAGGCGTATGTATTTTTTAGAATGCACATAAAATCGTTTACTTTGCAGTAAATCATCTTAACGATATGTCATTAGTTTTGGCTGTGTCGAATGACGGTTGCTATCAAGATTCTTTCCCGAAGATTCTTTGAATTCACCCGTTTGGGAATGCTTACAGCGAGCAGATGAGGAATTGTAAATAATGAGGGTCTTCTGACTGTAATTCTAACGGGAATTAACACCGAACAGATCTTACCATGTTAATGGCGCTTACGCTAGCGATTTCAATTATACGAAAGCTGCAGTTGACAACAACAGGGACACCTATAAACGAGAGAAATTGTTATCGGTACGTCTAGTTTTTTTTTCTTACAAGGGAGCTCCTGTTGATTGTACATTCTGGTCGTTATTCTGGTTTTTTCCCGCAAACACTGGAATAATAGCCATCTATGAATAATGTAACCTGCCAAAGCAAGTAGATCCAAGAGGATACACAAAAATATCGATGCCAAGACGAACATGGTTTTGCCGCAACAAAACGAAAGTTGTGAAATCTTTGAACCGGCTTCACATTACAGATTTATTCATTTTTCAGTTTTCTTCGTTTTCCTTGCTGAAGTAAAGTTCAATTTGTGAATATTGAATTTCTTCGCAGTGCTGACACTTACTTTCGTTGGCAAACGGGCGTGTAAAACGATCATATCGTTGTTCGCTCATTAATTGCTGAATAACGTCCGATTCATTACAAAGTCTGAAGTAAGAAGATATTAGATTTTACCTGTCATGATATGTGTTATGAGATTCTGTTGTTTTTATTCGGTAATTTGGACTCACTGACGAGTTGTCAGTGACACCGCAGATAAGTGGTCGCACAGCGGCCCACGCAATAAACGTATCAAGGAGAAAACGGATTATATATATATATATATATATATATATATATATATATATATATATATATATATATATATATATATATATATATATATATATATATATATATATATATATATATATATATATATATATATATATATATATATATATATATATATATATATATATATCGCTGTTGCCAACCCTAAAACCCTCTTCATGTAATGCGCCTGCCAACAGGATTGTTTCGTAATCAGGTGTCAGCAACACCAAATGACAATATGTATATATGTATTTCAAGCATAAGCACAAGGAACAGCTAGAAATCGATCTAATTTGGATTTGTCATTTCAATCTCAAAATATCTCTATTCTGCGAATAAAAGTGTGCCAATGGTTAGTTGATAGCGCAATTGAAAATTGCCAATTAAGGCGAGAGACCTTAGGCAATAATTGATACTTCACAGTTTACGCGCATTCGTGGAATCTCAAGAAGCAAGTAAACGAAGCTGGTCAAAATATCGTTTTAACAGCCACGCCTCGTAGGTGACTAATCATCAATTTGACGATACACAAGAAAAAAATGTAAATACTAGAAATGTTAACATAAGAAATGCTTGGAATGTATTGAGATGACATTCGAATACTTCAAACGTAATTTTTCTCTTCGGAGTTCATGTAAATGTATTATATTTTGTCGAGCAAACAATAAATTCTAAGAAATCACGCAATCATGTCGTAATTTTCCGATCGCGATGCGATGTAACGTTTTACACGTTCAATTTCAACAGGCGCCATCAATATTCATCGACGGCGGCGGCGGTCGGTGTTCGGTTATCAATAAAAACAGTTCTTCAATTTCCGTTAAGGGTTGTTTGACGAGCGCACGCATTGTTATTCAGTAAGATACATATCCGGAAAATGTCAATTATTGCCCACTCTATATCCATTCCTACCCGTTACCATACAACTATGCCATTATAGACTTAAATCGGGCGTTGATCGATCTCGCTGTCGTCGTTGTAATCACCGAGTTTACGCCAAATTTCATCGATATATAACTTATCACGTTTGTTATACCTTTTATTGTCAGAAACCCGACATTGCGTAATTTGGAAAAAAAAAGCAGTTAACACTTACCTTGTGCTCGGCAGAGAGGCGAGGAAAATGAACAACTTCACTAGGGTGCACCGCATCATAAAGTCGGGTATGCCACATAATTATATTTTCACATCTCACGAGTCGTAACACAATCGGCCATGCAGAATGGAATCCACATCTTTAAAAGGTGTAAATAAAAATCTCATCACCATTGAAAAAACACTATATCCGATAGTAGACAAAAACCCACAATAAAAAGAAAAAATATATGGTAGCTTAACGTTTCAACTCAATTCTATGAGCCATTTTCAAAAACTGCTGTTAGAATTGAGTTGAAACGTTAAGCTACCAGATAGTTTTTCTTTTTATTGTGGGTTTTTGTCTACTATTGATATTGGACAGCCACTTGTCTATGGAAACCACTATATCCGATGATAACGAAAAACAAAGTCCGAAAATGTTTCCTAGAGCTATAAGTAGTTCATTCGACGTTTCGACTATAGTCTAATAAACATCTTCAGGAATACCAGTATTCGTTATTATTGTGGGATTCCTCTATATATGAAAAATCATATTTCTATAAGTTTTTTAAAAACGTGGATGTCTGGATGAGCGCTGAAAGTGGGTCCCCTAATTCGAAATTTCGGTTTCGAAAAAAAACGATTGATTGTGGGCCCGTGAAGCCGGCCGTCTCGATAAAACCCTATAAAACCCTACAATAAAACCCTAGAAAGACAATCAACTGAAGTGATCTATTTCCCATAAGTGTTCTTCTTTATGGTCGAAGCAAAGAGCGTGGCTTAGAAATGGTTGAAGATGGAAAATGATGTAGTTGGACGGACCGGAAAGCTTATTTTGGCTTTCGGTTTTTCACTCGAAATTCGATCTTGATTTGCAGAAGTCATTCAGTGTTTCACCTACGAGAGTGGAGGCAGCTGTGAGTTATAGGCTGATTCTCACGCAACTCGAGTGAATTTGTCGTTTCTGATCAGGGGCGGATCCAGGGGGATGGGTAGACAGTATTGGAAGGAAATTTAAGGGCACCTTTCTGATCTTAGGGCACACCCAGTATCCAGGTCAATGCGAGTGCCGAAGGCGCGAAGTCCTTCGAAGGGGGTATGGGGGCCCTCCCCCAGAAAATTTTGAAAATATGGTACCATTTAAAGGCTTTTAGAGGGCTTCTAGAGACTAATTCAGAGCAATTCAGAATAAACAACCCGGACACGGAATTAGCGGTTGCTGAAATAATGCCTTTCAAAATATTGCCGGTGAAATTTCGAAGGGCACTTAACAATTCTAGACCGTATTGGGCAATACGGCTAATACGGTCTGGATCCACCTCTGCTGATGTTCACTAATCGTTCAATATCCGTCGTTTTGCAATACACATCCATTAAACAGATTCCGGCGATGAGTCTTCATCAGGAAACTAGTATTAGATTTTGAGAATCAAGTCAGGTAACGTTGGTTTCTGACGGGCGTATTCGCTATGCGGCTGATTAATGCACACGCGAAGAATGCCATCCCCTAAATTCAAATTTATTCAGTTCCATTACTCTGAACTCATTACTATGACAGTGATTGGAAAAGGTTTAGTACCGTACCTCAATACCATCATGAATATTCTAATAATTATTGTGGAAATACATGGTTAAAGCATTCTATACAAATTCACTAAAATGATTTAGGCTTCGATAACGGCCCCATTTTTACCATCATATAACGTCTGTTGCGCTCGACCTCCAAGCAATATCATACATATTCATATGTGTACTTCATCAGTATTTCACCTGTTTCCTATTTAAATCTGACGTCATAGAAGTCAAATTCTGCGCACCTTTTTAAACTACGGACCCCGGGTATAGCCCGGGTAGGCCGACATCAAATTGATTAAATGCGTTAGTATCTGCTTACCTTATAAAACAAGACCATCTTTGCAGATTATCAGGATTTCTACTTAATAATTCTTATGTTTTCAGCCCGAGTTCGAAAGCTCTCTCGAACAGCTGTCTGTATCGTAGCGAAAATTGACTCAATTCGGTCAAAATTGATGTCATACTGTATGTAACATGTATGTGTGATGTATCAATAGAATGCATATTCGTAAGGAGGCATCTGTTGCAAACCTTGATATGACATTTCCCAAAAAATACGTTCAGTCTTAATAAGCTTCTTCTAAAACATCTATAGGAGGTTCGTTTTTTAAATATTTTGCCCCATTCCACTTTTTGTGGAATTGCCGTTTTCTTCATTAGATCTTGCAACATATTCTACCGATTTGTGTTCATTATTGATTAAGAAATAACCTCTATAACGACTTTTAGGAATCTACGTGTTGAAAATACGTTATGGATAAAAACTTGCCTCGGAATTGTATCGGTCAACTAGATTTGTCCGAGCTAATAGTATGAGTTATTCTGAATAACTCTTCCTCTAACAACATTTTATTGACCCAAGGTAGAGATCAAATTAATTAAGATAGTTGGTGGACTTACCGTGACGTTGATATTCAATCCTATTTCTAAAGAATTTTTACGTACGTACCATCAATCAGACATGCCAGAGCTCCGATCATCGCAAGAGTTTCTGCAGACGAGACATTACACTCCAGAGGTGTTAACGTCATGCGCGCTTGCGTTGTATCAAATAGAATCTAATACGGTACGTACGAGCGAAGCGCAAGCGACGCGCACAGATTCCAGAAAGAATATGCAATTAAATGACAAATAGATATCCCTGTCCATAAATAATGCATGAACGATATACTTACCAAACGTAATTAACTGTATGTAACTATACTGCTGTATGTAACTATACTGCTGTGTAGGAACGTTGTTCTTTATCGAAATACTGAGACGTGAGAAGATTTGTGAGGTAACCGTCCACGAATTTTGAAATTATTCAAATTTGAAATAATTCAAATGATTCTTTTACATTCCCTCAGTCACCTGTCAAAAATATATAATTATTTGATAATTCATCTGTTTCGTTGTATTTGTTACATATATACCGAATAGTTAAAGTTACCGGAACCTAATTCTGTTCGGAATCGATGTTCCGTCCTGCTTGCTTATGGGTGAATGTTCATTCTCGGTTGTTTGCCGTTCATTTTCGATTCAGGTGCAAACACGAAAAAAGAATCAGTTGTCCTACAGGCTTATTGATTTGATTATTAGGTTAACACGACTCCAAAAATTCCTATCCACTCATGAATTCGACGAGAAGTGAAAACACAACGACATTTAAACCCATTTTATCATGTTTATTTCGATTTTAAATCTATGGATAAACACACAATTTATATACTAACAAACCGGCAAATTCATTGGAATTCTTTTAAGTGTAAAAATCATAACTGGCAGGATTTATAAATGAGCGTTCCAGTTCTGAGATCCACACACAACGTATCAGAATCATATTCAACGAACACAGAAAATACTGAAATCCTGACGTTAACTACAGAAACGTGAGATTCATGTACGTCATCAGATACATATAGTGTAAACACTCGTTTTAAAATCAGAAGAAACCTGATTATCTAAAGAATGCTTTCTTTCACAATGCGCGAGATTAATCTTGATCAGTTTGGCTAAAACACCTCTTACATAACACCGCATGATAAGGATACATCGAGTATTATAATATAATAATCACGATGGTTTTTCTGGTTAACGACTGACCTGTAATGCAAAATTTCTAAGTAAACTAAATGCAATTTGTAAATCACCTGATCAATGCTAAATCAATAATTGCCTCTAAGAAAATTCGATCATCATTCGAACAAAGAAGAAGTGAACGACATGTTCCTCTCTCATGGTTCATTAGAAAGATTTTTTCTCATTTCCAAACAGTCTCATTTCCATGTTTCCCTGTGCCATATACCCTTAAGGTATTGCAAAGACAATTTCAATGATATTCACTGCCAAAAAAATGTTTTTTTACAGCTATGTTCACTGCCTTCAAGGCTCGAAATGAGTTCTGTTTGTATCCAAAGGCAATAAGTTTCAGCACATCAGAAGCATTTTCAATAATATCTACTTTAAAGATCAAAATCAAGGAGATCCAACCAAGACTAATTTTAAATTCAATTATTTGGCACAGTAATACATGTTGCACTGCAGGGACGGATCCTGAGGATATCTTAAGGAGGTTGGCTAATACGTAGAAATAAGAATATTATAGAATTTGGTTAAACCACACATGGGTACGGGCGCTGAAGCAAAAACCTTGACAAAAAAAGATGAATGGAGAAACAATGTCCACGCCCTGCTTTTAACAATGATTAACTCAATGAAATTAATCATTTTTGTAAGAAATATGAAAATGAAAACAGGGAAATCTAGGTAAACTTTGGTAAAAATCTTGAATCCGCCCTGTACAGATCACAGTAAACGCCTCATCACGTGTCACTCATTTCCACGTGTTCAGGTTTTCAGATCGATACACTCGAGTTCGGTCGAATTATATGTAGGAGAATCACAGTCATCGACTGTAACTGGACGACGATTCACAACAACAGGTGCCGGCACGGCGAAACAACACTTGAAATATCGTCGGAAATCGAGACGCGGCATTTTTTCGACGTCGTCAATCGTTTCGGGAAGCGGTTGGTTTTTCGTTTCGGGAAGACACAACGACAGCAGAGCGGCGGTGATCGCGATCAATCCGAACAGAACTCGGAAAATCTGGGAACCACCGGCCTGAAATATAAGAAGAGTTCAACCATTAATGAAATCATCAGAGCTGTGATGATAATATAGAGAATATAGACAAGTACCCTTAAGTTAGCCTTGATTTATATTGTAATACCCCTAGTTCGCGCCAGCCCTGAATACTACTTAAACTTAGTATTCCTGAAGGTCGAATTGAATAAACTATTGGCGCTCAACGAGAGATTTCTGACTTTATTCTTCATTATTATTGGGATTCTCTGTATTATAGAAGTTTAGTTTATAATTTGACTCCATACCAGGTGAAACAAATCAATTAAAAATAAGCTGAATCAATCGTTGAAGCAGCTGGTGATATAAAACTTAACTACTATTATACACAGGAAATTCTAGTCAGTAAACCCCAGTGTGGTTTAATTTCACGATCAGATTTTCACAAACCACATCTTGTCTAAGCAATCTAATTACAAAAGCTACTACCAAGGATACTAGGGTGTTACTAAACGCAGGCTGTTTAGACGGAAATTTTTCCAATGACAGATCCTGGGACACATTGCATCCCTAGTGAAGCAAGTATCAGAGCTCATTTCAAAAACAGGAGGGTAGATGGTTGCAAAAATCCAAGGTATTTGGTGCATTTGGGTTTCAAATCTCTGCTGATTTATGAATCGAGTTGAAATGACTGCGCAGTTTACAGCTCCATACTTTTTCAAAAAGGCAATGACCCTAATACAGAAATTACAGTCAGGATCTGCCACTGGCTAGAACAATCACTAATTGGCAATTCTCAATATCGATTGTGTAAAAATGATGTAAATTCACAGGCCAATCAATCGAATGTAATTAATCACATTGAATAGACAGAAACAGAGTCATACGGATTAAACGAACATTTTTCCAATACTTCACACAATTAATCAATAGCAAAAACCTCTAATCACTTTAAACCTAGTTAACACATGACGGTAACGCATAGAAAATGACATCGATTAAGCTTATGATAGAACGAGTAACAGTATCGAAAAATTGGATCTCGTTTAAACCTACCCATTCGAGCACGAAAGGCGCCATAACGGCGCCTAAAGTTTCCCAGAGCGACGACAGGCCGACGCTCGAATTGCGAATAAACGTCGGGAACATTTCAGCCGCGTAAAGATACGTCGTCGAATACGAGCCAGTAATTCCAAACTTTCCGACCATCGCTAACGTGATCATAACTGGAGTTAACCACGTTACTGTGCTACTCGCTGAAAATATAAATATGAATTGAAGCCAACACGATATTGATATCGTTACGCATGATTAAAGTATAGGTACATAACGCAAAAACTAGCGTTCATGAATGAATAAATCAGTAGATTTTGTGTGTATATTTTTGTCCAAAAAGAATTTACCGTAAGTGGCTACAAGCACGATGATTATGTTCGCAATTCCACCTATCATCAAAAAGGTAAACAACGCGATGCGGCGCCCACTGAAAAATAAGATTCGCAAAAATTTGAAGAATTTGGATTTAGAGAGCGGAAGGTTTTATACTTCTAAGAATATAATACTTACTGGCCTAGTGCGTACATGCCGGTTAAATAAGCAGGTATTTCGGCCAATCCATTCAGAAAAAAGTTGAGATAAATATTTCCCGGCAACAGAGTAAAACTGAACGAGATTCCAAAGTATAACATACTGTTGGCTAACCTGAAGAAAAATGGAACTGTACATGTCGGTCGGTTATCTGTTTATTTCTAATGAATATGAATGAGTCAAAATTGGCCACTATTCCCTACTAAAAAACAATAATTACATTAATTGATATCGTGGGTTTTTCTCACTGATATTCATCAAGACGGGAAATACCAACAATCTTAGGCTAAAAAAAATTGATACCTTGTTTCTCCGCTCTGCTGAGCTTAAATGTTGACCCGGCCGGCCGCCTATCTACCCTATACATTACTTTTTTTTAAATCGTGATCAATTTAACCATAACAGACCCGGCCGCTATAGAAATGAACTGTTTATTAATTTTATCATATTTTACAAAAATGACCCGGCCGCTGCGGAGAAACAAGGTATCATTTTTGTTTAGCCTTAATACAATCATTTTGCAACTTCATTTTCCGAAAATTGTTCATTATTTACCATGAATAAAACATGACGATTGAATACATGGCCATACGCGGACGTTTAAATATACCAAAAACGGAACATTTCCCGAGTGCACTAATTCTGCTGGAATTTTCTTCATCTTCTACGACGACTTGAGACGAACAACTCGTGCAATCTTTTTGAGCGTTGACATCATCCGTATTAATTCGATCATTGCTGCAGTCGCAATCTTCACAATCTGTAGCACATGTTATTCGCATTAATACAATCAGCACTTACACAGGCCGTGAGGAAAATTTTCAAAGAATTCACAAATTTCTAACCAACCTTGAGATAAAGCTTTGCCGTTCCATTTCGCGAATTTTCCAAGGATTTTCTGCGCATCTGCAATTCTGCCTTTGAAAGAAAGCCAAATGACCGATTCCGGTATAATCCTGAAACACAAAGTATCAACAGTCAAAGTGTATAAAGCATAATTAAACGACCTTTGAAAACAGTCCACGATTAAGACAAACTGACCAGATATAGATTATCGCCAGGAAGCTCGGCACGGATATAGCGATTTGAATATAATTCCAGTCCTTCAACCAGTAAGCGATTCCAGATAAAGCCATCACTCCGAGCGCCCAAAAAAACTGAATCCCAACACACGGCATTGTTCTATGTGTGGCTGGAAACAACTCGCAGACCGTTACGTAACCAACTAACGCAATACCCTGAAATAAACAAGAGCATTTCGAAATTTTTCCATACAGTTGACTCAGTCGCTATGGGATAAGTCTTCGCATCACTGAAGTTGTCTCTACTTTTGAGTCCAAATTTTCCAATTCAATTTATGAAGTGTAAATTTGGGTAAGTTGTCAAAACATACTGATCATCCCAATTATGCCGACGAGTTTGACTGTAGTACTCGATGCAGAACCACTTGGGATCAGCTACTCTTATAATAATAATAATAAAAATATGTGTCTTATATAGGGCTAAATCCAGCAAGGCTGCTCAGAGCGCTTTACATTTTTCGGTATTATTACCCTGGCCAATTTTATACTCTAACATGTATCAGTCATCTCTCCCTGGGGAAAAGTAACACCGAGCTGCTAACAAACGCTCAGGAGTCATCTATCAGGCCAGGTACCCATTTACTCCTGGGTGGAGAGAGGCAATGAGGATAAGTGTCTTGCCTGAGGACACTACGGCAATGTACGGGGTTCGAACCCACGACCTGGCTTCCCAGAGCCGAACGCTCAAACGGCTCGGCTACACCGCTCCCTCGATCCACTTATCTTGACTTTTAAGCATAATCTTAACAAAAAAGAGATGAAAGTGAATAAATGGCGCATGATCTACTGGTATAATGAACCGCCAAAAACTAATCTCACAGCTACATTACATCAAGCTGTATAACCACTAGCCAAGTGGAGTTGTTCTATTCTTAGACTAGTAAGTATTCTTTATTTTTAGTACGAAACCCAGGTTCGATCTCCGGTGAGTGCCGCCATTTCACTGTCACTTCTTAATTCTGTTATAGCTGAGGAAACTACGATCTACCTGATTCAGAGCGCCGATGATAAATCGCAGAACCGTGAAAAATATATAACCATCGACGAACGCGGCTCCGAGGCCAACAGCAGCTTGAGACAGTAGGTAGACGATCAGCATTTTCTTGCGTCCGATTATATCGGCGCACATCGATAGAAATATAGCACCGACCATCTGACCAATCATAAACACCGCTGTATTCAACGACACCAAATAACTCTTCCCACAAACGAGATTCCACTGAAATAAAATAATGGTCCCCACCGTTATACAAATTCTAATTAGTTTTTCATGGGTGATTTTTCAATTTTTCCAAATGGAAAACATCTTTGTAGTAACAGGTTGATAAGGTGATGAGCGTACCCTTGAACTAATCGCTTTAAAGGAGTTTTGAGCATTTTGCTCAAATTGAATGAGTTTCAAGCACCTTTAAAATGCATTGTCTACATGGAAGTTTTTAAGGATTAAAGAAGTCTTAGGGACCGTGAATAAAAGTCAATATATATATAGTGGATTTTCCACTAATGCCCAGTATCATGCTTTAGCAATAGGCATAATAATATTTACAGGAATAATGTCAATTAATCATACAAACCTCAGATACATAGGTTTTACCATGCTTCAAGACATCGAACTGACAACTAGTCGAATTCACTCGCGTTCCACACAGATATTCATCTACATTTTCCGATGAAACATGAAACGTACCTAGTTTCACGCTCACATTGGCAGTTGGGAAAGATGCGGAAATGTTCGTATCATAGGTTAAATTCGTGCAGAGTAAATCTGGTGTCAGCGCTGTAAAACTAGATACGAACGGATGCCAAGCGCCTCTCATACACACGAAACATATACATAAAAATACGAGCATCTGATAGCGACCATAGCCGCCGATTTCCTGCAGTTTCGCTTCAATGTTAATCATCGTTTATTGCGTTTGTAGTGAGTGAGTGGATAGTGATGGCGTGCTTTTCCTTATGATTTTTTTTTTCGAGTCACTTTTAAGTTATAACTATATTAGTCTTGCCCTAAATCAGATTTCTACAGTTCTTTTCTTGAGACATTGAAGGGTAACAACAGTAACACACATTGCGATGTCTTCATTCAGGGTGGCTGTATCTTAAAAAAACATTAACCAGACTTTCTCACGTTTGTATGTGTGTCGTTGACTTAGAGATTGATTTCATCAGCCCGAATTTTAATTCTCGTAATAGGGTCAACGACCTTGAAATTAATTGCTCCGCTACAAGAAAAATTGCAAAATTCAATTTCAATCTTTTTTATTCAGTCGAAATCGAAACGCTTGAACCCGATATAGAATCTACCCAAATTGTGATAGAAAAAGAAATGATATAAACAGACAAATTAATGTCCCAGGTTAATTTGAAAAAAGCGGTTTTAGAAAAATAGGCAAGATTTCGAGTACCTATGCGGGGTGACTCCGAAAATATGCGAAACGGGAAAGTTCATTCGCCATAATAATTATATCGGTATTCAACAACATAATCAGCGTCTTGTCAAAAAGTAATTCAAGACAGCCAGAGCAGTTTTATCACCTTATCTTCGATTAATCAATTTTTATCGCTCAAAACGTCAAAACGTGAATCGTGAGTTCTTATAAGTTAAACATGGCTTGTCCGTATAAGATGACATCAGTTAAAGATGCGATGGCGCGTTTAAATACAGATACAGACGACTTTGAAGAAACGAATAAGTAAGTCTGCCACTAGTTAGTTACCTCGTTGGTGGTAAGCTTTTTATAATCGGATGGGCTTATACCAATGTGGTTTGTGAAAATATCCGAACGTGAAACTAAACCACAGACAGGTTACTGACTAATATTAGTCTGCCACTGTCTTTAGGTTCACATAGCCTACAGCAACAGTCATTCATTGACTTGACGAGTATCTTGGTAAAACGCTTAGCCTTCTTACTCTGACAGTCCACATTGATTTATAGCGTAAATAGTCATAAATAAAACTTAAGTATCTGCGTTATATCACGGGCCTCTTATACAGGCCTATATATAATATAGTATACTATACTAGGCTTTATCTATAACTAGCCTATACTGTATAGTTATAGATAAAGCCTAGCTTCAGTGTCGTTGAACTAATTTCTAAAAAATAGTCCTCATTGATATGATTAGATTAAGATGTTAACCTCTGGATGTACTCGAGTACTAGGTAGGCCTAAATAGGGGTTTTATTTGAACAGACAGGTTATCATTGAAGAATTGCATTACTGACTGCATGTATAGTCTATTGTACCAAAGGTTTCTTTGTCATTTTCAGCGGAGAAGGTACAAAACAAGGTGAAGATTATGATTACAATTCATACCTGAGAGTAAGAATATACGCTCAGGCTATTTTTACGACGCCGTAGACGGACGACACCAGCTATTTTTACGACGTTTTATTCTGATTGGCTATTTCACGTTGCGCATGCGCACTAGGGTGCACGACTTAGAAAAATCAAGAGTTAGAGAAAATAGAGCGGATCGAGCGACACTCGAACCCGGGCCAGTAAATTAGTAGCGCAGTGTCATACCACTAGACCACCGAGCTCGCTGAAAACCACTCGAATGTTTTAACTACATATAGCCTCACCTTACCCTAATCCTATTCCTACGGGGTAAAACGGACCCTAACCCTAACCCTCTGGACCCTCTTCTCACCCTCTTGACACTAATCCTCTCCTCTCTAGACCATAATCCTAAATTCAATATAAAACCGTCGTAAATATAGAATTTACGACCGCTTTACGACGCCGTAAAGATAGCCACTTTGAAGAATATACCTTTGATATGTAAATATTGACATGCAAACTAATTCCTGATGTATGATTGTTCTACAGGGACCTGTTGCACTTTTTTTAGTTGGTGGCATAGCTTTTATAATCGCATGGCCTTATACCAGTATTTTGTGAAAATATCCGATCTTGAAAACACAGACAGGTTACTAACTGACTACTTTTACACAAGCTCATGCTTGTACAGCCCTTGCACTGTGCAGCAGTTTCATTTCCTTCTGACTGTAATTTTTTTAATGAAGAGGTAATCAGCTTTTTTCTTCGAATTTTAGTTGGATCGGCTTTTGTCTTGTCAAGATGTGCCTGCCGGTAAATTCCACGATGAGTGGCTTTTTGTCATCACACATCAAGGTACAAACAACAAAATAGGGCCTATATCTTATTGTAGTATTAGTCTAGTTGTCATCCGGTTTACCGTCTGAATTGTAAATTAATGAACCGCATTCTTCCTCCCTTAAACATGCAAGATATTACTAGGCTAACTGGTTTTTAGAAATTTCAACTAATGTTTGCCTTTCCTCTATTGTCTTGTATAGCATATGAACTGTGGTTCAAGCAGATTTTATTGGAAGTCGATTCTGTGCGAGGAATTTTCAGTAAAATTGTAAGTGCCACTCTCATATGACCAAAAACTAACAAAAAATTGCCATTTTCTTTTCATTAAATTGGATTAGAACTTCTTCCAAAATGCCAAAAATTGGTCTAATGAATACATTTGTGAAATCTCAATGTTTATATATTTCTTATCCACAACTTTCAACTAATTATAATTTTTTTCAGCCCCTGGAAGAAAGTAACATGCTTGTGATTATCAATCGGCTCAATAGAGTAAACCTGATTCTGAAGGTAATTTTTATTTATTCCTAACAGGAATGGGTTTATTAATAGGCCTACATCTGCACGCCTTTTTGCTGTATCTGATACTATGCATTCATCAAAACTATAAAAACTATCTGTGCATTTAGTGTCGTACAATGGAAACTCTTTAAACCCTTTCAGTGATGACTAATAAATACCGAAAAGTGCTGGAGATAATTTGAAAATTCTTTAAAGATTCTACCCCAATGCGTTGTATTATAGGCAAACTGCTTTAGTGCGTCTACACCGCGGCGCAGTGTATCTTAAGTAACTAATATTTCACTATGTTTGACAGGTGCTACCACCTTTCAATGGAAATTACTAATTACTAATAACATCAATACACCGACTAGCTAAGTCTATCACCGATTTATACACTGCACTGTGGTGCAGATGCACTGATAGGGTTAACGAATTCAAATAAAGAAAATTTCGAATTTCGCCCCAATATATTTCGATCAATTATAGATATCGGATACGATTAACTATTACTCAATTAAAACAGAACACATTTTCTGGTCCCCTGAAGTTCGTAGTAATGAAGTTCCACTGTATATGATTACCAGCATGCTAAAGTCCATACAGACACTGACAATTTCTCTGAAGAGAAGACGTGAAGGCTAACTTGAAAATCAATTTACGCTACGCAAATTCGTTATTGGGAATAAAATGTACTGATTAAATTCAGAGACTTTCGTCAAATTATTTAATTTTTGCATGCCGCAGTTTTTGTTGTATTTTGTCTTGTACATGTCTGCTATTCTTCTAGTCTGCTATTCTAACTATTTAACGACGCACTAATGGATCTAGAATATAGGCCTATGGCTGTTTGCATGTTTTTACTCAATGTTAACCTGTATATAAATTACAGCTTCTTGTTGAACAGTTTCAAATACTAGAAACAATGACTCCGCAAGACTTTCTTGAATTCAGGTATACTTTGCACCAGTATTAAACATCTCGCTTTTCAATTTCATTATCAATATCTTTGTAACAAGTCTGAAGCAATATTCAATTCAATCGTCATCGGACTATCAGTCAAAACACCTTGGTTTTCCTATAATATCCTATTGCCTATTTTCTTTTAGGGTGAAACTAGGTACAGCGTCGGGATTCCAGAGTTTTCAATTCAGGCTGATCGAAAATAAACTCGGTTTAAAAGAGGTAAGATTATTAGCAGTCTCCTGAATGCAACTGCACATCAGACGAGCTTAGATCAATGTCATTTCATCAAAGTGAAATTAATTTTATTCGTTTCATGAAGAGTAACCGCATTCAATACAACAAACAGAATTACGGAGATGCTTTCGATGCGGAATCACCGATGATGAAAAACATCGAAAAATCAGTCGAAGAGAAATCGCTTCATGATTTAGTGATGGTTTGTATCAGTGTTTTGAGTAGAATTCATGAAATAAACTTAAATCCACCAGTCAAACTCATCATAGGTTGGACAGACATTATGTTTGTAACTAATACAAATGACACCCTTAGTAGACAGAATAGGAATTAAAAATGGAGATTCAAAAATATAGATGACATCAGTCATCCTCTTACTTATCTGATGACTTCATTGAGTTATCTACAGTTAATTTCCAATTAAGAAATATTGTATCATAGGACCATGTGTAAAGTGTGTACGCATATCCACGAGGGGTCAAAGATTTGCCACTTCTCCCTCCCTATATACATGATACTTTTTAAATTAATTGTTTTAATTTAATTGTTTTAAATTAGCAATATTTGTACTTCATGAGCATTTATAATAATTGAAAGCTTGTTTCCAATGCAAAATTGAAGGCTTCTTTCCGACTGATATTATCATATTTATATTCCATAGAATTGGTTAGAGCGCACACCCGGCTTGGAGAGCTTCAATTTCTGGAGGAGATATTCACTAGCTGCCAATATGTGGATACAACAAGAGTTCTATTCAGCAGCCGAGGTAAAATAATGAATAAACATTGCAAGTGACATTTCACTCAAAATACAGGACTTTTGATATCATTTCTCACTTTATCCCCCTACATTCAGCAAGAAACTGACCCTGACTTGAAGAAGGTCAAAACCGAAGAGTACAAGAAGCAGAAAGATGCGTTCGATGCTTTGTTCGATGAGAAACGATACGATGAAGACAAAGCTCGAGGTATTTTGAAGATATTTCTGTCTGATCAGTTAGAAGTGAAATTGAATCCAGTAGTCAGAAACCGAGTGATCCTGTATTTAGATTATAGTGAATGTTGTCAGTGATAATAATGATGCAGGTAATGATGAGGCTTGTATAGCACTGAATCCTGCCAGGCTGCTCAGAAGTGCTTTACAGGCTGTTAGTTGGTATTATTGCCCCCAGCTTATTATCTAACTGTACCTTTTCCTGGGTAGAAGTAACATCCGAGCAACTCGTTAATACATTTCTGTTTAAGATGAAACCCATCTATTACGATGATTTCCAGCATGTCCCGGCATTGCTCTGCATTCGATGCAACAAATTGTTAAAATGTCAACATTCCATTGTGTCACCAGGTAACCACAGATTCACGTATAAAGCATTCCAGGGAGCGATGATGATTTCTTGTTATCGAGATGAACCGAGGTTCCATCAGCCGTATCACATGCTTAAACTACTACTCGATGTCGATTCCAATCTGACTAAGTGGAGATGTAAGTGTGATCTATTTCCACTCTCGGATCTCGAATTATTATTCATTAGTTTGAATTAAGATTGATTTTTATTGCGTTTACGCTCAGATAACCACGTGATGATGGTGCAACGAATGCTCGGTTCAAAGATAGGAACCGGTGGCTCGTCCGGTTATCAGTATTTGCGTTCTACGATCAGGTAAAATAAATCAGTATTGTTTCATCAGCATTAATAGATCCGGGGGTTCATTTTGAAAACCTTTCACACCCCAAAAGGGGGCTTTGATGTCCAAAAAACAATATTAGGTACACTGAAGGGCACTTGGCACATCCTAAAAGGGCAACATTTTCATAGGCATACTCTCACATTGCATGCACCAAAGTTTAATGGATTTGTATTACAAGTCCCCCTGAATCGGCGCCGTAGATCGTATAGTATAATTTATTTCCATCATTTCAGCGATCGTTACAAGATCTTCCTGGATCTTTTTCATCTGTCGACGTACCTGATACCGAGACGCTACATACCCGTTCTCAACAACGAGATGAAGAGAAGATTATCGATAATGGAATTTTATCAGTGCGCGTCACCGGTTCCTGATCCGACTACTCTCGACTAGTGCAGTGGACAAAGTTTGAAAGTATCGTTCCAATTGCGAGTCCCATATATGTAAACCGGTATATCTAACAGTATTATTTTAGGATAAAGGCATTATCTACTTAATATTGAATACATTGATCATTTATAGATCAATGTTCAGTGAAACATTTCTTTGACCATTGGTTTGATGGAGATAGTGACAGAAAAACTTAACTTCTACGGGTTGAGGTAACTTCCGGGGCTATAGAAAATAGGGTCATTTATTGAAAAAATGTACTTAAATGTGTTTATTTAAAGAATTGTCATGTCAATTGTAAAATGATTTTGATAGTTGTCTTAAATTCAACCTCTAATGGGAAACTTATTATGTAATCTGAATACATGCTACTGTTGCCAAAAAAAACTTGTGATGTACATTGATTAGTACCAGGTATTAGAATAAAACATGTTTAGTCTAATCTATCATCGTGATTATTATATATTTCTTACTACAGAATCCCTGCATTGAAAATTTCGAAGAAGTGTCTGCATCGCATTCATATCCTTATTACAGGCGACTCGGTAATCTTTATTTCAGTGAACCATTAATTCGGTGGTTTTGTAAGCAAATTTTTATTCTTTTCACTGATTAAACTTGGTGTCTCATTCGGTAACCGCTTAATTGAGTGTCAAAAAAGTATTTTCTAGTTAGGAATTTTTAAGGAATGAAGGAGGAGAAAAGGAAGGATAGGCTATTATCACAATGGTGCTATTTTAATAGATATTCAATGTGTAATTATACGCATTCAAGGCATAGGTATGCACGTACAGTAAACACTATATTAACACAGTTGATGATCATTTTGAAGTATTAATTCAACATAATATCTGTAAATGTTTATAGTGAACAGTTCATGCCTTAAATGAACAAGTACAGTCGACACAATGAGTGCATATATCGTACACAATTATCTTCACTGAATTTCCATTACAGCACGAAACCAATTATAGTGCGAATAGCCTCTATCCGCCTCCGACAGTTTAATATCCCCTGGAATGTTTTTTATGACTTGTGAGGTGCAGTTTGCGTGTAGCAAACGTATGCGTTTGATGTGCGTTTTATGACACGAATGGTAATGCAGCTGAAACAATTAGCCATAGAGAATTGGCCGAAGTATAATTCCTCCAACCTAATATAACAATTAGCCACAGAATCGAAAAAAAAACTAAAAGAGAATTTCACATATTTGTTTGTACGCATGTCATTTATTCATCATTTTATTAATACATCTACGCATCATCAGTAGTAAAATTAGTTCTATAGTTCAGTTTTTCTACATCTAATGCGGATACAAAAGTTTCGGGGAAAGTGCAGCCGAAGCATCGACATCAATGGTAGAGAGTGACGTCGTAAAAAAGTTCACTAAAAGGATTCAATACATGATGGATGAGGCCACACAGCAACATATGTATACATTACTTGGACATTTTTTACATGTATAGCATTCATCTGATAGTAAAAAACCTAAATATATAGGTAATACATAAATCGAATGGGTTTTAAGTCGGATTTACAATTATTTCCTTAGTTCCCGATAAAGCTTAAATGATACTTGAATCGAATGGTCCATCTTCAAGAGATCAGATTTAATGCATAAAGATATGGGCCTACAAAACAATGGTCCATGGTGCAACACATTGATGCCTGAGGTTCTGAGACTTTATGCCCTGAGTGAACATACACTTCATGTAATTATATGTACATGCGTTAAAATAAAGATTTGAAAAGAGTTCACTGACATGCACACATCAAATAACTATCAACAACGCCTTAACATCCAAAATCTATCAGTAGGCTAACAATTTTCAACGACATTTTCTAAAATCTAACAATATTACTCATATTTAACTTGAAGCCCACTACGCACAACTAGGAAAACATACATAAGCAATCACGTATTGAAAGATACGAATGTGATCTACAAAACATTTGATAGTGTCCGAAAATGCCCATTGTTTTTTTCATATCCGTGTTTTTCCTTGCCACGTGCATAGGGCTTAAATTGTTTTAGTAACTAGTAACTTCCTCTGAGATGTGGAGATATTTTATCGACAAACATGGATGGCTTCTACTGCGTATTCCGTGCATATTCTACGCAATGTACCGGTACACAATTGCTAAGATCTATGGGTGGAAAATGTCAAGTGAACCGTAAACCACTTCTACCAACAGTTTTGATTATTGCATGTATTGAAGAGTTTGCTACACTTGAATATATCGCAGTGCAAAATAACCAGCGATATATACTATTTAAGCACAATTAATATATATTCGACTCATTTGGATTTTGAAATCTAATACTATGTGCACGATATAAGGCAAAACCGAGTGTGTTCTCAGCAGATGTTTAAGTACTGATTTCTCGAGTCAATATCTACCCAAATTTCACTGCACGTACTGTACTTTCATAATACAAACTGTGCGCGCAGGAGTTTCTTAAAAAATAATAAAAACCATTCAGAATTATTCATAAATTCATCAAAAAGATGCATAAGTTCTTAGTGAACTGCTTTTCCACAAGATTTTCACTGCCAATGTTATTAGGTTAAGCTAGGATACCTTACGTTCGAAAAATGTAGTAAAATTGTAGAGATCACATTTGATTAGCATTAAAAAATTGATTATAAGCGTTATAACATAGTTTGATCTTTAAGTACTCTCGATTTAAGCTCATAAGTAATTTGTTAGAAAAATAAATAAATCACAATATCAGATAGAATTTTAGATCAGGCAAATATGCTTGCTTTTTTATGTATGGTTTTGATATTGCAGAGAATAATTCAATGAATGAGCACAAAATCCTCAAAATCTGGACGCACTCTACTTTAGAATCAAGGAATTTCGGATTTTTTTTTAATATGATATCTATGCACGTCACACCTCTCATATACTCAAGTCTGCTCTTCAATCAATCAATCAATTTCTTAAAATATGAGCGTATCAACGTATATTAGATTTAGCCCAAAACTGCTCTGAAATCATTCTCATTTTTTATATTGAATATAATTTTGATTGTACCAATATAACAGCTTCAAAACAAGCATCATGTGACCATAGTGAACTGAAATTTAGATTGAGAGCAGTCAAAACTGAAGACTAAAAACCGAATGATCGCGTCACTAGTAAACAGTACATAAAATAAAAATCCTAATACATCTCACCAGTGACTAGCTTTTATCACACACAAATATTATAAATATCATAATTAAATAAAGATAGAATTTCGAATAGAATTTTCATGTAGACAATCAGTCCTAGAAAAGAGAAACTTTCAAAAAACAGCAGATTTGTATACAAAATTTGTTCAAATTTAACAAGAATCTTCGATAAGCCGATTGAAAAAGTCGTCAAAAAATTCGTTATTTCACTAGTCAGAGAATAAGTTAAGAATGACGATGAGTTGAGTTGTAAAAAATCCCTCGTCATTTTGATTGTGAACTGCCCAGAAGAAAATAGAAGGTTAATCCAAAACTTGTCTGCGGTTAACGAACAGCCACGCGCGATAGCACAGATTACAAACATCGCTATAAAAACCCATCGCGAAACAGACATCTCGACAAAATGTCCGCACTTTCGCGTCTTCATTCGGAAATCCGGCGGCTTTATGAAATGCGATCGCGGCCTCTTCGTACAATCCGATTTCCATCAGGACGTAACCGAGAATGGCGAACGGTTGAGGCAGCTGCGACGTATACGCTATGTCCATTAAATCGTAAATGCATTGTTCGGCGTCGGTGAACAGGTGAAGTTCTTTAAACGACAAGAATAGTAAATACTGTATGAATACAGACGACGTCACGACTATCTCTTCGTCTTCCATTTCGAGATCGAGACAGCCCGGCGCTAAAACTTGCTCGATAAAACTAAACACGATAATCTCATCGTCGGGGACTTTGTGCTCTTTTAACACACGCAGCAACATCAGCGCGCAGTCGCTATAGTTTAATTGGTAGTATAAAAAGTTTGCGTATTTCAGCGCTAAATTCGTCGAGAATTCTAAGTCGAGCGCCTGCTTGAAACAGTGTTCGGCGAGCAAGGTCATTTCTTGGACGTCTTCCGGGAAGTCGCTCATCGAGGCTTTCACGTGGCACATCGTGGCCAGATTCTTAAACGTGGCGGCCATTTCCGGTCCGACCGTGCCGTGCATTTCTTTATACGCTTCGAGACATTCGAGATAACATTCGATCGATTTATTGACGTCGCACGTCATCGCATGCGTCTGCCCGAGCTGATGTAACAGACTCACCATGTCGCCCTTGATATCTTCCTCCATCGAATTCTGAACGTCGCGCGCTATATCGAATGCCTCAACCGCCTGACCCCACTGGCTCATAGTAACGTGCATCTGAGCCGATTTGCTCAACAACTCTTGATGTAAATTGTGCGAATACAGTTTATACTTTTTGTTCTCTTCGTTTTTGGCGATCGCGTCCGCGTAATACTTCAAAGCGTTGTCGTGGTCTTCGAGGCAATCGTAACAATGAGCGCACGCTTTCAACACGAGTACATCCAAAACGTGGTCGGGATATTTCGCTTTTTGGCAATAAAATAAAGTCAACAACAGGAAATGCAGCGCTTTATTGTACTCGGATAACGTCAGGTGCGCGTACGCGATAGAATATATAGTAAAGTTAACTAACCAAAACAGTTCGGCGGAAAGATTCGGAATGGTTTTGTTGTATAAGTCGCCGTATATGTTTATTGCTCGTAATGCCCATGATATCGATTTGTAATAGTTCTTACTGGCATAATGCGCTAGACTCAACATCGACAGCGTGAACGACACCTCGACCTGATTCACTTTATCGGCGTATCCGTTCTGATACATGATGTGAGCGCATTCGAGGAACTTCGTCGCCTTCGTGTAATTACGCAGAAGAATGCGCACGACGCCGAGCACGGACATGACGTGCGCGTTATCGGGTAGCAGGCCTGAATTGAACGAATTCGGGAACCGTTTCAACGCGTCCTCGTAGTAATTAATCGCTTCGTCGTAGTCGTCGGTGATCACGCTGCAATCGCCGAGTCGCGTGAGAACTTTCACGAGATCGTGAAGGTAGTTCTCGTTGGCGCCGGTCGAATGAAGTTCTTTCAGTATCGAATACGCGTGTTGATACGAGCGTAAAGCCTCGTACGTATTTATCGAATACGTCTCTCCGCCGTAGCCGCCTTCTTCATCCGTACTTTCGTTCGATTCGTCCTCGTCGTCCGATGATATGGTGACCAATTCGCTGTACAGCTCTTTGCGAACGCGCCTCGATAGATGGTCGTACATGCTTTCGCCCTGGGTTTGTTTACTAATGTACGCGTTTCCCATTTCGAACCAGATATTCGCGATGTCCGGATGCGTTTGAGTATTGTGGAACTTTTCCAACAAGCGAATAGCCTGTTCCATCAGACCAACGCCGCCGGTTATGTCGCCCTCGATCACGCGGATCTTACCGGAATTTTTCAACGCCTGCGCCATACAGTCGTCTAAAATACCGAGTTTATAAACATCGTGGAAGACGGCGAGCGCCTGTTCGTATAGAGCAGTCGCTTTAGGGAAGCATTCTTTTTCGAATTCGAGATTGGCAAGACGGTAGAAACAGTAGGCGAGCGTCAGCTGTACTTCTTGCGAGTTAATCGGAAGAATATCGAAAACGGAGGCCCTCGTTTTACCGTCGTTACAGTTATACAGTTTTTCAAAGTTTAAGCTACTGGTTTCGGTAACCGGCGAAAAAGCGGTGAACGAGTCCAATCTGTAATGTCGCGACTCGTGCGGAGAGGGAGTACTTTCCTGCGTAAGCGCCGGCGCGTTATTGTAACCCGGCAATCGCAACAATATATTATCCAAGGTCGAATCGGAGCGCAGTGGTTCGATCGTTTCGTCGCCGTGACGACTCAGATTCAGAATTCGATTGACGTCGATTCCGCCTAATGTTTTGTTACGAACCTCCGTGCGACTGACGGTATGCGTCTGCTCGCCGTCGCGCCGCACCTCGCGCGTATAACGCGTCTCCGATTGGTAGACGCGATTCTCAGACATGAAACGATCGTGGTCGAACGAATCGGACATTTCTAACGTCGATTCCGGGCTCTCCGGACTCGATTCCATCAGCGACGAATCGAGCGACATGTTGCTGTGCGACGTTTTCTCCGAGGTCGTACTCGGCACGTTTGAACCGCCATCATTCGCGCGGTCGTCGAATCCGTTCACCGTCGCGTCCGGCTCGTTGTCGTAATCTTGAAAATCGACCAACGCTTCATCGAGAATTGACTCGTGTTGTTGTTTTAACGCTCTCCACGATGAGAAACTCGACAGCGGACGTAGGTGACTTCGCTTGAGATTTTTCGCCTTCTCTTTTAAGAACGAGACGGCTTTTTGCACCTGTTCGTCCATCGAAAGCCGACGAGTGACGGATTGAATGTGTAAACTTTTCGGTCGTTTAGCTCCAGTCGATTGCATCGTTCCAGCCTGGTCGTCATCGATATAATCCTCGCTGATAGAACCCGGTCTACGATGCCAGCGAACGGCGCGATAGTTAATCACTGTACTGCGTTCTAGACAATCTAGACTTGCGGCTCGACGTAACGGCCCACCTGTATTCACTTCTACATCGTCGGCTTTATACTTGCGTGAGACTAGCTTATTTCTATTGCGCACCGAGTTCAACAGTATGTCCTGCATGCTTATCAGATCGTCTTCGCATTTCTTGCGCAAGTTCTCCAATTGCGAAATACACTGCATCTTCTCGATGTCTGTCTTTTGTATCTTACCCTTCGCCAGATCGACCAACTCTTTCGTGCTCATGCGCACGCTCTGTTGCAACGTTTTATGCATCGATTTCACCAGCGAATTCTCGACCAACATCAACCGCTTACTCAAACTAGCTCGCTCTTTGACGAACCACGCCTGTTCGGCGCTCGAAATCGGCGCGCCTTTTTGCGACGTTTTCGAATTCAACGCGTTCATTTTACAGATTTCGTTATTGTTATTGTTGTTATGTCTATTTCGATTTCCCATCAAAGCGGGTTTCGTATCCTTCGAAGTGGTAGTCGCCGCGCGCGAAGAACAGATCGCGATCGCTTTCCGCAGTAAAACCATACCCTGAATGCAACCCCACTGCCATTCGTCGCAATCGGCACGAAACGCGTTTCCGTGATTCATGTACACCTCGGCCAAACCCTTATAGCAGACGACCAACTCTTTACGATAATTCGGCTTATCTCTCAAGTTGTAAATCAGTTTCAGGTACAAATCTTCGGCGTCGTCCAAATTGAACACGTGCAACATGTCGTTCGCGCGTCTGCTCAAACTCTCGACTGTCTCGACGTTCGACAGCATCATATTCTGCTCGACCATCGATCGAACGCGCTCCATTTTTACGACGAGTCAAGCAGCGATTAACCCAAAATATAGATATATACTCGCGACTCAGTAATGAAGCAATTTCGAAATGGTTGTTGACAGCGAGGAATCAATGTGATAATGACACTTCATAGTATTACAGTCAGAGCGATGTGGGAATTTACTCTATCTAATAACTGTAACTTAATATATAATCGATATTCACAATTTTGCGGATATCGTATTTACACGATATTACCACCAGAAGAATTCAACGTATAAAATAACGAAGTTATCGCGTTACAATTTAGATCGATTCGAACATTAGCGCAACGCTGGTTATCCGGTTATTGAGACAGTTTCTCACTTACATAGCCGTAAATCTACTTCGAATTAAGTAGTTTTTTTTTATAAATCCTTCACACGAAACTTCAATGCGCGAGTAGTTTTTCGATCGAATGAACTTATACGCCTTTCCAACGGACCATTAAGTCTGTGCGTGCGTACATATCTAGATTAGGCCGATGAATGAACGAAAGTCTTTCTCGATATACTCACAAAACTGAGTCAACAGTCTCTAGACTGCGGAAGACTTCGTGGAATTCCGGGAAAATACTTCATATTTCAACAGGTAAAACACACGCCTAACAGAAATAATAACTCAATCCACGTATGAACGATGACGCATCGAAGTCCTACAAGTCAGTCGTACATTCGAAAGTTCTTTCACGAGAAAAACCACGCACACAGCAATAGAAACTCGTTTTTAGTCATATATAGACTCAACCAGAGTACACATACGCACACACAACATAAACAGAGTCGTGTCTTCGAAAAAAGACCAGTTATGTACGTTTTGAAGGGCGCGTGTGGTAACTACAATGAATCGCTCGGTCTATTCAGTACAGTTTATTGCTCGAAATAATCTTGCTGTTTATTTTTCGCAGGGACTTTATTCATAAAAGGCAAAAAAGTGCACGCAATACATACGTATGAACGCTCTGCGAATGCGCAAACTTTGCGCGATCCAACTAACCGCGTTGATTTCAAGATCTTTTACGTCAAAATTTGAAGCCGTCACTTCAACAGACGAATCATTTCAACGAGAGCCATCCCGCAAGTGCTCGAAGCGTAACAACGTAAATATCCGAGCAGTCCGCTTAGTGACAGAGGCCAAAATCTCAGTTGAAAACCTCGCCGAACTTTCCCTGTCTCGCAACGAAGAATTTCCACCAGAGGACGTCTTTTTTTATCGCGAAAAAAAATTATCGAATTTTCCAATCCATACACTTCACAGTCAGCTGATTCAGCGCGCACAACAATTCGGTCAAGTCCTCTTTGTCGCAAATACACACGTATTTGATGTATAAACGAATAACTCGCGGAAAAATCCACATCAGCGTTCAACGACCAAAAACATTTGCGTTACTCAGTTCCGTGCATTCACTCGACGCGATCAAAATATCTTTTCTAACGCGCGCGCGTGTCCATCGTAATTACACGGGTGAGAAAATTTGCCGAAGTCACTGACCAATTCATAATCTGTACGTACAGTTGAGTGCGCTCATGTCTGGGATAATATACCAACATTCACTGTCAATCATCGTAGAACAATGTTTTTATGAGCCTCTTCAGTAACGCGAATATCTCTGAAATGATATAAAGACGATCTTGAAAATGGTTATCTGAATTGTTTTACATATATACCTTAAATTCATGAGTACCGGTAGCAAAGTGTGCTTATTCAGAAAACTTGATACAAGCACCGCTACTTAGTGACTACAATTACAAAACGTTTCTGCCAAAAAGGACTAAGCACCTCGATTGCAGTCTTAATTCTGTAGTTTAAGGTAAAAAATCATGTTTTAATCACGAATTATAAACCGAGCAAAACTGCTGATAAATTCTATATCAGTTTGATATGACATTTGAGCATCGGGATCAATTCCTATGAACACAAGGCTTCGTCAGCATCCTCATATTTTCCTGCAAAGATTTTCTAAAATATAATCCACTATCACACAAGCATTTTTGGTCTGGGCCAGATTAGGCAAGGATATTGTTCAATAGCATTTAACTAATGAGTAATTTACATATGAATGTGTTCTCTGATCAATCAAGCACGGGCCAAATTTGATGCTGGTCTTGTCCAGGCCGGTTTGACACGGGCCAAATCGTCTTTGTGTTATTGCCACATATATTGGACGTATTTGTGAATACTGATACTGATAGATTGCCCTCATCAACTCTACCTCACCAGACATACATATCTTATGATAAATCTAACAGTAGTTTCCTGTCTGATACCAGCTCTATGCATATTCCACATTTCAACATACGCATTCCATATTGATATCTGAATACAAGCATTGCCACTCCAGCAATGTCGATAAGGATGCCTTTCTATAACTGTCTGTCATAGATAATTTCCTAACCTAAAATAGTAATTACAGCCTGATCAAATGACTTGTAAATAACTCCGCGCCATTTCGTTTTCAACCAGCGTAATACTCGCGAGCTAGCTCGATACAAATAACACGAAGTATGAAAAACCTTCATTATCACAATTGAAATCAAAATCAGTAGCATCAGCCACTTATCATTCATTACTATGATTTATATACTCTTATATGAGGAATAAATTAATGATAATAAGTGATATCAAAAATAGCTTTTACACGATGTTGTATTTAGAGGGCATTTGACCATTTAAATCATATAATCTAATAGAAAATAGAACTAGAATTAGTAGATGAAAAAACGCTGTAATCCTTGTAAACTGTAGATGAATGAAGAAGTCTCACAATAGAATTTTAGATGATAAAATCTATAAAAATGAAACGACAGCCATCATCAGGTAGAATGACGATGACGATGGCTGTTATAGCCAACAGCCGAACTGTTGTTTCAATAGATTTTTTCATCTACAATTCTATCGCGGGACTCTTCATTCAAAACCACAATTAATAATCATGGTTTACATGATTGGATCTGAACACTGCGCATCACATACGAACAAAGAAACAGCAATATCGACAAAAACAAACCTATAGCTCAATATCAGGTGTGAAGCTAATTCCTTTTCCATAGAGTTCAGCGAACAATACCAGAGATATGATACCAAATCCATACTCGTAGACGAACCCCTCGATGCATCTCTTACACACTATACACGAATCCACTACCTAGCTAGAATTTTAATGTCTCGTTGTCAAGGACAATCGATGATCTGGCTGACGAACATCGCTGTACGAGCTAGCAGCGGCGCTGCATGTAGGCACTAATAGCGCCATGTGAAATATATCAGGCGGCCAAGAAAAAATCCGACGATAAGTAATTATCAAGCGAGAGTCTCTCAAGACAATTCACTCACATTCGCTGTGTAATTATGCGTATTTGTATGTGCGAGTGTATGCGGGCTGGTTTTTAGTAATAAGGAAACGGAAATTCATTCAACATGTAGTCATTACAAATAGTAAAGTGACTAATGAAAACACGATCTTTTTATTTTATCAATGAATAAATACGAAACGCGAAGAAGAAGCGACGACGAGACGTACGCAACGGGGCAGACGCAATGAAGTCTTTCTACAATGCAGTGATCGAGTAAATAAAGAAACTCCTCGAATGAGAGAATATGTGTGCAC
Organism: Tubulanus polymorphus; assembly: GCF_964204645.1. Lineage (NCBI taxonomy): Eukaryota > Metazoa > Nemertea > Palaeonemertea > Tubulaniformes > Tubulanidae > Tubulanus > Tubulanus polymorphus. The sequence continues at coordinate 4,289,035 of NC_134029.1, read as the reverse complement.
GGAAAAATTAGAGCGAGCAAACCGAATTATAGAGACAATAGAAAATCGAACAGTTTTCTGAGAATGACAGACGATATAATGATCTGAGACAAAAGTTTGCTTGCCACAGATTTATCCTTTACCCTAACACTAAACTGGAAGAAATCGAGGGAAAGATTTTTTAATTTTTGAACTCAGCGTATGAGCTGAATAGTTTTTAACAATGGAATTAGTATTCTGGGACGAGGCTAAATTTGATAAAATTATCTTATTGTCTTACAGGTAAATAAAATTAGATTTCTAGGACAGATTCGAGGGTCAAATTGGATATTTCCTAGAATTCACCAAAAGAGATTCAGCTGGTGTAGTCAGATCGACCAAACTATAGCCTCTGTACTTTTAAGTAAACATTTTCAGCACTTAACCTAAGGACAAATAAATCCATGTTATTTATGCACAAGGATATGTTAATTGCTTGGCTTTTGATTATTTGATTAACGCATAGTATCACAATCACGAATATCGTGACGATATTTTTCAGATGGCTTCTAAGTCGAAAACTAGTGCTTTCAGTAATTACTGACATTTTTGTGAAAATTAAGCAAAAACTTCTCTTCGAAAAAGTAGCACATAGTAGACTCTCTACAGACCATCTTACATGTATATACTACTCGATAAGATACATATATTTCATAGCGCAATCAATTTGATTTCTTCCTGTCTTGTCGATTTTGCAGCCGAATCCAACCGGCTGCTCAACGGGGATCGGAACACAGATGAAATATTGGCGTGTTAAATCAAGCGTGAATCGAAACGAACGCTGCATGAAAAACTGGAGACGTATTTTTCCTATCAATCAATCATCATTTTCATTCCATCGCGAGCTCCGAAACATCGAGCAATTAGATTCCCCCCTACAGTACTCACTAAATTAATTTGTCGCGAAACAATTATTATCAATATATAATGCATTATGCAGGCATTTCTGACTATGCGATAATAAAATGAACGCTCAATATTTACATACATACTACCCACACATAACTTACTCTACATGTGAAATTCTATGTGACCAAAATATTGAGTAAAGTTTTTTTAAAGTTACCTTTCGATTGAAACACTTTATTCTAAACAGTAGCAATGGGTGAAGAGTTAAATAGTAGAGAAGACCCTTTCACAGTTTTCAAGAAGGGTCCATAGCTTTTTAACCCAAAACAACAGACCCTGACCAATTGATACTGTAAAATCCTGCGGTTTCCTTGAGCTAGTAGTTTATTTCATATTGCGACTATATCCGAATAGTTACGTTCAGGAATACTACAGAGCGTTGCATCAAGATCACCAAACCATAGGCAACTAGGCATAATTGCAGGAGCGTCAGTGGGGGAGTTAATAATTTCAGTCCCAACAAAATGATGAGGCTTGCCTCCTAATATGAAATGTCAAAATGATATAGGCATATAAATATATTGCCAAGAGAGGACTACAGCCTAATTCTAGTAAAATAACTGCCAAAAGAAATCATAATTTAAAGCTTTCTCGTGCCATATTTTATTAAGGTCCTCGAACAGACTTTTATGCGTTTGAATGTTGAAGTTTTTAAACAATAGGAGAATAAATTCACTTCTAAAGCATTTCGAGTATAACGCATGAATGCTAACTCTAAAGAATGACCTACCTACATCAAAGACGACCACATTTCAAGGGGTTACTTATATACATAATACGTTTTTGTGCCCGACGCAATTTACAGCATTAACATTTCAGCTGCAAACCAAATTTATAGTTCAAAGGCACCTTAATTATAAATGAGAAAGTGACTACAGTGTCAACCATGAAAGAAACTACTCGGAAATTTATTGGCAATGGTTTTTCGAACTTGTACCTACGGAATGGAGTTATGATTTCAATCACAATAAAAGTTGATCGTATTTCAAGGGTGATGAGTGAATGAAAAAACAAGATTCACGTTTATATATAGATTTCAGGGCGATCATTAATCATCATAACATCGCCTTAAAAAGTGATATTTCTTTAATTAGATAGGCCTAACAACCAGGTTAGATCAACTGATCACACAAGACTTCTTTTAATAATTTTGGATATCAATTCTGTCCATGGATCTCACTCAATCAAATAAAATGTGTGGCTTCACTACATGACACGCTTTAAAGAAAATGCCTTGTATCTTCTTGTTAGTTAGGGACAATAATAAAGAGAAGTTGAGAGAAAACCATTATTCTCCATGAATACAAATGAAAGGTAAACCAATAAACCTAACTGCGCTGTTGCTGGTTTAGTTTTAGGGTACGGTGTAGGCCTGTACTGCATTGCCTATGGTCAAATCTATGGATTCAAATCTATTAGGGCAGGCCGCCCTAATCATTTTTTATAACCTACTAATTGTCTAATAATACTACTACTAGTAATACCTAGGGCGGCTATAGTACCGGGTAGGCTAATTTACCAAAACATAACATACTTACTGCAAATGAGACAAAATTCACATGTAAGCGACACACTGACGAGATGCTGTCCTTCGATATCGGCGGCTGCTCTTCAAATCTCAAATCTGTAATCTAACTTTCTTTACGTGATTTTTTTTATTTCTTCCGGGTTTTTTCATTTCCGGGTTGGGCGCGTCAAAAATCTGAACTCAAATGACCGAAACGACGACAATCTTAGAATCTTTGCTGCACGGTTTTCAGTCACAATCTTCTGAACCTTGATTATGAAAAATATAAGATCTTGTATCTATTTATGAATGTGGGTATAGTTTTCACAGAATGAAGTGCAAGTCCGAAATTCATGAAACATCGGTTCAGCTATAACTTGTAATTTTCTAAACGCGGAAGTAAACCTGTTTAAACTCCAAAAATCCATAAAAAATGTTTTAATTCGCCCCAAACTAAGGCTTTGCTTCATTGACGGCGTGTGAGTTTTTTGGGGCTAAGTCTATCCCAACGTAATCTTAAACTTTCATTTAATTTTTGCTTGTTTGATGTGATTAAATATCGCTAAAAGATTGAAAACGAAAGCTAAAAACGGGTCTCGGCAAGGAAGAAGAAACGCCCCCTCTCATTCATCAACTATAGGGCCTACTGCTGTAGAGAGAGAGACTGTCAGTGTGGTGGGTCCATTTACAAATCATGAAATAGTGAATAGAATTTTACTGGTCCTAAAATTTAATGGATCAATGTCTTAAATAGGAAACTTTGCCTTCTCAGTCTGTAAATTGTACGGGAAATTGTAAATCCATGTTTTACCTTTTTAAGGTGGAAGGAATGAAAATATGAGTGGTTATAAAAAGTTCACAGATGACGAAGAGACTGAAACTCGAGGCCAAAGAGCTGCATCTTTTCACGATGTTGGACTGTATGATAACGACAACCAGGTATTGTAAAATAGAGCAAGTTAATATTTTGCCAATACGGCGTCGTACCGGTACTTTCACGCTATTTTGCTGAGCTCATTGTGATCAATTCCTGACATTTTTGGGCATGCACATTCAGTTGCTGAACTTGGAAAACTCAAGAAATGATCAAAGAGATATAAGTAAAACATCCGGTTTAGAACCTGGATCACGGATTATATAGGCCTACTAGTGCAGCGTTCTAACCACTGGACCGTTGAGTGTGGCTGCTAGAAGTTACTTATATGTTTTAACTCCTGTGACAACCTATAGCCTGCAACTCTCCAACTCAACACCTACCCTAAACCCATAAATTCAACCTAAAACTTACCCCAACCCTTACGTAAACCTAGAATCCTACTCTGATCCTTTTTCTGAAGCGTTTTTGCCTTAATTTTTTATACATCAATAAATGTATCGGCATAATAGTTTTTACTGGAATAATGCCATTGGTGAAATATCTACTTCCTGAAAGAAACACTTTTCCCTGAAACCGAATCAATTAAGATTTCTAAAAAATAATTGTACTTTGAACTTAATTTTTCATTGAGGAAGTTTGATAGGAATTATAAATATCAAAACAAATTATTCAATCTACATTATATCTATTAAAGGCTTATCAGATAAAGTGCAATGCATGATTGGCCAGTACGCGATTGGCTCATGTATCAATTGAGAAAATAGATATGAATATATGTGTTAGAAAAACTATTGTGTGAACAATTATACCTCTAGCTGTTATCTTTCGAAGGTTTTCAGCCTATGTATTTAGTTTCTTTCTTTTACTGTAACGATGTCTAATGAAATGTGTTCTGTGCAGGAAAACCCAGCACGGACGACAAGCCAACTTCGATTTAACTCGATCAATTCAGAACAGTCCGAACCCGAGGTCTCGGATACCGCTGCGTCGAAACAACGCGACAAACTTCACACGGAAGGAAAAAGTAATTTCATCTCGTACGAGAATAATGGCGAGGATGATGCGGAGGGAGGAAGCTGCAAAATAATCAACAGCCACGAACACGATCTGTTTCATCAAGAACCATCTGGGGATCTAGAGTAAGATATCTGAAATGTGTTTTTAAGTAGAAAGATGACTGTTCATAGAAGCGTGCAAGTCTGAAATTTATAAACAGGGTGTTCACTGACCTGGAAAACTCAGGGAATCAGGAAAAAATTAGAAAAAAAAACAGGGAAAACTCAGGGAATTTGATAAATTTTACCAAAAACCTGTAAAAACTCAGGGAATTTTGATAATGCCACATGTTTCTTTATCAATGTGTGATTCAATGAAAAATGAATTGTAAAATTTTGAAGAAATATCTCTGTTTCACTCAGGGAATTTTGTGTAATCACAAGAAGAATTCAGGGAAAACTCGGGGGATTTGTAAATGGGTGGAAAATCGGGGCAAACTCTGATAAAACAGATTTAGATTAGTCCAAAAAGTATGACTTAACATAACTTCTATTTTTCAGATCTTGTCAGTGGTTTATACGCGGAGTCGTTGAACATTTAGTTTTTCGTATATTTACGATGTTATTGATCGTGGTTGATCTATGCATCGTTATAGTTGATATTGCTATCTCTCCGACGGATGAAACACCTTTCGATGCAGTGTCATTAGCTATATCGTGTTATTTCATGTTGGAAGTCCTGCTGAGAATTTTCGGCAAAGGGTATGTAAATCCATATCTATTTTTCATGCAGGGCTCGTACTATAACTGAAAAATCCTGGAGAAGTTATGGAATTGAGTTTTGTTTTTTGTTTGAAGTTAGTTTTGTGTCTGAAGCTATGAACAAGCTATGGAATTTTAGAAATAGAGTTCATTTCTATAGCTCCTGGGTCTGTTATGCTTGGGTTTATATTTTCTTTAGCCTTATATACCGGTTGCTTAATCCTAACGACGCTGTTTCTTTTTTGTCTTTTTAGACCTCGTGAGTTTTTCAGAGACTGGGTGAATGTCGTAGATTTTATCATTATTCTAATCACGTTCACAGTGACTGTCGTTGATACAGCGATGGTGATGCAGAGTTTAAGTGATTATCTCAGGTATGTCGTCTTGTCACCAAATGTCAATGAAGACTTCATTGAAGTTTGATAGTTACAGTCCCTATACAACTCCTCGATTTCTTGAAAAAATCCCGAACAGAAAATGCTTTTTAAGAGCTTGAAACTTATTTGAGATTTGAGCAAAATGCTTGAAACTCCTTTGAAAATCCTTCAATTTTGGAAATAGGCAATTAGAAATTTTTGACTGATCCGTAGGGACTCTGATAGCGTTTGTGTTTTGTTTACAGACTGATCGTCGCCGGCCGACTGGTCCGCATTTTACTACTTATCCGATTTTTCACCGAAAGAAAAAACTTGTCGAAAGCAACACGAAAAGTCGTGTCTCAAAACAAGAGAAGATATCAGAAAGATGGGTTTGATTTGGATTTATGTTATATTACTGGTGATTATTTTGAATCATTCATTCGCTCCTCATTGTTTTCATTCTCCCTTAAACCTAATGCCATCATGAGACTATGTCCCTGCCTGATCAGCCCCAGCACGCGAGTACATGCGCGCTTTAATTGCTATGATGTCATTATTAGCCAATCAGAAATTGCTCTTCCTTTTTGCCAGATTGTTCTATTTATGGTTATTCATGAATTTACCTCAGTCATTTTACAATAGGCAATCTGATTGGTTTTGCACGTTTCCGTGCTGTGGCAGAGTAGATGCCATCAGGTCATATCCCTTCATTGACGCTACTGGTACAGTTTTTGTCTTGACTTAAATATTTTCAGCTCGATGTATCGCGATGTCTTTTCCATCAACCGGTCTCATGTCATGGTACAGAAATCCTATCAGGGTAAGTGACGATGAAGCGTTGAGTTGCATGAATTTGGAAAAGCCACTGATATCGACCTAATCATCAATGAAATCTAACTTTCAGGAGGTTGCAAAATTTTTCGATGCCAAACACAAAGATCATTACAGAATTTACAATCTATGCAGTAAGTTTGAAGGTTATATTGATGAATGTGTCCGTTGTGCTACTTGTGATCTATTTTCCCCGTATTATTTAGTATAGTTAGAAATTTGCTTCTTTTCAAAAAAGTGTTGTATATATTTTCTGTTTTGGTTGTGATATGTTCTCATTCAGGTACATGTTGCACTGTCTAGTTTATTTATCTGTGTTGTATCGTATGTGTGTCTATAGGTGAACGTTCCTATGATGAGTCATTGTTCCACTTTCAAGTCGAAAGAATATTAATTGATGACCACAACGTTCCCTCAATGAGGTGAGGAATGCCAGTGTTTAAACCTAATTCAATTCAGATCATTAGGACCAATGAAATTCATGTGATTTGTGAGGAATCTGGATTAAACATTATAATATTTTCAACAATAAGTGGGTTTGACTATTCTGAAAGTTTGCGAAAAAGATTATTGACTGAATTAATTTAGATTATCTATAGTTTTCCCTTTTCGGTTGAGAGTGAAAATCACTTTTCTCAGATGTCAAGAATTGCTATTTGTGGTTTTTTTTTTAGTGAATTATTGAGATTCGCTGAGAATTCTCGAGAATGGATCGCAGCAGATGAACGAAACGTTATAGCAATACATTGTAAAGGTGGTAAAGGTCGCACGGGAACGATGATCTGTACTTATCTTGTCGATTCGGGACTTTTCAAAGAGGCAGAGGTACAAAATCGCCAACTTCCAGTTGCTATCATTGAACGGATTTAACATCATTGATATATGCATCGATATTTGATCTTTTTATCACGCAGGAAAGTTTGAACTATTTCGGTGACAGAAGAACGGATTTAAATGTAGGAAGTAAATTCCAAGGAGTTGAAACTCCAAGTCAGGTCAGTAGTGAGCACTGAATTATAACCAACCTGCGGCGAAAAGTTGAAAGTTTATTGTACTTGGAGATGTTTCCATTTTCAGAGCAGATACGTCGGATATTTTGATATCGTTAAGAACAAACTGAACTACAAGTTACCTAGTAAGAAGATCTTAAAGATAACTAATCTAAAGATAACCGGTATCCAAGGTACGATAGCTTCATAACGATCAAATGAATGCAATATTTCTAGCATAATTGGTATCATTCGTATTAAGGGGGCCAAATATGAAATAGATGTATTTAAACAACTTATATATCCTGTAGGTATTGGACCGGGTAACGGAAGTGATTTGTACTTTAGAGTTATTCTTCAAAGAGAAGTCGTGTTCGCTTGTGACCTACGATACAACTCAAACTGCCAGGTAAAGATTTACAAAGCTCATCATTTCTCCAAACTTAAGAACCTGAAAGGATTAAGTTTCGAATGAGAGTCGATTTTGCAATATTTTTCAGAGACAGATTATGCAACCAGGCGAAACTGTGATGTCTGCTGAAATACATGAATGTCCTTCACTCGTTGATGATGTTAAAGTCATGTTCTATTCGACTTCGGTGAGATTCCTCAGTTAATGGCTTGAAAATAGTATTTCTGAAGTTCGCATCCCAAACTTCTATTATGCATTATCTTATTTGAATTTTTCAGAGACTTCCAATCGGTTATGATAAATGCCCGTTCTACTTCTGGTTCAATACTGGATTCATTAAGGACAACAGGTATGTATACAGAACTATACCTTTATTCACTTAAATACAAGTTAAAACGACAAGCTTCATTTATTGTTGATTCTTGTAGATTGATACTAACGCGAGCTGAGCTCGACAATCCCCATAAGAAGAAAACTTGGCACGTGTTCAAAGAAGATTTCGGCGTAGAATTAACATTCGCTGACGTACAACTATGAAGTCTGTTGTAAAAATCAGTGATATCAACGATTAGAACGAAGACTCTACAGTACTGCTGCAAAGTATTTTTCTTCTAGGAAAGGCGGACCAGCTCTGGTCATTTAAGCCCCTGGTTGTAACAATGAGGAGAATTTCTTTTTAAAATTTGACAATCAGAATGTAAAATCAATTCGTTACTGATCATTGCCAATGCCTTATTATCTATCAACATCATTCTTAATTCCATATTCGTGGGCAATTAAAAAATTCTGTAAATTTTGAATTTTTTGTGTTTTTTCATAAAAAAGCTAGTGCAGTTAGAGTAGCCACCTTGGACTAGCTCGCCATCTAGCGGAGGTCAGTCACCCGTGAAATGATGACGCCAAAATCTATCAGATTTCATTGTCACGGCTCATGTGACAACACCAGCGATTTGGGATCATTATTTTAAAGCCTTTTTGGGGCATGTATATCGGAAATCATTCAGTTTTAATATATTAATATCTATGTAAGGAATTACATTTAGATGATTTATCAGTATACGATTATCAGCAATAATTGTTGTGTATTTTATACCTTTATCGTGCAATGTATTTTATAAACTATGAGTCATCCCTGTAACAATCATTTCCAACTGTTCTATAGAAATCTAATTCAATCATCTTATGATTTACAAATAAATATTTATTTTATACCTGCATTTATACTTTATCATCAGTATGGATTTGTTAATTGAAAATAAATGAATAATGATTACAACTATTAATTTACGTTTTATACTCGATTATTGATTTATACTCATTATTTTCTGAAAATGTCTACGACTTTGCTACTAGTCTTAAATGCCTTAAGCTCGCATAACAATTCTGACAAACAACCCAAGTGGAAATGGTGGAAATCACCTTTCATGACCGTGAACTTCAAACAGATGCTTCGTTAATGAGCAACCCACTGTTGAACTGTTTATTCTGACAGTTTCGAAGTTTTGACAAACTTCATCAGCAGAGAAACGAGAAAATTGATGAATTCTAATCACAACTGTCAAAATAAACATCGTCAGCTGCGGTTTTGCTCATTAATTCTAAAACACCGAGGACATATCAGTCCACGCAAGTCAAGATAGTTCGTTTTTTATACCGATTGGCCACGCGGCAGTGACGTCACAGATCTAACTACGTTACTAGGTAATATTCTAATGTTTATGTCCGCCGTGTCTCTGGTTCCGCTATTTTGACGCTCTCCCTTTGGGCTAAAAATATAGTGAAATATGGCCAATCCATCGACAACTAACGATGTTCTTTTGAACGAATCTGAACCTGAAGGTATATTTCTCAAACATAAATCGCCAATTGTTGATCAATTAAGAGAACAAAAGCAGAGAAAATTGCAACATTGAAATGGGCATCATTGAAGCCATCAGGCACATCAGGCACGGCAATGGTCGATCTTTACTTAGCAACGAAGTTGCATAATGGCTCTTAGAGATTTCGATACCTCGTTAAACGTACACGAAAAAGCTTCGGAGTCAGTTTTAAGTGACATTACATTAAATAGTTGTTCTCCAAATCTGAATATAAATTTATTTCAGATTCTGAAGCACAAACTTTCTGCCTCGACGGCAAGATTTATGACGAAGAAAATGTACGCTCAATACCTGGTAAGACGTTCATAGTTTTGTTCTTTTTTAGAATTGTAGTATTAACTTTCAGGTCTTTTGTTGTTGCAACGTCTCATATTATCTAATTCACACAGGCATCCCTATGAAAATATGGGGCGAAAGACTACGCAAAACAATCATCCTCACACATTATGAGACTCTATCGCCGGGAGAGTTCGTGCAAATTCGAGCACAAAACATGGGCTGGGCAGTAGGACAAAAGATGTCCAAAATACCAGGCACAAACTTCTGGAAGATGTATGTCGAAGACAGATATCTCCCTACGGAATTCAAGCTATCCGTTCACATTCCAGGGGGCCACGTAATATGGGAACCGAGGCCCAATAGACAAATTGCTTGTCTACCGGGTGTTCATATCCTTCAATGGGGCTATGAAGGAATTAAAGTTGATGCACCTCAGAAGTATATGGAAGGTGACTGAATCTCTTTACTAATACAAAATATTTTCGAAAATCACAACTTTATTGATACACTAGGCCTAGGTTTTTTTTCATAGTAAAGTAATGTTTTGAATTTGTATCTACCGGTAAATAGGAATTGATTTGGTCATTCAAACACTGACACCTAACGGTGAATCAGCTGCACCTGTACCAAGCCCCAATGAATCAGAGATGATCACCACATCCTCCGAAAGCCTTTCCGAGGAAAATACCGACAATTCATGTGGTATTAAGGGTAAGAAAAAACTCAAACAGGATTCTAAATTAGTGGAAGGTGAAATGATGCATTTTATTGAATTCTCGCAACACTTTTCATATAGATATTATCATTCAATTTTCAAAATTATCATTTACTAGGCCTAGTTGATTTTACTGTTGTACATGTACCTTTGTGTATTTTATATGCTAACCTCTGTGTGAATTTGTACATGTATGTGTGTGAAAAGACAGCGAAGTTGACAATGAAATTGTCGAAAATCAGTGCAATGAGTTGGACGAAAAACGAGAAATAGTGGACGATGAGCCACAAGATGCGCAGGCGCAGGAAATAAAATCCAAACGTTTTACTGGATTAAAGGGTAAGCTCACTTATTCAAACGATGTTAAACTGAGAATACTTGTATAAAAGAAGACTCGAATCAAAAACTGCCTCTTATTTTCTCCTTTTATAATAGGAAGACTTATTCGAATAAAGAAGGCTCTTCGTCGGACGATTCGAAGAGTACTTGTTCGCGGCATCGGCCGCTGTTAGACGACCCGTTGTTATCGAATCATTAATCGGGAGGTGATTCGGTTGTTGAAGATGAAGTTCGGTTACACGTTGAAGGGATTGATAGAACTCGGGCATGACTCGCATCGGGAAGCGCAGCATCGTAAGCCAACCATTTCAAATTATTTGTTAAACGGGGATGCCTAGTTTTGGAGATGACTCCGGGAGGGTTAATGTAAGAATTTCGATAATCGTGATTGTTGGTATGTGGAATTTTTACCGAAAGCGAAGGACCTTGTCTGTGAATTTCTAGACTGAAATTTGCATCTGGAGTCAAAATTAGTTCTTTTTTAATTCTGATTCCAGATCCAAATATCGGAAAACGGACCAGCCTGATATGTTGATTTTTCTAAAAGATTTTCGTATTATTCGGGTGGCGTGGTAATAGGCTTCTTGCTTTGCCTGTTTAACAGTATTTGGTTTTACCTTGGAGGTTTTAATGAAGGCGGTTTTCTGGTGTAAGTGGTAACCGGGTTCTATCAGTTCAATCAACCTCTATAACCTGCTTCTGGCGCAACAACCAATCATCTCCTAAGAAATTCATTTTTGTAGTATTTTGCTTTTTAAAATCATAAACCAATCGTTTCTATCAAAAATGTTCAAATTTCAAAATCCAAAAATATGTTACAGTTCATTAGTTTACTAATTTTGAAATCAAAACTGATAATTTCATTACGAAAATATATTTCTTGTTAATCAGATCCTATTTCTAACCTCATTTCATGCCATTCATTTTTCCAATTGTTCATCCAATCACGTTCAAATAAAAATTTTGCTGAAAATTATTTTAAACTTTTGAAATTGTTATCCTCAATGTGACATGTGAATTTTACAAATAACAAAACCATATATTTTCAAACATAGTTTTTAGTTTCTTGAGATTGGATGACTTGATGATATGCCAGAATTTTACACTTGCTCAGTTTTAAATAAATGTTTTGAAAAAAAAATATATATGTGAATGTTTTTTGTTACTGATAGCACTTAATGGAGAATCGAGAACGTCGGTAGCCGTAGACTATGTATCATTAATCAACGAATTGTCGTTTCTACAAGTAATAGTTTCATCGAATGGTATTTTCGGTGAGTGAAGTTCGTATTTCCAATTGTAAATCACTCTTTCACCGATTGTCAACCGTTCATCGATGACATCATCGGTGCAAGTTCGAACGACGAATGGTACAAACGGTTTCAGCATTGAACACGAGATAGTCATGGAATCCCTCGTATCGCGTTCAGTTCTGTGCAAATATTTGATGCTTTTACATCTCTTCTCGATCCCCTTTCCATTTTCGAATGTTTTGTTCAAAACATTGCGCCAGCGCTTCGGGGCCGGTAACCACAGTCCAAAAAACGGTACCTCGACTAACGGATAAATATCTTCGAGACGATAACTCGTGTGAAAGCGTCCTCTGGTAGCGCCGCGCATCGTATTGGATTGCGTCGAAAATTGAAACATGTCGATAAACGGCCAGTTCCACGGTCTGGCGTTTCGATACAGTTTGTTACCGGGACGATGAATCTTCCATTGGAAATCTTTTTCGTAATGCCAGAGCACGAGGTTCGACGGGCGCGTTTTCGGGTCGCGGAATATCTGCACCAGTCGACGCATGTCCGCTTCGTGAAAGACAACGTCGAAATCTTCGTCCCAGGGCACGATTCCGTGGTGTCTGTACGCCCCGAGCAGCGTGCCGGCGAATAGCATGTACTCGAAATGGTGCCGTTTCATAAACGCGTCGAAATCACGAATCAACGAATGAAATAAACGCATCTCGAACGGTTTTAACCCGGTCGTCTTGAAATACCGTTTCAAATGATCCGGCACGCTGTAATTAACGTATAAATCCGTTATTCCGGTCGGAAATGTCGGCTGCATTCCCTCGGGAGGAATCCGTAGGCCGACAATATCGAAGTTATCATTACGAAAATGAGACATGATTAACGTTACGATGATTGTACATATTGTAATAATGAAGAAAGATAAAGTTTTAATCCGAAGCATTTTTCCTCGTCATCAAATGAGTCGCGATGGTAAAGTATCTTACAATGAAGCGGTATTTCTGTGTGTTTATGTATTTGAAATTATAACTGATGAAATCTGTTACGTCCAGCTGCGTCTCTGACCCGTGGCCGCGTCACTGCTGCGACATCTGTTAAAAAACCAGCACAATTCACCAGGGTCCCTACGACTCCTGATCCCTTGAAACTTCTAAATGGAAATTATGCGTTTATAGGTGCTTGAATCTACTTCAATCGTGCGTAAAACGGGCAATTAGAAATGTGTGTCTGGTTTGTACGCCTAGATCGATACAGTTGGGATTTTTTCTTACCCTTTTATAGGCAGTTACCAACTTAGAGATTAACTGATTTAAGATTTATTCATTAACTATAATTGTAATTAATTTTTTTTTGGGGGGGGGGCAGGTTGGTAGGATGTGGAAATACAATGATAAGTCATGCATGGTAGGCCTACTAGCGTGTTTTTGAATAGCTATGAAAATTGAGTGGAACCAAAACAGAGGATTGTATTAGTTTGTTAAGTGACCGGCTGCCATTTAAGACATTGATTTACAACCACCAGATCTAATCACTGGATTTCACTCCTTGTGACATTTTCCTGTGGGGAATTGTAAAACCAGCAAAATCGAGGACTTAATAGTTTTGTGAAATACGAATGTGATTCAAAGTCAAAATTCTGTGAAGGAAATGATGGGACGTCGAGCTGTGCGCATATTGAATAACATATTGAACAAGTTATGTAGCAGCTTAACAATTCTAGAGGACAATAATTGAGGGAAGCTCTGCGCAGTTGATTTAATTGTCATGTCTAAACGGCAGCTTTTCACTCATCAATATACATAAACAATAGGAAAATCCTTATTTCTCGTTTTAGTATGTAAACTTTACGCGCTAGTGCTCAGCCATACTAAAGAAATGAGGGACGCAGTTTTGAGCGTCTATTGGCTCTAGATACATATCCAAATGCAATGGGAACTAATAACGCATAGTCATTTCGTAGTTCGAGCCCGAAAACCGTTGCCGCCCTTGGCTTGTTCTCTCAATCAATAAAGCCACTTAGTAGAAATGATTCTCGATTTATTTTACACGATTTTTCTGTCGGTCTGTCCAAGTGATGGTCGCATATCATGACAAGCAGTTGCAGTCTGTAGTATGGGCACAATTGACTAAAAAGTGTCTGCATTTTCATTGCTTTATGCTACAAACGAAGACCACAAGTGATGAAAAATAAAATCCGTAATGTTTCCCGAGTTTATTCAACGTCTCAACTATATTCAAATAGTCATCTTCCGGAATAGACTACTAGCATATTATCGTCACTGCGTGGACAGAATGCTTTCATCGATGATAAAAGACCTGAATGAGATACGCAGCTTCCAGAGAAAAACCTCTCCTCCAATCAGCTTATCACTTCATCAATCAAATCATAGAACAGCAACGTGAAATCCTCGTCTAAAATACCTTTAATCACAACAAAAAAATTCGGGTTTCGTCTAGTGTTTTATTGCACAGATCTTTTCATAGAAGCACCAATTACCCTTTTACAATATAAATTGATTTAAAAACAATGCATACAGGGATGAGTGCTATTAATAGTAACAAAGTTTACATTCACTCGTGGGTTACCAATTACCGATGCAAAATATTTGGCCAAATTTATGAGTCTAACCTAACTATTCGAACCTTTATTCTTTAAGAAATATCATGCCGAAAGAGTATGATCTCAGAAAACATGAATTTCTTTTAACAAATGCCTCATTTCACAATGTACAAAATTCTATGCATCATATTTACCGATCTATATTTCAAATATATCAAACGGGTATCTCAATTTCGATGAAATATCATAGACAAGAAGGAAGCAAGGAAGACTAAATAAATGCCCTAAAATAAAGATTTTTCAGCGTATAATGCAGCCTCTGGTTTAGTAAATGAACTTGACCCGGCTCCACACTTCTGGGCAAGATTCGAAACTCAAAATAGTTCATCGTCGAATTCTGCTCACAAGTGTGGAACTGGGCACTTGATATAAAATTGCAAAAACAGTAATTTACATTAATCAGCTAGAAAGTTTTAGAGTCGGAACAGAATGCGTTTCGTTAGGTTTCAATTCGAGCTCTACGGCGTAAGTATTTCTTGATATTCCATTCAGTATGGTTTAGCATATGAACACCGTTATATATACACAGCACTGTCATATTGTTCGTATAGTCTAAATCTGGCAAAAGCTGGAAAAGAAAATCATCAACTATCAGAAAATGTTTGTAAAATGGTGAGTGTTCACCACTAAAATATAAATACGTTTCAAGTTTCTCCCTGCGATTTGGTTGTATACGCACCTTCGGAGTCAACAGGAAATATTGAGAAGTATTTTCTCTACACGCAGTTTTAACGACTAATTCATAAACACGTCTTTCATTAAACGCATCCATTCCCTTCAACAAATTGACAGAAAACTGTTAACATAGCTGTATAGTAGAATAACCTGTACACTTGGACGCAAAGTACATAATATGATTAAAACTCACTATACATGTATAATACAAATTTAAGAATCAATAGAAGTCCATGAATCTCTTAGAATCGTAAAATGTGTTCGACTTGAGCTATATCCGAGTTGGATGTTACGTATTCTTAAATCGTGTCACAAAAAATATTTCGACAAAAATCGTTGAAGAGTTGAACGATTATCTGAGTCGATCGGATCCGACTCGGGCGGAGTCTACTTTATCAATTAAAATTGCAGAAAAGACATAAATGTTTCATGGAACACCTGATAATTTAGCGAGAGTCTGAAACGTTGTATCTTATCTTTTATTTTGATTTTCCATAATAAACTTCACTTCAATCTTACATTTGTACACAGCGAGTTTGAATCCTATTATGTCCTCAGCAATTTAAAAACATACGAAAAATTGAAATTGGCCAAGTGTTCACCTGATTTATTTCATCGACACATCTAAACGGACAGCGAGCTAATTCCTGAAGAGCCATCATGTATAATACAGTAGCTACACTGCGTTCACCACCGCTCTGAGTGTGAGTTGATAAAACTCGCAACTGTTCATTACTACGATACTGTACTTTAATGAGAACACCATACTCTTCATAGTCCTCCTGCAAAACAATCATTAACACAGGTAAATGAGCGATGCAATGGAAAAAATCCTTTACCTGGACCTGCATTCACAGTTAGGGGTGTCTAAGTTCTCAGCAAATTGATAAACTCTCTGATTTAGACCCAGTTTTATAGACTGGGTATTGAAGTAAAGTTATCCATAGGGACGAATGTTCAACCTAGAGCCCCATGGCTATATTTTGCAATAACGTAACATACGGTACATTATAAGCCATAACTTGCTATCTATAAAAAATTTTTCAAAATTTCTTATCACTGCAAATTACTTACGTCATTTTCTGGCACGTGTAACGACACTTCTCCGGCACATTGTAAATATGCGAAGAACTTATGGAAATTGTCGTTGATTTTGCTGATAAGTTCCTGTAACGGTTCAAACCAGTTGCGTTTCATATTCTCGATATTAGACTGGTGATCGCGATGCTTCGTCTCCAACAAGTTACGATTCACTTCCAAATTCGTGATGTTCTTCTTTCGATCTTTATAATCGCGAATGACCTGGAAAAATTACAACAGAAAATCTTGACAAATTACGTACGTTTCAAACATTCAACTGGGATTGATCCAGTATAAAGCACTACATCCAAGAACTTAAACAAACATCTGAGCAAATGTGCATGAACTTTCAATATAACAAGAATTAATTTATAATTATCAAGTGATAAGATCGCCAATACGGCCAGACATTTATATTCGATGCTTCATTAATCTTACCCCTTCGTCAACCTGATAAGCGCAATCAGCACGAGCTTGTTCATCTTGTATCATGGCCTCGAGTTCTTCAAGTTGATTCGGGTATAATTTAAACGCCTATGATAATAATAAACAATATATCATTCAATTCATTTCACAAGCACTGGCAAAACCTTCAAGTCTCCCAGTAATTAATCTTTTTTTCTTTTAATTATAGGATAAATTATGACTTCAACTTTCTTCATTCAAATACCGCTACCTACGTTTTTAATATCATCAGTAAGTTCCTCATTTTGTTTCAGATTGACAGCCTTCTTCGCCTCCATAATCAGCAGTCGTGCATTTTCTTTAGCTTGATTTTTCACTTCAAGTATTTCAGTGAGTTCACGCTGATTATAAACACAACAGTAATACATGAATGAATGAGGAAACAGGTTGTTTTCTCGAGACCCAAATCATAACTACAAACCTCGAGATTTCCAACAGCGATCATTTGTTCTTTGAATTCCTCATCGACTCTCATGTGTTCTTGTTTATTCTCAGCCGCTTTCATTGCCAACTTTACTTTATCCAAACTGTATCCCAAACACAACTGAAAATCAAAAGGTTTTGAAGAATCATTAAATCAGGGGACAGATTGATAAACTCTGGGACTTTTACATTTTCTTTTCATTTTCTAACCAGAATGTTAACATTTTTTATGTGAAGGTACAATAACATATCGATTACTCATCACAATCTGGACAGATTGAGATAGAATTTTTCTTAAATCTTAACACAGCTTGGGCATAAATCCTGAGCTATTTTCCAATTTTTCCCAAGTTTTTAAGCACAAATATTTTTTTCACATTTTGACATCAATTTAAAAAGAATCTCTTCAAAATATTTCACATTAAGATTTGCAAATTTCTTTACTTACTCTTGTATGATTTCGCAAGTCCTCTAAATGTTTTGCTTTTCTTAAGATGATTGCTTTCAGTTTTTGCTGGGTGAGATCTTCTTCCTTTTCGATATCTATCGCTTCGGCCTCCAGCCGTTCTACCCTACAAAAATAATCGAAAAACACATTACCATTTTCGCGATAATTTCTTCACAACTAAAATTATGCAAAAAAGTCTAAGTACGATCGAAGAAAAAACCAACAATTATGATGAAAATTAGGAGAATAGCGATGTTTTGACTCAATTTCATACTGAATTGAATAGAATTGAGTTGAAATGTCATTACTCCCTTAGTTTTGCTTCCAATGCAAGTTTATTTTTCTTCAATTGTACTACAGACAGTTGTCACTTGTCTATGTAAACCAAGTCTACGTACGACTGCTTTTTCACGGCGATCTGTTGTTGAAGAGCTTTTTTCAAGTCTTTCTTTTTGGCCAATTCATTCTGCAGAAAGGATTATAGCAACAACAGTGAATTAGACTAAGTCAATATTACAAATCACAAATTAACACAAGGATTTCGTAGTTTCCCAAAACCACGTTTCTCATTTTTTATATGATGCAGGGATTTCTGTCCCCTCTTTCCATGTTTCCTAGCAATGAATATATGTACAGCTTAAGGGGTTAAGTAAGAATATGTACATCCACAGATTCTATAGCTGTCATATTCATACCTTTTTCGTGCGAAGTTCATTCATTCTGGTTTCGTGTTGTTGATGGTTTTGCATTAGTTGTTGTATTTGTGAGTCGTATTGATGTAAACTGGTCTGTAGTTGGCGTAACTGATCGCGCAGCATTTGTTCACGTTCTACATTCACCGACACGGTTAACCACTGCGCCTGTCTCAGCTGTGATATACGCGACATACGTTCGTGGTTACCGTATTTCGAACGTTTACTGAAATACTACGAGCGAAATAGACGCGAATAAGAAAATACATCGAATATTTGAAAAATACAACAATCAGATACTCAAAGTTTTTTGGTTATCGGGCGGACTATATTACTACAGTGGAACCTCATTACAGTGAACTTCACGGGACCAGAAAATCTGTTTGTCATAACCGATAGCTCATTATATCCCGTATGAAATTGTCTTACTTGGGACGAAATTCTATATTTGTTATATCCGATGAATCGATATAAACGAGTTCGTTATAACGAGATTTCACTGTATTTACATTAGGCTCAAATAGTTTATCAATGGGGTGAATCCACACCAGCTATTCGCCAGGTGGTACACTATGGTATCATACGTACTCAATCAGAAATAGTTAATTTTCAATTAACTTTGATCCCAATTTTCAGTCGTACAACCCAAAAATTTCGTCATACCATACCTGATTTTCTGGCGTGTAGAAAAGCTGAAGATCCAGATTGTTCATGATGTTGTTAAGATTATTTCGCACTGTGCGGTCGCCGACCGGGGTACAGTGAACTTTATACATAGCGCACAGATAACGCATGACGGCGTCCGGACATGTAAACATCTCGCGTAAATACGTGTAGAATCCAAACCGTCTGTAAAAATTAAACACGATCTAACACGAACTAACTTAGCGATTTGATCTATATACCTTCCAGAAAAGAAAGCTGCCTCCGTAAGTTATGCTATGGAGTACTAGTGACTAGGTACGATGGAGAATAAAGGGACTTTATAAAACTTACTTGATTTGTTCGAGGGGATATCTAGGTTGAAATGATTCCACTGGTTGCGGTGGCATTTTCAAAGCTGCCACTTTCAGTCCTTGTTGTTTCCGTAAGATGCTCAGAAATTTATACAAATCGTCGGATTCTTCGCAAATGAAAGCGAACATGTCCTTCTTGGCGATTGTTTGTTCGATGTACGGCGCAAATTTCTGATCTTTGACGTTCAACTATGATGAAATATTAAGAGTTACAATAGTTGTACGGGTGAATTTCCACTTGTGTAGCTGTCGTTGAAAAAATCATCGAATGCAACGAAGTTTGATTTAAACATTTCACAGCATCTGCCATCTTGGATCTTGGTTTGAACTCACTTCACACTAACTCGCATTCAGATCTGGGAATTTTTACACTGGGGGCTATTTACCCACAACCAACCAACTGAAGTAGACCCCCCTGGTTACTTACACATAAGACCACCGGTTCATGTATAGTCCCTTTGAATTGATCTTTATTACTGCGTAGCCATTTCACAGCTTCGTACGTGTCTTTGCTTCGTCGATGTAACATTTCTAAACGTTGCCGACCGATATCCAACACTTGGTTCAAATTTCTTTGAGTATCTACAAAAATGAAAGAGGATCATACGTTATATCATACGATGATGTGTAACAATCTTGAATCAGTAACTGGAACATTTTCTATAATTTCCAGTAGTTGCACTAAGTGGAATACTCGCCACCGATATCATTAGTGATCTGTCTCTTATCTCTTCTGAATTGATCGACTTCATTCATCATTCGAGTCATTTCATGGCTCACTTTTCGCGTCTCCTGGATGACTCTATCGATTTCTGGCTAGAATTACACCGTGATTATCATCATAAGAATGCGTTCCTCATTCAATCATATAGTTAGTTAGTCGCAGGGGTCAGTTGCTGGAGAGTTGGTTAAAGTTAACCATTGGATAGCTGACAGTAACAATCAAAATTGCATGGATACTATGTATCTCTCGATGGTTAATGTTAACAACTTTAGAGCAACCTGACCCGTGTTATTCAGTGAGAATAATTTCTCTAAGTAAATTAAATAGCATCCAATACCTGCACATCTTCACTCGTGTTAACCGATGCGAGATCACTTTCTAATGCTTTAATTTGTCGGTTTAAATCCACTGCTTTCTGAGCACGTTCAGACTCCTCGGATTTCTTTGATTTCAACTCGTGCTTAACCTCTTCCATCTTCTCACTGAGCGTTTCAATATCTCTGTTTTTCCGTGCGGCCAGTTCCGCATCGGTCTTCAGTTTCCTGCTCTGAAAATCACCAGTAAGATAGAAATTGATGATCGCGTTATTTCCCCTGACTTGATCTAGTAAAAATCCAATCAATTAACAGTCAAATAAGTACAATTTAGACGGAAACAGTTTTTCCCTAACGCAGGTTCTAGCAATACAAATTTATCATCAAATTCCCCAGACTTTTTCCCTGATTTTTAGCTTTTTGTTACAAAATTCCCAGACTTTTTAAAAGAAAAAAAATTTCCCTGACTTTTCTCTGATCTCCAGGTAAGTGGCCTCCCAGTTAGACTCTCTCCAGTTTCCTCGTAAATCTTACCACTTCTTTCATTCCGCCCTCGAGAACTTTTGCCTTTGCGTCGATTTGTTTCAGCTTCTCTTCGAATGGAGCATTTTGTTTCTTGATCTTTTTATACTGATCACCAAGCTGTTTATGCCTTTCTTTCACATTCACATATTCTATTCGCATGTTCTCATATTCCTGTTATATGAAAAACATCCACCACAAACATGAATAGTAAACAAAGAAACAGGTAGGCTACATCAAGTATGTCAGATTTCTGTGGATGAAGCTAAAAATTGAGATGATTTTGAGTTGTTTTATTGATACGATCAAGTGGGATAGCCGGTGGAACAGGGTCTACATTAAATCAATAATTCCCGATCAAGACGCAGAGTATTTAAGACAGTAGGATGACTTCTACCCAGTACGTACCACCCAACAACGCTTTTTCTTCATCATTTCGATTCTATCGAGGAATCGCTGACGTTCGCGGTAACTGTTGACGTCGTGCTCAAGGCGGGCATTCTGCGCTTTCTCAGACTCCAGACGCTCGGTCAACGTTTGTAATTTATTCTCCATTCCGCGCGCGTTTTGTCGGGCGTTTTTCAGTTTATCGTGATATTCAAGCATTTCAGGCGGGCCAACCTAAAATACATAACAGTTGCAGAACACAACACAACCCCTTTTTAACGAAATACAATATTTCTACAAAATTCTTTGAAAGATTAAAATAACTTTTTTTTAGAATTTATGAACAAGCTGTATCTAATTTCTGTTGTAAATGGCATGATAAGATCAAATGTTTCGTAAGACATTTTTCTTGAATTTTCACCAAATTTTTAACCAAACTTCCATTTTCATTATTTCTAACATCAATCTTGACCCCTGAATGTAAGATTAGCCTGAAATACTCACAGCTTTCTCCGTATTTCGTAAAAGTTCTTGCGGTGTCATTTTGGCGAAGTCAGCAACTTTATCCTGTGGTAGAAACTGACACAGATTTCCGACCTGAATGTTTAAGCGCCCCATCGTTTCCTCGACGGCTTTTTGCGACGCGTGACGTCCGTTAACGCTCCACGTCGACGTCTGCGAACTTTTATTGATCTCACGATGGATGATGTAATTATCACCGTCCGGGTTATACCTGTAACATAAATAAAACATATACGATAATCAATGGGGTACTGCGGCGAGTGAGGATCAACCAGGTAATGTGCGCTTCAATATCTTTTCAGTCGTTCTTGTAGATCAAGAAATATCAAATTCCCCAATTTTCCCCGACCCCTGACCAAAATATGAAGTTTGTTGCGCCTCTTGTCCCTCGGTAAGAACGAGACACCAAAAAAATTCAAATTCCCCGACTTCCTTGATTATCCCTGTAAGACAAATATATACTATCGAGTGGTTTAACCATTTCAGTTTGTCTACACCGCAGTGCGATGTATAAATCAGTGATGGACTTTGCTGGTACACCGCATCACAGTTTAATAGAACCGGTAATTAGTTTTCATCTCTATTATTGAAAAATGGCACCTGTCAAACAAACATATCATAAGTAATGATATGTTGCAGAACGATGTAGACGCACTATAAGGCCTATGACGGTATGCCCGTTATTCAAAACTGGGATGGAGTACTCACAGTTCAATTTCGATGATAGCTCGATTGCAGCCATGTTTGACGAATTCATGCGGCCCGCTTGCGCGTCCTAGGAAACTAGTTTTACCGGCTAGACCGAGGCATATCGCATTCACTAGCGTTGACTTCCCGGTACCGTTCGGGGCTACGATCACGTTTAAATGAGCACCGGGACAGAATTCTACCGAATCATACGTCCTATTTAAAGAAAAATCAGTTTCATCAAATCATTTCTATATTTGTCGTAGAGCGAGTTATAGGCCCCTTGGTGACGCAGGGAGTGGGTGCTTATAATTCAGCGACGCAAGCTGATTTCATGTAAGTCGATTGAGAATTTTTGGAATTACAGTCGATTGAAGTGGATCGGGCCTAGCTAGGTGATTTTCAGATTGATGATTAGTAGCAACCTTTGTTTTTTTACAGTGTGGTACAACTACAGTACAGGGATACTGGCTGGGGACTTGGGGTTGCTTGCCCTGGATTGCGGGGACTTATAAATTATAATAGTTGGTACTGTACTAATTAATTATCTGGGCCACCAGTGTATTTTTATCCATCTGATTATCCATTCACTATTCACATGTGACAAGTCCTGTGGAGGGTACCAAACGTGCATTGATTTAATATCATTCAAAATGACACAACTTACATAAAATTCTCTAATCTAATTCGTACGATGGCTCCTTCCTGATATTTTCCAGAATTTCGTGAGCCCGCCATTTCACTCACGAGCCGATGCCACTTACATTTGATACAACGAGCGTAAATAATTCTATCATGGTTTCGGTCGGTTTCGGTCGATATTTAGGACCGCTGTGAAATACTGGTTGATGTGAAATGTATAACCTAACGCTTTGACCTGACGAAACGACGGTCATTCAATGAAGTCACCGGGGGCAGTAGAGTGCTCAATAATTGTTTTATATAATTCGTTATTGCTTAATTGAAATATGAATGATTTTCGTAAATTTCATAGATTCTCATCGAAATATATCTTACATCAATGCCTGTTATTTCAGTACGATTGCGTGACAGGGTGCGTTATTTGAATTTTAAAATTCAAATATGTCTAAAAGTAAAAGAAAAGCTACCAAAAAATTAATAATCCGAACGGGGATATTGTTCAATTTGGTATTATTACTTAATAGCTGGGCCTACGCGATGTCATGGCGCGCAAAATCTAATGAAAGATCAAATTTCACTAAAAATAAAGCCTGAAAATTCTTGAAAATGGAGCATTTGACGAAAATCTCTATTCTTCAAGTTAATTTTCGAAGATATGTCTTGATTTGTTCATGGTTAGAAATACGCGTATTTCAACGCACGATTGCATCGTGGCTCAACATTTAAAAATTAAAATTAAAAATCAAATTTCTCTAAAACTAAAACCTGAGGCTTTCTGAAAATTGAGTATATTATTAAGGAGACTCTATTCTTCAGGTCGATGTAAAGCAGATGTCTGTGCAATTGATTTGATCATAGTTAAAATACGCGTTATTTCAATACACGATTGCATCATGTCGCGGTATTTGAAAATTAAACTTTTATCAAAATCTAATTTCTCTAAAACTAAAACCTGAGGCTTCCTGAAAATCCAGTATATTGTGAAGGACACTATATTGTTAAAGCTGATTTAAGGCAGATGTCTGTGCAGGATGTCCGCTGGCTATTTAACGCGTGCAGTTCGGGGGAGAAAAGCCTTTGCGGCTCCACTAACATACTCAACTGACTCAGCTCTAGACACTACTACGTTATCATGTTCTTCTTTTAGATTAATTTATTTCTAACGCAATGCGTTTTCCTTTTGTTTAAGATTATATTACTATGTTGTTACTTGTAAAATGCACACACTACAAACAGCTGTATCAATCTGCTCTCTGTTATCGATCTTCTAATTACAAATCCAGCAGGTCTGGGGTAAGGTGACTACGTGGTCGGATCAAAAATTTTTCAAAGGGGGAAGGGTGATGATAAGAAACGTTCCAATGGTTCCAATGAGAATGATATGACAACCTGCTGAGTCATGCCGTGGCCTAGTTAGTTACCTAATCGTTGGTGGCAAGCTTTTTATAATCGGATGGGCTTATACCAATGTGGTTTGTGAAAATATCCGATCGTGAAACTAAACCACAGACAGGTTACTGACTAGCCGTGGCCAGGATGAGGTGTTGATAATTATGAGATACCCGGCCGCACGATTGATTGGGGGAAAACGTAGGTCATTTCTCAAACATTTGTTATTCATAATTTACAATTTGTCATGGTACTGGTTTTGGGAATTTTTTGAGACAAATTGGTCAAAAATTCAGATAATTATGATTGAGAAAATTGACGACTCATGTAGGCCTACGGCCTACGTAGCGGAATGGCAGTGAACGAAAAATATGGCCTTATAGCTCGGCTGGGTCATATTTGTAATGATAAAATTTGTAAACAGTTCATTTCTATAGCGACCGGGTCTGTAATGGTAAAATTGTTCACGATTTAAACAAAAAGTAATGTACAGGGACAGGGTAGATAGCGGCCGGCCAGGTCTACTTTTAAGCTCGGCAGAGCGGAGAAACAAAGTTCCAAATCCATGTTTTAGCCTTAGGCATGCTTGCAACTGCTGTGATGATGAGATAAGCTATTTAAACGAAAAAGCCGCCCTACTGGAACTAGAGACCCACTAGATTGGCACTAGTTGCAGTGAAAATCCGAGTGAGGTTTACGGTAGTTTTCTATCACACCTAATGTATCAATAAACTGGAAAATATAATCTCAGGGACTATCAAGTTTAAATGTCCATGAATAGACCGAGTTCTAACTAAAATAAATTAAAACATGTGAGTAATGGTGATTGTACAGACAATAGATTGAGTTTGAAAGTATACTATAATCGATAAGTGTGATTCGAGTTAAAGAGCCGAGAGCTGAGTCAACTGTAGATTACAGAAAAATAACAAAAACAATTTGTAGTGAACAACTAAACCACGAATAGGTTTTAGTTGTTGTGATTAATAGTTCAATATGTATTTACATGTAAACAAAGGTCAACCAATTATCAAACACCAATCACAAGCCCTTTAAATCAATTAAGCACCACAAAACCAATATAATTCATCAATGTAACAAATAAAAGACAAGATAAACTGGTTACGTAAGTACTTTCCACCTCGTTTTACTATTCTCCACAAAGTTGAGAATACAGCTCCTCTACGAATCAATCATGTCATTTCATAGAAGTAAATATGGTATTTACAAAAACAAACGAGTTAAAATGCATTGTAATTAACCAACACCGACAGAAGTCAACACGAAGAAATCAAGGTCAGTCATCATGTCATGTCGATATTCAAACACACTACGGAACTGACTGCTGCATTTCAGTTCGACCTCAAAACAACATCAACAATTCTTTAGAAACGATCAAAGATATTCTCACTTGTTTTATTTAAATCAAAATAAATAAATAAATAAATCAAAATAAATCAAATTGAACACATATGTTCACAAACACGGTCAGTTGCACACGCAAGAATTCTCAAAGTCCTAACACGCAGAAGAGTTGTCCAAGTTCCAGCAACCCATTAAGAGTTCTCCAAGTTCGAGCAACACATTAGAGTAATCCAAGTTCCAGTAACACATTAGAGTTCTCCAAGTTCCAGCAACGCATTCGAGTTCTCGAAGTTCCAGCAATGCATTAGAGTTCTCCAAGTTTCAGCAACGCATTAGAGTTCTCGAAGTTCCAGCAATGCATTAGAGTTCTCCAAGTTTCAGCAACGCATTAGAGTACTCGAAGTTCCAGCAACGCATTAGAGTTCTCGAAGTTCCAGCAATGCATTAGAGTTCTCCAAGTTTCAGCAACGCATTAGAGTTCTCGAAGTTCCAGCAATGCATTAGAGTTCTCCAAGTTTCAGCAACGCATTAGAGTACTCGAAGTTCCAGCAACGCATTAGAGTTCTCGAAGTTCCAGCAATGCATTAGAGTTCTCCAAGTTCTAGCAACGCATTAGAGTTCACCAAGTTTCAGCAACGCATTAGAGTTCTCGAAGTTCCAGCAACGCATTAGAGTTCACCAAGTTCCAGCAACGCATTAGAGTTCTCCCAAATTTCAGCAACGCATCTCGAAGTTCCAGCAACGCGTTAGAGTTCTCTTAGTTCCAGGAATGCATTAGAGTTCTCTTAGTTCCAGGAATACATTAGAGTTCTCTTAGTTCCAGGAATACATTAGAGTTCTCTTAGTTCCAGGAATACATTAGAGTTCTCTAAGTTCCAGAAACGCAAATGATTAACAGGCGCCATCTTATTATTAAATTAGATGCATCACACATTTTTTCACCTAGAAGACAAATCAAACAAACATTAAAGAATATTTTAAACAATCAATAAAACATTTCAAGTCGTTTTTCTATTACAATATACCTGATTTATAGTCCGTTCAGATTCATGACTCATCCATTCTTTCATTCTTTCAACTTTGGAAGAATATTCATGTAATCCCTGCAGGTATTTTTCCATCTTGTAGTAACATAACATCTTTAGATATTTCCTACTTAGAACACGAAAACTCAAAATATGAATAATTTTTGAATAATGTCAGATTTAAAATTGATTCATGTAATTTCAAAATTATACCTGATTTAAAGTCAGTTCAGACTAATGACTCGAGCTTCCTTTGCAACTGTTCACTTTGTGACACTACTTTGTTGTTGACTAAGGCAGATAACTCAGTACTACTGATCTCAGCGGTGACATTCATCTAACTGATGCCTGGTGATTGTCTCATCTATTAGTGACTCAGTTCTGTGGACCTCACAATATTTGCTACAAGAAAACACAAAATATGAATACCGGAAATTTTCAATTTTTGAGATTTTTATATTATGTCAATATTATACCTGATTTATTGTCAGTTCAGACTAATGACTCGACGTTCCGCTGGAACTGTTAACATGTGACTCTTAATTGTTACTTCGTTCCCAACTTAGAGGCAGATACAGCACAGCGCCACTGATCTCATCTCACTTGTGATCCTCTTATCTCACTGGAGACACCCTACCCTGATCTTACCACTTGGATAAACATAGTTCTGTACTGATCTCACTGGTGATATTCCCCTCTCTGGTGACCCTCAATTCTGTGGTAAACCTCTCAATATTAGCTAAAAGAAAACAAAATATGAATGAATTTAGATTTTGATCACACTTTGATCTATAGTCAGTTCAATGACTGATCCTTCCTCTGGTATTGCATGTCTAATGATTTGCTACAAGAAAACATGTAACAGACCATCATAACGTTTGAGACTTCCCAACAACAAGAAATCCATATCTGTCTAACTTAATTAATATACCTCATTCATAGTCAGTTCAGAATAATGACTCGACATTCCTCTGGAACTATTAACCTTCCTTGCGACTCTGTAACTCTGTTGCTGACTTTGACAGTACAGACAGTACAACTGATCTCAGTGGTGACATTCATCTAACTGATTCCTGGAAATTGTCTCATCTCTGGTGAGAATCAGTTCTGTGGTAAACCTCTCAATATTTGCTACAAGATACAACAACAAAATATGAATAATTTTCAATTTTGAGACTTTGAAAATTGATTAATACAATTTCAATATCATACCTGATTTAAAGTCAATTCAGACAAATGACTCGACATTCCTCTGGAACTGTGAACTTTCCCTGTGACTCTTGTCACTTTGTTCCTGACTTTGAGGGAGATAACTCAGTACAACTGATCTGGCTGATCTGACGCTCTAATCTCTCTATAATCACTGCGACTTAATCTTCACTATATTATTTCAGACATTGATAATTTCACATTTCATTTTTTCCATTTTACAATTAATCATTAACCTTTTATATTTTTGTCTACAAAATGGGTATCTAAGATTGTACGTAGAATTAATGCTTTTCAATGACAAACACTGAAACATTGTCACAAATTATATCCACACACAAACATAGATAGATAGCACTTTACATGCGAATCAAGTTTTTTTTCCATGTACTGGACCCGCGGGTGTGCATGTGTATACCCTGAAAAATACATAAACACAATTTGTGTGTCTTTATGTATTTAGTGCCATTTCATGCAAGTGCATTCGTGCATGGATGCATCAGTGCAAAGTGAGACGTCAGGTGCTTAGTGAGACGTCAATTGTTTTCACCGGTGTTTTTGATGATCGATCTTCACTTAATAGGCTATAATGGACAAGAGTTGGCTCCAATGTTTTGAAGTTTTATTAACTCAGGTTAAGAGTTTATCAGCATTCATAAAATGCTCCGACCCAGTTTAGCTGATTCAAAGGCTATCTTACACCTAGGCTATCAAGGGCTATCAAGCAATAGCATCTTTGAATATAAAAGTCTTATAACGCAACTCCGTAATATGATGATAAGTTGCTGATACAATATATATACAGTACCAACACCAGTGAAATTTCAATGATACAACCACCACAAAGCTATCGATGGATAGCTCCTTTGAATATTTATACATTTAAAATGTTAAGTCGCGATAAGGGAGATCAGGAAACAAAACTCAATATCACCCCCAAAACAAGAGTGTGTATCAATTAACACCCAGCAGCAAGCAGCAGTATTAAGGAGGTCATCAGTGATGTAACACACTGACAATTCAGTTTGTTTGTCACGTTTCTACATGACAGTTGAAGTAGGAAGGAGAAGACTCCTAAACTCAATATGGTCAATATCACCCCAAAACAGAGTGTTCTAATTAACATGCACCAGCAAGCAGCAGTATTGAAGGAGGCCATCATCAGTGATGTATCACACTGACAATTCAGTTTTCTACATGACAGTTGAAGAAGGAAGGAGAAGACTCCTGAACTCAATATCACCCCAAACAGAGTGTATCAATTAACACCACCAGCAAGCAGCAGTATTAAAGGAGGTCATCAGTGTTGTAACACACTGACAATTCAGTTTGTTTGTCACATATCTACATGACAGTTGAAGAAGGAAGGAGGAGACTCCTTAACTCAATATATATCACCTCAAAACAGAGTGTATTAAATAACATCCAGCAGCAAGCAGCAGTATTAAAGGAGATCATCAGGTAAGACACCAGGAGGACAATTCAGTTTTTTGTCACATTTCTACATGACAGTTGAAGAAGGAAGGAGAAGACTCCTGAACTCAATATCACCCCAAACAGAGTGTATCAATTAACACCACCAGCAAGCAGCAGTATAAAAGGAGGTCATCAGTGTTGTAACACACTGACAATTCAGTTTGTTTGTCACATATCTACATGACAGTTGAAGAAGGAAGGAGGAGACTCCTTAACTCAATATATATCACCTCAAAACAGAGTGTATTAAATAACATCCAGCAGCAAGCAGCAGTATTAAAGGAGATCATCAGGTAAGACACCAGGAGGACAATTCAGTTTTTTGTCACATTTCTACATGACAGTTGAAGAAGGAAGGAGGAGGCTCCTGAACTCAATATCACCCCTAAAAAAGTGGAATGATTAACATGGAGAAGGAACTTGCCAGCTTTTTAGATGGCCATAATAGGTAATTTGGTAATGTAATTATGTAACAATTCTAGATGTAATAACGTTTGATATAATAATTTTTATTGTGATAATGTTTAATGTTATAATTCAAATAAGGGAAGGAGGTAAGAATTAGGGCCTACCACCCAGCAGCAACGAGCAGTATTAAAGGAGGCCATCAGTGTTGTATCACACTGACAATTCAGTTTGTATGTCACATTTCTACGAGACAGTTGAAGAAGGAAGGAGAAGACTCCTTAACTCAATATCACCCCAAAACAGAGCGTTTTTAATTTACACCCAGCAGCAAGCAGCAGTATTTAAGGAGGCCATCAGTGTTGTATCACACTGACGATTCAGTTTGTTTGTCACATTTCTATGTGACAGTTGAAGAAGGAAGGAGGAGACTCCTGAACTCAATATCATCCCAAAACAGAGTGTATTAAATAACACCCAGCAGCAAGCAGCAGTATGAAAGGAGGTCATCAGGTAAGACACCAGGAGGACAATTCAGTTTGTTTGTCACATTTCTACATGACAGTTGAAGAAGGAAGGAGGACACTCCTGAACTCAATATCACCCCAAAACGGAGTGTGTCAGTGTTTTGTAACACTTAACTTTCATCACAACCAATTGATTTAGCAGTAATTCATCCACTTTGTTTTGTAACACTTAACTTTCATCACCACCAATTTAGCAGTAATTCACCCACAGTGTTTTTGAACACTAAACGAGGAATTTCAATGATACAACCACCACAAAGCTATCGATGGATAGCTGCTTCGAATATTTATACATTTAAAACGTTAAGTCGCAATGAGGACGATCAGAAAATACAACAATCAATCCCAATTCACCGACATATATCACAATATATACACAAAACCAACACCAGCAGCATTTCAATGATACAACCACCACAAAGCTATCGATGGATAGCTCCTTTGAATATTTATACATTTAAAACATTAAGTCCCTATAGGATGATGAGGAAACATAACAATCAATCCCAATTCACCGACATATATTACAATATATACACAAAACCAACACCAGCGACATTTCAATGATACAACCACCACAAAGCTATCGATGGATAGCTCCTTTGAATATCTATACATTTAAAACGTTAAGTCGCAAAACTGAGTGTTTAAATTACCATGCACCAGCAAGCAGCAGTATTAAAGGAGGCCCTCAGTGATGTAACGCACTGACAATTCAGTTTGTTTGTCACGTTTCTACATGACAGTTGAAGAAGGAAGGAGGAGACTCCTGATCTCAATATCACCCCAAAACGGAGCCAGCAGCAAGCAGCAGTATTTAAGGAGAATGATTCATGTTGTTATAATGTTTAATGTAATAATTTTTATATATATTTTAGATATCACCCCAAAACAGAGTATATCAATTAACACTACCAGCAAACAGCAGTATTAAAGGAGGTCATCAGTGATGTAACACAGTGACAATTCAGTTTGTTTGTCATGTTTCTACATGACAGTTGAAGAAGGAAGGAGGAGACTCCTGAACTCAATATCACCCCAAAACAGAGTGTATCAATTAACACTACCAGCAAGCAGCAGTATTAAAGGAGGTCATCAGTGTTGTAACACACTGACAATTCAGTTTGTTTGTCTCGTTTCTACATGACAGTTGAAGGAAGGAGGAGACTCCTGAACTCAATATCATCCCAAAACGGAGTGTATTAAATAACACCCAGCAGCAAGCAGCAGTATTAAAGGAGGTCATCAGGTAAGACACCAGGAGGACAATTCAGTTTGTTTGTCACATTTCTACATGACAGTTGAAGAAGGAAGGAGGAGGCTCCTGAACTCAATATCACCCCATAACAGAGTGTATCAGTGTTTTGTAACACTTAACTTTCATCGCAACCAATTGATTTAGCAGTAATTCATCCACTGTGTTTTGTAACACTTAACTTTCATCACCACCAATTTAGCAGTAATTCACCCACAGTGTTTTTGAACACTAAACGAGGAATTTCAATGATACAACCACCACAAAGCTATCGATGGATAGCTGCTTCGAATATTTATACATTTAAAACGTTAAGTCGCAATGAGGACGATCAGAAAATACAACAATCAATCCCAATTCACCGACATATATCAAAATATATACACAAAACCAACACCAGCAGCATTTCAATGATACAACCACCACAAAGCTATCGATGGATAGCTCCTTTGAATATCTATACATTTAAAACGTTAAGTCGCAATAATGACGATCAAGAAACATAATCATTCTCAATTCATCGACATATATTACAATATATACACAAAACCAACACCAGCAACATTTCAATGATACAACCACCACAAAGCTATCAATGGTAAGCTCCTTTGAATATTTGTACATTTAAAACATTAAGTCCCTATAGGATGATGAGGAAACATATCAATCAATCCCAATTCACCGACATATATTACAATATATACACAAAACCAACACCAGCGACATTTCAATGATACAACCACCACAAAGCTATCGATGGATAGCTCCTTTAAATATCTATACATTTAAAACGTTAAGTCGCAATAATGACGATCAGGAAACATAACAATCAATCCCAATTCATCGACATATATTACAATATATACACAAAACCAACACCAGCGACATTTCAATGATACAACCACCACAAAGCTATCGATGGATAGCTCTTTTGAATATTTATACATTTAAAACGTTAAGTCGCAAAACTGAGTGTTTAAATCACCAGGCACCAGCAAGCAGCAGTATTAAAGGAGGCCCTCAGTGATGTAACGCACTGACAATTCAGTTTGTTTGTCACGTTTCTACATGACAGTTGAAGAAGGAAGGAGGAGACTCCTAATCTCAATATCACCCCAAAACGGAGCCAGCAGCAAGCAGCAGTATTTAAGGAGAATGATTCATGTTGTTATAATGTTTAATGTAATAATTTTTATATATATTTTAGATATCACCCCAAAACAGAGTATATCAATTAACACCACCAGCAAACAGCAGTATTAAAGGAGGTCATCAGTGTTGTAACACACTGACAACTCTGTTTGTCTCGTTTCTACATGACAGTTGAAGAAGGAAGGAGAAGACTCCTGAACTCAATATCACCCCAAAACAGAGTGTATCAATTAACACCACCAGCAAGCAGCAGTATTAAAGGAGGTCATCAGTGTTCTAACACACTGACAATTCAGTTTGTTTGTCACGTTTCTACATGACAGTTGAAGAAGGAAGGAGGAGACTACTGATCTCAATATCACCCCAAAACGGAGCCAGCAGCAAGCAGCAGTATTGAAGGAGAATGATTCATGTTGTTATAATGTTTAATGTAATAATTTTTATATATATTTTAGATATCACCCCAAAACAGAGTATATCAATTAACACCACCAGCAAACAGCAGTATTAAAGGAGGTCATCAGTGTTGTAACACACTGACAATTCAGTTTGTTTGTCATGTTTCTACATGACAGTTGACGAAGGAAGGAGGAGACTCCTGAACTCAATATCACCTCATAACAGAGTGTATCAATTAACACCACCAGCAAGCAGCAGTATTAAAGGAGGTCATCAGTGTTGTAACACACTGACAATTCAGTTTGTTTGTCATGTTTCTACATGACAGTTGACGAAGGAAGGAGGAGACTCCTGAACTCAATATCACCTCATAACAGAGTGTATCAATTAACACCACCAGCAAGCAGCAGTATTAAAGGAGGTCATCAGTGTTCTAACACACTGACAATGCAGTTTGTTTGTCACGTTTCTACATGACAGTTGAAGAAGGAAGGAGGAGACTCCTGATCTCAATATCACCCCAAAACGGAGCCAGCAGCAAGCAGCAGTATTTAAGGAGGATGATTCATGTTGTTATAATGTTTAATGTAATAATTTTTATATATATTTTAGATATCACCCCAAAACAGAGTGTATCAATTAACACCACCAGCAAGCAGCAGTATAAAAGGAGGTCATCAGTGATGTAACACACTTACAATTCAGTTTGTTTGTCACGTTTCTACATGACAGTTGATGAAGGAAGGAGAAGACTCCTTAACTCAATATATCACCCCAAAACAGAGTGTTTTAATTAACATGCACCAGCAAGCAGCAGTATTAGAGGAGATCATCAGGTTGGACATCAGGAAGACAATTCAGTTTGTTTGTCACATTTCTACATGACAGTTGAAGAAGGCAGGAGGAGGCTCCTGAACTCAATATCACCCCTAAAAAGTGGAATGATTAACATGGAGAAGGAACTTGCCAGCTTTTTAGATGGCCATAATGTGTAATTTGATAATGTAATTATTAACAATTCATGATGTAATAATGTTTAATGTAATAATTTTTATTGTGATAATGTTTTATGTAATAATTCAAGAAGGTAAGGGAAGGAGGTAAGAATTACCACCCTGCAGCAACGAGCTGTATTAAAGGAGGCCATCAGTGTTGTATCACACTGACGATTCAGTTTGTTAGTCACGTTTCCACGTGACAGTTGAAGAAGGAAGGAGGAGACTCCTGAACTCAATATCACCCAAAATAGAGTGTATCAATTAACACCCAGCACCAAGCAACAGTATTAAAGGAGGCCATCAGTGTTGTAACACACAGACAATGCAGTTTGTTTGTCACGTTTCTACATGACAGTTGAAGAAGGAAGGAGGAGACTCCTCAACTCAATATCACCCCAAAACACAGCGTTTTAATTTACACCCAGCAGCAAGTAGCAGTATTAAAGGAGGTCATCAGTGTTGTATCACACTGACAATTCAGTTTGTTTGTCACGTTTCTACATGACATTTGAAGAAGAAGGAGGAGACTCCTGAACTCAATATCACCCAAAACAGAGTGTATTAAATAACACCCAGCAGCAAGCAGCAGTATTAAAGTCATCAACTTTATTTGGAAGAGGCAGCAATCAGAGTTTTAAGTCACTGACGATTAACGTCAATGACAATGCGAATTGGAAATTAATTTCAGCAGTAATCAGCAATATTTGGGAGAGGCAGCAATCAATGTTTTAGGTCACTGGCAAGTAACGTCGATGATGATGCAAATTGGAAATTCATTTCAGCAGTAATCAGCAGTATTTGGAAGTGGCAGCAATCAGTGTTTTGAGTCACTGACAATTAACGTCGATGATAATGTGGATTGGAAATTCATTTTAGCAGTAATCAGCAGTATTTGGAGGAGGCAGCAATCGATGTTTTAAGTCACTGACGACAATCAACGTCGATGATAATGCGAATTGGAAATTCATTTCAGCAGTAATCAGCAGTATTTGGAAGAGGCAGCAATCAGTGTTTTGAGTCACTGACAATTAACGTCAATGATACTGCGAATTGGAAATTCATTTCAGCAGTAATCAACAGTATTTGGAAGTGGCAGCAATCAGCATTTTGAGATCGCAAATCTCAACATCATCCCTAGGATTGAGGAGGAGGAAATTCATAATTCTTTTAGTATACCTTATCATTTCATACCTATTATTCATTTAATATATGTATTAAAAGAGTGAAGAAGGTCATATCAACTAGTCAGTATCATAGTTATTGAACACTGACATTTATCATATCCCTAAAAGCAGAGGAGAGGAGATAAAACGTACCACCAAATCAGTACGTGTATCACTGTTTCAGTATATGTATCTATGTTTCAGTACATGTATCAATGTTTCAAGATGGCTGAACTCCACAGCAGCTATCAGCATCGTTCAGTGAAGTTGATAAGTTGATGTAGAAGCAACTACCATACAGCAACAATCAGGGAGAAATATTATTTCAAACAAATTATAATTATTTTACTAAGCCTATTATTATTCTATACCTATTATCATTTCATACCTATTATTATTTAATATACTATTCTATATCTATCATTATTTCATATCTATTATTATATTATACCTATTTCAAATATCAAAGAGCGAAGAAGGTCACATCAACAAGCCAGTATCATAGTTATTGAACAGTGACATCACCCCTAGGAAGTGGAGGTAGAATGAGCCACCATATCAGTATACAGATCAATGTTTCAGTGCACATGTATCAATGTTTCAAGATAGCTGAACTTAACAGCAATTTACATAGCGTACCGGTACAACACCATGTATTACAACACTATGTATAGTCTTAGAAGTCTTAGACTTAGACCTATCCCATTAGCAGTCTTAGTAGTCTAACACTTAGACCTATCCCGCAAGCAGTCTTAGTAGTCTTACACTTAGACCTATCCCGCAAGTAGTCTGAGTAGTCTTACACTTAGACCTATCCCCCAAGCAGTCTTAGTAGTCTTACTTACACTTAGACCTATCCCGCTAGTAGTCTGAGTAGTCTTACACTTAGATCTATTCCGCAAGCAGTCTTAGTAGTCTACACTTAGACCTATTCCGGAAGCAGTCTTAGTAGTCTTACTTACACTTAGACCTATCCCGCAAGTAGTCTTAATAGTCTTACACTTAGACCTATTCCGCAAGTAGTCTTAGTAGTCTTACACTTAGACCTATTCCGCAAGCAGTCTTAGTAGTCTTACTTACACTTAGACCTATCCCGCAAGTAGTCTTAGTAGTCTTACACTTAGACCTATTCCGCAAGCAGTCTTAGTAGTCTTACTTACACTTAGACCTATCCCGCAAGTAGTCTAAGTAGTCTTACACTTCGACCTATTCCGCAAGCAGTCTTAGTAGTCTTACTTACACTTAGACCTATCCCGCAAGTAGTCTTAGTAGTCTTACACTTAGACCTATTCCGCAAGCAGTCTTAGTAGTCTTACACTTAGACCTATCCCGCAAGCAGGTTTACATTAGACCTATCCCATAAGCAGTCTTACACTAGACCAATCCCATAAGCACTCTTACACTACACCTATTGCATAAGCAGTCTTAGATTTGTACCTATCCTATAAGCAGTCTTATAAGCAGTCTTAGAAGTCTTACACTGAGACATATCCCATAAGCAGTTTTAGAAGTCTTACACTAGACCTATCCCATGAGCCAGTTTTAGAAGTCTTACACTAGACCTATCCCATGAGCAGTCTTACTAGACCTATCCTATAAGAAAGACTCTTAGGCTTAAATACTTTGATAGTTGCTCAAGGAAAGAGTATTCTTATCAATGTCTCTTCTCTTCAGACAAATCCACTAGAGGTATCTTATACAGTGTCAAATGGAAATCTTCTTAACTGCTGTTCAGTATAAATTTGGTTTTACCAGCATCATCATCATCATCAAACCAAACCCCAGAGAGGAGAGGGGAGGGGAGGAGAGGAGAGGAGAGGAGAGAGAGGAGAAAGAGGAAAGGAGAGAGGAGAGGGAGGAGAGTGGAGAGGGAGGAGAGGGGAGAGAGGAGGGTGAGAGGAGAGAGGAGGGGAGAGGAGAGGAGAGGAGAGGAGAGGAGAAAGAGGAAAGGAGAGAGGAGAGGGAGGAGAGGGGAGAGGGAGGGTGAGAGAGGAGAGGGAGGGTGAGAGAGGAGAGGGGAGAGGGGAGAGAGGAGGGTGAGAGGAGGGAGGGGGAGAGGGAGAGGGAGAGGGAGAGAGGAGAGGAGAGGAGAAAGAGGAAAGGAGAGAGGAGAGGGAGGAGAGGGGAGAGGGAGGGTGAGAGAGGAGAGGGAGGGTGAGAGAGGAGAGGGGAGAGGGGAGAGAGGAGGGAGAGAGGAGGGTGAGAGGAGGGAGGGGGAGAGGGAGAGGGAGAGGGAGAGGGAGAGGGAGAGGGAGAGGGAGAGGGAGAGGGAGAGGGAGAGGGAGAGGGAGAGGGAGAGGGAGAGGGAGAGGGAGAGGGAGAGGGAGAGGGAGAGGGAGAGGGGAGGGAGGAGAGGGAGAGGGAGAGGGAGAGGGAGAGGGAGAGGGAGGAGGGAGGAGAGGGAGAGGGAGGAGGGAGGAGAGGGAGGAGGGAGAGGGAGGAGAGGGAGGAGAGGGAGAGGGAGGAGAGGGAGAGGGAGGGGAGGGAGGAGAGGGAGAGGGAGAGGGAGAGGGAGAGGGAGAGGGAGAGGGAGGAGAGGGAGAGGGAGGAGAGGGAGAGGGAGAGGGAGAGGAGAGGGAGAGGAGAGAGGGAGAGGAGAGGGAGGGAGAGGGAGAGGGAGAGGGAGAGGGAGAGAGAGAGAGAGAGAGAGAGAGAGAGAGAGAGAGAGAGAGGCAGTTTAACGTCGTACCACAGGACAACTTTAAAACACTGGTTAAAGAATATATGTGGACTAAACTGTATTAAAAATCTGGGCTAAAATAGCTTAAATCGACGTATAGATATCATTTAGTTAAGAAAATTAAAAGGTTTTAAGATGATATTTAAAATCCAAGTTTTAAAGATACCTAAAAAGTATATTTACAAGTAGAAATTATAATCAATAAAGAAATAAAAAATATACAAATAAAAACCAACGACTATTTACAATTTTACAATATGTACAAGTAGTGTTAGTACAGATAAAATGTATCAATTTGATGAAATATCTAAATTTCTAGTTTTCATCATTATTTACCTATAATAATAAAAGCCCAAGTGAGTTCTGAATAACTGTGCCAGGCCAATCACTCACTCGATGATCATCAATTACTGGTACTACACAATCACAGAAAGAGTGGTTTTTACCGCGCGGTATATAAGGCCAGGTGCACCTCCCAATGATAATGCCACCTATAATGTTTGGCTTCTTGTGTGTTGATATGTACATTGATATTTATTGAATGAGAAAGCTGCAGGTAGGAGAGAAGAGCGATAGAAAAAAATTGTATGCAGAAAACAAGTGCATATATGAGACACAGGAGATTGCTGAAATTCAATACGGCTACCAGTCAGCCATCTTGATTGTGAAAATGAAAAGAAGATAAATCCAATTCAGCCGCCAGTCAGCCATCTTTATAAAGAAAATAAAATAATGAAATCTGATACGGTCACCAGTTAAGCTTTACAACCAATATGGCCACAGGTTAGCCATTTTAGTGTGATTTCAACCATCGTGGTACCTTATACCTTTACCTTGAAAATAATAAATCAACAGTATGTGTAAACATGGCTGCCAGTCAGCCATCTTGATTCAGACTTCATAGGCAAAATGAATATCAATCATTACCATGGCACTCTAGCCCTAACTTATTCAAACTAAACCCCTAAAGTTTTGAGAATTAAATATGGCTGCCAGTCAGCCTTCTTGAGCATGCATGTAACTAATGCTTCACTTAGCACCCTACATCTTTTCCATGGTAATAATGATTTTGAGTACTAGACTAAATAATAGTTTTATTTATCAAATCTGGCTGCCAGTGAGCCATCTTAAGTGCCGCTATTAATGTGGACAGATGGGCAGGCCACAGCCACGACAATACATTGTGCAACTAAAGACTAAAGAGAAATAAGTGAAACATGAAAGATTATGGGGGAAATATGAAAATGAAACAAGGTTAGAAATAGTTTCATTCAATAAATATAGCTGTTTATATGAAATGTGTTTGAGAACCTTTAAAGTGGTGACACTAGTGGTCTAGGGACACCATGCCTCTTTGGATGAAATGCTTGACAATCTGACAATGCGCCCGGTGAACACATACAGAAACCAATGACCTTTAAACTCATCACAATCATAGAACGAATACCAATATAAATGGAACAATTTCATACAATTCAATATCAGGCTAACCCCAATTCCACGTATGAAGATGTGTCCAATGACAATGCTACGAATTAGCAAATTATCAAGACTAGATGTTAAAACCTGTTAAAACATGGGCACTACTGGCATGCATATATAAGAAACATCAATCAAATTGGGTGAAGCATCTCTAAAATTTCCCTTGTAAAATTCAAAAATGTGTACAAAGTACTGAAGTACTGATTTTGGCAAACAATAATCACCACCAGTTGGCCATATTGATTCTGTTTGGGCCTTCTTTTGGTGTCTAGGGTAGATACATGTATAAACCAAATATCATGACAATCCATTGAAGCATCTTACCAAAAATTTGTCAGATTCTGTCTACAGACAGAAGACGATAGACAAAAAGTGAATGCAACAGTCTATATGTGCTAAAAGGTTCAAGATGATCAAAAGAAATATTTGAGAAAAAGACTTTAAAGACTTTAAAACTTTAAAACTTTTCATTTCCCTCTTTTCCTAAATAATTAAAAATCGATTCAAAAATCTATTCCTTCCTTCAGTTACAATCGATCTTATATACAAATAATATCCTAGAAAAAATTATCCAAGATGAATGCCACACATAAAAATATAAAACTGATATCTAAAATGAATCTTTTCTATGAAAAACTGTTCCATTTTAACAATTAAAATGACATCAATTATGCTCAAATGCTCTATTGAATAATCAACTGACTTGTAACTACTTCTGACATCGAACACGAAACAAAGGTAAAAATAGATCTAACAATTAATTTTTTTTATTTAATCAGAATGCCCTGACACAAGTTGATTGATAATCATCTGTTCCATTACTTCGAATGTTACTGACAACATCAAATCCATATCACACTAAAATATTTCAATGACCCAGGAGTAATTCTATTAATGACAAAATTTACCCTCAGTTCATCAATCATTAAAAAACCTAACCGTATTCTATCATGATAAAAAAAAACATATAAAACTTTATCATTATTTTACTGATGAACTGAGAGTAATTCTATCAATGACAAATTTACCCTCAGTTCATAAAACAATAAAAATAACCTCACAACAGTATTCTATCATGATTCAAACTGATCAATTTTACTTTAAATATATCTTAGTGTTAATCCAACTAACTATATGATTAATGTATTTTACTGCTGATCCTGAGAGTAATTCTATCAATGACAAAATTACTCTCAGTTCATAAAACAATAGAAATAACCTAACAGTATTCTATCATGATTAAAACTGATCAATTTTGTTTTGAATATATTTTAGTGTTAATCCTACTAACTTTATAATTTATGAATTTTACTGATGACCTGAGAGTAATTCTATCAATGACAAATTTACCCTCAGTTCATAGAATAATGAAAATAACCTACCAATATTCTATCATGATTAAAACTGATCAACTTTACTATAAATATATTTTACTGATAATCCTTCTAAATTTATAATTTATGAATTTTACTGATGACCTGAGAGTAATTCTATCAATGACAAAATTACCCTCAGTTCATAGAATAATAAAAATAACCTACCAATATTCTATCATGATTAAAACTGATCAATTTTACTATAAATATATTTTACTGATAATCCTTCTAAATTTATATTTTATGAATTTTACTGATGACCTGAGAGTAATTCTATCAATGACAGATTTACCCTCAGTTCATAGAATAATGAAAATAACCTACCAATATTCTATCATGATTAAAAATGATCAATTTTACTATAAATA
Organism: Tubulanus polymorphus; assembly: GCF_964204645.1. Lineage (NCBI taxonomy): Eukaryota > Metazoa > Nemertea > Palaeonemertea > Tubulaniformes > Tubulanidae > Tubulanus > Tubulanus polymorphus. The sequence goes on along the minus strand of NC_134029.1, from coordinate 4,247,427 downwards.
TATTTTACTGATAATCCTTCTAAATTTATAATTTATGAATTTTACTAATGACATGAGAGTAATTCTATCAATGAAAAAATTACCCTCAGTTCATAGAATAATAGAAATAGCCTACCAATATTCTATCATGATTAAAACTGATCAATTTTACTATAAATATATTTTACTGATAATCCTTCTAAATTTATAATTTATGAATTTTACTTATGACCTGAGAGTAATTCTATCAATGACAAATTTACCCTCAGTTCATAAAACAATAAAAAACCTAACAAAATTCTATCATGATCGGAAAAAGCTTATCAACCTCCATTATAAACATAATTTCATCTTCATTTTACAAAAACAAATAATAAAATTCTATTCGTTTCAATAAAACTATTTTTTTGAAAATTCAAAAAGAGAAATCCGATGTAGCGTACCTATAAATGTATTTTACTGATGAACTGAGAGTAATTCTAACAATGACAAATTTACCATCAGTTCATAAAACAATAAAAATAATCTAACAGTATTCTATCATGATTAAAACTGATCAATTTTACCTTAAATATATCTTAGTGTTAATCCTAGTCACTTTATAATAAATGTATTTTACTGATGACCTGAGAGTAAATCTATCAATGACAAATTTACCCTCAGTTCAAAAAAGAAAAAGGTCTATTACAAACTGTTTCAATAAAACTAATTTTTGAAAATTCAGAAAAAGAAATCTGATGAAGCGTTCCTATAAATGTATATTACTGATGATCCCGAGAGTAATTCTATCAATGACAAATTTACCCTCAGTTCATAAAACAATAGAAAATAACCTAACAATATTCTATCATGATTAAAAATATCTGATGAGTTAACATTAATGTACTTTATTGATGATCCCAAGAGTAATTTTATCAATGATGAAAACTTGTTTATCCCGAATATAGAAACAAATGACTTCATTCCTTTAAAAATAATCATATAACTTGACCTAAACAAACTTAAATAACAAGACTTAAATACAATTAAATAACTTGGCCTAAATAGACTTAAATAACCTGGCCTATATAGACTTAAATAACTAGACCTAAATATACTTAAATAACTAGACATTGATAGACTTAAGTAACTTGGCCTAGACTTAAATAACTAGATCTGAATATACTTAGATAACTAGAAATATACTTAAATAAATAGCCATGAATAGACTTGAATAACTATATCTAAACACAATAAACAAATAAACTGAAATCAAAAAGTGAAGACAATAAACTCACTGACAAACTGAAAATATCTTTAAAAAACTAGGAAAATCAAGAAAAGAAGATAAAATAAAGTACGAGAAAAAGTTCTCAATCACATTTCATATGAACTATGAGTACAAGCTCTTCATGCATACATTATAATATATGGGCCTTTTACATAACCACTATTTATATCTGCGTTGTGGACCACGTAATTGTGTCAAAGAGTATTCAGTGATAAAACCTGGACCTTCAGTTATCCGTTTCAAATATCTTGGGTTCCAATATATGATATAGTCAAATACATAGAGAAATATAGTCAAGATAAATAATTCATCAAATTGATCTGTCGACGTGTTTAAAAAAAATGAATATTATTCAGTTCTTAAAAATATAAAATGGTTCTAAATTATAAACAAATAAAGAAGTTTAAAATAAGTACAAATAAAACAATTTAAAATACAATACAGATTAGAGAAAATTAGTTCAAAAACTCAAAAGTTGGAGTAAATTGGAATCTTAAGCAATGAATGCCTTGAAACATAGAATTTGGTTGAATCTTTAGGAAATAAATGAAACACTGTAACGGCAATAATCATAACACTAACTGTTCAATAACTGGAATATCGCTGAAATGTTTGTTGGCTATTGATGATGATGATGATGATGATGATGCAACCTACTCTCTCTCCCGTCCTCTATACAGGTGTTCAACCTACTCTCTATGACTGTCCTCTATACAGGGGTCAACCTACTCTCTCTCCCGTCCTCTATACAGGGGTTCAACCTACTCTCTATGACTGTCCTCTATACAGGGGTCAACCTACTCCCTATGACTGTCCTCTATACAGGGGTTCAACCTACTCTCTCTCCCGTCCTCTATACAGGGGTTCAACCTACTCTCTATGACTGTCCTCTATACAGGGGTCAACCTACTCCCTATGACTGTCCTCTATACAGGGGTCAACCTACTCTCTCTCCCGTCCTCTATACAGGGGTTCAACCTACTCTCTATGACTGTCCTCTATACAGGGGTCAACCTACTCCCTATGACTGTCCTCTATACAGGGGTTCAACCTACTCTCTATGACTGTCCTCTATACAGGGGTTCAACCTACTCTCTATGACTGTCCTCTATACAGGGGTCAACCTACTCTCTCTCCCGTCCTCTATACAGGGGTTCAACCTACTCTCTATGACTGTCCTCTATACAGGGGTTCAAACTACTCTCTATGACTGTCCTCTATACAGGAATTCAACCCGTCCTCTGACTGTCCTCTGTACAAGAATCAACTTCCCATGTATATGACAGCCCTCTATACAGGGGTTCCCTATATGACTGTCCTCTATACAAGGGTTTAACCTACTCTTGACTGCCCTCTATACAGGAATTTAACCTGCACTCTCTGACTGACCTCTCTTTACAGGAATTAAATTCCCTTTTATCTGACTGTCCTCTTTACAGGGGTTTCCTCTCTGACTGTCCTCTATACAGGAATTAAATTCCCTTTTATCTGACTGTCCTCTTTAAAGAGGTTTCCTCTCTGTCCTCTATACAAGGGATCAATTCTCCAATTTCCCAAGTATATATCCTCTATACACTTGGCAATTTTGAACATCCAAAATTTGAATAATATCTAATTTTGATTAGAATTAATCATTTCAATTCATCGTTAATGATGTTTCAATACTTGCTGATCCTAGGTCAAATCCGAGCAATTTCATTTCAAAATATCGATGATTAATCTCAATTTTCAATCACATTATCTAAAAGTATCTCAATCTTATCTTTTATTCATTAGCTTAATTAGCGAAATACTTTTTCTCTCTCCTCTGCTCAATAAACAAGTCAAATTCTGAGCCTGATGATAATTAGGCTCATTATTAGCCAATACAACTTCACCAACTTGACAACAACAAATTCTCTTATCAGAGATCATTCTTTTTTATTTCGCGTTTTAACTGAATCTTTACAGAATTCTATAAGGTTCTATTTTATCGCAATTATCAATTATGAAATTCATGTATTGATCATCGATCAAGTGAATCATTCCATTTCACACCCTAAATAGGACCATGGGTGCAGCGGGATCAATTGAGTAAAGTTTACCGTTGAGCATTTAAATGGATTTATCGGATTTGCAATAAGGTATGAAGATGAAATCTTAGTGCACACAAAACCACTGTGTAGTAAGCGTGTTCAACTATGATGATTTGCATGGTATTAGGTTATTCCCATGACTTACGAGCAATTTAGTTGAGATCAATTTAGTTGAGATAATTGCTCGTAGCCATGACTCACTGGCACATGGCAACACAATTCATACAATTTTTACAAGGCCAACTTGGATGCTGAAGGACTATCCCAGTGACGTCATTATCGAGGTACGAGGTCAAGCATCGATAAGTAGAAATGGGGAAAATTCATTTGCTCATTTCTCTCAGTACTTCCAATCCACTAAGAGCTGATGGACAAAACCTTCCATATTAATTCCAACGCCTATTTCTCTCCCAATGACAAAATATCAGCTGTGTATATCCAGTGGTTACAACGCTACCACCCAGAGCTAACAGAAAGTTACTCTCAGAACCGTTCTATAAAGATGAACGTAGTTGATCCAATAAGTGTAATGAAATTGATTACCGTTGTTTTTGCTGTGATTTCCATTCTTGTGCAATATTTTATCCAATGTCGTGTAATTATTGGTATGAATACATATTCCTATTCCTAAACGAGTGGATATTTGAAATCCATCCGTTCACATTTAAAGGATTTCCTTCCGCTGTTTGGCAATAGATATTAACATTTCAAGTTTTTGCGATAAATCAAATAAATCTGTAACTAGAAAAACAAGTATTTTAATAACAATGAACAAAGATTTTAAACTTGACATATGAACGTCATAGTATCAGGGGTGGGGTAACATTGAACGCATTGTATTTCAATGTAATTCTATAAGAAATCGCATTATGTGAAAAACATAGCTGTTCCTTCTCCGTGTTTTGAAAAGAATCACATTATGTGAATCAAAGCAATTCTTATATTTGAAAAATCCATTATTGGAAGAGACACTTTTAGAGACGTTCTTTTAAAAATTTTTTCAAACTCCACAGAAAAATTATGGCAGAGATGGCACTTTCCAGCGTGTCCTAGAGGACTTTTCAAAAGGCCATAATGATTACAGCAATTGAATAGGTGATTAATTACCACGAGTACTGCCACTGAAAAATGGCAAGGATGGATACAGATGGTAAAGATGGATACTGAGGCTGAATGCTGCTGCAGTCAGTTCGAATGCAGGAATGGAACTGCAGGAGTCATTTCGAATGCAGGAATGGAACTGCATGAGTCAGTTCGAATGCAGGAATGGAACTGCATTGAGTCAGTTTTAATGCAGGAATGGAACTGCATGAGTCAGTTTGAGGATGCAGGAGTGGAACTGCATGAGTCAATTTCAATGCAGGAGTGGAACTGCATGAGTCAGTTCGAATGCAGGAATGGAACTGCATGAGTCAGTTTGAGGATGCAGGAGTGGAACTGCATGAGTCATTTTGAATGCAGGAGTGGAACTGTATGAGTCAGTTCGAATACAAGAATGGAACTGCATGAGTCAGTTCGAATACAAGAATGGAACTGCATGAGTCAGTTCAAATGCAGGAATGGAACTGCATGAGTCAGTTCAAATGCAGGAATGGAACTGCATGAGTCAATTTGAATGAAGGAATGGTGTGGGAGGGTTTGGTAGGAACACAGCGGGACGTACAGTCAAAAAAAAAATTAAAATCATTTTAAATAAGTATGGATGATATGATGGAACAAATTTTAATTTGCCCAATAAAATAAATAAAGGGATGAAATGAATTGATGGTTTCTTTTTTTATTTTTAGTTTTTATAATTTTTTCAGGAGAACCGTAAAACTCCCTATAAAACCGGTAGCATCTGGTTTTTATTTTTTATTTTTTTAAAAATAAAATTGAAATGCAGGACTGCACGCCCACTGGTTCCTAATGCAAGGGGGTTGACAGATATTTTATGGCACCGCGCCAACTGCAGACCGACGAAGAAATGAAATGAAACGAAATGAACGAGTTCTCACTTGAGCGATAATAAAAATGAATGATGAAAGGAGTGCCGATCTGCAGACGTGCATGGGCTGATGTTGTTGCCCGGAGTGATGGCGAGTGAAGGGGATGGTTTTTTAATTTCTTTTTGCTCTCTTATTTCTCATAAACGTATAGTTTCCATCAAAGGCCCCTTCAACATCGCGGAGCAATTGCACAGGATCTTTAATGCGGATGTTTCGAGACCAACCAGGGCCGCGTGCAACCAGCTCTACAGCGGGGGCGGGTGGTACCCCCGCTGGAGCGCCCGATGTTCCAGCCTGGGCGGGCATATTATTATCATCATTATTATTTCTTTTTCTTTTTCTTTTAGGTTGCACGCACACAGGTGGTTGTGGTGGTGGTGGGGGCCCTGGTTGTGGAGCTCCAGGAGCCGCTGAGGACTCCTCATCACTGGACTCCTCAAAATTTGGTTGTGGTGGAGGAGCCGCACGTTTTGGTGTTCTTTTTTTATTAGGCCGCCCCGAACCTTCTGTATAATTCACATCTTTTTTATTCTTACGGGGCGACCTGCGCGGTGCAGGAGTCTGGACCTGTGGCGCCTCTGTCGGGGCAACCACGGCAGGGGCGACCTCCTGCTTCACGATAACAGGTGGCACGACCTCCGTATCTGAAGATACGGTGACCGCAACCACCTGCACCGCAGAAGCAGGGTCCACCACCCGCGGGGGAGCCAACGGTGTTGGTGGATTTGGCTCCCCGGGCTTATGAGACGATAAACGCTCCACGCACCTTTTTAATCTTCTTTGTAGAAGGGAAGCTGCCTCATAAGCGTGGCCAGACTCATCTTTTCTGTTGACAGAATCAATAACAATTGATTCAGCTGAAATGAAAAGAAAAACTATTAAGGATCATGAATATTACACATTAATACCACGTAGACTTAACTGCAAATATGCAATTAATTGCCAGTTTATCTGATTCATTTCTAAATCAAGACTTTGAAGGCAATTTCAGTTTTGTCATAGTATGTGTACATACATCAATAATGGTGATGGTATTAGCTTTAGGAATGCATAGGTAAAATTGGTTCATACCAATAACTGGAATTATGGTACAGTTCAGGTTTCACAACTACATAAATTTGTTTTGGAATAACTCATATCATAATTTAACAGAAAACCAGAGAAAGCTCATAACAGCTCATTATGATCCAGCCTGACATCGTTTTTTGTAGATTGTTGCTGTTTAAGCTTTCAAATGTATCTTCTTCATTCCTCATAATTATCAAATTTGATATTATCGTTAATTCATTTTCATAACATTTATAACGCCCATTGCTATCAATACAGTTCGGGTATAACTGCAGATGCCTCTGGGGTAGAAATAAGTATAAACCAAATATCAAGAAAATCCATTATGCATTTCCTCAATCCGTTCTTAATATCGTTTAAGAAAATGCTCAGTAACAAATAATCAAGACAAAATAATTACTTTAATTTGTTCATATTCTATTATCTTAACTATAAGGCACATTTACACGACGAAATTTAGATCGGTCTAAATTTGGTCCGGTCCAATTTAGACCGGACCAAGCGTTCACACGGACAAAAATACCATTCCAAATTAGACCGGTCTAGTTCAGACTGGTCTAATTTGCCACTGTGTAAAAGAGCGAACCAGGTCCGGACCAAATTTTGGACCAGTCTAAACAAGTGTGTGTGGACAGAAACACGGTACCAGGTCCGGTCTAAATCGTGATTCTGAATCTCTGTGGTAGATGTCGCGACCTCTGCAGTAGAGTGTGAGTCCATTTTATCAAGTTTAAAATGCTTTTATGACCGTTTATGTAATTATTTTTAAGTACATGTACTGTTTTTCCTCCCTTTTCTATGGAAATGTTTGGAGCTTATTCGTATTCGTACATCGCGATCATCATCCGTTTTACTGCCGTGCTTTGAACCGTGTTTAAATGATACTTAGAACAAAATCGAATTCGCAAAAATGTCTAAACCTCGAATTCAACCTCGAATCTGGAAGCAAGACTTCATCCAGGCGCAATTAATTATTCAGCAGATGGCTACATCTTGTGGGCCCGGTGACAAGCGATTTTATCACCGCGTGTCAAAACACAGTGTGAACGCTCACCAAAATTTGGTCGGGTCTAAATTTGGACCGGACCAGGTACAGACCCATTTAGACCGGTCTAACTAGTTGTCGTGTGAACGCGACTATAGACAGTACATGGTAAATCATATTCAATTTTCACATATTTCAAAGATTTTTTACATTTTTTTCATGGTAGAAAAACAATGCAAAGAATTTGATTCAAATTTCATCAGAAATCAAAGGACATATATAGTCGCAAATATACTAGATTTTTTGTTTTAATCGAAGTACATAATTGGAAAGCTTTGGTTCCAAATCGTTTGAACAATCATTCAACCAGCCTGAACTGACTGTTAACCAAAACATCACATTTCTCAACGTGATTATCATTTAAGTTACCAAACGGGATATTCAATACATCAGTTCTCGAGGATATTACAAATATAACGTTTCACCATTGGCAAAAGCTATCTATATATCATGCGCCGGCCATGTTATCAAACCAATTCACTGCTGGCTACATCCAATTCTACAAATAAAACAATTTGTATTGATTTAATCAATAATAAATGACATCCGGAATTAGGCCTATTTTTTGACGCAGTAAAAACCGTTATGATAACGTTTTTATCCATTGATAACTACAATGCCTTATTTGGGGGTTCTGTGTCAACATTCGTGTTTCTAAATAACAATTAATTTTCAGCATTTATTCTATCGCTAGATATATCTATCTCGTACATATTTTTATATATATTTTGTATTATGAAAATTGTATTATATTTTTGATAAATTTTTAATTGAACTACATCATAAATAATGGAGCTTGCCTGCCCCGGCAAACCTCCGTTTTCGAAGGAGGTGACAAATTGAAACCGAATGACAGTTAGTCAGAACTACAGTCCGGAAACGGTCGACCGCGGGATTGAGCACGGTTGCTGTAGTTCGCACCTAGTTTCAAGATGGCCGACACTGAAATATGTAACGACCGAACTATAGTGCCTTTGGTTATTAGCTCTGACCTTTAATCGACTAACAATAAAAACCAGGTTCGCCCTGGTTAGACAGATTGCCAATCAATTCACTGCTGATTTATTCACATTCAAAATAACCAAGATCTGAAACCATGAGCCCTGGATTGATGAAGGATCAGCGACTGGGTCACTTCACCTCAATGAAGGCCTATTTCACATAAATTCACAACTTATTCAAATGAGCCACTTACCCCTTGAATATCGAATCCTTCAGACACAGCTTATTTAAGAATTCAAAGGTTTTTGAGTTGTGGCGATAAACACAAAAACTTCACACAGACGCAGCACAGGTAAAAGTTTATCTCCCACGACTTCATCAAGAGGATATGGTACTAGTGGTTCTGATGTAGTTCTGGAGTTGTATTTAACAATGTTCAGCTCATATTTGACATAATCTAAGACAATATTCTGACAAAATGCTACGTTTGAATACATTTTAATGTTTGAATACATCTTTATGTGTATTCCTCCGAAACGGATTTTAACCATTTACAAAAAGCGATTTGTCTTGAAATCAAACACCAAAATTCATTTTCACTTAAACCCGATTTTAGCTATTCACAGAAAATGCTTAACATTTTCATAATTTTCAGTTCTCCTTATGGGAGTTTCGATGCTGTTCAATTCAAGTAAAATAATATCACAACATGATAATTCATTTACCATTTTGATTTACATGTATAAGAATTGTACAATGGTGATACAAATAAACAATTCAAAATGGAGGGACGCATCAAGAAACCTGTTAAGGTTTATGAAAGTAGTTGATGATATTTACATCAATACAAGCAGCCTATCGGCTGATACAGCTCCGCTGTTTTATGATAAGACTTTACAAGGACCACCTACACAGCACTCTCAAGAGTTCAAATCCAGAAAACGGCTTTATTACTTTTTAGCCTTTGGCCCATAGTATCTACATACCAAGTTTCGTCAACATCGGACAATAATTGTAGGACAAGAAGCAATTTAAAGATTTTACAAGTGCCACCCGTACAGTGCCCCCTAGAGATCAAATTGGGAAAATGGCTCTGTAACTTTTTAGCCCTTGGCCCGTAGTATCTACATACCAAGTTTCGTCAAGATCAGAAAAGAACTGTAGCACTAGTAGCAAATTGAAGCAAAAGTTGACGGATGGACAGACCGACAGACGGACGGACAGACGACGACGGATAATCCCCCTAACCCATCAAAACCCATAAAAACTCATTGGAAAGCGGGTTTCATTGAATATCCCTTCCCCAAATATAGCAATTTCAAATTTCAAATTTTTTGTAATACGGCTAGCATCAGGCTTAAAAATGATTTTTGCGGCATAAATACCCATAAGAAAGCCATTTTGTTTCTGATCAAAAAATGTTTTTGAGATGATGAAATAAAGGGTATCATAAATGTATAACCAAAATTCAAGACGAGAAAAAATATGCAAAATGTACTTATTTTGACCGAGAAACAACAAAGGCTGCCAGTCAGTTATCTTAATTCTGATAAGGGCCAATACTTTAGATTCGTTTACTGAATATTGAATTTCAACCAAAAAAATTATTCTGACAATTCTGATTTCTCAATGAATCATTTTATTTAAAATGTTTTTTATTTTATCATTTTATTGAAGTATTCACAGAAACCAAAACCAATAGAAACCGAACAATCAACAATCAGCAGTTTGTAGAATAACCAGACAGCTACAGTTAACAATAATAAGTACTGGGCGTGGATGCGCTGGTATCATTGGTACTGGCTTGATGCGCTGGTATCACTGGTACTGGCTTGATGCACTGGTAACACTGGTACTGGGAGGATGCACTGGTATCACTGGTACTGGGATGATGCACTGGTATCACTGGTACTGGGTGCTGGCTTGATACACTGGTATCACTAGTACTGGGATGATTATACACTGCAACTGGGTTGATGTGGGTTGATAGTACTTAATTTGTAGTAATGAAGAAGGCGGCCAATCTCACTACTGGGTAGCCTAGTATCAGGTGCTGAACTCAGAAGCGGTGCTGCGACGTTGCATAACCAATTCATAGCCGGCTTCAATTCAACAAATTCATTCTAAATATAATAAACACATTTTCATCTACGTCGTCATAAAAAACCAATATAAATCATTAAATAATGAATAAATGAGGGATCGATTATACTTACATTTAGTACATTGTTATTGTAAGTTGCGCAATTATTCAAACTTTCTCCCACAACCAGGTGACTTCATATAAATCAATAAAATCCATTTACTACAAAATATCAAATACATTTTCATTCAATCATAAAACAAAACATCATTAAACAGTGAATAATGAATAATAATTGGAATCTAGGCCTATTTCACATATACCGATATTAATGAGATATTTCAAATAAATCACTACTTACCCCTCGAATACTGAATCCATCACCGGAATAATTCACTGACACTGTCAATATAATGACAGCTATTTCCCCGCAGGAAAAAACGCTCATAGGCTGGAAAAACACTAGGCTGGGGTTGCTAGGCTTATGAATGGATAAATATTTGGGTCCCGTACCTACCGTAGCTTTTTAGGCCTAATTGAAAATAATTCTTTCAACAAAATAGAAACCTTTTCTAACTTGCAATATGAGTTTCAAATTCAACAATCAAACATTTCGGCCTGACTCGCAATGATGAGTTTCAAATTCAAACTTCACATAGGAGGCCTTTTTAATAGTTATTTGTATGTAGGCCGTGTGGGTGGTGCATATGCCAGAGCCAGCCCCAGCGCCAGCGCCCAGGCCCTGATACGGTCTGGACCGGACGGAGGGAGGACTCGCCCACCACCCGTGGCGTCCAAGCTAATGATGTCAATGATGACTGAGGCCTATAATCAATTAAACAGTTTCAAACTGTTTATTTGCTGTTTTCTGAAAGGAATTAAACAGCATCAATGATACATGATGGAAATTCCTTACAAACGGCACGTCAAATTTGGACCCGGAAATAGGTTTTTACATCATTATAATAAATCCCATCCATCAGAGTCACATTCTATTAAATTCAATTCAATTTTGTTCCGTGAATATTTGTGTCGAGAGACGGAAAGGAAATTCTATGTCGAGACATCAAGGATAGTTTTATCGTTATTACTGCAGTTAATTTACTGTTTCAATGCAGATATAGAAATAATTGTCTTTCCTTATTGAATGTTTCTATGTTTTTTAACTTTTCAATAGAATAATTGAGATTCTACCTAGAATGAAATATTTAAGATCAGTAAAATTGAAAAAAAAAATATATTTGAGATATTGAAACGTCGATATTTTTGTGATCACTTTTGAGATTAAGAGTTGAAATAATTAAACTTTCAAAGTGACTGAGGTATTCAAATGAATAAAAAAATTATCTGAATAGAATTGGATAAGTGTTTAGCAGTTTAGATATTCTAGTTTAAGATTTCGGATTCGAGAACTATTTAAATTAAATTTCAGAGATTTGTGCTAGATATGTTGTGGATTTGAGATAACCAAGATAAGTAATTGAGATATTTGAGGCATACTAATTGAGATAAGGTAATGAGTAAAAACTTACTTAAATTGAGGAACAGGTCGAGTGCCCCGCCATTTTTCAGCACCTCGACCTGTACGGATTTCAGCACGTCGAATAAAAAGTTACATGACATGATTGTTGTAGTTTTTGTAGTTAGTTGTCGACGTTGTTGTAGGTTCCGTAGAAGGTTCTCACGGTTGTCGAAGGTACTGTTGTAGAAGGTTCTGTTGTAGAAGCTTCTCACGGTTGTCGAAGGTCCTGTTGTCGAAGGTTCTGTTGTAGAAGCTTCTCACGGTTGTCGAAGGTTCTGTTGTAGAAGGTTCTCACGGTTGTCGAAGGTTCTGTTGTAGAAGGTTCTGTTGTAGAAGCTTCTCACGGTTGTCGAAGGTCCTGTTGTCGAAGGTTCTGTTGTAGAAGCTTCTCACGGTTGTCGAAGGTTCTGTTGTAGAAGGTTCTCACGGTTGTCGAAGGTTCTGTTGTAGAATGTTCTGTTGTAGAAGGTTCTGTTGTAGACTGTTCTTCTTGTTGTAGGTTCTCTGATTGCTGCTGCTGCTGCTACTGCTGCAATATTGATAAAAGAATAATTAATACCAAGATATTAAATCAATCAAGAAACATTTCATCGACAGAAAAAATAAAATGGACGCAGTTTAGCATACCGGAAAATGGCCGAACTGGAAAGAGTGACCCCGTGACCGGGCCTTATATACCGACACCGGTGTGACGTCATATTACACAATACTGACCAATGACAAGTAACTTGACATTCCCGCCGAGAAGTCAAAGAATGAATTTATTGCCACCGAAATGCCATTAGATTCGAATCCTGCAAACGGAACGATGGTTGATTTTCTATTAAGGGGTGCCTTCACGTTGGAAAGCGCCGATGCCCGGGCCACACCAGTCTACTTAGTTTTGTGGCCAATTTAACATACCGTAAATCGGGGTGACTTGAGACGCTTATTTGTGATTTGTTTCAAATGCAGCTCGAGGACCTACCAACAATCTACCCAAATGATGATTATTTGAACAACAATTGGTCCCTCTTCAGGCATGATGAAAAAATGTGTCTAATGATTTTCTAATTTTTTTTTATTCGGAAACAACTGTCTCATGCCACCCTAAGGTGAGGGTCTTGAAAATTTGCTGTAAATAAAAGTCTGTTTGATTTTACGCCGATAATTTGATTCTGTTTGTTCACCAGTTGCAGACTTTAAGCAGCTTATACAACTGTGGTACAATTGGATTCAAAACTCAGTAGAACTGGATCCAGAACTGTAGAACTGAACCGCTGACTACGTATTATTAGAAATCAAATAAAGCCAGAAAATTTGAAGGAAATTTCGGTCTAGGTGACGACGCCTTCGGCCACTCGCTGCTTTTGCTTTTGATGGCTGATCGGGTCTTATCAAAGGTCGTACTCAAGCTGGTCAGTTAGGGATCGAGTTCAACTAATACACCTTTAACCTGTGGAAACAGTAGGATATTATGTACAGCCTTGCGCCGATAATCAAGTCTTTTTACTTTGGATCATTTAACCAATCCGTGAAATTGATTGTCCGACAACTATTTCCTAAAAAATATTGAAAGTCTCTTTTACTCTCCCAAGACCGACTGAGGTGCATGAAATGTATGGTGACATTTGAAGTTACCACAGGCAGCCGTTATCAATATAACTTTTTGAATTCATCGTGGGAAAAAACCAAACTTTTTGAATTCTGTATTTTAGGTAGAGAGTCTAGATAATTCAAGATCCATAGCGTATTTGCTAAGGTCCCAATTTTTTGAAAATAACCCCTCTCGCCTAAAACATCACGCTGGTCATGCTTAACAATGCAGGCCCAACTTAAAAGAATAGCCTCTTAGAAAGAGTTGCCTTATCAAAATACTCAATTTTGGAATAAGTCGAAATCATTTTTCAATGAATAGGCCTAATTCCAAAATATTCAGTATTAATGGAAATGTCCATCTATCGTATATCGCTATTCTATGGTTATTTGCATTGATTGACCAATTTATTCGAAGACTAATATTTCAGTCCACTGGAAATACACTGCCAAATTTTCCTTGAGATCTGAGAGTAGGGCATAGGCATTTTCATTAGATAGAAAAGGTTTGCGGATTTTTACTTCATCATATTTAGAAATATTCTGGGAAGGATTAGCCATGCATTTACAGTATCTGATGCTGTACTATATATATACATCATCGCTCCGTTATACATTTCACATCAACCAGTATCTACATGCAGCTGTTCAGTGTGTACACACTATATCTGAATACGAGGCTGGAATAACATGCTCACTTCACGTAGGTTCGGTTTTGGTCGATATTTAGGACTGCTGTGAAATACAGCCTCTACGCAACAATTTTGTCCAAAAACTTTTTTCAGCACGGCGACTCGAAAGAAATGGTAAAATTTCCGAATGGTGAAAGCGATCACCGAAACAACCGACAAATGGCCGACAACGCGTCGATGCTGAGATCGAAGGTGTTCGTGAAGAAAACGAGAAAGGGCGGAATTTTGAAAATCGTTCGGGAACATTATTTGAGAGATGATATTTGGTGCAGTTCGAGTGTGTGTTCCGACTGCTCGCATGATAATTGCAGTTTACAAGCGGCACCGCAGCGAAAAACGAAACTGATTGATGATCCTCATTATTTGATTCCTGATACTAATGTCGTATTACATCAAGTGCGTTTTTTAATTTTTTCTCTTTAGTTCTTATAGATCTTGATAATTTGTGTTGGTTTCATTTGTTGTAACGAAGTGGCTATTCATACGCACCCGTACGAATAATTCCGTAGGCTATTCGTATGTATTACTCTGGAATGTTCGTACGGGAAGGGATAGGGTTAGGGTAAGGTGAGGCTATAGGCCTATGTAGTTAAAAAGTTCGACTGATTGTCAGCGAGCTCGGTGGTCTAGTGGTATGATGCTGCGCTAGTAATTTACTGGCCCGGGTTCGAGTCTCGCTGGATCCGCTATATTTTTCTCTAACTCTATTCTCCACACTTTCCTTGAATTTTTAAGTCGCGCACCTCTGTACGCATGACCAGCGTTAATCAGCCAATCAGCGACAGTTATTAGCGTACAGATCCTAGTTCCGTACGAATAGCCTCCAGAGTAATCCGTACGGGTCCGTACTAGTAGCCACAGCGTTGTTGTAAATAACTCTTTTCAGATTGACGCACTTGAAGATGCAATTTTTACCAATGTCATTATGCTGCAGACAGTTATTGAAGAGGTTTGTTTTAAATTTGGTCATGAGCTGATTTTTTTTCTAAATTAGGGATACTATGAAACGCTTTGTGTTCTGACATTAGCATGAAATTCCCCCGCTTAGTATAGGAAATAGTCTGGTTGTCCCTAAACTTTTGATTTGTTCTTGGCCCGGAACTTGTAATTCATTCAACCATGTCCTTATAGCCTGATTTTTGGGATATAGTTAAAACTTTTTGAAATGTTAACTACACACTCAAAGAACTACTTTGGACCCTTATTTTATTCCTATTGTGGGATTTTATTAGAGAATTTTTGCCTTGAAATCGTTAAAAACTGGGGAATTGATCATCTATACTGACATTTATCTAATTTTAGGTTCGTCACAGAAGTGGAGCTATTTACAAACGTCTGAAGGACATCATGGATAATCCTGATAGACATTTCTATCCATTCGTAAATGAACACCACAAGTAAGTGTGAAATACAATTTTCCCGCAATTACCCAAAACCATACATTTGATTCATGCAATCGTCTAGAAAAAAGCCTGTATAATCGAACCAAAAAGATGGAGTATTTTGATATTTCTAAACTCTAATATGCTATTGCGGCCATTTTCAATTCAGATTAATCTGTAAATTCTGTCAAATAATTAATCAATAAATCTGTTTTGAAGATGGCTCATAGCATTAATAGCCAGGCCTATACTCTATTAGTTTAACTCTGTATTGTGGATCTTTTCTTCAATTGAATGAGACGATCACTTGTCTATGGAAACGATCATGTTTCATTTTAATCACTAGGGATACATACATAGAGCGACAGCGCGGTGAATCAGCTAATGATCGCAATGATAGAGCAATCAGAGTAGCAGCGACTTGGTATCAATCGCATTTATATACGAGTTCAGATAAACCACCTTCTATCGTGCTACTGACCAATGATAGAGATAACAAAGAGAAAGCTATTAAAGATGGGCTGATTAGTTTCACGGGTAAATATAATCAATCGGAAAATTTGAAAGTGAATTTGAGAATAAAGATTTTTCGTTATTGTCTAAGTGCTGATACAGTTATGAAATTTGCAACCATAAATGTATTTTCGTTTTAAAACTGACTTCTCATCAAATATGTCAACTTCACTTTTACAGCCTACTTCTGTAATTTTGTGCGCTGTTCCGGGAAAGATTTCAGATTTTAAATTAATTCGGCTTGTTTTCCAGTTGAAGAGTATGTCGCCGGTTTAGTAGGTTGCGAAGAACTGCAGGACAGACTGGCTAATATTGGAGATAAAGTGGTAAGTATTGAATCTATAGTAACTGTTGTTAAAGCATTACCATAGAAACATGATTTTAGGTTGTGTATTTACCGTGACAACAACGATGTTGCGATGACCTTTTTCAATACACGGATATGCAATAGGATAATTATACTTATTCAACAGAGAATGTCTTGTAACTTAATGATTAGAGTGGGTACAGTATTAGTGCAATAGATTCAGTTATTCATCTCATTATCGCTAAAATCTGGATTTGTTTCAGTCGTTTAAAGATAGAATTCAATACCCGGAACACCTGAACTTAGCCGCAGTGCAGCGCGGGGTTAAAGCTGGTAAATACAGACAAGGAACATTTCACGCGAGTCGCGAAAATTACCTCGAAGCATCCGTCGCTATTGACGGTGATGGCGGCGAAACTGATTGGGTAAGATTAGAATCGAACATCTGACAGGGTTCTTACAGATCACAGGAAAATCAGGGAAAAGTCAAGAGAATTCGAATTTTTGGTGTCAGATCTTTATTGCTGGTGACTAGTGGCACAGTGAACCTCTTGAGAGGAAAAAGCCGCCATTGAAGACAGCTTAAAATAGACAATCATGGAAATTTTGGTCAATGGTCAGGGAAATCAAGGAATTTTTGATTCCCTGATCTGTCAGAACCCAGCTCTGAGGAGAACGCAGTTCTGCGCTACATTCATGAATCTGTTTTGGATTTTGTGAAGCATTTATGACCAAGAAGTTATTATCATTATTTCTTCGCTACAGGTGTTTATTCAAGGTGCTATGAATCTGAATCGCGGAGTACAGGATGATATCGTTGCTATCGAAATATTACCCGAATCAGAATGGAGTTGTCCGTCTTCGATGGTTTTGGAAGATGAGAATGTCGAAGAAGTTAACGACATCGAAGAAAAGGTTTGCGATTGTTCAGACTTTTGAAGTAATGTTTTAACGAAGCAGGTGTCATAAAGATGTATTTCACTTACAGGACAAAGCATTGCAGAAGAAAGTACCGAAAAGCAATCGTCAAAAATCAGGTCGAGTCGTTGGAATCATTAAACGCAAGTGGAGACAATACTGTGGTATACTGCAACCGTCTGCCATCAGTGAGGTAGAAATCCTTAAATATTTGCGGTGATTCAAACTCAAAAAGTGTCATCTTCATTTTCGAAATGAATTTTTCAGGCAACATTTCACATATTTGTGCCGGCCGAACGTAAAATTCCGAAAATCCGGATTCAAACTAAACAGGCGGCTTTATTGACGGGTCAACGCATTGTTGTTTCTATCGACGCGTGGCCGCGAACTTCTAGATATCCACAGGTAAACATTCTATTCTAAATCCAGAAATGATTCCACATTCTCTGGCTGTTCCTTTAAAAAAAAAGAAACACTTTACAGGGTTCTTACAGAATCAGGGAATTCAATGAATTTTTTTGTTTTTTGAGGATATCTTATTATTCAATCATGGAATTTTTGGCCAAGGGTCTGGAAAAATATCAGGGAATTTTATATTATCTGATCTGTAAGAACCATTTTCCCTAAAATTTTTCTCAAATGTGAATTTATCACCGTTTAGGGTCATTTTGTGCGTAAACTCGGTGATATTGGTGACAAAGATACCGAGAATGAAGTTCTTTTGTTAGAACACGACATTCCTCATTCATCGTTTTCCACAGCTGTGAAGAGTTTCCTACCTAAACTACCGTGGACTATCACTCCCGAGGTAACACTAACTCAATTCGGTCGTCTTCGTTAGTGAAGAAGATGACTATGAATAGATTATATTTGCCGCGATTATATTCTAGGATTATGAAAGTAGAGTTGATTTGCGTGATGTAGTAATATGTAGCGTAGATCCACCAGGTTGTACTGATATCGATGACGCTCTTCACTGTCGTGTATTAGAAAATGGAAATTATGAGGTAACAATGATTCACTGAGGACAGATCACAATTTTAACAATTCATTTTCATGAATAAAATTTAGTCAGCCCTCACTATACCGCCTACAGCAGTGATTTAGGATTATGGCTGTATATCAGGAGTTTTTGACTACGTAGTTCCAAGGCAAAATACGAATGTTCCGTTCTCAGAAAAAACCTGATGTTAGGCGGAGTGACTGTATTTTAGGGTTTGACTATCTGCTGATTTCATGTTACAGGTTGGTGTACATATAGCAGATGTGTCTCATTTTATTCGACCTGGTAATGCATTAGATCAAGAAGCTGCGAGTCGGGGAACTACTGTATATCTATGTGATAAGGTATTTTCACTAAATTCAGTATTTCTCTATCAATTATCAATTGATATTTGCCTGAAATCCACTAATTTACTTATTATTTCTAGAGGATTGATATGGTACCAGAATTACTAAGTTCTAATCTGTGTTCATTGCGCTCTGATGGTGAAAGGTATGCAACATCCTTTTCGGCAATTTCCATTTATAGATTTTCCGATGAACTGTTTTCGATGAATAGTTATTTGAATATTCATTTCAGATTTGCATTTTCTGTTCTTTGGGAAGTGACTCCTGAAGCTAAGACCGTCAACACCAAATTCATGAAAACAGTCATCCATTCAAAGGTACAGGGTCCTAAAATATCCTTAGAAATGGCAATAATCATTTCAGAGGCTTATTTATTCTTGAATATTGAGGTATATTGTGTTTTCTATGATTTATACAGGCGTCACTGACCTATGGAGAGGCTCAAGTGATAATAGATGATAAATCAAGAAATGATGAATTGTCTAATAGTCTGAGACGACTGAATTCATTAGCGAAAATCCTTAAACAGAAACGAATTGAAAATGGGTGAGTGTGCCAGTGATTCTGGACCCAAGTCATGGGAAGTGATACGACGAATGAATCATTTGATGAAAACTGCGACCTGTATAACAAGGCTAAATTTGACCTATGTACTTGACTTTTTCAGAGCATTGACCTTGGCTTCATCTGAAATTCGGTTCGAAGTTGATAGTGAAACTGCGGATCCGATTGATGTACAGTGTAAAGAATTGAGGTTTGTTGGTTGATATTATAGTTGTCATTTTGCCAGTAACTTGAACATTTCAAAATGGTAAAATTTCTATATTTCTAGGGAGACAAACTCAATGGTAGAAGAATTCATGTTGTTAGCAAATATATCTGTAGCACAAAAGATTCTGCAAGAATTCTCCGATTGTGCGCTGCTACGGCGACATCCTTCACCTCCACCATCGAATTTTGAGCCACTTTTACGCGCTGCACAAATCATGGTAAGCAACAATATAATCTATAATCTAGTTGGCGTCAACATTAGTGTTCTCACCAAGGGATTTTAGAGGGACTGACACCCTTGTCATTTCTACATCCTCTATAATGCATCTACACCGCTATGCTGCCATCTTTCATTAGAGATCAAAACTAATTACTAATAACATCAATCCAGCAAAGTCCGTCATCGATCTATACACCACACTGCAGAATAGATGCACTGGAAGGGTTAAATATATACCCTGCAAAAGTTTTTATATAAGTAACCTTTTTTTATATTCAGGGCTTCAGTTTAAATGTTGGTAATGGTAAATTACTCGCCGAATCGTTAGATAAAGCAGTCATCGAGGAAAACGCATTCTTCAACACAATGTTACGTATCGTAACGACGCGATGTATGATGCAAGCCGTATACTTCAGCAGTGGGATGGTCGATAAAGAAGAATATCAACATTACGGATTAGCCACGCCGATCTATACACACTTCACTTCACCTATCCGGAGGTACAATAAAACCCTCTTGAATCCAATTGATGTATAGTTGAGCTGAAAATAATATCCAGATAAGATCAGAAGCCTGGTTAAACTGATCCAAATTAAACAGCTTTGACTATTCATTTTCATGTTTTGTCGAATTTCGAACACAAGAATTGATAGAGAACTAGATATAATTGAATGAATAGAAACATATATAAGTTGTGGCCTATCAAACCGCCCTTCTAAACAAGTTCTTTAACATTTCTAGACAAAAATTTCTACGCCATTCATCGTTTGTTGTATTTGTTTCAGGTATTCTGATATCATCGTTCATCGTTTGCTCGCCGTAGCAATCGGAGCAGACGCATCGTATCCTGAATTACTCGATAAACGTAAAACTCAACAAATCTGTAATAATCTGAATTACCGACACAAGATGGCGCAGTACGCCGGCCGAGCATCTGTCGGTCTTCATACACAGGTAGATATTTTAAGACAATATGAACATGAACATTCTGATATGTATATTTATTAATCTTTGTCGCAAAACGTGTTTGTTTGCTTCTGTTTTGTAGCTTTTCTTCAAATTACGTGTTCAAGATGAAGAAGCCTACGTGTTGTTCGTTCGTAAGAACGCCATACAGGTTCTCATCCCGAAATACGGACTGGAAGGAACTCTGAAACTCGATAAGAAAGATTCTAAAGTGTCTTTTGTTTATGACGAAGAGGTTGGTGCCGATCAAGACTTTGTTTGTTGATCATTTTGACGAAAATATGATGAATATAGTTAAGCCTGTTGATTTCAGTCAATCTTCTTTAAGAGACATTGTGCCACCTAATTAACTGAAAGCCCTTTTAGTCAATGGGCTCTATCTTATCTAGTATTTGGTTAAGCATAATTCTGACTCTTTTCTTGAATAGTTATGGGATTTAGATTATTTGTATCTTGATATTCTTACTGATAATGATTAGTAAAAGGAACCTCTTGTAAGAAACAGCCCTCACTGCAGATATCTTAGAACCCTGTATATGTAGTGAATCTAAGGTTACAGTAAAATTTTCTGTACTTTTTTTTTCAGAATGCCTGTCAAACGGCTTCTAGTGGTGAGAAATTACAGATATTTGATCCAGTTATCGTTCAAGTCAGCATCGATCGGAGTAATGTACAACATCAGAAACTGAAAGTAGAACTTGTAAAACCTCATGTAAGTTGATTTGAAGTGAATTTCGAGCGGTGTGGCCGAGTTGTTAGAGCGTGAGAGTCTGGAAAGCAGCCAATTCATGTGTTCGAACCCATTACATTACCGTAGTGTCCTCGGGCAAGACACTTTTCCTCATTGCCTTTCGTCACCCCAGGATTTAATGGGTACCTGGTCTGATAAATGACTCCTGAGTGCCTAGCAGCTGCTCAGATGTTACTTCGCTGACTGATAGAATTAATGGGTTATATAGGCTGGGGTGATGATACAAATTTAATTGAAAGCGCCATTGAACATTGTATCATAGAGAAAAGGGCGCCATAGAAATTGAATTACTAAAATTACTATTACTGATTTCCTTAACTGTGAATAGAAATTTCTTTATTCACCACATGATTAATTGCCTTATATTTGCAGATTGCTGGTTTCAGCGTGTCTCCAATAAC
The DNA here is from genome assembly GCF_964204645.1 of Tubulanus polymorphus. Taxonomy (NCBI): domain Eukaryota; kingdom Metazoa; phylum Nemertea; class Palaeonemertea; order Tubulaniformes; family Tubulanidae; genus Tubulanus; species Tubulanus polymorphus. Next base: position 4,225,609 of record NC_134029.1, on the reverse strand, counting down.
TGAACAGTCGACTGAACCAAACACAAAGAAACTCCGTAAAAGATGATTATTTTTTCACGTAAAGAAGAATAAAAGAAATCTTATATGTTTCATATGAAATATTTTGTTGTTTTCGGTTCATTGTCCATTCGGTTCGGTATTTTGAGGAACCCATGTGGATAAAGCCCCAAAAGGAAGTGGCCTTTTTCTGTTCAGCAGACAAAAAGAAAATTTGAAATAATCTTAGAATATGGTCGTGGATAACTGGATTTGATGTGGTTCCTCAGTTAGAACAGTTCTTAAATTGCTTGTAAATTACTAGCTCTTATTTTAGCTTAGTTATCATGTTAGTCATCTCATTAAAGAGAACTCTACTGCAGGAATAATACTTTTATTTCAACAGATTTACTTCAAGTACTTTCAATAAAGGGTAACAGGGCGACTTGCCAGATAGGCAGCAATGCTTGGAATTGCTGCAATTCGATTTCTGTGAGCCAGGATTTTCGGATAATTGTCCATGAAGTCGGCCAACTTGCCTTCTCTCTTCTCCGACATGAGCACCTCGTCAGTGACCAGAAATACGTTTAGGTCGCCCACTGTGAGCTGAAAGTTTGAAGCTCAATCTATGATTCATTTTCTAATGTTTTTCAAATCGAATCTACACAAATCACACGTACCCCTGATTCAACGAAATAATCGCGATCTTCCAATAGTGTCTCAAGAACGCTGAATAATCTTGGAAGGTCTGTTTCGAAATGTTTTGACCTTTTTTCTGCCTGAAAGAAAAATCATCCTTTTTCTTTAGTTTGTTGTAGCGTCTGCAACTTCTTACGTTTCTTTTCATTCCTTATTGTAAGGGGAAAACCAAACATACAGACCCAAAACCCAATTAATACTAGAGCTAAGTTGTGAGACTTTAAGTTGTCAGAACTATCTTCCATAGGAAGCCAGGGGCCGGTTGCATAGTCATGACTTAGATTTAAGACCAGCTTAAGACCAACTTAGTTCTATAGCCAATCTAACAACTTAAGACCAGTTTTAAGATTTAAGACCACTTTTGGACTTAAGTCACGACTGTGCAACTGGCCCCTGATGTTTATGGGTCGATACTCACATAGTAGTTTTTTAGTTCGGGCATTTTGCTGGAATCAATACTTAGAAATGTTAACGCAAACGACTTCTCCAAGATTTCCTGGGCCGTGAAAAACACTTCGTATGTTCTTCCCTCTTCCCATATATCTTTACCGGATAAGCCTACGTATATAGAAAGATTACCAGACATTATTACCACCATAATAGGCCTACATCATATCATTTTCAGGTACTCGGTGGCCAGGGGTCGCAAATCACATTCTGTCTAGATGTCTGCCATGTCTTTGGTAGCGACAGACGATACCTATTTGGACAAACTACGAACCAATTAACAGGATGTCTATTATGTACAAACTTTGGCTTAGAGAATTCTTTCTCAGAATTTCTCAAGATGTATGTGTGCTACATACCAAATTCTCGGGCTAAATAATTGGTAATAGCCAGGCTTTGGGACAGTGGCTTCCCATCAACCTCTAACACTGGAACCCTACCGAACCGTATTGCTGAAAAGAAAAAAATCAGCTAAATTCCATTACATTAATCCGGACGAAGAGGGTTCCAAGGATATTGACAACTTACTTGGTTTGATCTTTGCCCATTCTTCAGGGTCATCGATGTATAAAGTGTACCTCACATCTTCATAGTCAATACCAGCGAAAACAAACAGTAGTCGGGCAATTTCAGCCCTGGCCCGAGCGTTAAAATATAGTAACCTGTACTTAGGCATCCCAGCTAGTCTATTGCCAAGTTCATGAAAAATACACAATTTTTGTATGACAAAAAGGCCATGTAAAGGTCAACCTAAACGTGACAAAAATGGGTAAAATATGGTCTGTACAGGAGCAGGTTTTGATTCATACATTTCCAGGTTCCTTTGTATTCAGAATTAACAATTGCCAAAAACATACTTGAACGGTGCTTACAATGAAGAAAAGTAAATACTGGTACTTCAAACTTCCACATAAAAAACGAATTCAAAGACAATCAACTATCTCCTAAAGTAATAAGCTTTAGACCCCGAAGCGTTATTACTAGGCTCACCAGGCCTGGGTTCAGTTAAAACGGGTCTTTCAGTGAGCCTTATAGCCCATCAGTATCAACTAAACAATGCTAAACTACAACTCGAGGGCCCTCTTCGGATATGTTTCTTCTAGAGAAAACGATTGCTTCATATGCAGAAAATACCATGAATTCAATCTTATCTACAGACAGTCAAACAAATTGCGGTGGTTTTAGAGTTTGAGAAGTTATAATATTTCAAGAATTACGTTCTATCAGTGGTAGTCCGGCCCAGTCCACCTGCCCGAGCCGTCTTCATAATGCCACCACTATGTGTATTTATTGAAGGTCCGAGTGAGATACGAAGGGTCCAAAGGAAATCCTCTCTTCCATTCAACGATAAATACGCATTGGAGTTGGATCAAAATGAATCCTCACCAAACAAGTGATGAATGAGACAAAGAATGAAAATTGGTGTTTTTTGTTTTTTTTTATTATTTTTTTGTCCAACAGAATTTGTCCCTATAAGCCAAGTATGCTACAATACGCAATCATTATATTCGTGAATACAGAATGAAAATACAAGATAATAATACAATTTACATAGTTTTTTTTCTTAAATTCTCTGTGGATAAAGCCCCGACTACACAGCATGCATTCATTAAATTTATATCGTCAGAGCACCAACATTGAAATGGTCAAAGCAAAAAAGAAATTCCGTGAAGAAGAAAATACGTAGACTCAACTTTCTTGACAGTCACCCAAACTATGGGTAGATGCGACTTTTTATCTAACGATCTTGTGGTTTTCCAGCAATGTAAAATTTACACGACTTCCAATAAAATACAGAATCGTCAAAAATGAAATTTACATTCAACTCAACTGTGCATCAAGATCACTCCAATCGAAAAAGGTTTTCGCCTGTCCAAGACTGTCCTGCTATAGACAATAAAATTGTGTAAGAATCGCTGACTTTGATAATTTGACCTTTCAGAAGTAAGAAGCTAACAGCAGAAGACTGCGCACAGTGAAACATCGTTATAACGAACTCGGATACAACGATTCATCGGATATAACAAATATAGAATTTCGTCGTAAGTAAGAAAATTCAATTGATTTCATACTGGATATAACGAACTATCGGTTATAACGAACAGCTTTTCTGGTACCATGAAGTTCGCTGCAACAAGGTTCCTCTGTATTTTTCTCTTCTTGCGGACGGGGGCTTGGAAGGAAAACCTTTTCAATACTCTACTTATAATATAGTGATGAATTTCAAATCTAACCGGTATCGTTCAGCTACTGCTTATTGTATGAATTGAGTCTTAGTTTTCGACATAACCGGCTTCTTCCAGACAGCAGATAACTTATTATAATACAGAAATACAGAGCACGTTCATCAATATTTGTCAGTGGCAGTTTTGTATTGTTTACATACATTGTTTACAACGTAAATTTTTTTCAGATCAAACAAAACTTAATAATAGTTAATAATTATTATGGCACAATTACTGTTGTCCAACGAATGAAGAATGACAATATTCTACCCAATTGTCAAAAACAGCCTTTCCACTGGAATGGCTGCAACCGTTCTTTTCTCACTTTAACTCAAATGCTGTTTACGAAATTGCTGCGTTGTTCATAACAAAATATAATTCCTTTTCTATGATGAATGGTTGAAATGAATGACTGAAGATAAAAACCAACATATTGTGATCTCTACTATTTATCGAGGTACCTTATATAGTGAAAATGTCAACTGTGACTGACAACAACCAGTATCGACTACGACCAAACCCGAACAATCCGAGCCACTGTTTCCCAAAAAATTCTCAACTCACAATCCTTGGTTTAGTTTTTTTGCGAAACCCACCTCGAGACTTAACAGATTCGAAGCGCCGCTCTTCCATCACACATAAAATATATATCGCCATTCTCTCATTTATTTAGATATTTTCACAAACATATAAACCCGGACCTAAGTCCAAAATAACGCACTAGTCAGTCATGTGGCATTGTTGGAAGAAGAACAATTGTTTTAACGAAACCCTACTTTCATTTCAACTGAGTGGTGTTTATCTATTTTACTCATTACTGAGAACACAAAATCACAAGACATCTTTGTGTGTGTGCATAAAAGTTAAACATTTTCATTGAAGCCGAAGGGAGGGAGAGAGCCAGAGAGATAGGTGGAAGGATGAACAGTTGAAGTGAAGTAGTGTTGTACTAAGGCAGAATATCCATTACCTCTAAATCAGTAATTATTAGTTCAATTTACTGTAGATATTTCAGTGTAATCATACTTGTATATCAGTTTCCTATATACATTTAAACACACATTTTGAATTATATTAAATGTTTAGTTTGACGTATTGTATGTAATACAGTGAAGACATTAGACCCCTAATATCCGACATGTAAGTCACGTTGATCCGTACCCTGGTACCTCGGTGCGAGTTCCATGTATCAATGGCGATCACAAATCCAGAAATCATTGAAAAAAGCACCAGGCAGATTTCAATCAAATGCGGTAGGGCATTGTATCAGGTGATGTAAGTTACTATTCCCGATGCGTTGAGTGTATTGCGGAATTCAGGCCAGTTTCCATCGGTCACTGGCGCATTCTATTCAGATTACAATCTACCTATACCGGAGTAGCGTTATCTGGAAACCAGCGAAACCGGCCGGTTACGAGTTAGTAATCCGAAAACCTGAATACATTCATTAGCAATCTGCCACAGTGCATTCGAGAATCGGTCCCACCCAATCACCTGTATAACCTGCCTAAGCCTAACGTATACATCGATGGCAAAAACGGCAACCAATAAATAGATGTATATCACACCGGTTTACCAGGGTACGGATAAACGCGCGACAGAAAGCAGTAACGAACCCGCGAATTAATGAAAACATAACAAAAACTAACCGACCAATGTTTTAATAATGATTAATACGAATAACGTTTTTTTTTACGATGAAACTAAAAGAAGAGAATGCACACTGATCCAACAACTCACTGCCGCGAGTTTCACCAAAACACAAAAACAACACATCATCTTCATATACAATAATTATACATCATTTTTTTTTATCTTGCGCAAAAAAACCGTTAGTAAAATATCGTTATCATTTTGTTTCATTTATCTTTAGGATGAATATATTCATACGTCCATTCATTCTTTCAATCGGAAACCCAAATCACAAATAACAGTAAAACCACTACATCGCAGTAAGATTGATTTACATCTAGAGATTGATGCTCACTGGACACACGACACTTGGTTATTTTTTCCCCCTCATTCCCAGACATCATACGTTATATATCTATTTATATATATATACTTTTTTTAGTCGTCGATATAATAAAACTTTTCCCGAGGTTTTTGTGAATTTTTTTTGTTTGTATCGATTAACGTTTATTAATTATTAAATGCACAAAAAATTAATTACTTGATTATTGTGAGAAGTGTGTGAGAGAATGCACATTTATATCATCTAGTAGAATATATTTACATTTAAAGACCCTTTCTAATGTAGTAAGGGGTACGTCACCGCGCGGGGATATAAGGCCTCTTCTAATGTTGACAAGACGCTGTATTCTAAAAACCTTGTTTATCATTCATCTATAGCAGACAGGACGTTACACAGAGTCAAAAAATTATTAAAATCAAGCTTTAAACGAAATCAGCTGATGCCGTTCATGAGGTTTTTTCCCCCACAAATACGGATAAAGCTTGACGCGACTATTTGTACAACGAACCAGGGAAAATCATTTCGGTCGAGCAGAAACTGGTCACAAAGAAACATTTACGTCCACGCATTAAAATACCCAACCCTTTAGATTCGTAGAATCGAAATCCAGCTGAACCAGAAGTTCGCGCGAGTATCCGTTTTAATTCAAATAAAGCGACGGCACCTATTGGTCACAGAGCGCCACCTTCCTATCGGAATTCATAAACCAGTACGATTAAAACATTACTTTACGCAGCCAGCTGTGCAACCCGAATAAACCAGATATGTGATTGAATTTCGAACCCGAACTTAAAAACATCCTCAAATTATTTTAAACATATTCTTCATTGAGGCAATAGTTAATTAAATAAAGCGCATCCGATTCTCGTAAGACAAATAAATAAGTAGTAATCAACTAATAGAGAGCAATATAACAAACATAATCATCACACCTTATATTAAACATCTTCATCCGGTCAATAGTCATTCATTTTTTTCTGTGTCATTCATGTGCGCAACGTTAAGAAAGAACCGAGATCAAAAATAATATATTGCTAACCACCTGGTTGAATTATGTCGATAAAATTCTAAGAAATCACAGTCTACAGAATCTAGCCGGAATCTTCGAAATCAAAACAACGCATAATTTAGCTTTCAAAAAATGCAGCCTACCCATATCAAAATCGATCAAATGGATAATGCTTCCTTTCAATACTAAGGCAAGTAGATGTAGATATTCAAACTTTGACCAGATTTATGGCATAAATGTCGATTTAAATTAAACAAATCACTTGATCCCAAATAAGAGTACGAGTCTTGCCAACAACTTATCATTCTTGCATGCAGGGAGGAGACCAAAACCTACCATGAATCAATAATATATAATGTATATTTATATATATATATATATATATATATATATATATATATATATATATATATATATATATATATATATATATATATACGACCGCATCTCAAACCCTAACTAAGCAAAAACTGATTAAGCGCTAGAATTCCACTCGAAACACACGCGCACGCCAAAAATAACTATTTACAAAAAAATTTTCCACGCCGACACTCACAGGTATAAATATACGACAGATAGGTGGCACCAACCGAAAACGCATACGTTGGTCGTATATTTACACTTATAAATGCCGTATGTACAAACTTAATAATAATAATAATAATAGGTAACATTATTTTATGATCGTTTATCGAATTTACTGTTTTAACTCTCGGGCCGTGAGACGATAAACTAACATTAGTGGATAAACCAACGATATGGTGCCGTGACTAATTATAGAACTTCCATTCCAGATGGCCGCCTGCTCAATCTTCATATGACATCAAATAACCTACAAGTGACCTCATCCCAATGACAAGAGATTTGATGATGTCAAAGGGAGATCTCTAGAAGGGTCTAAAATAGCATGATTATTTAGTTTTCATTTTACTACGTTCGCATGAAATGCAGCGGTCAACGAATGAATATTTGTTTCGACTCAACAGTACACCAAATGGCTCCGATTATATATCGGAAATCAATTAATGAAACTTAAAAGAAACCAAACATGAAAAGTTTTCATAGTTTGAGCAAGGACTTAATAAAACGCCAGGTTTTCATTACCGAAAAAAACACAACATGGCCAATAGTTGGATCCAACAACTGACTGGCAGTTTACACCTGTATCTAAATGAAACACTCTTTTTGATTTTTCACGTCGCAGCGCTTTTAAATCGAACTCATTATACCGCATTAAAAAGATATAAAACATTTCTAAAGCCGAATGTTTCGTACTTTACGACCTACTAGTCACCAGTAAAAACTAAGCACTAGTGAATTCACAGCCTTAAATCATCATATCATTTCAACAGGTGTCCACGTACTAACACCTTAATTAATCCTAATTACTTTTGGCCCTTCTGTAAAATAATTAACGGTATAACGAACCATGGCCAGTTGCTTAGAAGTTATTTTCAGCTAACTGGCGGATAAGTACCAAAGTAACAACAAACTTTTAATTGTCGGTATGTCAGCTATCCACTGGTTAACTCTAACCAACTGGTCTCCGGTCAACTATACGTAATCAACAAAATCTCATTATTCGCGACCATTTGAACTAAAACGAAATCCGCGCCGTCGGGCGATAGCACTATTGCCTCATAACGCGTACATAGCAGCGATGAATACAACCGTCAAGACCCCGAATAGACATTAGTTATCAGGACAGTAACAATCATTTCACAGTTAAGATATGTTACGCTTTAAATATCGTCTCAAAAGCTTTCAAACACATACGTTTTACAATGCATTATCATTATACGTTACAAACACCTATTTGCGTGTGTATAATATATTCATATATGTATAATATAGATATCATTATTTTCATCGACGAAAAATCCCTGCGAGCAAAAAATAAAACATTTTCATCATCGTTTTTGCACGACGGCGACAACACGAGAACGAATAGGTACATATTAAACGTTAATATCAGCTCTCGAGATAATCAGTGTTTGTTATCATCATCATATTACGTACGTATCAAGGGTAGGTACACAACGTTATCGTTATCTCTGCAAAAATAATTTAACAGGCATAAAATTCATCTTCCCGACATCAATCATTACTATTATTATTATAATCAGTGTTACTTATATCTTTATATATATAATTATGATAATATCACAATATTGAAGGGGTTTATTTCGGTGTCACCAATAATTCATCTGTTTTTTTTTCGTATAATATATCAACATTAATACGGTGAATAAAACAAAGCACGTTATGTATGTATTGTACTGGCAGTCGACTGCGTGTGTGACGTTTTAGTCCTCGTCGTATCGCGCATAAATGCCCCGCGTGGTTTTGATTCGTTTCCCGGATGTTAATGAAGCAGCGCCACCTGTGGATCGAACGCAGTCGAATCTGAATCGGTAAACTTTCAATCGGTATCGATTATGATATATATATACTCGAATATATTCGTCGTTCTCTTCATTCAAATTAACCCTTTCTTCACTGATCGTCGATGTCGACCGGAACGCGCGGAGTCGACGACCCGTCTGCCACCGGCGCGCCGCACGCGACACGACGCGTGAAGAAAGGGTCACCGCGATTTACGCCGATCGTGCATCGTCGTACTAATTAGCGAAACAACAACAATCACGTCCGTTCAAATAGTTCGAAAGAAGAACCGTCGACTAATTTATTCTCATTCGCGGAAGAGCTGGAATTTCAGTTCGTCAGTCGGGATGTCGATTTATTTCGCCGGTTTTTCAGTAGTTTTGTTGTCGATTTTTTTACCGCCGGTTGTGGTCGTCGTTTTAGATGTCGACGTCGTGCGCGTCTTTTCCGCTTTAGTTTTATCCGCTGACTGCGCGTTGCTGCTGCTGCTGCTGCTGCTGCTGCTGCTACTGCTAGGTTTCTTCGACTGAGCAGTACTGGTACTGGTTGATGTGTGGTTAGTTGTTGAGCTAGTTTCTGATGAAGGTTGTGGTTGTTGTTGGTTGTTGGATGACGATGTTTTCTTCGACTGACTAGTTTTACGATGAGTTTTATCCGACTGGTTGTTCGAGTGTCGTCGTCCCGACTCGTGACTCGAGTGACGTTGTCGTCCCGCCGATGATTCCGATTGTTTGCGCGATCGGTTACCGGATTCCGACTGACTATTATTTCTCGATCGCGACTGAGCAAATGACGGCACGTGTCCATCACCACCAGACGGAGGCTGCAAAAATACATTCACATTTTGTTACGTTCAATTCAAACAGATAATGACAATAACTATGTTGGCCAGTAGCCGAAAAGTTTGTTAGAGCAAGGTTGGTTGATGTTGAATGGTGTTAAGAAGGAATTTTCGTATTTTTTTCATGCAGTCATTGGAGTGGCTACTTTGATTTGACTAGCCTTTACCCTGACTATTGCCTGACATGTACGTTGTTTTCCCTGCTTGATCTGCTAAGACACAGTCAAATACATAAAATACATTAACAAATTTGCCTGAATTACGACTAATTTTTAGCTTTTTCTTCTCTTTTTTAGACAAAATTCTCTGACTACAACCTGATTTCCATTAAGTGGCCACCCTGCATCGACAAGTTTGCTGGTGGATTGGTGTAAAAGAGGAATATTCAGATATTTCCATGCAGTCACATATAATCTCTTCTATTACTCACCAAAACTCTGAAATCTTCTAGGCGTTTATACTTCTTCAACCAGTCTTTAATTCTGTCATCGACTCGGATATGTCTACGCGAGTATTTCAGGTACGCCCAGAACTTCTCGAGACCGTAAAGCTGACCTGAATCGTAATCTCTTATCACTTCCTCTTGGAAATCTTTGAATAAATCCGGCCGGAATTTCTTCTCTAGACCGTAACTGTAGAATCGGAATAGACATTCCAAACCGTATCTGTAACAGAAAATTCAAACGGCGTGAATATCAAATGAGGAACACAATCAACTTTCATCAATGCATTCATGGTTTATTCTACTCTACGTTCTACTAACCTCTGGCCCGCATTCGCGTCTTCGACGGCGTACTGACGAAACTCTTGGTACATTTTACGATTAAAATGTTCCCTCATGAAAAATGACCAGAATCTGAATAAAGTGTTCATCTCTTGTGACTGACCGACACCCATTTTCTTTCGATCTGAAAATTCAATAGAAGAAAAGCATGACATCGTGAACTGCAGATGAACGGAGTATGATGTATTCTTAGTGAAGATAAATGAACAATTTCACAATTATCGCTTTATAATACACAAGTTATTGGAGACATATCTTCAATGAATATTAAGTGTAGTATTCATTTAATTCATATCAAAAAACTTGCTCTAAGTGTAACAGGTTTCAGCGAGGCAGAAATCAGCGAACATTAAGAAAGCGCTCCTATTCGCCTGTACACTGATCATTGTTTATAATCAAATATTCATCTACTTCCATTGCACGGCCCTAGTGGTCAACATCGGTTCACAGTTTCAAAGAGTAACACTCTAATTCACCGTCAAATCCAATTCCTACAGGACTTGAGTTGTGCTGGAAGGGGCAGAGAATCAGAGCGCTACTTAAATGAACATTGTACATACCTTTCAAACATTTGGCGTGATACTTATGATAAACATGCCAGACAAAACCATTGTCACTCAGCAGCTCATGAGATGGATGTTGGAAATTCGGGAATGCATGTGGTGTACCGTAACTGCTAGATACTGCACTCTCTGATGGACTACAAATTATCAAACAATATTCAAATATCAATGATCAAACTATTTGTTTTGTACAACTGCGTTTCCATGTGATTACCCAAAATTGTCTAAAATGTTACACATAATCACATATTGATAAAGAAACATTGGTCTTTAGCTTTATCAAAATTCCCTGATTTTTTTGGTAAAATTTGCCAAATTCCCCGAGTTTCCCTTTTATCAAAGGTTTTCAGGTTTTCCAGTTTAGTGGCCCTGGTAGCTGAAGATTCGACGATACAGATTTGACAGAAAAATTCATTATTGAACAAAATAAGTCATTCAACACACTACCAGGAATACAACACAACGTACCTTTGAGACAGAGAGGTGGTTCGAGGTCGATGATCTTTAGAATCCATCACCCAGCCGACATGTGCCTCCTGTACTGGATTATCACTGTGTCGAGTTTTTTTCTTACGAGGAGTCTGAAAAATTAACGTTCCATTCGTATTAAACTGATGATCAACATTTCAACCTGTCACTCAAATCACTTGACTCAAGGACGAATGAACATACCTCTGGATCGGTCTTTGTATCTTTAGTGACGGGATAGAAGCGACTCCTATGATGACCGCGAGGAGTGCGAGGGGTACGTGGCGTATGTGCAGCAGCTACTGACAAGTCAGTTCCACCTGCGGCAACCGCTAAAAATTAAAAACAACATAATTCCAATTGACATAATTCTGTTGCTAAAAAGGTAGAAAATTCAAAAAAAAATTTCTCTATCGACATATTCAGTTGGTTGATCCCTTGGGGTATTCATCCTGACCAAAAAATGATCAGTCCCCAATAAATACATTCTCATCCTGATGTCAAATTGTATTACAAGAGATATGAACAATCTCAAAACCTGAGAATATAGTGTATGTGAATGAAGTTATTTAACTACAGTGTACTCATAAACAAGGCTGCGAACTTCTGCCAAGTGCTAACAATAACAAGCAGAATTTTTCTCAAGAACGTTTCATTGTGACAGGAAAGAAAATTTTCAAATTAAACAGTTATCAAAAGTAAGATCCTCAGTATTATCTCTAAACATTTCTGTAAACATCTAACAAATGAGATCAGTTTTTCTCCAGATCAAATAGTGAAAATCTAGAACAGTTGGCAGCTCTGTGTAGATCAAATAGTGAAAATCTAGAACAGTTGGCAGCTCTGTGTAAATGATCTCTGTGTCACATGAATTATGTTCATGAAATCAATTCTAACAGTAGAACGGCTTATAGTAGGTTATGCTTACGAGATTTGATTTCGACAGCAGGTGGTGGGGGAGGTGGTACTTCTTGTTGATCAACTGGTGTTTCCGGATACATTTTCCTGTAATCATCTTTGCTGATCATGTTTACTTGCTTGTTGTCTTGTATTGACTGAATATACTGAGTCTGAAGTGAGATAGTGTATGAAAAGGACTCATTTTTGATTTCAAATCTTTTAGCACAAACTTAAGTAATTTTAACATGAAATCAATTTTTTCAAATCAACAACAGATAATTTGACACTCTAAGACATTCAGTTGGTTGATCCCTTGGGGTATTCATCCTGACCAAAAAATGATCAGTCCCCAATAAATACATTCTCATCCTTATGTCATCAAAATTGATCTTCGACTAGATAAATAGTGAATTATAAAACTCACCCATTCTTCATCTACCCACAGATCCTGCTCGTAATACATCAGTCCGTCGTTGATAACCATCGCGAGTTCCTGCGTCATTCTCGCGCGTGGTACGTGATCTCCGGTGCGATCACCACCCGGGTGTTTACGAAACGCCGGCGGCGTTTGAGTAACGATTAATATTTTATTGAGATCGGTGTCGGCGAGTTCATCATCATCATCGTCATCAGACCTACGAATAATACAATATGTATTCATCATGCATGCAAATTGTGTATCTAAATTCCCCGATTAAATTTCAAATTTATCCTTATTGGGGGCAGTTTCAGTAAAAAATTTCCTGCTCTCCCCTGATCGCCAGGAAAAATAAATCCAGAATTCCCTGAACCGAGAACTCCGATCTAATAACGATGTTGCATGTGATTAAACCATTCTTTGACTGCAGAGCGAAATAAATGAAATCAGATAATTACCATTCGGTGAAGTTATTTTTACGTCCGTCCAACTGATCCATCTCTTCATCGAACATGAAGTCTAATTCCTCCTGTTCCGGTTCACCAGTCTGCCCGTCTCCCTTCGCCGGTTTCGTTACTTTCGGTTTACGTTTCACCTCTCTCCACTCTTCCATCCATTCGGCTTTTTTCTCCGGCGCGCTCGAAGACAGACTGTATTTCGGTTCTGACGCCGAATCTTTGTCCTCCTCGCCGGATGCCTCATCTCCGCCGTCGTGGTCTTTATCGTCGTCTAATGAGGGTTTCATGTGACTGTCATCTGACGGCGAATGAGGGGCAGACGCTGAAAACAAAAACTTATTAATTCGATGCAGGATTTAAACATAACAATGATCGCTAGATTTAGAAGTTATGAGTGTAACAAGTTTCAGCGAGGCAGAAATCAGCGAACATTAAGAAAGCGGTTCTATTCGCCTGTACACTGATCATTGTTTATTATCAAATGTTTATCTACTTCCATTGCACGGCCCTAGTGGTCAACATCGGTTCACAGTTTCAAAGAGTAACACTCTAATTCACAGTCAAATCCAATTCCTACAGGACTCGAGTTGTGCTGGAAGGTTTGACGTTTCTATCGCATTGTTCCCAATGTTACATGAGTTCAAATTCTTTCCAAGTAATATCATCGGGGATTTTTCAATTTTCCCGAATAGAAATGGGGCCTAGTGAAGATTTATGTTATCAGATACCATAGTACTAGGGTGCATCAACATTTCAAGATGGATTTCTCAAATATTTCCAAACAATTTATTATAAAATTTCTGTGGGAAACAACTGTTCTACTGTGGGAACCATGCTAGTGAAAATACATTTCAATTCCGATGATTATAATCACATTTGATACATACATGTTTCTTCAGTACGAGAGAAATAGTACTGTTGCCCGGGTACGAATTCAGGGACATCTGCATGCAGCAACGATGTCGTAATAGTCGGTCCTTCGATACGCCATTTATCCGGGTCAACTTTCGATCGGACCTTCGTAAAATCATTCGAAACTTCCATTTCGTTACTGTCCTTCAGAGACTGAAAGAAAATAAACATTCGGAATAAGACTAATATCTAGCATTGATGATTGATTCAAAGGATTGACGAACATTTTTTCATCTCTTCTAAAATAATTCATCTCACAGGGATACAGGGCTCACTTAGATTCAACACCAGTCGAAAACCAACTTTGATCTATAACTGATCTAACAACCTAAGACTATTCGTAAAATTGAACACCATGTTGGAGTTAGTAATGACTGCAACAGGGGCCAAGGGCTGGTTTCATAAAAGTCTATCATTCTCCTGAAAACTGACCCCAGAACTTAATACAGGACTCGACTATGAATGCCGACCGATTGATCAACTACCGGTAAGACTGAATTCATACCTCTACAATAAGATTGTAGTCTAGTGTTAACGCTTGAACTCTTCGAAAACTGGCGATTAACGGCAACGGAATCCATCCGCCGACTTCCATCTTTCGTCTCAGGAAAAAGTCACGTTGCAGGTTATCCTCGCTGAAGTAGTATTCACTATAGAAAGAGCAAAAAAAAAAAACAAACATCGAAATCATATCAAAAACTTCATTACCAGAAATCATGGGATGCAGGTAAACTTGAAATTTGACATTCAGTTGGTTGATCCCTTGGGGTATTCATCCTGACCAGATAATGATCAGTCCCCAATAAAATACATAATCATCCTATATATGTCCTCCTATTAGACTAAACGGATTTCTAAATTCAGCAGTACTATTTTCTAAGCATTAAGACTACCTTTCCTATCTTAAAGAACCCACAGAAACCATATCAAAAACTTCATTACCAGAAATCATTGATATGAAACATGTAAACTTGACATTTGACATTCAGTTGGTTGATCCCTTGGGGTATTCATCCTGACCAGATAATGATCAGTCCCCAATAAATACATTATCATCCTAATGTCCTCCTAGTCGGATTTATAAATTCAGCAGTACTATTTCCTAAGCATAAAGACTACCTTTCCTATCTTAAAGTACCTACAGAAACTATAAAATGACGTTTTAAGGTTAAAATTTCATAAAAAATACTCACATTTGCTTGCGAATATATTCTCGTAGGATTGTCTCATCAACGCTAATGGAGTACTGATTGTTGAAAAACAATGGAGCCCCATAGGTGGCAGCAGCGCCTGCCGGGATGATCGGACTAATCTGAGGTGTCGCTTCGACGTAAAACTGCTCGTCGAAATTGTTAAAATACTGGAAGTCTGGAATAAATTGACCTGGAAAAATAAATCATTGATTCTCTTGGCGATCACGTTTTGATTCCATCCGTCCGGCTGTGCGTCACGAAACTAAACTTAAAAATCGAAAACAAAAAGCAAAATCGGCTCGAAACGAAAGCATTAAAACATTCTCAAAGCGAAAACAAATCAAAATACAAACATAAATGATAATGTAATGAAACAGCAATGACAGCTCTCTCAGAATTGAATCCTCAAATTAGTTCATCTTTCAATAAATTGGTTTCATGCGGCATGTGTTCAAAACTCTTAAGTTACGATAAATGAACGAAACAAAGCAAAATCAAAATAATAAGATAAGAGAGACAGAGACAGGAGACTCGGTTCGAGTCCGACCGTATATACAACAGACTCGGCTTGAGTCCGATAGTATATACTTCATATATCGAGAGAAATACATTCGAAAAATATCAGAGTTGGTCAGATCTGATTAAAGCAGGAGTTTACTATAATAAAAGACATCTTCAGCATCAAAGGACAGAACATCTTTACAAACTTATTGTGGGAATTTTCAATGAGTGTGGAATTGGGAACTCAAGATGTTGAAGGTGTCTATATTCAATGTCTGAACACGATCCACAATCTAAATGCATCCTGTGCATCATAACATGCAATGTTTTTTTTTTAAATATGAAACATACCATTATTGTTAGCCATGTTGTTATTGTGAGTACGAGTAGATCGACCTCCGCGACCACCTCTACCTCGTCCACGACCTCTACGAGCGCCACGACCTCGACCGGACTCGCGGTTCATATCTCGACCAGGACTGGACGGTCGCGCGTCATCTCTCCAGTTCGCAGAATCAGACCCTACAAAACAATACGCCAAATTAAACCAACTTATCCATATAGATATAGCCTTTCAGGATGGCCACTCTCAGCCCATTTACATATCCCCTGATTTTTCCATGTAATCACACAAAATCCCCTGAAGAAATCAAGAGATATTTCTAGGTTTAAAATGTTACGATTCATTCATTTTCATTGAATCATGTAATGATACCTAGATTTTCTGATAAGTTTTCGGGTCAGTTGGCACCATGTCTTTGTACTTTATAAATTCTGTATTCATTTCACAAGTGGATAATCGAAGTGTAACAAGTTTCAGCGAGGCAGAAATCAGCGAACATTAAGAAAGCGGTTCTATTCGCCTGTACACTGATCATTGTTTATTATTAAATATTCATCTACTTCCATTGCACGGCCCTAGTTGTCAATATCGGTTCACAGTTTCAAAGAGTAACACTCTAATTCACTGTCAAATCCGATTCCTACAGGACTCGAGTTGTGCTGGAAGTTATCGCATTGTTTCACACTGAACTCACTTGTTCTGCCGCCTTCTCGACGTTCATTCTTTTCATTTCGTTCGTTTTTAATCGATTTGTCGTTCTTGTTTGAAAGCTGACCTTGTAACCGTGGCGATGCCGTACGACGTCCGGATTTAGGCGGTTCGATGTCCAGAGGAACCCATTTCTGTTTACCAACTGAAACGAACAGAATAACGCTCATAATGTAAGAAACAAAGATTGCATGTGTTTGAATGTGGTGCTTTTGTTATGCTCGAAGTCACCCGTACCAGGTACATATGAAAACCATAATTTAAAACCACAATTTATTTAGAAGATAATTAAACCGATGATACTGCGTAACTAACTTTCTAATTATTTACTGATCCTAAAAACTTGTCTTAAGAATATTCACATCCATACAAACTGACTAAGATTGAATTTGAATCATGGCTTTAGACTGCATTTCATCATGGAAGACAATTGAACTGGCGAGCCTTTCTGTTTAGTCAGTTGCAGTTGCAGAAAAGCTGGTTAAAGAAAACCGGGGTATAAATACCATAGTTACAATAAACTTTTAATTGTCACTATGTCAACTATCCACTGATTAACTCTAACCTATGAACAATCATCTCAACTGATAGCTCTATAACTCAAAGATCTAACCAACTTTTAATTGACTAGAGACCCTGGTTTATACCCATACAAAATGTGACCATGAGTCTCGACAATCAACGACCCATTAGTTAAAATTAGAAGGCAACGAAATCATAACACATGCCTCTAACGATTACATCGAACATTTAACATTCGATGCCATTTTAACGTAATAACATCGCCTCGGAGAATTCCACGTGTAATCGCTATTCTATCCGTCCGTCTGCCGACCGGGGTATTATCAGCCACCACGTCGCAGACCGCCACCACCACCGGTATTTCAACAGTTTGTCGCGGATTAAAAAAATCAGATGCTCAAATATTCAGTAGTGTAACCCGGCAATGATCATCGCGAGATATACCACATGAATGAATATAACATCTGTTTATATGAGAAATATATTACGAATTAACATCTGTCATATATATACACACACATATACAGCATATAATTATTACCATATATTATAGCCATCCAGGCTGGCACGGCGAATTCATTGACATTTCTAGATTTCAGCTTGTGTATGAGACTTTCGCGCAGCTAGATGTATATCACACGTGGGGCGTTTCGTTAACCAAGCGTGGAAGCTTAATCTTAGTCTTACTGACTATTCGGTTTAAGCAAAAACCATAATAATCATTGATTCAAACTAGGGCCGAAATCTAACAACCCTTGATACTCTCAATTATGCCCTTTTTTAAATATTTCATCTACACAATCCAAAAATTTTAGCATCTAAATACAACTCTTCCAAATATAGTTATCCTAGTCAAAGTACAAACTACCTACTAACTTTCCTACCTACTAACAGCGACCTTAACATCAAATCCACCTTACAGTTACTTGTCCGAGAACAAACAAATCATTTTTCCGATCAATTGGAAATATAATTGGCAGTGGCGCATTGTATGTCGTCTGGCCGAAGAAAGATTCTTATTTTCACCAAAGACATTTTTTAGAAACGCAAGAAAATACAAGCTGGATAAAATATTAGTCGTCTAAGATTAGATTATTAGGATGTGATGACCAACGTCGAAAAAACATCATTGACAATCGCGAATATATTTTGATATTGTCCTACACGGAAATAAACGTCTGCGTTTAAGTAGGCGGGGCACAAGATGAGCCAGGTGCTGTACGATTTATCTATACACCACCAACAGATGGAATTGAATGTACAAATAACGTACCAAAAATGGTTAATATGTAAATGCGTATTGTTACACGCTACATCTTTTTTCTCACCTCCCCAATTTTATGAGAAATGTACTTTTTTTCTGTTAGAGTTTAGTAAACTAATCGAGACTTGACTTGGAAAATACGACGATGCTCCCGAGCATCACAGGGAATTTCCTAAGTAGATTTTAAGGAGCCTAGTATTAAATTTGAGTTTTGACACGGTTCAGCGCGTGTATTGGCATTTCAGTAGCGAAGCACCTGCGCCAAGATATGGGTCAATTTCGTCAGTGAAAAAACTGCTCTATGTACACAACAATACGCAAAACGATGGAAAGATATAAAACACATCTGTACCAGGCAGTTATCATACATCATATTCATTACTCAAACAAGAAAAAAATCAACACAATCATCATCGAGACGTATTCAACATGACACTATTACTTGAAAACAATTCTTGTCAAAATGTGAAATACCTATATGAAAACATCACCGATACGCAATCGGTACTTCGAGTAAACTGTCATACACACACAAAAACCATCATTTACCGATGAACGAACAGATAAGAAGATTGAACAATATATAACAGCGACAAGAACGACGACAACAGCTACAGTACACAATACAGTCCCAATAATCAAATACTGAGGTTAAGCGCTAGTATTCAACGTCTAGTGCCGCTTAATACGTATTACTAGACTATGAAATATTTATGCTAGAAATTGTTAATCCTAAGAGCAACAAACCACGGTTACGACTCATGAAGTATGCAACCGACCCAGACATTCAGTCGTACCTTTTTTCTTCGGCGTTCTCTGATCGTCTTCGCCGCTGGCCGTATCTTTGTTTTCCTTCGACGAGTCATCGCCGCCCGAATCTGTCAACGAAGCCTGTTGTTTAACGCCGACCGACGTCTGCGCCGATCGTGCCGCCGTCGACGACGCCGAACTTGACGCCGGTTTCTTGTTGATACCGGTGTTCGTCGTCAAACAACCCTGGAACATCGAAACGAAATATCACGAGTTCTGTTAAAGTTGATTACATGGTTCACACAGTTACATCAATTCAAAATATTTAAGTTTTCATGTATTTTACAGTATTTTATGGGTGATTTTTCAATTTTTCAATATGAAAACGAGGCCCTTGTAAAAGTGATAACTCAACGGGTTTCAACATATACATTAGAAGGGGACAGGGTTAGTACAATTTCACGATCCTTAAACCGTAGAAATAAATAGCAGATCTTGCATGCTAGAACCATCTGCGAACCAAATCATCTTTTCATCGAATACAACAATAACTTACATCTTTAACTTCACCGAGGGTTGGCCAGTTGGTTGTGTCACTAAAATCGCTCGCCTAAAATGAAAATTCATAAGTGTTGTTTAACTTACAACATTTCGCTGAAACATCATGGTAATTAATCGCTGGAGTTAAAATAATAAATACAGTGATCAAATGAAGCAGAATTTTGTCAACTTTTTTTCTCCAACTGATCCAAGCCATTACGTACAAGAAAGGAGACAGCCATCCCCAGAATAGACAATACTGATATATCACAACAACTATGAGAGGTTGTTTTTACGCGGGTCTCACAACAACATTGATCGAGGGACGATGCATTCAAGTCGAAAAATCAAACAAAACAATAGTTTTTTTTTGCTCATCTGTTATCATCATCAATCAATTTATTCTAAAAATTTCAATTGCGTTCACAATTCATGCATGTTGAAGTCCATACTACTCAATATATCTTATTGCAGTAGGTTTCACAAAAAAAATCATTTGACATCAAAAAAAGTAATTTAACTGAAAACGAACTAGAAATTAATAATGATTTTGGGAGCGTTTTGATATTTTTTGAGTAGTTCAGCCCTTAAAGAATAGACTACTCTCAAATAGTAGTCATAGTCAGGTCTGTTTTTAGAGTACAATAAACCATGATATATATATATATATATATATATATATATATATATATATATATATATATATATATCTCTACACTAGAGAATGGTAGGTCTTTTTAGATCATGTTTGGCTCGTTCATATTAATTTGCTGCTTATCTAATACATGGGTAGGTATTAATCATCATTTTGGTCCGAATACTTGTTCCTGGGAGATTGAAACGTGCTAAATTTAAAGGTAAACAATGCTGCTAGTGACTGGACGTAAACAACATCGAAACCACGACCGAACATAGCCACCACGTTCTGGGATATATGTGCTTTTTGTTACCTGAGAGTGGGAACCCCATGATTTATGGTGGTGGTGGTGGTGGTGGTGTCTATAGGAAGTCTGAAACACCAGAGAACAATAAAATACAGAGATTCGCATCATCTTGAAATCATTTAAAACCATTTAATTGTCGTCTGACTAATAGGGGGCTACAACTGCTGCACTCAACTGTCACTACTGCTGACAGCTATAATAACACACGGTAACATGTGCCGCCACTGATGAAAAATGCCATTTGTTTAGGCCTTTTCAGTTCGATACTTCAAGTGTGCTCGACTGAATTTCATCCGACCTGGGTCTAGTTCTGAGGCTAAGGTTAACATCTAGAACTGCCAGAGAAAACTAAACCAAACGTACGCAAAAAATGCACTCAAAACCCACAGAAGGCTGCAGGGGGATACCTGGGTCTCAATGGGTAATTTGTGGCAAATTACAACAAGCTCACTTACTCTATCTATCTTTTTACTTCCACTTGCTTTAATCACTTTAGCTTTCTGTTGTTCCCCATCTAAAAAGAGAAAATAAATTCTTAAGTAAAAGAGAAAAATATCATTTATGAATTAGCCACATCCATTTCAATATCCTTTAAATTGCGCTAAAGTGCAACAAGTCATCCGCGTTGTAGGGCCTTAAACACAACGCCTACAGCTGTCAACATACTGAGCAAGCATTGAACAGTCGCATCACGGCGGTGAAAATTCAAATCGCAAATACTAAATTATTGCGCCCCCAATAACTATGCCATAGACCAAACAATAACATTAGTCTCGATGAAGACATAGATTAAATAATATTAAAGTAAATGCACCGCTAGCAAATAACGGCAATATCAATCAATATTCCAGTGTTCGGGGTTATCAATCGTTAACAATTATAATGTATTCTCTCACATACGAGCGCGCGTTTATCATATATCTTATCATCAACTTTGATTAAGAAAATTTGGACTTTTAGTCGGCGATAAAATTATTACTAAAAGAACGTTTCATTCCGATTACTGATAATAACTGAAAGCAAGAAAATTGATAAATGCAGTGAAGATTGACCTCATATACAACTTACAATTATCGGTAAAATTAGTTTAGATTAACTACGATTGATTGATTTCGGGCGGACTAGTTAATGGATTTTCGACACTTTAGTAGTCAATTCTACGATGGTAAACCAAAAAATTTGAGAGTTTAAGTAAATGAAAGGCTTGCACCTGTGAAGGTTCAATTCCTATTGACCTGACAATAATGTGTATAGCATTCAATAGGAAGTTATCAGTTAAGCCATTTTAAAAAGTGCATAAATATCGACATGTATGTACAGTTTACATACGGATAAAGTAAGGGTAAAATCAATGATAAGGACCAGTGCCGTCAATTTCACTAAACAACTTCAAAAAGTTTCCGTCGTTATATCACAACACAGATGAAATTCTGAATAGGCTTGTGTAATTCATCACGTGAAACAGTATCAGGATACGCAGTAAGACAGCCATCCATAAAGTACACGAACCCCGATGTCGATGATTTCAAGCATCATGCACAATTTTGGGAGAGGAGGTCAAATTTGTGCATGTTTATCTTATGATAGCCACTGCTGGTTTGAATATCATCACGCAGCTATGATAGTAGTTAAGGGTTCATAGCCTCTTTGACCAATTCAATACCACCAATGACTTACTTAAAAGTCTAATTCCATGACTTAATGTTGACAAATTTATATATCATTATAGTGATATATATAATGCTCGCGAGAAACCATGGAGAAGGAATTTATGGCAGGTAAGGCTAGACTAGATTTACACGTCAGGAGTAGGCCTATCAGAGTTTGTGGTGCAAATATAGTAACTGCTTCAATTTAGACAGTCCAACGTTAAAGCATAACGGTTTGAAACGCGATGTGTTAATATAAAACCGCTGATACTGACCTGAATCTTGCGCTAATGTATTCGCCACTGAAACCGTAACCGTTTTATTCCATGGATTCACTTTCGGCGGCGGCGCTTCGACGTAAACCGACTTATCGAATACTTTCACATTGTTCGTGCCTTTCGTTTCTTCATTCGCCGCGTCTTTCAAACTCTTCGCGTCCGACGGTCCGCAGTCGGTCGCGTTATTCGCGTCCGTCGAATTCACGACCTCGTCCTCGTCCGATTTTTGACGTTTCATGTCGTTTTTCGTTGTTTCCGTTTCCATCGCGACCGATTCGTCGTCGTCGGTGGCGTTCAGTTTTTTCGATTCAATAGGGTTCAAATCGGTCGTCTGAGGCGTTACAGCAACCTCAGTAGACGCCATGTCGAACCCGCGTTTTAACGTCTCCAATCACACGCGCTCGACGATGCGTAGTCTCTCGCGATATAGCTACGACGATATTCGCTCGGATTGCACAATAACGCTTGCAACAGCTCGAAACCCTTCTCTTATCTGGCGAAAAACTTTTTTTTGGAATGAAGAACTCCAACAAATGTTCACTTTTCAACACAACTTACAAACCTGAAAATGCATTTTTATTGATTAGACCAATTATATTGATCGTTTATATGTGTTTATTAGTGGCTATGGGTGGCGTGAAGGGGTTATTTTAAGGGTCATATGTAACTAATAAGGCGACCACGTTGTGAGTACGATGTTATCGACACACGGACTGGTGCAGTGGAACGAACAGCAGGAAGGATTTCACCATCAAATTGCGACCGTTTTATTCAATTGAACGCACTCGCCACACAGTAAAAACGCTTTCGACGTCGAGGCAAAACGTTCCGATATCGAAATAAACGACTGTTAACGTCACTTACCCGTTAAATCTGGCAGAAATGTGGCCTGAATTCGAGCGTTTTACAGCCAGGCACATGTCGCCATTAACACAAGGGAAAGGAACGCAATACGCATGCGCCGATATATCAGGCGTGTCACGTGACGGCAGCGTCGAACACAAACGCACGTGGCTTCTTCACAACGATCAGTCCTCATCACCATCATCATTTTCACTAACACTAACTAATTAACAACCGAAGAAACTGTTTCAAATTAAAAAATTTCGATTAAAAAAAATTAAGATGACATTCTCTCATTCATTGGATGTCATCATAGAAATGTTCCAATGGCTTAGTAGTGTTGAAAGGGGGTGTTTCAAGATGTGCGATGGGTTCGAATCCCATGAGAAGCCACTACGATACGGCTTTTCGCTATTACACAAACATTGCGTATCTTACGTCATACGAAAAATATTCAAATACAAAATGTATTATCATAATGACATTGATTTCAAACAGATTTCAACTTAGCTGGTCATCACGAAGTGCTCCTTTGATTTCCGTTTCGTGGATTTGTATAAAAAGGGGGCATATTCAATTTGGTTTTGAGCTACAGCTACCTACATTATTATCATTCTTCGCATCTGCCCTCATATGGTTGGTGTCCAGACTACCACACGTGATTGATTCTAATAATTTGTGCCACCATGTTTTACACTCTTTTAAACGTGCAGCATGGACGATTCAATATCCTCTGATAAAGAAATAAAATCCAAACTAACTTACGTCAATTTCCATGAAATAACAAATGGTTGTATACCTTTTATTCTCCTACAAATCAACAAAATTTAATCGCATACATGATTTCATTTTTCACTTCCATAATAACATTTTCAACTAACTTTTTTCTATGCAAGGATTATTCATGTTTCAATTACTGGTACCAGGTAGTGTACTTGATTTCTTTTATTAATGAAAGCGGCCCAACTTTAGATTGATAAGAAATTACTGCAAAAAATTGGTATAACTGAAATACATTCTTTCTACTGCTATAGTTATCCTTCTTCACGGAGAGAATTTCAATCTTATTTTAATACAAGAAATGCTATCAATTCAGCTAAGCCCATAACTCTGGTATACACCTTCCTAGGAAAAGCTCTACATTGCAGGGACATTTAAAGAGAAAAGCATTCTTGAAATTTGAGACATATTAAAATAAAAGGAAAACACTTGCAGTAAAAGAAAATCCGTAGCATATTTTCTAGTACCAGTAGTCATGAACATCATGATTTAACAAACAAACAGGCAGACTTTACAATACAGGCATTTTCTCAAAGCACGTTCCAGATGTTTTAGTCAATCAAATTAAGAAATCAATATCATGGCTGATTCTGAATCAGAAGAGGTAGAAACATTTACATCAGAAAAGTTTATCAATTCCACAAATGGAATGGAATTAGAAAGACGTTACTTTGAAAATGCAGCCATTGCCTGATTGTCTGACTAAGTACAGTATTTCTGTATTTCCGATTTTGAGCACATTTTATTCTAAATACAAGTTCCACTATTTCAAAGATGGTACACATCTAATATACATGAATCTGGTTTGACCAATATCATCGAAATAAATAAAGCGCAAAAATGCGTTTGATTAAAACCAATTTCTCTATAAAATTATAACATTCTATCTAATCTAAACGGCAGACTGGCGCTGTGGTTCCACTAGACTAGCGGACTTTGATTTCCGTTTTCCAATCTGTTTTTTCGAGTACCCGACTAAGCCTTCTTTGGCCTCGATGGATTCTGGATAATACTTGTTTATTTGGCGTTGAAACGAGTCATTAATGGCAGTTCTGAAAATACATAAAAGTCACCATTCGTTAGTGAAACTAAAATATACAATTTCTTTCCTATTGTAAGTTAATATTTTGCAAAAAATATTCATGAACAATACAATTATCTTGTCTTTGAAAGTTCTATTTACTCAGTATTTTCATTAAAAAGAATATATACATAATATTGACCGATAAACTGAGGATAATATTTAATCCTACAATTTTAAATTTGTTTGATTCATCCGACGGTTTTGAGATTCATCTAAATCCCTTCTTCAGAAAAACTCCAGTTAACTATTTCTATGGAGATGGGATTAAGATCAATCTCAAAACCATCTGATGAATAAACTTTGAATGGTTCATCAACAAAGCTAGATGATTCTTTAATGCAGAGTCATTGTTCATCTTCGAATCGTACTAACCGAAAAACTTCTTGGCGAAATAGAAACGACGAAATATGACCTAGTTTGATGTTGCGAATTTCAGCGCCGGGCCACAACTCTTCGAGACTGGCGACGCGATCACGCGGAACGTAGGCGTCGTTTTCCGCCGTGACGACGATGATTAAATCGGTGTCGATTGGAACCGAATAATTTCCGACGTGTGTACACTCGTCCATCATACCACGCATGAAATTCAACGCATCCGGGTTCATTGTCGTTGGACTGATCTTTTTATCGCGTTTCCCATTTGTCCATTTGAATCTCCGCAACACGCTACTCGACATTGGTTTACTCAGAGTTTTATCCAGAGTAGTTTGGTCGTGGTTGCTTTGTTCCATCACGGGTGACGCTGTCTGCTCAACTCGACTCGGTGAATTTACTTTGCTCAAGATTTCTTCACGTAGATTTTCCAGGCGTTCCATACTCTCCGGATAGTTCTTCGCGAAGTGTTGCCCCATCTTAAATGCCAGACTCTGTAAAATCAACAAGCTCAAACTCAGAGCTATGAACTACAGGGTCCAGTGACATGAAACATTTAAAACTCAAAACGGTTACGTTTGAATTGTTGTCCTCATCGGACACACAAAGTTACCAATTGCAATCAATCCAAAATTTTGAGTTAAACTTTCTAATCAAACTCAGGCCAGCGGAACTTCAGAGGATCAGAAGATCAATATAACAGGTTCATTATATCCAGTATGACATCTAAATTATTTCTCTCCAACATGGGACTAAATTCTAAGTATGTTACATCAGATAAACCATTATATCCGAGTTGGTTAGAACAAGGTTCCACTGTTACAAATGAAATCAGCGCAAGATGAACTCACCTCCTCATAAGTTGATATAAACTGTTTTATTTCATCCCGGTAAACGTGGTCAGACATGTATTGCTGTTCCAACAGTTTCCAAGGTATAGCTCCACTCATTACTCCCTACAAAACGTAACAAAACATCAATACAATCGTTATCAAGGCATCTAAGTCTTTTGAATTGCCATTTTCAGCTCGTAACACTGCAATCCTCTGCTATTTAGACAAACATTACGAAGCGTTAGTTTGACGATTTACTTCCATGTACGTAATATCAACAATTAGGCTCTGACTCGAGAGAAGACATTAACAATTGATCACAGTTACCTGAGTAAATACTGAAGATGCCGTGCTCCATGACAGACACGGAATCAGTGATAGAGGTTTGTGCCAATTAGCTGCTGATATCGACGCCATCTATAAATCAGAAACATCGCAATGATTTTAAAACATTTAAGTACCGGGTACTAGTAAAAATAACGGGTATTTATTGATTATTCCTTTTTTGTTATATTGACTCTGCCCTGAAGGAGTAGGCAACAGCTAATAAACTGGATTACTACAAATCAATATCAACAACTATTGGAAATCATTATTTGTTTCTGGTACATAAATTACAGTCCTTTAAGATCTTAATTTAATCAATTCATGAATTGAAGTGTAGTTTGTTTGTTTACAAGGGTTAAAATGAAAATGTAATTGTATCATAGATTATTTTCAATCTCATTGTAACAACAGTTGTATCTTCGTTATTTCTCATTAATGTTTTTTACTTACTATAGAACATTCATAATATACAAACTTCTAATAAATGAGGGAACAGATTTCATTCTCTTAATCAATCAAAAATTAATGTTTGTAAGTTTAATAATCGAAATTACAGTAATAAACAGGAATATAAACATAAATTTGCAAAGGCAAAGATTTGTTAGATGAGAGATTCAGTAGGGTATCTTTGTACCAAAGAGCAACAGCTTCATATTCAAGTTTAAAAGACTTTTATGTAAGTCATACGTAAACTTAAAGAAGGGCACCTTCATTAGTTAGCCTAATATGCAGGCAGCCGAATACCGTTAACTATGGAATCATGTGTGTCAACACTTACATGACCGCCCATTGATATTCCCGTCAGACCCAGAGGTCCATAGCCGTGGCGTTCACACCAGTGAAATAATGCTAACGACTCTAATACAAGGCAACCGCCCATTACAAACAAATCACTGACATTGTGCAATGCCGAACGTCTGCGAATATAAAAATAAATCAAACCCGGCTGACGTAAGAACTCATCGTGCATGAAACCGGTCAAAACTTTTCAATTTCTTGTTCGTATGATTCGAGAACAAGAGATTGATTTTGAACGACAGGGGTGATTCGAGTCATGACGTGAAAATCAAAACGTTTATCCTAGATTTCATCACCAAATCATTCTATTTTTGATAATTCTATCAGTACATTACTCTGATTTTCACGAAACTTGACTTCATTTCATGTAAATATTTCAATTCAAGCCCAAGAAGTGCATCAAAATCTTTGTAAATTGAAACACACCCTTGTATATCGAGAAACTATACCAACTTTATTCATATGTCCAATGAAGACGCCGAATGCACTTCTTGTCTAGCTTTGAAATAAATACATCATCACAGTAATTTTCATCATCACAGACATAAATCTATGATTCTGATGATAAATCATATACTTTTCTGAAATGTCACATCAGCGACTGACGGGTTAGATACACATTATGCTCCACCTCTGCATGGATTGTAACAAGTTCGAACATTAAGTTCAATAGAAGTTTTGAAGTTTTAGCAGGCACCGTATCAGTGATGAATGTGACAAATCAGAGAAAGTTTCATACAAATGAAAAGAGATTTTCCAGCAAGCGAACTTGGAAAGATTAAGACACTTCCATTTTCGCTTGATGGAAACACCCACTAGCTATCATAGTATATGCCGATATGCAGTCGGTATATACTATACTTATACATACGTGGCCACCCATTGATATTCCTGTTAAACCCAACGGGCCATAGTTAAATGATTCACACCAATGAAACAAAGCCAGCGATTCGAGAATTAAAGCGGCACCCATCACGAATAGATCGCTGACATTGTGTAAACTGGAACGTCTAAGAGAAAAGGGCGAAAAATGGCAACGACAAATTTATCATCATATCTTCTTAAAATGAATTATATTTATATACCTGGTTTCAAAATCAGCGAAAAAACATTTCCACGAGGATCATAACATATTACATCACACGCAGAGTATAAAACACCACGAAATACATAATTTGTTAGATTTTGATGAAATATTGATATCACAAAAAGTTAAGTGGTACCAGCAATGAAGAAGCCAGCTCCACAGTTGTGAGACAAATTTTATAGTTGAAATAAGAGAAAATTAACTAGTTTGTGACTCCAAAAGAGCCTGGTATATGGAAGAAAAGAACCTTTACTGGGTACTTACAATTGTTCTTTCGGTTTTCTTAGTCCGTCTTTTATAACGCTTAGTAAAGGAAATAGGATTGAAATGAAAGCGTCTTGATGATTTGGCTAAAGTTATCGAATCTGAACTTCGAACAAAAGGATACAATAAGGATTTTCTAATATAATGGAAGCAATGCCGTATTCTTTCAGCAGTGGACGAGCTATCATTGATCTTCTACGCCAATAAAACTATAAATATAATCATCATCAAAAAAATAAATTTGCTTTTCTGAAATCAGACAGCGTATTCAGTCTTAACAAATGCATCAGGGCTGGGTTTATCAAGGTCTTAATTCACCGATATTTCCCTCATCCTTGCCCAACAACTCCCCAATTACATTATAAGATATCCTCAAGGAAGGCTGTTTTTTAATTGAGAGGTTCCTTATGCCACTAATCACCAGCAAGGGACCAAAAGTTAAAATTCCCTGATTTTCAGAGTTTCCTAATTTTTCCGGCAGGGGAGACCAAATCCCGAATTCCTTGATTTTTTCCTGATCTTTATAAATCCTGCCTTATGAATAAGTATTGCTAGTCACTTTGATCCGAGGGTTGACTCAATTGATGGATCAAAGTTGATACCGGTCTATAAAACCTGGCCCAGATGATTATTCCAGAATCAAGCCAACTTACATGATCCCCTGTTCCGGCATGTTGTAAAACCACTGGTTTCAAGTCACCATGCCATTTCTCCGGTAAAACCATTTGAAACCTAGGAAAAAAAAAAACCAAAAAATTGTCTTCAATTCGGAAAGCATGAAGACAATGAAAACAGAGGGGTAAGCTATTGACCTACCAGGCAGTTTGCACTTCTTTAGGCATAATCCCTGGAAGTACCCTATTGAAGGGACTTTCAAAATGGCCTTCCAAAATTCTACAGCCACCCTGAACATCTTCCTGCAAGAGAGATAAAACCAATCGTTCAAGAAAGTAAGAAGAACGAAACAGGTAATTTATTAGCGATTTCCATGATTTTCCAAAACTCGAGTTGAATAGAAATGGGATTAAGCCACGAAGATTGCTTTTAAGCGATGAATTAAGTAGGCCTACTGTACCTTATCTATATGAATAGGGTAATCACTGGGGACTAGATGCCTACATTTATCACGGTGCGAAAAAGCTTTCTTCAACTCGACAATCCTAAGATAAGTCAAAAAGAAATAAATGACAATCAGTAAATTTTACTGTGAATTCAGATGCATTTTTAGCGCTTTACCTTTTAATATTCTCCGGTTTTCCCCAACCTTTCGTGAAAAACTTAGTCAGTAGAAGACGCCGATATATTTGATCTAATCTGCTGCGGCTCATTCTGACTAATTCTGTTTCTCTCTCTTCTGAACTTCTCTCGGATGTTGTTATTTCATATGAATTCACGTGAAAATAAAAGGCCTGAAAACAACTCAGTCACGACTCAAACAACAACCCTGCTGCCAGGCCAGTTGGAGGAGAGTGATCCTTGCTTCAAAAAAAAAACGAAATACTTCCTCGTTTAGAGTTGCACTGCAGGATAAATAAACGGAAAGTGGGCCATCTTAGGCTTTATTCTTCTTGAAACGTACCTTATTGTTGGTCAATAGTGTGAAATCTAATCAAATGACAAATAGAAAGAGGTCAAAAGTTTGATTTATTTACGTGACTTTTAGCACTAATTCATTTTTTGGAAGGATTAACAGTTAGACCAAACCGTGCTAGCGAACCGACAGCCACTTTACAATTGGGAACATTCTATTAAAACTCAAAATCTGAGTAAATATATTTGTGTTCCATTTCCTCTGATTTATTAAAAAAAAATATAGTAACGAATAATTGAAGGAATAAGTAGGTTTTACTAAAATTAACGATAAAAAGATGCTCGACGCTTCGTCAAATATTTTCAGTCGCGCGTATATCAGGTTTCCCGAATCGGGAGTTTGACACAAATCGAGTTGAATCCAAGTTGGGGAGCAGTAAACTCTCCAGAGTCGGGACCACTCTGACCCACCCGATGCTGGATGTCCCTTTCTGGCTGATGAACCGGCCGATTCAAAGTTATTTCCAACTGGTTTTAACAGATGACAACCATGTTACAGCAAATATCAAACGTCCTATCAACCCAGAGAATAATTCTAGCCAGCGGGTCCCCTCGTAGGAAACTGATTTTAGAAAATATCGTAAGGAATTCGTAGTTTCTTTAGTTAATAAACTCAAATCAAAATTGAATTATATTGTTCCTTACTGCCTGCCACCGGTATTTATTAAACGATTTTAATTACTCTCTTTAGACTGAAGTAAATCAAATATGTGCAAAAATGTTTTTGATTGAGAAGTATTATCATTTTATTTCATTCGCTGGTAGTCTAGTACCTAGCCGTCGTTCGGAACCGGTAACAACGACTGACTGGTATTCAATTCAGACTAATTCACTGGCTACTTTTTATGCCAAATATTGAGACTACTCCCGATCAATTAATAATTAGCCACTAATGGTGATCATACGGCAATATTCTTCCTTAATTGCAGGCAATGATTTTTTTCTTTTCAGGGATTGAAATTTGAGGTTGTACCATCAACATTTTTGGAAGATTTGGATAAAGGTTCATTTGACCATCCGGCCGATTACGTGAAGGAAACCGCTCGTCACAAAACTCTAGAAATTGCCCGCAAGCTTGCTTCTGATTCGGTAAATAAGTCCGAAACATATAATTGTCGAGATATTGCCTATTTGTGGGCTGCTCCTCATGATTCAGTGAGTATTTTTTCTCGTTTAAGCGACCTCCAGATTTGATAATTGGAGCAGACACTATCGTTACATTAGATGGTGTAATTTATGAGAAACCAAAAGACAAGCAAGATGCATTCAAAATGTTGTCGAAGTAAGTAAACACCTTAAATGTACACAAACACACATTCAACCATGATGGTATTTCATATCAAATCTTGAATGAGGTACCAGCGCTTACCATGTGAGGATTCTGTGAAATTTTAAGTGAAAAAGTAGACAACCGGTACTAGGGAAATTTTTTATCTATTTGATGACTTGTTTGATATTTACTTGGGAGCCTAAAATCCATTTTAAATGTCATTGAATGATTTAATTTTCATAAGGTATGTCGTGCCATCTCGTATGTAGGCCTAACCCTGCTCATTTTCTCCAAATTTTAAAATGAAAACATTTCTTTAAAAACGGTCCTCAAAATCTTATAAGTCATAGCCAAAATTTGTCACTTCATGTTGAAGTTCACCAATGTTTTGCAATGAATTCGAATCTTATTTTTCAATCTTCAATCATCTAATTATGATTTATCTTAGGTTCAGTGGACGAAATCATACAGTTTATACAGGTATATGCCTCGTGAAACCAAAGTTTTCGGATGGTGAAGAATTTCATGTTAAACTATTTCACGAAGGAACTGAAGTTAGAATGACTGAAATGTCATCTGATGTCATCAACGCATACATAGATACCGGTGAACCTATGTAAGTCCTGCGAAATGAATTGTTCAATTGTGTATTTTAGTTTAAAGACTTTAAGATATCTAGTTGAAAATATCTTTCAGGGATAAAGCTGGTGGTTATGGTATTCAGGCTATAGGAGGAACACTAGTTGAAGGAATACACGGTGATTATTTCAACGTAATGGGATTTCCATTGCACAAATTCAGTAAAGAACTTTTGAAATTTTACACAAACGGACTATAATAGTCCAATGATTATGCTTAGATTATGCTTCAGTAATGATTAGATGATGCTTTAAATCATTCCATGATGAACAAACGTATTGAATCATTCTGACAAGTGTTCGATGGTTCCAGAGGAGAAGGATATATTTTGCTTAAGTATGTTTTTATATGATTCCAATGGCATTTTATATAAGAAATCAATGTACTCTCTGGTTGATTATTTAGTAAATAATCTG
Organism: Tubulanus polymorphus; assembly: GCF_964204645.1. Classification (NCBI taxonomy): domain Eukaryota; kingdom Metazoa; phylum Nemertea; class Palaeonemertea; order Tubulaniformes; family Tubulanidae; genus Tubulanus; species Tubulanus polymorphus. The sequence goes on along the minus strand of NC_134029.1, from coordinate 4,192,554 downwards.
TGAAGAATTTTGATTTGTCACTTTAATTCGCTGTTTATAAACGTAAGCTGGTGCTAGTATCTTGAATTGTCCAATTACCTCTTGTAAATACAAATACATTATTTATCTCACAAAAAAACCATCTCTTCAGCAGTTAATTTGTGATTTTAGACCTCTTTGATGCCGAGCATCATCTAGTGGAGAAATGTGAAACTACAACAACAAAGGATCATCGTGACAATAGTGTCATATGCATGTGGAAGCCTGGTGGTGAATCATCGTTATAATCTAGGCACATGCTATTATTGTCTGTTTGAGATGTTGAACCTTGATAACTGGGGCTCAAAGTGGATTGTTGGCATGTTTTGTCCACAGCGAGCACGCATGCTATTCTTACAGGCTAAATGGATTTTGTCCACTTCACAGTTACTATCCTCTAAATATATACCAGTACAACTGGTATCATCTTACATAATCTTGCGGAGTATTATATGCAAATACGATATCTGTGGAACTCGGGAGTTAAAGCCGATTATTGATTCTTCCTCTGGGAAAAAGGGTTTTCCTTGCTCTGGTAAACTGCCAGTTCATTTGAATAGGATATGGTCATTTGTATCCTCATTTTTGGAAAATGTCCTCAATTCTTGCTCGATGATTTGTAAATGTAAATTTGATATTTGAACACGAAACAATCCTCATAAGAATAACAAAACGACACAGAATTACAGCAAACAAAATACTTTTATTGAATACAATCCACATACGGACACTGTTTTTTTTATTCATAATAATAATATAACAAAAACCTCGCATTGTGGAAAAGATGCTATACATAAAGTCATACATTCCTGTGTAATCTGTCAGAATGAATGCATATATAAAGTAACATTGAAAAAATTTAAAATGATCCATAAAAAGAGATCAAATTCAAACAATACATCATGTCATTTGTAGTTGGAAGATAGTACAGGGAACCATTTGTACAGATGAGCAATTATCCATGCCCGCTAGGCCGTCTCGATTACCAGGGTAGGAATTTCTAGGACATCTTCTTCATCAGTCGCCTGGCCAAATTCTCGCCCTGGCAAGCGAGGGATATTCTGGACGTGTGGTTGGTAATTCTCGTTTTTACTACTAATAAATCAGTAAGTACTGTGTGTGAGCATCTCTACAAATTGCATCTGTACATTATATAATTATTATCGACGATATACAGTTTTTCGTGCCAAAAAAATTGAGTAAAACCTAATAAATTTGAAACTAACAACGAATCAATATTCTATCAACCTAATACCGTACATAAATATAGAGAAAATATATCTAAGAGATAATGCATGAAAGGGTTTTCAGTTATCATCAGCATTCATGTTAAACTTTATCAAAACTCGATCATAAGTGAAAAAGGAGTAAGAATTAGTAAAAATGTTTCTTTAGTTTCTAATGACATCAGACTATGTGATGACTTTGAAGAACAGTCAGTTCGCGAGGACAAAAGAGTAGTCATCAAATCTGACAGCCATTACATGCGATCAAAGCGACACAGAAAAAGTCGACAATCGTGATTCTGATTGGCGGAATATAAGCGATTTCTCTAGTGATAAAAATGAATGCTGCGACTGAAACATATAAATATCCCGGTGAATCTTTTAACACAATAGCGGGCGCGGTAATGTGATTAGGAGTTGCTTGAACAAAGAATTTACGCCGGTTCAAGAGTATTGCTCTACGTGAAAAACTCGACAAAAAACTTGAGACAATTTCGACGCACATATAAAAACACAAATTACATCAGAAACAATTTTTGACAGGCAGTACTGGAGTTCTAAGTACGACACAAATTTTGTCTTGACAAACATTTTCTGGCAAAGCTATTGACGATATGCTTTTTGACCATGCTAAATCCGCCTTAAGTCCTCTATTAGCAAATTCTTATCTGATCTTTAAATGAATGCTGTCAAATCTAAGAATGTTTCCGTAATTATTGCTGTACAAAAATCACCAAACAGCAGTTTCAACTTAACAGCAGTTTTCAGAACAAGGCACATGCATATAATGGGTTGAATTTGAAGCTATTTGAAACTTTATCCTTGTAAAAGAATAACTGAAGTTTTGATCAATTTTTTTCAATAATGATTTCGCTATTTATTGGCATTTTATCATATTATATTTTATTACCAGAATTTATTTTAAAAACCGTTCTCAAATCAAACATAGGAATTTAATAATAATAATATCAATTATCATTATGAAATAAAAACAACAAATTTTAATATATAAATACATTATATACGTTCGTAGGCTTTACCTTCAAGGCTAAGTACCCCGTGAAATTTCAGTATGGTCCAAAACATATTTATGTGATATCGGCTGTTAACAATTAAGACAAACTATCGGTAAGTAAGATCTACACAACAGGACATATTTTACTCATCAAACAATACACATTTTATATAGATATATGTAACATATACATATATATTCATATATTGAAATATAGATGTGTATAAACATCGAATACCAAACAACTTAACAAACAAAACAAACTAACCATCACCACAGAAACACACAAAACGATAAACCGAAACAATACTCTTGAACCATGCCGGCATTTTAATGCGAATGGGATTTCTGTATTTCGAGGAATATGATAGAGACAGAACCAGCGCACTTTTGTGAAAGCGATTCGAAATCTCGAATTCACATTTTTAATTTAGCAAAGCACGCTAACTTGATAATCAAGTGTTGAGATGTTCAATGAAAGAATTTTAATCATACCAGTTGAATTATGTGGAAATATCTACAGTGAAATCTCGTTATAACGAACTCGGATAAAACAATTTGAACTGAGAATTTCGTCCCAAATAACACAATTTGATGAATTTCACGCTGGTCACAACAAATTATTGGTTTTAACGAGCAGATTTTCTGGGCCCCTGATGTTCGTTGTAACGAGCTTCACGGTATTGATCAAACATCAAGGCACGTTCAGAAGGATTCATTAAACTGATGAACATAATTATTTGAAGAATGAATATATCTGGCGCCTACATCATTTAGTTGGCCAGGCAACAATATATGTATTCAGAATCTCTTTGTGCAAAGAAAACAGACTAAAGCTGACCTACATTTACTAACAATCGGCTCTTTATGGCCATTAAAAGAGCCACCTGCCCAAGTAACTTAACTCATACAGTAGATGCACGAGATAGCAATTGAATTAAAATTGGTAGATATTCAATTTTGCCTAGTACAATGATGATATTCGTGATAGGATCATCTACAAAGTTCATTTGAGTAATGCGCTTCCATGTAACTGACCAATTTGCTGATGACCTTTTCATGTATGAATGTGACGTGAATCAGCAATTTATTACGAACACCGTTTCAAAGTTCTGATCTAGATTCACTGATTACGCGACCTTTCGAATTGACATTTGAAACGAGTGTTCAAAATAACGTCCATAAATGCGTTCATTGATTCTACTTCATCAAAGCTATCTCTGGTATACTCACATTGTAGAATATGATTAACCATGATTCTCAGAAATCTCGAATGATTCAGCGTTGTTAGCTTTTTACCAGAATATGTCGTTCAGTTCACGCTTATTGAAATGAAATTCTAGTGATTTCGATGAATGGATATCTAAATGCCTTTAATATTCAAGAAATAAAGTGTTAACTCTAATCAGACTGAACACAAGAAATTATTCTACAGGGCAGTATTTGTAGTTGGTAAAAAGACAAATATTAATTAATACCCTCAACGATTTTCTTCAACAAAGATTCCATGATTTATTGCCGATTAGAGAGATTCATGCATCATAAAAGTTTGTTGGTTCATTATCATCAAAATTATGCGTTTAATAATAACATAATCATCTCAACGATTATAGTTAAATCAATTTTTATGCGCCTTAAAGACAACTGATACAGTCAATTTGGTAGACAAGAGATAAATGCAAATATAAAATGCTGACTAAACATGGGTTGGACATCGAGCACATTGGATTCCCCCCATGAAAGTTTGATAAACGCTCATCAGTGGTTTACACCTTCTATCGGCCATTATCCACCCCACCCAAAACATGTACGTATATATAGCAAAGATCGAGACAGAATCTAACAACAAATTTTCAACTGGTTTTTATTTTTTACTTTACGAGTATCAACATTCGATTAAAAATACTATGGAATGTCAGGAGAATTTATGGCACCATTTGGTCGGCAAGTGTAACAAACAACATAGTTGCCATGGCAACTGCTTCAGCATAGCAACCGACATGGCGACTATTCTGGTAAACTTCTTTACTATTTCATCTTTTTTAAAAAACAATAATGGAAACACAGAGCGATCGTCAACGAAACCATAGTCAAATTATGACTCGATATTCAAGCCAACCACTGATGAGCCAATTTCCCCTGGTCCGTATACAAAAAGTTTTTCAGTTCCTATGTGTCTTAACCTTATTCCAACCCAGGTCTTCAGCGAATTATATAAAAAAGGGTTTTACATGATGGAATTGGCGAAAAAGAAAAAATCCAGTATATATAATACCTAATGTATTCATATATTCATATACATATTGGTGAACACTTGTTTCCAGGTTTGCAAACAAGCAGAGATGCCATTTCAAAAAAAGGTTTGGTTCCTCGATGAATACAAGAATGTAATATGCATACGAGAGATACTTCCTGACAGGTAAACACCATACTCGGTACTAAATTCGTAACAAAATTCATACAATTCTCTTTTTTTATAATAACCCATGAGTTTTAAAAAACTTAACATTTAAATAGTCAAAGGATAAGATATACATACTACAAAAAAACTCATATGATATACACACATGCAGAAAAGTAAGCTATTAAAATTAGAAATAATGCATCGTGAACACTAAATATTTAATACCAAACAATAATAATATGAACTGGACAGAAAACGACTGTCGACGTCAACTTAGCAACTTTTATTTTCTTAGTGCAGAGAATTCCGACGTCTACACATCTAAAGAACATTAAAATCTTGATTGTTCTGCATCGAAGTTCCAATATACAAATTAACTTAACTACCTCAGTTGTCACAAAAACAATAAATTGATGGCGGGAGATGAATTTTCCTTCTTCGTACCGGATTTTCACAGTGATTATTATTCAACGTTTTGCTTGCATACTCGCTACTACTAACTACGCTTCGAAAAAATTGACCGTTCCTTCGTTTCAACGCACAAAATTTCATCCCAAAAACTGGACAAGAAAAGACAACTGTTTCGGTAAAAATAACCATCGATAAAACGATTTCGAATAACAAGAACTTAAAACGGAAACCCGATACAATTCAAGCGGCCCCGCGAAAAATTACCAACGAAAAAATCTAGCTCATATAAAAATGAAACTTTGTTAAAAATTGTTCAGTACAACTCCCGATAGACAGAAGGTAGGGCGATGGATGATCTTTTTAATTTTGATGACGAAAAAATAAATGCCTCTCGATCGCGATTATTACTTTCGTCAAAACCGTTTATCTTTCCGCGATAGTCGTTGACATAAAAATTCGAACATTTTCCATGTCGTTTTCGCACGTGCGAAAAAAAAGCTAATGTCATTGAGGTCTCTAAGTACATTATTGTATTTTTTCTAATATAAAATATTTAATGTTTGATACGTACGTTTATTCTCTACGCTAGAAACTACAGCAAATGTGCAGCGCCACTGATACCTTAAACAACAAACACTCACACGAGACACTAACATACAAGGCAATGTAGTACTATAAAATACTTCCGTCGTTATTAGAGATACACAATATATGAATTCAACAATGCCAAATATTGCTCCTTCTAAACATATATAATCATATCTTACGCGTGTCATTGAGATACAAAATCAACAGGAATTCTTATAAGTCTGATTACGCCTGACAAAAGCTCCTGCAATTGTAAAAGCAACGTTTTCAGTTTATCTTTTTTTTCAAACTTCAAATGACTATAAATGACGAGACGAACTCGCGTTTCCGATTGTTCGATAGTCTTAGTTTTACTTTCGACGAGATGAACCATACGCATGACGAGGCATAGAATGAAGCCATCGGTTTTCAAACTCGCGCTTATTGAGCTACAGAATGATATAATCAGTCAATACTAGTCGAAAGTTTAAAAATCTTTGGACAGTGTTAGGTTGCATATTAACAACACATAATCATCATAATATATGAATTTTATCAGTTTAACAGAGGTTATATCATATTATATATATATACATATATATGTAGGTTAATATTTTATATGTAAGGCGACAAAGGAGATCAATTCTTATCATCAACAAACCGCTAAAGTATCAAGGCCAACTATCTAATTCATGCTTACGTCGGTGTCTTTTGTCGGGCTGCGATGTATAAACACGATAATATTCTTGGAAGGAACACGGGACACGAATTACTACCCTTTCAGCGAAAACCGATACATTTCATATCAAGAACATTAGTATTCAAATGCGTGTAATGATTACAATTTTTTTAACTAGAAATATAACGAATTTGTAAACTGTACACAAATACACGCCCGGCTTACAGCGCACATTCTGCTCGATATTACAGCTATTTAAATAGGCGCATATATTATACGTAGCATGTTTTTAATGCATATTTCTTTTTTAACTGTTCCTACGACAACAGGTGACAGTCAGTGCGGTAAGTTTGCATCAGAAGTAACTACGTAGGTACAATTTACCATTTCACTAGAAGAGAGTATTATAAATGGCACAAACATGAGAAAAAGCGAGAAGAATTTTCTCACAAACATTTCAGATTAACATGAATAAATTGTACTAAGATGGGCTGAACATTCGTTTTTTAGTATGATATATCGACCTTGCTACGATAGACGTTACAATAAGGTGCTCGCTAGTGTCAGAGCGTGGCAGCTTCTGTGCTCATTTTTACTGTACATTTACTAACAAAACAACGTGTGCTCAAAATACAGAATAACATCTAAATCTAACATAAATAAAATGGTAAACAAAAAACGGAATAAATTAAATCTATTTCAAACTAGTCAGTATTCATCTTCTTCGTATTTTAAAAAATAACAGCAATAACTGAGAAACAATATCGATTTCCAGGTTCGTTAGAAGAGGCCAATAATTTTAATGTATTTCTTTTTAAAAAGCTGATAATATGATATATATTCCAGTACCTAACTAACTAATAATTAAGTCCACCACCAGAAAATATCTAATACCGTATATAATGAGAAAATGGTAATAACAAATATAATTGCTAAGTATTCTAAGGAAGATGATGTTACATTCTATAAATAAGAACCAAGGTCTGTATATGATTAGAATGTTTGTTCAATAATTAGAAAAAAAACCGCTAAGCTAATTTTTCATCAGTATAAGTCGCACAAGGGACAACAAATCAAGATTCGGCAATGGGATAAAATTCAATTCTTATTCCCCAGAACTGCAGTTCGCTTTTGACTTTCAAAAATGGCTGCCATGTGACTGACAACCCGGTACTCGTCGCCGATGATAGAAAAGACGTGTTCCCCGTTCTCAGCTTTTTTGGACAGAAGGCAACTACTGGTGGTATAACAACGGTTATGTAGAGTAGCACCTTTCTGTTGTTCGATATGAAAATGGAAGGAAGGTTCCTGTTTCACATAGAATAATAATAATTATGATATATTATACTAGAGATTAGCAGTAATCATCCATGTTCAGATATAGTTATAATGATTATTATTATTATTATTACTATTCGTTATTATTATTATAATCAGTTTCAATTGGCGTTTTTCAAAATAACCACGACGGATATTTTTGTGATACGAAGCGCAACTTTCGTTTCATTCTTAGTACAAGATTTATAGCCATCTTTTTTCCCATGCATGATTTTGATTAGTATAAACATTTCCACGATTGGAGTGCGAGTATTGCAACAAGATTTCGTATTTCAGCTATTAGTCCGATTATGATTAGTAAGCTTACGTCCAGAAAACAATTTTTGGAATGACGGCCAAAACGATATCAACCAAAAAACTTCCGAAGAGATATTAGAATCGTTGACGAATTAGCACTCGTATTCGACAATTTCTTTCGTTTTTTTTTCTTGAAATTGCGTACGTACTTCCGATTAAAAAACTCAACAATCAAGAATTATTTGCAACAATGCAGCCGGTAGAAAAATAATTCGTATACAACCCAACCCAGTTGACAATCACGTCGAAAAATGAAGAAAATAAAATTTCGAACAATCAATAATGATAAAACGTTATTTGCATGCATACAAATTACTGTACATCAATCACCGAAGATGTGATGCACATAATTGGAATCTCTCATTCTGTTTTTCGCCCCTATTAATATATGTATTTTGCTGCTGGCTGGCCTATCTGATGAATGTGCGAACAAGCATTTGACTAGAGACCATAAAAAGGTAGACACCAAGCGAAGTGAGGTCGGCATAAATATATACTGACTCCACGAAATGCGCGATGAGTGCACGCGTGACTGAAATCCTTTCAAAACAGAGACGGGCAATAAATCGCTCGAAGACTCGCAATCGTCCTATCTCTTTGACTCCCTGCTTTGATCAGACCCAATTAGTGATTTTAGGCTTTCGACGGGCACATATCTAAGGTAGTGGATCAACCGACGTACCGATAGTAGAAAATAAAAACACGATTATAGTATACAAATTTCAACAACAATCAACCATTTACATTTTTTGCCGAAACATTTCACCGCGAAGGCCCACTACAGCGGAGCACTTCCCCTACGCGAAGCTTGATCGGTTTTTTGAAAATGCCTCTTCTCATTTAAATCCACATTAAACAATGCTCTATACGTTCTAAAATAGCAGCCTTAACTACGCACAATCTACACCTATTTCAACACGGAGCATTTCACGCGATTTTTGCTAACAATTTTTTATTCGAGTTTTTTAATGTAAAATTTACAAATAATATATCAATAAGCTGAATAACGAAACACAAGGCCGTGACCTTCACCTTTAATACAGAGCACACATGCTTTTCTTTCAAATGCAAATGACTGATTCCCTAAATGTATAAAAGTTAAAAAAAATATTTCATGATGGAAGAAGGTTTTTGCTACAACATCAACATCTTTTTTTGCATGTCATTATATACAAATGAGCAATCGGTAGAAATTATCAATAACAGAAAAATAGTCAACTTAGATTATCTTTTATTCAGTTTAAAAATGCTATAGGAAACTTCTTTTTTTTTTTGTGTAATTTTTTTCTCGATATTTTTTATTGAAGTAATGTTACGTATAAAACCCCACGTTAATTCGTATGAAGACCTCGGCGACAAAAAATGCACACAACGTTTTATATTCATATTCGATCTACAGTTATTATTATTTGCGCACTCTATATTTTCGTATTTTTCCCCCACAAATTTTCCCCAAAGATCACGCGCCCATTGGCGAATGCTAGAGACGATGATGGAGGGCGCAATTCAAATATGAAATCCACACTCGGTATGAAAAACATTCTCATGAAAATATATAGGTTTATATTCATTAATAGATAATCAATTCGGTTATACATACACATAATATAACACGATCAATATTATCCGCAACAAACGCACATTTCCTTTATGATTAATTCTTTTAAGCAATACTTCATCATCTTTAAGTCATCAGTTTTAACATTTTAATCTAAAACGTCCTTTCATCATCTAATCCTTTGGAATGCAGAGTATATAATAATAATAATAATAATTATAATAATAATAATAATAAGATAGAGATTAATACGACTAACAAACGAACTACTAATCAACTCAAAAATCAATTGGTTTCTATCAATTCAACTAATTCCACTAACAAAAATGTCTCCTTATTTGATGATGATATTTGGCATGCATCTTTCGTATATGTATATATATCGTGTTTTATTATCTTTTGTAGACTATCCTAAAATAATTTATATATGAAGCGGTAACAACAGAAACGATTTTCATACATTACAACATCGAATAAGTTCACAACAACACAACATCGAATTTCATTTATAGAAAAAAAAAACATGTCACACAATTCATACGTATTTTGAGACAAAAATATTCTTTCGATTGTTCCGGGTTTTTTTTTTGTACAATTTTTTCACTCGAGTGTGCAAACGTAATTTCGCGACCGTTTCGAAAACATTGACGACGGCGGCTTTCGAAAATGACGCCTCTATACATTTCGCCGCGCTACGATTCTAATTTTTTTGTGGTGTCTTAAGCGCAACGGAAAAATCGATATATATATATATATATAAGTATATATTCGCGATGGAACGCAGCGTTCAATCGCGCTAACGACAGTAGTTAATACAACAAAAAGAGATAAAAATGTCCGATGTCATCGTCGTTGACGCTCGACTGCCACGGCAGGCGACGGCACGACGTGCAAAATATACAAACTATTCAGTCAGTGTGCGTTTCATGATGAAGAAAAATAAAATTTAAAACAAAAAGCAGCGTGTTTTCCCATACACATATTTAAACCCAGCAGTTGGAACGAAAGTAACAAACATGACAGGTTTACTGTCGTCGTTCGGCCGTTATTCCAGCCTTATTCAGCCCACAAATACCAGTTCATCAAATACGCGCCGTATCAGATATGTATCAATGTGTTTAATACTTCGGGTTCAACTTTCAATGACGCGAAATTTCACGAACTCAAAAAAAATTTCAAATTCTTTGTTACATCAGCTCTTTCTCATTCGTAATAGAAAAAAAATTTGTTTTTGATCAGTTGAGTTTCTACCTATCTAAACCTAGCAGTCGATGTTCGATTGGTTAAAATTTATCAAGCAGACGCTGACCGGTTCTTTATTCAACAATGATTTCGCAAAGGCCCGAACGTACGTTAAAACGAGACAGCAAACCCATACGTATATACGCGATATAAATACCTTCACCAGCGTGACCAACAATGCCCAAAAGATGGCATCATTCAAAAATACCATCCTATTATCCTACGATTCAACGTCGCTGCGTGATTCAACACAGCAGTGACTACCTAATTGAGCAGCGTTACTAAAACCCGAACGCGTTCACACTCCACACAAGCACGACATTCGAAATATCTAAGCCACGAGACTGTTGAGAATTGGGCGCGATTTAGTTGACGAAAATCAGGCATGTTTTCTCTAGTCCATTAGCTCATGAGGCGAACTAGTTCCAGATAAATCACCAGCAAGCTGCGATATGTCTGCGGCTTGTGGCGAAGAATGAACGCGCAAGGGTCGTTCATTTTTAGACTATAACTATACAATACGAATACCTCTCTCTCTCTCTCTCTCTGTCTCTAACAACCACTGGCAGCATAGAATAATATTAATATTAATAATAATAATAATGATAAAGAAATTTGACAGGGTTTAACAGATAATTATACATACAAAAAGGAAACAAGATTCACATGATTTTAAAATATATATTACAACACTTTACAATCGATAGTACGACTTGCCGTTTACTGTAGCGGCTTCATCCGGGCTGACAAATCGCTCTAATTAGCAAAAATACAACAAAGCTCTGATCAAATGCGAATAGAGAAATGAAAACTCATCTTTCCGTTGTGAAACCGGATATCCGAGAAGCTGCAAAATTCGTCGTCTTTCGTCGTCATCGTTAAATAATCGACGGTAATACTGTTTTGCACTTTTTGTTCGAGAGATCGTAAATTGTGTTTTTTTTTCATTCTTTTTTTTTTCGGCAAGTTAAAGCGATTGCGAGTTTTTACTGAGCGCATGTATTTTTCACGACGTCGTTGTTCATATTCCGTACGTATATGTGGGCGAGTCCGCGCCACCGTCGACTGTCTTTAAGAGCAAGGTCGCGCAGATCCGTCGTTCTACGGCTCAAGGCAAATACATACGATTATTCTACATACTATTTCTACTGCTTGAAAAACGGCCAACACAAAAATGTCCAACAGTCAGGCGGCGCACTCGCATTTTGTACACACACTAACTGTTAATTAATGTATTATTAGTATTATCATTAATCAATATGTAGGAATGCTCAAATACATAGTGGGTCACATTGCATCATCATCATCATCATCATCATCATCATCATCATCATCATCATTGTCAATTTCATATAAATGCTTATACCACAAAAAAACCAACAGCAACAAGTAAAAAGTGGAATCAAAATTCTCGTCTAATTATTGGAGCGCGTGCATCACCGCGATTAACTCACGCGATCGCGGTTCATGCAGGCGTGTACGTACGTGTAAAAAATAACAATTCATCATCGAAAACGAATTCGGCACCATTGTTTGTAAGTGAAATAGTCGGTCGTAAAAATCGCACCAGAACACAGCAGTTGTCATCGGTTTAAAGTTCGCGCAGTAGTCGCCCGACGGATCGAGAGCCGCTCGAGCCGCGGTATATCGATCGTCTGCATTAACACGCATGATTTCTAGCCATAAATAGTTTTTCTTTTTAGTAAGTAACGTCTAGTGACATGGAAGATTTGACTACTACGGTTATCGTATAACGACTCTGGCTGCTGGCTTTCAACGTGTATTCTACAGACCGAGACTCGGTATCTGAAGGTAACGATAGATGTAAAGACGATAGTCCTTGCTCGCGAGAACGATACTGCCGTCGTCCATCAGCGAAACGTCGAAGCATTGCGCGTGTTTGACTTTGCTCTCGAGCGCATTCACCAGCTGGCCGTCCTGCGTGAATATCGTCAGGTTGAAGTTGTTGTGATTGTCGGCGATGAGAATTTCGCCGGCGTTGTTGATGCCGACCCCGATCGGGTAGTTAGTGATTCCCTCTCCGCCGATCTGACGTAGGAACACGCCTTGGTAACTGAACACTTTCACGCAGTGCGCGCGGTTGTCGCTGATGAAGATTTCTTCCTTGTCGTTGACGACGACGCCATTCGGGAACTCGAGATGTTTCGAGCAGCCGAACTTCTGCAAAACGTTGCCCATCTGGTCGAAGATTATCACGCGCATGACCTTGCATTCGACGATGATAATGTGGCCTTTGTTGTCGACAGTTACGCCGCGCGGATGTTGAAGCACGCTGGCGCCGAACTTACGTACGAACTGACCATACTGATTATAGATCTGTATCTGGTGTGTCGGACTGCGTTCGGTAACGATGATGTCACCGGATGTCTTGACGACTGCGACGCGATTCGGATACAACAATTGGCCGTCGCGTTTTCCGCATTCGCCGAACTGGAACTTGAAACGGCCTTCCTTGTCGAAGATTTGAATGCGATGATTATTGGTGTCGGCGACTATGATGTCGTTTTGAGCGTTAACTGCGACCCCACTCGGCTCGGTGAACTGACCGTCCATGACGCCAAATTCACCGAACTTGCAATGATAGATCATCTTCTGCCTTTTGATTTGAGATTTTGGTGGGTAGATACTGGCAGTAAGCAGCTTGTTGGTCAGGTCGATAACGCTATCGTTATGCGGGAATATGTCGCTGTGGTGATGGTGTTGACCGAGGACATCGAGAGTACCGCTTGACCATTTCTCATACGGGTTTATGTTCGCGTCGAGGGTCGATCCGAAGTTGACCAGGCTGTTCGTGTTGTACTGCTTGTTAAGTACGGGCGAGAAATCGACGTTGAACGGAGTTCCGTTGGTTTGCGGTAACGATGGTCGGATAGACATGGTCGTCTTCTGCGTCAGCCCGTTTGGACGAGCGATAGGCTGAGGTTTCGTTTGCACGTTGTCGGGGCTCTGTCGCACGTAACCGAACGTGTTTCGTACGCCGACCTGGATCGCTTGGAAATTCGAAACGAACTCCAAGTCGAACGCGTTCTGCAGATTGGATTCAGGCACGTAGTTGAGAATACTCTGAATCTTAGCGTCGATCATCTTCTTGAACATCAGAATCTCGGTGCTGTTGGCGTGTTTGACAAGCTTGTCGATGAACTCGCAGCCCTGATACAGCTTCTCGATGCCGTCCTGCATCTTCTGCACCATACCGTTGACGAGCACCTGCTTCGCGTTGTACGCTCCTTCCAATTCTTTGATTGACTCTTGTCTTCTCTCATCAAGCATTGTGCGATAGAAATTGTACGTTTCGTTAATCTCATTCTGAGCTTTGGTATATACGATTTGCAGCCGATTCGCCGAGTGTTCGAGGTTCTTCGCCGACGTTCTCAGCTCGTTCGCTTTGGCCTTCGACTCGTCCATCAATTGTTGTAACATTTCGATTTGCTTTTGACTCACCTCATTAATGAAGCTGTATTCGTGACCTTTACCGTGTTCCATGACGGTACACTCCTTGCATATCGGCATGTTGCAAGTGCGGCAGAAGTATATCAAATATTCGGCGCGGTGCTTGGCGCAATTCATCGGCTTCTCCAGTTTCATTTCGTCTTTACCGTTGTGCATGTCGCTGAGCATCATCACTCGGTGGCCTTCGAAACAATGCATGAACTGATGCGCCATCACGCAGTTCGGGCATAAGAAATTTGCGCAGTCAAAACACCGAGCTACGGCGTTCGTCTCCTTACTTTTGCAACCGGTGCAATTCAAAGCCGACGTATCGACTATGGTAGATTCGAGGATATTGCTGATCGCAAAATCGGGCATCAACCCACTAATACCTTGCGGTGGAAGTGGCGTGTCCTGGTGACACTCGGGGCAGCTTAACTTCTCAGCCGTATCTTGAATCTTTTCCAGACATGGTTGACAAAACGTGTGGAAGCAGCTGAGTACTTTCGGAATCGTAAATGTGTCGTTGCACAGTGTACATTTGACGTTGAGAGGAGGAGGCTCGAGTTCGCTGTCGGATGAATTCGAAGTCGATGTTACCGTCTCACTCTGAGATGGTGTCGGCGAAGCCATACTGATTCGGTCGCTTTCGCACAAATCGGAAATTGCACCTGAAAAATACGAAACAAAAACACGACATTAGCGACGACAACCTAACCGCAAAGTCGATTATCTTCACTCGATATGACTACCTCGAGAGTCAACTCGACTATGTCTACAAATAATGAACAAGAGCAGTAATCAGCATGAATCTCAATGAGCACAATGAATTTTGGGTCTGAGCTAAATATGCCTGTTGGCTACTATTCTCCCTGGTTTCATTCACTAGTCAGACAATAGAAATTCGAAACTACGGATTTTTATCTATTTTTCGAAAAAGACAAAGCCCATTGTGCATTGTCTCAGATAACCAAAAATAGCGGCACGAAAATACCAGACAACAAACATCACATGCTTTATCAATTTAATGGAATAATCTCAATCAATAATTCCCATTCAAAAGGTGAAGCAACCTTGAAGACAAATCAGTTCAATTGATAAAGGAAAATCGATTAAGTCTCTGATGAATTCCCAGAAATCAAATGCCACAGTTGACTTCCAAGAAACTCCATTGTCCAGCTGTGGTGCCACAATAACACCAGATTGCAATAACACTATAAACATTAATCATACCTATTACATAACACCTTTCATAACATCGATAAACAAAGGATCTAAATTATACCTAACAGAGCCAAACCATGGGCCTCGTGATGGAGAAAACTTCTCTAAGAAATATCAATAGTTCATAATACCTTAATAGCGATGTCAGCGCCGAGCGAATAGCCATTTAAAATATCTATCAAAATAACAATCCGAAAATGTTTGTCAATGTACGTGTAGGTTAATAGGAGACCTCGCCCATTCCACGAGCCAGGATAAATGTTCACAGCCAGACAGTGCTAATCTATACTCATCACAATACTCTCATCGAATACAGATTTTATTATGTACCGACGTCTGCCACAAGAGGTCAGCACTGCCGGTGTAGCGAGCACGCGTGTCTGTGTGTGTAACTGAATCAGACACTGGCGGGCGTGAATCAGTCCCCGGCTGAGACAACGTCTGCTGAAACGATGTCCATTGTCACCGCGACGACGACGACGACGACGATGATTAATGCCGTCAGACTCGAATCCCGGCGCACCGAGCAGCGAATAACCGACACACAAACGCAAACACAAAGGTAGAAAAGATTACAAGAGTCATCATCGTTGGTCACTATCGATCAAGCGGTTTCTTTCCGTTGCTAAGGTGACTCGATGAGATCGGCCACCGCTGCTGCCGCTAACCAATTTCTATAATGATTAATTCGCCACATCGTGAATCATCAAATTTTCAATCGACGGAAAATAAAAAGTAGCTGCATGTGTCATCGTCGACGACGTTCGTTCGAACTCAGTGGCAGCAGACAAAGACCAGGGGCGGATTTTCAAGAAATTCTCCATGCCGAGAAATCATCGAAAAGTCATCGCACGAAATTGAAATAAATCGAACCCCGCTTATCATTGAGTATAATATGAACAAGTTTCCACAATCTGAAGATTATTTCATTTTTTCGAATGCTTTATGCATATTCTGCTGTTCAATTTGCAAGATACTACATTAAGTTAGGTTATATAACACGATTAAATAATAGACCCCTTGATCAGTCGCTTGCTGGCTCAGGCTGGATGCAAATTTGTTAACACAAACTGCAACTTAAATTTCCAATAATTGATTTTTGATTTAATTTTAGAAAAAAAAACAACCTTGAATTGCACTTATCGTCAAACTTAACTGATTTCAAAATGAAACCCTGTTTCATTCCAGTAGGTGTGCTGGGTAAGGGACAAAACTATTATATTGTAGGATGTTTATGAAGGGACTACGGGAAGATAAACTAAAAGATGTACAGAAGGCACCGGATATAACAATAACTCAGGAGAAGCTCGTCATTAGAGAGTTCATCGACGGACAATAACCACGCTGTTCATTGTTTTACAAATGAGATTGTCACATGGTCTATTCCCGAACTGAACAATGTGACAAATATTGACGCTGAAGAGACCTCACCGCACCACGTGCTGCTGCTGCTGCTTCTCTTTGTGCTGACAGAACCTTGGATGCAGGGGGCACACACGCGAATCAGAGAAATTGCGAGCAATATGACGTCGCAGATTTTTGCACACGCCGGACGGAATCATTGAATCAATAACAAAATGCTCCTCGTGGCCTTTTCACCTCGTTTTAGTTCGCGTAAACAAACTATGTAAGGACAGAGAGAACGATAATATAATAAATTACACCTAAACATGGTCAACCAGTCTTTTGACTCGAAATCATTCTCTCTAAACATCCTATCCGAAACTCGGACTGCGGTTACCTCAAACCGATCCCAGTTTGTCGGAGTTAGGTGAGGTTTTCTTTATAAACATTCAATCACTAAATGGCTTCTATTTTTATAGCTGCACCATTGACATGTATTTCTATCGAACCTGGTAATTGTATTTTCTGATTACCATTCCTCTATATCCGCAAGGATCTTCTGAACTCAGAATAAGGAGCGCACACTATTGAATCCCGAGGCTGCATTTTGAAGTTTTAATATGGCCACATCGGTTTGACTTGCTTTGCCATGACGTTTCCCTGACATACATGTTGATATCCCTCAGTTAATCTGCTAAGATACCAATCAATAAACAGTGAAAAATGTTACATAGACAGAAACTATTTGATCTAACGTACGATCTAGCCTATCTAACTATCTCAGCAAAATTCCCTGACTATTTTCAACCTTTTTTAAAAGAAAATTTCATAATTTTTCCCTGATTTCCAGGTACGTGGCCACCCGAGACATTTTTCATCTGGGTGATCAGATAAACGCGCGCACACGCACGCGGATACTGAAAATTAACACCGGCTTAAAGGCCGTTTCCAGGAACGCACCAAGCGAAATACATATCCAACTTTCACCACTGTTGAAAATAATTCTAAGAAAAAAATGTCCCGGCAATAATAACAAGCACCGCGTACGTATAATATTCGAGCCCTGCACCGGGGTTAATAGAAAGATAATGCTTTACATCCTGGTAGGCTAGAATAGAAGGCCAGAAATCAGGGTAAACTAGATCACAATAATATCCGCTATAATACGAGAGAAACAACTCAATAGCGAGTTATTGGCATAATGAGAATAATTCATCTAATAGCGAAAGAGTTCTCGATACTCCAGCTGATTTCAGAGGAAATACATCCCACTTCCACCCACAAAATATATATATATATATATATATATATATATATATATATATATATATATATATATATAATCGAATATACTATAAGTCACAGGTGGCTGTTATTTCCATGTCATAAAAGTATTATTAAAATCCCTGAGTCATCAATTCCGCACTATGAACAAAGATCTGAACAGGGATCACCGAGGGTCTCCGTGTGCCAGTACACGTATAACGGGCGGGCGTCACAGATTGCGACATCGTGAATTAAAATTTCAAATCATACGACACAACGCCCGCACACATTTCATAAGCCTGAATTAAACGATTATCATAAACCATTTTCCATTACCGCCAATAAGCTACGAACGATGGAAAAAAGGGCGCTGGCAGTTTTAACGCGCGGATGAAATTCCTCATTGATGTGGTTCTACTATTCCAAAGCCTGATTATATCATCATCCGTTTTATCCGTAAAAACATTCGCTAATTTGTGTGAATACAAATTGCCTGCCTAAAAAAACTCAGGACCACACTATGCTACGAGATTTAAACACTTGAAACGAAATGAATTCAGCTCTTATATAGAGTCATAAACAAACCCCAGTTTCACAGGTCCGAGTATGAGTAGTATTTGATTGAATCGCGGAGAGATTTGAATCATCGGAAATTGAATAACTTTCTTACTCAAAAGACTTGAATCTAAACTGCAGATCCCTATCTAGTACTACAATATTAAGAATAGGACCTAGGCCTATAACAATCGAATGAACTATGATCATTATTAAGGTTATTATTAGTTAAACTTCTCAATTATTCACAGGCCGACATATCACCTAGACCCGACATTACATGTATCCATGACAACTTCCGAGATGAGAAGCAAAATAACGGCGTGTCCTTAGCTATTAACATGTATACGATAGTAAGTGACCATCGCTGACTTTTACATATTAAGTTACTGAACAACGTACCTTCATAAATGCCAACCGGTAGAAGTCCAAGATCAAGTTTCATTTCTTTACCACGACAACAGTCAGAAGGAATGATATAACCGCTGAGACCGGGAGGTAGAATCTTTCACTAACTCGAGAAAATATCGTTCACCAATAAATAACAGTTCTGTCCGTGTATATAGATATATATCTCTTTCTATATATATAACTTAATAAATAATAACTTATTCAAAACAAAATAAAATAGTTAACAATAACAGCCGTATATACTAGTAGTGTCCATGATCACGTTGATAATAAAGAATGTCATCCACGCAGTTCTAGTGCGCGTATATATAAGCAACAGTTAGTCAGACTATGCGTAATCATCTAGCTATTATAGTCTCGTATGTGTCAGCAGTTTACTGAAAGCCACGTCTGGCAGCGCCACTGCTGTTCACTCGAGTATTACTAGTTTTAGATGGCTGGCGAGGTGGCAGCACATTCAATAGAAAATCAATAAGAGATATATGTTTAGTTACTCTGCAGCAGACGGACTGAAACTCAAACGCCGTCCCGTTAACCAACTGGTCAAAACTTCAAAAGTTATTCATCGATTAATTCCCCAACCAGACAGACGGACTGACGTTCAACCAATTGATTATGAATACAATAATATCAAATATGCAATTTCAAATATTAATGGCTCGGCTTACTTCCAATCCCGACTGACAGACTGTCGTCGAGTCGCGCCAACGTTAATGACTTTCGTTAAAAATTGTGCTCTATTTATACCTGCACATTACACACGAGACCCAACAACCTAAAAATAAACCCTCACTCAGGCAATTAGTGGAATTTTTATACAGGCGAAAAAAAAAAATTTCCAATCCAATGGCTTAGTTTAGAAATCCACTACAAAAACCACTCTAGGTGTTTTTTTTTAATTATTAAATTGGATATTTTTATTCGAATTTTTGTCTATAGCTCTTTAACTTCCGCTATAGCTCTTTAACTTCCGCTATGCACAGATATCATTATCCTATGATAAATGCTAAAAATTTTCCGACATAAAATTAGTCTATTCATCAGAACCCATTGAAACTGAATAATATTCACAAGAATTATACATTTATCCAGAATGAATTGATCTGTTTAGAACAAATAATTATTACTACAGGTGTTACCAAAGCATCACAAAATTCAAACTCATTCAAACTTGCTTAATAAATCATCAGTGACATTGTTGACATATCTATCAAAGCTGTTACTATGATGTGACATCAAACAAGAAGTCAGGGAATCGTTTTATCAACTCAACAGATTCAATCACCTGCGCAGTTCAAAAGTGCCATCGATCTACCCAGAGATTGAACATAAAGTACAGTTAGGCTACATTACAAAAATGTTTATCGATTCAAAATTCATTAGCAAAACTCATAGGCCTAAACCACGATAAAAAATAAGAGGTGTGTGCATTGATATCAGACATGGCAGTATCTTCGAACCCACTGAGCGGCGTTGAGCTCCAACAGTTGAAACTGGAATATATCCTTATTTTCTCTGTCAGTTATTGATTTGGATCCTCATTTTTATCAGTCAGTGCTAATAGCCCGGTTTATCTGCAGCTCATACAAATGGGCATTAAAAAGAGTTTGTTCGATTTCTTAAAGACTTTTAGATAATATAATATCAATATCAAACCAGAGGCACTGATCTACATGTGGCAGCAAAAAAAGAAAGGTCAAGGCAATACAGGACTCGGGGAAAGAAGCCCTTAGATAAACATGAAGTGGATCGCACATATCATAACAGGTTCAACGCGAGTTCACAAAATTGATTCCAGGGCTATGAAAAAATGAAAACAAACATAAGTGGCTGCCTGTGTTATATCAATGTACATATAACAAACCAGGTTCATAGCTCTGACAATTAAATCAATTATCAAGTTCAGACTGGTTAAATCAAACAGTAATCTGACAGTTCAACTAACAAAGATCTTACGGTTTCAAGGTTTTTCTGCGTTTTCATAATTTCCTACAGGTTTGCAATACCACTGGGATTAAGATCATCTGAGTCAAATTCGAGAATGAATGAAAACTTAAACGGACCAAAAATCATCAGATACATGTATACATTCAAACTGTACATGAATCAATGTTAGCTTTTAATATAAGTCGACTAATTGGAACACACCATAATACAACGCATCAGTCTGAAACAAGGCGAACTATTATTAATTATAGGTTCAACTTTCCACAGATTTTCGTCACATGAATGTTATTGTTATTATTATAATAATTATTATCACAGGGTTCATTTACCGGATATTCCATAATGAATATTTCAAAGGTAATTTATTGATAACCAGACGCTGCCTTTACTGAGAAAACAAGCAACTGATTGTTTCAAAGTCTATGCACTATATATAGTAGTTCACATAGGACTCATACAAACACCCTGAAACGCAAGCAAAACAAAGTGTGAATAAAAGCTTCCCCACCAGTGAAAATTATGAACCTTGTGAAGGGTTCATACATAGTCTGCATAATAACAATTGAAATCTCAATATTAACAACAATATTTTCAGTAGAATTCAGTTTTGAATGTGATTCTAAAAAGGCTGATGTTGATATTCTATATTTGAACGCCGAACAGCTTCTAGTCAAATTACAAACTCACATCATGCATGAAGACATCTAGTTCCAACAACAGATACATCAGTACATCGCGATATACTAGTGCGAATTTGATGAAACGAACGGTTTACTGATACATAGTGATAATTAACAACTTTATAGGGAATCTAAGAGGTTTAATTATATAACACATTGAATCCGCAGGCAGGCTTCTTCATTAAACCACACCTTCATCCATTAGTAAAGACCATCATATATGATAGCAATTGACATATATGTTACAAGCACTCTAGCATTTTAGAGCCTCTTCAGGCGTTTTCCTTTTGTCAACGCCATGGATGGAGAGAAATCATTATGGAGAAGGAATGATAAGCTTTTCTTTCCAACACCAAACAAATCTTTTCAACTCGCAAACTAGCAGTTGACCAATATGCCATGTATACTCAAGGGTTCGTCAAAATCCAGAGGTTTCAGCCAGTTTTCTGTTCGTCGCCCCCTTGATGCTGAGAATAAGGCTATCGAACCTGTTGTGAGAATAAGGCTAAATCATGACGGGAAAGAATGGTAAGCTTTTCACTTCAACTTCCTGTAAACACCCGCAGTGTTCAGAAATTTAGGAGACCAAGGTTTTATCAAGAAACCCGAGTGTGACTACGGCGAACTCTCCAGGAACATGCTGTGTGTTTTTCACCTGCTCGATGACAAAAAAGTAGAGCAAACAGAGGAAGACTCACTGAGTGACTCACTCGTACACACGGCTGCAACCAGAGAAAGACTTGGCAGACATCCAGAAAGTTGTTTACATCGTGAGCTGCTGCTGCTGCTGCTGCAATGGAGACAGCTCGGAGAGAGATGGAGAGCAAGGGGCAGGATGACTCACAGTCTCCGAAGAGAGGAGAGATTTGCATCCAGATCCAGACAAGCCGCTCGCAAAAATGAGCCAACTGAAAAAACCTGTGAATTATTCATGCACAGATAGAAATCTGAGGACGACCGATGATGGCTGGCGATGTTAATCACTGACGAATTTCCTTTGTGCCTCAGGAGCGTGCGGGTCCTTTGTCTGTCAATGATTACACAGCATAGCACAGAAAATTGTAATCTGTAGTTCACTATGTGGAAACTATCAAGTCTGCAGAACAATGGATAACAAAATCCCCATTTAAAACAAAAAGATCAGTCATATTTCTTTGTTTACGGATTCCGTTCCAAAACTCACTCGAAATCGCGGTGAATTGTTAATCATCAATGGCATGACCACGTAACAAACTATGACGAAAAAACGAATTATGAGAGCACCTGAAAATCTAGACACCGTCTGGCGAGGAGCCAAGGTGATTTTTAACTGCAGTAATAATGCATGATTCAGCTTCTTGAACGGAGAGAACAAATAAATGAATCCACAACACATCACAGCATTCACTGAGTAATACCTATTGAATTATCAGTTCAAATTTGATCGTGGAAAATTTTTGAGCTCTGTGACCAGAGCTGACGAACTAGGCTAGGTCTAAATCATCTGTCATGAGTTACCCCTTTCAGAACAGTGACTGTTATCCCCATTAAACCCCCTAACACGTGCCCAACATGTGCCCTTGGCCTGATTTTTATTAAGACTTGCTAATGTATATACCCTTGACATAGCAAGCATTACATAAACAATCGCAATATAGACAGATGGTCTGTCAGGTCAAAAATCATGTCGCTTAAGCGCAACCCTGAAAACCTAATCAATATAGGCCTAATAACATTACATGAAATTAAAAAACTTTTCAAGGACAGACACACTTATGCGAACTGCCATCATGTGCCTGTAAAAAAACAAGATGCATTTGTTGGCAAATAGAGACTTTAATCAAATACATCCTTTATCAGTCGATGAGCCAAAACCTCACTTCTCAGGAAAGACAGGCCTGGTGTGCACTTAAATGTCAACCTCACTTCACCCGAGAGCACTCAACCGTGATCATTGTACGAAACGGGTTTCATTGTCGTCTCAGGAAAACACAGTGTTCGGATGAACTTTCTGTCAACTGCTGACAATGAAAACAGAGCAGAGGACGAGTTACAGTGCGGCACTACAGCGACGACGTCAACAGTCTGTGGAAAAATGATTACTCACAGAAGGTACTTTTAAGATCGGGTTAACAGCACTTTGATCTGTTGTTTACATCTAACTCTCGAAGCAAACATATTGAAATCATTGAACCGTAGATCGGGTCGGACCTTCAGAATCTAAACCGTACGGCCCGAAATGAAAATAGGAAACCTCTCCGTGCGTGCAGACATTCGGTTGAAATATAGCAAGAAGCACTTAAAAGTTTTCTTCCCAACAAGGAAACGCAGAGGAAAGTTAACACTTTTAAGACTTTTGGCGCTTGAATAGAAACTCGTATCGACTTACTAGTACAAAAAATATAAACTACGCAAAATATTTTTTAAATCTTAAATTTTCCCTGCATAAGAATCAAAGTGCGGAGATGATGAGATCAACAGAATCAGTACTGACCTGGAGTTGATGTTCATTGCCAAAAAAAATCTCTTATGGACCTGTACAAGTTAAATCGACATCCTTCAAGGCAAAACTCAAAGTCCCGACCATGGAAGTTCAATATTCCGAGTAGTAACTACACAACTGCGCTACAGATATTTTTGAGTTCAGAGGGCTGCAGACAAACCATGCAGCATCTGTCATACTGTAATTGCTAGCACTAGCTGATGACTCACGGCATGTGCAGCGATGAAAAAAAAAACATCTCCGTCAGTCATCGATGTCTGGCCCAAACGAGCGCTAGAGATCTTTTATTTAGAAATCGAGGTATTGACCCTTGTCAAACACAACGGCCAACTAGATCATGCTCTGGCCCAAAATTGTTATAAAGGCTTTCTTTACATAATCCTAGCTGCAAAATTGAATTTAGGGACACTACTTGTCATTCTTCAAGAACACGACCTGGAGGAAATTTATGACCCCCTCATCACCTTTGTCTACAGATCTGGACCGGTTATTTTTTACTTAGAAATGTTTAAGCGAAGTCCCCGTTTTTCAGAAAGCACGTTTCCCAACAAACGATGACATCTAGGTAAACGTTCCCGCAGCTGAAAAGGTAGATAACGAATCAATAGGACGACAACATCCGCACTCAACACGCAGACACACAAAACCAATACCACGTGTGTGCTTATGTCAGCATGTGCTGAATTTTCACTACGCAATAGAAGAACTAATGTCGAAATGCTTTAAAATAAGGCTTGAGAACATCAGAGAGTTTCGGAATGAAATCTAACAATTAACAATAATCCTATTGAAAGTAAATAAATAACCGAGTGGTAACTAACCCCAAAGTAACGTTAATTTCATTATTAGAATATCAGCTAGTCAATGTATGTTCCTTGAAAAGCGTTAGTGTTTTGGTGTTACGGATGAGTAAACCATGACTTTCCTGATCACTTATGAGCCACTTCGACCCTGTTCCAGGGAGGTGAAATGTGTTTACAACGCTATACAACACAAAAGGCTTGTGGATTGTGAATCATTTTCGAGGCCGGTGATATCACTAAGCCGAATTTCAAGAAATAGACAACGATCTAAAATACTCATTTCTCTGATACAACCTTAAAAATCTGCACAAATAGCCCCACACTGAGCAACCAGTTTTCACAACAACTTTGGGGACATCCAGGAAGCACTTCTAAAACCCCCACGTTCCCCCCCCCCCGGAGGCTTTTAATGTTAAGCACTATAAGTGCTTCTTAGCAGATAGATAATAATGCGTTACGTAAAGGTTTACTGCTATTAATCTGTATCACATAACCCAAAATTTAAAAATCCTTTTTTTCTATCCAGAATTATGATCACTAAAACTGAAATCTTAAAATCAAAAAGGCTCATTCATCTCTAGGACGGCGGTCATTAAACCCTGAAATCTTTTAATCAATTTTTTCTCCTAGACCAGGATGGTAATTATAAAGCTTGAAACAATTGAAAGTATTTACATTTTAGTTACACCAAGCAAACAACAATGCAAATATATATGACAACCTAGACAGGTGCGGCTTTGTTTACTACTAAATACCCAGTCACCTCCAAGCAAACAAGTCGGTTAATACAAGTATTCCAGTCAACTGCTTGTGTTTTTATTTGCAAATACACTCAATGTAATACAAATATAAAACTAATTACTGTTTTGTTAACAATGTCACACGAAACAAAAAGAACGAAACCCTTTAGCCCCTGGAGCAATGCACGTACTTATTGAAAAAGGGGAAGCTTAAATAAAATTGCAGGCGGATCCACAGAGGACCTACCGAACCTAAAACCGCATTAGAATTAACCCTGCCTGGATATGAATTTGCTGTTAAAAAGATGATGGTTCAGCAAGCAGATATAATTTGTTATCACATTCAATCCAGTGGCAATACATGCGGTCCTCCTTATTACCGAGATGACGCATTTTACCGAAATGACATGAAATATAGCATATTTGCCACCATTTTTCTCAATCAACAACACATCATCAAAAATATCATTTCAAAAACTCGCTGCCAGAGTTGTCAAAATATCTGTCATTTAGTCTAGGAGAAAACAGCAAGCCGGCTGTAGGTAGGGCTATTCGCTGTAGTCTGAGTATGCCGAGAAGTGATGGCGGCCGCGCGGCGTGCGTGCAGTTTAAAAACGCCGCCGGTCTTTGTTCAGAAAATCACTTCTCACAGTAAATCAGAGAATTATCGCCGGAAAACATCGGCAAATCAAGAATCACAAGAATACGATTAACAAATTTGTCGAATTATTTAGGTGTATTACTTACTGATAAAAGCGAAATTCGGAGTTTCAACTAGGGAAGACATCGTCGAATTTGGAGAGATCTATACCGCCATCTTTTATATTGAAAATATTATCCTAACAAAAGGTTACCGCCTCGTCGAATGTGCGCTCAACGTCCAATAAGGTTTACAATGACATATACGCCAGCGCCACCTGGCAATAATTGATTACACTACTTTGATTGACAGACAATTAACCAAGGCTAGCGTGGTGACGTAAAAATCCCAAGCTATATTGACCAATTTGTCTTTCTTTATCTCGAATCTTCGGAAAATATTTTTTCTATATATAATTTTCGAATTGTTTTTTAGAAGCACGAATTGTTTGGTCTTGCACTGCCCTCATATCAGTGGGTGGAAGCTTCCACGTGGTGGCTTCAGATTTACGAGGAGGGTTCGAATCCCCAAATTTTATTTACGACTGGGACAAAGAAACTCTTTGTTTTTAATTTTATCTATTTTTCAATTGTGTTTTGATATTTTCCAGATTCTTTGGAATAATTTATTTAGTCCCATTTAGATTCTATTCGGTGATTGTAAAAGATGTGTCAATTAAATTGAATTTGATTGGGGCAGTGGTGCATGTGATCGAATCCCCACCACCCGGCCTTCTCTTCCTTTTTCTCCACGAGTATAAAAGCTCTGCATGGTAGCCACATTGCTCTCAATATTTGCAGCATTTTCCAGTAACATGTCGAACGAAGAACGCACATTCATCATGGTGAAACCAGACGGTGTCCAGCGTGGACTCGTCGGTGAAATCATCACCAGATTCGAGAAGAAAGGCTACAAACTCGTCGCAATGAAATTCATGAAGGTAAGGTCAAGGATCCCCCGGCCCCGAACGAATGCTTTTTGAAATTAGAACAATTTATTTGGTGTAGTTGTTGAAAAATCATCATTTTTAGCGATTCAATCTTGTGGATTTTAAATTGAAATATTCGAATGAATTTTGTCTTTTTGAATATGTTAAGAAGTCCAAGTTTGTCTTTTCTTAAAAAAAGTTTCAATTACATAAATACATGTGACATGTCCGTTATTTTTATCATTATGTATCTATTTCATTATTTAGGCCAATGAAGATCTTCTTAGAAAGCATTACGCAGAACATGTTGAAAAAAGTTTCTTCAAACGGTTGCTGGCATACATGCTATCTGGTCCAGTTGTACCGATGGTAAGTACATTTATTGTTGGGATTCTAAAAAGTAAATTGTCTCTGAAAGGACTACTAAATGTTTTAAAGATTGCCAGTATTCTATTAAAGCAAACAACTTTTTGGTTTGAATTCAGGTTTGGGAAGGAGTAGACGTAGTGATATCTGCGCGTAAGATGATGGGAGCAACAAACCCTAAAGACTCAGCCCCTGGAACCATTCGTGGTGATTTAGCCCTCGACATGGGAAGGTAAGCAGATTATTTTTTGATGGTTGATAACATGTATAGTCAAACTGGTTCCAGATTGTCAGCTTAATCCGGATTATCATCTAATCTGGATACTATTTGCACCCTTTGTCTGTGATGGGCGGCTTATACATTATGCATTTGCATGATGTATGTAATGTTTTATCAGGATTAATTGGTCTGAAATGATCTGAATTAAGAGGCTTCTTCTGTAATGTGTTTTCTGGTCTCAGAACTTGGTGAACGAGGGAAAAACATTATATTTTCGTGTTATCTTTTCAGAAATGTCATCCACGGTAGTGATGCTGTTGAGACCGCTAAAACTGAAATGGGCCTTTGGTTCACAGACAAGGAACTCGTTTCACACGACGCAGCCCTTCACAGTTGGCTATATGAATAAATGATTAGATTAATTTAGATTTTGGTCAACAAATATTTAGATGTGTTCACCTACTTCGAATGTGCAAAAATCATGTGCTCAATTGTTAAGTAATTTTGATCAATAATAAATGGGATCTGAAAACAAATTATGAATGGTTATCATATTCTCTGTTCGTTTAAGAGTCCATGGTTTGATTCAGGATTTTAAAAGCTGTTGGCAGTAGGATTTCTGGTCGTCTGGGTGCAGGTTCATGAACCAAGTTGAAATGATTAAATGTCTTAATTGTGGTCCTTTGAAAAGTAACTAACTCTTGTGAAAGTGGGCCTTGTTCGATATTCACTATCTGGAAAAAAAGGGACTGAATCAATAAAGCAAAGAATTTCGAGTAGAATTCAATATCATCAATGGGCTCTGGATTCGAGTGAAACATAGTCTCCCAAATGCTATGATTGGTATACGTTGTAGATCTTTGGAAGGAAAATATCTAGGACTACCAGGTATGCAGTATATAGGCCTATACATGCCATGATTACTCGCAGGAAATTGGATGTATTGATTGAGTCTCCCGTTTCAGATAATATGTTATATTATATAATTAACAGCCCTATGAATATCGATTTATTCATCCGTTGATGATTATCTATAGTTCCTCTCGATCAGCACAGATACAATAGTATTACCCTGGTAACTATGGAAAAGTCTATGAAGCTGAGACAAGCGGACGTCATAGGCTTCATGTAGTGAGGTTGACAGAAATTAGACATTGATTTTTTAACACATGTTGCATATTTTCATCTATACGAAGTAATAAGTTACACAGATGGTTGATTCGTAATCATATTATTGACTGAGCTGCGCCAGCAATCGTTGAAACGAACCCAAACTGAACTTGTCTGGATTTTTGATATGGAGCAGTTATCGAATGAATGTTGCATAAATATTGATAATGTATCGTTTGATCCTAAATCGAATCCCTCTATTGAACGTACCCTTATCCTGATGAAGCCTGACTCGGTAAAGCGTGGCTTAGTCGGTGAAATTATAAAACGATTTGAAAACAGAGGCTATAAACTTGTCGCACTTAAGTTGACGCAGGTAATCTATTTCTTTTCTACACTTAACCCGCACCGGTGTTTCGAATTTTTAAAAAAACCTAATGAACCATGAGTTGAGGCATTCATAGGAAACTACGTAATCGGGAAATTCCTCCTCATACGAACGTCAGGGTAAGGTCCTGGAAATAGGTTCGAAATAACCAATATTTCGTTATCCGAAATTATAATATTGTTTTAGATGAATACATTAACCGATGAATTGTTACATCCGAGGTCGTTATAACGAGGTTCCACTGATCCTATCTCGGCTCTTTTTAAGGCAAGAGAATCACTACTGAGAAAGCATTATATTGAACACATTGATAAGGAATATTTCCCTGAAATGTTGAAGTATATGATGTCTGGTCCAGTTGTCCCTATGGTATGTCGTCTCGAGCAAACCACTGCAGTTATAAATTTTCTCTGGGAAACTCTTTGACACGGTCCATTTGTTTCTTTAGGTCTGGGAAGGTGCCGGTGTGATCAGAAGTGGCCGCTTGATGATTGGTGAAACAGATCCAAATCAGTCTGGTCCAGGAACCATTCGCGGCGATTTAGCTCTGAAACCAGAAAAGTATGATTCGCAAGAGGTTCTTCAGAAGAAATTGACAAAGCCCAAAAAAAGATTCTTCGAAAAATCTAAATCATTTTGTAAATATACGGCATTGTCATAAGACCGAACTCCAAAATTCTATAAACCCCAACCCTTGCCTTGGACTAAATCTTTCGATGCCTATTTTAAGCCATAGTCGTGGTTTACTGTAGTTTCACGATCGGATTTTCACTAACCGCATAAGCCCATAAGTTGGTATAAGCCCATCCGATTATAATAAGCGTACCACCAACGATTTAATTTTTTAACAAAGGGTAAAATATTAATTTCTTTGCAGAAACTTAATTCATGGAAGTCATCGTCATGAAACTGCTGTAGCAGAAATAGGTTTCTGGTTCCCAGAGAACTTCACTCAAAAGTACGATTCCTCTTAAGAAAATTGAAACTTGGCATATTTAGAGGAACACGTCCCTCGATCGAAGATTGATGTTGAGATAATTATTTAATGATGACCGAATTTCTTGGAATTAATAAAATGGCCTTTTATCTTGAACCTTTCCTGGCCGAGCATTCGAGAAAATTCTAGTTTTTTTGGTTTATTCGAAAATTTTCGGAATTTCATAATTTTTATAACTTGGCGGGGCTCTTCGCAGGTTTGGTCCAACAGTCGTTTCTATTTCCGCGAGCGCGCGTGCAGTGTGCGTTCGTCCGGCGGAAATGTAGGTAGCGGGCAAAATATATCGTAAATTGTCAACACCCCTAGGCGCTTCATAAATTGTCAATACCCAATAACAAGGAAGTTAATCACTTCCGGTTATTATATTATCAAAAATCAGCTGACTCGGAACACGAACAGCCCTGAATTTCCGTCGATCTGTAAAAATATCAGGTAAAATTCAATCACTACATTTTAAGACAATGTGAGGAATATGAGAAGGGGCGATAGAGGAAAGGTCAGGATGATCGATCTGCTGGTGTTTGAATGTATGAAGTGATTTTTTGATTTGTCTTTGAGACTGTCCTCAGTCTGAGGAGTGACTAAATTTAGGCTCAAGTCATCTGATGCGATAAATCATCAAATTAGTTATTTATACATTAAAGGCTTGTAAACGTAGGCTGGCTATTAGGCTATTTGTGAAAACAGCAGGAAGATGAGACTCGTAATCCTAGATAATTACAACCAGGTCAGCGATTGGGCGGCCAAGTACATCAAGAAGAGAATCCGGAAATTCAACCCCGGACCAGACAAGTATTTCACCTTGGGATTACCCACAGGTTAGTTGTATATTCGCAAAAAGAAGCTTTTTCCCCTATATTGAGCCTCAGGTGAAAAGAAGGGCCCTTTTTAAAATTTCAGCTGATAAACTTTTCAGTCTTTGAAAAATTGTGGGATTTTTATCTTGTTTCATCTCGGATATTGTGTTTTCTAACTGATTCATTACTGTAGCCTATAGTACAATAGTAAACAATCATATGGCTAACTAATCTGAAAAACAGACGATCCATGGGATCCCCTGGGAACAACAGCTAGAGATACTAGACTAACGGCTACTCCTTGTTGCGTGAACTATGGCTAGAAACTAGATTAGTGTCTGTGAGGAACTAGGAAGAATTAAATGCGGTATATATGATTCTGATTCAGGTGGTACACCAGTCGGCACGTATAAGAAACTGATCGAATTCTATCAAAAAGGAGAAATATCATTCAAATATGTGAAAACGTTTAACATGGATGAATATGTCGGTATGATAGCTGAGAGAATAATAGCATAATGATTTTATAGAAGTTATATAATCAAAAAAGAATTCATTAACTGGCTCATTATTAAATTTTTTTCAGGTTTGCCGATCAGTCACCCAGAGAGTTATCATACATTCATGTGGGAGAATTTGTTCAAACACATCGACATCAAACCAGAAAATGCTCACATATTGGACGGTAATGCCCAAGATTTAGTCGCTGAATGCAACAGTTTCGAACAGAAAATCAAAGATGCCGGTGGTATAGAACTGTTTGTTGGAGGTACGGGTTGGAGAGAGAAGCCAAAACATTTATCGTTAAGTTTCCATTTTCAATTTCGTATATTTCATATAAGCCTTTGTTTTGTACGATAGGAATTGGTCCAGATGGTCATATAGCATTCAATGAACCCGGATCAAGTCTCGCATCTAGAACCAGAGTTAAAACCCTCGCGCAGGAAACTATTGAAGCTAACGCAAGATTCTTCGGGGGTGATATCTCTAAAGTACCGACGAATGCTTTAACAGTTGGTGTAGGAACCGTCATGGATTCTAAAGAGGTCGGTAATCCAGAAAAAAGATTAGTTCCAATTATTGATATTTCTCAGCCGCCTATCATTCTTCAAATACACTATTTCTTATTTAGCAGCCATTTTGGATCTTAAGATACTTAGGCACTTAGTCATTTATATTTAGAATTTCAGGGTGGCTATTTTTATTCGACTGCTTTTCCCCTAGCTTGAGGTGTTAAAAATTCAATCAAACATGTAAAACAAAGATGGAAATGGTTTGATTTTATGTGCATTCTAGCAATCTCAACAAATTCCCCAAACTTTTCCCTGATTTTAAACTTTTTTACAAAATCCCCTGATTTCCATGGGAGTGACCACCCGGAATCTTGAACTCCGAAATTCGATCACTGCATGGAAAATAAATTGTTTATTTCATTTTTATTGTAATTACAGGTTGTGATTCTAATAACTGGTGCGCATAAATCGTTTGCATTGCACAAAGCGATTGAGGAGGGTGTAAATCATATGTGGACCGTCTCAGCGTTTCAGTTGCATCCGAATACGATGTTCATCTGTGACGAAGACGCGACGAACGAACTTCGAGTGAGGACCGTCAAATATTTCAAAGGTCTCATGCACGTCCATAATAAACTTATCGTTGAAGATGATAATGACAAAAAGTTGCAGCAATTACCATCGTCCTGAGTTCATGAATTCTGTCTCGAAATGGAGCGTGTGAATGGGCAGTTGAGCAGTCAATGATTAAAGACTATTCCAAGTCCATTTTGAATTGTCTCAGTATCATGACTGAACAACTTGGCGCTGAATAATTCAATGTTTTTTTTTGTGTGTTACAAAGTCATTTAAAAATCTTAGTTTTTTGTTTTTAATTAAATTTGGTGGAGTCCAGTAATTCTGTGGAGAATCATATTCGTTGTAATCAATGATCGAATAATCATAAATATTTTTATCAAAGTATTTTACCCTTTGTACTCAAGAGTCATACGTTTGAATATCAAAGTCATACAATTACAATTTACTTAAAGAATGTTTCTCATTCTAAAACATTCCACTTTAAGGCAACAGAACCAGGGTCTTAGCTTTATCCAAGCAGAGTATGCGCAAATACAGTAAAAGTCTTTTATAATGCTACTGTTGGGACCGATGAAAAACATGGCTTTAACGAATTTGCCGTCATAAAGTATTGAATTTGAGTAAAAGTGAGCAAATTTGTAGACATCAGGTGAGCAGTGGCGTTAAAGAGGATGGCGCTTTATCTCTGACACGTATGTTATTGTATTTACGTATTATCGAGTTTAGGTGCACCAAGAGTTGGTGCGATTTATACAGATATTTTTCATTAATCTAGATTGTACTGGTATAATGGCATTTGATTTGTAAGCTTTTTAGATTTCTATTACGAATAAACTATGCTCAAAACTGAAGACAAATTATTGCGTTTTGGTGGAATTATAGTTGTAATGGTCTGTGACAGACTGATTTCATAAACAGGGCCACTTTCCACCCATTTACAAATTGCCAGATAAATTTCCAGGTTTCCACAATAATTCAAAAATACGTGGTCAATAGCATTATCCGAATTCCCAGATTTTTGGTATAATTCCCCAAGTCTTCCGTGATTTTTCTGATTCCCCAAATATTCCAGGTCAATGACCACCCTGTTACAGGATTCTTTTGACACGATATTAAATATCTACGACAGAATGTTTCAAATATTTCTTTTATTGATCCATAACGTCGTTTGTAAATATCAGAATATATATATTATTTCATATAAAAACACTACAATCGAAACAAAAAATAGTGCCACATACAGATATACACTAGACACGTCAATTCACTTCAAATTTACAAACTTCAACAAGAATTCAAACGACTAGCAAATCAGGTACTTGAAAGTACCACAGTTTACAAAACAAAATTAAAAGCCATTTGTAACTAAATAGCCAGTGTTCTCCACACAAGTTGTAACGTTCATCCCTCTGAAAAATGGCCACCCCTTAAAAAATATCTGATGTCCCTAAGAGTGGATATCAATATTATTTTTCGATCAATGCCGATAGTGGTTTTAAAATATATTGAGCTAACGTGAAAAATAGAAGATAATGCCAAAATTTAGCTCTATCTTCTGCAATTTTTTGGGGGAATCAAAAGCCTCGCTATTTCAGCAGCCACAATGTCATATACTTAACGATGAACATGTGACGAATGTTTCTTTAGAATTCCAGCATATGGAGAACACTGATAGCAGGTCCATCATTTCACTCTTGCATGCCGATAAGAAAGACTATGACACCATCAACGGTTTTTTGACAATGTTCGGTGCCAGGTTTTATCAATATTGGCGGTGTGATGCGTGCGTGCGCAAACGCGTAAAAATACGTACAAATATAAACACGAAACGAATTCGAAAACGCTCTAAAAATTTCACCGTATAAAATATCATCGAGCGATTAATGGGGATATGTTATGTATATGATAAATGCAACCTAAAATGGTTCAGTCATAACGCACATAACCTCCACGGATGAGTACATTAATTATATATTGTTTGGACGGATTTTAATTTTCATATCACACGTAAAAGTATCATATACCGGTATATATCACATAAACGTAAACTTCAGAGGATTGTCCGATGTTAACAGCCGAGCGACGATGAGAAGAATATCACGCAACGCCCCGTTTCATACCGACTCGAATTCTTTCGACCACGCCGCATATTTCGTGCTCAGACGTTGAGCCGATGGTTTCATCGTTTGTAAGGCCATTTCTACATCGGATGTTTTGATCGTATCGAGTTGAATGTGCAATTCTTCGCCTAGAAAATCAATCAATAGTTAGCTTTATATAAAATGTACAGAACTAGAGCGGTAATCGGTAGAATTCAATGTAGATCAGTCCCAAATTATGTCGCGCATGTTAAAGACCCACAATATTGAAGATTTAACAACGATTATCTGTTACATAGACATTTCAGGTAGAATGCTTCTACAGGGTGGCCACTTTTATTTGACTTGCTTTTTTCCTTAACTATTCCCTGACATGCACGTTGTTTTCACAGACTTTATCTACTAAGAATTCAATCAATCAACACAAATACGTACAACATAGATGGAAAGTGTTTGATTTTACGTGCAATCTGGCAATCTCGACAAATTTCCCTGATTTCTAGCATTTTTACAAAATTCCCTGACTTCCTCAAAGAAAATTCCCTAACTCGTCCCTGCCTGATTTCCAGATAAGTGGCCACCCTGTTCTACCCTTCTGCAGAGATTTACTTGAAACGCAATCCTAGCCGAAATGTCAGAGTATTATGGGTCTTTCATTACCGTTACTGGTTGTTTGAACTGGTGCGAATGAATCATATTTATTGTTTGTCCTTGGTCAATAAGTTCCTAATGTTTACTGTCTACACAATCATAGAACAAGTTAACAATAACAATAGCATTGTTGACATATTTACCTCCGTCGTGACATTCAAGCGCTTCAAATATTTTTCGTACGGTCCGCATTGCCGCTTCTTTCGAAAGTACTTTTATATCGGAACCAGAATAGCCTTCAGTTAACTGAAACACGTTCAATAGCAAATATTAAGTACTACTGAAGTTTTTTCTCCAGAATTTCATGAAGGGGTTTTCCATTTTTTATCATCATATGTTAAATTCCAAATGTATGAACAAATTTCATACACTCGAACACAGTTAAGTTGTAAACAGATTAGTTATCACTATTTTTGAGTTCTGATTAATGTAAGTCTTCATTTGCATAAGTCGCCAACATAACGATCACCTCAGCTATGACGACTCGAGCCGTGAATTTAACAGTATCTTAAAATTTATCATTGAATCGAAGAAACATGGCTTGAATACTGACCTTTGCCACGTGATCATAATCTATTTCAGAAACGAGTTCCAATCCGCCCGGTTTAGATTTCACTATCGGTGGTAAATGATGTAGAAACATTCGTTTACGAGCCTCATACGTCGGTAAATCTACGATTATACGTTTTTCTAACCTCCGCAACATCGCGTGATCCAATTCCCTAAAGAGGAAAATAGTTCGTAGAATATAAACGACTCATCGGAAATCTCTCGGTCTAATACAAGCAGAAATCATTGACTCGAAACTTAAGACATACCACGGAAGATTTGAGGCGGCTAGTAAAAAGACGAGATCTTCAGTTTTAGCTAAACCATCCATCTGTACGAGCAGTTCTGTTTTCATGCGTCTGCTGCCCTCATGTTCCCTGAAAACACATAACAGAAATTCATGGCACAGATCAGATTGAAATGACATTTCATATCTTGACTTCTTACTTCCTGACAATATGCATTTTCACCCCAAAATATCAGGATTTTTTAAATTTCTTCGGATAGTAATACCAAATATTTCACATCAAGGTACATAATCATATTCCTAAGTGGATACTGAGCATAAATTATGCCAGATTAATACAAAATTCATCGAATTTTAACACAGCTTGTGCATATGATATGGTGCATACGAGACATGGTGCAGGAAAAACTTACCCACCACCCGAACCTCCAGCGCCTCTTTGACTCATTATTGATTCTAATTCGTCTATGAATATCGTGGAAGGAGCATGAAATCTGGCAAGTTCAAATAGCACCTACAAAAAAATTTACAAACTCAATTTTATTTCAAAGACTATGATGGTGATTGAGCTTTAAGGACCAGAAGAACGTACCCGAACTAATTTCTCTGAATCACCTCTCCATTTACTGACTATACTAGAAGCTGAGATGTTGAAGAACGTCGTTTTACATTCAGTAGCGACAGCTTTAGCGAGTAACGTTTTACCTGTTCCTGGCGGACCATATAATAATAAACCCTTCCATGGAGACAGAATACCAGTAAACAATTCCGGGTACTAGAAATCAACAACATTTCATCACATTTTAAGGGTATGAAAATAGACTATTCAATTATCATCTTGAAACTATAGACTGAATTGCAAAATTACATGGCCAGACGTTAAGTCAAATAATGATCTTGACCACTAATTATTAGATTGGGTCTATTGTACCAGGATGGCCTAAGGTTGGCCTAAAATCATATTCACTCGAAGCCAAGACTTTTTTAACCGAGACAATAGACTCACTTTGATCGGATAAACTACTGATTCTTTAACTAATCTTTTGGCACTTTCTAGTCCTATGATATCATCCCATCTTACATTCGGATCTTCTGAATAAATATCCTGCAAAGACAGCCAAATGTTTGAGGGTTAATTTCAGTAAACAGGCGTGGAAATACGCATGATGATTTCAGAGTAGAATTGACTCTCTCACCCTACTGATTACTTGCGCTAACTCCCTCCATTCACTATTATAACCTACGTAGCCACCTAACGGTTTCAGCAATCGATCCTGAAATACACAATTAAACGCCACATCATTTACAATTTAGAATAATGAATAGGTTTATATAGTATTTAATGCAGCCAGAATTCCCTGACAGAATCATGCTTAAACCACTAGCTCACATGGTTCCTAATAATTGATAATAACAGACTGGTCAGAGAACTTCAAACATACAACTTACCGATGGATCGACGCCGTCTTCTACATTCAAACGTGTTGCATCATTTATCATTGCTCGGCAATCTATTATTTGCCCGAACTGAAATGCAAAATTTACAGGAAATTCAACATATTGTGTCAACAAGGCGTAATTTAGTTTTCAAGTATCGAATGGTACCTTGTTTCGAGGTTTCTGCAACGGTCCGCCATTTTCGACCCCGTTGTTTGAATTGTTACCTTGAATCGATAGACCTCGGAGCCCGTTGTCATTCTCTATCGGAGCTGGTGCTCCATTCATTACCGTCTGAAATACAGAGACATCAATTATAGATCGATGATTAAATGTAGATTCCTTTTCAAATACGAGGTTGTCTGCTTAACCTACTTTACTGTCTTTTCGAGTGCTAGCCTGCGCAGAGCGAGGACCATGGCCCGATCTTGGACGGTTTGTTGGCGTTTGGTTCTGCGGTATCTTCGGTAATGAAGGCATACTACTGCTTCTGCTAAAACAGAATACATTAGCATTATACCCATCAGAGAAATATATCCGAAATAAGTTTAAAATCGAACCCATTGTAATGCATACTCCCTTGGCAGGAATTTGAATTTTACAGCATCACAAAGAACTCTGATATGGCATGAAAAGCAGCCTGATCAGCCGCACACTCACTGTGAACTCACGGGCAAATCTGGCTGGGTTTCGTGTCATGGCCGAGTCTTGAGGGAGGAATATTATAAAACCAAATGGAAACAACATTTAAAACACTTCATAGTAAACTTAAAATGGAAATGTCCGAAAGGGAAACTGATGAGGCATTTATTCATTAAGCGGTGAAAAAAACTTCAATATCAACGGATAATCAATGAAAATGGAAAAAAATCTTTAAACAATATGTAACGTTAATTTCATACTCGTTTTTACGAATAATTTCAACGCATGACGAAACTACTGATGTAGCTGGAATTGGAGGTAATGGAAAATATCTGAAAATCAAATACTTCTTTTCATCAGTAATCGATTTTTACCCTCACATATTGTACGCAGTACTCGGTATTCGAGCATCATCTTCCGAAACAATGCACTTACTTTTTTGTTTTGCCTCTTCCCGAGGAATTCCTTTCAGCTATAGACAGAAGAAATAGCCCATTTTCAAAACATGAAATAATTCAAGGGATGCTTTGTATCAAACAAAATGTAGTAATTATTGGTAAGGAACTACATGTATAATCATCCATACTTACTGGTGGCTGTAACAGTGGTAGGATTCACGGGTTTTTTGGTAACTTTCGGATATCGTGAAAATTTGACGTAATAATACGATTCGTACTCCATCAGTATAGTAGACAGGTCTATATTATCACAAACTTCATGTTTACTGAGGTCTATATTCGTTTCTCTGCTCAATGTCTGCGCTGATTCTACATACCTGTATTAATAAACCACAATGAAAAATAAATGCAAACGTGAAAAATGCTCGAAATATTATGAGCTTAGCATTGAATAAAGAATACTACAAACCCCTCTTCACTAAGATGATGGTACATCAGGATCAATAAATCTTTTCTGCGTTGTTCAGATTTTAATTCATCCTAAAAGTAACGGATCGGAATAGAATTGATCGATTACTAAGACGGAGTAGGTTTTATCATGTTCTTATCAACCTGTCATCATACTCACAGCTTCACGAGCCTGGTTAGCGGTTTTAATCATCTGGTAACTCAATCCCATTTCTGCCATCTCGCACTTCAGATTTTCCTACTTCAAACTTCTAAGTTCGGCCAGTTTTTATTTGGCCACCTGTAAAGGTATCAGCGAGCGCATATGAATAACTTGAAGCAATGACAGCTATGAAAATGATCAATATATTCTCGATTTAATTGAATTTATGCGAAAGGTTTTAGCAATTCTTTTGTATCTTGCTTTAAAAACAAGTTGAAATGCAACGAGAGAAAATATTCGACCACATTACAATCAACCAACCTTTCTATCAGTCAGACGGGCATACCATATGTTGTAAAATAAAATGTTTCTTTAGTTTATGGAGACTTTTTCTGACTTTCGAGTTATTTTGACAGGTCGATAAACAGAGTTACGGGGCTATGTCTTAACGCAACTCGTCATATTCACAATGAACGCGTACGCCATCTAACGAACAAATATCAAACAAAATATTAAATCCTTAATTATATTCAAGAAAATGTTTCAATTCACAATTACTAAATTGATTTATTTTGCTGCTATTTTATGTAAAACTTATTTCGGTTCAGTGAATAATCGCTGAATAGTCACGCGTGAATGCGGGTTGGAATGTTGAGAAGTTCGAATCCTGCTTTCCGCGGTCTGCGAATTCTCAAGAACTTCTCGAGGCGAGGATGATGAAAATTATTCCGAAATTTTCTCAAATATCCTCAGTACTACGCTGAAAACATGCAGATGCAAGACGCTAGTCTCAGAAATGTAAGAAATTAACATATTTTTCATGTTTTTATCTAACTAAATCGGGAGAAATGAAGAAATAAAACTCAAAACATCTTTTTATCTGGGAGGCAGGCCCAAACCAAAGAAAGTCAATCCAGATCAATTAAGATTTATTGAGGTCAAACTGCATTTATTTCGGTTAGAACAAATCCAGTATTTTCATCTCCAATCACTTAACCCTCGAAACTTATACACATTACATTGACCCTTATTGCTTATCAGATCCACGGAATCATAACCTTTTTGCCTCAAAAAATAAAAAGATTTTAACTGTTAGGGTCGAACTTTCAATTTGCTGTTTCGCAACAACTGGGCGGTAGCCTAAATGCCATTACTAGATTTCGGTCAGTTTGTTAACACTGAGATGTCATGATCACCGATGATATTGACAGTTTGCATATACTTAATCATCAAATATTTTCCATCTTTTAGCCTAAATCATGACGTACGGATAAAGTTTAAAGAGAATTCTTCTTCACAGTGCTAATCAATGCCCTAAAATGCTAATCTGACAATTCAAGTGAAATTAGAATTTACTGCTACAAATGTATACGTTTTTAGGCAGTAATTAGTAAAATTTTATGTAAAAAATGTTGATTTTGGGCCAGATGTACTTGATCTCCCTGAATGATCCTTTGATGAATGATGTCGAAATCCGAAATTTTTGGGAGGGGACGTACGAATGTTGCAATCGTTCAGTTCTTATTCAATAATGTCAGCGAATTGAAGACTCTTCAATCACTAACTTAACAGTTACCATAATCCCGTTCAATTGCCTATGAATTAGGTTTGAATAAGAGTGTTGAAAATAGAAAGGAATGTGACCCTCAAATATTTGTATTTAAACTCAATTTGTTGGTAAGAGGAGTTAGACTCCAGTTGGATTTTCCTGCCTACTCCGGTTTCGTGCATGGTTTGAAGCAGCGAAAAAAAATTGTTGGCTAGTTGGATTTTTTTGTGCGATTTTCAAAAAAATAATTTTGTGTGATTTTATAAGAAAAAAAGAGCAAGTTTCCTAGTAAGCTGTTTTTTAGAAGACTGGATTAAATTTTTTGTGTAAGTACAATTAATTCACTTATTCACGGTATATTTTAATATGTCTACCTCTTACCAATAAATTCACCATATTTATTTATTAGCCTTAGCACCTAACACAATTTCAGCTTCAGAATCTTACAAAATCTTACATGAACTTATAAGGAACATCGGCAAAATGAATTCTCAGATCAGGCCTCGTTTTTGCTGGGATTTTTATTTTGTGTTTCATCGTAACAAATTGTACTTTAGGATACAATCGAGAATCAGTGCCATACTGAGAAATCAACCATGCAGTCAGATGATTTGAAGG
This sequence comes from Tubulanus polymorphus, assembly GCF_964204645.1. Taxonomy (NCBI): domain Eukaryota; kingdom Metazoa; phylum Nemertea; class Palaeonemertea; order Tubulaniformes; family Tubulanidae; genus Tubulanus; species Tubulanus polymorphus. The sequence goes on along the minus strand of NC_134029.1, from coordinate 4,151,059 downwards.
TAAGTTCTAAAAAAAGCTAAATCCTGTTAACTGCTATGTAAATTACTTCCCTTGTAAAAGCCTCTGAATGTGCATAATTTTTGGATCGCAAGACCAAGTGAGATCAAAGTTGATTGACAATGAACTTTGATTGAGTACGTCATCTGTTAATGGCGCCATCTGATTGTATAGCCGGTGTTCCGGTATCTAATTGATGCAAAATATCGATTTTATGAAATGAAAATTTTATATTTATGATTTTCACTTAATCATTCAATGGAGAAATTGAGCCTTGGTCATGATTTCAGACCCTTTCATAAGATCTGACGAAGGTATGCATTAAGGTTCTTTCCGGTTATTTTAAGTCGTATTTTCATCTGTTACAGGAAGAAGCTCAGAACGCTTCGGAGTTCTTCACGTTAAAAGAACAGCAGGGATTTGTGAAATATCTATTAGAAATGACCGAGATGGGATTCAGTTATACGGAATCGGAAATCATGGAAATGGCCGGTCATTTGGCGCATACGTTTTGCGCGGCGGACCCGAATCGAAAATGTCCGTTTCTGAATTGCGTTCCCGACGTTGAATGGTATAAATCTTTCACTCGTAAATGGACGGAAATTTCCACGTTAAAAACGAACGAAGCGCGGGCTAAAAAAACCGCGACGAAATCGGCGCTGCAAAAATACTACGATAAACTGAACGTCGTTCTTACGATCAACGACTTCGACAAAAAACCCGAGCGGATATTCTACGTGGAATCGATCGCCGACAGTTCGAACATGGATTCGGCGATTCTGTACGCGGCGAACGCTGTACGTTCGTCGGACGTCGTCATTCCGGCGTATCGGTGGCGAACCAGCCGCGCTCGAATCGACGGCATCGGCTTCGACCGGTGGCTTCGCGAGTATTTCGTTAAAAACGTTTTTAAAACGGCGATGACTGAAACAACGGTTTTACTGCTGTATGACGGTTACGCGTCGTTCATCAATCAGCGTATCGTAGAAGCGGCGACTGCGATGAACGTGAAACTGTTCCCACAACCTCCGCGTGCCGGCGACTACTGCGACTACGCCAACTGTTTTCGACCGTTGGCGCGGATATACGCCGACGACGCTGATGTAGGAAACCTCGATGATTTCGTCATAAATCGCCTTACCGATATAAAAGACGGATTTGCGCGTGATTTACACGCGGTCGGTATCTTACCGTTCAACCCGGAGAAATTGATGAGTAAAATCGATATCGCAAACGACGAAGTCGACTGCGTTTTGGACTCGTCCTCGACCGCCGAGTGCTACGCGGATATCGTCGAAGAGAGTCCGATGTCGAAGCGATTACGTCTGGTGCGTCCGGCGCCACCTGTCTCTCCCGTGAACGTGATGATATCCGACGATTCGGCGCCTCGTGCGGAAACGAACGCGAATTCCGCCGACGAAACGGACGATAGTAGCGACGACGAGGATGAAGACGGAGAAGGAGGAATCTGTTTTATTTGTAGCGTTTGTGATAACTGCGTTCCGCCAGGTTACGACGGTTCGAGGAGGTTCTACTGGGCTCGTTGTACAAACGTTCATTGTCGCGGTTGGGTGCATTTAAAATGCTGCCCGAAGAAATTAGCGACATCGAAATCTGCTTACGAATTGTTCCTGTGTCCGTTTTGTGTGAACAAGAAGTGAATTTTTAGCGATTAGACACGGATGAGTTTCGGTCGCCTTGCTCTCGTTAAAAAACTTTTCTTCCAATGTGTGAGAAATAATGAACGAATCTGATCGGAGATGTGGGAGGGAAAGAGAATATACTTGGAGAAGTGTTTGTAGAAACATAACTTCTTCCAACTGAAGGAAATAATGAATTTTTGAATATCTATTTTCAAAGAATTATACAAATTGTAAATACTGGCGGTAGATCGATTGACATTCCTTGTAAAGAATATGAAGTAAGTGTCGGTAACAACAACCGATACCGTTAGAGATCTGTATAAACAATTCCTAAAATGATAATGCATTTAATGCAGGTATTAATGTGCGCTCTGGAGCCAGCACCATATCAAACATTCGATAGATTATTACCATTCTTCCAATTTATGAAAGTCAAGGCTTCGTGACCTCGCCTCAGACATTTTTGATTGGAAATGAACCAAATACACTAGACATTTTATTGGCTTACCATTAAGACGAACTACAATGTTGAATGTGTAAAGTGGGGTAGATTCAGGCTGAAGATTGATACCTGCGAAAATTAACTGAATGATTTAGATTATAAATGACTTAGTGCGTGTGTATTGTTTGATAATGAGTGTAGCTTTCACATTTTTTTGTTGATTTTCTGCCAATAAAAAGCTTACACTGTGTTTCTAAACACGAGTTATTGTTTTTTCAATGGGATTTTGAGATAATCAATGAAGTGATCGATAAGTTTTGTAGCAACATATAGATCTTAGCAATAGGTCTTACTAATCCTAACTGCCTCAAACAAACGCTTCTATTGCATTATACATCTTAATGATTCTAGAATAGCGATGAAATTTAGTCGTAGTTAACTTAGTATGTGATTTTGAAAAGTTGGGCGGCAAATTTAACTGATATTCATCGATTTCTTTGCAGTTTCGGGATTATTTGACGCAGTATAATTTCTTAACTGAACACTGTTTTATGTCATGCGCCTCGAATTTTAACAAAAGAGAAATCACAACAGAAGAGGTTAGTATTAGAATCTGTAATTTAATATTGTGGAAATTGGCAGTAAACTTATATGAATTTTTATAAAAGATGGGCTTTAGATCTAGGTTATGAAGGAGAAGTCTTTGTAACCACTTAATGGCGTTTTTAAAGAGTTAGAATTTACCACATTGGGCATTAGATTGATTGGAATTTCAGTTTCTGAAATTTTGGATAATTCCGGTTGAGGAGGAGATTGATGAGCTCGGAGAAGTTATTATCTTTGTTAAAAAATGACTTGTAACAAAATGAATTATGAATTTTTGAATAGTTCATTTTAAGGAATTATACAGCTTACATATACTGGTTGAGTTCAAGTGACACCTTGAAGTCCCGAATGGAGAATATATTGATTTATGGTCGACAAATAATTACCATCCATTGCTATGTTTTCATAGGAACAGTGTATAAGTTCTTGTGCCGAGCGATTCATCCTGTTCACCCACCGAGCCATGGGCACGTTTGTCGAGGCCCAAACAAAACGTGCTCAATCGATGGCTGACGAACAACAGAAAGTTTACGAAACGCAAATGGAACAATTGGAAACATTACAAAATTTACAAGACGAACAGAAAGCGAAAAACGTGAATGAAACGCAATGATTTCGAATGAATGCTAGGATACAGGCTGCGGATATGAAAGAATGCACCGTTTCATTTGACTGCCAGTTTAGAATAGACATTCAAATTAACATCATGTATTGCGGCACTTGACACAGTGCACATATATATTAATACCATATTGTAGTCGTCCTGTGTGGGTGATTGTTTCGAATGAAATATACGTAATCGGATTTTAGAAAAAAATTGCTTATTTTAGTGTATGTATTCGTTAGGAAAGGGATAGTGATCATGGTGCAGTAAACTCTGTGTGTGCGATACGTAGGTTATTATGGCTTTATATATGTGTGTAGAACAAAGAACAATGTCAATTTTTTTCCAGCAAACACATGAAGTCAGGGTTCAAGTGCTGTTGAGTTATAATATAGTCTTACTAACGAAATTTCAGTATCCTAGATAGATGATAATCAATAATCAGAGTTTATATTGGTATTTCTTGTGAATATTCATTAGTTCATTTACATTGCTAAGGATGATTTGGCAAACGATCTATACGACATGAGGGCTTATAGAGAGTATTCAAAGAAGTAGGTTAGTTTTCCACGAGCTTGCAGGATACCTTTCGATGAATCTCTGATAAGCCTTATCATTCCTAAGTGGGCCTAGTGCAGAGGTCTTATTTACATTTACTAATCAAGATATAAGAACCGGATAGTTTCTAAAAACCTGATAAGTCTGAGCGCTTGCGAAGAAACAGTAAGTTCATAAAAAGCTCCCTCTTCCCAAATACATAGTTTACGTGTAATTATACAATTATAGAAAAGAGAGCAGATAATGAAAACCATGTATTTAAGCAGATTGTCCTCGATATTCATTTATGTATGGTGATTCTGTATGTAGATTACTTAGTAAGCTTTGCTCTATGTATAAATGCACATCTGGTGAGTGTGAATTTGTCATGAAATTCAGTGACAAGATGTATTGTAACATCGCTGTGTATATTAAATTCATAATGGACAAAATCTGCAAAATCCAGTGGTTTGTTTAGTTTATCTTCAGAGAATTGACATCGTTAAGTGTTCGTGTGAATAAATATGGAAGATGAACGCCTGCTTGTGAAGGGTAGAAAGGTCGTCATCGGAGATGGAATTGTCCCTGCCTCGATAATCGTCAAAAATGGAAAAATAATTGACATTATCTATGATTACAATTTCGAGATGGATGACAGCGTTCCGGTAAGTTGTACTGTTTTATCTCTATCTGCTGCATAACTTAGATTCTAGCCTAAACCATAGCAGTTTACAATGTTAAGTATGATGGGATGAAATGTTGTGGGTCAGAGTTTTTCTTCTGATTATTTAGCAATGTCTAGATATCTGGTAATCAAATATATTGCATGCTTCAAATTAGAAACTGTATAGTCTCAATATAGGCTGAAAATATATAAGTAGAAACAATAAGTGCAAACACAAGTGCAAACACAAATTAGTTAGAAAATATGTTTTGGTATGAATCTGTAGTCTTATTTATTTGACTCACATGTATTTCACGTGATAAGGGTCCTGAAATATGATCATGAAAATGTTCTCATCAATACTCTGTTTTTAGATGCGGGTTTTCGATTACTTGAACTCTACTTCCAGAAAGAGGAGAGTAGTCTGAATACCAGACGATGTACCAGTACAGGGTTCCTCTTCAATGGCTAGGGACTAGACTAAGTAATCTAATGAACATTTATTGCTTTTTTCTATTGTAAAGGTGATAGATGGTGGTAATTTAGTTATAATGCCTGGTATAGTGGACAGTCACGTGCACGTGAATGAACCCGGTCGAACTGAATGGGAAGGCTATGAAACTGCTACTAAAGCTGCTGCCACCGGTGGAATAACAACTATTGTTGATATGCCGCTGTATGTATTTATGAAACACAAACCCGGTGATTAGGCTAAGCTTTGCCTTTGATTGTTTAGCAAATAATGCTAAACATACAGTTGTTTTTTTTCATAAGGACTAATGGAATGTTTTTATGGGTTTTGTTTGTAGGAATTGTGTTCCTGTCACAACTTCGATGTCGGCATTTTCGATCAAACTAAAAGAGGCAGCTGATAAAGCATTTGTAGATGTGGCTTTTTGGGGTGGAGTGATACCCGGTAACCAGGTATGCTTTTACACTGAAACCTGTGCTGTATTGTAAATAGTCGACTTCTACTCACCAATCTATGAGCAATTATCTCAATTGTGTGTCGGCATTATGTATCGTAGCACCAATGCATATACCGGTATACAGGGACAGATTTGGGGGTGGTCTTGAGGGTCTTATTGGATGAATTTCTTCAGAAATATTTTAACCACGCTAGTGGCCTTTGACATGTCTGCTTTATCCGAGAAATACATTTTCTTCTCTTCTGGACCCCGGCCTTCCAATTTGCCTAGATCAACCCCTCATATATTGATGAAACATAAATATCGTAACTATACTTCTTAGTTTGTTTATGATTGTAGTCTGAATTGCGTCCGATGATAAATGCCGGTATTAGCGGTTTTAAATGTTTCCTGATACACAGCGGAATCGATGAATTTCCAAAGGTATCTGAATATGACCTGCACAATGCGATGGTTCAATTAAGACGTACTGACAGTGTACTTCTGGTAAGTTCGGTATTTGCATCATCATTTTCTCCATTTTTGTATCCGCTCACATTTATATAAGATAAATTTTCTTTAACAGTTTCATGCAGAAATGGACGTAGATGATATTCCATCAGCAGGTAATATCAACACATCATTTATCTACCATCTGAGGAATTTGTTAATAGTTATTTGTATATATGGTTATTCTTTTACAGAAGACAAAAATCCTCAAGCGTACCAGACTTTTGTCGAGTCCCGTCCCGATTCTATGGAATTAGAAGCCGTGAAACTTGTCTGCAAATTATGTGTTCACTACAGGTCACTGAACTTATGAAGCTTGACCCATGTCGTCTTTACAATATAGTACTATAGGACTTTCTGATCTTCTATCTTATCTTTTTGATCTTATACTCCGACTTTGCTCAATGCATCCGAATTACGCGAAGTTTGCTGTATTTATTTTCTTTTTAAATGCACACGTTTATAGTTTTGTGTTTTATTTCATTGTAGAGTACCGTGTCATATTGTGCATCTATCTTCAGCGGAATGCCTGCCATTGATTCAGGTGGCCCGCGCTCAAGGCGGGCCTCTCACTTGTGAAACCTGTCATCATTATCTCTCATTCGATGCTGAATCTATTCCCGACAAAGATACAAGCTATAAATGTTGTCCTCCAATACGCTCTAAACAAAACCAGGTACAATAAATCTCTGTGAATAATGTCTATGGCTGTAATACTTTTTATGTTTTTTGCAGTTAATAAGAAAATCAAAGAGCTCATGATTAATGGTCAAAATGTTGGTTAGAATGCCTAGAAATAGCCTCCAAAGTTTCTTTGGGAGACCCCCGGACCTTCCATTCAAGCCTTAGGCGTACGCTTCGTCAGGGTGCCCCTAATCATGCGAAAAGGTGACCTACATATATGTTGGACTCCCTAAAAATAACCTTAGGTCCATCCTTGAATGTAATAGAAATTGTATTGTGGATTTGTAAAAATCGAGTTTTATTGCTATTCTAGGAGACTTTATGGGAAGCATTGAAATCGGGTATTATTGATCTAGTTGTTTCGGATCATTCGCCGTGTACAGCCGACTTGAAACAATTAGATACGGGTGATTTCATGAAAGCTTGGGGTGGAATATCGTCTTTACAGTTCGGTGAGTATAACTGACAAAATACAGTAGAATTCGCTTCCCTCTGATCGTGCGGGACCAATAAATCCCGCACAGTCATTGCAGGTATGGGTCAGTCATCTGTAATAAGAAAATTTGCCAGACAGGGCATATGATAATCTGAGGCAATCGACTCCAGAGTCTACTGTACATCCTATAGAATTTGTAGAAATTCAGATCGATTTAAGACTGTAACCCTTTTGGGAAATGATGTTTCTGAACTATGAAAATGTTTACTGCGACTAAATTATAATTGTTTGTTTCTGTTTTCTAGGCCTTTCGTCGTTCTGGACGTCTGCTCGTCAGCGCAGTATGACTGTGTTCGACATCGTTCGATTGATGTGCGAGAATACGGCGAAGCTCGCCGGTATTCATACGAGAAAAGGCAAAATCAGTCGCGGCTACGACGCCGATTTCGTTATATGGGACCCAAATGAATCATTCGTAATCACTGAAGAGATTATACAGCATAAAAATAAGGTACTAAAGAGATTTTTTTCTCATTTTTGATCAAAAGTTCTAGCATGACTTACAGTAACTGTACATGAGAAAGTGTTATGAAGTATGTAATAGAGCAGATCCCACCTAATACCGTATTTTAAATCAGACTTCGTCGTTTCTGATGACTATGAATTTTTACGCAACATGATTTACTTGTGACCCAAACTCATAAGGTCTTAAATTTTAGCCAAGTTTCGCGAGATTAGATTTCGAAATAACTTTTTTCGAAAAATTGCTTGACCTAATATCGTTTGTTCTTCGATAATTGGGTCTTGAATGTTATTCAAATATCGCCGTCATTTTTCAGGTGACTCCGTATATGGGGAAAAGGTTAAATGGAGTGGTGCACCAGACAATAGTGCGTGGAAATACTGTGTATAAGAATGGTAGAGTAACGGTGAAACCGTATGGAGAATTAATATTGAAATCACGCAGTGCAAAGGGCAAACTGTAACACTATTACTGACATGGGAGACAGCGGACGCTATATTACCGCATACCAGTTTATACATTATCATTGAATGAAACAAATGAATTTTTTATGAAACCTACTGAAATCAAATCGAACTTGGCTTCAGTAGATCGTCAGATGATAACGTCATAGAAAACCGTGTTTTATTTACATGTTTATTTTGTACAAATGAGGACCAGACAGGGTTTTCTGGCTGAGTCAACTTTTGTCGTGCCATATTTATAAAAGACTAATCATTGACAACATACATGTGTAAATAAATATGTATTGTTTTAAATATACAAGTCTTTCTGTTAATTTTGTTTTTACGATGTCGAGGTCATGCTGGACAAACGAATGAATATTTTTCAGTTTTATCATGAAATATTCAACTTTATTTCTATATGTGGAGTATTAATAGGTTACACATGTACATTCACTTACATACCTGCTGTTCTATGCTAACCCCAAGATGTTGTGCAATTCAAAGCAGTTTTTCGATGAGTACATCGTTGTAGGTTAATGAGAACAGCTACATGTAATTAATGATTAATTACGTGTAGTATTCCTGAGAGTACTGATTGACATCGATTAAAATTGCAAAAAGTTTGAAAAAGGATCGAGTATTCTGGCAGGGCACAATTCCCTCCTGCAATTTACTGAGACTGCGTTGAAAAGCTGATAATCAGTGTGATGACTTCAAAAGAACTGCATACATAATGTTTTCCAACTAGCACTGAATTGGGCGAAATCCACTCGTGGAAATCTGACTCAGTTCGGCCGTTTTACGACGATTTTTCAAATGTTCCACGATTATCTGTTCGTATTCAGTTCGTCCAGTCAGTCTATATCCGATCGGTAACAACATCTTTATGAACGAGTGCAACTCCGAGCCTCCGTACGAGAATAAATCCAATCCTAACTCCAACCCTTCTCCGTAATCGCATTCGTCGTTAGCGAATTGTACTAGAGTCACGATTTCCTGAAGTTCGTCGAGGCTCTTGTTTCGTTCGGCCTCAGATTTGCTGTCATTGATTTTCTTGAACAATTTCTTCAGATCACCTGAAAAAAGTATCAAATTCACATAGAAAAAATGTTTGTTTCAAGAAATATCTTGCAGAATGGAATTAAAAACTTCGAAAATTTCCGAGATCCTTGTTCGAAATCTAGACCCTATTAAACTTTTCACAACACTGAACAAACCTGGAGTTTCAGGGACGGGTCTATAACCGACATCATTTTCATCAACGGGTACGACGAGCCCGGCTCCGTGGAATGTCTTGCAAACAACTCGTTTATTGCGTTCTTTCATACTTTGAGTTTTAAGATCAAGATTATAATTGTGTTCAGCGGCGAAGTCTTTTACTTGCTGCAGAAGTTTTTCGACCTCTTTAGATTTTGTATGTTTGTTTTGTTCAGTTAAATGCCACCTATAAGATTGAAACATAAACCAATTTTCAAGATGTTTAAATTGAAGTTATTGAAAAAATATCAGGACTCTTTGTCACTGATTCAATGTTCAAAGGCGCATTAAAGTAATCCAGTAAAAAGGTTAGTATTTGGAATTCTTTCGAACTTGTCCAAATTGGGTATAGGAGATTCGGGAGGTGGTTATGTCTCAACTACCTGTCTGTACATGAGGTCAGAGAGGTTTCCCCTCATGATAAAATCCAACTAACTTACGCAATAGCCGCGAAAATATTTTCCCCTCGAGGTGTTATGATACAATCCTTAGCTGCAGAGTTACTGGCTACGAATGCTGGCATTTCCTTAGGATCATCTCTGAAAAAAAAACTCCACTTGAATTTCTATGAACCCACACAATAGAACTTCCAGATATATTTCCCTGACCCTTGTACAAAAATTCCCTGATAAATTATAAGATATTGTTTGTGACGCCCTGATGAGAGAAAGATCAATCTGGAATTCCCCGATCTATAAGAACACTGAATAGAAAGTTGTAATATAGAGTTGAAATACCGGGGTACCGTTCAATTTCATGTTTTAAATTGGAACTAATTACCTGAAATATCCGATATGAAACATCGATTGATCATCACCTTTGAGAACAGTAAGGAATTCCGGTGGATCGTAGTAATAACGCCAGTGAATTAAATATTTACGATTTTCTATACACGGTTTGCATTTACCAGCGAGCACATCATATGGGCCGACCAGTTTCAACCCTCCTGAGTTGGCAAATGCACCTATCAAATCAACAGCAACTACTCTTAATAAATTGAACCATATTTATACACTTCACATATTTCTCATAATCCTGATCTGGTTGATGCTTACTTTCTGGCTTCAATGGTTTAACCTTCTTACATAGAGTCCATAAGTCATAGAAATCTGCAGGCATTTCAACGAGGAATTTTTCTTTGATGCTTTGTTTAGGATCCATCTCTGTCTGAGCGGCATCTTGTAAAGTACCGGTACTAGTGGTTTCATCAGTACACTCAGTTTTATCATCTAAAATAAAACGAATCATATTACAAGCCCAATTCCTACTCTGATTTTCAAACTATTCTTTATCTTTCGAAACTAAAAAAGATTGTGAACTAGTTAGTTACCTAATCGTTGGTGGTAAGCTTTTTATAATCGGATGGGCTTATTATTATGACCAACATTATTATCATGTGGTTTGTGAAAATATCCGATCGTGAAACTAAACCACAGACAGGTTACTGACTAATTGTGAACCAGATAGCTGATAGGTATTCCAAATGTATTCAGGAGTTCTAAGTACCCCAATTTTAAGATTGGAATTTAAAAACTCCTATTTATCTGATTTAAGATTGTCAAATAAACTTTACTACCTTTAACAAGTGGTTCATTCTTGTCCTGATTATCACTATCTGCAGGTCTAATGTAACCACTTGAGTTCCCATGGCTTGCGGTGACTTCACTTTTTGAGGAAGCTTCTTCGACTGCTGTAACAGCTTCATCATCATCTTTTTCTTCTTTTGCAGTTGTTTTACATACGTCTGGTTTCTTAATGAAATCCTCAATTGTAGTGTTTTTCTGAGCCTGCTGGCCTCCAGTTGAAGTCGGTGGCGATACTTTTTGGAAGAAATCATCAATTTTCGTTTTCTTTTTAACAGGACTCTCTGTGGTCTCGGTACTTTTTCTTTTCTGCATCTTTGGTTGTTTTTCTTGTTCCTAGAAATTGAATTAGGTTAATTAACCCGCAGTCCAGCCAAGTCCCTGTGCATTATTTAGGGTTACCTTCGGTGAAAGTACTCTTGGGCAGTTCGTTCAAAGCCATACACAATTTATTAGATGGACAAAACGAAGTAAAAACCATCAAAACGCAAACAAAATATACCTGTTGTAATTTTTGTGCGTGTTTGAACTGTGATAAATGTGCAGCGTTCGTTCTGTAGCATTTTTCACCGTATTTACATACGGGACGATCATCTTTGTCAGCCATAATGGTGAACACCACAATACGGTTCGTGGATTTAATTTTGGCTCGCGAGCCCGCGTCTTGCGCTGCCCCTCCCCGTATCCCTAAATCATCCTGAGGGTGAAAAAAACTTGAAAGTTAACTTCGACATGGAAAACATGAATTTCGAAATGACTAATGGAGACCTGAAGGTCTTGTCGTGGCTCTTCTAGTGTCTAGTCCCGGGTTGGAAAACATTATGTAATCTAACGTAATCTTTTTTTGTATATAATTGTTATTTGAAGTGAAAATGAATTCATATTCATATTCATATTCTCAACCGCCGGATCTTACCCCTTAAACTATTGTTGATCTTATCCCCTTGAACTATTGTTGTACGAAAAAAAGACTATTTGAAACTAGTCATGTAGCGTTAGTGACGACGTTTGTGGCCTCACATGAGAATCTTGAAGGAGGAATGCACCGCATTTTGGCGTACCCGGCGTGCGAGTAAATCGTACTCTTGGGGTGTTGCTGTTCGTGGAAAGAACCTCCATCTCATTCCCGTAATTTATAAATGTTTTTAGAATAATTTCTCTTTAACTCTCAACTTATTGCGGCTTTTCCTTCTCGATCGTGTCCTCGTTCATTTTATGTCCATTTTATGCAAGTCGCCTAGTGACACGATTGATACGACACGACCTTTGGTTTGGGAAATGACACTAGAATTCGACTCAAAAGCTTTATCTAATAGTTATTTCATGTATCATTGATCGGTGATCCAGTTTGGCGAAAACATTATTCGATTTGTGTAATCCTAGTTAAGTCAAAAGTAATAACGATAGATTGATATTTCGACTTTGTCAGCAATAAAACTAATATCATATCTATAAATTCGCTGAACAAATAACGGGATTATAACATTCAAACAGTTTTTGCGTATAATTCTGTCAGACTATTGAAAAGAACTTATTTCAGTACTGGTTTTGTGTCATTCATAGTCGACAAGTGGATTAAACAATTCAGTCGCATTCGGTCCTCGTTTACAGTGGACGCGACGACTATCTTAATATATATGCATATATAATGTTTCAATGATTCGCTTTTTGTCACTGACAACTTAATAGGAAAACAATTCAATCGTTACATTCTTTCTAGTGCTGTACGGGTAAAGACAGTACCTCGGCGGATTGAGAACATTTATGCCAGCGTAAGGTGGATTTAATCAACGCTAAAAACATCAAAATACCTGTGATTTGGAATCGTTTATTTGAAACTTGTCGCCGGCTTCAAAATTTCCGACGGTGTATGTGGCGTTTTGATTCGGTTGTTTTGGATATAAATGGCTAAATGTTTTGGAGTAAATAGATACTAAATCAAGATATAACCGAAGGACGGTGAGTTTTAAACGAACTGCATGATCCATCTGGTAAAGATTGATCATTAGATTTATTTTTGGACTTCAATCATGGAACTACCCTTTGAATTCAAATTGAAAAATGGAACTGACATTTAAATGAATACATGTAATAGACCATGTACCTGTCAATGATTTAGTGTTCGTTTGACAGTATATTAGTAACATTAATCATCAGAGAGTCTAGGACATACATTCATACTTTTTGAAAAAAATAATATAAAAAATAATCAAAAATCAAATGAGACAACGCGTGTAGTATAACTTTCTCATATTTTCAATTGTTTCTACACTAAGTTTCATTAATATTATCGATGCGATTGTAAAGTAAAATAACGTGGTATCGTATTGAATCGTGTTTAACCATCTGAATCAAAAGAAAAAGGGTAATTTCTGTAGCTGTAGAATAGATTTAATCAGGTCATTTAGCATTTATCCGATCAGTGTTCCGATCATCAACCGACAGTAAAACGCTAAGCTACCGTATTATGGCAATCGAACGTGAATTTCGAAGCTCATTTCTTTAATTGCTCATAATTCTGTAATATAAATGTCACTGTTCGTGGTTAGAGTTAAAGGTTTGATATGTACATATTAATTGAGATTATAAACCTGAACCAGAACGGTCACCTATAGAGATTCCCACCACGCATATCAATAGATTATCCTCCTATATTGTGTGATAAACCCCTGCGGATAGTTTTTCAATCAACGAATATGTTCGTGGAAAAATCCCATATCAGGAACATATTCAGAAATGATTAAGGGGATCACAATAACTCCAAAAATGCACAACAACACGGGTCATTTGAACAGTGCCTTGATTTTTCGTTATGGTGATATTGATTCCAGAGATAGGAGAAATATTATGACTTCGCACACAGTTCAAAAATGGAGGAAACTGGAGCAAGACCAAAAACGAAGAAACGACGAACTACTCCGCAGGGATGGGCCAGGTATACAGATAATTTGTATTTCTAGTGAAAAAGAAGACATCACATTTTTCGTGGCACTTCGTCAATTTCTCGAAATCTTTCCCAGTTAATCACGACCCGTGATCCTATTTCAGAAAATTACAAGTCGGTTATCAAAAGCCGTATATCCGAAGTTGAAATGATGACCAATCCTCCTCCTAGACCTCCGCTCATTTATGAATTGGTTGACGACACATCGAAAGCCAGAATAGAAGTTAGTAGTTAACTTCAATGATATTTGTGGCTCTGATAGATCGTAGTTTATCATTCTGTCTCCAATTTCCTTCAGAAAATTGATAATTGGGATATGGAGGATTTCATTAGAGCTCGGAGAATGAAATGGAAGGTACGAAATGGAAAATGTCGCGTGCAGAAATTACGCGAATAAAAGAATAACATCCTCATGGTCTCAGGGCCAGTTTATAATCACATGAATAACTAAATAACTTGATAAAGAAAACTTGAACAAGATTTGATTTAGCAATTCGATAATTTCAAAAATTTATAGGCCTCACAGTAGGTTTTGATTAAACTTTTATACGCATTACATTTCGTCCACGTAGAACCGGTCAGATCAGTTTCGATACGCCGCAAAAATGGTGACAATCATTTCGCAAACATGCAAGAAATGGCAACAGTAAGTTTACAGGAAAATTATTCAAACATGATTCTTTTATTCTTCTAACGATAACAGGATATCACGTTTTAATTGGTAAAATGGCTTACTAAGACTGCTTTGTACGAGTAGAGCCAAATGAAATACTTCAAAATATTTCAACAAACCTAACTTGTCTTTATGAATTCTTACAATATATTCCTTAGAATATGTTTTACAGATTTATTTCTATGTCACGCGACAAACCTTTAACTCAGTATCGTCGAGGTGCGGCCGCGACTAATCCAAAAAGTGCCGGAAGTGAGATGAATGAAAGATGTAGCGTAAGCGTTGGCCGCGTTTCAGAGCTGTGTCCTTTAGGAAAATTCTTAATTCGTCAGAGCTGCGGCCTTTCTATGTATCAAATACAATTTGCTTTAATTCATCTCATTAACAGATCGGTTGGGAAGTTCAGTCATATTTGTGTATACCCCCTCGACAGCGCTCGAGAAAACAATTGAAAAAGGTCAGTTAAAAGAAAAATTTTGCACAAAATAGAAAATAAGTCGTTGTTAGAATTTCCAAAAGACTTGAATATCTATTCTATTTGTAGATTGATTGGATCTTGAGGGCAACGAAGGCGTTTGTCCAACTATTTCCGGATGAAATGCTCAGCGAATCGGCCAAATATGTTGGCTACAACAGGTAACTGTGTTAACAAAAACTTCTGATATTTTGCGTTCGTCTCTTCCCAAAGATATTTGATATTTCATGCGAATTATATTCGATATAGATTTGAAGATGGTCGTTTAATCGCGAAACAAGGACGGAAACCGGACTGGTTTTATTACGTTCTATCGGGAAAAAGTACGTGTCATTGATCGAATGGCGATATATTAAAAGGATAGTTTTTTTGCGACCATTGATGGGTATTCTGCGTATATTATTTTTCAGTCGTACAATTTCGTCAGTATAAACTGTCATCGGGGGCTGTAAATCGTAATATGGGTAACTTAACCAAAGGCATGTCAACTGATGTACGTATGTATAGAATTACATCATAAACGTATTCGAGTATTATTTCTACCTACACCTTTTTTTATGTCGGTTTCCATTGCCGCGTGTCACGTTCATTGATAATTCATGTGCCCGAAGCATAATTCTTCATTCAAATCAAAATTAATTACAGGTTGACGAATTAGTAACGGGTACATTACGGGAATGTGCGATGCTCGCTAAAGGACACGTGGAAGTTCTCGTGTTGCATAGATCTGCATTTTTACACTTACAACACACGTCAGACGAGCTTCCGTTAGATTTTGTCAAGTAAGCCTGTCACCTAGTCGTCTTGACTAACCTTGGAGTAATCATTTAAAAAGATTACTCCAAGGACTAACTTACGTATCTCTGAGAAAGTCGTCTTTATTTTCGTATATCTATTTCAGAAAATTAGATATATTTCGGGATTTCCCGGTCGATGCAATACTGTCTCAACAAGATGAAGCCATACGTTACGATTATTACGGGTGAGATTTAATCCTGCACTTCGCTCGCCGGTAGTGACTGAGTATTTCATTTCTCTTTCCATTAATTCATTGCAGTCCTGGAAAAGTGGTGGCAAAAGACACGAACAGAACGCCCTGGTTGCACATAATAAAAACAGTTAGTCGAAAACCGTGTTTGTTTTCACTATATTCAACTCATTAAAAATATTGATAATTTTGTACCACTTTACGACGTTAGGGCCTACCCCAGGTTTAGCTATCAAACAATTCGTGAGTACAGCCAGATCTTACAGTTTAGTGCTATATATGTTTTACTTTAGGGTAATGTTAAGGTTGTCAGAAAACAATCAGTCGTTGACACGAAAAATGAATTCAAAGTGGTCAAACAGAGTAAAGATGACCTCGGCCTTTTTAAACCTCCCAGCCATGCGAAAGGTAAACTTTCACTGTATTTAACGATATTCGTCTCAATATTTCTTAAAGGATTGAACAAAAGCATTATAAGTGGTCATTCAATTTCAGCTATGTTGGGCGTGAGTTACCAGCAAAGAATGTTCAAAGAGGGTCTGAAAATCGAAGCTGAATTGGCTCATCTTCCACAGGTAAGTCAATCGGCTTGAATTGACAATCTAATATGTTTTATAGGTTTAACTCAATGATTTGAAATTATAACTTAAGTTTGTTCAATTAACGATGTGCTAATAAAACGTGTTGAAGTTTTTTTTTCGTAACCATGTTAACCCGAACAATTTGCAGGTTGCTCCTCGACTCCGGACGTCGACGAAATCTGCGCGGTCATTGGTCGTAACGCCCAATAAACAACATAGAACTATCATTCACAAAGAACCATCTGATAAACAAAAACAATCGCCTGAGTCTATTCAAGAAGAATATCTCAAACGGGTTTGTCGCCTAGGAAACCTGGGACTTATATGAATTATATGTATGAGATATAGAAAATGTGCTATTCAAGGGATTTGTAATCGTATACAGCTTCACCAATATACCGCAATATTTGTTATATTGTATCATATCTTAATCTTTGTCAAAGCTATTGATTTTTACTGATGTTCTTAAAATGTTATATAAAACCCAAAGGGGGCTTAGAATTTAGGATTCAGACTCCTTGTCATAGATTCTAAATATTCGACGCAATTTTCAGATCGCCAACCGAAACGTGATGAGTCAGACCATTTCTGAACAAAATGACGAGGAAAATCAAAATGAAAGAGTTACAGGTATTTCGAAACCATATGCGATATGGATATCACATATTTCTAATCTGAGGATTTTCTTCGAGTTTATGAATATATTCTGAATACGTAACTGAATCTTTTTTTTTACAGAGACGCGCTCTTCAAGTAAATCCCGATCTACTGCATCATCTCCCAGTAAATCGGCGCTGAAAAGCCGTAACAGTAGCGGCAGTGGTAGTCGAGGTTCAGCTCAGAAAAAATCTATGAGTTTCGATAAAGATCTCAATCCGTTTTCAACCTCGTATTCTCCTCCACCAAGAAAACGACCTCTGGTAATTAAAAAAAACCCGTTTTCTGTATGTTTTCTCTAGTCTTCTCTCAAGTCGTTTCTAAATTTCCAACACTTTGCGTTGTAAACTGTACTGATGATAAATGGGCGAAAAATGGAAATATCTTCAACCGAAAAATAGCTATATAGAATCATGATGTAATCTGAAAATATTTTGGAATATTTCAAGATCTTTCTCGCCAATTTGGTAGTAAGAGTCAATTTTATCGCTCCATGTGGGAATATAGATTTTTTGACATGATTTCTGTTACAAATTGTTCTTATACATGATAGATAAAGAGAAGAGAAACGAAAGGAATCGAAGCGTTTTTACCGCCTGTTATCAACGTACCGAAACGTGACAGCGATGACGAAACAGACGACGAACATCATCCATTCTTCATCACGAGAGAGAAGACGCAGACGTCAATGTTGAAAATAGGTTCGGGCAAACGGAAAGAGACGAGTTACAGAGATACGATAGTGCTGTTAGACGTACTGAAGTCGGGAGGAATGTTTGTAAGTATAGGCAACGAGGGAGAAGATAGGAGATATTTGATTCGCACCGCTTAAAAATATTCCACAGTGGCTTATTTTACACGCAAGGCTAAAGCGGCCGTAATTCACGTTAAAAACCTTCGCTAGATACAATTTGACTGCCGAATTTGAATTATGCCCGCATTACTAGAATATAAATTGCTTATTTTACCACTCAGAACAGATACGGAGTAGTTTTCATTACAGAAAATCTTTAAATTTCACTGGCTTTTTATCCCACACGCTTATACCACACACAGGGCTTGGAGGATATTTACAAGTGCTTAGAGCAAGAGCATAAGAAAGAAGCTATGGAATTAGTAAGTGAAGTAAAGTAGTTCAGTTCGCTCTCCCAATTTAATTTTCTCCGTTGTCATTTCGCAGAATTCATTTTTTTGTTACTAAACGATCATTTCTCAGGAAAGTGAACAACCACTCTGTTTACCCTGAAATCTACTTCCGATTGCAGGGACTTGAACACCTACAGCAACCGATGACTTCCGAAGAACCCGGGTTTAGTTTGGTACGAAAATTAGCTACATGTATCTCACTTTGATACGGATTTCTCATCTATATCCCTGATTTTTAATATGAAACAATTTCGTATGTAGATTAGCGACGGAGCCGAAATAATAAGAATAAGCAAACGATTCTTCCTTCAGCGCGCAAACAACAACACGATGCTAAAGGTGGACACATTGGTAAGTCCAATTAGGATCAACCCACTTAGAATCAAGGCCTACAATTTCTATTAAACCTTTGAAAAATCTTTTCAATTTTTAAATAGGAATTCCCTTGTTTTTTATTTGATTGGTAGATTTCGTTTGATTTGTTTTGATTTGGTGTCCCTTAAAACCAACCACACCTGCTCAACCAAGGGGTTCATGATATACATTAATGATACACAGATGTGGTAGAAGTGGATGAATCGATTATGAATTTGTTTAATTTCGTTCGATTTCAGATCAAGAAATATATGAATGAACGAGAAGCGCAGGACACTTTACACGATGATGAAATCTGGAATAAATATAAATCTGCACTCATGGATAAAACGATCTCGACCATCGTAAAAAGAAATTCGCCGAAACACAAATACCTAAAGAAATCTCACAAAAATAATATCAGCAGTTTTCCTGGCAGAGAAAAAACTGTTTTCACGTTCAAAACGTTGTAAAAATGGTGTGTTTGTTATCGAAACAGACTTAAAGAGTGTTTAAGTGTTCTTTTTTATTGAAGTGAACTTGTTGCACGGTGGTACACGATTTATCTCTAGGCATCCGATTGTAGACAATCACAATAAGCAAATACTGGAATTTGTTTGAAAATAAATATAAGTCCTTATTAAAATGTTTCGACGAATTTTGTTTTGAATTCCGTCGGTCTTCTCCCTACGGCTAACCGGCCTCGGCCCGCTGGAAAAATCGTAAGTGCATGAATGACTAGATCAACTCGACACAAAGTATCCTTTGTCCTAATCAGCCAAGGATGCGAAATATTAGCCTTATAATGAATGCAAGCACCATATGCAGGTGCATACCATTTGAATGTCCGTGAATGTATCAGCCGTGCAGTTGTGCCATGTACACGGGATTCGAACCTAAAATTTGACAGTTCAATCAGATTTCCAGCTGTGGCAGTCGAGCTTTCTTCGCATCCGGTGTCAACAAAATAATGGAGGCTGAATTTGGCAAAATTAACCACAGCGAAAATCAGTGCAAAATGAAGCATTTACGACACGACACGCACCTCATAGACCGATAATATGTTAGTATGGGTAAATTCACATGTTTTGAGATTGTACTTAATGACAATAAGACGGTTTTCCACCCTGGGGAACGGGTGACAGGACTATGCGTTTTAGAACTGAAGGGCAGTATGAAGATGCGAGCCCTGCGCGTATTCATGCGTGGCGTAGCTAAAGTTCACTGGACTGAATCCCGCAGCACTGGAACCCGACTCGGTTCCTATACCGAACATTACAACGCCGAAGTCGAATACTTTTATAAACGTCAGGTGCTATTTGGAGGAGGTAAGCTTTCATCGAGTAATTTATGACGAATAGTCAAAAAAGGGAAAATATCCTAAAATTAAATTTGCTAATTTTCAATGATAATCTTGCTGTTTTTCAATGTAGATCATACTGTGTTAATTGTTTTATAGTTATGTGTTGTCAGCCTCATAGAAAAATTTCCTTAGTCTTTCTGTGGCAAAGTTAAGAATGTGCAATGCATAATGTTTTATGTCTTAGCGGAAAATTTTGCGAAAATATCTAAAGAAGACTTTATTAGGTATAGCGATATGGATGAGAAAACGTATTGATAAATGATAATCAATTGTTATATGAAAGAGTTTTTTTACGTAAACATGAAAAAAGTAAACATTTTTAGGTGATTACAAAGATTAAAATTTTCTATGTATTCACTTGTACATGAAAAAATTAGAAGACGAAATTTATTTATCAAGAGGAAGAAACAAAATGTGACATTCCAAACACTTTCTAGAGCCCATCATCAGTGTCAATTTGGTGTTTTCAACATCTTAAATTTGTATAAATTGGGTTTTAATCTTATTATCTAGTGTGGCTATTCTATTATTCATCGATTATCTTAAGAAATAATGGAAATTTCTTATATGTTTTTTTGTTGTAGAATCCTCTGTTGTGAGAGAAACATTAAGTGAAGGTCGACATGAGTTCAACTTCACTTTTGAGTTACCGATGGGGTAAGTGTACGTCGTTATAGATTTTCGTTTGCGAACATCTGTTACAGCTGGAAACATTCTGATGAATGCCAGTATAGGCCTATTAGAGAATGAATATCTAAATTTACAAAAGATGAAATTAATTTTTCGCGTTAAATTTGTACTGTAATTTAATCATTTCAGCGGAATCTCTACGTCGTTTGAGGGCAAGCACGGCAGTATACGATACTGGTTAAAAGCGGAAATTGACAAACCGTGGTCTTTCAATCATAAAACGAAGAAAGCTTTCACAGTTATTAGTCCGATCGATATTAATAAACCTGAGTATCAGGTATGAAACGCCCACTCTGAAAGCCTATTTAGACTACAACGAGCTATTTAAATTACAGTAGTTCTTTTTTTTCTCATAGATTCCCGTGGAGAATAGTGTTGAAAAGACGTTATGTTGTTGGCTATGTACATCAGGTCCTATTTCAATCAGCGCTCGGACGGACAGACGAGGATATTGTCCAGGTAAGGTCACTCTTTTCTCAACAATACCTTGAAAAGTTCTTGATGAAAATTGGGTAACAGCACATGAGCTATCGAAGCTTTCAAATGGCGCCACTAAGACAATAGATGTACTCGATTAAAATGAGTTCACTTTCAATTAAGTTTGATCACATAATTTTCATGTGTCATCACGCAGAATTTGAGAAATCATCATTAGATTTTAATTGAGTTTAAGAAGAAATCCAGTGTTGATGTTGTACTGTACAGCCACACCTGGCAAATCCTGATGTAATTTTGCTTACCACAGTAGCATTGCCGGTTCCCTACTTAGGGGAAGAATTCAAACTATTTAAAACTTGTTTTAAGCGATTTTTAGCTCCGCTGTGACGGGTTAGGGGGTGAGCTGTTGTCGTCCATTCGTTCGTTCGTGCATCTGTCAACTTTTTCTTCAAATCGCTACTAGTCCTACAGTTTTAATCAGATCAATTCCAAATTTGGTACGAATGTTCTAAATCTATGGACCAATACCTACAAAGTACAGAGCCCTTTTTGGATTTGGCCAAAAGGGGGCACCCCTAGGTATGCAACTTCTATTTCTTCAAATCACACAGCGAAGCTATAAAAGCCGATAGGCTCCTTGTTATTTGAAAAGCCTCTTCGGGATATCTTGTTCTTTCGATTACTACTTTGTGAATGAAACTGTATATGTTATTCAGGAACTTATTTGTTTCCTTTTTGAAGGTGAATCGATAGCAATTTCTGCCGATTTTGAGAATCACTCGTCGCGAACAATCATCCCTTACGCCACGCTACATCAAACGCAAACGTTCTTCGCGAATGGAAAATCACGAGTCAGAGGAACAAAATTCACAGTTTTAACAGGTACGTTGTTTCGCTTCAGGCAATTGGATGTTTACTCTAAACAAATTCATAATTGGTACTTACATTGATCTCTTCAGGGCTCGTTAATCTAGGGTCCCTACAAGTTGATTCCTTAAAAACTCCTTCTAAACAGAAAATGCATTTTAAAGGTGCTTGAAGCTCATAATTTGAGTAAAATGCCTGAAACTCCTCTAAAACTCCTTCAGTTTTTAGAAATAGGCAATTGAAATGTTTGTAGTTGTACAGACTACGCCTAAATAGGTACAGTTGGCAACAGGACACCGAGTTAAGGTGTAAGCACTGAATTAATGGTTTTACCGGGATGAACAGTACCAATTCAGGAGGAGTCTATTGTTATTGTGATATGAAAGCGATGCAGAAGCTTTCTCAAAATTTGAAATTTTCTATTTATGAAACTCCTTATAACCAGGAATGACTGATCTGTAGGGATCCTGTAATGACGATGCGAATTTGATATTTTTGTCTAGGTTTACCTGTTTCACCGGGAAGTCGAGCTACGTGGGACGCTCAGTTACTCAAAATTCCCGCTGTTTCTCCGTCTGTTATGAATTGTTGTGTGATAAAAGTTGAATACTATGTCAAGGTAACGTGGGTCTAGATAATATCAAAATTTACATCGATTCAAAAAAAAATTTCTTATTGGGTAGGCCTAACTATTCATTATTACAACAGTATTTCTAGCTTTAATGTTTTTCGTATCTTAGTGACTTGAAATGCAAGGAAAATATATAGACATCTTAAAATTGAATAGAAAAGTTTTGTAATTTCTTAATGAACTGCTTCTCAAGAAATTGGAAATTACATTGATTCAAAAGAGAATTCTAAGTACACTAGTATTGTTGGCCCTGGACTAGTGTCATAAAGCGTAATTGATTATATTTGTTCCAAGTACTGTGAGAAAAGTTAGATAGCATTTAATTGTGATATTCTGATATTTTTGAAAATAAACCGCTTGATATATATTTTCAGGTTGCCTTGCATATACCGGGTGCATATAATCTGTCACTTCATCTACCGATAGTAATTGGAACTGTACCTTTCCGTCGTGTAAATCCACATCTCTTATCTGACCCAATGGTGCTACGTGACACGAACGTGTCGTATTTCGGCAATCAACTCATGCCTGCCCCTCCACCGTACAGGGAAACTCCTACACCTCCGCCCCCGTTTGACGGTATGTTCATATATCCTTTACCGAAAAATTTTCTGAAGGCTATGAAAAACTTAAATTGATAATGTTAGAAGATATGCTTACGGAGAGCCTCAAATATTTTTCAATACTTTTGAAAATCTAACTCACGTACCATAAACCAAAATTGGTCTCACAGGGTAGCCACTGACCTGGACAACTCAGGAAATCAGAAAAATCTAGAAAAAAATTTGGAAAACTCAGGGAATTTGACAAATGATACACAGTACAGGGGTTTTTAAAGCAATGGAAAGTGGCCACCCTGTCTGATGGGTTAAGGGTTGAGATCGATGATCCTGGTGAAGATGATAAAATGTTTCATCGTTGTTCTAACAGATCCGCCGACGTACGCGGAAAGCATATGTGGAGCAGTGAATATAAACGATGATGAAGACGACGAGGATGGATTAGGAACGATGGGTGAAATCACGTTTACACCGATGTATACGTACGTGTACGATTATAGATATCGACCTCCGCCAGCTTATAGCGAGGTGAGTTGCTTCGATCCATCCTTACTGTCGGTCGGATTTAACGGTTCAGTTTCTTCGCTCGCCATCCTTATTAATATTAAACGCAGTTAATCGTGATATTCTTCGACTAATTTTCTGAAATAGTTTCAAGTTGAGCAGCAGCAACTTGATTGACTGGAATTATATCAAAGTGCTTAAACTCTATATATCTTACAATGATTAACGCATAATTTGGAATTCCGCGATTTATTGAAAAATCTTATAGTTTACAAGGCAGGTGCCTTTGATTCTAAAATCCTTTCATTATCTAAATCATTCACACATTGTCTACCAATAGTAATCGCAACTGTATCTTTCGCATCTTTTCATTCTTAACTCATTAAACTCGCTCAAAATTCGTTGAATTTCTTGTCTACATATAGGTTTATGTAACAACCTGAATTGCCAACAGTTTTCTGGGAAAGGTATCGTTATTTTCACTTTCGAGTCAAACTGGTCAAAGTCTCTATTCACATCTATTATATACATATTATGTATGTAACTATACGTAACAATTTTTTTTCTCGAATACCTAAATTTCAGTTGGGACGAATTAACTCTCTTCGTGCTAGGCATTTTATAGCTTTGATTAAAGGGGGCTGGTTGGTGATACGTTCATTTTACCTTACACACCAATTCACCTGCGGCATATTTGAAATAGTGCCCAGGCCACTGTTGCACTGACTGAAAATATGCTTAAGATCGGGGCCAGTTATTCAAAAGTTGGTTTAACTTAACCTGTGGATGATTGAATCTCGGTATTAGCCAACTTATGTACAACTGGCCCCGGTGTAAGAACATTTTCAATCTATGCGATGTAGCCCCTATGACTGACTTCATCAATTGAGTTAACCACTGGGTTTGATTACCGGTGATTGTCTAGCTATTTAGAGATTTGATTCACTGTTCCTTGTATGATCGAAAGATTTCACACAATTTCATCAACTTTCTTAGTGGAGTTTTGGTAATATTGATATGAAAACTTTTTAAAATCTGCTTTCAAGAATCTATCCACTATCGGTTTTTTGACAGCTTTCTTTGTCATTTTTTTTTCCTTCAACAACTCGATTTTGTATTCGACTTGAAAAACATGAACTATCAGTAGAGAATAACTTACTTAATTGAAATTAGATTGCATAGCAAATCGCTATAGGACTAATGCACTTCGTCCACTTCGTAGGACTATTAACACACACAGTTGCCAACTCAGTAGCATAATTTTTTAAAGATAACCATGAACGAAGTGCTAGATTAATGCTTTCAAATCAAAGGAAAATAACCACAATATGCGTGTACTATATGTGTAACGCATTGGTATATGTATATGTCATAGCCGTTATTAAGAAGTACATATTCTTGAATATAGTTAATTCTGCACTCAATAGTTGGAAACGCGTGCTTATGTTTAGTTTTGTTTTGATATTTTTTCAGATCGATCCTCATCCATTGGGCCGCGACGCTTACGCCTTGTCGATGGGTAGCCAGTTATGACGTCTACCGTCTTCACACATCTGACGAGCCTAGCTGCATTTAGTTCAGAATTTAGTACGAACTGTTTAGTTGTACTGAATGACGACGATGACGACCGAGACGCAATATCGAGCCGTATTTTTTTCCGTGGCACGAAACGTATATCGTTCGAGTTGTCGTTGTACGATCGTTCGTGTGTATGGCGGGAAAAACCGGCGTAAAATCGTGCACATACGTTCACTGGTGGTTTATATAAAGAAATGCATGGCTGTGTGGAGTGTTGTCTGTTAAAAAACAAAACATAATACCCACTATATTCTTAATCGGAAATCAACTTACTTAATCGTATAACAATAGTAGATCATTGGTACATGTGAGAAGAGTATATGCATGTGCTTGCGCTTTATAGTTCACTGTAAACATGGTTTATCAGCCGTTGAAATATATTTTTCGTGTTTTAGTACATTTACAGGAAAACGTTTAAGACAATAATGATACGCACTTTGGATATGCGCTGTAATGTTCTAATAGTATGCATGATATATGTTATTTTTGTATTTGTGATATATTCATATCAGCGAACATCGTGTACATGCACATTCGATACTGAACATGTTACTGGTACATATTATTATGTGCATTCGTTGTGTACATGTTTGTATTGTTGATGTACATCGTGTACCCGGTAATAAAATATTGGGCATTGAAGATTTTTGTTGTGCATTTTGACTTGAACAACATGTGCATGTTTTCATTGTGTGCATGTACAAGTTGTTTCACTTTCATATGATACCTTCTTCAATCAAAACTCCCTATTCGAACATTAGGCATCCGAGATCTCCAATATGTCTGAATCCACTCGTAAAGCGAGACCAGGAATCTTTGGAGGTTGATCTCCATGTCTTTCTCGGTCTCCCTTAGCAGCGACGTTTACACCAGGCCATGGTATATTTGATGTGATTCATGATCGTATTGAACATGTTGTTTATACGTGTTCACGCGCACTATATTCACACATTGTCTGACATTTCACATGTTTATATTCGGATTCAATCTACTGACTCAAAACCAAAAACTGGCAATGACGATACTTTATGTACGCACAAATAGGTAGCAACAGATTGTTTTTTACACAGGAGTTAGCGATAATTTTGTAAGACCTTTTGTAATGCCTTTAAGAGAGATTAATAAGCTTACTGATAAGTGACAGGGAGTTAGATCTGATACCGTAGTTTATTCACTCATATACATGTAGTGGTTTAGTATGTCGAGTAGATAAGCATTCGTTAAATGTAGTTGGAGTCAGTTTCTTATTTATCACTGATTTCGCTGTGAAGTTGATTTGCTGATTAGTGTCCCGAGTTCTTCGCTGACTTCATGGAAGTTTCAATGTTGAATGAGGAGATGATTTGGGCGTCTAGATGATATAAGTGTCTGTTTTATTGTAAAAATATGAGTTAACCGTATTCTGAGTTAAGGCAAGACTTATGATAGTATATTTCGATGGATAAATGTGGAAAGTTGTTAGGAGGGAGGTGATAGAACTAGTTGTAGAACACAACGTACATACCGTATATGATTGTGAATCTTGAGAAATGTTCCACTATGTGTGAAACATATTGTACGACAGAACTGTTTAACTGTTGTCAAGTGTTGCCATCTTGAAAATATGTATGATACAAATAAAAATACGTCGTATAAAGATTTGTATTTTGATATATTGATGGAATTTGCTCATCAAAATGTATAGAAAAACCATATTAATTGTTTTTGTTATGACATGTATTTATGTGCTATGCCAAAATGTAGATTGTTCAACTTATACTCAAGTCTCACAGAGTTATGTATATGTATTATGATGTATAGCATGAAGGTTATCATGAATAGACAACTTGCGTGTGATGTCTTCAGAATATAAATCTTGGTCAGTTTGTCTCGCAAATGGATCAGAGGTTAGATAATCTGTGGCATCAGCGCCTGTTAATCTCATGGAGTAATTATCCTGCATAAATTACTCTTAAGGATAGGTTTTTGAGGTTGGTCAATCACGTGTGAAAATGTGATACTCCGTGACTGGAACATGTTTTGTGTTACCCTGAACCCCTGTAACCAGGCACCATATTGCTACCTTTCATATTAATTTTCAAACATATGTTGTAATTAACGCTACCCTGGTCAGGTTTTCTGGGACCATAAATTATATAAAACGTTGGTTGAATAGTGATATTTTCATTTCCAGATTTATGCCCGTATTTACTGGGCTTCAGCTTCATAGTTGAATTAACCTTTTGTGTTTGAAATGAAAATGTTTATTAGGCATCTGAACCATTTTTTGCACATTCCTGGTTAGAAATCGGAAAGTAATGGTTACAATTGAGTAATATAGAACCGGGAAAAATGTATCTATTTGATTCCAGCTCGAACTCAAAGTTGTAGATTTCACTGTTGATACCTTCTGAAGACTAGTGTAAATTAGCTTTGCGCTGGTATTTACTCTATTCAAAGTCGAGGTGCTTGCAAAGAATCAAATTGTTCATACCGTATTATATATATATATATATATATAGATTATATATTGTTTATATATTGATAATAACGATAGTAATAATAATCGATATTAATACTGGTAATATTGATAATAATGATAGAATGTATGATATTGTAACTTGATTGGTCAATATGATTAGATACATACACACAATAGTAACTATTTATTTATGTATACATATTATATGTATGTGTCGATGTATCTCTAACCCAACTATTAGATAAACTATGGTAATGTGCAATAATATTACGAATCTAAACGAAAAAAAATTATTAATATAGTAGAAACATATCTATTTTTTCAAGCCGATGTAATCGAGGCGGGTGTTTTTTTGGTTTAGTGAATTGCGGGGTCGTTAAGTTTTGAATGTGTTTCTTTTCCAATAGATGTGTATCTTTCATTGAAAAAACCAAGCTGAGGAAAAAAATAACTGATCGAGAATCTGTGAAGTGCAATTTTGCTGTTAATGATAGAAAGTGCTCGCATATTTTGCTTTAAAGGAAGAATATAATCGTTCTTTGGCTTAGGTATAGGTGGCAGTAGCGGCACGTGTGTGTAGTACATTTTAGCGGTGAATTTTCTATTTTTGTGCATTTAGTTCATATGAAATTTCATTCACCCATTTTCATTTTCTACAAAGGCCACATTGTTTGGAACTTGTTAGTAGAATTATTAGGTGATATCTTATTCTTTGATATATCTCTTTTTGAGATCGACTTTTTCTTTCATTCGGAGCCGCGCAGTAGGTCTTTGGTCGACCCTATCCATACCATGACGACTCGGTCGTAAACTGATAGCACTTAACCATCGTCGTTCGGTTCAAATTCACTGTAATTTCGCGATATTTATGAATACCAAAAGATTTGAACTGTTTAAACGGGGAACTTTTGATGTTATTCAACCGCCTTGACCGTGTCGGCGTGACATCATACTTTTTGACTGAGAGTGTCGAATATACTTGTCTTACATAACAACAAAAGACTATGTAATTTGGTCGTTTACCAGTTTTTTGGAACAGGTATGTAAATCTGGCGTCGTTCTCGTGAAAATTAAATAGCACATGGTTGTATGATCTCTATATACTAAAAACGGCCCATAAGTGGTAAATAAGGAATTTACGATCTCGTATGAAATGAAGTGTTCAAATATCTCGTATATGTGTTCAAAAAGCGTTTCCATGTGAAAAAGATCGTGCGGGTTGGCTCTACGTGGTTGGTTAGATCGTCAGTTAGACAGTTTGTGTCGTCTGAATTTATTATTTATGTTGAAGATTTGAGAACAATCTCTTTCCTCGGACTTCGGTCCGATTAATTTAAATATTTTGTACAATCCCGTAGAAACTTTTGTGTTTAAGCGCTTATTTATTTATTTGTCCGTTTGTTTATTATACCATGATTATCATTTATTTTTACTGTGAATGTAATAAAAATTGCTAAAAAATAAAAAATAGTGTTTCTGAAAAGCTAGAGCATGTTTGTTTGTTTCATTGATTCAATTG
This sequence comes from Tubulanus polymorphus, assembly GCF_964204645.1. Lineage (NCBI taxonomy): Eukaryota > Metazoa > Nemertea > Palaeonemertea > Tubulaniformes > Tubulanidae > Tubulanus > Tubulanus polymorphus. Next base: position 4,121,790 of record NC_134029.1, on the reverse strand, counting down.
TTGTATACGCTCAAGTAGCAGTAATAGGGGTAATAGGCTTTCAAGCCAAAGGTCGAACGGTCGAGTTCATTAAAAAACAAATTATCTTAGAGGCTGCTGATTGTGCCCCAGTCTGCCCTGGCTCCAGTCACCAACGGGATCCGATTTTGATTAGAAGGTGCTGACTTATGTCGTCCCTGCGACTCGACGCAGGCGTCGTGTCGCCCGTCGAGATAAGCCAGCCGGTAAGTACGGATACTCATTCATAGTCTGCACTTGATTGTCTAAAATGACAATTCATCCATTTTCAACTATAGATTTAATATAAGATCAATAAGTTAAATCAGAAATAAATCATAAAACCGATATTTGCACGTATGGACAGATTAATCAAATCTGTCAGCAAATCGATAAGACAGTTTTAGATGAACAATTCAATGTTTTTAGGAAATTGTGTTCAAAAATGACTTTTAAATCGAGAATCCATACGCCATTTTTAAAATGTATCATTCATATTTGAAAGCGCCATCGAATTAATGACATCGACAAGTGGTACATAACATGAAAAAATCTAAAACAATTGCAACGCGGGCGAGAACTGCCTATTTGATGAATAGAACTACCGCATATCGGGCCAAAGTTATTGAAAAATTATTGAATTTCGGCAAGTATATAAAGCAGTCGATGCAATTAAAGTTGTTCAGTTCGCGTTTCAAATCAGTGCAGTAAAATGCGGATTTGGACGGTTTTCGCTCTAGGCATCATTGTCATAGCTATTCTCATCGGGAACGGTGGTAAGTAATGATGCATTGAACATTGAATGACGTGAAACAACATCCAACTAGCTAAAAAATAATGCAAAAACGTATCAAATGGATAATTAGATTGAGACTTAAATACATTAACGTCACTCGTCATTTTTGTCTATGTCAACCACGTATTAGGGAAATTTCAGCTCAATTTGAATGAATATAACAAAGACAAAATTTTTGATTTTTATAAATGAAATATTTTTCAATATGTCACCTACGTCGTGAAGCTGTTGCGGGAGATTGCGTTAGAAATTTAAAAAACGACTGCATGCACTGTTCATACCTATCTTTATAGATGCAGAAACAAATAAAGCGTCTGGCAAGGTAAGCATCATTCAAATTATCATTCACATTGAAGGCAATATTTTTCAATTTTAAGTCATTAAAATGTGTTTCATTCGATTTCATGATTAGAATACGATCATTTGGCCTGGTGTGTTATTCTCAAATATATATAAACGAGTTGAAGGCCATTTCTTTATAGGACTTGCGCGTGACCTAATAGGGTTGCGTGATGGGTCTGCGCCTAACTCACTTGACGTCACAGCACGTCATAATGTCCATTTAGCAGAAGCGTCTAGTCACGGTATTTGACGAGGGACAATAGTAACAATATGACGTGTGTGACGTCACGTGAATATTAACTTTAGCGTTGGGGACGTTGTTGACGTCATTGCACTGATTCATAGCTCATTGGCGATGATGTCATTTGATTATGATGAATAAACTAACTTGTAACTTGTAACTTGTAACTTGCAAGAAGTGAAAGCAGTCAATCATATGGCGTGGCCTCGATACTGATTGTCACTATTCACATCATGGGCGCATTTGTTTGAAATCGGTTTATTATAGAGACCGGTTTATGTCAGTTTAGTCCCAAACCGGTTAGCCGTAGTGAAAACGAATGCGACAAAACGAAAAGTCAGTTTGAGAGAAAATGTACTTCTTCCGCCATACTGGAAAAGTCGGTTTGATGTATAAAAATCGCTCGCCGAACGGTTTACTCGGTTTACGCAAACTGTTTAGGTTTACGCCTAAACAAAGACGTCGGCAAGACGATTTTCCTACAAACCGATTTCGAACAAATGCGCCTCATGTTAATGATATTATTTATTCAAAAGTCAGGTGGTGACGTGTGTGAAGACACGGGAAAGAAGAATTATTGCGACTACATGGTAAAAAATGATAAATGTCGTACCTCAAATGCAAGAAAGAAATGTGCAAAAACGTGTGGACATTGTAAATGTATGTAACTACATCAGTACATGAAGGGTGAATTATATATCTACCATTATAACTAATCATAAAAACTGATACGTATCTAATTGTGTATATTTTTAGCGGGAGGAGAAAATCCATCGAATCTGAAAAATGAAAAACCGTCGAAACGGAAAAATGAAAAACCGTCGAAACCGAAAAATGAAAATCCGTCGAAACCGAAAAATGAAAAACCGTCGAAACCGAAAAATGAAAAACCGTCGAAACCGAAAAATGAAAAACTGTCGAAACCGAAAAATGAAAAACCGTCGAAACCGAAAAATGAAAAACCGTCGAAACCGAAAAATGAAAGACCGTCGAAACCGAAAAATGAAAAACCGTCGAAACCGAAAAATGAAAATCCGTCGAAACCGAAAAATGAAAAACCGTCGAAACCGAAAAATGAGGTATTGGAGTAAATATATTTTCAGATATCTTTGTATTCTTGAGTTAAGAGTTAGTACAGAATATCTGTGTAAGTAACCACATCTGTCAGAAATCTATCTATCTTTTTATCAGAAACCCAGCGGTGACGTGTGTAAAGACGCGTATAGTCGGAATGTCTGTAACTTAAAGAAAAAGAAGAATCAGTGTAGTACCTCGAGTGCAAAAAATAAATGTAAAAAAACGTGTGGCTATTGTAAATGTAAGTCAGCGCAGATATGGGAATGTAAAAACACTCGTAATCCCTGATGTAAATCAATTATATATATGCCTGTAATTCTAGCTGGCAATGAAAAACCCCTCGACAACGGGAAATGTTCTGATAAGCGCAGTCACCGTCAGTGTAAACAGTTAAAGAAGGAAAACAAATGTGATACAGATATTGGAAAAACGAAATGTGCAAAAACATGCAAACACTGTATATCATTAGGTTAGTATTTGAGCTAACCTGTTCGTATTGATTCAAGACTTAATCACTTCGCTTACTCGTTCTCACTTTTATTTCTTACAGAGGAACCGAAAGGAAAAGAGGTAATATTGCGATATGCTATTTAATAGGGGAAACGGTATCTTCACAATCGGTTCGGTTATAAATGCAAAGTTTCGCTTATTCTTCTCATTCAGGAAAAGGGATGCCAGGATCGAAAGAAACAGCGATTCTGTGATCGATGGAAGAAACTTGGAAAATGTAAGAAGAAATATGCCAAACGATACTGCACTAAAACATGCGGTGCATGTAAAGGTACACGGTCTGAAGATTTTTCGTGATGTCAGCCAGGTTTTATAAAGATAGAAACTGAATGTTCGCTATTTTGTAGAATGTTTCGATGAGGGTCACTCGAAGACCTGTCGAAAGAAAAGACTGAAGAATCAATGTAAACAATCTTGGGCAAAGAAGAACTGTGGCTGGACGTGTGGAATATGTCGAAAAGTTGGTACGAATATAATATGCTTTATGAATTTACGCTTGAAAATACGTATCTATCTTATGTTCGGAAGGCGGCGACGATGGTGTTTTTATACTAGTTATTACATCAATCATATCGAGCCTATTTGTTTTTACACGGATTCTTTCTCATTTGATAGAGTGTTTCCGAAATAACGACTGCCACAAGAAGGCTCGGTGTATTCGAGGGAAATGTCAATGTCGACGGGGATTCCATGGCGATGGGAAAAAAACCTGCGCAAGTATGTGTTCTTTACCAAGCGATGTCACCGTTATGGAAATCGATCTTTCAGTAAATTTTCGATGATAAATCGCAAATGTGAATGAAAATGTGTTGAGCTCTGAATTGTTCTAATGACTTAGGAACACATTTAAAAAAAACAGTGCACGATCAATACAACAGCTTGTCAGAGGAATCGTTAGGGGAATTGTTGGAACATCGAACTCTTTGTCAGACTAACATTCAAACAGCGATGAATATTATTTCATGGCTGAAACTAATAGACCCTCAAGAACATACGTACTTTCTCATTTGGGATCAATCTTATAATTTTGGGTCCCCAGAAATTAAGTGCGCTACGTTCTTTTTAAGAATCGTGCCAGTGTTCAGCTAGCGGTGACCCTCATTATCGCACATTCGATCAGCAATTGATACACTTCATGGGCACATGTAAATACACGTTGGTGAAGACCCTCATTGCAAACGACAACTGCGCCCTCAATATCGAAGTGAAGAACGAACACCGACGTGGCAAAACCAAAGTTGCATTCACCAGATTGGTCGACGTCGATTTCCAGGGTGTCCGAATTCGTCTGCATCAAAGAAAGAAAGTTTACGTAAGTCATAACTATAAACGATTATCGTTTCCCTGATGATGAGATTTAGTTTGATCTCGAAACGTTTGAAGAATAAAGATTCTACATATAAATAATTGTTTATCTACTTCTAAAACCGAGAAGAGAAAATGTCATTCTACCGGTCAAACTATAAATCACTTGAAAATGAGACTGAAATATCACAGAATTTTTTTAATTGCTTATTCTATCGCTACAGGTAAATGGTAACGAGGTTGAAGTGCCGTATAAGGGCGTCCCGAAAACCTATATCTATCGCAGTGGAAATTATGTAGTGTTGGCGTCGACTGCATGTGGAATACGATTAATGTGGAACGGGATATCTATTATCAAAGTGGTCGTGCCAGGAACATACAGAAATAAACTGACAGGTCAGTTTTCGTAGGTGTTAATAAGTCATCAACTTGGGTCATATAAAAATGCTTACGTAGTTTTACACCATTGTTTGCATTAGGACTTTGCGGTGACTGTAACGGCAAAAAGGACGACTTCAAAACTAAAGACGGTCAAGACGTCTCTAAGAGTAAGAACAGATACTCACTGATCGGAAACAGCTACAGAGTAACGGACGATTCGGATAGACCAACTACCAAGTGAGTAACTATACGTAGCTTCTTCCCTTTCTGTCAACTGTTGCACACAATATTCGATGGGTTTGTATCAAACGTAGATGTGAAGTGGCTGCTGAAGATGTGGATATAAGCTGCCCTGGAAAATGGGAGAATCTGGTGAAAAGCACGAAATATTGCGGTCAATTCAACCGTGTTAAAGGCCCGTTCAAAAATTGCATTCGAACTCAAAACGTAAGTATGTTAGATACATCTGATCTTGAAATCAATATTCTGTATATTTAACGAGTATATCACTTTTGTTTCAGTTGAACGAGAAAGATCTTTTCACCGCATGTAAAATGGACGTCTGCGCTTACCGTGATAACTCCGAGGCAGTGAAAGAAATCGTTTGCGGTCATTTCTCCAATTTAGTGGAGACTTGTTACAATAACGATGATACAACTTTGATCGACTGGAGACGTCCTAATTTCTGCCGTAAGAAGTGAAAAATTCTTTTCAAAAAATCGTGCGTTCGCCGGGAATCGAACCCGGATCCATTGCTTGGAAGGCAACGATGCTAACCTTTACACCACGAACGCCGATATATGAATCGGACATGTGTTTGAATTTTGTAGACATTTTCTCTTTGTCATTGTCGCACAGCTTGTTTTAATCCCCTGATCATTCTATGAAAATCCTAGTCTACGAACCGTTAGAACGCCATGTCATCAAAATTCCACAACATATATCAAAATTCCATAACATATATCAAAATTCCATAACATATATCAAATGATTCAAATCTAGATCAATTTTCATATCACATTTTACTCAATATACCTTATTTTTCAGCGTATCCATGCAACGATCAAAACTCTGTCTACGATTATAAAGCGTCGGCTTGTCCGAACACTTGTGAAGATCCAGATGCATCAGAATACTGCGAAAAACCAGCATCAGAGGGATGCAGATGCAAAAACGGCTTCGTCTTGAATAAAGCTGGGAAGTGTATCCGCGCTAGAGACTGTGGATGTCTGGATGAAGATGAGAAATACCACGAGGTTGCAATTCGCTTCACTTAATTCTAATGTATCAATATAAATTCAGAGGTTTAAAATTTTCAAAATAACTTATAGCTCGCAAAACATATAGAAATGATGTCGGAGTAGATTTGAAAATCAATACTTCCTTATTTTTCTTTTCAATCCATTTCGTTTGTAGAAAAATTCTCGCTGGCTGAACGACGATTGCACGAAACAGTTCCACTGTAAATCTAAAGGCGACAAGAAAGTTCCATCCATCGTCGAAACGAAGTTCAAAGGTTGCAATAAAAATGCCCAATGCGGCATCGATAGAGACGGAAAACCGGCTTGCGTGTGTAAAAAGGCGTTCGTCTTAAGCGGATTCAATGAATGCCGTACGTTCCATTTGTCGATTGTACCTTGGAGTAATCACTCCAAGATTGTACGATGCTAAACGGGTAGTTGAAATCTTACTAGTGTAATATTTTGATTGTCGTAATAGGACCGAAAGGAAAGTGCAAAGATAAGTCCAAATCTGCCGTTTGTCAAAAAAGGAAACGTCAAGGCGCTTGCAAGCGTAAAAACATTCGTAAGCTCTGCCGCAATACATGCGGGGCTTGTGACGGTACGTGCTGTCGATCATCTTTCGAAAAGGCGATAGAAAAAACGGCTTTCATATCTAATTCCTATTGTTTCCATTTTCAGATTGTTCGGATCAGTTAGGAACGAGCCATTGTCGTAAAATCCGCAAACGTGGTCAGTGCGCGGCAAACAAAGACAAATGCGGATATACATGTCGCGGATGTCGTACTGGTGAATATCTCAACACTGTCGTGATATCTAGAAATATATCCTATATTTCTAAATATTCTAAGCTACAGTTACTTGAAGAATCTCTCTTAATTGACGCTTCTCTTATAGTCGTTCTATACATGTACTACATCCTTCTTTACAACGTATGATACTGAATTGCGAATAAATTTGTTTTATAAAGAACAAAAAACAATTTCTTTTTCTCAAAAGGTTGCAATCGAAACTCGGACTGCGCAAAGAATGCTGTCTGCTCACGTGGAGAGTGTAAATGCAAGCGTGGATTCGGTGGTGACGGAATCAAATCCTGTTCAAGTAAGATGTGATTTATATACATTAATTGAAATCTTAAAAAAACCAAAAGTAACTTGTGCGTTCGCCGGGAATCGAACCCGGATCCATTGCTTGGAAGGCAACGATGCTAACCTTTACACCACGAACGCCAGATGATGTCCTCAACCTATTTTACTATCATTGACTCTCGTGGTAAATCGGTAGGTAGATCAGTAACAGCTTTAGATTACCTTCATCTACATAAAGGCCAAGAAGCCATTTTGAAAATATATGCATTCCCATGTTTGTCTGGAAATAAAACAAAAATGATTATTTATTTTGATTGGACACTTTCTTATTTAATGGCAAAGTAACTTAAATACTTTACACCATTACTGTTTATCATCTTAAGTGACCACTTAATAACGCTTAATTTCTTATTGATACTATCTAGAATCGTGTCAATGCCAAGCAAGAGGCGATCCTCACTTTAGAACATTTGATGGTCAAATACTTCACTATCAGGGTATCTGCAAATACACGCTAGCCAAATTTCAAACACCTGACAACGACCCGTGCACGTTTGACGTCGAAGTGAAGCTGGAGAGGAGAGGAAAAAATAAACGGGTTTCATTCATCAGAATGGTCGATTTCAAGTTCGCCGGGAACGTCATTCGAGTCATTAAAGGCGGAGATGTTTATGTGAGTGAAATTCAACGATTGAAATTAAAAAACAAGAGATTTTTCATATTACGGTTTTAGATTTCTTTATTTAGCAGATGAATCTCCATTCAACATTTTGTTAATGCGTAGAAATCAACTTAGTTAAGCTCTGCATTCTGCTTATATGATGAAGAGCTATCATATCAGATTTTTAACATTTTTTTGAAAATATCTTGTCTGAAGGTGAATGGAGAATCGAGGAATTTACCGGTAACGGACATTGCGAATTTAGCTGTTACGAAAGCGGGAAATTACGTTCTGATGGAAGTTGAAGATTGCGGAATACGAGTTTCATACGACGGTGTACACGCTGTCAGTGTCGATGTTCCAAGACAGTTCGCGGGTAAACTAACAGGTAAGGCAAATACAGTTCGTTAAAATCACCCCTTGTAAATGTAAGTGATTCACCTGACTTGCCACAGCATCGCTTTCATCGCTTTTTAGTAATGGATAAGTGGTTAAGTGTGGTCATGCTCTCTAATGAAGCGCTGACCAAATTTAACTTGGGTCTGGTCCGGGCCAAATCGTCTCCGTGTGATCGCAGCTAGCACCTGAAACCTATATTCCAGAAAAACGCAAACAGTCTTGTTGCAAAAATGACTACACCCATACCTCTCTCCATGCCTCTTGTTTTTCGTTTATCTATATCTATTGATTAATCAGGTATTTGTGGTGATTGTGATGGCAAACCGAACGATTATAGAACCAAAGCCGGAAAGGACGTCAGCCAAAATAAGAATAGATATTCATTAGTCGGTGATAGTTACAGCGTTAAGGATGATTCAGATAAACCAACTAAAAAGTGAGTTCACGAGAATGATACGTAAAAACCTATTCAAATAGTCCGATGGAACTTTCTGCGGCAGTGTATACGTATTGATTATCAAAAAAGTGCCGTTTTGAAATATGTATCATTTTTCTAGGTGTGTCACGCCAGTAAGTGCACCTGAATGTTCGGCCGCCGAAAAGGAGCTAATTAAAAGCAAAAAGCACTGCGGCATGCTGAAAGATAAGAACGGACCATTTGGGGCTTGCGTGGCTTCCGGAAAAGTGTCCGTAGATGAAATATTCGAAAGTTGTGTTTATGACATGTGCGCGTTTGTTCGAGACGATGCCCGTAAAGAGGTTTACCTGTGCAACATGTTGAGCAGTTTATCCGATGTGTGTTTGTCTAACGCCAACATTGATACTGACTTCAGAACGGAGAAATTCTGCGGTGAGTTTCCCTAAACACCGATGTGTCCCGGTCCAAAGTGAGATGACAGAATGTGATTTTTGCATATTCAAAAATATTTGTTCATTTTTGCTTATTTCTAACTGTCGTCTATGATTTACAGCGATCAAATGTTCACCGAATTCTCATTACGAGGCGAGAATGACAGCTTGTCCGGCATCTTGTGCGGATCCAGACGCTCCTGATAACTGTGCGGAGGGGGAGCGCGAAGGATGCGAGTGTAATAGTGGATTCATCCTCAGCGGTGATAAATGTGTCCCGACCAGTAAATGCGGATGCATTGACGAAAAAGATCGTTACAGACAGGTAAATGTGGAAAGAGCATCTGAATGGGGGCATTCTGAAAAGGACGTTGCAACAAACAATTAGACGATGATACACAATTTCCCGTGTAAGAAGAATACGTGAAAAATCTCACAGAAAAAATGACGATAATTCTGTTGTAAGTGAATATATTAAGCAACGCTTTTTGAGCTTCATTCTAATTGCCATCATCGGGCATACTGTATACAGTAACAGTATGCCCGATGAATGAAGTTAAAACGTTGCTCAATATGAATGATTACATACAACAGAAATTTTCTTCAGGATTTATTGTGAGATTTTTCACGTATTCATGCTTTTACGAAAGCAATAAGACATTTTGAATTTTGAGAATCGTCTCATTAACGTCTTTAGGTCAACGCCTTCTGGATGTCGAAAGATTGCAAGAAGAAGTACACTTGTATCAACCCGGTAGGAACTCCGACAATTTCTAAAGAAACTACAAAAGGGTGTCACGCTAATGCTAAATGTGCGCTGAAACGTGGACGCAGAAAGTGTATCTGTAAAAGTGGGTTTACTGGCGATGGAAATACATGTACTGGTAAGCATCATACTGACGTTAGCTTTTTTTAAATCAGCTCCCAGTTTTTCAACCGGTATTTATAGCGGCTATACTCAGGAAGAAAGCAATCCATTGGCAGAGATCGAGGGCCTGAGAGTTGCTGTATTCTTGATTTTTTCTTCGGGCGAGATGATCTCCTATATAAAGTCTCTATAGAACGTTGCAGGGTGTAAAGGCAGGCATAGGTATAGGCCTTGCTACTGTTAATAAGGCCCGCCTCGTCCCGGCGTAAGAATACTGAGATTATGACTTCGGTAAGAATTTGTAATAACTACAGAAATATTTACGATTATACAGATTGTAAAGATAGGAAGAAATCCAAATATTGCCGTCGAGTTAAGAGAAAAAGACTGTGTAACAAACAGATATATGCTAGACGTTGCCGCAAAACCTGCAACGCCTGTGACGGTACGTCTCCTCGACTCGAAATAATGATTAAAGATTCTTGCTTGTTTCAAACATCGACTAAAAGGTTTTACATCATATGCATATGTTAATCGCATTGCAGGATGCTTTGACGAGGAAAAGAAAGGATTTTGTAGAAAACAGAAAAGAAAAGGGAATTGCAATAAAGCCGACATCCAAGCGGTGTGTGGATACACTTGTCGAGTATGTCGCCAAGGAGGTAAGTTTTGCCAATTCGGATGGTTGTTTTCCATTCATCAACTATATTAGAGAGGGCCCAAAACCCTTCATTAAAAATTGTTCATTTTGATATAGATTGTGATACGCATGCCGATTGTGCCGCTAATTCCAAATGCGTTGATGGTGTATGCAAATGCAAGCAGGGATTCTTTGGAGATGGAAAAGAGGGATGCGCACGTAAGTGAAAGAGTGAGGACTGAAACTTTAATATGACACGACATAGCGAATGATAAGATGATTTTGCTTTACTTTTAGCGGCATGTGTCTGTCAGGGTCGCGGCGATACACATTACAAGACTTACGACAAACAGAAAATAGATTTCATGGGTGTTTGCAAGTACACGTTGTCTCGATCTACAACCAAAAAAGACCCGTGTGCTTTCAATATCGAAGGAAAACAAGAACGACGAAATGGCAAAAAGAAAAAGAAGGTCTCATTCTTACGACTGGTAGATTTTGACTTCCGAGGTCATCGATTCAGGCTTATGTTTGGTGGCAAAGTATTTGTGAGTAGATTCGTAAAAGCTTTTGGTTTCTTGCAATGAAATTGAGGCATGTGGTAAATATGGAAGCAACTGCCAATCCATATGGTTGATGATCTAAACGAGATTATTGTTCGTGAACTTAGGTCGACGGTGTACGGGTGGAATTGCCTTATTACCAGATCGCTGGAGTAACAGTTGATATGGATGGTAAATTCATGTTGGTTGAGTCGGAAGCTTGTGGAATTCGGGTGAGTTTTGACGGCAAATCTCACGGAATTTTCGAAGTACCACCGACATACAAAAACCAAATGACAGGTATGAATTTCGGAAAACATTTTTAATGCCAAGAAGTTTCATCGTCACGTAAAGATCAGTTCTAAGCATTTTCGAATTACGTACATCAGGTATTTGTGGCTCCTGCGATGGAATTAAAAAGAATGATTACGTCACGAAGGATGGTCAAGATGTCCGTTCCGAGAAAAGCCGAAACTCAAAACTTGGAAATAGTTTTACCGTAGTCGACGATTCAGATAAACCAAGTACCAAGTAATGAACATCTCGGAATGTTGAAATTCATGGTATATGACAATGTTTTTGATCGAACATTCAGTTGTCTAATCCAACCGATAATTTCAGCTGTAAAGCAGAAGATCCAGATATAAAATGTTCGGCCAAGATGGAGAAAACTGTGCTGCAAAACGACCATTGTGGACAGATCATAAACCCGAAGGGGCCATTCGGAGAATGCATTGCAAGTGGACGATTGGCAAAGAATGTTATCGCCGATCTCCTTCACGATTGTAAATACGATGTCTGCGCGTTTGCGGACGACAATAAAGCCAAGAAAGAACAGATCTGTGCTGCGTTAGCCAGTACGGCGGCGGCTTGCAATGAAATCGGGTTCTATCCCGAATGGAGAACGAAAAAACTCTGTCGTACGTATCTACGCGTGCCTTAATCTTTACGTAAATAGAGGTCAATTTGTCGTCTTCAATTTTCGTGTATTAAAATTTTGTTATTAGCGTACAAGTGTCCGAAAGGAACGACTTACAAACCTCGCGTGCACGGGTGCCGATCTACGTGTCAGGATCCCGAACCGCAGGAAAACTGTGCTCGACACGATAAAGAAGGATGTTTCTGCAACGGTGTCTGGAGTGACAACAGATGTATCAAACTGTCCGACTGTGACAAAGACAGCTGTGTAGACGATGACGGCAACCGATTTGGAGTAAGGAGAAAATCGTAATATCGAACGAAAATGATGTGGACATGAATTTCGAATTTATCTCGATATTGAAATATTATTTTTTCAGATCGGTAAAGTTCGGTTTAGTAAAGATTGCAAGAAGAAGGAAAAATGCGAGAAAACTGCTAAAGGACCCGTGTTTAAATCTAAAGTGCTTGGCGGCTGTCATCCAAACGCAAAATGCAAATTGAAAAATGGGGCTCCTAAATGTTCTTGTAAAGCAGGATTTAAAGGAGATGGCAGAAAGAAATGTGAAGCGCGTACGTTGTCTTTCTCTCCCTATCACTGATTGTTTGAGATAATTCTGATGAGGTCTTACAAACATTTATGTTTTTCATAGAAATCTGTCGGATATTCTGCTTATATTGACCGCATTTTATGCTTGCCGTGGTAAGGCTTCCATTCACTTTCAACTTAAAAGGCAGACTTCCGCTTTGTACTTCCAGGAAAAGACCCGTGTGAGCTTAAACGATGTTTGACTAATGCAAAATGTACTGTTACTAAAGATAAGGCGATTTGCTCATGTAAGAGAAAAAAAATCAAATACAACGACGTCACTGGATGTCAAGGTAAAATCTTCCTATTGCAATAAGATGTTATCATCAATTTGATGTAGATAAGTTACACAAGGATCATTAGTTGCACTTGCATTTTCCTTTTGAAGATTGACAGTTATTACTTTCTTGAATGATTCTATCTGCCATGTTCGTATTGTTCTTATATTGATGGACACTATTACTAAAAGCTAGCTTTTATGATGTCTATCCTGTTACAGAACCTGTAACGACAGTTGCATCTCCTCCTGCTATGACCACGACCACTGAGGAACCCGATCCAGTACCAGCTTCTCCAATATTAACAACGCAAGAGCCGCAGGCAACAACTCAACCTAGCAAAGGCACCGCAGAAAACCCAACAGTTCCGGAGGAGACTCCGGGTCCAACAGAACCTACAACTGGACCTGAAGAAACCTCGGCAGCTCCTACAGAACCTACCACTGGGCCAGGAGAAACATCAGCAGGTGTTACAGAACCTACCACTGGGCCAGGAGAAACCTCAGCAGGTGTTACAGAACCTACCACTGGGCCAGGAGAAACCTCAGCAGGTGCTACAGAACCTACCACTGGACCAGGAGAAACCTCAGCAGGTGTTACAGAACCTACCACTGGGCCAGGAGAAACATCAGCAGGTGTTACAGAACCTACCACTGGGCCAGGAGAAACATCAGCAGGTGCTACAGAACCTACCACTGGGCCAGGCGAAACCTCAGCAGGTGCTACAGAACCTACCACTGGGCCAGGAGAAACATCAGCGGGTGCTACAGAACCTACCACTGGGCCAGGAGAAACCTCAGCAGGTGCTACAGAGCCTACCACTGGGCCAGGAGAAACATCAGCAGGTGTTACAGAACCTACCACTGGGCCAGGAGAAACATCAGCAGGTGTTACAGAACCTACCACTGGGCCAGGAGAAACATCAGCAGGTGCTACAGAACCTACCACTGGGCCAGGAGAAACCTCAGCAGGTGCTACAGAACCTACCACTAGGCCAGGAGAAACATCCCCTGCTTCAGAAGAAACCCCTACAGTTTCGGAAGGACCCAATCCGAAATCTACACCCTTTGGACAAGAGGAAACTACAATTGGTCCTGAACCTACAAAACCCACAGAACCTGCAAAACCGACCGGTCCCCCGGCTGTCATTCCAAGTAAGTCTATCTAACTTATTAACACACATCATACCTAAATACTGAATTTAATTTTATTTAATTTTTTTATCTCTTGGGTGAGATCGAAACGTCGTGTATTCTATATATTTAAGATTGAATAAATAAATTCTTGTTTTTAAATTCTTTTAATCTGCAGATAGTGGGTTTTTATCTTATTTTCATTTTATTATTCTTTCATTTCTTAAGTTGACGATGATAATAATAGATATTTCATCGCGAAGCCTTACGTATTACCAGCACCAAAACCATCTCCACTTGGTATAGAATCGGGAATCATTGAGGATAACGCAATTACTGCTTCCTCTGAAACTGAAGGTAATGAGGCAAACAAAGCTCGACCTCTAAGTGGATCGGGATGGATTCCGAAATCGACAGATACACAGAAGTGGATAAAGGTTTGTTTATGAAATATCCTTTGAATATTTTATAGGGTTTATCATATTCAAAATAAAGACATTGTAAAGTGTCTATTGATTAGTCATTTGACATTTATAACATAAAAAGCTTTATCGCTTCCTTTTTCAAGGTCGACCTTGGAAAGACAATCGCCATACATGGCGTAGGTACGGTTGGCCATTCGGTGAAAGATTATTGGGTTGTTAGATATAAGATCTTCATCAGCGATGATGGGAAAACGTGGACCGCATTAAAAGACAAGAAATCCGGCAAAGACAAGGTAGTATTGAATGGTGAATGCACCGAAGTGTGGTGGTCTTCAGGAAATGTCGTCCGCCAAGCATAACTAATATTAAGCTGACCATCATCTTCCTTCCATTCATTAGAAATTCAAAGGAAATGACCAGAGAAATAAGTGGAAGATTACTTGCCTCCATAAATACTATGGAAAACCGGTCGAAACCCGATTCATTAAGATAGCCGTGCTCAAAGAAAACAATAGAGTAGGATTGCGTATTGAACTTTACGGTTTCAGAGGTAAACGTAGTTTTTGTCATAAAGCATGCTCAAAACGTATGAGCAATATTTTCGCATATGAAATTGTGAACTCATTCGTGGACTTGTTCTACAGTCAATTATTCTTAAATGATAAAATCTTCTTGAAAATGATATTTTTGATTAGCCTCTCTGAAGAATGTATTTTGATGTTTCAAATCAGAAATATAGTTTTCGAAAATATGTATGTCCCGGTTTCATTACTAGATAGCAATGAGATTGCAATCGAACGAACGCATGAGTGCAAATAGAGGAATTTCTGAGTAGATTTCGTTTAGAATCTGAAAAAAATCTGTTTGTCATTTCAGAACCAAACGATCCTGTTTATATCAAGGGTAAGTAGTATAACGGTTAATTATGTTTAACATGTGATACTTCCATTCACGTTGGACTTCCATAATTGTTATCCAATTAGCGTTAGATTAAGGCTTCGTCCGCAACACGTCATTTATAAGTGGCTTCATTGTTGTTGTTGTTGTTGTCACACTTTTAGGCATATTGAAGGACGCGTGGACGAAAAAACCGTCTGGTTGTCGATGTTATTTTGACAGAAAGTCAAAAGACTGCGCGTGCTGCGAATCTGGTGGCTGTCAATGTCAGAAAACCTTCAAACACCAATGCGTCCAATGTGGTTACGCTAGCAACTGCGGAAAACGTAATTTCTAGACTAACACAGTTTTTAAATCAAAAACATCCTAAATACATTCATTTCAATTAGTATTCACATGATTCATACAGATTGAATTGTTTGCGTTGCTATTTTACTCTTCGTCAAAACACTGGATAATGTTTTACGTAGTCGGTTGTTAAATGTAATCTGATTCTATTTTGATTCCAATTTTCCAGTGAACATCAAACCGAAGTTCCTACAAAAAGACCCTTGGACACGTTCATTTACTGGGTGCGAATGCGACCACGACCCTAGCCGTAATGACTGCGCTTGCTGTCTGAACCACGGCTGTCAATGCGGGGTCGATAATCCGAACCAGTGCCATCAATGCGGTAGGCCGGATACGTGCGGTAAGAAAGAAGATATATTTGGCCCGAATAAGGTGTGCAAACCGAAGTCTTGTCTGGCCAGTAGCAAACCTTAGAAACTATCGTACACAGTACATTTATCACATATCTATTACTCAAAATATTTGCGTGGTCGCAATTTTGGTCACCATTTCAATTAATGCTATGACATTCCGGTATCTATCGGTTTTAATAATCAATGAGCAATTCCTGCATAGATATCCATTAGATTAAAGCTTCACAAATGCAAGGACATTTCTGTAATCAATATATAACGCCAGCGTACGTATAGACCCGTTTAAGCAGTACACACAAAAATCAAGGGTGGTTAATTTCCTGGCAGCGTCAGAGTTTTCATGAACGAATGTTTTGTTCATTTTTGTGAGTTGAAATAACTGCAATTACTGTAAGTAAATTCATTTAACGATCTATTTAGAAAATGGTATTTTCAGTCCATAATACACTGTGGTTAAGTTTCGTCTGTGTTTATGGCTATCCTATGCTCCAAATGCTTTTATTCGTGGCTATATACGCAACATTCTACCTGTCAATAAAAATATCTGTATGAAAATACGAGTTCTTTTTTTTTGGATTGCGAAAATCGTGTGTTTCAACATTTCAAATGAAATCGTTAGGCTGATGTTTGCAAACATGAGCAAATACCGATGAAGCTAATCTTGTCTTGTTTATCGTTATAAACCTGGCGGGTATGAAGAGATAATACGATATACGGAAATATCTTTAATTTCTACCACAAGGACTCCAAGCCATAAGCGGCTTTCTTCTATAATTCTTATATATAGTTTTTTAGATAGCACAAATTAATTGTAGTACGACGTGAGTACGGAACTTAAGTGTGGAACTAACTAAGTGTATGTGATTCACAACTACAGTAATCTAAACGGATCACGAGAAAACCTCATTCAAATGCATACAAACGGGTACATAAGGTAGTGCATTTTTATCAGAATTGTCCGAAGCGTGGTTCGGTCGGATGAACAATCACGACAGAATTAGCTTTCGGAAAATGAACCCGAAAGATGTAGCGTACGAAATCCTGGCGAAAGTCATCGATATGGAGTAATTTTTGATATCGGAAATTCATGGATAAAAACTGCTGCGACAGAAAGATAGCCACACACAAATGAATATTTTATTTTTTTTCGTTGAAACGATATTTTATTTTACAACATTTTCCATACCACGAATATATTCACACATTTTATGCAAACATCTGCACAAATTGGAAACCGTTAACATGGATTTCGAATCAATCTGTTATGTATTTCGTGCAATCATTGCCGCAGAGGAAATGAGCAGCTATAAGAATATTCCCACCATAAATAATTATTTTCATGTGAGATGTAGGCTATCTTGTTTAGCGTTAGGGTCAAAAATATAAAAAAGGCTCGTGTATAGCAGCCAAAAGTCTGGGACATGTTTCGATCTGAGTATTTTCGATTAGAATATCAACCACTTGTTCCCGCGGGTATAGTCTGCGTATCAAAGCAATTTCCCATATCGCACGTCTCTTCCGCAAATAAGACAATCGTCAATTTACTGTTTATTCAACACTAGCGCTTCTCACGCTAGCTCATAATGTTCATTTAAGTTCGTGTTACCTATTGATGAACAGATTATGGAAACAACCACATTTTAGCAACATGTATTTGCTTTGCGTCTGATAAACAGAAAGGACACTATTTTTTCTTTCAATTAATTATTTTCTGTTTGAAAATGAACGGAAATACAACGAGACCAGGAGTGCATACACAGGATGATGTCTGAATAACAAAAAAGTGACATGTTATGATCAAAGAATGGTGAAAAAAATACCGTCTCTAATGACGAATACAACAGCAAACGATTAAAACGTCGTGGTTTCATTTCAACATATTCTATCGCATGAAATCATATTTTGTGGCGCTTTTTCTATTACTATCTTAGTAATTATTCATTTATTTACGATAACAAACATTGAGCCATTCAAATGTGTTACAATAGGATGCATCTTTACTCAGTAACGAATGGTGGCCTCTTTGAAAATGCAGGTACAATTGTACATGTTAATGTCCGAAATTGGACTACCGCGGTTCAATCAGTATTTTCACTAATGTACATTAGATGAATGAAAATATATGCATTTACATGTAGTTAATTCTATCGCTTAGTCTATACGCGTCCTTATGTGAGCAGGATGGTCTTTCTGAATTCGAACTGCTAACAGATTTCTTGCTACGAAATTCGTTGCAAGTCAAAATGTCGAAGATGCTTCGGCGAAAGCTGTTTCCGCCGGCGATACAGTACAGAATGAAATTAATAGCGTTATTTATGTATAGTAGGCACCTGGTAATTGCAGATACGACCACCAGGATCGCCGATTCATTGGAACATTTGGCCAAGCTAAGTTCATCTTTTATGATGATAAGAAAACGGAAAGGAGAAACGAGAAATAAGAAGGTGAAGGACACTAATAACAATGACCTAGTAAGTCTCGCTTCCTGTGACCAGTTCCGCTGGTTTCCCAAATCTTTTCGTACCGCGCGAATTCCGTAAATAATCATAGCATTGCTGACTAGGACCCCCGTAAAAGGTAATATTGTCCCTGAGAGCAGACCAGTGACGTTTATCACTTGTGACCAAAATTCGTTCACATACGGGAAGATACATTGCCATTTGTTTACATTTGGTAGATACGTCAAACCCGATATGTAGATGTATTGTATATTGGTTACCAGCATTAGAATTACTGTGACGCTTACAGATATCATGGCAGTTTTCAATGTGCACCATCTACAGGCCTTTAACGGGTAAACAGTTACCAAGGCCCGCTCCACTGACATTACAACAATTATCCACGACGAAACTCGAAACCCCACCATGATTAGATACTTGCGTATTTTACAAACCCATTCATTGAACAGATTAGCGGTGAAATAAGTCAGCATCCACAACATCAAGTAAAGGAAAAGCACAAAACTATCAGCTATAGCCAGCGATGCCATATAGAAACATGTGGATTTTTTTCGATTGCTTCCTTTCACCATGGCGAGAAATGTCAGGATGTTGCCGAATAAGCCGACAATGACAATTACTGGTGGCGCGTAATATTCCAAACCAGTAACAGTTACGTACACAAAATTGTATTGTGGACAAGTTTCGTTGATTTGAGAGGTTTCGTTGAGATCCATGGCGCTCCTCTGTAGATTTAGTTCAAAGTTAACACTTCGATTCTCCGGAGGTTTAGTTATAATGGGTTGTCTAATGAGGCCTATTGCTGCCGTTCCCACTGTTTGTATTTCCAATCGGGTATGATGCTACCGTCATAAAATTCAGTTAATTAGCTGCAGTAGAAATTCGCTGGAAAACTGTGTCGTTTTTCGAATTTACCAATGCATCGTTATAGTCATTTCTGTATCACTGATTTGAGGGGTGCCCAGACTCGTCAACGCCAAGAGAGTGACCAAACAGATATATCTTCACACGGCAGTGACGAAATAATATTCCAAAACAATCTTCGTGTATCACGTCTGTAACAATCTACGTAAAATAAATCATAGGCATTAACACTAATATAGATTACGCGTAAGGCTGTTTTGAGAGATCTAATATAGATTACGCGTAAGGCTGTTTTGAGAGATCTACGATTTACATCCCCATAAATATCCACGACGGATTAAAGTAATGATTGAGAAGTGAAATTTTAGTTTTTGGTTCATCTTGTCTACTTCGATGATTGAATAGATGTTGTTATCATTCATAAGCAGAATACTATGATTGCGAAACGGAAGACACAAATATAATTTCTTACCGTCTTGAACTGATTCCACTGCGTTCCCGAAGTAAAATGCGCGCGAATGCGATCACTTCTGCCTGGTTCTCTGTCAGAGTTCTCCATTTGACCAATCACGGATCAGATGGAATTGCTGTTCGCCACAAATTAAGCCTCACGTCAAATAGAAAGGCTTCTATCTTCCAAAAATCATAATTAAATGTTCAGAAGATGGGAGAGCAATGCGTGTGCAGAAATAAGAGAAAGTGGTGCAGAAAATGATCTATTTCTGAGATAATGCGAAAAACTCCCTACGAGTTTCGTGGATGCAGTGCGTAGATTTACTTTTTTAAGATCATAAGCATTAGTTAATCCCACAGAAAGCCGAAAAGTTGAAATGACGAAATTTAGAAATTTATTACTAAATCCGAGTTTTCGCTTTTCCACTAAAATCGCGGAATTACCAGAAATACAAAATATTAATCATTATACAACGGAAAGAATCTTAATATACACTATTGCACACATAACTATAGGCGATATTGACCAGAGAGGTGCGGGGAGAAGAACCAAGGTTAAGCCTCAGACACGCGACGAAATCGGCCGACGAAATCGCCCAGTGTGTCCGAGGCTTTACCATTGACACATGGATTATAGTATGAATCTATTGAGGGCGATTAAACAATGTGGAGTCGTAACATTTATTACATTACAAACAAGAAATTCTATATACACCAGCATCAGTGATGGGCAACGGGTTATTTTTGTATGGATGGCCAGAAATTCTAACATTATATTATGACTATAATGTCGGTGTTCCCGAGTTCGGGACTTTGATTGACTTCATTCTCGAAGCTCTTCCTCGTCATAAGCATTAGTGTTTAGAAAATTACACTATTTTTTTTGTGGCGAATACACGGATTTTCAGGAATCGTTGGACGTGATGAATATCTAATCGATTTCGGTTAAATCTCGGTGATGTCTTCGATAGTTATATCGAGAAGCATCATAGCTCCAGTTACTACGGTGTGAGATCCAGTTACCGCGATGCAGAAAAAAGCATTAAAGAATATCGATATAATTGTCCACTGTCGACGCTAACATTCGGTTCAGAGGTAACATTTTTTCGTTGGTACTACTAATACTGGTTTGATCTTTGGATTTGGTCCTTCCTCAATACGTCTTGTTCAGTAACGTCTTCACTCAGTACCAACATGAATTCAGTTCAAAAATTTGATGCAGAACAAAATTATTGAGATCTAACGAAGGGCCTAAGTCATTTCCACAATTCGCGCGTAGAATGGTCAAAAAGTGTTGATTTACATATCAATTTTCGGTTTTGTCCGTAGGATCGACGCTCTGTTTTTTACGTATGTAATTACAGTATTGAGAAATGTTTCCGACACAACTGTAGATTATTCACACACAAATTAAGAAAGAAATTTTTAATTAAAGAAAGACCTTTTAAACTCATCAGTTCAGATAAACCACGGTCTATTCACAACTAAGATAATCACTACGGTAGCATGTAATATATAGGTGATAAAATAATCAGCAAATGCGTTACCACAATCAAAAATCTTATCACGTCATAGATTTAGATTATGAAAGGAATCCTTTGAAGCCGCCATATTCTCCCAGGACACAAAGAATAAGATGAAAAAAAGAATGAACTTACAGTTTTATTTCTATGAATATTCTATTCGCCATGAATAGGCCCTAAAAGATAAGTCTAAAAAACAGAAATCTATCTCAACGGAAATCAGTCTATTTATATACTGCAATAGACCTTTGATAAATCAGCTGAATGGAAATGAAATAAAAGCGCTTAAAATATAGACATTGGTTACGATTGATAGAACACTATATCCGTGTTGACGCGATGTAATTCGGATGTCCATCTAATCCAACTGTCCGCTTAATGTACTGTACACATTTAATGAACAGTATGATGTTACTTACAGATTTCTCATACAAGGTCCCTACGACTCCTTGATTCCTTTAAAACTTCTAAATGGAAAATATATACATATATTCCTGTATATCCCGCAGGAATGATTGATCTGTAGGGAGCCTGTCGTAAACTGGATGAATTTCATCGTAATGATCCGAATTAAGCGGGTTTTACTGTATTAATATTATCGTAATACTTTGGTGCCGAAGAGAGACTTACGGAAAGGGAAAAAAACGATACAAACAAACACGACCGTCGAAATACGTTTCGAGGGCCGTGTATAAATTGATAACTTATTTTAACCGTTGTACCCTAGGTGCCACAAATAATGTAATGTGCTATGAATTGATTGACTGAAATATCTGATCAGTCTTAATTGATATTCTGATAATGGTGGTATAATTGAACACGTATGTGCTGTTGTAGGTTGGTTAGAATTGTCTCTTTATAATCTATGAACATATTAATCGTAGACAGCAGGAGAATTTCAGGGATCATTTTTTCCTTTTCTTTCGACGCGTATTGGTTAGCCGAAGATCTATAATTACGATTCTATAAGATAAGATTCTTAAAAATGAATTTCTTTTCACGAATTATTTTGTACCGTAGAATTTCATGTAATGAGAAAGTGCTATTGAATACACACCCGGTCGGTCGGTCGTTTCGTTCTCCAAATTCGATTTTTGATTTTCATGAAAATTAATGTTCAATTTCTTTAGTTTCTTAAGTAACTCAATTAAACACTTAGAGAGAATCCCACAATTATAACGAAAAAGTCCGAAAATGAAACTTCGAGATAGTAGTTTATTTCAACGTTTCGACTATATCCTAATAGTCATCTCCAGTCAGCTGGAGTCGTATTTCCAAATCCAAGAAAGTGATCGCGGGACCACTTTTTCGAAATTATGAGAAATTCTATATCAAATCCAGGACTGCCAAAAGTAAAATCAAGTTCCTTCAGGAGTGTTATGCCGAAAAAGTGGTTCCGCGACCACTTTCTTGGATTTGGAAATACGACTCCAGCTCTGCGTTTCCACCCGAAGCTAACAATATCTATAAAAAGGCACACTTTACAAGGAGTCTTCACAACATTAACAAACTAAAAACTAAAAAAAAACTAAAACATTCTTTCTGTGCTTTTAGTTTTTCAACAATCTTCTTGTACTTTTATATTATTTTTCAAATATATGTATCACTATCTCCACAGGTCGAGAACCCCCAGTAAACCTCAGCACTAAAACCAGAGATGAAAACTTTATAAACAAAAATTTTCTCTGGAAAGCGTAAGGTTTAACGAACGATTAGTATATAGCTAGGACAAATTAGGACAATTATCCAATTACTTAATATCTAGTGAATTCAATATCGAATGTAAGATTAAAAATTATTTTCATGTTATTGTATATAGATATTATCAAATAAAGAAGTTTCCAGTTTCTAGGCGCCATTTTGTGGCGGTCCCGCGAGGTCCCCATTGTTGCGATAATTTGCGCTCATTTTTAAAACATAAGTTTACATTGAATATCATATAGTTCTGCAGTCCCTTGCTCGACGAAATCAATTTATACACCATTTTAAAGGAAATGAAATGCAGATATTTGTTGGCGATTCTTGGAATTTTTGAACGCAACAATTGAGAACAGTGACGATGTGAAACCAAGGACCGCATATCTTAACCGTGCGTAAAAGAAATCGCCACTGAATTTTTACATTTTATATTACTTAGTGTGAAATAATGTGCTTTAGCCTGAACCTTAAGTAGTCAGGATTTTAAAGAGTTGTATGTGCGAAAATATTTCGACATAAAATTTTAGACCTTTAGACGTATAAAAAAGTTAATATGCATAATATTCTCGTTTTTGGATTTTAATGATGTTTTAAAAATCATGACTTGGCCAAAAAGTGTTGGACCCCGCCTACAGTTCTGCACATACTGGCTATGCTTTTTTAACCTTTCTTTGAAAACCAATTTCTTCGATTGGAAATCATTTAAATGTATCTTGGACGACTGACCAATCCGGTGCGCCTTAAAAGTTGTACCAAAAATTTTAGAGCAGCTTTGAGTTCATACCGTTAGCCGGTGTTCTGCGTACAATTGAGTACAGAACTGTGAAATGTACTATTCACATGGCTTTGATTTTCCAAAGGCCATATTAGAGAAGTTGTATAACGACATGACGGATTTGACCAATGAGTTGACTACTTCGATTTTCACCTAGAGTTCTAACTTAAGAGCTTCTTCGAATAAATAGTATTGACTTTTATCACTTGCGGTGACTCTTTCTCATATTCGAGAAGTTTGAATTGGTCAGTGTGGTCGATTTATGAATTTGAATCCTTTAGTCTGACACTAAACGCGGTATATCGTTCTCATGTTCGAGAAGTTTGAATTGGTCAGTGATGGTCAATTTATGAAATCATTAAAGAAATTTGTGGTTTGATTGAATAGAACAGCGATCAGTCGATCCGTCGGCCACTGCCATAAAGGGACCAGGCGGGGGACTCCAGGTAGGCCTGACCATTGACATCCCAGTGAGCTCGGTGTGATCAGGGACACAAGAAATAGAAGAAATTAAGTGCAGTACTGATCGAGACGATACCCAGCGAAGAAGTAGCCTACTCAGAAGATGAGCAGGGACAAATGACTTTATGAACGTATTCGGAGTAGGCGATCGAGCTCCATCCAGTCCGCTGTGGCAAGCGAATATCCCCTACCCTACTGTGGCAAGCGAATGTTCCTCATACGACGATGTGAACTATTTTTTCTTATATTTTACTTTCGTATGTATTTTGCTTGATAGAATCTTTCCGTTCTGAACAATAAATTAACTTAAACTTGAATATAAAATGAACTGAACAGCATCCGTCATTCGAAGTCCGCTGGCCGGGTTATAGACATAACTGCGAGATCACGTGACCAGACAAGATGGCGGACGATGATCGAGAACCACCCCCACTTTTCGACGACGACGATGACAGTAAAAAAGACTCTCCGGAGCCCGATGATTTATTCTCATCAGCGAACAGTGTAAATATACAAAACAGGAGATGATGCTTTATTTCAAATTTGATCTGATCAGTATTTATCTGTTAAATGTGTAGGCTTCGTTCCCTTTTTTGACTGATCAATCATGAATGAATCACAATCAGCGCCCCCTCCCCCCCAAAGAAAAATAAATGCCGGCTCTAGTCAAGTCTTAATCTCCCTGACTCGTCGGCACTAACACAGGCTCAACTCAGGAACATCGATTCTAATAACTCAGGTGGTCTGGCCCCAGTACCAAGTCAGCACTGAGCAACTGTTCATTACATAAATTTCTCAATCTTGGGCTTGGCCAGACTTCATCTTCACCCGTCAAGGGATTTGAACCCACTATGCCCTTGACCTCATGAGTTGTTGGAGTTGTTTCTAGCTGACCAGAATCCAGTCGTACCAATCACAGCGCTTGTAACAAGGAACAAGTTTCCCGTTGAATGGACCAATCAGCGAATGTTTTACCGAACAAAGAAGTATTTTGCATGTCGATATATGACGTCATGCGCAACAGTGCTAGTAATGAAATCACGCGTCGTGAGGTCAGGGGGCTGGTGGAAGCGAGTTCGGGGAGCGATACCGGACCCCTGGCAAGCGAGGATGGCCAGACTTGGGAATGGATCAATGTCCAGCCAGTTTCCAAGTTTTCAGTGAAGACACTCTCTCGGAGTCGTGACCCTTAATGTGCATGCCCAAATGTGAATTAACCACTCGAAATTATATGGCGTAAATCTAGCCTGTAATGTATTCCTAATTGGAAATTTGCATCGGCATACTTTTAAAAACTTATCATTAATAATGATAAAAGGGGTTGTGGATTGAATTATAAATGTTACACTATAAGAAAATCTTTTTTGAGGTGCTTAATTGATTTATTCTTTTATAGACTGTGCCAACTAAAAAGGACAGTTCAGACTCTGAAGACTTGTTCAAAGGTTTGTCATTTTATAAGTTATTGATACAGCAGCGTCTTACAGATCAGGGGATTCCAGATTTATTTTTCCCTGCAGGAAAAATCAGATAATTCTGACTTTGAATTTGAATTTTTGGTGTCTTGTCGTTCTAGCTGGTGGCAAGGTGCACAAAAAAGAAACAGCCCCCACTGAGGGTGATATTCTAATCTGATTAGGGAATTTTTTTGATTCTCGAATCAGGATTCTTGCAGATTTTGGGAAGTTTTGGAAAAAACAAAAAAAATTTATAGGTCTTTGAAACAATATGGAAATTTTGTTTATAAACTATGGCTATGGAAAAGGTTTGGGAAATCAGAAATGGTCTCAAAGTAAATTTTTTTTTGTGCTGGACTTAAGGCTAAAGGAATTGTCTTACTGACAATTTTGATAACATAGGAGTTGTCACTTTCTACATAACTCATTGTTTATAGCTACTACACATTTGATAATGAGAAACGCATTAAGAAACCAGTCAATGGTATTCACTTACTTTGAATCAGCTTATATGCCTATTGCCTGTTTGTTTGTGTTCTAAGTTGGAAGGGTGTAACTTTAGGGATGGAAATTTCCTAATCTGAAAAGGTATAGAAAATGAAATTGGCCATCCCATAAAAACCCTGTCTAATCTGTAAGAACCGTGTTGATAGTGTTCATTTGATTTTCTTTCAATTGTTATGTACCACCCTACAATATATCGATGATGCATTTCAGATGAAAAGCACACAGAGATATCACTAGACGATGAAGAGTCAAAAGCCGACAGCAACGAGAAAGAACCAAGTTTGTTGTTCGACGAAGAGGAGCCGCCAAAAATGGGAATATCAAGCGCTTCGACGAAATCTGCCGCCAGTTCCATTTCGAAGTCATCTCGCTCTAGAGAAGAGGTATGGACCTTATAACTGGAGGGAATTCTCAAATAATAACTGGGTCCCTAGGACTCCCTGATTCCTTGTTAAGTCCTAAACAGCTTGAAATTCCTTTAATTTGAGCAAAATGCCCAAAACTCCTTGAATATTGAGAAATAGGTAATTAGAGATATTTGTAGTTGCACAGTTAACTACTCCTTGATCAGTACAGTTGGGACCAGGATTCTTTACCTAATTAGGCAGTAACCGAATAAGAATTTACCGAAAAGTTTATTGGCATAAAGGATAAGAATTTGCTTACAAAAGCACCAAATTACCTGTTAAACTAGATAGCCTAAACAGTACAGATTAGGTCAAGGACAGTCTATAGTAATTGAGATGTGAAAGTGATTCGGGCACTTCCTTGAAATTTGAAATTTCCTTATAACCAGGAATGACCGATCTGTAGGGACTGGGACCCTGTTATATATTCTATAAAAGATGAATGAAATTTTCTGAGCCTCATAAAATCATGTATTTATTCTGGTGAATTGTTTACTTTTCATTTCTAGATTGACGAAGAGGAAAGCGGTGATAAGTTCAATATCGATATTTCAGTAACCGATCCCTCCAAAGTTGGTGATGGAATGGGTGCGTACATGTCTTATAAAGTCATCACTAAGGTAAGTTAAACTTGCGGTCAACTTTTTATCGGAAACTGGTTTAGACAGTGAGATATAAGTCAAAATAGGGGCTATTGATTGTGCCAATATTCTGCGTTATGGACAGCTCTGTACATGTTCTATTTCGACATATATCTGACTTTTTGATCACAGTTGTTATTCGGAAACTTTCATGTTCTATAATTGTATTCTGCATAACGGGTATTTCCAGACAAACATTCCCACATTTCGGTCGTCGGAACTGATCGTTATGAGAAGATTTAGCGACTTCCTCGGGCTTCACGAAAAACTAGTGGAAAAATACCTTGCCGAAGGAAAAATTATTCCCCCAGCCCCTGAAAAGAGCGTAATAGGTATGTATGTATTCAATTGATGCTGAACGTTCAGACTTTTTTTCGCTTTTCTTCGTCTAATGCTCTTTTCTCTGCTGCATTAGGAATGACTAAAGTAAAGATGTCGAAAGATGAAACCGGTTCGTTTGATTTTGTCGAGCGAAGGAGAAATGCATTAGAAAGGTTTGTGAGATTAGTTTTTGTTCCTGAGTATTGGTCGCATTTTACGTCCTTCATTGTCCAGTGCTTTGTGTATATTCATTCTATATGATTACTTGAAAACTGACAATAAAAGAAATATTTTGAAGGCCTTTAGATCTCATCTAGATTGCATTTGAAACTCCTTAAATTCTGAATCCGGTGAAATACCAAAAAAGATAATGTATTTTTTTCAGAGACAATAATGTAGTGACTCGCCGTAGACTTTCTAATTCATAGGAAACCTTCTTGAATTTTTACACTTACGGTACTCTTCAAATTCAGGATTAACTGAAGAGCATGCACCTTCTACTATAGATACATCTTAATTCTGCTGTTTTAAATTTTGATGTTTGATCAATTCCTTTAGCAATAAACCCTCACGATCTTTGGTGGCGATACTTCTTTCAGCCATGCCAATCACGTAAACCTCTGGCTTCAATTCATTCATTCGTCAATCGATAGTTGAAAATAATCTTCTCGATTTTGATTTCTAGATATTTAAATCGAACTGCTGCTCATCCCGTGTTACAAAACGACACCGACTTCCGCGATTTCCTCGAAGCCGACGGCGAACTTCCAAAAGCGACGAGTACGTCTGCACTGAGCGGCGCCGGCGTCATGCGTCTGTTCAGCAAGGTTGGCGACGCTGTCGGCAAAATGGCGTTTAAAATGGACGAAACCGATCAGGTCAGTATTGATCGCTGAATAGAATATATTCATCGATTCGTTCAGAGTGTTTGTTCAGACTCCCTGTCCATAGTGCGGGAGAATGCTGCTGGTTTTAAAGTACTTCCAGTTCGGGGACTTTTAGCAAGATATGTGCAGTCCCTTTATCTCTCTCTATCTCTCCCTTGCTCTTTTCATTCGTATGTTAAATTGTTTACGCTGGCAAGATAGCACCATTCAAAAGTTGAATAACCATCTCTTGCCCCGTTTATCATTATGCGACTAGGCCTACTATATGTTGTGTAGTGAGCTTTTATTATTTTGCTGTTTTCAAAAAAATTTCAATTTATCATTTAAATTATGATATCGATATCAATTGTAAAAGGGTGATTTGATTGATTGGCAATTTGAGGTTTCGGTATTTTCAATTGGTGTTTTCACACATTTTATCAACATTTCATTCACTTAAGGAAAATCATGTCATCGTTATCTCTATGGATTTCTATCTCTGTCTCTGATTTTTGCTTCTGCGCTCTTCATTTTATCGGTGTGTGTGCTGACCACACGAAATGTTCACGTATAGTACTTGTTTTCGATACGTAGTATTCATAATCTGTAGTGTGAAATGATCCTAGTAATAGATCCGTCTATAGAACACTTCTTCAGTTCTCGTTTCTGTTGGGAATCGTAGTTCTCGCAGAGTTAGAAATCAGTTGCAACGAGTAGACAAAATTGTTTCGAATATTTAAAGTTTTAAAAAAAGGAAAGCAATCTAATAATTGACGGTAGAGCTCTAGTCAGAGCTGCACGATCATTGAATTTTGGTGAATTTCTGAATTTTGTTTTCTTGCCAGCTCAGCTATGGTCTATACATCCACTCTTATTTTTGTATTCCTCTGCCTGCCCTGGCTTCTCCCTCTGAACAGTGGGATTACGATTTCGAGGTAACTATTTCATTACGCTGTATTATATTATATTTGATTCTTGAATATCTTTAGAGGATTCATACGTGAATAGTGACGGTATGTTTTCGGATGTCTTTACGAAATGCACTGATTTCATTAGCGACCCGAATTGAAGGTCGCGTCACGTGAAATAATCGTTCATGAAAAAGCGATGGATCAACCATGGGTTCCCGGAACTTCAAACGTCTTGATTCCGTGGCCATGAATTTAGTAGTAGCATTTTGGAATATATGTTTGTGATCACCCATGCCTGTAGCGACCGTGTGGAATCTCGGGAGCTTGGATGAACTATGTCCATGGGAAGCTGGTGCACCTGTACCTGTGGATGCCACAGGTAATATAGGAACTTGTGTAGTTTAATCAGAAAAATATATTTCCTAAGTGGGAGTCGAACCTCTGATTTAGTGTGTTAGTAATGTGCTGTACCAACTGAGCCATTGCGACTGTACACACATCATTTTGTTGTGATCTTATGATTAAACGTTTGCTGGCTTCCTATGGAAAGCAGGCGACTTACGAAATCGTTGCACTTCTTTCATATAAATAGTGCAAGTAAAGACATCTCTAATTAGTTTTTGCTTATTGTGCGTATGGTTGTATTCGTTACATGTACATTATCTATGTTCATATTTGTACTATAGAGGTGGTCTTGTCATAGAGGTTTTTTGCAAGTTGGGGCAGTATAAGTGAAAAACATAAAAGTAGCATTTTCAACAGTTGGAACATCAGGAAGATTACGCATATCAGTAGTCGTTAGTCCTTCAATTCAAAATAACAAACAATTTTGGTTCATTGCTAACTTGATGTTTCAATGAACTATAAATAGACTTCCATAGTCATACGACTTTTATTTCACTTTAAAAACGTGAAACTAACTGATGGCAGATAGAAATATTTTCCATCCAACTGATTCATCTTGATTTTTCCCTTCAGCGTTTCATGTTGTCTTAAAAATGATTTTGGATATTTTTCTAAGAATACATTTTATATGTGCAGTGTATTGATTCCGGTTTAGATTGAAGTACCGGTACATTGTATTAATTTTCTTAGTCTTGGCAGGGGGGAGGGAATTCACTCCCACCTCCCTGGTCTTGGTTTCCATAGTTTCTTTCTTTAACAATAGAATGTTGTATATTGATGTGTTTTCGAGTGTCAGTGGTTCATCTGTGATTTAACTTATCATTTACAGCATGTACTCATCGCAAATGTCATATATTCTATATCAGCTCGTGTGAAGATCCTGTTCTCACCCTTCTGATTTCAGTGGTTCGAGGAAAAACATCAGCAGATCGAAAATCTTGACCAACAGTTGAAGAAATTACATTCCAGCGTTGAAGCTCTGGTGAATCACAGGAAAGGTAGGTTTCTTTGGGGCTGTATTCGTTCAACGACGTCTCGGATGATGAATTTCTCTGAATCTATGATGATAATTCAGTTATAGCTGTAGTGTGTAGATTGAATGATACCGACAATCAGAAAAAACATTAAATCTTGTTGTTTTATCCATTACGATAATGTTGCGTTGCTTCCAGATCTAGGAATGTGTACGGCGTCGTTTGCTAAAAGTTGCGCAATGTTAGCTAATTCCGAAGAACATACGGCATTGTCCCGTGCGTTATCGCAATTAGCGGAAGTGGAAGAAAAAATCGATCAGGTTCATGAACAACAGGCTGAAATGGATTTCTTTATTTTGGCCGAATTACTCAAGGATTATGTCGCTCTGATCGGTGCTGTGAAGGTAAGCCTGAAGAAGTCAGAAAATGAGTTGTCCATTTTTGATGAATCTATAGATTTGCAAGGACCTTGACTTTTAAACTCGAAATTGTGAAAATGGTTAAGAATGATAAAGGTTTTTTGTTTGGTTCATAGGAAGCTTTCAATGAACGAGTAAAATGTTACAAGTTCTGGAAAGATGCAGAAGCAATGCTTACAAAGAAACGAGAAGCCAAAGTCAAACTTGAACTCGCCCATAAAATGGACAAAATTCCAATGGCAGCTCAAGAGATTACGGAGGTATTTATTGCAATCATTGAAATCTTCCCAGTAATGTTAGGGCTGATGATTCTTGATTCACATTATT
Source organism: Tubulanus polymorphus (assembly GCF_964204645.1). NCBI lineage: Eukaryota > Metazoa > Nemertea > Palaeonemertea > Tubulaniformes > Tubulanidae > Tubulanus > Tubulanus polymorphus. The sequence goes on along the minus strand of NC_134029.1, from coordinate 4,090,440 downwards.
AGTTTTCGTATTCTTAGACTTTTTTTTTAACTAAGAAATTTAATTTCAGTGGGAGCAGAAGGTCGAGAAAGGCCAGGTCGACTTCGAGAAGATATCGCAAACCATTCGCAAAGAAATGTCTAGATTCGAGAAACAACGAGTACAAGACTTCAAAACTTCGGTTGTAAAAGCTTTAGAATCGCTGATGGAAACCCAGCAACAGGTTTGTATTTACAGTGAAACTTGCGTAGGTCGCTCGCTGTTAGTTGGAAAATCGGAGGAGTCGGGAAGAAATTCTCAGTCCGCAATTTTTCAGTTCTTTTTCCTCTTAAAACCTCTCCCTTAGTCGGATCTTATCAATCGGATTCTCACCTTAGCCGGACAAATATAGGACTGAATTATAGGAAATTGTATTCCCTGAGTCAGATGCTAAGAGAAAAAATTTGAAATTTGTCAAATGATCAACAATATCATGTTGTAGTTGCCTGGTTAGTTAGTTTTCTCCTCAGAAGGCTATCCTTTATAGAAAGTTGAATAATATCAATATAAAGAGTATGGTGATATGTTCATATTGCAAAGTACAACATTCAATTTGGATTTTATTTTCTCAAACTTATACGATAAATTTTCCTTAATCCAACTTATTTTTGGTCGGAATTTTTCCTAAAGAGGACATATTTCGCCATTCGCAACTTAACCGACTTGGAATTAACAAACTCGGAAATGAACTTTGATGTTGATCGACGGAATTTCACTTTCATTTCAGCTCATCAAATACTGGGAGGCTTTTCTACCGGAAGCGAAGGCCATAGCTTAACGAGGTCGGCGTTCGACAGGATCGGAATGAACAACAAAACTGTTTAAAAAATATTCTGCTACTTGATTGTGATAAGGACCGTGTATGTATCGCAGATTGGTGTGTTGAAATTTCGTCATTATTTCTTTTTTTTGTCATACTGAAATAACATCAACTGCAGTGATAATCAGTGAAGAGGGCGTCATCAGTTATTTCAGTGAATGGTTTTCTATTGATACAATGTAATTATTGGAACCCCTATTGGAACACTTTTTGCACGGCTTTGTATATTACGTACTAAATAACGATGTGTACGTATGAGAGAGTGATTTATCGATTGCTTGAAAATTTACTATGTTTAGCGGCGAAAGTGAAAATTTCCACTGATTTAACGTATAATGGACAATCAGTTGTAGAATCGTTGAATGAATCGTTCATTTGTGAATCAGGCCGTGCTTTGTACAACAAAAAACCATTTTGATGAATTATCATTTATAGCCATTATAGATATAAAAGTTGACACAACTACAGTCGAACTTAAAAAGTCGTCATCGGATGATGCATCACTATCTTTCAGTCCCAATTTGCGTATTTACAATTTGATTTACTGAGTGTAATTAACATCAACACGATGATCGTCCCAAATATGGTAACTTAAGCGGGTTTGACTGTATAAGGTTTATAAAATACGTAAAAATCAGCTTAGCTGTTGGTCTTATTTTATGTTTTGACGCCGCATTACGATACGTTAATGACGATGTTTGAAATGGCCTAGTTACGCACTGCGACCAGTAGAAAAAAATCTGACAAATCATTTCGAAGATTTTGATGATATGAACGATGTATGGTTTGATGATTGTTTGTGTATATCGTGCAAATTTTTTTCTTTACTCATGAAATACACAGTGTTCCGTGTTCGATATTAGGTTGGTATTTCTATCGTGATTTGATTATTCAATTTGCTTAGATTAGAGTAAATTTGTCGGTTATATATTTTTTTCTATAAAAAAAATTGTGTACCACTTTTAAGTACAGTCGATGAACGTCGTTTAAATGCGAGTTAATTTTCAGATCATATCCGAATATCCCGGTTGTAACGAGGTTCGACTGTATTTGAAAATATGTGGTAGCTATTATTACATTTTTAAAAACTTTGTCAGTTATATTTTTTTCGATGACAATGATGTGCTCTTATGATAAATTCTCAATTATAAATACATCGTATTGTATAATTACTGTAAAAATTGGTTATAATAATCATCATATTGTGTACAATAAAATCTAATCCATATTAATATATATGTAAACACAATGAATGTATCTCTCTTCGATTTATTTGATTTTTCTCTTTTTACGGGCGAATTCAAATCGAGATTTAGAATGTACTACTGTTTGTCCTACGGCCAGATGAAATGTACTCGGCGTGTGCGTACCACAGAAACGACCATATGACATCCCCGTTGATTATCACGTATATCATTTCATACTCGCGTTCACCTGGTGCAGCTGCTATACTACTAGGAGCGAAAGCTCGTGCGTCAAGTAAACAAGATAACCTTTCAAGTACTGATCGTCTCGTATTTGATTCCACACCTGGTTAATACGGCTCCAACGAATCTTCCTATCATTGAGGCCTGTGGTAGAGGCATTGAATGATGTCTCATTTGCTGATTAATAGCGCTTTAGATTACAGGGTTTTTATTGAAGCGCTCTCAGATTATAAAATAAATTCTGTATTAAGTACTATTGTTAAGTAGAAGATTGCTAAGTTTTTGGTGTTTTTCACCATAACTGCGAAAATACATGTGCAGATCCATGGCTCCGCATCCTTCGTGTGTCGCACTTCCAGGGCAATATAATAAGTACGCGCTGGTTTTGGAAGTAGGACACAAACACATCATTTGTTAATTGTACATTTGCAGTGCGTGTGTTTAAAATTCTAAGAAACTATGCAATAGTCGTAAACAGCTCCGAGTGGGGGGTAATTATATGTGAGGTAGATAGGCTTCGTAAACAGGAATATTCAATTTACACTTTAAAAGTGCGCGACCAACGCATCGGATCTAGCTAGGAGACTAGCTTTACGAACCACCGCGAATACATGCGGCCAATCAGGCATTTAAAAGGCTGATAGCGTGCGACCGGGTACTATACGGCATAACGCCCTTGAAAATTGCAACTAAAACTTTTTACGATTTGACGTGTTCTTCCGTCAAATAAATCTCCTTTCTTTGTTAAAATCAGTGTAGCGTCTTGACTTCATGACAAGAAAAGTCACGAATCTTCTACCGAGCCTCGTTCGGAGTCGATCGTCTGCGACAATCTTATTTCCTGTGCGGGCGCTCGAGCTTGACGCCATAAACGTTTTTACCGCGAGTACCGGGCGGTGTGTATCCGAGCAGAGCACAGTCGGCGTCCGCCGCTGGTATGGACCGCGCCGTTCAGGAAGTGCTAGATCACGAGTGACTTGACATTGCTTTAGGCCGAATACTTCAACCGGATAATGGCCATTTATCTTCTACTGTTCTTGATATTAAGTCGCCGAGTGCGTTAGTTGCTCACGTCGGAGTGGTTGAAAAAAGTGAAGTATTCCCTTCACTGAAATTAAGATACATAATTTCACTTCATTTCAACAGCGTATCGATTTAACTAATTTTCAAAAAATTCGAACATATCTTAATTTATCATTAATGATTTTGTTGCTATTATGATGAATTTGCGGTAAATAATCGTAAAGAAAACATAATTATCGCTAAACGAAGGAATCTTTCGGAATATCCTGCTGCGCACGAGATTTTGTCGAGTTGGTGACCAGCGTCATACGCGGTGACAACATTCATCAAAACTGACAGGTTATGAATATTTTCGAAGCAGTTAGTTTTGCATGGTAATAACCTGCTTAGCGGGGATCAAAAACTACTGAATAAAATATGCCATATTTTCGAGTCTTTTGTTGCGAAGTGGACCGACATGACCACAATAGCTGTCCATTATTCTATAAAGAAGTATTTTGACAATCGGCTTATCTCATGAAAGAATATCGTTCATTCTACTGCTCGAGGGTTCTCTTGAGAAAACGGCAGCCGCGTACATTTTCTTACCATACAAATGTCACATTATCCTCAACTATATTACATATACGTAAATATTACAGCGTTGATATTGCGTATCAGTCTACGAGGTCGAATCATTGATAGCCCAGATACTTTCAGACACAACAAGTATTAGAGCATTCCCGACGCCATGGTGCCATCCTGGGCTTTAACTTATAATGGGCGCACTAGATTGTTTACCTGAACCGGAATCCAAATTTCCAAATATGTTCTTCGATTTAAACATAAAATTCTGTAAATTCGACCAATGATCACATAGGAACCTGTACTTAAAATCAAACTGCCTCTTTCGCACAGACAGGTGTGGTATGGCTTCGTAAGGGACACCAAATCAAAACATATCAAATCTGCATATCAAATAAATAACAGGGACAATCCCTATTCTAAGATAAGAAAATCTATGTATCAGAGAAGATTTACGATTGAAATGAAAAATAAACTCTAGTTTTGATACGATACTGGTCGGTATTCTCAGAGAACTGATATTGTGATTACGACATGAGAGGAGATAGCATCAATACAACGGCGGCGGCGGCAAAGCATTACCGTAAAATCGACTGTTGGCCAATCATATCCATATCAACATTGATTTCTTTTCATTACTAGCACCGGATGATAGATAATTGCCGTGAAATTATATTCATCATCGGAACACGAATGAATGAATGAGGACACAACTACACTATACTTCATATCATCCATGGCCGTCTAAGATTTTCGTGCAATGGTTTTCTCGGCTGTCGATGTTGACTTCGACAATATCAAATTTTTATTTATCTTTGTCGTTCATGGTTGCGCTGATAGAACCACCTTATTTTTAGACCTTCAGCGTTTCTTCGTGGTTCGATCAATTTTGGTTTCCAACTTTTGCTAGATTTTCGACATTTTTGTATGGAATGGTTTTGGATCTGATTTAGGTTTCTTATGATCATCGACCGGGTTCGCGTTCGATACGATACCACGTTCGCGTGTAGTCACGCATTTTAATTAGTAGATTTTAAGAGTTTGTATTCGCTATGATTACGTGCGACCCGGAGTCTCCAGTCGTCGTATGGAGTATGTGGAAGTTGCGGAGGAAATTAGTTTGAAAAACAAACGTCGTCATCCAATCACGGCTTAATAGAGAGTGAATGGGGTTTAAGCTGCTTTAATATCGCGACTTCAGTTCTATTCTATACAACAGGATATTAAATGGTATCAGTCTTCATTCGCCGGCAAAGCAGTAACAGCCAGAACAGAAGATTCGCTGAACGAAACGGAAATACAAAGTTACCCACCGTCGGTTGACGGCGGGCCAGGGGGTCTGTCATACAATATCTGACCGGCATTAAATTCGTGCAATATTTTCAGCAACCAGAATAAAAGAAGCAGTCGCAATGCCGAATCGAAATGACTAATGATACATCAGTTATTATTATTATAAAATGAGATATCAAATTTCACAGGCAATTAACAAAGTATCAATAAAATGTCAAACAGTCAATATAATGATACATGTTACAGAATACATTTGATGCCTCTTAGAGTTACCACTATGAAATGAACGATATCACTAACATTGACAAAATGGGTTTGCAAGAAGATACCCACTCTTACATAAACCATGGACTCGAAAACGAAGAGTCCATGCTTAAACTGTCTGCGGAAAAAATGTAACTGGTTTGGTGTTGAAAAAAAATCACAGTGTTTAGAGTTCATGAAAAAGTAAGGGATATAAACATAAGTATATATTGTATTACTTGTAGAAGTCGCAAGGCTACCAAATGAAATTATCCCAGATGAATATCCTCTCTAGATAAAGACATTGCATTCCTTTTTTTATGATTCAGTTATTCAAAATATCTTATTCATAATATTTTTAACGAATTGAGCTTTCGTAAATTTCGGAGTTTCTTTAAAAAAGCGCGACAGTGAAGTGGAATGTTAATAAGAATACAGTGTACTTCGGTAACATCATTCATTGTAAACCACCCCGCCGCCGCTGTTGGCATCCATTTCATCATTCTGCGTTTAATGGCAGTAGGAAAATTCATGAAGGCCGGCGTCTCTATAATATGTAAAATGAAATGGCAGTCGAAACAGTAGTTGGGTACAATTTATTCGCGGCACGATTTGTTGACATGCAATCGAGCCATTAAGCCATTTTCTCGTCGATTTACGATTCTCGATTTTGTCGTTTTTGCAACGTGCCAAAGTTTGAGTAATTTCATTGGAAATTCATGGGCTTCTTGGCGTGTGCGTCGGACGGCTCTGCGACATAAAAACGAAATGATGGCGTATTAATTGCGTATTAGGCGCGTTGTAATGCGCGGTTCGTAACGTACTGAAATTCAACCGCTGGGAACAACACCGCGAATCTGCCAGAGAACGAATATTTTATACACACTTTATAATTGACAATAAATTCCATCCGAGCAGCTGCTTTCGGTATCCTCCGTCGTCTAGTTAATGCTTGAGTACATTGAAGTTCTATCAAATTAAATCCACTATCTCCAGTTTTAATTACTGGTAAAAGTAGTAATTTTAGATTTGATAGCTTACCTCCTTTCATGTAGAGCGTTGATTTTCTATAAAAATCCATCATTTTGAATAGCATGGCACGGCATTGCAGCTATGTTTTTTAGATTTGATATTTTTCCTCATGTAATTTAGAGCGTTGGTGAACAGTCGTAAACTCAGCTCCATGTAATCTGCTGAACCTTGTTTCATCCTAAAGATATCCTTATTGGCTATAGGAAGTGGGATGCCAGGGATATTCGCATTTCGAAAACTTGTCCCTATCCAGTTCCACAGCTCTGCAAACAATTGTGGAACTACAGTTGTCAGTAACCAATGATTTAACCCCAATTGTCAGTTTACAAGGACCCAACTCAAATGGGTGATTGGGATGCATGGGGCAAATCGTAAACTCTGATTCCCGATAAGATGGCATGAACACTGAGATTAGTTAACTTATTAGTCAACCCAATACTTCCATGTGGGTATATATATTGTTCAGAAACAATAGAAAAAAACGCCAAAACTGTAAATACAATTTACCAACTGTTTTATTTACTCACGTTTAGTGCCACTTTACACCTAAACAAAATTAATTTCGACGACTAAAACAACATATTATCGAATTACCTGTACAAACAAAAAAATCTATTATAATCATAGAATGAATTGATTTATCAGTATTTTAAACAGTATTATGCTACATGTAGTAATATTATGCAAATGGAGATCAAGTTATATCAGTGAATGAAATGTCTAATTCGTAGAGCCATATAGCACAGACTAGAATGTACATACCGGGATGTAATGAGGTAGCGTTTTTATGCTACAAATTGTGCTAAGAAACTCTCAAAATATTCTAAATAATGCTTTATGCTATAATCACCGAACATACATAGTGAAGACTTTGGTTGGATAGATAGTATTTCCGTTAATTAACCATAGCCTCTATCTCATAGAATGTTTACGCGCAGAATTTCCCACGTGTTTAGAAAAAATCGTATCATACATTCATTTAGAAAATATAACGAAAATATTATGATTATTATTGTTATTATTATCATGTTTTGTACACGTGATGACTAGTCTTTTCCAATTCATAGTTATAATGTCATATATTATATATTTATATATATATATTTATAAAAGTTCTGCCTTTGTATGTACAACGAAAATTGTTCGAAGTTTGCTCGCTAGGTCTCGCGGGTATGACGTCACCGAAATGGGTAAAAAATTGTCCCGCGGTGAATTCTTTCAAGCATCGATCGAAAGTAGAAAATGAAAGATATCCATCACTTCAATCCGAATCTCGACTAGATGATTATATAGTTTTCTTTACCAAGCCGTCAACGAGCGTCACAATTCACAGACATCAATTTCGATTCGTTTTTCAGTTCATTACTTTGAATGAAATATGTTTATTTTCCTGAAATGACCACCGTATCAAGTCCGATCGGATGTATCTTTTCCGAGTCCCGAATTTCTTAAATACGTTTATTAAGTCTGCGAAATAACGTGGCTCCCCTCGAAATGTTCTGTTGGCGCCACTTTTACCCATTCGCCTCATTTCTCACCAATAATGCGTTATACCTGTTAACAAAAAAATGAAGTTATAGTTTGGCTGAATAAACCGGTTTCAGTGAGAGCTAAAAAATAAACGTGTTTATTCCAGCAGTGTGCAACGAATGATGCTCTCCGATATCTAACCATTGGGCAAACCGACCCGGCCCTAATTCTAACATATAATATTCGTTATTTTCATTTAGGTTTTGATGATAGGACGATGAGCTTTATTTGCAGGTAATGGTAGGAAAATTCATCTTTACCGACGAACATTTTGATACATTTATCTCAACCTTATTACTACATTTCTCTGCGAATTACCACGAATTGCGTGGAAAATGAGACTTCATTTGATTCACACTGTTGGAGTAAACTATTAGTATATGTATATATATATATATATGGCTACATTCTAATTCAGCTATTGTTCAAATTTCTGTGATTCTACTACTGGCAATAGGCTGAGACCCCCTTAACTTATATTATTATTATTACCCAGCAAGATTAGCCTATCGAAACCCGGTGACAGTAGCTGAATGTTCCAGTGCTTTGCGCCGTAAAGAAGCAATGCTTGTACCCCGCCAAGTTTCCCCTAAATCCTGCATGTTGCACGTCATCTGCGACGTCACCGACGATGAAGACGTCTGATTGGAGAGTGGTGATGGACACGTGGTAGTCGTCACGCAATATGGCGACGAGTACATGGTTCCGTTATTAGAGGAAGCTAGTGTATTATTGTGCAGGCTGACTGCAGATGGCGAACCTATTCCTGCCATGCCCATTGACGACGATAGAGATTGTCCAATTCCCTGACGAGGTAACGTCGGAGGCAAAGCTAGCGGGCCTCCACCGGGCATCTGCGACATTGGTCCCATTCCGGTCCAGCGAGAATCGCCGGGATTGAACCCGCAGAACGTCTCGTTCATAGCGAACGGTGACAGTCCATGAGAAGGAAGTAGTGCGCCGGGTGTGCGAAATACGTTCGTTGTCTTCTTGCGTTTCTTCCATTTTGCTCGTCGATTCTGGAACCAGACCTGCAAAATATCAAATTCGAACATAGCGTTAGACAAGAGAACGAAAAGAGTCAAAACACCTAGAAGAAAAGTCAGGTGATTGAAAAAACATGTTCTAATATCAAATCGAGAATGGACGAAAATAGAGCTGTCGCTTAATTGCTTTTCGCATTTCCTAAAAACCCTTTTTGGCGCTTTTTATTGAAACGGCACAACCTTTGCTTTCAGCGAGATAGTCAGTTTGACTCACTGATAATCCCCTTGCCTAGTTAAATATTCCCTGTCACTGACGTTTTCCTTCTGCTTGGCTCTGACTATGACATCCCTAATTGTTAAATTGCATGACAAAATCGGGCGGAAATCCGCTGTGAGATGGACCGATGTTGGATGATTTCCACGCTGTTTGGCGAGTTACCATCGCATCGCCTTTCCAGTCACTAGACCCGCGTGTATCTAGTAAATTAAGTAAATAAACTGCCTCCAACTTGTAATATCATTACGGATTCAAATTAAGTTATTTTTCACCGGCAAGCTTTTGTGTTTTGATACATGGCGAAAAAAGCGGAGATGAGACGCCGTCGATGGTTAACAGGAAGGATTTTGAGCTTTAGCAAACACTGACTTTGTATAAGAATAAGACGCTTTTATTGAATGGCGGATACGATTTCTAATGGTTGAGTCGAAATTATTCATGGTTATCATTTGTGCAGGCGGGTTTACGCGGTGTTGGAACCCGCCGAATACGTGCCAAACGTGACAATGCATCATTTAAACGTTCGTTCACCTATCGCTTTGATTGATAAATAATTTCGCCCAAAAACTAATATGTGAAGGCGACGCTAATCTATTGTATAAACAAAGCACTTCAAAATGAAATAAATGATGAGATTGTTCTCTTAAAAGTTAGCCGATCTGTTACAGCGTCTGTAGTAAGCTGTGTGCGTGCGGGAAAATATGAAAATAGAAACGACGAAGCTACGTCTCGCGCTAATTAATGATCAGACTGCAAATACCAATTTACCGCAGATAAAATCGTTTATCCCGAAATCTTAATTGTATAATAGATGGGCGACGATAGAGTTGTTTTTCTAGCAGCAATGTTCAGCTTTATCTTGTCATCAAACTTCTCGAGGTGACGTTCTATTGTTCGCCTAGTCGAAATGAAGACTAATGCCGTGGACAAATTACGATTTAACGACTGCTATAAACGAGATAATGTGTCAGTGATTGTGGAGTCTGCGAGTTGACAGAGGTCGTAGGTCGTGTAATCACTGGATGCGATTATCAGCCAGGATTATCTGGTGAATTGTTAGCTTATAGTTGATATTGGCTTAATAGATCGTATATTGGGTTACGGCTATATTTGACAGTACTAAACCGGCTGAGTAGGTGAAAAATACACTAACCGCAAAGATTTTGGCATAATTGAATGACAACACTACGGTTGAGTACATAACTAATTCTTTGAATATCTTAAAAACGTATCATGCTTATAAGCAATAGGGCTGAGGGTAATGAATCTAATCTTAAGTCATGCGCTCGATTTTAAAGCATGCTCCTCTGACAGTGTGGCCACTTGATGTTCTCTCCCGCCTCCTGCTCCAACAGACCAATTTGGTACAAACCACCAAACGATATCGATGCCATTTTTCATACTTTTTTTAATTGAATTGATTATCTAATTCGCCCCGAACTGGTTTCACCGGAAATAGAATTCCCGAGCGGCTAGAGAGATGTAGTCGGTGTCGCTTTTTTTAAGCCGGGAATAAAATCGCAGGCGTGTTGTTTTAAACAAGGAACTCCGAGACGGAGTGTCGTAGACATGCCATGTGTGCTCGCATGATTAAGCAAACATGATTCCAACCGGTTCCTGGTGACGGAACGCGCAGCTCTGTAGCCGAGTAATTCCTATCAGGGGGATACGGATGTTGTGTGATGGAGATGGCGAGCGCTTGCACGATGTTGTCAGGCCGTATCCCCGAGGTGTCATCGTTGAGTCTTGCCGCCATCGCGTCGATATCGCCGATGACCTTTTATAGTTTCGATGTTATCACGAATATCACACGACGAGCAGTCGAAGTCAGTTTGATGATTTAATATCAAGTCGACAAAAACTTCAGTTTTTGCGTCATCCTCTCATCATCTAAGTAATTCCGTTCTTTATTTCTAATTTCATTTTCATTTCTTAGTGGTTACTGAATTAGGACTGCTGTTCATTATAACAATGTCAATTTGATTCATAATCGATTTAGTCAGTTTCAATCGAAGTAGCATATTTTGCCTAGGATATGTGAGTTTTTTCTATGCTCTTTGCGACGATCTTTTATCAAGTTATCACTAGATAGATTAAAACTGTTTTTTCTTTTCTCGGTAATAGAATGAATTTATAATTTTTTTCAGTTCAATTCAATTCATAAACAGTTATGATAAAGATACTCATTATGAATGACAACAACATTTTCTGAGAAATCGCCCACTATTTCATTATAGCTCTTGTAAATATTTCTTTCATCATATCATCATGAAGCATGTTATATGTTTTTATGGAGACGACCTTTTTTTCAAAAATACTCCACGTGGCATGTGAACACAAGTCGTCACTGATCGTTTGAGGTCCGGGTGCGGTGTAGAACATCTTAATCGATTTCCATCATCGTCGACGTTTCACAAGATAAAACAGAGACACACCCAAAGATACCTATATTCAGCTAGCACCAAAATGCCAAGGAAATAAATTACCTAATGGGTTGATAAATATAAGGCAATTGATGGCCCCCGAAGCAGTTTCGGGAACGCATGAACACCCCGCATACTTAGACATAATTCCTTTTAAGAAAATCGAACTCCGGAGACGAAACATGAAAAACAAAGTGATAAAAGCTATTTGTCACTGACGCTATTCCAAGAAATTACCAATCTTATAAATTTAGAGTAATTTCATTTTTTCAATGGGATGACATAAAAGTAATCGAATATACGTAAATTGGTGTGTTAAACTTTAATAAAATCCCTTCAAGTTATCGGTTAATAAGTACCGTTGAAGAGTTTTATTCTAAACTATCAGTTTAAAGAGATCAATTGTACTGTCTGGAATAGTAAATACGCCTCTGTGAACGTATCGACGAATGAAAGAATTGATCAGAGTATGCTACCGTATAAAATAATGATAAAGGTCGAAAAATTAATTATTAGACATCAAAACCATCTGCCACGATATAAAGAGGATAAATACAAATACGGTACTGTATGGGACGCTTTTTGAGTGCTCAGTCATCGACCACTTAGAAGCAATTATCTCCGACTTATTGTGGTAAAATATGATTTGTACTGCGATTAGCACTTATCGAAGACGAAGTAGGCTCAAGTCGCTCGGCAATTAACCGTCAAAGGCTCTTATCGTCAGAAGCCGGCCACCGATAACACCGACTAAGGGTAATTCAACTAGATTGAACTGATTGAGAGGATTCACAGGCAGAAAAATCTGATTATCTTTGGAGTGGTATCAAACCGACTGGATAGATAATTATCTGGGGCTAGTATCGCTCCCGCGTAAACGCGAGCTAATCAAATCCAGTTAAAATGGCGGGAAAAGCAATGTCGCCTGATGGAAATTTTGCGCGTGATTTCGCGCCATTTTGATATCTTGATTCGGCATCGCGATGCAAATCCCAAAGAGGCCCCCATCCATCAAACCAAAGCAATACCAAACCGAAGTATGGGCTCCCTGTAGAGGCGCGTTAGGTAAATTATGCATAGGTGAGTAGATAAAAGGTACCATAGATCTTTAATTAACTGCGATAGAAGGAAGGCTATTGTCTGGTTGATATAAATTACGATTCCACAGAGAATCACCGTACATCAACTCCGAATAGAAGTGAGAAAATGGGCTATTTGCAACAGAGATCTGTCCATTAACGCGTGGTAACGTTCCGTCGAACAACAATGGATGACACGCGTTCTACGCCTTACGTTTTCGACATCCAAACGTGACACCTCTTTGTCAATGCAGAATTAATATTAACGGTTTGATTCTTGACCAAAACATTTCGTTCATTGATGTCATAATGTCCACATCGCACAAGTTTACAATTATTCTACGTTTCATAGATTCCTATAACGAGTCATTGTGATACTGTGCAAATGAAGACATCGCTTTAGAATCATAATCCACACGCTTGAAGTGCAATCAATAATTTCACTTTAAACTGATGTGCTAGAGAGGAGGAACAAATTGAATAGATAGAATTTTGGATATGTTTTGATGAAGAAATTGTATTTTAAGATCTAGAATTAGAAACTTAGAAGAAAAATTCTTTGCTTAGATTTGCTTAGATTAACATTAGATCAAATCAGACAAATCGTCTATATGACCAATACACGAGTGGGATTTCATTTGAGGAATTACGGTACCGTATTGGCGATTCATTACCGGGTGTTACTCGATAATTATGGCCACCGAGGGATGATGGTAGCACTGACCATTACAACGGGTTAAATAGCCAATGTCCATCGTGGGGAATGGACAGCAATGGTCATTAGTAGCCCAGTCACACCAGGCGAGATCGTAAAATCTTGATTAATCATCACCGATACTCCATAAATACGACCGAATATTATAAATATTTAATGCCGACATGAAAACATTTTGTCTACTAATTATACGGATGAAGGTGTTTGCGGCTGACTATGTGAGTGGTTTCTAATGGCGTTTCGCTTAATTACAGACGGTTGCTGATTTTTCCTAACCGTTTTATGACCCGCTCTAGGTATAATTTGTGTCGCAAAGCTGTCATCTCATCGCTTTATTTCCGCACAACGGCCAAAAATTAGACAGATGCACAATTTCTACTAAATGCGTGAATATTGTCGTATCACCGACAAATAAATATTCAAATAGATATTTTCCAAATACCAAATTTGATTCACGCCTGCCACGATTTACACCAAATGATGTTATTCTCGTTCAGGCTTGAATGATTTTTTTTCAGATTCGAGTTGAAAACGCAACTAAATTCATTATATCGCGGCTGACTGTAACATTTCATCACAAAGCGATTTTTTTCTTTCACATATTTATATATATACATATGTATGTAGCGTGGTGATGCGCACACGTGCACTGGTTTATCGCGACAATAGAATGAAACCGTCGAAAATATCGAAGTCGGCAGTGAAAGAAATACAACTAAACAAAGGCGACGTATAGGGTTTCATCGAATACCGGTGAAAGCTATGTGCTCATTTAAAAAAAGCATAAACCCGTCCGTAGGCTTAATGGACATAAATTATCCGCTAATTTATGAAATACGCTCCCGCGTTTCCATCGCAAAAGCTATCCGGCAATATCCCGAGGCAAAACTATTATACTATTATCCTCCAATTTAGTCAATTTGGCGATCTATTTAAACGCTATGAGAATTACGATTGAGAAATAATGTATATACTCGTTTTCGTATAATGGATATACGGACGAAATGTATACGCTCTGTAAGGATGACAATATGAATATATATATATATATATATGAATTTACATAATGCAGTGGTAATTCGTTTTGACAGATCAAAGTAAGCTGTTTTCTGAATTTTCTAGATTGATGACTTTTAATGGCATGATTCAACATGGCGTATGATAACGAGAAAATTAATTGTAGAGACCTCAGAACTCCAGTCTTCGTTGTAATTTCTAGAATTTCAAGAGCGTGGCAAAAACCTATTAAAACTCCGTAAAATGTATCTTTAAGTTTGTTTAATCTAGAGTCGTGATCTTATTAAGAATTTGGATACGAACGAATCGAAATTTCCTAATTTCACAGTGGCATATATCATTATAGATTCATAATCATTTTGTTCAAACGTAAATAAATTTGGAATTGGAAACATTAAGTCATCTTTTCTGAAATTTACGACGATCTTTTGTTTGTCAACTTCTTTGTGTGATATCATAATACAAAACTGCGTAGAATTTAAAGTACGCTGTAATTTGTTGCACCACACCCCGTAGCAAAATACAATATGGATTTGACGTGTTGGATGTATCATTCAAATCTAATAAGATTTCAGAACAATTTATTTTCTAAAGTCTATTTTAACCTATATTTTTGTTCTTAAGATAAATTGAATTACGTATTCATCTATTTCATGCGAAAATACAACTAATGATGTTAAGAATTCATAGATAAAAAAATATAAATATCGAACATATTTCTATATTTCTGAATCTGTAAGAGTTCATCGAATGAATGGTTACATTATTCTTGAAAGAATGATAATTATGTATTAAGTGTTAGATACATCAACATAGAAAAATGACACCATCGAGCCTGGAGCCTGGATACCTCAATAACGGGAGAAACCCGGGAGAAAGTTGGAAGTTAATGCGATATTTAATGATTCCTACCTGCACTCTAGATTCGGTTAGACCGATCCTCATGGCCATCTCTTCTCGCATAAAAATGTCGGGATAATGCGTCTTGGCGAAACTGCGTTCTAGTTCGTTCAGTTGCGCCGGGGTGAACCGGGTTCGATGCCGCTTTTGTTTAGCCGGTTTGTCTGAGTCGTTGTTTTCGTCGGTGTTATTGTTACTGTGAGTTAAAATCGTGTTATTGTCTGATCCACCTGGCAGCAGACCGTTCTCTTTAGGAATCATCCCGTGACCTCCGCCACCAAGATCTTTCATACCTAGAAATACAGAAGATACGACATATTAAAATTTATATTATTCAAATGGAAATATTTTGATTCAATTTAATTTCGCACGTATAGATACGAATAAAACTGGATCGAGAATATTAGATTGCAAATAACAAATCGATGAAATACAATAAATGGATAGCAAAATCTGAATGCCGTTATATTGACGTTTAAAAAATATGTCCTATTGACAAATAGCAACGATCAGTAAATATACAACCTATAATGGGGCATTAACGAAAATTGAAAAATAACTAATCAGTTAGATTAATAGATTACTAATCCGTGCTGGAAATTCAGAATAAGCAAAAAACCTATTTAAAATGTACACGATGCCCTCGCTTTACTTCAAAATAACCTGAACAAAATAATGAAATTACGATTAAAGACATTAATGATAAAATAACTATCGCTTACGTGAAAAATCGAACGGTTTGTATTTAACCTCCTCGGAATAAAGCGGAAACTTGTGCGAAACCGCGAGCGCCTCGTGCTCGGTGGAGATGTTTAGATGCGGAGACATCGGCATGACTACTGATCAAATCAGTTCTACAACTTGACAATTTATACCCGATACGAGCCCGGGTAGGTTGGGTCTATTGTTACTGTGTTTAGTATCCTTTCATTAACACATCGCAGAAATGCGAATCGGCGCGTGCGAGGTGCGTGCGCGGGTTATTGTACTCGGCAACCTATTGAAGAAATTCGGTTGAAACCTACCGCGCATCCCCCGGCGAGCCGTACACAAAATTTAGCCCCTTGTAAATTTCTAAACAATGCCAGAATCAGTATAGGCATTGATTATACCATAGAGATTTGTTTAAATTGTAAGATTAAGCTTTAACGATCCATATAGGCCCGTTTACGACACCTTAAACACTAAGCTTGTCGCCCGCAGTTCGCTGAATTCAAGAAAATTTGCTAGTTTTTGACGCCCGATGTATTAATTTCATCCGAAATAAACTCGTTCATTTATGTTTGATTACTTGCGCTAAACATTATGATCATCGAATTAATTATGTTTACTGAGAAAATGGTTTACACGCTGTTCAGGTATTGGTAACCAACTCAAGCGAAACGTAATGTCATTTCGTTTCACCAATATCAGAATGAAAACTTAGAAATGCATAATGTTTTTACTTCAATATAAAACTCATGAGATGAATAAATCCATTCGGTAAAAATGATTATTTTGAAATAGAATTTATCAAGATAAATATACGTGATGTACTAGAAATATTTTACAATAATTAGGCAATAAAATCGAATTTCTTTGATCTGACAATTAATCATTTACTTTCAATTATATATAAACTTTTAAGTTTCAAAATCATAGAGTAAATATTGAAAGAGTATTCGTCAGAAATATTCTGCGGTGTCTTGAGCGAAAGCTGGAAAAACTACTTGCTTATCGCTGGTGTTTGCCGCAAATGAGTTTCGAATTGCTTTGCGGTTATTTAATTCAGAGTTAGTAAATTAAATCACAAGCTAGCCTATCGTCAGTGCACCCGGTAATAGAAGCGCTGAGAAGAAAATTATTCTATTTGCGCCCTGCTTGTTACCGAAGACATAGGCCAAGATAGTATCACAACCCGAAGCCGAGATAAACTTACCATGCGTCGCACGAAAATCCATCATCATCGAATCTTTTGAGTTCATATGCAGACTTGAACCGGTATTTTCCATTCCAAAATAAGAAATGAGAAATTTGAGCTATTTTGGGGCCGTTTATACCGCGGTCTGACTTGGTAACATAAGAGCAAGGCTTTTAGCAGTGATAGGGAGAAACTGTCGACTTCTTAATTGACCAATCGCATTGCTACATCTCACACCTCGGAAGCCATAATTGCAATTTATTGGCGCGAATTTCTGTAGCAGACGATTTCGCGCGCGCTTTACACAAGTTCATTAATATTCATAAGGTTGCTGCCACGTTTTACTCAGAGACCGTCGAGAAAATCTAGAAATTCGCGTCTTTTGAATACAGTACTGGGTACACATAATCCGGTCGAACTTTCGACAATAACACAATTTGTTCCCGATATTCTGAGTAGCCAAAATATCGAAAAGAATAGATAGTCAATTCCTATTCCCCACTGGAAACTGAGAAGTACCCTGTTTTGATAGTTTAAAGGTACATAAGAACTATTCACAAAATGTTTTGGCTTTACCATGGTGATCTATGAGATTATGAAATTTTCCCACATGTTAATTATCACATGAAATCATGAAGTGAAAGGTGCGCCATTTAATTAGAAATGAATAATATTTGTCTTACTTTTGAAAAATGATGACGATAATGATGTTTTATATATGAATGTAGGGGTATCACAAATATGAGTATATTTAAAACGTTTAAATGCGTACGGTTTATGATAAATGATAAGTGGGCTAGTTCACTTCAATTTATACGGTTGCATTTCATTAATCTTCATCTATTGATTTCAGTCGGTAGATTACGAATGATGGAGTGATACGGATGATGCTTGGTTGCTGAATTCAAAGAATATGTCGCCTAGCTCCGCCTTATATCGACCGATTGGCGAGCAAGTCACTGATGTAGTCTGTGTCAGAATCGCCCGCCGCCAACCGCCGACCAAATCAGCGTCTCCACATCAATACCTCTAGCCGGCTCATTCATTAAGATAAATAAAATTTAGACGCTAGAAAGTAGATTTTATTACACTAGTTTGCAAGCCATGGTTACCTTAATGCGTTCGCCATTTATATAAATAATCGCTACTACAGGGCGATGTATTCACGTGCAGAAACAGTAGTATAACCACCCGGACGAGTTGTGTCTTTCACCCGACAAAAACGCACCATTTTTGACAGATTTTTTCTCTGGAATATGCACGAAATACATTGCCGTGTGGATAAGCGTTTAACATACCGCAAGGTGAGCATCAGAGAGGTTATCAATCGATGGAAATACGGGGAAAAAAGTAGAGCTAATAGCCGCCATCTTGATAAAGGCTTCTTTTTCACTACCTGAGAACTCAGATTTTCATAGTTCAAAATATACCTTATTACAGCAAATATCGCAATAACTTGACTATAAAGCTATATAATTCACCAAAAATAGAGCCATCACTGGGGTATATCCCCTTTGAATGGTGATCTCTTACCAAACGCAGTTGCGTTTTTTTAACTTATGTGATAAAGCTCAGTCATCTAAACGACAGTAGTAGCGACCAGATTGCATAACCGTTTCTACGGGGAATCAAATTTATCTATATAAATACCGCGATTGAGCTCAGCTGCGAAGATCTCTGGCGCATAATAATATCGCTATTTTCTTCGGTATATGATGTTTTGTTGGTTGGTTTAGAGATATTTCTAATGCCTATGTGGGATACTTCGGAAATATTTATTTTCGTCTATGTATAGAAAATGCCAAGACCCCTGCTGTCGGGTCAATTCTTCTCTTTCTTGAGTAATAATCAGTTAATTTCCGATATATCTTTAATCCATATTACTTTAAGGTCAACTCGTTTTAACTACTGTCGCTGTAACTTTTTGAATGACACAATTGCTCGTGTAAAATTTTTCGTGAAATGTCATCGCCGCGAGTGAAATGTGAGCATTTATAAATGTTAAAATCGAAACTGAGAAAAAATCACACGCGTGGAACTAATTTGTGACAGTGGCCCTTTCAGGCGAGTGATAGAATCTATGTATGATATATTGCCACGTGTCAATGTCATCTTTTAAAGAAGAGTTTGCAGTTATCATTCGCGATCAGTACTCTCTTCGGGCATTGACGGCGGCTCTCTCGGTTTTCTCCGCGTCCCTGTGAAGCGAGAGAATGTTTTATAATTGGGCGTTATAAATGCACTAATACAGCCCGGGGCGTTACTCCCTTGATTCAATTTCGTCTCATCGATCTTTTAGATAGATATACTTTCATGGTGAAATCCGATAAATCTATCGGAACAAATTGTATAAACAAACGCCTTTGTTTCGAATCGGTCATACGTTGGTCGAGATGAATTTCATATTTTTGTTTGGAAATATCTGAGCATATACCCTGAACTATAGGAAATCATGGGTTGGTGGTATCGTTAAAAACTTCGATATATTCACTATATTTGTAGAGTTTTGTAGGCCTATATTATTATTGACTATATTGTTATAGGCTACATTATTTCGATACGCAATAAGAAAAAAGAAGAAAAAATACAAAATTTCATATTCATGGGAAAAACGTATTTACATAATCTAATATACTTTACGTGCGTATCATTCATATGTAGAGAAAGACGACAAGCATTTACGGTAGTGAGTATGTGACAACTAAAAAGTCAGATAAATTTCGTAGAGCTTTCGTGATATTTTCTAGCTAGGTTTTCGTGACTTCTGGCAAAGATGTTATTCGTGATTTAGCTCCACACGTAAGCACGAGCCAGCGCGACACCTGTTTTGACGCCGGAATTCGAAGGGTCGCACCTGCTTCGATTTGAACGCACGCGGACCGCATTGACCGAAAGATCTTTTAGACTCCCCGTTATCATTCACAATCCCGATAATTAAAGCATTATCCACTGCAACACGACAGATTTTCCTATTGTCAACATCGTATGGAGGTTATCTATGCAGAACAATAGTTATTGACACCCGTTGTCTTTAGCCATACGGTCAACGTCCCTTCCTCGTATCTACTAATAGTAAAATCGTTAACATTCAACAATTTATCAAATAATGAATGTTTAATTAAAATGGTTTCAGCGCTCGTTTATGTGTAATTCGTTTAGAATGAAAATCATATCGTCTTAATTGATTACGTTATTTATGATGACTTGTAGTGAACATCGGCAACATGGTTTATCTCGCTGACGGCGTAACGAAACAACTCGGTATTGAAAACGAATTTCGACCACGGGTCGCGGTGGACCGGTTCCACGTGTCGAACTATACAAACAGTCTCAACATCGTCACATCTTATTCAAGTTTAATTTTGGACTGAAGCCAGTCACTGGATGCGGACACTGTATATAAATGTCTCTCAATACTTTCTTGTGACGAGAGGAAGTATAGTCTATTGCTTCATGACGAGGGAGCGATCGCTGTAGCTTTAATTGAAAGTACGCAGCACGTTGATGAGTGTAATATCGGTTGGGTATTGAATTACGAGTCGGTGCCCGCCGCTACCCCCTGTCGCCTGCGAGATTTATAAGATGTGTCGCATAATACTATACGGCGATTATCAAACAATAAGATCCGCCTTCAAGGCATAGAGAGATACATATACATGAATGCATCGATCAGCGTACGCACCAACAGTCGTGACAAACAGAGTCGTAGTTACAAAGGACCGCAAAACGTAAATGACAGTTGAAAAGAAAAAGCAAAAACAATGCATGATATATCATTACGGAGGATTTATCGATGTTATCGTTTATTAAGCTATTATGTGCGTGATGGTACAAGGTGATATTCGCACTGATGAGGCTGCGATCTGCTGTAATTGATAAATTATAGATTTCTACGGTGAAAATAAATGCTTTCCCAAAGTTTGCCCGTACCAGTTTTGCCCGTACCAGATATTAGCGCGTATCAAATTATTTAGTGTGCTTGGTAAAGGATTTGGGTTCGAAATCTTTAGGCTTATGATTGTCATAGAATGTTTTCAAGTTACTGGAGGCCGTGTAGGTCCCATACTAAAGAGAGTAAACAAGATCACGATTGAAGATATATTAGATCTGTAAATTTAGAATAATGCGTCTATTCATAGATGTATGAAGTCACAGATATTCCCCACGAGGCGTGGTGTCTTTTTCAAACGTCAAACCGTAAATAAAGCGATTTCAGGCGTAAATAAAACGATTTGATTGAAGCGTCGATATGACTTGTGATGTTCTCAAGTGTTCGGTTATTGTTCCGTATAGAATTATAAAATAATACCTGACGTGTTCGAATGCAATTGCATTACGCTCTCTCACGATTCGTCCTAAAAATAATATCAACGCGTATGTCATTCATATTGACCCGGATCGTGTTAATAAATAGAAACCCTCACTTTGACGCAGGGCGGATCCTCGTATTTTCTCTCGCCACATTCTGAAAAAAAAACTTGAGCGAAGAAATCTTACGGAGTATTCTGGAATTCTTTCATTTGGACAGCGCATCATGTTTTCGTACTAACTATATATTTCATGTTGTTTTACTCTAAAGGCAGGATACATAGCGTGGTTAAATGGTGCTGTCCTAAGAGGAAGATAGAACACGATCTGGGGGTCAATATGACTATCAGGGGCGGATCCAGAAATCTGAGCGGGGAGGGGGGGGGGGGTGTTCCCCTTACAATTTTCTTTTCATATTTCAATGAAAAATACATTCATAAGAATTTGTGCATTTCCTATACGGTAATTTCTGGCAGACGCCGAAAAAGCAATCGATAAAGATTTCGAATGTGGTTTAGTTTCATCATTAACATGATTGATGTCAATATCAGAAAGATTTCGAACACGGAGCGGTAGGACCGAGACCTCCTTAACACCCCACCCCCCCTTGGACCAACTTCTGCTTATACTTGATACTATTTGTGTCACCGAAGCTATTAAGCGCTGTTAAAAAGGATAACGAAGCTTTTGCTCGTTCATTTACGAATGAATGTCCTAATTAATGTTGAAAGATTATATATGTAACATGTTTTCATAAAACTTTTGGAATTGATAGATGTTAATTCATTAGACGCTAATTCATAGATGTATAGGATCAGTCTGCATCTCCTAGTCCTGTTGTTGGTTTTTTTAACGTGAATTTATTCATGGATTCTACAGCCTTGAATAGCTGGCTGTCACTCGGCGTTTCTGTCATTTCTCAGGCAGCAATTCACTCGTTATTTCACCTTTATGAAGTCATTTACCTGGCGCGGGCACATTTATCAAACATACCATCTGACGAAACATCAAATAACAACCACTAATCGTCCCAGAGCGACCGAAGGGTTGATATTTACCACATGATCTATGGATCTACGGAGATTTGCAGAGAAATTGCGCCGCGTTCTCGCAGCCAGGTAATCAAGAATAAAATTGGCTTTTAATTTTATCACAGAACGCGCCGGTCTCGCTTCAGCGATACGGGAAATGCGATGTATTCATATAACATTCGCGCGGCGCTCAACAAAATGAACATCACCGATGATAAAACTACACTCGGTTATTACGTCATCTTTCAATCGGAAAGCGTACCGAAAAGTAATAACTTGTATACGTACTAATTCAATGAAGCACGTCTGTGTTTTAAAAAGCAATTTATTACGTATCCCGGCGATATATCAGATAAAATGTATGTGTCAGGCACTCGTGCCCGTGTATCTTGGTGCGCGACCTTTATTGTGAACGACCTTGGTAAAAGTAGGGCGAAATCGTGAGGATTGGTTTGACCACGAAGAATGGACATGTGACTACCTCACATACCTGAGGTCACTTTTCGTGGTCTTTAAAACGTGACCAGGCCGATGGGATTACATAAACGAGGGCGTGTATGATTCAGTGGCGGTTGATGTCATCAATGCCATCATCTGCTTTAGAAATAGTATCAATATCGAAGACTGAGACGATGTGCAATCATCTTGTCATACCGGTTAAGATATATTACTCGCGGAAACCACAAATACAAGCGCGCAAATGCATCCGTAAAAATCCCACCGAATACCATCAAGATCCAGCAGCTTTCAGGGGATTGATGAAAGAGCTAGAAGAAAGCTTTACGTATCCGACAATCCTGAGTCAGCCGAGCTTCTTACAGCTATTAAAAACCATTTAACTGGCAACAATAATTATCGTACAGTTGGATGGAATTTGTCGAGCTCGCACGGGCATTAGGTTTGACTGCCAGACGGCCGATCTCATCTTCTCAAATTAAAATGTGATCCGTCGCTAATTCGCGCTCTGATACCGGCACAAATTGACGTGTCACATTTGACAAGTTACGACGCGTCTTCGGCGGGACGTGGACTAGGTAGACGCATTCGACGAAAGTAAATGCCACAATCGCCAAATAAAGCGAAAATTCTTCTATTTTCAGAGTATACTGCAAGATTTGACACGGAACAACAATAATTCTTTCAAGTTCTTATCATCTTTAAATAGTTCTAAATGATCTTTATTGCCCCTCTTATCTATTCGATTGATTGATTTTATTGGTTTTGATTTGTATCCCGTACAAACCCATCTCACCTGCCGGGAACGAAACAAGGAGTTTGATTATGAAATCGGATATCGAAGTACTGATAGTTTGATGGTCGGTTGAAGTGTCGAAGTTCTTAGCACAATCTGTCGGCCTTTGTTTTCTATGTTAATTTACAATGTCAATTTAGTTTTTTATCACATTTCTGTATCGATCAAAGAGATCGCTGTGAGATTTATTTGAGGTTTCGGTGACCCTTAAAAGGTCAACGTTGTTTTTTTCAAAGTTCCGTACGTTTGTTTCGTGACGTCATTTTTTCGCACAACGTTATATACCCGGAAGATTTAGAGAACATTAAATTGTTTGCTCCCGATCTAAACAGTCGTCGCCGTTGTATTTACACCCGGAAAGAGACGACGCTTGGTTTTTGTTGTTTTTTGATTTAGTATCTGACGCGAATCGCCGCGCACTGAAACAACACGATCGATCAATCGGTATTTAAACAATCGCGCGATCGCGCATCGCCACCTTCCGTGTATCTATTTACCGATCTCGCGAACGTTGATAGATTAATGAACGGGCCTTAATTGATGGCGCTGTATTTGTCAAACGAGTAACTCTTTGTTTCCAAACTTTAATCACAGATAAAGGAAGTGATAGTATTCTTTAACCAGAGTAATTAGAGGGTAATTATACGGCCGGTGTAGTCTGGGCGTACGCCGTTCAGATCACGCACAGTACGACTATAAATCATTCCTGTAATTTACGTAGGAAATTCATAGCTAGGCCGCTAATGGTGAGCGGATGTTCCCGGTAAACGTTCTCTTTTCTAGTTTAAATGCAAACTCCTGTTCTCTGATTATGTTCCGATCCAGAGCGATGTATAGTTCAGTTGAAAATTTAACAGAACAAAAAGCCCGTTTCTGTCCAGGGACCAATAATAATTTTCCCTGTTTTTCAGTAAGCACTAACAGAACTAACGTAGACTTGATACAGCAGCCGAATATATATCATATCGTGATTTGCTGAGCGTCCTCCGAAGTGCGATGACAAGTATATGGAAGAGGCGCCACAATCTGAGCGAGGCGGTAAAACAGGGTTTACTTGTTGATAAATGTCTGTCGCAGTAATTAGTGTTTCTACTCACGGCGCCCTGGTCACATAAAACACGGCCCTTAATGGTTGTCTGTAACACTCTTTGCCGCTGCTGCGGAGAAATACACAATGCACAAAGGGAGTTTCTCTGCAACATCAATCTGACCTGTGCTGCTGCCTTGATTTGAGGCCCAGTCTTATCATTTACGGTACCCATCTGATCTCCCAGATCGCCCTGACGCATGCAATCGGGGCTAATATCGGCGAGCTTTACGTTATGGGTTCTGTAGATATCATAAGAAAATTATTACGAAATAACTTCTACGCATCCGAACTATACTTCCGGCTACACTCAATTTTGTTCTAGAACTCTTATTGATCTAATTGAGTAAATTGTTTTGATGTTAAATACTCATTCGATGTGCTCCATAAACTCATCACACATGTCGGGAACGAAATAGGTTGATTTTGAGCTCGAGAAATCGATATACAGATATTGTTTGATGGTCGGTCAAATTTACATGATTTTTCTTAAAATCGGTTTTTCATCGAGTGCATGCTAAAACAAATTTGTTTTCAAACTATTTTTTTTCTAATCAATTTGAAATTGTGTGGCCCGAGTAGTCAGCCACCACAGTATTATGCTCTTCGGGATCACTGCATTTGTCGCCCTCGAGCAGCGATTCTGGCATTGACTATTTTATAGCTGCGACTAAATCACTATAAATGAGCAGCGTTTCCCTGATTTTTCCCAAAATTAGCGTTAATTCACGTCATTACCTGACACACGGTAACGCAGCCGTCGTTACCATTGGTAACAGATTTGGGTAACCATCTCGGATATTGGAAAAACGAACGTAAATTGCAATAAATCAAATCGTTAAGTCAACAAGGAGAACTACTACTAAAACGGCTCAAACGCGGTTCTTTTTCGTGTAAAAGGATCCAAGAAACACTACTTAATCATAATGTATAACTCGTCCATATTTCACACTTTTATCTATCTCCTCTATACGTGAAAAATGTCTGAACTGGACTGAATTCCTTTGTTTCTTACTGATACAACTCAAAATGGGGTCCAATTAGAGTACCCCCTCAGCTGATAAACCACTAATGTAGCCCACAGCTGATAGATAACTAGTGTAGCCCACAGCTGATAAACTACTAGTGTAGCCCACAGCTGATAAACCACTAGTGTAGCCCACAGCTGATAAACTACTAGTGTAGCCCACAGCTGATTAGCCACTAGTGTAGCCCTCGGTTTGCGTCATTCTGAAATGTACGTCTCATATTTTGACAGTGAAATAATGACAGTGAGACATGCGCAGATTACTTGCAAAACTTAGCAATTCCCGATGCACATGTGTACCGGAAAAATGAGAATCGTGTATAAAGACGTACTTAGGTTAAAAAGCGATGTTACGTATAACAGATAGTGAATATAATCTAGTATTTGGAAAGATCGGAATCGTTGAATCACCGCAGAGTCAGCGTGGAATCACCTACTCGATGCACTTACGTATTGTTGACGTGTTGTTTCCTCTTTTAATTAGAAGCCGGATGTCACGATGCGAGGTGACATTATAGGTGTGAATAAGGGGCTAACGAGATGTTCCTGAGTTTCCATTTTTGCAGTGTACTCACCATGTTGTTGTCACCAGTGTGAAAACAATATTTGTTATGAAAATTGAACTATTTTTCCCTTGCTTTTGAATTTTGTTTTCCAAACATTTGTTTTTTTCAGATCCATCAGAAAATACCAGTCTCGGAGAAATTAAACCATAGATTCCATCGAACTATGATTCAACCATAAATGCACCGAAAACCTATTTCGCCATATTGTAGTTTTGTCATGTGATTGTACAAACAAAACATGTATCCTCTAATAAATATTCTGACTTTGAACGAAATTGATTATGTTATTTTTACGGCTTAATTGTCCTGTAAGGAATGGGTGATATACATAAAGGTCACCGATATCTCATTTATATCAATCCAAACAGTGTATATTACCTTGTTAATGGTGGTCATGTTTTGCGTCCCGTCCGCTGACCCGCTAATGGCGCCCGTAATGCCTTACACATTAACAACTCGCATCAGCTAGATGAGGAATTATGATAATGGCATTGTTTTGTGACAAGGCTAACTAAGAGAAGGCCCTAATTACAGGTGAAGATTGATGAGATAGCAGTGACAGAAAAATGGGAACAGTTCAAATGATTTCTACCGGGCCGACATGACGCTCGAGAGTGGTGGATCAGAGACCCTGTTAGGGTCAAATCATACGTCAAATTCACACCAAAAACCGAAAGAAATAATACATCGACCACTTTTTCGATATTTCGAAGTTTTGAAACAATGTCCGATGTATTAGATTTTTCGCTTTTCTATTTGGGTTTAACTTTCTAGTCTTAGCGAACTACAGAGAATTTATACATATTCTTGCAAATACATTTTGTAGATGATTTAGGGAAACGAAGAGACGAAGATTCAATCTACTCAAAAATGAAGATATTGATATTTTTGTTGTGAATATTTTATTGAAACTATTGTAATCTCTGGGAAATATGTCGATCTATCGTCAAGTGACCGGGTGACGGGACTTGCACAGCTTGCGGTCAACCACATCCAATCGATATTGGTCAGTTTATTGTCTATCGCGGTCAATCTGTAGAGTTCGTTATGAACTAGCACCATTGTTTTTCCCAGCGTCGCCTGCGTACAGCGGACCAGACGAGTAAAGATCCGGCATTAATAACAGCAGCAACGGCCGGTGATTTGTGTTGAATACGTTCCCGAGAGAGCGCATCATCCAAACGAAGCTGTCAACTGAAAATGATGCAGTGACTCGCCGGACATGGAAGAAAAATCCACCAGGTTTACGCATGTCAACCAGGCTCAGTTTGAGCGTAATCTGTTCTAAACTCCGTAACAAAAGAATCGAAAAAGCACATTTCAACGCCCGCTACATTTTCACATACATCAAATCCCCCGATCAACCCGAACAATTCAAAACGTTTTCTTTCTCTGACAATTCATTTTGGTTTTAGATCATCTTCGCCAGAGAATGGAAGATGCCGCATTATCAAAAAAAATATCCCTTGAGATAAGATACCATTCCCTAAAATACCACGCGAATAGAGCAAATTTCATTATATTTCTCGCGTATCAAACATGTTTTTTGTACACAAATCAAATGGTCTTGTATGTAAACTTTGCCTCGTGTTCGCGGATCTGTACACGACGATAGAAGAATGGAAGAACAGAGAACATTTTTTTCCCAATATCCAGCGAGCTTTTTTTATGGTGACTTCATGAATAGAACGAATCGATACATAGCGTTTACTGTAATGCGAAGAATAAACGCTTTTGGATCGATGATCTTTAGTTTTACAGCAATTTAGACAATTGCACCCGTAAGGCAATCTAGATCAGACAATGTAGAGCTTTGGTAGCGCATAAAGGAAGGCGTATATCTAATGATGCGATCTGTGTATCAGCGCAACAGAGAGTCCACGTGTTGCCCAGGGACAAGTACACCGAGACTCCTCCCTATCGGTATAAACTTTTGGATACCACGGCGGCACGCCAGTACTGAGTGGGAATCCACCAGATTGTCATAACGAGCTCACACTGAGAGGAAACATAACAGATGCCAATAGACCGCATTAATAGACTATTTATTAATTGTTCATAAAAGGTGAATAGCAAAACACGATGTTTGAGAACAAACTTAGCGCGAGTAGAAATTCGTATAATGAAGAAGTGCGTTTAAAATGATTTGAAAAAAGATTTAAGCATTAAAGCAGTTGCAAGATAAGTTCCATGTATGAGAATTGATTGAGTTTGATATCGTGATCACATCAGTTTTCAAAATGGAATGGTGAATGGAAGGCCCAGAGATAGCTTTTGGAAATCGGAGAGAGTGATAGATGATGCAGTTGTATGATGTATACCACATAACTGCACGTCAAAGTTGTCAATTATAAACATTCATTGTTTGAATTCAGTGTTTGTCCTTCGGGCGAAATATTGCCGTCGCTGCTGAATCATAACAGACAGCAAAGAATGACAAACGCTTTAAACTATAAAACACGTTGTATTTCTATACGCGGGTAATGTCTGAATATATTCAATAATTCAAACGTCCGATCAGAGGAAGTTACAAACAGTAACCTTAGTTTTTTAGGTAAAAAATCATTGGTCAACAAATTCGAATCACAACAAAGACATTCAGAATAACTAGTTATTCTGAGAAATTCTAGATTTTCATTTGATCTAATTCAGTTTGTGCTACGTCTTTTCTATCTCTCCACGAAGCTCAGGCCAGTCAATAATTCAAAACTTTCGGAATCTATCTCTCACTTTCTCTCCGACCTTGGTTCAACTCACATAAATATGAACGTAGATATTGGTATGCATCAAAATGAAATTTGCAACTGACGACGGAGAAATGCAAATTTTCAGATGTTTCGTGACAAAACAACATTGGCAAGTCGTGAAAAGAATTCCCATCACGGCGTGCAGTAAAATGGAGTGTTGAATTATTCAATTATCATAACGTTTTTATAACGGCATGAATGCGTTTTAAATCGTAAAATCGCACTATGTCCGATGTGAAAAATGGTACGTTTTATTTCGGTTTTATCGCGCGAGTTTCGACACTTCGGCTAATTCTATATAAAAATTCAGCCTCCTTTTCACGAAACGAAAGTTCGTTTCAGTCGATGTGGACGATGCATCAATTCAAATCAAACCTTATTCATCCTTATTGACGAAAAGGACACCGGATGTTTGCATTACAACTCAACTTAGTTAATCCACACTGAAATGATTTCGTTGAAAGTTCGTTGAGATGAAGCCAGAAGCCATTTAACAGCCATTGTATCGGATAGAAGTATTTCTCTGCCCAGATACAATACAAATTCACAAACATACACAGGTCAAAGAAATAGCCAAACCTACAAAATTGATTTCATGATTTATTTGTAATAACTTGAAAGTAAATATCGTGGTGCTATCGAGCACAATGCAATATGGTGTCTAATATCTACTGACCGGTGAAGTTTCGTATCGATAATTTTTTTCTCATTTCCTATTTCTGCGTCGTATGTGGAGCTTTTTCTGCGGGTCTATTAGACGACAATTTAACACCTCCATTTCTCCGTTTTCTCATCTATCATCGATAATAATGAACGTCGTCGCCAATTACCGAATGATGGAGAAGGCACGGAAATAAATTTTCATCGAACACGCAGCGTGGGGCTTCGTTCGACGCGGCCAGGAAGTCGGCGCTTGCCTGGAGAACGTACGCGGTAAAATTGCCAAGAATTTCAGCCGAATACGATTCGGTTTCATTCACTACGGTTACAGTGAGAAAATCTTGACTTTGGAATCTGCTTAATTTACCGACAAATGCAATCTGTTTTCTGTCAGCGCGGTGGAGCCGGAGGTTGAAACCCGCGTTCTTCCGTTTCATTGTGACCATAACTATATGGCGAGTAATACAGTTCATGGCTCCTAGTTTTCACTAGAATGTTGTAATATGCGCCTGAAATTCTTGGATGAATGAATATAAAAAAAAGATAATCTCATGGGCTGGAATGATGCATCAGTCGAAAAGCAGAAACTGAAATTGATCCCAATTAAGTAGTTATCAAAATGATGTGTCATTACTTTCATATATCATTCAGTTATTAGATATATCGTATTGATTGTTTGAAATTTATTTCATTAGGATGTTACACACATATAAGGTATGGAAGAAAAATGCTGTTTTTATAGATAAGCCATCCAGAAAAAAAATGTAATTTTTCTCACGTGTAAACGTAAACTTCAGGACCCGTCTTCCTCAGGTAGAGCTGTATCTCTCATGTGACTTAACCTTGCGAAAGTCGATGTATCGGATGTCTACTTCGAGAAACGTCCACGCAACAAAACAGAACGTCGCAATTTTTGAAAATTACGTCACTCAATACTGGCTAAAACAATAAATAAACGTGACGCCAAAGAAACTGAGAAATAAAAATAAAGCGCGTTTCTTTTATTATAGATTTTATATTTAGACAAAAAGAATTGTATTCTTTATCCGTGTACGCGATCACGTTTCTACTTTAAGACAATGCCTTCGAGCAAAATCCATAATTCACTTTGCTTTTTATAACCTAATAACGATCAGAGGAGTAACCGACAAAGCTTTTAAGTCATTTGTGGGTGAATTTCATGAATTTCATTTTCGGCTACATGAAGTATACGTGATGTAGTACCCACAAAATTCGTTCCACCAGTGAGTGTAGAAATTTCAGAGAATGTTGTTATTCGCAAATTTTAGGTCAAGATCTATAAACGGAGGAAATTGATTTCATTGTTTTCTTACGATTGTAAATAAATAGTTCATTGATATTTTCAAACAATTTTGAAAAAAATAGAATTATCCAGTGATTCAATATTGTATTAAGAAGGCCAGCTGACCAGTGAGGCCTGAATTCAGTTCTTCGATCAGCGTTTGAGGCTGAATCAGAATTTAATGACAAATTCACTTTAAAATATCTAATTGATTCTGAGCCTAGTTTGACCCACGACCCTTGGTTTATCCGTATTCAATTGCAGAATTGCGGTTTCATTCATTTTGGACACGCAATCCGACCCGAAATATAGCCCCGCAATTTAGGAGCCGATTGTTCGCTTTGAATTGTGATATAAAGTAAAATGCGAGTGCGTGTTTATGTTGAGAGGAAGTCGTTTAAGTCCTTTCGCTGCGTGAATTTACCCAATATTATTCCGAATAGCGAGCTCCGGTTTCGGACCATTCATCGGAGCCGACGTCACCGGAAGTTGGGATCTCGAAGCGTACCGGGCGTTAAAATGTTTGTCATCGGCTGTAACAAAACGGGCTAAATGCTCGCATTGTTATCGAGCGTATCGGGGCCGGCAAATTTTTCCCGTTCAGTTGAGACATTTTCTATAGAGATTCACGT
This sequence comes from Tubulanus polymorphus, assembly GCF_964204645.1. Classification (NCBI taxonomy): domain Eukaryota; kingdom Metazoa; phylum Nemertea; class Palaeonemertea; order Tubulaniformes; family Tubulanidae; genus Tubulanus; species Tubulanus polymorphus. Next base: position 4,058,580 of record NC_134029.1, on the reverse strand, counting down.
TTCACGCTGAGATTTCTACCGCGGTCTGGTCGCGGCGCTGGAGCCGAATGAATTCATTAACGCGCTGATTGAAGTCGGCTTTTCAATATGTGCATTTTGTTCGGCGACGATCAATAATGGTGGCTGCTAAATTGAATAATTGACAGGAAATTGATAGAGTTACGGCCGTAGAATAAGTTGATTCATCTGTAAATATTAGCATTGATTCCACGCAGATTCAGCAACAACAGTAGGATGACTTCCCCAGTCAATATATCGTTTATTCGGCATCACAGAAACTATCAAACGTTACCAATAACCCAACTAATCATTCCTAATGGTATATAGCGATTCCTTTCAGTACCGAATCGTTGGTTAACACTGCCGAACTGCGAACGCGGTAATATTAGTTAACACGATGGAAATGAATGTTATCAGCGATTCTATTCGCCAGAAAACGCGTCGCATTAGTTTAATTTCTCGTATCAATTCAACGAACGGCTGCTATTAATTTATCGACCCTTATTTCACTGCTTGTGAAATTTTATTAAATTAATCTCGATTATTCGCATCTATTGTGCGCAGTAGTTTCAACTATTTACGGTTAATGTCGACTCACTTGTCTCGTTCGCGGTACAAATGAATTATATTAATCTAACTCGTATAAATCGTAGTATCGCCTAGATTAACTTTTATATAGATAGCGACAACTTTAAATGAACAGTCTTAACCAAGAGTGGCTCGCCGCCATCGCTCTCGGGCGTAATAGCTGTCGAAAATATTGACATATAAATTCAATACAACATAATTTATTTCATATCTGCCTCTTCAAGGGTGATGTACCCATCGTTTATTAGCTTTGTCCGTTTATCAATTCCCAGAATGCACCATAAGGAAAATGTTTAGAGGTTTATCGTTGTGGTTTACCTGTTGGTTTGTTCGTAAAGGAATGCTGTTCAAATACGATTGACTAAAAGCAACTATATGGCTAACTACATAATACGTATTTCGACTGACATGATCCGGTGTCATTTGTAAAAAAGTTATCAAGATCATTGTCTTATAATTGCATCAAGTTTTATTGCCTGTAATTTGGATCGTGTTTACAGTAAAGCTATTAGCAGCGCTAAAGCAAGTTAATTGTCTTTGGATCATTAGCTGACAAGTTAAACACTACCATTATACTGTGATTAAATTAATGTTTGTACCGATGCAAACTCATAAACCGAATACATTTACTGGTAACTGATGGTGCCGATGATCCGACCCGGCACGAAGCGAACAGCCGACCGACGCGGCTAAATGGCCGCCATTAATGTCGGCTCACAGAAATCATAGCGTGGACATAACGCACCGGAAGTACATCATAAAACAGAGACCATGGATATGGCGGAACGGACGACGAAGAAGAATGATAGCCGAAATAAATGCGGAAAGTGGGAAAATAGATGACAAAGAGATTCGATTAGTGTAGATGATTTATACCGGGAGATAAATGATAAAACCTGACGTCGTTTATCATAGACAATTATGTAATAAAGTAAAGCTGCACTTTATACTCTTGTTGTAACAGAAAACGCTAACTAGCTACAAATGAGCGGATGATACATTAATAACACTGGTTACATCGTGACATTTAACGGCGGTGGACGCAAGCTTTTGCACTTTTCTTGAGAATCTACGTAGAAATATAAGCTTCCTTAGCCGTCGGCGAGACGCTATCCATCAAGGAAGGGCCATCATATTCTCCGTAATATTGTGGCCATCTTTACATCAACACCAAAAACCAAATGTGTGTAAAAATACCATGGGCTATTGAGCTAAACAATCAAATATCGTGACCCCAGCAGAGTCAAACTCATGAAAATAAACTCTGAATCAGGAAGGTGGTTGGCTTTGAACGATCAAGGCGTTTCATCAACATCATCGCGATCATCCTAACTTGTTCGTACTTATTGAGAAGTTGCAACTTATCATAGCTGTTTTCTGAAAAAAATGTTTCCATTGGTTCTGATCTAGGTAGTCAACTTAATCATTTGATATGGTCAATCCTAATTATTCCTAAATCCAGAACTATGGAACCCTGTTCAGGAAGACGTCCATCGTCACCTTTTGACGATGCCTTGGTTACATATTAGCGAAAGCTTCTGCGACGGAAGTGATGGTGCTACGGGTAACATCTATACGCTTTACTGCGAAATAAAATGTCATATACTGACCACGCAATTTTAGCACATTTATTTTCATTTAACTCTAAGACTGAGTCATGAAATAAGAGAAACCTGTTATTATTGTACTTCACTGGATCTTCTTGGATTGGGAGCATATGATTAGCTATCACAGAAAAACAGAACGACAATGGTAGATTTCACCATTTCACCCTTTCGTTTTAGAGTCCATGATTTCACTCAAGCAAGAAGTTAGAAATGCCATATTTCTATATTGACATCAACAAGTCAACCTCAAATTCATTTGTGGAAATTGGTTGCCCTGAGAGAAAAAAATGATGATAAAAATGATTTTCTGGAACTGTGCTCGGTGTGTGAGTACCAAACATGGTGGGAGACAATATTCGGCTCCTTAACCTTGCATTGGGATCATTCAAATGATCTAGTGGTTTTGTTTTATTCACATCCATATTTCTACTGATATAATGTTCTCAGTCAAGACGACATCACATGACAAGAGAGACTACCTTTTCAACTGATTGAACTTTAAATGTCAACATTGTGCCGTCTCGGTTCCTACTTTCCTTTCACTTGTCACACGACCGGCAAAAAACTGATTCGTCCACTATACCGGCACCTTCCCGTTCTATCGGTTCCCATCTCCGGCCAATGCATTAAATAATTAACTCCTAATTTCTGCCGGTAATGGCAAGAAATCGTCTGATAAAAATCTCTAAAGTTAAAGCCGTAAAAGCATCTATCGTTTGCGGTAATTGAAGTGTAAAGACAGCGCGCGTGGGGGACATCTCTGTCGGCTGAAAAAGGGATGGTTGTCATCTCCTGCAACCGGAACTTAATACGGAACTTTCGAAACGCAGGGATAGATTGGGGATTTTCTCCTTACAAAACATACGCATTCGAGAAAATGAATCGTATTCGATATTAAAAAAAAAGAAGTTCCATTTTGATTATGATATCATCCGATTTTGTAGATCGAACGATGCAAATGAACGATCAATTTTCATTTATGAAAATTCGATAACGACATTAATCTGGTTTTAATCACGATTTTTATGTACGCGGAAACGAAACCCTGTACAATAAGTGTACACTTGTCGACGCATGGTCGAATATTTTGCGATGAAACGAACTCGGTGGATCATAAAAAGTCCCTTAATATACTCCCCAAGTTGCCATTTATCAATTCTTTAGTTACTGTCATTTTATTTGTTTTAGCGGCACTGTTGCTAAATTTGCATTTTACATTACCCTGCCGAGTTAATAGGCTATTTACTTGCGAAAATTGACATCAGCATTGCCCGTTCTGGGTCTCGGCAAATAGAACCTAGCAAATAAAAGATGACTTCATGTTCCGAATAAATGAAGCTCGGTTTTTACTGCAGTCACTTGTTTTAGCCGGCATAAAAGTAAGGTTAAATGAATTCGCTGATGAGGCAAAATGAGATGAAATTGGCTACGAATCGGCTAAAACGACGCATTCCATTTACACCGAAATGGAACGCATTAGGCTAACACGGTGAATTTATTGATACTAATCAAATTTATAAAGCCACGATTGCGTTGATTTTCAGCAGTAATATGAGGCGGTCGCTGAATCTTGTCGTCGCTAATCGCCGCAGATTCGAGGTAAATTACGGATTTCGTCTCCGAGAATCGTGGGCTCATCGGAGCTTGTCTCATTCGGTTACGTCATATTCATTTTCAATTAGATACCGACGCGATTGAACAAAATCGAACGCCGTCTTGATTCTTTTAGAAGCTGCTTTCAATTTTCACAAAATCAGGATGACGGACATTTAAGAGAAATCTTTTTTTGCAATCGGTTAAACAAATTCCAATTGGAATTAAGCATACACTGAGCCGTGAAGCTATCAAGGGCGGATCCATAAAGGGCCCTTGCGCCAATAACATGTGCGAATCGTGCCGAAGATGCGAAGAACCGCATAGTCCATTTTGAAAAATTGTAAATCCAATCGAAAAGGTCAATCAGGAATTTTCTGGCATCATATTTTGATGGGCCCGTCCAAATTTCAGTGGTGGTGGAGGAATGTCCTTGGGCGATTTGTATTCTTATCATTTTTCTACTTTTGAAAACAACTTGGAACCGATGATTTACACATATCCTGGAATATCAAGCAAAAAAGTCAATTGTGGGCAATGTGGGTTATGAAACCTTGACCAGACCACAGTAAAGGTAATGTGATAGGATACGGCTCATCTCCCTTGTATTTATTCGGAGCGCTACCATTTAACCGATCCACGATCAAAGTTTTGTCGCTTAGAACGTCATGTCGCGTTGTACACGTTCTCCATCTATCGGTCGAGCTAATTCACAATTTCCGTCTAATATATATGAATTCAGTAGAAAATCCCACAATAAATCCAATGAAAATAAAGATGTTCAAATAGATGTGAATATTAGCCAATAGCCCTCATCAGGCAAATTGATGATGGCTATTTCATACTTTACGGCATGCCTGATGGTGGTTATTAGATATTTGCTGATATGTTGCAGAAATATATTCGTATCTAACAGAAATTTCGTCTTTTATTCTAGATTCATTGTAGGATTTTCTCCTTCTCCATCTATCGGATTACACGAAAAGGAAATATATTTCTTTATTGATGTTAAAATAGGGATTGTCCCTGTTACTTATTTGGTTGGAAAATTTCGTTTGATTTTTTGATTGGGTGTCCCTTACAGACTCCACCACACCAGCCGGGAGCGAAACAGGGTGTTTGATTTTGAAATCGGAAATCGAAGTACAGATATAGTTGTGTGATCGGCGGTCGAGTTTACAAAAGTATTTTGTTTAAATCGAAGTACATAATCGGGAAATCCGGTTCCGGTTCATTCAAACAATCTTCCATTCAGTCTGAACCGGCACAAGCGACTAATTGGGTTGAATTTTCTTGGCTGCCTAATCTAATACATCGAAATTTTAGAAATAGCTATATTACAAGGTTGAAGATCATTTTGTCCATTTTCAATTTTTTTTGGTCGTTTTCTACGTGCAAATAGTCCGATAGTTTATTTTAGTTTTATCTCGGGTAGATGTTGATGTAGAAGTCCTCTAAGTTGATTGTCCTGCGTTTTGACTAGATAGAAAGGAAGCACATTTCGAAACGCAAATTTTCCAAATGAGAGTATCCGGTCCTGGGGTATCCGAAGTGTAGTTGTATGACATCGACGGTGTAGCTCCGATGAGGATGGGTTTATCCGTCAAGGGGTGCGCAGTTGATTCACATCTGGTGCTGAGTTTGCCTAAAAGTAAAAGTTGTACACAGGGAGCAGTTTGTGTTTCTAATATACAGTGCATAGTTAGGTGGATGCGTCGCAATCAAACGGACAGTACTATGCGCATTGATACACCGTCAGTAAGAAAGCGGCACAGGCACGTGAATATTGAATACATGTTTGTACACTAACGTATATACAGTCTTGATCGGGTTTTATTTACATTGTCACGATTAGGTTTTTGGTAGTTTTTGATGAGACCGATGTCAAGAGGCAACTTTCCAGCCACCATTGCGTACGGAGCTTGCTATCCTGAAGCCAAAAACGGAGGCAGCGTTCCAGCTATCGCGGCAATGAGACTGAGTTTACAGTCGAAACATCAGAAACAGTAAACTAATGTGTATGTGATGATATTTAGCAAAAGTGGTCAGACAGTGTTCTATGCATATGCGTATTGATAGACCGTCATCCCGGTTCGATCAAAATCAGAACATACATCAAGTGTCAAAATCAGGATAAGTAGGTGTAAAACAGGCGTTTGGCTAGTTAATAAATAGACTACACTAATGGTGTCGATTGTGAATCGTATTACTGTATTAAGTCCGCTTACGTTCAGATGTATAACTATATTGTTAAGACTCCAAATATGAAGATTTTGTTGTAGTATTATTTCTTGGTTTAGGCAGTTCTATTAGTGAGTTTTTGAAATAGATTATAGTGTTTATGCGGCCAGAGCCTTGTTCTAGATTGTAATGATTTTTGTACAAAATGAATTGTGCGAGAAATATGGAAGATATTTCAGCGACCGAACGTCAGATGGCAACACCAGTGATAGCTTTGGTTATGGTTCCAACATCTACCAATAGGTGTCATTTAAGGTTTCCGTTCGCGACGGCGTGACAGTAGCACACTCTTCAACTAACTGTCATCAACTAACTAACAACTGTTCTGTAACTATAATGATGCCCTATTACGTTGGATGAACCCAACTCCTGCCAGATGTGATAGTTCGGTTCCCCGAGAATGTATCATTCGTTGTGCCCAACACCTCCCCATCTGGAGTGGGGGATACCAACAACCCTGTCTAGAATGACGTGTCCCCGAAAGACGCCACCAGGGCAACGCGAAAGAATGGATAACGGTAGCGATGATTTAACGGTTGCATTGGTTTCTGTGACTAATTGCCTGTAATGATTCTTAATAGCGTTTAATATTGACATTGTATCTGAGCAGCTTGCGAGAATATATTGACACATAATTCATCAGTGCCTGTTATCATAAGTAAATATTCACCACATTGCGCCTTGATCTAACGAGTCCCGCGTCGGCTCGAAATAGAGACTTATTTATATGTGTAACTTTTAGGGAGTAGTTTATTTCGAAATTAATTGCCCAATAGACAAAGAACTTTGTTTGAACATGGGTTTCTGCGAACGTTTGTTTTGACTATTTCACGACCCACAACACGCGGAGAACGCCGCTCGAAACACCTGCTTTTGTTAACCGTCTGAACATTCCGATTAACAATATATACACGAAAATATCCGAAATTTCAAATCGTACACTTCGACACAAAAAACAAGATTCTGTTAATTCGACCAATCGTCCAACGATATCTGTGCTTCGATTTACGGTTTCAACCTCGGTTTCGTTCCCGGCAGGTGTGGTGGGTCAGTAAGGGAAATAAAATTCAAATCAACTCAAGATTAATCAATCGTCTATGAATAAGAGGGAAAATTCAAGATCAAAACAATACTCGAAAAAAAAGTAACAGCCTAATTTCAGAGGATAATTTCATTTTCATGGTAAGTTAGGAGATCGGTGCTGGTATTGGTATCTTTCCACATTTTGAATCACTTCCAGTGCCTCAAATAGTTATGTTAGAGGGCTAATCGGCCCCTAGGTTGTTACTGTCCCTATATTTCCCTTTCATTTCGTTGCCAGCACCACATTACATCGGTAATCTAACGGGAAAACAACCAGAACAGTGTATCGTGTATTACAGCCCTCATCCAGATAGACACCATCGCTGTTGGTTTATCATCAAACACTCCAATTCGAAAAGTGTCTTGCGTACCAACGAGAATTAATAAACTACTGCAAATCCTAATTAATTTTTAGTGGTAGACAATCAAGTCTTTTGAACTCGTTATATTTCGCTATACTGGTATTTAAACAGTCACTTCAGCGCCGATTGGTTTTCTTCGCCGCAGTGTTTGTAAGTGGTAATTAAACTGCACTCCAGTTTCTATGCGTCAGTTAATTAAAGCGTGTCGTCCCAACACATAATGCACTAACAACCCCCTTTTATATAACAAGTGAAAACATATCGAAAATATTGCGCTCATTAAATAAGTATGATGACATCGCTTATTCCACTAATTGGAGAAAACGCGATTTAATGGTACTTATCAATTTAATAATGTCACTTACATATGAAAGTTTTTCATACAAGTCGGTTACGGCATGTGTCGCTCGATTGCAAAAATACAGATTGTGGATTTTACATGTGGAGAATTTCGGTGTGATTTGAGTGAGTGAGTAATGTCTCTTTAATCGTAATGATCACAGTAGATATATCGACGGATGAACCACGTGCTTAAGAGCTAGAGAGAATATTTTTGGAAGTCGTTTTCTTCTTAGAGATTAAGGCGTTCTTCTTTTCAGGACGGCGCACGCGCGTGTGTGTATCAAACGCTGACTAAGGCGTAACTTAATATCGGCACAGAATCCACCAAGAGATCAAATTATCGACACAAAAGAATTTTATCAAGCTCGTAATTGCGACAACGACCAATTTACGACATTTAACCGACCGAATGTCGGTAATCATTTCACTTCCGGTTCTCAGAGGGATCTGTTCGATAACGAGGCAGTCTTTCACGGCGACTTTCCCTTCAGTTTCCGCTTTGATCATTTCATAGAGAATGGAGAATTAGTTCAATACAAATATTAATAAAAACCCCGTTGCAAATCGCTGGGAAATTCTTTGTGGCGCTACATATTCCAGATGATCAACCAATCGATACAAATAGAAAGTTTCTTTTGAAGACGTTTCGGGGGCTGGGTGATACTTTTTATGCATACGCCGTATTTTCCCCTCTGTAAAGAAGACCAAAAGTGAAAGAGAATTGCTGATGTGATAATCTGGATGCAGTTCCACTGTTGTGAGTTAGGGTTAACTCCGAGTTAGCGAGGTAGGTTTATCATTTAGATCCCGGGCAAAAATATTGTTTTCGTTTAGAAGGAAAACAGCATGGTCTGGCGTGGCATAGTATAGCATTGATTTAAACCAAGTGAATAAGAATTTCGAAAATCTTCTTATCGCTTGACAGATTTTTGCCGATGATATTTCACGGTTTACAGACAATCTGACTGTAACGTAAGCTCCCGTGGATGCTATTGCAGATTCTAAATATACGACATTCAGAGATGAACTGTAATAATATTCTTGTCACGGAATGTTTGGTCGAGTCAAGTTTATTCGTCTGCTCATCTGTATTCTGGTCTGCCGTTATGCGCCATGTTTGCTACTTCCGGTCGATCCGTGTTGCCCATTTGCGCGACGAGAATTAACGAATTACAGCTCGTGTTTCGCGCAATTAGATTATTTTACGGTGTTCCCTGTCGAGACACGGACGAGCGGGGAACACTGTTACATATAGATACACCGCACAAACAAAAGGCTAGAGTCATTGGCACTGAATTGAAATGTGAATTAAAATTTCCCAAAATTAATCTGCCAATGCGCTTTAACGCCAGATTTCACGCGTCCGCACAAAAAATGATATTGTTAATATGCCCCTATGCTAACGAGAAGAGATTTAAAGAAGCAGATGGTCTTTTGCTTAATCGGAAAGTAATAACGTTCATTTGAATGATGTATCACAAAATACAGATTTCATGATATAATTCTCTTTCTGCGGCAAGATGACACATGTATATTAGGAGCTAATCATACTTATACAGAGTGACATTCTGATTTTACAATTTTTGATGGGATCTATATTCATAAATTCATCGTGCCGCTGATATTCATAAGCTTATTGTGGTAAATCTATTCCAAAAAAAAACTATGCAAAAAGATTCGTTGAAATTTTGCATAAACCTGCCAAAGCGAAATCTACCTGCTCTAGGCCGTGGTGTGAAATTTTTCATCAGATTCTGAGAAATGTTTTATCTACTTGATCCATTAGAAAAAAAAAACTTGGAATAATGTAACTACTTATTATCATCCATTTGTATAGAAGTCCCACACTCCCACGTGATCGGTTGAACTGGAACGCTGAAAATGGCTTCGGAGTGGGGGAAAGATCCTATTTTTTTACATGTTTTACTAGGACCGATCGATGTCGATTTTGCCTTTTTGAATTAGGACAAATTTGCGAAATTTCCTGCTCATTATTTTGGCATCTGGCTGAATTACTTATCAAGCACATCGCAATATAAGCAGATTGCGAGTAAAAAATCCTCTGATTTCCGCGACTTAATTCATTGTAACTTATGGTTTATTTTAGCGGCTTGATTTGGCGAAAAACACGGTGTCCTTGTTAATATAAGCTTCTGGTTGATCAAACCCATAGGAAATTAGTCATTGATTTCCGAATTAAATAAATATCTATGAATTTTATTCAATAACACAGAAAACAGCATAAAAATAGTATTATACATTGTATTTAATTGAGTACACTGTATATAAATATACCAGCTGACACCTAAATGCAAATCACCATTGATAAATGCATCATTTTCAATCTGAATTATTTTGAACCCAGATATATAGAATATAGATAATCTTATATTCATGAATGTGAGAAATCAGTCTATTTCACCTAAATCACTGAATTGCTTGACCTATTCGGTGGTTTTCATCGGACTAGCGGTCGAGTCGGTTTCGTTTTCGATTCCTGAATCTTGATCGTCTGACTTCACGTGAGTTTCGCGTCGAATCGAGTCAGTGGGTGTCGCTAGATGGCTCTGTTTCACTGTCAAATTCAGCGGCGAATCGATCGAGGATGTTGTTGCGTGCGCGTGGAACTGGCGACTGGCCATATTAACCGCACTGAATTGAGGGTAGTGACCGGAAAGTCCGTTGAAGTTTAAGGGCACCGGTGCCCGACCGATCTGGAATCGAGCCTGCAACGCTGCAATCGTTTGCATGTGCGCGTAATATTGCATCATCGCTGGGCTCGGCCAGGGCGCTGCTACGGGGTTCATATTAGGCAGCGCCGGGCCGGAAGTTGACCGAATATTTTGACTGGCAAACAACGTCGATGGCGGATGGTGTTTCAGGAGATGCGAGTCGTCGCTATTGGATGGAATTTGTTTTTCTTGTCGGCGAAACCTAGCCCGTTTATTTTGAAACCACACCTGAAAAATACAATTAAAGAAAGCCACAGTTAGATCGCTGATCAGTTCACTTAGAAACAACTCCGTCATCGCATTAAACCAAATCGGATAATCTGGCCTTGTAGATCATATCAGGGATGTTTAAGATATATCGATAACGAAATCGACGACTAGTTTAGACCTCTCATAGTGATTCCCGTTGTGATTTATTCGATACACGCGTAGTAACCCACAGTTGCCATGTTGTAGTATTGTTCTCGCTTCTAAATGGAAAATCCCCTCGAAACCTTTGATAAACTAGATTTAATGTGTATTTGTTATTTCGATTTCTTATTTTGCCATCAATATTTTCAAAACGCCACCGTAATTTCACACTTTCAACTATTTCTATATAGTTGACAAGTTATTCATGTTTGAATTCTACGTTTATGGTATCGATACTACTAATGATAATAATAATAATAATAATAATGATAATAATGATATTAATAATAATAATATCTGTTTGCACTATGTTGCATAAAAAAACAATACAACAGACTTTATCGATAGTGATGAAATACAGCTGAGAATAGAATATAAAACAGCAGGTAGATAGTAGTCGAATGAAACACTCCCAATTTGAATTTATATGAAATAATTTAAAACGAAACTAACAGCCATCATCAGGTGGAATACCTGATGATGGCTGTCCGTCAACAACCGAAACGTTGTGGTTTCGTTTTAATAAAATATATATTACTAATAAAATATATATATATTACTTCTTCGATTAGCAGGTAGGTGATACATGAGATATTGCCGTTGAAATGAAAGAATTAAATTTCTGCAGATGACTCGACAAGAACTCGATCTTTCATGGGTGCGCGCTTTAGGGGCCTTTAGGCTTTGTTTGGCCTTCATCATACATTTTATCAAAAAATCACACTTTTCTAAATTCCGTAATTGTAAATATTATTATGTCGTACGTTCTTTCCTATGAAATAAATGAACTTGAACTTGAACCAAATAATCAAAATTAATTATCCAATACTGAACTATGGAATCTAGTCAGACATGTTGAATATGGATCGTCTATACTTAATCCCAAGGTATAAGGATGAATTTTGGTTAGCTATACATGAATAAATCCGATATGTTTGGTAGCAATTGTTATGTGGCATGGTGTCAGATGTCAAAGGATTAATAATCGTGAATTACATAAAGGCAAGCCCGGTCCCACCCGCTGGTATTGTCAATGAATCGTATCTCTCCACGTCTCGTTAAACAAACGATTCGCCGTCAAAAACAATCAAAACGTCATTCGTTACACATTATCGAGACATATATGCAAATTCTGATAAGCATGATATAGAATAGATTTAAATATTTTCTTATTCGAATTGATCGAATCGTATAAATCTAGCAGATTTGATGCTGGTATTCACCTTTATGCTAACAGTACATACCATCCCAATTTCCATAATAGAATAATGTATGCAGTACATGTATTTGAGTTTTTGACCACGAATATGCCAACATGCCATACGAATATCATTTTTTACGTATTAATTATATTTTTGTATTTCAATCTATCAAGTTTCAACTGGAAAAAATACGTTTTAATCGGCGGTGATAGGGAGAAACGTAAGAACTAGATTCAAACATAACGACAATTCAATTTTCGAGGCCGTTATTTGTGTGATGCTATTGATGCATTTTGTCCATGAAGGAAACTAGGCGAATGAATAATTGATAATAACGACAACTCGTCACACGACATAATAGAACAATCGTTGGCGAGAACAACAAAATCCTTAATCAGGTAATTACTCCTGCTTCGAATAGACTGTTAATGATCGAACGCGACGGATGAAAGAAAGGGTGTTAATTATTCGGTAAATTCAGACTTATTTCGTATCGATTCTAGTGTATCAAAATTGGAGGTAGCTTTGTCAACGGGATTCGCTTGTCATCTATTCAAAAGGGAAGCTACGATGATCCGATACAGTCTATACACACAAACTAATGGCGTTAACGGATTTCGAGAAACTAAATGCTTAATGGTTTTGAACGAACGAATGCTTCGCAATCTAATTCACGGAATGTATGTGGTTATAACGCTTAGATCTGCACCTAAATCTAGAGATTGTTCGCTATTACCAGAAGTTATGAGGTTTCCTTAGTTGAATTAACTTCCTATGCTAATAAGCTGGTGTATACTCTAGTTATACATTCTATGGTTATGCAAAAACTAGAATTCAATAAAAACCTAAATCATTTCTACATCTTAACTGTAAATGATAGATGGAAACCATTGCGTTGTTTAGTTAAGATTAAAAGCTAGGCAACTTTTCAAGAAATAGAATGATTGAATGGCGATTATACCTGAACACGAGCTTCGCTGAGGTTGAGTTTCATGGCGATCTCTTCTCTACTGTAAACATCAGGATACTGACTTGTTCTGAATGCGTCTTCTAAAACGTCCAGCTGATACGAAGTAAAATTTGTGCGGTTTCGTCGGGAACTTTTTCGGGGCCGATCCCAATGATCCATCAGCGTGCCGTCTACTGTGTCTGTACCGGTTTGGCTAGCGACATCTGGCGATGGCGATTTCCTTTTGCAAGGCGAACTCTCTGTTACTGAAATACCTATTTTCAGAAAAAAAAGAAATAGATTCGCTATTATAGATTTTTGGAAAACTTACAGAGAGGTAATCTGTACGTTAATCCTCGGAAATTGTTGAAGATATTCACTTACCGGTAATTCTGTGTGGGGGCGAACGATCTCTACCAAGGATTCTATCCATGCTGAATGGCGAATTAAGTTTCTCTGCAACCGGAGTCGGTGACGGTGTTCGCGAATCTCGACTATTTGCCATTTCGCTCCGTGTATTTCTATATGATATCGGTAAAGACTAAAAGTTCGCGCGGTGTTAATCTCAATATCTCCGTAAACTGAATGACTCTGAATCTACCGTCATGATCAATTTTACCTTTTGATACAAGTCACTAGGCGCGTTCTGATTGGTTCGATGTCGCCGGTTTATCGCGACCGGGCCACTGCGAATTACGGGTGATAATCGGCGACACAACAACAGGTGGTTCAGAACTATTAACTGTTGTTCTATTCTATGCGTTATTCATCGACTAGGCGCAACCGACCGATGTCAGCCTGTGATAAATTAACTTACGAGGCTATTCAACCGCGTAAACGATGGCTAGTATAATGACTGTTCGACAATTAACGCTTACTGTTAATTACTATGATGCAACCGGTGATGACCGAATGTTGTAAACAATTTGACCCAGCGCGACAAAGATGCGCGAACTACAACACAGCGGGAAATTGCCCGATTTTGACAAATCAAAGCACAAAAACCGTAACCAGTCCGGACGTGCTAATGGGGAGTCAAAAATAATGTGTAAATCAACGAAACGTGGCATTAATCGTAATAATACATTCTAAATTGATGTTAGAATAACCACATTCAAACGTGGAGAATAGATTGTATAAATAATGTACACATTTAAAAGTTTTGAAACCAAAAATGACACAATGTTTCGAAGTCTCACTAGAGATCATCGCCAGGTGTGAGGAAATCATCGTTTGGATGGTTTCTGCTGTTGAATTTGTAGAATATTTCTCAGCAACTTCTAAGAATAATAGCCTTGACTTTTTATCGCAGTCAAGACGGTTAGTAAACTGCTTAAACTATATGTTTAAATTAGTTAGGAAACTACTCAAACTATATGTTTAAATTGATAAGGGAACGATATGATATTTTTCTAACCAGATTTCAATTTAATTTATCTCATCCGCAGTTAGTCAGTAACAGTAGTGTGTGACGTAGCGCGTGAATCAGACGCCGTGGAACACCGGATATTGGCTTTATAGCGAGGCACACGACTGCCGTATCGCTAACGGCGGAAACGACTACTGAATCGATTGTTAATGAAGCATCTCCTTAAACACGGCAAACCAAGGAAATTAGAAACTACTTGAGATATTTTCAGTAATTTCAAAGTTTAGCCGCCGGTCCGAACAAAGACCATCGGTGTGTCGATCAGTCACGACCGGCGTTGTCCAACGTCGAGACAATGGACAAACTTTAGATATAATCACAGCATGATAAGGCGCGGAGACCCACCAGGCCAACTTCGAAACCACGGACCTCAATTCATTTCGGTGTCCATCATTAGAGTCTAATTCTACACTAGCCTAAGTTGATCTATTTCCTATGCCAACACTTTATGACCAACCATACTTTCACACAAGTCAAAACTTTCATGACATATCACTTCAGAAAGTTATTCCGTGGCCAGTCTAATAGTATAATATTTTTGTTGACAAGAATTTTGTCAATATTGGGACGTATTTCGGTGTACAGTAAATCTATACATACAGGTAAAGGTTTGAGGGTTTCCACAATAATAATCAGTTTATATTAAGACGCGCGTATTATCGGCACCTTCACACCGGGATACAAGCGAATCCTCTTTAGCTAATCTTTCGCCGTTAGTATACACAATACGACTCCTCTTGTGACTATCTAGTGTGTAACGTTTCAGTTTATACAGAACAGGATTATCATTCCATCGACGGAATTTCAACAAACGTTGACAAATTAACGCGACTTTAAATAGCCTTCGTGTCCATTGTTTGGATGATTTGGCATGTTCGTTTGTCGATTTAACAAAGGCGTTTGACTGCGTTATGCGAAAAGATCGAAGCCTTCGTGTTTGCTAAGCCATTACGGGCTGTGTAAAATAGCACGTCTTGCCTACTTCTACAACACGTGCAAGTTAAGTTGACAGTAAATACCCACACTTCAGGAGCTGGCCGAGACCAGGGTAAACAAACAAGATTCTGATTTATTGAACGAAGGCAAATCAATTAGACTGAATCGCCGGAAACAGTTAGCTTTATTTGGGGATATTGAGTTCGCAATTACAGCCAAATGAATTGGGTAATTATTCAATAGTTGGGTAATTAAATATAACGGCGGGGTTGATTTCGTCCGGTCCACCAACAATCATCGAAACTTCAACACATGGCTCCAGAAACGACTTCTAAACGACGTTTTGTTGTGGTGTCAACTAGAAGAACACTCCTTAACTTGCGACACCACTTGTCCTACAAAAACAAAAACAAGATGTACCATTCAAAGTATGTTTGCCACAATCAAGATTTTCTGAGGTGCCATCTAGAAGACTAGTGTTTTTATAAGAATACGCAGACCTAAAACATTTGATGCCGTCTCATCTCAGTGTTATACAGCATCTAGCATCAAATGATTAGGGGCGCATCCAGGGACCACTGTTGAGGGTAGCAGAACTTATAAAAAAGGCATACTCCACGGCAAACGAGGGGGTGTTGGGTCCTCGATCAGAAAATTTTGAAAATGTTTTCCTTTTAAGAGCAATTGTTTCCAGGTAATAAAGATGAAATCCTGATGATGCTGTGCCTTTTTGTTGAAACTATCTGCCTAGTCTTGTAAAAATGTGCTCTTTTCTACTTTTGGTATTAAAAGGGACGACTACAAGCCCTTTTTAACTTTGGGGATGAAAAAGGGCACGAAATTTAACGTATTTTAAACAAAATTTTAAAATATATTCATTGTTAGATATTTGCGCATTAAAAACAAATTTTGTTTAACGTTTTCTTCATCAGCTGGCTGTATCAGTCTTAATCCGTATAAAAGATTATTTTGAAAAGTTGTGTGGACCGCAAGGTCTCTCGCTCTAATGATATCCTTTAGTTCCCACATCCTTCTCTACTCTGTTTAATATGACCGAAGCGTTTCCAGTACGACGCGTGCAATAATGTGCAAACTGTTCTGTTTTTTATAGAGTACCCGTGAAGAGCTCAGTGACAGTCATTAACAATTGCAATATGGAGTGAAAGAAAATTGCCCGATACTAGCAAATTAGGCACGTTTTATTTGTTCATTTACTGATTTATCTGTCAAATGAAGACCAATAAACGGCTGATTGGTGTTTAATAAGTGACCACGGAAGGACACATGGACGTGGAGAGCGCGGTGGAGACTAATATATGACTTGTTAGCGGTTATTATTTGCAGGTTTTCTAACGGTCATCTTCGACGAAAGAGCCGAATATTTTTGGTTAATTAGTTGTTTGAGGATGTGGTGAACGGTTACACCGAGTAGTGCAGGAGAAATTATGACCTCTTTTTAATATAATTTGACCGTGTGAAAGATACTGGTAATAATTGGGACATCGTTATTGCCTATATACGTGCCTGCAATACTACCACCGAATAAAAAGAAAATGGGTCCTTTGGATGCCGACTGAACTAACTAAGTCTGGTGATTTGACTCGACACTTCCTTTGACGAACATCCTTGAACCAGTAGACATTCATGAAATATCTATCATATACGATCTGATATAAATCGTGCCAAACGGCGAAATAAAAGCAGTGCCGTAAAAATGGCTATTTCCTGAAATTGTTGGCGTGCGCGCGCCGTATAATCTCAAAGTTACTGGCAAATTACAGGTTGTGCGACGTAACTAATTCACGATCAGCGAGCATTAATTCCGCTAATGGGTCAAATTATACATCATCTCTATCTGTAAAATCTGTGCACGAGATGAAATCAGTATTATCGCTAATGTGCCACAAATTAGCGGACAACTATCGGGCAATTCCGACAAATTTGTGTCCACGCACCTTGCACGCATATGCCTGCCTTTAAGTCATTGAGAGCATCTCGAGAGTGGAGATTCTGTCTTTAGAATATGAGTTCAATGCTGTTATCTTTTAAAGCGCTCAGGAACAATTGGGAGAAGTGATGAGATTAAAAAAATAGCATCTCGGGGATATTGCGCCTCCGATGGTGCTGAGACGAAAGTATGGGTGTCACTGGCCATATTATTAGGGATACTTGTTACAGCATCTGAATTGTTCACTCTGATTCTTTGTTTTGTTCATCTCCGGTAAAATGTTCTCACGGTGAAAAATTAAAGCAATTCCCACGATATCGACCATCGACAGTCCACCCTCATGTTTAGTGACCACCGTTCCTTCGTTCCACCAGCTAACGGAAAATAATGACTTGTTGTCAGTCATCTTGTTATTCCCACAACTTTTTGTTTATTCACAGTCAAATTGCACAAAATATGATACTAAATATCTATTCTGTTAACGCGCGATACGGGCCCGTGATTCGGGACAGACAACACGTGCCTCGCAGATTGTCCCGTTGAATTTTTTCCATGTAAAATATAGTCGTTTAGTCATTTCAAGCGATCATTGTTTGAATATGCTTTGTCTTATGCGCTGTTCGTCCTCTATTTTAAACCTTGAATCCCATAGAAAATATAGGACTTTTTCCTTTGACACACACCTCTGCCTTATCAAACACGGTCAACATGGATAATTGACTAACTCGGATAAAGCGAAATCATTTCCGCGACTTTCTAAAATATTTTCCTATCCTAGACTTAGCTTACCTCGGACTGATTTTTCCGGGTTACCGAGTCAAGCGAGGTTTACTGTATGAATTGACGTCGGGCTTATATCTATCTCATCTGTTGTTCCTCTTGGTTGTCATTGCGTAAATCAACTTGATAAAATCTTTTACAAGTAAATTCCCATCTAGATATTTCTCCAGTGGTCATTTGTCATTTTTAAATGAACATTTCAGATGGTTCGCGCACGTGCGTGTTCGTGAGAACTTCGGTTTGACGATTCAATGTTTTCAATTTCGAATTTTAGTCCAATGTTCAATGCGTCTTTTTCATTTTAGAAATACACGCGTATTCGCCCGTGTTTTCATATTTTATACGCGCGTATACATTGTTGAGTTGATTTCAATGTGCCGGACACACGCCATGGCATTTATACCTGTTCATCTTCTTGCCGGTCATCGCTCATTTTCCCACGGTTGACGGACCCACCTGGATATCTGTTTCTCATTATCAACTTCAGGTCACCGCTGGTTCGAAGACCTCCCGGTTATAGATGACATAAAAGGTGCCATGATAAGGATTTTCTAGAATTCAGTTTATGTAAAAATATTTCAAGTTCTTGAATCGTAATTCTGAAATAATGTACGCCTAGAATAAGGCATTGAATATTACAACTTTAATCGATCAATGTTAGTCTTTGGAAAAATCTGGATATACAAATTAACCCTCAAAATGTGTTGTTTTAGGTTTAGGGGTAGATTAATAGCCGCTTAAGAGAAGCGAGAGTTATGACACAATAGGTGGTATACGAAAAGAACACCATGCTGAACATCACATTACACTATAGGCATATAAAACTAGGTAAGAAATGTAAGAAATAGTTGATAATCGTTGCCCACACGGCCGAGAAAACCTGCTAAAGACCGGTGGTGGTAAAGGCAATCAATCACAGTTTTGCTTCAACATGATGATCATTTATCCAGCTGGACTTAATGGCTAATTTGTCGTGTTGGTCAAGGGACTTGGACAGGTTTCATACACCCACTGACCATTGGCCTATTTGCCATACACTTGTACGTTGTTATGCACATTTTTATGGAAGGCAGTTGTTAATTATGGCAGCCAATAAAGACACATTAAACGTTACTTTTCATCAATCTTCATTTTTCACTTGGATATAACATTGGCGATTAACTGGATTGCTTTGAGCGTATCGAACTTGGCAGCAATGAATTATTGAGTGCAAAGCTAAATCTCAGCATTAACCCGAAATAATGGTATAACGTTTTCTTTTAACCGATATCGTTTAAACCTGTGTAGCAATCACGAAGTGTCGAGGGCGATAGGCTGAGAGTAAAAGGCAGTGGGGTTCCATCTCTTCAGTCACCGTTTACTGGGACAGTCCAGTTGTTGGTGACAGCAACACAATAAAACTGAATTAGCAGTGCAATCGCAGCTTCTTTAATTTACTGAGTCTGCGAAAATACGACGCCCCCTGTCCCTGCGCAATTACAATCTACCTAGGGGTCGACTACATAACAATTAGATAAATAGGCGACTAATAGACTGCAAATGACTGAAAACTCATACATCTTATGCTGGCAACTGCACCATGGCGACAGTTAGGGTAATTACAATGCAGTTTGTCGCTGGTCATACTTGCTTACATCATGTAATAATGATTGTAATTACATTTTATATACGCTGGATGAAAATCGCACACGACAAAAAAGACCTGTAGATTTCAGTATTTATCGAATCCATTGTCAACTTTTTGTCAAATAAGCCACGTTAGATGTCAAATGTGTCTCTATTCCTTACAGCTGGTCGAGAATTACCTCCTCAATTGGATTCGGTAAAGAAGAAAATATCTAACTTTTACGGCTTTTCAAGGAAATCCATCTCTCCATCCGTGCACATAAAATAGAATGGCTTCACGAGGCTTTCACGAAACTGTTAGCGCACAATGGATAGTCGAAACTGTGTCAATTTAAACAGGGCTTAATCTTATCTTATCCGAGTGAAATTTCATGTTTGTAGAAACAACGGAACGCGTAGGCCCTATTGTGACCTTCGACGCTTCTTTTGACCATGGACGACCTTGACAAAGCAGTTCGTTGATTTTACTATTAGATCTACAGTTTGTGGTTTGAGATAAAGCTACACAAAAAGGTGTTTCTTTCGCTGTTTCGAAGTGCTTTCTTAATGTGTATTCAACTGAGTTATTTCGAGCTTGAATTCTCATTCAATGGAGATCTGCCCGACTTTTTCGTCCCATAGATAAGATGTCGATTAGAACTGGCTGTTATTGTACGAAAAGCTTTTAATATCCACTTATTAATTCGTCGTCGTTATAGGTGAAGATACTCTTTCATGGCAAAGTGAACAAAGAATATTCTTAAGAATATTCTACTTTAGATCACTCCCTGTAGATATTAGTTTAACTCCACAAATTAGATTTTGATCAGAACAGAACCGCGTTCTTTCATGTCGATGAGGCCCCATGCAGCGTGTCCCAGTGTTATCCGCCTTCCTCGGGCGACATTTACATAGAAAATTATCCTATTTACTATTTAGTAATTCGCCATAAAAAACACAATTCGTTAACTTAAACTGGCGGGAGTTCAACCCCAGGGTCGATCTTTTCATGAAAATCGTTACAACATTCTAATCGGTAGGTTAGTTTCAATATCAAAGAAGGCTATTATTTCTTCGTCGGAACTTGTTTCTGCTGCATGTGGAGTTAAATTGGCTTTCATGTTATTAATATGTCCGTTGAATCATTTCAGTCTTGTGGCAAATAATTTCTTAAGTCTAAGAAAAAATTAGCGAATAGCGTTTTAAGATCAACATAAACATAGGTCCTGTGTCAGAGATTCCGTAGGGTATTCAGTTATGTCCGTCCAAATCTTGACCTAATAAAGAGCCCTGTCACGTACTGTTGAAGAGTAGGCTTATATGATCGTTTCGAATACTGATCCAAAAAGCGTAAGTTAACCAACATTTCTTGATAACAAAAATAATTTAATGTTGAATACTTAACAAATATGTGGCATATACATGATTACACAATTCATACTCTGACGAAGAAGATACATTTTTACATGCTGTGTTTGACCGATATATTCAAAAATCATATTGTCGAACCACAACTACAGGCTGTGTCACCATAAGATATTCTGACTAGAGATTATTTAAATTTTGAGAGGGTATTTTTAACTATGATTTTGCCGATTCCTGTTGAACTGCTGCTGATTTGCTGGTTGACGACTGTTTTTGATGGTCGAATGCAGCGGCCGCGTGTTCTTGCGCTTTCATTCGTAAAGCGTCTATACTGGACTTCCGCACGTCGAAGCCAGCGCCCTCTAGCGGAAATCTCGAACTGACGAGATTTAGAGGAGAGTTTGTCGACGCTGCACTGATGGCCGTGTTATTGGCGTGTATAAATGAAGCTGGGATACCGGTCGGGAAGCCCGGCAGGTAACCTGGTGGTAATGTCAGTCCACCGAATGGTAGTTTACCCTGACCAGCGTAATGCGCTGCTGCCATTCCTGATAGACCTCCGTGTTGAAGCGCTAAAAGCGGATTTAGTCCGGTAAGATTCTGCATTCTCGCCGCCCAGAGAGGATCGCCACCTAGCGGAATCGGTAAATGGCCCATCATATGGGGCAGTTCCGACATCGGTGGCATGTGATCTCCGTGCATGAAACTTGGACTTTCGCGGCCGAGGGCTTTCTCGCGCTTTCGCCATTTAGCGCGTCTATTTTGAAACCAAACCTGCAAAACAAAAATTGAAAGGCTGACATTAAAATTTTGTTATTATTAGTGAACAAATTCTAGCTTATTACCTCAAAAAAGGAAAGAACGACATCTCATTTGCAATTTGTCCAAAAATGACAAAACAGTGAATAAAATGTAATTGCCGAATGACTCAATATTGAAACATTAATATTGTATCGTACAGGAAGTGTTGACATTCCAGGAGTTGGATGTCGCAAAAGGAGAATCATTATTGAAAACGCCTCGAATGACAAAAACCGAACGCTTCTTATATTTCAATTAGTAGCACGAATTGTTTTATTGTTTAATCACCGAGAATCAAATTTGTTGTAACTGGAGGGGAGCTTTTATCTGCGATGTTTGTTCCCGCTTATATTGCCTTCTTTGACGTCGTGCTCCTGTGAATTGGGTAAACGGTCTTTTATTGCTCTTTATTAGCTGACAAGAGCCAATAGTGGAATTTTGCCCCGAAGACTACAAGCTTCGCCAATTATTGCAGCGAACGGTGAAAGTTTGTGCTGACAGTGAGATACAACCGAGCCTCATATCCATGCGACAAGCACGTGATTCTGAGCAGACATTCGGAAGTAACAGTTTAAGTCGGTTTTTATTGCACATTGTCGTTCGCATCGAGAGATGAGAGAGAGGCGTATCTGAAAAAAAACCAAGATGTCTGCCAAACCTAAGATGACGGCACTTTGCTTTGCTTTGCTAATTTGATTTTTGTATCTTATATAAGGTCTTATCTACATATCAAATTTACTATATTTCGTGTTTACTTCAACTAAAACGATTTCACGGTTTTTTTTACAACAAACCTTTTGAATGGGTGTTGCTGTATTCAAACATGGACGTTTAATCTAGTTTAACATCTATGATTTAAATGACTATGGTCCATCTGACGTTAAAAGTTCAATGCTATGATAAATGATACCCGATAGAATTTATAAAATTAATTAATTGTAATCGTCTGATTTCATGTGCGCATATACAAATATAGTTTTGAATAAAATCGACTATGTATGATTCGACGCTTTGAATTATGTTTGAACAATATTTTCATTAAATAATGCGGCAGCAATTTATTCATGAATCTGGGTATAATGATCCGCGCAAGGAGAAATACTTGTTCGGTTACATCGACTCATTAATGGGGCAGAATTGTAAATTGGCCACTAATTAACGTATTTGTGTTTGTCTTAACAAACGTGTCGTATCTATATATATGCCTACACGACAAGCTGATTGTTTGAATAACAAGTAATAAATCGTCGAATATGACGTTTTTCTGAATATATAAATTGCAGGTTAAATTAGCAATTTCCCGACAGATTGTCTTCCAATGTGTTGTCTATTGTTTGAATTTTTACATCTACTCCATTTCCAACCCGTAGCGAGTTCGTGCTTAACGTCAAAGATAATCAAAAATAAAGTGCATTTTGTTTCCCCTTGTAGTGGAATGTTGAAATCAGGAATAAACGAGAACCGTTAGAAATGAATCAGGGCCATGAAAGCAATTTTATGAAATCTGAGTTCTGATCGATGCTATATTGAAGATTTGCCGGTATTATTATATAACATTCTTCGATCGAAACATATACGCAAATCAAGAACTCCGTTTTCAGCTCTATGTTGAGTTTTAAAAAACATCATCAATTTTTTGCTAAAAATGATACCTTGTTTCTCATAATTGACCAGGTCATTTTCTAAACCGCAATACAATTTGTAATCAATTCATTTCTGAAGTTGGCGGGTCTGTTACGGCAAGCCTGATCATAGTTTAGAGAAGGTAGACAGGCTGCCGGCCGGGTCAACTTAAATGCTCAGGACAGAAATGAGAGAGTGTGTATCATTTTTTAGCCTTTTTACTTATGAGGGCGTATATTTCGATTGCAAGCTCGAAATAAATTTCACTCCTTGAAAATAGGGTCGTTCTGTGGTAGAGACCTTCTGCATATGTATCTCAACGAGTACGATGCGGCGACAATCAGCTGCTGGCACGGATCTGATTACACATACAATCGTTATCGTTAACGATATCGATTAATTTGAATGGCTAATTAAGCGATTCACGAGCTGTCGACGAAATCCATTCGATGTTCATTACCATGACACTAAGCCGAACGCGAGAACGTCGGCAAATTCCGGACAATAGCTCGTATCAGATGAGAAGTCACAAACCGTTTGTTTAAGCTGATGATGAAACCTATTAATTTCGACGAATTTAAGTAGTTTGAATTTAAAGATGCGGAAATCTAGTGGTTATTCTTACGAGCACGTTTGACCCGCTTGTGTTCATTAATGATTCACAGGTGAGTGATTATACATCAAAGCGGTTTTCAAATGAGACTTATGCGAAATATCAGTTGTCTAATCCACGGAAACTGCATATTATACACATTTTGAATACATTTCAAATAGACTGTTGAATATTTGATTTAGTAGGATAGGCGGATGAATTAGATTTAGAAACCTACGTAAGTTGGTTCTTCTAAGCATTACCAATGAAAGTGTATATTAGGTGCTCATTGTCTACGAAACAAAATGCGCTAATTTCTGTGTGTGAAGCTCATGAATCGTTAATCTTACATTCGACTTCAGACAAATTGAACAGACCGACTTTTCTGAGAAAAAGATGTGTTTTATCGCATACACAATAAACGCAGATCAGTGTCCAACTCTTATTCGAAAAAGTACCTAAGCATCTATGAACCTCTGTATACGTGTGGAACACACTTCAGTAGATGTGCGAAAGACAAGAAAATCAGGCAATGTTGAATATTTACCTGAACTCTAGCTTCACTAAGATCAAGTCTCATCGCAAGTTCCTCCCGTGTGAACACGTCAGGATACTGCGTCTTCTCGAAAGCTCGTTCTAGCTGGTGTAACTGGTACGTGGTGAACGTCGTTCGACTGCGGCGAATCTTTCTCGGTTTATCGCCTCCCATTCCTCCATCCGATAATTCACCGCTATCGTTGTTATTGTTGTTGTTTATCGCATTGTCGGCGCCGTTCATCAGCGAGCAATCTCGGTTTTCGACCATGTGACCGTCATCTCCAGATTTGATCGAGTCCAGTGAATCGTTGATTTCGCTATGCGGCGATCTGGGAGACGGGGTGTCCTGGATAACGTCTGAAAAAGATAACCAAGAACAACCTTTAAACTGCAGCCACCACGGATAATGATATTTTACCGCTGTATAAACGCTGGGACTATCAGTAAATGCGTAACTTGAGAAACAATACTCTCACGATCGAACGATGTAAAGGAATTTGAATTAAATTCAGGAAATTGTTACAATTTGTCTTAAGCAGCGATACAGTATCTTAAACAGGTTGTGAGTTTTTACATCTATAGTTTTAGTCAGCGCAATTTCAAACTAAGTAGTAGACCTTAATGCTAAAAAGTCTCCGAAATAAAGGTTTTGTGAATATTTATACCGGTAATAAAACCAAATATACGGTGACATTATCTATTGTAAATTATTCATTGGTCTACAAGAATTAACGACAGAGCACATATAGATGGGGGTGGTATTCTTATAATGATTTTCATTCCTATCAAATAATGACTTAAATGACACGTCAAAAGCTAACAATGCGTAAACTTTAAAAAGCGGTCGTTTATACGAAGATGATTACAAAGGTGTTATAGAGAACCTATTCATTATCCTATACATGGAAAGAATTAACGAAGAGATGAAACCAATATTGTAATAGCTCATTTTAGGTGACGAAAGAAGCGTAAGAACTATAGTTCATTTCCTAGGTTATTATTTCTGGTGAAAATGTCGTAAACTCGTGGGGATAATCTGTCTATTTCAAAAGTAATCGAGCCACACAATGTCCCGATACGGAAACAGTCAACCACACCCATTGCGAACTGTATTATAGATAATTAGTTAGATTAGTAATTCTTACTGCGCCGCAAATTACTTCCGATTTTTAATTGAGCCGACCGGATGAGGAGAGATTTATGTGGGGGTAGGATACGCGGCTGGTATCACCGGTTCGAGCTTATAGTTTACTGGTCATCGGGTATTAGTATAATCGGCAGATTACGATTTGAAAGCGGGGTCCATCTGACGCGATGTGAACCATAAAGATGATCGCATTAATATAAACGACGATTTTGTTATTGCACTGGTCTGAACCATGGACAGAATGGACTATGTTTCATCCAGTTTGTTGTGTCCATTATAGTCAAACGAACCAAGGAAAATTAACGACGTTTAATGACAAGAGAAACTCCTTATTTCTTAGCATTCAACCCGAAATGGTTTTATGATCATCTGAGTGTACACTCGTCGAGGGAAGAAGAGAACAAACAAATTAACATTTCTCACTCGGCCACAGAGCTCAGATATAACCATGTCGTATTGATATTTGATAAATCATGGCATACGTGTAGACGACCAGACAAACTTCATTTTCAGGTTGAATATGATGTATTAAAACTGTGCGGAAGTGAAAATAGAAAATGCTAAAATCACTGAAACTATAGCAGAACGCTGCGTTAGTATTAACGAAATTAATTCTAAATTACAACAACTAATTTGAAAGAGAATTCAATCTAAGATAGTTCAGTGCTTAATTCAATCAGATTTGTGAGCGAAATGATATCAAGTTCGTGCCATATGTATTTCTTAACAAGTTATGAAAATATAAAACTATTCGGTCGAACGGTAACTTACCACGAGAACAGTGTTCCGATCCTAACGGTGAACGAACTGGGGACGGTGGGTCCGGATTCCTATCCGATCTAATGTTGCCCAATATGCTATCAATGCTGTACGATTTCGACTTTCCCTGAATTGAGGTTTGCAGCGGTCGTTCTGTCATCATTTTCCGTTTTGGATAGTTTACCACCCGTGCACAGTCAGATGTGATGGATATAATATGCGAGATAGTTCTTCGGTGCGCTTAAGTATGAGAGCTAAGTAATCCGTGATTTGGTCTTTTCGACGTCCGAAAAAGATATGTGGCGATCGCTGGCGTCAATTCCCGTTAAATAGTCATTATTGTAACAATAATCCGAGTTTATAATCGAATGTTTGTTTGGACCGACATTACCAATCGCGCTGCGCTAACTGATTGGCCGATGAAATGTCGCGCGCTCATTGGACAAAAGCTCGTTATGATCGCGTTCGCGACATGTCGCTGTATTAGCTAGATGATAAACGCCGCTTCTAACGTACAAAGCGTCGAAGGCGTGGTTTCGACGTTCGATCTGCTGGTCGTCGTTTCGCGTCACGATTAACTGTAATTACGGCGTTCGATATGCGGTGATTAACGATAATTGCACGGATATTAACTGTACGCCAGTAAACCGAGAAAACGCATCCACGTTACCCGTGAATAACTCCTACGAAAAAAAACCACAACACATTAACATTGACTGATAAAGACGATTACTTTCATATTACCAATATTGCTTTTATTGTACGTAACCTTTTTTTTATTGCCTCTGGTTTGTATTTCCTCTGCCTCTGTCGATCTTGGTGCCTAAGTTGTCTCGCGTGAAGAAAATGCATCGCTCATGCCCTTTTTGCAAATATTGCTTCGTTATCAGTGCCCCTATACGGTTAACAATAAGACGATAAGATGCATTCCTTATACCTTTTTACCAAATATTGCTTAATTTTTATTGCTTCTGGTATTATATTTTCTATGGGAACATTGTGAAGGGTCTTGGGGTTAAACTGCCTCACGTGAAGCAATCAGAGGTTAGAAAATCTAAATCTCCCAATGCACTTTTGCAGTATCAAAATAAGGTCTAAAATGTGAAAAAAGGAAACTGATGATGACAGTGAAACCAATGACGTTGAAAAGGTTGACAATGTCAAGGTCAAAGTGGCTCCCTGGTGAATGACCAGCGTAGTTAATCCGTTGATAAAAAGTGATCCGTTGCCGGAAACCACAATTTTTTTCCATTTCACGTCAAACCTATCATTAGAAACCGAATGAACAGCTGTCTATGAAAAAAATTCCCGAATCAAGAAAGATTCCATCTCCTTCAACCCGGACGCCATTCCCATACAAACAAAACTAAGCGGAAAATTGAAAATTACGGTATAGAGGACACTGGATAATAGTTTATATAATTAGCGTTGAAAAGCTATATTATTTGAATTATAAAGCTACTTAGGACTTAATCGGCCTAGAGGCTCGCTACAGTTATAAATGAAGTATTGTGACCGTTTTCAATAGGGCTCCCCACCCAGCAAATTATCCTTAGATTCTGGCTAAAATCATAAGCAGGATTTAAATCCAACCACAGTCCTTGATACGAACCCCCGAGCGAGTTGCGACTATCTAAACTCGCTATACACAGTGATGATGAATTGATTAAATGGGAGTTTTCGTCCAAACTTCGGGGTGCACTCGGCAGCTTCTTTAAGAACAACTCAACTGAAGCCGCGGACGAGTTTTTGGCGTGTCAAAAGGCAGCTATTATCAACTTGAAAAGATATGTAATACAAATTCAGGAGTAATTTCTTACCAACAAAAGCCACTTAAGGTGATTGACGTTTAGGTCTATTATCGGAGGACCTCTTCATGGTTATCCTATTTGGAGAACAGACCTAAACCCCAAAGCACTGTCGATGTGTACAATAGCCAGTTCATATTGGCCACTGTAAGCATTCACAAGAAGCCCATTCGCGAATAATAAAAGACGGTATTCCTATAAAATTATTTCCAAACTGAAGAGCGTGGTCATTATGTAGAAAAAACACCTGTGAATACTATGTAATCATACAACAAAATAGACATTCCTACAAAAGCGTTCAATAGCTGATTTCAGAGTCACAAAGTACCACGTATATGTCAATTTGCAAACGCTTTATACTAGATATGATCTTATTATGTCGCTACCAATCGAAAGAAGTTATAATAAGCTTTTTACTATTGTCGCAATATATTCGCCTTAGAAAACTCGGTGAATGCGTATAAAGTTGACAAGGATATAATTGAAAGGCAATTCGATACGTTTTTATACTAATTTTAAATACACTCGTACGCCGCACAAAAGATGGCCGACTATTTATTCTGATCGAATCACCCATTGAAATGCGGCTTCCCGGTAATGAAATCAATATTAGATTTCTTTCTGGGTTGGATTTTTTTTCAAACCGGCAAACAGAAAATAACGGCGACAAGGCGCGCTGTTTTCTTGTCATTACCCGTCAGCACGGAAAACTCATCATTGAGAAAAATTAAAGGTCGTTGTGTTGATAAGATCGGGGAGGTTTACCTGATTAAATCGACGGTCCAGATTGATACCAAGTTGAAAAGAGCCAGCTTCGAGTTTGAACTAGTTTATGGACACATGTCTCCAAACACGAGTCTTACAGGGGGGGGGGGGATCTAACCCCTTTACTTCACTACTTAAAAGTCTTTTGTGTCCACGATGGAATTTGATATATCAATATTAATTTACTTATAACAGCACTCGCAACAAATAGATATCATCATTATATCTTAGTTGCCACGCCTTAAGATGCCTTTAATATGGGCGGTTGTGTCATCAGTGGTTGTGTCAGCAAAATCTGTCATCCTTTCAATTAATACTTGGACCTGAATATAATTCAATTAGGAATCATTTTACAGTGAAAACATGTCAAAAACAGACACATCATGATATGAGAATGGTGCCTGAAATTCATCACGTGTCTTTAACGAAACCGTGTGTCGATTCTATTGTTCAAATGAAACTTAAATTCAACTCCGGGAAATCTATTATGAAGCCGTCTCCTCCATCGTTTAACCTTTACATCATCTATACAATGTCGCGGAAACTCGTGATCGCACCAGGTACATATCTATTATTTCTCATTCCCGATAATTCTGCTATATTCTGATAATACTGCTTCAGTGCGCGAGGAACGACAAACGTGCTTATAACTAAAAAAAAATTTGTATCATCAGAGTGCAACGGTGTTTTAGATTTTGGTCGGGTTCCTGTTAAATGTTGATGTTGACAGATATCGGAAGAAGAAGAAGAAATGTGGTTGGGTTGTAAATCGCAATGGAAATCTAAACAAAATGGTTATACTGTAATTTGAGTATTAGTTTCCATTTTCAATCAGCTCAAGTTGAATCTAAATTCTCAAGTGCGGAACTGGATGCATCCGTGACCTGTAGCTCATTGTCGGGATAATTTTTCATTACGTTATCAACAGATTTCACACAACCATACATGCAAGAATTTACACAAAATAAGCGTCACTGCGAATATAGACTGTAAACAAACGTAATCTAAATCGGATGAAATTAATAGGGAGTTCTTCTATAGAAATATGAGCTTATACAATTTTCTAATCAAAACAATTAAACGCCTTTGCTGGAATTTTTCGTGTCCGCTCATTCATTGAACAAGTGTACTTGTTTACAAGGGATAATCTTTCGTTGGTCATAGTTTCACCCCTTAATAAACCTGATTATGAACACAATACTGGTTTATTAGTTACTAACGATATTATCGTTTATACAATGCGACCCTCTCAAGCACACCGGATCTGCGATACAGAATTTGGAATGCGTTATCTGAATCATTTCATGAGAAATATATTCGAGAATTGATTAGATACCTACGACAAGATTTGTATAGAGTTGTGAAGAGTCTCCGTTTCACTAATGAATTGAGAATCGATTGAGCCATTTTTTCAGCGCAATGACAAAGTTTCCGTCAAACTACTAATCGTATGTTCTACGTTCGGAATTGGTGGGATATAAGTTAGCGGGCAGAATTTTCAAAAGTTTTATTCGAATGTGGTGAAGTTCGCAAAATAAAGGCTGTCATCATAGGAACGTGCGCGTTATAGATGGATATCTACATGATCTATCTATCTGTCCGTGATGTTATCCGTGACGCGTTACAATGTACTATATCAATCATCATGACTAAGGCGACAAAACTTGAATTATAACAGAATTCTCAAAGAAACAATACAAACACCACCATGGCCTGCAGCCCGTATGGCTTTCAATGACACCGCACAAATCATAACATCATCTTCAACAGATTAGATTCAGAGAGATTAACTGAGAACTCGCATTAATATTTTTTGTTGCTACGGCAGCCTGTGAATAGTTCACTGAACGGACCATACGGCAGGCTCGCGCTCAAACCAATCGCTCTATTATCATATTTGGGCACGAATGAAATTTCACGAATCTTGTATTTCATATATGACTTACGTAACATATTTCATGGATTATATTTAATCTTGTATTGTTTTCGATGTCTATTTTGTCTCGAAGACGATAAGCGCTTATAATTTTGTTTGGATCACGCAGATTTTATCTATTACAAATCGTCTAATCTGTATTCGGAAGGATTTTGTCCAATGAAACGACGATAAGGCAGTGTTTTGTCACTAAGGGATTCAACGAGGGAAATTGATGTTTTCGTAATGGGTTTTGATCACACTCGTTTATGGTTTTCGAACTCGGAAAATTACTCCGAAACACGAAGATGTTAATGATACTTAAACTCAGTTTAAATACGTGAAAAGTGTCTGAAATTTCGATAATCTTTCTAACAGATTGAGCTGTAACCGCAATCACAACAATTAGCCTCTGCCAACTCTTTGTCACCCAGAATTTATCTAAGTTACCTCGGAACTGTTCGTATACATTTATTCAATAGTGTACTCATAACATACTTTTATGAACTGAAAAAAATTTCACCAGCTGGTTTGCCTTGCCATATTTCATTTCAATTGTTCGTTTATTCATGTCCTTCGACATCAGTATTCTAAGACACAATAGGGTGTTCTACTGGAGCATCTGTTGCACAGTGGCGCATTGACCGATTTAAGGAACATCGACCACCATATTTAAATCGGTCAGTTAGGTTAGTGACCCCGACTGGTCATTTGATATTCAAAACCATCATCACAAACGCATTATTAAGATTTTGACCGCACGCTCATGTTAGACTCACGGGGGTCGTTTCTATTGAATAAAGCACCTGTTGTACAATAAACCCACTGAAATTCACCTGTTCACCTGTTCTATCATAGTATATGTTACCAACTGCTCTACATACGATCTGCCACATCATTTCAAAAGCAATTCATCTAATATTTCGAGGGATCTGACTTTATAACGGGGTTTTGAAACATTTTTGATCAGTTTTCCTCCAGTGGTTTCAACAATCCCGTTTTTGGCCGAGCCAGATGGCTATAAATTTGGTGAGGTTAGGGACCACATATCGTTTAATTACTGAGTCATTTAGAAATAATACAAATTCATAGCGGAAATTGATCGATGATAAGCTATGGAAAAATAAATGCTCCATTTTTTTATCCCGGCGTCTACCTCAAACATCGTATTTCAATTTGATGTGTCGTTTGTACGCATTAGATTAAAGCCGAGTTGATGGGAATTTAATTAATGTTGCTGGCTGCACTTGTGTCTGCTGTGTCGTTATGGAATGTATATTTACAATCCGCATCTCTCGTCAGACGACGAGCGAACACGATTAACGATCAAAGCCGTACGTTAAGATTAACTGACTT
This sequence comes from Tubulanus polymorphus, assembly GCF_964204645.1. Taxonomy (NCBI): domain Eukaryota; kingdom Metazoa; phylum Nemertea; class Palaeonemertea; order Tubulaniformes; family Tubulanidae; genus Tubulanus; species Tubulanus polymorphus. The sequence goes on along the minus strand of NC_134029.1, from coordinate 4,026,104 downwards.
TATATTCGGTTAGAAGACCTTTAATTAAATTCCGCATTGTTTACATTAGAGGGAAGAATGTACATTTCCGACTCTGCTTGCCGATGCATCCGATAGAGCCTGAGTTGGCGGATATTGAAGATACGGAGAGGAAGCAACGTACCAAAGATGACGGAGCTTTATTGGTGTGTTCTGTGATGATTCCTGGCAATATTCGGTATACACTCTCTTTAATGTCTATTGACCGAAAAAGTACGTCGCGTTTTTTCCCGTGATTATTATGTACAGATCAGTAAACTCGTCGTAGGTAGAACACTTTTGACAAAGAAACAAAAAATAAAAAGGATCCACAATCGACGTGCGAATCGTCAATAAGCTTCTTTGTCACTGTGGAGACCTCAGGCTGCCGAAAGTGCTGCTGAAAGTGTCACCTTTAGATTTCGATAAAATTGACTAATGATAGTTTGTTTCAATACTAATAGTCCGTCCGCGTAATAGCGTCACCGACACCCACACTGGGAAGCGAGGAAATGCTGATCGCTTAGCCACGGTCAAAACAAGAATCATGAACAGGCGGCAACACGAACATTAGGTTAAAGAAAATATGGTAGAGATTTAACAGATATCAATGGTCAACAATATGTAAAAACTATAGGGGTCCTCGCTCCCTGTAGTGACTTATATAATTCAACAAACTCGGCCCGATACGATTATCGGTTAATTTAAATCTCGAATTTGTAAAAACAGGTGAAATAATTATCAAACCCGTAGACATTGAATAGATTTGGAAAACGTCTTAGAGTGTCGTGTAATAGGACGCATTGTGTACAGATTATCATCTTAAAGTCACTATAATACCGCTTATTAAGGGGTATTCGAATTTCAATGGCCGACAAATAAACGTTTTAGTTGAATTACGTGGATTAGGTAATGAATTTAACGATACATGAAATACACGCCATCAGTGGTATATTTTGTTTCCAATAATGAATCTCAGAAATCGTGAAGATAGCCGATGGCGACGCCCGTGGCTATTTTCTGGAAATTTCGGGGTTTCCACGGTTTCGTTTCAATTGGTTTCGATTCTTTTTCTGTTTACACAAAGCTGTATAAACACTTTTGTGTAGATTGGAAAAATTATTTCATTTCGTATTTTTTTTCGGTAAAAATTCAAATCATTAAACCATGATAGGAAGGTCACAAACTTCGTATTGACCAACACGATTTGAAATTGGGTTAAATATTGCAATTGAGTGTTTCATAGGACTCGTGGCAGACGCGTATGGATGAAGATCTTTTGTGATTTCAGATGTTCATTTGCGAGGGAGTGTATTCAAAAGTACGCGCCATAGGTATTAATTATGTTTCATGGTAATGAATTATTACGGATGGAATACGGGTGGATTCTCTGATATAGTACGAATAAATAGATATCAGCACGTACACGTATGTATATATTCAAACGTACGAACAAACGTGTTTATAATAACGGCAGTAAATGCAATTTAAACTGCCACAATTTTCATTGGGAACAAAATCCCCGACGACAATGGTGACTAATGAAGCGCCGCTCGTCGAATGTGGGTAAACACGAAATGATCCGATATCACGTGGAGAGGAATCACACAAACGATAAATAGAAACATTATATAATTCGCTATTAATATAGACCTGATCGATTTGTGTCGTGTCGCGAGAGAGATTGAGGAATCGCTGTCGATTTAACCACTATATTTGATCAGGTTTATCTGATATCTAATTCCTGCATCGATTCCATTGTGAGTCGAGAGCAAAATCGAAGTATCCATTTATGCCAACAATCGCAGACGGCGCGCTATTTTCGTCGATACTGCAAAGGCGTTTGATCCTGATATGGTATAACACGTGTATTCGTAACGCGCGGGGCCTCGCTTTTCTGACTACCGTTTGCGGCCTAAGCGCTCTCGGAATGCGTGCCATCGATACCGTGAGAGAGACAGGATTATACTCCCCAGTCTGAGAGAACTGGGAGCCGTATCGATCTTGTCAGAGGAGATCGACTGAGATTAGCGTTATTCTCGATGATTGCCTATTTATCGCGGACAAAAAGTAAAGCTAAACCACATCTTGAAACGCGATAGTGATTACTTGATAAACGCAAACTGATGAGATTCGCAGCGATGAAAAGACGGATTCTTTGTGAAACATAATGTTAGTTTTATCAATAACCCCGACGCAAAGTAACGAAACGCCATATAACAACTCAATATTGTCAGGACAGACTAGAATCATGAAACTAACGGAGTGCAAAAAACTGAAACGTTTCAAAATGATGTACATACTTTTCAGATATGCGTACAAGAAACACGTGGGATCGTTCATGTCACACTTAGCTATTCATATCATAAATCATTGATACTGAAACCAAACTAACTTAAAACTGCTTGAAACCTTTGAAGATCCAAAATTTCAGTAATCAGAGCTACTCAACGTACGTATGATGACACTTTTCACGAATAAGCCAATAAGTTTAAACAATAACATCCATATAATTGAATGAACAAGGTAGTTCCATGAATCTATATTCATTTGGGACACAGTCATGTCATGTAGGTGGTCAAGTCATCTCATCTACATGCCCATGGACGCATAAACAAGAGTTCATGATATACCTAATCACCGATATGGTGATGGTGTATATACAGAAAGGAAATGAGTTGTTAGGATCCTTAGTAACGAATCAAATATAATTCAAGTGAGACAAGTTCGAGTCGTACATTCTCCACATTCTCAACGACAGTTATTCTATCAAGTTTACTACGCGGATTAATTGCTACTGTCTATACTGGCGGTGATTAGGCTGATTTAGCTATTCAGCCCGCAGATATTGCTTCCAATATTCACATTCCACGAACGTTGCACAATCATGATTTGCTTTATTTATTCGCTTTATCGCTCCAAGACAGTAATTAATTACCGAAGATTTCTGAGCTTTGTGGTTCATGTCACAGTCCTTAGCAATACTGAAATATTCCATCATTTAAATATTAACTCGTCAAAATGACGCCCGAATCTAAATTTGCGTTTGTTGGACGTGTGGCGTTGTATTCAGCATGGTTGCTATTACATTACTCGAACTTTTTGTGTCATATTTGTAGCGTTAGTCCAAGACCAGTGACCTTAAACGAAAAATAAGAAAACCAAAATGTTCACATTTCTTCATTCTAGAAAATGACTTGTAAATCATAGGCAATTGATTTATTTTAAAAGGTTTACCTGGAAGCAGCTTATATAACACCCTTACAAATTATGTTTAAGTTAGGAACACACTGATATTGTCACAAATATCCAATCGGAGAAAATTTCCCCGGGCGCTTCCGCAGAATGGCGCGAGCGCGAAAACTTTTCCGCGTATAAAATATGAAAAACTTCATTGCCGATTAGATAGCGCCTTAAGCCAGCAATCAAGCCTTCTCGGCTGTACAAATATCTGAAATTTCAGATGTAATTGCGGCTGAATTAACGGTCTGCAGCTGCCAATGAGGTTTTTATTAATTCCTGGCTATGTTCATTACTTTATTTGCTCCTTAATGCACTAACTAATGGATTTCTGAGCTCTGATACGATTTACGAAAAAAAACCAATCGACGCTTGTAGGGCTTACCGGAGAACGATGCTCAACCGAATCAATTCTGTGAAATTACGAAAAGCCTATCCAATCTTTGCTTGATTTAGACGTTATTGGCTAAACGCGCCAAGACGACATATTATTGTGATTGTGTTATGCATTTTAAAGTAACTCACATTTAGCAGCTCGTTACTTGGGTTATGATGTTGCCCGGCGGCATTCAACTTTAACGACTTGTTTTATAGATTTCTTTTGGTTCGTCGAAATGAAATTATTTGCGCGGTACTACAACTAGTCGAACCAAACTTCGTACACGCGGATGTCAGTTGCAAATGATATTTTCTCTTTTTTCTGCCCAAGCCTTTCATTCCCCTTCTACTTTTTGTTTCAGTTTATATATTATACCTGTTTCTATGTATCGGTGTACACATACACGGCGAAGAGGTTTTAAAGTTTTAGAAAACTTAAAACATGGAATATGGCCGACTAATAAAAAGCCCTGATTTTAAACTATTCGGTCTATTATCCCCGTATCCTTAAGACATATTTAAGTTAAGTATAAAGTTTTGCCCGGAACAAAATAGCTATGATATCATACGTTAACAGCTAACGGTTTCGAGTAACTTAAAGATTTTAACTGGATTGAGAAAACGGTTGAAATTCAAATGCTTCTGAATAAAAGCTTTCGATTCAAAAATGTTGGGATATAAGGTTGTGTCTTCATTCTGTACTGATGTAAATAATCAATCGCTAGGTGGCGTTATCTGATGGTCGACACGTGAACCGCCTCTCCGCACGGTATCGACACAGACGACACGGAATAGAGAATCAAAGTACTCAGCGCCCATCCTCGCCAAGAATTCTATTAGCTTCGAGCGATATGCGGAGCAAGGAGCGAAATTAATTGTAAGCTTTCAAAATTAATCCCCAGACACGCGTCTTTGCCTGTTTCGAGTATCCCTTAATTTCGGTCTTTAATTTGCACAAGCGTGGATCTGTCGCTAGCTCAGGCTGGTAATTCGCGCTTCGATTGGTCGACCATCTCGCGACGCCGTATCGGCAAATATTGACATATCTTCACATATGAATTTCGTGATCATTATCAAAGACTATATTCTCCCATCAAGAGCTTAGAGGCAATTTAGGATCTACTACGAAATCGACCAAATTGGAAAATTAGCCGGGGTAAATATTGACACGACGTAAAGATATCAATTTATTAGTTAATATGCGGCGCGTTTTCTGACGTTGCACCCGGACATACGTTAACCAGAAAACGACGTCAAAATTGCATCCGCAGCGTTGTCTCAGTATGAAGCGGCGCTGCGGAATAGAACACATATTGCCTTTGTTTCCTTTTAGTAAAAAAATTCGGGGAATAAATGAAAACTAGTTATCTCGGTGAAGAAGATGTATTTCGATGCTTAGAAAATACGAACGTCAATTCGTGACCAACTGCGAATCAATAAAGATACAAAAGGATTTGATCGCCAGGTGGTGCTCGGAACTGGTTCTCATTTTGTAATTTCTAGCCCCGGTGATGTAGTTGGCAGAAAACCCGTTAGCGCTGCTTTGTAGCTATATTTACGATCTATCTCCTTTCAGGTCTGGTCGACACATTTCCGATTATTACACATCGTGCCGCGCAGCCAGAGATCTTGTCTGATAATGTGTCCTCGTGGAAGTAACTGCGTCACCATTAATTGGCTACTTCAAAACTAATCTTGATGTAGATTACGGCTACGTTGTACGTCTAACTGCTCTGCCAATATTGGATCTTTATCAGAATATAATGTTTTCATTAGCTTCCCATAAACGCCATAACCGACTTGCTGTTGTCAAGTAGTTTACCCATTACCGTATTTAACAATCAATTATAAGCAAGATTTTAACTGATTAGCGCGTTACACACAGACTACACTTGAAATTCTTGCGTTGTCATTTTAAGGTATAGAATGGCATCATATTGATGATAAATGGGAGAAAATTGCCATTTTCACCAGTTCTCTGAGTTAAGAAACTTATAGGATAAAAATGAGAAGCACCTTGCCACTTGATGGTGTGAAATTCAAGAATGACGCCAATAGATACTTCCGGTAAAAATGATGAAGTATGGCTACTGCGATCATAATCAACCAATATTCAAATAGAACGACCGAGATATATTTTTTCATCGAAAACTCAATCATGAGATTACCATAGCGATGATGGCGGTAGGCGTTCGGTGTTGCGGGTGAAATTTTTCAATTTCTCATTTCTAATTGCGCGCATTAACCGAGTTACGCTAATAATCCGCACGAAAATTCCAATTACGACGTCAAACGAAGGTTCGGCAATAATTTATTTATAAACACCTGTTCAAAAAACAAACGACGCTAATCGCATGACTATCGATCGTTCATCATCGCTCGTAGCGCCGTAATTACGACGGGTGCCTGAAAAACAAGGAACGAACGAAAATCAATACGGAGGAGAATTTGTTATGTTTGGTATTTAATGAAACCTGATTAGTTATGTGTACTTTAGACAGGTGTTGCCGCTGAACATCACGAAATAAAATTCGCCTCGCGTGCTGCACGTTGCACCAAGGTGGATTCTGTATTCATTCTAAGCGGGATCGTTAAAATTCTATTACAGCAAAACAATTGATATTTGGATCTTTATGATTGCATTATATTGCCGCATTTCAAATAGGTTTCAACGCAACTTTTCATTCGATAAATTTTTGATCAGTCGCAAGGATAATCGGAAACCAGTACTGGGTCAATTAAACATTTCCCCTATATATTGAGAAATTAGATTGCAAGATTAACCAGTCGAACTCTTGCCATTAGTCTCGTTTTTTACCGAGATCATTGGTCTTCGTGAAATGTCAGTTTCTTACGAAGTTATCGGTGAAAAGTAAGATGAGTCATAGCAGTGTTATTCGTAGTCAGTGCTGAGTCGTTACTTCCAATCAGGTATATTCAAGTAAACATACGGTTATCTGGGCGTCCCCAGCAATTTTCAAGGTGTCAAATTTCTGTTTTAAAGGCCCATATCCACAGATTTCAACGTAGCAACCAACCTAGGCCATAGTCTAATTGATATTTAATATGTGCATATATTAAAATCTAAATAGTTGTCTTAGATCAATGGAAACATTGCTTCATTTACGAAATATTTTCCCTATCTGAAAATGGCTCTATGGTCTAAAAAGGTGGGTCGTTCGCTTGGTTATCGATATGAAATAAGTTCATAAAGATATGATGACAAGTTACCCTTAACAATCGAAACTTCGCATCTCAGACCGTGTGTTTGGTGACAGGTTACAGAAAAAAAAGTTTCTTATAACTGTGAATAGAATACGTGTGAATAGACCATAAATAAATAACGGCCAAAAATTCTACATTAGTCTCGATTCTATTTGCTGAATTTATTTCCAATATTTTACGACCACCGTTGATGATGTGGTATTTTCTCGCCGCGGGCTCGAGTCGAACTAATCTGGCGAATTTGTCGCTGATATGAATCAGTAAGCGTATTATTATCGCAGACGATATTATTTCTGCTGACAAGATAATCACCGCTGCCTCGAGGATCTCCCTACTGGCGACACCTGGTGATAATATCTCGAACCGATACTACATATTGCATAAATAACATCGATATATATATATCATAGGGCCGCGTTTAGAGCCATGTATAGTTAGGCTTCAAGTCTCTATTAAGGATGAGTTGGGTCTAACTGAATTCTATCAATTGCTGGTAATTTTGAATTTCCGTCCATTGTCCGCTGTCTATTACGTGAGATTTAGATCCCCGTTTCAGCGAAATTTCCCGAATTTCCAGTGTCTCCATTTCGCAAAACCCGGTCGTCAATACGATTCTAATGAAGGTAGTTCTCAACGTTTCATTCATCTGTGTATCCTCGATGCGTGTGTTCATTGTAAAAGCTCCAATTTTCTCGACAATTTCTTTACGACTAGACCACTTCAACGAGACTCGCTAGCACCAAAAGTCGCCTATCTTCGCCGAAACTGGCAAATTGGATTCTAATTTACCGTACAGTCCAATCAAACACCAATTTCCAAGCAATTCCCTCAATTACTCAATATAGATCGTCTTTGAGTTGGGCGAAATTGCGTTATCGCTACAAACGAGTCGAAATACAAGGCTTTATAGCCGTGTATTTAATCATTTATTCTATTATCCGAGCGTTTGAGTTCGCTACGATGATTTGATAACGAGGCAAATGAAACAATCCAATTTGGCGGGAAATCGATAAGCTTTTGCCGCCGCGCTGAGCAGACGAGAAGAGACAGCGTAGAGAAATTGTTTGATGGAGATTTGATGGTCTACTCGGTGTCAATCGAGATGAGTTTAAGGCGAGAAATAAACGCGATGATAGAGAACCTTGAAATCGTAGATACTAGAATATGTATACGTTTTATTTACGAATCAATTTACCGAGAGAAGTCGAAGGAATAAAATGCTGGATAACTGGTGAAGTTAGAAGATAACTTTTATAAACCAAAGGCCCAAAAGCCCACATATTCTCGCAATTCATGACAATTCTTCACACAAGTTGCAATATATTGCTATAGTTTTTCTGCGTTGTTCGAACTACGTATAGTTCGAATTATTGGGGTAAAAATGAAGCTGGACAATTTTATACATATTTCATTTACGAATTAATCTACAATGACAAGGAAATACAAGATATTGTAAATTAAGACACTGGACAACTGGCGAAGTTTAGATATAACTTATGACCTTAAAAGCCGAAACGTTCATACACATTCATTTTCACCAGCCTTTACATTGAATACAGACCCTATTCAACTTGATGCACAGATAAATGAAATGATTGAATCTGTAAATATCAATTTACCATTTTCAGTTATTTTCTTCTGTCGCTGGACACACCCATCTGATCTGATCCCGTTGAGTCGGTGATATTTATGATTCAGTTCACGGTGGTTCTTTTCTTTATGCATGTATGAAAAGGCAGATGTGAATCGGACGCTCCTACGATAACGATACGAGACACAAACGGTACCCATCACCAAATAATGTTTTCTATTTGCCAAAGTATTGTTAACTACTGCATCAAATATCTCTTTCATTTGAATATCCATTTGTTACTTGTGAATGGAAAAAGCAGCTATTCGCGTATTTCAACGAATATGGCGTTATTTTGATAGCGAATTAAGAGTAAGGAAATACCAACTATTTGTTTCGGTATTTAAAGACGAAAGTTTAGCGTCAATATATCGTTTCATTGTTGATAATTCGCCAAAAGTTTGTGGCGCCAGAGTTTCTTTAAACCAGCAAACCGGTATAAAAAGTCTATCCCTCCCTAGTAATTATCGGGCCGTCGAAATTTATTCGCTTACAGAAAACTCGTTTTTGCTAAGCCAGTGTAATTTCGTTGGAGCTAATTTCAGTTTCTATTGAAAATAAAGATTTAATCGAACGATATTCACGATTCGTTAGTCACGAGAAAATGCGGGATGTCACTCGAACAAGGCATTAGTTTAGAATAACCGTCGGCGTTATACACGCTAAATCTAATTCATTTGAGGAGCGCGCCGCGAGAGCTTATACACCAGCGACATCTATGAAAAGGCTCCGGAACTATATTCTTATCAATTTACGGCAAAATATACACTGCAGCTACCCGCTAATTACTACTCACTCAGATATTTACCAATTAAATTTGTTTCCCACTGTATATGTACCCCTCGTCACTAGTTTTACCATCTCACCTGACGATGATCTCTAGTGAGAGTTCGAAACGTCGGGAAATTTGATTTTAACGCTTGACAAATGCGATTCGTTTTTAATCATTTGAATTTTGTTTATAGTGGGTTTTAAACTGATTACGATACGATCGTTTGACAAAATCATATTGCTTGCATTGATTTAATGAACAGAAGCAATCATTCGTACTGACTAGTCTCTGTAAATCTTCCATATCTGGGCCCAGTTTCATAGACTGGGTATCAAAGTTATCCCTAGGGGTAAATCCTCAATCTGGGTGACAACCACCATAGTAACAATGAGAAACCATGGTTATAACGGACAAATTTCAAAATGTTCCCAGGGACTATTTTTCTTCCACATCTATGAAACCCAGCCCTGATGTTTACGTCAGTCGACAACCAAACAAAAATGTGCTCATGTGACGTATCCATCCAACACCTACATGTTCCTTAATTGGAAATCGGGTCGAGAATACTAAAAAAGCTCAAGTTGACAAAGGTTAAAGAAATAACGGCCTATATTTTTACAACCGAAAAATGGACGAACGCCCGATGAATGTTTCGACTATATTTTTTTCAGTAAGATAATACTAAACTTGTAGGTGGGATAATGAAAACGCGGAGGCAACACGCTGCGCTTCACAAATAAGTTTCATTGTGGAAATCTGTTATTCTCGAATAAAACACGTACGTAGATTTCACGAGTGTGATTGTGTCGTCGTAGCCTATACCCCTAGAATGCTATAGCTTCTTGAAACCTATAAACATAGCTCCGGGCCAGGTTTTCTCATTTCATATCGTTATAACCTTTGTAAAGAATCTGTCAATTTTTAGATTAATAAATTCGGTGAAGCGCCTCCGGGGATTTCCGTGATACAATATTTTGCTGGTCGTTTCTTGAGAGTAGACTTTTATCCTCTTATTGGCGCCAATTTAGTTGGTAATCTGTCTCTAGAGGCTCGGGCTTTTTTGACGAATGAATAACGACGAATTCTGTAAATGGTGGCATATTTGTAGATTTAAGTTGAACTAAAATTCCGACAACAACTAATGTTCAAATAATGAGCTATTCGGCCACCATGAGCGATTCAGAGTATTCGGCACATCTAGAAGATACGGTAGTCACGCTCTTGAGAGAGAATTTCCCAATTAAATAAAAATGATCATACGGTATGAGGTTTTCATTTGATATCGTAGGCGTGTTCGCGGAGGAGACATGTTATCACATATTTTGTATAATTCTTAGTATCGTGAAATTCCCAGTTGGAATTTTGTTTCGCGACCACAAGAGGATTTTACGCAATTTCAACGACATCGATGATAGAGTTTGCAGTGTGTATATTATGCATTACCCGTAGTATAATCGGTGGTCACCCGTCGTGTGGTCTGGGATATTCGCTTCTAGCCACTGACGCTAACCAAACCGTGAAACCTAAATCATTTCTTGCAAACAAATTAATGAATTAATTTATTCACCTGCTGGGTTCGGTCTCGTGGGGACAGTTTTTGAAGTAAATATATATCTTATAATGACTGACGACGTGGTGCGTACTGTAATTTCACCTGACAGTATTAATCACATAATTACAGACCGAGTCCGGTAGATATTTGTGGAAATGACGACTCATGAACCTCACATGTTGTTTTCGTGTGGCGATCTTTCAACTAAAATCAAAATCAACTACTGGAACAAATGTCGAAAACGAAAGGTTTTCCCGAGAACACTCTTTGCCCAGTTTTGAGTAAAGGTTTGACTCGGGGTTTACTCATTGAAAATAGAGTAAATCTAACTCTAAATCGGATCTGTTGAACTGGAACCAGGTGCCAGTTGCACGGTCGTGACTTAAGTCCAAAAGTGGTCTTAAATCTTAAGACTGGTCTTAAGTTGCTAGATTGGCTATAGAACTAAGTTGGTCTTAAATCTAAGTCATTACTATGCAACCGGCCCCAGGTCTCTATCTGTGGGTAGATATTTCATTCAATACTTAATCATTGAAAAAAGAACTAATTTCGAGTCTCGAGTAAAACGTAACCAACAGATTATATCAAACCAAGTTTCGACTGAGAAATCCTCCGAACGGTACGCGGTCATAAAAACCATCATATCAAATTGAACACGATGGTTTTAAAGTTCGCTCAAGAACTCAAATATTCCCGCGTGATTGGCCTTTCGTGTAAGAGCGCGACGTATAGCTCCATAAAATCTGATCTGTCAAACACAGTCAGCGCGACAACTGGCGTTCGTGGTGTAAAGGTTAGCATCGTTGCCTTCCAAGCAATGGATCCGGGTTCGATTCCCGGCGAACGCACAGATTTTTACCGCTTGAAATGAGGGTCGACTTCCTCAGAATTGCTTTGACCAATATTTTGATGACATTGTCAGATTTTCACTCAGTATCTATGATGAGAAAAATCGATCTGTAAATAGAATATCTTTCGTATCAACACTGCATAATGCAAAAGAATCGTTACGCGGTTTTAACGATATTTGAAGGCACAATGGTGTGGTTGAATTTATTTTTTAACTTTCAATTAGGCACATCGTATCTGTCGCACTTTAACGACTATTGATTGACAGTTTACACCGACAGAGAAACAGTTGAATATTGTCGTAGTTCCATCGCTAACTCGTACAAAAGACTGGTCTGCGCCGTGCACGAACCAAATAATTAGTCGCCAATTAGAACGCGACAAGACCGAGATAGAAAATGGTGGAGACCATCGCTTCGTTACAATACTGAACCGTAATTAAATCGACAGTAGCGCAAATTATTTGAAAAGAAAGACTGGATTCGATGTTATCTTCAACGCGACGCTTTTAGGGAAGTATTCATTCGCGCACTTTATCTCGTTCGACTATCTCGCCCAGCCTGTCCAAGTGATATTGTGGACACCCAAGTATTATCTGCGCTGTCATATGAATTTACCTATCAGTTTTCATATACCCAGACTCCGCACCCAACCACCACAATAGCAATGTGTCCATATTGCATTTGCTTTTGAAAAGATCCTTTAATGGACTCAAAATGTCCATGTGTTCGCTGATCAAAAAACTAAATCCTACGGATTTTTCTTACTTTCGATTAGTTTGGTAAATTCAACTTTTCTGAACAAACTAAACGTGAAGTTAAGCGATTTTCAGGGAGTAAATTGTTGGTAAGGTCACAAATAGATAGAAGCCATGGTGTACGGATAATCAGTGATTCAAATCGACTACAATCATTTCTAATATTGGGCGATGTTTGGCTTTAAACATTAATGGTATTAGCGACCCACGACATACCCAGCTATTGTCTACGGTTAACTATACCGAGTTGCTTGTTCTATTCAGTTACAGTTTGCCCCATTAGGCATTTAATATGTTTCTTATTGCGAGTTCTTTAATGCAAACCAACTCACGCTTATGAGCCCATCAAGTAACGGCGGTATAACGAGCTTATTGGTCGGCGAGCGCCCGCCGGTCCCGCCCCTCTCGTTACCTGAGCTTACCGGCAAATAGCCGTTCTTATTGTGTATATAAACCATGTTAACTATCGCCACTGACGTATGGGAAACTACTTCAAGTGATTTTCAAGAGGTTTGCAGCTACTTCAGATTAATTTTTGCCGATTTATCAGTGAATACTGCGACGGAAATTTGGTGGTGATCTTTGCTGAACTTCACGCGTAGAACGTATAACAGGTAGAAATAGTGGATTTTGTACGGATTTTCAGTGTAAGTGACAATGCATTGCGACTCGGGAAATAGCTCTGATACGAGGTGTAACTACAATAATGAACCGACAAAATCTGGACCGAGCTTTCAGGAAACGAACACTTCCGGCGGTGGAGGGGGTAAAACTAGTCCCTCGCATTCGATCGATGTTATACTCGGACTCAAAGACAGATTAGGCTCGAACCCCGGAATATCGCCAGTTGTTCAACGCCAGGAACCAATGCGTCTAGAAGAAGAAATCTCCGAGCAGAAATGGAAACAAATGCAGGCGTCACCGAAGACAAGATACAGGAGTGGTAGCCCCAGTGCAGGAGACCCAAATATATGTAAGTATCGCTGTCCAAACAACGTTTGTTCATGTTTTGAACCCTAATTTCTTTGAAAACAAAATACCCCGAAAACCTTCTTGTCATTCTCGCATTCAATGGGTTTTAGTTTGTTAGAAATACTTTTACTGAAGAGGCTCAAATTCCATTGATGAAAACAGAAGCATAACCATGACTACGATTCACGGGTAGACATGGTTTCTGCTCTAAAGAAAAAACTATCCAGTCCTCGGTCGCCCTGTTTAACAGTGGTCCTGGTTATCAGACCATTGCATCGTCGAAACAAATTAATCGGTGTTACGGCTAAAAATCCTGAGGACCTGAAAATTGGTTGTCAACCTTTGTGATTTCACCCGCATCCACGCCCCAGACACAGAACTCATTTGACAGAATGAATTCACAGCTTACATTCTCTTTAATTCCTTTCCGAAACCTGATCTACTGCAACAGAAATAACGGAAATTTATTGATATTTAATCGCCTGATATCATAATTTGATCTGTAAAACCACCAAGCAATTCGACACAATGAATTAGATTTTAATCTACTAGACACAAGACGACACACGTGGCACACAGACGATGTATGTTTCACGACTGGGCAGCAGAAATTAGCTATCACGAATATCAAAATTGGAAAAAATGCAGAATAAACCAACTCTATGATGAAATAAAAGGAAGCTATGTATAAATGATAGTTATAAGCAGAATAGCATTTGCAGAGATGAGATTTGTAACGGTAGCAGAATGAGAATTGATTTTGGCACTCGAGTCATTCAATTTTGAATAACACGAATTTCTTGGATTCAAAGTTCAAAAGAGACTGGCATGGGTATATCCAGTATATATGCATCGTATTCGACATATTTTACCATCTCGATTTGATGTTTCGGAATTGTCAATATATGTTGTGTCGTTATTGCTCCGATAATCAATTAGGACGTACGGTTATTAATTATTTAACCAATCGTTTTCGATTTAAGAGCTCGCACTGACTGTTTATAGTCGTTCATGCGAATTAAAACGACCAAGGCTAATCATTAGAAACTGTAGATTCTCACAAGCGTCCAATTAATGTCGTATACATTACTTATTGTTCGTTACAATTAACTAATTCATTTATTAAACACTGTCTTTCGCTGACTATAGTGGGAATAGCTACATGTACTAAAGTAACTTGGGGGAAGTTGGACTAGAGAATGAATCTTAGACTCCGAACCGTTCTAGAGTTCATGAATGAACCTTGCGGAAGACCGGTTAAAAAAGTCTCTGTATATTCTACGAATCTTTCATACGAAGAACTATTTCTAACTTAAAGTGATCATCCCTTAGTTGCAGATAACAAACGATGTTCATAATCATTGATTTAATCTAGTACGTATTTCAGGGAGGTGGCATTTCATCAAGTTTTATTAGTATAGTACACAATAGATTTATTTTATTCATCACATGTATACAAACTGGAAAATGATCTTACACAATTTACCATCAGTCAAAAAAAACCGGCGGAACAAAGCATGCAAATTCAAAAAGTCATACGTATATTCAAACATTCTACTTTTAGAATATTTCTATGAAAAAGGCATCCTGATTTTTATTTCGATTTTGCGAACTGTTTGCGAGGAGTATGGATTTGGAACGGATGGGTTGTCTGTGATTATCTGATTGAGAGTTTCTCCTATAGACCCTCTTAGGGTCTCTAAACTATGCTCTATATCGCCAATGCATGATATATTGAAAAAGTGAGAACGATCGTATTTTATATAGATTCAGCTCTTATTCGTTCGCTTTGAGAAACGAAAAAAAATCTGAATTCACTTCACGACAATCAACCTAAAAATACCCCTTGAAAATGTTTATGGATCAGTTTATCTTGTGTCATCTCGACGAGGCGTGGTTTTTCACCATTCGTATACGTTGTGTTCTGATCTTCTGGAACAAATGGAAAAAGGTTTTTAATCTTTGTCTTCGTCGAGTTTCAAAAATCGAATCGTTTGCTTTCATGGCCCATTATACATACACACGGACGTAATATCAATACGCTTTTTAGCGCGCATTCAAATCAATTACCTTTCAGAGCGGACAACTGAACCAAAACTTTTACAATTCATTTAATCTTAAAACACCCCTTAATGCAATATCGATTTAGCACCTTTTGAAAATTAAATTCACCATTTAACGTTTTAAGTCATCGCAATTTTCAACGGAAACTCCCATTAGCGGCTGAAAGTCCATATATCTACATTGAAGAGTACCTATCCCGCTGTCTTATCAACATTTCAAAAACTGACTAAACAAACTTTGAATTGAAAGACATAACATGAAAATACTCTTCGCGAATTTCCTGGCGCGGTATGTATGGTGAGGGTGTTTCAAGTTTCGAAAGTATCAATCCAAAAATTAGGTGCATATTATAAAGAGATGAATGTATTTATGCATTTTTGGTGTTGTTTGCTCAGAGCAAAAACCCGTTGGCCACCTGCCTCCGGGGTACGACATGCATAACGCCTGTCAAACAGTTTCTTATTTACGTCTCTGGAGACAAAACGTCTATGATATTTCATGTCGAATATAAATCGGCACCACTCTGCACAGGTAAAAACGTGTGTCTTTAACGCCCCAAGTTAACAAACAATAACTTAACGTTTAAACGACAGTTTAAGTGCTTGAAAGGTTTATTTTAAACGCGTGCATCGCGAATGATATAGCGACATTCAATCAAATGATTTTCGCATTTGATAAAATCAATTCCACAAAGCGATTAAAGCTTTTAAGTGCAGTAGATATACATATATTCGGAAGTGTTCTGCCACTAAGATGATATATTGAAAGTGTGCACAAATCATTTGACTAATAAAAAGAATAGATAAAAGATATTTTTCCCGAAGGCTGTAGCAGAAGCAGGTGATGGCGATGGGAAACTTACAATGGGAAATTCGGACAATAACTGACGAAAGAAAGCAAACAGAAATCTGGTCAGTTCCCGCGATCCCGCTCTGTTTGCGCGAGTTGATCCGGTGCATTATTACCAATAATCTCATTTGTGGCAATTGATTCTCGTAGATTTGCCGCTCTATAGGGCGCAAAGCGTTCTTTTTCCAGCGAAATACGCGTATTATTTGCCTCGACACGCCTCTCCAATTAAAATTTGATCAATATACGAAATTTAATTACAACCCGAACTGTTCGACACTGTTAACTTCTCAACATGGGATCACATGACCGCAGGAATTATGTTCTGTGATTGGCTACCTGCAGAGATTGACCAATGGCGCAGCGCCCTGGTGAACTTCCGGTATTGTTGTTGTTTTCAATGTCGAGGCCAATTATGAGAACGTATTGAACTGATTCTAATTTCATTTTCGCGACCAAATAAACACAATTCGACAAAATGATCCCACGTGCAGATTTGCGGAAAAGCAGATATCCTCAACATGCAGATATATTTCATAGAAAGATTCGATTCATCTTTATCTTTTGATTTCGCTATCATTCTGTCCGCAGAAAAGTTCTATTATGTATGAATTATTTCTCATTTTCCTATTCGAAGACCAACTCGAAAAACACGAACTAACGGACGAGATGTTCTTAGCCGTGCAGAAATCTGCATGTCATTGCGTTTTATGCTTCAATATCAATACCTTCGTTTTCGCAAAATAGAAGACAGCTTTCTATTTTCGCATCGACAGGCAGATAATCTTTTTTCATCAAGACAACCGTCCTCGAGTTTTCTATCGCATGGTCTGGTCAGCAGTAAGCTAAATTTGCAATTGAGACAATGTTCTTTAATTCGCTTTATTTTCCACTTCAGATAGAATTGTTTGGAAAAACCAATTAAGCCTCAGCGGGCAGCGATACTCGCTGGCTCTCACCTCGTTGATTGAAGTACATCAGATATAATCGAGTCTTTTGATACCGCTGATGAGACTGTTTTGTTTCGAGTGGACCTGATTATCTCACCCGCCTGCCCCATTGCCCCAACAGATGGCTACGCAGTGAACCTCTTTCACTGTTCGCAATAGAACGGAGACTGAAGAGGCCCCGACGACTGAATCTGAGAGCCCTGCTCCAGGAACCGCCAGTGAAAGCAGCAGCTAGCTAGCCTAGCTTTTCTGCTTCGGTAATTAGCTACTGGGCCATTTACGAATCACCTCCCTACAATTAAACTTAAGCGATTTGCCCCCCGCCTGTTGCCACAAATTAATTTATTTCTGACACTTAACACAAAACCTGAAAACAGCGCTCGTAAAAAGGAACCAATTCAATGACAATCACCACACCCGTCCCTCGCCTCCGGGGTAGTTAGACTACCCCCGAAAATCCGCTCGCATCTCTCTATTCAGTCGTGGAATCGCGCTCAATTTAACAACACCACTAGGTTGCTTTTTAATTTGCACGGCGAAGAATAGCATTTTGTATTATGAGTTTTCCACAAAAAGCGCGTCCGCCGATTATTCAGGTTGATAGGTCATAGCGTAGAAATCCGACAGCGATATTTCACAGGAGATCCTTAATGGACCGCGGGGTACTTGTTTTTCCGCGGCCTAAAAAATGAAACGGGTCCTCAGCGATGACAACGAAGTACCCAGCGTGTATCCAACTGCCGCTCGCTTCACCACAATACAAGCACATATCAATACAAATGTTTTTTGTGAAAATGGCGAATAAGGCTCTGAAAATCGCAATCGTACTTTGCAGGAGGGCACCTCGTTTCAAACACTGCTCTTTCTTTCGGCAAAACATGTCGTTAGTTTTTGCATTTGAATTTCATATAGTCGTTTGATATACGATGGGCCACGCTTTGTTTGACGAGCAATAAAAGGACGAATGTGCAATGCATGGCCACCTCCAACAGTTTTTCTTGAAAGAGTCTTGTTCATACACACCACGGACAGCGTCATTAATAAACTATCTAATTTATTTTGGTTTTTAAGAATGTATTTTTATTGTCGAATCGATCAATAAACACATCATAAAGAGTTTGTCAATGAGATCACATGAGGTACTCGAAAGAAATTTTCCGACGAGAGATGGACTCTTTTTTCAACCTCACGAGGATGAGGACACATAGAGGACTTCTCACTTTTAAGCCACTTAAGGTCATCCCACTCGATGAGTCTTCAGAGAACGACTTGTCTCTTCTCTGATTCTGCGAAACAACAAAAACCCATCAACTAAATTCCGGATCTAAAAAGGCAAATCCCGCGGGAGCTCGCGTCCATTTGGTTTGATTAAATCATCCCCGCATTAGATGTTGATAAAATGAAATCGCGAATTAATAAGTAAAACACATTTGTCAGTTTGACAGAACGTCTTCGTAGATCCCCGGGGGGTCATGACACGAGATATTAGCGTTCACGATCAGAAAACCCAACAAATATGATTCACAAATCATCAAGGTTGCCGCATTAAACACCTCGACACCTCATTAACTGGTAACGACAGAAGCAAAGCCGCTTAAACGCTGCAGCGCATACTGTCATACTAGCGACCTGTTCAAATCTAAGACGGATGACGGTTGCAGTTTAGGAGCGAGGAGGACCGTAATAACGTAATGGACTCAGTGCGCGGTAAAGTAATTTACCGAAGAAGATTACCATAAATGCTTTATTGTGCCTGAAATGCGCTACGGTAATACCGTAAGGGGATTCGTTTTATTTGCGCTGACTTATGACCGATGAATCCCGAATGAAACGAGTAAAATCGGATCTATGTCGATTTCTCAATTCTCTATTTCACCACGAAAGTCACGGAGGTCGGAACTGTACTGGTCAATTTCGCAGTTTTTGTTTAGAAAGTCCTCGTACCTTAAACCATGGACTCAAACATGTGTTTCAGAGACCGCATTTAAGCTAATGTGCTCTTCCAATAATATCCCATGTATGATAAGACCATGTTGTACTTTGCCCAAATCTATAAATCTAATCACTGATTTTTTATCTATTCTTTCATTACAGATGAGAAAGATCGCGAAAGCGACCATTCCGATTGCTCATTAACGAATAACTCGAACACAACCGATCAACAACAGAAGAAAAAACATCGCCGAAATCGGACAACATTTACCACGTATCAACTACACGAGTTGGAACGAGCTTTTGAGAAATCTCACTATCCAGACGTGTACAGTCGAGAAGAGCTAGCGAACAAAGTTCAGTTGCCAGAAGTGAGAGTACAGGTAAGACGAATCAAGATTCTAATTTCGGGCTAATCACCCTCCACTGGAGTTTGAGAATTGCACAGGAATATTAGAACTCCACGAGAGTAGTACGAGAATCTGTTATCATTATTATTATTAGGCTTGGAACCGTGGTTTTCAGCGTGTCGTCTGAATTTAAGTTAATTTTAATTTTCCAACAGAAAAGAACCCATTCACGAACCCACACGCTGCGTTCTTTGTTAGAGAACAGATGCATCTCTTCAACACTGGCCGTAAAAGTACAACGAACATGATTTAAAATTGTCGCCATTGAAACCCGGTTACAATTTACTGATCTTATCCGCGTTCTGTGAAGCTGCAATCATTTTGGTTAGCGCCAAATTGTCTTTAATCTTTCATCCATTTGTTGCCGCCTCGCCTAATTATCCCGAGAGTCAAAATTGATTCCGGGTACACTCTACAGTTTTGTAGTCGATGCTTTTATTCGTAATGAAAAGACGGGCGCCCATTAACGGGCCTGAATTGACGGGTTAACGGAGATAATTTCGGAGATCATTTGTCGGTAATTGTCGGCTTTATTGAACGCCATGTCTTCTGCGTATAAAGGTCACGACTATGACACCTGGCAGTACAACGACTCGTGAAGGGATGGAACTTATTCGGTTGAATTGTGCACCAAAGCGTGATCATTTAATGAAATTCCCCCGAGCGATGATCGTCTTAAAACTCAACTCATCATCATTATCCACTTATTGTTGAATCCACAAATAAAGATACTTCAAACATCGGATCCCAATATTGATGTAATACATGACTTCATCTTCAGGTTTTTGAAATGGAGTTTAAGAATCTTCTTTGAAAAGATTTTTCAAGCGTCAAATTCTTTTTATCTTGTAGGTTTGGTTTCAAAATCGTCGGGCAAAATGGCGCCGACAGGAGAAAATGGAATGCAGTTCGTTGAAAATAAACGAGAACTTTCCGATGGGTGTGTTGTCACCTCGTTGTGCGACTAGTAACGGTTTAACCGGGGCCTTACCGTTAGACCCGTGGATGACGTCACCGATCATAAGCACTGCAGCCCATCCGTCAATTCCAGCATTCTTCTCACCCGGTACATATCCCCCCTACATCGCGGCAGGCGGACTCGGATCACTCCCGTCGCCGAATTCGATCAAATTCGATGAACACGATCCCCGTAACACGAGTATAGCGGCTTTACGAATCAAAGCGAAAGAGCATATAGATCATTTCCAACGATTCTTCCCCGGACAGACTTTATCGTAACTAATTCAACAGTATTCTGTAAAAACGGGACAATGTGCTATAAGACGTTTCGAAAAGAGTATCGTGAAATGGAGCGTGAACCAAACTGCGTGAAAACCATCAAAAACCTTCAATGTGAAACCTCAACCAGCTAAAGAGCTCAAGTGGCACTTGAATGATTATTTCTAAGTTGGGAAGGCAAGGGACTTCGGTTGCTAAGAAAGGTGCTTTTGAATGATGCGTATATGTATAAGGTATTCCACAGTTTTTCAAACTGGAATCTTCGAGCAATTTATCGTTGACTAGCTCCCAAGGTCCTAGGTGGAAAATAACGGATTTCAGCTACATGTTTCTATTGTGAAATATGACATGATTTCACATATTTGTATTCCACACATTTATATCGTTAGTGCAATAATGCACAGTTTCTACTAGTCTTCTGTTCACTGAAATATTGAAAATATGTGAAATAGGATTCTCGTATGACACGTAAAAAGTATCATCGAATTTTTACAAATTTTCCTGAATTTTTCCTCAAACATGTTTGTTTAAAGAGGCATTTACGGTGTTACAAATGTTCTTTGTTTGGAGCATCACCCTGAGTGGTGCCAAATTCAAACATAATCGATAGAACAAGGATAGATCTTAATAAGATTGAGAGAAAGCCCATCTCTTACATTTCCCATTTCATCTATATGAAGCAGTAAAAATCATCATCTCATAGTCAGTCACATCATCGTTCACTGCGTCACCATAAATATATAACATTATGTAGTAATTTATGTTAGATTACGATAATATCATGTATGTATTATATACGAAATTACGAAAAAAGCTTTATATTCATTCAAAGAGTATTTCCGTTATGAAAGAAAAACCATTGACGAATAAAGACGAATTGATGTAATTATATATAAGCATTTGTGCATTTTATTTTCTGAACTTAACAGCTCTGTAAAAGAAAAATTCTGGTATCGCTGTGAAAAGGGCTATGTCTAAATATACACATAAAAAGGGTGACAAATCTCATCATACAAAATTAAGTAAGCTAATATCTACATCACCGAATGGCTTTTGGCAAGAAAAAGCCCGAAGTCTGTCCTCGGGCACCACACCAAAGATGGCACATTAGAACCATTTATACATGAGAATTAGATGCATAAAGTGTCATTATTACGTCATTATTTGATAATTTTACGAGGTTTGATAGATAACGGAAGTCATTAGCTATCCGTGTGGAGCGATCAACTACGGTAAACTTGTTTTTAAAGTGTCCTGCCCCGAAGGCCTGAGGTATTACTCCAGGGCTTGTCTATAATAATAGGCCCAGTCAATAGCGATGTTATGTTATTATATCACCCATCCTTGAAATAGTCAACTTAAAACAGCTTCTGATTTATAAATTACTTTACTATATAGACAAATGATGATCTGCACGGTAAGTATTTTGACGATGACCGAAAATTCACAAAAGAACGGAATTACAGTAAACTACATAACGAAATACCAGTCCACGTTCCAACTTTGACTTCCGTGACACTAAATATTCCCATCCATGGCCAGAAATCATTTACGATCACGCTATGCGAAACGGATGAAGTATTGTCAAATTGTATATGTATATCCGCGCACACGTCAACCAGTTCACCAAATTAATTGGCCAATCGCTACTGATTTTTATTGTAACTCTAACAGACGCAGTATCGAAGACTGTTTAATTGAATTCCGGCTGCACAAAATCGCATCCTCTCGAGGCCTACAATTGGCTTAATTAGCCATGAAACGTCGTTGATTTGACTCTGAATTTCCATTTGTTTTGCGTCGATTCAATGGGAATCGAGCGTCTTCATTAATTTCTACTGCGCCGCACCAGTTACAGATGAGTGTATGGGAATATAATTGTCTGACAATGACCGACTATCATGGCCGATAATTTCCTAAATCATTCCTGATCGGATTCGCCATTTAGGCTCAATCAAAGACAAATTGCCACATTCATCAGTTAATCTCCACCAAGAGGGAGAAACTCACGGTCGATAAATGGTGACTTTGTCGAACACGGCTTACCGTAATCGGCTCAGTATTTCGAGTACGGTTCGAAAGCAATCCACTCTCGTTACTGGTTATTGTGTAAAGTCTTTATAGCTTTTATTCCTCACCATCTGTACCAGGAGATGAGAGAATCGTTCGCACGACCGACTGGAAACCAGGCCAATCGAGAAGGAGATGACGTGAGAGAAAATGCGTTTCTCGGCCTCCGTTGAAGCACTCAAGACATTTCAATTAGATTTCCGAATTGTCAGTGCCAGACAAAGGTCAGGTACAAATTAACGGACTTTGCTAAGGGACCACGACTATCATTCAATGTTGCCTCAGCCGAGCTTTCCACTCAAAGAAATTACGTCGTGGGGATAGTTCTCTTCGAAAAAGGCGACAGAATGGTGACCAAAAGTAAACATTTCTACACCAAACATGTAAATTCATCCTTTACAAGAAAAAGTGTATTCAAGCAGTGATTCGCGGATTCGTAATACATATACCCCAATACGCATTTTTAAGGAGAACAAAATGTGATTCCTCTATATCAGTATCTAGAATGTGGTAGCTCATAACTCTATACGTGACAACACAGTTATCACAGTTATCAAATTATTCTATTATGTACACTTTTATGAGCTATAGTTTCGTATTATGATTTATTATTTGTGATTTCTTTTCATCTCGAATACGACAATTTGGTCGGGTTCATCGAACCATCATTATCCACGGTTAATGAGTCTTTTTTCTCTCTTGCCGATCGTTATTGTTTACGATGTATTCTGCGCGCGATTCCTAATCCGCCACTCGAGATGTTAACCGGGCAGAAAACGCAACCAGCTGTGGAGCCCTTCACAAACAGGGCCTCTAGGAATATTTAACGAGCCCATAATGAGATTTTACAAATTTCGACGGACCCGCAAAGATCTCTAACTGGGCGTTTAATTGAATAATCGTTTGGTTTCTTCGTAAGCGGTTTACGAATATAATCCCTTTTCGGCAATACACGTCAATCTACATTGAATGGATAATGTACGCATCGGGCGAAGAAATAGGAACTTATTATAAAAATTCGTGTTGAATGTTCTTCTTGCTAATACAAGTAGTGTATTCCAGTGATTTAATTTGTTTTCTCCATTATTCGTTCGTCTGCTGGCAATGAGAGCGATCTCGTATTGTATAGAAAACATGTTTTTGAATTATATCCATTCAAAGAAATACGGATTTAAGTACAATCGATTTCATTAAAAGTAATCGAGGTAAATAGCTCGACAGGTTTGACCCCGTCCTTGTAAAATGCGACATGTGTATGATATATCTTCTTATGCGTTGATGTCCCTATCATTCCCTGCGCCCTCGATCCGAAAAGAATGTCCATTTTACAAATGCAAAATTCACGTCACGTTCACGGTTTGTAAATTTCACTCTATCCATCTCGACCCGTAAAGGGCGAGTCAGTACAATAAAGAGTTTATTTTTTCACCGTGTAAACCTGAAACATTCAACTCGCTCTGTCTGATTAAGGTAACCTCTAAAGGACGTCCATAAATCATGCTTTGCAAGTGCCGTTTTTGTTTTAATTGATAAAACGCTGTGCCCGCGTTATAACGATTACGCACAAAATCAAAAATCCTACATTATAACATTAGGATTAAGTCAAAACTTCGGAAATAAACCATTAACTAAAGAAAACATGTTTTGACTTTAGTTTCTCTTCGTGAGTATGATATTTTCTATATCATAGTTTTAACGTTCCACGCATTTTCCTTCTGTTTCTTTACGATGCATTACGCGCTGTTTTAGCCTATTATCGGTTATAATTTTCTGCCTGACGTATTTGTCAACTTGATTCACGTCTCGGCAACAACGAAATTGATGCCCGAAATACGGCTGATGTACATAACGGCAAATTGAATTTGTTAGCTCAATCTGCTACACGCTGATCAAGTTGTTTTCGCCCGCGTTCATTTCGCCCAATGGCGATGCATGATTTCAGTCACGCGACGTAATACGCACAGAATGATAAGATACAGTCAAAGATCATGATGTATATATACGAAATATTTCCAGCAAAATGTGTGCAGAAATATTCGACGAAATATAATTTTGAATCTAAACCAACTTAGATTTAGTGTCGTTGAACATCTCTGACATATTGAGTCATAAATGAATACTTTATGAACAAGAATTTCAGTGTACATTCTTTGTTTGCCAGAAATATACCTACACTTCAAATATGTTTCCTAGCTCCAAGAGGGTGATAAACACGTCGACCAATTTGCCTTTAACATAGCCAGATATAATTAAATCATTTTCCTATTAATCGACCCGCAAATCATATTACCAAAGCGCGATCCTATTAGTGGACTTT
The DNA here is from genome assembly GCF_964204645.1 of Tubulanus polymorphus. Taxonomy (NCBI): domain Eukaryota; kingdom Metazoa; phylum Nemertea; class Palaeonemertea; order Tubulaniformes; family Tubulanidae; genus Tubulanus; species Tubulanus polymorphus. The sequence continues at coordinate 4,000,901 of NC_134029.1, read as the reverse complement.
TTTGCGAACCCAAAGTGCCTTTATTGGGTCTAAATGCCCTCTTAGAACTTCAGACAAGATTGGCTGATGGGCGATGACAGTTCCGACCTGCCAGGTTCACCAGGAATACCAGTTATAGCTGATAGCGCAGCAATCTTCTCGTTATCTCATTATATAAGCCATAACTTCGCTTTTTGCCGTTGTTCTCCTGGGAATTTAAGATGTTACAACGAATGTGAGCCGTCAGCTACGTATTAACATACATATTATCTAATTTGTCGCTTTTCGGGAGAATGCCGTCGACTCCAATGCATTTTACTAGCTAACTGTCAAAGGAAATAGATGTTGCAACGTGTAACAAAACTCAATCAAAGAAACCTTATAGAAACCTGTGTCGCTGTAAGAGAGGGTGAGTAGTGTGGTTGACTATTTCCATTCAGACACACGCGTAGATCTTGCGACTTCGAAGCCTAAATGTCTTGGACTGAACCTATCCCTTACTCGCGGTAATCATTAGATTGCACCGATCAAACCATTTTCGTAATCGATTTTTCCTTTTTCATATACCGGTAATTTCATTTCGTTATGCTTTATCAACAAATAGCATTCTTCTTTCGTTAACACCCGTTGATTGGACCAAAATAGCTTTTTGTCGACAATTTAGAGGGAGCCAAATGACGGACGCCTGATTTGTTACATCTATTCGACTTTAAATCCTTATTATCGAGTCGACAATCAATTAGTTTCAGATCGAAATTAAATCGGCCTCTCAGTCCTAACAGAATAATCCCTTTAGTAGACAGATGAGAGCGCCGATTTAATTCTGAGAGGTTGATGTCGGGCTGAAACATGACAGTTATCGGTCACACAGTTGCTCAAACTCTTACAGATTAAACATGAAAAGACATATAAGAGGGGGTTTATTGGAAATTCGTCTGAATGGATAATTCATTAGAAAAGGAGGGACATCCCGGCAATCTTATACGTTTTTCCCTTCTTTTTAATGATGAAAAAATAAAGTCAAAAATGTTTCCTTTGAGCTAAAAGTTTATTCAATTGAACGTTTCGACTTTATGCTGAAAGTCAAATTCAGAATATCAATATGAAATACATTTCATAACTGATGACTGAAATCTCAGGTTACTCTATGGTAATATTTAGAGGAAATGGCACCACCAAGATGATTCAATCACCAGCCTCTATTTTGAGGGACAAGTTACTATAAACGCTTCACTGTGCGTACCTAACATTTTCACACGACTTGAAGTGTTGTCTTCTTATTTCTGAGCACTGACACGTGTAAAATTGGTTTTCCTCCAGAGACGCTCGTAAAAAACACATCACCAAACCGGGGCGGCATACACCGCTCATCCGTCCACATCCACCGAGCTATAATTACACGTAATTCGCGCGTTTTCACTCATCATTGCTCAACAAAGATAACAAATTTCTTATCTCATTAAGTTCATTTGTATATTCGTTTTGATGCATCCGTAATCGTATTTAGGGCATCAGAGCGCGAAAGAACTCGGCTTCGTTAGTCGTGCCTGATTACTCGTGGCACACGGAACGAAAATTAGCCCGTTTGAAAGCGGAGACTGCGACGAAACGAGCCAGAAAATTGATGTCCCCCTGTAACCAGCTAATCAACTAATCTTATCAACTATAATTGCGCGCCAAATATGTTGTGAATGTAATTTTAATGGATGAATGGTCTCTCTTTTTGCCAACGTATAATCTAATTTCGTTCGGCGAAGTCGAAACTTTGATGCAATACGCCGGGCGTTATGACGACCACGCCGACCGAAAAATGATGATCTATTTTATCAGTATTCGGGTATAGATAGGAATCAGATATACATTATCTCCGTAAAACTTCTACACCACTTCAAACGCAAAAACTTAATCAACCCTATCTTATTTTGATATAGTAATTATCGTATTCAAAATTGGGAAATATGTGCGGCTACTAGAATCCAACGTCGTGTAGGAAGCAGTCTACATTGGCAGCGCCTCAAAATCGTAAAGTTGCGTCAGCACGAAATAGAATGTATAATCCTAGTATGGCGGTGTATCATCGATGCTAATAGACGCCAACCGAGCTTACTGTCGCAAACGACATATTCAGTGACGCCGTCTATGATGATTGTCATTCATAAGCTAAATAAGCGGCGTGGCAGATAACTGGCGTTCGTGGTGTAAAGGTTAGCATCGTTGCCTTCCAAGCAATGGATCCGGGTTCGATTCCCGGCGAACGCACAGAATTTTTTCGACTTCAAAACATTTTCCTCGAACAAATTTTCCTGTCAGAAGAATATCTGTCTTAATAAGTATTACCAGATAATACAAAATTCAAAACAACGTTTAATCACCATTAATGCACAGGGCACTCTAAAAACATCATGACTAGACTAAGCGTAATATCAGTGAGCACACAATTCTCAGTCGTCATACTTGGGGGCTTGACGATGAGAATAGCCGAAAACCAAACGAGTAATTTCATAATCGATTCGGTATTTTACTGGGAGCCAGTGAAGTTAGTTCCTTGAGAATGCGCCGGAGAAGACTTAGCTGACGGTCCATTAACCGTGTTATAGTAATTCAAAGTAGATAGAAATTAATTTACAAGCTTTAATCAATTTGAAGAATTTGTTTATTGTATCAATCGGAATAACCTAACTTTCGTGTACATTCAATTACAACACGTACTTAAATAAATTAGCAAATTTACAATAGAATGAAAAAATATTACAAACAAGAACTGAACAAGCACAGAATGACTAGATATCAAAGAAATATATCCAACAATTGAGGAACATTAAAACAGATATATTTTCAAGAAATACACAGCAAATGAACAGACACCTTGAACCAATACATAGAACCCATACAAAATTAATTCTTAATTCATTATTCTCTCCAAATCAGTGTAGACTTCTGATGTAAATAGTGCCAAATTCATAGTGCCTAATTTACCGGGTAATACGAATTTCCTTCAATGAAATATTCTTAAAAATCAATCCTCAAAATCTTGATCAGTGAATTCGCTGGAGTCTTCCTCATCATCGGAAAATGAAGCAGTAAGTTTCTGTATACGGCCTAAAGCCTGTTGTAAATGTTGTAGGTGACTTTCACTAGGAGTTGATAACGTCATCGATGGACTGTCGCCATCAGCAGCAGCAGGGGTAACTACGCGTCGTAATTTCACACCTTGTCGTATCAGTAGCATCATGTTAGACATCGGATCTTCACCTACAAATACGCCATCTATCAATAATATCGAAAACCATTTCATGACAGATGAAAGGCTGGTCACTCGTGAAGTGTGCATCCTCGGGGGAGGGGACTATCCACAGTGCTTAAGATCGTTTATATATAGAACGGGTTTAAATCGGTAATTCAAACACAATAATCAATGAACCCCTAAAAGATTCATTAACTAAATGATAATATGCAAACCTTTTGATGGACCAGTATGAACAGGTTCTGTTGATTTCTTCAGTTTAGTCCTAGCTGATTGTATATCCGATAGATTGATCATTTGATCAGTATTTTTAGACTCCGCAGCACGACCAGTCTTTTTAACATCGTCGGTCTTTTTCAATGGAAGATTAGCTGGAGGGACTGGTGGCGCTGGTGGTGGGGGAGGAGCAATGGGAGGTGGGGGAGGGGGTGGTGGTACAACTGGAGGCATGAGCCCGAGAGGGGCAAGTGGAGGGGGGACAGGGGCACCTGGTTTACTACTAGGTACTGTTTCTGGAGGTACGGGAGTATTTTTAGTCTGACTCGTGGTGCCATCTGTACGATCAGTTCCGTCTGGTTTATCCGATGATCTTCTTTTTTGAGATTTCGATGAATACCTTGATGGATGCAGAGGATTACGATTAGGATATTTCTGAAAATAAAAAAAAAATATGAAGATTTCAAATTTGGTTTTTGAAGAAAATGCACGATGTTAATACTGAACAGTGAAACTGTCCTTACAGAATGCAAGGAAGTTGTGACTGATGGAGAAAAAGGTTCTGAAACAAATCATTTTGTTACCTAATACAGAGTGTAGTGAGGAAAATGAAAGAGTTTCTATAATAAGAGTTTAATCTACAGTGATTCACCTGTTTATGCTGGCGCAATCGTTCTAACGTTTTCTTCCTTTCTTTGTTGATAAATTCTTGTTTTTCAGACAATTCTTCTTTCTGAGCCTCTCGTTTCTAGGAATACATAGAAACAAATTAAAACGGAAATAAATATCAAAACAGTCGTACAGAGAAGATTCTAACCATCTTAACTTACAGCTTGTACGACACGATGTCGCTCTAAGTTTTTCAATTCTTCTTTTTTCTGGTTCTTTTTGTCAGTAATACTTTTCAGATAAGATTTCTATAAATAATACATAAGAGTATTAACGGTACTTGTGTACTATGATTATTTTAAACAAGTTCTAGTCCAGTGGTTGATCCAAAGCCTGCTTATGAAGGTCTTGTGACATATCTAAAGAGATATTAACAATTAAGACATTGACTTTGTAAATTTGTGGTTTTACTGCAATTCCCAGTTGGAACTTTTCCTTATTCTACCAATAATGTAGAGAAGTTCATTCAGAAAAAGGCAACTCAATTCATTAGAGGGTAATGCTGAAGACCCCCCTGGATCGGCGCCTGGGGGTCACCCCTGAGGGAAGAAATCAGTTTCCAGACCTGTCGATTTCGAATGTTCGCTCGTTTACGATTTATAAGCATCAGACGTTGTTTAAATCGTTTCAGTTTTGGATGCGTTTTATGATGATCTTGTTTAGTGTCGTCGTCTTCGCTGCTCAAATCTTCGACGTCTTCAACCGCGTCGTGAAATGTTATTTCATCTTCACTTTCTGAATCGATAGTAAGATACACAGTATACTGTTCAATAGGCTTACTGTATGTAAAGTCAGTAAAAAATGCACAGCATTTCCCCATGATTCTGAAGTCTTAAGTATGCCCCAGTAGAATTCGCCTTACCGCCTTGTGCCGCCCATTTGTTGCCGCATACTTGTCACGATTAAGAAAACATTTTAGGGCCTTGACTGAGAAGCCAGTCAAGTACAGCTGGTTGGGAAACATAATTCCATAGCAATAATTGAAGCATTTAGAAACGACTGTATGACAACACCCGGTGGAACAACAAGCCCTTGTTCATAAATTCGGTGGTTTTATTTTACCTGCAATCTGTTTCAGAACTTGTTGGATGTAGACTTTAACTAAACTTTCTTCTTCATCCATCAGTGTTAATTCAACATTGTACAGCTTATTCTGCCAGTCGAACACCTTTTTTTCTAACTTTTCAATTTCCAGTTTGACGTTGTCTTTTTCATCTAAACTAGCGATCTATAATGCATAACAATGCTCAGTGACGTAAAGCAACACTAATTAGACACAAACGCTTCATTATTCAATTTACCTCTTGTTTTACTTTATCGCGCTGGTTCTCGAACCATTTCATTGTTGCCTTCAATTTTTGTTGTTTCTCTAACGAAAGATCTTCCTCAATTCTGAAAGTCGTTTAGAAGAAAAAATTCAATTTTAAGCACGAAAAAGCTGCGAATAAAACCAAGAAAATATGAAACAGAAATTTAGAGAATGCTTGAAATTCACAAGTTATTTTTAATAAAGGTCATATTGTGGTCCAGTCGATATACAATTCACCTAGTCAGTAACCTGTCTGTGGTTTAGTTTCACGATCGGATATTTTCACAAACCACATCCGATTATAAAAAGCTTACCACCAACGATTAGGTAACTAACTAGTCCAGGGGCAGACTTTGATAAAAGCACAAATTGGAAAGAGGCATAGGGCAAGTATCCATGCAGAACCAGTGCCGTCTTAGGCACGAAACCTCTAAAGGAAAATTTTGATGCAAGTTCCAGGCATTGCAGGACACTAAAGAGAAATCTACAAATAAAATTGCATTATGCATTATGATGATAGGGTTAAGTGATCAACTATTCGACAGTTGGTTCCTCACCTGCATAGACGGTCATAAGCCGATACTTCGAAAGCCGAATTTCCAAATTTATTCTTATCTTCGATCATCCGCGATCGCACGGCTTCCATTAACTCCGACGTTCGGCTGTAATAGTTTTTATAGATTTCCTGTATCGTGTCTAAAGCTTGTACGTATTGTTCCTGCCATTCGGTGAACACAGTCGCGTATTGCTTCTTGATTCGCGCGCCTAAATCCGCATTGTTCAGACAACTCTTCGCTTCCTGCAGTTTGCTGAACGCTAATTCTCGTAAATCTAAAAACGGCTGCAGTTGATAATTATAAGAACGAGCCAGAGCGATGTTCAAATGAAACAAAGCCTCGTCCTCTTGTAAATAAACCTCGGCCATGTCGAGCATGTTAATCGAACTTTCGCGCAGGAATAAAACGTTTTTGAGTTCGTCTTCGGCTTGAGCTACGGCTTCGTCGAAATTTCGACGCTTTAATGCCGAGATATTTTCGAAATATTCGTCGTAGGTGTGCTCTTCGAACAGCGTCGACGTCAGTAAAGTTTGGCCGCAAATTTCTAAGGCGATCAAAAAGTACTGTTCCAGTAGCGCGCAGATGTTTTCGTCGGGGAGTTGCGGATTGCTAAGATACGCCCAGACTCCGCGAGGCTCGAGTGGCAGATTCGGTAGATATAAGGATAACGACGGGTGTATCAAACACAGTTGATCGTGGATTCCTTGTAAATCACGAAACGTGAATAACCCTGTCCATCCCTGAGGGACTTTATCGCTGACAACGCGAGATCGTTCGCGGCAAGTGATCGCGATTTTTTGCTCGATTTCGTTCCACGCGATGTTGAAGTTCAGACGTACTTTCGGAGATTCGTCAAGGAATGGATGCTCCTTCACGGCAACCCAATCTTCCAGAGTATCAGGTTCATCCATGTTTCAGCAATTGGATTCTAATATTTAGTCTCTAAGTGAAGAGCGTATGAATGAAATGAAAATATGAAAAGCAATACACAGTGTTAATTCAACTAGGCTATGGAAAAATTTGGCAATGTGAACCTAGCCAAGCTGGGGATCTACCGTACTACCAACCAGCTGACCAGATCCAGAGACAGAATAGAGACCTCCCTAGTAGAGTTACTCGAGTTAAGATGGATTGGAAGAAAATTGGGGTACAACTGGAAAGAAAGTGCCAAAAAGTCCTTCCAAATGTATTTTTTCTTATAATTCAATTACACTTTCAAATTTATTCTAATATAGATAAGAGCTTACCTCTGATATTTACCCAGGTTAATAATTTAGACGTCACAATTTGAGAAAATCTGAAAAATGGGGTCAAATAAAACTTTATTGAAAATTTAAATAAATATGCTTTATTGAAAAAATACTGGGCATAAAAAACAAACCGTTTTACAAGAAAAATAATACTACTCAATATACATAGTCTTGGTTTAAAATTAAATTTGTTGTAAAGGATTGATTAAATATCTTAAAAAATTAGAATCTGAGCGGATTCTTATTAGATAAAATTTATTTATAATTTTAATGTCAGCACAGATATCCCGGTTTCGTAGTGTAGTGGTTATCACGTCTGCTTCACACGCAGAAGGTCGCGGGTTCGAGCCCCGCCGAAACCTTTTCCTTAACCAACAATTTTCTTCTTTCACATTGTTGCATTTTTCCAATGTACGTCTTCCATGTTTCTCATTGCTGCATTGTTTTTAAGCTTTTGTAAATTGGTAGAAATGACGCAACTTCAAATAAAGCATAATATGGAATTATTGTGATCTTCGAATTTATTGTGATCTCCAAATTTATTGTTTTAAATCAAGTTCTCCTTTGGCGAAAGCCTAAATTGATATTTAGATATATATATATATATATATATATATATATATATATATATATATATATATATATATATATATATATATATATATATATATATATCCACCTGACTATATATATATATCCACCTGACTAGGTATGACAGTAGAATAGTGTGTTTAAACAGTTTTCTTGTATTTCTACCGGTTTATGCCATCACTAATGTATGCTCAACCAGTTCAATCCAGTTCGAACCAGTTGGCACACACAACAGCGCACGGCGCGCTAAACTGAAGCCAACCGATCGCACGTCAGTTCTCTTGTTGTCGACAAGCATTTCGCGTTCAGTTAATGCGCAGAATACATAAGAACAACGCCATTGGGGGCAAATAAAATTCTTACGATAAAATGAAAATACTGACGAGTTTGGCTTGGTTATTGGGAACGGAAGAAGGATTTCAGCTGTAGCAAAACACGAAAAAAAAGCCAGACGAAAATCCGAAAACAAAGGTCTTTAATCACTTCAAAGATTATCCAAAGCACATTTTACTCTAGGTAGGTGATTTATTGTACGTATGATCATTATAGTTTATTTATTATAGCGTATAGTTTTTAGGTGTTTTCCAATTGCAAAATTTCGACTGATCATCTTTTCGTTTTATCACCAACTAGGCGTCCCCTAAAGATCTCCACGAATAATACTGGCAAATGAAAGCGTTTTTGCTTTGGACTATGTCTCGTGATTGTGGTCAATTACCGGCCTACATTTTCAAATTCATTTTTGTCAGTTGAATTTGTTAAGAGTATACATAGTCGATGAAATATTCATTATCCGATACATTATGAAATATCAAGTAATTGATATCACCTAATACTAAATATTCGATATAGTAAATTGATATGGCAGTCGCACAGCTGAATTATATAATTGATATAAGCTTATGAGATATATGAATCCCTTTTTATTAGGCGATTGAAACTCTATCATATTTCGCCTCGCTCTTCAAAATGGCGTTGATTTCACAGCACAAGACAGCAACATGACTCCCTGGTGACGGATGATACGAAGGTTGTTCTTCGCAATGGTGTGCCCTTGAACTCTTAGGCGTTTTCACCTTAGGCAACTGCATACATTAAAATCTTGGAAATGAAATAGACAAAGATATACAGAATTGAAGAATGTGAATATGAGTCTGAATTTGATTTATCCTTTGATTCAATGATATAAGATAATCACCAATGAATTAACGCGATCATACAAACTGTTGCCATGGAAACGCAATACCGTACAGTGCGCGAAATCCGGGTAAGCGTTAGGTCGATTCGACCAGCAGTGGTTGGGTATTGAACATCAACCCAGGAAATCCTTTACAATTTCAATTGATTAAACCAGCGTCCATCCGTTATTGCAGAAATGTAGGCCTATACATATTATACATGTTTAAATGCGGAGACGAGGCTTATGCAAAGTTCAATCTGCTATTAATGCCTAATAGTACATTTTCTTTATTGGACGGTGTAAGTACTCGATGTGGGTTTTATAGTCCGTTAAAAATCATTTTCGTAGGAAATCCGGTTTAGAAATATCCGCTTTTTATTACGACACTATTATCATGTGTCAAAAAGAATCGTCGCTCACACTGGGCGATGCCCTCAAACTTCCCCGCTCACAGGAAACACATTTAAAAGCATCGAGGTATTATCAGATGGGAACCACGCGATAACATCAACGGGTGAAAAAAAAGAAACTTTCTCTTCGAGAAACTTTTTCAACGCTAACGCGAACAGCGTGCGTTCACTTGCAAAGAAATCTAAAACGGCGCGCTTATATGGGAGATAAACGAACAACTTAACAACTTCGCGAGTTGTCTAAAATACATGCTAATCCCAAGTTATATGGAACTCGCTGGTGAAGAAATCTAGAATTTGCCTTTTCATGTTGTAGGCCTATTCGTTTCTGAAAATAAACGAAATATTTGTAACATCCGAGCAACAATTGAATGTCAGAAAATTGAGATTTTTCCAGTATTAATGTACTTGTTTAAGGTACGGTGATTGAAAACCAGCTGTTGTGTAAAGATTTCTATGACAGATTTTGCCACATATCAAGACGTATATGCTTATATGCATACAATACATAAAAAGTCGCTTTGAAATCTTTCGTATTTTACAATACAGTGCTTCGAGAAAGCAGGTGCGAGCATGAGTCAGTTTAGTCCTTGAATGCCTTTTCAAAACGAACATTTCTGAGTTAGGATTATAGGTTAATAACTAAGATTTTGATTGTGATGGTTCGGTGACTCAACCACTGAAAAATTCTTTCGCGCTATACGACAACATACATTTTTCGATATGCCGAATGCTTCAGAATGAAAGCGAATACTTGCCCCCCACGATACGCCGAGCGTATATTTACGTTTCTTCGGAGCATGATAATAATTGAGGAGGGATACCTTATTGAATCTAGAAGATGATTTATCCCTGTTTGTATTGAGGGATATTAGAAAACATTCTTACAATTCTTATTCTTATTCAAATTCACATGTCACTCATGACGCGCTGACCCAAAATGAAACGAAAATAAATCTAATTTGATCAATAAAAACCGGTTTTCGTTGCTCCATTTCAAATATGTTAGTATAGTTTGATAGAAAATAAGATATTTTCATTAGCAAGCTGTTCCTCTGCTTATGAATTCGTTGAAATGCCATTCTAAATAAGGCTATAGCATATACGTTTGATTTCTTTTCATTTTTATTTTTTCAAGTGAATCTGTCGACGGGCTAATCTTTTATTCTTTAAATACATCGAAATTGAATCCTAGCAATATTCTTTATCTTTATTTTTTGGCTTGTTTCCAATTTTACGTAAATGTTTTATATTATATTTTTCGAGTTATGAACCAAACCCCCATAGTGTCTCTCTCAATTTCTAAAACTTTGCTTCTAGTTTTCACTGCTACGAGACTTCGTGAAGTTATTCTCCAACTTAGAGAAGAAAAAAAACGATCCTGATCATATAACATGATGCCATCTTCAGCCTGATTAATTAGTTTAACTAATTTATCAGGCTATAGTCGTAACTATTGATACTAGTTGTATACACGCAACAGCCGCCTACCTATGTCCTCAATGAATTAGAATTAGAATTTATAGGGGATGTCTTTGTCGGTTAGCATTTTAAATACTGCCTGATTCGTATGCATAATTCATGAAAGGGCCAGTACATAATGAAATTTATTATTTATTATGCGCGCTGCCATACGGTGCTCTAGACCGTGGTTTTATGCCATATACGCATAAAGGTATATTCATAAGTACAATCCGTCTGGTCGCTGTCGCTTCGTGCGAAAAATAGCCAGAGAGGTTATTCACACTTAGCTGGGGATTTTCTTGTAGATCGGATATGGCAGAATCGGAGCAACTATTGGAGGTACCCTCGACTCCTCCCGTTATGAACGGAAACGGACATCCGGCAAATCTGTCGCAAAGCAAACTTCTTATACCACAAACACAAACGAGTGATGCGGTCACTTCGGACAAGAAAAGAAAACAATCCACGACTTCGCAGATGTCATCGATCGAGACAAGTTGGTCGTGGTTCGTGATGGTCTCTTCGTTCTTCTGCCATTTGCTTTTGTACGGTATATTCTGGTCAGTCGGTGTATATTACGTCGTGTTCCTTGAAGAATTTCAACAAGACGCTGGGGCAACATCGTGGATCGGCGCTATCCAAGCGTCATTCGTCTATTTCTCAGGTAAAAAAATTGCAGTATGGTGGGTTATGTAGCTTGTTTTTTTTTTTCGAAAACACGCGCTTTGCACTTAAACCTCATGATTGACTCGTCGGAATTGGGTAGATGGTATAACATTTTGTGAGCGTTTTCCAGAAAGTAATATGTAAATCTGATTTCAATTGCAGATAATTGCCTTATAACACAGGCTTTATCCTATAACCGCACTTATAACTGCTGTGATGCGATGCTTTAAACAGTTTTCTTTCTTTATCTCTTCCAGCGGGAATTCTGACACGACCACCTCACCATGAATTCTGTCACCCAAAGCGAGCTATGGAACCTTCATTAATCTTTCAGACGTTAAATTTTCAGAAAACCTATCCATTAAACCAAACGCCTCCCTACTGGCTGACGGTGTAGATGTTCCAAGATTGTTGGCGATGACACAGGTCCTCCCTATCCTAGACCAGATGACAGCGTTTAAAACCAAACAAGCTTATATTCTTCTTAGATGTGAACGAAATGAAGTATAAATGAATGATTCGCCCGGGTGACGGGTTTTCCTTCGGGAAAACTTTTAATCACAATGAATTATTAACAGATAGATGAATCACGTTACCCCTGGAGTAAGTATAAACTTACCATTTCGAACGGATTTTTTTTGGACGGATCATAGTAGGATTTATCACACGGTAAAGCATACAAGAGGACCCAGTCGCGACTTTAACACCGTATTTCTGTCGACCATTCCATTTATTCTGCGTGTGTCATATGACATTTTCAAAGATATATTCACGACTTGAAAAAGTGATTTTTGCTCAATAGTTAAGTATATGGCACACCACAGAATAAGTGGTCCCACCCAGAGTTTTCCAATCGCCACAGATTGGTCACCAAGGCAAAAATGAACCCGATATTTTTTACCTGTTAATATTGACAGGTGTTGATTTTAATATTTCAGGTCCCTTGGGCAGCGTTCTGACGAATAGATTCGGCTATCGTCCGATGATGGTGGCTGGTACACTGCTCGCTTCACTAGGACTCGCTATGAGTATGTTTGCTACCTCCATATATCACCTTTATGCAACATTCGGGATATTAACAGGTAATTTGGCCATCAATGTTAGGCAGATTCTTACCAACATATATACATGTTATCATTGTTTAAACAATCTATTGCAGGTTTGGGTATAGGGATCGCCTATGTACCCTCAATAACTGCTGTTGGGTCGTGGTTTGACCGTCACAGAACGCTCGCTATCGGCATCGCGTGCAGTGGATGTGGAGCTGGCTCATTCGTATTTCCTAGACTCATTCGATTTTTAGTCGAACTTTACGGTTGGCGCGGCTCTTTACTCGTGCTAGCTGGCTTCAATTTGAACATAATTGTCTTCTCAATGTTCATGCTTCCATCACCAAAAGACGAACGCGATGAAAACAGAAACAAAAAACTCATCAAATCCAACAGCAACTCATTATTCAATCATCACATCCTCATCAAAAAGCGCTACCTGTTGCTGAGTTTGAACAATCTATTGTATTTCTTCGGAATGGCAGTAGTCTACGGCCATCTTTCAAACTTCGCAAAAATCAAACTCGACATTCAAGACGATAACACCAGTGCCTTGTTGTTCTCGTATATGGGTCTGGCGAATTTTGCCGGACGTTTATTCTTCGGTTTGTTAGGGCACCACCCTAAAATAAACGTTATTCTAGCGTACGCTTGTGCAACATTCGTTGGAGGGATAGCTACGTTTATGATGCCGTTCGCACCATCTTACACAGTGTTAATCGTATTAGCCGTCGTATTTGGGCTTTTCACTGGTTGCATTGGATCTTACATGCCTGACTTGGTGATCAGGTTCCTGGACATCCATCATTTAGCCGTAGGTTATGGTTGTTTGCTAGTCTACGAAGGAACAGGAACTCTGCTAGGAGGACCAGTAGCAGGTATGTATGACATTGAAAACTTGAGGATTCCACGTGGAGCTCAATCTACAACTTGATTGGTATTAGGTGGCTCATATTTTGGCAAAATGTATGCATTAACAAATTATGAAAATTCATATATTCATATAGATTTCCATTGTCACAGTTTATCATTACCAAATAAATTCAAATTCCTTATGACTTGAAAGTGACACAAATTTAAGAATTTATCAAATCTAGTTAGTAGATGTTGATGTAGACATAAAGTCATGATCACGTTATATACGGCGAACTTGCTCCTATATGTATTGAATAGATGCATATTAATTCATAAGCTAAAAAGGATTTTACCGAGCTCTCATTAAATGTACATTACATCGTATAATTGACATTTGATCGAATCATTTGTTAATGTGTGCATGTATTATTAGATATTAGGCTCGTCATGCTGGTGGTACCATTTGTATTAATGACTTGTTTTTTTCTAATATTCGTCCTCAATTTGATAGACCACGCAACCACCCAGGGCTCGATGGTTTTTTTCTAAACAGGTCCTGGATTTTTCATTTGATTCACAACATGATGGATGATTAACTAGCCCTCATTCATAGCTACCATTCTGATGATGATTTATGAATTTGAAAAAGCTTATAACTGATGATTTTCAATGAAAATTGAACACTTGTTTATACTAAAATGCATCGAATGAGGAAAATTCCAAGTCGATTACAGTAATATAATATATGGGTAAATTGTTACCGTCAAAATAGTGAGATATATTTGATCGTGATTGGAATTTGTAAGTTTGTCATGTTATCGAATTCAGTACATATGACACAATCAAACGCATAAAAAACTTATTGCTTTGAAAGCCCTCAATCAGCGATATTTAAGGTCTAAACATTACTTGATATTGATATTGACTTTTGACATTCTGTCGAGTGACGTCAAGAGTGTTTGTGGTAATTGGCTTTTAATAGACCACTTTTTTAGAATAGTCATACACTGGATTGCCTCTCGACATTCCTATTTTGAAAAAAGCATACGAATCATTATCTCTCTATTTTCAGGTTGGCTATTCGATTTGACATTAGATTATGACGTGTCGTTTTACGTCGGCGGTGCTGCAATGATAGCCGCCGTGATCTCTCTGCTACCGACCTATAAATGCATGAAGCCGTCTCCGCACGAACCCGACGCCGTTTTTTCGACGGAAAAATCGGTCATTCTCAGCTGGGAGCATATCGGGTAGGCATTACGGAAATCTGACTCTATACCTCCCTTATGAGTATAATCGCCATCATTTACGAAGATAGATCAAATAAGAAAGATTCTATCCATTTTCTAAAGCTGTTTCATACATAATTAATTACTAATTGGCAAGTGGAATTTTTATAACTGTAACATATGTCCCGAGAACAACATAATTTTCACAAATTGCACAGTATTTGAATTAATGACGAAATTGACCCAGATAATAATTCTTCCAAAACCTAGAATAATATAGATCGTGAAACCTCGTTAGATATTACCATTGGCTTCGTAATTTATTCATCGGTAGATTGAATTTGTGAAAGTGCATTACAGCTCGAGACCGTTTATTCATAGTAAACACGTAAAACTCGGTTCATCTTGAATAACTTTGAATAGCCTTTGAAATGCACGGAACGAAATAACATGCGCGGTGATATACGATTGCATATTACACGTAGTAAAAAATAAAAAGTATATCCCACGAAATTGACTCATATTTACATAAGAATTTTGTGTTTGCTTTTTTTAGAAACGCCGAGCAGTCTCCTGTATGAGCGAATAAAATGGCTTTTATTGCACCCGGCCACCGCCAACCAGTCTTCATTCTACACGCGGTGCCATTCAAAACTGATGCAACACAATACGACATAATAGCGCTGACGTTTTTTTTCTCGTCAGTTTATTATTCTGCTGTGATGATGCGTCATCAATTACGTTATCTATGTTACTAGAGTATCTTTTGTGATCATCATTTTTTTCTTGTTGATGAATCTCATTCGAATATTTGGACATTTTCCGTAGGTTCAAACTTGCAATTGATGCCAGTAAAATGATAAATATTATCTTAATCGTTATTATTGTTGTTACCATTATCATTTATCATATACAACTGATAGAAAAAGAACTGGATATTTGCACATACTGGTGCTTGTGCTTATACAGTTATTTTTCAAAACAACAGTGTTTCGTATTGTATATGCCCTATGCATAATATTCAATTGCCATATATGTGTGTACATGTATATGCTGTTATGAAACAGCTGGTTTATTATATTAAAAGACTGCTCACCTGTTACTGACATGAATGCAGTGAGCATTTAAAAAAGAACGATGCGTGCTTGATAATTAATGCTTAGATGTAGAAAATGTGCTAAGAATCAGAACCAAGTTTCAATCAGGTTGAAATTTGACTCTATTTCGAATGAACCTATCAGAATAAACGCTCAACTCGAGACTGGGAAACCGGTTCCAGCATCGGATCCACAGTCGATGAAATTCCATTATAACTTCGGGATCGAAAGCTGTTGTGTAGGTAGTTTGATTCATTTGAATATCAGTGATATCGACTTTTTCAGGTACTAAGGGTTTTCAGGTAATTACACTATGGATATCTCACTTTTGATCATGTTTGAGCGGTTGTTATGTATAGATTATTGGCGGCGTTGATGGCGCAAAGAATCTCCTGTTACTGCAGCATTTTATACAATATAATGTAAATACGGTATATATTTTTATATCGTGAACTGATTACCAATTGGCTTTCATTTTGTGTTACTTCGTGAACGGATGCGTTCAAATGACAAATACATTCAAATTGGTGATGAGTCATGAATGTAATCGAGGAGAATTGTACAGGTATCATATTGGATCTGTTCATTTCTAAAAAGAAATTGAAAAAACAGTGAATTGGAAGGAATGGAATATATAATGTGTGGAATAGTTGCAATTGTAAAAAAAAAACTAAAGCTGCGAAGCAATCAATGTTTTCTCATTTTTCTCAAGAAAATATTTAGAAAAATAAAAATAGGATCTACTCTGGTGGAAATGATTGCCATTAGCTGGTGACACTAGGTTAATTCGTCCCTTTTATCGACGATTTAAATCTACGGTAAGATTTGCTCGCTTCATATACATTAACAGTGCCCAAAGTACTGCCTCGATTTATTTGCTTAACATAGAGGTTACGTGCACGGTTTGTAAAAATGTTTTTTTTTTTGTGAATACGTCTTTAAAATGATCTGAGCAGACATGACTATAGAAACGTAAGACTAGATTATTTGTAGATACTAAATAATATATATTTTCACACATTTTTTTTAAACTCTATAAATGCATGGTTAATTTTTCTTGTTCGTTGTAAAGTTTTAAATGTGAAGTAGGTCTCGCAATCTAGTGGCGCCTTTGGTAAATTTTCCACTCGAATTCATATATGTAAGAAGTTTATTACGTTTTATAAATATTGTATTTTCATTACATAGTTCTTTTTTGAGATCAGTAATCGTTACACACTTAACTGTTCTAGGCTATCCGTGTACATATGTATATAATGTGTAATGTATCCGACAAATATACAAGTATATCGTTGATTGATGATAATCAATATTATTGAATAAATATTTTTGACCAAAAAATGTTGTATCTGTGTTTTTTTGCGTTTCGCAATCTAGAGGAAGTCATGCCAGAGTATCGTATTCAGATTGCTGAGGAGGATTATTCAACGTTTCCAATATCTATATATCTCAAAAAACTCAAATGGAACCGGCTTCTCCGGAGTTCTAAACAAGGAATAGCGTCTACCGTATAATTAATTAACTTTGTTAATTTTAAATAAATCTGGAATATTCGGCTGAATTAACAACATTTGTAGTTCGGAATATAAAATGAAAGGTCGTGGGGTACGTCCCTGTTGCATATTTGGTTCATTGCGCTGCGTTCAACCAGACCTGGCCTGATAGATGACTCCAAAGCGCGCAGGAGCTGCTCGGATGGTACCCAATGAGAGATGACTGACACTATTATCATGATTACTTTTATTATTATTATTGCATAATGGCGCGCAATGGGGGCGCCATTATGGGGGGGGGGGGTCAAGCTTTTCTGAACTGAACTTCATTCTCTATTTTGTCCGGCGACTCTGAGCCTCATGGCGGTTAATCTGAGGTTGATTAATGATGTCTTGTTTTTTTCAGCATTCTAAAGAATAAACGAAAAACCTGAACCAATATATGTATAGGCCTATCCTGTTATGTTATCGTCTTAAGGGAAATTATAGATAAATATCATAAAAAACGAACATCGCCGATACAAATGTTTTAGAAATTACATACAAAATTTAAAAAATAGTTTTATTCAAGGTTCGCCGTGATTTTCGATGAATTTTAGATACTATGGATGACAATTAAAAATCTTAATTTGAGTTAGAATATCATGAATGTTGAATAAAAAGCGTTTGCTGCGTTTGAAGCGAATAGTTCCTTAATCATGTAAATGGTTTCGTAATTTGCTCACCTGTCCTGTAATGTGAGAGGAAAACTTATTATGATAAATACACCCTGACTACACTGACCACGCCGAAGAAATTCTATTCATTTTTAAACGATTCGTATGTACACATTAATATACGTGTTACATACACGTTATCATGGTATCGGGGTCGATGAAAGGTCTTTGCAGATTCACAGGTAGAAAAGTGATAAAAAACGAATACATTGAAGTATTTATCTACGTGCATTTTTATTGCAAACCTTCTCAAGAAAGCCTTCATTGTAGCGCTAAAACTTTCATTATTTTCATCTAAACCATTCGTGAAGATTTATCTTTTTATGTGCAAGCTCGAATTATGGTTGACCTCAATACCCTCGGGTTATTTCATATTCAATCGTAACCTATGAATGCTCCAGGGTTGTTTCTAACAGCTGTACTATAAGCGCATTGGTCCCGCTTGCAAACAATTTCACGACGCTACTCCACTGCCAGCCGGTTTAAACCAGTTTATTCGAGTTCTGTTTATAGCAGTAGTTCTCGCGGAGTGAAACAGAAAATGCGAACGTCCGAGCAATTCTTGGAGGAACCCCCTCCCGAATACACAAAAATGATGGCGAATGGTGTTAGGAAAATTTCGAGCATACCGCTAATACCTCAAACACAACCGAGTGGTGCTGATAATGATAATGAGAAAAGAAAACAATCTACGACTTCTCAGATGTCATCAATCGAGACAAGTTGGTCGTGGTTCGTGATGGTCTCTTCGTTCTTCTGTCATTTCCTCATATACGGCGTCTGCTGGTCAGTCGGTGTATATTACGTCGTGTTCCTCGAAGAATTTCAACAAGACGCTGGGGCAACATCGTGGATCGGCGCTATCCAAGTATCATTTGTCTATTTCTCAGGTAAACTAACTCGTCTATTTTCTACCTGATTTGTTAATTTATTCAGCAGATCTTTGCAGGTCAGGGACTTTCCAAAAAGTACTGAATTTTTACATTATAGGTTTTTCTTTACATCTTGATCATTCCAGCTCAGTTTCCACGTGCAGGGCGAAGTTACAGTGTCATTTCATCTTTGCGACTCGAGTAATTAAACAGAGAATAAATTTTCAGGAGACCATTTGCAAACACCTCCCAACGGGCTGTCGACGAATAGAAGAGATGGGGATGGAGGTGTTTGTGGCACAGAATGAAAGACAGTGTTAACCAAACAAGCTTATATTCCTCTTAGATGTGAAAGAAATGAAGTATAAATGAATGATTCACCCGGGTGACGGGTTTTCCTTCGGGAAAACTTTTAATCACAATGAATTATTAACAGATACGTAGATGAATCACGTTACACCTGGAGTAAGTATAAACTTACTATTTCGACCGGTGTTATGTGAATCGGACAGTAAAGTAACCCGATCACATCCGAATGGGAGAGGATCAGATTTTTCACCAGGTTCCCGTGTGCGAACGGGAGAATTCTGTAGGCTATCTTACAGCGGTCTTGCGGTACCGTCATTTTATTCTAACTCCTAAGGTTGTATTCTATACTCTTCAGGTCCCCTGGGCAGCGTGATGATGAATAGATTCGGCTATCGTCCGATGATGGTGGCTGGTACACTGCTCGCTTCACTAGGACTCACGATGAGTATGTTCGCTACCTCCATATATCACCTTTATGCAACATTCGGGATATTAACAGGTAATTTGGCCATCAATGTTAGGCAGATTCTTATCAACATAAATACATGTTAACATTGTTTAAACCATCTATTGCAGGTTTGGGTATAGGGATCGCCTATGTACCCTCAATAACTGCTGTTGGGTCATGGTTTGACCGTCACAGAACGCTCGCTATCGGTATCGCGTGCAGTGGATGTGGAGCTGGCTCATTCGTATTTCCTAGGCTCATTCGATTTTTAGTCGAACTTTACGGTTGGCGCGGCTCTTTACTCGTGCTAGCTGGCATCAATTTGAACATAATTGTCTTCTCAATGTTCATGCTTCCATCACCAAAAGACGAACGCGATGAAAACATAAACAAAAAACTTATCCAATCCAACAGTAATTCATTATTCAATCATCACATCCTCATCAAAAAGCGCTACCTGTTGCTGAGTTTGAACAATCTACTGTATCTTTTCGGAATGGCAGTAGTCTACGGCCATCTTTCAAACTTCGCAAAAATCAAACTCGACATTCAAGACGATAACACCAGTGCCTTGTTATTTTCGTACTTGGGTCTGGCGAATTTCGCCGGACGTTTATTCTTCGGTTTGTTAGGGCACCACCCTAAAATAAACGTTATTCTAGCGTACGCTTGTGCAACATTCGTTGGAGGGGTTGCTACAATCGTGATGCCGTTCGCAACATCTTACACTGTGTTAATCGTATTATCCATCCTTTTTGGGTTTTTCACTGGTTGCATTGGATCTTACATGCCTGACTTGGTGATCAAGTTCCTGGACATCCATCATTTAGCCGTAGGTTATGGTTGTTTGCTGGTCTACGAAGGAACAGGAACTCTGCTAGGAGGACCAGTAGCAGGTATGTTCTTTTCTTGAATGAGTATCTTTCTGATCCATACGGGATCGATTTGTCATCACTATGTCTCTATTTTCAGGTTGGCTATTCGATTTGACATTAGATTATGACGTGTCGTTTTACGTCGGCGGTGCTACAATGATGATCGCTGCGATATGTTTACTGCCGTCCTATAAATGCATGAAGCCGTCTCCGCACGAGCCCGACGTCATTTTACCAACGGAGGGTTCAGTCATTCTCAGCTGGGACAATATCGGGTAAACGCTGTTATTTTGGAATCAAAATCCATGCGAATGCAATGGCGTTCTTATAAGATAATTTGATAAACATAACCATTAATTTTATGATTTTGATTTCTTCTTTTTTCAGCAATGGAGATGTATCGCCGGTTTGAATTTAATCGGTAACATCTAAATGCATTGATTCATACAACTTCATGAAAACGCTTTCAAATCATTATTACATAGTGGTTCAAATGTATTCATGTACATTGTCGTGACTTGTTTTTCGTACTGGATTTTTTCAACTCAGTCCACCACAGTTCAACGTAAGATTGCATATTTGTATTAAAGAAACTTTATTTGACGTATGTACATGTATATATCAGTATGTTAAATGAAATAAAAGGATGGTATTAGACATAGGTCTGGTCAAATAAATGATTAACCAGACCTTAAAACGCGTGTTGAAAAATTGTACAAAAGAATTTACCATATAACATTTTCAAAAGGTCAGATTTGTTGAATAGTTCAACGTATGCCCATTGAATATGTGGTCGAATTGTTTTAAAGTACGTTTATAGCTCACAGCTTTAGACATTGCTAGAATTAAGTAAAGACGTTTGAGAAAAGTATTGTGCGTAGAGAAAACAGGGTATTGATTATTTCTTTTCCAAGTATCGCTTCATTACGGACTCGAGCATATATACGGCACCTCCTCGAGGGCTAGTGCACATGCAATGTATATACAAACTGGCTCATATACCTTTGATACCTAAAACCGCGAATTATTGATACTCGATAATAAATTGTTATTATGCTGTACGTATTTTAATATCAATAAAGAATATTTTTATGTTATTGTTGCCCTCCTTCATTTCCTTATGGTGTCTCCCAGGTGATATAAATTTAGGACTAGTGATATACCTGTAACGCGATTTGGACCACTTTTTCGATTAAGCAAATGCCAATATCTCGGCGGTGCAAGAAATTTTTTGTAAATTATCTCTAATAAAATCCTCAAGACGTGGCTGAGTTGGCTTTATCAGTAAAATTCTCCTTAATCCGATGCAAATAAGCAGCATGTGAGGCATGTGGGCGCCGAGAAAAATCGCTGCCGGTCACAAGGCGCCGCGTACCACGCACTCATCGAATGGGACTGCTCCGTGTGCCTTCATTTTCTCAGGGAAGTGACTTAATCAATATAAATTAGATTTATTACTCATCTCATGTGAACTAGAAAAATATATTATTTCAGAAAATATAAGGATCATTTTAGGGAATATAAGGTAAAGAGAAATCCTATGAATATAGACTGACAAGATTTCTATGTAAATTTGCAAGGAAGGTGTGAACGATATGCAATCCGCGTTAATTGGGATTCGAACCTATCAATAAACGATCTCATTCAGCCGCTGTCAGGTGGCGCTTTTAGCGGGGAATCCAGCGTGACGCCATTTTTGTACAAAATCCGAAAATTGCCTTGAATTGAACCGATTTAAACTGGATTTTACCTGTCTGAGTTATGCAACGCAACGCTATAAAGGCTCGTTAATATTTGCGTTATGAACAGGCTGGCGACAAGTTAATATTCAGTCGAGTTGAGCAGTTGTAAGTGTAATAATTACCACTTTCTTCGGTAGAAATTCAAAAACGACGTGTGGTGGTGACGACGTCGTGTCTGTCGTGTGGTATGGAGTTAAATCTAAAATCAATTACAGATAAATCAAATGTGGGCTGTTCGGTTGACCTTATGATTGAGTTTTCTAGATAAGCCTGAGATGGTGATGTTTAAATTTTTTAGTGATATTGGGCCTGGCCTTTATTATATAAGTAGCTATCAAAATCGCAAAATCGGATGATATTCATCATCATGAGTATGCATTGCATTTTGTTTGTTTGCATGGAAGATACACGATGAAGTTATTTATTGAGCTGAGGATTAATTTACAGCAAACCCCTAGATGAAGTCGCACTTATCATATGACTGATATGTGAATAAACAGCTTAGAATTGCTTCGCAGAATTAAATAAATGCTCCTGGTTGATTTGTTAAAAGTCAGACATAGGTGGAAAATAATTCATGCACATATTCACGGGTTGTTGAGGTTTAGGTGACAATTGTATGCACTATTTTGACTTAAGCATAAAATCTGACTTGGATGCCACTTTCTAAATTTATGGTTCTCACGTTTAAGGTTTTTTTAAACAGTATATATCTTAAATGTGTCGATATGTTATACTTGCAGGTAATTGTCATCAATCATATTGACTGTGGATAGATTATAAAGTGACGATTTGAAAGGTAGAACTCAAGAGATCTGATGCCAATTGCAGTGGCATTGATATAGATTAACTGCCGTTAATAAAGTATAGGGAATCGACTAGGAATATGTTTGGACAGAATAAAACCCCATTCGGGGGTGGCGGATTCGGTACTAGTAATACTACCAGTAAGTAAAATTTTTTATTAAGAATTAAAAGATTGCTTCCTTCGAATTCTTTGCTTTTGGTTGAAGGTGTCCGAAAAACTTGATTACTGATTTTTTGGTCGCTTCCTTTTTCGAGGTACAGGCTTCGGTACCCCGGCTTTCGGAGCCCAAACACCCGCTACGGGAGGACTCTTCGGTAACACTAATACCAGTACGGCGTCCAGCGTGTTCGGTGGTGGAAATACTACGTTCGGTCAACCGCAGCAAAATACTGGCTTTAGTGAGTATTCGTTTCTTAGAAAGCATGTATAGCTTATAATGGACCTTGTTTTCCCCTCCCTGGTTGTGCATTGGATTTAAGCAGTCGCAGGTCCCAGATGATGTGTTAATGGATTTCTGCCTAAAGAATGGGGGAAAAATTCGAAAGTGGTGAAAGAAGCGTCTACTAAAAAATATTGTGATAATACTTTTCATTAAAAGAAAAGATTTTCAGGATGTGAAAATACTAGAGTTCATACATCTGACCTCTGTACCCTATTGTCTTAAAACTGGCCTTCGTTAGCATTTTGTTTGTTTGTTTTTTTTTCAGCATTCGGTCAGCAGACTCAGCAGCCTGCTACCGGAGGTTTATTTGGTCAGAATACCGGTGCTACAGGTGGTCTGTTCGGCACTCCGAATACAGCGACAGCATTCGGAGCAAAACCTACGACCAGCTTCGGAGGTAAGCAAAATGATCTGAGCGTTTTGAGTTTGATTGTTTGAGAATAATCAAGATAATTTCAAGATCGTTTACTTGCGACGTTGACTGGTGTAAAAAAAAAGTTTATTTTAAATGCCCCAACTTAATTAAAGATAGATAAAAATCACGATTATTCTAGGGACAACGTTTGGTGGAACGACTGGTGGTGGTTTATTCGGTAATACAACACAACAGACTCCATCATTATTTGGTACGAATCAGACTACAGGAACTGGATTATTCGGTAAGAGTCTGAATTTCAATAGTCTGTTTCTATGCTAGTGGCTTCTAGGTTGAACTTAGTAACCGGTTTCCGTAGAAAGTACTGGTTCATTTACCGAAAAAATTGGTTTGGATTACGCTTTCAAAGCTAGGCATTTTTCATTTATTTGATCCTAGAATCTAATGCCATGCGTTTGAGTTGATTTTGACTCAAAAGTTGATATCTTAGAAACTGGTCCTGTATTACATTGAGTGACAAAATCCAATTGATTCATGAAGTAAGTCGTAATTGTAGGATTTGGCGCTACAGCTACGCCTGCGGCTGGTACGACGGTGAAGTTCAACGCACCTACTGGCACGGATACGATGCTGAAAAATGGTGTATCGAACAATATCAACACTAGACACCAGTGTATTACAGCGATGAAAGAATATGAAAGCAAGAGTTTAGAGGTAAATAGTGTTCAGTGCTGTGTAAGACGCCTTTTTGACTCATATTGTGATTGTCTTTTTGTTGCGACACAATTCTTGGTGATGATCCCCTTGACCCATGTCGTACTACTTGCTGCGACTGGACTCTCTCAGTTGCAAACATTCTATGCTGCTTTGAGTCGCACACCATTGCTGAAGATCAATCCCGTGGCAGTCAACTGGATCCTGGTCATCCTAGGCCATTGAGATTTCAAATTAGGAATTATCGACAATGAATTCGTGATCGTAAACTTTATAATTGTTTTTAACAGGAATTGAGGTTTGAAGATTATGGCGCGAACAGAAAGGGTAAACAAGGTGGAACCGGGTTATTTGGTACGTCTACCACTCCACAGGCACCGTCATTCACCAGTGGATTCGGTGTCGCGCAGAAACCCCAGACATCTAACTTCAGCACAAGTAAGGCTAGCCGTAAACTGTCCAACTTCTCTTGTTAGTGGTGTATACCGACGTGTGGACAGTTCAAGGACGAGCCTTTTGTGCAGTAAAGGATTAAATGTTCTTAACGTCTAAATTTTACAATACCTTCAACCACCTAACAACATTAATAGTGTTAACAATGCAGTTGGTCCAGTTTTTGCATTAAATTTCTGAAGAATGTGTTTTTAACAGTAACCAGTCAAGGTTTCTTACTGTTTTCATTGAATTTTCTTTTAACCAATGCTTGAGTTCTTGATAAGAGATTTGATGATTATTTTGGTAGGTTTTGGTGCTACAGGAACGACCGGTGGTCTATTCGGACAGACTCAGCCCCAGGCAGCGAGCACCGGTTTATTCGGTCAGACTAAGCCAGGTGGTTTATTCGGAACGACGACGACTACCGCGTCTGCTACACCGAGTCTAGGATTCGGTACAAACACCGGCACTTCTTTATTCGGTCAAACTCAACAAAAGGTAAATATCTGATTTGCAGCATTTCGCAATGTACTGAAAATGCTGAACTAAGATTGGAAAAATTCAAGATATCTTTCTTTGGATAAGCATATATTAATAGTCACGCCTATGTTGATGAATGTTTTTGATTGTAGCCTAGTTTATTCAGCACTCCGGCTGCGAGCTCTGCTGGTGGTCTGTTTGGTACCACAAATACATCAACTACAGGTTTTGGCGCTACAGGATTTGGCGCATCAACTGGGTTCGGTACACCAGCTGCTACTGGTGGACTGTTCGGCGCTGCTAAACCGGCATTTGGTACAGCGACAACTAGTGCCGGGTTCAGTTTCGGTCAGCCCGCTCAACCAGCTGGTGGATTATTCAGTAAACCGGCAACTACTGGTGCCGGGTTCGGTGGTTTTGGGCTGGCCACTAACACATTCGGTGAGTAGAAAATTATTTCAATATCAGGACCACATAGTTCTCTTGGGTTGAAACTTTGAAAATGAACAAATTTTAACTCATCAGGAGTAAAACTCAAATCAGATCAATAGAACTAAGTCTATATTGGGAAAGATTCATAAGTCACTGATAAAAATTTTTGGTCTAGTTTAGCATCTCAAATGTCTTAAAAGGCTTTAAGATATGATATTTAGAAAAGACATTCTTAAAGACAAGTATCTGATTTAAGATGCTCGGCTCGCTCAACCTCTAGAACTACACGTGTCATGATAACTGTTTGATTATTATGATTCAGGTACGACAAATAGTTTTGGTGCTAAACCGGCTACCGGAGGTTTTGGTGGTATCGGTGGATTTGGTGCGACTAGCGGTTTCGGGACAGCGGTCAGCTCGAATACCGGTGGCTTTGGAACGACTGGCTCGAGTTTATTTTCCCAACAGAATAAACCGGCATTCGGTGGTTTCGGGACAACCAGTTTTACCGGAACCAACACAGGAGGTATGTACGATGTTTAAAACATTAGAAAGGAATTAAGATTAGGAGTGAAAATGATCTGATTTGAAATATTTTTAGGTTTCACCGGTTTTGGCAATACAAATACTGCATTGAATTTGACGGCGGCTAACACTTCTTTCGGACAGTAAGTTGTCACTTATTTATACCTCCTACTTTGTGATATTTTGTATCAAGTTGAGATTTTTTTCCTTCAATCTATTACAGGCCAGCTGCAGGTGCACCCAATCCCGAACAAGGACTGATTCAACATCAACTATCTGCTCTTACGTATTCGCCTTATGGAGATTCGCCACTATTTCGAAACCTTAAAGATGTAAGTCTGTCATGTAACAGGTTATTTAGACGCGGGGAATTTTCTTTGTATAATCTCAGTATAACTTCTTGTTTCAATTTTCAGGGGGTAAAATCTGAGGAGAAATTGAAGCCGACAAATCCGGCCGCTCAGAAAGCAGCGTTGTCTGCGGCGTCTCAGTATAAAGTGAGCCCTCGACCAGCTGCAAGAATCAAACCAAAACCACTTCACACACCGGGCAGTGGCAAGGTAAACGCCATTTAGATATTCCTACAAAACCATTATACTAATGTTTCCAGAACCTTAGAAAGGGTTCATTACAGGCATTGAAAACCGTTATAAGAAAAAGCATCAAACTTTTATATCGGGATGTGAATTTGGATCAGCACACTTTAAGAAGAGAAGGTTTCTTCTTTAACGTATGATAGGAAATCAGTTTTAAAGGGGTTAGAAACTCCTTTGATTTAACAGTACCAATTCAGGAGGTGTCTATTGTAGTTGAGATATGAAAGTGATGCAGATGCTTCTTAGAAATTTGAAATATTTTCCTTTAAAACTCCAGGAATGAGTGATCTGTATGGACTTGATTTTCAAATTATTTGATTTCAGTCGTCGTTATTCGACGGTTTAGATGAAGAGGAATCGCAGATCGGAAGCGATACGTTCGTACCGCGTAAAAGTGTTAAAAAACTCGTCATTCACAAACACTCTCCATCGAGAGACAGCAGTGTGATACTGGGACCCGGTGATATGAGTCGGTTAGATAATGACCACAATACAAGCAGGTGAGTGCGAAAATTTGTGCTGAATTAATACAGAAAATCAATTTCAAAATGTGATTTCAATTTGATGATCAGTTTTAGAAGTGTTTGCGAAAATGTAACTGTTAAAATGTATTGAATTTAGTTAAAGAAAAGAAATGATACCTTTGTGCGTGAGTTCTGTATGAATATTTGTATTTCGAAGGAATGGATTCGTACCTGAAAATGGATTGATGAATGGTGAAGTAAATTCGAACAGTTCACGTTCTAGTCATCCGTCTGATAGACCGATCAAGTAAGTTTTAGAAACATATAGATTCGAAAGATATTGATGCTTTTCAATGCATCCCGTGTTGTGAAATCCTGTTTGATGTTGTGAATTTTAGTAATGAGTTGGACGATACTATAGCGATATTGAATCCGTCTGCCCGAGGGAAAGGCATCGTTAACGATACCGCGAATACTACACTGCACGATACGTCAGACCTCAATTTAATCGATGGAAGGGTAAGTTATTTGAAATATTGATAATTCAAATATTCAATATACACCAGTACCCTCTGTTTATTGATTTATTTTAATCATGGTTTTCTAGGATGATACGCCACCTATCCATCCGGCAGGAATTATTCTGCGTAGACCCGGTTATTATACGATACCGTCGCTGGACGAACTCGCCGATGCCGTCGACGGTAACGGCGATTGTTTCGTGCAGGATTTCACGATCGGAAGAGAGGGCTACGGTAGCGTTTTCTTTCCGGGCGTAACGAATTTGGCCGGCTTGAATTTCGACGAGATCGTTCATTTCCGTCGTAAAGAGGTCACCGTTTATCCGGAAGACGATAAAAAACCTGCGCTCGGAGAGGAATTGAATAAACGCGCCGAAGTGACATTAGATTGCGTCTGGCCTGTTGATAAAAGTGATCAGAGTGCTATAAAGGTAAGATCGAAGCCATCTCGCATGGTTGAAAGTCAATAAGGGAAAAATCAGCAATCGAAAGAAAATAGGGTTATCACAGATCAGGGAAACCGAAGTAAAATCAGTGGATTCCAGATTTTTTTCCCAGCAGAGAAAATCAGGGAATTTGAATTTTTTGTGTCGTGTTGTTCTTGCCGGTGATGATTGGCATGAGGAACCTCTCTAAAAAAAAACAGCCCCTCTAAGGGTGTCTAATGATTTAATAAGGGAATGTTTGGTCAAGGGTCAGAGATTTTTGGATTCCCTGATCTGTTCCCTGAGAAAAGCTATGAAAGATACTTAAACATTTAAACTCAAATGTTTCATGAGTCATTTTCAAACTGATGTTATTGCTTTCTTAGATAGACAGTCACGTGTCAGTAGAAATCAGTTGTTACTGATTTGAGTTTCATCTTTTATTTCAGAGTCCAGAACGTTTACAGTCAATGAACTACGCCGCTAAAATCGAACGCGCATCAGCGAAAATTGGTGCCAAGTTCATTGACTACCGGCCTGAAACTGGTTCCTGGGTGTTCGAGGTAAAGCACTTCTCGAAATACGGTCTGTTAGATGAAGACGACGATGAACCAGATCAACCACTAGAGACCGATCCGAAAAAAATCAAACTCATCAAACAAGCAACGGAAAAACAGCTACAGATTCAGGTATAATTTGTTTTTATGATAACAGGATGGCAGGAACACAGGGAAAATTCATTGGCAAAATTTTTCTTTAAAAAAAAGGTGGGGAATTTTGCAAAAAAATGCTATAAGTAAGGAAAATTATTTTATAAGTCTTCCATATTGTGTCTTGGAGAAATTTCAAAAGGAAAAACATTAAGAAGAAGAATGATACTCACAGCTATAATTGTTACATTAATATAGAAGAAACAGATTAAAATGAACGAAGTGTTGGGTGATATTCAACCGGATGAGATGCCAGCAGACGTACTGGACATGCTCGAAAACGAGGCTCGACAACAAGAACAACCGATGCAAGAAGAGGAAGATGACAATGATGCAGGTTAGTATTGAGTAAAATTGTTATTTTGTTATTACCATTGAAAAGAGTTGTTGAGGAGCCATGTTAATCTCGTGTCAAATCAGTAATACGCAAAGACAGTTAAATGTACTTGGAAGGTTGAGTAGATTTATTTAGTAGTAGATTTTGCTATGTACTGGTAATTGAAATTTAGAAGAAATTGAAGAACTGAACATTAAGTTACTACGTTAGGGTTAACTAGCAAACCGTAAAAGGTTCCCCATTACGCCCAGTGAAAATTCTAGCATAAATTCATAGATGGGGAAATGTAACTTCGATGGAATGTTTTTCAGATATGGCCGACATAACTAGAGAACAGATGCCAGAGTTTATAGATTATAATGAGGATGATGATGATGATGATGACCAGCAGTTAGCTCCGACATCTCATTTACTCGCTACAGCAATGGGTCTCAGTGCCCCAAACGTACAAATGATGAAAGCTTCATTTTTCGGCGATGAAGATATGGATGAGAACACGAGTTGTAAGTGTCAATGAAACAAGTTTTAGAGGGAAGGGTTGGCTTTCGAAGATTTGAAAATGCTGATAGTTTGGTTCTGTTCCTATCAAGATAAATCAATCATCGAATCAACCTTGTAAAATGTTGTGTTTTCTAGTGTCAAGACCCGGTGAATCATTGCTATCCTTACAAGATCGATTACACCCTAAGACTTCATCTTTACGCCGAGATTCAGCTACGAGAAGTGGCCCGACGCTGCTCGGCGGATCTTTACTGCGCCGTCCCTCGTCGCCGAAACCACCTTCCACACCACAGCCGAGAACTACTAGAGACAGTCTACTCAAACCTCATATACCTTCTAGTAAGTAGAAAAACCTACATACATAAACTTAATCAAATTTGTTTCCTATTTCTACCTTTTCCCTTAAAAACTTCATATAATCTTAATCATTATTGAGTCCGAATGATATAAGCGTTTCTTCAATAATATGCATTAGTTGACTGTAATTCATGGTTTCGTGTTGATTGTAGGTTTACTGTCCAGATTGCGGCCGTCGCCTCGAGTCGTCGGTAAAGAACTCACCGCCACGGAACACATGATAATTCCGAGTGGAATGGAACCCGATCGACGGGCAGACGTACACGTGAATCGTAACCCGATTCCGCTCGCATGTTCGCGTATCAATAATAAACACAAACTAGTCATGGATTCGGCGTGTTACATGGGACGCACTTGTCGGGTCGGCTGGGGCCCGAATTTGATGATGGTTCATTGTGGAAAACCTGTCAGTCGACATACAACTGGTAGGTACATTACTCAAATTTCCAGTATGGTTCAGGTTGAAGTCCAGCCTGAACTGGCAAGCAGCAAATTGGGGTTATTTTTGAGTGCCTAATTTAATACATCTAGATTTGAAAGCTATAAGGGGTTAAGATCATTACTGGCAGATTCTTTATAAGAGATTCATTGATCTCTGGTTCTCATGAAACGAAATGACATAATATTCACCTCTATCGTAATGAAATGACTGTTTGTTTTCAGGTGCCGTGAGACAGCTTCCGTCGATCATTCCGTCGAAACCAAATCAAGCAACTAGACCGAGCTTGTCCTCGTACACCGTAACGATAGAGAAAATCCATGTCTCCCATCATCATCTCGATTCCGACGATCCGACCTTACTCGTAAGTACCCGTGCTCTGTATTCATAATAATAATGATGTTTAATCATGGTTCCCACAGAACAGGGAAATTGGGAAAAACTTGGGAATTTTGAAATAATAATTTCCGGTTTGGAAATATTTGGGAATTTGAAAAAAAATTTCCTCAAATCAGGAAAATATTTGGAAAATTCATTTACATTTCGCGATTTCCCTCGGGAATCACCTTTTGATCAACCAGTCACCACTAAAATGTAGACTGTAGTATGATGATATCTGTTCATTTCCATTTGGGAAAATTGAAAAATCACCCAAAATCATTTTAAGTTAATATTAGTAAGATGAATTTGATTAGTAAGATGAGGGCCAAAGTTCAAAGGGAAGGGTATTTAGTTTGGATTTAGAATGGATTTAGTTTGTGTTGACAGAATCATATTTTTGTGGATTTCAGAATAATTACACAAAAGCACTGGATATACAACTTGACCGGTCGCAGTTAGAGTGCGAGAACAACGAGACGTGTCCGAAAATCAGTCCACTGAATGGAATCGAATGTTTACATAAATACGCTGAGCAATTACAGCAAGAAGCTGAACAAATAGGTATGAATTGGATAGTTGATGCCTGTGGTACTGCAGAAGACCCCCACGTTTATTACTTGTCAGGTTCCCACAATAACTGGTACAGGAATTGAAAATTCTCAAGTTTTTCCTAAGTATTTCATGGGTGATTTTTGGATTTGCCTTAATTAGAATAAGCAGATACCACCACCATACTACAGAGACATTCAACATTTTAATGGTTGCTGATTGAGGTGATTTTCCTCGTAATTAAGTGAATCTGAACAAGTTTCGTGTTTGATGTTTTTCAGGAGATCACCACGACGCCGGCCACGTTTTACATTCCAAACTCGTGTGGCAGTTATGCGTAGCTCTCTGGGGAGATATGGATGACGTGAAGATGAACGATGACGTCGACGCGAGCAGTTATAGTTATCACATGTCTCGACGAGAAGCGTTCTCGCGCTGGCTCGAGTCAGCCGCTGCTGACAAAATACAGAAAGAAATTCAAAATGTCAAATTCAAGGTTTGTATTCTGTCTCTTATCTGAAAATTTGGAGAGTCTGAAAAAAATTGTTACACAAACTTCCAGAATATTTCTGCAAGGCCAGCCACCAATGCTTCATGCCTTGCAGAGCTTACTTCATTCTTACTGAAACATTTCTATCATATCCCTTCCATTTACATTTCTACATCCGCCACTGCTCTTTCCTATACAGAGATACCGGTATTGATTTGATGATTTTATGAATTTTAGGGGGAGAGTCACATATCGGCTGTGTTGAGTCATCTGAGCGGACGACAGATACCGGAGGCGTGTCGTTTGGCGCAGAGTTCAGGTGATCACAGATTGGCGTTACTGATCAGTCAAACGCTCAGTAGTCCTGTATTCAGACAACTCGTACGCAAACAGTTAGCGAATTGGAATGAAGTGGAGGTAAATGAGATTGATAACATCCATAAAAAATGTTAACTTAAGGGTAGCCACTGACCTGGCAAACTCCATTTTGAACTTGACTGAACTTGAGTTCAACATGGATGAAATTTTCCTTATTCAGTGTTTGAATAACTACTAGACTACATGTACTCAGTACCGGTATGTTTATGATCAAGTTGTTGTATTTCATTTCAGGCTGATCGATTTATAGATGTCGAACGTATGAAAGTTTACTCATTGTTAGCCGGTTGTACGGTGTGGCCCTCGTCTCAGATGTTGATCAATTCCTGCGAAACGCTAGACTGGAAACGAGCCTTAGCTCTACATTTATGGTAGGTTTTCGGAATGTGACAAGTACCAGGATCCAGTTCCACAGTTCTGAGTTAAGAGTTAACTCTGAGTTAAAGTTAGTTCATTTTCAATGTTTTAACTCAGAGTCAAATCATACTCACGACTGTGGAACTGGACCCAGAACAATAAGTATAAAACTCCTTCAATTTTGAGAAATAGGCAATTAGAAATTTTTGTCCGGTTCGTTGTTGTACAGTAGACAATCCAATCCCTAAATCAATGCAGTTGGGATCCAGATTTTTTTACAACTAGATGGTTACCGAATTAGAAACCAAGTAGTGTAAATGAACAAGAGTCTACAGTAATTGGGTTATGAAAGTGAAGCGGACGCTTGAAATTCGAAATTATTTCCGTAAAAACTCGTTGGAAATTCCTTATATCCAGGACTGATTTGTAGGGACCCTGAATGTTATTTGTATATTTTGTAGGTATTTGTGTCAATCGAATTCAACGATCGCTGATGCATTGGCAGAATACGAGACGGCTTTCAAAGGTCGCAGTGAACACGGTCCATACTGCTGCAGTCCATATCCGCCATATTTAGAAGAGAATCCGTCTGATATTCCGGACGAGATGGCCGACGATCGGCGCTCCATTATTTACGATTGTTGTTATCACTTGTTGAAGTTATACTCGCAACGAGCTCATCGCATGGAGAGAATATTAGCGCCGACCACGTCTACACCGAATCATTTAGATTATCGATTGAGGTTAGATTTCCATCTTTCGTTGATACGGTAGACTCCTTTACTTAGATAAATAGTCAGTTAAATACCAAAGACTTTGAGATATTACAAGTGTGGAATTATTCATTAATGGTAGACTCTGCTTGCCATGGGGCAGATTGCCTTCGTTTAAAACGTCGCTCCAACTGCCCTGGAATGGAGAAAATTTATTTGTTCCATGATATCTGAGGCAAGCAGATTTTATTGTAGCTTTATCGAATACCGTACACAGGATAAAGTTAAATTTGATGATAGATAATTCTAGTTCTTCTGTAGGCAACATGACTTTGTTCCCAATCAGTTCAAATTGTTTAAATTTTGTCTTGGTTGATATTTTTGCAGCTGGCACTTGTTACAAGCGCTGAAAAGTTTAGGATACACCCATCTATCGGAGTATCATGAATCGTTGATACACGCAAATTATATCTCGCAGTTAGAAACGGTCGGACTCTGGCATTGGGCCATCTTCGTAGCGCTGCATAATTCTGATTCTGAAAGGTACGAGAATTTATTCCGGCTTTAATTCTTTCGATTGTAATGATTCAACTTTCTTAATCGTTAAACTGTGACCATCATTACGTTGACGACTAATCCAAATGACGATTAACACGGGGTGGCCACTGATCTGGAAAACTTGGGGAATCAGAAAAATCTAGAAAAAATCAGGGAATTTCACAAATTCTGCAGGGAATTTTTATATGTTAATTGACCACATGTTTCTTTATCTATACGTTATTCATTAAAAGGAATAAATTGTAACATTTTTAACGAACAAATTGGTCAGATTTACTCGTGGAATTTTGGTTTTATAACATGGAAAAATCAGGGAACCCGGAAATTTGTAAATTGGCAGAAAGTGGGCAACGTGTTACACTGGAAATTCAAATTTGGACTCCGAAATGATGTGATGAGTTTGACTGTATTCATTGTTTGTTATTCAAAAAATGTTGAGAATTATTTCGTATTTTCTACGCAGACGTGAGAAAACTGTTCGTGATCTGCTGAATCGACACGTCGATTTCTACCGCACTGAAAAATCGACGGCTATCGAACAGTTTTTACGTGAGAAATTAAACATTCCTGCAATCTGGCTGCACAAGGCTAAGGTATGTTCACTGCGTCAGAAATCGAATACTAGTCTGTGAGATTGTATATAAAAAACCCTCAGAATATAGAATACACTTGGGATCATTTCTTCTATCAGTCTTCAGGGATAGAAGTGCAAGTAATCTTTTCGAGATTTCAAGTTAATGGAGTCTTAATTTTCACATTGTGGGGTCTTTTATATACCTTCACTGTTACTAATTGAAGTCTGTATGTATGGAAAACAGGGAAAACAATTATTAATTTGGGAATATGGACAATTTTCAGGCACTGAAAGCTCACAGTTTGAACATGAAACACGAAGAGGCGTGGCACTTATTGAAAGCGAAACACTGGAATAAGAGTCATTCAATTCTGATGCAGCATATCGCTCCTGATTGTATCATCAATGGTATGTTAAACATTGATATACTGGTGTAATTTTTTCCACCACCCGAATTCGCCGAGTCCTCTGAGCAGCGCTATTGTTATCAGCTTTTAAAAGGTTTCTTTCCCCTCAGTCCAACTCAGGGCATCTCTAGCAGGTTTGAGGTTTAATTTTACCAATGAGGATGAGAAAATCCTTCGACCAAGAAACTCGGCTGCTTTTAGGATTCGAATGTTGTATGGACTAGAGACCAATCCGTGAATAGCCAATGCGCTAAACCCACTCAGCCTCTGCACCTCCCTGATATTTCTAGTCTCATTGATTTAGTATATTTCCTCTATCATCCATGATCATCTTTTGGATTTATCACGTTTGCAGAAAACACTGAATATTTGATGGAATTCCTATCGGAGCTCAGCGAACATAAAGACCTCGTACAGGGCTGGACGACCGCCGGACAAGTGTTCTACGATTTCATTCAAATATCGACGACGCTTCAGTCTCTCAGACAACAGGACGAGCCGAGGGTTTATGAACTGGAAGCCTTACAACCAAAAGTTGTATCGCTTTGTAATCGGTTGAATAGTCTGCAATGTCTTTCCGCTAAAGATAGGTACAGTTATTAAGATATTTTCAGTTTCTGATAATGCTATGCAGATATCCTCATTCAGACTTGTTTGTTTCAATATTTTGCAGAATGTGTCAAGCTGAAATGGCGAAGAAAACGGCAAATCTAATGCATGTTCTACTCGGGCTTCAGAGTCAATTGATGTCTGGAGATGGACAAATGTATGTTAGCGCTAGGTAAGTCTTTCGATTTAAAGGACTCTTGATTTGGTCCTCGTTCGTTAAGTACGGCTAGTTTGACATTGTTCTGTATTTTATCTACAGGTTATTAGCGCCAGGAATCAGTAAACTACCGTTACCAGAGGACTATGCTCTTCAAGAACTACGAATTCTTACTCGTAATTATATGACGGAAATGACAAGCTGAGGATGTAATACCGTAATACGTTGAACATCAAATTTTGTAAGATGCATAAGAACACTTCGGTATCTTTGTGATACTTTTGATTATAATAATATGTGCTCTTTCAATTATAAACTAGAAAACTAACTTGAAAGTTTATTGAGGCGGTTTCTACGGCGATAAAAAAATTCGATTTCAAAATTATTATTTTACGTCGCGTAAGTTGAAATGGAAGCTATGCCGATAATTAACACAATATCGAATGTGAATTCACTATCCTTCTGTGAAGGTTTCGATAAAAATAGTGATTTAGGTATCCAAATAGGCGTTGAACAATAATGTGAGGTTCCGCTAATGCATAATGAAGTTTGATGGGTGGTGGGCTATGAGCTCGGTAGGAAGGGAAATTGCTGGGTAGCTGGGGACTTGTGACTGAACGATATGAAGAATTTATTTCCCATGACAAATTAGTTTGTACGATGCCTTTTAATTCAACGTTTCAAATATTGAAAAAAACTCATATTTCATCGTCGGATTGAAATTATATATGATATTTTTGTGTCTATGTATAGAAAAAAAAGCGCCAGTAGTTGTAAAATTAGGTGAATGAATTATGCAAGTAATCACTGATCAATCAACAGAATACACTAAAGATTGTCTCGATGTCGGGATTGTGTCTCTGTGCAGGGATTGTCTCGGTGTAGAGATTGCCAGGGGGAATTGTACAAATCCTGTAAAAAAGATAAATTTATTTGTATATGCTATTCAATTTTTCGAGTTCGCTTAGAAATTATTTTCAAGATTGAAAACTTGCGTCGAATATTTGGAGCTATGGAACCATTTCGGTAAATCGTGTTTAACAATAACGTATTGTTGGGTGTAAAAACGGGATTTAAACGTGTGTCTAATGGATATATGAATTATGTGTTCAGAGAGTGATGTTTAGTGATATTTGAAATCACGTTGCATTCCTTTCAGTTGGATTTTGGCTTCAAAACTGAAGATAATTCTGTACTTAAATCATTCAAACTTTTCTACTGCTAGATACATGTATGTGTTATTGAAAAGCGCTGACTGGTTCAATAGTTTATGTTGATTGTATATAGATTTTATGTTATATGAAAAACATGTACATAAACTTGTCAGTTAGATAAGAGTTCATTACAACCACGGCAAAGGGGTTGGGGTTTGGTTTATAAGCTGTCAATCACCATACTTGGTGTGTAAAGAGTTGCTGGAATTTGCTCAAGAATTAGGTTTGTTGGTTATAATGGACTCTATATTTTGGGGTGGGTTTTAATGAGGGAAAATAGCCCACACAGGGAATATTATTGTATGTCTAAATATGGGGATGAAACAGTGAACCTAAAATCACTTCAATTGTTAAAATATTGCTGTATTATTTGCTTACGCGAAATACAAAAATAATGTTTATTGTTATCTGTTAATAAAAGGGGGATTGTTAAATATGATAGTCATCATGTGGGGTGGGCTATTTTTCGCCACTAGCCCAGTAAATTTATACGTTATTTAATAAACGACTGCATTATATGAATTCCCTGGAGGAGAAAAATTTATAGTTAATAATGAGGTAAAACTTGGTAGTACATTTCAATGATAGGAATGTCAATTGCTCCATCACTCCTATGTTTGCCTGCTGCACACTCCAACGATGAATTACTCATGGTTTTTTGATGCAAATTTTGTTCTCTTTCATGGCCTAAATACCAGCTTGATTTACCTGACAATCACATAAGTAATTATGATATAATGTAAAATAACTACCGTAAATCATCGTGTCACCTCCAGGGTTTTCAGATTTGTTCATATTCTGTGCATACCTTTTGTAATCGAGTCTGCGGATATGTTGCCAAATAAATAACAAACTTTGCTGTAATGAACTGGATCATTCTTGGATCTTTCTTTCTGTTTAGAGGAACGTATCACACTCAACGAGGTTACCAATTAATGATATCTGCTTAGGAGGTAACTCGGTCTCGCAACAGGGATATCTGGCGCTTTAGGCCTGCTTTCACATAATGTCACATTTGTGCATAATTAAAGTTAATTGGATGATACCAGTCAAAATATGTGCTAAGCAACAGTGAGGTGCCAGTCGCACTTGTGCCTGATTAAAAGGTTAATCGAAGGACAGGATTCCAGGCCAAATATTCCGTCACAACAGTTATTCACACTTATGCATTATTTAAGTCAATTGAAAGGGGAATGTGTCCTGTCACAACCAGTGAGATCTGCACCTGGTCAGAAAATTTCAGCATTACACCCAAATACAGATACCATTTAATTGCATGTCTAATGTACTATGCACGTTTATTTATGTCGAAGGATTGACTTTAACAAAAAGTGAACATCTTGATATCCATAAACAAGTTTTCTAAATGTAATCATTACTGATACATCCAAATGCTGAATTAAGCACGAGGGGGTCCCGGGTTCGAATCTGTGGAATCTGAATGGACAGGAATCTGTTGTCCAGGCATGAACCGGACATGACATGTTATAAACCATTGCTGTCAATTCTAAGTGTCAGAAAATCAATGCATCCAAGTCCATCAATCATCCAACAATTCCGATATTCATAGAAAATTCTTTTATTCACTAATTCATTGAAAAATTGAATAGCATTACAGTTATTCTTTAATTTCATTTTTTGATCCCTTATTCTGTACATTACTTGGTTTTCATATAAGGTAGACTACCAAAAGTCAAATTTCACCAATGCCCAGCAAGTTTAAAACTTTTCTTATTATTTACACATGACATCAGTGAATGTAGTAATGGGAAATACTTGGCACAACTTAATGGCATCCAGTAAGTTTGACATCAGGGTAAAAATAAGTTGTTTTTCATACGAAAAATAAAAAACTTTCAATTAAAATTTCTAAAATTAAAGAACATTACAGGGAAAAGATAATCAAGGATTTCTATATATGAAAGACATTTTTTCTCATTAAGCTCCGATTTGTTTCAATCAAGACAGTGTTCATGACTAGTTCAGCAAAGTACTGCACATACCAAATAAAAATTTAACCCCCTCCCTCAACACACTTATATACATGTACATACAAACATAAAAATAATTGGATTTTTCCAAGAACTCTCTCTTTTTGCACGCAGTAACTTCACCCCAACATTAAGATTAAATCCATCAATGATTTGATCATAACAAACATATAGTTTTACAAAAGGATTGTCTGATGATTCCTTATTTCTCGTACCCACAATAAAGATTTCGCTTTTTAGCTTAAGTTTCACATTCAGTTCGACTTAGAACCTCCTTAATTATGGCATGCTTGATGACTAAATCATAAATCTCAATAGGATAAATGACTCAGTGATCAGCTTTTAACTCCTCGGCAGATGATAAGCAATTGATTAACCGAGCAACTCTAGTTCCCCCTGGATGTCAATGACATTAGACAAAAAAAACACAGTTTTGATTCTATTCTTCACATTTCGATCAT
Organism: Tubulanus polymorphus; assembly: GCF_964204645.1. Classification (NCBI taxonomy): domain Eukaryota; kingdom Metazoa; phylum Nemertea; class Palaeonemertea; order Tubulaniformes; family Tubulanidae; genus Tubulanus; species Tubulanus polymorphus. The sequence goes on along the minus strand of NC_134029.1, from coordinate 3,961,280 downwards.
TCCTCTGGCTGTTCCACGAAAAAGTTCAAAACTTTAATCTGATAATAAACATTTCCAGAAAATCTATAATCATTCCAGATTATCTTCATGAACTTTTTGTGAAACCGAACCCGAACTCAGGCATGTTGGATTTCGTCGACATGCGCTAACTTAACTCACAGCCGTCATTTCGAGAAAAGCTACGTGCCATTCTGAAAAGCTTCCACGATCTCTTTCAATGAAACAAACGTGCCGGAAACGAATCCCGTCAAACCGAAGACGATTATGAATAAGTCTTTGACGAACATCCACCAGTAATGTTTTACAGTATCGCGTTCGTCCCAGTACGTAATCATCTCCAACATAGGCGGAAATATCAAAGCCAGAGCCGAACTGCTGACTGCTCCGATCAATGATATCAGCAATTCTAAATGTGGGATAACAGCTGCCAATCCAACTGAAATCAGAGAAAAAAACAGAATTTTTTTTACAGAAAAACCACGTTTGGAATTAAGTAGACGCCTTAACTTAAATGCTTTCTATTCCAATTATCACTTTACTCGAAAACAAATCTTGAACTAATGCAACAAAATGTAGACTAAATCCCATTTCTAACTCGCTTTATTTTCCTAAATGAAACCAAATTCGCTGGTCCAGATTCCAGTTTTAGGAGGCATCTCCTGGATGATGGGGACTTCAGGGGACCCAATAACCTAGTCCATTTCAACTGATTGTTCGCTGTATCCAGAATGAACTAATCAAAATTTTCTTAAGTGGGATGAAATATTAAATTTGCAATAACCGACAGATCATTATATGCAAAGTGGTTGAATGACTTACATGTAAATAGCACCAAAAAAACACGGAAGCAATATTCCCCGATCAGTTTCTGACGATCCGTGCGAAGATACTGTTCGAATGTCGGCCATATTATATTGACGGGAACATAAAACTGGAGACCATATGAGATAAATATCGCTATCGGAAACATCAACTTTACTGAAAGGTACAGCCTGAAATAGAAAACGATTCATGAGTGTGTGTGCATTTCAGATAAGAGAGGAAATAAAGATAACCAGTGAGGAACCATGCAAATGTCTCAAGTCAACCTATCGCCCTAGACTTCAGCATGTATCACACCATTTTATGATACAGTATCAACAACTGATGGGATATCCGAGCATGTCTCCCAACTTGCAGCTAGGATTTAATGATGGCTTTTTAAATACTGCGAGTTTCAAGTTTCTAACTGGTCAGACTTACACATGGTTTTAATTGTAGTAGGTTAATTTATTTTGACTTACCAGAAATCTGTTGGCATGTTTAGTGTCAAACTTCCGAGACAGTTTGGTCCGAATTTCATGTAACCATAAAAACCGCAAGCAGTATACAACAGTGAAACGACGCACATGGCAGTGTTCATAACGCCGGTTTTACCACCGAAATCTTCTGGATTTTTCATTTCATTTTCAATCGGTAGAACCTGCAGACGGATATGACAGATACTGGTTGAAATGAAGAGGATTGAGTGATACAGTAGTGGAACCAAATTCAGGGCATCAGAAGAAGTATGAAATAACAGAGTTCACATAATTCAGATTATTTTGGACTGATAAATCCAAATGGTTTATAAGAAATCTTAACATGATAAATAATCATATATCAAAATCTGGCTTTTACTGATCAAGATCCTTTTCTTACATTACTTTCATTGGCGCCGTATTTGACAGTATTCAAATTGTCTTATTCTAAGTAGAAATTTAAAATTAAATTCTAAGCACACGTATTTCACATCCAATAAATCATTTTATCCCAACGATGTTTAACAATATTCAGTAAACCTCGCTTTAGACAATAAAATACAAACAAACTGGGGCTGGAAAAATTAGTGGCCTGAGTTAGTGATAAGTCTGTGAAAATTCAAAATACTTACAAGACTTATGCCTTCGAAAGAGAAGACGACCGTTCCGAAGAATAGAGGAATTTTTTCTAATGAAGCCACAAGTTCTCTATCGGCAACCGGTGGAAGATCCTGGACGCAGTAGATGAATATCACGACTAATCCGGTGACAGTTAACAAATTAGCGAACGTCGAAAACGGCGCTAAATGCTTCAGATTTCGAACGAACGAATACGGAATGAGAAACACCAATAAAGCGAGCATGTAAACTTGTACGGGTGGATCATGAGCTGGTTGAAAGTGTTCAACAAACTGAAACAACAGAGAAGAGGTATGCATGAACAAATTGAAATCATTACGCCAAAGGGGATATGCATGTACATTTAGACCACCTAAACAGAACTGATTACAATGTCATTTCTTTAGAATAGTAATTTCGTTGAAAATGGACATGGAAGGATCTGATTCTCAGCATATTTTTAGGGTATGAATGAAATCGCTTTTGGAATACTATAGCAATACTTACTAATCTCACATTTTCGGCTATAAATAGTACATATACACAACAGAATCCGATCTGCGTAATGTTCAAGAACATATTTACACTATATCTAGAAGAAAAGAAATTTACTGTGACATCGAAATGAAGGTACTTTCGCCGACGATAAACAGAGTGTGGAAAATATGAATATATACCTCATAAATACGGCTATTCTTCGAAGTGGCTGAGGCCCGGTGGAAAATGCTGTATACATTGTCATAGTATAATCAAAATTTTGAGCTTCAGTCCTGAAATGCAAACAACAACAAAATGTCGAGGGAAACATTTTTGGAAGAAGCTGGGCCCAATTGCACAATCGAGATTAAGGTTCAAAAGTGGTGTTATCAAAAGTGGTGTTAAATTATTAGATTGGCTAAAAAACCAAGGCGATGTCAGACAGGTCTTAAATCTAAGCCATTACTGCAACTGACCTCTGAACTCGAGGCTTCTCAACTTGGCAACGCAAATGCGGCCTTAGACAAATGTTCTCTAGATACATACCTTCTAGCTAGAACCCTAGAGCAGTTTAATAGTATATGCATACAGTGAGTTGCTATGAATCCTACGACCAGGATGCCAACAGACCCTACCTGAAAATACAATCATAATTTCTCATCTCTCAGGAAGTTCTTGATCAGTTTTTCATTGAATGAATCTACTTTATAGGCCTACGTACCACTAGTCCAGCGTTCATAACGGCGTTATGCATCGCGAGCATACCCGTACCGATATTACCTTTCAACATGTGCATCATGGTTTGAATATTCCTAATTTAGGAAAAACAACAACAAATTACTGGCAATCAAAATCTATGCCGCGTCGGGTTCAGAATTGAATTTTTCAATACTACTACCCATTTATTCAAAGGCACTTTATTCAAAGGGCAAGATTTTGCCGTCAAAATATCTAATACTAGTAATTTTGCCAGAAATTTGTGAAACTGACACCTAAAGAACCAAGTTAATAATATATGTAATAATGATGTGGCTTATATAGCTCTAAATCTCAGAGGGCTTTACTAAAGATAAAAAGCTTCCTTTAAAAGGAAACAGATGCTTCCTGAATTCATCAATGGATGGGATTGCTTGGAAGCTTGTTCCAAAATCTAGGGGCACAGTTGGAAAAAAGCCCGGCCACCAATTAATAGACTGCTTATGGAAGTACATGAAGTGGAGAGATCAGGTATGTATGAAAAAAGCAAACTGTGTATGGTCTGGCAGTATGGCATAATAGCTTTGCGTAAAAACTTACGTCGTTTTATGTTCCACTTCCTCTTCATCTTCCTCTTCAGTTTCATCGGTTGATTTCGTTTCGTCGTAATATTCATCGTCATCACCCTGACCGCCCAGTTCTTCATAATTCACCGAGCCTGTCAGCGTAAAGCGTAACATACGTATAGCATCCATAACAGTCGAGAGACTTCAACAACCGAAACTAATCACAAATTATCTATTAATTCATCGTATTTCATAGAAATTCTAGAATTAGATTTTGCAATTACATCTATTATCAAATCTATATATCTAGAGTACATTTGTACCAGCGTATATCCATACACATATATATTCAGTACACATTTATTGCCGATTGATTGCAGGTGCTGTATTGAAAGCAATGCAATATTGGTAATGTTCAAATATGATTTCCAGACAGATGTTTAATCGATAGTTTATTGACCTGGTATCCTTATAAAAATATCAGTGCAAAAAATGGCTTTTTTCTGATCAATTTGATCTGTTACATACCTGTTGTTTGGATTGACACATCTGGAACAGGGTCATCCATTTTTTCGGTGTCGCTCGAATCTTTTTTTTTGCCAAAATTAAATAATCTGAAATATATACCGTAGGTATATAATATATGTACATTTTTGAATGATTGATTTGGCAGAACCCAGAGATTGAAACTCATGCAACGTCCGATTACAATCGGCAAATAAATCCTAAAACTGAAGATGAACTTGTCAGACAATGCATAATCACAGATATACTTAAATAAACGGTAACTGTTTAGATAAATTCCGAAAGATTAAATTGAGGAATTTTTCACGGTCTTACAATGCCTCGATGAAAAAAAATCCAGTTAGACCCTAATTAGTATTTTACACTTACTTAAGCTTGAATGCAGACTTTTTCTGGAAAGATTTAGTCAACACGTTTGACTTGTCGTCAAAATCAGGCTCAGCCATAGCTTACTACCGGCACTAATCGGATAATCCGACAAAGACCCGAGACTAATATTTGATTTTTAACCAACCGGCGTCAATGACAGTTCCGTATACACCCCAAATGAACACTATCAAACCTGTCCTAGATATACCTGCACAGTTCATTTCAGATACCTGGCGTGTATTGAACAATTTATATTTGTACTTTCAACTATTTTCATTTTATCGATTAGTATTTGATAAGCATTGTTCTGTCCTATTTTTAAAAGCGATAAGAAGATAAGACAGACTACGGGCGTATAATCTCTAGTGCCACAGAGTGAGCCTGAAAAAGGTAGGCCACATTATTTCCTAGCAATGGTGCTTTTTGAAAAAGGGTCTTATAATAAAATGTTTTTACAACAAAAAAAACCTATAGTCTAATATATTTTCACGAGTTTCCACAGAAAATATTTCAAATTCTATTCATAATTCTTAAAATGACCATCGACGAGGTATATCAGCTATTTTCATCTATGCCCTGCCCAATCATTATAAGCCTACCGCTGCGAAAATCATGAGGGGCCTATGTTTGAGAGTAGAAGGTTGTAGTCGAATTGAGACATTGAAAATCATTGACAAACAGGCATATATAAGAAATGGCTATAACAATAATTCCATTTCAAATGCACTATGATACAAGTGACACAAATCCCAAAAATCTTAAATGATTAGCCAAAAATCTTAAAAATAAAATGAAACTGAAAGCCCAATGCCGAAAAAAGTGTTTAAATGATGGCCGGGCCTCCCACATTCCCTGAGAACTTACTAAAAAGTAAGTCTTCTTTACTACATAACAAACATATCCTCTATCAGTTCCACAGACCTCAATCCATGAATCATGACGGAACACAAAAAAATATAAGCTGACCCAGTCTGTCTGTTGTATATCGACTATGATTATGGATTAAACACAGACTAAACTGCCGCTAAATCATCCGCTTTCTCAAAACTCATAAGTTCACGTGACACGAGCTAAAATTTTCAAACAATATCTCAAATAGATAACTCAAAACTCACTCACTTCTAAAAACAAATATTATGCGTTTATCTTATCGTTTTATCATCATAAATGTTTAAAACATTCGCTTGCCTTCCGGATTGTTCAGCTGTTCAGCCCGCACGAACTGGTGGACCAAGAGGTGCTGCCACCTGTAAATACAGGTCGAAACAGTATCAATAAATTTTCGAACTTTTCGACACTAACCTTTTCAAAACCTAGAATAGATAAGTCTAGCTATATCCATTTATGTATTGTTTAATATATAAATTCTGTTCAATGTAAGTGGAAAGAGTGGAGTTTTATTAGTCTGAAAATCATTGATGTTTTAGAGACCTGTCGGTTGTCAATAAACAATATGGCCGTCGTGTAAACTTCCTGAACTTCAGAACTCTTCAATAGGAAATTCTAGACGCAATGGCAGGCCTCAGTAGAGAAGTAATTCGTTGGTTACAAAGTTTAGATTTAACTTGGCAAGTTAAGACTCCGAAATGGTGAGTAAAATATTTTTTGAATCATGTGAGCAAAATGGCTTAAAAATAAAATTTCGAATTTTCTTATCAACAAAAAAAAAATAATTACAACAAAATTAAAAATCATTAATTTAATTTTCAGGGATCTAACAAATGGTTTTTTGGTAGCTGAAATATTTTCGTGGTATTTTCCTCTTGAGATAACTATGCATTCATATAATAATGGCACGTCTCTGGATTCGAAACAGCGTAACTGGGCATTACTAAAAAATGTATGTTTCTTAAGAAAAAAATGTGTATTTCTCGATGACAAATCGTTATTCTACAATTTCGCTATTTGATTGAAATATCTTCATTACTTAGTTTATCAAGAAACACAAGTTAGAAATACCGGAAGATTTCGTGGAAGGTACGATCCATTGTAAAGAAGGAGCAGCTCAACTTCTGTGCGATAGAATCTATGAGATTCTTACGAATCGACCGTAAGTTTGAACTCCAATTCAAACGTAGATTTCAAACTAATTGCACCAAGCTGCAGCTTTGAGAAAAATGAGTCTAGAATTTATTTCAAGTGATAGTTAACACAAATAAAGATAGATTGAAGTGTTGAAGGAAATAGAAATAATTCATTTTGATTGGGTTTTGTTCATTAACTCTGAAATACTAAGATTGATATCAATCTACCGGCCATATTTGATTGTTGTTTAGTTTGACTCTTGACAACTGATTTTCATTTAATGACTGTTGACTTATGTAAAAAATGTTAGGCCTAACAGATTTCTTCTGCCTTTGTATTTACTGAAATTAGGGTGAAGAAAATGGCTTCTGAGTTTGAAGTGGATTTCACAGACAGTGCCTATCAGATACGAATACCGATGCACGCGAGATCGACAGCTTCACAAGCGATTAAAAATAACCTGCGCGTTACAGAAATACTCGCTGATAAAAACATCATCACTAATCAAATGAAAGTAAGTTGCTGGTAATGATAGGGTTGCTATTCTCCTGTGCCCTTTCGAAAACAAATGGAAATTATTCTTTAAGATTTCTGGCACTTATGTGCCTGGAAAATAAGTTAGAATTTCCTTAAATTTTGAAATTTTCCAGACCTCCAGTTTTGGCTTTGCCTCTCTTTTCATTGTGCTCCTGTCAGTCTGCCCCTTGTATCAATTAGCTAGGAAGCATTTGGAATTCTATAACTCTTAGTGTATCTTTATATCAGTAGTTTTTTTCATTTGATTGACATGTATAGTTAAGTTTTTAAATGTTTAAAATACACAATTTAGTAGAAACTCACCTGATTTGGGGTTATGATAATAACGGGTGTGTCAATCCTGAAAACATTTGTGTCACTAAACTCTTCACAATCATTAGAATTTAAGACTTGTTTTGTAATCGCTTTCATGGATTTTCGATCTTCTATTTATCATTGATATCTCTTTGCAGGCACAAGATATAATTAACGATCATATAGAACATCGTCGAGTTGAACGTATGGAGAATCCTGACCGGTTTAACATCCGCCCGACGCTCGGAGAATTGAGCGAACGAATCCCATCTCAAAATCCACCGACATATGAAAATGAGAGCACGATGATCAGTACTGCCAGATCCCCGACTAAAGGTACACAAAATAATATTCACTATCAGTTTTCATGCCACCTACCTAGAAATCAGAGAAGTCAGGCTATTTTGTAAAAAAAAAACTAAAAATCAGGGAATAGTCAGGAAAATTTACTGAGATTGCTAGATCACTTATAAAATCAAGCAGTTTCTGTCTACTGGGGTATGTCTTACATATTTGACTGTTTATTGAGCAGATCAGTCAGGGAAAAAATGTGCATGTCAGGAAAAATCGAATTAAAGTGTTCACCCTGAATGATTTCAAGACATTTAGCGCGAGACATTTCATCAATTAACTTTCATTCACATGATGTTATTTCCTAATGAATTCTAATGAGGTCCCACTTGTATTTCAGGTGGCTCTCCGATGCACCAGGCTGCGGCCACACCTCAATATCAAGAAATACATGTTCAACAGTTAGGATACGACAATGCAGTCAAACCAATGGTCATTCAACACTGAGTAATCAACAGAATTTCTTATCACAAATGAAGATGAGAATAGTTTCATTCCTCATTTGATTACTGTCCGTCCATTAGTCCATCCGATGAGTGTTTTATATTGTGTACTGTATGAGGACGTTTACTGTGACCACATCAAATCCTTTATTGTATTAAAGACTCTTGTTAGATCTTAATTCAATTTCAATAAATATACTTGTATATATATTTAGAAATTCAGTTCTCGAAGTTTTTTCTTTGTAAAAACCAAAGCCACTTGGCAGGGAAGGAAGAATACAAGCCTGCCTTCGATAGATACCCAAACCTTTCAACTCGGATCTGGCTAGCTTGGTGGAGCAATCCTATGTAGAAGTCCTATCTATATGTCCACGTAGAAGTGATTTCCTTACGAGTGTGACCAGTGGTTCGAATCTTCAAGACGAATTCTTCTCTGATATAATAAGACTTCAGAACTTGAACCAGAGAAATAACAAGTAATCTGAAGAATTTGGTGTAAATGTCTATTCTTGATATTCTTAACATACACATATAAACATAATAATAACAGAATGATAGCAACATACATCAGCTTTTATTACTATGAATCAAATGAGTATTTGATGGTATAACCGATGTATAGCTGGACGGTGGTTAGACATAATTCTCTCTCAATTAAAAAAAGACAAAAACAACTCAAAACTCTGTTCAGCTGTACAAATAATGATAAAATACACAACTGGTTTTGATTGCAAGTGCAAGAAAGTCTGTTGTTAGTATTTTCAGGATTTTGAGGTTTGGTTTTCATTTACCCAGAACACTGGGAAACTAAAATTCACAAGAGTTACTTTGGTTTGAAATGTATATAAAATCATACATTTTTCATAAGACTAAGTTAGAAAAAAATTGTGGTTTCTCTAGACAACATACTAACACCACGAGGCAACGCTACGGTATCATCTCGTGTTCATCACACTCTGGAATTCTGGTACACTACTAGGTAAAATGGAAAACTCTACCGCTTGGAATGCGCAATTCACTCAAACAAAAGTTCCTTTAATGACGTCTGACAGACTGAGCTAGTGGACACGCGGCTAGAATGGATTTAATCTCATTCCAGAACAGAGCGGAGAGAAGGGATTCACTTTACTCCACATCAATGCATCATTCTGTGATATTGCCGATTTGGCATCCTCGAGAAAATATGGCGTGCCCTGAAAAACATACCATAACAGTACAAATTATGAAATTGACCTTAAATCAAGATATGTATCCAAAAAGATTTTAATAGAGTAAAAGTCTCCATCTGAATCCATGTCGGAGAGCTTGTCGGACTTTTAAATAGCCCAGGCAATAAACACTTTCAATGAGGCAAGTACCGACTTGCGTGGTACAGCGGAACCTCTTTATAGTGAACTCGGATCAACAATCTACCCGAAATATAACTAATTTACAATTTCGTTCAAAGTAAAACAATAAAACTAATTTCAAACCGGTTTTGGATATAACCGTGAACTCTAAAACGTTTCAGATTTTTCTGGACCCCTGAAGTTAGTTGTAATGAGGTACAACTGTATCGAGTTGACAGGGCTTATGTAGAATAAGTAAAATAAATGCCGTACCTGGATTCGCTGTCCAGTCAGATACGATACATGAACGTCGGAATGGCTGGGTAAATGAGAACTAGCTACTATATCGGGACCGATTCCAACTGGCCATGTTTCCTCCCCGCATTTACGCAGAAGTTCTTCGTAGAGCGGTTGCAACTCAGCTCCGAATCTCTTTCTATCTCCAGCAGCTCTTTAATAAACAAACAACCATAAACAAACTTCATTTCGACAGATGAGAATCACGCGACAAATGATTTTTAGTCAGATTTTATTTCACGTACTTGTCGGTTTGAGTATTTTTCGCCGCCCATACCGAGGCGTCTTGTTCAATTTGTTCGGATTTCAGAATGTTGAGTAGAACTTGTTCCTGGTCGATCACGTGTCTGCAAATAAACAGAACTATCCATCAATTACACTCAACCGAGAATCATTTATCGCATGAAATATTCAACAAGCCTTAACTTAAAACCGGAGATGATTTCTGTTAGAAAAATAATAAACAGGTCCCGGTTCCACAGTTGTGAGTTAGAGTTAACTCCGAGTTAAAGTTAGTTCATTTTCAATGTTTTAACTCTAGAGTCAAATTTAACTCAGAACAGTGGAACTGGGTCCAGTCAGATAGACACTTAGGGAGATTAGAAAGTTAATTTTTACCTAGCAGATCGGAATAAAGCTAAAACAATTGAATCGTATGATCTTCTAATAGCCACAAGAGCGCCAATATAACTGCATAATGACATCATTTCTGAACACATCCTAAAATGCATATTCACATACACATGGTACAGATTTATTTACATACAGATTTGGAATATATAAATTGTTGTCACTCACGTGTTATTTTGAAATTGTTGTAATCGATCAGTTCTAATACTAGCGAGCAGTTGTAACATATCAAACACGTCATCAGCCACCCACGATTCCTTCTTTAAACATTCTATCGACGAAAATCAATATTTTCATACACGATCGCAGTCCAGAAACGTTTAAATGCCTCGAATCAATGACATACCTTTAACGAAACTCAACCCGACCTGCATCCCCAGTTCCGGAGTCGTAGATAGTAGACTATATTTCACGTAATCCCAAACATCTTCTTTGATGCGTAGTTTATGAGACAGATTCATACACTCCTCTAAATTCGGCAGTCCGGCTTTTTCATGTAGATTGTCGATTTCGGCCATACTGCTCGCGCATCTAGCGCATAGCTTCACTAAATCCCATTCGTTATTTGGTATCATCTTCAACAAATCGACTGCCAGTTCCCTGTGAATAGAAAACAGCGTCGGGTGCGCTACATAATTCTCACTCACAATCACATACGTACATACAAATACAAATGTATGTATACATGCTAGGGTTGCTTTTGCACGAGTGTCAGAGCCACAATGTAAAATCCATGTTTAAAAGCATCACAAAATTCAAAGACTCATAAGAAACTACGAATTTTCGGTTTTCAACTGGAAACCATTTTCAAGGAATGACTATACCGGTCGGTATAGAAGATACTTCATCATTTATGTATCAAATACAAACATTACAGGTACACAAACCTACATAACATTGATTAATTTTATGCGACACAAGTTTATCACTGGGGAAAACCAAAATTTCCGTAGACACATAAATTGGAATTTTTTTTTAATTGCAGATATGGCGCTCTAGTCATTATTCGCAACATATTTCGCAAATTTCTACCTGTTCTTTAACTTTTGCATATTTGAAAGGACCGCTATATGGGTTTGGGATAGGACCGAGCTCCATACTAAGCTATAAGATAAACTGATGGTCTAGGGAAACCATACCTCAGCAGTTTATTGGGTGCTGGATAATCAAGAACTATTTCAAGGATATATGAATTCTATGCACGGTATAGGAAAATTGAGTAACAACAAAATGTGCAGGTGCCATTCTGTTAGGTCAAAGCAAAAAACATTATTCATTGATGGTGCAAATGGAAGTGCAGTCAAACTCGTCGAGCACTGCATTTCACCAATTGAACAGGGAAATACCCGGGTAAACATTCATCTTTCATTTCAAACATATCACAAAACAGATAGCCAAACACAGTTATTACAATCAATGAGTGGGTGTAGGACCAGGGAGGTGTTGTACAATGAAGTGTTGTACACAGTATTACGGTATACGCCGTACGATATGTTTGATTATGATAACTAATACCTTCCATCACCGGTCGGGGAACTAGAAAGAAAGAAATCAATGCTTCAACTCAATTTACATGTACCATCACCACATATGAATCGTATAATCTTCATAGGCCGTAATTCAGTCCTGCTATTTTCCTTTATTAAAGAATTTATGAATACCGGTAAGTTAAAACTGAAGACAAACCATTTGCCGATATTTTCACATTTCCGGGATAGAAGTTGTAATGCTACGCAAGTCAGGGGTTTGGACGACGTATCTTTCAGGACGAGACCGACGCAAGCGGCCAATTCCAGTTCATTTCCACGAATCAACTTTGCCAATGTTTGCTAAAATACGAAAATAAAAGCTTTTTGTACGAATCATCTCTGAACTATTGAAGTAGGGTATTCAAGGAGAAAGATCATTATAAGCAGCTTACTTTACAATCATTAACAGCCAGATGACAGCATGCTGCTTTGATAGGTGAACCACAACTGAAGTACCATTCCGCAAGTTCATTACTGGCGTCAATTAGTAATCTGTCAATGAACATACAACAAATTATCAATAAACTGATTTTTGGTCGGACCAATGATGAGACATTTCTCTTTATACAGCGTTCTTACCCATCAAGGAATCAATAATTCCCTGATTTTCATGACCAAAAAATTCCCTGATTAAATTGTATGATATCCTCCAGAGGTTCCTAGTGTGCCACTTGTAACCAGGAAGAACCAAAAATTAAAATTCCCTGACTTGTTCCTGATTGCGAAGGAAAGAGTCTGAATTCCCTGATTTTCCTTGATCTGTGAGAAACCTGTAACCACACATACAAACAAACCTCGTCAACTGTTCATCTGAATGTTCGTCTTTCACTCCATTTTGCAACAAATGGTTTTCCTCTTGATTTGAATGAGCAGATGGCATCAACCCTTCGTACGCTACGAGCGCCATCAACATCGCTTCCGAGAGCTGGCCGCAATCCGTGAAATACTTCACGAGGTTCCGACAGCCACCTGTAGCTACGCTGTAGGGTATAACATCCACGCTGTTCTCCTGCATCAGTATTTGACATCGCCTGAATAGAAATCGAAGAGAATCATTCCAGTGAAGGCAGAAAAAAAAGGTTCAGACCGAAACTTCAACTTACCATAGAACCGAAATCAATTGATTTGAGTTGTATGAACTTACCTTTCAGCGAGAGATTTCCAATAGTCAAAAGAAACTCCAGGTGCTACTGCCAAAGCTTTCTCCCACTAAACAAATAGAGAAAGATTTAGTTCCAATTATTTGATACCTGGCTTCAGAAATCGGCTTCACTAAATATTCTATCAATGCCACCAGACTTGGCACCAGTTTGTTCTTCTTCGGGTATATTTGACCATGTTTTGGTAATGCATCATCGCATAAATACCTCTCCTAATTCGACGAGTAGTTCGCAATATTTCTCGACATTTCCGAGACAGATATAAAGATGAGCAGCTTCTCGTAACTGGTGATCGCGTGACGGTGCACCGATACTGGAGCCGTATTTATTCACTCGCGCCATTTCGAGCTGCTGAGCTTCGGACTGAAAAACACAGCGCATCATCAGAACATCTAAACATAAACTTCTCGTGTAGCAAGCGCCGGATTGATGAACTCAAGAATTTCCACATTTTTCACATCATTTCAATTGGCTTTTCACATTTTTTCACAACAAAACACGAGGATTTATCACATTTTTCAAGCCAAAGTACGATTATGAAAGCATTCAATATTAGGATAGGTCAAAACTAAATCTCTTTTAAAAGATATCTTATGATACTTCTCTTGAATTTTTCAGTTTCCATCATTTTTCAGATATTTCACATTCTTTTTCAAAATATTTTAGGCAGTCATACATTTTTCATATCAAATTGACCTCTGCTGTATATGATGAAACTTACAGCTTTGAATTTCGTTAAATGATCCATGTGCATAATACCAGTGCTGTATCGATTTGAGAGATGTTTTCCACCATTTACAACAAATACCAACTCCCAGAGATTTGACGTGCCTCCTGGATGCTAGAATATATTCAAAACATGTTTCATTTCATAGAGGTTTTGAGTTCCAATAATCTTATATCAAAACTATTTTTTTCATTGACTGTTTGATTATTATTTCTTCAAGATTATTGTATTGAACCCTATGATTAAATACAAATATGACGATAAGGATCGTTTACCATGAAAAATTTGGAGAACCAAAGCAACGTTCGTGAATTCAAATCGCCGGGAAGTTCGTCCATATTGCTTTTATATTCTTTAGATACTTTTCCAGTCAGTAAAGGCCGTGTCCCCAGATTCATTGCATGTTCTGAAACAGCAAAATGAATGCAGAAATGATAACTGAATTTGATATTTGAAAAGGAGAGCATGAACTCAATCAATAAATTCGTTAGGCAGTTTCTTCACCTGTCGTTCCCATAACTTCCGTAAAAGGTCTTTGAGCAATAATATTGAGTTCTAGAGGCTGAACGAGTGGAGTAAGAGACCATAACCGAACCGTAGAATCTCTTGAGCACGACGCTAGCAAAAATGGCCTCAATGGATGACAAGTTAAACCTATACAAAAACAGGATATACGAGATCTAAAAACACGGCTTCGATTATACTGAGAAACATGATCGGTAAACTGATGCACTGATGCATAAAAATTCACATTACAATATAAAACTAACGCGGGATTCGATGTTTTTCATCAATTGAATGAGTCAATTGTCTATGGAAACCAAACTGATCTAGTCCCAAAGTACCATAGATGATAACGAACAATCCCACAATTGATGATAATTAGCTTTATTTTCAGATAGTCTCGACTGTCAGAGAAACAGTAATGAATCATGTCTGATGATAAACGTCAGTATTGTGGAATCGTTCATGACACACGGAGAAACGACGGACCTCTGTCAACCTACCGTAAACATCAGCACCGTGATCTAGAATAACGTCAATAGCTGCTCCGTCTCTCGTATCCCAAACACGTACCGAATAATCCCAACTTCCCGATATTAACAGATACGGAATCTCGGTATTCCACAGTAGTCCTCTCACCGGAGCTGTATGACCGACTAGTACATTAATACACGCGTCCTGCGTATAATCCCAAACTCTTATCGTCCTATACAAACCAAGAGAATTTGATAAGATAATGAACTTAGAAGCAAAATTGTTGAGACGAGAAGATACACAATATCCGTGTAAGATGATAACGAGAGCAATTCCACAATAAATTCAGTAAGAGTCTGATGCCTGATGATGGCTAATAGTCTTTAGCCTAAACGTTGCGCAAATATATATACTCATCTATTCAAGTTTCTCATTCTGGCTGAATTTATTGTGGGATTTCTCTCGTTAGAAGCAAAATTCATTGCACATTGTTAGTTAAATCTCCGTCTAAATCAGTTCATTTTCAATTAGTTAATATCTAGTACACTGTAGTGCTAGAACCAGAATAGCAAATTAGCTTTCCCCCTGATGATGGCCTGGTCTACACCAGTCAAATAAACTCACCCATCATCGGAGCCGCTACAAAGTATCCCCTCCCTCAACGGTGACCACTTCACGTTGAAAACTTTAGCAGTATGACCTGAAAATAATCGCCGAAACCATGTAAAAATTGAAACAGATTTCGGACAAGTTTCAGAGAGTTCTGTTGATTATTACCTGCGAAAACTTTCAGAGGTTGATCAGTATTCGTGGCCATGTAGAAAACCCGTACACATTTATCTTCACAACCAGTGGCAATCATATCTCTAAAACAGAAACAAGAAAAACATTAAAACAGAGAAAGAATATTCATTCTTCTACTGCTGATTGAAGTTATTTTCCTGTAACTTAAAAACGCTTTCCTATCTTCTTCGAATTCCTTTCATTCATAAGACGTGCCTATTAACTTACTTATTATTAGTGCTCCAATCACAGCCGAACACAGCTCCTGGGTGTCGATATTTCTGTAACAGTTCACCATCGATTAAACGGATTATACTGAAATCAGAAGAGTTTGAGAAACTTGACACAAACTGTACGACATCATATTGAAGAAAGACAGGGCGGCCACCCTGAAAGAATATCGCCAGTATTTACCAGTAACCATCAGCACCACAGCTAGCCAGACGCCTTGAATCCTTATGATTCCAAGCAACTGAATATACAGCATTACGACCATGCTAGTAAGAAAGTATTTACACTGATTAGACACTCGTTAGAAATCGATGAATTTTCGACATTTCAAAATGGAACGTACTTCTTTGTAACGCTGGATGACTTTGCCTTTAGTGATATCCCATATGAAAGCACCATTACGAGACGTACAAGCAGCAATACAGTTCAAATCAGACGGAGCCCAGGATATAGAATAAATTACTCCTTCATTACCCGGAGATGTATGTACCTTCAGCGTAGAAGAAAACATTTTTTCCAAAACTATAAGCAATGAAGCCACTTGGTTTTTTTAAAGGATTTTACAGAAGAAAATCATAGCTAAAATAGCTAGCCATTCATATTGTGAGATTTTTATATTACTGACTGTGTCTTAATTAATTTCACCACAATAAGAAGCTATATAACAGAACTACTCACAGCAGTCAATGTATCCACATTCCAAACTTTGATCGTACCATCGAAACTAGATGTGGCAAGCAGATCGGCATTATCCGGCTTGAACTTACAGTCGAATATCGTTTCTATATGACCCTGAAAATAGAGGAGACGAGATCGTCCCTAAGCAGCCAAAACTTGTGCAAACCTCGAAGAGATGGACATTTCAAAAAGTATTACTGTAATGCATAGCAGGATTTTATGGTTGGACTCGGTAGAATATTAAGATACAGATATCAAAATATATCACTAAGAATATTTCAACTGGGTCGAATTGACCTCCACCGCACGTTGATTCTCTTGACTTTTTCCCATTTTTTTCAATAAAAAGAAAATTCTTGACTTTTCACTGATATGGAGGTAAGTGGCCACCCTGCATAAGTGTAATCATCTATCGCCACGGTAATGTTGAGGTTCCCTATAATTCATCTATAAACCGCTCATTACGTACGTAGTCTCTGATAAAATTCCACTTGCGACGTCCGAGATCGTACAACCCGATACCACCATCGAGGAACGTGCACATAGCGTGCCCGGGCGGCAGGGTATAACTAGAGTTGGCAGACGAGTAACCGGTATCGCTGTGATGAGAGTTCGGAGTCGACGTCGGTGTTGAAATCACGTGCAGACAATGAAATCCGCATTTCTTCAGTTTGATATTTTCGATCGGCGTCGGTTTCGATACGTTCCACAATCTCATAACTCCCGAGTGCAAATCTATACATAATCGATACAAAACACAGACACGATATTTATTATTGATTTCATCGAGCGCTGCTTAGCGTGTGCGTAATGATGTTATGCGAAAGACATGCTGCCTTGAGGGCAAAGTAGAGATCACAAATGAAAATTGAAATGCACACTTAATGTGTTCATCTGAGGTGATTGCACTTATATTATAATACATGCTAGGGTAGAACCTTGTTAAAATGACTTCAGATAAACCTTCTCTTTGTCAGATATCTTCCGAAGTCATTCAGTGGGCGTACGTTTAAGAAATTTGTACCCATTGTGAGGAATTCCCTACACGCCAAACACCTCCATGATATTGACTCCCTCCTAGCACTCGAAGGACATTTCTGTTCAAGTCATCACCTGATTCTGCAGGGGGCATTTAACAATAGTTCTACTATTGACTTAGACTAGGGGCTATGCAAATACATGATCCGATCCAATCCTAGTCTGAATCCTATGTACTGTGAAGTAGTGAATCAGTATTCCTGAAGATGACTATTGGGATGTATTTTCGAAATATAGAATAAAATATTAGCTCAAGGAAACGTTTAGAATTCTTATAGTGGGAATATCTATTATTTTTTGCAGCAATTTCTAGTTACGTGGCTAATATGCTTATCATAAATACCTCCGGTCAGAAACATGCCGGGCGCTGTTGAAATCCAGGCTATTGCATGAACTTGAGCGGCGACACTAGGCAGCTGAAATGTCATAATCACAGTCAATGAATCGGTATCTATGAGACGTACATCGGTCGATGTGTTTGCCACCAGTAGATAACTAGTCGATAGCGGATCCCATTGTAAATCTGTCACTGAATCGCTTTCCTCCGATCCTTCAGTGATGTCCGGTCGACCGAAATGCTTCTCGGGACGCTGACCTAAACAACAAAGAGAAATAGGGTTTTAGAGGGGCAGTGACCCCTTTCATTTTCACAACCACCCTTCTGAAAATCAGCCACCCCTTATAAAACATGTGCTGCCCCTGCCACAGTGGATGTCAATATTCTATCAATGCCACCAGACTTGGCACCAGTTTGGTCTTCTTCGGATATATTTGGTCAAAAATGCTTCTGTGATCACAGCTATCGTGTATTCTAGAAACTCGTCTTATAGAAAGGTACAGTAGTCTGAATACCAGACGTTGTTACAGCGGGAAATATCAGCTAATACTACACTAACAGGTACAGGTGCTAAGTTTTATGGATCCAAAACTCATTTTTCACCCATAACTCGAGAATATTCGAAATTTGACAGTTACATATTTACCTGTGCAACACATAGATATACTGCCATCCATGTGACCGAACGCTATTTTGCCCATTTTGCGATGATGCCACCGGAACTGGCAGACCTCCGATAGAAAGTTCTGCGCGTGTTTGTGCTGCGTGATTCCACCGTGGCTGTAGTTCCACAGCAGTAACGGGCCGCGTTGACTGATAAATGCGATACATTCGCGTTCGTGCGGACACCAACCGACCGAACTTGGGATCGATTTCAGATTGTCCAGCTTGGCGACCGCGCGTTGCTCGGCCACGTGCCAGATGATCACCTGATAGTCGGCGCCGGCTGTAACGAATAGATCCACGTTGTGAGGGTTCCATGAAATGCCGATTATGGTTTTCTTGTGCTCCGACATGATCGAGTGCAGATTGAACTGGTTGAATTTGCGATCGTACTGAATAAAACGAAAATACCGAAAAAAACAAGTTCTTACAAAGCTAGAATTTCATCCCAAACACAACAATTTTTAAATGATTTCATTCTTGATACAACACAAACATCGGTTACGACAGAACTGATTTTCCGGTCCCCAGATGCTCATTGTGATGAGGATCCACTGTATTTCCGTCATCATGCACTTAAGCTGTTTGATTTTATGCGTGTTCTAGCAATCTTAACACATTTCCTTGACTTTTCCTTGATTTTCAACTTTTTTTTACAAATTAAATTCTCTCTCTTTTTAAAGAAACTGAAATTTCCTGACTTTTCCCTGATTTTCAAGTAAGTGGCCACCCTGTCATTTTCGCTCCACTTAATCAAGCAGTTTTTTGCCTTTCCCTCTCCTGAACACAGTTTCAGATCGCGCTAAATGTCAGAGACGTATGCCTTAATTACCTGGTATATGTAGACAGCTAAAGTGGCGCAATAAGCGAATCTATCTCCACTAGCAGCACAGACATCACCGTTCCACGGTTGACAGCCAGCCGCTAATAATCCAACCTGTTTCACTTTAGACATTTCGAACGTTACTGCCACCGAGCAATCATCGCTAACTGAAAAGATTTATAAGGAGCCATGAAAAGGCTAGTTGAAGGGTTTTAATCCGCAAGCTCTCAAGAGTTCTTACGAATTTCCCAATTTGATTTTCCATACCCAGATTATAAATCTTCCATACCCCTAGGTTACACATCGCTAACTTGAACAGGAACTGTAGGCCCATTCAAAATAAATAAATGCCAATTATCAGTTTCATCGACAAAGTGTTTTCATAAAGTCTGTTATCAAATATGTAGTAAGACATTAAGACATATAGCCTAGCCTAAAATTCAAAATAGATGGAAATTTTCATCTTGAGACCATTTTCTGATTTTCCATACCTCTTGCCATAGAGAACAAAAAAATTTGCATAGCTTTTCCAGGGCCTGGGAAAAATACCCATTCGCCAAAACCCTTAAGAACCCCGTGGTCTTAGCTCATCAACGGCTTAGCTCAGTTATCAGTGCCGTTCTCCATCTAGACTACATCCAGACTACTGAGAGGCCACTCAGATATCGATTATCCCAGCTCTTAAACCACACAATAATTGGCTATCTGACTTGAATGACTCCTGGGACTGCCACATATAATGTCAAACAGATTATTAATAACACCAATCATTAAGCGGATAGTGACATAATAAATACGTCTAAACATAGGCCTAAATCATGCCACTAATATTGATTTATCATCACGGTTTTAATACCACAAATCTGGATAGCTAACAAAAACTTATTACTATTAAAACTCAATATGTAGCCGGGTTTTGTAGACAAGTACTGCTTAAAGACCGAGGTTACTAAATATCTTCAGGCTTAAAGACTGAGGTTACTAGACATCTTGACATCTTCAGGCTTAAAGACCGAGGTTACTAGACATCTTCAGGCTTAAAGACGGAGGTTACTAGACATCTTCAGACTCCAATATCATCTTTGAATCTATCGAAACAACATCATTACCTGGCTGACAATAATCGAATCCATCATCAACGTTGCCGACATAAGTCGTTGCTGCGCTACCCATATTCAAAATAAAACCTCAACACCCGTTCTAATAACAATAGCGCCGAACAAACTCAATGCAGGCAACACTGCAAAAACTGATGAATTATTCGCGCAATATTTCACATTTCAGTTGACGACTATTGAAATGCGTTGCACATTGCTGACTATTCCATTCTCAACGGCAGCAGTCAACGGAATAAATAGTATCTCATAGAAAATATTACGCACACATATCTCTGATCAATGCGTGCATCAACATATTATTATGACATACCGGTGTTAATAATCAATCTAACAGATATATAAACAGATAGCCGTCTCCTTAAATTACCAGTCAATATAGGCTATTATGTGGTGTATAAACGATCTCGATATTTTTCATCAAATGAGCTCCCGACATATTATCATGAAACAGTTTTCGACACTACGGAGCCGCACCCAAAATACAATTATAAACATACATCTTGCAAAAAAAAAAAACACTTAATAAATTTCTAATTCCAACGATCGTTTATTTGAAAAAGATTATTTCAAAAATCTGTGCAATGCAAGGAAGGTAGGCCAATAAGGTAGGCCAATCATTTTATCTTAGTCCTTTAGTCCAAGAGTTGAACACGTAAAAATTCCTCATGGAAACTTTTGTTTGGATCCAACCAGACGACAAAGCTGGTACATGTATACAGAACTAAGAGTTGCTTTAATGAAGTTATCATTTTTTAGTCAGACCAACTTATGAATCATAAATCCATGATCATGATGACGCGTTATGTAAGACTTCACTTTAATCAAAAAGTTAAACCATAGGCCTATCTGTAATAATAGAGCTGTCTCTCCGAGTGGCGTGCGATACAGCCTGGCATTCTCAAATTCGTTACCCACCAATAATATTCTAGGCCTTAGGCCTATGATCTACACAGTCAATAAAGATAATTCTTCAAGAGTGTGTGAAAATCTAATAAGAGGATTACCTTCATCTTCATAACTGTTATTGCTACTGCTGCTATTTGTATCCATACTGGCCTATCTTTAAGACTATATTCACAGATTTTCTTTTTAATTCCTAAACGATTTCAGTCGAAAATTTACTCGCAAGCCAGCGAGCTGGTTTTATTGAAACTTATTGTGCGTTGACTTTTGCAATGAAGCAATATCAATATTCTGCACATTCACAGCTTCATAGCTGCAGTGTGTGAACAGTTTCTAATTTGATTTGAAAGCAACCCGTTTATCTAAATCCTAATCCTAACCCAACCTTATCAAAAGCACAGCAGGAATAGTGAAAATGAAACAGCAATGATTCTGTTATTAATCTGATTAAGTGAAAATCATCAAACTAAATCACAGTCCGGTTAGGCCTACAGCTGTTCAGGGCCACATACAATTGAATTACTTTTCCAGACTTTTTCCAGACAATTCCCTGACATGCACGTTGTTTTCCATGACTTGATCTGCTAAGAATCAATTAACACACAGTCAAATATGTAATAGACAGAACTAATGTCTATTTATTAATTGATGAGACTTGTTTTTCTGGGATATTTTGCTTACTTTTTGGGGTACATACCTCATTTATGTCTTAACAGAATGCCAAAAATTGCGGACAACAACTGAATATCCGATATATTTCCAGTTCTGTACCAATTAGATGGATTGGCAAAAAGACTCCTTAAGTCCAGTTGAATGAGAGAGAAAATCCTCCATTTTGTCAAATTTCTTGGATTTGAACATTGTTACCATGCCTACGCCACCCTGATTTAGTTGTTGAGACCCCACAAGAAAAATTACTTCATTTCGTAGGCATGGTGACAATGTAAAAATTCAAGAAATTTCACAAAATGGAGGATTTTCCCTCTCATTCAATTGGACTTAAGGAGTCTTTTTGCCAATCCATCTAATTGGTACAGAACTGGAAATATATCGGATATTCAGTTGTTGTCCGCGATTTTTGGCATTCTGTTAAGACATAAATGAGGTATGTACCCCAAAAAGTAAGCAAAATATCCAAGAAAAACAGGTCTCATCCATTAATAAATAGACATTAGAACTTGGAAGGAAACTTGACGACGTGCTAAATAAATCTAATATATGGTTTCCCAAAGTATATGTCATTTATGTATTAACAAATTTCCCTGACTGACTTCACTCTTTTTACCGACTATTTTAGGTATTTAACTTTTTACAAAAATTACATATTTCCTGACTTTTTAACACCCCGCCCGGTCTCGAGGATGCATTTTGATAAGGTTTCAGGGGAAGAGCCACAACAAGTTCGGCTAAATCGTTGAAACAAATTTCAAATTTACCTCATCGGCTCAGCTTCATTTTGACATTTCTTCATTCTTGTCGGGGACGGGATGAGGCGAGAAGGGACATAGTGGTTGCTGGTTGCATTACGGCGCTTAAGACACCGCGCCAAATACCAGAATATGAAAACGAAATGTCGGCGCTCAAGGCTTAATGACCACGCAAAAACGATTTCTCTAATTATTGAACGCTCTCTTTCTTTCGATGATATCTTAAGTTCATTTATGCGAAATGTTAGTCCCATCTTCAATGTACTGCATCATTACTGTTTCTCCGGAGAGATCTTAGTAGATTGTCCTCCTTGAAAACTGTCAAAATCTCATCAATCAATTGTGGGAATGTTCATCCAATTTTCTTCTACTCTGTGAGGACGTCAGTTTATCCGGCACTCTTTGAGATACCGTCGGAGGCTACTTGACACCGGGAGGCAGTTTTAAGCCATAACACTTTTTAGAGCAAATTCCATGCCAACAAAATATACAAATATAGCCTACTTATATCATATTTAATCATCAAATCAGTTTTATTTTGTGGCAGATCAGAACTGTACAAAAATGAAATGTGCATTCATATACAAATTTTACGAAAAATGTACATTGCTTCACATAGCAGGACATTATACAAGTAATTTACAAGAAAGACAGAAAAAAAACCTATATTACACTATTAACAAATACTGCAATAGAAATAAATGCAAAAATACTTATTCGATTTTTACAATCGTTCCTATGTTTATGAAGAAACGGGAACAATTTATGCCATTGCCCATCAGATTATAATTAATCAAATTCAAAAGAATATTTAATTCCAAAGATAAGATAATATTTATTCCTTCTCGAAATTTAGGTTATGCAAATGATTAAAAAGTCAACCATAAAATCAAATTCTTGAAAACTGAAATTACACTTTATAAAGTGTGTTGAACATAATTAATCAAATTCACCAAAATTATGTCTCTTCAGACTTAATTTCTTCACGCTTCTTTGTTAGCTAATTCTACTTAAAAATTACACCTGTTACTCGCAGCAGGCCACTGACCCATACAAACAATAGCACCATCGGAATTTTGCAATCAGAGATCATTTCGATCAGGGTGGAGCCATCCAGAACGGCATTCCATGTTGCTGCTGAGGAGCCACGTGAGGAGGATGCGTGAATTGTGGATTAGTGGCAGCTGGGGGAGGATGTGTAAATTGTGGAGCAGCCACTGATGGAGGTGGATGCGTGAATTGTGGATTCACCGACACGGCTGACGGTGGAGGATGCGTGAATTGTGGATTCGTTGCGAAGTGAATTTGCGGAGGTGGTTGCTGCTGAAAATGAGATATGGTCGCCTCAGAGAATCTCGGACCTGTCTGAAGGGGAGGCGGTTGTTGTTGCAAAACTTGAAACTGTGATATCTGAGTTTCTTGTTGATATTGAAACTGTTGCGTTTGAAGTTGTATTTGTCCTTGACCCTGCGGCGGCTGTTGTTGATGTTGTAATTGATGTTGTATTTGTTGTTGTTGAATCAGTTGGATCTGTTGAAGTTGTTGTTGTTGAGGTGGTCCAAGCTGTTGTTGTTGTTGTTGAGGTGGTCCTAGCTGTTGTTGCTGTTGTTGAGGTGGTCCTAGCTGTTGTTGCTGTTGTTGAGGTGGTCCTAGCTGTTGTTGCTGTTGTTGGGGTGGTCCTAGCTGTTGTTGTTGTTGGGGTGGTCCTAACTGTTGTGGTGGTGGTCCTAGTTGTTGTTGTGGAGGTGGAGATTGATTATAAAGTTGAGGTTGTCCCTGGTATTGATTATATGAATATTTATCCTGTTGTCTCTGCTGCTGCTGCTGCTGCTGCTGCTGCTGCTGCTGCTGCTGTTGTCGTCTTTGCGAATGTTCTTCATCCTCATCATCTGAGCCATACGCTAAAATCAACAAATTCAAAAATCATTTTAACCCTCCAAAAAATCTTAGGTTATTGGGCTTAAGTAATATAGAAATAAACCTTACCGGCGACTGTTCCAAGAGCTCCTTTTGTTCGCTTAATTTCATCCTTTTCGTTCGTTTCGTCCGGAGACATCTGCCGTTTTACACCTATGGAAAAGATGAAATTGAAAAACTGAATGAAAAATAGACTACGGAACAACATTTCTTCTTAACAGAAGCACAGCTGCAGTTGACGTTAGGTAGACTTTTGTACATTACATACCCTGCATTGCTGGGGGTGGTGGAGGCGGCATCAATTTTGTGTCGACATCTTTTCTTCGACCTTCACCATCGCCGTTCGTCGATGCATCACCTGTTCCGCTGTAAAAAGAATGAATGATTGAAATAAATCCTGAAAACCAGTTTGATAATAAAATAACACAAGCGAAAACTACAGTCAAATAAAACACTGTTAATTCGGATCATTTGGGATAAACCAATTGACAGCATATATTGTCCACATTAGACCAAAATCCAGATTAAGCCGAATTAAGCAGGTTTGACTGTAACTCAAAAGTTTTCCTTTCAATTGTGAGTTTATCTATAGTAGTTTATCCAAATAGTTCGTACCCAGTTTCGTCATTTTTCTGAATCTGTTCATTTTGTTCGGACTGATTTGAATTTGCTGTGGATGATGCCGGCAATCCGGGATTCACGAGGTTAGTCAAATGCGGAGGCCCATGCTACAAAATAAGTGATGACTTCGTAAAAACATAGATACTATTGGTAATAAAGGAGCACGGCTAGGATTATCAAGGATTCCACTTATGGCAGGCGTGGATAAGCCAGGTTGACTAGTAGTTACTCAATGATGAGATCCGTATGATTTTTACCTGATATCCGAGCAGGTTTTCCGGTACACTTGTACTATCGTCCTTCTCTTCCGTAAACCGCCGTTTGTGAACCAATTCCTCTTTCACCGCCGGGGCCACCTGGCTGTAATAGTCGAACGACGTAACCGTGGTGACGTTAGGAGCAGACGCGGTCACCTGACACACCGGAGATGACGAATGCACAGAGTATGGAACACTCCCGGGTGGAGGGTGACTCAGGTTAGGCATCTGAATCGGTGCTGATGTCTGCAATGAGTAGTGTATTTAAGTATTTATCCACAGTTATTAACACGTTTGCTGCCACCGTGTTTCTTCTCTACAACAAGATATCTCTTAGTTGGACTATATTACATAGTCAGCTATATTCAAAATTGACCAATGACCATTGAGAATGAAACGAGAGTTTGTTCACATCACCAGCCAATCAGGAATTGTATCATTAAAATATCAAACAGTGAATATGAAGTATGAAGTACAAGATAACTCATAGTGGCATCGCTGACAGAACTGGGAATACAAGATATCTTGTATTTGGCAGCGAATGTGTAAATAAATCTAACTAAGAGAGATGATTTGATTACCTGCGGAGGGGGTTGTTGAAATTGATCGGGTGGAAGTACAATCTCAGTCTGTTGTATTTGCCCGTGGGGAGGTAACTGCTGCCCAGGTGGTAAACCCTGCATCTGTTGCTGTATTCCGGGTGGTAACTGTTGCCCAGGTGGAGGACCTTGCATTGGCTGCCCTGGCATCGGTACGGCCTGCATTTGCTGTCCTGGTGGCGGTAAGCTTTGTAACTGTTGGCCAGGAGGAGGCCCCTGCATTTGCTGGCCCAAAAGCTGACCTTGCAAATGTTGGTTAGGTGGTGGTCCCTGTAACTGCTGATTTGGAGGCGGTCCCTGCATTTGTTGTCCAGGTGGCGGTCCCTGCATTTGCTGGCCGGGAGGACCCTGCATTTGACCATGTGGTGGTCCGGGCATTTGACCAGGAGGCGGGCCCTGCATTTGTTGTCCAGGTGGTCCTTGTATCTGCGCACCGGGCGGTAACCCTTGTAACTGAGCTCCAGGAGGTGGTCCTTGAAGTTGTTGACCAGGATGATGACCCTGCAGTTGTTGGCCCGGCGGAGGGCACTGTATCTGCGTACCAGGAGGTAAGCCTTGTAATTGTTGTCCGGGAGGTGGTCCTTGTAGTTGATGAGCGGGAGCTAACTGTATATGAGCAGGATGTCCCGGAGGAGGTTGTTGAGTATTCACTGAAGGCACCTGTATCTGCATACCAGTCTGTGCTAACTGCATTCTCAATCCGTCCCAAACTTCGTTAGGAGGCGGCTGTTGTAAAGAATTCGGATTGCTCACTACAGTCACCTGTCCCGGTGATAGAGACACCGGAACTTGTCCACGTTGGATAATCGCTATACCAGGAGGTGGAAGCCCAACATGAGGTAATGGTGGTGGATTTCCTACAATTAATCATTTGTGAAATCAAAATAAATGCGAACGTTTTTTTCAGCTAACAACAATTTTCTTGTCAAGCACCAGTACCTTGTTGTATCTGTTGAGGCATAGGGGGAGCCACTTGTGTCTGAACTAACTGCTGTCCAGGGGGAGGCTGTAAAATAATAAACCAACAGATATCGATACCGATCATGCGGAGGTCGAATTGATAAGGTCAGAAAAGCGAATGATCAGTAATATACCTGCTGTAAGTTTGTTTGTGGAATATGGTGAACGACTTGTACGCACGGCTGACCTGGAGTCATAATCAACTGAGGTTGAGATGTCGAAAATATTGCATTACCTGAAACACCAAAACACAATCTTGTAACTATTAATTCTGCTCGCTGTCATGAACAAGCTAACTGTTGCTTCAAATCAAAGGCAGCAGTCGTTCATCTAATATCAAAGAGCAAAGTTTATCCGGGGGCTTACCAGATTGATTTATTGAAGACATCATACTACCAGTGGGATGAACAACTGTTGCACCTGACGCAGCTAGAAATGAACATTTACAAATGCTTTATTTCATGATTTTAGCGATTTTTAGAATAACACAAAATCAAAATACGAGGCATATCCTAAAGTCAATCTGGAATCCTACGTGCCAGTCTTGGATATTTCATACACGCGACACACACTGACATACACACCAACAACACTCAACATTCACACTCAAATATCATAGGTGTCAACGTGAATATATATAACTAGTATTCATTATAGAATTGAATCTACGAATTAAGATATGATATAATAACAGATTCCTTCCGAGTAGGTATTGAACAAGTCAGTAAAGTGTCATCTGCCCGATCAAATAAGAATTATACCACGCCCAACTTAAACAATCGAGGGCAGTAATACTATAGGAGTAAGCACGATTCCAGACTGAGCCAGTACTCCAAATCTGAAAAAAATATTATCGTTATATCGGTCGCGGAACCGGCTGGTCCATCATCCTCATCCTGCCGACCTGCTGGACGATCATTAAAAACAAACATCATAATTAGGATAGCACGTTTTACTCACTAACTACCCTTTGAAAGTACAGCCGTAACTATTCGATAACTTTAAATTCTAGAGATTCAAATTTCAAAGAGTAGTCATCATCACATTATGAAATAGAGTATAGGCCGTATTATGTACATGCATACGAATTATCAGTTATTATATAACAGCGAAGAAAACAGGTCTCGAAGAGAGAGAGTATCGGTGAAATGAATGATCGAATATCAAAATGTGATCGACGTTATTATGAAATGTGAGGAAAAAACGATAAAATTTTCTCAACTTCAAAATCGTTCGGAGGAATTATACAAGAAAGCTGATGTGAGTTACAAGAGTATTTTAATACGATCAAATTGGTATCGAAATTATCTCTAAATATTGCCAATATGTATAGACGAGAAAAGTGCAAATTACTCGATACTAACAGGTCAACACTCGGGGACGCATTCAAGAAATTTTAATTTATCGCCAACAAGCTAAAATCTATAAAACTTATATATGAGTCTGCGATATTTTCGATGTGCTTCTGTCCTCAAATTTGGTTCGAAACATTTTCGTGAAAGAGGAAATAATGAAATATTTTAGTAAAATTCTCCCGATTGACAGGTTCGTGCGGTCCAGTGCTACATCTCAGATTTATGATCGAAAATCCTGTCCAATAGGGGGAGGGGTAGTGACTAATATCAACATGTACAAGAAAACGGCAATAATAACAATCATAATAATTATGCATTCATATGTATACATATATAAAAATAGATCTCGCAGAAAGGTGTTCATACGTATATCCACGGTTCGTTGTGAACAAGCCTACAGATTGGAATGGAAGAAAAAAAAAATAAGAAATCGACATTTTTCGATCGACGACGACGACGACCTGTGTCTTTACTCACGCAGAGACAAACCTTGTGATACCGTACGTACAAACCTGTCATCGACGCACAACAAAATTCCACCGGATGGCGCTTTCGCGTTGCGTTGTGCGTGTAGCGATTTCGTACCTGTAACTGAATTACTATCATTACGTCATAATTTTTACACACGTAACGCAACTTACGGGGCATTTGTACCGCTGCTAAAACAGCTTGTTGGCCGGGGTTGATGACTGGCGCCATTTGGCACATTGTCTGATGGAACTGCGCGTACTCTTGCTGTATCTGCAACACGGAAAAAAGAGCATAGTTTTCGCTAATATGATCCAGAAAATGTAAAATATACCCGAGCGCACGTTTCACGGACGAATGTCTGTGCACCAATCAGATCACTGAAAAAGAGTACGGTTTAGATTTAAACACAACCAGGCGTCGTATATGACTTTATATATCCATTATTAGAGTACACACGTACAGTATAGCTCGTATCAAATTCAGTGTTAACATACTTTCAAACCCCACCCTAAAAAGTGCAACTTGCATTCAAGCTGTACGAGAGCGGATGCCACAGAGGGACCATCCATAAAGCGCAAAAATTTGCAAACATATATACCATTTGTTTAAAAAAGGATGAGAAAAATTTCTTAAATGTTGCAAATGCGCTTTGTGAATGTCCCTTAAATGGAATGTCTACGAGTTAAAGCAAGCTACAACATTCGACTCAAATGGTTTTAATTTTCTATGTCACTGTTTTAGAGTGGAGGTTGTGGTTTGCTATAGTTCTAGTAGAGAGCCACACAGGCAAAACTCAAATCAAAAGAAATAAACACATCATTCTACAGAGAAAGCTTCGATGTTACAACCCCAAAACGACTTTCAAACTATAAACCACCATTGCATAAGACTATTCAATATTTTTCAGGAGCCAGCGCCACAGATCTCGAGTTAGATTTGAAGAATTAATCGAAAATACAGTAATTTGATTTGAAGAAACAAATCCAACCCAATACCGTGGAACCGGACTCAGAACGCATTAACAGATGCAAAGATGACAGCAGTTTTCTAGGGTAAGCATTAAACACAAGCGTAGAGTAAGATATCTGCAGCAACAGATAATGATCTTTCTTAAAAGAAATGAAGACATCAACTTAGCCACTTTTTACCAACGACACAGCAGCAAATATCGATCCCAAGTATTATGTTTCATGTTAGGTGTTAGCAACAAGTTTGTGGAAGCAATGAGGCAAGTAACAAAAACAAGATTGGAATTTGCGCAAGTAATGCTTTAAGAGCTTGCAAATTCTGAAGTCAAGACCACAAGATCTATAGTTTTTGTCAATTTTATAGCGTGTGCATACATGGTTCCAGACAGTATAGTAGATTTTCCCCCACTGCCGCTAACAGAAAGAATGACTACTTTAAGTCAACTCAAATAATCATCTATGACCATTCAAAATGAATCAGGTATTATTATAGATCGCAAAAATCTGATTTAAGTGCAGTTCTAGAATTTAGATTGAAAATTACAAAGTAGAAACTACTAGATGATAGCAGGATCCAGTATGGGCTGATCTAAGTTGAATTTGGTCCCAGCGTTAGATTAGTTAGACTTTCAAATACCGCAGAAGATAAGGTAATGTCTGAACGCTGTAATCAAATTTCTCAAACTGCAGGACTGAGAATTAGAGATCTTTTTCTAACCAAGAACTAGCAAACAATCCCCCTGTGTATATTCATGAGAAAAAGAATTTTCAGTTCACGTGTCGCATTATACCAGCACACTACTGCGTTATAGAACCGACACTCATTCAGCAACATGCGTTTAAACTACGAGCAAAACCAGGATCTATTAGAGGCACAAAGAACCGGTTCATCAGACATCCTTATAAATAGGTATAATATAAACATATCAGTCGCTGAAACTCAATCAATTTACAGCATGCTCCCTCTCTCTCTTTTTCTCTCGCTAAATCTGAAAATCTGTAAACGAAAAACTATTCATGAAAAAATCAGTCTTTTTTTTTTAATCCATCTGAACCGTTACGATAAATACAACAGTTGCAAAGTAGATATAATGTATATTAGACTCCTTTCAACGATTCAGGTTTTCAGATATTTCATTTTCCTACCACCATAGACATTACGGCTGAGCTTCATGAAAAAAAGAAATTACTTCAAAGTTTATGAAAGTTGGTTTTACTCATTCTTGGATATCTCAAGTTCGTTTTTTTCGTGAACTCGAGCACGTACGCAAAGACACGATTTGTATAAAAAGTCTTATAAAAACGTCAGAATGTTTAATTTCAATTTCGACTTTATTCTCAACCCCGACGCCTCTCATAGAATTAAAAAAGAAAACATCTACTTTTGATCTACGTAGCTACGTTGTTTCATCAAGGAAGAATTTTGGATTAGAAATTGGAAGTTGTGACACATGCATAAAAAGAAACAAATAATCTGATAATACACCAGCACGGAAGAAAATACACATTTCTCGTTTGTTTCTACGAACATTTCGAATCTATCTGGAAAGTTTTGAAATGAAAGCTAAAGTAAATCGAATCCTAGCTTCCATACACATTTAAAGTCTCAGTTAGTAATTATCAAAACAACAAAATCGTTTTCTAATTCATAAACGGTACAAGAACAAGTATTTGTAGTAGGTGACCAGACTGGAATTGAACTGTTATGAATTTACCAGTATTGACTAATACAGATATATTTGAAGCCATGCCTGACCTCATGACAGTCATAACAAATCAAAATATCAGTTCCAATTTTACAAGATATTATTGAATAAGTACAGGGGCCAGTTGCGCAGTGAATGCTTGGATTTAAGACCAGTCTAAGACAATCTTCATTCTATAGCCAATTGAACAACTTAACGACCAGTCTAAAGATTTACGATAGCTTTTGGACTTCTGACAACTGGGCCCTGAGGTTTCTAGTCTAATTTCAACAGATCGACAAAATGAGAAAACCCAATTAGACAATATGACCGAAAGAAGATAATTTCTTGAAGATGATAATGATTTACTTACAGTTAATATGAGATTGTTGGCAAGTTCTTTAGCTTGTTGCAGACCAACTACCGATGTATGTCTGAAATATCATTAGTTATTAATATATCAATGATTACTACCAGGATATATGAGAACAGTGAGGCCAGTTTCTGATCGATACATACTGTAGATGTAGATGCATTGGTTCCATCGATTCTCGGCCCGATCCCGGTTCCGGGAATCCAGATCCTTTACCTCTCATCGTCACTTTACAACCAGTTTCAACTTCAATATGTCCCAGATACGAGCACTGTGCAAATAGTATTTGATAGTTCAACATCGTCAGTAAGGGCGAGATCGGTGTATAGTGGAATTTTTATATTTTTCCATTATGAAAACAAGATACATAGAGCGATTATTCTACTTACACCGGGTCCAGCAAGCTTTTCTTTCACATCAAATGATGGCGGAGCAGTATCGAGACCTATGTATAACTTCTCTTGCATATGCAATACCTGAACAGTAAACATTATTGAAACATACTTCATAAGCCATTTCAAAAGAAGACTCTAGGTTCAAATTCGCTAAAAATCTTAACTAACTCAAATTCTTAGTTAGTTGCGCTTGGTTAATTCATTTTTGCAAACAGGATGATGATTTAGATTTAACTATTTCCAGGCTTTAACTTTTTTTTTATGAAACTAGAGTCTGATGGAATATCGGTTCTACTTACAGGTGACACTGATACAGTCGATGTAGTACTAGTAACTGGTAAACTGATAGGTCCTAAACTACCCTGTCGTTCTAACTGTTCTAAAAATCGATTTCCTTTATATCTGCTCTGTCGATTTGTATGCGATTCGATGATCTGATGTACTTTTTGAACAGCCACTTAAAATATAAAACATTTTCGATGTATTTCTAATTCGATTGAATAAATGCAATTGATTTTTCTTTGTTACCATGTCAACAATGCATAACCTTCGTTTTATAACTTTAGAGGGCCCAGTTTTACAACCCCCCTTTTGTACAAATCTTACGCATTATGTACTTCATGACGGGTCCCTAACGATAATAAATAGACTTCTCTATAGATGTACTTACTGTCAACTGCCTGTTGGTTTGGTCCTTGTATACATAAATACAATGGTCTCTCTCTGTAATTAAAGAAACACTACTTCAAACAATATTCTATAAATGAAGAATTAATAATCTGAAAGATCAGTTTGAGAACGATACAATACCCCGGGTTCCTAGCTTTATCCGATTCAAACAAGTAGCGCCCTCTAGTGGAAACAGCGGCTCCCGTTTGCTTCGAGATCTGAAACGCAGAGAGTTAGAATCATACAGAATCCTGAACGATATCGGTAACGTCTAATTACGATTTGATCGATGTTAAATCACCTCATCTTGCGTCGCCCCTCGGGTTAACAGGTTTCTACACGCTATCGGAACATCGTTTATTTCAACTTCGGCTACAATCAAATTCTGTGATGCGGCTGACGGCTGAAAGAGAAACAATCAAAATTCTCGATATCTATCTCTTCAGTTAATTTGCATTTGTACTCAAATCAATTCTCATTTTATCCCAGAGAATGAGGATCGATGCCAACCATATCATTCACAGTCACCATTATTTACACCAGTAACCACTATGTTTGTTTGTATATTTGCCATAAATCTATGTTGTTCAGGTCATGGTTTCCCTAGACTAACTAACCCTAAAGGATTATCCATTAAGAACTATGACAGGACGGCCAAGTGTTGCCCACTCACTGTAAGCAGCCAACAGGACTCGAACCAGCTGGTCATTCGACACCAATCGAGAATGCAACAGCATCAAACCTTATCCCACTGAGCTACTGAGCCAGCTTAAAAATAAATGCTTACCCGAGATTTAACAGGCTGCGTTATTCCTGCCAATTGCGAAGGCTTCAATTTGCCTTTAGCGATCAACATGGCATTGACGCGCGCAGCGGCCGCGGCAGCTGCTTCTAAACTACTCTTCGACGGATCAAAATTATTCACATCCCAATTCGCCGCAGTATTATTATTATTACCGAGGCCCCTGTTTTAAAGAGATTCAATACGAAACATTAATTAAAACAAACAGATGTTTTCATTATGCTTGGACAACATCAGTGATGGAGAAGTGGGGCATAAGGAACAAATAATTAAACTAGGCGGGGCACTTTAAAGCAGGTTTTGATTTTCCGTGCAGCGCAGTCGGAGCGTCTCACTCAGTCAGGCGTTATAATGAAATATTCTGTAATCAGTATAGAGACCAAATAAAACCAGCCTAATTCAATTTCTATTCATTCATCATAAAAAGGTAATCATGCAGCATGTAGAAAACAATGCCTCAGACACGTTTGCAGTGTTTACCGCAAGGCCTCCAATAATCTAATCTAGGGCAGGGCGGCAACCAGTCTTTTTGTGGTTGAAAAATCTAACGTAATTTTTGCCTGTAAGCGAATTTGACCACGTCCTTAAGCGTGTTTTTGTTTAAGGCGTATTTATTTGCATTTACGTGAACTTTAACTGATGCGTTTAAAACCTAAATTCGGTGAAAGCTGGACAGATTTATGAGTAAACAAAGAATAATCCTCACCGATCAGAAAAGGTGGCCATTTTGTATTAATTGCGACTTGTTCCGTGGCTAGGGGCGACTGTGGCAGGCGAGGTATTTTTCCTAGGCCATAACCAACCAATTAAATCCAATTAAACATTTATTGATATAATACCGCGAGTACATACAGCAAAGAGGCGTTTTACGTCAAACGAACGTTATAAGCAAAAGTCGAATGATTTTCCGAAAATGGAGTCCCGAAATTTTAGCTAGAATTCTGGACATGGTTCCATTGATTTTATAGAAATCTATATAAAAAGCGATTTATTAGGACTCGGAGGCTCAGGCCACTATGGCATCGCCAGGACCCGAGACCTTTTGTGTCTCGATTGCGGCCCTGGGGTCGTCGAATAGAGGACAGTTTCCTCAGTCTACCGATCCTACGTTACCGGTTAACTGAAAAAGAGAAATCTGCGGTTCTGATAAGATATGAAGATTCTTCCAAATACGTCGCTATTGGCAACTGTTCACACGCTGATCAAAGGTCCCACATCCATCAATGGAGATTTCCACATGATCCCCAATCCCTACCCACGCTGCCAGTTTCATAAGCCAGCGATATGACAGGCCGGTGATATATTACATTTACTAGGGACTTCCGGATTTTGAATTGATTTTATAGTCCATATCGTATCCTGGAAATGATTATTTGCCGCTCATGCTCTCAGCAGTAATGACGATAGGTCCGTTTACTCGTTCTCAGATTACAAGCTTTCACAATCAGGCTTCGACTTCAAGTATTATGGCCTTTTATTGGAAGTCAAATCAATTTGCTGTTCTAGCACTTCACCGTCGATGAAGGAGTTTTCGGGGCTACGGTTCGAAGTTGAAGAAAACAGGTCTTCGCTCTGTCGTAGTTTCGGCGTTGTTAGCCAACTTTCGCTCTCTAACCGCGAAAGAATGTTTATTTATCAATGTTTGTTAAGGTGTGTGATCTGATGACGAATAACGTAAGCGAGCAATCTTTAATCAGAACAGCTTGGACTCGCCGGGAGATTGATTACACTCGGTAGCCGCCGCCGCCGCATTTTTCCGCACCAGAGATCAAAGATCTTTCATCGAAATGTCGTTATTCTATTCAAAAGTTGTCGCGGTCCTCGCCCAACCTCCGCATCTGCGATCGGATTTCGAGATTCAGCAGTTCTTACCGTGGTTCAGTAAGAAATCGGATTTATTTCGCTCATTGAAACCAAGTAAGTACCTAATGTCTAAATGACTACCTGACTACCGTAACCAATAAATCTATGCATTATTCATCATGTTGCATTAAATTGGATTCTGATGACGGAAAATCATGTCTGAATTTTCGTTTGTTGAGTCTCACTACGTATTTCCATTTATAATAATTCATACCGTGTAACAAAACCCAACGTTTAAATCGCGGCTATAAATTAGGAGTTATCAGCTTTCTGCGGATACGTGATCCGTAGGATTTCGCTGTAAAGACATCGTTAATTCGGATTTATAAATACAAATTAGTTTCAACGCGACGGATATGATGGCAATTTCGTAAAATCATAAGTCTGCTTTTGCTAATCCGTGATTAAAGAAATCTGCTATTTGTCATTTTAACAAACGCAGGTACGTAAATAAATTATCGATCAAGGCTACAAATGCGTGTTTCACACTTTCTTCTTCATGCGAGTCGTGAGAGATTTTTGTTCGCGCGCCGCCAAAAACACATTAATTTTACCTATAGTTGGAAAATGTCCGCTTAGTTGGTAGTGTGAAATAAATGAATTATCACAAGTCACGTTAGATATAAGCCAAACCTATAAATGCTTTATCATTAAAACAAACAGCTTTTCGCAATCTGTTTATGAATTTCACATTTCTCACTTGAAAATTAAGAAAAATAATTATAATACTTCGATTTCCTACGATCGTTCTCGTGATAAAAAATCAGCATCAATTATAACGTGAATTTTTGGTGCATGCGTGATTCTTTTTCAAGCCATATGTCGAAAAAGTTTGCATTCGCCTCAATGACTGGTTGTACTATAATGTACGTAAGTTTCGGTGGCCAAAGAACGTATAACGTATGACCATAGAGTGATAATTATATACATAAGCGATCCACGACTAATGAAATATACCCATTTAGCAGTTGTATTTACTCTTGCGCACTGGACGGTACAAACAACCAAAGCAAACCAACATCTTAAAGATAATATATATACACGGGATTAAGAGTGGGACGACGAACATAATACTTCAACTAACTTTCGTGAAAGCACTTGACAAATCGTTGTTTCTAGTAAAGCTATTGTTTGATAACTAATGGGATTTCATTGTTGAAGCGTTGTTGAAGTATATAGGTTTATGTCGCGATATCTCTACTGCCTAGTCGAATTCGATTACCAAAATGCGATTGAAATTACACGATCTGAAGAAATTTTCTGAGAAGGTTATTATATGTCTCTTTCAATTTACTCGGATGGCTCATATTTTAACCCGCCAATTCGTGAAAAAGCACATGTTTCGAATAACTGAGAATTCTAAATTGCATCCTTGAATCGCGAGTCTTTCTTTTAGTCCTTCTGCACGACGTTCTAAAACACTGCGGCTTCGTTAAGAAAGTCAAAGACGATATCATCATCAAACAAGGAGAAAAGGGTGATTGGTAAGTTTCCAAATGAATACAATGATTTAGAGACGAGGTAAATCGAAAATGAAATTGTCATGGGGGTCGAATTTTTTTAATTCGGAATTTACCACTTCATATGTATCAGCATATTTTTCCTTTAATTGCACGTACGTTTCTACTGAAAGTAAATCGTGGGATTTCTTCGCCAAATTTTACAATACGTCGTTACCGTTTTCGAAAAAAACACAAAGACGATATTGGGAAAAAAATGCGCACAAACAATCGAAGCAAATGTTCATAATAATTCATATTTGTCTTCTTCTTGTCCGCTTAAATTCTATTTCTTTGTCACGATCCATTAGCGGTGATAAACATTTGCATAGGGTTTATTTCAGGGGAGTCAGTCGATTTATTATCGAAGAATGCTTTAACACAATACTTTTAGTGAAAATATTTTCTATTATTAATGTTAGAATAAATAAACACACGAGAAAGCGTCCTATACAGAGATCTACCTGAATTGAAATTTTTTTTGTTGTTGAAATGTTGACTAACCTTGGCAAATCATAAATTCGTTTCATGACAATATGGAAGATTTTGGATAGGGTTACCTTGTCCCCGTCTTGCCCTTGAATATCTACAAGATTGTTACGTAATAAAGACTTTCCAATCTGTTCTTTTCCCGTAGCTTCTTCATAATCTTATCGGGAAAAGTTACCATCTACATTCACTACGCTAAAGTCGAGTCGGCAAGCGATGAAACGGACATTCCACCAGCGCCAGAGCAGACGCCGAAAACTGACGTACCTCTTACCGATCAAGATGAACGACTCGATGCACCAGTCGAGGACGAGCGACGGTGCCGTGAACGCAACAAAATCGGAACATTTGTTTGCTCACTCGGTAAATAAATTACAATCAAAATCTATACTTAAAAAGAGATTCAAACCCTAAGTCAGTGACGGACCATATGTACACTTATTACATACTTCTAAATTTTGAATCAAGCCCACTTCGTCTAGCCATTTCCCATATACATTTTATATCACGTGTCAAAAGCTTTTTATTTCTTCCCCTGGACTAAATATAATGTTATGTTATTTTCATTGTGCTATTGCTAATACCATGGTAACTGTGCTAAATAAAATATGATCAGAGACGTCAATTGTGAAAATATATTTTTCCTGAATAAATTATGGTAGGTTTATGATACGCAACGTGCTAATAAATCTGCGTCATTTCAAATAAATATTTGCGAGAAAGCTTAGTTTTCAAGAAGCAACAATAACGGCAAAATGTGGGATATTTTCGAAGGTAAATGTCTAGTCGTAGGGATAAATATTTCAAAAAAGATTGAAATAGATTTATTTATTAGATGTTGTGCATTTTCCCTAGGGCCCGGTGATACATTTGGTGAGGTAGCACTTCTGAGTGAGGATTGTATCCGTACGGCAAGCATCGTCGCCGATGAATCAACCGATCTGATCGCTATAGATCGCGATCTTTACAACAGATCCGTGAAAAACTTCATCGCCAAAGAATTCGAAGACAAGTCGAATTTCATCGCGGCAAGCGAATACTTCTCTAACTGGTCTCCGAAATATAGAAAACAGCTGGCCATGGCGCTTCGAAAAGAGACGTACAACTATGACACTGCTATAGTCAGACAAGGCGATCCGGTTACCGAAATATATTTCATCATCAGGTAGGTTTAATCACCATCGTTAAATAAGCCGTTAATAGGGAGAAATCACACCGTAGAATCATTAATAGTCCATTAAACCATCACAACTTATAAAGTTCGATTGGAGAAATTGTGTTTCTGTGTTATGAGCCTTTGCCTTCCATTAACCACACAATCGAGTTCATCACCTGCATTACATTCGATTTCACACTCTCAAATGCTTCATAAATCATCCAGCTGATTTTCCATTCTTGATATACTTATATCGGTGTGAAATTCATTATGAATGACGATGATTGGCATAGGTCGGTTCCTATTGCATTAGAACGGAATTGCTATTGCGGGAAAAACTAAATCAATTGGATTTGATACTCGGGATCCATACAGTAATTTATTCAGAATAATCCCCGATCTGACTCACGACTGTTAAAACTTGATGTTACATGGTTTACTGTAGTTTTCATTTTATCATTAAAGAAAGAATAGCACCGAACGCAGGACTAGAAAAACTAATTTCATTGACAAGAAAATGAATTGACGGGATTTATAGGTTATTGTTGTTTGTTATAGAATCGACGGGTTCGTTGCTGTAAAGCTTTACATGACAAAAAGAACAGGCGGGCGCTACTACTAGAGCGCTGTCAATGGGCCATTTTCGTGATAAAGAAATAAAATAATAGATAGACTGTAGTTAAAATTTAATGGCAGCTTCGCTTGTTCAATTTCATATCAATTCATCAACGTCATTGTCTATCTAGTGATTAATGCGAAAACACCGGACATTTTATTGACATGCAACACGCATTGATGACAAGTAAAATACGTGTTTTTCGTTACATCAGTTGATGATTCTAAAAACTGGGTAATAAATATCTTTATCGAGATAATGATTCAATGCAATATCAGAATGCTACTACCACGGAATGATTTTAAAAAAATGACAATGCATAGCAAATTGTAGTAAAAGCTATGAAAAGGTGATATTATGACTTAGGAAAATAATCTTATTTCATTATTTCAGCGGTGAAGTAAAGATGACGATAAACCCGATTTCGCTACGACACCAGTACGCCAATCTCTGCCGGGATGAACATAAGTCGATTCTTCCGATCAATCAAAGTAACAGGTAATCTCAGATCTATGTTTTTAAAATGCCCTTATTCTTTCAAATGTTTTGGGTACTTCATGAAAGTACCTCTCGACATGGGCTTTCAATTCGGTTTAATCTCGTAAATGTCTATAAAGGTTTTAACACTTTCGAGTCACGTATTCAGATTTTGACTCAATTTCAGCAATGCCTCTCAACGACAAGATGAACACGAACCGACACATTCTATCAAATATAAACGACCGTCTCCGTTGCGAAAAGCTGTGGATCTTTGTTTACTTGGTAGAAATGAAATCATCGGTACGGTATTAAAGGCTGCCTGATTCATTGAAAGGGGTAAACGGCACATCAGCTATCCGGTCAGATACCGCCACTTAAATGTCAGATGTACTCAAAATTAATGTCAGATGTGATCAAAATTAGCTAATTTTCAATTCACTTTGGGTTGAAGTGTTCCAATCAAATAGCTAGGCACATACGCTTAAAGAGTAAGAGTAGAGATCCAGCGTTATCGTCGCACTGTACGCTATAGTGAACCTGGCGAATTCTGGTTGGATGAAACGTTGCGCCGCTACCCCCATTCCAACGTAGCCTATTGCAGCTCTGAAACGCTCTTTTAATTCCATTTTCTGCAGGAGACATAGAGGTTTTACTAGACATGGACACGTACATACAAAGCGCTGTATGCACCCAAAGGACAGAAGTGCTCGTTCTCGAAATGAAACATTACGAACGACTGCTGGTGAAACGAAATCCTCACGCGATCGAACTGATGAAAAATTGTCTGCACTTTAAATTAAAACATCGTTTCGCTGCGTTCATGTGTAAGATACCGCTACTGCGAACGATCGTAGATATGGCCGCAGAATTCAATCGCGAAACCGCTCCCCCTAGCGGAGGGATTGTTACAGGTAGAGGCGATGGAAAAAGGTCGTCGTCGTCGTCGTCGACGTCAATTCATTACGCGTCGGCGCAGTCGCATCACTCGACCGATTCATTCTCGTTGCCTCCGCGTGGTCCAGTGATCGATTTGCACGGACCCGGCACCGTATTCCATCGCATCCGAACGCGGGAGAAGGCGAAACAAAAGCGTAAAATGTTGCGCGAAAAATATCAAGATCCGACGCAGAAATCGACGGCAAACGTGTCCGGTTCACCGACGCAGAAAGAAACGTCGAGCGCCGCGAACGATTTCGCGGTAAAACAACGAAACATGGCACATCGGATCACAGTCGGCGATGAAAGTTTTTACGAACTTTTAGGCAGCAGTGATTCGGAACTCTCCGACCTTGAGAGGAGAATGAAAGTATGGATGGGTCAAGGTCAAGGTCGTTTAAATGATACGCAGCGATTCCCATGCGTGGTAAGCGGCATTCCTTGCAGCAGCATCAGCATGATGGAAACGTGTTATCTATCCCTTTTGGAAATTTGTTTTTGTTTTTTGGCTTTACGTAGCTTGTATCTTGGTTTGATTCGTAACTATCTTTTTCTTTAATTTTAGACACCGGATCGAATACCGATACCTTCAAAAGACAAGTACCGACCTAGAAGTCATTATCTCGACAGCAACTTTGGAATGGCTTTGGATGAAGTTGTAGCAGCAAACAAATGAAAACGAATTGAAACAAACAGCCAATGCAGTTCTTTAGATCCGCTCTGT
The DNA here is from genome assembly GCF_964204645.1 of Tubulanus polymorphus. Taxonomy (NCBI): domain Eukaryota; kingdom Metazoa; phylum Nemertea; class Palaeonemertea; order Tubulaniformes; family Tubulanidae; genus Tubulanus; species Tubulanus polymorphus. The sequence goes on along the minus strand of NC_134029.1, from coordinate 3,919,614 downwards.
ATCACATTGATATGTATTTATTCAGTACCACCAGGTCTCAATATAATTCAATATGATGATTTAAAGTCATTATCGATATCAAAAACAAATCAATCTCGGTGTAACGTGTTTTTTTTTGTTATAGCAACATTTTATGGGTGGTCTCTAGACCTGAAGGTTCCTTGGTTCATCATAAAACAGATTAAATAGATCTTTGTTTTCTAAACTTGATTATAAGCAAGCACTGAATGAATAATAAATTATTACAATCACGCTTAAGTCTGTCTAGTAAATAGGTGCTGTGTACTAGATAGCCTGAGTGTCACCGTCGGTCATTGGACTACGTACCGTATAGCGACCCACTCTCTTGCTGAATCATTTAGAACGAATTCAGAGAAACGTTAACGTCCCACGCGGACAACAGCGATCCACAAATTCCACAGGTATGTTCTCGAGCAAACGAGGCCCTTTAAACTTCTCGCCGGTTTTAGACCTTATATCTACTTAGTCCTGGTTAAAATGTGTTCTAGGGTTGGTAAACGGCAAGATGTGGCGCAACCTTCCTGGCAATAGGGCCGAACGGGTGGCTGAGGATGATATTAGAATTCGACAGCTAGATCCAAATTCGAGGACGGACATTGAAGAAGCAATTTCGATTTCGGGAAAAGCCAACTGGAATTTAGTTCATGCACAGGTGGTCCAAGAAATGAAAGAACCAATTATTCAAGTAATTCTATTAATTAGCGTTTGCATTGTCTGGGTATATAGCCGTTCATTTCTTGTTGGTTTAATTCCCGTGGTTCTATTTCCGCTTATATTCTACGCTTATTGGCTGGCGTACGCGTATGATTACACCACGAGTGTCAGTGAAAGGGTTCCAAAGATCGCTAACAAAATTCGCTCTTCGAGTCCGAGTGAAGATGTTATTTTTATGATGGAACTGAAAGATTCTGGTAAACTGATAGGATGCGTTCATGTTTTGATTCGCGATGATATTCCTCCCAGTTTTGGCTCTGAACATCTTTCTTGGAAACCATTTGCCATGTTTCGCATGAACAGTATCCTTCCAGAATTTCAGGGGAGAGGACTGGGAAAAAGAATGCTAGAACACGTCATTGAACATTGCAAAGAAAAAGGCTATAAGAAATTATATGGAATCACTCATAGGGGCCGCATAGCCGCACATGAACTTTATAGAAAATACGGTTTTCGGAACTCAGGGCCCATAATTAAGGTACCAAGACAGATCCCAGTAATAGTTAAAGAATACATTCTTGACTTTTAGATTGGCATATATCTAATATTGAACATAAACAATGTAATCATGTGGTAATATTGTATTCAGTAATATACATCTATAACAAATGTTGAAAATATTATACAAAGTTAGTAAGAATTTTGTGAAAAAGCGTATATTTGTTAGGGTTTGAAATCGAGGGATGTTTTTCTATCATATGAGCAGTCTCAACGCAGAGTTCAAGATCTGGAGACCCCTAAGTTCCCTGATCGTACTCGAATCCTGAAATGAAAAAAATGAACGGTCGTTTCTTTTTCAAACCTGTCTCGTAAATAGATAGGCCTACTGTGCATACAGCGATTAATGGATTGTACCATATGTCTCTGAATTGAGTTCAACGACCTACATACATTAACGTTTATTTTGTTACGTAAAAAGAATAAAAAAGCCAGATAAATGTATACATAAATTACATAACGCCAAACGTTCCACTAGAAATACAACGACCCACAGCTTAGACTGGATGATATTAGAATTCGACAACTGGATCCAAATTCTACGACTGATATCAAAGACGTGATTTCGATTGCGGTGAATGCGAATTGGAGTTTGATCCACGCACAAGTGGCCCAAGAAATGAAAGAACCAATTGAGCAGTTTGTGCTATTGATTAGTGTTTGCATTGTCTGGGTATACAGCCGTTCATTTTTAGTTGGTTTAATTCCTGTGGTTATATTTCCGCTGATATTCTACGCCTATTGGCTGGCGTACGCGTATGATTACACCACGAGCGTCACTAAAACAATTCCACAGGTCGGCGATAAAATTCGCTCTTCGAGTCCGAGTGAAGATATTATTTTCATGATGGAACTGAAAGATTCTGGTAAACTACTCGTCACTACTCGTCACCTTGTTTTTCTATCATTTTCCTTGTTTCGATTTAAAATCGTTGTGCGGTTGGTGCGCGTTGCTTATCATAAAAATACGCGTAGCTCTGCCTGAATCTAAATGTTTCATCGTTACTAGTTCGATCTGTTCCGCATTTCCGACGTCGACCATTCTTCTTCGAGAATAGGATCCGCAACCGCGTTGTTAAAGCATCGTATATAACCTAAGCACCTGGTTCATTTGCTGGATTACATATTGTTTTTATCGGTTGAATTGTTGATATAAAAATGTGGCGCAACCCTCTCGGCACTAGGGCCAGTCAACGGGCAGGTATGAGTGATATTAATATTCGACATCTGGATCCAAATTCTGAGACAGATATCAAAGATGTTACTTCGACTGTAATGAAAGCCAATGGGAATTTAGTTCACGCAGAAGTGGCCCAAAAAATGAAAGAACCAATTGCGCAGGTTGTTCTATTAATCAGTGTTTGTATTGTCTGGGTATACAGCCGTTCATTTTTAGTTGGTTTAATTCCTGTGGTTCTATTTCCGCTGATATTCTACGCCTATTGGCTGGCGTACGCGTTTAATTACACCACGAATGTCATCGATAAAGTTCCTCAGATCGCCGAAAAAATTCGCTCTTCGAGTCCGAGTGAAGATGTTATTTTTATGATGGAACTGAAAGATTCTGGTAAACTGATAGGATGCGTTCATGTTTATATTCGCGATGATATTCCACCATCCATTTATGGTTCTCAAGAGCTCCTATGCAAACCTATACCCACCTTCGATATGAACTGCATCCATCCTGAATTTCAAAGGAAAGGACTTGGTAAAATATTACTGGAACACGTTATTGAATATTGCAAAGAAAAAGGCTATGAACAGTTATATGGGACATCTCGGAATGGACGCGTAGCAGCACATCGTCTTTATAGAAAGTGTGGTTTTCAGGATTGTGGCCCTAAAATTAAGATACCACGAAAAAATATTCCAGCTATCGTACATAACTTCATACTTGATTTAAAGACACACAAGGAGTAAACATTTCACCACAACATACTATATTTCACGTGATGCAGTTATGTTTGATATCATATCTTTAAAGCGGATTTTTCTATGCCATGAGAAGAACGTTCTTAACAGCTTTTTTCAAAGATTTTTAAATCCACTGTTTTGAATAGAAAATACTCACATGCATAGTAAATGTTTGTATATTACGCTTCCGATTTCGATTTTCGAAAGTGAAAATGCGCTTTCTATATACCGGGCAAACGTGTCCCAGTGAATAATCACCGATGACCTATATGATATTGATTGTGGTGTATAGCGAAAAAACATACTACATATACATGGTATCGTAGCATATCAAAACTAGAAGCACTCGGTTCATTTGCTGGAATACATATTGTTCTTTACACTATGAAGTGTTGACATGATGTGGCGCAACCTTCTCGGCACTAGGACCGCTCAACGGGCAGGTATGGGTGATATTAAGATTCGACATCTGGATCCAAATTCTAAGACGGATATCAAAGGTGTTACATCGATTGTGACGAAAGCTAATTGGAATTTAGTCCACGCAGAAGTGGCCCAAAAAATGAAAGAACCAATTGCGCAGGTTGTTCTATTAATTAGCGTTTGTATTGTCTGGGTATACAGCCGTTCATTTCTTGTTGGTTTAATTCCTGTGGTTTTATTTCCGCTGATATTCTACGCCTATTGGCTGGCGTACGCGTATGATTACACCACGAGCGTCGCTGAAAGAGTTCCAAAGATCGCTGACAAAATTCGCACTTCGAGTCCGAGCGAAGATGTTATTTTCATGATGGAACTGAAAGATTCTGGTAAACTGGTAGGGTGCGTTCATGTTTCTATTCGCGATGATATTCCTTCCAGTTTCGGCTCTGAAGAGCTCCTATGCAAACCTATACCCACCTTCAACATGAACTGCATCCATCCTGAATTTCAAAGGAAAGGACTTGGTAAAATATTACTGGAACACGTTATTGCATATTGCAAAGAAAAAGGCTATGAACAGTTATATGGGTCAGCTCGGAATGGACGCGTAGCAGCACACCGTCTTTATAGAAAGTGTGGTTTTCAGGATTCCGGCCCCAGAATTAAGGTGCCAAGACAATTCATTCCAGTTTTTGGGCATGACTATATACTTGATTTAAAGACACACAAGGAATAAAGATTTCACCACAACATTATGTATTTTACGACACATTCTTTTTTGATGATACACTGAAAGCGTTTTTTGTTTCTGATAATCAAAAGACGGTTTAAGAGAGATTATTAAAAATGAAGCATTTTATTTCCGCCGTTTTGAATGGTTAACGCAAAATACAGTAGAAAACTTTATGTATGTAACACTCAAAGCACTGAAGAGTGAGCTTATAACACAAATACTATTCCTGTGATGTTGATTTTTAAAGTGTACACATAAAGCTAAATGGGATATTCAGTTTTCGTATCTGCTAGATCCAGAGGTTTTCTCACTCTTGTACGTCGTGCGTTAGTCACTAACAGTAGTTTTGTCAATAAATGATATACTTGAAAAGGTCTTCGGCAGTTTTTTCATCCACAGTTTGCATTTCATGTCGCTGTTTAAATTCCACCTGTGAAATGAAGCATATTCCCGACGCACTACCAATGACGATCGATCGGTGTCGTTGAAAATCGTCGGTAAACAAAATATTTTTAAACTTCCATTTTTACCGTAAACTGGACACCGTTGCTCGTGAAATATCCTCGCCTCCGATCTCAGTGTGATCTGTCTCGTTTGTTCACTACTCATGATCGGCTGATGTTCGCTACAGCGCGCGATCGTGGTGAGTCTTCGCAACCACGATGCCCGGTTTTGAGCGACCTGGACGCAACAACGCGGCCTTTGAATTTCGAACGACGTTCGATTCGTCGTCGAATCCGGTGACGTTCGGAATTTCGTCGACGATGACCTTGCGACAACTTTAGAAGCAATGACGGACATTCTCCTTGCTCAGGACTTTCTTCGGGGCTTCACACAGATGATCAACGGCGGTCTTCTTGGTCTTTGAATAGTGATTAGGTTCCTACGCTGCACTCACACGGCCGAGTATAGATGTGTTTCTGAGGAAAATTGTTATAAACGAATGGAAAACAAATTACCTTCATATTCATAGGATCTCGAGACTGGTGTCGAAATCAGATACATACTAAGATATTAAGATACCATCTTGTTTTATACATTCTGCGTCGATATAAATTCAAACATATCTTCTCGTATGTCTTTGCTGAATATGTACAGCGACGATAACTGCAAACCCGCAATAAACGTCTGTAAACGCGCAAAATTTATCACACGTTTACAAATCAAAACTAACTCAAATCTGGTTTCGATTCAATTCACCACCGACAATCACGTAATGACACGAAATTCAGTTTGAAATCCTACAGATATTCGCTATACGAGAACGAACTGATATTTTATTCACCCAAAAAGCCATCGAAACATTTCGACACTCTGTCACCAACCACTCGGTCCGATGAAACGCCTGTGAATTGAGCGTGTGAACAAAAAATCTCACGCAACAAAATACGGACCTTTTCAGAAAATAAATCGAAAAGAACCCTCACGCCATTCCCGCGGCGAATTTGACTAGCCGATTAATTGCAGGTGTTTATCGGTAGTTTTCCTAATTAATACAACTACCGACCGGGGTGCATTAGTCGTTTTCCTGCGTTAGAGAGGTACCGTTTCGTATTATGTAAATAGATCCCGCTTGGAAAAGAAATAAAACAGATCACCGCGGGCAGCTTAAGACCCTCCAGCCAATGTTAATCTTGTGCACGGGAGCGAATCTTTTTAATCAGTATGTACACAGCCATTAAAGAAAACAGCCACAAAATACATTTTAACTTCAGTGTTGTGCACTTTATTTTCGTAGTGAAAAGAACAAAAGAATACAAAAAGTGAAAATCGTTCTTTCCGAGTCTAAGTATCAAGTGTAAACATTGTTTTGCATTATGGAATACAACTCTTGAATCGACAGATTGGTGCTGGAAACATTCGCCTTGTGGAAAGTTCGTCTTGTAAGCGACGGTGCACTTTATATTCAGGATTAAGTTTCGATATACTTAGAATTTCATAATCCAAATCATTCACATATAAAGCTATATATCTACCATTATACAAATAGTACTAAAATCCTTTCTTTTCCATCATATTCAGTCAGTCGCTCGAATTTGCACGTGGACACTTTCTTCTGGCATTGACTTTTGTTCTGATTAGATCGATGACTTTGACTAGAACGACTCCGAGCAGAAAACCACCTCCCCCTGCAGCCGCTGCCACGTATATAGTCATTGAATCCATACCGCCGATATTCATCGGATTTTCTGTCGTGTCGTTAAAACCTAGCATACAAGAAAGGGGATGTCAAAGTAATGTATAATTCATAAATATGATGAACTTTGGATGAACGCAAATACTATAAACTCTTAACGTTACATCTTTCTCGTTATCATATTCATTACGGTTAACAAAAAAAAAAAAACAGTTACTGCCGTTTGATTGAAAACCAATAGTCACTGAGCGTACGTGACTTTAAGTAAGAGTAAACGTAAAGACGAGTATTATCAGTACTTTGAAGGTTACTTGATTTCATTAAAAATACGAGCTTTCGCTACAAATGTATAGTAGCAATTTATCAGGTGAACAAGACTAGTGAATTAAGAGAATACACTTTAACCAGTACCAGCCAACAGTATTTCCACCAGTGTGAAAGTAATAACGAACTGAAACACGCTTTTCGCGTTAACCGTAGATACATAACAAAGTAGAATTTCATCGAATCAATTCAATCCGAACAACGACGTTTCGGCTGTTGGCTTACAGCCATCATCTGGTTGTTAATGAAATTCATCGCATGAAATTCTATTGTGGGACTTCTTCATCTAATGACGAACTTTGTAATATTGATATTAAAACATTAATTTTCTAGTAATAGGATTATAATTTGAGAAAAATCATCATCTCAGAAAGAACATAAACACAGAATTTGCCAATTTCAAGACAGAAACAGACAACAACGATGCTTACGGTTAGAAAGTAGAGTCATTTGCCACGATATATTCAGCAGAGATGTTTTCAGACAGAATATCAAACAGCATTTAAATATGTAACGCTAAGATTTACAAATACAATTCCTCATTAATTAATTTCGCGTGAAACCAATTATTCGATATTTACCCAAATCAGGAACTCGGTAGTTCCCTATAGAGGGAGAGCGGTACATCACGTTGCGATCAGTTCGATTCTCATTATTTAAACAAACTGATATCGATGCGAAAGAATGATGGTTTTACGATTCATGCAGTCACGTGAGTTGATAAACGCTGTATTTAGGGCGGGTACTGAATGAAATGACAATATGCGACTAATGAGGATTCCCACTTAATTCTTGAAAGAGTTTGTGTTTGTTGGACTTAACAGGTATAGAATATATAACAGATAACTGCTGGAGTTTGCTATATCTGTTAGATGTCGCTCTATGTTTGAATACTCTTTATCTACAGTTCATTTCAGTTCAGTTCAATATTCAATACGAGTTTCATCCTTGATAAAAACTTTGCCCAGAAATTTGACTTCGATAGAACCTAGATATAATTCATAATTCGACGTCATTACTATTTTTTGGTAGAACTTGTATTTTCATTCGATTGTAAATTAGAGATCATTTTCATACTTTTGGAATATTCGTAGCGGACGAAGGTGTTATGAAAGTAAATTTCTCTGTCCATACTATTTTTCTTCGTAGTGGTTGATATGAGGAATAAAAACACGCCTAGCCAGGCCTGTTACCTTCATATGAACTAAGGCTTGCTTATTTCTGGTTTGGTCGCGTGTTTTATTGCGTGATGCAAACGAACTCGAAACCATAGCTACTAATTTTCTCTTCTGCATCATATTGTGTCGTGTGTGAATCAGCTGGTCACCACAGATTTATCCGCTGCTACGAATTCGATCTGGTATATGTACATACACTGGTAACAAAAATGAGAACGCATCTAGTTCTTGGTAGGAAAGTTCTTCGCAAATCAAATTATCACAAATTCAAATATTACGTTCTGCTTTGATATCATAAGGAGCGATCAGCACCGTATAGTGGCGCTTCTCTCCCTCTCAATCTATGTAACATTATGGAAGTCATCACTCGTCAGCGAGCTTTCAGCAGCTCTATTAATCATTGGTAGATGTAACTGCGAGCACCTATAACGCCATCGAGAAAAGTGACCAACCTGTTCGATCTGAATCGGCGCCAGGTGGCGGCAGCAGGGATTTATTTACCTTAAGTTCAAACTAAAAGCCCGCCAATATTCATTGGTACCGCAATATTGTTCAGTTGAATATGTCGAACTGTTTTGCCCAAAGTTTTACTGCGTGAAAAAGACGGACTTTTTGCAACAAGAATAATTTAAAAAATTCTGTAATTCCAAAGCAAAAATGAGCTGTCCGTTCAGCTGTAGTGGCGCAGAACTGAGGCGAATGGGAACAATAACAAAGCCATCGGAACAGGTGGAAATATTACGTAAAATCAGCTCGACATCAACTGGTTCAGCTTGCAGCTCTGACGATCAGCTCGGTGAAAGGAAACTGGATTTAAGAGGACTTGTTGAGGCGGTAGGCACACTTATTGTACCATCGGTAAGTATGAAATACTATTTTCTTTCTTTTTCTTGGATGTTTGCCTTCTCATCTGCCTCAGCGGATATTCATATAAATTCGCTATACACACACTGTTAACACTGACTCGGTATTGTAATATACTCATTTTACACTTATCACAATCACCCTCCGTGGATTAAACTAGAGTCATCATTCTCTATTCATCGAGAACGCTTCCTGATGAATATGATATACGTACACATATCACTCTAGTCGTATCATGTGTAAATTGCTTAGAACGATCAAGGCGGGTTTAGATTCAGATTGAACAGAGAACTTGACATATGGGAAGCTTCATTTTTGCCTAAAAGAAAACGACTATCGATGAAGTAACATGTGCTCCGCATAAAATTGTCCTAATGGCCCAAACATTCTCCTGAAAACAGTTGTTTCAGATTCCTGAATAATCCAAAATCAAACTCGATTCTTGTTCCGCGACCTTTATAAATCGGGTAAAGCTTGTTCTGACTTTTCAATTTTGCGCAAAAGACTTTTATTGCTACCTCAGGGTAACATTAAATCCGCTTTGAAAAAGGTGATGCATATTCGGCTCAGGCAGCTGAAAAATCGATGCACCCTCGAAACACGAAACTGATATTTAAGTATCGATACAAAAAGCAAATGCATCCAGGGGTCTGAAAGCTCAAAGAAACATGACATCAAACGCGTGAGATACTGCAAGGGATTTTACATCAAAAAACTCGAAAGAAAGATCCTCTTTCCGCGGTAACATAATCTTAGGTCAGGCATTACTTTTGATGCGATGATCGGATTACTTTTTGTTCAACAACGTTTTTATGTGCGTGTATATCTACAGACATATTGATTAAGAATCGGTAGGATTTTATGAGAACATTCGGAAAACTAACATCTGTCGATGGACGAACGGCGACGATAGAGAGGAAATATAAACAAATAATTCGGTGGTTTGGTAATCGAAAGACAGTAATTTGTGACATATTGAAGAGCAAATTCAGCGTAATGTAGTTCACGACGAATCGGGTGTCTCTGAAAGCAGACGCGAATTGGAGCAAACAAGAATCGTCCCGAGTTACATAAACGGCTTGTTGAAAATTGATTAACTTTCAGGTAGTGACATTGATTGAATTACATTGGCAATATGACCGACAGATTTCCATTCGATAACTGTAATTTCAGAAGCAGCAAATTTGCGCCTATTTAGAAACCTAATAATATGTTACGCAACCTCTCTCGGTGAGCAGAGCAAAGCAAATCGGATCGTGTATGGTGTCGCAATTTTAAGATGGACTTCAGGGAAGCGTTCAAAGCGCGTACAATTTCAAGTTGTCGAAAGCCGAAAGGCTTCTGCATTTTCTGAGATTACATCAACAACATAAACAATAGCGCCTTCATTTAGATATTCATATGTCAAATTGACCTTTTTAGATTGACGGAAATTTGATATAGTATATGCTAGGAGCCGGGGTGTAGGGAAAGAAAGATTTACCTTTAAGATTTCTACTTTCCCCAGAGGCCTTGAGAAAAAGATCCAGACCATTAAGAATTGTCGTTAATCAGAAAACTTCAAACTTTCGAAAGAATATTCATATGAAATACGTCTTTAATCGAGAAATCTGATGTAGGCAAATATAGAGTAAATCGTTCTATTCAATATTGATAATTGGTATCGATTCTCACGGGGATTCATCATCTTCATGAAAATTACCGATTCGCGCGCAAAATATTGACGATGAATATAGAGAAATGAACCTAGGTAGACCTCCGTTAACTTCTTCAATCGTTAAGTCAACAACTGAATATAAACACAGGGAGTTCCAGCGCGAGTTATTTCGTGACGTGGCTGCCCGCTGAATTGCGGATGCCACTATGCGAACCTCGTTGGGAATTTCCATTGAAAAATCTTCGCGGATCGACGAGAAAGTTTATTTACGGCGAACGAATTTCGTCGATCTACGTCATTGCACCCGAGAATAGCTCGAAAGAATGAGGAGAATTATATGAAAGTTGGCCGCACTTATCGGTACACTGAAAGACCCCGCGCAGTGTGTTCGATTGGAAATGAAAAACCTCGATATAGCTAATATGGAATCCGAAGTTTTACAGTAATATGAATCATTGAAAAACAGGTGCGGACGATTAATCGTCAATACCATAAACTGACAAAGATTTTTGCGATTTTTTTTTTTAGTGGTTGCTGAAAACCATCTACACTTCGTGTTCTGACCAAACCACACCAAACCAAACCAAACCAAACCAAACCAAACCAAACCAAACCAAACCAAACCAAACCAAACCAAACCAAACCAAACCAAACCAAACCAAACCAAACCAAACCAAACCAAACCAAACCAAACCAAACCAAACCAAACCAAACCAAACCAAACCAAACCAAACCAAACCAAACCAAACCAAACCAAACCAAACCAAACCAAACCAAACCAAACCAAACTAAACCGCGTGTCGCGTTATGTATAAGTAAGCGCGTGGCCGCGTGCCAACTATATATATCTGGGGAAAATATACGGAGCAGTCCAGCATTTTCATTAAGCGTATTACAATGATCTTACACCGTGTATCGTGCATCATTTGCGATTAATACGGTTAATATTCGAAGTCGAAACGATTCCACCTGGGAGCGTATTATAACTTACAATATACGTACCTTAATGCTATTACGAGCATTAGTTACTGCACGTTCTCAGAACTCACTAGGTGCGCCTAGTAACAGTCGCTAATCCGGACGAGTTCACAACTATCTCCAATTTATCTCACAACTGTCATTTTGATATATTTCGTGAATGGTCTTTATAAACCATGGGTTGTTAATAAATTGCGCACAAAGACACAAAACGTAGGGATAAAACACAGAAACCGTAATCTAGAATTGCAATATTATCATCATCTAACGTACGGCTGGTGGGAGCCTTTTCAATACTCATATCAATTCCTGTCTTAAATACCGTGAAGATACATTTCTACAACTTTTATGCACGTTTTATTCATTTTAAAGCAGATATTTGTTATAGTTTACTATACGAATTGTATATATGTGTTTCATGACCAATCGATAACACATTTTGATCCGCGATCATTGATCACCATTAAGAAAGCCATACATACACAGACGTGAAGCGCGCAGAAACATAATTTTGAATGAGATATCAGATTTGTAGTGACAATCGTCTCAAATATCTAACTAATCAGACACTAGGAAATTGGAAGCTAGATTTGTCAAATCAGGAATGGAATTAATATTGCAGAATGCTGCCTTTCTTGGTCTGGGTATGACTGGCCCTGAAGGCACTGAGTTAACTATTCAATAAATGATCGATATGACGAGTTAAGGCGTGTAGGTTTGTGTCACTATAATTCATACTAAATACTATAAGTCTGTGCATACCGAGGATTCGACCAGGTCTCTGAAGTCCAGTTTTCCACGGTTGGAGATGAATATCGTGACTATCGATTCGCAACTAGATCATTATCCACCTCATTTCTTGAAAATATGGCCAAGTGAAGGATGGATTGCAGGCTCATATAACCACGGAGGGGTTTCGTCCGTTCTGACCCACCCCCAGACCCCCAAATACCATTTTTGATAGATGATGATAAACTGTTTGAATGAGAGAACGAAAGGGTAATTGCTAATGAATAGACAATTTGGTGACCAGTCACCGCATCTGAGTGATTATGCGTACTGACCAATGCATCAACATCCACTTCAAAAAACACAGGCCGCGCAAAAGCTCTGTGGTGTAATGATTTGAATGCAGGAGTCCTTCGATCGCCTTTAGAAGGAGAGTGGTTAAAAAACTAATTCTATTATAATAGATTTTGATCATTTTGTTCAACCCATGCAATACGCATAAAAACGGCAAACGTAAGTTACCCCGGTGTCAGGAGGAATCTGGTTTGTGTAAAGAGAATATTGATATCGAAATGTCGTCATATCTACAATAGGTAAGCTACAGGTATCTTAGACAGTCGATCAATGAATGATTCTAAACTCTGCATCAAAACGTTCGCTTCGAATATCAAAGTTCAGAATAGGAGTTCATCCGCAGCGTTCTAACACAATCAACACTATTGCACCGACGTGTTGATTAACTTAACGTGTCCAGGCAGATGATTTGACGTATTCAGATCATTTGTTTCAGAGATTTGTGTTAGTGAGTATCAGCTCCAGTAATCTTGGGGAAGCGAGTGTTGTTACCTCGAAATGTGGTTCATGCGTAAAAGAATATTGGAAGATGAACGTGAAACGGAATCAATAATGATTAGCATCTATCTATCTATCGTATAAGAAATTTCTCCTTTCCCGGTGTCTTTTTTATAACGGTTATTTAATCTCTTCTAACACATCAAAGTTCCCTTGTTATCTATTGCTAAACCAAGGGCAGCGGCTTGGGATAAACACATCAACACGTTCAAAACGAACGTCATTATTTTGTTCATGATGATCTCCCATAGTCAGCAATGTTACCGTACGCGACATTACGTTGTCCGCTTTTTCGATCGTTTATCTCGTGCGAAATGCTTCCAAACTCACCATCATCGTTCTCGCTGCGGAACTCATGTACAGTGCAAACCTCCTCTCTTTCTTCCGTGCAACATAAAAAATATTATCATAACGAATTCTGTGTCAGTATGAAAACTCGGCAGTTAGCGGAGTAAGATCTTCGGTTTCAAGAAATACGTGCCGCGATTATACGATCATTTCATAGATGTTGTGATTCATTCCTTCAACACATCCTCATGTATTATACCTCGTTATGTGTTTTTGAAGGTGGTTTTTCGCTGAACAGTCAAATAGATTCTAAAACTCTAACCTAACGAGGATTTCGTGTGACTGCTTTAAGTTAATATTTATATCGCTGTTCAAAATAATCTTTCCAAAATATATTTTTGGTTCATTCATTCATTCATCGAACTTTAGGAGCTGTCACGTGAATAAACAGTTTCACAGTTGATTACGGATAGTAATAGTGTCAATATTTGATAAACGCTGTTGATAGATTTGAAATCTGAAATATCCATTCGTATTGATTGGATAACACCTTTCAGCGCGCTTTCCGTTTAAGGGCAAATACTTGGTCAGCAATTAGCCACTGTGTCAGCTGACAGTCACCAGTATAAATAATCTGGGAAACATTGGGACTGAGAAAGATGCTGAAATATTCTAGAATAGATCAATCAGTTTCCACTTTAAGTGTCTTAGTTTGTATTGATTAACGATATGAAAGCATAGACCAAAGCCACAATATTAACGGCTTGTTGGGTTCGTCAGTTGTTGCGTATGATGATGTTGTGCTCGAACCCCGTAAAATTATCGTCAGAACGGCGACACATTCCCTCGGCAACAACTAGGAGAAACATTTCACAAAAAACGGACTCAGAAAATTAGCGTCTTTGGTAAGACGAATATAATCCCAATAGTCAGTGCAATAGGTTGTTGCTAAAATTAGATTTCAATAATTCAATCTCTCAAGGCATTTAACTTTACTTGGTAATCTAAATTGTAGCTTACCAAGCCCCGAAAGCGTTCTTCATTTTCACCCCGCTGAAATTAATTGGGGCGGCCACTCGTGTTGATTGAGCCTCGTCGAGGCAAGAAACGGAAATTAAAATGCGTTTTCCAAATCCGTATACAGGCGAATTCATACTTAAGGGACGTGTATTTGAGGTCTCTGTCTTATTACAATTACCACTAACAACAGTAAGATTGATAAATTGATTATGTAATATTAATGAGCAAGCTCCGTGTCTGAACTTATTAAAGAGAGATGGACTAGCATTGATAATCGAACGAATGAAACACCAAAACCCGACTGTTGTTAAAGTGGAAAGTTCGAGAATTGTTGCATCAAAATCCTTATTCATCTATTATCGAAATGTTCTGCTTTCTAATTCTTAAATCATCACTATCTAACGATTCAGACACAATTAATGAATGCCGCAATCAGAAGACTATTGAATGGTTATGGTTCCGTCGCGTGGGACAAGATCATGTAAGTATAGATTCATTGTTCTTCCGGTGTCGTGTTAAGAATACCCCCCTAATGAGAAGCGAGAATACGCCATAAAACACCGTGGCGTTCGTTTTCAGGAAGGACGTAAAGGGCGATGATTATGTTTACATCGAAAATGAATCATGCTCAGAGTACAGTCCGTATGACGAATTGGAACTCAGTCAAATAGTTGACAAAGTGGGCAGTCTTGTGGGTGAGTATTGATACATAAGATACAAAGTGAGGAATGAATATATTCTGCAAAATCTTACATCGATGCTTGAGTTTCCATAAATTGAGCAAATTTTCGCGATGATTCTCTTTTTGTATTTGTTGCTTTTACTCATTCAGAAATCCTCTTTTCATTTTACCTTTGGAATGTGAGTTATTTGCACATTCAACGTTAATGATTTTTATAGGTTTACCCCATCAAAAGCTTTACAAAGACCTTGGATGCATCATCTTCGGTATGTGCTTCGAACGGTATGAACGAGAGTTAAAGTGTCTGGGAAGTACGCTTTATGACTTCCTGTGTAATCTAGACGGACTGGACGATCACCTGAAGGAGAATCCAAGTTTTACCGGTGTCAGAATGCCGTCATTTCGCTGTAGCACTCGTGAAAACGGAGAACTCTTGTTGTATTTCTACTCGAAGCGAAATAAATCGCAATATTTGTTAGCGGGTATTCTGGAATCGGCTGCCAGAGATATGTTTCAGGCGAAGGTCAACGTCAAACTGCAAGAGAACGACCGAAACGACGATAATTTGTACGAACTTCTGATAAACATTCTCAGTCGATCGGTCACCAGTCGTAATCTATCCATCACAAAGCGTCTGTCGACGGACGCCGTGGACTCTAAAATCGGCGTCGTCAGTTTTTGTCGGTCGTTCCCTTTTCATTTGATGTTCGATAAAGAATTGCAGATTACTCAATTGGGTACGGCTCTGATGAAGAGCATCGCCCCAGAGATCAATACTCGCGGTCTGGCTCTAGACGAGTATTTCGACATCGTACGACCGAATGTGAAAATGAAAATAACGTCGATTTTACAGCGAATAAATTCGACTTTTGTTTTAAAGTTGAAGAGCCAAACGAGAGATAGCAAGGTAACCACCAGAAATGATAATCATTTCAAAACCAGATCTCAAGTATTTCCGCCATTTTTGCCTCAATAAATACAGATATTTCTTTTCAGTTTACATTAGAATTGAAGGGTCAAATGGTGTATGTGGCGGAATCGGAGTCAGTTTTATTCCTAGGGTCTCCATCCGTCGTGAAAATGGACGAACTGATTGGTAAAGGAATTTACATATCAGATATCCCTATACATGACGCAACCCGTGACGTCATCCTTGTCGGCGAGCACACCAAAGCACAGGTAGGTTTATTTTACCATAATCATATTCTAGGTCAATGATAATGAGTGATAAAATGCGGCACTTTTTTGTATGGTGGACATTTGGATATGGGTGAAGATCTTTCCGTACACGCATATAATGTCACCGAGTTTGTTTCGATTGTAACTTGGGCATGCTCCTGGCGCATTAAAAAGTAAAAGGAAAACAAGGTGATACACGTTGTGGTAGTTTCAGCATCAGTGTTATATTTACACAGTCATCAATTCATTGCAGAGTCAAGAATTGCATCAGCGAAGCGCAAATTCATGTTTGATGATGCAGTAGTGGTTACGAGTATAAAAGCCTATTACCAACCGGGGTTCAGACGTTTACATTTACATGTCAATATGATTCCACTCTATAAAATTTAATCCGTTATTCGGGTATTGGCTCAATTAACTGCGCATTTTGTCTCATTCGATGTGGTTACCGTCGATGAAGTTTAATATTATGCGCTCGTTCTAATCCTGAATTTGAAAAGTGCAATAAACCGGATACTTTTGAAAGAACACTTCTAGGGGTCTTTTAATAAATTTCCTATCAGAGCTCGAGCTATTCAATTAAGTCCGCGTGTCTCAATCACCGCGGGACGTGAACTTCCTGCACATCTCGCTTTCTATTTCCAGCCACATTAAGTGATTAGGTTTATTAGGCTCAGCTATCAACAACCGTAGTTTTATGATATTAACCCTTCAGTTTCGGTATCGAAATTCATAAAACTTACCTCTACCGAGTCGTTTAATCGTGAATTTGTGCTAGAGCCGCCCGTCCTTTTGAATACAAATTTTCTATTTTCTTTTCTGACTTTTATACATATAATCTTATGCTGCAACGTGAGCCTGTTTTATAGAGCGTACATGTAATTATTTAGGAGGGTTTAAAGAAACGGATGGTTCATCTCAAACAGAGTATCGAAGAGGCAAACATATTAGTCGAAGCGGAAAAACAAAAAAACGTCGAACTTCTTCAGTTGATCTTCCCGGCAGATGTCGCTAGACGTCTTTGGTTAGGTAAACAATGACATTTAGCTATCAATAATTTTGGTTTCGAAGCATGTTTTCCTTCAGTTTCGCGCTTCAAAAATAGTATAAAAGTATAGAGAATCGAAAGGATACACGATACACAGACACTGTATAGAACAACATCACGGCTTGTCTTACTGTCTGTCTAACACGCCAAGAATTACTGTATCAAATATCAAGAATAGGGAGAAACAAATTTAAGAATGTCAGTACGGTGATGATTGCATTGGATTCGTATGGAACAGGGTGGAGATCCTTCGTTGAACATTTTGTCACGATTTACGGTTCTGATACGGGAAACTGAAACCGATCATTGTCTGTTCGGGATAATAATCTTTACTATGACTTCACACGTTGCGTTAATGAATGTGTTTATTGTGAATTGTAGGCCAAACCGTAAAACCCATGATTATTGAAGATGTAACGATGTTGTTTAGCGACATTGTCGGGTTCACGGCAATTTGTTCCGTGGCCACGCCTTTACAAGTCATAGACATGTTGCAGAACCTCTACACGAAGTTCGACAATTTCTGCGAGTTACTCGATATTTATAAGGTAAAGCGAGTGCGGTCCTCGCCGCTTATTCTTACATTTAATTAGTAGTCTGATACGACGAATAGAAATAAAATTCAACATGACGAATATGAAACTGGCGTTGATGATCTCTGATGTAAGATCGAATGTTGAATTACCTTCGGTGACTTATTTAAATACTCATTTTTATGCCGAACCGCTTTCGTTATGGTGGTTTCGATTTGAAAGTCTAATTGATTATACGTTAATGGTTTATATATAGATAGAAACAATAGGAGATGCTTATTGCTGCGCCGGTGGTCTACATCGCCCGAGCAGGTACCACGCTGTAAGAGCCGCTTGGATGGCATTAAAAATGATGTCTGCGGCAAATTCATCAACTTGTCACGATGGCACTATAATAAAGGTATAACGATATAACACAAAGCAACATATGAACCTGTGACCTCGCAATAAAAATGCTGTTGTTATTAGTATTTTATGTGAGCTATTAGTGATTCGTCGCGGTTGCTATCTGTTACTTCCTCTTGTTAGACAAATAATGGTCATTAAACGATTTCGATCATCATTCTCTACATTGATCGAGTATTGGAGTGTTCGTATAGATTGTTCTGGTTTGTTTGATATAGGAATTAATTTGACTAATGTTTGTTTTTTACAATATTTCAGATGAGAATAGGCCTGCATTCGGGCCCCGTACTAGCCGGAGTGGTCGGTACTAAAATGCCTCGTTATTGCCTTTTCGGAAATCACGTGACGTTGGCGAACAAGTTCGAATCCGGAAGTGTATCCGGTCGAATAAACATCAGCCCGACTACACATAGGTACGTGTATAAAAATTAAACTCATTACAGTGAAAAGCATATGTCAAGAACACATTTCACTCGCAGTTGTCACTTGCATGGCGCGTTTCATCTGTTTTTCTTATTTGTATATTTCTTTCATTTGCCCCTCCGAAGTCCGAATGCCTTAAGTCAGATTCATCCAATCTCGTAAAGCTACGCTGACAGTAAATATGACTGACTTTTGATGTGCAATAATGAGTCTTTGGAAGTGTCTGCTTTTTCTATTTGGCGCCTGCGCAGTGTCGCTTGTGGTTTTTATGATGAGAGGCCATTAGTTTTTAAAGTGGCGGATCATATATCTAGTAATACTCTAGCGGTACTTGAGGCGTGTATATCACACAGACTCGAGATCAGTTAATTAGTCACGGACAAGAAGAACCATCATAGTTAATGTATATACTAGATACATATACCGCGTATTCCTAGTTATGATTGCGGATATTCAAGTGAAGAGAATCCGCAATCAGTTCGTCTGTGATCTGAACGATGATGTCATCGCGTCAGTTATAAATTCGATTATTCGGCTGATCTGTTGGCGAGTTTCAGTTGGCGGCTTGCTTAATCCTTGAATGTAATTAAAATCGGTTTATTGAATTTCATCGGACTAGTTTCATTGTCTCTGTAGTGTTTGGCGTATATAGGCTTCGATATCGTGGTCAACTGGGTTAATTGAGTATTTACAGAAGACACAGTAGTTACTATTCTGACGCCTTAGAAATTATGCATTTTCGCCACGTATAGACCTAATATCTGCGATAATTATTTGTACTCGGATACTAGCTGCTAACGATTTCTAAATTTCTTTTCAGTTTGCTCCTTGCTAACAGCAGCGGTTTCGATTTTACAATGCGGTCACGTGACGATTTGCCGGTCGGATTCCCGGATGACGTGGCGGGCGTTCCGTATTTTTTAAACCGATACGCTCGAGAGGAACAGTCCGATGCTGCCGGTGCTGACAATATTGATCATATATTAGAGAGTTTAAAGCAGATAAATCTAGAAGATTCATGATGTATGTCCGTGAATAATATGAGTATGCGTAAAAACAATATCTAACAAAAATAACAGCGTCGTCGGAAATTTATAGCGATTTTGTTGTATGATCGAATGAACGCGGCATTTGTATCACATCGATCGCATCATAACAGGTTGATTTTGGGAAAATTGCATCTTATTTCTAGATTAATAATTAATATATGATATTGACATTTTTGTAGTTTCTCATAAATAACGAGTCTAATCATAAATATTTATCTCACGTAGAAAAACAAAGAAGCACTTTTTATCAATGAAAGAATATTATTTCGTGGTTGCACTCTGGTGTATGACTGGGTTTGTTGTTATAATTGAATAACTGGTCTTCAGAACGTTTCATTTTGATATTTCAGGATTATTCGAAGATCTCATAATATGATAAAACGTATTTGAATTCTTAAGCTGCATTGTGGATTTGAAGATTGATTTTGGGCGTTATAGAGATGTATAGGGATAAGATGATGCGCCCTGTTTTTATTTGTATTATCGAGAAAAATCTCTATGATATTTGTATTTTATAATAAAAATGAAATAAAGCGATCGTACGAATTTTCTCGCATCTTTTGAGAGCTGGTGCTGATATTTTACGTCCAAAAATAACAAGCGAGACACAAAAGCTAGCCGTTGTCCGATTGCCATTAAGCTGCCGAAACTGACACAAGCAATCCGAGTACCGGGTACATATGCCTCCGCCAATCTCTTAACAACAGCTGTACAATGTACAATACTTTTTTTTTACTGCAACCTTAATGCTAAATGGTTACTCATTAATTGTTACTCGCGTTAAGACTTAAGGCTATACCCAACACTATAAACTAGTCTTTGCATCATTATCATTACACAACCAAGGTGTGAAATTCGAACGATTTCCAACCATTCCTCTTGGCAAATACGTTAAAACGTCTACGAGCTCTTCATATTTCTAAGAAATCTTGTCACTTCGCATGTAGAGATCGACGGCTACTCAAAGTTAATTTGGAGCCCTAAGAAAGTTTCCGACTATAAGCAATTTCACGCAAGCCAGATTTCAGGATTTATCAAATCACGGAGATATATCAACAAATCAAACAAGCCGTCAATCCAAACATACCAGTAGCGACGCCTACAAGAGGAGATAGGAAACACCCATTTCATCGGAAGATGCTGAACAGTAAAGGTTGTCATCACTACAAGAGGAGGATTTAATTAAGTGCGTTGGAAGTGACGCCGAATATTCTTTGCCAATAAGAGTAATTTCGTGTCATAAATCATGGTAAGTTTCTTTTTTTTGTCTCGTTGGAAGAAAGTGGTGTTTCACGTGAAGCGCTCAGAGAATGATGCTGATAGTATCCATTATATTATTATAATGTATATAACATGGTTTGGTACATTCTTCTCAGCGAAAGTTAAGCAGCACGGAGAACCTGTTTAATTCATATTCTCAAAGTGCGGTTGACTGAATAAAACTTACTCGTAGGTGACAGAGCACGTTGTGGGGTGGGTTAAATTGAAGCCTTTGCGTCCGTAAGATAGACTTTTTCTACAGTCTACGACTTTTATCAGCTGTTTATTAGAAAGGTTTCCTCGACAAATTTATAAATCGATGTCGTTTCAGTACGGTTTTGTGAATCACGCTTTGGAGCTTCTCGTAATTCGCAAGTTCGGCGTCGAGACCTGGGAGGAAATAAAGTAAGACTGTGTCCGTATTCATATAAACACATTAAGGCAACAATGACTAGCTAATTCAAATAGAATAGTTGATAACATATCTAGAATCAATTTGAACAGTTTATGTATTAATAGGGTACCGGTAACTCCGGTGCTGTTTTTTTTTCATGAACAGACAACAAGCTGGTCTAACGATGGACGGTAACTTCATAGTACGTCTCGTCTACGATGACGCTTTGTCGTACGATCTTGTGTCGGCAGCGTCGAAGGTTCTCAGTATGTAGACAACTTACAATCAGGGGTGAGGGGGGGGGGGGGGGGGTACCGGAGTGGATAGGGAAAATTACGGGTTGATTTTCATGCCTTTTATTTAGATATTCCCGCAAACGACATATTGGAGTTATTCGGTGTGAAATTCTTCGACTTCTGCCAAGAATCCGGCTATGACAAGGTGCTGAAAGTACTCGGCGCGACCACTCGGGATTTCTTGCAGAATCTAGACGCCCTGCACGACCACCTACAAACTATCTACCCGGGAATGAGGGCGCCGTCATTTCGGTGCACGGAACGCGAAGAAGATGGAGCTACGATATTACATTACTATTCAGAACGCGCCGGACTGGAACCGATTGTTGTTGGACTGGTGAAGGCAATAACGAAAAAGTTGCACGGAAAAAATGTGAAATGCGAGATTTTGAAACAGAAAGGAGACGACTGTGACCACGTTCAGTTCTTGATTCTGGAAGAGGGTGACGATGGCTCAGGTATGAAAAATGATCTAGACGCTTTTGAGGACACGCTCTCGAAGGAACCGAAGATAAGCCCGGCCACGTTCGCCCGATGTTTCCCGTTTCACATTATGTTTGACGAGGATATGATTATTCAACAGGCAGGCACGGCTATTTCTCGGATCGTGCCGCGAGTAAATGACGGATTCACAGTGAATGAATTGTTTGATATGGTTAGACCAGTGATGGATCTTACATTCAAAACCATCCTCTCGCATATCAACACCGTTTTCGTACTGCGGACGAAAGATGGCATCACTTCAAGCGACCCAGACGTAACTACGAGCACCGAGGACGCCAAAATGCGACTGAAAGGTCAAATGATCTACCTTCCAGAAAGCGACTGTATGCTGTTCCTCTGTTCTCCGAGTGTGGTCACTCTGGATGACCTGAGAAGGCGAGGTCTCTATCTCAGCGATATCCCGATACACGACGCTACACGCGAACTCGTCCTGCTATCAGAACAATTCGAAGCCGAATACAAACTGACACAAAAATTAGAGATCCTCACAGATCAGCTACAACAAACTCATAAAGAGCTTGAAAATGAAAAGGGGAAAACCGACAAGTAAGTGTATACATGGAACTTCGATGGTAACCATTATTCACCAAGTCCATATTGAAGTTTACGACTTTTCGTACCGAAACCAACTTGTAATAAGCCTAAAAAGATTAAGGATTAGATTTTGTGAAATAATAGTGTCCATCAACTAGACTTATACTCTATTTACAAATTTTTGATGTTCTTCTTAAGTTTGATGTATTCGATACTTCCACCCTCTGTCGCCAATGAGTTGCGCCATCAACGACCGGTCGCACCAAACAAGTTCGAGAACGTCACCATCATGTTCAGCGGTATCGTCGGCTTTAGCGAATTCTGCACGAAGAATTCCGACCCTAATGGCGCCATGAGAATCGTTCGTCTGCTGAACGATATTTACACGAAATTCGACGAGAAACTGAATCCAAAAGAAAATCCAAACGTCTACAAGGTATCAATAATTCAAGTGACTTGCATGTAACGTACTCTCTATGGGATATAAATGCAAGGTAGCAAAGTGTCTGTAAAAACATTATGAAACTTTATAAATGTTTTTAGTTTTCGTTGGTGTTGGTGTTGTAAATAAGGTACTGTATATTGACATTCTTGGATTACGTCTAAATTACTTTCTCACAATCTGCATCCATTAAATTTTAGGTTAATATATTTGTATCTGCGCTATCATTGTTAACAGGTTGAGACGGTTGGTGATAAGTATATGGTTGTGAGCGGCTTACCTGAACCTTGTGAGGACCACGCCCGTTGTATTGCGCGTCTATCACTCGACCTTATGGATATTTCTAACACAATAACAGACGATGAAGGGCAACGAATTACGGTTAGTAAAGGGAGAGTTCGCAATATCATGGGTGCTAAACTAGTGTATTATCTTCGCATTCTAATAAGATTTACGAGAAAGTATTAGAGAAGTTGGTATATGTGGAGACTGCTGAAGCGTTAGGTTTGCATAATTCTTGTTGTTTCAGATTACGATTGGTATCCATTCGGGAGAGGTTGTAACTGGTGTCATCGGAAAACGTATGCCTCGCTATTGTCTTTTCGGAAACACGGTGAATTTAACTAGTCGCACAGAAACGACCGGACACAAAGGAGCCATCAACATTTCAGAATTTGCCTACAGGTAATAAATGCACTTCATGAGGGCAATACTTACTTACTTGAAAGACTGTCTCGTATTCAAGACGATTAAATATATGACTTAAGAACTATATCCCTATTTTCAGCGCTCTGCAACAGACCAACAACTACGACGCATCGTTCAAATTCGAATTCAGAGGCGAGGTCTCTATGAAAGGCAAGAAAACTCCGATGAAAGTTTGGCTGTTGCGGAAAAACAGTTCATCGATGGAAAGCAGACCTTCCAGGCTCTGTAGTATATAGGAACTAATGTTGAGAACACGAAACAGAGACGGGAAAGGCTTTGTTGAATTGCAATTTATGTCTGAAAGGAAAATACCCGACTGTGTATAGATATAATGTATAGTAATATGCGAATCACTAAATATGAATAAAATTGACAATGTACATTTAATCATTTGATGTAATTATGTGATTCTTGGATTTTTCCAAACCCTAGTAACGTATGCCTATTCTCTGTTGCCAAGAAGGGCGCGCAAGGAAGGCCACCGTTGCTATGAGAGCCGTTCCCTAGTTTCATCATTACTCGATCAACGAACCAAAATGGCGTTGTATTTAGCAAAGCTATTCCACAAAAACGGGGAACCGCAAACCCTGGAGCAAGAGACGGTGAAATATCTTCGCTTTCATCGGATACCTCCAGCTCCGTCGTACAAAGCAACGAATGTTCGCGCTCGGAATCAGGAGACATACCTATCCCACGATGTAGGTGATAGACAGATGGACAGCGTCTATCGCAGGCAGAGAAATCTTTCCCGTGGATTTTTCAGTCAGTCAACAGAATCTTATAAACCGATTGGAGACGTTGTCACTGACGCTAAAGAACTGGCGTTGAACACGTTACGACCAGGTTGGAACGCCGGAGACACGGGAAATTTGATATTACGCGGTAAGATCGACAGTAAAATACAGAAAAGCGATAAAGACACGAAAAAGGAGATCATCAAAACCGAAAGCGGTCGGAATCTAACTTTACCCGAATTGAAACATACGACACGCGTTAACGAAGGCGGTCTGCAGCCGATCCTTAAACAGGTGCATAGAGTTTCCCAGCGCGTCGTGGCCGTACGTGGAGGCTGGCCTTATCAGGAATTTGTCGACGAATGCGAGAAACAGAGTCAGCTTGACGTGGAGAAACTCAAGCATAAAGGCCCGATTATGCGCCAATTATCAAAAGCTAATGTTACTGAAAGGCATATAGTCGGAAGTCAGCACGAAGAAGATGACAACCTCTGGGAGGATTCATCACTAGCCGGCACGCAAAAGAGGGAGCGACAGTTACAATTTTTCCGTCAGAAATTAGAAGCGATTCACATTTTGTTAGTCTCGTTACATAACATGCGCTTAAAGGATCTACGCACAAAGAAACCCCTAAGCTTAGAAGCTGTAATGGCGCTGAGATTTCAACGTAAGGAACGAGATACGCTAGCCTTGCAGGGTCAGCAAGGAGGGGGGCACAGTCGCAGGAGTAGAATCATCGAATCATCGATGGCCTGCCAGACATCGAGGCGCAGAAATCGCAGTTCATCAAAATCTCGGACGAAAAAACTCGAATTCGACACACCAGAAAACACGAATATCGTGGAGACTTGGGAAGACTTGATGGCAATCGGTTCGACAGCGCCGCCTCGGAAAACACGTGCACAATCGATGTTCGGCGCGAAAGCGAAGAAACTCTTCCAAGCGATGGCTTTCATGACGTATGAACAGAGGCGAGCTCTTCAACAGCATCCGGCCGCCGAATTTCAGCCGTTATGGCAAACATTGCCGTACCAGATCAAAACGCTGAGTGCGCACAGGCAAACAAGCGCCGCTTCACCATCGCAGAACGAAGATGACCGTTCACCGGACGAAGCCTTGGATGATATTAAACAGAATTTACTCATGGTGAAATATGAACAAAATAAACTAGTCACAGAAAAAGTCAATAAACTCGAGGCGCGGAAGCTGTTGACCTTTTATCGAAAATATGCCGCCTTTTCAACTGGATGGCAAATAGGTAAGTATATTATGACACATCTATTACAATACGTACAGTGTATAACGAACCTTGGATTTTGTCCCATTTAGTCACAAGGAGCATCTGTGTTGATTTCCGGCCGGACTCCTTTTCAGTTTCCAAACCAGAATGTAGGGAGTTTGTACGTCAGGTTCGAATTCCACAATAAACGCGCTAAACATTTTACAGGCCTTCTATACGAACGCCACCGAGAAATGCTAGAGGACATAGCGTACAAAATCTACTACGAAGATGTCCAACAAGAGAAAGTGGTGAAAATCCAGGCTCAAGAATGGTTTTCGAAACTGTCCAATTTCTGCAAGAAACGCTTCCCGAATGACGATGAAGTCAATAGACTGATGACGCAGCTGAGCGTGTTCTCACACGAGGACATGAAATCGATGCCTCATATGAAAGAATTTGTATGTTTGTTATCACAGTCGTTGCCCATACTAGAGATGTGCACATCGCCGGTACAGCAGGCGTTTCGATTCGTACTGCGGGAAGTGCTGGTAACATACGAACAGCTTTTCGATCAATGGTTAAAACGACGAAATTTACCTAGTGTTGTATATCCATAAATCCATTAAAAACTATTAAAACGTTTAAAACACGT
Organism: Tubulanus polymorphus; assembly: GCF_964204645.1. Classification (NCBI taxonomy): domain Eukaryota; kingdom Metazoa; phylum Nemertea; class Palaeonemertea; order Tubulaniformes; family Tubulanidae; genus Tubulanus; species Tubulanus polymorphus. The sequence continues at coordinate 3,893,219 of NC_134029.1, read as the reverse complement.
CCTGGCAAAATTACGTAATGGATATTTTCACAGCGACATGTACTTTTGTACTCTGTGAACTCGTTCTGAATATATGTTGGTTTATCTAGTTTGGAACCAAATCCAGTTTATGGGAATAGAATAATATGAAGTGAACTAGATGAGACACCATCCCTACAGTTGCTGATCAAAACCGCTGGGTCGAGTAAAATGTAACCAAAGTCTCTCTGTAACCATGGACGTATAAACTGGTTTATACGTCCACGCTGTAACTGAGTCTAGAGTGATGTACTTCAAGTACTGACTGGTTGAATCCAAAGTAAATAACATAAAGGTTAACTATCACGATCCGAATCTTCTTCTTTTGCGTAGAATCAAAATAGACGTTTGGACATGTTTAGGAATCAATCGAAATGCGTTAAGGAACAATCACAATGCGTTATTTTCGAAGATGGCGTATGTGTGAACATTGCGCCTACAACAACACAACTTTCGACCAAGTCATAATTTTCAGATATTCTTCACAGCATCTCATAGCAGTAACACATTCTGAAAAATCGAAATCGAATATTTGAAAAGTCTCGCTAATACACGAAACGAAACGCAAAATTGTGAAACACGTTTGCGTCTAAAATTGAAATAGAGACGATCTATATCGGGTTTTAACGAAAATCCCTCCCCGAAGCTATTTCACTAATGAAGAGGGATTCCGCCCGATCGAAGATAACGGAGATGCTGCTACCTCTTATCTGCAGTTTCAGTTCAGATTTCGCGAGCCCGTGTAACATAACCAGCCAGTCAATTATCTATAAAAGAAAAAATTTAAAGATTTTCAAGACTAGGATAATTTCCTTCGATCTTCTGTGTCTATCAGGGCAACCGGAAAAAAACCTAGAATTCACGACACGACGAAGAGATGGTGTTGTATCTATTACAGGCAATTATACCAGTGTTTCACGAAGGCACCGGTGAATTTTTTCCTCGCAAAGCTGTCACAAATGCGAGGAAGTATTACATGTACCTGCAAGTTTATTTGTTTCCAAGGCTCGATTTTGGCGAACTGTGTAAGACTTTGCGGAATCAGCGAAATGAAATATTGCTGAGTGATGCTACCGAGTGGAGTACTGGCCGGGGACTCGTTGTGTAGAGGAGTACCCAAGTGAACTAAGGCGGTCGATTCGGAGTTCGACCACGTCAGCACCGCCATCAGAAACACTCTCAGGGCAAATTCTATTATCTGCAAGTAATAACGGAAAGGTTAGGGCAATAATGAGGCCTCGCATCATAAACCACAAAGCAGTTTCAAGCCGGTGGATCTAAGCGGTTGTTGACTCGTTACAAAACTGTTCACGAAATAGCATTTTGCGCACAATCTCTCACAAGACAAACTTGCAAAATTATATAATTTCCTCTTGCGAAGAAGAAAAAATGACGTCATCATAAAATCTAATAATCTACTAATTTACTTCCTCACACCTTTTGTTTTTTCTCGGCACTCAGCACGGCTTCATCGTCATGACGTTTGAGCGTGTTTTTCACGTGGCCCAAGTATTCCAAGAACCACTGCAGCCTTGGCATCGGTCCAGTAAACTCGACCTTATGCTCGAGAGCCATTCTTTGAAAACTTTGACTTACAAACCAAATCATTTCGTCGCGATTGCTAAAAATAACAAGCAACAAATTGAAGCTTAAAACTCACTTAAAAAGGCGATATTGTTATTACGAATTAAATACGGATTTTACGCAGATCAGAGCGAAAACAGCAATTTACCAGTCCGGATTGCTAAGAGCATGATCTATAAATCTGTTAATTAGAGCGATGGGTTGTTTTCCGTTGCCGACTAGACAACATCTTACAAACGCTGCCCGTAATTCGCTGTCCTCCGTCGTAAAATCGGCGACGGTTATGTCGTCAAAAACGTCGTCGGGCACTTCAGCGAAACATTCGCACAACGCATCTAACATCGCATACGGCTGAAATGGACGACGTTTACAACGTTATAACAACACCGATTATCTTGCTATCTTTAAAAAGCCGACAAAAACAAAACGATCAGTTCACACAGCTATAGAAGAGAAAACAGTAGATCATAACCAATCCTTGAATCCATTTAACTTCGAAGCACAATTTCTGACGTGTTTTGTCGCATGAATTCAAACGTTTAAACATGTTTTCCTCGTATCCAGAATATTCAGGTTTAAAATGTAAGGTTTCCGAAAAAAACATCTTCACATTTACGATCTTTTGAAATACATTAAGTAACAAGTATATATCAAATGGATCAAAGCCGTCAAAAAGGTCACAAAATAAACATCAGCAATCATACATAAAAATGTCATTTTGCGCCGCTTTTATATGAATTCATTTCCGGAAAATTGATTTTAAAAATGTAATCGCAATGAAACCTTATATTAGACTTTATTGCGTCTAAGTCGAAATATAGTTGGACCTCCAGGGATCATTGAAACATTATCCGACTTCATAGAACTACGACAAATCTGCTATAAAAATACATTTCCTAAACATATACTCGAAAGTATCATCATTAATACGGATGGATTTAGCTGTGTTTTAGCGCGTGGCTAAAAAACAATAAATCAAACATTTCGTTCTTCGGTGCATTAGATGAAATTCGGTCAATTTATTTTCATCATCAATCGGGGGATGCTTTAAAAGCTACGTCGGTCGTAAAGGCGCGAGTAACTGCGGTCCCCGGAGTGTAATACCATGTCTTATATAAGTTACCGTGCTAGTTCGACCGCCAGGTAATGCCTCGTAGATGAAAGACAATAGATCATACAGTAGCGGGATCACCGACTGTGCAGGATTTGCAATTCGAAGCGCATCTCTGAGTCCGCGTATCACTTCTAATCCGCCATGGATGTGCCGGTCGTTGAAAGGTTTCGCGCACGTCTGTTGCAGAAACGGTTTCAATTTACCGATTGTCGTCGAATTAACCAATACCGCCATCGATTCGTAAACAACCAACTGACACTTTTTCTATAAAAAAGAGTTAATGACATATAATACTTTCATATCGGCGAGACATAGATACGCCTATATTTTCTATTCGTAAATCACGTTCTCTAATTTGCCTAATAATCCCTATTCATAGCATCTTATCACGTAATTCATGTCTTATATAGAAACAGATCCGTTTCTGACATTAATACGAAGATTATTTTTGTTCGTCCGACGAACAGACCAATAATTACACTGAGCGTCTCGAATAACGGTGACGTCATCCATGACGCCATAAACATGGCGGCTGTAGGTGCGGCTGCGCATTGCGTCAAAACGAGCTTCAGCGCGAAATATTTCACTTCGTCGCCTGGAAAATAATCAGAACTCATAGAGAAACAAAACACGGTTTATCGATAGAACCGCGGATGAATAGTTGTACTATAGCGCTTACCGAATGGCATTCTCATAATTGCCGATAGAAGTCCGGGCCAATTGACGGGAGGTATTGGGCCAACTTTACTTGCAGCATGTAACGCTTCAAAAACACCCAATAAAACATCTTCCGCAATTCTTTCGGGACCTGCACGAAATGAGATAATTCACTGTTTCTTTAATGCAGTGACAGACTGATATTGAAATCCATCAATTTTCGTGCAGTCGAACCTACGAAGTTGTCAACTTAGTAAAGGATACGGTGCATTTCAAGGCGTGACGTATATCACCAGTGCTGAGCAGAAGCAATTGGAAGCAACTGGAAAAATAGTGCTTTATATGTGCATTAACTCAATCGCTAAGTAGCGATACGATGCGTTTAATTGCAATAAGTTGCGTTTCGTTGGATGAAAAGCAAAAAAAAACAGTAGAACCGATACATCTATATTGTATGGGCAGATCAATGGATTAACGTCGTGATGGGATATTACGTGGCTCGGTGTTTTCCATTAAACGACTTATATACAAAATTCGTCACATACCTAATCGACCGGCTGATAAGACAAAATCTACCAATGCTCGCAGGATACTCGTTTCAGGCAGATAACTCAAACTAGCTGGGACTGAAATAGACATTCAAAATGTAGCGAATAATTGTCCGGTTAAAAATATTTGACGAAACTGATATTTAAACAATACGTTTTCACGTCACCACCATATACAATTACGAAATGGATATATCTATGTGAGAGAGGGTTTTCGAAGTACTAACCACTTGATCTTGTTTCAACTATGGCTGACGTGGACAGGTATAGGTGACCGAGCATCCACGATACGGTACCGCGTAATGTCGGATCGCTGGTAGCGCTAGTAATCAGCTGAGTGGACAATCTTATCAATTCACTACGATTCGCCAGTCCGTGTACGGCTACATCGCTGTGTACCTGGACAAACAACGAGAAAGCGAGGAAGGAAACTGGAAGCTCATTCAGGAAAACCAGACAGGAATGGTTTGAATACGACAAAACGTGCTATTCATTTATGCAATACTTACGGATATAAGCGATCGCTCTGAACCGATGAGACCCATCAAACCAGACAAACAAACAAACCTCTCTTCGGCATTAGATTTCTGAAAATAACATCATCATTAATCCTTTCGAGCAGCACAATCACATTTCAACAATTTCCAAAAACAATATTGTCCAAAATCGGTTTTATTCATATCTATCATATTCAAATGACAATTACCTGATTGAGAAATGACTTCATCCAGGTTGAATATAAAGCCTCGTGGATACCGTCGGCAAGAGAGTGACCTGTTCTACGCATACTGTAACACAAGTGTCCCAGTGCAAGCGATACTCCGGCAATCTACAATCAGTCAAATAAAAATCGAAATAATGATACCGTTAAATACATAGAATATAAACATTTAGATATAGTCAATTAATACATTTAGAAAATAGTTGAATATATATTTCGATGTTGCTATGAACAGGGACAATGCAGTCCTTAGTTCTTCACGATCTGGTAATGTACAACTAAGCACGAACTGAATCATATTCATCGAATTTGAAAGCAAGTCTGCGTCCGGAAAAAAATATCTCCGTCGCGCGGTTGTCGGAGCGGCGAATACAATTCTGACTACAAAACAGCGAAAATAGATATTGCGCAGGATCTATCAAAGAAATAGCCAGTGAGAAAATACAAACTTTATTATTGGCTTGGTGAACTTGAAAGAGAGTTTCAGCGATGATGCCGGCCTTGTCAGATGTGACTGAATTCGCGTTGTAAGCGGTTGACGTAACAAGAGCAACGCAAAAACACATAGCCTACGAAAGCAAAAAAAAAAACTGACAACCATAAGTCAACGGGTCTACGTCCATTATTTTCATTCAGCCGGAAAACAATTTCTAAGACATCCCGCTATAAAAGCAGTCAAGACATGACAACTGACGCTGAAATAACACATTCAGACGTTATCAGGAGACACGTGAAATTTACGTCTGGCATTAAAAGTACATTAGATCTCTCGCGAGCGAGCAAGAATTATTAGACATAATAAAACCTTAGGATTAAAGTATAGGAAAACGGATTCGTGGATTAATGGCATCGAACAGAATTTAACGGCTTTTGAGCTTCTGAACGTTATAACATCTTGCGAACATATTGCTTTACGACCTCGAATTCTCGTAGACAATTTAAGTGCGCTTCAACCCGGCGAAAAAAAAAACTGTGACAAATTCAACAAAATCAGCATATTTCGATACTAAAATACGGATCGCATTACCTCAAAGTCTGTCGAGTCAGATTTCGACTTATCGAGTAACGCGGTCAGTTTGTCTAAAGTTGCCGTGGCGTGTACTTTGTTGTCCATTTTGCCGGTGCAGCACAGCGCGCTGAGCGTCCATCCCAACCCGAGCAGCGAGCCACATCGATTGTTTGCCGCCTCAGTGAAACACACAGCCTCGAGTTCCTCGATAGCTTTCCACGTCGTCACCAATCCCTATCAATAACAATCGTGTTAAACTTTTACCCAACTCGATTAAAAAGTCATCTCGCGCAAAGCCATTATTTCCCGGCTGTCACGGTCGATTTTTTTTTATCGCACGATCTCATCAAGGCTACATCTTCCGGAAGAATTATGCACCGTAATTAGCGATCGAAAACTGTCAACTTACGAATCCCGCAAATGATTAAGGAAGTTTTTCAGGGACGCGTATGGCAAATCAGGTGAAGATTAGACAAATTCGTGTCGCAATTCCTGTGACGCAGGTCTCAATGTAATGGAATTAGCGAGAATGGAAATATTTTGGGTGAAAGCGTCATTGGTATTTGCATAGTATTTGGGAAAGTTGCCATAGCTTTCACGAAAAAAGCTAATTTCAAAAAACCAAAACAAACCGATTTACAATAACAAAAAAAAAACAAACAAACGATACTTCACGACAAATAATGTGTCCCGAAAATGAAATATCGTGGACGGTCCACTGGGATATTCAGCTGCGAACTTACCTTGGTCCCGCTAACATCTTCGAAATGTTCTTCAGCCAGTCTTCCCAGAAACATTCCTAGACCTAGGCCATGATGGAACTGCAGTGTAGGCGGGACTAGATCGCTGTCCTGGCGGCCCGGCAGTCCTGACGTCATTAACGACAACGCTTTGCATATCAGGTCCGTATCCATAGTGACCAGGATGGGCGTCAGTATGACGATTGCCAAACAGGCGCTGGACCTGGCCAAAACACTCAAGCTACCAACAATCTATAAAATACAAACATCACATGATTACTCGAAAGAACATAATTACTTCCTTCATTATCTAATGTAGGAAATGATATGATGAATAGAAATGGTTTTTTTCAAGAACAGAATATTTTCCTTTTTCTAAGTTTGACGAGTTTTTAAAGACTAAAGATGAAGAAATTTTGTGAAGACTTGATAAAACAAGTTGAACAAAAGGCGAATGAAATTCCGGAAGATGATGAAGAAATTAGCTGAAAAACCACGGCGCATTGCCACCAATTTTCGATCGTCACGTTCTGTCGATCATCGAGGAGTCGTTAATGATTAACAGCACTTACTATCGGGGCTGAATCACACACCTGTTGACGGCGTTTTGGGATCGGTTTTGCGGGTGTACGGATGGATGTAATGTGAAACATGTCAGCCTTGATTAATACAACAACACCGATTTGACACTACATTACGGGTAGCGGTAGTGGGTTGCAGACGGCCCACGATTTCCCCGAAACGACGACACATCTACGAGATGACAAAACATTGCGGTAATTAGCACGACACTAACTCGTAAATATCATCATCAGGTTGAATTTGCGACTATAGCCCGTCCTCACTAGCCAATCCTCACTAGCCCATCCTCAGGGGATGGGTGTTAAAATATAATTGAACCCCCGAGGTTGAAAGGATCCATTAGCCGCGTTCACGCCTTTGGTAGTTAGTCTGTTGTAATTAAATTTGGCCCTACCCGTAATGGACCGATTTTAAATCAATGCTACGCGTTCACACACGATCCGAAATCAGCTGTTATTACTGGTGGTTCACAGTCATTCTATTCTTTCACAGAGAAATGGTCCGTTCTTCATTTTGGACCAGGATCGGTCATTTTAGTCGGTCTGAAATTGGCTGCTCTAAATTGAAATGGGCCAATCAGAACAGAATTTCAGCTAGTCTGAACGTTCGGACTTTTCTAAAAACAAACGTAGCGTGGACGCGACTAATGATATCAGCAAAAAGAAACAGTACACGTGGCTGATCGTGAGAGCAATCCATCTGAGCACGCGACCCTTCTCATCGAATCCGCGCCAACCTGTCGATATTTCACATCATCGTAACCAGATGCGTATCACACAACCTTTGGTGTAAAAACCAGGGAACATCGCAGACAAATGTGATTGGATATCTTAGTCGATATTCTTTTACAGCTGTCTATCGGAAAATAGGTAAATCCAGTAAAAATGGTTAACATTGTCATCGAGTAAAATGGTGCATTTTAACATAGCAGCCTTTTAAAGCATATCCACACGCACGAGACGTCTATGAATTTAATAAGAAATATGATTTTAGAAACCGCGTTTAATCAAAAACAAAACTGAAAGCTATTCTCAAATTTCTAACATAAACCTTTTAGACGTTCGGCAGATTGGAAATACTGATTGAAATGGTACTTCATAAATCTTTCACTAGTGGGCTGATACCTTATACCAATATGACCGTATTAGCCAGTCTAATACTGAATTGGCACAATTCCAGATAATGAGATACACTTCATCATATCGCTGGAAGATGATAATTATGTTTAGGCTGGGTTTCTCTTCTTGTCGCGTCGAGAAAGAGCCTTTTATTACAGCAGTTGCCTTTTTAAACCTTTCATCGCGCCAACAAAAAGCTCATTTTTGACGCATGACGTCAAACAGTGAAAGAAAAGTTACAGGTATATGCCCAGGTACCTGGCGTCGGTAACTAGATTATCTACAGTTTGAAAAAAACCAAGAGACACAGTACAAGTTTGACATTTACCGAAATTTGAGCGTAATGTTTGTTTGTAAAGCAATCATAGATTATTAAAAAAACTTCGAATAGGTCACTGTTTGAGTAGGGTAGGCTTCGTGTTCTCGGTGATTCTTTAGTGATCAATGTAATTAACCCACAGTCCTTAAGCGCACAATGCCGCCCGTATTCGTCAAATGATTACTCCAAGGTTTCGTTCAATCAACGGGACAGACAGCCAAAGACTGTCACGAATATTTGAATATCACAGTGTTGGGTTCGAGTCCTTCAATAGCGAAGATTATTGAGGCAGCAGCAGATAGATGCGTCTTGTAGTACGTACGGCTATAAATGCAATCGTCAGTTTGCGGCAATGTTGACAACAACGCCATCACTCGATGTGACTGCACAAACCGACAACTGGGATTTATACCTCAGCGAGAACCGGAGATATCGTCAAGCCGTACTGTAGCGGCAACAGGTAAGGATAACACTAATCAGGTTTATCCTATTCCCTGCAGCGATGGAATAATATCATATTTGTAGATAAATCTGCAATTCGCGGCTATTTCCAAGAGTTTTTTACGATATGAAAATATTTCCATTGCAAAAAATATTCGATTTATTTCTGAAAATCGATTTTTACGTCCACAAATAGAGATGCACCTCGATGACAGAAAATCTTTAACGATGAAATCCGACTTCAATAGTGAGCAAATAAACGATGCGTATAGGCTAAACTGCTCTTTACAGCTTTCTACACTAATCTTACTAACGTGTGTCTTTTTAGTTACGCAAGTTTCTGATTATGATTTTCTGTTTGCGCCACTATTACTTTACGCGTCAATTTCTTAAAACGAAGACAGTTTTTTAGTTTCTTGATTAGAATTACTGGGAAGTCAGTTCCACAGTTTTAGTACGTATGAAATGCAATTTGGGGATAATCTTAGCGCGACTAGGGTAAAACTGAAGAATAGTGCCCTGGGCCAAGTTGCTAAGACGTGACTTAAACCCAAAAGTGGTCTTAAAATCTTAAGACTGGAGTTAAGTTGTTAGATTGGCTTTAAAATTAAAGACTTATAGATGCATTTGGAGAATCATCACGTATGAACCTTATATAAAAACAAACACGCGTTTGTACGTAAAATCTATATACTACATGACAATCATTATTCACGTCTGAAAACATCTGCTACTGGAAAAGCTTTCATAATTTCATCAGTTCATTGATTAATGCCCACGGTACAGTTTGTATTTCAATGAAACAAAACATTCATGAGCGCAAAAAAACGATAGAAAAATGTTGACACAAATAATATTTATTGCAACGTCCACGTCTATATATCGACATTCCTCAATTCATAGATTATTAGAGGTCAGTACTGTTTATGAATTCATTGCGAATTAAACTGGTACCTCATCGACACGGGTTTCGTCATTCGTGAGTTCGTGGGTCTAAATCCTGGAGGTTTCTTCGTCTAAGGCAGAAACTTCTCCCTGGCCTTTATTTTTGAAGAAAAGAACACCGGACCCGCTCAGTGGCTTCAGGATAAAAAACCTACCCCGTGACAACCTATTAGTTCTAATTGTATTCTAAGAGTCCTGGACAGATCGCGATACTAAAAGCTAACAAAATTATCGTGATTATCTGAGCCAAGAGAAGCGAACGAATCATAAAGACATATTTTCACTTATCTGACGATATGGCATACGACAACATACCCGAGGCTCTTTCCCGCTCTCCGTATCAACTCACTCTCTCGCTCTCTCTTTCGTTCTGCGTTCAGAATGCAATTTGCTCGCAAACCAAAAGCAGAGCCGTAGTTCTCATTTGTTTACCGCCCCACGAGATTTCCTATCATTCTTGTATCCAGTCAGACGTTATTTTACGGCAATTTGAACAGCTCTTCGATGAGAATTACCCGCCGCCGACGCGCTGTTTTCTTCCCTTATTCCAAACCATCCGCTAATTCTCCGCTCTTATCGCGGAAAAAAGCCGATTCACCGGCGACACAATCATTAGAATATTTCTCGAGAGAAATTTCAACGAGGTATGAAAAGAAAACAATCGAAACCACTTCATTACTCGCAGCTTCTGAATATTCATACGTCAATATTGTTAAATTCGCGCGCGTTTTGTGCGATGTAAATATTTCATTCGATACCAGCGAGTCTTTGTACATGTGACATTTTAGAGATTTTGCCTTCTGTTGCGCTTAATGGCTGACTAGTTTCTTAAAATGCCACTTTTCCGTGAAAACATACGTCAGAATTATTAGATTTACTACGTACGGTAGGAACTCCCTGTAATAAAGGACACATGAATATTTTGGATGAACACGATGAAAATATACGTAGCCATCTCCTCATCGTATAGTTGATACGCAATGAGCATTCATCTCATGCCATATACTAGCCATCAGACCGGTAATAACACTCATTAATAAAAGCCGAGGACCTCAATCCTTACAAATGGATATCAGACTTTTGCGCATGAGCTAACATCGTTTGGCAATTAGTCAAGTTTGGACCTGCGAAAGAGGTCAGGAACGCGAGGCTGATACGATGAGACCCGTAAAGGCCGCGTTCGACCATCATCTGTCAGAAATGGCAGTCTCTATGAACCCGGTGCAGTTCAAGAGCTCCTATGGTTGAAACGTATGGTATTTCCAATGGTAACTTCAATGGTATTTCAAATCATCTCTGTCAGTTAACCTATTTGGACCCTTTGGACCCTACTTTTTTCGCAGGCATATCTAACACCATAGCAACGCTGAAATGATGAAGTGGTAGCTTTTCCGGTTAAATCGCGGACTCAGTCCGTGGTTCAATCAAATGGTTCACACGGACATAATGGATGGTTTGTGAGATTTAGCTAGTGTCACGTTAACACAGGAAGCGTTCCACACGTATTTTACCAGTCTTTCTATTGAACGAGAAGGATGAATATAAGCAACGTTGCGGGGTAGATTATTGTTGGAGCCTATCGTCAATACAAAGCAACCCAATTTCTATCTTGAAAATAAGACAACAGAAGCCAAGGTCTTATGGATCACTAGAGGATGGAGCACGTCCTGTTGACAGGATGGCGTAATTCGTGTAGAACTAGTTCCGAAGAAGTGATGAGAAAAGTCACCTTCGCAGCGCATAGAAGAAAAACATTCAATCAGAACTTATTCGAAAAAAGAAAACCGTAGCAGACTAATTGCGTTGTCGAGCCTCTCCTCCGCAGACGGAGCACTACTGCTGTGTTTATAAACGGTGAAAAGACAGCAATAGTTTCACGTGCTCACGCGTGTTTTTATTTTATAACTATGAAAGAAATTCTATCAGCGATAGTTTAATGGCGATGGAAGCGTATCATAAACTTCGAAGTTGAAAAAGTATCTATTCACACTCGTCGATATTTTCAAGGTCTAGAATTATAGGTCACGAAGAAGATCGGTCGTTAGTCAAAGTCAAAGAGGGGAAAACTGTTTGACGAACATACATTAAAATAATGAGCATCGTAAGGTGTGGAGTTCAGGTGGCATATACTTTCAGATCATTATCCAGATTATCATCCCCTCCAGATGTATCTGCAGAAATAAAGTGTAGACTCGAGTGGATGGAATCGAGTGCGCGCGGTGGATTCGAGTAAAACCGAAATTGATTAAAAGAGTATCCGAGTTGCTCGTCGACACGAAAAAAAGGAATCACGGGTTGGCTGAGAAATCTGCATTGAATCATTGATTGACGCATGCAGAAAATAATAACAGTAAGTTCCGCGCACTGGGAAGAAGAGAATATTGAATAACACAATTTGTAAATCGTGTGGGCGTCGGTGTGAATACATCGATTAATATCGCTTGAGAATGTTGGCCGCCGTTGAATCTGCGGGAGATAATCTAATTTCTGAAAAATTAAACAGCGAATGATTGTCAAAACTGGAACCGAATAGCGTGAAAAAAATCTCTGTAAAAGGGTATTAACAAACAATCAGTATTCACCTGCTATCAGTATCAAGTATGTATATAAAATACGAAATCCTTCTTATGTGAAGACTGACTATTGTTAATTCTTATCTACCCGGAACGGACCATTTTAAAATGGACCAAATCAACCCCGTTTGTTCCCACACGTTTCTGTTATCGCTGCTCCAGCTTGACTTAAGACTAGCAAGCAAAGCAGGGTTTCTATTCACACACATAGAAATGGTTCGTTCTGAAGCTTAGTACGGATCGGTCTTTTTGGTCAGTCTTAATTGGTATGGACTAAATCTAAAATGTTCTAAATCGCGTAGTATGAACACAGCTCATGTATGAAGGAGTGTCCATTGATGTTGTGAGTGATACCCCACTAAAAAGAACCAGCGGACTGTCTCGCGTTTGGTTATTCATCAGTCTAGCATTGAAGTCGACTAGCAAATCGAATCTCTCGATATCAGTAAAAAATACACCGTCAGTTACGAGACAAGACAAACGACTTCTCAAATAAAGCACAATGTGTACGAGTAATATGTGGACGATACTGATGACACATATAACGAGAAGCGCTTCAAAAAATGAATATATGTTTTGCGATAAATTCATATGAGACGCGTAATTGAATTTGCACCTGTCTCAAAGCGCGATGAATGATAGTCCTATACTAGACACAATACTAGCGTGGAACTAAAGTTTGCCACAGACTGCGACCAACAACAGATTTCTAGGTTTTTTTTTAAACATTCACGGCCACATTACGACCTTGAGACCCGATTTTTTAATACCGCCGGGAATGTATCGAGGGCGCATCCAAAGGCAGCGATTTGAACACCAGATTACCAGATTTCAAAATAAACTAGCAGTTATTCTGATTCTCTGAGAGTATTTTGATATTCTTGGGAAGAGCTCATAAAGAGAGTATAAACTACTCTCAAATCGTAGTCGCAGTCGTAGTTATGAAGTGAATCCCCGAATCTCTGATTTTCCGGTTGACGTCTCTTTTTGATGGATGTGATTTTAATAAATTGAACCGACGTGAAATGTCTTCTCGATCGCGTGTCAATTCGTGACGACAAAATGGACCGATCTAACACTCGTCACTGATTTACAAATTTTTTTCGGGAAATGATCGGTGCGAGTGGAATGCGGAGCACTGCGGTTTTGATGCGAATGCCACCGGTTCAAACGCCATACTGAATTCCCGAGTCCGTTTGATCGCTAAAATAAGATTTGACCACCTACAGATACAAAGTAAATAACCGATCCAATTTACCACAGAAATTGTGTGATTTTTAATACCAAATGTAACTCCGCGTACGACATTTTTCAGAGCCGATAAGTCGCGCAGTGCAATTTTGTTTTTCATGGCGTAGGGCTTAGTTTTGGCTATATCGGCGCATTTGTCTCATCGACTGAAGGCGAATTTTCAAATTATGACTGTATAACTTCATTACATCGATGGATAATCAACGATCGCAAAGAAATAGTAGAATTCATCCCACTCATTAGGGGGAGGGGTTGGGTGGCGTTATGCGCTAAATGTCAACAGCTCAACGCGAAGCCTCGTGAAACCGCACGATATACGGCTGCTTGTCACTGTCACCGAGTGCTGATAAGTTATAACCGCCGCTGAAAGACGACACAGACCGAATCAGAAAAAATACGCGCGCTTAATTCGATAAAACGTGTGGGTAAATCAAAGAATCCATGAACCGCGAACACGCACAACGACTTGAGTTTTCCTTCCAACCAACAGTGTTTACCCGACGTCGTATCGCCGAGGCAGTTTTTTTTTCTTCTTTTTCGTAATTATGAGCCACAAACTTCACAGTTCTGCTCAGTAAAGCCTCACTTGTCACCTATGCAGTTATGCGTACAATAGCTATATGCGTCATATTAACATCGTATCTCGTAATAGGCATTCCTTAAAATTGGTTTTTAGTGAAAAACCGAAAATTCAGAGTTCTGAGTAAATTCCTTTATTTTTCGACGATTTTTGTCGCGGATTTGACATTCAGTGTCCTCATTCGCGACGAATTACCTTACGACCCCTAGTGAACTTACTAAATCTAACATATATAACGCCGTTGACGTCATACTAATCGGGGTCGAATCCCAGTTTTTCACCCATGTAACTGCTAGTCGATAAATAACCCAGTGCTTCATTTGGCCAGTCCCTTCCTTCCACTGAACGTCGATAGCATGTGAACCCAACTTCACATTTTCAATTACTACGAACAAGTGCTAAATTCGCGTTCCTTTGACAACGTAAGAGATGGGAGAGTTTACTGACAGGTCATAGGAGAGTCAGACAACTAACACCCAGGTTATCGATGTGTTCGCCATTCACGGAACATCTAAATATCCGCCAATTCACAGAATTAGCTGAATACCCCTCCAGAGGTCAAACTCTGTGACGCACTGTTGACCACGGCAGCTTGATTCCGAATACTAAGCTGAAACATTAAGCTCCGGTTACGCATAGTGGTGACACACGTTCAAAAATGGGCTTAAATCAAAAGATACTACATAGTCAAGACAAAAATCTTACATCTAGATTCAAGATATTTGTAATTTGCGTAAGGTTTATATTTCAATGGCCGACTGGTTAGATGGTATTGAGGGCATCTCACTAGAAGTCTATAGTTAGTAATTCACAGAGAATTACGACGTCCATTCAATTAAAGAATGGATATCCATCAGCCTGCGGTGTCAGTTCCATACGAAATGGTCATTGTTTACAGCGATTAGCATCGGTTTATATCATTAGACCCTTTCGAACGTGAACGGCATCACGTGGCATACTTACACGTGATCAAAATGCAATGCGGTTGACCTTGACTCATCACGTTCTAATGGTTCGTAAAACGACACTTGCCCGTATTCTATCCGGACGAGAGCGAGAAAATTTCTGATACATCGAAAATGAAAATAGTTCTTGTTGAATTGAACGCGACAAATTCGAAGCTCATAGCGGAAAAAAAGATACGGCGGCCAATCAGCACTCAAGTCCATGCAGACACAGCCCTGTCAAGCGACAATAACTACTTTCATCTATATTAGAGTTCGTCAGACGAACAGCCACTATTCTAGAGTAGCTTATTTTTTCAATAGCAGCGTAAATGAATTTCTTAAATGCCACGTCGAAGGTGTTTATCTAAAAATCGAGAGGACCTCTCGTCTGTGGTATAAGCGCATTACCAATATCTTACCCGGATGCTCATTAGTCGAGCCGTTTCCTCATTTATCGACACATGTCGAGACGGGTCTTAGCAAAATCATGTAACAACACACAAAATGGCGACGCATTAATCACGGGATAGGAAAATAACTAATGAAGTATAAACCACCTCCGTCGCTACCACAAAATCTCATCTCAACTCTGTTTCATAGAAGTGTAAAATTGAAGTCGTAGTCACAGATGATTTAACTATAACGATTGAAATCAATTGAGACTTGTCGTCGCGATGTATGATTGAGGCGTATGCAAAACAGCCACAATATTCAAGAACAATCTGTTGACGTTTCTAACGAGATATATTTTACATTCGTTAAAAGAAGATCACCAAATCGATAAATTGAAAACATATTCAAACTAACAAATCAAATAAGAATTTAAATATGTTGGCTAAATTTATATATATTGTGGTTTCGGAGTGCTGTTCGTACAGGTGCGTTCTTCGTAGTCACTTTGCGCGATAGTATCCCGATGATGACATTTCCAAAGGTCCCACGACAGGCCTTCCTCCTGGTTCTATGTCGACACAGAATTTCCAGGAATCAATTTATAATGTCAACGTTTATATCAATGTTTACCACACCTGAATGTCAACCGGAAAACGCGTATTGCGGCTTAACGTGACGTCTAAATCCAGGATATTGAAAAAAAAACCGGACTAGAAAAATGACCAATTTGAGATTTGGGTTCACGCGAAGAACTTAGCAGTCAAAACTAGGGAACTAAGTATTATTTGTTTTCATTTGACACCAGGTTATATGAACACTATACAACTCTTTACTAATAGAACTACCATAAACTGTTTTATAAGAAACCTATGAAACCGAAATGACTGTCTTAGTAAAGCTCAGGAAAATCACCGAATATGTCGTTCATCTAATAGTATGGTAATCATTACATCGGTAATAACCTACGATATCAGTTTGCCAGAATAAATACGGTATCAAACTGACTGAAATATAACCAGACGGTATATTTCAATCAGCATCAATATAATCCTAGGATCGAATGAACCAGCACCTGCGCCAGATATTGGACAGCAGCTGGAGAAATTGGTACTCGGTAATATCTGTAAGATAAACAGCCTCTATATATGATGTTTGCCTTGTCGACAGCTCTGTTTTCACGGTACTTATACTTTGTCAGTCGGACGTCAGTAATCGTTCAGCGTGTAACCATGGACTTTAAAACGTTCTCTTCGTCTAGAGTGCATGGCATAACCGACACGGGAAACGAACCACAACATCGTCATCAAATCTTTGTCAACAATATTTAGAAACTACAGTAGCCTTGCTTTTGTAGCCTAGAACTTATTTGATACGGCCAGAAAGACACAAATGAAAAGTGTTTAGGTCCATAGCAAAAAGATTAATTTTGTCGTTTATAAAAGTTGCACCACAATGGCCAGTATGGGGCTCGAACCCATGACATTCGCGTTATTAGCACGACGCTCTAACCAACTGAGCTAACCGGCCTTCGCATAACATTGCCATCGGCTCTGTTGTCAAAAACGCCACAATTTAACAAGTCCAGGTACTTAATTTTTCGCTAAAACAAGCTTATAAACAACCTTGAATTTAAGCTACGATTTCGATCCGTGTAACATATTCGCCTTAAGGTTGGTTGACGCTATTACGCTGATTGGATCAATCCTAGTGTCACGTGTGGCTAATTCAATTTCACCTTCAGTTATTTCCAACTATCGACGACGCACAGAACGAGGAAATTTCCGCTGGAATATAGAGTCAGGGTAATGTAACCAAACGCGTTATACAAACTATCTCCAATGTTTGGAAAGTTCACTAAACTTTCAAAACTTTTTTCTCCGTCTAGCTGAACCCGTTGAACGGACACGGTGGTTTTTTATTCCAGTAAATGTTTTACGCGATGCTATTATCTATCATCTGTCTGCGATCGGAACAACAGTTTTCTGCAACGAAATTGATGGAGACCGGAGTTCCGATTGTGTCAGCGCTGAGTGAGTTTGTCTCTTAAGATGGAATGACTGCCGTCGCACCAACGAGATCAGATCAAGTCGCTCTAGTTTGGCTCCTAGCTCCATTACGCCCTCATAATAATGATTAGTGTTGATAGATGTTACTGGGTACATAACAGATACCTGGCAAGCTGAAGAGTAAATCTTTTGGAAAACTAAAATACGGCAAAGACAATGGCAAGAAACCTTCTCAAAAGAGAAATTGCTTGCTAAGGGCATATCAGGAATGAGCTTCCATCAATGAGGCGTAAAGATGTCAGCAGTCACTCTTTCATCCAGAAGCAGCTTGAAGATGAATAGTTTATCGAAGGCAGGAGGTTGTATCCCGCTTTCTCACTGAAGGCAAAACAAATCTGGCTTCAAGGTTAGGACGGTTATGGCGGGCAGGTTACGATTGAAATAAGAAAACATCCCTGAATGCATAAAACTTCAATCCGATTTAAAGCAAAGTGACATGTTTTGACATGTCACGACAATGACGCCAGCATCTTACTTGTCGTCAAGGCTACAGCGATATTTTACATCCTTCGTTTAATATGGAATGTACGATCTATAGACGCACGACAAACAATAACATTACGTGTGGGGATATGTGTCTCTTTGATTGCATATTTCCACAATTCGATCCCGCTATCTATGCCTCCGGATTCAATACAATTACAAAGCACAATCAGAGTTAACAAGACCAACAGATCAGCAACACCGCCGGGAACAGAGATTCAAATCGCGAATATGATCCCAAATTTCAGAAAATGAAGGATGCGCGAATGCAAAGTTGCTCGTCAACATTTTTGCGACGGGAGACATGAAAGAGATTTTCGGTGCGGCTTGATTATCTAGTGCCGCCCTTTGGCCAACAGCCAATAAGCCAATCAATACCAAGGAAGCACAACTTTCAGTCCCGGGACACAGACTGGGCCAAAATAAAGCGAAAAATAAACCATGCCTTGTTACTCAAAATCGGCCGGGTCAATTTGTAATCTACGATCAAATTTGTAATTTGTTCATTTCTATTAGCTGCCGGGTCACGATTTATATCTACAGATACGCGCTTGCCCGGGTAAATTTCAAAGCTCAGCAGAAATGAGAAACAATTTTTTTAGCCTTAACATTTCAGAATCATCGTTAACACTAGGCGTCTCGGGAATTTAAATATTTTAAAATTCATAATCAAAGCAACTGACGTCGTCCACTTCAACGTACCATTACTGCGAGGCGATGAATGACCCGAACGAGTATAGACGATAGATTTTAGCAAATCAAATAGAAACTGCGGATATCCGCAACTCGGGTGCTGGTGACCGTGCAGTAATATCCAGCCATTTCCGTCATTAATCGAATCAATCTGTCACATTTACTGCGCAGTAATCAACTATTTTCTACTTCAACGGGCAAAACAAAGCTTCGTTAGGAACAAAAAACCGTTTCTCAATTCGTCAATAATTCAACACCAGAGGTGGCTTTATGTCTATCAAACCACATTACGTCATCATCTCGTGATGAATAGTATTAATATGTGTTCCTAGAGACAAGCTAGAGACTGTATGCAATTCGTTTCAGTGACGTTTCGACTCGGTCCATTTTTCAAAACTGCGTGGGATTCTTTTTTCGAATAGTATCTAATTCCATTTTGCCTTCATTTGTATTCCTCAATAAAACAGATTTTAAGATTTTATCTAATCCTTCATTACATTCAAGTTAGGAGTAATTCTTGAATTCTGAAACCAATTTCGAAATGTACCGATGACAATTCAATCAGATGTAAGTGGTATATAACGGTACTTGTCTAGTTATGATCGGCATATTTCATCCGTTGAATGTCTAAACAATATCAACCGAATCGGGCCGTCACGATAAATTTTCCCGCGGGTACGATTTCATGCCAGAAGAAACGGCTTATCGCCGATAATCACCTACGAGCTGGGCTATAAAGTACCAATAACGCCGGCGACCGTGACAGAAGTCGATCAAGTGTGGTACGGGATACATCATGTGGCCTTGTGGCTATTATTAGCGAAATTAGACGATCTTTCGTTGCATCCGACGTCTCAATTATTTATACGAAATGTAACCGGCGCGCGTTCGGGGCCGATCGTTTCGATTCCGATAAATCACTTACAACGACTACCGCGACCGACACTAATACGCCGCTGTGATGTGAAATGTCGGAGGAACATTCGGGCGGCCATAATCGCAGCCGGTCACGACAAACGGCACACATGAGAAACGTTTCAAATGACAGCAAAATGCAATATCTGACTCTTCCGTCGGCTGCAACCCGGGGAAAGTTTTTTTTTGCGATAGAAATGTTTTCTTTGTTGATGCAAGATGAATGTACGCGGGTGATTGGCATTGGACATGACTTCAGAATCATCTGCTATGTAGCGAAGGTTTTAAGTCAACAAAGAAGGAGAATGATCTTTTCCCTGAGTTAATGGTCAAACGAACGCGTACACAAAAAGTAATACAAGCACGGGGTTCATTTTACAACATTCAAATGATAGTGGTCCCTCAGTCCCGGGTCATGGGCTGTGGAGGGAAACCCCAATTTCCATTACGCCCTTCATTAATTAAGGGATGCCAGAAAAAATGATTTCAAGGGAAAGGAAGAGTATAGTTTATCGGCGTTGAACCGACAGACATTGTCTCGTAACCAATAGCGGAATAAATCATCGACGACACACCTAATCGTAAATCAATGACAGCGCTTCCTTTCATAACAGTCGCATTCATACGACCACAATCGATCATTAAAAAGGTTCAGCAATTAACCGAGATTTAACGACACAAAACGCTACTTTTACGACCGAATGAGTACCGCGATAAACTACACCGTTCGCAAAAAAAAAATAAAACAGCAGGAGAGTGAGGATGGCCTTCAAAATGGCCGCAGGAAGGCAAATATTCAGTCGACGAATATTGCCCGTGACACAGAGTCCATTACTGGTACTGACAAATGCCTCTCCAATTCGTGGCATGGTTGAATATCATGATGCATCTTTTTGGCGTTTTGCTGTTCTTTTGAACTCATGTAGCCAGGCAAAACACCTCAATGCTTTGAGTCTGTTTAGGTTCCGCCGCAACTTTTTCCCGTATACGAAATAACTATTCGCCTCAAGTAGTTGGCATAATTCACCACAGTATTTGCTAATAGCCGGGTTTTTTTTCGCCGGTGTGACTTTGATCTTTTACACCCGTGAGGTACGGGAGATTACGTATGTGACTACGACAGAATCCAGATGGTTAATTAACTGTTACTTTCCGTATTTGATATAATACCGCGGTGTCTATCAAGGTAAGGATTTAGTTCATTTAGGTCAAGGCAAACCATTTATCCCACAACAGTCGCACATGAATCTAGATGCATCACCCGTCATTAGTATTCCAGGCAACAAATTACATTTGTAGATACAAAGTCATTATCGTTGTGTCGGGGATTATTTCTATATTGACTTGAGCGTATCTAAAAAGACACAGTAAATTGGTATACGATATATTTGGATCGGACACGCGAGCAACATCGATATAAGAGAAATAATAGATCAATGACCTCAAGAGAATTGGGCGAGCTTTTTAGCAATAACATTACATTTTCATAATAATATAATAGTTGTACATAACGTAGAAACGATGGTGATATGAATATATATGACAACTTGTCAAATGGTACATTTATAAATAGCACCAAGGACTAATGCCTGGGGTATGTGCATTTAACGTGATTAAATTCTCTTTCTCATATATAACGGCCAATGCAAGGCAGATTTCCGCCCTCGGTTGACATTTATGACGTCTAAAAACCTATCTAGGCCATATACATGTACTTACTGAATCAGTCTTAATGAGTCGACTAAACTTCGTCATTATAATTCATCTAATAAACTAGGTAACAGTCAAGGTCTATCGTAGGCTTCGTAGCGTGAGAATTACAGTATCAAATGTACCGAAAGGATTCAATTTCGACAGCGGAAACGGTGAGAAATCAAAACAGCAATCAAATTGACGAATCAGAGCGTGATGATAAAGGCACTACATCGTTAGATAGTTAATTGATAGCCGACATCGAAAAGGTGAACGAAAACCGTAGTAAAAATCTTCGTTTCAACGGCTCGTTCGATTCCCCTAAAAACACATACATTTCTGTAACGGTAGAAATTGCTACGTTTCGGATCGTAAAAAAAGCTTTTGTTAGAAACCTGTTCAGGTGAAAGACGTATTGATAGATATACCGAAGGTCGAATTGTAACGAGAGGTTTTCCGCGAAAGTTTCGTTTACCACGACCTTTAACAAGCTTTTCTTTGTCAGCAACCGTAGCCAGATCCCGACCAGTACGCGCGGTTAGAACTGTGCAGGACGACGCTGTTTGCGAAACACTTGCGGGCGAATAGAGTAATCGTACTGTCAAAATATGGTAACTCTTAAAAACAGCGAGGCGTCGGCGATTTATCAAAAGCTTATCTTCACGTCCAATATACCCAGTATATTATATTTATGACGGATAACTCGGTTGCAGTGGCGCGAGGGATTTCAACGATCATAAATATAACACATATTTTACACGCTAAACGCGTCAAGTAAAAGAACGATTATGCATCAATTATAAGCTGAAGTATATAGAGTTATAAATTCCCCTTTGAATTTTTCTTCCAAGCCTCCGATGTCGTCAAGAGATAATGAGATAATATCGGATACATGCGCGGTAAAATGCGTTCAAGTGTTGAGCAATCCTACTAGTATAGAAGCTGTGTCTTTCCCAGTGGTGATGACACAACACATGACATCTTAGCGTCGCGACACTGACAATTTTCTTCATTATATTCTATCATACAACTTCCATTATACGAAAGACCACGTAATTTGGATTTGGGTCCTGAATTTTTCGTGGCTAAAGGAAGTAATGTGATGTCCAATGCCGGGAACACGTGAACAAGGCTCCCCTTAATTACAAGGTAATTAGCTCACAGAAACACGTCAAGTGACTTCGTATTAATGAGCAACATTTATGACCCAACGTACACGCCGGGAACGAATAAACAGAAGAAAAGAGGAAAACTAATCGAAATCGCGTGGCCGATCAAGAGACTTGTATGATTATCTTTCGAACGTATCTGAGCCCCTTAGGAACAATATGTCTATATTGTTTTTAGCGTTGCCCTATCCGGTTTATAGTTTCCGATTCAATTAGTGTCAACACCGCGGTCAATACACGAATGACGTTCGTACAGTCTCTAGATTTGCAATGTTTTCTTTCTTTGTTTGCAAAGAACTCTCAAAGAATTCGTGCATAGTTGGAACAGCTTCATTATAGCTCAGTTCTCTTTAATTTCGAGACTCAGAAACTTGTCTTCCATACAAAGAAACCGAAGAACACGTAAGCGTAATTTAGGGCGGGGTGTTTATCATGTTCACGTGTAAAACGACACGATGCGTAGTGAAATTGTCGGCGCATCCTCAGATTACTATCTGATAAACGCCCTGTGGAAATGAGAACAACTACAGGGATCATTCAGAGAATCGCCAACGAGTATTCGAAATATATATGTAAACGTTGAAGTACTGCGTGGTGGGGAATGGCAACGAGTCAATTAGCGAAATTTCGGTCCAAACGTATGATAACGACGTCTAAACATCCACTTATATCGCCCGCCGAGTAAAACCTGATTCCAATCCAAATACACCTAATTCTCGCGCGATATGTGACCTTTCAGTTTGAAAGACACTAAAGTTATAATTTCTCTAGGGGCTTACGTATATCATATAAGTCTTTTATTTTTACATTTCAGGATGAAAGTTTGACAGTAAGTTTGCTTGGTTGCCAACAACAGCATGCAACAAACCAACAATTCCAGTTACCGTGCGGGCGAGGGTTCGAACCCTGACATTGACCTGTGCGTCAGTCAGGTCACGGAAATGGAGCACATCGGATACGTGTTCATCATTCCGGCTATTTGTATTATCGGGATTGTTTGTAATATATTAAATCTGGTCGTGTTGAATCGTTTGCCGAGTCACGCTTTGTCTTACAAGTACCTCACAGCCCTAGCCGTCGTCGATTTGATCACCATGATATTCGTGATTCCGATCGGGTTCTCCAGGTGTCGCTTTTGTCACGTGTACGATGACGTCGGATACGCCAGACGATTCTACGAGATATACATATACTTGCCCATATCGAACATTTCGTCGACTGCCAGCGTATGGATAACCGTCGCCATGACGGTCGATCGATTTTTGTTCGTCTGTCATCCGATCAAATACAAATCCTATTCGTTTCATTTTCCCAAACTGTTGTCGGCTTGTTGTATATTAGCCACGGGTTTCAACGTGCCGTACTTTTTCAAATACACGATCGCTTTGTGTAACGTGAAGAAGCTTTCCTCGTATGGCGACAGTATTTATTTCGAGATTTTTTCGTGGGTCAAAGCGCTGCTGGTGAAAATTATACCGGTGTTCTCGTTGTCCGTGTTGAATTCGCTGCTGATAAACGCCATGTGGACGCAATGCACGATTAAACTGCCAATCATCAACCAACAACCGAGCCCGACCGAGCAACGCCGTACCAAGCAACAGAACAAGCTCACGTGGACGCTTATCGGCACAGTCTTCGTATTCCTTATCGGCAACATTCCCATCATATTCGCATTCCGCGGTATCGCTGAACACATGTTCGGCGACCCGAAATCGAAGATATTCAGCCATTTTAAACTGCTCGCCAACGTGCTCGAGATTTCGTCGTTCGCGGCGAATTTCTTCATTTATATCACATGCGATAAGCGGTTTTTGCGCACGTTGCAAAGAACATTCCGATGCGAATCGAAATACGAATCGGGCACGGCCACCACCCGGTACCAGGCTAACAATTTCAACGTCATAGCCCGTCCGCTTCAGCAATGACTAGGCTGCTGTACATTAACAAGAAAAAAATGTTGCCTTTTTTAAGTTCAGACAAGGAAAACTAGGACCGTAAGTCCGTAGGTTTTTAAAGGGTTACTTGCATTCATGTTATCGGCTACACTAGGTATATGGCATAACTTAAAGCCTGGTATAAGAACTCCGGGCTAAATTGTAATGTACAATAATCCTCAATATGTACATATCCAAAGCATGCGCTATCCATAGAATATGAATATCGTTTGGAGTGAAAGTGTATCATAATATCGAAAGCGTTATATATATTATGTATAAATATATCTGCTGTTATCTGATTCTATAGTCCCTTCGTGCGGTTGCTGTAAACTGTAAATTTTAATATGTAAATCACCACAAAAACGCGGTGTTTTTTCGTTCATAAGTCGGACAATCTCATGACGTCATCAACCGATAACGGCTGTGAACTAACAATATTGTCGTTACGCATTATATCAGTTCTACTGCTGTACATATACAAAATAACCGTCAATTATGAAGTATTAATTCGTATGTTATATTATTAAATAGTTCGATATTCTGTTAACGATACAATTACAATCGATTTATTTTTTCACATATATATTCGGCAAGTCAGTTTGAGTTTTGGTGTGTGGGCGAAATACGTGAGATTCTTCTATCAATTTCGAAAACGGAAGCCATATACGATTTACAGGATAAAGTAAGTATGTCAAGGCTGTCAAATCGATTAGTTAATTATCCCCAGTGCATCCGACTTGAATAACACTTTGATTCGTAAGTCGTATTTCTAGATGCGTCTATTTTCATGAAATGTCACCATTGATTAATTTGGCAGCAAGTGTCGTATGATAACGTCTAGGCACGTTAGCCAGGATTGGAGGGGTTTCTTCATCGACAGCAAACAAAAAAGAGATCTTTATTTAGCCTCATATATCATGAGATATATATATTGCCCGAAGAGAAGCCGAATTTAATCCAGAGATGCTGGAAAGAGATGCGACGAGGCGGTGTTATATATTACTCGGGCGCAAAAGAAAACATCCGGTCCGATTCGTCAGTTGTGAATTAAAAACTAGTTTAATTTTACTAATTTCGAGTTAAACGAACCCGTAACAACCGTCTAAACTTGTTCGGATGGCATTAGATTAGATTACATTAGATTCACCGAATCGACGCAGAACGTTTAAATAACGACTTCCGTCTAACGCAACTGTCGTCGCCACCAGAACGATTTGAATTCGAATTCGTGAAGGAGGTGGAGCCCTGATGATGATGATCTGTAACTTGCCGCCTGGTCGGCTGATTTATCGGGGGTTATAGCGTACAGGTATACACTATACCGGTCCCGCAGGATACAGCCGTAACGACCGATATGCGATCCTATCAATATGATCTATAATGTGTCAGATGATACCTCTTACCACCAGCTATTCACACCGCACCGCGCTTCATTCATTAGAAATTTCTTTCGGAGACCAGAAATAAATCTCAATATCGAATAAGTTAAGAGAGTACGGTACGGATAGGAAGTTTTTACCAAAAAAAACTTCACAGGATTTGGTGCGTATCGGGCGAACTATAATGGGATGGGTAATTGAGAGATATGAATCGTGAAGCCACTTTAATCGCGAATACTGATTCGACCGATGCCGTGTGAATCGCGGTGACTTCCGTTTCCGCGAAAGGATATAAAATATCGTCACTACTTAAAAAATTTACAACGCTATTAGCGTCAAGGTGGAAAAAATGTTTTAGCTCGTCGATATTCGAGACATCGTTCCCAACCGCGGGGGGGGGGGGGAGAAAACGTCACGAGTTAGGTTAGGTGTACCGCGCAGTGAAGGTCGTTCGTCGCCATTAGCTAAACCACCACTAACGATTAACCGCATATAAATTGAATTTCAGTCGGCGATTTAAATCAGAAGAGGCGTTTAAATAAATGCAGAGGCTGCAACACCGCGCCACATCACCATAGTACTCAATCTCTGATATAACTGTCACCAGATAATCCTGATCCATTAAACAGATGAGATACCAGTGACCGAGTGACGTTTATAGATTACGCGGTTTTCCGTTCATTTTGGTCAGCGTACGTCGACCTGTTTGAACTTATAGAGTGCAAACAATAGAAAATCCGGCCGTTGCTTTCAAACATCCCGGACACGAAATAGAAACATTGGGAAAACAGTGTAAATATTAGATTCATTGAATGTTTTTACGAATTGAATCCAGAACTAAAAACAAAGGTTTCATAGACGCAGTTTTGCAACTAAATAGCAAGTAAATCAAACAACCTAAAGCGTGCAATGAGAATAAATGGTCTCAAATTTTCGTTAGGTTCGAATGTTAAGGCAACCTGAACTTAATAAATAATACACGGATCTAAAAGGATCAATTGCACTTTTATCGGTTAATGGCATCGTCACATAAATCTAAACGGTACACGCTATTCTGCTACTATCGTGACATAAACACGCACGTTTCAAAGACACGCTCAATGAATAAGGATGTAATATAATATAATGATAGTTGATTAATGGAAGAGAAAGTCAGGAATGTGTCAGTCGTACAGTCGTAGCTGGTTAAAGACGCCAAACTTCCGACGCGAGTTCCGTTAATGCACCAACAAACCCCTGAAACTTGGCGCCAATTTGAGATGAAATACTGACGTTCGCGTCAAGTAAACGAAATGGGAATACCTCGGCTTTTTCGCGCTATAACTGCACAAATCAAGACATAGATAATTCAAAAGCAAATGATTTCAGGTTAACTTCTTTCGCAAGCAAGAGTAACATTACACGATTAATATCGCAATATCTGGCAGTGCGTCTTTCGTATAACTTAGTGTTATGTTTCTAAACGATTCAAATCAGTGCATAAAACTGACATGAACGGTATTATTCTGAACATGCCATTTAGCTATCACGAGAAGAGCAGTTAGTACTCGATCGAATCACGAAATACGTGTCTCTTAAAATGCATTAATTACCACTCCAGCGCGAATGAGGGTTTTTAGATGCACTAGCGAGTGAATATTTAATGCGATAACGGATATTGAAAGACGGATTATCGCCTGGAAATGTGGCATAGCTTTTCGATGATCGGTTTTGGTATTTTGAAAGCGGCGAAAAAATGTTTTTTAAGTTTTCACGATTAAGCGACGTCGCATTGCGTATGCGTCGGTTGTCGTCGCAGCGACGAGATTTCATCAGAACTGTCACATGAATTCTCACGGCGTTTCGCTCCGTAATGCGACATTCATTTCAGATGTCTGCCGAACTCCCGAGTTCCTTCCCACCAGACGGCTGAACATCCGTACCGATAAATTTCGGTAGAGGCTTTACGTGTGGCATTTTGATATAACAGAACTGGTACAACATCGCGATGCGTGGAACTGATACCACCTTTAAATGCTGAACATTCCCTATTTACATACACTTCAAAACCTAATATAACTTTAACTTCATTCTCATCCCAAGAAGAACGAAACGTAATAACCGTTAAATTAGATTGATACCGAATAATCGAAACAGTCCAACTCAGAATCATTGACGCTCGCAAATTAGGGAATCTATCGCTTGGAGCTATAATGAACGCACAGCGATAGCAATCCGGTTCATACGATTTTCAAGACTTTGACAAACTGCGCAAAAGACTTCCGACCGATTTACCATAGAAACAGGTGATACACACAGAGCATCAGACGAGCATCGGTTTTAAAACAGAATACCTCCCATTTAGAGGATGTCTTCTTGCGGCGTTCCAATATAAGACTAATTACCCTAAAGCGACGATGGTTCTGATTGCATTAAATGGTAAGACGTGCCGATTCATCGACAAGTTTCTGCATCGAAAAGCCACTTAAAACGTGTCACTTAGCCATTACACGCACCGGCGATTATTCGCTGCTGAACCAGTTCTATGTCTATTCAGCGAGGATTAGATCGAGCGGCTTCCTCGATATGGGAACTGGCTTCTGACACCGTTTACTGTAATACAACGTCACGATTCTATTCGTATGTGTAAGTTATACGCAATTATTCTATGTATCGATATTTTGTAAGCAAAACGGAAAAAATATTGCTTTGGCAGGAAAAAGTTGCAGGAGAAAGTTACCTCCCTGGCAACAGTCATGAGCGCCGTAAACTCACTTGGTTTGGCCATGTCTGCCGCCACAACTCTACAAATCCACATTCCAAGGTGCAGTAGGGTAGGTGGCACCTTAGAAAAAGAAGCCACCAAAGAAAATGCTGGCTATAACTTCATGGGGCGCAATGACTTTCTTACACCTGATTGAGTACCGAAGAGTTAGCCAGTGTTATGGAGAGGGCTATCATTAGGATGCGACTCATATCACAAGCTCGTTTTCTAACCGAATATTGTACCAGACCTGTAGAGTGGATTCAAGACTTTGCTGTGCGGCAATATCGTTTTTTTTAGTTAGTATATACAGAAAAAGGTATATTTTGATCCTCATTAACGCCCACGAGTGGTTACAGATAATACAGATTAAACGGCTTAAACTCAGTCAGTTTAATTAACCGCACCCATTAAGCACGATTAATACCTCGGGTGGTAACGTCGAAAGTAACATTTTACCTCACTGAATAGTTTATCACAGGCAGGGCTTTTGTGTCATGATTTCCTAAAGAGTAACTGTCAGCTACAGATTTCGCATTAATAATTGGGTCTCAGCAGGGATAATCTTAGAACTATCTTCTCATGGTTGACATGATTTGAGATCTACGTAATACGTAACAGACTATATCTCACCGGTGCTGACGTACTCTCTCGACATCGGTTTTAAATACGACCCTGAAACGAAGGACCCGTCGCAAAATTCCCAGAAAATCTCCCTGTAAATAATACAGTTGCCACGCTCATCAACGAGTCGTCGTGTTCCTTCTATAACAACACGTCGGGAAGTGGCTTTTATCGACGGTTACGATGGAAAGAGGTATGTGATCCTCGGAATAATTGTGGCATACCAATAGGTACCTCCAACGTGGCGGTCGTGTAATTATTTTTTGTTAACGTGTATGTTTATGGCGACAGCATGAAGTACTAAATCAGTACTCGAAACAATGAGTTGTTTATTAGTCCCACCGAGGAATTCCGCGGCACTCCCGCGCACACGATGTGTGTCACAATACATGTCCTTAGTTTATGAATTGAAGCTATGTTATCATGATGTAATAAAAATCCTGTACTAAGAATGAAGAATAAAGGCCAAAAAGTTTCCTTTAGCTAGACGTTTATTGAATAAACTCAAGAAAACTTTTCGGGTTGAATACAATCTACAACCACCAAAACAACCGAAAACAGTCGGTTTTGAATTTCGAAACTTACGAGTCATACTGAATAGCCAATCAACGACGATGTCTCAAACGCTACCGTTATTCGTGACCTGTTCCTAACCTACGTTTATTGTCGCTAATTGGCCGCATTAATTTATTACTTAGAACGTTTCTTGGCTCGGAATGGATTCGGAATTTGGCGGAAAGACCTACGGGAACGAATAAATAACGATCAACTGAGTGTAAACTAGTCGTTTGGAAGCGATCCACACGACAAAAGCGTCGCAAAACGCCAATTTTCAACCGTAAACTCGAAGAGATGGAGAATGAAAATGACATCCTTCTGAACGCCTGTAATACTTGTCAGCATCGACACCTGACCTAATGGTCCAACCGCGACCAGATATTCAAGCTCCCCGACGTGTCTTTCGAGTAGAAGGATCCATTTTATAGGGCCTGACTTGTTTGACAATTTTAATTATCAAATTCCGAGGCATAAATCTTCATGACGCACAACCGAGCTACAGCGGCTGCAGCAAAACGCGAACATCATCGAAAAAAAAACGAGAAGAAAATTGACAAAATATCAACTGTGCTTATCACCAGCGGACGCACTAAATATAGCTAACATTTCCAAACAACATCCCCAGAGATGAATCATTAATCTTTTACTCGTCGACAAACTTCAGTCGTTCATACCACGCGGTGCCTAGAGATGGAACACGTTACTCGTTGGAATAAGAAACTGAAGAGATACATTCGTGAAAGATGTATAAGTCGCTTGGGCGTTGGCGAAGACAAACTTCTGTATATCTGACTATGTGTTGAAAAACAGTCGAAGCATTTCGACTTCCAGCTACTTGATATCTAACAAACGGTGCATACCCTATTGGGTATAATATGTTTGTATCCTCTGCAAATATCAACATTAATAAGAAAGTTAATTAGATATCAGGAATAGTTTATGCCAATTCGTTCGAAATAAGTTCATTTTCAACTAACTATGAACTATAATTGTCGGTCTTCCAATTTGAGATATTTAGGCAACTCAACTAGATAAATCTTTAAAATTTTCATGCAGCACGATTTTCGTCCGCCATACAAAGAATTTGAGAAATTAGCTTTAAGGCTTTAATGTAGCAAAGAAGATATCCAGCGTTGACGTCATACCGTACAAAAATTACAATCCTTCTAACATGGAGTGGTCAAGTTCATCATATCAACGGTATTCCGACCTCGTATAGGAATCAGATATTCCTGAGGCATCCGCACAAGTGAACCTAATTATGCATGCAACAGGAAAAGCGAATATAGTGAATAAAACGCCGCTTCGGTCAAAATGCGTGACACAGATCTCAGAGCGATGCTAGAAAATAAAAGATGACATTGGATTCTGTCTCGTATCGCAATCGTTAAGATAGATCGGTGACGCTGCGATAATCGTCCTTGACCTTGATATGACGATGACACGCAACTAGGTTACAGCGGTAGTAATTTCATGCGCGTATGACTAACTACCGGCATAACTTCGACTTATAATACAGGCGAATACGGTTTATGCGAAAAAACTGGTATATGACTAGAAAGTAATTTCCTGAGAAGCAGATCTTAATCGAATTTGGAATCACAAACAACTTTAACTAAAAGCTTCTCGCAGTACGGGATTAATCGACTTCTCTTTTTTTTGGAAGAATTATTTTGTAACTACTATTCGTCTTGGTTGTTTCATCGCAAATTAATCCCTGAACGTACATGAATCTAAAACGAGGAGATTTTAGGCGAGCGGCTTCAGTGACGTCATAACCATCCAAAGGTCAACAAGCCGGACGGACCTTCACGTCCAATAACATCGTAAATGATTGATACAGAGGAATGGAACATTGCCAACATTGAGTAATATCAAGGAAATAGGATCAAAATTCCAAAAAAAATGTTACATAACATGGAATAATGAATGGATAAATAAATTGATAGCTGCGGAAAATTATGATTTCTTAGCACGAAAACTCGCGAAAAGATTATAAATATTTGCTCAAAATATGAACCATACGTACCGACTGACCCCATTGGAAAATATTTGTTTTCGGTTTATAAGTGTGATCGAGGACACGGAATATGGTCTCGACGACTGTCAACGTCCAGTGACCGATTTTTAAATGTTCTGTAGAATCTTCTGCCATCGCAATGACGTCAGGGTCTTGATTGGTTACATACCGGTTAACCGCTACTGCTAATCCGGCCAGGGCTAATAGAGAGTTCGCCTGAACAGACGGGTTACCCCTGAAACACGGCACTAACATTTTATTCGAACAAACCTTTTTCTGATGATTTCAATTTTTCATTTCAATTTCGATCAACTAACATAACAGTGAAGAGAAAAAACCCACGATACGAAATAAAACTAAAAAAAGAGGACTACTTCGTATTGCGGGTTTTTTCTTCAAATGAATCAGACTGTGTCACTTGTCGACGGAAACTAACGTGCCATTATTACTATAACTATATCATTACGTACTTGGCAGCATTTCTCAGTAAATCAGCTGTCTTGTCCCGAATCCTGAAATATGAGGTGAAGGGTGTCTGGATCATTTTTTTTCGAAATGTCACAGGCCGCGAAAGGCGAGCGTGAGCGGTAAATATTGCCTCGATAACTCAGGTCAAGAACAGGAAGCACGCGTTGATGAAGAAACATTTGATATTTCTTCTCTACAGCGGGACACAATAGAGCGGCACAATAGATACGCGGTATTTGATGTTGCGTTACAGTTAGGCCCTTAAAGCATTTATTATATGAACGAAGAAACCACAGTTTATGGATCACCCACCATAACCAACCGCAGCCTTTTTTTCTTTCGATATGTTCAGCAGTGACGTATTCTCCGTGTTGAAGCTGAGTTTCTAATTCGCTCAAATACGCCTGCAATTACATTTCACGTTGAGTTTATTCTTGGAAATGTATGGAAAATTGTCATTTATATCTCTGAACGAATTTCATACGTATCAAATATTTGAAAGTTTCACAGAAAATCTATCCAGAATATAATTGAAATATGAGCTTTCACTGCTAGTGTATATATCATGTTCTTCGGCTTCATCAGGTAAATGAGTAATGAAAATAGAATGAAATCTGGTTAACCTACAAAGCACTACCTGTCTTAACATTTATTCACTTGATGCCAGGTTAACAACTCATCGTTTTCCTTTGTCTATCATAATTAGTTAAATTGCTTCAATCTGGAATGTTCGATTATTTTACACGGTTTTTCTCTTACCGCTAATCTGGCCGCAAACATTCGGTCCATGAACGATGACCACGCTTGCGGGACGAGGGCATTGAGGTGCCATTCTGAAGGCTGTATTGATACCTGAAAGTAAAATATCCATTCGAAACGATTATTCAAGTTACTCGAATATTCAACAAATGCTGTCGTCAGTGTAGAATGAGTCGGATTCGCCATCTTACGGCCAAATGAACTGATTATTATTACGGTTATCCTAATTACTTCTTGTATTAAAGTTGACAGCATGTGTTCGTAGGTGTGGCCGTGAGAAATGATGTAGTGTTTTCGAGGACGACCATCGCGTCCAACTTTCACGGGAGGATCATAACAAAACAATAACGAAGCTGAAACGATAAATATTCATTTACCGAAATATTATGCATTTATTTTTTCATATTTCTTCAGATGGAGCACAACACCAAGAATGATTAATTGAGCGCAATAACTGCAACTACATGCTCATTACCGGCTAGTGATGGTCGTAGAGCTGGGTTCTTATTTTGTTCGTACGTTTGTTGAATAGTGGCTGGTATTTCAGCCAGCGCTTTCGCGTCCGCATTGCCTGAGCCGATACGGCGTCCGTGAACCGATGAATGATGTATACCACGCGGTAAACTCGACACTTCCGCTTCCGCTAACCTTGACACGAAACCGGCGTAATAATCTGACGAAAAACGGATTCAATGTCACGAACATTTATCAAACTAAACAACACGAAGCGAGAAGAGACTAACGAGATGAAAATACATCAATCTTTGAGTCACGGTGATCTTTATTAAGTCGACACGTGTGCGGTTTTATACGGCAGACAATAATAGTTGCTGACGTATATAGTTTAATTCCTACATCCTACGGATGAGGCTATTTTCGTTTACGATCAAAGATTAGTGCGTACGAATACCAATCTTTTGCTTCAATGAAAAAAAAAATCATTTTTCTTTAAGTAGGATCTATGACGCACGCAAATGTGGTCGAACTCTTTTATCAAATCATCAGATATATAAGTCATCACATTATTCAATTCGTCATTACTTTGAGTCAAAGTAAATTTGACTAAGTCATCATTAGAAGCCATCGACATAATGATCGTACCAGAGCTATGGCGACTAAGGCGAGTTTGACAGCACACTTTACAGCCGCGTATTGCACTATTTTACCTTTACGGACATCGGGTCTCATTTTATCAACCATTTTGACGAAACAGGCCCCCGGAACTGGCATTTCGTTGTGCGTCATTTCCGCTTCGTTGTCATCGTCGTCACCTCGAGAAGGAGGTTTGAATTCTTCTTGCAGCTAATCCATAGAATCAATTAAAACGCATTAAACCGCAGGAATCGCAATCAAGCCGACAAATTTCGAACGTTAGGGAATTTCTCAAAAATGCTTTACCTCAGATGACATATGTGATAATGTAAATGCCTCCGCTTTGAAATTCGACAACGCGCGGTAAGCAGCTCTAGAAATTAAATCATTTTCGCTCCGACTCAAAACCCACAACTGATTTACAATACCCTTCTGAAACTCTGCAGCCTGCAAAACAAGATTCGAAATATTGAAAATGTTTTTAATTTGTAAATTATTTTTCAGGGTATTTCACGGTGTATTATCTTACTTCCTCAGATTCCTCCTCAGCGATGGCTGCTTGTGAAAACAGGTTACATATTTTGCTGATCACGAGAGGCCTTGAAAATAAATGATGAAATATGTTAAATACACGTATGATCGACTAAGTTGGAAATATTCCACGAAGGGAAAATGTCTCGAAATTGTCTCGAGGAAAAACGACCTATTGGACTGACCTGGAATCCTCAGATAATTTAGCAGCGAGAACCGTCCAAGCGGTTTTCAAGTCAACAACCTGCAAAAGATACGTATTTTATTTATACCATGAAGCAAAAGTATAGTTCCCACACCGGGAATCGAACCCGGGCCGCCTGGGTGAAAGCCAGGAATCCTAACCACTAGACCATATGGGAATACTGAGTGGACAATGATTTACGCCAGTTAAATATTGTGTCGTTGTCGCGAGCGGGTGACAATGGGTGGGTGACACCACGCGCCATCTATGAAACAGTCATGTACACACGAACTATTCTGGTCTGACAGATGTGTTTACAAACAACAAACGCACCTGAACGGAAATTAATAACCATCTGATTCATTATCAATTAATCGGACTATTAACGAGAGCAAATTTGATTAGTATTTCCTGTTAGCATTTAACTGTGTCAAACACAAATACGCACCTCCGATTCGATCAAGGCACACAGAGCGTCCAAAGCGACAGCAGTAGCAATCGACCCAGTATCATCATTACATTCATTAAGGATCTTAGACAATGGCGCCAACAAATCTCCCCCTAGTTGGTGCGGCCTAAAAATATGATATACATTTGACAAAAACTCTTTTCAGCAGTAACAAAACAATTATCAACCCACTGCATTAACAATACCCTCAGTAATATATACACTGTACAAGTAAAGAACATAGAGTAAACCTCGCATATCTGGGACCGGCTAACTGACCCCAGTTAAGAATCGGAAAGTCAAAAAAATATTTCGTTTTTGTTCGATTTTGTTGAATTTCAGAGTAAGGCGAGGATTACTGTATAGCATATACGAATATAGAAACGAAAGATGGATCTATGACAAAAAAAAAGTTTTCCAAGGAAGTATTTGAAATTCTCTGCACCCGTACGAAGGGTTCATCACTATTTATAGATACGCAGACAAGTGGAAAAAAACACGCGAACGTTGCATACATATTTTATACGAATTTCTCTTCACTTTAACGATTAAGAGTCGATTAATGGATGAATTCATTCTTGAAATTGCTCGACCACACGCAGCGAAAACGCGTCTGCACACAGTTCAGAATATTCATCAATATTCAACTGAAACAATTTACGCTCGTTCACCCGCAGTCGACAGATGATGGATACATTTTTTCTGATTCGACACAAGATGCGAAGGAATAATATGTGGATTAAGTGATCGCCGCTTGTCTAACAACCGAGCCCTTAACGGCAAATAAATTACCTCGACCTTGAATTTAACAAGGCATCAAACAAACGGTTTGTAAAGAAGAATTTCATAAACATGTTAGCCCGGTTCCACAGTTCCGGGTTTAGAGTTCACTTTATCTCCGGGTTACGATTAGTTCATTTCCAATGTTGAGTAGGGTCTTCTGGGCCCAGCCCTGTGAGGACTGAACTAGCTTAGCTTTCGAGTCAATTCTTGGAACAAGGCTATGGATACGATGTTGAAAAATATTTCAACATCAATTTCGAACATTAGGTGATCGCTTCTTGTTCGTCTATTTTCACACCGCGATTAATTCATAAAACAAGTATTACTCAATGGAGCCAAAAAGAAATAAATAAGACAAAATATTTACAATTTTTACACGCTTATTAAAGTCTAACGCTCGTTTCCCTGCATCGTGTGCGTTGGGCTTTAAAAAAAAAACACGTGCAAATTACTTTGTTCGACACATCAGTCTAATCGAAGTCGCCTTGGCGATCATCAGTTCATTCCAGTCACTGTGACGCGCTACTGCACTATCGTCGTCGACTATCAATTTCAACAACTGTGGATAACATCGCTCCTGTTTTTGCCACAATATTGTGAACAACCGAATTGTCAATGGTCGCAAAGTGGGCTGTGCGCTGAATGTATGGAGCACTTTTAGAATCGGTCCAACATTTATCTGAAAAGAAATAACGCATGAAGAATCTTTCAGTTCACACGGCGGCGGAACAGCATTCAATCGTCCAGGGGCAGTTTCCTTAGACCATCTCAGTACTCAAACCTATCTAACAACTTAAGTCCCGACTATTGGTACCGGCCCCAGTAAAGTTATCTCCTGTATGCTAATTTTCGTTGAATATGTTAGTAAAATATTTATTGAGCATC